>NC_141694.1:35234409-38071018 GCF_964263255.1 Lissotriton vulgaris | reverse complement strand
GCCTATTCTTTTTCACATCTATGTCTGTCTCCCCTGCCATCTTATTGGGTTGTTTGGACTTCAAACACTAACATATACTGAGGAGACCTAGATCATCAATAGAATAGACTATTTACATATCTGATGAACTTAGTAATCAATCAGTCACGATTAGAGCAATCAGAAACTTCGTCCTCCTGAATCTCCTAGGAGTGTTCCTCTTTTCTTTAACTCTGTATGCTCCTCTGTTCAAACAAAATTCATCCCTTGGGACTCTTGACACCAATTGAATGTCCTGCTTCTACCAAAAAAATCAAAAATTGCCCTCTAGGGATAACTTATTCTGTAACTTTGCTGTTTTCAGCACTGGTCTACATTCCTGTTCAGGGCCAACACTAGTTCTCTGGCAGAATGTACCTGATCCTTTGGACGAACCTGCTACATCTGTGTACCAGATACACGAACTATCCACAAAGGACTGGTGTCCTGCAATGGCGCCACATTTTATCAAAGGTAGCCTGCTCAATATTATACTCTTGATGATGGAAAACCACCTCAAACACAATCCAGAGAAGACAGATTGTCTTCTGTGCTAGTCTTTAATAGGCTTCCCTGCCTTAAGCCGCAGCCATCTTGTTCCAGAAACTGTAGTAATCTTGGGCATCCACATGGACTGTAATGAGTTGCCCATGCCTTAAGTCAACAGTGTAGTCGAGGCATCCTTCCCCCATATCGAGAGACTAAGTTTCATATTCCCACGTCTTGCTGTACCTGTAAATATCCCTGAAGCAATCATCTTCTTACTATCCTGCCTAGACTGTACCAACAGACTGCCTGTCACCCATGTACTAGAGTTCACATCAATCCAGCCTTTGTGCACTCTACTGGATGCATCTGTTTCAAAGCACTTCACCTCATGCATGCCAGCGTGTACGTGGAGGCTATGGAAGCCAAGCTGGACACAAATCTCCCAAACCACTTCTTTCTGTGTGGAATGTGCAAAAAAACTGTTCCCATAGCAAGAAAACAAATTCTGCCACAGTCACGCGATTGTGGGGCTCCCTGCACATAGTCACGCGATTGTCAGCTCCCTGCCCATAATCACGCGATTGTCAGCTCCTTGCCCGTAGTCCCACGTTGTAGACTCCCTGCCCATAGTCACACGATTGTCTGTTCCCTGGCCTTTTGGGAAGCACTAAAAGCTTTTTTTGTTACGCTACTATTGGAACGTTTGCACGTCCTCAAATGGAACGACCCCACGAAAAAAGAAATGTACCATCATGATCATACTAAGAGAAAGATATTGTAACTGGTTCTCTTAGCACAACCTACACATCGGGGACACAACTATATTATGCGTGACATTCTGTTCAATAAAGATTCTGATGTTCAACATGTAGGCTACACTCATGGAGCCCTTCTAACTCTTAGTAAAGTGTTCTGTTGAGGATTTACAGATACCAGGGTGGGCCGGTGTTTGAGGGCACACAATCTGTTTTTAAGGATCATCACTTACATTAGTGGGAGAGAGGGAAAGTAAATATGCCAAATTATGAAGAATGGCCTTGATACTCTTGCAATTATTCAATCTTAGCATCACACATGCAAAGTTTGCCTCTCTAGGCCTATATATATATATATATATATATATATATATATATATATATATATATATATATATATATATATATATATATATATATATATATATATAATGTACTATTTTTAAATATGTATGTTCTTGATATTACCAGAGCATTTTCCAGAGAGTGACTTAGACAGACAGAACGGCGAACAATCAAAAAAGAGGCCTTCAAAACGGGAGCAGTGGTCAATGTGAAGCCAGCCTAGATATGAGAGGACTTGTGTGAGGAGCCGAGAACTCGGTTTGTAGTGCAGACCATATGTGGTGGTGAATAGAGTCTGTTTTAAAGGGAGCTAGGTAGAAGTGGGCAAGCCACAGAAATGACTGAGCCGTTCTCAGCACAAAATGAGCTGAGCTTTCACAGGTGTGATGTGGCCTAGTGGCTTTAGCTGCCGACCATGTAACCTGGATATCAGGTATGAATCCCAGCCTTGGCTTAGGAGCCTGCAAATCCTGCAGTGCTGAACAAAAGTGTAGTCTGTGTGTTCGGAAGTGCCAGGTTTGAGCTTTATAAAACGGACAATAATAAAAGGTGATTCTGTCAGTCACCCAGGCTCTCTGCTTCACCAAAGTGTGTGATCCTAGGTAAATTCTTTATTTCACTTAGCCTCATTTTGGCTAATGGTCACCTGAGAACACCTTCAAATGCTCACGTTCGGGATGTGCGCACTGCGCTGTACAAAAAACTTCTTTTTAGCCGCCTGTAATGGTGCTCCATCTGTAATGTAAAAAGAATATAGCACATATATAAGGTTCACATTACAACTTACTTACCCCTTGGTTCACCAATAGCATTGTCATCAGGGTGGAGGCAGGCATGTTTACCAGTTCTTGTTTAAAAACGCTCGAGATATAATCTGAGGTACCAAGGTGAAATGCTTAAGGTGCTAAAGAAAAGCGAGTTTTTGCTTTTGGAGGCCACCGTATAATGTTCTATCATGATGTTTGTTGCATGATTTGCTCGTCCTATCTTTTCAAGGCTCGACTCTGGCGCGGGCTCGTGGAGGCAGCTCACCCTCCGCTCAGTTGTCCATGTTCATTTGTTGACTCGCCCACTTCTAGTAGTCGATATGTTCTACTGACTAGACGGTCCATCTCTTTAATGTGTAGCTCAAGGAGGAGCAGTGAGTTTGATGCCAAGAGGTTTAGCTGCAGTCACTTCGTTTAATGTGGGAGTTCCATGTCCTAGTGATTAGAAGACCGCTCAACTGTATGTTTGAGGATTAGAGAAGAAACTCCGTGTTTTCGAGGTTGTCACCTGTCTGAACTCTCATACCACAGCTCGCATTCTCCCACTACTTTGGCTGGTCTGATGCCCAGAGAGACTCAGCACTGGCTCCATCACGCGTGTTAAGGCTCAGGCCTTCATCTGCTAACCTGAACAGACCGGTCCTAAAGGAATAATAAACATCTTATACCATGTTCATGTATGTATAAACGTAGCACATATAACGCCACTCTCACGACCTCCACTGCATTGCAAATGGAGATGATGGTCTGCATGATTACCGGACTAGTGCACAAATCACGTGCCCACAGCATCATGTGGGATACCAATGAGAAATCTACACAAAACACACTTCACCAAAAACAAAAGGAATTGAAAAGAGAAGCACCAGCCTGTAGAGTTTCTTTGGGTTTGGAAATGGATGGCAGACATGTTATAGTGACTAAAAGTGGCCGTGGTCATCACCGATTTGTTTGTTTAGGCGCCATAGAATTTCATACAAAAATACTGGACACACCATAGTTATTGTGTATGCATAGAGCAGTCATGTCTTAGAACAAAACACTAAGAGATGGCTGTTCAGGCAAGTATGACGCGGTCATTGGTAATGTTTGTAACCTTTTGAAGCTCTGACAAAAAAAAAAACATCTTTCAGTGCTTTCTTTCATCCTACTCTTCTGCCTCAAGATGCTGCTGTTGTGAAAGGGAAAGAAGAGTGAATTAGAATCCACCCTTCCTCAGAGAAAGGTGAATCGCTTCTGTTTGCAGACATAGGACTAGTAATTGATGTAACGTCTTCATTGAGAAGCTGTTAAAGAGCCTGTAGGTAATGTTTAATAACGGCAGACGTAAGTTGAATTGACCATCCAGATTATTATAACTGTCCAGAGACCATGAACTCCATCTCTAGGAATGAGCTTAAAACAATATGTATGAGTCACTTGAAGTCCATTAGATTTGCTTTGGAAATAAATGAACCAACAGTAGTACAGCATCCGTTGATTTTAACAACATATGATATACAACCATATCTTTTATGTAGTTTAAGTGGCAGTTCGGGCTGGACTGTTCCCATGAGGCACAGGGTCAAGGCTGATTTGCATATGGCCATGTCTGAACTGGGGTGGTGTGGAGTGCAAAAAAACGATGGATTTAGGCCCAGATCTCTGTACTGGGGTGAATGTATGACATTGTTCTGCATTCTGTCCATAAATTGTTTTTTGTTTACCAATATGTTTTAACTCGCTTCAGATTTGGGATTTTCCATCAATTAATTAGTTACCCAGAAATGAATAACTGGTCCAGAGATTTATGTTGTTGTCCTTGCGATGATTTGTCACCACAATCAACAATACATGTGGTTCTTTTCTCTCAATTTTATATAAGGGAGAGATCAAGGTGGATTTTGCCTCATAATAAGGTTGAGGGGGATGGAGGCAATATTTACCAGTTTTTTTCTATCTGCAACTTTTAGAGAGTGATTGCTGTATTGGGGTTATGGTTTGTTTTTTTAAAAAGCATACTTCGAGTGAGGAAAAGTATTAAAGTTGAATCCCCTCAGAAAGCTGGAATCAATAAAAAAATGTGAGGGAGTGCTTTGCTTGTAATATCGAACCTATATTATGATCACTTCTTTTATCTCTAGGATTATGTGCATTTTTACATGGATAAATCTATAGAATATATGGTATCTTTGTTTTTTGGAGCTAGGGATGTTGAACTGTTTTTGTTTTACATGCTTATGTCTTTTTTGTGATTTTATTTGCGTGAAATCTAATAAAGCTTATTCTGATTCTGACCATCTTCAATGTTTTCATTCTTCCTGTAAAGATATTTGAGTTGTGCCACATCAAACACTGCATCTTAATTCACTCTAAATATTTTTAATTGTGTGACTTATTGGGAACGTGTGAATGATATTCATGCTTAAGTACAAATTTGCAGGCTTAATATGGGGGGGGTTGTAACTCTGCGACCAACCGGAAGGATTCTGTTTAAGCAGCAATTCACGCAAATCACTGCCATGGGCCTGGGCCTACTCCCATCTCCCTGTATGATGACCTGTGCCCTCTTGAAAGCCTGCATGTATGTGGTCTGGGGATTGCAATGCCTACTGACTATAACAAGAAAAACCGTTATCCGCGAGTGTCTGTCCGCTTTTTAGGTGCAGCCCTGCGCAGTGGGTAGCATTCACTTTTTTGGGCAGGCTCCAGGGCAGCCCGGTTGACTGATAAAGAACAGTATAACAAATTGTTGCTGAATCTGTGCGAGTCTTTCCGCACGCTTGACCGACGTGCATTATCCTTTTGTAGAGGTGGGTGAGCAATATCTATAAAAATAGAATTTTTAAACAGAACTGAGACATTCCTACCCCCCCATCCACCACACCCCATCCTTCCCCCGGTTGACAATGCTGTTGGTGAACCAAGAGGCAAGTCATTTGCCATGTGTGCCCTATATGCGACCCTTGATTCTTAATCCAGACGTAGCAACATTATAGGCGATTAAAAACGAAGTTTTTGCACAGCGTCATGCTGAACTCGTGTATTTGAAAGTGCTCTCATACTTGATAATGACCAAAAATAAGTCTCCGTGAAATAAGCTATTTGTCTAGGATCACACAATTTGGTTAACCATGGAAGCCGGGATTGATCCTCTATTTTCAGTTTTGCACTGTGCAACTCAGCCACTAGACTAGCATCTGACATAAAAGGTTAATGCTTCGTCCTTAAGCCTTGGAAGTTGGGCTCAGAGCCTGGGTGAACACAGAGTCCACATTTTATTTTTGGCAGTTTTGCATAGTGCGAACCTTGCTCGGGAACATACAAGCACATAACAACATACATACTACACATTCTTTGTCTGGTACAAAGACATTTGCTTGGATTTACAGGATGCTGAGCCGAGTCCGGCTTTGAACGTAGTCCGCCATGTTGCATGCTTGGCAGCTGAAGCCACCAGGCCACATCACCTCCATTGAAAGCTCTGCTCATTATTATGGGCTGAGGTTTCACGAGTACCTGCAGCTGAGCCAGAGGCAACCATATGGCTGTTCTTTTTCACTGGTTCCATTTCCCAGCAGATGTCTGGTCGGGTGTCATGTTATCTTTCACACACCGCTCCTATTCTGGCAGGAGAGCTTGTAGAGGGATGCATGTAGGGGGCATAAGATGAGAAATCAGAAACCTGTTCATGTTATGGATCGCTCCACACCTCCTAGGGCTGTGGCATTGTGACCGTACCTTTTACACCCGACAGCTAAACGTAATCTAAACAAGCATTTGCAATGCAACAGGTCTTGCATTTGGGAGTTTAATCTATTGACATTGTAAATGACAATGGCTTTTATTTCTCTATGTTGATAATAAATACATAAATAAAAGGCATTGTCATTTGCAATGCCAATAGCTCAAACTCTTGTGAATGCAAGACCTATTTCGCTTTTTTTTAAAAAGTGTCCGCCATTGTCCCGGGCTTCTTGGAAAGTGCTGCGACGCACTGAATGTTGCATGAAAGCATGTCATGCCTGCAGTAGGAGAAACTCATTAAAGAAAATAGTGCTTATAGACTAAATAGGAAGCACTGTGTAAAAACAGAACAGTTACAATTGAAGACAAGGCGGTACTAAGGAGGGACTAACAAGCCTATTAACGTATCCGAAGCCAGCATTTACACAAAGGACAATGACACAAGCCAATGAAAAATACAGGCGGAGAGTGGGTGGAGCTTCAAGTCCATAATTGAATACAGCATGTCTCGCAGCGCATTCACTGCCCAGGCTCAACCTAAAAATCAGTTTCTGTTGGTGCTGCATCCACAGTTTAAGGGTATATGAATTTATAAAGTGCATCCTAGGCAGTACATTAAGTGGTATGCTATCATGACAATAAGGCTTTTATTGTGCCATTACATCGCTAATTTGAATTGAAAAGAAAATTGTGGACGTTGGTTTTGGTGAAAACAATGGTTTCTTTCTCACATGCCTTCCACCAAAACATCTTACCTTTCTTGCCTCCTGAGATGGCAAGAGATCTGTGCAGTGGACAAGGGCTATATTGTCATCCCAGCATCTCACCTGGCTGCTGCAGTGGACAGACTGAGTTTTTAAAACGTGGTTTTCATTGTGCTGAAGTGTCTGTGACCTTCATATTGTAGAGTGCGCTGCTTTGTGTTGCCTGTGCTGTGCTTGTCTCTTGTGCACTAAGGCTCCTTTCTTAGGTCTGGATTTTCACAGCAAACTGACATGTTGTTTACCGCGATAAATAGTGGCTTTTGTGTCCGCCCCTTTTAACTATTCGTTTTCTTTGACTTCAGTGAAATACTGATCCTTGATTATTATTATTATTATTATTATTATTGGGACATTTGTAGAGCGCTGCGTTACGCACACCGGCGTGTCCACGCGCTGAAAGTGGGAGAGGCAGCAAGCAGGGGACACAAAAACTGAGCGGACAATTATTTAGTGTAGAGGAATGTTTTAAGTTTCGCTCGGAACCTAGCCTCCTCCGGTTCCAGGCGCAAGTCCGCTGGCAATTTATTCCAATTAGTTGCCGCTAGGCATCTAAAGGACCTACCTCCCATGCGGGCTTTCTTGATTCTCGGGATCCTCAGTAGGCCGCCCCCTGTGGATCTAAGCGCACGTGTTGGTTGGTACACTTCGATCAGTTTATTCAGAGGGTCGGGTGCCCTGCCATTCAGGATACGATGACCGGTGCAGAGGGCCTTGTATTCCACTCTTCTCCTCACAGGGAGCCAGTGTAACTGCTGGAGGGCCGCCTTAGAAGGCGCCCTTTTAGGCAGTCTGAGAATCAAACGCGCTGCCGCATTCTGCAGCACTTGCAGGCGTGCCATGCTTTTTTCTGGAGCCCCCAGGTACAGCAGGTTCCCGTAATCCGACCTAGCTGTCACCAGAGCATGAACCAGGGTTTGACGGGCATCAATCGGGAGTAAGTCAAGGACCTTTCTTAATTTCTTCAGAATCCCAAAACAGACTCCCACCACCCGATTTATCTGGGGGCCAAAAGTAAGACCCGCATCAAACCACACCCCCAGATTGCGTGCCTCTTGGCAGGGGGTTGGGGTTGGTCCAAGGCAAGATGGCCACCATGCCGACGACCAGGCAGACTGGGCTCTCCCCACCACCAGCACCTCTGTCTTGTTGCCATTAAGCTTCAAACAATTGATGGCACACCATTGGGCAAGATCTTTCATGCACGAGCGGCAGCCATCGGCAGCAAGACAGGGCGCGTGCGATAGGGAGATCACCAGCTGCGTGTCGTCGGCATATGAAACCAGTTGGAGGCCATGACTCTCCACTATCGAGGCAACAGGCGCGACATACATATTAAAGAGGGTCGGGCTTAATGACGAGCCCTGCGGCACGCCTTGGCCCAGAGACACCCCCCTTGAATAGCAGTCTCCTTGCCTGACTCGAAAGCTTCTCCCCTTGAGGAAATCCTGGATCCATCTCAGCGCGGTGCCAGAGATGCCACCTCTGTTCAGACACTGTAGCAAGATGTTATGCGCTACAGTGTCGAACGCCGCGCTGAGGTCCAACAGGATCAAAGCCATAGTTTGGCCTGCATCCACGCCCTCTCTCAGATGTTCCGTGGCCATAAGAAGGGCGGACTCGGTAGAATGTCGTGGCCTAAAACCAAACTGCGTCGCATGGAGCAGTCCCCTCTCTTCCACGTGCTTCATAATTTGGGTATTAACCACCTTTTCCGCCACTTTGGACAGAAAAGGCAGGAGGGAGATGGGCCTCAGATTCTCTAATACCTCAAAGCCTAAATGGGGTTTCTTCCGGAGCGGGAGCACCACCGCCTGTTTCCACCCCTCAGGCAACTTTCCTGATCCGAAAGAGATGTCAAGGACATGCCTTATATAAGGCTCCAGAACTTCTAGACTATCTGCCAAGCGTTTTGGTGACACCGGGTCCCACGGGGACCCTGATTTGACAGAGCGACACACCACTACTAGTTCCTCGAGAGGAGGGGTGCGGAAGTATGTAAGATGCCCTGCCGTCTCCATGTCCCCCAATGCTACCTCAAGGTCAGACCCTGTCGGCGGATTAGGGAAAGTCGAGTAGATCTTCTCTACTTTAGCGGAGAAATATTCGGCAATCCGGTCACATGACTCCGTTGAGCAACTCTCCGGCTCTGTAGGTGCATTTACCGAAGTCAATGATTTGTAGATGCCGAAGAGTTCTTTGGCCGAATTTTCCGCCCCCAGGATTTGTCCTGCATAGTAGGCTGCCTTAGACTTTTTTATCAGCCTATGGTGATCAATTGCTATTTGTTACAACCTTGTTATTTTATTGTGTTTTCATAACAGTATATTGCTCATTATTTAATGCTGCTTATCTATTGTGTTGGACATGGTACATTCCCTTTCTCCCCACCCTGCATTCCGAGTGGCACATTCCTTATGCTCTGGAGGCTGCTTTAGAATGTCCATGAGAGGTGCCTGAACTGGTGGAGAGAGGAGTTGTGAAGAATAAAGGTTTTCTTACCTTACCTTCCGGTTTCAGTCCTTATATCACTATTGGCTGTATGGGTGTATCCCTCTGCTTCCACTCGAGTGGCAGCATTGAACTGAATGATGGACTTTACAACTCTAGCCTTCTGTGTCTGCTCCTTCAAGCTTTGTTCCTTGGGTCTTGCATTGTTCTTCTTTTGTTCCCGACCACCCCATCCACCTTCTTCTTTGTGCTCCCCATGACCCCATGTTCACCACCATCTCGTATCTCTTAGGCTCCTACATCTTTTCCTTATGTGTGCCTCGTTTCCATGCCCACTACCCTCTCGTATCTCTCTGAAGCGCCCTTCTGCTGTGCACTACTTGTCCCCCGGCCTGTCTTTCTATCTTGGAAGGATCTGATAAGTGCCACCAGGACCAGTATTTTTTTTTTCATTTCATAGAAACAAAAGGAAGCCTATTCAGAAATCTCTGTAGCATTCTATACCATCCTCTTTTTGAGTCTGTGTCTAAAGTTCTGGTGGTAAGTGAGTCTTCATTATAGTTGTTCCTTTCTTTCCATTTAGCTATGACAAACGACTATAATGAAGGCGTTCTTGCCATCTGACCTTTATTTGTAATAGAACTAAAAAAAGAGCTAAGGCGAGTGAGCTTTCAATACAGTCAGTATTTGTTTCTTGTCTGTCTTTAATGTGCGCACACTATGCATTGTCACATTAAATCCCCAGACCTATTGGCTTTGCCAGTGTTTTTTTTGTATTCCTGCTGTCCAGAGGTGAGAGATTTCTGCTGATAGATGCATGGATTCCCAGTCACATTGGCACAGTCTCTTCTCCTGTAGGCATACACCAAAAGTTGATTAGAAGGAGTTTCCTACCGTTTCCTATCTCTCTCCTCCTTCCCCCCCTAAATTGTTTTATGTCCTTCCCCTCTTGCGATTCTTTTCGCCCTTTCTGTCTACCCTTGCTCGTTTTCCTCCTATCTTTCCTTCCATCCTTCTGTTATTATACCCACCTTCCTCACGCTCCAATCCCACTTGTTCCTTTCACTTCGTTCTCCTGCATCTCAGTTTGTACTGTTTTTCATCATTATCTCGTCTGTTACGTTCCATCATTGCTTTTATCTTTACACATTCTTCTGTACTCTCTCCTTTGCCTATCTCTTAATTTGTAATTCTGTGACTCTCCCTTACCCCTGATTTTTTCACTTCCATCCCTTTTTCACCATTTGTTCCTACCTTTCTTCCTTGCTTCCACTCTTCCTTGCTTCATTTCTCCTGTCTTTTTTTTAGGTCTGCTTTAGAAACTGCTATGGGTTCCTTGGCAGCTTTGGATAATAATAAAAGTTTAATAAACAAAATATGCATGTATATGTACCTATAGTGGCTTTGGGCCAGCCCTCATGACCCATGTCAACTGCTCTGGGCATGCGGCTGCTGGGCTGCCCAGGGAGGACGGAACGTCCTACTACATATGAGCCCCTTATTCTTCTAAGCTGGAGTGTGCCGTTGATCCCTGGGCTGCCAGGATTGAGGCTGTGGTCAGCTTGGGCCTGGCCTGTAATTGACAGAAAGGAATATAGACTCTACTGCAAGCTGTCTGGTGGATTTTAAGGCCATGCAGCAATCAATCGAGATATTTGTAAAGAGCACTACATACCCGTGAGGGTCTCAAGGTGTTGGGGGGGGTGGAGGGGAGGCAGGGGTTGCAGGTACTGCAGGTACTGATCGAAAAGCCAGGTCTTGAGGAGTCTTCTGAAGGCCAGTAGGTTTTGGTCTGCCGTAGGTTGGTGGGGAGTGTGTTCCAGGTCTTGGCGGCGAGGTGGCGGCAACTCAATTTAACTGTTCACGGAGCATGGAGCTCTTGCGAAGGCCAGTATTACCCACCATGGACCACATGGATGAAGGTTGGAGTTTGATAACCAGAAAGTGTCATCGCTGTGAATGTAGGGCTGAACCCAGAATCTGTTTCAAAGTTGTAGTCGGCCCGGTTGAAGACTTTTTCTGCATCTAAGGTGGAGGACTGTTGGCCAGGTGGATTGCTGCGTAAATTGTTATGTACTTGGTGTTTCTTAATCAATTTCAACTGATCTGGATGTACCAAATCGAGAAATGTTTTCCCGTCTAAAGACCAGGATTTTAATTAAAAAGTTAACTTCGAAGTTAAGTAGTGGTATTGGGCTTTTTAATATTTATCAGTTGAATAAGTAATTTTTATATTTTAATTTAAAATTCATTTCCCTACTGCTTACTTTCTATATGGAGAACTACGTCCTGGTGGCAAAGGTGTCCACAAATTGCCCTAAAGTTAGTACTGGTAGCTTTTAGATTGTAAATGTGGTTGTAGGATTCTCCAAACTCTCATTCGAGGGTGTGGAGTTGTGTAATGCTGCATCTAGATGGAGGTCGTCCGCATGGAAATGACAAATCTTTTCATGAGGAGATTTACACATTAGTATAGATCAACATGTTTGGAGATCTACACATAGAAAATTAACTCCATGAACTGCCTTCATAGTCTTGCCATGAAGTGTAAACAAAGCACCCAACCCTTGTAATTTGATACCCAATACAAGCTCAACTCTGCAAAGAAACATTGTCCTCTCCTCCTTGTTATTAAACGTATTACTACACTCTACGAACTAAACATCTTCTCAACTCCACTGATTAATTTCATTAAACACTTTTGTTGTTTAGCTCCAGTTTGGGAACTAATATATTACAATATTCAAATTCTTTAACTAAATATTTTCATGTTTTGAATGAAAATCCAATTTTCATGCCAACTGGACAAAATCATGAGCCATAAACATGAGTTAGTGTGCAATGCAACCCCAAAAAAATCCCATCGTGTGATTCTAGTAAACCATTTGGACTTCAGTTCGGTCTCCTATTCTGCGAATTAGATTTGAATCTAAGGAAATCCTATAATCTGTCATTTTTTCATACACTCTTAAAACAAATAAATTGCAGCATACTTGTGGTGCACTGGTGTCATTTTCAGGTTCTGATGGCAACCCTTTTAGCCACCTGCTTTGGGGGTTGTCATGTGACCCGCGCTGTCATTTGTGAGCCATGTTTACACAATGTGTAGTGGACTATTTTGGTTCGATTCTATCAAAGCTATTAGTTTATCTCCTGTTTGATTTTACTGTTGGACACGAGCAGACCGAGGCGTAGTTCACTTGTACTGGTTGTCACTTTAACAATTAATAATTGTAAATCCTGAAAGCACTTTAGGGGCCTTTGGGGAAACATGATTCACTTTAATATGCTTGCTGAGTTTCAGTACCAACTTAATTAATAAAAGTTGTTAAGGTTAACTTTGTTATTGTGCTGTCCTCAGGGGTAGCTTTGTTTAAAGAAAAGACAGAAGAAGCCTTTGGAAGTGGGCCATTCCCTCAAACTCTTCATGCATACTAGATGAATGTTTCCCCACTGGACAATATGGATGTGAAATACCAGTCTTAAAAGGGCTCTTGCTAGACCATGTGGAAAGTGCCACAGATGATCTCATCGCATCTGTCACTTCACTTGCAATTGTTGTTGCAATCAGGGGTCTGTACTTATAATGAAAAAAGGCTTGGGGTAGGAAGTAGTTTGGTATTGTCGTCTGTCTCATTCATTCATAATACACTGGTGAGTTTCTCTTTTATACTTTCTTGTTAAAGTTGTAGTATTCTACTATGTAGAGCAGTGGTCCTCAAACATTTCAATGCTGCGCCCCACTGAAAAACCAACCATCGGGCCCGCCCAGACTTTCACAGTTATTCTATTAAATTGTCAATGTTTAAATATGTCTAGACTTAGTTAAGCATTACAGTTAAGCTCTGTTACTATTTTAAAAATGCAATCAAATGCATGATTGCCAAATAAACCTTTCTGGTCAAGCAGGCCTTAATTACCTGTAAAAGAATTCACATTGTGGGGCGGGAGGTTTTGCAAAATATTTGAAGTCCATTTCCTTTTGACACATACTCCCAGCTAGGATATAAATGAATAAAGAGGTTAGTGATGGCCCATTACAGGGTGGCTTACTGCTGCACATTTCTTTCCGCTTAACACATAGCACTGTTATCAGCATAATGCTTCTTTTGGACAGAGTCTGGGGCCCCCCGGGCCACATGAGGCCCCCCTAGGTGTGGCCCACCCCCAATTTGAGGACCCCAGGTGTAGAGCCAAAGGGATCCCCAGAGTCAAGAAAGATAGTCACCCACACACTCATAACCAACAAACTGGACTACAGGAACACCCTCTATGCCGGAAAAGACAATTCTCCACGCCTCAAACTCCAGACTATCGAGAACGCTGCAGCTAGACTGGTCCTCTGCATCCAACACCACCACCACATCACCCCACACCTACGAGAACTCCACACCTACGAGAACTCCACTGCCTCCCTGTCGATAAGTGACCTTCAAGCTCCTGACCCACACCTACAAATCCCTCCACCACATTGGACCCCAATACCTCAACAAAAGAGTCTCCTACGTACACAAGAGAAGCCTCCAATCTGCCGATCTTGTCCTGGCTGAAATCCCTTGCATCTGCAGGTCCAGAATGGGGGATGGTTGTTCTGCTACATCGCAGTTAAGCAGTGAAACGAACCCCGTCTCAGCTTCAGACGAACCCCTACACTGCAAGCATTCAGGAAGAACCTCAACACCTGGCCCTTCGAATGAGAGGAAGCTGCTCTAAGCTCTCCTCCTCGCGCCTTGAGACCCTCACATGTGAGTAGTGTGTTTCACAAATCCCTGATTTATTGATGCTTCCTTAACACTCTGGAAGCCCATAAAGCAGTGATCAGGGGACAGGCCCCTCTCTCTGATGGTGGGACACAAAAGAGACAAAAATGCTACAGTAGAGAAGCTTGAATAAGAAATCCTACAGCCTTTGTTGACTGTGTTGATTGATTTAGAGGCGAGCCAGGCATAACAAAAAAAATGCATGGCCGCCATTCTTGAACGTGAAGTGTGCCTCGCGCTTGAAAAAAATAGCACAAAGCGCATCTTAAAACGACGGTACTTTAAAGAGAATATATATTATGGCATGAGCAGCGTTAATAGCGCGGACGCCATTCTTAAATCAAAAACATAAGTTAAAGCTCGGCTGCACTGCTTAAAAAAAAAAGACGACGCAGGAAAGTATGTTGTGCCTGCAATAGAAGAAAGTAATTTCACAAAATAGTCCTCAGACTCTAAATAAAACATAGAGTAGCAACACACGTAAGAGGGCCAGTCCTCACGGGAGGTTACAACAACAAAAAAAGTGGTACTAAGGAGGTACTACTAAGCCTATTGACCAATGAAAAGCCACCATTTGCAAAGGACAGTAACAGGAGCCAATTAAAAAGATGGGCGGAAAGTGGGCATTGCTTGATGGCATATCCTAAATACAGCATATCTCGAAGAGACAGCGCAAGCACTGCCCAGGGCGAGACCTAAAAAAGTGTCTTATAAAGTTGCCTGGCGGATAGTATTTGCTGCTGGGCAATTTTTAAAAAGTGTTATCTCACAATTTTTTAAATTTTTTATTTTTAATGTATTGCTGGAAGTGGTGTAGCCCATCTTCGTACTGGTAAATAAAATATAAGCATGTGGTGCTTAGTGTCATACCGTGCATGTAAGCACGTGTATAATTAAATATGCTGGACTGCCATTGTGCAGGAAACGTATGCATGCACTCGAGTTGCACTTTTTTTGTTCTAAACCTGCACTGCATCAGAAAAAAGGGTTTACTTTTGCTGATACTGTGCAAAATAAGCAAAAAGCATTGGCAAAGACACAAGGTCGAAAAGATAATACATACCTGCTTTGTTAATGCTGGTTTTCAGCAGGCAATGTAAGGTCTCTACATCTGGCTACTGGTGATCACTCACCATGACCTTAGTGGCCCTTTACCACCTCCTTCGGAAATGTTCTTAGACACGGCTTTACTTTCTATGAACAGTGCTTAATTTTGGACTGAGATCTCATTGCACAGTCTGAACCTGCTTATCCAGTTGCACAAAAGTGCAGTGTGTGTTGAGCACTACCCAGTACTTGAAGAGCAGCTATTCTCCACCTAGAGTGTGGCTGAGAGCTTCCCATTCAATCGTTCTGCTGGAGTCCTATCACGGCAGCAGGTGATAATCTGTCAGCAGACCGCCCGGCTCTGGTCAGCAGACCGCCCGGCTCTGGTCAGCAGACCGCCCGGCTCTGGTCAGCAGACCGCCCGGCTCTGGTCAGCAGACCGCCCGGCTCTGGTCAGCAGACCGCCCGGCTCTGGTCAGCAGACCGCCCGGCTCTGGTCAGCAGGCCGCCCGGCTGTGGTCAGCAGATCGCCCGGCTGTGGTCAGCAGACCGCCCGGCTGTGGTCAGCAGACCGCCCGGCTGTGGTCAGCAGGCCTGCCGGCTGTGGTCAGCAGGCCTTGCCCGGCTGTGGTCAGCAGGCCTTGCCCGGTTGTGGTCAGCAGGCCTTGCCCGGTTGTGGTCAGCAGGCCTTGCCCGGTTGTGGTCAGCAGGCCTTGCCCGGTTGTGGTCAGCAGGCCTTGCCCGGCTCTGGTCAGCAGGCCTTGCCCGGCTCTGGTCAGCAGGCCTTGCCCGGCTCTGGTCAGCAGGCCTTGCCCGGCTCTGGTCAGCAGACTGCCCGGCTCTGGTCAGCAGGCCGCCCGGCTCTGGTCAGCAGGCCGCCCGGCTCTGGTCAGCAGGCCGCCCGGCTCTGGTCAGCAGGCCGCCCGGCTCTGGTCAGCAGGCCGCCCGGCTCTGGTCAGCAGGCCGCCCGGCTCTGGTCAGCAGGCCGCCCGGCTCTGGTCAGCAGGCCGCCCGGCTCTGGTCAGCAGGCCGCCCGGCTCTGGTCAGCAGGCCGCCCGGCTCTGGTCAGCAGGCCGCCCGGCTCTGGTCAGCAGGCCGCTCGGCTCTGGTCAGCAGGCCGCTCGGCTCTGGTCAGCAGGCCGCTCGGCTCTGGTCAGCAGGCCGCCCGGCTGTGGTCAGCAGGCCTGCCCGGCTGTGGTCAGCAGGACACACCAATCTGAGGAGCAGCAGGTACTGTGCATTCGGGCCTTGAGAGCAGGGTGGCAAGGTGATTTAAAGGCAGCCCGCTGCCTCTTGAGAGAGAGTGCTTGAGACATCTTCCCATTCCCCTTTACTGAGTCTGATTGCTTAGATTGCTGTGGGTCTTCTTACAGAATAATCTCCAGGGGCCCCAGTAAATTTCCTGTCACTATCACTTGGGGCTGTTTGCTCACCCATTAGCACAGCGCTAAGACCTGACCAGCACTCTTTACCTTTCTCATTTAGGAGCTGTCGCGGCCTTTCAGGGCGCTCGTCGATTGGCAGTAATTGCAGCTTTCCGCTGCATGTAATGTATCCGCCATGCTAGATCTGCATGCAGTGGCCCTCTGCGCCCCTGAAGCCAAGGGACGTTGGTGGGCCACCTGGTATTATGTGACAGTGGCAGGACCAACCTACGCTGCAAGCTGACTTCATTTTGTGGCACGTTTTGTCGTATTTATCTCAGGTGTCCGGATACTACGCAGGGGATGTCTCTTGAAATGCAAAGTACGCAGAATTCTTGTAAACTAAAGTCAGCCCTGTCAAGATCCTCTTGAAAATGTTATTTACCAACAAATGATGATTTTTTTTTTGCTGTAGAGAAGTACAGAAACGCCATTTTATTATATAGTCCTAACTTCAAGAATAGACCGGTTTCTGTGAAGCATGCAATGTTGTGTGATGCAATATAAACCAAGCCTACATATCCTCATGACTTCGAACAAAAGATGTCTTTTTTTTATTTTGCATTCCCTTTTGTGCCAGAAACTGTTCTGGTGCTTAAATTGTAGGTTCTAGCCTCACCATTTCTCGTTAAGAAGCTGCATTCCGCATTGCATGTGTATCATGTGTCTCCCTGTGAGGCATTGCAGTCTCAAGGCCAGCCATATTGTCTTACCCACACTCATATGTAAGGGTAAGTAAAGAAGAATTTTTGATTCGAGGCAAGAACAATCTAAAACCCCTATTAGCCTAGTTGCCCCATCATATTTAATCTACGTTTTCCCATTTTAATGGCTCTTTGAAAGATGTGAGGTTGTGCGTGGTGATGATCTTCATGGCTAATTCAGTTCAGAGGTTTTTGGAACAACGTGCAAGTAAGGAATCATGCTGCAGGGTGGTCTGATATTGGGGAAAAAACTAGATCCATGTTTTCCATAGCACGTGCCTGATGAGTAGAAAGTAGGACGTAACTATCTGTGCCTGACATGATTACTTTAAAGATGAAATCTGTCTGGGCAGAAAATAAAAGGTAGTTCAGCCTTGGCACAGAGGGGTTCTGGTGCACCAATGACTCTCTCTGGGAGCCTGCAAATGAGGCGATTTGAAGAACGTGACTGCCTCTCTCTGAGGGGAGACCACTTATGTGCTCTCATGAACCGAGTTTGTCGTGTGCTTCACTCCTTTGTCACCAGTCCTTTCTGAGAGGTGGACTGTTGTGTTGCTCCCCATGTTACCTCTCCCAGAACAGAGGACGTTTGTGTGCTTCATTATGACAGTTCTGTTGTGTCCTTCCCAGTGGCCTACTCTAAACGGAAGTCTCTTGTGTGCTTGTGTGCAGAACTTGTGGTGACGGGCGGTGCTGCCAATCCCTGGTCCTCTTCCTATTGGCCCTCTTCACTTGGACCCCCTCCTCTCCCTTCTTGTTCAGTTAAAACCCTTGGGATTATGCTTAACAACCAATTAACTCTCCACTCACACATCAATTCGGTGGTCTCTTCTTGTTTCTTTACACTACGAGTTATTCGGAAAGTTGCCAGATTCTTTTCCACCTCTGCACTAAAGCTGATCCTGATGGCTATGGTCCTGTCAAAGATTGACTATGGCAACATCATTTATAACGGAGCTCCTGCTTATGCTTTGCAGCGCCTACAGTTAGTACAAAACCAGGCTGCTCGCCTGGTCTTTGGCCTGTCTAGGTCCCATCATTCGACCCCTCTGCTTAGGAGCTTACACTGGCTCCCCATAAAACAACGAGCCAGGTTCAAGCTAGGGTGCTTGACTTTTCAAGCAAGAGCGGGCACAGCCCCTGCCTTTATCAATTCGGCAATCTCTCCCTATGTTCCCTCTAGGGACCTCCGCTCCTCTAGCCTAGCCTTACTAACTACGCCCCGGTTCAAAAAGAAGCGGGCAGGGGGGCAGAAGTTTGCCGTACTTGCACCCACCTTTTGGAATGACCTCCCCTTATCTTTAAGACTCTCTTCCTCCTATATGGAGTTTCGGAGGTCAGTTTTCAGTTTTTAACGTCTTTATTTCGATTTTTCATCATAAAAGACACATATATACACAAAAATTACATTGAATACAATTGATGCAACAAAGTCATAAAGATATAAATATTTAAATACACATATTATCCAAATCAGAAAAGAAAGCAAGACAATAATAATAATTTAAGGCAAGACAAGTGAAGTTAAGATCTCAATTAAACATGCGTATAAAGACGTCAAGAGGAATAGTAAAATCATTTGGGCAAATATAAAAATCGCAGATCATCGATACTAATAAATCCATAGGCCAGAAAAACCAGTGAGATAACATAGTATACAAGTTATTTAGATCATGACGTTATGAACTGAACTGATTGACTTGATCCTTATCAGCCAAGCCCACCCAAGGAATTTCGCCAATCCTATAGTTAGCCATTCAGATGTGTTTGTTTTCAAGATGTACAGTGCATCACTACTCACTCGGGTGTTTAGTCTAGTACATATAGGTTTCAGCCACTTATTACGTGGTTCGCAATAAGCAGTACAGACAAATAAAAAATGACCTAGTGTTTCTTTACAGATGGCACAACAGGGACAGAAGCTTGACTCCAACCTCTGCCAGCCGCTAGTAAAGGCCCTCAAAGGCAGTGTGCCTACACGGAACTGATGGTATAGTTTCCTATCTAATGTTTTAAGGATAACATCCAGGTATACTTCTTTGTTAGGAACTGCTTTGTGGAGCAAGAACTGGCCTGTCAAATTCATTTTCTCAGAAAGTGCCACATGTTCCGTTTTTACCATGGACCAAAAGAGAAGTTTGAATTCATTCTTGGTAGGGAAGGTTTGAGAACCCGGCTCTGACCATAGCAAAGGAAGGCCCATTTCGATAAGGGTGTTCTTAATTAGCTTTAGCCACGGTATATCACCTGCCCCTTGTTGCAGTCTCACATCCTGAAGCTCACGGGCAAACATGTCCAGTTCCGGGGTGGACCATATGCGTCTCCATAGCGCCACCATCCTATACTGGGCCTGATGTTTAATGGTGTGCATGCCCATGTCCATCAAAAGTGGAAGGATTGGTGTTGAGGGGGGGAGACTAACTAAGTTACGAAGGAATTTGTTCTGTACCCTATCCAGGACAGCCAGGTCCACACATCCCCAAATGTCTGCCCCATACAATATGGCTGAGCTGATTTTAGCACTATAAATTTTAAGTGCAGGCAGTACTCTTTTAGTCAGGGAACGCCGCTGTTCTTTTACTAGGCAACCGGTCAAGCGGGCAAATTTCAGACAGAGTGCCGCTACTTGGTCTTTCCATTTTAGCCTATAATCCAAAGTAACACCAAGATAGGTCATTACATCAACCTGCTCCAGTCTAGACCCATTCATTAAAACATGGCCCCTCAATGGCTTTTTCTTGGTCAGGACCATGAACTTAGTTTTATTAATATTAATCTCAAGATCGTTCATATTACAAAAATCCATGAATTTGTTTATTGCAACCTGTAAACCCTTCTGTGTTTTGGCCAATATGAGAGTATCATCTGCAAAAATTAAAAGAGGGAATTTGGTCCCACCCAGTGAAGGAGCATCAGTGGGGGTATCTGAAAGGAATTTAACCACCTGATTAATGAAGAGTACAAATAGGGTGGGGGCCAGGACACAGCCCTGCCTCACACCACGGGTCACGGGGAAGGATTCAGTAACCTGGCCCTGACGACCCCATCTGACTCTTGCAAAATTTCCCTCATGCATCCTAATGGTGAGTTCTAATAGTGCGGTAGGGACCCCCATCTTTCTCAATGCTGCCCACATCTTCCCTCTGGGGACCAGATCAAACGCTGATTTGAGGTCCACAAATGCAGCGAAGATCTTCCCGTCTCTCAATAACACAGTTTTCCAATAGATCATGACAAATCTTAATATCTGATCAACTGTGCTAATGTGTGCCCTAAAACCAGCCTGCATTGGAGACAGGATATCTACTTCTGTCATCCATGTGTGGATTTTCCCCAGCAACATTCTGGCTATTACTTTTTGAAGGGCATCGATGAGGCTGATGGGGCGGTAGTTTCCAGCATCAGAACTATCCCCTTTTTTGTGCACTGGCAAAATCTCAGCCCCTTTCCAGGAGTTTGGGATCCTAGTCCCTCTAGCTATAGCGTTTGCTAAGATTAATATATACGGGACCCAGTGTGTTTGATCGTATTTAAAGAGGTCCGCAGGGATGCAGTCCATGCCGGGGGCTTTGCCATTCTGCACTTGTTTAAGAGCAGAAATAGCTTCAGTTTCAGTGAAAACAACGTGATCAAGTGAGGACGAATCAGACTGCACACTGGCATCTTCCCTAATGGTGGTAAGGGAGATCCGTTCCGTGTGGCTGAACTGCGCCTCATAATGCTTGACCCATTGCTCTGCAGGGACGTGGTTTACCGGAGTATGTAATTCCCCCGATCCTCCCCATTTCACAACCTCCCAAAATTTTTGTTGGTTAGGTAAGGTGCTTGCCTGATATAAGTCTAACCAACGTTGGTCATCCCATTTGATTTTAGCCTCTTTTAATGCTTTCTTATAATTCACCCTAGCTATCCTTATATCCGCACATGATTTGGATTTGATAGCACTTAACAGAGAGCTGTGGGCAATACTACAGGTCTTATCGTACCATTTCAGCCTAGATTGTGCTTGGACTTTATTACTACCTCCATTAACGGGTTTGATAAAAAAAAACTTAATTTTATTAAAAAGCGACTCATGAATTGTCCCAATTTGGTCAAGTGGGGTTCCGGCCTCAAGTATGGGTGCCATCTGTTTTGTGGCCGCTAAGACCTCCATGGCAATCCTGCTAATAATGGCAGTGTTGTCTTGGAGCCCAGCCCATTTTACCCTTCTGCAGTCATTTGTAAGGCCAGCATCTGCTGTATCAATATTTGTTGCAGGATTCATGCGGAAATCCTCATAAACTGATAGTGATATTACCAGGGGATTATGATCACTCTCAGATCTAGAGACTACTTCCATGTCCACCAACATCTTCCAAAACTCTATCTTTAACAGAAAATAATCAATACGGCTCGAGTTTACGGAGTTATCAAATGTAACTTTTCCCATCGGGTCTGATTTGGTCCTTCCATTCGCTGCTCGTAAGTCCCATTCAAGACATAGACCCAACCATTGCATAACTGCCTCTGTGACTTTTTTAATTGGGGGAACAGACAAAGGGGGAATATTCCAAAGCTGATCAATTTCCCCATATCCCCCGCTATCAAGGTTAGGAAACGGTTCGAAACAGCAGTTGAAATCACCTGCCACCATGACACATCTGTCACTACTAATGTCATTTAATAAGGAGTCAAGTTCAGCTACCACTCCCGCGGGCTTCCCACCTGGTATCCCTCTAGCATATATGTTGAACAGAAATAAATCCTGGTTATTATTATCTGTAAGTTTCAACGCTAAAATATCATTACCCAGAGTAGGAAGTTCAGTGATGGTGAAGGCTAAGGATTGACTAATCCAAATGACTAAACCTCCTGAAGGGCGGCCCTTCGGTCCTTTGCTAGCTGGTTTATAATAGTTAAGGTAGCCAACCCGATGAATAGCTTCAGTTGACCAACTTTCCTGCAGGATGATAACATCATGAAGATCCACAAAAGAGCCCCAAGCGGCCTCTGACACTTTTCCCTTAAGTCCCTAAATTTTTCCAGCAGGCCTTTGGCACCTAGCTCTCCTATTTATCCTCATCCAGGGACCTCACCAGCGCCATGAAACTGACTCGGTGTACGTGCGCTCTACAAGTATTTTTAAATTCAAATTCAAATCCCCGTCACTGCCCACCCTGGACGGAGGTCTGTAGCATGTTCCCCTTGTCACCACCCTTCTCTGAATGAAAGTCTGGTGTATGCTCCCCTTGTCGCCTTTCTGAACAAAGGTCTGTTGGGTGCTGTCCTTGTCATTCCTCAGTCTCTTTGAATGGAGGTCTGTGATGTGCTCCTTGTTACTATCCTTTCTCAACAGAGGTCTCTTGTATGTTCCACTTTGCACCTCCTGTCTCTGAACAGAGATCTACTGGGTGCTCCGCTTTTCACCGCCCCCCACCCGCTCTCTGAGCAGAGGTCTGTTGTGTGCTCTGCTTTTCACCACTCCTATCTATGAACGGAGGTCTGCTGTGGGCTCCCCTTGTCATTGCCTCTGCCCCCTGACTGGAGGTCTGCTGTGGGCTCCCCTTGTCATTGCCTTCCCCGCCCTGACTGGAGGCTGCTGTGGGCTCCCCTTGTCATTGTCTTCCCCCTGACTGGAGGTCTGCTGTGGGCTCCTCTTGTCATTGCCCCCTCCCCCCTGAATGGAGGTCTGCTGTGGGCTCCTCTTGTCATTGCCTCTGCCCCCTGACTGGAGGCTGCTGTGGGCTCCCCTTGTCATTGCCTTCCCCGCCCTGACTGGAGGCTGCTGTGGGCTCCTCTTGTCATTGCCCCCTCCCCCCTGACTGGAGGCTGCTGTGGGCTCCCCTTGTCATTGCCTCTCCCCCCTGACTGGAGGTCTGCTGTGGGCTCCCCTTGTCATTGCCTTCCCCGCCCTGACTGGAGGCTGCTGTGGGCTCCTCTGGTCATTGCCCCCTCCCTCCTGACTGGAGGCTGCTGTGGGCTCCTCTTGTCATTGCCCCCTCCCCCCTGAATGGAGGTCTGCTGTGGGCTCCTCTTGTCATTGCCTTCCCCGCCCTGACTGGAGGCTGCTGTGGGCTCCCCTTGTCATTGCCTCTGCCCCCTGACTGGAGGTCTGCTGTGGGCTCCTCTTGTCATTGCCCCCTCCCCCCTGAATGGAGGTCTGCTGTGGGCTCCCCTTGTCATTGCCTCTCCCCCTGACTGGAGGTCTGCTGTGGGCTCCCCTTGTCATTGCCTTCCCCGCCCTGACTGGAGGCTGCTGTGGGCTCCTCTTGTCATTGCCCCCTCCTCCCTGAATGGAGGTCTGCTGTGGGCTCTTCTTGTCATTGTCTTCCCCCTGACTGGAGGTCTGCTGTATGCTCCCCTTGTCATTGTCTTCCCCCTGACTGGAGGCTGCTGTGGGCTCCCCTTGTCATTGCCTCTCCCCCCCTGACTGGAGGTCTGCTGTATGCTCCCCTTGTCATTGCCTTCCCCGCCCTGACTGGAGGTCTGCTGTGGGCTCCCCTTGTCATTGCCTCTCCCCCTGACTGGAGGTCTGCTGTGGGCTCCCCTTGTCATTGCCTTCCCCGCCCTGACTGGAGGCTGCTGTGGGCTCCTCTTGTCATTGCCCCCTCCTCCCTGAATGGAGGTCTGCTGTGGGCTCTTCTTGTCATTGCCCCCTCCCCCTGACTGGAGGTCTGCTGTGGGCTCCCCTTGTCATTGCCCCTCCCCACCCTGACTGGAGGTCTGCTGTGGGCTCCCCTTGTCATTGCCTTCCCCACCCTGACTGGAGGCTGCTGTGGGCTCCCCTTGTCATTGCCTCTGCCCCCTGACTGGAGGTCTGCTGTGGGCTCCTCTTGTCATTGCCCCCTCCCCCCTGAATGGAGGTCTGCTGTGGGCTCCCCTTGTCATTGCCTTCCCCACCCTGACTGGAGGTCTGCTGTGGGCTCCTCTTGTCATTGCCCCCTCCCCCCTGAATGGAGGTCTGCTGTGGGCTCCCCTTGTCATTGCTTTCCCCGCCCTGACTGGAGGCTGCTGTGGGCTCCTCTTGTCATTGCCCCCTCCCCCCTGAATGGAGGTCTGCTGTGGGCTCCCCTTGTCATTGCCTCTCCCCCTGACTGGAGGTCTGCTGTGGGCTCCTCTTGTCATTGCCTTCCCCACCCTGACTGGAGGTCTGCTGTGGGCTCCTCTTGTCATTGCCCCCTCCCCCCTGAATGGAGGTCTGCTGTGGGCTCCCCTTGTCATTGCCTCTCCCCCCTGACTGGAGGTCTGCTGTGGGCTCCCCTTGTCATTGCCTTCCCCGCCCTGACTGGAGGTCTGCTGTGGGCTCCCCTTGTCATTGCCCCCTCCCCCCTGAATGGAGGTCTGCTGTGGGCTCCCCTTGTCATTGCCTCTCCCCGCCCTGACTGGAGGCCTGCTGTGGGCTCCCCTTGTCATTGCCTTCCCCGCCCTGACTGGAGGCTGCTGTGGGCTGCCCTTGTCATTGCCTCTCCCCCCTGACTGGAGGTCTGCTGTGGGCTCCCCTTGTCATTGCCTTCCCCGCCCTGACTGGAGGCTGCTGTGGGCTCCTCTGGTCATTGCCCCCTCCCTCCTGACTGGAGGCTGCTGTGGGCTCCTCTTGTCATTGCCCCCTCCCCCCTGACTGGAGGCTGCTGTGGTCTCCTCTTGTCATTGCCTCTGCCCCCTGACTGGAGGCTGCTGTGGGCTCCTCTTGTCATTGTCTCTGCCCCCTGACTGGAGGTCTGCTGTGGGCTCCCCTTCTCATTGCCCCCTCCCCCTGACTGGAGGCTGCTGTTGGCTCTCCTGGTCTCCGCCCTACTCTAAGGGGGCGCTGCTCACACCCGCGCAGAGCTCTCATTAAGATTGTGTACGGAACCCTGCTGACTTATGCAATTGGTTTTGAAATGAAAATCTGTTCGAACAAATCAAATGTTATGGAGCTGAGATCAGCAATGTGAGGAAGATTAATGAGCGTTGGCCATCGAAGACGCAGAACATCAAGTCCGCTGCTGGTTGATGATAAGCCTGCTCTTGGCTTCCTGATTCCACACCACTCTGTGTCTGGGGTGCAAGACAGGGTCTTAGGCCCTAGAGGTGTAATGAGCGTAGCGATTAACATTCTTCCCTGACTTTTAATTGTGGTTGGGCTGCCTCGAATTTTCATTTTATATTTGGAAGCACCTCGTCTTTCTACCATCATCTCTCCACTGCCCCCATCCATGTTGGTTTGTGAATTGGTCTCTACCCATCTTTTTTCTACATTTCAGCAGGTGCATGCTTCATTAGACCACTTGTAAAATCAGGTATCTATGTTTATACCAGAGTAATTTACTCCTTAAAATCGTGCCCTGTTCCTAAAGTTCTCCAACCTGTCCCTCAGGACACACCTCGAGTCTGCCCTCTTGTTTTGCCTGGGTCTCTGGCCTTTTTGGTTATGTAGTTTCATCTTGGTGCACCTACCACAGGCTCAAGATTTGTACCATATGTTCCTAGATTCATCATCTGAGATAAGTTTGTTTATACCTAACCCAAGGAATGGAGCTGAACCAGGGGCCACTGTGAGGGTTTCAGCCAGCCTCCTCCCCTGGGGAGGGATGGAAACGGCGCAGTGTGAATGGAGCTGAGACAGGGGCCACTGGGAGGGTTTCAGCCAGCCTCCTCCCCTGGGGAGGGATGGAAACGGCGCAGTGTGAATGGAGCTGAGACATGGGCCACTGGGAGGGTTTCAGCCAGTCTTCTCCCCTTGGGAGGGATGGAAACGGTGCAGTGTGAATGGAGCTGGACCAGGGGCCACTGGGAGGGTTTCAGCCAGCCTCCTCCCCTGGAAAGGGATGGAAACGGTGCAGTGTGAATGGAGCTGGACCAGCGGCCACTGGGAGGGTTTCAGCCAGCCTCCTCCCCTGGGGAGGGATGGAAACGGTGCAGTGTGAATGGAGCTGGACCAGGGGCCACTGGTAGGGTTTCAGCCAGCCTCCTCCCCTGGGGAGGGATGGAAACGGTGCAGTGTGAATGGAGCTGGACCAGAGGCCACTGGGAGGGTTTCAGCCAGCCTCCTCCCCTGGAGAGGGATGGAAACGGTGCAGTGTGAATGGAGCTGGACCAGGGGCCACTGTGAGGGTTTCAGCCAGCTTCCTCCCCTGTAAATGGATGGAAACGGTGCAGTGTGAATGGAGCTGAGACAGGGGCCACTGGGAGGGTTTCAGCCAGCCTCCTCCCCTGGAGAGGGATGGAAACGTTGCAGTGTGAATGGAGCTGGACCAGGGGCCACTGGGAGGGTTTCAGCCAGCCTCCTCCCCTGCGGAGGGATAGAATCGGTGAAGTGTGAATGGAGCTGGACCAGGGGCCACTGTGAGGGTTTCAGCCAGCCTTGGAGGGTTTCAGCCAGCCTCCTCCCCTGGGGAGGGATGGAAACGGTGCAGTGTGAATGGAGCTGGACCAGGGGCCACTGGGAGGGTTTCAGCCAGCCTTCTCCCCTGGGGAGGGATGGAAACGGTGCAGTGTGAATGGAGCTGGACCAGGGGCCACTGGTAGGGTTTCAGCCAGCCTTCTCCCCTAGGGAGGGATGGAAACGGTGCAGTGTGAATGGAGCTGAGACTGGGGCCACTGGGAGGGTTTCAGCTAGCCTCCTCCCCTGGGGACGGATGGAAACGGCGCAGTTTGAATGGAGCTGGGCCAGGGTCCCTTGGGAGGGTTTCAGCCAGCCTCCTCCCCTGGAGAGGGATGGAAACGGTGCAGTGTGAATGGAGCTGGGCCAGGGGCCACTGGGAGGGTTTCAGCCAGCCTCCTCCCCTGGGGAGGGATGGAAACGGTGCAGTGTGAATGGAGCTGGACCAGGGGCCACTGTGAGGGTTTCAGCCAGCCTTCTCCCCTTGGGAGGGATGGAAACGGTGCAGTGTGAATGGAGCTGGGCCAGGGGCCACTGTGAGGGTTTCAGCCAGCCTCCTTACCTGGGGGGGAGGGATGGAAACGGTGCAGTGTGAATGGAGCTGAACCAGGGGCCACTGGGAGGGTTTCAGCTAGCCTCCTCCCCTGGGGACGGATGGAAACGGCGCAGTTTGAATGGAGCTGGGCCAGGGGCCCTTTGGAGGGTTTCAGCCAGCCTCCTCCCCTGGGGAGGGATGGAAACGGTGCAGTGTGAATGGAGCTGGGCCAGGGGCCACTGGGAGGGTTTCAGCCAGCCTCCTCCCCTGGGGAGGGATGGAAACGGTGCAGTGTGAATGGAGCTGGACCAGGGGCCACTGTGAGGGTTTCAGCCAGCCTTCTCCCCTGGGGAGGGATGGAAACGGTGCAGTGTGAATGGAGCTGGGCCAGGGGCCACTGTGAGGGTTTCAGCCAGCCTCCTTACCTGGGGAGGGATGGAAACGGTGCAGTGTGAATGGAGCTGAACCAGGGGCCACTGGGAGGGTTTCAGCTAGCCTCCTCCCCTGGGGACGGATGGAAACGGCGCAGTTTGAATGGAGCTGGGCCAGGGGCCCTTTGGAGGGTTTCAGCCAGCCTCCTCCCCTGGGGAGGGATGGAAACGGTGCAGTGTGAATGGAGCTGGGCCAGGGGCCACTGGGAGGGTTTCAGCCAGCCTCCTCCCCTGGAGAGGGATGGAAACGATGCAGTGTGAATGGAGCTGGGCCAGGGGCCACTGGGAGGGTTTCAGCCAGCCTCCTCCCCTGGAGAGGGATGGAAACGGTGCAGTGTGAATGGAGCTGGGCCAGGGGCCACTGGGAGGGTTTCAGCCAGCCTCCTCCCCTGGGGAGGGATGGAAACGGTGCAGTGTGAATGGAGCTGGACCAGGGGCCACTGTGAGGGTTTCAGCCAGCCTTCTCCCCTGGGGAGGGATGGAAACGGTGCAGTGTGAATGGAGCTGGGCCAGGGGCCACTGTGAGGGTTTCAGCCAGCCTCCTTACCTGGGGAGGGATGGAAACGGTGCAGTGTGAATGGAGCTGAACCAGGGGCCACTGGGAGGGTTTCAGTCAGCCTCCTCCCCTGGGGAGGGATGGAAACGGTGCAGTGTGAATGGAGCTGGGCCAGGGGCCACTGTGAGGGTTTCAGCCAGCCTTCTCCCCTGGGGAGGGATGGAAACGGTGCAGTGTGAATGGAGCTGAACCAGGGGCCACTGGGAGGGTTTCAGTCAGCCTCCTCCCCTGGGGAGGGATGGAAACGGTGCAGTGTGAATGGAGCTGGGCCAGGGGCCACTGGGAGGGTTTCAGCCAGCCTCCTCCCCTGGGGAGGGATGGAAATGGTGCAGTGTGAATGGAGCTGAACCAGGGGCCACTAGGAGGGTTTCAGTCAGCCTCCTCCCCTGGGGAGGGATGGAAACGGTGCAGTGTGAATGGAGCTGGGCCAGGGGCCACTGTGAGGGTTTCAGCCAGCCTTCTCCCCTGGGGAGGGATGGAAACGGTGCAGTGTGAATGGAGCTGAACCAGGGGCCACTGGGAGGGTTTCAGTCAGCCTCCTCCCCTGGGGAGGGATGGAAACGGTGCAGTGTGAATGGAGCTGGGCCAGGGGCCACTGTGAGGGTTTCAGCCAGCCTTCTCCCCTGGGGAGGGATGGAAACGGTGCAGTGTGAATGGAGCTGAACCAGGGGCCACTGGGAGGGTTTCAGCTAGCCTCCTCCCCTGGGGACGGATGGAAACGGTGCAGTGTGAATGGAGCTGAACCAGGGGCCACTGGGAGGGTTTCAGTCAGCCTCCTCCCCTGGGGAGGGATGGAAACGGTGCAGTGTGAATGGAGCTGGGCCAGGGGCCACTGTGAGGGTTTCAGCCAGCCTCCTCCCCTGGGGAGGGATGGAAACGGTGCAGTGTGAATGGAGCTGAACCAGGGGCCACTGGGAGGGTTTCAGCCAGCCTCCTCCCCTGGAGAGGGATGGAAACGGTGCAGTGTGAATGGAGCTGGGCTAGGGGCCACTGGGAGGGTTTCAGCCAGCCTCCTCCCCTGGGGACGGATGGAAACGGTGCAGTGTGAATGGAGCTGGACCTGGGGCCACTGTGAGGGTTTCAGCCAGCATCCTCCCCTGGGGAGGGATGGAAACGGTGCAGTGTGAATAGAGCTGGACCAGGGGCCACTGGGAGTGTTTCAGCCAGCCTCCTTCCCTGGGGACGGATGGAAACGGTGCTGTGTTCTAAAGCCATGCTAGCTTTTCCTTGTTCAGATATAGGATGTTCACCATGATCAGGGATGGCATGGGGTGACCTGGAGAGAGGGCCCTTTGGGTTTCATTTCTGAAAGTAGAAGTTGTGCCTTGAGCATTGGCCCCTTGTCGTACTAATAGTGTGTGTCACAGATGTTGGTTCGCTCTGCCGGGTCTCTGATAAGTCATTGATTGGTCAGTCGCTGGCAGACTGCATTCAGAGAGTCTGGGAAGGAAGAGACCTCACCTGCACTCTGAGACCGCCAGGACCACCTTCAATCGAGACATCTACTCTTTTACAAGCCTGCGCTGACCTCTTCAGTGCTTGCTCACATCCAGCACATCAGACCTAGAGATTATAGCAAAGTGTTTTGTCCAGCGGGTGGTTTTTTGCTGTAGTTCGCCGATCACAATAGACTCCTCTCTTGGGAGCCGGTGTACATATGTCGGTCATGCGTTCCAGGACAGTGTCTGTCCTGCTCAAGGAATGCATTAGCATGTTTGGAAGACATTGTGTCAGCTCGCCCCATCCCTTTGAGGAGCACCTTGTGCACCATCGGTAAAGAACGCATCCTTCACCCCCCCCCCCCCCACACACAGCAGTCAGCCGTTTCCAAGTGTGAACGCCCTCCTGCTAAAATGTTAAATAAAATTATGTGGCGCAGGCACTGGCCCTCCCTTAAAGTATAGTGTAGCAGGTGAAATAACGGGCATTGGTCTCTGGTGGTAGAGAGAGGTGACCAGAAAGGCATTAATGCATGGTGGTGAAGGCGAACAGAATGGCAATATCTATGTGAGGGGTGTTTGGTGAACAGAAATCCATGTGACGGTTGTATAGTGAAGAGAAGAGCCGCCATCTATGAGGGTTGTGTGGTGAACAGAAGAGCAGATATCTATGTGAAGGTTGTATAGTGAACAGAAGAGCAGAAATCTATGTGACTGTTGTATGGTGAACAGAAGAGCAGAAAATGATGTGAGGGTTATATGGTAAAAAGAATAGCAGACATATATGTGAGGGTAGTATGGTGAACAGAAGAGCAGAAGTCTATGTGAGGGTTCAAGGTTAACAGAAGAGCAGAAGTCTATGTGAGGGTTCAAGGTTAACAGAAGAGTAGACATATATGTGAGGGTAATATGGTGAACTGGAAAGCAGAAATGTATGTGAGGCTTGTATGGTGAACAGAAGAGCAGACCTATATGTGAGGGTAATATGGTGAACTGGGAAGCAGAAATGTATGTGAGGCTTGTATGGTGAACAGAAGAGCAGACCTATATGTGAGGGTAATATGGTGAACTGGAAAGCAGAAATGTATGTGAGGCTTGTATGGTGAACAGAAGAGCAGACCTATATGTGAGGGTAATATGGTGAACTGGAAAGCAGAAATGTATGTGAGGCTTGTATGGTGAACAGAAGAGCAGACCTATATGTGAGGGTTGTATGGTGAACTGGAAAGCAGAAATGTATGTGAGGCTTGTATGGTGAACAGAAGAGCAGACCTATATGTGAGGGTAATATGGTGAACTGGAAAGCAGAAATGTATGTGAGGCTTGTATGGTGAACAGAAGAGCAGACCTATATGTGAGGGTAATATGGTGAACTGGAAAGCAGAAATGTATGTGAGGCTTGTATGGTGAACAGAAGAGCAGACCTATATGTGAGGGTAATATGGTGAACTGGAAAGCAGAAATGTATGTGAGGCTTGTATGGTGAACAGAAGAGCAGACCTATATGTGAGGGTAATATGGTGAACTGGAAAGCAGAAATGTATGTGAGGCTTGTATGGTGAACAGAAGAGCAGACCTATATGTGAGGGTAATATGGTGAACTGGAAAGCAGAAATGTATGTAAGGCTTGTATGGTGAACAGAAGAGCAGACATGTATGTGAGGGTTGTATGGTGAACAGAACATCAGAAAGTTATGTGAGGGTTGTATGGTAAACAGAAGAGCAGACCTATATGTGAGGGTAGTATGGTGAATGGAAGAGCAGACCTCTGTGAGTTCGATGGTGAACAGAAGAGCAGACGTCTACGGTTAACAGATTGGGAGAATGCACAGTGTGTCTTCGATCCAATGTTGTTTCTGAAGTAAGTATTCAATTGCACTGTCAGCTGCCTGACCAAAAAGTGATAGCTAAGATTATCATTTCAACTTGTGTTTGCGTTGCATGCTTTCTGTCCTAGAGAGCTTGGTGAATCAAGAAATGAAACAAATTAGACTGTCTCTCCATGTTTCAGTCATTTTTCTTAAATAAAGCAAACCGTTTTTACTTTTCAGAGGAGAAACAAAGCCATAGTTTAATCTGTGGTGGTTCAGTACAGAGTTGCTATAGTCTTGTTTAGGCGGGCCGTAAGTTGAACTATCTCACCCACTCCCTCCTGTTGCTTCCCTTCACCCTCAGTGTTGCTCCCTCTTGCCAACCCCCCCCCCACTCCCATGTGTTGAACCCCCGCAGCCCCCAACCTGTGCTACTTTGTTTGGTTTACTGGTCCAACTCGGATCAGCAAACAGAAAAAGGCGCTCCCGACATTTTCTAGGCGCTGTATTCTTGCTGTGCATGCCTACAGACTGCACAGCAAGCCGCTTCTGCTTGGTTTGTTTGTTTATTAAAATCCATGCTGCACAGCTTTGAGGATGCTGTAAAGCATGGTTAGGACCACTGGAAGGCCACTGTGGCCAAAAAGCGAGATCTACTAGCTTTTCCGAAGCCTGTTATCCTGTGCAGTAGCACCTGCGAGCCAAACAAATGTTTAATGTAGTCCCCAGAGCTGGCGCGTGGCCGTTCGTGTTTGTCTGCTTCCCACCAAGGGACAAGGGAGGCACGTGTCCTGGCGTTATAACCCAGGTGAAGGCACATGTCCGACTCCAGCCGAAACTACGACCAAGCAGACTCTCATTATGCTGTAATTACGAGAACTCTAGGACCCACCCCGTTTACGACGTTGAGGGACATCATAATTCTTCTCGTCCTGAGGAAGCCCCAGGCCGGACGGCCATGTAAAGGGGTGAAACACGTGTTGGCTGTTTTTGTTCACTCACTCTTTGAAACAGAGTGTCAGAAAAATCATTAGAAACACCCTACAAAAAATCCAGTGCGTGATTAGAATTTTTTCCAAAACTGAACGGATGAATCCAATCTTGCCCAGACAAACCTGTTGAACCTTGCTTACATTAGGGGGTCTTCCCACTGTCAAGGGCAAGAACCAGAAAAGAAAATCTATGCTCATATGCCGGCTAGTAAGGGATCAGGACCTTTTTACCCCTATCTCAGCGTAGGTAGGTAGGTGTGTGTGTGTCCCGACAAGGGAGGTTCGTGTCCTGGCGTTCTAACCCGGGTGAAGGCACGTGTGTGTGGTGGAGGGTGCAAGTGTTGACATTGCCCTTGATCGTCACCTGCGCTGGCATCACCTACACAGCACCCCTAGGCATGGCGTCAGGTAGTGTGATCCTCCCCTCTTGAGTTCAGCAACAGAAAAATGGATGGTAGCAGGACCAGACGGTCACTGGCAAAGACAATAGGTCTGGTGTTGCCTGCCAGCATTTTGGCTTTGTGCACCAACACATGGCTTGCATTGGGCCCTTTTCTCGGAATCAGCTACCATTCTTGTGTTAGAGAATATACCGTTCTCTGGCTGTATTTATTACACCTCAAAAATACGACAATTTTTTACTTTCCGTATAAACTTAAAATTTGTATAGAACAGTATTGTGGATATCACATGGAGATAACTAATACATGACATTTCCTGGCAAATATTCCAAAGGAGTCATGGTTGGCCACCCCTCAGGCCCTTGTGGCATCGACTGATTCAATTGACTTGGATCTAGGACCAAACCCTGCTGGTCCCTCCATAAGTTGTCCTCTACAAGGCGAACTCACCTGCCCCCTCAAAATGGAGGGAGCTTGGGACAGAATAACAGCTGGTCCCCCAAGCAACGGTGCCAGAGCCAACCCAATACAGAGGGATCCCCCCTGGCACCCATTGGGTGGTGGACCTTGGCAATCATGCCATATCTTGGTCCCCTGGTGTAGCCGCCATCCCCCAGTATCCCCAGGGCCGTGTAAGAGAGTACCATGACCGGCTATGGACAGTCGCTAAAGTGGGTGTCCACAGCCTTCCAGGAGAGACTGTAGTACCCCTGCCCTTATAAGAGCTAAAGGCTTAAAACCTAATGCCATCTCGAATTTACCTGCACTTATGTTCTTGATGCCCAGGTTGTATACCTGTTTAGTGGCCAAACATGACTCCTCCCCTGCCCCTATCTACCACCAATGATAGTCAAAAAAGGCACCCCTCTCATTGGAATTAATACAGGGACGGGAGGGTGGGTAAAAACTCTGGTGCTGAAAGGGCAAGGGTCACGTTATCAATTGCCAGGGGCAGTCTGGCAGCAAAGTGCAATGCGGGAGCCTTGACCATCATTTAATCTGTCCTGCTGCCCCTGGCGATCGCCCAGGCGACCCCGACTATCATGTGGCAGCCAATGTCTGGTCACTGTGAGGGACCACAAAATTCAAAACGTGGCCACCGCTGGCCACTACCCTTGACTGGTCTGATCCAGTTCGCACCTGTCTCCGGTGCCTGTGATCTTGCGCCTTTGGCCCGGGGTCGGATTGGTAAGGCGGCACTTGGGCAATGGCTGACGGGCCGGTATAGAGGTTCCAGCTGTGAGCTGCTTTTTTGGCAGGCTGGGAGGCTGTGTCTTGTGTGTTAAAATGTCGCCAGCGGCCCGGTAGGGCCCTGAGTGGCCTTTCTGGAGGCAGATGGGCGTCCATTACCTGCCTTTCGTTAACGGGCAGAGGTGTCACTCCTTCTCTCGCTGGACCGGCCCATTAATGTGTGCATACTGAGCCGGGGCAGGGGGGCCTGAGCAGAAGTGGCCTCACTTGTTTTCAGGTGTTTATCAAACTTCACTGAAGCAGTGTTTTGCAGAACGGCAATATGCAAATGTGGGCCACTTTTTTTTTTAGTGTGCCCGGGCCGATTTCTAATCCCAATCCAACCCTGCTTTGGCCCCTTGTCCAATGGATGAAGAGGGCTGGCTGACAGACCCCTCAAGTAAATATAATATAAATATAAATGTAGTTAAAGCAAACCGGTCTTGGCTGTGTTTTTTTTATTCAAAAGGTCGTAGCTCACACAGGACCTACAAATGGGCTGCAGAAGGACCTGACCAGACGGGCACAGCCCATGCTGCAAGGGGTGTGCCTTCCTCCTGGGGTGCAGCTCTCAGGCTGAGCTGGGCAGTGAGCGCCTGTTCCTCATGTGGTGTAGACAGTAGGGCTATCGATCAGTCTTCACCACATTGAGAAACTACGCAGCAGAAACTGTGCAGTTTATGTTCATCAGCTTTGTGATCATTTTTCACAACTGGATCATTTTCAATCTTCCGTGTTTAATCGCCTCGCGTCACGGTTCTGTAGTGTATTCAGGTGCTTGCAGGTGGCCGGTCCCCTGTGGGACCCTGGCTTGGGCCATCCCAGTCTATCGGCCTGGAGGTGCATATGGCCATTTAAATAAGAGCTGGAAAGATGTCCTATATTGGCAGTGTTGCTGTAGTGTAGACACTGCTGCTTTGGGGAGCCAAGTATTGGTGAAACGGTGCTGTGGCTGAGCGTAGCCCTATCGACCCTAGCCTGTGGTGGAGCTGCCAGGCCGCACTAGACCGATCCGTTGAAAGCTTGTAAAACCAGACTCATGGGGGGAGGAGCCGCGCCAGCGACCAAGATGGCCACTTGAGTCTCTGCTCCGCCGGCCGCCACATCCTGACTAGCCATCCGGCATATTATCCTGACACCCGTCCCTATCGGGTAGGGGACCAGCACCTGAGTCACTAGGTGAAATTCTGGCTCGATTGGACGTTCTGGTGACATAATACCGCTGTCTGAAATTTTGAGGCCTACGGACGTGGAAGCCGGGACCCCGAGCTTGGTTGGGTCCGCAGTGGACTTTGACAACAGCGCCCGTTGGGACCGGAAGTGGTCGGTCGGATCCTGGTTCATCGAGAGAGTGTCTTAGTGGGGGTGCCCTGAGTCCACCTACATCGGACTGGGGTCACGCTGCTGAGGAAGTAACCTAGACCCTATCGGTGGTGGCAATGGCTTCGAAAGGAGATTCCGAGAAACCCCAGCCGAGATCGCTGAAAAATAACCGTCCGGTCCAGACCAACAAAATTGAAAAGTATGCCCTCTCTAAAGGGTCCACAACAGATGCCAAGCGTACCCCGCCTGGGAGTCGGGACGTCTATTCGGTCGTCGAGGACCCTACAATGAAGGACTTAATGGCGGCGATCACCGGGGTCCGCTCATCCTTGGACAAGATGGACACAGTGTCTATTGAGGTGGGCCTTATCAGGGCTGACCTGACCAAAACGGCGCAAAAAGTTAAGGGCTTGGAAATCAAGACGACGAGCCTCATCGAGGATGTATCGGAGCTCCAGAAGGAGGTGCGGGATCTTAAGGTGGCCCGGTCCCAGTTCGATCGGAAACTGGATGAATATGAAGGACGGGCGTGCCGCAACAACATCCGTATCCTGGGACTACCGGAGAGGTCGGAGGGGGTCACCCCGGATCTCTTTGTCGAGGAACTCGTCCTGTAACATCTCAAGCCTAAGGGCCTCAGCAAATTCTTTACGGTCGAGAGGGCTCATAGAGTTCCTGGTGGTCGCCCGAAGACGGGGGCACCTCCCTGTCCCATAATAGCCCGGGTCCTGAACTTTAGGGACCGTGACGCTATCCTGCAAACGTTAAGGTCCACGGGCCCGTTGGCCTATAAGAACACCTCACTATCATTTTTCCCGGACTTTACTCAGATGGTTCAGAGGCAACGGCAGAGCTTTATGGCCGTCAAGCGACGTTTGAGGGACCGGGAGTTGAAATACTCAATGGTGTTTCCGGCCCGTCTACGGATCGAATATGGTGGAAAAACATTGTTTTTTGACAATTCTGAGATTGCCGTGGACTGGCTGGACCGGATTGCGGGCTCGGACACTGGTGGTCAGGCCCGGACAGACTATGGAGAATAGTGCCTTCTCGCTGTGACTATACCGTATTAACGTTACTAGTGCATAATGGAACTGGTCAGGGTTTTTTTTTTTTCAACCCCCCGTGCCCCCCCCCCGCCCCGCCCCGGACTATTTTTGGGGTTTTTCCTTTTATGTATATGTCAGAAAGGGGGGGTCAATGGTTGGTTGGGGTGGTGGGGGCGGGCGGCCTGTTGTAAGGTCCTCCTCCGTTTTCTACTTTTAGATACCTATAGTTAGTTGGGGGTGACAGGCACACTGCGAGTTGGGGATGTGCATTTGCTGCATGCAGGGGTACAGGGAGGGGTGTTGGGGGATTGCTCTTGGGGAGGATTTGTTTGTTTTGTGGGACAAGATTTCTCTATGGGTGCCTATGGATCTCCTGTTATCTTTTGGAGACGGGAATGGCTTCTGCTAGGTTGGGCTTGGGGTTTTCTGTCCTCAGTTGGAATGTGAACGGCCAAGGTGATGAGATCAAGCGGACCATGGTGAGTCAACTGATTAGGAGGCACTCGCCCGACGTGGTGCTTCTGCAGGAGACTCATCTCATGGGCAAGCGTTATATGGCGCTACACAGAGGTGGCTATAAACTAGTGGCCCACGCTGGTTTTACATCCGGCTCTAAAGGAGTGGGGATTTTGGTTAAAAACTCCTTTCCTCTTACTATCCAGTCGACATGGTCAGACAATAGAGGTCGATATGATGGTATTTCTGGGTTATGGGAGGGTAGGATTGTCACTTTGTTGTCCATCTACGTCCCCCCCAGCACTACAGATGGATACTTTCCGTGATCTGGGCCGTGTGTTTCTGACTTTGCCCCTTGGTACTATGGTGTTGGGCGGGGATTTCAATGCTGTCCTGGACGGTGAACTAGACGGGCACCCCTCCCGTGTGCTTTTGCCCTCTCGTAGATGGCTGGCGGATTTCACCGCCGCATCGGGCTTGGTAGATGGATGGCGCCTTAGACACCCTGGTGATATCAGCTATACACACGCCTCTGCATCGCAAGGCTCACTCTCCAGGATAGATTGTTTTGTTACCAGCGTCTCAGGCGGCCTTTGTTCAGGAGGTGACTCATTTGGCACGGGGGGTGTCTGATCATTCTCCGATATGGCTTCGATTGCGGATGGGACAGGGTGATGTGGGTAGGGTGGCACCGATTAATGTGTGGCGTCTAAAAGACCCTGTTGTTAAAAAGGAACTGGTGCGTGTTACGGATCATTATTTTCAGGAAAATGTAGGCTCGGTTCCATCGAAGTGTTCCCTGTGGGAGGCGTACAAAACTGTTGCTAGGGGGGAGGTTCTCTCCCTGGTATCTGGGCAGAAGAAGAAGAGCAGGGCTGAAATTGATAGGGTGGAGGCGGAGCTACTGGCCTTGGAGGCCTCTGTCTCCTCGGGGAGCGACCCTGGGGCGGGGCACCGCCTCGGGTTGCTTAAGGACTAGTACAAGACCCCAACACGTGACAGAGCAAAGACGCAACATGCTACTACGCAGAATAGAATCTATGAACACGGCGATAAGGCCGGGAAGTTAATAGCCTGGCTGGAGAAGGGTGATTGGGGATCTCGGTTGGTGCCGGAACTGCGCATTGCGGGTGATGCGATCACGTCAGACCCCCAGTTAATTGTTGACAAATTTGCCCATTATTTTGAGGAGGTTTATACCTCGATAGGGGACTTTACTGAGGTAGAAAATGCGGATATGATTCGAGATATTCCAATGCCGACTCTGTCTGCCGAACATAGGGAATTTCTGGATTCTGCCCTCACCAATGAGGAGGTGGCGATGGCTATTAGGGGGGTTCACTTCGGTAAGGCTTCGGGCCCAAACGGTCTCCCCATTGAACTGTTTAAGGTCCACGCTAACCGTTTGGCCACTCACCTGAAAGATATGTATCTTGAGAGCAGGGACCGCGGCGAGTTGCCTTACGATCAACGTATTGCCAATCTTGTGCTTATCCATAAAGATGGTAAGCCGCGTCTGGATCGTTCGTCATACTGTCCGATCTCCCTGTTAAACATAGAGCCCAAAGTTAGCCAAACTACTTGCCGCCCGACTGGTGAAGGTCATCACGACGCTGGTGCATCCGGACCAGTCCGGTTTTATGCCGCGTCGGAACACGCTCTTAATCTTAGACGGCTACACGAGGTGGTGGCGGGTGCTTCTCGCATCCATGAACCTACGGTGTTGTTGTCCCTGGATGCCACTATGGCCTTTGATCGGGTGGAGTGGCCTTATCTCTTTGCGGTTTTGGGTAAGTTGAGGTTTGGCCCCGAATTTATTGGTTGGGTTCGCCTTCTCTACTCGGCACCACTGTCTCTCGTGGTCTTCAACAACCACAGATCCTGCGACTTTTCACTTGGAAGGGGCACTCGTCAGGGTTGCCCTCTCTCGCCACTCTTGTTTGCCCTTGCACTGGAGCCGCTCGCGGCCTGGGTGCGGTGGGTCCGCTCGATTAAGAGACTGCGTTGGACACCGGAGTGGGAGGACAAGATCTCGCTCTATGCTGATGACATCCTGATGTATCTGACCTCCTCTCGCAGTTCCCTGGTGGTTTTCATGGATATTCTCTGTATATTCGGGAGGTATTCCGGCTTCGCTATTAACTGGGCGAAGTCGGTCCTTTTTGTGTTAAGTGGTGATCCGCCTAGGGTACCGGCGAACTGCCCTGTGAAACTGGAATCGACCAGTTTTTGTTACCTGGGGATCCAGATATCAAAAGACCCCAAAGTGCGTTTTAGTCTGAACCTTTTACCCCCTTTGGCCAGATTGCGAGGTGATGTTACTAGATGGAAAGGCTTGCCGATCTCTTTTTTGGGTCGAGCGGTCCTCTTTAAGATGATGGCCCTCCCATGCTTTTTGTACGCCCTGCAAAATTCCTTTGACCCGGTGCCCTCATCGTATTTTAATGAGATTGAATCGTTGCAGCGCAGCCTGCTGTGGGAGGGGAGGCCGCGTATTGCCTTGTCAAAATTGATGTTGCCTTGGTACGACGGGGGTATCGGTCTGCCTAATATCAGGAAATACTATTGGGCTTCTCAACTGGCTCCTATCAACCACGCCAGGCTTTGCGATGGACCGTGGCCAGGTGCCCGGGGGGAGAGTACACCAGAGTGCTGTATGCGAGGTGCGGTCGTTTTCCATTGGTGGTCCTCCATCTAAGATGACGAGGGTATGGCACGAGGCCAACAAGGCCCTCAAATGGGGAGGGCGTATTACACTAGCTACACCTCTATGGAGCTCGGGGATGTTGGGCTCTCTCTGGAAATCGAAAGGGTTTGCCCGTTGGGATTTGATTGGTATTACCCAGGTGCGTGATGTGTGGGGTGAAGATAGGGTGTTGACGTTTGAGGAGCTACAGGCCAAATACCAACTGCATGATACGGAACGGTTTAGATACCTCCAGGTCAGTCATGCCTTACATTCTGTGATCCCGGGTGGAGTGACCCCCAGTGGCTTCCCCGCTTGAAGACAGGCTGTTGGATGGCTATCTGCCCACCAAAGCAATATCGCTGACTTACAGGAAGCTCATTAATCACGCTGAGGATCCCCTGGTCCGACTCAGAGAACAGTGGGTGGTGGATGGTTTGGTGCTGGATGAGGAGGACTGGAGGGAGGCGGTGTCATCCCCTAGGGTAGTGGCGGTTCCGATGAGGCTCCGATTGGTCCAATTGTGGATTCTGCACCGCTCCTACACTACGGGTCCTGGCTTATTGAAAATGGGATTGGCCCTATCCGGGGATTGTCGACGAGGGTGTGGAGCGCCAGGTACATTCCTTCATATCCTATGGGAGTGTGAGAAGGTCCGTGAGTTTTGGAATAGAATACATCTGAAGATGAGTGAAGTTTGGGGAGTGCGGATTGAGTTGGAAGCGCGCCGCTGTCTGTTGAATGTTTGGGAGCCCACGGACCTCTCGTTTAATGCAGGGTTTGGGTCACATTGGCTTGCGCGATTGCCAAACGTAATATTGCACAGCTCTGGGGTGCTTCTCGTGCACCTTGAGTTGGGAAGTGGATGGAAGACCTCGACTGGTGTATGTTTCGGGATAGGTCTGTGTATGTGTCGAGGGGGCGACCCCGCAAGTGGGGCAGAGTCTGGGGTGCTTGGAACCCCTACCGGGGTGATATCTGCACGCCACCTGAGGTAGATCCTGATAGTGAGGAACCGGAAGACACCGAAGTCTGTTCTCCATAATCTTTGTTTCTATTTATTTATCTCTATGGAGGTCTATGTTCTCCCTGTATACATTTGCAGTCACTCAATGCGCTCCGGTCAGTTTCAACTTGTGTAATGTTTTTATTATTGCTTAATAAAAAAGATGTTTAAAAAAAAAAAAAACAGGCTCATGTTAGCATTTCACTATGGGTGCTGCTAATCTTCTTTCCTACAAGCGCCTTTGGGTAGGCCCCTGTTAAAGGGCGAATCTTGGTCATACAGCATGCATCCGGTGGCCTGTGTGCTGAAAGTTTGCATTTCGTTTTCGGTCGCTTCTTGTCTGTCTATTTCCACTTGAGCTGCTGCTTTATCATAAGTTCGGGAGTCGATGATTGGCTGTTCCCTGCCACCCTGTGACCATGCTTGTTGGCACATAGATCTGCAGGCCCCAACTGACACTGCAAGAAGAAGTGTGCTGTTCTCTATAGAAGCTGCTGTAATATCCCTCCTCTCTTCTTGAGATCCCACAGTGGTATCTTTGAAACTTTCTGCAAATGTCACCCGTTCGGCGCTGCCGGCTCTGGTGTCTTCTGTCATGTACTGCGGCGGGCCCTGGAGCGCTTCTCTTGGCGCTGACCTTTGGGATTGTTCATCCTGGGCCCGGTTCTCTTTCTGACACTTTGATGCATGGAGTATGGAAATGTCCCTCCCTCCTGGAGTGCAGCCGAGCGTCACGACTTCCTCGTCACATTCCACGATTACGGTTTTCTTTTTACAGAGATTGGAACATCTCGCAGACAAACTTTTGTGAGAAATGCGCACAAAGTATTTTATACAGTTTTTTTTAAACAAAGGTTCAGAGTGAGCAACACTGAAGCTGAACGTGGTGCTATTTATTACCAGTCGTTGTCTCTCCAGAGTCTGCTTGGCTTCAGAGGGGAAAACACAAAACGGATTTCGTTCTCATTAAAGCTTTCTGCTGTTAGATTTCCTCTCTGCAGCTGCCCCAGACCTCGGAATAAAGCTGGTGACGTCCCATCCACGGCTCTGTGATCCAGCTCTTCGCTATTCTCCCCTGGCTTGGGCAGGATGTCCAATGAGGAGTGAGTAATCCTGGAGGCTTGTAGCTGCCATTTCACTTTTAAGCTTCAAGATTTCCACCTTTCCAGGCACCTCTACTCCTTCCCAACTTCCCACGAGATGCACCTCGCCCCCTCACCCCAATACAACCAAGCTCAACCTGTCGTCCGCAAACTTCGTTAACTCACTCAAGCCCTTGAGCGCCACCCTTCTTCAACCTGCATCCCCTAGTAACCCTACTATCTGCACTATTCCGACAATCTCCTCTGTCAGAACTAGGCATCCACCTAAACCCTCCCGAGCACCCTCGCATAAGTACAATATCCCGATCACCCTTCAGAGCCCAAGTGCCCCGTCACCAAAACAGTCTTGACAGAGCTGCGCTGTCTGCTCCAGAACTGCAGTAAAACACAAACTTTAAATCTCCGATACCATAAAAACTAAATCCTAAAAAAGGCATTGTTGTTTACAATGTCAATCGCTCAAACGTGCGTAAATGCGAGACCTATTGCATTGCAAATGGTTTTCTCATTCTAATTATGCATCAGTGGGGATAATTGGTTTCTGTGAGTGGACTTCCGTTCAGGACATTCAAACTCACTTGAAAATGATAACACAAGCGGCCATTTAAGCTTAACTGACTGACTCTGTTCCTTACCACTCCCGCTGATCCCTTCTGATGGATCTCCGTAAGCATAAGAAGGGAGGCAAAGACCAGAGCTTCAGAATAATAACACCTGTTGAGATTTTATTGAGTTTATTGTGGTTTAGATAGCACTTTATAGCACACTATTTGTATTTAATGAGTTTTATATAGCGCTGGCTAGACCCGTAGGTATTAGAGCGCTTTACATTAGGTTACACAATGTTACAGAAAATGATAACAATTACACATTACGTCAAAAATAAGCAACACATTGAGAGAGGAAAGAAAGGTGAGACAAATAGAGCGTAGGGGGGTAATAGGGAAGTGTGAAGGGGAAGATGAGGGAAAAGATGTCAGGAGAGACGAAAGGAAGTCTGCCCAAAGACTGGCTGTGGATTCCTTCCTCGGACGTCACCTACCCAGTCGGTCACCCCAATAGCTAAATAAGGCAGCTCCATCGGGCATTAGTCAAATAGCTAGATCTCAACTGACGAGGGAAAGTTCACAGAAGAAAGTCCAGTGGATAAACAGGGTGTATCTATAGGAATGCAAAAACAATTGATGGACAGAATGTTGCATATTGGCAAAACATTCACCCCCAGTCACAGATCTGGGTTTAATCCATCGTTATTTTGCTCACCACCCCAGTTCAGACCTGGCCATATGCAAATCAGCCTTGACCCTGTGCCTCATGGGAACAGTCCAGCCCAAATCTATAGGAATGTATTTATAGGAATGCAATGGAGGTGTGTGTTGTGTTGCCTATTTGAGAAGTACTTTGATTTAGTGTGTGAGGATGAGGACCAAAGTTGTCATCTTACCAAGGTTGGTCCTGCGCTTACGTAGCAACAGATGAGTGACCCCTTGAGTGGCATCACCAGGAACCAGAGTCTCACTCTAAAAGCTCTCCACGCATTGCTTTAGGTTGGAAAAGAGAGCGTGTGCCATCTGTCTCTGGGGCACTGTCCCCAACACTCAGGACTCGTGTGGGGCCTGGCCCACCCCCTCGGCTGCTGTCCAGGGCCAGCTCTGCAACATCCTCCACCCCCTCTGGGAGCCTATTTATTGATGAAAGCCCGCTGATTCCGCAAGATTCGAGGCCTCCGCCATTATTGTTGTTTGCACAATTAAAAGCCTTGAGCCGAGGAATAAAGTGCTTACTGGTCACTATCTGGCATGGCCCTTATTGTAGCCAAAAAAAAGATAAATGGTCTTTACACAGGATTAATCTTGTTAATAAACACGTTCTCCACACCCGAACCAACTTTGAACTTGTGTGGAGTTTTCTGTAATAAAACGTAGTTGAAATTGTTAAAGCAGGCGTCTAGCAAACTGTTCATCTTCTGCTGGGACTTTGTGTTCAAAGCACTTTCTGCGTGAACCTTCGCCAGTGTCATAAGCCTGGCCAGCAATATTGATGCCTGCAGTGTCTGGCTGTTACCACACGTAGGACGGGGCAGGCACCAACGCACTCTTTTTTAGGTTTTGACTAGCGATGCATGCGTACGAAGTACGCATGTGCTAGGAAAAAAACTAATGAGTATGGTATGGGGGCTGGGAATCCGCCCCCGTCTTTCATTGGCTAGCTCCATAAATGGAGGCTAGCCATTGAAAGACTTCTCTGTCCGTCAATCCCGGACCAGATTCGGGGGCGTTCCCGAGAATTTTTGGCTTTTGGCGACGTCATGCTACGTCAGCCAAAAGCCGGGAACGCCCCTGAATCTGGTCCGGCATTGCCGGCACCTGCCTCTGCCTTCCTGCTCGGGACGATTGCACAAAAGTCGCTCGATAGCCCCTCCCTCCCGCTCCGTGGCAGCCAGTTTCCCTCCCTCTCCTCAGGCCGGCCAGCTGAAGGAAGCAGACGTCCGCCTCCAGCCAGGTCCGCGCTGGGATTGGCCCAGCCGGCCGAGCCTCCGTCACGTCATCGGGAGGAGGAGTGGAGAGCAGGAAGCAAGAGATCTGCCGGAAGATGTCCAGGTGAGTGCTTTGTTTTTTTGTTTATTGCTTTGTCCGTGTGTGTCTGTTCCCGCCCCCCCTCCCCCTCCCGCTGTCAGTGTGTGGCCGTTCCCGACCCCCCTCCCGCTCTCCGTGCCTTTCCGCCCCCCCCCCCCCTCTGTTTACCTCGTGCCATATTCAAACAGGGTTGTTAGCCAGGTTGTGTCACCGAAACTTATTTGCTACAATGAGCGCTGCATGGAGAACCCACAAAGGGTTAATTAACCCTCCCCCCCGCCCCCCTCCCGCTATCCGTGCGCCGTTCCCGCCCCCCTCCCTCCCTGTCATTAAGATTTACTTTTCGTCACTTTGAAACCAAAGCTCCCTTTAATCGTTTGGAATATTGGCTTTTTTGGGGGCTATGTGCCATCCGCCAGCTAGCTGCTTTTTCGACATCGTGAAATTGCGTGGAAAATAAGACACGGTGGTATTTCTGCTCTGGTCCCGGATTCTGATAGCCATTGCTCCCTGTCGGCATCAGAGTGTGCCTGCGCCCACAGGATGTCCGCTACCCGCAAACGGAGCTCTGTCGGAGCAGGAACAAGCACCACAGGGTTTTAAAGGTTCAAGGCCATTGCTGTCCACAGGGTCTCGGATATGCCTTCTCTGCAGCCTCCTCCGTTCGGACTGTTCCTGGCCCTGTTCAGCACTGCGGCTGGTAAGTGCCCCTTGCAACAATGCGACACAGTGAGAATTAATCCTTAGCCGTTCTCTTCCCATTCACTGTCCCTCAGGCATCTGCGCTGTAATCTCACACCAACCTCTGGCTAACTTCCCATAGCCACTGGACCTCAGTAGCCCTTTCTCCCGCCGCTTCCAATTGGCCTCCTTAATGCAGTTAAGACGGCCCTGTTTAAGTCATGATAGTTGAGCTAGTAACAAGGCGACTATGTAAGAACATTTACAGTGGGGTACTAAGGATATATATCCGTGGCCTTGATAGAGGATTGTGAGAGGTGTAGCCTTTGGCGGGGCAAACAATACAACTTGTGTGGCCTTCTATACACGTCCAAATTTAAACACGAGTTCAAATATCCGTGGATAAGGAGTGGTGTGGAGGAACATCATTTTTTTCATGATGTAGTAGCTGACATCTGTGGGTGCACTTAAATCCCGCAACTAAAATTGAAATAGGTGGAGTATTCCCGAACAGCGTTGCTAGTAGGTTAAAGGAAAACCTCTCGAGTGTGTTTGGTGAGCACTACCCAGTGAACACGGGGGCGTATTGATATTTCTCGCTTGCGATGGTAGACATCCCGGTGTGATATATATAATTTTATTTTTTAATTCACCGTCCTGAAGAGTTTGTGTGTTACTAGTGTGTAGCAGAAAACGTTTCTACTTGCTTACTAGTGCGTACCAGACAATGTTTATACTTGCGAAGTCAATTGGCCCATGTGGTACAGCGAAAAGTAGCTCAAACACTTTAGTCTTCCGCTGTACCACATGGCCTACTAATCCTTGAGTCAAATTACTGCTCCTGTTTTCTGTTGATAACTGGTCATAAAGAAAAGTTTGTTTTATTTTTGTAATACACACCAAATTGTCAGAATTGCCCTTTTCCCGCCTCATTCACCATTTAACCCCTTAGTTAATAGTTATGCCACTACTCCTGTCCTCCCTAACCTATGCATATAGTATAGACCACCAGGTGATTTTGTGTCCGTGATTACCACGCAGGTATAAACGACCGTGTCGGTGTCTGGCATGAGATAGGAGAGTGTCTAAGGGTGCTGGACAAGATAAAACTCATAATCTTGCCTAGGCGTGGACGGGTTGAGGGTGGAGAGGCAGTTAATGCTGAGGAAGACACACAAATAGGCTTTCGCAGTATTCGAGTTTGCTCAATTTAAAAGTGCACACGATATTTTCTGTCTAGAATGACAGGTTGCTACCGTCTTATACCGTCGCAGGCAAAATCAAAACAATGGAATGGAAACCTGCGGAATCGACTGATTCAATATTGATTCAAGAATTTGAGTCCATCCCTTTTTACTAAATCATCTGTACTTAGACCAATTATACCATATTTAAGAAAGTAATACAACGTGTCCTTTTAATTAATGGTAGGACTTATCGCAGTGTCGGATCCACCAACAACAGATGTGACACTTCATTCTAACGTTTTATTATTTGCAGAACTCTAGAAAGTGCATTTTTATGGTGTTGATGTGTAAAGATTATATACTATATTGATGAATTTCGAAAAGTACATGTAAGCATATAAAATCCATATGTGCCCTATTACAATGTTACCTTTTAGATAAAACAAAACGAATTTGTTTTAATTGCAAACGTCTATATAAAGTGGTCTAGGAAAATTACATTGCATATTAATCTGGCTACACCAGAAGCTGGTATCTGTTAAACCGATTATTTGGTTTAAGAGAACTTTGCGTATACTTGGCTCGCTTGTGATGCAAAAAACCCTCCATTGTCAAGCAAAGCATGACAGGCTGCAGTGAAACGTGTATTTCAATAATTGTCTACCCCTGCCTTTCAGTAATTACACAGGAAGGGTGTCATTATAGTCATAAACACAACAAGTGCAAGGTGGCTGCAGGGGGAGGGGTGGAGTAGTTTGGGAGTGGAACTGTAGGATCTAGTCAATAAATTAGATATGCAGTGCAAATGTAGCACAAAATACTTTATTGTTTAAACGCTAACTCAGTGAAATACGTCTGTGTTGTCTGCATCCACACCACTTCAAGGAAAACCCGTGTTCTTTCTGTGTTGGGTATAATGTGAAACTTCAGCAAGATATTTTGATTCTGGATCTTGCTTTGCTAGCCGAATGATGTTTTTTTAACTGAATAATTTGTGCACATTTATTATCATTCTTGTTGAAGTGATGAGCAGACATAGCGCATGTTTGTGTTGCTTTAAAGTCTGAACAGCTAAAACAATGTATCTGTTTTTTAACATTCAGTTATAGTATGTAGGAGTTAAAGGAAATGCCCCCTAACAATCCTCCAATTTTAGAGACTCCTTATTTGATGACTTTAAATTAGCATTGGGTTTCGAAATCTATTAAGAAACAGAATCCTCCTTTCTAGCAGTTATATTTGCTGAATTCTTGTCTTGACTTGTTGAGGTATACTCTTGCCATTCGACAGTTACGTTCCTGAATCACTATAAATTTGTATTATGCCAGAAAACTTTGATACTCAAAAGTAATTGAAGAGTTTTGACAATTCTCTTCTCGTATCGCATCGGAAGTGTCTCCAGGATTGACTACTTAATTACAACCGTCACTCTAACCTATAACATCCTAGTAGTGGACATTGATCCTATTGTCCTAAGTGCAGACAGCAGTGTGTTTAGCAGTTGACATTGAGTGTCACAAATTTAGAATTCGAGATTCATTTCTTTCAGTATTATCAGAAGGTTTCTCTAAGATTGTTCCCAAGAAATGGACACCACAGGGCACAAAAAGTGCATTTTTTCCAGTGCTGCTTCAAGGGCCAAGTTGTGGTATTTGTTACAAGCAAATTTAAAACTGGAAACATCATGGTATTGCCTTAAATGTGGTGACCTACATGAAGTGATTTCTGGACCATCACACTAGGGTGGCCCGCTTATTTGCATGGATTTTATCAGTATGCTAGCAGATCATCAGTTAAAAGTGTGTGTGTGTGTGTATGCATTTAATGTATAATTACTATGGGATGGGCGTGTCAATGCTAAGGGCCTTTCTCGTATTAAATACTAGCCTTATTGGAAAGTTGAGATTTTTTTTGCATTGTCTTTGTGCTCAAGTGTGCTGTTGATGGGTAAAGAGCTATGGTGTTCTCCTTATCCGTAATGTTTTTAATTCTTCTCTGAGTGAACTTCCTGTGTGCCTTTGTATTTCATAATGATGTTTAAACGCTGACATATTGGATTTTCTGCGGCTGCTTAGCAGTCCTTGCAGTAAGTACACTGAATACATTTCATCACTAACCTTGCTTTTTTTTGGGGGGATTACAGAATCTCCACATCTCCCCTTGAAACACGATGGGTTTTAGATCTGATTTGTCTTAGTGCTGACACCTCCGTACATACATGCTACCAAAACATCACTCTCTCTGTAAAGTGGAAAACTACCTTTTATATTTCTTATTTTAAGAGGCTTTAATTAATTTTAAGTATTATTAAAAACGAATTTGGACACTCAAAATGTTTTTTGGTTCCCTCTATTTAGGTTTTGCCTGGCGAAAAGATGCGCTCTGCGCATCTTTTTCGCGCAGGCGAAAACCTAATGAGAATAGTACGGGAGACAGGAACGGCCCCCGTCTTTCATTGGCTAGCTCCATAAATGGAGGCTAGCCATTGGAAGACGGGCCTGTCCGTCAATGCCGGACCAGAGAATTTTTGGCTTTTGGCTACGTAACGCTACGTCAGCCGAAAGCAGGGAACGCCCCTGAATCTGGTCCGGCATTGCCGGCACCTGCCTCTGTTATTTGTCAGCGTGGGAGAAACTCAAAGGCCGGTCCTCACACTTTTTGAGGTAGAAGTGACATTTGTATCTTATTCTACTGCTTGTTTTTCCCTTTATGTTCGTGCGCCGTGATCCCCCCCCCCTCCCGCTATCCGTGCGCCGTTCCCGCCCTCCCCACCCCCCCTCCCGCTGTCCTGTGCCCGGTAGCATTGTAAATGACAATGCCATTTATTTATGTTAAAAAAAAAAAATAATAATAATGTCAAGAGCAATGCCAATAGCTCTAACTTTAACAAAGGCAAAACCATTGCATTGTAAATGCTTGTTTGTTTTCTCTGATTTGTTGCAGAATAAGCTTAAACTCTGAGGACTTGGCATACGCAAGTACAAACGAGCATTGGCATAGCCAATGGGTCTCGCCTTTGGGACCTTATGTGTTTAGCCAGAACTTTTGGCTATGTTGTGTAGAGCTTTGTGGCTGCTGTGCATCAAGTCGAGAAGAAACAGGGGGCAAGAAATAATAAAGTGTTAAGCATTTTTGTTACCTTTAAACTAACCAAGGCAACATTATATACAACTGAACAACCTGATTAAAAAAAGATTTAAAAATAAAAAATGACTTCTAGTTTTTTTGTACTTGCACTACTGGTAACTTACCCCAGCCTTCCATCAAGAAACCATTTAAATAGCAAGATCTCGGCTCTATACAGACCAAGTCAATCAAAAAAGACAGACATTCTCCGATGCCTCTGCAGTGGCTCCCTAACAAGTAATTTCCTTTTCTGCAATTTAATTTCTCGTTTTTTCATTAATTATGGACACAGTCCGTGTGATTCCTTCATTTGTAACAATTAGTCATTCTGAAGAGTGCTTTGTCGAATCGGCCTTTTAAAAAAAAAAATGCAGCATAATGCTAGTTTAAAACTATACTTTAAGACAGGAGTTCTAAACCTTTTTACTTCTGTAGACCCCATCTAATCATTACTGGAATTCAGGGAGCCCAATGAATCATTATTGGGATCTGGGGACAAATGAATCAGAGGATACTAACTTAACATTTAGATTCCAGTTTCAAGTCCTTCACGTTAACAGAACGTTTGAAAGTTTTCAGTTTAAATTTTTCTTTATTTATATACACTGTAATAACCTGTTAATAGTATTTAATTTTCTAAGGAAGCTGTAGGCTACCGCTTGAGTTCTGCGGCACAGAGAGCACAGGGCATACTGTTACACCGAAGGTCACACTAAGTAAACGAAAGTGATGAAGTGAATGATTAAGCTAATCTCAGCCCCTTCAGAAGCTGAGATCAATTCTCGACTGCCGCTAGACGGGATGGACCAGTGCGGATTGCATATTGCTGTTGGTTGTATAAGGTGACATAGCAGGCAAACACAATGGACTTGAATGCAGATCTTACCAGTGGCTAAGGCTTGAGATGAATTCTCGACTGCTGCTAATGGAGCTGGACCAGGGCTGATTTGCATATAGTGGTCTCTGGTATGAGGTGGAATAGCAAGCAAAACCAACAGACTAGAATGTAGATCTTATCAGCGGCTAAGATCCGGCAGGAATTAACATGGTCATATTTCACAGGCATCCTATGAAAGGGGCAATAGCATCCTATGTAAGGGGTGATGACATCCAAAGCTTTTATAAGTGGTGGTAGGCTGGGGCAGCCAAAGCAGAAAGGTTGACGAAATTCCCCTTTGAAAAATTCCATTTTTAGCCAGTGCTGCTGAATTTAGTATTATGCTACTTAATGTTGACAATTATGTTCAGAGGTGCCTAGTCCATAGGTAAAATAAGTGCAGGATTAATTTGAATGATGTAAGTGAATTTATTCTATTGCAGGATCAGATAGGAACAAGTGTATTGAAATAGCTTTAATATTAGGAACAAATAGTGTAGGTTTTCACTGCAAGGATAGAGGGAAGTATGGAGGGCTCTAGAGTGTTTCCGAACGTGCACAGACCTTGATGACGTCACACGCGTCTGATAGTTCTTTTCCAATAAGAGTGTTGAAAACTAGTTTATTGTGAATGTGATCTTTGTTGCTGCTGAGCAATAAAGCTGAAGAAAGAAAAGCATAGTCCTCGCGTCTGTGTCCTTAATGGATTCTGAATTTACATTCTCAATGGCCAGGAACTTTTTAATTTCTCAATCACTGCACCAGAAATGAAGACCGCAAAATGACCGTCAGCTCATTACCACATCAGACAGTAAATGCCCGTCTAAAACTGCTGTAACACCTATGAATGTGAAAAGCTTTTGCAAGAACTGAGAACGTACGAGTTGTGTCAGTAAGCTGTACTGTGTCACACTGGGCTGTGTTGGGAAAGTACTGGTCTAACATCCCTGCATTGACAGAACATCTGTGATCACTTGCCTGCATATACAGAATATTTTTTGTAAATCGCAGCTCGGTCCTCTGAGCGAAAATGAAAACACATTGAAAATAAATTGTCTGCACAGTTGCAACTGCCAGTTTAGAAAAGCGTTTTCAACACTGTGTGTGCCCCACTGTGTAGTAACACGTTCGTTTTGGGACATGTCCGGAAACATTCAGTATAAGCTTTGCAAGAAGTGTTAACCAGTATCCCATGTCAAGAGACCGACACTAGGCCTGCAAGATTGTAGAAAATCATCTGAGGGATGCCAAAGATCATTTGGCTTACTTTCATATTTAGGATGTCAGCATCCAATCATTATAAGGCTAAGGTGAAGGGTAATTCTGTATCTCTCTTCATTTCAAGTGATAGACCTGAAATTAATGGGCTTGCATGGGTGCAGTAAGTGGCCGTGTCAGACACAAACTGACAAGTCTAGTTCCTCCTATTTCTGTCCACACAGCAGCATTTAAAACAGGCGTCTCCAACCTTTTCTGTAGTGAGAGCTACTTCTGATCAGTGAAAATCGTAGTGAGCTACTAAAGGTTAAACAACTGGCAATTTTTTGCGAGAGACCCTCCCCACGCCCAGCGTCATTGACTTTAAGGCTGTGTCATACCTCATCATCCACTGCACTGTGTCCCATAACATGATAACTGCATCTTGGTGTTCATCAGTCAAGACATGGAAACACTTCCCATACAGGATCAGAAACCTAAGAAAACACTTGCAACCACTCACACTACACATGCCATAGCTTGCTCTCCGTGTAGGTAATTACTACAGTGACATACAATGGGTTAGTAAGCACTATGAAAATGCTGCAACAAAATTCCTCTTTGTTTCGTTATCAAATAAATAAGGTGAGAAAAGCTATGCTACAAATGAATACATATGATTTTCCTTCATGTCTGGGACATTGCAGACTATTAAACTATAAATGTCCGTTTTTTGAAAGGTTGGAAACCTAGTTTCATTTATTTTTAAATGGCAATGCATGCATGCTGGTCATGTAATGGTTCCATAGCAGCGTACTTGGTGAATTAATGTACCTGCTGAAAAAATGTGCATATGTGTTAATGCACCTGCTGCAGAGGTAGGCATGGAAGCTTCAGGTCGCAGGTTCAAACCCAGTTTGAAAGGTCAAGAAGAGGTTAGTGCGCTTGCTGCAGAGCTCCAGATGTAACTCACAGGGTACCAGTTCTTGCTGCAGTATGATAGTTGGATAGGGTAACGCAGGGCATCTCTCTACCTGCAGATCAGTTTCCTAGAATATACATTAGCGATCAATGCACCTCTTTCACTAATCTACGTTAACCTATTGCTCAATAGTTCCAATGAAAGTAAGATAGATCAGGGTGTCAAAGCACCTGTTACGAAGCGCTGCAGGTCACAGTCTCCATTAATTACCTCACAATCGAGATCTGTGAGGCATCCTGCAGGACAGAGGCTACAACCCTGAGAAGAGCGCTCAGGTCAGTCTTCCTAAGTTTGCTCATGGGGCAGAGCACCTGCTGCGGCTGTCGGGAACAGTGTCTTTAGACTTTTCCAGTTGTTGTAATCTGCGTGATCGGATGACGCATTTCAAGGTTACAAACAGTGGCTGTAGGCCTGGTCCCAAGATTTGATTGTCCTTCTCTGAAAGCACTGCTAGTTAATTTTCTGTTTGTGATTACACCCACTTTCTGCCTCCTCTATGCCTAACTCTCTGTGTACGGGCTGATCATCTTTTCATTAATCATCTATTTACTGACAAAGAAAGCAGGTTAAATGACATCTCTGAGAATGCATTTCTTCACTTCTGCCTCTCATGCACTCAACTGCTCGTCGCTGGGGCTGGCCTCTCTGTGGCTGGGGCTGCCTGTTGTCTGACAAGGCACTCAGTAACCAGAAAAGGGAACATTAAATGCATTATTCTATTTATTATTTGATTATGCCTAATAAATTCCCATAAATAAAAAGTCACAAGACCACTAATCAATTGTATTTCAGCTAGAGGACAGCAAGGGAAATAGCTATCCGTAACAGCATTTTGACTATCAATCATAGTGCTTTTTCCGACGGGCTTGTTTCTTGAATTAAAAATACATCTTTGAATCCGCAGCAATTGGAAGTTGGCCCTTTGCTGAATTGGGCAGCAGAGTTATTAAACATAAAACTGAACATTTGCTGAAATGTTATGATTAAAGCCCTGGATTAAAGTTATTGGTGCATGTTTTTCAGCTGCACAAAGAGGATAGTGCTCCCCGCGGCTCATGTTTGGTCTTGCTATTATTAGTATCTTAATTAGGTATTGTAGAATCATTCAAACCAGGCAGCGTTTCACTCAAACTTTTTATTTTGTCGGGGGAAGTGTTGCTTGTATAGCTACGCACGTTCAAAAGAAAGGGTCTTAAATGCACTGAGCTGCATTAACATACTAAGGAGCTACGGAGGTTCGCTTACCAATCAGCTGCTGTGGTCCGCTCCGCGCAGGACAGTAAGGCAGCTGCGGCGATTCTCGGAAGGAGCAGAGCAGATCAATAGTGCTTGCGCCACCTGCATTACAGCTGTCCGGGGTTCCGTCATGATTATCTGCGCCCATGTCTTGCAGGATATACAGTTCGGTACCAGCCTGGAAATGGCAGGTCACGTGATTCCTGCTTGTTCCGGAGTTCAGGAAGAACGTCATGTTCTTCTGCCCGCCCCACTCCAGCTAAGCTCTGTTTCAGCCAATCTGAGCTGCTGGTTTGGGTGAGGGCAGGCAAGCACTCAAAGGCCTACAAAGAGAAGGAAAGGAAAATAGACGCCAGAGCTCAGGGTGAGGCAATAATTATTAAATACCGGCGCGAGCTACTCCCAGGGGGCCGGCGAGCTACCGGTAGCTCGCGATCGACCAGTTAGACCGATCGGCTGTGTTCAATACGATTTTTCACCACATCCTTTAAGCCCTTCTCTACTCAATGGGTATTAGGGGGCAGGTCTGGAAGTGGCTTGCATCTTTTCTGGAGGAGAGCCGACAAGAGGTGGGGTGGGAGTTCCTCAAGGCTCAGCCCCGAGTCTGGCTCCATTTACTGTTTATCTCACTCTCTTGGCTGCCATGGCAGAATCTTTAGGGGCTAAAATAGTGTCGTATGCGGATGATATCCAACTGCTTTTCCCCTGGAAGAATAGCGAGGCATTCCCAGGCGACAAAACCTGCAACTGCCTTGTGGCGGTGTTTAGGTGGCTATCCCTGAATCATCTTAAATGTAATGCTGGGAAGACCTTGCTCCTCTTCTTCAGTGTAGATGCCGAGCTATTGTGGCAGTCCTTTTGGCCATCAGATGCCCCCCCCCTCCTCCAGCTGACCCTAAATCTGGCGGTGAACAACTTGGGCTTCACATTTGACAACTGCTATTTCACGCCCAAGTTAATTTGGTGGTGGGTACTTGTTTTGCCCTACTTCGCTTGCTGTGGAAGTTCCTGTATCTCCTGTCCTTTACGGCTAGGCAACAAGTGATTCAAGCCTTGATAACATCACGGCTGGACTATGTGACCGGGCTCTACACAGGCCTGCCCAAATATCTGATTGATAGAAAAAATCTTAAGACCAAGCTATTTTCCTGTCCCTCGGCTCTTCCCTCCTTTTCCCCTCCTGATTGCTGTTTCTGCAGTAGCGCCGAGACACTCCTTGGAGTAACAGTTGCACTTTACAAGCAATCTACATAGACATAGACTGGCAAGTAAGCCACCCTTGGGGATTCTTCTGGTGCATTGTATTTCCTACTCCTGCCAAATACTAGACAATGCCTGGCTCGCGCCCTTAATCTAATGCTGCTTACTGCAGCTGGTATGGTCCGGCCCCTTTCTAAAATGTGGCAGCCATCTTCTACTAAACCTCCAGCGCTGGCCCTTCATGCCTCTGGCTGCCCTTGCATTACACAAAACCTCCTGAGTGTGGCTGATGTCTCTCTTGCCTCAGTCCGGGACCCAGTATCTGTTCTGGGTGCATCACCATGACCGGTTAGGCTTCGAGCTAGGCAAGCAATGCAAGGGGCGAGCCCGGCTCAGGCTCGGCCTTCGTCTCATATGGCCAGGCGACCCAAAAGAGAGCTAAGCCAAGTAACACAGGCACAATGTTTCACAATGAGTTTTTCTTTTGTGTGCTCTTGCATCTGAGCTGAAGTGCAAATGTGAAAGTGTCTCACTTCAGTAAGACCAGTAAAAAGTAGTCCTTGTTATTTTCGGTTTGTCAGTGATATTAACATAGTCTTCCGCCTTCCCTTGTGCTTGATGTTGTTCAAGGAAGACACTTTGACTTTTCTAAATCTACATCAAGGCAGATTGAGTTATCAGGATTACTTGTATTCATTGAATAAAGCGTATTAGGTCAAGAAATTATTGAACACTTAGGGCCAGATGTATCAAGGCTTTTGCGACTCGCAAAGGCAGAAATTCGCAGAATTTCGGCCTTTGCGACTCGCAAACGGCCTTTTAGCATTTTCTGGTATGTATGAAATAATTGCAATTTAAGGAATCGCAAAAAATCGCGATTCCTTATTTTGCCATAGCATTTAAGGAATCGCAAATTTTGCGATTCCTTAAATGATATGTATGAAACATTTTAAAATTGCGATTTTGTGTTAAGAAATCGCAAATTACCACCAACTTGTAGTTGGTGGTAATTTGCGATTTCTTTTAAAAATGCCCTATTTGGCATTTGTGAGGGTGGCATGTGACACACATACATGCCCATAGGGCATGTATGTGTGCCACATATGTAGATTTCAGGGGTGCAGCAGGGTGTCTTTGAGACACCCCTGCACCCTTGAAATAATTCTCAAATTGCGATTAGCAAATTGCGAATAAGCAATTTGAGAATTATTGCACTCTCATTCCTATGGGCCTCCTGGCCCATAGGAATGCATTGGAAATTATTCTTTATTTGCGAATTCGCAAATTGCGAATTCGCAAATAAAGAATAATAAGGAATCGATTTTGTACATGCATACCGTTTTGCGAATTCTAAATAGCGATTCGCAAAAGATCGCTATTTAGGATTCGCAAAACGGAATCTTAATACATCTGGCCCTTAGCCTTGTCCTTTGGTGTTAAAGGAAAAGAGAGAGAGATCCATCAAGTTTCTAAATAGCACAATGTGAAACTACGAAAACTGGGTTCAAACCGGTTATCTTAGGCAAACCAATGTACTTCACTGTGCTTCAACATAATTAAGCGGCAAAGATTTGCAAAAATGACAAATGCAACATACCCGTATGTCCCCTCATACAGGTCACCTAATTCTTTCAGTTGTAATGATGACTGTTGCTATTTAGCCTTTGCTCCAAGGCGAGTGTCAGATTTGGGTTATCCAACTATGCAACTCTGCAGAAAATCGATCCTGTATATATAAGCTTTTTTTGGTGCATCTTTTCTGCATTTTAAAGGTGGCTTCATTTAATGTACATGATTCACACCTTAATTCCGCTGAAGTATTTTCAAAACTACTAATAGATTTTTCCTCTGCCCTGCTTTTGTTGTTTTTAAGCTAGTATGCCACTGAGTCAGTAGCCCTCTTATGCAGGGACCAAGGATGCTACAAAGACTATTCAACGATACTCACTGTGGCTTCTGCTGAGACCGTGAGTGTTGCCTAGAAAATAAAATAAAATCTGTACAGGAATGATCTAATAATGGTTCGAGCCTAGCTCCGTTCAGATATCTATCATTTGCTTGGCCCAGCAATCCACATGTTGTCCCCTTCCTTCCATAATGCGGGTGTAAAAGGAATAACATAGCTTCCTACTAAATAAAGATCAGCTTTCTGTACATGGGACCAAATCAAGTTTGAAACTGTACTTTTGCGTGTGATCTTTTTGCACTTCACTTCCAGTTCAAATTTAACATTTTGTTCACCCAGATAAACTTTGCAGTTCTGTCACTTTGAAAGCCTTCAACTTTTTAACTCCGTAGCCTTTTTAGGTGAAGCCAAGGAGAATATTGGCTGTCTGTCAGACCTATGTCATCAACTTTTCAAAAAAGTTTAATGATTAAGAGATAGAAGGGGCTTAAGATGAGCCGGCTTCAGCCTTTCTTTCATGAGTTTTTCATGGATTGCCATTGGTGGATGAGCTGTCCATCAAAGCCATGGCGTTTTGTGAGTGGTTACATTGTCCCATTTGTGTTTGAATTAAGTTTTGGTGATGGGACATCGAGTAGTTTTGTGTTAGAATAAGAGCCAGTGTATGCTCCTGAATCTAGTCTGCTGTTAATGCAAAATTGTAGTTGATAGTTTATGGCTTTTTGTTCAGAAATTGTGTGCTGTTTGGATGCCTTGGTGGGTCCTAAAGTCAGTGCTTTTCAGTAATCTTCCTTATGTGTCCCTTTGTTTTACTTTGCTGGCATGATTACATGTTGCATCTACAGCTTTACGTTTACAAAGAAAAGGTGTTTGTGCACGTAGGCTTTCTTAGAGTTGCAATCAGAATACTAACCCATTGCCAGTAGTATATATGCAGTAGTTTGCTGTGTATGCCTTGCATCAGGGTACACCTGACCTCTGTTATTGCAGACTGTTCAACAGAGGGGTGCTGCTCCCATCTTCCATGTTGCATCGTTATGTGATTTTCTTTAAATGATTACAGGAGCAAGCCACAAAAAGTTGTAAAAGTACTACAAACCCTGCTGCCCATGACTAACTACAAAGCACACAAACAGCTGCATATAAGAAACTACTTGTGCAGAGACCTCTACAATGGACAAACAGGAGCAATAGAAAATTCCCACCACTGGAAATATTCTTGTATTTCTGGCTCAAATTGGCGTATAGGAAGGCATATCCCACACTCCCTGATCTTGATGACCATGCTGAAAACTGAATCCCCAACAAGATTATTTTCACAACTCTGTACATCCATGCAAGTCAATGCCCTGTGCTGCATCCTCAGTGCAAAGACCGAATGAAGCATGGAGTTGGAGCCACCTTCAGCTGGCAATCAATGAAAATTCGTTTAGTCGCAAACAAGTGCCTTGTCGTCCAACTACAGACTCCGGCTAATACACATTAAATTGATACTAAGAATTTACCACACTCCAGAACATTTACACAGACCTGGGCTCAGAGCATATTGTAGATGCACCGGTGGTAGTTGTCTAAATGCTGTATTCCTCAATTTGGTACGGTTATGTCCTCTGGTGACATGATACTGGCTGGAGGTGCTACATACGGTATTGGCGTTTATCGAAAAACCTGTGGCGATGCGCTCTAGGTGTGCACTACCTGCCGCCAAAAATTGGCTCTGTAGCCTAACATACTGGCAGGACCAACGAATAACTAGACACATGCTGGAAGTAGATGCTGCCTGCAAACTGACCCAAAATTATCCCTCACCCTCCCCTCCCCCCCAACAGATTAAAAAAAAATATTTTTTAGACTTTTATATAGCGCAAACTAGACCCGAGACATCGGGTATCCGAGCGCTTTACATGAGCACCAGTTTCATTACAGATGGACACATTAATTTTTGTTAGGCACGAGGAGATTAAGTGATTTCCCTAGAATCCCAGGATGTTGAGCATCGTTGCCGAGACTCTAACTCGGTTCCACAGCTTCGAGGACGACCTCGCTAGTCCGTAAGACTACATCCTTTCCCCAAGGCTTATTGCTCCTGCAACAACTTAAACCACACAGGCAAATGGATCACCAGATTGACCCACACTGATATCCTGCAGAACCCGGAGTCATTGCCCTGAACAGGTTTAATTGGAATTCATTGTTCCTTCATGTCTTATGCATGTAAAGAATCTTTGTATGTTGCAATGGTCTTCCACCCCCCTCCCCCCCCCCCCCCCCCCCCCAACTCAGTGGTGGACCACTTAGTGCTCATGATTGACAGGCCTCAATGGCAAGTGTAGTATATTGACTATCCTCACTTGTTATGCTATAAAAACCTTAACAAATAACAAAAATAGTATTACAAAACACTATCCCTATCAAAAAATTCCAACCTATTGGTGTTGGAAATGCTAATTTGTTTTTGCTGATCCATTTATTTGCCTTCATTATGGTGCTGGTTTGGGGCGAGGGCATCCTAAATGGGATGCCCTCGCCCTCGTGCCATGCTTCCCTCTCCCAAACATCTGCTGCCTCTCTTGCGCTCTCCATGTTGCTCTCTCCATCGTTCCATGCTTCCCTCTCCCAAATACCCGCTGCCTCTCTTGCGCTCTCCATGTTGCTCTCTCCTTCGTTCCATGCTTCCCTCTCCCAAACATCCGCTGCCTCTCTTGCGCTCTCCATGTTGCTCTCTCCCTCGTTCCATGCTTCCCTCTCCCAAACATCCGCTGCCTCTCTTGCGCTCTCCATGTTGCTCTCTCCCTCGTTCCATGCTTCCCTCTCCCAAACATCCGCTGCTTCTCTTGCGCTCTCCATGTTGCTCTCTCTCTCGTTCCATGCTTCCCTCTCGCAAATACCCGCTGCCTCTCTTGCGCTCTCCATGTTTCTCTTTTCCTTGTGCCATGCTCCTTCTTCCAAACACCTGCTGCCTCTCTTGCGCTCTCCATGTTGCTCTCTTCCTTGTGCCATGCTCCTTCCAAACATCCGCTGCCTCTCTTGCGCTCTCCATGTTGCCTTCTCCCTCGCACCATGGTTTCCTAACCCAAGCATCCGCTGCCTCTCTTGCGCTCTCCATGTTGCTCTCTCCCCTGTGTGCTTCTTCTCGAAGACCGAATGGAGGCGCACTCGAAGGAATTACATAAATACTTGAAGTCTTGATTTTTCTTTTATCTTTATTTAGGTAACTATACCAAAAGGACATACACAGCCAACGCGTTTCGTTACGTGTTGTAACTTCGTCAGGGCTAAATTTGTGTTGTAGTAAAATAGAAGTAGAATGGAACAGGCACCGTAGGGTAACGTAAAGTCTGAATGATATACTAGGTGGAGCTGCTCAGTATGCCCGATTCCAGAAAAAGTGACAAATGGCCTGTCACCGTGGGTGAAGATAGAGTATGGTAGGTACAGAAATCTTATCACTGTAAAACAGCTAAAGGTGATTCCTATAGCAACAGTAGCAAAGTCATTGGTGTAGCGCTCTTTATGTGAATGAGACCAAATATGCTTTCCGGCTGCATCAAAAGTCAGGGCAGCGGCCCACTGGCCATGATATTTTCCCCAATATGGATTAGAGGTCTCCCGGCACGGTAACACGGGTCCAAAAACACGATAGGTATCAAGACTTCAAGTGTTTATGTAATTCCTTCGAATGCGCCTTCCATTCTGTCTTCAATTTTGTGTTTAATCTGTGCCCAGGGACAACGGGCATAGGAAGTGTGCTGCACCACCTTTAATCTCTTTTGGACCAGTGCTCTGGTTGTGCTAAACCTTGGTCTTGTTGTCCTGTTGCTTCTGTTAACATGTGTGCTTCTTCTCCCCTGATTTCTCCAGGATACAATCTTCCTCATTTGCTGCTTTTTTGCTTCTCCACATCCAGATTTATTTTTATCCTCCACCACATTGCTTCTTCCCGACTGCTCCCGTGACTCCTTCACACCTTCCAGGCATTACAATTTTTTATGCACTTTATTTGTTTATTTATTTTGAGATCCCAGCATAGGGCATTTGCTGCTGGGCACTACACTACATCAAAAGTGCTTTCGCACACTTAGCATTTATTTGCTCTTTTATTGACAGATTTAAACAGCATTCGAAAAGTCAGTAGGTTCAAAAGGTGCAACCTATTAATGTTGCCAAAGCTTGTTGACTCCTGGGGCCAAGACACCTTCTGGTATTATTCTTATTCAGAATCTAAAAGTAAGCAGACCATGTATGACTTCACCCCCTCTAATTGTAATAATTACATAGAATAAGACCAGTTCACAGCCAGCTATGGACAGTGCTCTCATTGTGAACCTGTTTTTGTTTTGTGACAGACTTCCAGAAGAAACAGCCGGACGAGGACTCCACCCCCAGCACGAGCAGCAGCCAGTCAGACCTTTTTCCAGGGGAGATAAACAGTGACAACAGCAATACCTCTTTAAGCACGCAGAATGTGGGCTCCCCACCTCCCCTCTCCACAGACCTGAATGTACCTTCGCCAACCCAGGAGGAGTGTAAGTGCACCATTTCCTGACCATGCCCTGCCCTGTCTTGTATACTCTATATGGCTGAGTTAGGCCACTTGTGCGACCTCTGCTGCTGCGGTCCTGTCTTGTATACTCTATATGGCTGAGTTAGGACACTCGTGCGCCCACTGCTGCTGCGGTCCTGTCTTGTATACTCTATATGGTTGAGTTAGGACACTCGTGCGCCCACTGCTGCTGCGGTCCTGTCTTGTATACTCTATATGGTTGAGTTAGGACACGCGTGCGCCCACTGCTGCTGCGGTCCTGTCTCGTATACTCTATATGGTTGAGTTAGGACACGCGTGCGCCCACTGCTGCTGCGGTCCTGTCTTGTATACTCTATATGAGTTAGGCCACTTATGCGCCCCCCCCCTGCTGCTGCGGTCCTGTCTTGTATACTCTATATGGTTGAGTTAGGACACTCGTGCGCCCTCTGCTGCTGCGGTCCTGTCTTGTATACTCTATATGGTTGAGTTAGGACACGCGTGCGCCCTCTGCTGCTGCGGTCCTGTCTTGTATACTCTATATGGTTGAGTTAGGACACGCGTGCGCCCTCTGATGCTGCGGTCCTGTCTTGTATACTCTGTATGTCTGAGTTAGGACACGCGTGCGCCCACTGCTGCTGCGGTCCTGTCTTGTATACTCTATATGGTTGAGTTAGGACACGCGTGCGCCCACTGCTGCTGCGGTCCTGTCTTGTCTACTCTATATGTCTGAGTTAGAACACTCGTGCTCCCACTGCTGCTGCGGTCCTGTCTTGTATACTCTATATGTCTGAGTTAGGACACTCGTGGGCCCACTGCTGCTGCGGTCCTTGTCTTGTATACTCTTTATGTCTGAGTTATCGCAGTCATGCACCCCCTGCTGCTGCGGTCCTGTCTTGTCTACTCTATATGGTTGAGTTAGGACACTCGTGCGCCCACTGCTGCTGCGGTCCTGTCTTGTATACTCTATATGGTTGAGTTAGGACACGCGTGTGCCCTCTGCTGCTGCGGTCCTGTCTTGTCTACTCTATATGGTTGAGTTAGGCCACTCGTGGGCCCACTGCTGCTGCGGTCCTGTCTTGTATACTCTGTATGTCTGAGTTAGGACACTCGTGGGCCCACTGCTGCTGCGGTCCTGTTTTGTATACTCTGTATGTCTGAGTTAGGACACGCGTGCGCCCACTGCTGCTACGGTCCTTGTCTTGTCTACTCTATATGGTTGAGTTAGGCCACTCGTGGGCCCACTGCTGCTGCGGTCCTGTCTTGTATACTCTATATGTCTGAGTTAGGACACGCATGCGCCCACTGCTGCTGCGGTCCTTGTCTTGTATACTCTTTATGTCTGAGTTATCGCAGTCATGCACCCCCTGCTGCTGCGGTCCTGGTCTTGTATACTCTATATGGTTGAGTTAGGACACGCGTGCGCCCTCTGCTGCTGCGGTCCTGTCTTGTCTACTCTATATGTCTGAGTTAGAACACTCGTGCTCCCACTGCTGCTGCGGTCCTGTCTTGTATACTCTATATGTCTGAGTTAGGACACTCGTGGGCCCACTGCTGCTGCGGTCCTTGTCTTGTATACTCTTTATGTCTGAGTTATCGCAGTCATGCACCCCCTGCTGCTGCGGTCCTGTCTTGTCTACTCTATATGGTTGAGTTAGGACACTCGTGCGCCCACTGCTGCTGCGGTCCTGTCTTGTATACTCTATATGGTTGAGTTAGGACACGCGTGTGCCCTCTGCTGCTGCGGTCCTGTCTTGTCTACTCTATATGGTTGAGTTAGGCCACTCGTGGGCCCACTGCTGCTGCGGTCCTGTCTTGTATACTCTGTATGTCTGAGTTAGGACACTCGTGGGCCCACTGCTGCTGCGGTCCTGTTTTGTATACTCTGTATGTCTGAGTTAGGACACGCGTGCGCCCACTGCTGCTACGGTCCTTGTCTTGTCTACTCTATATGGTTGAGTTAGGCCACTCGTGGGCCCACTGCTGCTGCGGTCCTGTCTTGTATACTCTATATGTCTGAGTTAGGACACGCATGCGCCCACTGCTGCTGCGGTCCTTGTCTTGTATACTCTTTATGTCTGAGTTATCGCAGTCATGCACCCCCTGCTGCTGCGGTCCTGGTCTTGTATACTCTATATGGTTGAGTTAGGACACGCGTGCGCCCTCTGCTGCTGCGGTCCTGTCTTGTCTACTCTATATGTCTGAGTTAGGACACTCGTGGGCCCACTGCTGCTGCGGTCCTGTCTTGTATACTCAATATGTCTGAGTTAGGACACTCGTGCTCCCACTGCTGCTGCGGTCCTGTCTTGTATACTCTATATGTCTGAGTTAGGACACTCGTGGGCCCACTGCTGCTGAGGTCCTGTCTTGTATACTCTATATGTCTGAGTTAGGCCACTCGTGGGCCCACTGCTGCTGCGGTCCTGTCTTGTATACTCAATATGTCTGAGTTAGGACACTCGTGCGCCCTCTGCTGCTGCGGTCCTGTCTTGTATACTCTATATGTCTGAGTTAGGACACTCGTGGGCCCACTGCTTCTGCGGTCCTGTCTTGTATACTCTATATGTCTGAATTAGGCCACTCGTGGGACCACTGCTGCTGCGGTCCTGTCTTGTATACTCTATATGGTTGAGTTAGGACACGCGTGCGCCCTCTGCTGCTGCGGTCCTGTCTTGTATACTCTATATGGTTGAGTTAGGACACTCGTGCGCCCTCTGCTGCTGCGGTCCTGTCTTGTCTACTCTATATGGTTGAGTTAGGCCACTCGTGGGCCCACTGCTGCTGCGGTCCTGTCTTGTATACTCTATATGTCTGAGTTAGGACACGCGTGCGCCCACTGCTGCTGCGTCCTTGTCTTGTATACTCTTTATGTCTGAGTTATCGCAGTCATGCACCCCCTGATGCTGCGGTCCTTGTCTTGTATACTCTATATGGTTGAGTTAGGACACGCGTGCGCCCTCTGCTGCTGCGGTCCTGTCTTGTATACTCTATATGTCTGAGTTAGGACACTCGTGGGCCCACTGCTGCTGCGGTCCTGTCTTGTATACTCTATTTGTCTGAGTTAGGACACTCGTGCGCCCATTGCTGCTGCAGTCCTTGTCTTGTATACTCTATATGTCTCAGTTAGGACACCCGTGGGCCCACTGCTTCTGCGGTCCTGTCTTGTATACTCTATATGGTTGAGTTAGGACACGCGTGCGCCCTCTGATGCTGCGGTCCTGTCTTGTCTACTCTGTATGGTTGAGTTAGGCCACTCGTGGGACCACTGCTGCTGCGGTCCTGTCTTGTATACTCTATATGGTTGAGTTAGGCCACTCGTGGGCCCACTGCAGCTGCGGTCCTTGTCTTGTATACTCTTTATGTCTGAGTTATCGCAGTTATCCACCCCCTGCTGCTGCTGCCCTGTATTCTATACTCTTGTGTTTGAGTTAGGACAGTAATACTCCCCCTGCTGTTGCAGCTCGTAGCGGTCTGTCCCCTTCCAAAGTGGCAGGGCAGACTGGAGGAGGGAGGTGAGGGGGTTTGGAAAAAAACACAAAACTTACCTCAACACTGCCATCGCTGTCGCATCATGCTCTTCCTTCTGGGAACAGGCTCCCAGACTGCACTGTGGCCAATCCCGACGCTGCATGAAAGCAGTGTCAGGATTGGCCTGAGCACTGACAAATTGGAGCAGACTGGGAACCTGTGCCTGCTCTCTCAAGCCCCAGCAACGCAGCTGGGGCTGGAGAAAACTTCACTGAGCATGAGGGTGTGGCCGGCCTGATGCGCCTGGCCAAACCCTGATGCGCAGTGAAGGGAGTGGACTACCACTCCCCCACCAGCAGTCACTCCCCTGGACCCACCCACAAGTCTCATCGGAGTCCTGGGAGCAGTTCCAGGGGATTAAAATAAAACTGTAATAAAATCAGTTTAAAACCTGGGCAGGGGAGGCGGTGCTCTCTGTGCTCTAATGGAGGGACTGCTGCTCCGGCCCTGTCTTTACTCTAAATGTCTGAGTTAGGACAGTCACGCGCCCACTGCTGCTGCGGCCCTATATTGTATACTGCGTCTGAGTTAGAACAGTTCTGTATTGTACACTCTATATGCCTAAGTTAGAACTTTAATATGTCATCGGCTGCTTCGGTCCTGTCCTGTGTAATCTATATATCTGAGTTAGGGCAGTCATGTGCCCCCTGCTAATGCGATCCTTTATTGTACGCTCTGCGTCTGAGTTAGGACAGTCATGTGTTCACTGCTGCTGCGGTCCTGTCTTGTATACTCTGTGTGTTAGGACAGTCAAGTGCCCCCTGCTGCTGCAGTTCTGTATTGTACACTCTGTGTCCGAGTTAGGACAGTAATGCGCCTACTGCTACTGTCCTGTATTGTACACTCTATATGTCGGAGTTAAAACAGTCATGCGCCCACCACTGCTGTGGTTCTTTATTTTATACTCTATATGTCCCAGTAAGGACAGTTGTGCGCTAACTGCTTCTGCGGTCCTGTGTTGGATACCTTGAATGTCTGAGTTAGGGCAGTCATGCGCCCCCTGCTGCTGGAGTCCTGTCTTGTATACTCCATAGGTCTGAGTTAGGGCAGTCATGCATTCCCTGCTGCTGCGGTCCTGTCTTGTACACTCTATAGGTCTGAGTTAGGGCAGTCATGCGCCCCCTGCTGCTGCGATCCTGTATTGTACGCTCTGTGTCTGAGTTAGGGCAGTCATGCGCCCCCTGCTGCTGGAGTCCTGTCTTGTATACTCTATAGGTCTGAGTTAGGGCAGTCATGCACTCCCTGCTGCTGCGGTCCTGTCTTGTATACTTTATAGGTCTGAGTTAGGGCAGTCATGCGCCCCCTGCTGCTGCGATCCTGTATTGTACGCTCTGTGTCTGAGTTAGGCAGTCATGCACTCCCGGCTGCTGGAGTCCTGTCTTGTATACTCTATAGGTCTGAGTTAGGGCAGTCATGCGCCCCCTGCTGCTGGAGTCCTGTCTTGTATACTCTATAGGTCTGAGTTAGGGTAGTCATGCACTCCCGGCTGCTGGAGTCCTGTCTTGTTTACTCGATAGGTCTGAGTTAGGGCAGTCATGCACTCCCTGCTGCTGGAGTCCTATATTTCAAAGTCTATATTGTGTCAAAGGCAGGCGGGCCATATACCCTCTGCGGCAGTGTCCTGTCAGGAAGAGGGCCACATGTCCACTGCAGTAGTAGTAGAAGTACTCACAAAAAACATTTTGCAAGAGTTGATAGCGGGAGAAGAAAATAAAGACATCATTAATGTATTTCAGTTTTTGGGCCCACACAGGCTCCTGCTGCTGTATTGAGGTATGGCTGAGTAGCGTCTGACGCTTGTCAGTGGTGAATGGGTGCATTCCAGGTTAGCAGGATAATCTGTCACCAGGTACATGTCTCATTTACTTAATGCAAGAAAGTGTATCCCGCAAATCAAATTGGATTGGACCTGGCTCAGTCACTCGTCCATGACTAGGGCAGAAGAGGAGGATTCGGGCGGGGGGGAGGGGTGCTGCGTTTTCTGAGAGCCCTCACTCGTACTGTATCACTTATTTACAGACTTGGAGAGCATGACTGTCCTATAAATGACGATACCTGGTCCGGGCAGATGGTCCTCCTCACCTAAAGGATCATCCTTCTGGAACTTATTAGCCAGGAGGATTAGAGAAATTTCCTCCTCCATATTCCACTCTGGTCAAAAATTGCGTGGGCATAACTTCTTTGGTAATACTGTTTGTTTTCATTAGACTGTTTAAATGGACAAATGCAAGCAAAGCACATGTTTAATTTGTATAGGGGTCCACCATTTGTGTACTTATTGAATTGCATTGTAGTGAATGCTTGAACTTCAGTGCCTCTGAAAGTAGCATATAGAAAATTTACAAAACAGATTTTTACCATAATCTAGATCATTTGTTGGTGGTGTCATAATGATTTCTGGCATTGTGGTGATTTCCAAGTTGATTTAATCCTGTGGAAGAAAAACTCAAACCTGTGGTTTGAGTTGAGAATGTTCTCGTAACGGAAAGGATCCCACTTGCCACTTCAAGTACCCGAGAACTGATCTCCACGAGTTTAGCAACCTTTGCTTGTTTCCAGACCACCTGTTTGGCGTGAACAAAAAGACTCTTTGGAAACAGTGTGCTCGTCGAATTGCCTCGGCCTCTATGGTGCATAGAAGAGAGGAGGAAGATACCCCAGACCTCTTCGGTGAGTGAGAGGAGTCAGATGTTGAGCACCTGACTGCTCGAGGTGGATTTGAGAACAGAAGAGTATCCGCTAGGCCAGCGCTGACTGAAGAGCACAGTGAGTACTGGCACCCTTTCTAGGCACCAGCCGTGAGCTCATGTGCAGTGGACCACTGCTTTTTGGCCACGCTCATTCAGAGATGGACCCAATGCCCATTCCCCACTTGGTGCCAAAGTCCGCCTCGGCCCCAGACTCGGACTTAGGCTTGCCAGCCTTCAGATTTGAAATGGGTAGATTCAAAGCTTTCGAAGCCAAAATACCACCCAAAGCATTCAGGGGCGAAGGGCATCGAATCAAAGCATTCAGAACTTGGCGCTGTCTAAGCGAATATCTTCAGCTCCCTGCAGACCACCTTCTACTGCTGTGTTCTCCTCTGCCTTTGAGAACTTCAACCAAGAAATCCTCCAGTGGCTGCAGGAACATCTCCAAGCCAGGCAGCAGCAAATCCATATCCAACCCGGCACTGGTCGGATCCAGGCGAAACCTTCACATTTGCTGAAAGAGTGTATTCCGCATTATGGGAAAGTTACTTTTGAGGAGGCCCCTAACCCTTCTGTGCCTCCCACTCCCAAAAGGCCTAAAAGGTACTGGCCTCCTGCTAGACCTCATCCACCCTCCACTGCCCCCCACACCTCAGCACCCCATCCAAACCCCACCCTCTCCTTTACTGCATGTGCCGTGAGGACAGTCCAAGACTTCCCTATGACCCTCATCACACAGGGCTCAGAACCCTGGGATGATTGACGCAGAACCTCCTGCAAAGACCGGCCAAGACCTGTAACTTGCAAGACCTTCCCCCTCCAGATAACGTCTACTCATACCATGAGATACTGTATAGGGTAACTATTTTCCATAATTTGGAGATGCATGTGCAATATGAGGATGATTTCCTCCTGCACACCCTCCTACACTCAACGCTCCCTACAGTACCTTCCCATGCTCCAGTGGGTTCTCAGACCAGCTACCAATATATATTTAAGGAACTGGTTAAAGTGAGGTTGGTTATACCTAGGGTCAATTAAGAAATGTAAGGCCTCCCCTAATCCATGCATACGAGGCCAGTTACCACCTGACACTAGGTGTGTGTACAGCTAGGAAACGTGCTAACACACAGGGCCCTCCATACCAGGAAGCAAAAATGTTGATGCAGAGGGCAAAAGAGTGGCAGCACAGGCTACTTATACATTGGCGCATCACCAATTCCATCTGCTTACTATTCGGGTATGATAGAGCCCATTGGGATCCATTGTCAGACCTCGTCCAACGTCTCCCAGAGCAGTACCGCAAGGAGGTACAAGAGTTGGTGAATGAGGGAAAAATGATCTCTAATGCCAACATACGTTGTGCACTTTATGCTGCCGACACCGCCACTTGTGACATTAGCAGCAGCATCCTATTACGCCGCCATGCCTAACAGTACGTGTCTGGTTTTAAACCGGAGCACCTTTTAAATGTACCCTTTGATAGCGAGCATCTCTTCTGACTTCAGATCAACAAGATGCTAGAAAAAATCAAGAAAGGCACTGACATGGCGAAAGCGATTGGCACCCTACAGACACCCACTGCCTGTGGCTCCTTCTGAGGAAAAGCTGTAACACAGAAACTTACTCCACCTTCACAAGGCCCACTCGGTAATCGCCTTCCTGGGGCTACTAAGGGAGGAGTGGTTACAGGGGCAATAATGTTGAGGGAAAGGGAACAGCTCCAAAAGGTGCTGCCCTTTCAAAACAGTAACTCTAACCGTTCCCCCTGATCAGATAACACCAGTCGGGGGAATGTTGCAGGGTGGTCAGAAATTGCCTTCGACCATTGGGTTCTCAACGTTCTATGGATGGGTACTATCTGAAAGTCACTCAAGTACCACCAGACATTCCTCCCCGCCAACACAAAATGCCCAGAGAATATTTGCAACTCCTTCAGGAGTAGATACAGGGCCTCCTCGCCAAAGGAGCTGTAGAGCGGGTACTGCAACAACATTGTGGAAAAGGGGTCTATTTCTTGTAGTTTCTTATCCCCAAAAAGGAGGGCTCCCTCCGACTTCTACTCTATCTCAGTAGCCTCAACAAATGCATTCTCTCGGAGCACTTCAAATGATGACTCTACAAGACTTCATACCCCTACTTCAGAAAGGCGACTTCATGACCGCCCTCGATCTGAAGGATACCTACTTATACATGTTCATCCACCAAGCGCGTCGAAGATACCTGCACTTTGTAATGAGTGGACAACATTACCAGCTCAAAGTACTTCCATTCGGGGTTACTGCAGCCCAAGTGTCTTTACCAAATAACTGGCCATGTAAGCAGCTCATCTCAAGAGGGTTGACATCCATGTATTTCCTAATCCTGGATGACTGGCTGGTCAAGAGTGCCATGCACCAACTATGCTTTGCGCACACCCAGACCACCATCCGGACCTTACATGGTCTAGGCTTCACCATAAGTCTGCCAAAATCCCAACTACAACCCCTACAAATGCAGCCCTTCCTCTGGGCCATCTTAGAACCACAGGTGAGGAAGGTGTTCCCCAGTCCAGCACGAGTGCAAGCTTCCAAAAACATGCTGCCTCTTTTTCAGCAAGATTGTCAGATGACTGTCAGAATTGTGATGCAACTGCTCGGAATTAAGGCATCCTGCATAGGGATAGTTCCTCATGTTGCATGTGTCCATTACAGGAGTGGTTAGCAGCATAGTTGTCTCAAGCAGAGGGTCATTTAGAAGATCTAATGTTGGTTTGGGGCTGCACACATCATTCTCTGCAGTGGTGGAACAAAACCAACCTGTTGAAGGGGTGACCCTTCCTCAACCCAGTTCCACAGGTGACCATGACCAAGGATGTCTCATTCACTGGCTGGGCACATATCTCAAACATTTCACAATTCAGGGGTGGCGGACGCCTGCCTAGCAATCCCTCCACATAAACCATGTGGAGCTGCTGACCATACAGCTTGCTCTTTGGGCATCTAATACAAGACAAGGCCTTTCCTATACATACATACAGACCTACATAGCTGTCATGTTTCACTTACAAAAACAATGGGACACGCACTCAGTACTGTTGTTGAGTGTGGTCCAGAGCAGTTGGCGGTGGGTTATGCATCCAAGAATGCATCTTGTTGTTCAACACATTCCTAGGGTGGACAGTGATCTGGCAGACCTGCTCAGTAGGATGCATCCACAAGTCCAATAGTGGACTACTACTCCCCTACTTCCAGCATTGGGAGATCCCACAAATAGACCTGTTTGCCACCGGTGAAAATGCAAAATGACAAAACTTCACCACCTGGTTACCACACCCACTGTCTTTGGACAATGCACTATAGATAAACTGGTCAGGGATATTTGCCTACGCTTTTCTGCCTCTCCCACTCCTACTTGAACTATAAGAATTTTACACTCTTCTCATACATTTTTTACAAGAAAAACTGATGGCCTACTTCTTGTTTATATACTGGATCTGTCTTCTAGGTAGTCTACATACATATCCACTTGCCACCCAATCTAATGTCAGAAGACCTATATATTATTGTACATAGATTGATGTTTTTGTAGTTATTTTTTCCCATTTCTCGTGGACTCACGCAAGGAAAGTCGACATGTTTCAGTCTGTGAAATTCCTGGCCTGCTCAGGACTATACAAGGCGAGTGTTACCTTCAAGTAGAACATGAAATTAACAAAGTCCCGCTGTCATTATGGATATTGCTAGACATGTATGAGAACACTAATAATATTCAAGGTGTGATTAAATCAACAGTGAGGTGCCCAAAAAGAAATCTGCTTTAAAACCATGCCAACATGTGTGTTAAAAACAGCCTGACATGTGCATATCTGCATGGACATATGAATTTTAGCTCAGCCAAAAAACAGGGATCACATGCCGAATGAAGAAATAAGGAAAGCAAGAAGGAGTCCATGGCCACTCATGTGCATCTCTTGTGCACGCACCCTGACGTGGATCACATGCTTTTCATTCCTTCATTCCACAATCTCACGGAGAACTTCTAGATTGTTGGAGATAGAGCTGATTGTGTGGTGTCATGTTATTGTTTGGAATGACGCGCGTGTATGCACGCGCGTCATCCACAAACAATATGCGTGTCTGGTTGTTATTTGAATGTGTGAGTGTCGCGTGTTGTGTTTCGCGTGCTGTGTGTATGGAGATCTTGTGTCTCGTGTGCGTGTTGTGGTTTGAATGGATGCCGTATGTATTTAGCGAGTAGACTGACGGTTTACCGGGCATTCAAAAACTGTACGTTCATGTACTTACATGTGGATTAAAGCTTTCCTACTTTATCAACGGATTCTGCTCCTTTCTTCCTGGAATATGGTTAATACCATTTTGTAACACTGGCGACGAGGATGGGATTAACTGGGGCAATTGCATTTCAAGATGACATTTTAGTTTTTGGGAAGATGGTGTTGAACATGACAAAAATGTATTCAAAGTGTTAAATGCTCTGTCAGATAAAGGTCTAACACTTCGTGCCTCCAAGTGTAAGTTCAGGAGAGAAGAAGTGGAATATCTTGGACTCTGCATTAGTGGAGATGGTATCAGACCTAAAACTTCACATTTGGAGAATATTAGCAAAGCACATATCCCTCAAAACAAAGAACAGTTGGTAGCTTTCTTGGGACTTGTCGAATTCTATGCTAAGTTTATTCAAAACTATGCAACTGTAATTGAACCGTTTAGGTTGCTTTTAAAGAAAAATGCCAAATTTGAGTGGACAGATTCTATGACTGCAACTTTCAATGCTGTAAGGTCAATGATCATTAGTGCACCTTGTCTCAAACCATTTGTGATAGGGAAGAAATGTATTGTGATGGTTGATGCAAGTAATTGTGGATTGGGTGCTGTGTTGATTCAAGAAGAATGGGGTAAAGAATGGATTGTAGCATACGCTTCAAGGACGTTAAGGGACTCGGACGACATTATTCTGTAATTAAAAGAGAACTTTTGGCATGTGTTTGGGGAGCGGAATATTTTCGACCTTTTTTGTGGGGAACGAAATTTGTCATTAAATCAGATCATAAACCCTTGGTGCACATATTGTCACCGGGTGGGGGACGTACACTCTCTTCTAGATTGGCAAGACTTTCTTCTAGATTACAAAATTTCCAGTATTCTTTGGAATACATTCCTGGGAAGTCTAATGTTCATGCTGATTGCATGTCAAGACTTCCATTGGCGTGCAAGGAATCTGATGTGGTTGATGAGGATGAGTGTGAAGTTGCACATGTTTTCAATTATGTCAATTTAGTATTTGGAGAGAATTCAGTAGTACAGGAAGAGACATGGGATGAAGAAATGAACAAAGATTTAGAACTCAAAGTAGTGAAAGAGTATATATTGAAGGGTTGGTCTGAAGGAGAGAATTTTACCGGAGGTTTAATGAGTTATCATAAAATTAAAGATGAACTGGACATAGAAAATGGCATCTTATTAACCGCATGCGTGCGGGCGGAATTCCGCTCGTACGCTGAGTTTTTTAAAACCGCATGTTACGTGACGAGCTGGGCTCGTCATCAGCGTGCGAGAGGGCTACGCCATGACTAGCCCAGCTCGTCATCAGCGTAGAAGGGGTTAAGAGGTGATAAATGTATTCCACCTTTTGGTCTCAGGAAGAAGTTTCTTGATTTGGCTCATGAAGGGCAGTTTGGTATATCAATCACTAGAAGGCGTTTAAAAAACAATTTTTGGTGGCCTGGTATTGATTACTTTGTAGAACAACAAGTGAAATTATGTGAATTATGTGCTAAGAGTGATAAAACAGCTAAGGCTTTGCCCAGTGTACCACAACCTGTTGAGTTACCTGTTTCACCTTGGAATAAACTTGGCATTGATATTATTGGACCATTTAGTGTGTTGCCACAACAATATTCTTTTGGCATAGTGCTGATAGATTACTTTTCAAAATGGCCCGAAATAAAGATGGTCAAGGAGGTTACCAGTGATGTCATTATACAATTCTTGGATGATGTTTTTTGTAGAGAGGGTATTCCTCAAGAGGTAGTAACGGACAACGGTCCACAGTTTGTTAGTAAGCAAATGGAAAGTTATTTATTTATTTATTTATTTTATTTATTTACTGGCATTTGTAGAGCGCAACCAAATACCCGTGGGTGTCTCGGCGCTATTTTTAGTAGGTGTGGTATTTCTCATAGAAGAATAGCGGTATTCCATCCAGAGGCTAACGGCCAGATAGAAAGATTCAATAGAGTAGTCAAGGAAGCTATTCAATTAGCTGTCAAAGGTGGTCTATGCTGGAATAGGGCGTTACAGTCCATGTTATTGTCCTACAGAACTGCTCCTAATGCAGTTACCTTATTATCTCCTTTTGAGTTGCTGAGAGGGCGGAAACCTAATACCAATCTTGTTCCTTGGTGGTTAAAGAACAAGGATAGTGGTCGAATTGATTTTGCAGAGGTTGATTTTGGGGAGATTCGCAAGAAAGTTGATGCTTATAAAGAGAAAATGAAGAATGATTTGTCAAAAAAAGAGACAAGAACTTGTGTTCCTTTTAAAGTGGGAGATTTTGTGAGATTAAAAAAAGGGGGTTATGTAAATAAGGGATTAGCAAAGTGGTCTGATCCAATTGAAGTAGTTGAAGTATTTAAGAATGCTGTAAGAGTACTGGATGGAAGCGTTTGGCATTTTAGTAGAGTTTCAAAGTTTAATTATAGCAAGCACTTTTCTGAAGATTCATCTAATGTGTTTTTGGATGTAGATCATTCATCTAATGTGTTTTTGGATGCCAATACCAATAGTTCAGGATTGTCTGAGTCAGCTGTTGTTTCAAGCAGTTGTGATTCTAATGCACAAGAATTGTTGCGAAGTTCAAGAAGTCGCAGGGCTCCTGTATGGTTCAGAGACTTCATTCTTACTTTAAAAAAAAGGAAAAGGAGGGAGGTGTGTGGTGTCATGTTATTGTTTGGAATGACGTGCGTGTATGCACGCGCGTCATCCACAAACAATATGCGTGTCTGGTTGTTATTTGAATGTGTGAGTGTCGCGTGTTGTGTTTCGCGTGCTGTGTGTATGGAGATCTTGTGTCTCGTGTGCGTGTTGTGGTTTGAATGGATGTCGTATGTATTTAGCGAGTAGACTGACGGTTTACCGGGCATTCAAAAACTGTACGTTCATGTACTTACATGTGGATTAAAGCTTTCCTACTTTATCGACGGATTCTATGTCAGGACCGGAGGCTTCGGATTATGCTTTTCTCTCTTCACTGTTTATTCACATAACACCACATAGCAGCCAGAAAAGCATCAAAACTTGAAAAAAAATTGTATTCCCAACACAGGAATATCAGAAACATCATAATAACATTTTTATAACTACAAGTCCCATGAGATCATAATGTTGATCTCATGGGACTTGTAGTTATAAAAATGTTATTATGATGTTTCTGATATTCCTGTGTTGGGAATACAATTTTTTTTTCAAGTTTTGATGCTTTCTTAGTGTCCATAAATCCCAATATAAGGCGTCTATCCTGTGAACTCCTCCTCTTTCTTCGCTGCTTCGCAGCCAGTTAAGTGCTATTCTCCCTCTCTTTCACATTTTGTGGCTGCTGAGGTTTTGTTTTTCTTGCATTTTTGATATTCTATTTGCATAGATTCTTGCTATTGCTTTGGGGGTCTGTGGGGTTTTTTCCCTTCCAGAGCCCTTTCCATCGCGGGGACGCCTTCGCCCCTTACGCGATGCCCCCGTGTGTTCCGCGGTGTTGATTTCGCCGCTAGAGGGCGCCGTAGCGTCTCGCCTGCCCGCGCGCGGCTTCCGTCTTGCTGATTGGAGCCGCGCTGGGGATTCGACGTCGCCGGAGCCCTGCTGCCGCCTAACCCTGACGCCCTCTTGGGTTGTACTGTCCTTATTTATTATTTATTTATTTATTTTAAACATCTGTAAAGCGCGGCTGACACCTTGCAGGTTTCCTGGCGCTGGCGAATACTCTTAACTAAGGGGAACAGACGGCGAGGAGCAAGGGAAGTTGGGGTTTTTCTAGGGGAATAACCACGTTTTGATGCGTTTCCTGAAGGGGAGGAGTTGTGAGATTTGACGGGTATCAGGAGGCAGACTGTTCCACAATTTAGCCGCAGCGACTCTGAAAGATCTGCCCCCCGTCCTGACTTTGTTGTATCTGGGAACAACTACCAGACAGGCTGAGGCTGAGCGTAGATTTCTGGTAGGGGTATACCAGGTAAACATGGCCTGCAGAGGTTTGGGCCCAGCTCCGTGGAGCGCTTTAAAGACAAGGCAGAGGGACTTGAAGGCCACTCGTTGTTTAAGCGGAAGCCAGTGTAATTCAGCTAGGGCCGCTGAGGCTGAAGATCTCCTGGTCCAGCCCAGAACTAATTTGGCTGCGGCTGACTGAACTCTTTGAAGTCGGTCAAGTAGAGCAACTGGGGACTCAAGTAACAGCGCGTTGCAATAGTCCAGGCGAGTGAGGATGGTGCACCTGACTATCAGCTCCTGAGCTTGTGCTGGAAGCAATGGCATAATTTTGCGCAGGGAGCGCAGGAGAGCTGTGCAAGTTCCCACAGTTTTAGCAACTTGGGTTTCTGTGTTCGTTTTATTGTTCAGTGTGGCCCCTAGGTTGCGGACCGATGTAACTGGCCGAGGTTTATCTGGTGTTTCCGGGGGCCAAAAGTTGCCGGGGAATTGCCGAGGAATGCGACTTCCTGCACAGTACAGAACCTCAGTTTTGGAGGAATTAAATTGCAGCGAGTTATTATGTAGCCACCCAGCCGTCTCCCTTAAGCAGTCATGAAAGGCTGCAAGGGGGGTAGAGTCTTCTCCCTCCCAAGAGAGGATGAGCTGGGTGTCGTCCGCATAATTTATGGTTTTTAACCTGTGGGCCTTTATTAGCGTGATCAGAGGTTTAAGGTACACGTTGAAAAGGATGGGGCTGATGGAGGAGCCCTGGGGCACCCCGTGGGGGACAAAAGAAAAGGTAGATTGATAAGGGGGGAGAAACACCGCCTGTCTCCTGTCCCGTAGGAAGGAGTGGAACCAAAGTAGGGCTGTGCCGTCTACCCCAGCCACCCGGAGTCGCTCCAGCAGGATCCCATGGTTGACCGTATCGAATGCGGCAGACAGGTCCAACAGGATCAAGGCTACTGCCTGGTCCCTGTCTGCCCGCATACGAAGGTCCTCCATGGCTGTCAGGACAGCTGTTTCGGTCCCGTGAGCAGGACGAAAACCAAATTGAAAATCATCCAGGATCTGATTTTGCTCCAGATGAGTGGAGAGACAGGTGCTTACCCAGCGTTCGGCAATTTTTGCTGGGAAAGGCAAGAGGGAAATAGGCCGGTAATTAGACAAACAGTCAGGATTCAAGGAAGGTTTTTTCAATAGTGGGGTGATAAGGGCCTGCTTCCAAGGGGATGGCACAAGTCCGCAGTGTAAGGATTGATTGCAGATCCTGCGGAGGGTGACAAAGAGGTCGGTACCAAAACTTTTCCAAATTTTTTGAGGCAACGGGTCAAGAGGGGATCCAGAGGTGATCCCGAGTGCCAACCTTTCAAATTCCGGTTCTGGGATAGGGGGGAACTCCCGCAGCTTTTCCACAAAAGGAGAACCTGAGTGCACCGAGACTGGGTCGCTGGTACAGGCTCTAGGTGTAATGGGACCACCTGAATGAGGGGAGGAGTTCAGATTAAGGATAATGGTGTCAATTTTGTTTTTGAAAAATAACGCAAGGTTATCACAGAGGGCTTGTGTGGGAAGGGTGGTTGTTATGGCACGTTCAGGGTGGGTAAGGTTTTTGAGAATCTGAAATATGCTTTTTGAGCTGTTAGTGGCATTGCTAATCGTGGTGCAGAAATAGTTGGCTTTGCTCTGAGCAATAGCGGTTTTGTATGCCTGGAGATGGTTTTTCCAGATTACTTTATTCGTATCGGAGTAGCCTTGTCTCCATTTCCTCTCTGATTGTCTGCAGGCTAGTTTGAGGGATTTCAGAGAGTCGTTAAACCAGGGGGCTGGAGCTCTGCTTTTAGCTGTGCTTGAACGCCCCGTTGCGGTCTGTACTGGTGGTTGTGACCACGTTGACGCCCGCGGGCGATTTTAAGCACCTTTCCTGCATCCGCTTCCGCTGGGGTGTTACCGGCTCAAGCGCGCTGGGAGGCGGTGCGACCCGATCTCTGGAGAGAGGGTCGGCGCGCTGAGAAGGCTGGTGGTGCCTTCGTGACTGCCTGGTTCCGCCGGCCTAAAAAACCTTGCTAACCTCCGGTTGGCCCACACATGGCAGTTTGTCTACGCCATCGGAACCCTCAGATACCTCTTTTTCTTTGCTGCGTTGTGGACGCCATGGCTGAGGGGTACTACGTCGAGGAGGAGGAGTCACACCAATACCTCCAAGACGACGAATTCTATGCGGCTGTGGATCAGTCGATTTACCGTTGCGTGCAGGAAATCGTAGGCCCTATGGAGGACAGGCTATCGGCCCGCATTGTTGAAGAGTGCGCCAAGTTGGCGCCGGGCCTCGCGGGGATGCCCGCCAACGATCCTAGCCAGCCACCGGCGGCCAAGAAGCCACGTGGGGACGCGGGTCCCAGTGGTGCGCAAGGCGTGGACAAGGACGCTTTCGAGCGCCTACGAGACGCTTTCCTGGCTAAGGCGACCGGGCCTGCCTCCCCGGCGCCCCCGCCTCAGACTCCTTCGACGCCGGTGGATGCTGTCCCGGCCTCCCCGGGGGGTGTTTCCCCCGCGGATACAGATGAAGACGACGACGAAGACTCCGTGCGGTCGTGGCGACCGGCATCTAACTCGACGGAGTTGCCCAGGGACACTTCGGGCATGCTGGACCCGGATGAAATCATGCACCCACGGTCGGCTGCTTGGGCGCCTGGGGACAAGGTAGCGCAATTTGTGGCGGGCCGCCTCCGCAAGCCCTTGGAGAAGGAGGCGCGCAGTTGTTTGAGGGGTGAATGCCCCCGCCCGACTTTGGATGGGAAGGTGGCTATGACGCCGGAACTAGATGGAAAGATGGCCACCTTCATGGCGAAGTTTGTGAAAGACCCCCGTAAGGGGATCGACCGTTCTTGGCGCTCCTGTCAGGACAAGCTATTGGACACCGTTGGCCCCCTCACCAAGATCCTGGATATGGCCGAGGAAGCCAAGGTGTCGGGCAGCGCCATATGCCCGGAGGTGTTGTCCAATTGGGCGCAGCGGGCCGTTATATTCCTAGGGAACGCTAACTGCGCCCTCTCGACCGAACGGCGTCGGTCGCTGCTGATCAAACTGGATCCCAAGTTGGGTGATTTGGCCTCCTCGGAGGCTGGCGCTGTTGCTCAAGGAGGTCTCTTTGGGGAGCCGTTCATAAAGGAGCTGGGAAAGTTTGTCTCCACCTTCACTTCCCTGGACAAGGCCCAGTCAACCATCAAGCGGGTCTTCCACCAGCGTTTTTCCTGTGGGGCTGGTCGTGGCAGGGGCCTCACGACCGGCCGTGGTGGTCAGCAACAACCCAATAGAGAGCATGGCTCCGGCAGAGGAAACTACAACTCCTCTGCGAACTACAACAACTTTTACCCAACAAGAGGTCAGCGTTTCCGAGGACGCGGAAACTTCCGGAATGACTCCGGCAGCAACAATTCACACGGTGAGTGTGATCCCTGCGGATCAAGTTATTGGGGGGAGGTTGGCATGTTTCTCACAGGCATGGGCGGCTATTACGACGGACGCATGGGTCCTTCAGACCGTGCGGGGGTTCCGCATAGAGTTTTACGAGCAACCACGCCAGTTACAGCCTCCTCGGCCCATAACTTTTTCTCAACCAGACGTGCTGTTGATCGACGAAGAAGTCTCGGCGCTGCTGCGCAAAGGGGCTATTTGTCGAACAACGCGTCACCCCGGGGGTTTCCTGAGCAATATTTTTCTTGTGGAAAAGGTGGACGGGGGCAGACGGCCTGTCATCAACCTCAAGGAGTTCAATGGCTGGGTAGTGTACAACCACTTCAAGATGGAGGGCATCCATCTGTTGCGAGACGTTTTGCTCCCGAACGATTGGATGGTCCGCCTGGACCTCAAAGATGCGTATTTGGTGGTTCCCATTTACCCCCCGCATCGCCGTTTCCTCCAGTTTTGCTGTAAAGGCATGGTTTTCGAGTTCAAGGCCCTTCCGTTCGGTCTTTCCTCGGCCCCTTGGTGCTTTACCAAAATTCTGCACCCGGCCATAGAAACCCTGCGGAGTCAGGGGATTCGGCTGATCGTCTATCTCGACGACATTTTGCTGCTGGGCCAGGACCCGAGCAGGTTGGCCGCTCATCTGTCCCAGACAGTCTCCCTGTTGCAAGGTCTGGGGATTATCGTCAACAAGGAGAAGTCGGTTTTCACACCTGCCCAGCAAATGGTGTTCTTGGGCTTCGTGGTGGATTCGGTGAACTCGACTCTCAGTCTGCCGTCCAGGAAGATGGCCAAAATCAAACATGTGCTGCGGCAAACTATTTCCAAATCGCACACCTCCCTCCGGCAGGTTGCCAGAGTAGTAGGCCTTCTCTCGTCGTCAATCCAGGCGATATTTCCAGGCCCTCTTCATTATCGGGCCCTTCAGCGCCTGAAAGCGCATCATTTGCGCAGGGGGCTCTCTTACGACCGCTTGGTTCCCCTGTCGGTGGAGGTCAAGGAGGAAATGTCCTGGTGGCTCGCCCACATGGAGGCGTGGAACGGCCGAGCGATTTTCGGGTCCGTTCCGGACTTGGTGATCGAGTCCGACGCCAGCAGGTCCGGCTGGGGCGCCCGCTGTGGGGATTTCTCCACAGGCCGCGCTTGGTCGTCCGACGAACAGCGACTTCACATCAACTGCTTGGAACTTCTAGCAGGTTCATTCGCCGTCCGTTGCTGGACGAGGGATTCGGTGAAGTCATGTGTCCTTCTGCGGATGGACAATGTTTCGGCGGTTCGGTATGTGAACCATTTAGGGGGTCCGCGATCGCGGGCACTAGCGGATCTGGCGAAAGACTTTTGGGATTATTGTCTCGCCCATCAGGTCTCGGTAACGGCAGAATACCTGCCGGGACGGGCCAATCAAGTGGCAGATTGGCACTCGAGATACCTTCGAGACTCCAGCCTGTGGAAGCTGGATGTTCAAGTGTTCCACTGGCTGGCGACATGCTGGGGTCCTTTTTCCTTAGACCTGTTTGCATCCCGTCTGGACTTCCAGCTACCGAGGTTCTTCAGCTGGAGACCGGATCCCTTGGCGGAGGCGACGGATGCGTTCCTCCAGGACTGGAGCCAGGAACGACCGTATGCCTTCCCGCCTTTCTCCATGATACTGCGGACCGCGGCCCAGATTCGCCGTCAAATGGCGGACGCGGTGATGGTGACGCCCGTGTGGAGGTCGCAAGTGTGGTTTCCAGTTCTTCTGGAACTTTCCTGGGATTCTCCAATCCTACTCCCCCGGCTTCCTCGTCTTCTCCTCAATCCAGACGGGGTCCCTCACCATCTCCTCCAGGGTTCTCTCCGCCTCATGGCATGGAGGCTTTCAGGCGACGCTGGTCGCTCCCTGGCCTTTCGAACTCAGCTCAGCACTTTTTGTCCAAGGCCTGGGCAGGCAGCACTGCCAAGAGGTATAGATCGTCTTGGACCAGGTGGGTTCGTTGGTGTCTTCGACGGGGTTTGGATCCCATGGTCGCAGGCCTCGTTCCCATCCTGAATTTTCTGGCGGAACTTTCTACTGCCGGCTTAGCATACCGGACTATTAACACGGTACGTTCTGCTATATCAGCAGCTCATGTGCAGTTGGATGGAGTGATGGTCGGGGAACATCCCCTTGTGTGTCGGCTCCTCAGAGGAGTGCGTCTGGCTTTACCGCCGGAGCCACGATATTCCGTCCTGTGGGATGTTAACGTGGTGTTAAACCTTTTTCTTTCCTGGCAGCCTAACAAGTATCTCTCCTTAAAGGAACTTTCAGCTAAACTGGCGATGCTCCTATGTTTGGTGTCATGTCGCAGAGCGTCTGACGTGCGTGCCCTAGATATCACGGCGAGAGTGTTTTCCCCGGATGGGGTGACCTTTACCGTGGGCCGCCGCACGAAATCGACTACGAGGTCTATTTCTTATCCGGCATTTGCTGATGTCCCTAAGTTGTGTGTGGTACAGTGTTTGAAAACCTATGAGGAGGTCACAACGGAACTTCGCCCTCCGGGCGAGCGGCAATTACTCATTGCGCTGCGCAAACCTCACAAGGCTGTCTCTTCCTCCACTATAGCCCGGTGGGTGCGTTGGGTAATGCAGGAAGCTGGTATTGATACAAAGCAGTTCGGAGCTCACTCCGCAAGAGGGGCCATGGCCTCCAAAGCGTTTGCCCTTGGGGCACGTTTAGAAGACCTCATGCGCGCTGCGGACTGGTCTTCGGATTCCACCTTCAAAAGGTTCTATTTTAAGCCGGTGGTGGATATTGCTAGTTTGGTGGTGAACAAGCTTTGAACAAGCATAATCCGAAGCCTCCGGTCCTGACATAGAATCGAAATTTGCCTAGCGTAGTAACGGTAAGTTTCAATTCTATTAAGGACACGGAGGCGAGGATTATCCCACCCATACCTCCTGCGGAGATCCCGCCCGTACTGGTGTAAGTAATCTCTTTCCGGTTTTCAATGTGAATTATTGTTTCTGGATTGCATGTCATTGACTTGTAGCAATGTCTTGTTATCTTGCCTTCGAACCCAGCGGGTATGGCTTAGCTCACGTTCTTTTTTTCCGCCAGGGAATGATGGTGCGAAACGAGATGCTTGAGACTTTGGCCTGACTCGCGACGAAGAAAGAGGAGGAGTTCACAGGATGGACGCCTTATATTGGGATTTATGGACACTAAGAAAGGACTGCCTAATGTTGATCTCATGGGACTTGTAGTTATAAAAATGTTATTATGATGTTTCTGATATTCCTGTGTTTGGAATACACATTTTTTTCAAATTTTGATGCTTTTCTGGCTGCTATGTGGTGTTATGTGAATAAACCGCGAAGAGAGAAAAGCATAATCCTCGCCTCCGTGTCCTTAATAGAATTGAAACTTACCATTACTACGCTAGGCAAATTTCGATTCTGCTCCTTTCTTCCTGGAATATGGTTAATACCATTTTGTAACAGATTGGAATCCCGCACATGGCATAATGCGACAGAACCGTGCAGGTGCAATACAACAAAATCACCAAACCTCACCAACCCCCGGCAGTCAAGCAAACTGGTTTAAAATCCAAACTCGGCGGTCTCTTATCTTGCCCCTCGACGAGCTTACGTCAATTTATACATAGCAGAAAACGCTACTTGATTTTCAATTGGTCTGTGGGTAGAGGGTGGTAAAATAGTGAATATCTCCTTCATATTGTCATACCAGCTTGAAGAGGTGGTCAAGGGAGTGGGGTGTAGCAAGATGATAAATGAAGCAGGAATCCTGTTCTTTGTAGTTAGATTGAAGTTTTATTGTAATTAATAACTCTACCCGATCATGAAGCGTCCGCTCCACTGGAAAGCCAACTGTGACATTGGCCAACCGTAGAACGACCCTCCATGCACAAGTAATACATTTCCAAGCCATAACATGTACAACACACGCAACAGCGCGAGAATAACTAAGGATATACATTGTGCGACACTCCGCGCCATGTATACAGATAAGTATCATACTACACCACCTTCCCCCTTACAACAACAACCAAAAGAATAAAAAAAAAAACAAAAAAAAACTTAAACTCTAACAACCTCATTGAATCTTTTTGGGTGTCTAATATGTCTGTCAAAAGAAGAATGAGTTTGGTCATGTGTAACATTTGAACAATCATCAAAATTCCTAGTAAAATGTTGGATACTTGTGTGAACAGGCAATGTTTCAGAACAAGGATAACTCTTACCATTTGATTCGTTCAACCAAAAACTCCAATCCAACCCATCAGTAAAATCATTCAGACTTCTTTTTTTTCTAATGATCTCAACCTGTTGATGAGTTACTTTCACTAATTGGCGTTTATTCCACCAACCCTTCTTGCCAACAAATGCAGCTCCCTTACTGACTATCGACACTTGAATTGGTTCAAAAAATTTTGACTGACCGTTTTTGACCTTCTTAGGGTTCTTGATCAAAACCCTATCTCCCACAAAAATATCATTCAAATTACGATTCATGTTTTTATCAAAATGTGATTTCATTCGTGTTTGTTTACCCTCAACTTTCCTCCGAATAGTGTCTAAATCAACCTTAGATCTGTTGATATCATGATGTAACCAAGAGGGAAATAGAAATGAACGACTTTCTCTACCCCTCAACAAGGAAACTCCCATAACACAATGAGGGGAAGTGTTATAATGCCATCTCAACATTGAGATTACATGACACCGCTGTCTGTACACCTTCCTTAATTACTTTATTCCCCCTCTCCACTATTGGACGAAGATGAATACAAAGCCACTTTCAACTGTTTAATGTCAAATTCATTCAAAAATGTACGCATCTTCTCAGAAACAAAATGTGCCCCATTATCTGTAACGATTACCTTCGGGGCACCCTCCAAATCAAAAATCCTTCTGAGAAAAGAAATCGTAGAATCCGATTCAGGGGATTTCATAAATTCGAAATACATCCATTTTGAAAAATAATCAATCAATAGTATCACATACTTATTCTCTTGATTCAGAATGGAACATGGGCCAGAAAAATCAATGCCAACCTTTTCCCAAGCCGAGTCAGGAAACTCAGTCGGGTGTAAAGGAACCTTTACAGTGCACCAATGTTTGTCAGACATCAAACATTCAGGACAAGAAGCAATTAAGTTTCTGACCTGATTATCTATTGCAGGCCACCAGTATTGTTGCTTAATACGCATAACAGTTTTGGTCACCCCTAAATTACCTTGATGAGCCTTATTAATGATCGAACCACAAAGTTTGAAAGGAGGAACAAATTTGTCTCCCCTACGAACATTTCCATTCTCCACAGAAAGTTCCTCAGCTATCTGTGCAAATCTGCGCAAATCTCCATTCAATCCTCTAGGTTCAGGCCAGCAATGAGTAGAGTGAGTGTTTGAGTCCCTCCTGAGGCGGAAGCCGGGAGGCTGTGTTGCTTGTGTTGCTCTAATTTTAATTTTATTTGTTCTTAACCTGTTCTTAACTTGAAAGCTTGCAAAAATCGGCAATTCATTACTTAACAGCAACTGTACCTAAATAGCTTGACTGAAGAAGCTTTATCTGCTGACTCCTTTCCCCCTCCCTCCCGCAGCCCTGGGCCACTCCCAGCCAAGTATCCACGCTGTGGAGTTGGTCCCGGGCACAGAATAGCGGCGGCCATATTGAGTGTGGCTGAGAATCATCGCGCTCTAGTTGCGCATAAAAGGGGACGTCCATGCCTCCGCGCAGCGGACGCGTTCAGCGGACACGCCCGACTCGCGCCAGAGTCGCGCCCGTCTGCGCCCTTCCGCGGCTGGACGAGTCCAGGGGCCAGGGATGCTGCCGCTCATCTCACTTATTCTCCTTCTGCCCTACGGAACTTACAATCCGCACACTGTGCTTTATCTCCCGCTTGCCTAGATCGTGTTTTATCACTTGGTATTGTGCGCATAGCATCCCCTCCACGTCCCAGTGTCAAGCCCTCTGCCTGTCCTAGTATTAGTGACACGCGCATACGTGTATTGTATTTAAATACACGTTCATTCGTAAAACATCAGGCCGACCTTTTTCTTCTACTTACCGACGAAAGCCCCGATATCCTCCTAATCACCGAGACCTGGCTGACTGATGACTTTCTCCCTGATATCTTGGCAGCATTGCCCCCAGACTACTACATGCTTAACATTAATCGACTTACTGGTCGCGCTGGTGGAGGGGTGGCAGCTGTCATACGAAAAGAGTTCAAATTCATCACTACATCTTCTCTCACTCTTGCTGACGTTGACAATCTTATCAGTCTGGAAACGGGGGAGGGAGCTCTTACCCTCATTGTTGTTTATCGCCCCCCCTACTCTATGCCTCTGTTCCCCGTTGCCTTTAGCGAACAGCTAGCTAACCTGATTACCTCATCTGCCCGAGTCGCTATCTTTGGCGACTTTAATTACTGGTACAATGATAGCAACTCTGGCCCCCATGCAGCCAAATTATTTGAAATTCTCTTTAACTTCAATATGACCCAACTTGTCACCTCTCCTACCCATATCAGGGGACATATATTAGATCCTATTTGGACCCACAACCTCACGTTCTCCTGTCCTGTGGTCACTCTTGCATCTGGTCGGACCATCATATGATCGACACTGTGATCACAATCGGGGGTCGTGTCAAGGTTCCTCTGACAGGTGGGGTCGCTCGCAAATGGAGCACCCTTGATTCTCAAGGTTTTCTCTCTTTTCTGGCTGAGACCCACTGCGCAATGTCGCAACTGTCCATACTCTGGAGGACCACTTCTCCAGCTGGATCACAAAAGCCAGTGACCTTTTTGCCCCCTCTCCAGATTCCCGCGCTTTCGTCACAGCAAATCACACAGGTGGTTTAACTCCTCCCTGAAAACTCAGCAGCTTGAACTACGCCAGATGGAACGTAGGTGGAGACGCAACTACTCGCCTATCGACAGAGAAGCATACGTCGCGGCACGGAAAAAATATAAAAGTGCAATTACAGCATCAAAATCCTCACACATCTCTGAAAGGATCCTTGTTGCCCCTAACAAATCCAAGGAGATCTTCAGTTATGAGTGAGGTCACGTCTGACGCTAGAACCCTCCCTTCTCAGGACCCCACCCAGGAGTCCTGCAACGCCTTAAATAGTTTTTTCATTGAAAAAATTATTAAGATTAAGAATACCATCCCTTCCGTTTCTCCCGCTGTTAAATCGGCTTCCTCGCCTGGAAATCCACTCTGATTATCATGCTTCCCCATCCTTGACTCTCCTACCCTGGCAAAACTCGCTGGCCGAGTTAAATCCGGCTCACCTAACGATTGTTGCCCTCCCTCTGTTCTTGGCGACATTTTCCTGGCTCTGCCGGACTGCATTCTGCCTCTGTTCAACACCTCCCTTGAAACGGGCATGGTACCCAATTCCTTCAAAGAGGCTGTCTTAGTACCCCTACTGAAAAGCCCGGAGCCGACCCGGAGGACCTCGCCAACTACTGGCCTATCTCTCTCCTGCCCTACCTATCCAAACTCCTGGAGGCACACGTCACCAGTTGCCTCTCTCAGTTTATCGAGCGTACCAACTACCTCGAACGTAATCAAGATGGCTTTAGACCTGCCCACTCCACCGAGGCTGTGATCCTGGCAGTTATGGATTCTCTAAGGGGCTATGCCGATAAAGGATCTCCTCAGGCACTCGTCTTATTGGATTTGTCGGCAGCGTTCGACACGGTTAACCATAACATCCTTCTCCACCGTGTCGAACAAGCCGGCATCCGGGGCCTGGCTTTGGCCTGGATCAAATCTATTTTGACAGTCAGAACCCAGGCGGTACGTCTAGGCCCTTTCATGGCCGCTAAGGAACTATCCACCTGTGGAGTGCCCCAGGGATCGTCCCTGTCCCCCCTGCTCTTCAATCTTTATCTCCAACCGCTTATCCATTCCTTTAAGAGGTTGGACATTACTGTCTTCAACTATGCAGATGATCTACAAATTATCTTCCCCCTCAACTCTCCTAATGCAGCCCTTGACTGTCAAGCGGTTATGTTACACATCCAGCAATGGATGAACCTTAACCAGCTCAAGTTAAACCCGGGGAAAACAGAGCTAATCCTCCCAGGTAATAGCCCCACTTACTGGGGCCCACAGTTCTGGCCGGTGGAGCTTGGTTCCCCGCCTGTCCCGGCGAAGTCAGCTAAGAGTCTCGGGGTCATCATAGACACAGAGCTCTCCCTTAAGCCTCAGGTGGGTGCTGTTGTATCATCTTGCAAAAATCGGGAAAGTCTCCCATCTCCTTACACCTGAGGCCCTGATACAAGTCTTGATTGCCCTGGTGCTCTCCCGCCTGGAATTTTCTAACTCTCCGTACCATGGCCTACCCAAATATCTTCTCCACAGGCTCCAACTTGTGCAGAACCAGGCGGCCAGACTGGCCTATAAAATCCCGAGGTGGCAGTCTGGGAAACCACTACTCCATAAACTCCATTGGCTGCCGGTCGAACAGAGGGCTGCGTTCAAGATCGGCTGCCTCACATTCAAAGCTATGTTTGGAACTTCTCCCGCCTTCCTCAAATCCTTAGTCACTCCCTACTGTCCGGTATGCAACTTATGGTCCTCTCATCGCCATCTCTTAGCTGCACCCCCAATTAAGCTCAAAAACATTTGGTGGCTGTATATTTGCCCACTTGGCCCCCAAACTTTGGAACCTGCTGTCCCTTCCGATTAAATCTTCCAACTCCCTTCTGGAATTCAGAAAACTCCTGAAAACCAGTCTTTTCACACAGTCTGACTAGCTCCCCTCCTTCACATCTGTCAGCACCCAATCAGCGCCAGGAAACTTATGGTGACAGAGCGCTATATAAAACTCCAATAAGATAAGAATCAAAGACTTTTTGTAAAACATTATCATCCATGGCAGCAGATTTCCACTCTTCCTCGGAAATAATATTACTCATTTCACTCACCGCGTCCACTAGAGTAACACATTCCACATCCTCCACCAAAACATCTTCCTCATCATCCTTAGACATAGGTAACCTGGACAAACAGTCCGCTCGAAAGTCCTTACCCCCTTGAATATGTCTCACCACAAAATTTAACTCTTGTAATTTGGAGACTAGTCTCATAAGACTTGCAGACATACAAGCCAAATGTGTTTTGTTAAAAATATAAATCAATGGCTTGTGATCAATTCAAATTTTCTCCCCCAAATATACATCTTGAACTTGTGCACTGCCCATGCGCATGCCTATGCCGCTCTCTCGATTAGTACTATATCTTTGTTCGAATGACTTTAGAGATCTAGAAGCAAATGCGACAGTCTGTTCACGGCCTTCAACTTTCTGGGTAAGAATAGCACAAAGACCGGACATGCTAGATCCACAGTAATGATTGAAGTGGCGTCCTCTCTAAAAGCATGGATAGCCTTTGCTGATACAATCATCTTTTTAACCTCGCAGAAATTCTTTTCTAATTCAGTGGACCATAAAAAACTGGAACCTTTCCTTAATAGTGAACTAACTGAGAGTAGGCGGGAACGAACCTAGCATAGTATTACGCTAAACCAAGGAAAGACCGTAAAGCATCCTTATCTGTGGGATGTTTAGCATCCTCAATAGCTCTGACAGAACTTTGATGTGATGCCTTGGTGTGAAACGGTGTGACCTAAGTATTCAATTTTATTGACAGCAAATTTACATTTGTCACTACGAACAGTCATGTTCCTAGACCTTAAAATCGAAAGAACACGTCTAAGAATGTTATTGTGTTCCTCCAATGACTTTGCAAAGATTAAAATATCATCTAGATATGCTTGCACACCTATAATATCTTGAAACAAAAGGTCCATAAGCTTCTGAAAAACGCTTCCGGCCGAAGCTAAACCAAAAGGAAGACGTAAAAACTTCAAAGCTCCGAAAGGAGTGATAAACTATGTTAATTCTTGGGACTCTTTTGACAACAAAACTTGATGATACGCTGATTTTAGATCAATCAGCGAAAACCATCTAGCCTTCCCTATCTTTGGGAGAAGCTCATGTATCCTAGGGAGTGGGTGGCAGTCAACGATAATGTTCTTATTTAGAGAGCGCAAATCCGCACAAAGTCTAATCTCTCCTGATTTTTTTGCGTGCGACTAAGATTGGAGCCACCCATTGAGAGAAGTCTATAGCTTCTATGATACCCTGGTCACAAGTCTTTTAATGTTTTTTTTAACTCGGTCCTCACACTCAAAGGGACTGACCGGGCCTTATGGGCAACCGGTTGTGCCCCGGGAACCAACCTGTTTTTGTGCTCAAAACCCTTTACACTCCCCACCACATTGTTAAAAACTGGTTTGACCTCAAAGAATATCTTAGACACATCCAGATTCCGACGTAGAGTTAGAACAATCAATGGTAGACACAGGTAAGTCAATCATTATGTTCTTTGGAAGATCGCCAACCTTAATAGGATTGTCATCCCCAGGGACAAGATACAGTCCCATGCGAGCGAGAGCTTTCCATCCCACAATATTCTTTCCCTTCTCCGCTACATAAATCTTAGTCATTGTTTCCCTACCCAGGCATTTGACTAAACCCAGGAAAATAACCAATCATATTAATCTCTTTTTTACCGAATGCCTTAGGATTAACATCAGACTCCACTAGATCAACTTTCCTTTTCCACTTCTCATAAAAAGTTGAATCTCTTAAAATTGTGAATGGAGATCCTGAGTCGGCCATTACCTGTAAAGGAATGTTATCGATTATTGCAGCACAAAAAGGACCTTTAATGGAGTCAACACCCCTGTTACAATCTAAGGTCACTTAGAGTGGTGTGGCTCACTGGTTAGAGGCGGCAGACCCGGAAGCAGAGAACGGCCCAGGACCAGGTTTCAATTCCCGACGCGGCAGGGTCGTGGACCAGGGTCAGCGGACTCGATAATTCTCGCCTTGGTGCCTACTCTAACCAGGGATCACACTCGGCAACTCTGGGCATTAGCTTGCCTCATCTCTACAACGGCCCCCAACATTCGCCGGGGATGCCTGGTTTTGCCTTGGAGATACCCAGTAGGGACCATCTCACAGGGATAGCCAGGACGGGTTCCCCAGCGGTCTACAGCGCCACGACGCCTCAGGGCAGCAGTGCGCTTTATAAGACATGTTAGACGGACCGGGAGGGTCGGCCGAGATTACGGGGAGAGGTCTCCGGGGAGAGCCGTCTCCAACGACTGTACAGACAAGTAACTTCCCCCCCCCACAGACGGACACCACACAAGACTGAAGGTTAACGAGGCTTTATATGCAATTCTTAGGTTACGATGGTATGATACAAGGAGGTCTGGACTCAGGGGTCCCCTCGATTCAAGTCTTTGGCTGAGGAAAGGGGTAGCGGGACAGTCTTAGTTACCAATGAGTACAAAAATAGCTCTCAATCCTCGAGCTCGGCGTTCGAGATGATCGGGCCGTGGCGGAGCCAAGCAGGTCCCGAGATGGATGAAGGAAAGATGACGGTCCGCGGCGGAGCCTGCAGGTCCCGGTGAAAGATGACGGTTACAACGGTCCGCGGCCACGCCAGCAGGTCCCGACGACGATGAAGACTGTAGGTTACGACGGCTGTGGCAGCGCCAACAGGCAGGATGATGGTGCACAGGACAGAGCTACGGCAGCGCCAGTAGTCCGTCCAGGATGAGTTCCTCTTTACGTCTCTCGACTCCAAGATACAACTGGCTTCCTGCTCTGGAGCTGCCCCAGTTATAGGGCTGGCGTGCTTTGATGTCCGGACCCTCGCACTTGGAGGTCGGGAGGTCCGGGATGAGGGAGTCCAGACACCCAGCAGGGGGGTGGAGCCAGCGCCCGGGGAGGCGATGGGCGAGCGGCACTGGGCGGGGGAGAGCCATCGGCACCTCTTTCCCCCATTGACTTGCCAAGTAGCCCGCTCACCTTCTGGGTGGAGGGTGGTGCCGGAATGTCTGAGGCCGGGCTGGGCCCAGGGTTGAGGTCGATCGGGGGCCAGGCGGCCTCGTGATGAAGTGTCCAAGATGGCGGCCCAGGCTGGGCGCGTGGGCCGGCGGTGGATCGGACCCACGAGGTCAACGTGCTCGAGACAGGGGTCCCCGAGGGGATGGAGGACGTGCAATGGTGGTGTGTGGTACTTGTGTGACCGGGCTCGGGCCTGGTTGAGCCGGGGGAGAGCGGCCCTTCACGTGGCCTGTCCAACATGCGTCCCCCCCAGCTGAAGGCGGGGAGAGTTACCCATCCTCTTGGGGACTCTCTTCGTCGAGGCGGAAAAACCGGGACAGGCCATCCGCGTTGGCGTGATCTGGCCCGGGCCGGTGTTCGACTGTGAAGTCCATACCTTGCAAGGAGATGGACCAGCGTAGCAACTTTGGGTTTTCCCCCCGCATGTGCATCAGCCACTGCAGGGGTCGGTGGTCGGTCTGCACCCGAAAGTGGGTGCCAAAAAGGTAGGGCCGGAGCTTCTTGAGGGCCCATACCACCGCGAAGGCTTCCCTCTCTATGGTGCTCCAGCGTTGCTCCCGTGGTAGGAGTCTCCGGCTGATGAAGGCCACCGGTTGATCAAGGCCTTCGGTGTTCACTTGAGACAGGACCGCCCCAATGCCCTGGTCGGAGGCGTCCGTCTGGACGACGAACTCCCGGCTGTAGTCTGGGGCCTGGAGCACAGGGGCGGAACACATGGCGGCCTTCAACTGTTCGAATGCCGTTTGACACTCTGGGGTCCAGTTCACTTTCTTGGGCTGATTCTTTGACGTGAGTTCTGTGAGCGGCCCCACTATGGTACCATAGTCTTTCACGAACCTTCGGTAATAGCCCGTGAGGCCCAGGAAGGCTCGTACCTCGGTTTGGGTGATAGGGGGCTGCCAGTTCTGGATGGCGGCAATTTTCAGCTGTAGAGGGGCCACTAGGCCGCTTCCCACCTGGTGTCCGAGGTAGGTCACAGACCCTTGTCCAATTTGACACTTGCTGGCCTTGATCGTAAGGCCAGCTCGCTGAAGGGCTTGCAGCACTGCTCGGAGGTGGTGGAGGTGCTCGGTCCACTGGTTGCTGTACACAGCGATGTCGTCGAGGTAGGCGGCGCTGAACCCTTCGAGCCCCGCCAGGACCTGATTGACGAGCCGTTGGAAAGTCGCTGGGGCATTCTTCATGCCGAAGGGCATGACCGTAAAATGGTAGTGCCCATCGGGGGTGGAGAAGGCAGAACGTTCTTGTGCTCGGGGTGTGAGGCCGATCTGCCAATAACCTGCGGTCAGGTCGAAGATGCTGAGGTAGCGGGCAGCTCCCATTCGGTCGACCAGTTCATCTGCCCGGGGGATGGGATGTGCGTCTGTTTTGGTGACTTCATTCAGGCCCCGGTAGTCGACGCAGAACCGGAGTTCTGGTGTGGCTCCGGGGGCGGCTGCTTTGGGGACCAGTACGACCGGGCTGGCCCATGGACTGTCTGAGGGCTCGATGACCCCGAGCATGAGCATCTTGGCCACTTCCGCCTGGATGCAGGCCCGTACCCGATCAGGTACGCGGTAGGCCCGGTGGCGGACAGGAGGGCTGTCTCCGGTGTCCACATCGTGCACACACCAGGAAGTGACACCTGGGGTGAGGGAGAACAGACTGGCGAACTGTGACAGGAGGGCTTGGCACTCTTGGCGTTGTTCTCTGGTGAGGGTCTCCGAGAGTCGGACCCCATCCACGGAGCCGTCCTGCTCCTGGGTCCGCAGGAGGTCAGGGAGAGGCTCGGAGTCGTCTTCAACCCCATTGTCTGTGGCCATCAGTAGGCTGAGTTCTGTTCGTGCAAAGTGGGGTTTCAGTCTGTTGGTGTGGAGGACTCGGAGTGGGCTCCGGGAGGACTCCATATCGATCAGATAGGTGGCAGGACCCTTGCGCTCGATTACCTTGAAGGGCCCCGTCCATTTGTCTTGGAGAGCGCATGGCTCCGTGGGGGACATTACCCATACCTGTTGTCCCGGTTCGAATTCAATGGATGAGGCGTTCTGGTCATACCATTTTTTCATGTCCTCTTGACTGGCCTCTAGGTTGGCTTTTGCTAGGTCTCTGAACCGCCGGGACTGGTTGCGGAGGGTGAGGAGGTACCGGAAGACATCTGGAGGGTTCTTGGCCGGAGGCATCTCCCAGCCTTCCTTGATCAGGCTGAGCGGCCCCCGCACTGGGTGCCCGTATAGCAGTTCAAATGGGCTGAAGCCTAGGGATTTCTGTGGGACCTCCCGGTAGGCGAAGAGGAGGCACGGCAGCAGCACATCCCACTGGCGACGGAGGGGCTCTTCCAATCCCCCGATCATCCCTTTTAGCGTGCGGTTGAACCGCTCAACAAGTCCGTTCCCTTGGGGGTGATAGGGGGTCGTGAATCGGTAGGTGACCCCACACTGTTGCCAGAGGGATTTCATGTATTTAGAGATAAAGTTCGTGCCTCTGTCGCTGACGACTTCTCGGGGGAACCCTACACGGGAGAAGATCCCCATCAGGGCCCGGCCGACCACTGGGGCTGTCACGGTCCGGAGAGGAACAGCCTCAGGGTAGCGGGTGGCGTGGTCCACTATCACCAGAATGAAGCGATGGCCTTGTTTTGTACGCGGGTCCAAGGGTCCCACAATGTCTATTCCGACCCTCTCAAATGGGGTCGTGACTACTGGAAAAGGTTGCAAGGGGGCCTTTAGTTTACGGCCGCTCTTCCCACTGGCTTGGCACGTGGGGCAAGATCGGCAATGCTGGTGCACATCGTTTCTCATTTTGGGCCAGAAGAAGTGGGTCACTAGGCGACTGTAGGTCTTATCTTGTCCCAGGTGCCCTGCCAGGGGGACATCGTGGGCCAGGTTTAGCAGAAAGTCTCTAAAGCGGAGGGGCACTACTAGTACTCGGTTGGCCCCCAGCTCGGCGATTCTTTGCTCGCTGTACAACAGATCACTGTCCCAGTAGACCCAATGAGTTCCGGAGGTATCCCCTGCGCTTTGGGCGAGCGCTTGTTGGCGAAGTCCCTCTAGGGAGGGACAGGTCTTCTGTTCCTGGCGAAATTGTTCTTGTGTGGGCCCCCCCTCTTGGGCCCACTGGTCAAGGTTAGCGAGGTCGGAAGGTTGAGCAGGTTCGAGGGGGGTGTCATGGTCGGTGGGCTCGGCTGGGGCGACCGGAGGCGGTGGCGCCGGCCATTCTGGTTCTTCCGGGTGATGGTTGGCACGGGCGGCCATGGACCGGGTGGTGACGCACGCCCAGTCCGGGACGCCTAACATCCCTAAGTGTTCTTTTCGCTCCACGGCTGTCCACGGGGAGCTCTCCAGGTCATTTCCGAGGAGGCAGTCCACGGGGGCGTCGTCTCGGACCGTCACCTTCAACATGCCGGAGACCCCTCCCCACTCAAAGGGGACGCAGGCCATCCGACACAGACTTTCCGAGTTGTCGGCTGATCGCACAGGGCAGAGAATGTTCGGTAGATATTGTTCTGGGGTCACCAGGTGACAGCGGACGGCTGTCACACTGGCCCCGGTGTCCCGAAGGGCTTCGGCCCGTCGTCCATTGATGCTCACCCATTGGCTGTACTTCTGGGTGTTAGCGGGTAGGGGGACTCGCGGGACCATGTCTCTTCCCCCTAAGCACGCGAGAGTCATGGCGGCTGGCTCCCACTCCTGATACTCTTGCTCGCCTGTTTCTTGTTCCTCGGAGATCTGTTCTTCCCCTAGTGCCGCGGCGGCCACTTGGCGGGGTTTTGGACTCTGATACTGCGGGCAGCTTGGGTCGTTTGCATAGTGGCCGACTCGTTGGCATCGGTGGCACGTGACATTGGCTCTGTACCCCGGTCGCGCCGGGGTGCTGCCCCGGTTGGCCGGGGGGGTGGTGCTGGTAGCGGGGGCGGCCGGAGTGTTGTCTCTTCCTCGTCCTTGGCCCCCTCCTCCTCCTCTGGGTCGGTGGTGACCATTGTTGTTTCTGCTCTGCTCGTAGGACCCATTCCGGCCCACTCTGGTGATCTCCCACCGGTCAGCTTCGGCTGCGAGCTGCCGGGGATCGGTTAACTTGCTGTCGAGGAGGTGTTGGCGTAGTTCAATGAAGCAATTGTTGGACAGATGCTCCCATACCATCAGATTGAACAGCTGCTCGTAGGTCGTGACGTTGTTTCCTTTGATCCAGCCTTCGAAAGCTCGGCTAAAGTACGTTACATAGTCCACCCAAGTTGTACCCGGGATGCGTGTGCAGTCTCGGAACCTCTGACGGTACATCTCGGGCGTGAGGCCATAGCGGGTGAGGAGGGCCGCTTTCATATGGTCGTAGGAGGTCATCTGGTGGTCTGGGAGCTGTAACAGGGTATCGCGGCCCTCATTGAGGAATCTGCCCCATAGGCCGGCTCCCCAATCGTTTCTATCGATCCGGTGCGCAGTCATAGCGATTTCATAGGCCTTAAACCATTGCTGGATGTCGTCCTCTCGGAAATATTCTCGGACCACATCCTTGGGGATGTGTACCTTTTTCTCCGTGGTCCCTGGGGTGTGTGGTCTCTCGGGCACCCCTAACTCTTTATTCTGCTTGCGCAGGTTGATCTCGGCTAGGTTCCGTTCGTGCTCGTACGCCAGTTTCTTTTCCTCGAGCTCCCTTTGTCTCTGTTTCTCCTCTCTTTCTTCTCGGAGACGTAGGTGCTCTAAGTTGATTCTAGGGCCTGCTTAAAATCGTCCTTGGTGCTTAGTCCGGTGGTAGCGATACCTAGTTCGATGCAGAACTGCTTTAGTTCACGATGACTGTACTCCTCTAGTTTTTCCATTTGGAACTTCTCAGTTGATCCGCTTTCTTTAGTTGTCATTGTGGTTCGTTGTGGGGTGAGCTACTCTCTGTACGTTATGCGGTGATTCGGATCGCGCCGCTGGCCACCAATGTTAGACGGACCGGGAGGGTCGGCCGAGATTACGGGGAGAGGTCTCCGGGGAGAGCCGTCTCCAACGACTGTACAGACAAGTAACTTCCCCCCCACAGACGGACACCACACAAGACTGAAGGTTAACGAGGCTTTATATGCAATTCTTAGGTTACGATGGTATGATACAAGGAGGTCTGGACTCAGGGGTCCCCTCGATTCAAGTCTTTGGCTGAGGAAAGGGGTAGCGGGACAGTCTTAGTTACCAATGAGTACAAAAATAGCTCTCAATCCTCGAGCTCGGCGTTCGAGATGATCGGGCCGTGGCGGAGCCAAGCAGGTCCCGAGATGGATGAAGGAAAGATGACGGTCCGCGGCGGAGCCTGCAGGTCCCGGTGAAAGATGACGGTTACAACGGTCCGCGGCCACGCCAGCAGGTCCCGACGACGATGAAGACTGTAGGTTACGACGGCTGTGGCAGCGCCAACAGGCAGGATGATGGTGCACAGGACAGAGCTACGGCAGCGCCAGTAGTCCGTCCAGGATGAGTTCCTCTTTACGTCTCTCGACTCCAAGATACAACTGGCTTCCTGCTCTGGAGCTGCCCCAGTTATAGGGCTGGCGTGCTTTGATGTCCGGACCCTCGCACTTGGAGGTCGGGAGGTCCGGGATGAGGGAGTCCAGACACCCAGCAGGGGGGTGGAGCCAGCGCCCGGGGAGGCGATGGGCGAGCGGCACTGGGCGGGGGAGAGCCATCGGCACCTCTTTCCCCCATTGACTTGCCAAGTAGCCCGCTCACCTTCTGGGTGGAGGGTGGTGCCGGAATGTCTGAGGCCGGGCTGGGCCCAGGGTTGAGGTCGATCGGGGGCCAGGCGGCCTCGTGATGAAGTGTCCAAGATGGCGGCCCAGGCTGGGCGCGTGGGCCGGCGGTGGATCGGACCCACGAGGTCAACGTGCTCGAGACAGGGGTCCCCGAGGGGATGGAGGACGTGCAATGGTGGTGTGTGGTACTTGTGTGACCGGGCTCGGGCCTGGTTGAGCCGGGGGAGAGCGGCCCTTCACGTGGCCTGTCCAACAAGACACATACATTACATTACAATATTGTTGAAAGAATTTACACATTCATCAACATCATGTTCGATAAAATTTACAATTGGAGGTTTCCTAGCATTTATGCACACCCCTTGAAAGTGTCCCACTTTTTTACAAATTGTACAACGTCTTCTGAGTGCTGGACAATTTGGAGCGTTGCCTATGTGATTCTTTGAGCCACATCTGTAACAGAATATGGATTGTTTCTTCTGAGGGGGTCTAGCAGTAGACAGTGTTTTGCCCTTTGAATTAATTGTACATATGGAATTATCTTGATCACCACCTGTAGTGTCTACCACATTTACTCCACATTTAGTAGGATCCATCACTAATTTACTTGTCAAAGTAGAGCGCTCAATACTTAAGGCGAGATCGATTACTTCGCTTAAAGATGGATTTTTACAACTCAAAATTCTTTGCTTAATCTTTCGGGACGCACAGTTAAAAACAAACTGCTCTCTGATGTAATTGTCAGATAACTGGCCAAAGTCACATGGCCAAAGGCCATGCCTGTACAGCCCAGACCTCATTCTACTCGTAAGAAAGGGGCTTCTATGCCCTTCTTAGTTAATATACCATTAGCTGACATATGCAAGGCAGCTACATGCTCCCCCCCCCTCATACATTTACCAAACACTACTGCATGGATGGCCTGGCCAGAGAATGAGCCAAAGTTGGCCAGGCTGTCCTACATACACTTTTCCAGTCTAATGCAACATCCTCTGGCTAAGCCACCGCTTTAGGGAGGACAGCTCTACAATCTATGCATAGCATGTGTATCTACAGCTACACTTACCACGAACGGTAAATGTTATTTACCCTGTAAGCATCTGTTTGTGGCATGTAGTGCTGTAGATTCACATCACCCTCTCTCATCCCCTGTCTCCTGTGATTTTTCTTTGCCTTTTGTTTTCTTTAACCACTTCCGCGCGGATGACAAAGCCAGCTCGTCTTGGGCGTTACCTGCGCTACGCGCATGACGAGCTGGCTTTGTCACGTAGCCCGCGATTTTTGAAAATCCAGCGCACAGCGGGAAAACGCGGTAGCGCGGAAGCGGTTAATACTTTGACTGGTCATCTTCACTGTGTCTCTATGCTCAATCTTCAATCTCGCCTTCCGTGCAGGGAAAAACAATCTTAAAAATGGAGCCGATGCTCACTTGAATTACCACTAGCGGGTGGCGTCACTAGGTCCTGTTATTTTGAAGAAAAACAAGTTGTACGTGTCCGAGCCCAACACTAGTTGTCAGAAGTATGCACATCATGTGAATCTACATCACTAAATGCCACAAACAGAAGCTTACAGGGTAAATAACATTTTCCTTTATCATACTTTAATCCTGGAAATTTTAGCATGTGTTCCGGAACCTAAAATGACTACACATTTTCCACAGATTCATAAACCTCTTCTTCGGTCATGTGAGAAATAAACCCAACATGTGAGTACATGTTCTTTCAGCAGCAGCAACATTCTATCAGTTGATTTTGATCTACTACAGCTTCACCACAGAGTTCAAATGAGTGACCAGAGTGTCAACATTTTGTATTCATGACCAATATGAGGCACACCTGATCACTTGTTGCTGGTGTAAAGGCTGTTGGATTTAAAGTCTTTTTCTTTTTAATGTAGCATTCAGATGTTAATGAGCATTGGGGTGTTAGTGCATATATGAAACCAGCTGGCTAAAAATGTATGGGTTTGTAGTCACTGTTGACATAATATATATTTAAAGGACTAAATGTAGTTAATGAGGGAGATTCCCACCTTTTCCCATCAGTTAGAAAAAAGTCATATTTTAGTAAACGTTGAAGGATGTTATTAAACTTTCATTGAAATATATGGACGTGTATATTTTTTAGAGGTGCATATCGCTGTTTGTAGACAGTTCTCCTATTTCAAATGTATAGATATGTGCTCTCATGGGCAGTGAGAACCTCGGAATGAGTTGCTGTTGGACCTTTAATTTTAGTTTTGACCTTTTCCCCTTCACTTCCCTTTGTCAGTAATTGCACATTTTGCATGAATGTGCACTGGCTTCTTAATCATTTTTATTTTTTGATAAGTATAAGGCCGTGATAGAGCACATCCAAAGATAAATGAATGTATAGATTTGTCTATAAAATGTCACTGTGTACCTTATAATGTAGTACATCGAGGATTAATTAAAACATGTTAATATAAGTAATATGGATTAGACAATGAGGTAACTTTTAAAATAGTGAAAACGGTTATGCATTACACAATTTTCGCAGACCTTAAACACCTAATTATACAATTTAAAGACATAACAAAATAATTTTGGGGGGCACTCTTTTTTTTAAGAGACTTGTAGCTGCAGAATTGACCACCAGTTGCACTTGCATATTAAACCTTGAGTGAATGATTGATTCTAAAGCAGTCTTCCCCAGCAGCATATCTCCCAGTGCAGGCACATTCTGTGGGCTAGCACCTCTGATCGTCACAGGCAGCAGTTATCGAAAGCATGTATAGTGATGGGCGGTTTTTACTTTAATGAGGCTTGACTTGGATACTAGCTATGAATCTCCTGAATGAACATCAGCCGGCTATGAGCCAGTGAAAATGCACCATTGTGGTAGTGTGCTGGGGCCTGATTTACAGTTTGTCGAAGACCCTCGCAAGGTGGCCCTCGGGTAATGTTCACTTTCAGAGTGTGATCATTCATCAATCAGAGGCATGGAGGCATTTTATCTGCAGCCTTGGAAAGCTACCTAGAGCATTGTCATAACTTTGGCTCTGTTCGTTGCATTTTATAAAATACTGACTGCATAAAACACTGCGTCGTACTTCTGTATTTTTATGTGGTGAGGCAGAAAGCAAACTGCCTGGTTTTGAGTAAAACAAACAATAAATGCAAGTTATGGCACAATATAAGTATTACTAATAGAGTGATTATTTTATCAATTGTCCAATTGTGGGAGACTCTGCACTGAGACACTTAAAAACGGTAATATTCATTTATGTGCGATTGTGTTTTGTCGAAGCATGGGGAGCTCTGATGCTGCTTGAAAATGCTGGAGAGTGCAGTGTGAGTGCTCAGATTGCACTGGTATAGATTATGGGATAAGTGTCATCCATGTTTGTACAAGGCTTTCATGTATAGTAGGCAACGTGCTGAAATATCAGTTCGAGGTGGTCCTGTTTAGACGGAAGTGCTTGAGTCCACTGGACTATAGCTGAGCCACTTTCTTTGGTACTAGCAGTGTAAGGCTTTTTCCCATGTTCTTGGATTTGTAGGACCTAGCTACCAAGATAAAAAGGCAGAATGTGTTTCCTTTGTGCTATTGTTGCATTTACACACCGCTTCATTACCTTGACCAGTGCAGATTCTCATTTGTGGACGAGTAACATGCTACTTCATAAAAGTGCTCTTGATGGAAGAGTGCACCGGTCATGTGGCCTATATGAGTTGTGTATTGATGTGCGTGAGGAGCAGAGTTGTGTTCTTATTATATTTAAGAAGTGCGATCGTGCACTGTAGGTCCAGTTCAAAACGTGTGCCGTGCGCCAGTGAATCGTTCCCCGCTCTGGAGCGTAAATAATATAAATCCAAGTAGCACCTCCACACCCGTGGAGGGGTCTCTCTGAGCACTGTAGCTTAAAGTGCTGTATCACACAGCAAAACTAAACTAAAAAGTTCTCAAGAACAAGTTTGAATGAGAATCTTTTTATTCTTCAAAACATAGATTCATGAAAAGTCTTAATCTCAATTGTTGTTTGCAATCCAAATAAATTGATTAAAGTATTGCAGCATACATCAAAGTGTAGGATTCATGAATGAGAACGGGGTGAACATTAAGTAGACTCGATGTAATGAATACTATTGTCGAAGTGACAAGTGTCTGGATAACAGAAAACGTGCTTATCAAATAAAAGAAAAAGGAGTTCATGCTGTCAATACGGGTACGTGTACAGAACATGATAAGACTCAAGGTAAATAAAACGCTGTGGAACTGCGACGCAGCGTGACTTTAGAGACGTCCGTAGGCCATTAACTAACCCGGTCAATGGCCGTGGCAAGATAAACAATGTGTAGGGTTAAAATAAACAGAAAAGATGTATATTAAAAAAGTCAAGTGCTAGGCGCTTACCACTGTGCACAATTGATACGCCATATGTACGCGGTACAACCGGCAATTCTGAGTCCATGCCGTTGAAAACAAGTCAGCGTGTGACGTCGTGAAGGTGGGTGTGGTTAAGTACGGAAGTGACGGTGCGTGTAGTTGGTGGTTAAAGGGGCAAGTCACGATATGCAATTTCAAATGGAGAATGTGAACAGTAAAGTTACGAGCGTCAAAAGTGAAAAAACGTCAACATGCTCAATGGGTGTAACATTTTAGCAAATGGACACGTAGTACTAATTCGGATCCGAGAAATTACAGCGAGCAAAATGTAAAACATAACAAGTCTTGAAATGCAAGTGTATCATACCTATAACGTCGGTACTTTGAAAATGGGTACTAGAAATATATAACATAAGTGAACCACTATGTACAAATAATCAAGCAAGAAGATACAGCGAGCAAAATAAGTTAAGGCAAATCCTTAGATGCAATGATACAATCAGAATTCAAGTAGGTCCTGAAACAAAAATAATCAGTTACAAATAACAAAATAAGCAACATCTTTTTGTTATCTCTTCCTTCTTGACGTTGGATGATTTCCAATACGCAGGCTTTTATTTGGCTTACGTAATGGTTGGCCTCAAAGTGTGATGCTACAACAGATTTAATGGATTTGGTCCTTATATTACTTTTGTGTTCATTGAGGCGAATTTTAAGTTTGCGTTCTGATTGGCCAATGTACGCCATGCCACACGGGCATTTCAGTAAATATACAATGTTCAATGTGTCACAAATAGCGCTCAAACATAATGGAATTTTATATCCCTTCATTAGATGAGTAATTTAGTTACCCTTCAGGATGTTATGATAGTTGTTACAGTCCCAACATGGAACAGTGCCTTTGTGAGGTTGAGTGTCTTTATCTTCCCGAGGATGTTTAATTAGTTCACCGATGTTTTTAGATCTCCTATATGCGAATAAAGGTTCATCTTTGAAGATATTATTAAAATCTTGTTCCATTTTTAGAAGAGTCCAGTGTCTTTTAATAATTCTCCTATATTGGAAACTCATGGTGGAATATTTACTCACAAGTGATTCTTTGTTGCTTTCTTGTAGTTTGCACTGAAAGAAGTTCAGTTCTCTTCTTTGTCTTAGCCCTGTTAAGTGATTGAATCAGAATTTCTTCCGGATAACCTCTATCACGAAAACGTTGAATAATTTCTTGTGATTGTTCAATGCTTTTCTCGGGGTCTGAGACAATCCTTTCACACGTAAGTGTTGCGAAAATTGCAAATGTTGTTTAAGAGGTTGCGGGTGAAAACTGGAATATAATAAAGTATTATTGCGATCTGTAGGTTTTTGCTATAAATTAGTTTCAAAGCCTGTCTGGGTTTTGGTGATTACCACATCCAAAAAAGGTAATGGTATTGTGCTGTAGGTCATGGGTAAATTGTATACGTTTGTCCATTTGGTTAAGATTAGCAATGTTTGTTCTCAAATTTTCTTCAGTGCCTTTCCATAAGATAAAAATGTCGTCTATATAACGCAAATATAGACGTAGATCATTCTTCCAGATGGGAGAGTTCAGAATGTGTGCTTCTTCGTACTCATGCATAAAGATATTCGCATATGTCGGTGCTGCACAATTACCCATAGACGTCCCACTCTTCTGTAGGTACCAAGTAGCTGTGCATGAGCGTAAATTCTAGTAATTCCATGGGAAAATGTTTCATTTGATAGTCATAAGCCATCTTCATAAAGGCTTTCTCCACAGCTTTTATACCCAACTGGTGAGGTATCGAGGTGTATAGGGATTTAACATCTGTACAACATAAAAGTATAGCTCCATCTGTGTCTGGTTGTATTTCGCCAAGCTTGTTTAAAAAATGAGTGGTGTCTTTAATGAAAGATCCCATGGTTTGAACAAATGGTTGGAGGTACCGATCCAATAGGTTGCCAACGGGCTCATGGATGCTGACGCGTGTAGATACTATAGGTCGACAAGGAGGTTTTAAGGGATCCTTGTGGATTTTAGGCATCATGTAGAAGCTCGGGCTTCTAGGGTTATTCGTGGTCCGATATTGTTTCACCTTGTCATTGATAGTTCCATTATCTACAGCTCTCTGAATGATGTTGGAGAGTCTCTTTTGGATTTCAGATGTGGGGTTGAAGTCAAGTTGCATATAGATGTTCTCATCCCACAAGTGTTCATTGACTTGATCTAAATAATATGATGAATTGAGTATCACTAAGGCGCCTCCTTTGTCAGCTTTTTGGCAAGTAATGGTGGTGTTGTTGGCTATAGCTTTGAGGAAACCAAACTCTTTGTTTGAAAGATTCTTCACTTTAGTCTTCCAGTAATTGATTTTGGACAAATCCTGTTAAACAAATTGTTCAAAAAGGTCCAAAGTTTTGTGGCTCATGGGAGCCATGTGTAACAAAGTAGGATTCATCCAGGATAAGGTTAACATGTAGTATTTATTCAGCCCTAACCAACAGTCAGCTAACAACTGACAAATATGGAACTTTCACATTAGAGGAACATTGGTGACAGATGGTTCCAAGCTCTAAGTTCTAGCATGGAACCAGACCACCACACAGAGACAGGTCATCACACTTCTCCCTCTTAAACACTAAACAGGTTTACATGTCCAGCAATAAAATAAGCAACAGAAACATATGAAGAAACAATAGAAAGGGTTCCTATACGTAATCACGCAAGTGAACAGGAGGCCTGCGTACTCTCACACTCTTACGAGAAGAATCAGAATACAAGTCCCGCTAAAGGAAGAGTGTCAGGAGCTTACTAGTTTTATAACACCAATGGGGGCATTCAAGTTTTTAAGGATGCCTTTTGGGCTGGTTTCGGCAGCCTCGGTATTCCAGAGAATTCTGGAAGATCTGTTCAAAGGAATACCGGGGGTAAGATGTTATCAGGACGATGTTCTTATTTCTGGAAAGAATGAACATTAACATGATGAAAGGGTTCGTCTTGTGTTGAAGAAGATGATGGATGTTTGATTAACTTTTCGGTGGAGCAAGTGTAAGTTTGATTGTCAATGAGCTAGATTATTTGGGCCACCATATTTCGAGGAAGGGCATATGTCCAAAAAAAGAACTTGTGGATACAATTGAAAAGTTGAAGGAGCCATGTTCAAAAGAAGAGGTGTCCTCATTTTTGGGCATGGCGGAGTTTTACAATAAGTTTGTGAGAAATTTCGCAGATAAAACTGTTAATCTTAGGAAAATCATGTGTAGGGCCCCTGTGTTTAATTGGACAGAGGAGTGTAATAGAGAGTTTGCTCAGGTAGAGATGGATCTGAGGAATGCACCAAATTTGCAGGCGTTTGTTCCAGGGGATCCGACATTTATTGTAACAGATGCTAGCAGTAAGGGTCTGGGTGCTCTGATACAGGTGAGGAAAGACAAAGAGGTTCTCATAGCTTGTGCTTCGAGATGTTTAAAGGGGGCGGAGTTGAATTACTCTGTCATAGAAAAAGAGGCGTTGGGAATATATTGGGCTGTGAATAAATTCAGGAAGTTTGTTTGGGGTTCCTCCTTTACCATCAGATCTTATCACAAGCCACTAAAGGAGGTGTTTGAAAAGAAGGGGTTGGACTCAATCTCGGCGAGAATTAGGAGGTGGGTAATTTCTTTGCAGGAGTTTGTGTTCAGGTTTGAGTATATTCCAGGGAAAACTAATGTCTCGGCTGATTGTCTGTCAAGGTTGGTGGATGTCGTGGAAAATGTTGATGAAGCTTTGGTGGAGGATTTTGAGTGTAACAAAGTAGGATTCATCCAGGATAAGGTTAACATGTGGTATTTATTCAGCCCCAACCAACCGTCAGCTAACAACTGACAAATATGGAACTTTCACATTAGATGAACTTTGGTGACAGATGGTTCCAAGTTCTAAGTTCTAGCATGGAACCAGACCACCACACAGAGACAGGTCATCACACCATATATGTACTGGTAGATGTTAAACCTTTAAGTTGATCATCACTTCCCGATCTGTGTTCGGTGATGATATTTTCAAAGAAATGTCTCAATCGGAGTTTCCTCATGAGTTTATAAAAACTGATGTTGAGTTCCAAATGGTTGGTGTGGGCAGTGGGTACAAAAGATGCTCCTTTTTGCAACGTGCGACTTTGCATCTTGCTGAAATGCATATCCGAAATGTTAATCAACTCGTTTAATGTGCCCCTTTCTTTTTGTCTTTCTTCGAGGTGACATTTTGTGTCTGTGGTGGTTCCTTGTCTTGCTCTTTAGTTTTTTTCTCCTCTTGCCCCTCCTGGGTTGTCCCTTTCATCTTGGCCTACCTCTAAAAAAGAAGGGGTTGCGGATGTAGTACTAGTGCTAGCCTGGTGATCACTTTCTATAACATTCCTACCAGTGGTTAGTCTTGTTGTTTCAGAATTATCGGTGTCTGTTGACGATGTGTCTGTATGGGTTGAATAAGGGCGATTTTGTCTTCTTTTAGCGTAGACTTCAGCCCATGTATACACTTCGCCAAGCTTATAGTCTATGATGTCTCTACGGTACTTCCCTATTTTCCTCTCATTAACTTCCTGGGAGTGCTTCTGTAATTGTGTATTGATGTCATCTAATGTCTTAGTGAGTTCTTCAGATGTCATTGCCCAACTCTTCTAAGATATTAGATAGTTCTTCAATAATAAGTAAAATAAGGTCTAGACAACACATATTGAGTATAGCGTACCATTTCTCAGAACTTTTTTGAGAGTTTTTGCACAGAGATGGTCTTAATGAAATTCTCAGGCCCGAGGTATTCTTTGTGCCTTATGATAACGGATCATGGTGCTCGCATGTAAGCGTTGATTAATTGCTTTTCGTGAAAGGTACAGTAGTTGTTTGATTTGTTGTTCCTTAGTGCGGGTGGTGGTGTATTCAGTGGCATCCTCTTTAATTAGTGAATAAATCTGTGAAATTTCTTCATTCGCAAAGGCGAAGGTTTCTGCTCTAGATTCAGTAAGATTGGTGATCTCCTCCTACTGCATGTTGAAATCTTGCAGGCTACGATCGGTGAGCAGGTATAATGAATAATATCAAAGAAGTGCGATCGTGCACTGCGTGTTATTAGGTCCAGTTCAAGATGTGTGCCGTGCTCCAGTGAATCATAACATCCTGAAGGTTAACTACATTACTCATCCAATGAAGGGATATAAAATTCTTTACGTGTGAACGCTACTTGTGACACATCGAACATTGTATATTTACTGAAAGGCCCGTGTGGCATGGCGTACATTGGCCAATCGGAGCGCAAACTTAAAATTTGCCTCAATGAACACAAAAGTAATATAAGAACCACATCCATTAAATCTGTTGTAGCATCACACTTTGAGGCCAACCATCACGTAAGCCAAATAAAAGCATGCATATTGGAAATCATCCAACATCAAGAAGGAAGAGATAACAAAAAGATGTTGCTTATGAGGGAGAACTTCTGGATTTATCATCTTAACACTCTGAAACCGAAGGGGATGAACGAAATGACTGAATTTTCTTGTTATCTGTAACTGATTATTTTTGTTTCAGGACCTACTTGAATTCTGATTGTATCATTGCATCTAAGGATTTGCCATAACTGTTATTTTGCTCGCTGTATCTTCTTGCTTGATTATTTGTACATAGTGGTTCACTTATGTTATATATTTCTAGTACCCATTTTCAAAGTACTGACGTTCTAGGTATGATACACTTGCATTTCAAGACTTGTTATGTTTTACGTTTTGCTCGCTGTAATTTATCGGATCCGAATTAGTACTACGTGTCCATTTGTTAAAATGTTACACCCATTGAGCATGTTGACTTTTTCTCACTTTTGATGCTCGTAACTTTATTAGTCACATTCTCCATTTGAAATTGCATATCGTGACTTGCCCCTTTACCCACCAACTACACGCGCCGTCACTTCCGTACTTAACCACACCCACCTTCACTACGTCACACGCTGACTTGTTTTCAACAGCATGGACTCAGAATTGCCAGTTGTACCGCGTACATATGCCGTATCAATTGTGCACAGTGGTAAGCGCCTAGCACTTGACTTTTTTAATATACATCTTTTCTGTTTATTTTAACCCTACACATTGTTTATCTTGCCACGGCCATTGACCGGGTTCGTTAATGGTTTACGGACGTTTCTTTAGTCACGCTGCGTCGCAGCTCCATAGCGTTTTATTTACCTCGAGTCTTATCACGTTCTGTACACGTACCTGTATTGACAGCATGAACTCCTTTTTCTTGATAAGCACGTTTTCTGTTATCCAGACACTTGTCACTTCAACAATAGTATTTATTACATCGAGTCTACTTAATGTTCACTGCGTTGTTCCCATTCATGAATCCTACACTTTCTTGAAATGCACAGTGGATCTCACACAGAACTACGGTGATGGTCTCACTCAGTGGTCATTCCACATCAGTTATGTTGTCTACTTTCATTTATCATAGATACTCCCCTGATGAAGGCCTAGTGCCGAAATGCATAGGGAAGGAATTCACGTGTAAACAATATCGATGATGTATGCTGCAATACTTTAATCAATGTATTTGGATTGCAAACTAATTGAGATTAAGACTTTTCATGGATCTATATTTTGAATAATAAAAACATTCTCATTCAAACTTGTTCTTGAGAACTTTTTAGTTTAATTTTGCTGTGTGATACAGCACTTTAAGCTACAGTGCCCAGAGAGACACCTCCACGGGTGTGGAGGTGCTACTTGGATTTACTTATTTTATTTGTCACTCTATATGTGTGAATTTGAAGTGCAGAAGAGGTGTGAGGTAGGATGCTTCTTGCTTACGTGCTAGTGTATCGATAGCTAGAAAGTATGTAAGTGCGGTGTGGCCTATGTGTGAAGTGTTATATTGTTTGTGTATGCCTGAAAATGCTAGGACTGTTTAGCTATGCCTACACATTAGTGATTTAGACACTGTGACGAAAGACGCAGATTTCGATTATCCTCGAAATAGTCTGTATCATACTTTTTAAATCGCATTAAATGTGGTGTAGGAAGTGTACAGAGTTGTACGGTGCTACCTCTAGGAGGTCCAATTTTGTAGTACGTGCTCTGGACTCAATGTGAGCAGCATAGAAGCAACCCATGGGAATGGGCATTATGCACCCACACATACTGACAAGGTTCTTGGGTACCTGATTTAATATGGAACGTTAACCTACAACAATTTCTTGGATCTGTCAGGGTTCCTGGGACGACCAATCAAGATCTGTTTTGTGGCAGATGGTATGATGGTTTAGACCATTTGTTAGATAGCGGTCATTACAACCTAACTACATACTAAATGTCGGTCCAGGGTTATTTAATATAACAATTAACTTTTTACTACTAGACACAGTAAAAAGGTTACTAGCAAGAAATTGCGATACAAAAAAGGTTGATGTATCAACATTCAGCATCCATGTTGCTCATTAGATGGTTGTCATTGTGCTATTCGTCTTCAGTTGTTAAACAGCAAGGGTAGCCATCGTCTCATCAAAAGCATAGGGTATGTTTTCCGATATTCCTGCCAAAGATGCATATTCATCGTGCTGTTCTCATCACTAAAGCTGATCCTTTAACACTTCACAAAGCAAGCATTGCAGCTCCTTCCAGTGAAGACGAGACACTGTTATACTTGAGGAAGAGATGTGTATACTGATCTGGTCGCCAATACTTATGGCTCTCTGTATTGGTTGAGGTCATGAACAGATGACTATTTTAAAATGTGACTGCACCAATGCAATTAAAATAATGTGGAAATCCTCTATAAATCCTTCAACTATTTTCATCGGAGCTCTTAATGTTCCTAGTAGACCTTTTACAGCAGAACTTTGGTCAGTGGTGCCTGCAGTGTCTCTTGGACTGTTTTTGTTTCTGAAACTTAAGTCGGATCAAATCTTGCGCAATGCACAATACTGAAGGAAGGGAAGATCTCATCAGGGGAGAGATGAAATGGCAATGCTGGGCTCTTACCCTCGGGGTAGAGGAGATTTGGGACAACACCCCTTCTGCCTTAACATCCACCGAATGACAGTGGCCATGAAGGAATAATGTACAACCCTCACCGAAAAGGGCCTAATCGAATTATAAGCTTAACCCTTTCCTAATTTTGTCAGACTTCATTGTTTAGGTATCCTCCCTTAAGCTGCAGGAATGTAGGCCGCACACTTCCTCTGTCTGAGGAAGATTTATTCCTTCCTGCTATATCACACCCTGGGCTATCTGTAATGGATACCACTAGTCCCAGCAGTCAAACACACCACAGCACAATTTCAGGATTGTTTACTTTCTCCACTCCTCATAGTATTTCAAACATGAAAGAACAGAGGGTGCTTCAAGCAATGAGAACTTTATGAAGCCAGAACCATTAGAACATTCAAAGGCGTTAAAGCAAAATATGAAATTTCTGAGGCAGAACACTTGTTAGCGTCAAACTGTGACTCTGGGTAATACAACCCTCCTGCTACCATCCACGTTGTACAGACAAGCACTCAACACATGCGCAGATTGTCAACGTAAGGGTCTCGGTGTTATGTCCAAAAGGAACTTGAATGGGGCTAGTGGCCATACGCCTCCTATATCGGAGAAATGTTCTGCTCAATTCTTTTCATAAAAACAATGTTTGGCTACTACCACAACAGCTTTATTTCAGTAATTCAAGACCTGGGCAGTAGTCCCATGTCAGATGGTGTTCAATCTGACTTGGATCAAACATTCATTCTTCTTCTGGAGCACGAGCCAGTAGCAGTTTCTAACTTGGGTTTTCCATCAGAAAACGTATGAAATCATAGCGAGTTTATTTTATCTTCTGCATTGGCCTCGTTGTAGTTGGGTGCCATCGCGGTCAACTGCATCTGTGGGAGGATCAGTAATAATAACTAGTGTCCTCAGTGGCACGTTTGGTTTGCCTGATTAAAGACTTTGCTTAGCACTCGTCTTCCAGCAGAGAGACCTCAAAAAGGCGATATTTTGCATGTTCGAAGACTATTTGAAGAGTGCAAGATTTGTGCACAGCTCGACAGAGGGCACCAGGATTGATTCCATTCAAAGGAACTAAATTGATTCTGGCTCCGCAAGGCAGGCCTCTGTTGACCTATTGTTGCATATTCCAAATGTTCCCTAGCTGTTTTCAATGAAGTGGTATCAAGTGCATGCTATTCGAAGTGGCCTTCTTGAAGCATCATTCTACTAAGTGCCTTTTCATCTATTAAGGAGCGACCCCTGGCTTGGCACAGAAAGTGTTCTCTGAAGGTCTGAAAAGCAATGATGCCCTGCTCGGTGCCACCTTGTTGAATGTCTCCCTGCCACAGAGTTCCTCTCTGATTCCAAGGGGCTTCAAAGTGCGACCCCTATAGTGAAGTAGTGTGGCTCACTGGTTAGAGGCGGCAGACCCGATATCAGAGGACGGCCCGGGACCAGGGTTCGATTCCCGGCGCGGCAGGTTTCTGGACCAGGGTCAGCGGACTCGATAATTCTCTCGCCTCGGTGCCCACTCTGATCACCAATCACACTCTGCAACTCTGGGCATTAGCTTGCCTCATCTTCACTAACGGCCCCACCAGACCGCCGGGGATGCCTGGTCTCACCCTGGAGATACCCATTAAGGGACCATCTCTCAGGGAAGCCAGGAAGGGTTTCGCAGCGGTCGAAGCGCCTTGGGACCCTAAGTAGTGCGCTATATAAATGCCTATACATTTATCTACATTTACATTTTAGAGAGGGGTTTCTTCACTTTTCATGGGAGGTGATGTTGGAGTAGTTTATAGTGAAGCTGCAGGCGCCTTTGTAAAGGTTCGTAATGGCCTCTCGTGAAAAAGATCCATTCATTCCTTTTCTTTCAAGTCTGGGACAGATATGCATGGTGCCTGTTCACATATGAATGTAGTTGTAGTCAAGTGTGAGGGTCCTTGGTTTTGTCCGACACTATGTTGTAGAGTCCATAGGGCTTGGATGTGGCTTTCAAGATAATGGATGCTTATGTGTGTATGTGGTAGTTGTATAGTGTGTACCTAATCAAAAGGCAGCTTTACGCCAACGCTGTCCACGTCTCTGCTGACTTGGGAGCCTGCATGTTTTGCACTCTGACCTCTCCTTCCAATAGTGCAGTTGTTTGTGGGGGATGTTTATTAAAATAAAGCTGTGAAGCAGCTGCTGTGCCACCGTTTGGTAAATACCGACCCCCTAGCATCCGCATTTTCTTTTACAATTCTTCCTTTGTCAGGACTGATGCACATTCCACTTGGACTAGCTCAAACCAGCCAAGAAAAGCACCAGAAGCTGACATTGTTCAGGGCTGCTCTCTTGCCCAGTGTGTCACAGATTGTCCGTGATCCAAGAAAGGCCTGCATATCGGGGCTGCTGGGAAGAACCTCCTGTGATCCAGGTATTCGACTCTGCTCCTAACTGCCCCCTTCGAGTTCAGGAATAATGTTGGGTCCTATCCTTTGACAAGCGCTGCTGTGACCGAACTGTGATGGGAAATCTTTGTGCCTGTGGAGGACATGCTGGATTGCATCTTTCAAGAGTGGTGCCAAAGTGGCAGCGTTGTCTGCAGTTCCATAGACTGAGGACTTGTGGATGTCGCTTTTGAACCATGTCTATTCTGGCACGTGATGTCATCCCAGCCAGGTCATCAGAAATCCTGCATTTTCATCTACAACTGCAGATCACTTCTGTCTAAGCGTAGAGGGCACAGTCCCCGCCTCTTGCAGATTTCAGGGTGTGTAGGTTGCGCCATTGGTTCCAGTGGTAGTGATCAAGTATCTACCCTGGATGGACGCCAAAGGATTTGCAGGGACATAGAGGCATCCCTTCTGGATGTATAGGGACGGGTGCACATCGAAGTGCAGCTGCTTTTGTTACAAGGGGCTGATATTGTAGCAATGCTGCAAAACCGGCCCACCGTAACAAAACCCGCCCCACGGGATCCAAAACCAACCCCCATCCTGGCAGCCCACCGGTGACACACGCCCACTACGGCCCTGGAGAGGGTTACCCCTGATGTTTGCAGTCAGCACTGTGTAGGCAGAATTTCTAGAGTAGTGTGAAAGCGCTGATTGTTCCCATTCTCATAGAAGGCTAATGACCTCATTCTCTTCTATAACCAGCATTGGCATAGCCAAAAGGTCTCACCTTTAGGACCTTTATAAGCGTTTAGTTATCCAGCACAATATCCTTGGTGCAACAACATCAACTTTAGCATGGCTAAACACTTATAAGGTCCCAAAGGCGAGACCTATTGGCTATGCCAATGCTTGTTATTGTTTGGGCCCAACCAATTCAGGCACTGCATTTTTCGAACGAACTCTGTCATTGGCTTAAAACTTTATCAATCACATTGTTGCTAGGATCAGAGCAATATTTTGCTTTCAGCCAATGCTATTGGCTGCTTGGGCATACATTTTCGTCTCCAGAGCAATGCACAAGTGACTATTTAACATCTCCCTGCCACCATTTCTGCCTGCTTCTCATTGCTAATTGTTGCACGTGCAGGCACAAATGCTCTCTTCTACAGGCTTGTCTTAACATGGCAAACAATGGCCAGAAGATCATGCTGTGTAAATATGTATCGGGCACCTTCGGGTAAAACTTGCACTATATAAAATCGTGTTAAATAAATAAATAAATGAAAACAAGCGTTGCAAATCTGATTTAGACCTATTGGCTATGCCAATGCGTGTTTAAAAAGAGGGCGTCTAATCTAAACACTCAACCCTTTACTGACCGGCTGAACCAATGCATGCATACATCAGAAACATCTGCTCTACGGTGTAACATCCAAATTTAGCAAAAATACGTAGATAAATACATCAAGTGGCAAATGAAAACAAACGGCTCTGATCGTTTTATTTTGTTTGGTTTTTTACAGCGCCACCTTTGGTCACTAGATGGCAACAGTGGAGACCAAGTAGAGGCCAGGTGAAAAACAGAACACTGTGTATTTCTGTCAATCCCTTTAATTAACCAATAACTGGCCCACAAGACTTGTGAGCAAAGTAAAAAACGTCTTTCCGCATTGCATACACATGACGCAGATGCTCTTCTAGTTTACGCAGCTGTTCAAGATATTTATTCTTAGGGACAGAACAAGGGAATAAAGCGATGTTAGTGAAAATGTACGTACTGGGTTCAAACAAGTTCGTTCTTTTTCCGCGTTTTGTCCCACTCGCAGGCTCTACGTTCTCCCTTAGTTGGAGGAGGGGGGTGGGACAGACACGAATAAACCATGAGATTAAAATGCCACTCGTACTGCAATTGAAAGGAGCCAAAGGCGGCCCAAAACCAATAGACTGCTGAGGCGAGAAACGGAAGACAGGTTTGATAAAGTCGGGGTGCTGGGAGAGAGGATAGAGAGATGTCGGTAGAGGGGCTGTGTGGAAAAAGTAAAGAGGTGGGAGCCGAGGTGAGAAAGTGACAAGGAAGAGAGATGGGCCAGACAGGGCTGGAGGCCTTAGCAGAGACAAAGGGCTTGGTGGAGAAGCAGAGACGTTGTGGAGAGAGGGACAAGATAAGTAAGAGTGTGGACGGAGGATCCTTCAGACAATGGGAGTACTCAGAAGGAACGAGGGGAGTGGAGTGAAACTGTTAAACCTTGTATAGACGAGGTTGGGGAAAGGTGGTGTGCAGAGTAGGCAGGGGCTAGTGGGCTCCCGCCAAGTGAGAGGGGTGGGGGAGCGTGGTCGAGAGCAGGGACAAGCAGCGTTTATCTTGCGGGAGCGAGCGCAAATTAATTGCGAACACATGGTGCCGCTGCTTGCTCCCGCAAGGGAAACGCCAAATGTGCATGCGTTGCAATACAAAAGTGCACGTTTTTGGCCCAAAAAGCTGATCAATTCCAAAAGGTCACCTCCAATGCAGCGCATACGCAGGCGAGACCTAAAAAGGGAGAGCACAGAACCCAGAAAGGTCCTCGTCATATTGAAATTTTAGATGTCACAAGGAAGATATTTCCTAATGTCGCTTACACCGACTAACATCGTGGGCTAATTTGTGTCCGCTTCTGCCTGTGGAACAATCCGGTTTTCAAAAAGGGTGTTCAACTATTGATAATATTTTGAGCCTATTGAATAATGGCAGATTTCGGAAAATGAAGGTTTGTGTGGCCTTTGTAGACTTTAGACACTGTTGACACCGACCCCAACTTGTGCTGTTGTTATATACCTTGTCTTATATCTAGTCTCTGTAGGGAGCATTTGATCAGGTGATACAGTAATATTGTAATGCCTGTAGTCAGCTCACAGCTCTGTCTCAGTCGACGCCTGTAGGTAAGGCTGGTTCTGTAAAAACGAACAGTCTCCTGAGAACTTACGACCCGTGCTGTTGTAATTCTAGGACACATGTTACTTGGTTGCAGCCAATAAAACTCGATCTCTGACTTCACCTAGAAGACTCTTGGTTTCTGTGGTCCGGAACAGGGACAACTCAGAGGTCTTCGGGTGTTATCCCCTGGCACCACCGGGTTCCTAAAAACCCGGTACCTCAGTTTGGCGCCCAACTCGGGGCGGTATCAAGCGGTGACGGTCCAAGCCAGATGTTCGTGAGGAGGTTCGTGTGAAAATTCCAGAGGACGGCCAGCCACTTCAGCGACCCCTGTATGTCGACGTGGTTCCGAAGGTCTTTGCTGCGAGGTTCCCCGCGTCCCGACGGCTACGAAGGACTGCTAACCTGACTATCGCCCTGTTTTGGACCCAGTGATCCTTGGTAAAGCGAAACGATAGACGAGTCTTCTAGTGACGTCATCAATACTTCAGTTAAGTATAAGTGGAGCGTCTCCCAGTCCTTAGTGTGGTTCTTAGTTTTGGTATCTTTGAGATACACCTTGTTTGGAACTTGCAAGCGCCAAAACCGAGGGATTCGTGTATTTCACGAGAATATCATAATTAGATAATCCCTTGAAGTTTGAAGCTAGACTAGTGAGCGAAGATGCCTGGTCTTAGCAGACTTGGAAACTTGTTTTGTCTTGGTTATAGTAAGGACTCCCGATTAGAGGATTCGTGTCCGGTTCCTCCGATTGGAACTCCAACATATGAACTTTATATAAAGCACGGAGTAGGTCCTATCACATATAATGAAGTATGGATAAAATACACCCGCAAAGATGGTGTTTTAAAATGGCCCCAATATGGTAGCTTTGACTCAGAATTTTTAGATAACCTCGAGGTCAAATTGATCAAGAAGAAAGCCCGGCCGGCGATGTTTGACTCTTTTCGCTTATGGCGCAAAGAAGCCAAACAGAAAGAAATAAAATTAGCAAAGAAAAATAAAAGAGGTATGTCAATGGTGCAAGCCGCCGCTGCATACAGGGATAATGAGGAAGATCAAGAGAGTGAACAAATGCTCAGAAGCAAGAAGTTAGCAGTAGATAAATGCTACCCGATGTTGCCCCATGAAGGACAAGATTCAAAGGGAACATCCGAGAAAGATCCACTAATGTCCCATTTGTTGAATTCACCACCCCCGTATACATAGAGTGTTACTGCACCCCCGAAGCGTTTTGTTATACCGCGCCCCGGCGCACGAAATGCAGCTCTTGCACAAGCACCAGCTCCTCTTCAGCTGGTTCCTACTTCTCCGGCGCAGCCTTCTCAAGGGCCGCCGCCTTTGCTACATACTCCATCTACTTCTTCTACAACTTTGCCTACTGCCCCAACTGTTTATCCTGATACTACTTCTGCTACTGCTTCGACTTCCTCTGCTATTGCCTCGACTTCCTGTTTACATCAGCCTGTCTTTTCTGGCGCATCTGCCTCTCCGCAAGCTTCTCCTTCTGTTCGACAGAGAGTGGCAAGTACTGTCACTGGTCTGTCCTCACCTTTCTTTGGGTCGCCTAAAACGACCCCTAAAACAGGACGTAGACAGTTGCGTAGTCAACTGCCTGATTACGAGGAAAGAGAAGTGCTGAATGAGTTAGCACGCAAATGGGTTACTGACCCTGTTAGGTACGACGTTCAGTCTGTTATGGAAGTCTTCCGACAATGGGATGCACCCACTCAGAGATATGTATTCGAAGAGATGTGTGTATATCTTTGTGAAGATTTGGAGACAAACGATCCAAAACGCAAAATGAAGGAATCATTCCGTATGCGTTTTAAGTTCTATGAAGGCATGATTGTAGGTGCCGATGTTGAAAAAGCAATAGATTTGTTATCTTATAGGAGTAAGGGAAATGTCTCTAGATCATTGTATGAAGATGACGTGTCAGGTAGGAAAAAGGCGCGACAGTACCCAATGAGAGAAGTTCCTCCAGTTTGGAGGGAAGGTGATGCGAATGCAAATCCACCCGTTCTGCCGCATTTCCAGCGTGTATGGGTACATGTCCCCTGGAAAATATCTGAAGTTTTAGCACTCAAGCAGACATTACCTGAGCCACGTAAAAATCCTGCAGGGTATTATAAGGAGTTATCACAGACTGCCAGCTCATGTATAATGAATTTAGCAGATGTCGACATGTTGTTTGGAAATGTTGTTACGCAGCCTTTATGGAGTAAGATTCGTCATACAGATCATGATCAAGAACTAGGTGATACATGGGCTAATATTACTGCTGCAGATCCTAGACAAGTTGGTGGTTCTAAACCTGAGCCTTTAGTAGCTGAACTTCCTGGTAGAATTATCACGTACATGAAGACCTTAATGCCTGAATTGCGTGTAAATTGGGACAAGTTGTCTGCGTGCAAGCAGAAGAAAGATGAGAACGTGTCTGACTTTTTCACAAGGTTTGAAGAGACTTTTGTCGATCATAGTGGTCAGGATATGGCTACCGAGGGTGGCCAAAGATTGTTTGTAGACAAGTTTGTACATAATTTGCTTCCTGAACTGTGCAATAAATTGAAAGATTCAGAGAGTGCTTGGGCTGTTTCCACGTCAGCGCAGATTTTAGCCACAGCCCAGTACTACGAAAATAGGCGCAAAGACGTGCTAGATAAGGCAGACAAAAAGACTAAAGATTTAAAAACTAAAGTTCTTCTCCAGCAAGCCTATCCGCCTCGCACTCCTAGTCAGCCCAATTATCAACAACCACAGCAGTATTCGAGAAACCCGCAAGGAAACACATTTTCCCATCAGTGTTTGCCGTATGGCCCGAATCAGTGTGCCTATTGCAAAGAAGAGGGTCATTTCAAAAATAATTGTCCAGCTCTGGCGCGACGTCTAAATGGTGTTTCCGGTGCAAGAGGTAGAGGTGTTCAACAGGCTCCTAGGGGTAGAGGCCGTGGAAATTTCCCCCAGAATACCACTTCTTTCCCGCCTCAGAATTCTATGAATAGCTTTGATCAACAGAATAATGCGTCTTCTAGGTCAGCTCAGTACTATGCTGATGACTATTACGCCGAAAACGAGAATGAGGGTAATAATTGCTAGGACAGCCATGGACAAAGAGAGGGAGGTGTTTCAGTTCCGGTAGATCAGAATGGACCTTATGTCGAGGTGATTACATCAGGAGTGTCAGAGCCATTTCTGCTGGATACTGGTGCTACAAAAAGTTCTATTATGCACTCAAAACTTCCTGGCGCACCTTTGTCTGGCGAAATGAATGTTTCAGTAGGTTTTTCTGGCGCCCCGGTTAGAAACCCGATCTCTAGTCCCATGCCCTTTTCTGTTGGCCCATGCAAATTCGAAGCACCCCTCATCCTTACAACAGGTTGCGGAGAAAATTTGTTAGGTTTGGATTTGTTAAAGAGATTATATGCGACTTTGTACTGTTCTCCTTCGGGAGTACAACTTACCCTTGGTAAGAAAGTGGTTTCCCCAATGTATTTGTCAAAGGAAAATATTCCAACTGAATTGTCATCTCTTCCAGATATTATTATTATTATTATTATTATTATTATATTTCTTATATAGCGCCAGAATCGGCCCCCGAAGGGGTATCTCCGCGCTTGCCTTGGGAACCCGTCCTGGTTTTTCCCTGTAAGATAGCCCCTACAGGGCATCCCCAAGGTGAAAGCCAGGCATCCCGCCGCGGGGGTCCGTTGTGGAGATTAAGCAAGCTTAATGCCCAGAGTTGCAGAGTGTGAACCCATGATTAGGTCAGGCACCGAAGCGAGAATTATCGAGTCCGTGGACATTTGAGCTCAACACCCTGCCGCGTCGGGAATCGAACCCTGGTCCCGGGTCTGACCTCTGCTTCAGGGTCTGCCTGCTCTAACCAGTGAGCCACACTTCCACATATACTTTGGGCTACTGGTTCTAATGATGTAGGTCGTTTGGAGATAGCAACGTATGTCATAACATTGAAAGCCAATGTTAGGTTGCCACGTATTCCCCAGTACAAGATCTCTAGCGAATGTGAAAAGGCTTTGTTAGCGATCGTTTACGATCTGATCGAGAAAGATGTCATTGAAGAGACAACAGGCAACATTTGTAACAGTCCTATTTTGCCTGTCTTAAAGCGTACTGATCCTTCACAGCCCCCTGTGTACAGATTTGTGATTGATCTCAGAGAAGTGAATAAGATTGTTATACCACAGTTTCCAGTTGTCCCCGACATTACTGCCTTATTGACAATGGTTCCAGCTTCAGCCACTTGGTTTTCGGTGATTGACCTGAAGAACGCTTTCTTCAGCATCCCGATTGCTGAGGAGAGCAGAGATATTTTTGGCTTCAATTTAGGAGGGCGAAGCTTCCGCTTCAAACGCGCTCCTCAGGGCTACTGCGAAAGTCCATTGATATTCAGTCAGGCTCTGAAAACACAACTAGACACGATTGTTCTACAGGATGGTGCAACTCTGATTCAGTATGTAGACGATCTGCTGATCGCTGCAGACACTGAAGAAATTTGCAAGCAAGCCACATTGTCGTTATTGCGTCATTTATGTGACATGAAACACAAAGTCTCTCTTTCAAAGCTGCAATTTTGTCGACAAGAAGTGACCTACTTAGGTCACATCTTATCGAAGGAGGGAAGGAGACTGACCCCAGAAAGAATACAGGCAATTGCAAGATTGAGTGCCCCAAGGACACAGAGAGAAGTTCGGGCCTTCTTGGGCATTACATCGTACTGTAGACAATGGATACCGAATTTCTCACTATTGGCTAAACCTTTGCTGGCACTACTCTGTAAAGACGCACCCGATCCTATGCCCTGGTCTGAAGATTGTCAGACAAGTTTCCACGAGTTGCGTGATGCATTGTGTTCAGCTCCTGTGTTGGGCAACCCCGACTACAGTAAGCCTTTTACATTATATGTCCATGAGAAGGAAGGTTGCGCATTATCAGTCCTGACACAATACTTTGGGGACAAACAGCGCCCATGCGCGTATTTCTCAGCGACTCTAAATCCTGTAGCTAAGGCATTACCAAGTTGCTTGAGGGCCACTGCTGCAGCAGCTGTCTGTATTCGACAGTCTGCTGGGTTAGTCATGAATAATACTCTGATCGTTATGGTCCCACATGCAGTAGACATTTTACTAAACAGAACGAAAACACAGCATTTAACTAGTGCTCGACTGTCCAGCTATGAGCTGACACTATTAGCGAGTCACATACACATAAAGAGGTGTGATACACTCAACCCCGCTACGTTATTGCCCATTCCGGCAGAGACAGATGAGGTTGAAAAACATGATTGCTGCTTTAGGACAGAAGAAGAGACAAAAGGGAGAGTAGACTTGCAGGACACTCCCCTTCCTGAATGTAATGACACTTTATGGGTTGATGGTTCATGCTTCAAGTTGCCAAATGGTGATACGACTGCAGCATATGCTGTAACAACATTGCACACGATTGTAGAGGCCGCGCGCATTCCCCACAATTCCGCGCAAGCAGCCAAGTTGGTTGCACTTACAAGAGCGTGTGTGTTGGCAAAAGGAAAGCGAGTGAATGTGTATACTGATAGCCAATACGCCTTCGGCGTGGCCCATAGTTTTGGAAGATTGTGACGTGAACGTGGGTTCCTGACGTCACATGGTGCAAGAATCCAACATGGTCAGCTAGTGAACGACCTTCTCGAGTCACTGACCTTGCCCCTACAAGTTGCAATTGTGAAATGCAGTGCACACAGAAAGATTCAAGATGATGTTGGTCGTGGGAATGCATTTGCAGACGAGGTTGCGAAAGAGACTGCAAGGAACACAATGAGTCTGATGTATGTTGTAGGTCCTGCTAGATGGATCGCTGATGTGGGTATGTGTGAGGACACTATTGAAAGTGTGAAGTCCATACAATCTGATGCCACTGAAAAAGAGGTGAATGAATGGAGAGAAAGCAAGGGTAGATTGGATGCGAATAGTTGTTGGGTCGAATTGTCCGAACATCAACGATGGTTGTTACCCGATGCATATGTGCTTGCAGTGGTGACAATGGCCCATGGAATGGCGCACATCAGTGTGAAAGGAATCTGTAAACTGTTGGCCCCAGTATGGCAGAATAGTGGTATCCCAAAATGCGCTGAGAATTTGGTCAGGAACTGTATGGTGTGTTTGAAGTACAATCCCGGTAGGGGAACCCCAACTCCAGCTGGTCATTTTGCGCCTCCAACGTATCCGTTCGAGGTTTTGTAGCTCGATTTCATCCACATGGAGAGGTGCAACAATTTGAAATACGTGCTTGTTGTTGTTTGCGCCTTCTCCAGGTGGGTGGAAGCGAATCCCCTTAAGGACAACACTGCCTTGTCAACTGCCAAAGCCCTTGTCAAGGAATTCTTCTCTAGATTTGGTATGCCTAGAATGGTCTGGAGCGATAATGGAAGTGAATTCGTGGGACGAGTGATGAAGAGAGTGTGCGAGTGTCTAGGCATACACCAGAAGTTCCACGCTGCAAATCACCCCCAATCAGCGGGATTAGTAGAGTGCTACAACGGCACCCTAAAACTCAAACTTGCCAAGATCCAAGCCAGCACAGGTCTTAAATGGCCTGACGCCCTGCCTTAAGCACTCCTGTCTACCAGAATGATTGTCCACTCTAGACTGGGACTTAGCCCCCACGAAATCGTGTTTGGGCGCCCAGCAAACATATGGGGAGTACCGAGGCCCAAGAAACTAAGCGAGATAGAGCACCCTGTACTGCTTGACTATTTGTGCGAATTGACAACTAAATTGCGTGTTTTACACCAACAGGTTCACAGTTCCTCTCCGCCAGCCTCTGATGATCCAGGTCACTCCATTGAACCCGGCACCTGGGTGCTGGTGCGGAATTTTCAGCGCACGAACAACGAACAGCCCAGGTGGAACGGGCCATACCTCGTCCTTCTTTTCACAAGATCAGCCGTTCGGGTGGAAGGAAAGAAGAATTGGATCCACGGGACCCATTGTAAACGGGTCCCTCTGCCTCTTCCATACGACCGGTGGGTCCAGGAGGGAATTGCTGACTCTGAGACCGAGTCCGTACCGCGCTTTGCACCCTTCAGCGATGCACGATTGAAAGGAACTGGTACAGAAAAGGAGAGTGATCGTATTTTGCAAGGATTTGTGCCACCGTCAATGCAGTTGGACACTACAGAACCTGAAACATTGTTTGAAGACCACACCATACCTGGGAAACAACGATATAATCTGAGGTCGAGAAAAAGGGACTAATAAAAGCAAATTAATGCGATTCTCCTTTCCCCCAAGAACTATTTTTGATTTTACAGCTCTCTCGCCCAGGGAACTTGCTCATTTTTGATTTTTGAACCGCCATCCGGTTCTGCTGCTAGGGTCGCGGTTGACAGTCTGGGGAGTGCAGCTGGGGACGTTTAGGTCAACGGTTCTGGTTGGTCTGAGGGAATTACCCCGGACTGAACAGAAAGCACTCCTTGGCAGAATCAAACTCCCACCGCGGGCAGCAACTAGAGGATGGAGTTTCCAAGGGTAGAGAGACCTGCTAGATCCACGAACTTTAAAAAGAAAATATGGACTGTGATGGCCAGAAAAAGATTCTTGATAATATGTATTTTGATGTTGTGTAGCATAACGATGTTCTTGATTGGCTATACTCTATTCACATTTCAAGTTACCTTTGTAAATAACACTCAGCCCACACCTCCTCCTACCGTTCCTCCCCACTCCTTTCACCCTCTACCTGAACACGAGTCTGCCAGAAGACTAGAATTTGTAAATAACTCATTCATCCAGCTCCTACACCAGCATCAGTCTATAATGAACACATCGAATTGTTGGATATGTGGACTTGTGCCGCACACGACAGATAAGGGCATCCCTTACTTTGTCCTGCCATTCAGTACTATGGTTCTCTGTGGGCTTTCCAGACAATGTTCCTGTTTGCCATAGAACCATATCCCCCGTGTCCCACCGGGAGCAATTCCAGCAACAAGGCACTAGTGGCAGGAATAAGGAATATGAGCAGGGATATCGACACATACCGAACGATTCCCAAAGATGAGTTTACCCCGTACGGTAGGTGGAACATCACTCAGTATGGGATTTCCTTGAGTAAGAGCCAGAAAACACAGAAATCCTCCCCGGTTTGGATAGTACCCCACCGAGGTCACCTATGTCTGCAAGGTATTGGCAGGGATCCCAAAGCACAGTTGGGGAAGAGCGTATGCACGGAAACATGTGTTTGCCTCTCGAACCGCCCCTCCATTTCTAGCGGCTAAGGGTACATACTTCATCTGCTATGACAAAGCATACACATGGTTGCCCCCTGACTTCTCGGGCTCATGTTTTATCTTGTTTCTGCTGCCACCCACCTACACGGCCGGGGCAGATTACCATCGGACAAGGACAGTTAGGGGTGTCGTGAGTCAAGACGACACTGCGGGTCAAGAGTTTGGGGACTTCGCAAAGGGTTTTCTGACGTTTTGGGGGCCTATGGTGAACAGCAGGGACATTCGCCAGTTAACGAGGATAGTCGAATCCGCTGTGACCGAAACGGCCGGTGCCCTTAGCAACTTGACAGCTGAGCTTCAGTCGGACCGACTTATGACTCTTCGGAACAGGGTTGCCCTAGATGTCATACTTGCAGACCGTGGTGGTGTATGTAGGGTGATCCAATCCAGTTGCTGCATTTTCATCCCTGATAATGCCCCGACAGTGTACCAGGCCATCTCCAAACTGCACAAAATCTCCGATTCCCTTCACGTGGAAAAAGGGGATTGGTCCCTGCTAGGGTGGCTCTGGGAACTGATCTTTGCCTGGGGATGGAAAACTCTGATCTTCATTGGGGCGATCTTAGCCATTCTGTTTATGTTCTGCCTGTTTGTGCAGTGCGCTCCTGAAATATGTGCCTCTGTGCTACTTCATGTGTAAGGAAGCCTGTGTCAAGGGACGAATTGAGCAACAGAATGATGCTACAGCAGCATCTCCATGAATTCATTAATACAGATTTGGACTCAGATTAGCATGAGTTATTGCCTAATATGAGGGCAAAAGGAGGGTCTGTGGTTCTGAAATTCTGGACCCTGCTGTAATACCGGTACCGAGGTCCAACACTCGTGTCACAAAATATCATCGTACCATGACGAATTTGGTATCGGCAGACCGGTAATGATCAGGACATTATCCCTATGCATTTGCGTCGTGATTGAGCATGCTAACACCCTTAAATCATGGTTTCCGTTCTGAACCCTCGGACTCCATTTTGTGAACGGCATCCATCTTATGGCTTGCCCTCATATAGTCAATTGATTGAGGCCGAGCTTAATCTGAAAGGACACGTCCACCTTAGCTGACTTCCCCATGACCTGGCCAAACTGACTCCACTGCCTCCAGCCAAACCTGTTTGGGCAGCTCCTCGCCCAGTGGCCGAATAAGATAGCATCAATGCATAACATGCCATAAACCATTCACTACATACAGACCATGTTTTCTACACACATACACCTGTCCATGTTCCTTGTTTATGGCCAGTTTTACGACGAGGAGGTGCCCTGTTTTATTGGGGTTTCATCGATATCTGATGGGAGTTCTGGGCCTGGCTGGGTAATCTATCACAAACTGGACATCTAAAATATGGGTTGGCCGACATGACTGTGCTTTTTGCTCTATTGTGAAAATATGTCTATGACTGTATTGTAAACTAAAGAATTCTTGCCTGCAGCTGTTATTTCTGTATAAAAGGAGAAGGCTGGCTCTGTAAAAACGAACAGTCTCCTGAGAACTTACGACCCGTGCTGTTGTAATTCTAGGACACATGTTACTTGGTTGCAGCCAATAAAGCTCGATCTCTGACTTCACCTAGAAGACTCTTGGTTTCTGTGGCCCGGAACAGGGAGAACTCAGAGGTCTTCGGGTGTTATCCCCTGGCACCATCGGGTTCCTAAAAACCCGGTACCTCAAGCAGAGTGAGCTGTGTGCAGCAGTATTGCCAGTGTTGCTCAGTAATTGGTTTGCCTAGCGTTCTTACCCATCTGTCTAGCGCTGCTGAAGGTTTCTCAGCCTGTTCCTCCTGTGCCGCGTTGTATAGTCGTGTTACCAGGTTTTTCCGAGTAGAAGCCGTCAGCAACAACGGTAGCGTGTTCAATTGCTCTGGTCCGGCCGGGAAGGTTGGGTATTAAGACCTGATCGCCGTGCGTAGTCTCCAATACGCAAATTTCTTCAGGGGGGTTTGGTGAGCGCATAGGGAGGGGTCTGACCAGTAAATGAGTGTGTTATGAGGGAACCTTTGACCCATAGTGATTAGTCCCATGTCTTTAAGTAACATTTGCGTGTTCTTTTCTTGAGTTACTGTTAGTTTAGGGTGCCTCTCCGTGGGCAGCGCTCTTGCGTATATTGGTAATTTATGTGCCCTGTGTGCTAGCGTATGCCATGCCCTCGAGGTGCATTTGACTGTATGGATCTTATCTCTTGGCGTGCATGGTACTGGGTCAGCAAGGAGTGCCAGTAGTGGCGTAGGAGAAATACTATCTTTTTCCACTGCGATGTGAGGTATGTAAGCGTGTGGTTGTGTCCAGTAGTGGGCATGATGTGCTTGCGCGCAAATGAAGTATAATTGGAGATCTGGTGCCCCAAATCCCCCCATGTGGTATGGGTGTGTAAGTACTTTCCAGCTCGTTCTAGCCTGTCTGCCAGCCCATGTCAGCCTCTGCAGTAGAGAGCGTAGTTTGTCAAAAAAGGCCTTGTTTAGCCATATCGGTATATTCCAGAACAGAAACAAGAATCTAGGTAAGACTATCATTTTCTGAAGGGCTATTCTGTCCACCATTGAGAAGGGCATTTGTATCCATCTATCTATTTGGTCTTCTAGCCTTGCCATTGCCTTACCATAATTCTCCCCGATAACTAACTCTGGATCTCAGTGGATTCAAACCCCTAAATATTTAACTGGGTCTGTCTGCCACTTCAGTGGAATGTCCAGTTCAGGTTCCAATGTGACTGTGGTGAGTGATATCACAACGGATTTATACAGAGGCCAGCATATTGTTCATATTTAACATATTCTCTAATGAGCGGGTTTAGATTCCTAGCCGGATATGTGGTGTAGGGGGCCATGTCGTCAGCATGCAATACAATTCCAATTGGGCGTAGTCCAAATTGTAGGGCTGTGTCAGAATGTTTCCGATGTATTTTACAGGCCAGCGGTTCTAGGATTATATCAGAAAGCATTGGTGACAGTGGGCTCCCCTGCCTAGTGCCTCGCGTAACCTCTATGGGGTTGGATGTGTAGCCATTTATCCTGACGCCATTTATCCTGACTCGTGCCTTGGGTGCTACATAAAGTAAGGAGATCCATTTTAAAAAGGGTTCGGGGAATCTCATCTTGCGAAGGGTGACAAACATAAAGTCCCACTCCACCGAGTGAAACGCCTTGGTGCATCTAAAAGTGCCGCGGCCGCGGGCACATCCTGATCTATCTGGTGAAACAGTGTCTTACATTCCTGGATGGAGAAGAGGTGAGTCCAGAGTCCGAACTGCTAAAACTGAGGAGTCTTTTGTAGCTATGGCAGCCTCCCTAAGGATATGAGCTACCAGCTGGTGGCCAGTATTAAATCAGCTCGCAGGCGAATTGCCCTGGATACTGGTAGCTAGTTATGGGCAGCTAAAGAAATTTGAGGCATTCAGTGTTGGGTCTGGCTTGACAGCGCAGCCACCTGTGGTCCCTATAGTTGCCATTACTTTAAAATGTGCTGGTCTTGGCCCGGATATGTAGTCCTCTCTCGTTCCAGCTGTCGGCTGTTTGGTGGATCATTCGGACACCTATGGAGTGCTCGCATTGAAATCCAATGACTTTTTTTTTTTTTTAGCTGCAGTATATAGAAAATAATCTTTTTTGTTTTCTCCACTGAGGTAGGATTTGTTTTATTTGAGACTCAAAATGCAAGCCAAGACCAATTGGCTTTGCCTATACTTTTGTTTTGAAGAAAACCAGAAAGGACCACATAGACTCTTTCTGTAGTAGTCTTGACTGGGCCAGTCCTTACTTAGCGCCTCTGTTTTCTGGACGTTTGCGCCTATGAGGTTTATAAATGGAAAGTCTAGTGCTGCACGGAGGAGCAATGTGAAGATCTTCATTTTTACTTTGATTTATTCGATGGTGCGGGTCAGGATGATCCAGGGTTAGGCTGTCCTTTGCTAGCCAGTGCCCAGACTAAATGCCAGCAGTATATTGGTGCTCGATGTGTTAGAGCCTTTTTGGTTGCTTTGCCTTCTGTGCCAATTGCTGAAGGCCCTCCCATCATACATAGAGCTGTGTATTGGCATGTACCTTTAGTGCTGCGGCCATCCAGAGCCTTCGGCCGCCTCCCAGTTCATGTTTACTCCTGCTGTGAATTAATTGTTTGATTTTTCTCCCTGTGCATTTATCTTCAGGGAAGTTACCTACAGGGATAAACGATTTAGGCTACGCCATAAAACGCCAGATTAGATCACCATTTTTATAAGTCTTCCCAGCATGTTCTCTGTCTAACTGTGCTTGAAACCAGACTATATTTGGCTGGGACTGCTCTCAATTTGCTAATTTCGATGGTATCTGTGTGTTTTGCTGGAGTAGAAAAGGTCAGAGCTCGTCCAGTGTCTCTTGACTTCTCCGGTAGATGTCACACTGGCTCCCCTTTCATGCACGCCCAGGTGGAGCACAGTCCTGACATTATACAGCAGCTTTAATGTGACAGCTGCAAATGTCAGGGGGCGGGTGTCTGCCTTGGCAGCTGGTGCTTTGGGTGACGTGTTCTTGATGCCATTCTCTTCTGTGTTGAATGCCTGGCTTGGACAGAGCGAAGCACAGCTTCCAGGTGTGCCAGCCTTTCTTCAGCGGGTACCTTGTGAAGCTGCAATATCAGCTAGTCTCGCCCTTCGTGTCCTGCCTTCTATTTTTTTTTTTTTTTTAATTTTTGAAAACCTTTATTGTGCATGAATAAAAGAACAAATACGGGCCTACAACCATCAGGCCGGCCACGATACTTCGTCAGCACAGGTGCGAACAGTACAGTCCCCCAGCAGCTGTAGTTAAGGTTAGCAAGCAATGAACGTTACATTGGAAAGAATCTTATCGCCGGGGGAGAGGAGAAGTGAAGGTTAATTTTTAAAGTTTTTATGCGTTTCGTCAGAAAGAAGTCAGTGAAGAATAAGTACTAAGAGGATTCGAGTCCGCACAATGGCTTCACAATATGGGTAGGCGGCGTTGTATCTGAAAACATCAACGGAAGTGAACATCAAATGTAGTGTGGCGGTGCAAAACAGAGGCAAGTTATCTACTATCATTTATGCACCCCAAACATCACCGCCCCCTCCCTGCCAACCCCAACCCAGACCCGGAATCGAACCAAAGTAAGAAAGCGCAGAGAATAGAAAAAGAAGGCCTATAGAACTAAGAGTATATCAATTACCCCGCCCACCCTGCAACATTGTGGAGGCTACGGCCTGCCCCCCCCCCCCTCCCCCCCCCCCCCCCCCCCCACAGAGTGCCTGTCGCCCCGTAAAACCCGAAATATAGACAAGGAAGAAGGAAGAGAATGAAAAAGGAAAAAGAACATTAATACCTATAATATAGGGAGCGAGAAAGAATGAATCAACCTAAACTCCCAAAAAGAAGAAGGCGGGGAGGAGCCCACTCGATACCAAATCACCCGGAGATCCCGGCCCTCCACAGAGACCCACATCATAAACATCGGCCATTACTGAAGCGGCAGTGCAGAATCAATTAATCATACAATGCAATTGTAGAAAGACATCGTGCGATGTGTGCCCATTAAACACATTAGCCAGTTCCAACCCCATCCCCTTCAGCCAGCAAAATCAGTCAGCGACGAGAGAGCAGCCTAGCCCTGACCCGTTCGTGGATGTAACCTCGAGCAGACTTCCCCAGGAGAGCCCCTCCCTCCGTGCACATCAGGACAACATGGCCGCTTGAAAGAAGACGACGAAGCAGGATCCCAAAATGGCCACCGGCCATTGGTATAAGGTCCTTTGTCCACCATACTTAGGTCCATAAGGGCATCTGAAGAGTAGGGATTCCACGGGGAGAAGGGTGAAGGCCACCAGTGAAAAGTCGACAAGTAGGACAAAAGTTGCTCAGCTGGGTCCCCAAGTAAACTCGGTGGTGCAGGCAGCAATAAGTCAAGCCCGGAGGGAAGGGGAAACAATGTAGCAGTCACGGGACTGGAGGGCTGCCAGTCGTCGGCTCCGGTAGAGGCAACAGCAAGTTTAGTATCAGCACAGGCACAGGGAAACATTGTATCATCGTAGATCGGCAAAGGCAGACTCACACTTAGCTGGGGGCAGACGCTGCGTTCGCGAGCCCCATTAGACATCATGTTATCCAATCGCTCACCCAGTGCTTGGAAGCCATCACGGAGGGCGGCCAGGATAGATCCATAGGATGGTGCAAGTTGCAGGTCCCTTGAGTCAGGTTCCAGCGCCGGTGCTCGCAAGTCGGTGTACCGCGCCGGCAGGGCAAGGCTGTCCACGGGCAGGAATGCGTGAGCTCTCTCCAGCCGCTGATGATCAAAGGGGGCCATGGCGCCGGGCATACGATAGTGGAGCTGGGGAGGGCTCAGCATAGGCGAGTATCTCCTAGAGACCTCGACACCACCAGCGTCGAAGGCAAGTGTGTGTCCTGCCTTCTTGACTGTTTTAAGGTTAATTGAGTCTCGATGCCATTCTTCTTTACAGATGCGTGTCCATCACTCTACCATCATCGGTGGTATGTCATGGCATCATTCATCGCCAGCTTTAGCTTCTACCCCAGCAAAAACTCTGAAGCATTGCCACTGCTTTTCAGTGTTTAAGATGATTTATTCTTGAGGTTATTAGACAGTAAAAACCGAACTTTCCAGCACTACGAACGAAAGACCCCTTTAGAAGTGTTCAAAGCCTTCAGTAGACACTCTTAAACCATCCAGCGTCATAGGTCCTTAGCATGCGCATTAGCTGCGGCCATGTTCTGTGGCATTTCTTGCCAGTATCGGCACTTACCAGCGTTCTTTATAAACATCTAGCCCAATGTGGCGAGCGTTCAGAAATGCTCGTCTGCACTCGCACTGATATGGTGGTCGTCTCATTTGGCCACGAGCTTCCTTTGTCCAGAGTCAGGATGGCTCATGACTACGTTGACTGAACGGCCAAGCGCCCCTGGCTGTAGATGGCATCTTCAGGTTTCATTCTTCGGGCCAGAGGCATATAGGCTTGGGATGGCCGATGTTGGAACCTTTTGTGTCACTCGCTAATGCAGGACGCTTCTCTCAAAAACCGGGCAGCGTATCAGAACCAGGGGTGCGCAGCTTTTTAGTTGTCATATTGTAGTAATTAGGTAGACACCCACTCTCTGTGTAATGTTTGCCTTCCTTGTGATATCCAGCACCAGCCTTATACTGGCTCTGAATATCACAAGCAATAAAAGACACAAGTTACATTATGCAGTGACTTTCAATCCGAGTTCAAGCAGCACACTGTGATTAGGGATGAAGTTACAGGACTTTGGCTTCCGAAAGAACACTGAAACATTGAATATTGAAAAGACAGACTCTGCCCACTCTCAACAAATCTCATATTCTGGTGACTAGCAGATTTCAGAAGATAGGCTGTTCACAAGTTATAAGAAATGCTGAACCACCTGCTCCATGTCGAGGTCCTAGAACTCCGCTTGTACATTAAATCAAGTCCTAGAGTGGAAATTGGCATCTTCAGCTAAGTAAATGGTGCTTCATCTCATTCTGACGAAAATAGCAGAGCACAGTGTGAACAGGGCTGTGCTCCATTCCGAGGCAAACATCAGAGACGAGCTCGAGAATAGCAGATCGGATTTAGAAAGGACACATTTTCAGCACCGAAAAACACTATCTGGTCCCCTTTGCCATGCTGTGTATACGAGGAGGAAAGTACACCTTTATTGATTAGAATGCGTGATTTTTGTCGAATGTATTTATTTTATTTATTAAGGAGTTCTATATAGTGCTAGCCTGACCCAAGGGTATCTGAGTGCTTCACAGCAGTTTTTGAGTACGTTTCATACAATAAAGCCCTATTCTACATATAGGTTTGGAAAGTCCTCGTGAGTTGAGCAGCGTTGAGGTAGTACGCGAGTCCTGAGATAACCTCATAGAGTGTCTTGGGGAGGGTACAGTAAAGCAGTATTCTACAGTTATATATTGGATTATTATTTTGTTTACCCTGTTTAAATGTCACCCTTATTCTTTAGTTAATGGGGTTTTGAAGCAGTATACGTCACAAGTAACGTTTGTGCCAATGCATTAATTTGTACCCTGCACAGGGATGTAGAAAAGTAACCTTTTAAACGTTTTTATCCAAATTTGTTAGATTTCTACATTTAGTTCAGGCCCTCGCTCAGCCATAGAATGTACAAGCACGACTGAGCTATTTCAGGATTTGACAGCATCTCAAGTGATACTGGCTCTTTTCATGGGATATCAGAGGGGGAAGGGAGTGATCAGTTTTAGAAACGCTGAGCCATAACAGAAAGGTCCTCCAAGAAATATATTAATAAATAAGAATGTAAAATACTGGGTAAGTCCCAATAATGAGTGTCTACAACCTGCAACTACCACCACTGATTAAGCAATGTTTATCTGTCTTATTTTCTCCCATAACAAGACTTACCTTGCCACCCTGTGCGGCCTCCTCCAGTGGTGCACAGTGTAAAACTGCCCGAAATTCAGAGTCTGGTACTTAACGCTGTCTGAGCAGCTGATTAAAGTGAACAGTGGGTGCTACTTTCGACTTACACGCCATGAAGACATAAGACTAAAGCCACGAGCGCAAATAGGATTCCGGGGAAATGCGGTTTAGTTATCCATGCTGGGCGAGCACCACTACTGTTAAAAATGCGAATTAACAGTAATTGAAAAATAAGTCTCTGTGACTGTTTTGGGGAAGGCTGCACTGCTCCCTAATCATAAATGCCACACGCACAACAGGTGTCTGCCCTTCTCGTGCTGCGCCGATGATGGGTCTATGGTAGTCCAGCAGAGTGATGCACGTCCCGTCGTGCATCACTCTGGTGCAAACTCAGGATCTGATAACGCGAAGAGGAATGCCACCCGACCAGGCTGGGCAGAGGGGCACTGGTCGAGAAGGTGCACATACTGGTGTTCTCTACCACGAGCCTTCCTTTCGCTCAGAAGCACCTTCTCAGCACTTTCACTTAAATACAAAGTTGGCACTTGAGGCACCAGTGTGTTAGCAAAACAGTAAAGATTTAAAGGAAAACAAAACGGCTTTTTATTTTGCAGACAAAACCGTTTTAAGTAGGAAGTTTGAGTATTGGCGGAACCCCCCAGACAAGCCCAAGAGAGGAGAGTGATGCTCTGTGGCTCCTGCTGCCCCATCCCTCCCTCTCACTCACTCAGCTCTCAGGGGAAAGGCATTTACTGCTGCACTCCACGTCCATGCAGCACTTCAGGTCCGAGAACCTCCGGTCCACTGAGCCATTCTTCTTACCCAGACTGGGGCAGCAGCAGAGCAAGGAAGCGAAGAGGCAGAGAAGGTGCCAGGCTGCAGCCATGTTGCCAGCAGTGCCGGCTGGAGCATGTCATGTTAATGTTAAAGCGAGTGCCATGCTAGAACCTAAAGTGCAGTGCCCGGGGACGGGGTGGGGCTGCGGGCGGCAGGTGCCATTGTTGATTGTACTCAGTGTAGCTCATTTAAATAAAAAAAACAATGTTTGAGTGCCAGATTCACAAGAAAGACACGAGTGCATTCTATTAAAGATAAAGTGGGTTGTAAAAAGAAAATATTTTTTTCTCACACTGCGACCGCTTGAAGGCAGCCATATAATGTGTAAACTTTAGAAATGCAGTACAGTTAAAGCTCAGTGGGAGGGGGCTTCAGGCGACAACCGTGATTGGTGATTCTACGCCCATGTAAAAACTAATCAAAGAAAGTAGTGCCCACAGACTTAAGAACACGTACCATGTAACAACCGAAGTAAAGGGACCGATCGCCATGGGAGGTTACAGATAAAGAAAAGGCCATACTAAGGAGGGACTAACTAGCCGATTACCGAATCAGAAGCCAGCATTTACGAAGGACAAAGACACAAGCCAATGAAAAATATGGGCAGACCGTGGGCAAGGCTTCCATTCCGTACTCCCACTACAGCAAGTCTCACAGAGCAGCGCATGCGGGCTGACTCAGGCGCGACCTAATGATTCTGGCTCCAACATCAAAGCTTTATGGGTTTTGTTTTAATAAGTTTATGCATGCTGCACGTACAGAGCTCACATCTATTGGCTTTGCCAATGCTTGTTGGTAATGGAGACTTTTTTCATCATCAGACTTTGACCCAGTAAAAGAGTAAGCCAGAAAAGTGAAAGGCAGGAAGAAGAAGACGGTAAAATAATGGCAAAGTAGAAAAACAAAGCAGGGCTGAAAATAACCTGCAAGAGTGAGCTAAAGGTGCCGGGAGTGTAGGGTAGAACTTGAGAGGCAGGAGGTGGAGTTAAGACTAGGCAGCCTTGGTATTTAGCAACCCTGACAATCCGCAGCAGCGACCGCAGGCTTCTGGGACAAGCTTGTCTAATTAAGCACTGTGCACAGGTCCCTCCTTTTCAGGTTGGTGATGGTGTGCAAGTACATGAGAGGAAGAGAATGATGGGACCATGTTGTGACGGTCTCCTCTTGAAGGCTATGAATGGAATGTATTGCAGCCGTCTCCTCATAATGACGTGGCAGCGTACCATGAGTTTCGATACAAATGTATGAAGTGCAGTTAAAGGTCGAAGTCTAGCTTTTTAGTTACAATTTCAGCACCATTTCTGCCATGTTTCCAAAGAGAACATTTCAGTTTAGCTGCCTGCAAGAACTGTTCTGAATTATTTAGCATGTGCATAGATTGGGCAGTGGCTCCTCCCCAGGGGAGTACCACTGTTTACTTTATTCTCTTGGCTGCTTGGAATATCATTGCACCTCCTAATGTTTTAGTAAGGAGTTAAGATGCGAGCCTGATGTACAGGAAGGTTCCTCCTCACCAGAGAATCCAACCTATGTAGTTCCTGACTCTTTTATTGTAGCCATAATAGGAAATCCGGTCTCTATCTGGAATCTACGGCTGTGCCTTCAGTAGATGAGGAACTCAAAATATGAGATGCTGTGGGTGGGAAATTAGGCAGTGCCCAAAGGCCTGGTCTCCTAGGTCAGTGTGTGCGCGTTTGTTTTGTCTGCAGCCCTGTTTTGTGGTCTGCTGTGCCAGTTTCCCTGTTGACTCGCCTGTTATTAAACAACACAACGTGGCTCAAATTCATTGTGTTCCATTTCTTGCAAAAAGCTTGCATGATGTGTCTGAAACCTGGCACAATGTGCAAGCATCGGTCTGGTCGCTTAGTGGGGCACTTTTATTTTGGTGCCTGCGCCTAATTTCTGTCCCAGTCTGACTCTGGTCGGAGCAGACAGAGTCACAGGCCGTGTGATCTCTCCTCGCTGGGTAGCGTTAATTATCTGGTGTCTGTGGCCGAGAAAGTGTCATGTTTCGCGGCGCTTGCCGTTCCCCGCCATTCCCACTAAACACACACACAGAATTGCAGGGATACTCACTTCCGGGCGGAAGTTGAGTCCCGGTCTAGTCCTTGGCAGCTGACCTTAGTCTACAGAAGCACTTCCGGGGGAAACGCTTAAACATCGTGTTTCCCACCGGCTCCGTGCTTCGAATTCTTTCTGGATTCTCCTGAGACGCGATTGGTATTCCCGGAGCTGAGACGCTTCCGGAATCAGCTGTTCTACTCCGCGCTGGAGCGCTGTTTGTTTGCTTTCCTCGCCGCGATTGAGCGCGAGTCGAGGTATTGAACTTGTCCCCGACCTGTGAACCCTTGCCGTGCAGGAGCGCTTGTTGTTTGTTCTATGTGTACTCGCGCAGGAGCGCTTGCTTGGTTTCCTTTGGTTTCGCAGCGCTGGAGCGCTATCCAGGGCAGTTCGTTTTCTGCCTACACTAACTCTTGCCGCACAGGAGCGCTGTACAGGGGTTTAGGGTTTTTGCACAGGAGTGCTTTACTTTTGGGTTTTTCCTCACAGTTGTTTTGTTTCCCCATCGCGCGGGAGCGCAGCTTTGGGGTATAGCTCCACAGAGCTGGAGCATTGCTCATAGCTTACGTTTGCCTTCCAGGGATGCGACCTTTTTAGTTGTGACTAAGTTTAGTTTCGTGCAATACGCGCAGGAGCGCTTTGCCTTCTGGTTTGACATTTGATGATTGCACATTGCGCAGGAGCGCTTTTCCTTTGGTTTTGCTTGGGTACCTTGCGCAGGAGCGCCTCACCTTATTATTATTAATGAGTTTTATATTGCGCGTGGTTACCCTTGGCAATCCCAGCGCTCATCCAGAGAACACATCATAGCAGAAAGAGCATTAGGCAGGGAACAGATGGGTCTTTAAGAGTTTGCGAAATCGTAGAGTGCCAGTTTCGGAGCGCAGGTCAAACAGAAGGGAATTCCACAATGCTGCCACATTGACGGAAAATCTTCTACCACCAGTCCTAGCCTTTCTTACTCTCGCGACTTGCAAAAGGTGTTGGTGGTCTGAGCGAAGGGCGGGGGGCCTTGTAAGATTGAACCATACCCCGTAGGATCGGTGGCCCTTTCCCCTGCAAGATTTTGTGGGCCAAACACCTTGGTTATTATTCTTTGGAGCTGCAATGACTTCTGGGTACCGTAGTCTACAGAAGCACTGGTGAGTTCCCGTTGGGGAAAACTATTTCTGTGTGTGTTTTAGGGGTTGCTCTGAAAACTGGAGGTGTGGTTCTTTTCTCATCTGGTTCTTTCCTGGTTTTCAGTTGGCACCGAGATACCCCGCAAGCTCCACACCCACACCAAGCCTCTAAATCCTTTTCTGGCTCCCTTCCCTGCGTCCATCTCATCCCTGCTGGGTCCTACATTCCACAAGGGTCAGGTGGGTACAGGGGCGGGTGCTCTTGTCGTCTCTGCGGAATTGCTTCACAAGCAGAGGTAAGTCTTGTGAAGCACCTGACAGAATTCGAAGCCCACGATAACTATTCCGCCCAGACGACATGGGCGACCCGGAGGTTACCTTGCAAGACATAGCAGTCATGCTGGCTGCCATGCAGGCAGAGAACCTCAGTTTACGCCATGACATGACAGCCTTACAGGGCCAAATGGCAGCCGGGGTCACCAGTCCTGGGGGAACCACCCCTAGCCCCAGAGTCAGACAAGAACGTCTGTTGAGACAGCCTACGTTTACCTTTGGGGGTCCTCCGCTGCCACCAACCAGGACACAGCCATACAAGTTGTCACCCCCCATCCTGTACAGCTGGCACCACCCGAACGCTTCTACGGTGACAGCACCAAGTACGGAATATTCATCCATCAATGCCACCTGCATTTCATGGCCAGAACCGCGGCCTTTCCCGATGATTCATCCAAGGTTGCATACGTTCTATCCTACATGGGCGGGGACGCCGCTCAGTGGTCCATTGCATTGGTAGAAAACGACGATCCCATGCTCAACCACCTGCCGACATTTAAGGAAGCCATGCGTCGTATGTTCGCTCGTCACACCTTTGTGCGAGCCGCAGACAATGAGTTGCTCAACCTAAAACAAGGCAACCAAGACCTGCTTAATTACATCACCATGTTCAGCAGGCTTGTTATCGAGGCCCATTGGCCTGAGGATAAGAAGGTATCAGTGTTCTATCGGGGATTGCGTGATGACCTGAAGGATCTCATATCACAGTTACCCAATCTGCCTGACGAAATAGTTCCTTTCATCGATTTGGTGGTGAAAATGAACTTCCGACTACAGGAAAGAAGGACCGAGAAGGGAAAAGGCAGTGACAACAGTTTCTTGTCCTTTGGGGACAAGGGCGCCGAAAAGGCCAAAGAAGAATCCGCTCCCCAGGGCGAGGCTCCTAAACCCATGCAGATCGGTGGCATAAGAGGACCCTTGACCAGTCAAGAAAGAGAAAAAAGGAGGAAGCAGAACCAGTGCCTGTACTGTGATAAAAGCGGACACTTCGTAAGGGAATGTCCGGTGAAACCTTAGGGCACAAGGCCTTTTGCATTGCCCATCACCAAAGGCGACAAGACGGGAAACAAGACAACCCAGTAGACAAGGGGATCCGTCCTCTGGGTTCTTCGTATTGCACCTTAGCGATCCCTGCAGTATTCGACGGCAGTCACCACGTAGGCGTGGAAGTGTCCTTGCAGAATCAGGCGGGCAGAACTTGGCTGGTAACCGCTATGTTGGATTCCGGTGCGATAGGCAGCTTTATTGATACCGTTTTTTCACGTGCCTTGGGCATGGACACAGTGTCAAAACCACAACCAGAAACAGTCAAGGCTGTTGATGGAACGGACTTGACTTCCGGCCCTATCAGGCATCGAACCGAGAACATGGCTATGACCTTTGCAAACCACCACGCCGAGTCCATCAGCTTTGACGTCATTGATGCCCCTCAATTCAAGGTTATATTGTGTTTGCCGTGGTTGGTGAAGCACAATCCCTGCATCGATTAGGTGTCCAGAATCATACACCTGGATTCGAAACACTGCCGTAGGACCGGTTAGGCGGAGGACGACCTACTAGGTGCTCGCTCCATACAAGCACGCTTGCTGCCATTACAAGGCATGGGGATGGTTTCCCAACCAGCCATACCTGAGGAATATCCGGACCTAGCGGAAGTGTTCGACAAGAAAAGAGCCAACACTCTGCCACAACATCGGTCATTCGACTGCCGAATAGACCTGATCCCCGGCTCCACGTTGCCATGCAGCAGAATTTATTCTCTCACGGAGAAGGAGAACATTCACCTTCGATCCTATCTGGACGAGTATCTGGACAACTGGTTTATTAGTCATTCCAGGTCTCCGGTTTCCGCTCGTCTTTTCTTCGTGTCGAAGAAGGAAGGCGATCTGAGGACCTGTATAGACATTAGATCGATGAACGCCATCACTGTGAAGAACCAGTACCCACTACCGTTGATCTTCAACCTCCTGGATCAGGTAAAAAAACGCCTCCATTTACACAAAGCTCGACCTGCGGGTGCTTACCATCTAGTCAGAGTCCGAAAGGGTGACGAATGGAAGACCGCCTTCCGGTCGAAATTCGGTCTGTTCGAATACCAGGTCATGCCTTTCGGACTCTGTAACGCCCCGCAGCATTCCAGTTCTTCATCGACGAGGTGTTGAGGGACTACATAGACGTTTTCTGTATTGTCTACATAGACGATATCTTGATATATTCACAGACCATCGCAGAACACGTGCAGCACGTGCGTGCCGTCCTCCAACAGCTGGGAAGACACCATTTGTACGTGACACTGAAGAAGAGTGTTTTTCACGTCACCTCTGTTGAGTTCCTGGGGCATATCATCACTCCGGCAGGCATCCAAATGGACAACAAGAAAGTAGAAGCCATCTTGTCTTGGCCTACCCCGGAGTCCGTAAAAGGGGTCCAAAGTTTCCTAGGTTTTTCCAACTACTACCGTCGATTTATCACAGGCTTCCCCGAGATGGTGGCTCCTATTACACGCTTGTTGCGCAAACGGGTGCGTTTTGGTTGGGATCAGAAAGCAGACAACGCCTTCCAAGAACTAAAAAGGCGTTTTACCATAGCCCCAGTTCTGGTGCATCCTGATACCGAGCAGCCCTTCATAGTGGAGGCAGACGCCTCTAACGACGCCATAGGGGGAGTGTTATCACAAAGAAGCACCAGCACAGGACAGCTGCATCCAGTGGCCTTTTACACCAAGAAACTCCAACCTGCTGAACGCAACTACTGTGTCTGACCTGGAGCTCCTAGCAATCAAGACAGCATTCGAGGAATGGCGCCACTTCCTGAAAGACGCCAAACACACAGTAACCATCTACACAGACAACAGGAACCTCCAGTTTCTACGTTCAGCACGTACCCTCACAGCCCGACAGCTTCGATGGACCCTATTCTTCAATGAGTACAACTTTGTGATCACGTTCCGACCCGGGAAAGAAAACGCCAAACCGGATGCCCTTTCGCGGCTAGACGAATCCAACGAGGATGCCGAAAACGCCGAGCCTGTTTCCATAATATCGGAGAAACACTTCCAGGGCGTTGTAGCATCCGCGGACTTCATGACCCAGGTGAAAAAAGACACGAAGCAGTCTGATCCAGTTGTCCTGGCAGAGGGACACGAAGGTGTGACTTGTGTGAACGGGTTGCTGTTCAGAGGAGAACGGATGTACCTGCCTGGGGTGCCTTGTCAGAAAAGAGCAATCCGCATGTGCCACAATCATGTACTCTCCGGCCACCCTGGCTATCACAAGACGCTCAATCTCGTACAGAGACCGTTTTGGTGGCCAACAATGGTGACCGACACGAGAAACCATGTGACAAACTGTGCCGTTTGTCTGCTAGGCAAGAACAGGTCAGAGCCTTCTGTTGGTCTTCTGCGTTCCAATCCTGTGCCACCGTATCCGTGGCACACCATCTCCATGGATTTCGTGGTCGAACTCCCGCTCACCAAGACTGGTCACACCACGGTTCTCACCATAGTGGAACACCTCCAAGTTGGCGCATTTCGTACCCTTGGTGAAATTACCCACAGCAGCAGAACTGGCCTTGGTCTTCGTGCACGAGGTGGTTCGCCTCCATGGCATTCCATCAGCGGTCATAACGGACCGGGGATCGCAATTCGTGTCCCGCTTCTGGAAGGAGGTATGCAGGATACTCGAGATGGACGTACTCCTGTCCTCCGCGTACCACCCCCAGACCGACGGTCAGGCCGATAGAACAAACCACACCATGGAGCAGTACCTCCGTTGTTTGCTGCTTATGGTTGAGAAGGAATGGTCTGAGGTGATATGGATGGCGGAATACGCGTATAACAGCAAGCATTCGGCCATCGGCATGTCCCCCTTCTTTTGCCTCCATGGACATCACCCTCGCACCACTGCCTCGGAGGAACCCCTGGACAGCCAGTTACCAACAGTATGGTCTTATCATGATTCACTGCGCAGACTCTGGCAGCAAGCACGGTTTTAGTTGGCCAAGGCGAAGGACACCTACAAGGCGCATGCTGACGCTCATAGACAGAAGGAACCCGAATACCGCTTGGGTGACAGGGTGTGGCTTTCCATTCGGCACCTCAATGTACATGGTCCCAAGAACTGGTGCCCCGTTTTGTGGGTCCCTTTGTCATCGAGAAGGTAGTCAACCCCGTGGCTATGAAGCTCTCGCTTCCTCCGCACATGAAGATACACCCGGTCTTCCATGTCTCCCTTCTGCATGCGGTCCGCTCTGGCAGCGCTGTTCCCTCTCCTCCTTCGCCGGTGTTGGTGGAGGACCATGTTGAGTATGAGGTCAGGGCCATCAGGGGTAAGCTATTCTACCTGGTCGACTGGAAGGGGTACGGTCTGGATGAGCGGTCTTCGGAACCCTTATCCCATGTACGACATGCTCCCGTTCTGGTCCGTGCTTTTCATCTGAGTCACCCTCTGAGCCCTCGCCCTGCCTCCCTGTTGGACTTGGCCCGTCTGGCAGGTCCGCCCCTGAAGTTTTGCGCTTGTTATATGTGACCTGGGAATGGAGATCCCCCTTCTGAGTGTGTCTGTGGTGAGAGAGACCTGCCTCCCATAGGAATGCATGGGGAATGTATGTGGCTCTGGTAGTTCCTGATGCGTGGGGCGTGCCGGGTCGAGTCTGGTATGTGTGCGCTCGTGAGGTTGAGTGCTACAAGATGATGTATGCAAACAAAACAGGTGATGGACCGAATGTGGATCAATGTCACACATTCACCCCAGTCCAAAGATCTGGGCCCAAATCCATCGTTTTTTTGCACTCCACACCCCCCTGGGTTAGACAATGTCGATCAGCAAATCAGCTCTGACCCTGTGCCCCTTGGGAACAGTCCAGTCCGAACTACAAAAGCCATGTCCTTCCCAGAACGGAATCAAGCATGCGAGGACCGGACCGGTTTCGAGGTAACACCTCATCAGCCCGGCTAGCTTGACTCCAGTGGTGTGGAGTGCCTGGGACCCACGTCTGAGCATCCCCAGCGCACTTATGGCGAATTTGCAAACAAAACAGGTGATGGACCGAATGTGGATCAATGTCACACATTCACCCCAGTCCAAAGATCTGGGCCCAAATCCATCGTTTTTTTGCACTCCACACCCCCCTGGGTTAGACAATGTCGATATGCAAATCAGCTCTGACCCTGTGCCCCTTGGGAACAGTCAAGTCCGAACTACAAAAGCCATGTCCTTCCCAGAACGGAATCAAGCATGCGAGGACCGGACCGGTTTCGAGGTAACACCTCATCAGCCCGGCTAGCTTGACTCCAGTGGTGTGGAGTGCCTGGGACCCACGTCTGAGCATCCCCAGCGCACTTATGGCGAATTTGCAAACAAAACAGGTGATGGACCGAAGATGATGTATGCGGCATGTGTGTGACTAGAAGGGAAGTGCCACTTCGAGACCTTGGTGCGTGTGTGCAGTAGGTGTGTTGGCGCATGATTGGCTGAAGCTGGCTGGGCCTCCCCCCACCAGGCTGGCTCCACCCCCCTGGGGTGCGTCCAGTGTCCCTGGCCTGGCCAGTAACATGGAATTCCTTATAACCAGTTCTGGCTGGTTCTCTCCCTGCCTGCCCCTTTTGGAGACAAAGGAAGCTCCTGTATAAAAGGAGGGTGGGCCCTCTTCTCTCTCTTCTTCTTCTTCTTCCTGCTTGGGACCCTGCCTGGGTCGTGCTGCTGCTTGGGCTCAGGGAAGGGCGTGCCTCCCTGGGCCCTGCTCTGCTCCTGAACTACGGACTCCCTGAACTTCCTATGGATTCTGCTTTCCATGCCACTAGCCCGTGGGAGCGCTTCCCTGCGGTCCTAGCGCCCTGGGGCGCTTCATCCATGCTCCTAGCGCTCGGGAGCGCTCTCCTGCTGGCCGAGCGCCTTGGGGGCGCTTCATTCATGCCCTCGCGCTGGGAGCGCTCTATTCAACAAGACCGGTGCCCACCCAGCGTCTGCCCCGTGCTACGAGGCTCTACAACCCCAGCGAGTGCCTACCTCGCTTTTTTTCCTTCCTGGCTGCCTTATCGAGGGAGCCGGGCCCTCGTCAATTTCCCCTGTGTTCACCGCCGCAGCCCGGGACCCCGCGTAAAGCCCGCCCCCGGGCCGCGCTCGGATTGGCGGCTGGCCCGATGACGTTTCCCCGGGCCGCGCTCTGATTGGCCGGCGGCCCGGGGAGCTGGAGATACCGAGAGACGAGCATGCAGGGAGCGGCGGGAGCCTACTCCGCGCCCCTGCGTCCCCCAAGACGACTGCCCCCCCCCCCGGGGCCCCCCAGGAGCGAGAGGGCGCCCCGGAGAGCGAGAGAGACCGGCACGCTCGCCGACCGGTGAGTGATGCAGGAGGGGAGGCGGGGCATCGGGCCACATTGCCGGTGGCCGCCCCTCCCCTCCCCTCCCCTCCCGCGAGTGCAGACATGTACTTAGAGGCCCGCGGGCCCCCCAGTAATGCCGGGTCCCCCGAGGGGGACCCCGCCTGGCCATACCTGCCCCCCTGAGCCCCGAGAGGCTCCCTCTACATTTTTGGTCCCTGAGCCCCGAGGAGGCTCCACCACGTGTCCCTGGCCCTCCGAGCCCGCGAGGCTCCGCCCAGATATTCCCTGAGCCCCGGGAGGCTCCAGCTGCATCTGACCACCGAGCCCCGAGGAGGCTCCAACGTGTCCTTGCCCCTGAGCCCCGAGGAGGCTCCACCACGTGTCCCTGACCCTGCCTGGGCCCCAAGAGGCCCCACCACGAGTCCCTGACCCTGCCGAGCCTGCGAGAGGCTCCCCCATTGCCCCTGTCCCCCCGAGCCTGCAGGGCTATGTCCAAGCCCCTCAGCGGCCCAGCACTTCGTGGGCCGCTGCCACGTTTAGGTTTGCCCCAGGCCCCTTGCAGCCCATTCTGGACATCGAGACTCTAAGGCGCCTTGCCCCCGGAAGGCCATCTGGCCTAGGGGGTGCTACTGACTAACATCAAAGTGATGCTGAGAATTATTACGTGTTGCCCTGCTGATGGGGGCCTCTGTTGTGTTATGTAACTTGCCATCCCTTTTGTATAACCTTGCCTCATGTATGTCTATACTGGTTAGAGTGAGTTCTATTGCTAGTCCTATGAGACCCCGGGGCGTGACGTATTCTAATGCTAAGCTCCTGGTGATTATGTGTTCTAGTCCTAGTCCGAGGAAGCTCCCAGTTGTTATATGTTCTAAATGCCAACTCCATCATGTGCACCTTCCTGGCAGTGGCCCCTTGGCCCTGCCCTGTACCTTTTCCCTTGTAACCCCTGCCGTGCCTCGAGCCCATTGTAAAGTGTATGTTCCTATGTGTCCTTCTTAATACAAAGACTATTTTCATATATACTTGGTGTGGAGTTCCTTTTGTGGGAGGCCCGGGATGTTGTTGTTGGTGGGTGCGTGCGCAAATGCTTCACACATGTCCTCCGAGATAGGCCTGGCTGCTCGCGCCGCGTTACCTAGATGGGTGAGCAGGGGGTCGACTTTACATAGGAGTGGCGGTCTCTGACTGGCTGGGGTGCAAGTCCTGGCCGGCCGGGGGTCCCATTTCCTACACTCCCCTTTCTGAGTTCCGGGGGTCTTCGGGGGATCTGTTTCGGGGGGGTTGGGGGGGGTGGGTACTGTCATGATTCGCGGCGCTTGCCGTTCCCCGCTAAACACACACAGAGAATTTCCGGGATACTCACTTCCGGGCGGAAGTTGAGTCCCGGCCTAGTCCTTGGCAGCTGACCTTAGTCTACAGAAGCACTTCCGGGGGAAACGCTTAAACATCGCGTTTCCCGCCAGCTCCGTGCTCCGAATTGGTATTCCCGGAGCTGAGACGTGTCGGGAATCAGCTGTTCTACTCCGTGCCGGAGCGCTGTTTGTTTGCTTTCCTCGCCGCGCTGGAGCGCGAGTCGAGGTATTGAACTTGTCCCCGACCTGTGAACCCTTGCCGCACAGGAGCGCTTGTTGTTTGTTCTATGTGTACTTGCGCAGGAGCGCTTGCTTGGTTTCGCCGCGCTGGAACGCTATCCAGGGCAGTTCGTTTTCTGCCTACACTAACCCTTGCTGCGCAGGAGCGCTGTACAGGGGTTTAGGGTCTTTGCACAGGAGTGCTTTACTTTTGGGTTTTTCCTCACAGTTGTTTTGTTTCCCCATCGCGCGGGAGCGCTGCTTTGGGGGTATAGCTCCACAGAGCTGGAGCATTGCTCATAGCTTACGTTTGCCTTCCAGGGATGCCACATTTTTAGTTGTGACTAAGTTTAGGTTCGTGCGGGAGGTGTGGTTCTTTTCTGATCTGGTTCTTTCCTGGTTTTCAGTTGGCACCGAGATACCCCGCAAGCTCCACACCCACACCAAGCCACTACATCCTTTTTCTGGCTCTCATCCCTGCTGGGTCCTATATTCCATAAGGGTCAGGTGGGTACAGGGGTGGGTGCTCTTGTTGTCTCTGCGGAATTGCTTCACAAGCAGAGGTAAGTCTTGTGGGGCACCTGACAGAAAGACAGTGACCGAGTAAGTAACACTAGCAGGCCTACGTGTGCCCCCCTCAAAAACACTCATCCACAGTAGCATGAGTGACGACCTCTTGAATAGTGGGAGAAACAAGACACCATTACCCCCATGATAAGAGAAGCTCCCCAGTACCTATTGCTTGAAAACGTAGGAGGCAGGAGCTGGCTTTGGGAGGAAGTTATTATTAAACAGATGGGCATTTTCTTAAAAATCTTATCTACGAATTACGGGAGTATAATAAGATTAGCACACACACTGCAGGTGACTCTGAGTTGAAACAGGGAGGGGACTGACTCACCGTCCTGCTCTTTATCTTGATGTTTCTTCTGGGTGCAGCTGTTGTCTCCGCTTAATTCTGTTTTATTAACGCTGGTGTCTGCGTAGTGCGGTTAGATGGACTGGGAAAGCAGGGCAGCCACGATTCTGCCGGTACCAGTCCCGCTGCAATCAGTATTATTCCATGATGGGATGTCAGTGGCTGCAGAACTCTCACTCGGCCGGGCAAAGCTCTTGCTCGGAACTAAGTATTCTCCGGCAGCCATCTTATTTTGCCCCACAGTTTCCGTCCAGCTGTGCAGCAGGTGCGCTCAGCAGTGCTGCGAGGCAGCAGAGCGCCATGATTCAGTCACCGCCCCAACTGAGCAGCAGGCCTCAACCTCCAATTTTTCATTACACATTTTTAACACTCCTGGAGCGCACCCTGTCAGCAGGACGTGACGTTGTGTCCCCACGCAGCGCCACAGCCTCGTTGCCTCAATTAACTTAACTGAGGCAGGCCCGGCTCTCTCTTTAGCTTTTGGGCACAACCGGCATGACGCCACATTTTCTGACTCCGACAGAGTCCCGGCGCTCACAACGAGAATCTCAAAGATACATTGTAGCAGCAATGGGAGCCTGCACAGCTGCTGGGAGCTCTGCAAGCCTGTGGGAGCCTTTCGCAGGTCACAGGCGTGCGTTGCCAGAGGCACGCTATTTTGCAGCGCTTCTGTGCACAGCTGAGACTATGCATTATGCGTGACAATGCATTTCAGTGCGGTGATGCGGAGCACCACACTGAAATGCGTTAGTCTAACGCCTGATGCGTGATACTTGGCAGGACTGACCACTTTGCATTAGTAACCAGTGGAGTGACTTGAATATCTGCATAATGTGTTTCCACCTGGTGGGCCCTGGAACACATTGGACCACTGCTTTTGGCACCAATTGAAGGTGTTGGAACGGTTTAACCGCAGAAGCTAGATGGGCCACATTTGCAAAACCTTTACTTGGTCAATGCATTTACCACTGTGGTAATGATACACCAGAAAGGAAGGATTCTCTTTAGGATCCTAAGCTGAATGAATCAGTTGTTGGCCACTCTGTTAGCTTGAAAACCAAGAGAGAGGTCTCCAAGTACACTGTCAAATTAGTTACAACATTTGCATAATAGCGGTGTGGATGCACAACTGCTTGGCCTGTGCTCGGTTACACCTTTCTCCTCACTAGTGGCACTGGGCACACCCTGGGTTTCCCTGGGTCAGTGCTAGGACGGTGAGCCCTCCAAAAGGAGGCTAGTTTGAATGAAAAGCATGACATCGCCTAGAGTCTGCTCAGGTGTGATCTGGTAATGGGGAGACTGCTTCCAAGTCTGAGAGTACATCCCAAGGCCACGGAAAAGCAGCAGATACATTTTAAGAGACCTCCCACACTATTGGAACAGTTGCAGTGGGGTTTTTGTCTTTCTTCTGGTGGCGCAATCCAAATACCTGGAGTGGTCTTGTTGGACCTGCTGGCCATCACATTTCTTATGGTGATTGTTGCTGCTTCCCTGTCTTCTTTAAATGTTTTAAATACACATGTGGGAAGCTTCCAGGTTTTAATCGGTGGGTCTAATTGGAGCTAATAACTTTTTAAGATGCTTCTAATGGTCCCTTCTAACTGGATGAGGTTGAACTTCACAATGGCTTTAATGAAGCAGTTCTAACTGGAATATTACCATCAACTATGAAAGATATTTTGCTAGTTGCTCAGGTGCCACTCCTAGGAACAGGGTGTACATGGTTTAGATGATTCATATGCCGCCCTTAAATAGTTTCATGGTATTCACTGGACACTAATATAGATTTAGCATTGGCTTGATGTATTAACCCAAGTGTTTGGCCAAGCCCCCAAAAACTGTAACTGGTCCACTCCGATTGTATACCCAAATGCTGTCTGCAAGAGTCCTGAGAAAGAAGTGACCCACAGTATGATCCACCATACACATCAAGAGCAAATATCTTAAATCCACATTTCTCAACTTCGCTTAGGAAGCTTGCTGTTTTGCGGAAATCCTTCAGCCTTTGGGGGCAAGGTGATTGGGGGTATCCCATCAGATTTCAAGATCTGTGCACCAAACTCTGTTCTTTAGCTACTGCCACTTACTACTTTCCTTTTTGTATTGTTAATGTTCATTTCTTTACACAAAGTAGCCAAAGTAAAGATGCCTCTACTACGCTGAATAAAGTGGTTTTCTTGTTGCAGGTAGTATTAATCTGTAGAATATGTTTGCAAAGGCAGACCATAAGGATCAGCAAAGCCAAATAAGACTGGTCCCCGTATTTTTTTATAATCTGCATTTCTGGAAGCTTTGCTCCAATGAGTGTCCTCCTGAGGTGTAATAAAGTTATCACACAACACTGGCCCATCCCTATCCTGATTGCCATCCCTTAAGGCATATTCCTGGCAAGAAATTCAAAGTCCTGCCGCCACACACGACCCTTTCCCCCGCCCCCCCCCGACCCACCCCCTCCTACATTGCTGGATCCAGAGGAGAAACGTTGTTAATAATCTGGGCATGAAGCTTAATAGAAGAGCTGGGATGACAGTGATGGGAGTACAGAGGCCTGGTTTGGCGATGGAGAGCGTGACTCGCCACAAAAAATATTATTGAACCTTTCAAATGGTAATGAGTTTGATGGTCCTGATGAAGAAAACATGCATTCTGAGATTGATTAATGGGATGGTGCAGAATGTTCAAAATTCCCGGTGTTCGCAAATTTGCCATTTAGCTTGCAGGAGATGTGGCTTTTTAGGTTTTGCCTCGCCGAAGGATGCGCTCTGCGCATCTTTTCGGCGCAGGCGAAATCCTGTTGAGTTCCATAGTGTGGCTTGGTTCGGCCCTCGTCCTTGATTGGCTGGCTCCGTAAACGGAGCCTTGCCATTGGACGAGGGGCCTGTCCGTCAATGCCGGACCAGACACGGGGGCGTTCCCGACATTCTTTGGCTTTTGCCGACGTCACGGGACGCCGGGAACGCCCCCGTGTCTGGTCCGGCATTGAGCCGGCACCCTTTCCTTCTTGCGTGAGTGCTTTCCCGTCCGTGTCCCCTCCCGCCCCCCCCCCCCGTGTCCCCTCCCGCCCCCCGTGTCCTCTCCCGTTGCAGGCTGCAGGAACACGGAGCACGGAGCTTCCGAGTGCTTTCCCGTCCGTGTCCCCTCCCGCCCCCCCCCCTCCGTGTCCCCTCCCGCCCCCCGTGTCCTCTCCCGTTGCAGGCTGCAGGAACACGGAGCACGGAGCTTCCCCCGCCGCCGAATACACGCAGGCAGGCAGCAGGAGTCTGGAGGCTAAAGGCTGGATGCTGAGTCGCTTCTCACTAAAAGCGAAGGTGAGTGCTTGCTGCGTCTCATGTCGTCTGTGCCGTTCCACCCCCCCCCCCCCCCACCCCTCCCGCTGTCCATGGCTCTTTGTTTGTTTTGTTGCCTTATGTCGCCCCCCTCCCACTCTCCGTGCCTTTCCGCCCCCCCTCCGTTGCATAGTACCGTTGAGGCCAAAAAGTGCTTTGATTTGCATCTGGTTCCATGGTTCCCTTTCGGTGTGCGTGGTTGAGGGGGATTTGATGTAGTTTGTGTTATATAGTTGGGTTTGGTAAACATGACACCGTGACTTTACACCTCCGCCGTGAGTACGTTCCATAGTGAGTACCCGTGCAATGGACATGCATGCATTCCATACCGTGAGAAGTAGTGCATTTCATGTTCTCTTTCTCATACCATCAGTAAACAGTACATACAGTAATTATAAACTTCAGACCGTGAGTACGTTTCCTAGTGAGCACACATCCAGTGAGAACGCATTCCACCAGTGTTTCATACAGAGGGCCTGTGCTCCTCTTGTGATCAGCAGGCACTTCATATAGCAATGAGTAAGTGCTTATTTTATGCTACAGCAAACACCGAATAGACCGAGGATGTTCCATTTAATGTAAGCATTTGTTATCCATTCAGTATGCATTGTGGTACAGGGAGTGCATCTCAGAGAGAATGTTATATAAGCACGCATTTCAAACCGTGCCTACGTCAGACACTACTGCGCACTATGTACAGAAGTTAGCTTTCCATACATTCAATGTTGAATATGTCTCCTACATTCTGAGTCCCATCATTTTGGGCGTGGGAGCCGGGTACAGTACGTGATTCGAATGTACTTCTCGGAATATTTCCTGTTCGTCATTCGGTGATAGTTTTATCCTCCTCGCTGATGGCAGAGTGATCCTAGTGCATGCTTTATAAAGGTAAATCTGTGTTTTAGGGGTCGCTACTGTGTATGTATCATATCAAGGCAGCAAATGATTTTTAGTGTAACCTTTCACTTCTCTGGCTCCTGCTGTAAGTGTTCTGTGTTTGTAATTCAGGTGTACGCTGCAGCTGCTGACTCTCCGGTCGGCACGTGTTATTTAAACTTGCACTGCTGCTGCCTATGCCTCCGTTCTGTAAGTGATGCTTGCACTGCTCTTGCCTCTGCCGCCTGTGTGTGTAAGTTAATCTTGCACTACTGCTGCCTGTGTTGACTGTATGTAAGTGAAGCTTGCAATGCAGCTGCCTGCGCTGTGTGTAAGTGAAGCTTGTTTCTTCTAGGCAATGTAGTGACTTCTACTGTTTGCCAGCTTCATAACCCTAAACCTGCTGGTTCGTGAATGAGGGTAAAGTTTTTAATTAACAGGGTGGCCCTAATAGTTTAAATGAAGCATAAGCCATTTTTTACATTTTACAGATTTGCTAAAATCTTTTTCCTATTGGCGTTCACGAGATAAAGTTCACTTTTAGGACGGCGAATATAATTGAAAAGCAGATGATACCACCCAGAAGAGGACGAATTGACGGTTATGCAACTTAATGGTCCTCAGTTAGCTCATTATACCAGAGTTCATGTTTTATACAGTATAGTAAGCAAACCTCATCACCTCCTGTGTAACATTCTCTTCAGGCGATTAAAGGTACAAAATGAGGTGTCTTATTGTGTCGTGAGCCACTTGGGTAGACCCTTGGAACGTATCTGTGAAGGCAACATATGAACAATATTTACATTCCTTTGAAAATACATATCTTGATTTCCCTAGAATGGCTTCTTTGGCGTGCTTTTGAGTCATAGAACACATACTTAATGAGAAAATGTGACACGTGCACATTTTGTGATACAGACTACTTAAATTGAGTTTAATTTTCAGGATGTCAAAAGCCCTACCTGGTGCAGTCATTCATTGTATACGAAGGTTTTGTGTGTACTTAGTCCATTTATACAATTTACGACCGTAAGGTGCAGTCTCCCGAAAACTGTGACCCTCAACATGAAGTTTTTTGGATGCAGTAGGTTACTATATATACGAAGAAGAGTGGCACATCCTGTTGCAGGCTCTCCTAATAAGGAATAACATGAAGCATTCAGTGCCACCCGTACTCTCCATCTGTTCGTGTTATATGGTTGTGATGCAGTTCTGCCTAAACCTCTGCATTTTTGCAGGCATGTGCCCCTTCTGATCATAGTGGGAAGCATCTTTAGAATTAAGCATGTGAAGACTGCCTTTTAGCAAGTGTTTTAACTTCTAGTAATAGATTTCCTTTGTACCTGGTTGATCTAGCATGTGATGACAGGAGTGTAGTGAAGTACCAACTGTACCAGCTTGAGCGTGCTGGCGCCAGACTGATTAAAGTTAAGAAGGACCATTAATAATCATTTAATCTGCCACTTGCTTGTCACAAAACAGAAGGTGAAGACATGATAAGTAAACACAGCAAATGGGACCTCTGTAAATGAGTTACAAACGCGAGAATCTGAAATTGTGTCCTTCCTGGCCATTTCTTTAGCACAAGAGGCTGACCTTGGTTGTTCTGGGTGTGTGTGGGTGTGTGGCTCTGGGTGTGTGTGGGTGTGTGTGGCTCTGGGTGTGTGTGGCTCTGGGTGTGTGGGTGTGTGTGGCTCTGTGTGGCTGTGTGTGGGGGGGCTCTGTGTGGCTGTGTGTGGGGGGTGCTCTGTGTGGGTGTGTGTGTGGGGGGGCTCTGTGTGGGTGTGTGTGTGGGGGGCTGTGTGTGGGTGTTTGTGTGTGTCATTTGCGAGAGATTAAGCTATTGGCATTGTAAATGACAATGCCATTTATTTATGTTTAAAAAAAACAAATAAAAATAATGTCAAGAGCAATGCCAATAGCTCTAACTTTAACAAAGGCAAAACCATTGCATTGTAAATGCTTGTTAATCCAGGTTACTGGAGAGTTTCAGCCATTTTTTAATACCAGCATGTTCCATCGGAAGTAGGAGCCAGTCAGATGATTTAATAATATTGAACGCTTTTGCTGCCTTTTGCAAGCAAAGTCCAACAATATTTGTGCCCTACAATTTACAAGTTGTTTTATTTTTAATTATATATATATTTTTTTTATTTTTGTGGCCTCATCACCCCATATTTTGTGGAATGTCCTGAACATTTTGGTAGTTTTTATGCAATATACTTACAGGCCCCCGTTCAATTTTATAAATATTATAATAGTTACTGATGATTTTAATGCTAAATGAGGCATTTGCTATGATAACTTTAAATCACTAATTTGGGGCTTCACCTGGTTGGTGGGGGTGATGAAAGGGAAGATGCCCATTGGAAATTCCTGTAAGACCTATTGGATGGGCATGAAATGTTCACATGCTCAGGCCACTTCCTCCATCAACCGGTCTCTTGTACTTGCATAAGGAGTGTTTTGTCAAGTATTATGGTTCACATATTATTTGCAGGTGATAGAAGGCTTGGGCAGTGACCACAAGCTTGTTTTAATTTACGTTTGCCCTTCAGTTATTGCATTTGGCCCAGCTTCACCCTAGCTAACAGGCGTGAGAAGAAATATTTTGCAAACGATGCTTTCTTGCCTAGATAAGGCTGCCGAGGTCTTGAATGATATTGATACGTTCCAAAGAATTAATGATGTTATTTTGCATTATTTTATGGCCAAGTTTAGAGTGAGTTCATAAACTGACTACAGCCAGTGGCTTGATTAATGCAAATTTCAGAAAAGCAAGATGCGGTCTCTGGCCGGTCAGTAAACCTTGTCCTATTAACTGGCATAGTGAAAGGGAATTGTAATAGATTTAGCAAGGCAGTTTGAGAAGCAAAGCAGAAATAAATAAAAAATGTCTGGGAGGAGCTGGTCACGTTTTGAAAGATTCCAGATCCTTTTAAATAATTGTGCAGGGAGCAAAGTAAGAGTAGCATTGGATGCATTAGTAACAGTGAAGACATGGCATAATCTTTTTAATAATGAGTGCGGAAGCTCTGGGAGGGGGTTTCTTGTGAACCAGTTGCTTCCTCCCAAGTTCCCAATGTTTGTTATCCAGATTCATTAGTTAAGGAAAGCTCTGCAAATGAAAGCCCTGGCAGTGTAGTGTGCATGTAGACCTATATAAGTTTCATGTTTTAGCCGATGTATTGAAAATCATCTGAAACACAGGTAGACTGCGCAAAATTTGGGGGTTGTCTAATATCCAAATTATAGAAATGGTGGATACATCCAGTCCTGGTTTCTATAGACTATCTCCTCAGTAAAGATTATTAGCAGGATCCTTGTGGAGAAGTTGCAGATATGGGGAGCTGAGGGATTGGGGGACTCAGGAATAAGGTCTTATGCACTCCCTCATTGTGAAGTATGTTATGATCAAGGAAAAGAGCAGTATATCTCCAGAATTTATGGATCTGTGAACCGAGTTTGGTTAGGTTGGCAAGTCGAAATTGTGGCAGCATCTGTCTGAAAAAGAGTGTAAGAAAGCTCGGTGTCTGTTTCAGAAGATGCATTCCCCCTACTTGGGAAAGTATCATGGCTCAGGGGTTGACTGCTCAGTACCATTCTAAAAATGCATCATTCGGATGTGTGGTGGCACTGTTTTTATACTCTATGTATAAAAGCCATGGTATCAGAGCATAGCCTACCTGCAGCAGACAATTTGAGAATTAAGAGGAGCATTTCAGACTTGGTACATAGAAGACACCATCCTGGTATCTAGGGTGGTGATCCTGAAGAAATGCTTGGTTATTAAATATTTTACTTTTATGGACGACAATGGTGTAAAACAAACCAAGTTGGTGCTTAAGAGTGTTAGTTCCTTACCTGCTTAGTTGGACGCTTCAAGATGAATGTGAACTGAGGGAGCAGCAGATGTAGCTAAAATCGTTAATAGGACCATACTTGGCTTTAAGAGAAACAAAGATGACTATAGTTATCAGTCCTCCTTGTATATTCCGCCAAAAGCACTGCATTGTTTATATGAATAGGGTAAAGTTTAGGGTTTTGCCATGGTGTACCCGCTGCAAGGGGATGAATATAAATTCTTGTCGCACCTTGAGCTTACCTCTACCCAGCCCTACATGTGTCCACCAGGTTGATTTGGATTTGCTCAAGGATAGAAGAAGATGTGCCACTTTAATCTTGTGGGCATCGGTCATGCGGGACTTGGCAGGTATGATCCTGAGGACATCCTTGGAATGGAAGACCAGCTTTTGTTGATGTACCACAAGCAGTGGTGAAAATAAACTGCAGAGATGTTTGTGAATACCCTTGTTCTATTTGGTCATTCCACAAAAAAGTGCAACACTATTTGATTTGAGCGCTTACTTGATTCTAGAGATTTTGGAGCATGAAATAGTATCCAGTTGATTTCAGGCTGTCATCAGACTTGTGCTGGGTTGGAGACCCTAATGTGAAGACTGGAAAGGAATCGAAATTTGCCTAGCGTAGTAACGGTAACTTTCAATTCTATTAAGGACACGGAGGCGAGGATTATGCTTTTCTCTCTTCGCTGTTTATTCACATAACACCGCACAGCAGCCAGAAAAGCATCAAAACTTGAAAAAAATCTTAGTATTCCAAACACAGGAATATCAGAAAACATCGTAAGAACATTTAATAACTACAAGTCCCATGAGATCAACATTAGGCAGTCCTTTCTTAGTGTCCATAAATCCCAATATAAGGCGTCCATCCTGTGAACTCCTCCTCTTTCTTCGTTGCGAGTCAGGCCAAAGTCTCAAGCATCTCGTTTCGCACCATCATTCCCTAGCGGAAAAAAGAACAGCGTGAGCTAAGCCATACCCGCTAAGCTTGAAGGCAAATCAACGAAAGCATTGCAACAAGTCAATGACATGCAACCAAAAAGAACAGTAAACCATAATGCAATCCGGAAAACAGCTAGGCAAATTTCGATTCTATGTCAGGACCGGAGGCTTCGGATTATGCTTGTTTAAAGCTTGTCCACCACCAAACTAGCAATATCCACCACCGGCTTAAAATAGAACCTTTTGAAGGTGGAATCCGAAGACCAGTCCGCAGCGCGCATGAGGTCTTCCAAACGTGCCCCAAGGGCAAACGCTTTTGAGGCCATGGCCCCTCTAGCTGAGTGAGCTCCGAACTGCCTCGTATCAATACCAGCTTCCTGCATCACCCAACGCACCCACCGGGCTATAGTGGGGGAAGAGACAGCCTTGTGAGGTTTGCGCAGCGCGATGAGTAACTGCCGTTCGCCCGGAGGGCGAAGTTCCGTCGTGACCTCCTCATAGGTTTTCAAACACTGTACCACACACAACTTAGGGGCATCTGCAAATGCCGGATAAGAAATAGACCTTGTAGCCGATTTCGTGCGGCGGCCCACGGTAAAGGTCACCCCATCCGGGGAGAACGCTCTCGCCGTGACATCTAGGGCACGCACATCAGACACTCTGCGACAAGACACTAAACAGAGGAGCATCGCCAGTTTAGCTGATAGTTCCTTTAAGGAGAGATACTTGTTAGGCTGCCAGGAAAGAAAAAGGTTCAACACCACGTGAACATCCCACAGGACGGAATATTGTGGCTCCGGCGGTAAAGCCAGACGCACTCTTCTGAGGAGCCGACACACCAGGGGGTGTTCCCCGACCGCCACTCCATCCAACTGCACATGAGCTGCTGATATGGCAGAACGTATCGTGTTAATAGTCCGGTATGCTAAGCCGGCAGTAGAGAGTTCTGCAAGAAAATTCAGGATGGGAACGAGGCCTGCGACCATGGGATCCAAATCCCGTCGAAGACACCAACGAGCCCACCTGGTCCAAGCCGATCTATACCTCTTGGCAGTGCTGCCTGCCCAGGCCTTGGACAAAAAGTGCTGAGCTGAGTTCGAAAGGCCAGGGAGCGACCAACGTCGCCTGAAAGCCTCCATGCCATGAGGCGGAGAGAACCCTCGAGGAGATGGTGAGGGACCCCGTCTGGATTGAGGAGAAGACGAGGAAGCCGGGGGAGTAGGATTGGAGAATCCCAGGAAAGTTCCAGAAGAACTGGAAACCACACTTGCGACCTCCACACGGGCGTCACCATCACCACGTCCGCCGTTTGACGGCGAATCTGAGCCATGGCCCGCACTATCATGGAGAAAGGCGGGAAGGCATGCGGTCGTTCCTGGCTCCAGTCTTGGAGGAACGCATCCGTCGCCTCCGCCCAGGGATCCGGTCTCCAGCTGAAAAACCTCGGCAGCTGGAAGTCCAGACGGGACGCAAACAGGTCTATGGAAAAAGGACCCCAGCATGCCGCCAGCCAGCGGAACACTTGAACATCCAGCTTCCACAGGCTGGAGTCTCGAAGGTATCTCGAGTGCCAATCTGCTACCTTATTGGCCCGACCCGGCAGGTATTCCGCCGTTACCGAGACTTGATGGGCGAGACAATAATCCCAAAAGTCTTTCGCCAGATCCGCTAGGGCTCTTGATCACGGACCCCCTAAATTGTTCACATACCGAACCGCCGAGACATTGTCCATCCGCAGAAGGACGCATGACTTCACCGAGTCCCTCGTCCAGCAACGGACGGCGAACGAACCTGCTAGAAGCTCCAAGCAGTTGATGTGAAGTCGTTGTTCGTCGGACGACCAAGCACCGCCTGTGGAGAAATCCCCGCAGCGGGCGCCCCAGCCGGACCTGCTGGCGTCGGACTCGATCACCAAGTCCGGAACGGACCCGAAAATCGCACGGCCGTTCCGTGCCTCCATGTGGGCGAGCCACCAAGACATTTCTTCCTTGACTTCCACCGACAGGGGAATCAAGCGGTCGTAAGAGAGCCCTCTGCGCAAATGGTGCGCTTTCAGTCGCTGAAGGGCCCGATAGTGAAGAGGGCCCGGAAATATCGCCTGAATTGACGACGAGAGAAGGCCCACTACTCTGGCCACCTGCCGGAGGGAGGTGTGCGATTTGGAAACAGTTTGCCGAAGCACATGTCTGATTTTGGCCATCTTCCTGGACGGCAAACAGAGTCGATTTCACCGAATCCACCACAAAGCCCAGGAACACCATTTGCTGGGCGGGCGTGAAAACCGACTTCTCCCTGTTGACAATAAAACCCAGACCTTGCAACAGGGCGATTGTCTGAGACAGATGAGCGGCCAACTTGCTCGGGTCCTGGCCCAGCAGCAAGATGTCGTCCAGATAGACGATCAGCCGAATCCCCTGACTCCGCAGGGTTTCGATGGCCGGGTGCAGAATTTTTGTAAAGCACCCAGGGGCCGAGGAAAGACCGAACGGAAGGGCCTTGAACTCGAACACCATTCCTTTCCAGCAAAACTGGAGGAAACGGCGATGCGGGGGGTAAATAGGAACCACCAGATACGCATCTTTGAGGTCCAGACGGACCATCCAGTCGTTAGGGAGCAAAACGTCTCTCAGTAGATGGATGCCCTCCATCTTGAAGTGGTTGTACACTACCCAGCCATTGAACTCCCTGAGGTCGATGACTGGCCGTCTGCCCCCGTCCACCTTTTCCACAAGACAAATATTGCTCAGGAATCCCCCGGGGTGGCGCGTTGTTCGACAAATAGCCCCTTTGCGCAGCAGCGCCGAGACTTCTTTGTCGATCAACAGCACGTCTGGCTGAGAAAAAGTTATGGGCCGAGGAGGCTGTAACTGGCACGGTTGGTCGTAAAACTCTATGCGGAACCCCCGCACGGTCTGAAGGACCCATGCGTCCGTCGTAATAGCCGCCCATGCCTGGGGGAAACATGCCAACCTCCCCCCAATAACAACTTGATCCGCAGGGATAACACTCACCGTGTGAATTGTTGCCGCCGGAGTCGTTCCGGAAGTTTCCGCGTCCTCGGAAACGCTGACCTCTGGTGGGGTAAAAGTTGTTGTAGTTCGCAGAGGAATTGTAGCCTCCTCTGCCGGAGCCATGCCCTTTCCCGGGCTGTTGCTGACCACCACGGCCGGTCGTGAGGCCCCTACCACGACCAGCCCCTCGGGAAAAACGCTGGTGGAAGACCCGCTTGATGGTTGGCTGGGCCTTGTCCAGGGAGGTGAAGGTGGAAACAAACTTTCCCAGCTCCTTAATGAACGGCTCCCCAAAGAGACCTCCTTGGGCAACAGCGCCAGCTTCCGATGAAGCCAAATCACCCAACTTGGGATCCAGTTTAATCAGCAGCGACCGACGCCGTTCGGTCGAAAGGGCACAGTTCGCATTCCCCAGGATAATAACGGCCTGCTGCGCCCAGTTGGACAACACCTCCGGGCACATGGCGCTGCCAGACGCCTTGGCTTCCTCGGCCATATCTAGGATCTTGGTGAGGGGGCCAATGGTGTCCAATAGCTTGTCCTGACAGGAGCGCCAAGAACGGTCGATTCCCTTACGGGGGTCCTTCACGAACTTCGCCAGGAAGGTGGCCATTTTCCCATCTAGTTCCGGCGTCATGGCCACCTTCCCATCCAAAGTCGGGCGGGCACTTTCGCCCCTCAAACAACTGCGCGCCTCCTTCTCCAAGGGCTTGCAGAGGCGGCCCGCCACAAATTGCGCCACCTTGTCACCAGGTGCCCAAGCAGCCGACCGTGGGTGCATGATTTCATCCGGGTCGAGCATGCCCGAAGTGTCCTTGGGCAACTCCGTCGAATTAGATGCCGGTCGCCATGACAGCACTGAGTCTTGGTCGTCGTCGTCCGTATCCGCGGGGGAAAAACCCCCTGGGGAGGCCGGGACGGCATCCACCGGCGTCGAAGGGGTCTGAGGCGGGGGCGCCTCGGAGGCCGACCCGGACGCCTTAGCCAGGAAAGCGTCTCGTAGGCGCTCGAAGGCGTCCTTGTGCACCACTGGGACCCGCGTCCCCACGTGGCTTCTTGGCAGCCGGTGGCCGGCTAGGATCGTTGGCGGGCGACCCCGCTAGGGCCGGTGCCAACTTGGCACATTCCTCAACAATGCGGGCTGATAGTCTGTCCTCCATAGGCCCAACGATTTCCTGCACGCAACGGTAAATCGACTGATCCACAGCTGCATAGAACTCGTCGTCTTGGAGGTATTGGTGTGACTCCTCCTCCTCAACGTAGTACCCCTCAGCCATGGCGTCCACCACGCAGTAAAGAAGAATCAGGTATCTGAGGGTTCCGATGGCGTAGACAAACAGCCACGTGTGGGCCAACCGGAGGTTAGCGAGGATTGTTGGCCGGCGGAACCAGGCAATCAAGAAGGCAGCACCAGCCTTCACAGCGCGCCGACCCTCTCTCCAGAGACCGGGTCGCACCGCCTCCCAGCGCGCTTGAGCGGGTAACACCCCAGCGGAAGCTGATGAAGGAAAAGGTGCTGAAAATCGCCCGCAGGCGTCAACGTGGTCACAACCACCAGTACAGACCCCACCGGGGCGTTCAAGCACAGGACAGTACAACCCAAGAGGGCGTCAGGGTTAGGCGGTAGCAGGGCTCCTGCGACGTCGACTCCCCAGCGCGGCTCCAATCAGCGAGACGGAAGCAGCGCGCGGGCAGGCGAGACGCAACGGCGCCCTCTAGCGGCGAAGTCAACACCGCGGAACACACGGGGACATCACGTAAGGGGCGAAGGCATCCCCGCGATGGAAGGGGCTCTGGAAGGGAAAAAACCCCACAGACCCCCCAAAGCAATAGTCTATGCAAATAGAATACCAATATGCAAGAAGAACACAAGACCTCAGCAAACACAAAAATGTGAAAGAGAGGGAGAATAGTACTTAACTGACTGCGAAGCAGCGAAGAAAGAGGAGGAGTTCACAGGATGGACGCCTTATATTGGGATTTATGGACACTAAGAAAGGACTGCCTAATGTTGATCTCATGGGACTTGTAGTTATTAAATGTTCTTACGATGTTTTCTGATATTCCTGTGTTTGGAATACTAAGATTTTTTTCAAGTTTTGATGCTTTTCTGGCTGCTGTGCGGTGTTATGTGAATAAACAGCGAAGAGAGAAAAGCATAATCCGAAGCCTCCGGTCCTGACATAGAATCTTTTACCCCACTTAGATTTTGGAGTTTATCATACTTCTCAAAGACAGAATCCCAGAGAAACCATGCCTGCCCTAGCAATGGGCGTCAAGCTAAACTTACATGCACTTTTTATGGTTGCAGGTTCTGAGTGTCCCAAATAAGATGTTTTTGGCAACTGTACGGTCTTTTTGGAATAAACAAGATTTATTAAAGCATCTTTTAAAGTGACGCTTTTGGTAAATTGATTGGATTTGTAATCCAATGTAGATTTGACTTAGATCAAAAGAAACTATTTTTGTTGGGTTGGCCTTCATATTCCTCACCCATCTCCCGTCTAACTTTATTCTTGCCTATCGGTGAGAATCCCAGCAATGCTACCTTCGCTGAAGGAAACAAAATAAATCTGAATGGAAGATCAAGAACCGAATGTCTGCACATTAACAATGCAAGCTCTAGGAAGAGCATTGCTCCACTAGGCACCACACACTGCAAGAGGATCGTCCTTTCCCCTTGCCTAGATGGCCCGTTGCGGCTTCTTTCAGGGATATTGTCCATTCCCTGGGGGTGGTTTACCGCATAAATCATGCAAAAGACATTGCCTGCTTTCACTTGACAACTTTCTTCTCGATGCGAAGAGTTCACACTATTAAATAGTGAGTCTTGCTTTCAGCAGTCGAGAGGATCTGCCTTATGTGGTCCCCACTGGGACTGCTGCTGCCAATTGCTTGTCTTGCATAATGCAAGGCTGGTTAATACTGGACGGAATTATGCAAATGAGTTGCAAGCTCCATAGGGCAGGAAGTATACATTACTTTCACATTTAAGCTTACTTCAAATCACGCCAGCACTGAGAAAGACGCCCAGCCACCAGGGATCAGTTTGTAACCTAGCAACGATCTAATACAAGAGAGACCTAGAAGGAGGGCACATCATTAATTTGCACAATAACCGTTTCAAGATTATCCTTTGATGTGAACGGCTCCTAATGGTCATTAAATTGTTTTCACTACTGCAGACAAGACATTTGTGCCTCGTCACGGAGGATCCAGGTACAGCATTGCTAATTAGTACAGAGTCTAAGTTAGATCCCTGGAAGACCAGAAAGGAATGACTGATGTCAAACACTGTTGCACCAATGATGCGACCCACTCATACAATTTATTCCCTGGATTCCCTCCATGTTCATTAGTGTAAAGAAGCATTTGTGCTGTCGTAACTTGCACATACCATGTGCACCATTCGCGATGACGCTTCTGTCTGGGACACTACCAACAGCAGTGAAGAAAGCAGTGACCACCCATCTTCTGAAAGAGCTATCTTCTGAATTTGATTTTGGGGCCAGTTTCAAATTAGAGGGAAGATACGTTGTTCAGCAACTTTAACCCACTGAAACTGCTATCTTGCACCATTTTGAGTTGTGCTCCGGGCCTGAGCAACGCAAAAATTAGCCTAGATCACCCGTTTATGCAGCGTGAGAAAACCAGTGGATGCAAAGATTGTTTGGACACTGGTTCTATTGGCAGCCTTTGACAGCCAGTCACAAGATTTTGCTAGAAAGGCTCAGTATAAAAGGGCTTACTCAAATAAGCTGGATTTAGTAGCCTTTGTCCCTCGATTTACTGTATTCTTGTTTCCGTGCTGGAAGGGGGAAGAGACCACTCCTCCCAGCATCCTTTGCCCGGCCTGGAGGCCGCAACATGTCATTCCTGGGTACCGGAGCTAAACTGTTGAGGTGTCCCACGGCACGGGACCCTCTATTTACTGCATTCTTGTTTCCGTGCTGAGAGGGGGAGAGACAACACCTCACAGCACCAGCTGCCCGGCCCGGAGGCCACAACACATAATTCCTAGGTGCCATAGCACCATAAACTGCTGAGAGGTGTCCCTCAGTGTGTAAAACCCCTGGGCGTGGTCTGAACGAAGACCAGACCAAGAGCGGTCCCGTCTTCAACTGTTTTTGCCTTGAGGAGGCTGCCACCCCCCTAGTTTACTGAGAAGCGAGTAGGGCATGTCCATTGGGTAAGTCCCAACATAATAGCATATTGTCTTATACCCTGTTTAAGTGGTGAAGCCAAGCTAGATTTTCTGACTACTGCACCTAAGGTGGTTAAAGGGGAAGCGCAAGGTACCAGGCGCTAAAGATACTGGCATCAAATTCACAAATAGCACCACCGTGAATTCATTATTGGCTCGAGCAATAGGAGTAATTACCACTGAGATTGACCTGGCAGAATGTAGGTTATTGCTGGATGTAGGGGGTATGGCATTATGCTACGGGCTCAGTCAACACATGATTTACAGACTACCCCTCCAACCCAGCTAGGCGCAGAGAACAGCCAGAGCATCCCAGACGTGTCTACTAGAATGCCCCCAGGACGGAGCCGTACTGGATAATCCAAACAATAGTATCTGCTCACTCATACCCAAAAGGAAGTGTCAAGCCAGACGCTCTGGAGGAACCAAGGGCCCTAAAAGTCCCTCTCACTTACAACCGAAACAGTATCGCTCTGTAAATGTGGAGACGGTGACTGGTTGTAAATCTGGATTGGATAGCAGTGCTTGGCATAATCAAATACACTATTTCGAAACATATTTCCCTCAATCGAAAGATTGTCTGCACTGGAATCTGTTGTTACAGAGCTGGAGAGAGGGATTGAGCCTATCATGGAATCTATCCTCTCCCTTCATCCCTTGGATTCCAGGTTTCCGGGTGGGAACGCTCCAATTGGTGGATAGACCTCGTCTCAAGGTTCTGTCCCCGAAGGCCTGGATACTTGTCTTACTAAGTTACTAAGTCACCCCAGCTGCTTTCCCAACCTAGATTATCCCTGGTATTGCCTGCCCCAAGGAATATAGCAGGTGGGGTGAGGAAATCAAGTAGATGATCAGAACGAAAGGAGACAAGAGTTGTGGGGGGAGGAGTGGTGCCACAAGAAGCAGTGCCTCCTTGCTTAAATGTACTACCTGATTGCTCTCCCTGTGTAGTAATATTGCCAGGGGTACAGTGCACTAGTGTAAATACTACAGAATCTACTGTCCAATTTAAAAACCAAGTATGCCATTGGTTAGCTAAAAATGCATATTTTAACTGCAAGGATTGTGATGACATTTTGTTTGTTAGAAGGGTTGGGTGGATTCGTCCCTTGTCCAAAACCCTAGAAGGAGGTTGTGTTGTAATCTTCTGTAGGTCTCCTGTCCAGGCTAAGCGAACAATCCAAAGGTTCGACTCATTGACTATGAAGGATACTGGCATTACCATCTTCCCTCTTGGCTTTTTTTATCGATGCTTACAGCCCAAATTTCCAACGCGGGATAGCACAGAATATTACCCTGCCAGACAATCCATTTCTACTACTAATATATTTCTCCATTTGGCTGACCTGGGCTACAAAGACTGACTCCAGGGTACCCCATTCCTGGATACTTAACGCGAGGTCCCTTGGTCTGGCAGAAGGTCATATTAGTAAATTACCATTGAGACGCCTCTCTGTACCGAGTGGGGACCTCTGCTGAGAGTGCTCATCTGTAATATGGCTGGTATAAGGAGATAAACTGGTAGACCCAGAATGGCTTAATTTTGTCATTGATTTTGACATTATTATGTCCCAGGAAACCTGGGCACAGAAGCCGGTTGGCTGGGATGGCTATGAAAGCTTTAACATGGCAGCGACCCCCTCCCCTGATCATAGATCGCGAGGTGGGCTAACCATACTAGTTCATCAACTACAAGCAACTAAGAGTTTTTCCAGTTCCCTTGAGACACACTGGGATACAGATCTTATGGGTGATTGTCTCTGAAGATTTCCATTTATTTCTTTAACTCTATCAGCAATCCTGGGTGCCAGATTGAGGCCCTTTTTGAAGCAGTAATCTTCCTAGAGGCTAGATCATATTCCTATTTTAAATATTTCAATATCACAATAGGGGGGGATTTAATGCTAAGTTAGGAATTAACACAAATGATTGTAACCCTTTTGTAGGCGATGATTCTTTGACTAGGGATGTAGGCTCTGATAAAAGGGGTTGCAAGCTATTGGATGCACTTGGTCAGGCTGGTTTGCAAAACGTTATGTCTAGTGGGCCTGGCTTGTGCAGTGAAGTGCTCACTTTTGTGCTTCGGGGGAGGGACTATTATGGATTGGGTTTTTATTTCTAGGTCTCTAGACAATAATGCTAGCTAAGGGATGGTACATGAAACCTGCTTCGGCAACCATAACCCTACAGAAATTATTATAAGAGTGAATGGCATTTTGGGTGCAAATCCTGCTGCAGGCCTGACCAGTTTAATTGTCAAAGATAGTGGACTTATGGTGAAGTGGTGCTACCTTCCAGTCCCAATCATGATTAAATCTGTAGTTAGTTCTAATTTAGGAATTATTATGGAGCCCTTATTAGCCCTTGGCACATCTCCAGCCATGACTTTGGAAGCGTTTGACTAATTAAATAGTTCTACTAACACCATTATGAGGGATAGGTAGCGCAAACATAAGGGGACAAAATTAGGCTAGTTCGACAAAGCATGTATGCAAGCCAGCAGGTACCTGCGTGAGGCCCTCATTTCTTAACATTTTAACCAGGATACTATTAAGGAAGCAATAAAAGCCTATTAATTAGCCATTGGGAAGTGGAAAACTGAGCTTAAAGAGGCTTCTTGGGAACGGTTGGTGTCTACATTTATCACTAGAGATTCTAGGGATTTTTGGGACGTGGTCAATGGTAGGCATCTAATGTGGCTGCTCAGGATGACGTAGGTTTTTCCATCCCTCTAGCTCACAGGGTGGTTCTTTATCACAGGGTATATGCTTTGGATATTGTGCCTGTAGCTATGAGTAAAGATAGTGGCCTGTACCCTCTTGAGATTAGATTTGATCTAAAGGACGTCTATGCAGCTATTGTTAGCAGCCCCTCCAACAAAGCCCCTGGTCCAAATGGGATACCTATGGACTTATAGAAGGCAGAACCACATCTCTGGGACTTTGTTCTGACTAATGTACTAAATGCTGCAGCCCAGATAGGCTTACCCCGCCTTGGAAATCTGCTATAACAGTTCCAGTATTTAGAAAGAGGAATTTAGAAAGAGGAATAAGCAGGATCCCACCTGATAGACCAATTTCGCTGTTAAAATCTGTAGTGAAGGTGGTAGATCATATTGTTTTAAAACATTTGGAAGCCTGGGCCCAAGCAAACAACATTGTTTGGCCTGTCCTGTATGGATTCAGTGACGGAATGAGCAAATTAGATCAATGTATGAAACATAACCTCTTGATAGGTAAATAAATAGCGGCGAAACAGGGGGCCTTTTTCTTGCATTGATGGACCTTAGTAGCTCCTTTTATTGGGTAAACCGGTCAAAGCTCTGGGATAATCTGGGTGTATTAGGATTACCTTCCCACCGGATCAATTTTCTTAGAGCCCTACACACGGACGTAAATTCCTGTGTCTGATATCGTTTGGAGGGGGAGTGCACCCAATGATTTAATCTCCCACAGGGGGGTAAGACAGGGTTGTGTGATGGCGCAAATTTTATTTTTGTTATACGTAAACAGCTTGAATACCTGTTTGATCGACAAAGGGGTTGATCTGCCCAAGATAAAGTCAGTTAGTGTGCACTCCCTGCTCAATGCGGATGACGCTGTATTAATGGCCAGAACAGCGAATGGGCTAAAGCTATTGGTCGATCTTTTCGTGAACTTTATGGATGACCTGGATTCGGATTCAAATATCTCCAAGACTTATTATATGGTTTGTGGGAGGGAGGCTGCAAAGACTAGACCTATAGACAAAGGAGCGACTAATTATTAGGGTCTCTAATTTTCCATATTTGTAACATTTGACCATCAGAACAATTGGCTTACCTGCATATCGAACCGATGCTCTAAATTTAGTCAAGCCTGTAGTGCTCTTTTTAGATTATCCTCATCAATAGGCAACAAACCCATTCTGTCCCTACTGCAAATCTATAGAATGAAATATATCCCCAGTGGAAGGTCAAGTTAAATGGGCCCCACTGGATTTCAGTATGGTGTGACGAGATACGGAATTTTGATAAGAATGTTATTGGGGATTGTATCAGGTGCACGTATGGCCATAGATACTGTTGTTACATTATATGAAAACTGTTACATGCTCCCTAGACTGTATGGACATTTTTAATAAGCCACAGTTGCTCAAAAAAGGAGATCTGCGCCTCTTTAGGGAATGCTTCTTAAACCAACTAAAGGATGAGAGGGAAGCCTTGTGTTGGAGAAACACACCAATAGATCCTTCTTGCTCCTGAGAACTGCAATAGGTATCGAACCGAATCTCACAGCTATTAGACATCCCTGGGACAGATCATGGTTTGAGTTCTATCCGTACAATGATCTGTTTCACCCCCCCGCAAAAAAAAGTTTTTAATACCGCTTTTAAAGTCCAGGGGTTTCGTCCAGTTTCAACCTGCCTTTTTACATTTACAGCTATTGCCTTATCATGCAGTGATGCTAGCAGATACTGCCTATCTAAAATGAGCTCTTTACTGGAATAAAATCACATGCGCCTAAATCAGAATGATTTGATAGACAGGCTGTCTTTTTTTTTAATTTTTTTTTTATATGTGCCTAGTGTTTACAGATAGTGTGATCTGGGCGCAGTGTGATGGACTGTATTTTAATGGTTTTAATGTTTTTGTTTTTTGCAATATATTTTATGATTATGATGCATAAAAGAATAAATATGTATTACTACTACTAGTACCTTTTGTCTGAAATCTGAGTTGATCTCTCATCCTCTGTTCTTTTAAGCATGTATGCGGATCACCTACCAGTTTGGTATTGTTGCATCTATATATTCATACCATTTCAGTGAGAATAAATGCAGTCTAATGAAGCATATTATGCAGAAAAAGTTGACTAATAAATGCACATTCACAAATTTATTATTACAGTGCGAAGGGCAAATGTCATTACTTTTGTGAAATGTAACTGATTTGAAAAAGCACTGATTATTGCCTCACAAATTTCATTCTACAATCACATCACAGAGAATAAAAACTGTGGTCGCAGCTCTGTAGACCTAATTATGATTGTCTCACTGCACAAATGTAACCCCTTGTTGGCTGATTATAGTTAAACACCTTAGTTTAGGGTTGCTACATGAGCTCCATGCTTTTTAACACCTATATGGCTCCATTGGCAGAGATAGTCCTTCCTTTCGGCATAAAGATCATCACCTACGCAGATGATACTCAATTGGTTGTGGCATTAAACCACCCTGAGGGATCATCCTGCTCTCTAGGTTCCTGCCTAGAGGCGGTAGCCGAATGGATGGATCTATCTCACCTTAAGCTAAATGGGGATAAAACAGAATTGATGTTTTTGGGCAAACCTCCATCACCCTCTTCGGCACTCATATGGCCGACTTGTCTTGACCCTATTCCAGCTCCTAAGCAGCAGATTAAGAGCTTGGGCATGTGGCTTGACCGCTCCCTCTGTTTCAATCATCAAGCCACCAAGCTCTCTGCTACATGTTTTGGCCTAATGAGAATGTTAAGAAAAATCCTTCACCTGCTCCCTTTCCAGGCGAGAAGGATTATGGTGCAAGCCCTCCTACTGTCCCGCCTGGATTATGGGAATGCTCTGTATCTGGGCTCCCCTCAGTCCACAATCCAGAAATTACAAGTGATCCAGAATTGTGCGGCTCGCCAACTTCTCCAGATTCCTCGGAGACAATCAGCGAAACCTGCACTGAGGAATCTTCACTGGCTCCCAATTCAGGCTACGATACATTTCAAGGCCATGTGCCTGGCTCATAGAGCCATGTGGAAATCAGGCCCAGCCATCATCCAGTCCCTGGTCGCCCCATACCAACCTCCCAGGAGTCTTCGTTCTAGCTCCGCTTCCCATGCCACCACAAGGAAAGTACGAAGATCTAGATTAGGTGGGCGCTCTTTCTCCCTGAATGCTTCAAATTTCTGGCATTCTCTCCCCCCCCCCCCCCCTTCCTCTTCGAGGGGACCCAAACATACTGTCCTTCCATAAACTTCTCAAAACCCATCTTTTTAGTACTACCCATTAACATGACGTGCTTCTGTTTGTCCGTCCATAAGCACTAGGAGGCCTCAGGGTAGCTACGCGCTATAGAAATTTAATTTCATTCATTCAATTTCATTCATTTATATCCTTTTCACACACAAAAACAGTATTGCATAAACCAAACATACAGATTCACTTGATGTATTATAATATTAATAGGGAGTCCAGAGGCGAGGTATAACAGTGATTTTTAAAACTTGTTACAGCTGCACTTTCGTTAAGGAGGAGGTGGCTGGGTGCGAATGCGCCCGCTTTGCTATCTCCTTTAATGCACACTCATCCATCTCTGGCCTACTAGTTTATCGCCCCCCCAGGAGCCATCTCTGACTTCAAGGCAGCTATTATCGATGCTGTTGGCTCACTGGCGCTAAAGGCGTCGAGCTTCTACCTGATCGGGGACCTTAATCTTCATTTTGATCACCCCAATGACCCCGAAATCAGCAGCTTGCTTGCTGTTTTCGCTGCTTGCCAATTAAAACAGTCGGTAGTGGGCCCCACCCACTCAGCCGGGCATTTACTTGATCCAGTGTTTTCCAACATCCCTTCTCTTGTGGTCCAGACACCTAGCCCGATGTGTTGAACGGATAATTTTTTTGTTACTCTCTTTGTCCCCCTCTCCACGGTCATACCTAGAACTAACCTCAAGGCTACTCTCTCAGACTTTGCTGGCATAAACTTAATATAAAGATCTGTGTTCCACCCTGACATCCTCCCGCACTGTTTTAAGCACTGACCCCGAGCAAGCTTGCAACACATTTTGAGACTGGATACTCCATGCTCTAGGCTCCTTGATCCCAGCCAAATGGTCTAAGGGCCGTTGTTCGAAGTCTCATCCCTGGTTTGATGACTCCTTGGCTGCTTCACGCAGCTTTTGTAAAAAGCTAGAACACGCTTGGAGAAAGGCCTACGACTCCGTGGCAAAAAAGCTCTATCAGAAAGCGATTAAACGCTATCACAAGGCTATACATCTGGCTCGCTCGGCCTTTCTCACCAATGAGATTAAGGCCGGCAACAATCCTGTCAAAAGCATCTTTAAAATACTCCATGATTTTAAAACCAGGAAAGATCCCTCTACTGCATGTATCGCGTCTGAGCAACAATGCGAGGATCTAGCCACTTTCTTTGTTCAAACAGTTGAAACTATCTATAACTATAACCTACGGACCCTGCTCTCACTGCTATTCTTCGGCCCACTACTATCCTAGCAGCCACCCCCCCTATATCCCACGACGAATTCCTTAAGTAAGAGGGTCAAATCTGGTTCCCCTACTGATCCCATGAAACCTGTCCCAATTCAGAGATGCTCTATCTGTGTTATTGACAACTATATGTCAGATCATAAATTCTTCTTTTACCCAGCAGTAGTGCCCACGCCGTGGAAAACAGCGAGGGTGGTCCCCTTGCTGAAAAAACCCACTCTAGTCCCAGCTAAACCGGAAAACTTTAGTCCCATATCCCTGCTACCCTGGGTCGCAAAAATTGCTGAAGCCCACGCTAACAACATTCGTTCTGGCCGCCTGAGCAACACTGGTGCCTTAGATCGCTCCCAGAACGGGTTCCGCCCGGGCCATAGCACCGAGACTGCGCTTGTAGTGTGTGAACATCTATGTACCATCCTGGATGAGGGACAGACTGCGGCTCTCATCCTGCTCGACCTCAGCGCAGCGTTCGACACGGTCTCCCATAAGATCCTCTTGCGCCGTTTGGAGGAGGTGGGGGTGGTAGGTCCGGCCCTGGAGTGGTTCCGTTCTTTTCTAGCTGACAGATCATTTTAGGTTGCGCCCCCCCCCCCCTTCCTCTCCCATGCTCATGCCATCAAGCAGGGGGCTCCTCAGGGCTCGGCATTCAGCCCGGTCCTGTTTAACCTCTTTGTTCAACCACTGACGGCGGTAGCAAGAGACCATGGTCTGACCATGATTTTGTACGCCGATGATACGCAGCTGGTGGTGGCCCTCTCTAAAGACCATACTCGGGTTGCCGCGCATTTTCAGGCTGGCCTTGCAGCGGTCGTGCAGTGGATGACCACCAATTGCCAGCAACTCAATGCCAACAAGTCAGAGGTGCTACTGGTGGGGAAAGACAAGGGACTCTGGAGCAAACATTGGTGGCCGAATTCTATGGGTAGTGCCCCACCCCTAAGTCGGCTGCAAAAAACTTAGGGGTCTGGTTCGACGCCAAGCTGGATTTCCAAAAGCATACCAAGAAGATCGCTGGCACCTGCTTCGGTCTGCGACCTATGCTTGGCTTCTTTGACCCACCCGCCAGCTGATAGTCCAAGCAACTATTCTGTCTAGGTTGGACTACGCTAATTCACTTCTATTGAGAGCCAATAAGGCGGAAGTCACGCGCCTTTTAAGGGTCCAGAATGCAGCTGCACGAGTCCTTCTGCTGCTCCCTAGAACATGCTCTGCGACGGGCGCTTTGCTGCGCCTGCACTGTCTGCCTGTGCCTCAAAGGATTCAATTTAAGGCACTCTGTCTGACCTTCAAAATTCTAAAATGGTCCTCTCCTGAGATTTTGTCCAATCTGCTGATCCCCTATGTACCTACACGCCAGCTGCGCTCGGCCGACCATTTCCTTGCCACGGCCCCTGGGTGAAGCGTCTTAGAGCAGGGGGTCGGTCCTTTCGGAACCTTGCTGCTAACCTATGGAATTCCCTCCCTGTGCAGATCCGCCGTCTAGACTGCCTTCTGTCCTTCCATAAAGCAATTAAAACTCTCTTATTTCCTAGGGCCTAGCTTCCACTCCTAGGTTCTAGCTTCTGCACTCTGTTGGCATGGCTATAAGCGCCGGGACGCCTCTTTGCTGAAGCATCTGTCGCGCTATACAAAACTTCCAAATAAAAAAATATAACTATTGTTGAGGGAGGAAAGTAGCTTCATGGCCCTTGTTGTATTGAGATCCTTGACTGGGTTGGTGCCTCCTCCTTAAACTTCAAGAACTGTTTCACTCAAGTCATTAGTTGGATGAATTGTTACCATCTTCAGTGTAATACGAAGAAAACTGAAATCCTACTTTTTGGGAAGGATAGTTCTTAGTTATAGCCTGGTGGCTGAATGGGCTTACAAAGTCATCCCCTCCCACTGATGTTGCAAGGAACATTGGGGCCAAATTCAATAGTGACTTATCATTCCATCAAGAAGTTCCTACATTGATAGAAACTTGCTTCTCACTGATGAAATCTCTAAAAAAAAAAGATTTTCAAATTTCTTCCTCCATCGGCCAGTTAGACTGTAGTGCATGGCCTGATCACATCCAGGGTTGATTACTGCAGCAGTCTATATCTGGGTATTCCCAGATACTCAATTGAAAAAATACAGGTTGTGCAAAATGCTGGTGCTCAAGGAAGTAGAACTTCCTTGCAGGAGTTTTCTTCCAGGTGGTTAATAGAACCCCACTGGCTTACAGTGGACAAGTGGATCCTGTTTAAACCACTCACTATAGTCTTTAGAGCATTCCATCGAACGGGTCCGAAATACCTTTTGGATTGTTTTATACATTATCGGACCCTCAGAATTCTAATATCTGCAAATGTCAAATTCTTAAGGACTTCCAATTTTAGTTTGAAGACCAGAGGTGGTAGATCTTTTTCTGTTTTAAGAGTGCAGGAATGGAATCAACTTCCTCCTTCCTTGAGATAGGTCAGCGATGCTACTTTTAGAAAGCTTCTTAGTAATCTATTCTTAATATTAGTTTCTTTAAGCAGTAGGACATAATGGTACATATATTCTGCGGACCTAGCGCCAGGACGCCTTTTTTGTGGGTAACAGTGTGCTCTGTAACTGACCCCTTCATAGAATTTCTGGTTTGGGCCCGCACTTACAAGCACCCCGGCTAGCATGTACACAGAAGCTGTCCAAGACAAAGGAGACCACAGGCCCATTCCATGCGGAGGACTAAGTTAGTAGTAACCAACTGCGACAGAGATACATTACTGGAAGTCTGGACATTGCTCCAGTCAGAGGACTCTCAATACCCGACAAACTCCCACCTGTGAGTATCTGACACAGTCACTCATTGAAGCATACTTTTGAATAATGGGCAAAGGTGACATTTAAGGATCAATCCGATATCTCTTGACAGGGCGAAGGATTGCTGTATGTTTCTAACTCGCAAATAAAAGTGGAGGGTGAGTGGCATCTGAAATGCTATGTTTTGTGATGAGTTCAACCTTTTACCAGATACTTTAAAGAAATGCTGATACAAACAAGAACAACATTCAGATGATCATAACAGGCCAACTTGACCTATTGGAGAAATTATTGAAAAAGGAACAATGTTATTGCAGAAGGGTGGCCAATTGAGTGCAGCTATTTTAGTGTCCTTGAATGAGAACTCGAATCAATGTATGCATGAACAGATTGTGAAAAGGTGCAATATATTTGTGTGTATTTGTATGTACAAATAAACAAATACCTTTTTGATATTTGGGAAAAGTGATGCTAAATTATGCAATGCTACTTTTAATGGACCTTAAAATGACTATAACATACATGTATTTACTAAGATTTGCCACACAAAAGTAGAATATCTGAACATTTCACTACTGACCGTGATGAGCAGATTACAAAGTCTCTTGTTTTGAAACCCAGCAGCAGATAATAGCATATTGCTTGGAAGAAGCTCCCTTTCAGACAAGCTAACATGAATTATCTCATATGCAGAGCTGCAAAGCGGCCGGAGAAATTGTAGCTTACTCTCTATTTGAAAAGAATGACATCTTTCAAAGATTCCAACAAAGAGGTTATGCCGAATGTGTTGAAGAACAAGCAGTATTGAAAGTGGAAGGAATAACAGAAAATGATCTGTTCTTATTTCCCAGGGACATTTCAGTTAAAGCAGAACAGGAAGTGGCTACTAGGTATATTACCAATTTTAACTCCCATTCTAGCGAAGTTAGGAAGATTTTGGGTAGAAGTGATATTGTTAAAAGTGGCATTATTTGTCAAATCAAACGCCCAAGACCAGATATTACTTATTGAAGGGGAAGATCCTTAAAAAAAACTGACTTCTAAATAATCACTTTAAACCATAGATATTGGACTACGGATTTGAAAGGCTTCTATACATCCTTCATATGTAAGGCATGCAGAAATTGAGTAGACCGGCGTATGCAGTGCAGTTTGACCAGACAACACATTTTGAAATATGCCTCCTGCAATTCTGACTTTATAGTATAGGTTCTGGAATGCTGGCATATGAAATTCTATGTGGGAAGTGCAATCTTCCAAGTTAAATGCATTTTGAAGTGCTTAAGGATCATAAAACCTGTCCAGCCGTTCATTACTTTGCCTTACTACATAACTCCAATCCTGAATTGATGAGTTACTTTGGGATAGACAGTAGAGAGACATTCAAGAAGTAGCGACAGAGTAACTACTTTACAAAATATTCAATCAGTCTATATTATAAGGGGGTTGACTTGGTCCGCTACTGCTCGAACAACCAGGTCTTGAGTTGCTTCCTGAAGGAGAGGTGGTCTTGGGTCAGGCGGAGGTGGATGGAGAGGGAGTTCCAGGTCTTGGCTGCCAGGTAGGAGAAGGATCTTCCTTCCATGGTGGCTCTTCGGATGCGTGGAACGGCGGCGAGGGCGTGGCTGGTCGATCGTAGCTGGCGGGTGGGGATGTAGAAGGTCAGGCGGTGGTTGAGGTACCTCGGGCCCAGGTTGTGGAGGGCCTTGTGAGCGTGGGTGAGGAGTCGGAACGTGATTCTCTTGTTGACGGGGACCCTGTGCATGTCTCAGGTGTCCGGAGATGTGGCTGTGTCGGGGGATGTCCAGGATGAGTCGTGTGGAGGCGTTCTGGATGCGTTGGAGTCTTTTCTGAAGTTTGGCTGTGGTCCCGGCGTAGAGGGTGTTTCCGTAGTCCAGTCGGCTGGTGACGAGTGCTTGGGTGACCGTCTTCCTGGTTTCGGTGGGGATCCAACGGAAGATCTTTCGGAGCATGCGTAGGATGTTGAAACATGATTATGAGACGCGTTGACTTGTCTGGTCATCGAGAGGGAGGAGTCCAGGATGAAGCCCAAGTTGCGTGCATGGTCCGTAGGTTTGGGTGCGCTGCCCAGGGCAGGGGGCCACCAGGAGTCGTCCCAGGCAGAGGGTGATGATCCAAGAATGAGGACTTCCGTCTTGTCTGAGTTCAGTTTCAGGCGGCTGTTCGACATCCACTCGGCTACGTCTTTCATCCCTTCGTGTAGGTTGGTTCTGGCGGTGGCTGGGTCGTTGGTGAGGGAGAGGATCAGCTGGGTGTCGTCGACGTAGGAGATGATGTTGAGGTTGTGTTGGCGTGCGATAGCTGCGAGGGGGCTCATGTAGACGTTGAAGAGGGTGGGGCTGAGTGATGATCCTTGTGGTACGCCGCAGATGACTTTGGTGGCCTCGGATCTGAACGCGGGGAGGCGGACTCTCTGGGTTCTTCCGGCGAGGAACGAGATGATCCACTCTAGTGCCTTCTCTTATCTTCCAATGTTGCTGAGACGCTGCACTAGGGTGCAGTGGCAGACAGTGTCGAACGCTGCGGAGAGGTCCAGGAGGATGAGGGCCGCTGTTTCCCCGTTGTCGAGCAGGGCGCGGTTGTAGTCAGTGGCTGCGATGAGGGCGGTCTCGGTGCTGTGGTTGGCCTGAAAGCCGGACTGCCAGTGGTCGAGGGATCCGTTTGTCTCGAGGAAGGCGGCAAGCTGTCTGTTGACGGTCTTCTCGATGACTTTGGCCGGAAAAGGGAGGAGCGAGATGGGGCGGTAGTTCTTGAGGTCGGTGGGGTCTGCTGATGGTTTCTTCAGGAGGGCGCTGAGTTTGGCATGCTTCCAGCTCTCCGGGAAGGTTGCGGTGTCGAAGGAGCAGTTGATGATGTCCCGGAGTTAGGGTGCAATGAACGAGTCTGCCTTGTTGAAGACGTGGTGGGGGCATGGGTCGGTTGGAGATCCGGAGTGGAAGGTGTTCATCGTTTGGATGGTGTCTTCAGTGCTGATCGGGGTCCAGGCACGGAGGGTGGTGGTGGGGGGCGTCGGTTCGGTGGTTGGGTGCGTGGTCTGGGTGCCGAAGCTGTTGTGTATGTCGGCGATCTTGCTGTGGAAGAACGAGGCAAGTGAGTCGCAGAGGTCTTGTGAGGGAGTGATGTTGTTGTTTGCGGCGCTGGATTTGGAGAGCTCTTTGACGATGCTGAAGAGTTCCTTGCTGTTGTGTGCGTTGTTGTCTAGTCGTTCCTTGAATGCTGTCTTCTTGGTGGTGCGGATCAGCTGGTGGTGTTTGCGGGAGGCGTGCTTGTGGGTGGTCATGTTGTCTGTAGTCTGGTCTTTGCGCCAGGCTTTCTCGAGGATGCAGCAGTTCTTCTTGGAGGTCTTGAGGTCGTCGTTGAACCAGGAGGCTTTCTTGCTGCCGGGCCTGCTGGGATGGTTTTTCAGAAGTGCGAGGTTGTCGGCGCAGTTGGTGATCCACTGTGTCAGGTTGTTGGCTGCTTGGTTGGGGTCCGTTGAGCAGGCGGGAGGGTTCTGGCTCAGTGATGTGGTGAGCTGTTCGGTGGTGATCTTGTTCCAGCTCCTGAGGGGAGCTTGTTGCGGGTGGTGGTGAGTCGTGTTCCTTCTGAAGTGGACGCAGTTGTGGTCTGTCCAGTGGAGTCCGGTTGAGTGGCTGAAGGAGATGTACTTGCTGGAGGAGAAGACTGGATCCAGCGTGTGTCTGGCGTAGTGGGTGGGGGTGTTCACTAGTTGCTTGAGTCCTAGGTTGGCGAGGTTGTCCAGCAGGGCGGCGGTGTTGTTGTCGTTCTTGTTCTCCAGGTGGAAGTTGAGGTCCCCTAGGAGGATGTAGTCAGCGGAGGAGAGGGCATGTGGGCTGATGAGGTCTGCGATGTCGTCGCTGAATTGTGTGCGAGGTCCTAGGGGTCTGTAGATGAGGGTGCCTCTGAGTGTGGTCTTGGGGTCGGTGTGTATTTGGAAGTGGAGATGTTCGGCGGCTGTGAGGGTGTCGTCGGAGTTGGTCGTGATGCGGATGGTGTTCTTGTGGACGATGGCGATGCCTCCTCCTGTATGGTTGACGCGGTCCCTCCAGGTGATCTTGTATCCGTCCGGGATGGCGATGGCGATGTCTGGCGCTGAGGAGGCGTTTATCCAGGTTTCTGGGAGGAAGGCGACGTCTGGAGATGTGGTGTCGAGCAGGTTCCAGAGTTCCACGGCGTGTCTGTGGACGGAGCGGGTGTTGAGCAGGATCCACTTCAGGTGATTGCTGCTGGTGCTCGGCTTGGCGGGTGCAGTACAGGTTCGAATGCAGGAGAATTTGCAGGAATGGCAGGTGAAGGGTCCGTGGGTGCGTCTTGGGGTTGCTCGGTAGCAGGCGGGGATCCGCCCGGTGTTGAGTGCGTTGAGGGTGGCGGCATCGTAAGTCCGGCGGGTGGGCTGGCATCTGCGGGGGCCAGGGGGTCCGGCACTGGGCACGGTCCAGGCGCGGACGGGCGTAGACGGACTTGCCTTTGGCACGCCTTCAGCGCACCATTGGTGCGCCCACTGCGCGTGAACGCTGCGCATACGCGCGGACTCTTCCATAAATGGAGAGTGGAGGGGGCGGAGCGAGGGAGGAGCAGCTGGGAGGTGGGAGCGGGGTGGCGAATGGGAGAGGGCCCAGATGACGAGGGGTCGGTGCCGCGGGGGGGGGGCAGCGGGGTGGTGCGACGGCTGAAGCGCTAGGGGCTAGGGTACACCCTGGCAGGGGGCCAAACAGCGGGCAAACAGGCGGAGAAAAACACACACAGTGCAGGGAGATGAGCGCGGCCAATCAGGGGCACAGAGGGCAATCAGGCCGCACACACAATGCTGGCAGACGAGCGCGGGCCGTCAGGGGCACAGAGGACAATCAGGCAAGGCACACACAATGCATGCAGAAGAGCGCGGGCACTCAGAGGCACAGTGAAGGCAAGGCGGCAGCGTCGCAAACAACGCACGGAGAAGGTCGCAGTCAGGGGCTCAGTGGAGGCAGGCGGCTGCGAGCAGGTGGTGGCGGCAGGGGGGCCGGGTGACCTCGGGAGGAGCCACGCGGCGGGTAGAGTGGCCGGCACTGACGAGGTCAGCTGTGTGTATACTAGAGTTTCTATGCACTGAGGAGAAATAAGTGAACCCCTAGTCTTTCACTGTTCCCCACACATTTCCATACATTTGCATAGGCTGAACGATGGCCCCTCTGACTTTATTAATTGCAGGTGTGGCCATTCGATTTGAAGAGTCAGACCTTTAATCCACCACACAATGAACACATTAAAGCAGCTCTTCTGCTAACTGGGCAAACCTAGAGCGAGCACATAATTTGTGTATCATCAACAACGAGTCCACAAATACACACAGATATTGAAAACCATTTGAAATATGTACAACCATGTGTCATCACTTTAAAGCTGCATGGTTCCTGCAGGAAAACCTTAGTGAAAAGTTCCTTTAAGGGTGAAATAAACGGTACTATCTTCCAACGTCGTTCTATGGTGGAGTGACAAAAATAAGTCTATACAAAACAAAAATGCTTAACCAACTGATACAGAGGCGAAGGACATACTTTGGCATTTACTGTTTAAGTTTTAAAACAATCCTACGTAGAACCGTATAGATTGAGGTTGTGCTCCACATTTAGGTTTTCCTAAATGGAAACCTGTGTGCACGTTGGATCTGCCAGTCGAAATCCCAATTTGACAAATCCTGCAATGCTTTTTGGAATACACCTCAACAGTAAACGTGTGCGTCATTGCTTTTGAGACCCTCTTTAATACGAAGAACAAGTACATTTTTGTGACAATGTTTATTTTCCATGTTCTTGATTTTCCCTTTACGATATTGCACAAGGCAAGATTGATTTTCCATTTCTTTGCAGAATCTTGTGTTTTTTTACTTTTTGGTTTTAGCGGTTTGCATTTAAAGCTCTGGAATACCTTCATCAGTAGAGCCAATTGAGTTCACAATGGTCTGAACAGCAATCTGGGACTTGCCGTTCTCAGCCTTAACTTCCGCATTATTGAAGGTTGTCATGTGCTCCCTCTGACACCCTAGATAGGTACCCACCCAGATTGTAAGACCACCTGACGGGCGCCCTCTCCCACCCTTTGTGGCCAGTATGTTAAATGGGGCAAATCCTGTCCTATGTTCCTCACATGCCCAAGTTTCTTGGAATAAGCAGATGTCTTCATTGTCCACAAAGGTTCCCCATTCTGGACTTGATATTTTGTTTTTTAGACCTGCTAATTTCCAAGAAAGGATTTGTAGCTCCCCGTTCCTCATTCCTACCTCTGTTGGAACCACCTAGTTAGATGAAGAGGGGAGGGGATATGCAGCCTGATGGATCCCGTCTGCACTTGCCAATGATACACTACCTCCATCCCTATCAGTTTGACCCATCTGAAAGTCAAGAGGTATGTGTGGCATTGCCTCTTAACTGGCTGTCTACTATTTGGATATCATGCCCTTGATCCAATGTCCTACCGCTAGTCCAGTTCATACTACTATCGGGGCAAGCTTCTTCACTAAGACAGTTAAATGTTTGTTCCTTCCGTGTATCAGTAGTGCAATGTCTAACCCCTAGTCAATCAACCTCCTCGAGGTATCCATATTGATTAGTTGTTTGGATGTTATACTGGGAACGGTTACCAAAATTACTGGACCTTCCTTCCATGAGGGGACCAGGGCCCACATTGGTGGTTAACGAAGATGCCCTACTTCTCTGGTCGATGTTAAGTTGGGGATAAAAATAATCCAGCGCACGCAGTTATTCCTGTAGGATTCTGATAGGGTGCATTAGGAGTGGATAATAGGATACTAGCCGTGTTTGGATTATTGAAATTGATAACACACTCCCCTGCTTCTGTTTTTCTACTCTACTATGCGGACCATGATTATCTCCCCCGCCCTAACGTAGTCAAAGTGCTTGAACCTTGCAAGCCAAAATAAGCATTTGTTCCTTAGCTCAAGGTAACTGCAACATATGGTGCGCAGGCCGGGGGAAGATTAATACTCGGAAAGGAAGTTACCTTGGTCTCCCCAGCAGAGGCCTCTGACAATAGGGCAGTTTGTGTGCTAGTCACCTCCCTCGTCCCAGTCTTAACCTTAGCCTCTCCACCTACTTTCTTAGTACTTTCTTTACGCCTGATCTCTTGGATGGCTATTGCGCTTTTTTTATTCACTTCCCTCTGTGGATCTCCGTCTGTGCTTGGGTAAGTGGTGAGGGTCCCCCCACCTTGCGCATGACTTGGGCATAGAATAACCTCATGTCTGGCTATTTCTGGCCCTCCCCCCACTTGACTGGTTCAAGGATCTTGTTGCGCTTGAGTACCAACCTCTCCCAAACTTTCTCCATTCTTTCTAGACAGGCAAATATGGGTGCTAATTCTTCTTGAATAGTAGCTCTTAATTTAATTAGAAGATCAGCCATCAGATTATCTACCCACAACGGGTGTTCTACCGCTGGGTTGTCTAATTGGCTTTTACCCTTTGTTGTTACTGGGACATCTACACCAAGTGTGGGTGCCTGGTTGTTTGCTCATTGTTTCTTATTTTTGGACCTAGCGCAGGGGCTGCTTTGTGTTTCCCTTTGTTTGTAGTGTTGGTAGAATTGCTGGGCCTGTCTAATTGCTTGCGGGTTCGAGTAACCCGAAATGAGGGATCCCTACAAGATGTTTGTGCTTGTGTTAATTGCGCCCCGGAGATCTGGATGGGGGATTGACCAGAAGGAAGGAGGGACAATGGGCTGGGCTGTGAAGTAAGTGGGGTAGATTGGGCCCTAGACACCTCGGAGTCTAGCGCGCAAATATCCGGAGTAAGGGAGAGCCTCCTTTCAGTGATATCTTTATTTCAGATATTGGATCACACATAAATCCATTAGACTGCAAATAAACTGACCTCTAACACCATTTGAGAAATGGAAATCACCAAATTAAGACATCTATCTAAAATATACAAATTACTGACCCACACCCCACAGACTGACGACCTCTGGACCAAAGAGGTGGGATGCCAAAATAGAGAGGCCACTAACGTCCAAGGAATGAATGAGACCTTTCAGAAGGCTAAAGTGTTAGCCACTGGCATGTTTTTAGAGAATTTTTTGTAAAGATGATAATGTATCCTATCACACCTGACAGAGGCTACGTGCTTGGGATAAATCCAAGATCAGAAACGTGAGAGAAAATATTCCGGTACCCGCACCCTCCTTTACCTCTGACATTGCCCCAAGCTGTCAAATACTCAATGGGAGTTCCTGGAGTATATAGACTTGAAGCTGAATACTAAACTCCTTAGCTTCCTACTATGTATCATATGTGAAGTAGCAGACAAACTGACGGAGCCTTTACATTCTGCAAGGGGACGATACCATCACTCCTCTATTAATCATGCTTATCATTTGTAACAGAAATCAAAGAAATTGCATGGCCTAAGCATTAGAGTGTTGAGACGCGTCACAACAATGGGAGGAGACATTCTTAAATATCTAAGGAGTAGACGTTCGTGCCGTAGCGCAAGAATCCATGTACTACAAAGATAACATTTTGGTTGATGCTTACATTGAGTCCTGTCAATGCATCGAAATTTGGGACAGATTGGGAGAAGGGGGGGGAGTGGTTTGAGAGGGGCTGGGGGTTTGAACGGGGAAGGTAGCTGGGGGGTGGGTTGTGATTTATTCTTTGAAGTTTACTAGCAAGGGAGCGACCCTTGACCCTCCAGGTAGGTCGCTCCCCCTCCGCTGCAGCGCCACCACTGCTGTGCCTTCGCCCTGCCATCTCGTGCCTGCTGTTTGCGCCCCGGTGCCCTAGCACCTGACTGCATACCGGCGCCGCCGCGGCCGATTTTCTTCTGCTGCTGTTTGCCTGTGCCCTGCCCGCCTTCTTCTCTCTGTTCTGTGTGCCTGTGCCCCCGCCCGCCCTCTTAATTCTGTCCCCTGCGGCTGTTGCCCCTCGCCCGTTTTCCCTCCTGTTCCCGGTGCCTACTCAATTTTCTTTTTTCCCCTTAGTCAGCCCCGGCCTAGTTTCCCGCCGCTGCCCGCCCGCCGGTGCCCATTCGCTGCTCTGCCCACCCGCCTCCCAGCTGATCCTCCCTCCCCACCTCTGCTTAAATGGCGGCCGCTGCGCGGTAGAGAGAGCGACCCTTGACCCTCTAGGTAGGTCGCTCCCCCTCCGCTGCAGCGCCTCCACTGCTGTGCCTTCGTCCTGCTATCTCGCGCCTGCTGTTCGTGCCCCGGTGCCCTAGCCCCTGACTGCATACCGGCGCCGCCGCGGCTGATTTTCTTATGCTGCTGTTTGCCTGTGCCCTGCCCCGCCGCCTTCTCTCTGTTCCCTGTGTGCCTGTTCCCCCGCCCGCCCTATTCATTCTGTACCCTGCGTGCCTGTTGCCCCTCGCCCGTTTTCCCTCCTGTTCCCGGTGCCTACTCCATTTTCTTTTTTCCCCTTAGGGTCTGCCCCGGCCAAGTTTCCCGCCGCGGCCCCCCCCCTGCGGCCCCGCCCCCCGGTGCCCATTTGCTGCTCTGCCCACCCGCCTCCCAGCTGATGCTCCCTCCCCACCTCTGCTTAAATGGCGGCCGCTGCTTGGCCGCGCAGCGGGCGCGCCGCTGGCGCCCCGAAGGCGCGCCTAAGGCAAGCCCGTCTGCGCCCGTCCGCGCCTGGACCGCATCCCAGTGCCAGGACCCCACGCCATCGACAGAGCAAGACTCCACTACGACGCCAACACCCTCATCGCTCTCAAGCACAGACGGACCCCCAACGGCTACAAAGTCACCCCCAAGCGCAACCACGGCCCCTTCTCCTGCCGAAACTGCACCTTTACCTGCACCAGCGACGCCAAAACACCGGCAGCAACGGGATCCAGCCGACAGCGATGCATCCTGCTCAACACCCGCTCCACACGCACACAAGCACGCTGTTGAGCTCTGGGACCATCTCACCACCGCATCCCCAGACATCGCCTTCCTGACCGAGACCTGGCTGAATGAAACCTCCCCCCCAGACATAGCAATGGCCATCCCCGACTGATACAAGATCGCCCACAGAGACCGCGCCGACTGAGTCGGAGGAGGGATCGCCATTGTCCACAAGAACAACATCAGGGTCTCCACGAACACAGACGACACCCTCACCACCGCCGAACACCTGCACTTCAAGATCTACACTGACCCCAAAACCACCCTCAGAGGCACCCTCATTTACAGACCACCCGGCCCACGCCCCCAATTCTGCAACTCCATCGCAGACTTAATCAGCACGCACGCACTGACCTCCACCAACTACATCCTGCTCGGCGACCTGAACTTCCATCTGGAAAACAACCACAGCAACTCCTCCACCCTGGTCGACAACCTCGCCACCCTCTGACTGAAACAGATCGTCACAACCCCGACCCACATCGCCGGCCACACGCTCAATGCCGTCTTCTCCTCCAGCCCACACGTCACCTACAGCCACGCCTCCGAGCTCACCTGGACCGACCACCACTGCGTCCACTTCACCTTCCAGAAACCCGTCATCCACCACCGCACCCCACAGTTCCCCCGCCGACACTGGGGCGAAGTCACCAAAGAAGTACTAGAAGCACACCTCGCACTCGACCCACCGACCAGCCCCACCGACCCAAAGGAAGGGGCCCGCTCCCTCAGACTCTGTATGAAAAACTGCGCCAACACCATAGCACCAGTGCGACAACCCACCGACAGAGACACCAGCCAGAGAGCCAGCTGGTTACCCCCGGAGTTCCTAGCCTCCAAACGCACCTGCCGGAAACTTGAAAACATCTGGCTTAGCGATAGAACGCCCGCCAACCACGCAGCCCACAGAGCAGCCATCCAAAATTCACCACCACCTCATCAGGACCACCAAAAGAGCCTCGTTCACAGACCGCCTCGACAACAACGCACACAACAGCAAAGAGCTCTTCAACATCGTAAAGGAACTCTCCAGTCCCAGCTCCTGCACCAACGACATCCCGCCGTCGCAAGCCCTGTGCGACGCCCTCGCCTCCTTCTTCCACCACAAAATCACCAACATCCACATCAGCTTCAACTCCCGGATGAACCCAACAGACCCCACTACGACGAACTCACCCAACCCCACCGACCACGACCTTCTGACCACATGGACCAACGTGAGCACCGAAGACATAATCAAGACCATGAGCACCATCCACTCAGGCTCCCCATTGGACCCTCTCCCCCACCACATCGCCAACAAAGCCAACAGCCTCATCGCACCCCACCTGCGCAACATCATCAACCTCTCCTTCGAAACCGCCACCTTTCCTGAGAGCTGGAAGCACGCCGAGATCAACCCCCTACTGAAAAAGCCCAAGGCGGACCCGAGCGACCTCAAGAACTTCCGGCCCATCTCCCTGCTTCCGTTCCCAGCAAAAGTCATCGAAAAGACCCTCAACACCCAGCTCACCAGCTACCTAGAAGACAACGGCATCCTGGACCCCTCGCAGTCTGCTTTCCGCAGCAACCACAGCACCGAGACCGCCCTCATAGCCGCCACAGACGACATCAGAATCCTACTCGACAACGGCGAGTCAGCAGCCCTCATCCTCTTGGACCTCTCTGCCGCCTTGAACACCGTCTGCCACCACACACTTCGCACACGCCTCTACGACGCAGGGATCCGAAAAAAAGACCTAGACTGGACCACCTCCTTCCTCACCGACAGAACCCAGAGAGTCCGCCTCCCCCGTTCCAATCCGGAACCACCAAAACCATCTGCGGCGTCCCGCAGGGATCCTCCCTCAGCCCGACGCTGTTCAACGTCTACATGGCTCCCCTCGCGCGCATCGCCAGACTAAACCTCAACATAATCTCCTACGCCGACGACACCCAGCTGATCCTCTCCCTCACCAAGGACCCCCTCACCGCCAAATCCAACCTGCACCTGGGTATGAAGGCCGACTGGATGGAGGCAAGCCGGCTCAAGCTGAACACTGATAAGACAGAGATCCTCATCCTCTGGCCCAACCCCTCGGCGTGGGATGACTCCTGGTGGCCTCAATCCCTGGTAACCCCCCTGGCACCAACCAACCACGCATGCAACCTGGGGGTCAATCGCGACTCCAAGCTCAGCATGACCAACCAAGACAACGCAGTCTCCTCATCATGCTTTCACACCCTCCGTATGCTCCGCAAGATCTACAGATGGATCCCAACTAACATGCGGAAAACAGTCACCCACGCCCTCATCAGCAGCCAACTCGACTACGGAAACGCCCTCTACGCCGGAGCCCTGTCCAAACTCATCAGCAGACTCCACAGAATCAGGAACACCTCTGCACGCCTGGTCCTAGACGTCCCACGCAGAGACCACATCACCCCGCACCTGAGAGACCTGCACTGGCTCCCCGTCGACCAAAGAATCACTTTCGAACTCATGATCCACGCACACAAACCACTCCACAAGACCGGCCCAGCCTACCTCAACAGCAGACTCTCTCTGTACGTACCCAACAGGAGGCTACGCTCCGCCGACCTCTCCCTGGCCGCCGTCCCGCGCATCCACAGAGCTACCTCCGGGGGCAGATCCTTCTCCCACCGCGCCGCTGTCCCCTGGAACGCTCTGCCCCTACACCTACGACAGACCACAGACTTCCCGGCCTTCAGGAGACTGCTCAAGACCTGGCTTTTCTACCACTGGCTGCAGCCTCTCCCCCATCCCCCCCCCCCCCCCCCACCAGGGTCTGCCGCTCTAATCATTGAGCCACACATCTCCACATCAAGATAAGATAGACATAACAATGTAAATAAACGCTCCATAAATTATTTAGAAGTTTTTTGATGTGGACAATGTGCGTCGTCGCCCACTGCTAACTCTTTCAGGGTGACCAAACTTTAGGTATTCAGTATTTTTTAGAGGCGGAGTAAGTACAGTCACTTCCTGGAGAAGTGCTTCTTCCCGTCCTGACTAATGTTCTGAAGGCTTCAATAGAAAGGAGTCGCAGGTTAGATTAGATTGAACTAGTCAAGTTAGTTTTATGTATTCAGAGTTAGATCAAGGCCAAACACTCCTTACAGCTGCTGGGTGACCCAAAGCAGCACGTGAAGATAGGGAAGGGATTTATTTGGCTCATGAGTGGGGGGGGGGGTGTGGTAATTAAGGTACAATATCAAAGGAATGGTTGGCAGACTCCCATCCACAAAGTTTTGAAAATGTGTCAGGGATTCCTAAACAGGAATATAGACAGCCTGTGATGTTAAGCACAATAATTAGTAATGTTTTAATTAATCTCAGCCACTGATGATCGGGTCACATTTCAGTCCATTGCCACTCAACAAAGGTCTGTCTCCAAATAAGTACTTGACCTGGCTCCTCAAGGGGGCACTCCATCCTTAACTTCAGGAGTGCCCCCTTCCAAAAGGGAACACAAGAAACTCCGGACTTGGTATGGCCTATTTGACTCTAGTCAGTCAGTCAATCAATCAATCAATCAATCAATCAGTCATTTGTTAAGCGTACTACATACCCGCGAGGGTCTCAAGGCGCTGGCGCGGAAAGGGGGCGGGGGGGGCGGGCGCTTACTGATCGAACAGCCAGGCCTTTAGTATCCTCCTGAAGGTCAGCAGGTCTTGGGTCTGTCGTAGGCTCAGTGGGAGGGTGTTCCATGTCTTGGCAGCGAGGTGGGAGAAGGATCTCCCGCCGGTGGTTGTTCGGATGCGCGGGACGGTGGCGAGTGATAGGTCGGCGGAGCGGAGCTGGCGGTTGGGGGTGTAGAAGGAGAGCCGTCTGTTGAGGTAGGCTGGGACGGTCTTGTGGAGTGCCTTGTGTTCGTGGATGAGGAGCTTGAAGGATATCCTCTTGTTGACGGGGAGCCAGTGTAGATTTCTCAGGTTGGGGGTTATGTGGCCTTTTCGTGGTACATCGATGATCAGTCGTGCCGAGGCGTTTTGGATGCGTTGTAGTCGATTGATGAGTTTGGTTGGGGCTCCGGCGTAGAGGGCGTTTCCGTAGTCGAGTCTGCTGCGGACGAGGGCCTGGGTGACTGTCTTTCTTGTACCTGTCGGGATCCATCTGTAGATATTGCGGAGCATGCGGAGGTTGTTGAAGCAGGAGGAGGAGACGGCGTTGACTGGCTTGGTCATTGAGAGCGTTGAGTCGAGGATGATTCCCAGGTTGCGTGCGTGGTCGGTGGGGGTCGGGGCTGCCCCCAGTGCCGTTGGCCACCAGGAGTCATCCCAGGCTGACTGGTTGGAGCCGAGGATGAGGACGTCTTGTTCGAGTTCAGCTTCAGACGGCTGATCTTCATCCAGTCGGCAACGGCCTTCATTCCTTCATGGAGGTTGGCTTTGGCGGTGATGGGGTCCTTGGTGAGGGAGAGGATCTGTTGGGTCTCGTCGGCGAAGGAGATTATGTTGAGGTCATGCTGTCGGGCGACGTGTGCGAGCGGGGCCATGTAAGTGTTGGACAGTGTCGGGCTGAGGGAGGATCCTTCAGGTATGCCGCAGATGATCTCGGAGGCTTCGGAACCGGGGGAGGCGGACGCTCTGGGTTCTGCCGGAGAGGAAGGAGGTGGTCCATTCCAGAGCCTTGTCTCGGATCCCTGAGGCGTGCGCGTAGTGTACGGTGTCGAAGGCGGCGGAGAGGTCTAGGAGGATGAGTGCTGCAGTCTCCCCGTTGTCTAGCAGGGTCCTGATGTCGTCGGTGGCGGCGATCAGGGCGGACTCGGTGCTGTGGTTGCTGCAGAACCCTGACTGGGAAGGGTCCAGGATTCTGTTCTCTTTGAGGTATCTGGTTAGCTGTCTGTTAACGATTTTCTCGATGACTTTGGCCGGGAAGAGGGGCAGAGAGATGCGTCGGAGGTTCTTGAGGTCTCTTGGGTCTGCCTTGGGTTTTTCGAGAAGGACGTTGATCTCTGCGTGTTTCCAGCTCTCTGGGAAGGTTGCGGTCTCAAGGGAGAGATTCATGACGTTACGTAGGTGGTGTGCGATGGAGCTGCTTGCTTTGTTGAAGACGTGGTGCGGGAATGGGTCTGACAGTGAGCCGGAGTGGATTGTGCTCATGGTCTTGATGGTGTCATCGACGCTCACGCTGGTCCAGGCTAGCAAGGGCATGTGGTCGATGGTGTGCGGAGGGTCTGTTGTGTTGCTGTCTGTTGGGGCTGTCTGGGTGTTGAAGCTGTCATGGATGTCTGCTATCTTGCGGTGGAAGAAGGTGGCGAAGGAGTAGCACAGGGCTTGCGACGGCGGGATGTCGGTGTTGGAGCTGGGGTTGGAGAGTTCCTTCTCGATGTTGAAGAGCTCCTTGCTGTTGTGTGCGTTGTTGTCGAGGCGGTCTTTGAAGGAGGTCTTCTTGGGAGCCCTGATGAGGTGGTGGTGGTTGCGGACGGCGTCCTTGTGTGCTGCGTGGCTGTCCAGAGTTTGTTCACTGTGCCATTTCTTCTCTAGTTTCCGGCAGGCTTGCTTGGAATCTAGGAGTTCTGGGGTGAACCAGCTAGCCCTCTTGCTGGTGTCTCGGGGGGGGGGGGGTGAGTTTCTTCAGCGGGGCGAGGGTGTTGGCGCAGTCCTCCATCTAGGGTCTGAGGTTGTGGGCAGCGACGTCCGTGTTGCAGGTTCGGTAGGTGGGCTGAGAGCAAGGTTTGCATGTAGTTGGTCTTCGGTGATTTTCCTCCAGCAGCGGCGGGGGATCTGTTTGGCGCGGTGGTGTTGTGGTGGGTTTCTGGAATGTGAAGTGGATGCAGCGGTGGTCTGTCCAGAGGAGTTCGGTGGTGTGGCTGACGGAGACGTGCGGGCTTGAGGAGAAGACTGGGTCGAGCGTGTGGCCTGCGGAGTGGGTGGGCGTTGTGACGAGTTGTCTCAGTCCAAGGTTATCGATCAGGGTTGTGGAGTTGTTGTTCTCAAGGTGAAAGTTCAGGTCTCCTAGGAGGATGTAGTCGGTGGAGGTCAGGGAGTGCGTGCTGATGAAGTCGGCGATGGAGTCGCTGAACTGGGGGCGGGGTCCAGGGGGTCGGTAGACGAGGGTGCCTCTGAGGGTGGAGTTGGGGTCTGTGTGGGTCTGGAAATGCATGTGTTCGGTGGTGCTGAGCACGTCGTCGGTGCTAGTCAAGACCCTGATGCTGTTCTTGTGGACGATGGCAATTCCTCCTCCGACTCCGTTGGTGCGATCTCTGCGGGTGATCTTGTAGCCGTCAGAGATGGCTATGGCGATGTCTGGTGCGGAGGAGTTGTTCAACCAGGTCTCTGTCAGGAAGGCGATGTCTGGGGAGGTTGTGTTGAGCAGGTCCCAGAGCTCGACTGCGTGTTTGCGTGCGGAGCGGGTGTTCAGTGGTATGCATCGGAGGTGGTTGAGGTCTTTCTTGGCGGGTGGTTTGTCGGCTCTGTGGCTGGTGTAGCTGCAGTTCTGGCAGGTGAAGGGACTGTGTGTGCATTTCGGGCGGCCTTGAAGCAGTTGTGGGTCCGTCCGGGGTTGAGAGCGTGCAGAGTTCTGGCGTCTTAGTGGTGGCCGGTGCGGGGCCATGGGTTCTGGTGCTGGGCGCAGTCCATGCGCGGGCGGGCGCAGACAGGCTTGCCGCGCGCCAGTGGCGCACCGCGCAGCGGCCGGCATGTATGGGGAGGTCGGAGTGAGGAGCAGCTGGGAGACGGAAGGCGGGGGCAGCGAATGGGCAGTCAGGGGGCGGAGCCGCAGAGGACGGTGAGGGGCGACGAAGGAAACAGAAGGCAAAAGGGCACAACAATTGAGCAGGAAACGAGTGGCACAGAGGGCAGAAAGATCACAAAAAGGGCAAAAAGGTCACAAGAATACAGGGGGAAGCGAGTGGCACAGAAGGCAAAAAGGTCACAGAAAGGGCAAAAGGGTCCCAGAAAACGGGGGGAAACGAGTGGCACAGAGGGCAAAAGGTCACAAGAATACAGGGGGAAACGAGTGGCACAGAAGGCAAAAAGGTCACAGGAAGGGCAAGAAGGTCACAGAAAACGAGGGGAAACGAGTGGCACAGAGGGCAAAAGGTCACAAGATAGGGCAGAAATGTCACAAAAAACGGGGGGAAACAAGTGGCACAGAAGGCAGAAAGGTCACAGAAATGCAGGGGCAGCTGAGCAACAGAAGGCAAAAACAGGTAGAGAGACACGGGGCAGCGAGGGGAGGAGAAGGGAAACCGTGCAGAGAGACACTGGGAGCGAGGGAGAGAACGGCACAGGCGGTGCTGTGCGGAGGGGGAGCGGCCTACCTGGATGTGTCAAGGGTCGCTCTCCTCACCGCGCAGCGGCCGTCCTATATGGAGACGTGGGAGGGAGGGGCAGCTGGGAGGCAGGAGGTGGGAGCAGCGAATGGGCAGTTAGGGGGCGGGGACGCAGCGGCGAGGGGCGAGGAAGAAAACAGAAGGCAAAAGGGCACAACAATATGAGGGGGAAATGAGTGGCACAGAGGCAGAAAGGTCCCCGGAAAGGGCAGATAAGGTCACAAAATATGTGGGGAAATGATTGGCACAGAGGCAGAAAGGTTCCAAGAAAGGGCATAAAAGGTCACAAAAAACAGGGGGAAACGAGTGGCACAGAGGGCACAAAGGTCACAAGAAAGGTCACAGAAAACTGGGGGAAACGATTGGCACAGAGGCAGAAAGGTCCCAAGAAAGGGCAGAAAAGGTCACAAAAACGGGGGGAAACGAGTGGCACAGAGGGCACAAAGGTCACAAGAAAGGTCACAGAAAACGGGGGGAAATGAGTGGCACAGAGGCAGAAAGGTCCCAAGAAAAGGTAGAGGGATCACGGGACCCCCACCAGATCACATCTGGCCATACCAGTTGCCCTTAAAGTGTCAACAGGCACATAGTTGACGGATAGAATGCTTGAATTAATCTAAGCCACTGGCTATTGCTTTGGGCTGCATTTCAATCCATTGTTTTTAGCCCACCATTCCCACTCTAGGCAGAGCCCCCACCCCTATGCAAATGTCATACTAAGCTTACGCCTTCATGGAGGACAACTACTGTCTTGTGCATCACCGAGACAACGCAATGTGTTGGATCACTACTTACTATGAACAGGTAAAACAAACCAAGCTGAGTAAAGTAGCGACCCTAGATACTAGGACTGGCTGGACATTGGGAGCGCAGTATGCTTTGTGCCCTCAGGGTTGCAGATAAAAAGTTTATTCCTTGACTAGGAATGAGGGTGCCGTAAACACCTTCACTCAGTACTGGGTGTGCTTTGAATTTAGGCATTAGAGCACCTACCCCACTGATGAGCACTAAAGTAAAAAGATGGTATGTTCAGTAAGCTTGCATAAATGTTGGGTTCCTTTGAAGAACCCTGGGCTGGTCTAGATAAACTGGGTGATTTTGCCCAGCGTAATCCTACCATGCCACAGGCTTTTGCCCCAATAGCCCTTCTCCTACAGGCTTGCCTCCCTCGATCGACACTTGGAGGTTGTTAAAATACACAGGAACTGGACTGCAGTGTTTTGTTATGTCAAAGAGTAGCCTTCAGATGTATTTGGCCACTGCTGGATAAGCAGGATTGTGGTTGTGACCATTCGTGATGGCTCCTCATCTTCTGGTCCGGTTAATAATAGCAGTAACACCATGATGCGGCCTGAAGGCCATGCGGAAGATGAGGCCGATGTACCTTACAGCGGCCGGAACCACACGGATTCTCTGACGACAAAAGCCCTCCTTGTCACCGGGAGTGAGGAGTTTAAACATTGCTACCTCCAGTCCTGCCGCCCAGTCAAGCTGAGGATTGTGAAAATAAAATTAATAGCAATACATTTTACTATGATACCAAACAGCAACACTTTTTTTCTAAGTTATTCTGAGGTGAATGGCGCATTTCAGGGTCTGTTGTTTCTCAGAAGCAGCAAATCATTTATGATCCCATTGGAAAATGAGTCCCTGAGAGCAATGGCCAATGAATAAGGCAGTGACCCACCCCTAAAAGGGTCTAACCCCAGATCCTGTCCCCTCAGCCAAGAGACTGCTTCATTGTTTCTGACTAACAGACGTTGTATGCCAGGCTATTTCCAATACACTTAAATATTGAGAAAAAAATCAATATGCTGCAAATATCAGGGTGATATTAGAGGGAACTTCCACTGTGATGCTTATTGCACCAGTCTGCCATGCGTCCTTCTTGGATATGCACGAGTGCTTATGAAGTAAAGCACAAGGGCTGCTTAACATGTTAGCCTGTAGGTTTGCATGTTGTTTTTTTCTATTTTCCCTCAGTTAATCCTCTGTGCTCTTCGAGTAGTGCAGTAATTGTTTTACCATTCTCCAGGGAGGCATCAAGTCCTTGCTACACACTGTCTTTGTAGAGCACATAATACCCCAGCAGATTCATGTTGCATCCCACCACCCTCCCGCCCCCCCTGAAACTGACTACACCTTTTTCCACATTGGCATGCCACTTTACAGATCACGGTTCCAGTCTCACATTGCCCCGGGTAAACATACAGCTGCCTGTCATTGACTGCATAGTGTCTGCATGTGCCAAAGTACAGCCGGGGGTTGGCGGGTACCTGCGACTGTACATCTCCTCTCTTACTTGTAATGTATTGGCTTTATATGCATTCATCATGGACCTTCCTCTGCACTCTTTCTGCGGCAGTCAGTGTGGGTCTGCCAGGGATCTCCACATGACTTCACCGGGGAATTTGGAAGTGTGATGGGGGAATCTCCTTCCAGTGCAGATGTCAGGGCGGTAGGGTCATAGGAGTTTGGGGGTGAGCCTCTCTTGCTGGTCAATGCTGTTTTACTGTGATCCACAAACAGGATATCGTTGAGAAGATGTAGTGAGGGTTGCTAAGCTACACCCTTGCTAGCTGGCCACAAGCAGGCCGGCTTCCTCCCAGGTGGAACAAATGCAGAAACTCGGTAATACAACAATCCGTTTAGGAAATAAAGAACCTAACGGACAGAAATCAAGTTGGTTAATAAGGCAAGGCTTTATGTAACATGCTTTGTTAATTAAGTAAAGTTGATCTAAGGATAAAAAGTTATATTCAATGAAGTGAGGAAATTGGTAAAATCGGCTTTGTATTTTTTCCAAAAGTGCTTTGGAAGTTAGCAGTTAATGTTTTTGATACTGAAGAGAAGTTAAAAGCCCCCTGCAGTTTCCTCAGATGCAAAAATATCTTAAGAAAAATGTATTCCTCCAAGTTCTGTTTACTTGCAGCAGTACTGCGCAACTGCTCTGCAATAATTCTTGATACAGTGAACCGTGAGCCTTCAGGTAACCCGAACCGGTTCTTCAGACTCCAGTCTACTGCTAACAGTTGCAGGAGACTTCACACAAATCCAGTTTAGATCCACAGCAGAATATCTGGTTTCAACCTCTTCCCTGCATTTGTCTGCAGGAATAACAGCTTTGTTCACAGGACCTTATACATTGTTCCGCCGCTGACCAGTTTCAAGAAGAAAAGGCAAACTGGACCAGATGAAGGCTATGGAAATAGTTTTAGGCCCAGAATAGACTCCCCCTTTCCTAGCCCCCCCAAACATGGTCTTTGGTGTTCAAATTCAAACCTTACCGCTGGTCTTTATGCTGATAATGTGAACAGATCCTCTACTAACGCTTTAATTCCCATTACATATTGGAAATACACCCTGGCTGCAGCATTGAAAGGTGTAGGTTCATCACCTAGGGATACAGCAGCTCTAACCCGACGCTAACTCTAGCAGTTGTAGGGGTCACATCAGTTCCACTTTGAGCGTTACTAGGGCCCCAAATCTGGCTCTTCAAGTGATTCCACCTGTATTCTGGGTGAAAAATCTGCCTTTAAAGCACACTTCTCAACAGGACCCAAACCATAACAGTAGTTTTAATATATATTCATAGCTTACAATGTCTTCTGGTGGTAGGAGGCTTTTCTATATTGAACAGGATAGGCAGCAATGTTTTGTGGTTGCTGTTTGACGTTCTGTATTTTAATGTGTGTAGCTCATATATAAATTGCGAACCATGTGTTCACGTGTTTAAACTAACAAGTATTTTGCACACACAGTTGTTGACACTTGGCTGTCATTTCTCACTTCAGCTGTCAGTTTTTCTTTCTTCAGTTTAGCAAATTCATAAAGTACAAGGAGTTAGCCTAACGAGATCTCATGAGAGCATTTCCATAGCTGAACCCCAGATGTGCAGCAGGAAAAGAAAAAACTGATTTGAAGCCGAAATCCGCAAGCCAGAGTGAAGATTTATGAGGCACGAAAAGTCTGTTTAATAATTCATATTCTAAATTTCACACTTAAGTGATAGATCACATTTACCAACTGAACATCCAATTAATTCCGAAATAGTTGTGGAGATCGTTGGGACAATTTCGAAATGATCTAATGCTTTGCTTTTCTGGGTTACCCTTTAATGCCTGTATTGGTGTGAAGTTTTTGAGCTAGGAGTTTGCTTAGCTGCATGTTTTCTACCAGGAGCTGAAGTTGAGTGGGACATAAAACGCGCATGACGAGTCGAGGATAACTAGCGGATCGTGTGCACAGAACACCTCTTGTTGGTTTTCGTTTGTTTGCATGCATCTTCTCTTCATTTTGAATCTGAAATTCATTTGTAATCTTCCAAAATCTGCCATCTGATGGTGCGTTTAGGATTAATATCCACTTCAACTTTCACAGCTGTTCCGGTGCCACTTGGAAAATAAGGGGGTATCGGTGCACACAGTTATAGGTTACAGTGAAGGAAGTGAACTACTACCATTAGCAATTCAGACATTTTTTTAACTATGAGGCTAGAAAAGGCAAGTAAAAGGAATTAGTCCTACATTTAGGTACTCTGTACACCACAAATATTCAAAAGCAGAGACATCTCATTGCTATCTCCTTTATTAATTGCCACCGACTCCCAATGTCGCAGGAGAGGGTATCTTTTCGATCCCATTGCTCTTTATCCAGTACCTCACAACATCCCCCCCATCAGACTTTGTCAGTGGGACTTGCTGCAGGGCTTTAGTCCTCATCCATGAATGGCAGGTCCAGCCAGGGGGGCGCTCCCTCCTCTAAGGTATACTGCTAGGCTGGTTCTTCTTCCTCTTCCTCAGGTTTTGTTAATCAATAAGAAACTTCAAACTCATGGAAGAATGTTCTGTACTAGAGGCTCACCCGTTCCATCCTGCAACTTAAGCTCCCAAAGGAATTTCTGATAAATTGCAGGGAAAGATCGCGATCGGAACCAAGCATGCTTGTTTGTGTTCATTCACAATCGTTTGGCGATCAGTCTATTCCCAGATACTCCTGTCAGTAGCAGGAATAAATCCTGATTCAAGGTGACAGAATGAGGGCAGAAAAACGAATCTTATGGAGGGAAGGGGCGGCGGGTAGGAGGGGAAATTCCACGTGAAGGAAAAAAAGTTGCAAACGCTCTTCACTCCTGAAAGTATGTGGCAGTTGCTGCTTCCCAAAAGTACTGCTCAAATTCGTTGTACCTTCCAGAAAATGCTCATGTGTTCACCGCTTTATTTATTGTTTTGTTTCCTTATGAGTTTTATCATGGCAGATGCAACCTAATGGACTTGAGGCAGAAGTACCGCGATGGACATTTAATGTAATTGAATCTATAGCTATTAATGCGCTTGATTCAATTTTTGAAAGTTACAAACCTTGATAAACTCCTTCACAAGACTATTTTATTATTTACATTTACAATTTCCCTTGTAATTCTTTTTGAAGTTAAAAAACTTTACAAAAAAAACCTTCAAACAAATAAATTAAGAAATTGTGTATTGCTATACTGACCTGGAAAACATTATCCATCAAACTGTACTGTTACATATTCCCCACAGAACTCATTTGTGTTTGAGGTTTGCTACTTCGACATTCACCTACATAATTGGCTAATTTTTGAAAGCAACATGCTTTTATTAAGGATTTTATTTATTGTATTCTGTTGCAGTATTTATATAGATTACCCCAGTATTAGAACTTTCATAGATTCCCATGCTTTGTATCATTCCCCATCGTCGGAATGGGAGCCTCGGTAAATAAAGAAATAACATAATCATAGAAACAAAAGAGAAATTAGGCCTAGGCCTCATCTAATTTTGTAGCATATCACCCTCTTTGTGTAAATGAGCCCAAACTTTCCGCAAGGATTAATCAGAACAGCCTCACCCCTTGGAACCTTCCTGATAGAGCTCAGAGCCTCAGATTTTTCTACCGCATGTTGTGCTAGGGAGTCTCCACTGAGCTCTGCTCAGTTTTTCATTCCATTCTACTTTTTTCTTCAACTTCATCTACAAACAAGATATGTCTGACCAGGAGAAGAAAGCCTTATTCACGTCCTGTGCGTCTTGTGGGAAAAAGAGGCTTTTTGTTGAAGATAAGCATGAAAGCTGTATTTATTGCTTATACCCGGACCAGAAGGCCACAGACTGCAAGATTTGTAGAACGTTCTCTACCAAAACGTTGCGAGACAGGGAAGGCCGACTATTGACTTGGCTTCAGAAGATGAAGACTCGGAAGGAGGTGCTCTCATCTGATGAAGAAGATTCAACATCTCTGTCTTCATCTCGGAGATCCAAGAAGAGGGGTAGGTCTCCTCCTTCTTTGGCTGAGCCCCCTCTCAAGGCCCCTCATAAGATCTCGGACAGGTCTGAGAGGGCTAGTCCCATTAAATCTCCTCACGGAAGTGAAAAGGAGAGGCTGGGACAGGCTGCTGGATTGGTGACGGCCACTAAGGACAAAAAGGAGGTTTCTATCACTTCTCCTCCGTCCAAAAAGGAAAAAGTATTGAAAAATACTCTGCAGTCATTCCAGGGACCATGCCTGAGAGAAAAAGGCATCCATCGACGACAAACCGGTACGTCGACGACTATTACTTCTCTGAAGGCATCCGCTGTTTCTTTGGCTCCGTCGACTGATCTGTCGTCGGTAGCGGCATCGACGTCGACGACTCCGTCGTCGTTTAAGGTACCTGGTTCATCGACCATGACTACTTCCTCGTCGTCCATTATGGTGTCAGGGAAGGTGCTGTAGACGGCCTAGTCGTCGACGAAGACTACGTCGACGACAACAACGACGACACTGATGGTGATGACGACGAGTTCGACGACGAAACCGTCGACGATTGCACCGTCGACGATTCCGCCGCCGCCGATAAAGACTCAGTCGACGAAGTCCAGTATGCCGTCGACGAATCCATCGACGATTCCGTCGACGACTGCCACACCTTCGACGACGGCACCGTCAACGAGGCTGTCGACGGGTCAGAAATTGCAATTTCCAATACAGAAGCTGAAAATTACACCTGAAATGACGTCTCCTAGAAGGGTTTCGTCTCTTCCACCAACAATGCTTCTGGATGACGAGTCGGATGAGGAGGAGGAAGATGGAGGCCATTATGGGGATGCCTACAGTCCCTCAGATTTAAATGTTAAATTGCAAGAGACTGACACGGAGGAATACTATGAACATTCATATGACCAACAGGTGCATCACTATGCTCCTCAGGAGAGACGTCCTCCAGGTTTGGGACAGGACATGTTGGCCATGCCGACCTCTCTAGTCTCTGATCTACAGATGATGCTGCAGGACTACAGAACCAGGTTTCCGTCCGAACCTTCAGTACAGCATGCACAACCTCCAGCTCCGGTGCTGCAGCAGGCGCAATCCGCTGTCGTAGTTCCTCCTTCACAGGTGGTACCTCTGACAACACCGGTGGTCATACCAGTGGTCCTCTCACGGACATCGGACCCCGAGCTAGCTAATACCGTTCTGCAGGATACCTCTTCCGATGAGGAAGTACAGGTCGATCCATTGACTGATCCATTGCAGGACCCAGACTTTGATCCCGGTGACAGTGGACTACAGGATCCTGACACCACTGGTCGAGATAAGTCTGTATCGCCTCTAGTCGATATAGGGGGGTTTCATAACCTCATGGAGAGGGCATTGAAGAGGTTCAGACTGCCAATTACAAGGGAGCAGTCTGAATGTTTCCTGTATGATTTCAAAGAACAATACAGAAAATCAGTCAAATCCATTCCCATAATTGAACATGTGTGGGAGGAAGGGATCAAGATCATGCAGAATCCGGCCACTGTTATCCCTGTTCTTCCCCGGCTGGAGAAGAAATATAAGGCTCTGGACGGCAGTCCTGCTTGTCTTCTTGGACAGCCTAAACCTGATTCTGTGATCTCGCAGGCCGCGCAAAGCAAATCCAAGAACTCTTCAACGCCTTTGACCACGCCTCCGGACAAGGACGGTAGACGATTGGATAACGTGGGGAAGAGGTTTTCTTCCATGGCCAGCTTGCTTGTTCGAGCAGCAAATGCTCTAGCCATTCTAGGAAGATACGATCGCCAGATGTGGTGTGACTTGGAGCCATTTGTGGTGTGACTTGGAGACATTTGTGGAACAACTGCCAGACTCCGTGAGGGAAGAGGCCAAGAGAGTTCTGATGTAGGGAGAAAAATCATCCTCCGAAGTAATTGATTGTGCTATGCATATAGCTTCAACGGCTTGTCGTGCCTTAGCAGGGTCATCGGTGTTACGCCGTCGGGGCTGGTTGAGAGCCACCTGGTTTCGACAGGAGGTCCAAAATAAGTTCCTGGACCTCCTATTTGATGGTGAGATGCTTTTCGGTAAGCATGTTGATGATGCCCTGCAAAGTATAAAAAAGGATACGGACACGGCGAAGTCATTGGGATCACTGAACTATCGAAAGGTCCCATTCAGAGGTGCACGGGGCAGAGGTTTCTCTTCTTATAGAGGCAACACCCAGCAAAGGTATTCTTCGCAGTCTTATAAGACCCAATATTCGAATCAACGCTAGGGACAATCGGCGTCTTTCTCTCGCCAACCTCAGCGAGGGCGTCAGAACCGCCAGGGACGTGACAATGCCAAGAGGCAATAGCGGCCTCCCGGCTCTTACTACTGTTCCTCCCCTACCAGTAACATCAGTGGGGTGCAGGATATCTTTTTGTCTGACCAGCTGGAAGAGGATAACATCGGACTAGTGAGTCCTGAATATTGTACAGAGTGGCCATACGTTGGAATTCCAAGATCTTCCTCCAAGAAGAGCTCCTGGCGCCAACCGCACAAAACATCTGGGACTGTTACATCTCGAAGCCCACCAATTGTTCATCAAGGGGGCAATAGAGCCGGTACCTCTCTCTGAGGGGCAGAGGCTTTTATTCCAGGTTCTTCCTGGTTCGGAAGACGGCAGACACTTGGCGCCCCATATTAGACCTGCGAGAGCTCAACACTTATCTCATCAAACTTTCTTTCAGGATGGTTACTCTCCAAGATATTCTTCCTCTTTTGAACCCAGGCGACTATTTGGCGTCTCAGGATTTGGAAGATGCATACTTCACATACAGATACACCTAGCTCACAGACAATATCTTCGCTTCACAGTAGGCAAGAGCCATTTCCAATTCAAGGTGCTTCCGTTTGGCCTTCGGTCTGCACCACGGGTATTCACCAAAGTGTTAGCACCAGTAGCGGCTTTTCTACGAAAACAATCCCTGGAAGTTTTCCCCTACTTGGACGACTGGCTCGTCAAGGCTCCATCTTTCAAGGAAACTTCTCAAGCCGTGTCAACTTGCATCCAGTTGTTCAGTCACCTGGGCCTTCAGCTCAACAAGATCAAGTCAGTTCTGCAACCCTCCAGGTCCACAAGATTCCTTGGGGCCATTTTAGACATAGAGCGTTGCACAGCTCGTCCGTCAGAAGAACGTCAACAAAAATTGATAGTCTCGGCTCGCCAGGTGCTGAAAAAGAAATGCCTTTCAGTCCGACTCTAAAAGTCCCTGCTCGGGTCGATGTCATCCTGCTTACCATTAATACCGCATTGCAGGCTGCGAATATGTCCTCTGCAGGAGGAGCTAGACAAACAATGGTGCCAAGCATAGGGCTCTTTCAACGACAAGGTGTTTGTGACGCCAGAAATGAGAAAGGCATGCGAGTGGTGGCTAGTAAAAGACAATATCGCAGAAGGTCGGACATTCAGGATTTCTCCATCTCCCCTGATCATGACCACGGATGCCTCTTTAGAAGGCTGGGGAGCAGTACTCCGAGAGCTTCAAGTCAGCAGGCACTGGAGTCAAGATCAATGCCAGTGCCATATAAACTTGTTGGAGCTGACGGACATTCGGTTGGCTTTGCAGGCTTTCCTTCCCAGAGTTCAGAATCAAACAGTGCTGGCCCGGACGGACAATACGACGGCCATGCACTACATCAACAAACAAGGAGGAACAAGATCACAAACTCTGTCCAAAGAAGCTCAGAGAATCTGGGATTATGCGATTCTTCACAAGATCAATCTGCAGGCCGAACACCTGGCAGGTTCTCTCAATGTCACAGCGGATGCCCTGAGTCGCCAGACAGAGGTGAATCACGAATGGGAATTTAATCCGTCCATTCTGGAGAGTGTGTTCTCGGTCTGGGGAACCCCAACCATAGACCTCTTTGCGCCTCCGGTGAACGCCAAATGCCGGTTTTACGCAAGCAAAGTTCACCATCAGGGATCTCTGGGGAACGCCCTTTCGATTGCCTGGTACGGCGCATTCTTTTACGCCAATTCCCCTCATTCCTCGAGTACTCAGGAAGATGAAAGCGGAGCCATGCAAGATGATTCTCATTGCGCCGGCGTGGCCCCGCCAGTTCTGGTACACAGAACTCCTTCTACTCTCCCAGGATCATCCAATTCGCTTGCAACAGATTCCGTCCCTATTATCGAGGGATCAGGGGCAGGTGTTCCATCCGGATCCGAAGTCGCTGCACTTGACAGCGTGGCTCCTGAACACAGAGAATTCCGTCATCTGAATCTCCCCAAGGAGTGTAGAGAAGTTTAGTCCCAGGCTTGAGCACCAAGCACTAATAAAACATACAAGGCAAAGTGGAAGAGATTCTGCCTGTGGTGTCAAAGACAGGGTCTTCATCCTTACAAATCCCTGCCTCATCAACTTTTGCCATATATACCATCATTGGCTAAATCTGGGTTGGCACATTCTTCTGTAAAGGTACATCTTGCAGCAATATCGAGGTTTCGACGCACCTCTTCAGGCCCGTCCTTATGGTCCTCTAGGATTGTTAAACAATTTTGAAAGGCTTGTTTCGGATGTACCCTCCAGTTCGCCCTCATCCGCCAGTTTGGCAGCTCAACCTTGTGCTGGCTCAACTCATGAAAGCTCTGTTTGAGCTGGTTCACAAGGCGGACTTGAAATTCCTGTCTTGGAAACTGGCCCTGCTCTTGGCGCTAACATCAGCTAGAAGAGTTAGTGAGCTTCAAGCCCTCTCCATAGTGGATCCATTCCTTCAATTCAAAAAGGATGTGCTTATCCTTCGCACCAATCCAAAATTTATTCCGAAGGTGCCGTCTGAGTTCCACTTAAATGAACCCTTGATTTTAAAGTCTTTCTTTCCGCTCCCTTCTACGCCTGCGGAACGCACATTACACTCTTTGGACGTTCAAAGATGCTTGAAATTCTACTTAGAATGCACACGGCCCTTTCGAAAATCATTACAGTTGTTTGTGTCCTACAGCGCACCACGGAAGGGGTTTCCTTTGGCAAAGAGTGTCATTTCCTGCTGGATCTCCAGTGCGATTCCATTCTGCCATCAGGAGGCAGGCAAGCCTCTGGACAGAAAAGTCTGTGCACATTACACAAGGTCTGTGGCATCGTCTGTGGCTCTTTTCTCTGGAGTCGCCATCAGGGACATATGCAGGGCAGCAACGTGGAGCAGTACACATACCTTCACGAAGCACTAGTGCCTGGAGTCTGCAGGACGAGACAACGCTGCTGTTGGTCAAGCAGTCCTTAGGAATCTTTTTCATTGAGAGGTGCGCTTTCCCTACAATCCCTCCATCCTGGTAAGCAAATATTTTTGGTGTCAGCAATGTTTTCATCTCTTGGTTACAATTTAGCAAAGTATGCTATAAGAATGGTCATATGGTTATGTGATGCCATGTATCTTACAAAATGTGCTTTGGTGATTTACTGCTAGCTATTCTGATACAAAGCATGGGAATCTATGAAAGTTCCAATACTGGGGTAAGAAAACAAGTTACTCACCTGTAACTTTGGTTCCCCAGTATTGGTAACTTTCATAGATTCCCATGCGCCCACCCGCCTCCCCGGGGAAAGCTCGGCCTTTTACTTAGATGGTGGCTGTTTGCACAACGGCTACGAAAATCTGAGGCTCTGAGCTCTCTCAGGAAGGTTCCAAGGGGTGAGGCTGTTCTGATTGGTCCTATGCTACAAAATGAGATGAGGCCTAGGCCTAATTTCTCTTTTGTTTCTATGATTATGTTATTTCTTTATTTACCGAGGCTCCCATTCCGACGACGGAGAATGATACAAAGCATGGGAATCTATGAAAGTTACCAATACTGGGGAACAAAAGTTACAGGTAAGTAACTTTTTTCTTTTACTATCTCTATATGGGGCACAGAAGTTCTTGCCTACATGTTCCGTAAGCTTCGCAGTGTATGGTGTGTTTTTGGAACAGTGTTGTCTTTGTTTTTATTGATCCTATATGAGAAGTGTTTTCATGTCATGTATGATGACCACCAAGGTGAAGTTATTGTGTTCATGGGTCGTAGTACTGAGCAGTGTGGTCGACGAAGGTGTGAGAGATAAAATGTTTATGGTTTTCAGCATGCTTTAAGCAGCTCTGCATGCCCCTTTATGGTATTTCTTGCGATCATGTTATACTTACCTAGTTTCTGTGACGGTTGCTCCAACCTGATGTTTTGTCAAAAAACTTTTTTATCCTGACAGGTGTGGTTGGAAACAGAAGTGGTGAGGAGAACTGCCGAGATGGGCTCAGTTTCTATCATCCCATATCTGAATGTCATTGTGAGATGTAAACAAGCAATTATTGCATGTAGCTGGTTAGGACTTGCAGTAGTGGACTAGGTTGGAGTCCTCCGATTGGTCATCAGTATGTGAAAGATCCCTTAAATTATTTCATGCCTGTTAAATTAGTGATGGCTGGTTTATTGACTGGTAAAGTACTGGGTGATGGATAAGACCTGTAACAGATATTTCTTATGTGACTATAAGGGATTAAGCCGTAGTTGGCTGTCGTCCTCAGAATGTTATGGTATAAATCAAGCAATCAAGATCAATCAAGAGATTTGTAAAGCGCACTACTCACCCGTGAGGGTCAAGGCACGGGGGGAGGGGGTGATGCTACTGCTCGAACAGCCAGGGCTTGAGTAGCCTCCTGAAGGTTAGTAGGTTCTGGGTCTGCTGTAGGAGGATGGGGAGGGTGTTCCAGGTCTTGCGGCGAGGTGGGAGAACCATCTGTGCCGGTGGTCGCTCTTCGGATGCAGGGGACGGTGGCGAGGGCGAGGTCGGCAGAGTGGAGCTGGCGGTTCGGGGTGTAGAAGGTGAGTCGTCGGTTGAAGTATGCTGGTCCGGTGTTGTGGAGCGCCTTGTGTGGTATCGGTATTAACCTGGCCCAGAAGGGTTTTATTTGAATTGACTTTATTGTATAATACTCAGGCTAACCATGATGCAGCCCTTGTTAGATAACCTGGATATAGAAAGTAGCGTGCTGCTAGATTTGTTCCAAAATGAAGGTTGTAAGCTGTAGTTTGTACTTGAAAGTGAGATTCTTTCTGGGTTTTATTCCAGGGATGTGGGATGATGGTTATTTTGGAAATGGTCATGCTTTCAACTGGTTTCTTTAGTGTGTATGTGCCTAATACTTAGAATCCTGACTGGTAGCGAGTTCCAGAGCTTGGTGGCTTGTGCTGAGAAAGAAATGCATCCTATAGATTTCTTATGGTAAGGTAGTATGATGACCCCTGATTCAAGCTTTGGGCATAGAATCCTGTTTTGTTTGCATTGCTCGTGGGTATAGTTGTCCTTTTGTTTGAGAGGCTTCTAGCTCTAGTTAGCCAGTGAAATGATTGTTGGACTGGTGTCATGTGTTCTCCTGTGTGACAGTGGAGAAGGAGTCTTGCAGCAGTATTTTCCATTAGGTATGTTTGTGCATGATGAATCTTTGTGCTCCAAGATCTAGTCTGTTGGCATAGCCAAACTTGGAGGTTACAAATGTGAGGATATTTTATATTATTTGTTAGTAACCACGTTATGGGGAAGGTGCAACACAGTAGGTTCATTGTTTAGAATGTGCTCCTTAATTATGTTGGCATGTGGCATTAATGAGAGGCCTGAATCCATGGCTACCACTAGGTTTCTGACCAACCTTGATGTTGTTGGAGGGCCTAGAGTTCCTTGGGCCATATGGCAGTAGACTGGTATTCTTAAAATTGTCCGCAAAACATGATGTTTGTCTTTACAATGTTGAGCTTTAGATGGTTGCTCAGCCTCGTGTTTATGGCACAGTCGTCAAGTTTTGAGTTGTAGAGTTTTTGCTCGCCATCCATTTTTAGACTAATTTGTGTCATCTGCGTAGGTTTAACAGTGAGTTGAATGATTTAACCAGGTTTAGCAAAGGGGTTAAGTAGATGTTGAATAAATGATAGACCTCCGAGGGATACCACAGTGCTGATGTGAGGAACAGATGTGAACGGTGGTAGGTAAATCACACTTTGTCTCTAGGTTGAGTAGCAATCAATTTTAGAGTATTTTCATGTATTCAGAGATAATGGCATTTTTGGAGTAGCATGTTGAGGTGGGCAGTGTAATGTGCAAGTGATGAATCCAGAACTAATACGGCGACCACTTTGTTCTTCTCAAATGTGAGTTTTAGGTCCAACGTGGATATAGCGGACTGTACCGCTGCCTGGTCTCAAACGGAATTGTTGGTCAGAGATCAAGTCATTTTGTACTGTCAATTTTGAAAGTTCGGTAAATTCAGACATTTTTCCTAAGAATGGTCCATGTGATATAGTCCTGTTTGCTCTGTCAGTTGGGTCAACGTTTTTTATTTGAAGAGTGGTCTAATTTGGTAAGTTTTGAGGTTTTCTGCTCGTGTGGGAATGAACCTAGTTCCTGGGGCTTGCACAGCTTGTATCTACCTCCCCTGCACAGCTGTACGAAGGATATCTTTAAAGATAATTGGAGGTACTGGGTCTGAAGATGATTTTAATGGTCTGCTTGGGAAGATAATGTTGAGTAAATCTTTTTCTAAGAGTGTATTAAAAGTATGTAGTCCTGGAAGATTGCTTTTATCTCTTTTTTTATGGCGGTTTGGTCAAATGTTTGGGGTGGTGGTGTCTGTGTTCTCATTATAGTAATATTATATCTTTCAAATTTTATAGATCAATTCAATAAATATTTTGTCACTGAAGTCTTGCGATTGTGGTATTTGTGTTTTGGAATCCTGGGTTTCGGAATTCTTCTCAAACTTTGAGGAGTTCCTTAGAAGGGGAGTCTACTTCTAATATGGACTTGTGGTGTCTTTTCTTGATTCTGACCATTCTTCTGTAGGCTCTGTCATAATTGCACATTTTGATGTTGTCTTTATCTCTTGATTTTCTCCACTTGCGTTGTAGTAAGTTGACTTTTGGTTTCATTCTTTTCATGTCCTTATTCAACACAGTGTTTTTTTTTTACGTTAACCCTGTATGTGGTCTGTATTGATATGTTAGTGTAGTGGGGATCTAGATGTAGAAGGTGTGGGTCTTTTGAGGTCACGTATTTGTTGGGGTGTGTCAAGTTGGGAGCTGAATTTGTGGACGTCCAGTGTTTTCCATTGCCTACATGAGTGTTTATTTTTTGAGTTTCGGTTTCGCTGTCGAATGTGATTGTGTTGTGGTTGCTCCAGCTTACGGGGGTGCTGGCTATAATTGCGGCCTGTCCCAAAGGAGCAAATATGACATCTGAGTGTGTCCAACATAGTGAGTCTGTCCAGAAACAGTCAGAAAGAATGCAGATGTGGGTGTCTCATATGGGTCTTGGTCACTGTCTCTAGTAAGACATATTCAAAGTTTGCATTGCTGGTTTATATATTAGGAGGAAGGATAAGTGATAGTTGGAGTAGGATGACATCTTGCTTATTTTCAGTGATTTTTCTTTTCTTCTATTATGGATGACGGCCAGGCCTCCTCTAATTTTGCCAGTATGGTTTTTGTTCTTGATGCCAAATTCAGGTGCAATGGCACCAAGGGATTTTGGTTTGTCCTAGTACGAATGTTGTTTATATCGTCCAGTACAGAGATGGCTTATGTTTGGTTACTGCATCAGGCGGGGCAAGAATGCTGCCAGGAGCAAGCATGGATGAATCAGAATAACAATCCCATATCTTGGAAATGCCCTTGGAATCCCCAATCTAGTTGGCACCTGCTTGTGTAGTGTCCATATTAGTGACCATTTGGAACTGTTTCTACTTAAGGAAGTTGAAATGACTGCAGGCATGTGCCAGGCTTTCTTTAAAAGTTCCTCTTTGATATCCAGGACCGCCTCAAAGTTGAAACCTATATCTGTTTTTGTAAGAAATGTACAAAACTGTGGTCTTCACAGACAATCTTTTTGTATCTAAGTTTCTCTTATGCTGGTTCTCTCCTTACTTACTAGTTTGTGACCCTTTCAGCCGGCCAGCAATGCAGAGATCAATCAATCAATCAATCCGGAGTTTTATAAAGCGCACTACTCACCCGTGAGGGTCTCAAGGTGCTGGGGCAGGGGCAGGTCCTGGTCCGGATCAGTTGAAGAGCGAGGTCTTGAGGTCCTTCCTGAAGGTGTGCAGGGTTGTGGAGCGTCTGATGTTCACAAGGAGCTCGTTCTAGGTCTTTGCTGCGATGTAGGCAAAGGCTCTCCCACCTGTTCTGTTCCTGCGGATGCGCGGGACCTCTGCCAGGGCGAGGTCGGCAGAGCGGAGGTTCCTCTTGGGTACGTGGTAGGAGACTCTTGTTGAGGTATTTGGGTCCTATGTTGAGGGATTTGTACGTGTGGGTGAGGAGTTTGTAGGTGACCCTCTTCTTGACGGGGAGCCAGTGGAGGTCTCGTAGGTGTTGGGTCATGTGTTCACGGCATGGTGTTCCGAGGACGAATCTAGCTGCGGCGTTCTGGATGGCCTGAAGTTTGTGTAGAAGGGTTCTGTTTATTCCGCCGTATAGGGTGTTGCCGTTATCTAGTCTACTTGTTATGAGCGCGTGGTAACGTTCCTTCTGCAATCTGGGGGCATCCATTTGAATGTCTCGCGGAGCATGCGCTGGCAGTTGAAGCTGGTGGATAAGTCATAATTGGTTGCCTTCTATCTTCTGATATTGATTCCATAAGAGTCATTATTTCGAAGAGACCTCTGACATAGTTAATAGCTAAAAGCTGTGGTAGCGCATGTTGAGACTCCTCTGCCAGTAATATTGGATGTGCCCCAAGTGACTTAACTGGAAAATACTGTGGATGAGTCACGAAAACCATTCTAGGGGAAGTAGTACTACTGGGATACTCTTTCGCGTATTGCTACGCGTCTTTGTTAATCATCCCGGAAACTTCCAACATCCTTCTAGGGGTAAAGGTGCAAAGAGGGCACCGTCCTTCCTCTCTGTACTAACTGTATATGCATTATCCCTTTTTATTCCCACTTTTGATGTTTTTCGACAAATACACAAAGGTAAGAATACTAAAAGAGCTCTACAGGAGCTCAATGTTAAGTCCTCCAAAATGCATTTGTGAACAGGCTGCACTGTTTATTTGGTTTGTCTATTAGTCGGACATCTTATCTTATGTCCCAGCTGTTGGATACTGCCCTAATGTTTGTCTCTGTTTTTAGGTGGACCATGCACAGACACAGCTCATGTTTCATTAACCACACCAACCAAAAGGTCTTGTGATTCAGGTTAGTTGGACTTTATTTTAAATGGTTTTCCTGTTCCTGTTCCTGTTTTGTCTGTTCTGCTTAACTCAAGATACAGGATAAATGTTTACATTTAGCATGGAGTTTGTGAACATCTCGAGGCATGAAGCAGTATAAGCTTTCGTCATGAGTCAGCCTGGTACTTTGAGAGTAGATTGCCCCCACTTTACACCTCCATTGGAGTGCCTGTCCCACCCAGCAGTACCCTTTGAAGCTAACAGTGCAACTAAATGTACTAATTCCTTTTGACTTGGACTGCCAGTTCTTAGTAAGGTGGCATTGCATTTTCCTTTTGATTCTCTGCATTGCTGATAACTGGCAATCCAGTAAAGATACATATAGTCAGTGCAAATAGCAAACAAGCACCTCATTTATCTCATACTCCCAAACATTTTAAGGTTCTATTGACTTCTTGACTGTTGTGGAAATGTTTTGTCTCATCATAGCATTGTCCTCTCTTCATGCCGATGTCCACCTATTGCATGCATATGATGTTCTCTACATTGTATAGTTTGGTCTGCCTCTAGCATCTCCAGTTCAGGGTGGTGTGTAATCACAAGGTGAAACAGGTCATTAGCTGTATACAAAAGGATTTGCTGCTTTCCTTTCTAAGTATCATTACATCCAGTTAATCTGATCTCCAGGCCTTTAAGATGCTGAACTGCAGTAGATCCTGGTAAATATTTGACTTTGTATATTTTGTTTTTTCTTAATACTGGAAATGACCTGTCACGTTGACCAATACTTTGAATGTCCGTTTCAGTGATTGCCTTCTGATGATGCAGAAATCTGACCAAAAAGATGTAACTTGTAATTGTAAAAGACCCAAAGTCATTGCAAGAGTCTGCAATGTCCCTGATGATCGATCTCCTCAGCATCAGAGTTTCATATCTGGCAATAGGCGTAGATATTTCTCTTTTTAATGAGGCTGCCTTTGCAATATCCGAGTAGCTACAGAGCATGCTTCTCCACCAGGTCTCTCTGAGATACTCGAACAGAGTTGCTGGTAAAAGTCTAGTCTCGTCATATTTTAACTGATGTCCAAGTAAATGAGGCCTCATCCCTAGAGAAGTTCTCCTCTCTTGAGAGACGCTACTTAAGGCTATCTAACTTTCTACCATAGTGTCTACTTTACAGTGCTCCCTACTATGAGCTTGAGGTCTTATCAGCACAGCTCTGGTATATGCTAGGGCACAGCGGTCTGTTTGTTGCCTTAATGAGGTGTCCTGGTAGGTATTTGTTTCTGTTCATCTGCCTTTTGGAGAGAAATGAGCTGGGCACTAGTAGTAGTTCCTGGACTCGGAATTGAGATAACAAGATCCTGTTTCCAAGATCGCCTAGACTACTGTAACATCATCCTCTATTTTCTATTGAGAAATTAATTTCCAGGCAACTGGAATGTCTTATCTGCCGCGAGCAGGACCAGCTGTTGCAGCGCTCCATTCGCTCCCAGGATTAAATTAAAGGCCGTCTGCTCCTTCCACAGAGTCTAGTGGAACAAAGGTCCAACTTACCTGCAAAAATTGTCTCATCTCTGCCAGATACATTTGCTGAAGATACTCCCATACAATTAGCCAACAATCCTTCGAAAAGATTTAATAAGGTGGGAGATCTCTGGGTGTTCAAAGATCTGACCTATGAACAAAACCCCAGCACGTAAAGTTCAGAAAACGTCTGAAAACATTTTTCAAGTTATGTCAAAAAGGAACCAGGGCCATGAAGAATATTGGTCAAGTGTATATTCACCCGCCTAATTGAGTGCTTCACTTCTCTGAAGTTACCGAAAGGCAACACACAGTTCAATACGTAGCTTGTAAAAAAAATAAAAATAAAAAAAACATTCAAAGAAAGAATACCCCAACTTAAACCTGTAGGTACCATCCAAGACCTACTAGGAGCAAGTTTAGGTGCAAAAGATAATAGGAAATCTGTGGAGATGGCATTCATGAGGCTGTCTCAAACAATAAGCAAGATAAAGGAATCCAGCTAGAATAGGAGGCAAATGAGGGTCTAATCACAGTGCAACTGAGGGAATACTCAGCCTGTTTCTTGTAAACCGACCAAGGTAGATGGCTACAGGAGGAATGGTCATGAAAAGGCGGAAGAAGTTAAGAGAAGAAAGAAGGACACCTGATATGTACTCCATCCATCATACATCCTGGTGAGCAGAACACTGTAGACTGTGCAGCTGAGAAGCATCAACTGGAGGAAAGAATAAGGACTGCATGCGAGACTGCATAGTTCAGATGTGTCCGCCATAAAATATTGATACAGCAGTGGAGATGGTTATGCAAAAATTGAAGAATTATACCAGGCAGTTGAACACAGTTGTTTGGGTTTTCTTTGCTAAGGATAACACACATGCTGTGATTGGGGTTGCTGGGTATGTAATAGGCATTTAAAGACCCACAAGACCAAATACTTTAAATACGCCTGGACATGCATGGTTAACTAATGTGCTTAAGAGACCTGCCTCTTCAAGAAGGAGCTGTTCCTGACACTGCACTGGACGACTGAGTAGCTTTCAGATTAAGAGCTGCCACTGATTAGTGTTAATCCTCAAATCAGTTAATGTGAGTAACCAAGTACAAGAGCCTAACACAAACCACGAAAATCATATTGTTGGGACTGTGGCCTGTATCACCTGTAGAATTTCCCCTAAAAGCACTTGCAGTACGAATGGATTACGTCTTGGGTGTCTTAAAGGAGATTTTTGCAGTTTCACATGATATACTACAAGCAGTTGCTGTTGTTGTATTTTGATCTTTTCTGGAAAGTTGCTGTTTGAGCTTTCAGATTTGTTTTACTTACAGATTTAGCATTTGCTTTGCATTTTGCCTCAACTCTTCAATTTAGAATATGGTTGAAGAGGTTCCATTGTGAGATTTAATCCACATTTTTCAATATGTCTAGCTTTTACCCTAAGGTGCGCAGTTGCCTCATTTCAGACGGAAAATTAGAGGTTTGGCTTACTTAAATAAAATATAGGCTCCTGCGCATACGTACAGTGGAAAAAGAATCAAAATAATCTAGCTTTCAAGACCTGGCTTTTATTTAAATGTTTCGAACCCTTTTCTCTTAAATCCTTCTTATTAAAGCAGCCGTTTAAGAAGCATATACATGACCTCTGTTGTGCTCGGATTGGTTGTGAAGAGACGCCTAGCTCATAGCCGCCTAGCTCATGGCTGCGATGCTTGGTTTAAAGTCCATCAGACCCTAAGGATTGTCAGGCTCCCAGTTTCAGCTCTTGAATTCTCATCCTGCCTCCCTTGCAGGGCATTTCACTGGACTTTGAAGAGCTTCTGTCATGGACAAGCTTGATTGCATTAGTACTCCTCTAACACGAAGTGTCTCAGTATCCTTTGCTCCTTAGGGATTGGACTTTTCTGTTGTCCACGTAAATATGGCTTCGGTCAGTAGTGACACGGAGTCAGAGAATGAGCATTGTGCTTTCACAGTTACTGTATTTGCATAACACAGAGGAATTAATCACTGGACCTAAACAGTAAACAAGCGCTCAGACTAGCCAGGGCACCATAACAACATGATCCCATCTAGAGTTCCAAAATTAAAAAGGTTCAATGCAGAAAAGTGTTTGGAAATTCTCCAGACTCCGGTGTGACTCGGTTGGTCTGTCAAGGCCTTTATACTACGGATTTCATATGTGCTGTTTGAGTAGGTCCCAGTATGACAGCACTGTTGCCCACATGTTGATGATGTTGGAGGTGAGTGGCTGGATGTTTTTGCACCTGCTGTGCAGACTGGAGTTGTTCGAATCCTCGCACATTGGTAGAACACGCAGCTGAATAACTTGTTAACACTTCGCATTGGTGCATTTTAGGTGCACATCATACTATGGCTACATGATGCGCAATGATTATCCCCATATGGGACCAGTCATGGGTTGTTCTAATTGGCAGGTGATGCTCTTGTCTACGTAAAGAAACCGGTCATCAACTTAAAAGAGTTGTCCACTCTGGTGGTTGGGCAGACTTCACCCTAATCGCCACCTATTTCGTAACTAAATGAATTTCTTGAACACAGTGCAGCTATTTAAGTTAACACATTGGTGTGTGTGCATTTCCTTTTCACAAGGTTACCTGAGCTTTTTGTGTGCTGGGGCAGAGTCCATTTTTATAGATGCCAGGTTTGCCTTCACTGTTTGAACTGACATTTTGTACACAGGACCACAGATCTAAACCCCCTGCATTGGTACTGTTACATGGCCCATGGGGACATTGTCGTCTTCTCTAAGTTAGCATGAGCACGCTGCATCCGGTTTGCTGCTTTGCGCATTTTACTACACTAGTTTATTTAGCAACGGCCTCTTTCACATGAAAACCTATCGCTGTGTTCACACTCTGCAGGTTCTTGGGATTTAGTCTGAATCTTGTGAGCAAGGTCGATCAACAATGCCCATGGTTATTCTGTTCTGGGCAGGCCCTAGCCCTTAGACAAAGCATACTGTTGCAGCTGGTGTTTGAGAATGCATACTTTGGTCTTATTGAAATACACAAATAGGTTGAACACACACTTGGAGAGGGACCTTTCCAGGGAGAAGAGCAAGACCGCACCTATGATGTAGATCTACGCTCTATAGACTGAGGTACGGTGTCTGCAGGTAACGACCAGAGATCTTCTAATATATCATCATTCTGCTTCTATACAAAGGGGAGGGAGATTATGCTATACTGTCTTTTTAGAACGACCGCTCCTTTCATGATTTACGGACTACTTGCTATGCTGACCGTATTTTTGTGTTATGCATTTCCTGCTTATTTTGGAACCTATACTGCATGTTAGTTAAATAAATATTTTAAACTTGTTTGTGTCTGTCTGATCTTATTGTGGACAAGTACAAGAGTGTGAGCGAAACTGCGATTCCTGAGAGTCAGGAATGTTGTGTTCTGGGGTGTCTAATCACTTGTTTCTCTGTGAGGGAGTAGAAGAGCAAGTGAGACACTATAGCTAGTGGGTCCTGGGCTCATGGGTACTAAGTTGGTAGGATGGCTCAGTCCCTATGCACTAAGGTCCCATAATCCTATGCATAGTTCTGAGTTTGTACAGAATCCCTGCAACAGTACAGTCTGAGCATTAGCTGAGCCTGACAGTCTGTCAGTGTTGGATGGAGGTGATATCAGGACAGTGACAGTGAGTGACAAGTGAGTCAGGACAGTGAGCACAAACTGCATTATTTAGCCTTTGCATGGCCCTTACTATGTTGTGTACCATAGTTCAGCAGGCCTCCGCAACACTCTTTGCTTTATAATGTATTCTGTACTAGGAAGCTGCATTTCCCAGGATGTAGGTAACAAACACTGCTAGCCACAGACATTACAATTTGGGTTTTAAAGTGCACAGATGATATTAAAGTGAAATTTCTTTTCTTAGTATAGAAGCATGCCTATCCCCCTCAATACCTAGCATATGTATATGCGAATATGTATATTTTCTTCCCATTGCTTCTGTGGTCCTGGAAGTTTCCCAGTCCTGAAGAAAAACAGTGAAGGTGGAAACTTATTTTACCTATCATTATAACAGAAATACCATAAATTAAAATATCCAATTAACACGAAGTTAAAACAATTAACTAAAGCAGTTCAGCAAATCAGTAAGATTCTCGAACAGTTGTTTTTCAACAACCCTTACGCCTTAAATATTTAATTTCTGTATTTTTCCTTTTTCTTTAAACACTCTCCAGTTTATTACTATTTTATTTTCTAATTCCTGGATACCACCATATGTAAGTTCCAAACTGTTCTAAAATTATGTATGTACACACCATCGGTTACTTGGCCTTTTATTTTTCTTTACTCGTATTGCCTCATTTCACATATGTTAAATGTTTCCCAGTCACATGAGCTGTGTCAAAACCACTTAACCACATGCTTCTGCCGATGTGTGCTGTTTATCTGTGTGCTCAGCGGCATGTTAGCCTGGGCAATAGCTCGCTTAATCTTCCCGACAGACCCCGGCGCCGGGACACCACTTCGGAGGTAGCTGTGCGCTTTACAACTACTGGTATTTCATTTCATATTTCATGTCATGACATAATGTTGAGGCGCTTATTGACATCCCTGGTACACATCCTCTACATGCATACTCCTCAGCTAAGGTGTGTGCAATCAATAACAGTTAGATGCTCTGAAAAACGGATTATAAACTTCCCTGGCACCTATATGTTTTGCTTGAAGTGTATAAACAATGCTCAAGTCCAGATGTAACCCACCTTCATATGTATATTGTGGCCCAGATTCTTCAATTGTTGTCTGCAGTCTCTGCTGTCAAAGGCCCCATGAGATTCCAGAGGGCAAACATTGAATGGCATCGAAAATCTTCTGAGTGTAGGTACCACACAGCTTCCCTTCCTACAATATCCCACAAGTAATTGTTAAATTACATAAGAAAAGCTAAAATCACAATAATGAATAAACAACTTAGATCATAAAAAAGTAAACCAACAACTGTAATTAGAAAAACATATTTTGGAAAGAGAATGTGCAAAGTTCCGTACAACTGATAATCTTTGAAATGATGGGATCGTTTTAAATTCCTCATTGTTCTCACCTCTCACTCCTGTCAATTCTGTGCTCGCGAAAGTCGTTCCTCTCGTCCAACCCTGGGTGAACATTAAAAATCACTATCTGCTCCACCTACATCCTGTGAAACCCTTTTGAGATTCCAAATTGAACCATTCTTCGTTTTAACCTCAACTCATTCCTGGAAATCGCCGCCACTTGTATAGGTTTTGAGAATGTTCGCCCAGGATCCACTCTTAAATCATGGAGGACTTTGAAACCTTTTCAATGTTTTTTTCATTTGTTTTTTCTCTTGATTGACAATGTAATTTGTTTTTCTGTTACTTTTCACTGATGGTATTTTCTGTATAGCTAGTGTTTAATTCATTTGTTCTACACATTTTTGACCATTTACTTCATTTGAGACCTTTTTGACCATTTGTTCTCATTGATTTTCCATTCCATGATTTCATACATTGAATCTTGCTGGTGACATTTGTTAATGTTTTTATTTACCTATGGATCTTGGCATTTCCATAACGTTAATAATATGGATGCTTACAATAACTTTTTTCTATAGTAATTCATATTGTCATTTTTGAAATGTAGCTACCTTAGAAGGATGTCTGGCTCATTCTGCCTTTATGGGATTCAAACGAATGCCCTCCATTTGTACCCAGCATATATTTACTGAACTCAGCTAACCTCTTTCGTTACACATTTTACATTTAGCTTGGTTCCTTAGTGTTTTTTCTGGTTATCATTATTGAAGGTGCATTTCTCACGAGAGAGAAAATGGGAACAGTGTTGGCAAAGGAGCCATCCTGATGCCTACTCATAGGAGATATCTGATGATGGGCAATTAGAGGTTTCTGCGTCTGAGCGTTGTCGTCCTTTTATCGTGGCACGGTTCAAGGTGACGCCTTGCACTCTGAGCCATCCAAGGGGCTTGACTCATCCACTTTTGGCCAGCAGCGTCCGTTCCCTTTTCAGAAAGTAGCCTATTTCAGCATGCATGCGCGGTAGTTCAATGTCCTCAGTGCAGTCAAGCAGATGAGGCATTTGTGTTGTATCTGCTGTGGCAGTGTAGGCACCTGTCCTCCGAGGTGGCATCTCATGTGAGGAGGTCATTCCTTATTTCAAACCCCTTACATCATCCACTTCCAAGTCTGCCATGCAGACTGCTTGTGGGTGTACCCTCATGAATGCCTTCAGAGAGCAGGGATCTTATGTGCATCTTAGTTCAAATTGTGCCATGATGTAAAACATACAGTAAAGACTTGAGTTTGTTGACTGATAAAGCGGCTACTATCCGTATAAGATGCTGGTTCTGAAGACCAGTGTAGGAAGCAGGCCTGGTTCTAGCGGGTGGGCCCGGTCCACCCAAACATGACCTATGGCCCTCCCAGTCTGCAGAAGAGGCCGTGAGGCGGGCCAAACATTGTGATGCTTTTTCACTTTGTTTACATTCATTATCAATCTGGGGTAGGGTAGTCACCTTCCAAACGAAAATCCAGGGTATTTGTTGTAGTTTTAGAGGGTGCAAAGGCATGGAACTATTAATAAAATTGTATGTATACATTTGTACCATGACTTTTCCTTATTTAGTAGTCCGGAATCTTTGCAGCTTTAGAATCCATTTAAAAGTGTTTTCCATTTATATTTGCTGTTTGAATTAGGTACATATAAGGTCTAAAAATGATTGCTCAAGATGGGTTTGCAAATTTTTGTACCAGATGGGACATTAAAATACCAGTGGTGCCAGTAAAAAATCAGCCAGGTTGCAACCCTAGTCAAGTGTAATTAAGGAACCTCTAGAACACATTTTAAAGTGCATTGTTTTTATAAATACTGTTCTAAGTATGCACTTTAAAGGGGAAAATGCTGACTTTGGATAATTTTCTTTATTTTTACACTGGCTGAGACGTTAAAATATTCATGTAAAAAAAAAACAGCAAAGTGGCAACCCTACCTCATGTTGAAGGCAAACTGCAGTTGGCTGGTGTGGGGAAAGGGTGGTACCTGCCAATGATGCAGCAGGTGCAGTGGCACCGGAGCCCAGAGCTGTGAGCGTCCTTTTGCACCTCGGTTATCTAGTATAACGTGTATTTGTAAAATTCACATTCACCCAAGAGTATCTTGGCACTGAATAGCAGTTGTTTGTTACCCAACTGAATGGTACTCATTTTATTGACTTCAGAAAGATGAAAGGCTGAGTGGACCCACCAGGATTTGAACCTGTGACCATGAGGTCAAACAAAGGCCCCTACAGTGGACGCATTAGTCCACCAGACCCGCCTGTTTTTGCGTGTCGATTCCGAAGGCGTTTATATATTTGTATATGTATGATGCACACAGTAATATACTGTAGGATGTGGCATACATCATAATATTTCCTTAGTGGCAGTGCATACTTCATTGCATAAGCAGCCACAAGGGGATCCTAAATGTCTAATCATTATCTAAGAATAAATGTGGAATTATCCTCTGCTGATGAACACATAATTTTTCATGTACAATAAAGAAAAATGATTAATGATCTCCTTTCAGATGAGGTCAGCACCCTAATACAAGCTGTATCTAAAACCGACATTTTTCAACGTTCTGTTATTGTATTAGTCATGTTTTTATGACTTTTATTATAATTTAAGCGATTATTGTGATGTTATGAGGTTTAAGGTCATATAACATCACTTCGTAGAAAGGTTGAGGGCCAAAGGTCATATGAGGGTTAAGGTCATATAACATCACTTCGTAGAAAGATTGAGGGCCAAAGGTCATATGATGTCACTTCTTATAATGTCATTAAGGTCAAGGATGTGTGATGTCCTTTCCGCTACCCCAGGTCTTTTGGTGAATTGATGTCCATGTGTAACTCTAGGGCAGTGATACTCAAAGTATGGCCCTAGGGCCGCTTACGGCCCTCATTACTTTGTCTCTCCCCGCCCCCTCTTCCCTCCGGTAAACAGCAGCACAAGCTTCTGTTTGTTGCTGAACACTGTGCAACATTCCGTCCATCGTGTGTGTGCTGCTGAACACTAATAGACAGAAAAAAAAAATAAACAAGCAAGCATTTATTAACCTGCTAATAAATGCTTGCCTGTTATTAAAGAATTTTTTTAGACCTCCTTACACAATCCCTTACCCACCCAGATCTTCTACCACCTCCCTGCTGGCATCCGTGCGGCCTTTGGTCACACCACAGACCGTACTTTGTGGCCCCTGGGCAAATGTTTGTGAGTACCAATGCTCTAGGGCTTGTAGTCTCCCTTCAGAATTGTTATAAATTGGGCTCCCGGTGTTCCGCAGCGCGGGACGCGCTCTTCAGATTCCTTCACCTACTTGTCGGGGGCATTTTTCATCTGCTGCTCCTCGCCCCCCAGGCTGCTGTAAGGCCAGTGTGCTGCCAGGTCCACGGAGCGCCGTGAGGGGAACGGCTGCAGACCGACGTGGCAGGAGGCAAACTACAACTCCCAGCAGCCCCAGTCTCAGCCCAGGCGCTTGCCATTGGTGACATCAGGCAGCGCCAGGGCTCTTCATAAGGGCTCCCGGAGTTCCGCAGCGCGGGACGCACGCGGGCGGTCGCCGGGCTAAGCCCGGGCAAAGGGCGGGCCGTCTGTGGACGTCCGGGGCTGAAGGAGGCTGGGCTGGGCCACCCTCCTAAGCCCCCTGGAAGAGACTACTTGAGGCTTGGAACTCTAACTCATGTGGTAACTCCCACAATTCTTTCTAATTCGTCAAAGCTTGCCCCGACATTTGTTTGTTATTTTAGAAGTCTTTCATTGGGGCCGCACTTCCTATTATCTTTTATTCTTTCCTTTTAAACGTGTATCTTAACCTGTGTTTGATAATTTGTGACTATTGGTAAATACTCTTGTCCAAGTTTCTATGATGAGTAGCATGGGTAAAAATAGCAAGCCCACCGCTGCCCGCCCAATGACTAGGCAACTAGTGGCAACGACTCAACCACTCCCGAGCCTTACAGCTATTAATAAAATGCTCCAAAAAACAATTGGGGTAGTGGCAACAGCCATAGAAAATACTTGAAAGGAGACTCTCAATTACCCCTGCAATGTCCCCCCTTATGCCTCTGGGGGATTGCTCTGTAGTTACAGCCAACCCTGCTGAATCCACATCACTCCTTATCCCCTCTTTTTCTGACCTACCTTGTGCTCAGTTTGTGCCGGACATGTGAATGTTTCAATATAGGTTGTCCCGTCCCCACCTCCTCTGGCATCAAAAAAGGCTCACAAACCTCCTGCTAGAACCAAAAAGTTGAAGCCTACTAAACATTTGGCTAATAGAATAGCATCTACACCTGATCCTGTACAGTCTGACCCTGGTCCTCTATCCTCTACCATAGGACCTCCCGTCTAGGCTACCCATTTATTAATTGATTTCCAGACCCATATGGAACAGCTTATCAATACCCGCTTCAAATCTTTGTCTACTAGGATTGATAGACTAGTTTCACTGATAAACAACAAAGGTCTAGGGAGAGCACAGCCAAGCTCCTCAATGGGGAATCCTGCTACTATAGGGGCTTCAGGAGTAACTAAACCTGCTACTAAGGGCTTAATCCAAGGTGCTAGTATCTGCCCAGACCTCCCTACATATGATCTGGCCCCTCTAAACATGCTGAAATCTACCCCAGCCCCGATTGGCCCTGGTCTAACCATTTGTCCTAATTTGCCTCCAGCTGTTTCCGGTTCGAAAGCGTGTGGCCTTCTCTCCACCTTAAAAATTCTCGAAATTCAGACCACAGAGTCGGGTAGGTACCAGCACAACCCTCCCCTGAAATCTGACGAAAATGGACCTTTAAAATCTCCTCCTCGCCCCCAATTACCCCCTGAAGCATTGCCGTATGTGGTGGTGCTCACAGGAGTATCCCCACTGGACAGCGAACAAAGGGAAACTTTCCCGGAGTTAAAGGATAAAGTCATCTTCTGGCTAAGCAGAAATAGACCCTTAATGGGAACGGGCCAGGGGGAGATTTTATTCGTGTGAAGTCAGCTGGCTGGGGACTAGACCCAAAGACATTTGTGGTGATTGTGTAATTGTCAACTTTAGGGACCCTAGAGTAGCTGGACACATTAGCTAATAAAGGGACGAGTGATGCGGGCACTATTAACACTTGCCACCTTGGGTATTTTTATCCTCGAACGTTTGTATCTGATAGGCCAGAACCATCCTATTTCTCTCACGGCGGTCATGAATTCGTTTACAACATCCCAGTGGATAACAGATATAGTGCATTGAGCAATTTAGCTTGACTACTATCAGCACCGCGCCCAGAAGGAGTGGTTCCGAATCGGCTTGGGAGCCATGTTGTGGAGGGTTTGAGCATAGAGGTGGGGTCCCCCGAGCAGGCATCTAGAACTAAGGTGGGTATCGCACTCCTATCCCCATCTTCCCAAAATGTTGGCTCTACAGGAGGTGTAATAGAGCTGGACAGTCATATACATATAGCACCTCCACCTTCTATTGTGTTCTAACTCACTGAGGACTCCCCAGCCCAAGTGGTGCCACGTAGACCACTAATTGGGTCTTGGAATATAGCAGGGATGGGGTCTAAGCTGCACAATCCGGAGTGGGGAGAGCTGATGGATAGATGCGATATATGTCTGTTCCAAGAGACTTGGTTGCTGTCTGCTCCAGTTAGGGTAGGATATGCGTCCTTTCATACACCGGCTGTGCAGGGACCTAGGGGAAGACCCTCGGGGGGGGGGGGGGCTTATGTATTTGGGTTGCTTCACACCTAGGTTGCTCAGCTAAGATACTAGATTCTCATTGCCCGGACATCCTATGCATTGTACTTAATTTTCTGGATGGTTTGTCGTTGGCAGTGATTAACATCTATTTACGTCCCCAACCGCACCAGTTGGGTTTATCAATTCTGGAGGCCCTAGAGGTTCTCCTTCACTCCTTCCCTTCGTCGTATCATAAAATCATTGGCGCCGATCTTAATTGTCATTTTGAACCACTCTTGGGGATCCCCCCGGTAACCTCGGACGAGGATGAAAACGGGCTGATCCCGGACTATACAATGTACCCGGAAAAGCGCTTACTGCCCCTGTCCCTTGTGATCAACAAGTTGGTTGTTTCACATTCTCTCAGGGCCTGTAATGGCAGACTTCTTCCAGATGTTCCGGGTTCAAGTACCTTTAATAGACCAGGGAAAAGCACGACTATAGATTACATCCTGGTAAATGTAGAATTCTGGGCCTGATTGAGAGCTTTCTCTGTCATCCCAAGGGGACGATAGTGACCACAATTTACTGTCACTAGAATTACTAAACACTTTGGGTCACCGTAACGAACTGGGGGGAGCTGAGACTATCATTAACTTGAACCTGGTTACATCGGCAGGTGGTAGACGAATCGGGTAGGCGAAGATCGCGTTAGCGCCTGATAAGCTAGCGGAGCTATATTGCCATGTCGCCCACTCTTTAACAGAGGTTTCTCACCTCTTGAGCTCCAATTGCTATCCCCCCCTATCTCCACCTTCAGGGTTTGCAGTGTATCCATAGCAAGCTTCTCTGTTCCCTGGCCGGTTACTTTTATATCACCGTTACTAAGAGGCCAAGGGTAAATAAGCGTGATCATTGGTTTAACAAAAGCTGTAGGCTGGCTAAAAATACCCTGATAAAGGAGGTAAAATCGGGATCCCAGTCAAGCATCAGAAATGCGAGAGAAATATATAAAAGTTTGATCAAAGAGGCCAGGTCCGAGTGGGAGGCCTCAAGGTGGGAAAGTATCAAAGTAGCCCTGGAAGCTCGAGATTATAGGTCTTTTTGGAACCTTGTTCGAGCTGGGTCGGCTGAAGGGACGTCTGCCATAAATCCTAACCTTAGTGAAGAGGTTTGGCTAGATCACTTTAAGCCCCTCTATTTACTCAGCAATCCCGAATCCCGAGTAGATCTAGCGACCCAAATAAGTACTCTGGATCCAGTGCACCCGGAGGCCCTGGGCCTTGTTTGCCCACCCTGCACCCTCCTTGAAGTTCAGGCCTCCCTCAGAAGTTTGACGCTGGGGAAAGCTCCGGGTCTTGATAGGATCCCTGGCGACCTATATCGAAGTGAACAAAAGGTTTGGACCCCCTATATTTGGGTTTATTTTAACGCTATTCTACAGGGCTTGGAGACCCCCCCCCCCCCCCCCCCCCAACCTGGCTGGGAGCCGAAATCATTCCCATCCACAAAAAAGCTTCCCCTCTTGACCCCGGCCAACTACCGCCCCATTAGTTTGATCGACGTCCTCCAGAAATTATTCGCCCGCTTCCTTCTAACTAGGTTGCAGAGTTGGATGGACGAACATCACATCCTAACCTCCCTCCAAGCGGGCTTTCGTGCAAAGGTTTCCACCATTGACAAACTGTTTAGATTACAGTTGGTCTACTGGAAGACGGTTTCTATTGGGGCAGGTAGCCTGTATTTGATTTTTGTAGACCTCCGGTCCTCATTTGATCTGGTCCAAAGGGATAAGCTCAAGGCAATATTGTTGGAGATGGGTGCCCCGGCCTACCTGTGCCATCTATTTAAACGTATGCACCAAGGTACATATGCAAGGGTGAGATATGGGAGGAGTGAGGAGCTCTCGTCTCCGTTCCTAGTGTAAAAGGGAGTGAGGAAGGGGTGCGTCTTGGCCCCACGCTCTTCTCCCTCTTCCTCAATGGGTTGATAGACCACCTACTGGGAGCAAGAGACCTGGACTCTCCAAGCTTAGCGGGGCGCAAGATACCTGCCCTAATGTTCGCTAATGACACCCTTTTACTGTCAAAATCATCTACAGGCATACAGTGTACATTAGAGGCATTCTGCTCCTTCTGCAGACTGAGGAACTTGGAGATTAACCTCTCTAAAACCAAGTTCATGGTTTATAACTCCAAACTAGCCAATTGCCCTCACCCCTACATGGATGGAACGGTGTTGGATCGAGTGTCTACCTTCGATTATTTGGGGGTTACACTAAACGACCGAATGGATTGGGGGTCTCATATGGTTAAGGCCAACCTGAAGCGGGCCCAATCATCTGGCGGTATCCTAAAGGTTTTTAACGACACCTTGTGGAAAGGAAGCAGCCCTTACCTCAGCGGGGGGGCGTCCGAGCCGGAGGTCCCTGGTCCCCGAGCCCGACCATAACGCGTCCCTGACAACCAGGACTCCTCCCCTCTCTCTTCCTCTACTGGAACCAGTGGCGACGCGCGCAGGACCGGAAGCGGTTTCCCATGACCCCGGAAGCAGATCCTCTGAGCAGAGAAAAGCCGACAACCCGGAAGAGAGAGCGTTCAGAGCAGCAGACGAGGAAGCAAGCGAAAAACCCTTGACGGAGAGCGGAGGCGAGTTGAAGACCCGAGGCGAGGACGAGGAGGACGACGTCTGGTCCGAAGACTGGTGGAGTCCTCAGGAGGTGGCTGGAGAGCGGCCGCAACTCGCTGGAGAGTTGCGGCGGGGCACGTGAGTACACTGTTACCTATTCTCCGTGTTCCCATTGTAGGTAGTTGTAAAGTAGTGTAAATAGGATCTCACCTGATAGACCACAGCGACACTGTATAGTATAGATAACCCACCACTTGCACTGTTTCTTGTATAGCGACCATTGCACCTACCTTTCACGATATCACCCTCTTCCCCTCCTCTTTCTTGGCCTGTCCTTCTTAGCCTTCCTTACCGTCCCGCCCTCACATTTCGTTTTCCGAACCTTCACAACCCAGTATCGGTGGCAGTACTCAAAACGTCCTACGTTAAAGGACTAACTGCCCTATACTTTCTCTCCTTTGCATATACCTCCGAGGGACACCAGTATACATCCCAGGACAAGATGACCACAGCCCAGCAGAGAACCCCTCCAGATGACGCCCACCCAGCAGACATCCGGGACCTACCGACCATTATTTCTTTTCCCTCTGACTTTCCTTCAATACCATCTAAAGTCAATAAATCTCACTGATCATAGCACACTACATCCGGCCTCCCCGCCTGTTATTCCGGTCCACCCAAACCCCTACTCCACACTTGGTGTCAGAAGTGGGATATACCGGAGGCATGGAGGCAGCGGTCAAGAAGCTGGCGGAAAGCGCACCTAGGGAAAATGATGGAGCGATTCCTCAAGACGGCCGAGGACGACAGGGGACAGCTGCATGACGTCCTGAAGGACCAGGGCGCCGCTCAGGATCAAGCCATAGGGCGACTCACCGATGTCCTGGGACAGCAAAGACCTGTTACCTCACTACCCTCAGTGGTTTTTCAAAAATACGTTCCAGGCGAAGACCCTGATTTCTTTTTCACAAACTTTGAACGCCTAGCCCAAGCTGCTGCCTGGCCTGAAGATCGCTGGGGTCACTACCTGGGTCCTCTATTAACGGGGGAACTACAGGCAGCCTATCAACAGGCTAACATTCAGGGACAAACCCCTTATAACGACATAAAAACGTGCATCCTGGAGCGTCTGGGGATCGATGACGAAACCTACAGGGTTCGTCTAAGGCAAGCACGAGAAGGACCTGAGGTTCCTTGAATCTGAACCCGTTCAATAAAGGTCGTCGTATCAAGACGATTTTGGTATCAGCGGACCGCAAATGAAGAGTGCGGTATGTAAGAGTGTTTTCGTCATAATCGATCAATGGGAACACTACGTATTCAGGGATTTCGTTCAAACCTACGGGTTCCATTTTGAGTACGCAGCCATTTTGTGGTTGCCTTCACATAGGCCGATGACTACGGCCGAACGAGTCTTTGGGACACGTACACCTTTGCCTGACTTCTGAGTGACCTGAACGAACTGACTCCCTTGCCCGAAGCTGACCTTGTTGAGCCAGTTCCTTGTTAGGCAGCTGGTCAGATAGAGATCAAAGAGCAGGACATTGCTGAGTTTATGGTACATGCACACACCCTTCTATCTTGCTTATCATCTGTTTCTGTTCCTTCCTTTTTATGGCTTAATTATGGTTTGGGTTGAGGTCCTTTTATTATGGGTTTGTCCGGCTTATCGGAGCAAGAATGTTGGATTTTGCCTCGTCATTTCTGGTGGGCTGGACAACCGAAAGTGGGTTTGTCGTTATGCAATACGTTTGAAATGTCACCATGTGATTGGTCCGTTATTTAAATATTTGATGCTAGTCAGGAATGTGATTTTTGGCCTAAAAGATGTCTTGCTCTACTAAATTGTGCAGTCTCTAGCGAATCACCCGTGTTGTGCTTCGTAGACCTCTGTTCCTGGTTGCAGCCAATAAATTTGGTCTTTGACATCACCGAGAAGTGTCCCGTGTCTCTGTTTGCCAAGGCAGGGGAACTCGAAGACATTGGGCGTTTTCCCTGGCGCCGCTGGGTTCTAAAACCCGGTTCTTAAGACCCCAGGAGACACCCCGGGCTTTGTCGTTTCGTATATAGGACCTGGCCAATCGTTGGCTAAAGCCTGCCACGGCCTCAAAGGAGGATATCCTCTCGAAGATCTACCTGGAGCAGTTCTTGGCTTCACTTCACCCGGCTACCCAAAAATGTGTTCGACAACACGCCCGTCTGACACTAGAGAGCGCAGTCGAGATAGCCAGCGCCTACAGCAGGGCGCAAGACTTTCACAAAATTAAGGATGATGTTCATCCTTAATTTTGTGAAAGTCTTGCGCCCTGCTGTAGGCGCTGGCTATCTAGACTGCGCTCTCTAGTGTCAGACGGGCGTGTTGTCGAACACATTTTTGGGTAGCCGGGTGAAGTGAAGCCAAGAACTGCTCCAGGTAGATCTTCGAGAGGATATCCTCCTTCGAGGCCGTGGCAGGCTTCAGCCAATGATTGGCCATGGCAGCCATCTCCGGGCCCAAAGGCCTCCCCTGCCCAAGAAACGTGATCCTGTTCCCCTGTTACCTTACCCGGTACCGCCTCGACCAAGCCTTCCCGGACCTTAGTGCTATCATTGTGGAGGATACGGACATATAGCCCGCATATGCCCGCAGAAGGAGGAACCCATGGACATTGGTTTCGCCAGGAACTATGTTTGTCTCACCGCTGGAGCAACCCCTACGCCTTTCCGCTGTCCGGTAAGAATAGAAGGTCAACAAGTGATGGCCCTCGCCGATACTGGGTGCCGACAGAGCGTCCTACGACCCCAGGAATTGCCTACCCCTATCGGCCCCGTGACCGGTACTGTGGCCATCAAATGTGTACACGGTGACACGAAGAGCTACCCAACAGCAAGAGTGCGAGTACAACACCCCACAAATGAAGGAAGTCTGCTAACAGTCAGTCTGGTCCCCAACCTACCCATTCTGGGCAGCGACTACAGTGGTCTTCCCCGCCTTCTTCATGATACCACGGACTCACTAGAGAGATGGTGGGCCGATGCCCCGTTTTCCAAAACCCCTCCCGCATTGGAACCACCTCCTAAACCCCTTAAAACCAAGAACCAAAAGAAGGAAAAAAGGGACTATTCCATGGCCTATCCAGTTCAAGTGGACACCCATCCTTGGGAAACGGATAGAGTTCTGCGCGGCCCAGCAAGAAGACCCTGTATTACAGGACGCTTGGGGTCGTGCCATGGACAACGAGGACCCGCTACAAGTAGGTCCCTATTTCTTCAAAAAGAATGGTCCCCTGTGCAGGAAGGGAGGGCCCCAACAAACCCCTCAGTTGATCGTTCCCGGCCCTTTTCGTGACAAGGTACTGTTTCTGGCCCACAGTCACCTACTGGGGGGTCATTTTGGTGATGCAAAAACGGGACAAACGATCCTGGAGAAATTCTACTGGCCTGGTGTGTACGGGCAAATAAAGCGTTGTTGCCCAGAGTGCCCTGTGCGCCAGAAGAACAGTCGGTATCGACCCCCTAGGGCACCTCTACAACCCCTCCCTCTTATCGATGTACCCTTTAGCCGAGTAGGGATGGACCTCATAGGACCTATGCTACCTTCTAGAAGTTGTATGCACGTATGCTTTGGTTCTGGTGGAATACGCCACCCGCTTCCCAGAAGCAGTTCCCCTGCGTCAACCCACCACCCAGAATATTGCAAAAGCCCTCATCTCCATTTTTTCTCGGGTAGGTTTTCCCCGTGAGATGCTAACGGATCAAGGGACCCCTTTTGTCTCCTCCCTCATGCGCCTAGTGTGCTCCCACCTGGGTATTAAACAAATATGAACCTCAGCTTACCACCCCCAAACCGACGGGTTAGTGCAACGCTATAACGCTACCCTAAAAACCACCCTCAAGGAACTGTTAGGCCTGGAGAGTAAAAGATGGGAAGAGATGCTCCCCCTTGCTCTTTTTGCAATCCGGTGTAAGGTCCAAAGCAGTACTGGATACTCACTGTATGAGCTTCTGTATGGATGAGCACCACGTACGCTGTTGGATATGGCTCGGGAGGCCTGAGAAGCAGAACCAGACCGAACCTGACCTTTACCCGAATACGTGGACAACCTTAAGACCCACTTAGGGCAAATACGAGAGATAGTGAGGCAGAACATGGCAAACGCCCAAACCACCCAGAAACGCCAGTACGACAAAGGAACCATGGCCCGTTTCTTTGTGGCTGGGGACCTTTTACTGCTGCTCATGCCATCCTCCGACCATAAACTGCTAGGGCAGTGGCAGGGCCCGTTCCCCATCCTAAGACAAGTGACCCCTGTCACATATGAAATCAAAACCGACGCCACCCGAGGTCTAACCCAGATATACCACGTGAACCTCCTAAAAAAAAATGGGAGGGACCACGCCCTGTACTATCTGGGACACAAACCGAGAAAACCCTCCCTTTTGAATGTTGCATAGACCCTGACCTGCCTGAAAAAAACAAACCGAACCTCAGACGGTCCTTGGCCACCCTACAAGCAAGTTTTTCCTCCCTACCAGGTCACACCACCGTTATAGAACACGCCATACACACAGAACCGGGAAAAATAGTGAGACAAAGGCCCTAATTTTTAACCTTTCCCACCCCTCCTTCTCCGCCTCAAACGTCCAATCCGTCATGTTGTTCATCCAGGATTGGATGAACTGCAACCACCTCAAACTCAACCCGGACAAGACGGAGTTAGTCTTGACCAGAGGTGGTTGCAGTCCCTGGTCCCCCTCTCACTGGCCCTCCTCACTTGGTGCTCCCCCGCTCCCAGTTCCCAAGGTCAAGACCCTCGGCATCTTCCTGGATCCCTCACTTTCCGTTCACCCTCAGGTCAATTCAGTTGTCTCCTCCTGTTTCTTTTCCCTTCGAATCATTAGGAAGATTTCTCGTTTTTTTTCTTTACCCGCCCTGAAAATTATAGTGATGGCCATGGTGCTTTCGCGCCTCGATTACGGGAACATCATTTATAATGGCGCTCCAGCTTACGCCATTCGCCGTCTGCAGCTAGTGCAGAATCAGGCTGCCCGCCTGATTCATGGCCTGCCTAAATACCATCGAGCCACCCCCCTACTGCAGGCCTTGCACTGGCTGCCGGTGAAAGAGCGTGCCCTGTTTAAGCTTGGTTGCACCACTTTCCAAGCTAAAATGGGCACCGCCCCGGAATTCATTTGTTCTGCCATCACCCCCTACATACCTGGACGAGAGCTTAGGTCCACTCATCAGGCTCTGTTAACCATCCCCCGCTTCAGTAAGAAAAAGACTGGCGGTACGAAATTCGCAGTGCTGGCTCCTGTGTTTTGGAACTCCCTCCCCTCGGAACTCCGTATGTCATCCTCCTATATTGAGTTCCGGAAGGGTCTCAAAACTTATCTTTTTTCTCGAGCCTACAATGCTTAAATCCCCCTCTGCTCCTGCTTGCTTCTCACAATCCAACAGCGCCAAGAAACCGCATGGTAAAAGTGCGCTATAGAAATGTTTTTAAATTAAAATTAATTAATTACTATCGGATCCCCGAAGCACGCAGGGTCATCATTAAAGAAGAGACGGATCAGATGTTGAGGATGGGCTTCATAGAGCCGTCCATCAGTAGCTGGAATTCGCCAATCGTCCTGGTTCCCAAACCTGATGGCTCCACCAGATTCTGCATTGATTTTAGAGAGGTGAATAAGGTCTCTAGCTTCGACACCTACCCCCTACCCCGCGTAGATGAGATGGTGGAACGCATTGGCAAGGCCAAGCACCCTTGACTTGTGCAAGGGTTATTGGCAGATACCATTAAAAGAAGAAGATAAAAGAAAAACAGCGTTCTCAACCCATGAGGGCCTATTCGAATTCAGGGTAATGCCCTTCGGGCTCCACGGAGCCCCGGCTACGTTTCAGAGGGCCATGAACCTGGTACTACAGCCCCATTCCCAATACGCCGGGGCCTACCTAGACGATATTGTCATCTATAGTGACAGTTGGGGGCAGCATCTACATCATTTGCAGGCCGTCATATCATCCCTTGGGAAACACGGATTCACCATTAACCCCTCCAAGACTACCCTAGCTGCTCAAAGCGTGAAATATCTGGGATACCTGTTGGGTGAAGGGGTTATCCGACCCCAGGATAACAAGATAAAGGCCATCCAGGCCATAACCTTCCCCCGAACACGGAAAGAACTTCGGGCCTTCCTCTGCCTGTTGGGCTATTATAGGAGGTTTATCCCCAATTTTTCCCAAACTGCAGCCCCGTTGACTGACTTGTTGAAGAAAGCCACTAGAACTGATGAGAAACTACAGAACCCCTCTTCTCTGTTGCTACATGCATTTAACCAGCTCAAACACTCCTTAGTTTCCGAACCTGTACTTATGAGCCCCGACTATACACAGCCCTTCATCCTTCAGACGGATGCTTCCGATCAAGGTTTGGGGGCTGTCCTGTCACAGAAGGACCCGAAAGGGGTCGAACGGCCAATCCTCTACCTCAGTAGAAAGCTCTTCCCTCGTGAGATGAATTATGCAGTTGTTGAGAAAGAATTAAGTGGGCAGTAGAAAGTCTTAGATACTACCTAGAAGGGCATGAATTGGTCTTGTACACCGACCATGCCCCGCTGGAATGGATGGCCCGCAACCGGGGCCACAACGACAGATTGCTCCGGTGGTTCCTGTCCCTGCAACCCTATCGATTCAAAACATTACACCGGAAAGGGCTGGAACAGGGTAATGCGGACTATCTCTCCCGTCATCCACCACCCACCACCCCTACAAGAAAGACTGCTAGGGAAAGGGGATGTGGAAAGGAAGCGGCCCTTACCTCAGCGGGGCGGCGTCCGAGCCTGAGGTCCCTAGTTCCCGAGCCCGGCCATAACGCATCCCTGACAACCAGGACTCCTCCCCTCCCTCTTCCTCTACAGGAACCAGTGGCGACGTGCGCAGGACCGGAAGCGGTTTCCCATGACCCCGGAAGCACATCCTCGGAGCAGAGAAAAGCCGACAACCCGGAAGAGAGAGCGTTCAGAGCAGCAGACCCGTGGCAGGAGGAAGCAAGCGAAGAACCCTTGACGGAGAGCGGAGGCGAGTTGAAGACCCGAGGCGAGGACGAGGAGGACGACGTCTGGTCCGAAGACTGGTGGAGTCCTCAGGAGGTGGCTGGAGAGCGGCCGCAACTCGCTTGAGAGTTGCGGCGGGGCAAGTGAGTACACGGTTACCTATTCTCTGTGTTCCCATTGTAGGTAGTTGTAAAGTAGCGTAAATAGGATCTCACCTGATAGACCACAGCGACACTGTATAGTATAGATAACCCACCACTTGCACTGTTTCTTGTATAGCGACCATTGCACCTACCTTTCACGATATCACCCTCTTCCCCTCCTCTTTCTTGGCCTCTCCTTCTTAGCCTTCCTTACCGTCCCGCCCTCACATTTCGTTTTCCGAACCTTCACAACCCGGTGTCGGTGGCAGTACTCAAAACGTCCTACGTTAAAGGACTAACCGCCCTATACTTTCTCTCCTTTGCATATACCTCCGAGGGACACCGGTATACATCCCAGGACAAGACAACCACAGCCCAGCAGAGAACCCCTCCAGACAACGCCCACCCAGCAGAAGACATCCGGGACCTACCGACCATTATTTCTTTTCCATCTGACTTTCCTTCAATACCATCTAAAGTCAATAAATCTCGCTGATCATAGCACACTACATCCGGCCTCCCCGCCTGTTATTCCGGTCCGCCCAAACCCCTACTCCACACACCTCTTCTAAATTGTTGGGTCCGCCCATGGAAATCAATAAAGCCCAGACAAGAGGGGGAGCCCTTTATGGGGTCATGTCTGTGCTGCCTCCCTATCACTCACTGAGAATAGTTTCATCAGGCGTCTTCTGAGACTCCCTATGAGTACCCCCCTTGCCGCCCCCCCTTCGGCTGGATTTAGGTTTGGTTCCTTTCCAAGAGATTGTCTCAAATCGTCCTCTCTTGTATTGGAGACTTCTATTGTCAACCCCTGAGCTCTTGAGCTATAGGGAGGACCTGGGGGATCTTTTGTCCAGGGGGAGCTTGGGGAAAATTCTGTGGTTAAACCACATCCAGCATCTTTGCCACGCTCTAGGTAGTGGGGACATGTGTTCTTCCCCTGAGGAGACCTGTGCCCTGTATTCCAAGAAATCATTGAGTGTGGCTCTGAAGTGCTACCGAATGGAACTCATAATGATAGACTCTTCCATGGGTAGGCCGACCAACACCTTTCTGGATATCAAGGACCACCCTCACTTTGAGAAATTTTTGGATGATATCCAGCCTCCCCTGGCTAAGAAACTATTTATCCAGTTTAGACATGGTTCATTGCCTCTTAGGGGCGTAACACACAAGTGGTCAAATGCCCTATATACAGCGAGCTCCTGCCCAGGGTGCGCGAGTAGCAGAGAGACAGATCTCCACGTTCTGCTCTTCTGCCCCTTCTACGCCAAGGCAAGAGCGAAATGGATCATTCTACTTTGTAAGTCCAGGGGCCTTATGGACTACAGGGAGGTATTCAGAATCCTTAAATGATACTACCCCCCTGATAGTGTTTGCAACTGCTAGATTTCTTTTGTCCATGTGGTACTCGAGGTGTGCAAAATTAAAAACTGAATGTCCTTAAATCACCATTCCTGCGGTAGTATAAACATTGAAACAAATGTGGTTCCTTATATGAACTATGGTTAGGGTTTGCTCACTGGGAGCGCTAGTTCTTTTTTAACGTAGCCAATCAAATTGTATGATTATTTTTTTTTACTACTCTATGAATTTTCTGCGTGTTAGGATTGTAATGTACGATCTTTCAAACATCCTTATTTTTTAGCTGGAATTGTGTATTTTTATCTGTAACTATGCATATATGTCATTTTATGGTATTTTACCATTAATAAAAGCTTTTTGACTGACTGACTGTCTGTTATAAATTGGGCCCTTATTGGCCCACCTAAATGCACCCTTGACCCACCCAGATAAAGATTTCTGGAACCAGACCTGGTAGGAAGGTGTGAAAACACTGATTGTGTGAGTGCTCTATCCGCTCCATGGCTTTATCTTTCCTTGGCTGTTTAGAGGGCAGAGTGCCACGACTGAATCCCCGTCAAAAGCAATATGAAGATAGAAACTCCCCATGTGCGGCGTCATTAATCACCCCCTCCTGCGATCATGGAGCCATTAGAGTGACTGCTTCCCCAATCACTCCTGGACTCGCCTAATAGGACGAGAGATAAGTTATCACCTCATAGGTGTGCACTGAGGGGGAACAAACGGGGCTGCAGCACGGGCCTTCTCCCAGCTCATCAGCAATTCTAAGCAGGATAAAGTGCCGGGACGTGTGCTGACGCGGCATGCTAACGTGGGATAGCACATGGCCTTGGTTTCAGAGTTTGTTCACTTGGTTGGTAGCAGAATATTTGATATGTATCAGATTTTGTTGTTTTGCAATGTTTAATTTATAGTATGGTACAACGACAGATTTATATCCCTGTCGTACCATACTGTAATTTACAGTATTGTTACAACTGGAATATATTCACTGTAAACTAAGAATTGTAAAAAAAATGGAATCTGATACATATCAAATATTCGCCAAATATAATTATATAGTAATTACTCCGTGGCATTTGCCACTATGTTTATATATAGTAGGGACCTAGTTAAAATGGAAAGAGCGCTGTTTTAGTTTGCTGATAACTTTGGCGCTGTTTGACGAGTTTTCATGAACTTTTCCAAAGAAAAAAAGTCATCCACCTCAGTTTTTTCCTGGGAATTTTTGGGGTGGTTCATCAAGCAGGGGGGAACTGAGGTATGAAAAAGGGGGCTTTCAAAAAATCAATTTCCCCATGCGATCTTCCACAGGAAAATTGAACAGCGATTCAGTGAAAATGGATTAATGGAATTATACCTATTTGGCAGAAAGCCTGACCTTGGTGCAGAAAGTGTGCTTTTTGTGATCTGGTGTAGATCCGTTTAGGTGTGTTTGAGAAATTACGGTTAAAAACGTTGTATAGCTGAATGGTTGGGTTCACAGCAGGCTCGCAAGAATCCTGCAGTCACGCAGCTTCAAGTAATAGAGCGATCGGATTGTCCAAGGGGGCTTTTTTTTTTTTCTCCATCAGCCACTTTGCTACCTTGAACTCGCGCAGGAGCTTGCATTCTGATTGGCTGCTGCAACATGAAGTGAAATGTGGCGGCAGCCATTTCAGTACAAGGAGGCTCGTTGACATATCTGGGTAAAATATTGGTGGGTGGATAGCTCATTATTGCTCATGTAACATCCACACTATAGCACTTTAATCATATCTGGGGCACCTTGTTGATAAAGTGGAAACCCCTTACTGAGTATTCCCCAAGATATCTTTGATATATGTGGATCTCTGCAATTGTCTAGTAAATTTTATCTGAACTCCGTCCCATCAGTTGAGTCCACCAAGGTGGTATCTACCTACCTAGGTGTGAATTGGTCACAGATGATGAAGCATGCCACAGCAGTAAGTGGGTGAGGTGACCTATGGATATTGCAGTTGACCTAATACTCTATTAAGTGTCCTTTTTGTGTATTCTTCTGTTAGAGACTGTTTGAGGTTTTATCCTCTCACCCTCTCCATAGAGATATCTTTATATTTTAACTTGTATGCCTACTAAGACACCTTCAGCCCGCCCCTTCCCTGCAGTGGTGTAGAGTACCTGATCGTCTTTAATTTGCGATCTCCTTCAGCAAACTATCAATCCCATCATGTCGTATTTACTCTTGTTTTTTCAGTCTTTGGATTCATCGCACACCGTGATGATGTCTGTTGGTAATCTTTGATCTCAGAAATCAAAATATAAAACTTTGATGCTCAAAGCAATTCTTTTGCCTCTTCAAGGCCTCTCGCAGGATATTCAGCCCAATGATGCAGTGATCCACAGCAGCATCCCACAACATAATGTGTATTCTGTAGCACACATTCACCCAGAAGGATATCTTAGCACTAATATAACAGATACCTAACTCAATGGTACTCAAATGATTGACCTCGGAAGGATGAAAGGCCGAGTGAGCCTGGTGAGACTCGAACCTCTGACCTTGAGGTCAAACGCAGATGTTTGCAGTGAATGCAGTAATCCATTGTGCGACCTCACCCGGCATCTGTAGTTAAATGGTTGGGTTTGCACTCCTGGCTCCCCTGTAAATAAGCCTTACTCACACCCCTGACTTCAAATTGGATGCTGTGATGATCAAAGTGGAGCTGTTAGCATCCAGGGAGAACATTCGTCCACTAGATCTTTGATATAGGTTGAGGATCTGTATTTTTAAGCATGCTGGGTGTGTGATGGGACTATAAAACACACAGTTCTCATTAGACATTAATTCCTTTTCCTTTTGCAGTTCAGAGCATGTGCTATAACGGGATCTAGGCCCTACATACACTAATCTTGCTTGACTACAGATTTACAACCGATGCAAACCGAAGATTATTTCTAGAAGTGTTTGTACACCATAGACCCTTGGACTAGGGAGGCCTGGTGCTTTTTTATAGAACAAAGGACATACAGCCTGATTCATCATTGTGAAGTTTTGCGAGTCTGAAATAGCGATTAATAAGGAATCGCTATTCCAGACTCGCAAAACGGGATTCATGTAGGAATCGCAATATTTTTTGCGATTCCTACAGGTTCCTTATTTGCGATTTAGCTAATTGCCAATCGCAAATAAGGAATGACTCCCCCATTCATTCCTATGGGCCTAAGGCCCATAGGAATGAATGGGGGAGTCATTCCTTATTTGCGATTGGCAATTAGCTAATCACAAATGAGATTGCGATTGCAAGGGTGCAGGGGTGTCCAAAGGACACCCTGTAACACCCCTGAAATGTAAATTCACACAGATGTTACACACACACGTCCAAAGGACATGTGTGTGTGTAACATGCAACTTAGAAAAATGCATTTAAATGCATTTTTCTAAGTTTTCGCTATTTACCACGAGGTTTGACTTCGTGGTAAATAGCGGTTCTAAATTGCGAATTCGCAATTTTTAAATGTTTCAAGAATAGCATTTAAGGAATCTCTAATAGAGATTCCTTAAATGCTATTCCTCGCAAATTTGCGAGTTCTTAAATAGCGAATTTTACATTTGGGATGATGAATCCCAAATGCAATAATTGCACTCGCAAAGGGCCAGATTCTCAGAATCTGGCCCTTTGCGAGCGCAATTTCGCTTGATGAATCTGGCTGTTAGTGTCAACATGAAGGCACATTTAAATCACCAAAAAGGTCCGAGTAACAGGAGGGAAATGATCAGTTGCCAGCTGTACCTAAGGAAGATTATAGGATTTGAGGCGGAAATTGACCAGGAATGTTTTAAGGGCTCTATAGGACAGACCGTGTGTTGAGTGACTTTTCTTTTAAAATGTGTTTCTATTCTTTGTGCAGTGCATGAGAATACTTCCTCAGTTGAAGGCATACTTTTGGAATTTAGCTTTTTGTACATGGGATTGGAACCCTTATAAGCGTAATTTAAAAATGTTCAAAACTCCTCCCTACCTCTGTGCTCCTTCCCAGTTTTCGTCCTCGCTTGACTTTTGCAGGTGGAGACATTAGTCGTTTTAAGCATTTTGATTTAGTGGTCAGTTTACAACCTATGTTGCAGAGTGTCCAGGCTGAAAGAATTGCTTATCTTCTTCTTACTTTGAATCACCTATGGATTCCTTGGTATTGATTGGATTCTTCCATTTTCGTGGCTTATTTGGTGTATAAATGGGCAGGCGTTGTTGTCCTTGGGTTGATGTGGCTCAGAACGTCAAACATTCTGATGCATTGCCAGCAGTGCCCATCCACTCGCAGCATAGGTTGGATATTACATTGCGTGCTCCATCATTAAGTGGCAAATGGTGGATAAAGTGTAGTGAGACATCTGTTGTTCTGAGTTGCATAGACAGCCCTGCCTAGTTTACTGGTCCCCTGCCTAGAATGTGTTACCTACCTCCAGGATGTTGGCCAACGCTCTGTGAAATGGCAGGTTCTGCCCTTGTTCTTATCGCAGATGCTGTTGCATTTCCCTCTAGGGTATTAAACATCCAAGTAGCTGATCGTTTTCATGTTTGTCAAGGCTTCTTGATTCTGCTGTTCATGAGTCCTTTATCCTGGTTTTCAGATTGCCTGGCCTTTTGTGTTGTCTATCCTCGTAAATATTCATGTGATACCTAGTGTGATCTACTCCGACATATAACCAACGGATGCTTCCATTAAAGGATTGACGTGTCAAAGGACTCTTTCCACAGACCTTATCTCGTAGATCACATCGAGAAATGGACACAGGGCAGTCTTCTTGTCCTCAGTACCTGAAAGCGTGCACTGCTGTTTAATGATTGAGGTATACAAAAAATGATGGATGGCATGTTTGAATTAATCTCAACCACTGGTAATTACTTTGGCCCCATATCCCAGTCCGTCCTTATTTTGCGCACCATCCCACCTCCGTTTGAACCCAGCCATATGCAAATGAGGTTTGAACCTGCTCCAGTGGTTAGGATGTATGATGTTACAGCGCAAACTATTAAACCGCATACCTTTACAACACGGTTTTTACAACGCAACTTCCATTACAACGAATACCCTACAACGCATGTTCCATTAGAATGAAAATTACTATTCTAACACTGCCGGGTACTTACCCCAGGGAAGGTGCTGATCAGTGAGTGACATGCGTTGTAATGGCATGCAGTGTAATGGCATGTGTCGTAATGGAACTTGAGTTGTATTGACTGCCTTGCAAAGGCATTGCGTTGTAATGCCTGCGTTGCAATGGATGTGTCTCCAATGGTAATAGTCCTGCCCGAACTGCCAAGCCAGGTCCTCCCTGAACATGAAGACAAGCAACCCAGGACCGGTTTTACCCTAGTTGTGGCTCATCAGCCAGGTATAGCTTGATTCCAGTGACAGTATGCACAGGACCCATGTGCAGGCATACCCGCACCACTTAGGGAAGTAGGGTTGATTGTGTTCTGGTTCAAGTGACCTCACCCAAAAATAAGGAGGTGAAAAGAAGACATGGCAGGTAGCGACATAATGATGAGTCTTTAATGCTTATTGATAGTGGCTCTGATCCCTTTTGACCAGGTTAGCTCACTATTTGCAATTTCGTTCTTACACCACTGTGAGATTTTATGATTCTCACCTGATCCCAAGCGCTGCCAGAAGCTTAATAAAACCATGCAAGCTGTTATACCCCATGAGGTGATTCCCAATTCTAATCTCACTGCCTGTACCATAGAAGATCTAGGCAGAGAGAATAGATTTTTCAGAATGTTTCCCTCCTCCTTGTCCCACCCATTTTTTCCTCTCAAAAAAAGTACCTCTGCACCGTACAAAAATTGGGGAGGAACCATTGCTAAGTAAGCCTTTAGGACTGGTCTATCAGACATGTCACCATACACACTATTACATCTTTTAATCCCTTCATTGAAGCCGGTGCCCTCATTTTTAATGCATAAATATAGGTGTACCTTTGCAGGCTACTCTCGAACCATGTCCCCAGGTATCTGTATTCTGTTACTTTTTAGGTCTCGCCTGCCAATGTGCTTGTGCATTGCTGGCGAGATTATTAGGTCTCGCCTGCCAATGCGCTTGCTTGTGAGACAGGCGCGTGCACGAGGCCAGCCATGTGTCACACCACCATTTGTCTATGCCTCGCATCAGACTTCAAAGGCTGCCTCTCCCCCACCCCCGCATCAGACTTCAAAGGAATGCGCTCCCCACCCCCCCCAGCAATGCAGAGAGCTTGTTTCTTAGGGCAGTTTTATATCGTTTCTGAACTCAGCATTACTCACTGTCACTTTACCCGACATTATATCTATATTGCCGGAACATGACCTCATATCCAGTGCTTCAGCTTGCACATTGGCTTTGGTAGCTGTCCAATCCTTGCTCGCACACTGATCTGGATGTTGACGGGACTGCCTGCCTTTTCGTGTGCTACCCAACTATCTTTAAACTGCCCTGAGGCCTCTGTACACATCAGTGGCACATCACATTTATGCCTGCATTCTCCTTCTCTGCATGGCTGGCGGCTGCAACTGCCCTCCCCACACAGTACCATGATGGAATCCCACACAGTGCCGTGATTGGGACCTGCATGGAGCCACGAACGGCCCCCTGCTGGCTTTATCTGTCTCCTCTGCACAGAACCCAACCGCGAGCAACACAGAGAACGTCTGCCTGCATAGTGAATGACAACTCTGCAAAGGGCTACAGAGTGCTGAACGACGTCGGACCGAGCCTCGGCTGTTCTTCACAGAGATCCACCATTGTGCCCTGCTAGGAGCCTACCCTGCATTTCATCTTGTATCCCTGCCTGCACAGAGCCAGTCTGCTTTTCTGTCCCTTGTTTGCGATCTCATGCTCCTGCTCCTCATGCATTCTCTCAGTATTGTACGTGTCTGAAGTGTTGGCACACTACTGCTTTTCCTTGCTAAAACCGGTTACCGCTTTTGGTTATTTTGACCTCTATTGGGCTTGCACAAAACCCTGCTGTACTGGTGATCTATTTGATGATGTGTTTTATATTTTGCGGTGATAAACAGCGGAGCCTATATTTTCAAAAAATTTAGGTTCATTACATCAGATCTTTTGGGAAGTGAGTTTTGTTTAAAATTTGTGCTAAGTTATATGCTTTGAGTCATTCATGGGACATGGCATGGAAAAAAAGCAGGTGGAAGGCAGAGCTCGAAGATAACAGATCACAGCACAGGGACTAAATAGACCAGAAAGATACATCCCCTGACATCTCTGGTCCTTTGGAGTAGTCAGTTTAGAACTGTCACTGTTTGACCTTTCATCGCTCCTTGTGTTTTCACCTCCAGAGCTCACTGACTTTTCTTATCTCCCGTCGCCCTCACCCTATCTATCTATCTATCTATTGCCCTCCCTCCCTCTATCTATCGCCCTCCCTCTATCTATCGCCCTCCCTCTATCTATCGCCCTCCCTCTATCTATCGCCCTCCCTCTATCTATCGCCCTCCCTCTATCTATCGCCCTCCCTCTATCTATCGCCCTCCTTCCCTCCCTCTATCTATCGCCCTCCTTCCCTCCCTCTATCTATCGCCCTCCCTCCCTCCCTCTATCTATCGCCCTCCCTCTATCTATCGCCCTCACTCTATCTATCGCCCTCCCTCCCTCTATCCATCTATCGCCCTCCCTCCCTCTATCCATCTATCGCCCTCCCTCTATCTATCGCCCTCCCTCTATCTATCGCCCTCCCTCTATCTATCGCCCTCCCTCTATCTATCGCCCTCCCTCTATCTATCGCCCTCCCTCTATCTATCGCCCTCCCTCTATCTATCGCCCTCCCTCTATCTATCGCCCTCCCTGCCTCTATCTATCGCCCTCCCTGCCTCTATCTATCGCCCTCCCTGCCTCTATCTATCGCCCTCCCTCCCTCCATCTATCGCCCTCCCTCCCTCCATCTATCGCCCTCCCTCCCTCTATCCATCTATCGCCCTCCCTCCATCTATCCATCGCCCTCCCTCCCTCCATCCATCTATCGCCCTCCCTCCATCTATCCATCGCCCTCCCTCTATCTATCGCCCTCCCTGCCTCTATCTATCGCCCTCCCTGCCTCTATCTATCGCCCTCCCTCCCTCTATCTATCGCCCTCCCTCTATCTATCGCCCTCCCTCCCTCTATCTATCTATCGCCCTCCCTCTATCTATCGCCCTCCCTCCCTCTATCCATCTATCGCCCTCCCTCCCTCTATCCATCTATCGCCCTCACTCCATCTATCCATCTATCGCCCTCCCTCCCTCTATCCATCTATCGCCCTCCCTCCCTCTATCCATCTATCGCCCTCACTCCATCTATCCATCTATCGCCCTCCCTCCCTCTATCCATCTATCGCCCTCCCTCCCTCTATCCATCTATCGCCCTCCCTCCCTCTATCTATCGCCCTCCCTCCCTCTATCTATCGCCCTCCCTCTATCTATCGCCCTCCCTCCCTCTATTTATCTCCCTCCCTCTATCTATCTATCGCCCTCCCTCCCTCTATCTATTTATCGCCCTCCCTCCCTCTATCTATTTATCTCCCTCCCTCTATCTATCGCCCTCCCTCTATCTATCTATCGCCCTCCCTCCCTCTATCTATCGCCCTCCCTCCCTCTATCTATCGCCCTCCCTCCCTCTATCTATCGCCCTCCCTCTATCTATCGCCCTCCCTCTATCTATCGCCCTCCCTCTATCTATCGCCCTCCCTCTATCTATCGCCCTCCCTCCCTCTATCTATCGCCCTCCCTCCCTCTATCTATCGCCCTCCCTCTATCTATCGCCCTCCCTGCCTCTATCGCCCTCCCTGCCTCTATCTATCTATCGCCCTCCCTCCCTCTATCTATTTATCTCCCTCCCTCTATCTATTTATCTCCCTCCCTCTATCTATCTATCGCCCTCCCTCTATCTATCTATCTTTCGCCCTCCCTCCCTCTATCTATCTTTCGCCCTCCCTCCCTCTATCTATCGCCCTCCCTCTATCTATCGCCCTCCCTCCCTCTATCTATTTATCGCCCTCCCTCCCTCTATCTATTTATCTCCCTCCCTCTATCTATCGCCCTCCCTCTATCTATCTATCTATCGCCCTCCCTCTATCTATCTATCTTTCGCCCTCCCTCTATCTATCTATCTTTCGCCCTCCCTCCCTCTATCTATCGCCCTCCCTCCCTCCCTCTATCTATCGCCCTCCCTCTATCTATCGCCCTCCCTCCCTCTATCTATCGCCCTCCCTCCCTCTATCTATCGCCCTCCCTCCCTCTATCTATCGCCGTCCCTCCCTCCCTCTATCTATCGCCCTCCCTCTATCTATCGCCCTCCCTCTATCCATCGCCCTCCCTCCCTCTATCTATTTATCGCCCTCCCTCCCTCTATCTATTTATCGCCCTCCCTCCCTCTAGCTATTTATCGCCCTCCCTCTATCTATCGCCCTCCCTCCCTCTATCTATCGCCCTCCCTCCCTCTATCTATCGCCCTCCCTCCCCTCCCTCCCTCTATCTATTTATCGCCCTCCCTCCCTCTATCTATTTATCTCCCTCCCTCTATCTATCGCCCTCCCTCCCTCTATCTATTTATCTCCCTCCCTCTATCTATCGCCCTCCCTCCCTCTATCTCTCTATCGCCCTCCCTCCCTCTATCTCTCTATCGCCCTCCCTCTATCTATCGCCCTCCCTCTATCTATCTATCGCCCTCCCTCTATCTATCGCCCTCCCTCCCTCTATCTATCGCCCTCCCTCCCTCTATCTATCGCCCTCCCTCCCTCTATCTATCTATCGCCCTCCCTCTATCTATCGCCCTCCCTCCCTCTATCTATCGCCCTCCCTCCCTCTATCCATCTATCGCCCTCCCTCCCTCTATCTATCGCCCTCCCTCCCTCTATCGCCCTCCCTCCCTCTATCGCCCGCCCTCCCTCACTCTATCGCCCGCCCTCCCTCACTCTATCGCCCGCCCTCCCTCACTCTATCGCCCGCCCTCCCTCTATCTATCGCCCTCCCTCCCTCTATCGCCGTCCCTCCCTCCCTCTATCGCCGTCCCTCCCTCTATCTATCGCCGTCCCTCCCTCTATCTATCGCCGTCCCTCCCTCTATCTATCGCCCTCCCTGCCTCTATCTATCTATCGCCCTCCCTGCCTCTATCTATCTATCGCCCTCCCTGCCTCTATCTATCTATCGCCCTCCCTCCCTCTATCGCCCTCCCTCCCTCTATCTATCACCGTCCCTCCCTCTATCTATCGCCGTCCCTCCCTCTATCTATCGCCCTCCCTCCCTCTATCTCTCTATCGCCCTCCCTCTATCTATCTATCACCCTCCCTCTATCTATCTATCGCCCTCCCTCTATCTATCGCCCTCCCTCTATCTATCGCCCTCCCTCCCTCTATCTCTCTATCGCCCTCCCTCTATCTATCTATCGCCCTCCCTCTATCTATCGCCCTCCCTCCCTCTATCGCCCTCCCTCCCTCCCTCTATCGCCCTCCCTCCCTCTATCTATCGCCCTCCCTCCCTCCCTCTATCTATCGCCCTCCCTCTATCTATCGCCCTCCCTCCCTCCCTCTATCGCCCTCCCTCCCTCTATCTATCGCCCTCCCTCTATCTATCTATCGCCCTCCCTCCCTCTATCTATCGCCCTCCCTCCCTCCCTCTATCTATCGCCCTCCCTGCCTCTATCTATCGCCCTCCCTGCCTCGATCTATCGCCCTCCCTGCCTCGATCTATCGCCGTCCCTCCCTCTATCTATCGCCGTCCCTCCCTCTATCTATCGCCGTCCCTCCCTCTATCTATCGCCGTCCCTCTATCTATCGCCCTCCCTCCCTCTATCGCCCTCCCTCCCTCCCTCTATCGCCCTCCCTCCCTCTATCTATCGCCCTCCCTCCCTCCCTCTATCTATCGCCCTCCCTCTATCTATCGCCCTCCCTCCCTCCCTCTATCGCCCTCCCTCCCTCTATCTATCGCCCTCCCTCTATCTATCGCCCTCCCTGCCTCTATCTATCTATCGCCCTCCCTCCCTGTATCGCCCTCCCTCCCTCTATCTATCGCCCTCCCTCTATCTATCTATCGCCCTCCCTCCCTCTATCTATCGCCCTCCCTCCCTCTATCTATCGCCCTCCCTCCCTCCCTCTATCTATCGCCCTCCCTCTATCTATCGCCCTCCCTCCCTCTATCTATCGCCGTCCCTCCCTCTATCTATCTATCGCCCTCCCTCCATCTATCGCCCTCCCTCTATCTATCTATCGCCCTCCCTCCCTCTATCTATCGCCCTCCCTCCCTCTATCGCCCTCCCTCCCTCTATCGCCCTCCCTCCCTCCAGCGCCCTCCCTCCCTCCCTCTATCTATCGCCCTCCCTCCCTCCCTCTATCTATCGCCCTCCCTCTATCTATCGCCCTCCCTCTATCTATCGCCCTCCCTCCCTCTATCTATCGCCGTCCCTCCCTCTATCTATCTATCGCCCTCCCTCTATCTATCTATCGCCCTCCCTCCATCTATCGCCCTCCCTCTATCTATCTATCGCCCTCCCTCCCTCTATCTATCGCCCTCCCTCTATCTATCGCCCTCCCTCCCTCTATCGCCCTCCCTCCCTCTATCGCCCTCCCTCCCTCTATCTCTCTATCGCCCTCCCTCTATCTATCGCCCTCCCTCTATCTATCTATCGCCCTCCCTCCCTCTATCTATCGCCCTCCCTCTATCTATCGCCCTCCCTCCCTCTATCTATCGCCGTCCCTCCCTCTATCTATCTATCGCCCTCCCTCCCTCTATCGCCCTCCCTCCCTCTATCGCCCTCCCTCCCTCTATCGCCCTCCCTCCCTCTATCTATCGCCCTCCCTCCCTCTATCTATCGCCCTCCCTCTATCTATCGCCCTCCCTCCCTCTATCTATCGCCCTCCCTCCCTCTATCTATCGCCCTCCCTCCCTCTATCTATCGCCTTCCCTCCCTCCCTCTATCGCCCTCCCTCCCTCTATCTATTTATTGCCCTCCCTCTATCTATCTATCGCCCTCCCTCCCTCTATCCATCTATCGCCCTCCCTCTATCCATCTATCGCCCTCCCTCTATCTATCGCCCTCCCTCTATCCATCTATCGCCCTCCCTCCCTCCCTCTATCTATTGCCCTCCCTCCCTCTATCTATCGCCCTCCCTCCCTCCCTCTATCGCCCTCCCTCCCTCTCTCGCCCTCCCTCCCTCTATCTATCGCCCTCCCTCCCTCTATCTATCGCCCTCCCTCCCTCTATCTATCGCCCTCCCTCCCTCTATCTATCGCCCTCCCTCCCTCTATCTATCGCCCTCCCTCCCTCTATCTATCGCCCTCCCTCTATCTATCGCCCTCCCTCCCTCTATCCATCTATCGCCCTCCCTCCCTCCCTCTATCTATCGCCCTCCCTCCCTCCCTCTATCTATCGCCCTCCCTCCCTCCCTCTATCTATCGCCCTCCCTCCCTCTATCTATCGCCCTCCCTCTATCTATCGCCCTCCCTCCCTCTATCTATTGCCCTCCCTCCCTCTATCTATTGCCCTCCCTCTATCTATCGCCCTCCCTCTATCTATCGCCCTCCCTGCCTCGATATATCGCCCTCCCTGCCTCGATATATCGCCCTCCCTGCCTCGATATATCGCCCTCCCTGCCTCGATATATCGCCCTCCCTGCCTCGATCTATCGCCGTCCCTCCCTCTATCTATCGCCGTCCCTCCCTCTATCTATCGCCCTCCCTCTATCTATCGCCCTCCCTGCCTCTATCTATCTATCGCCCTCCCTCCCTCTATCGCCCTCCCTCCCTCTATCTATCGCCGTCCCTCCCTCTATCTATCGCCGTCCCTCCCTCTATCTATCGCCCTCCCTCTATCTATCGCCCTCCCTGCCTCTATCTATCTATCGCCCTCCCTCCCTCTATCGCCCTCCCTCCCTCTATCGCCCTCCCTCTATCTATCTATCGCCCTCCCTCTATCTATCTATCGCCCTCCCTCCCTCTATCTATCGCCCTCCCTCCCTCTATCCATCTATCGCCCTCCCTCCCTCTATCTTTCGCCCTCCCTCCCTCTATCGCCCTCCCTCCCTCTATCGCCCGCCCTCCCTCACTCTATATCCCGCCCTCCCTCACTCTATCGCCCGCCCTCCCTCTATCTATCGCCCTCCCTCTATCTATCGCCGTCCCTCCCTCTATCTATCGCCGTCCCTCCCTCTATCTATCGCCCTCCCTGCCTCTATCTATCTATCGCCCTCCCTGCCTCTATCTATCTATCGCCCTCCCTGCCTCTATCTATCTATCGCCCTCCCTCCCTCTATCGCCCTCCCTCCCTCTATCTATCGCCCTCCCTCCCTCTATCTATCGCCGTCCCTCCCTCTATCGATCGCCCTCCCTCCCTCTATCTATCGCCCTCCCTCTATCTCTCTATCGCCCTCCCTCTATCTCTCTATCGCCCTCCCTCTATCTCTCTATCGCCCTCCCTCTATCTATCTATCGCCCTCCCTCTATCTATCTATCGCCCTCCCTCTATCTATCTATCGCCCTCCCTCTATCTATCTATCGCCCTCCCTCTATCTATCGCCCTCCCTCCCTCTATCTATCGCCGTCCCTCCCTCTATCTATCTATCGCCCTCCCTCCCTCTATCGCCCTCCCTCCCTCTATCGCCCTCCCTCCCTCTATCGCCCTCCCTCCCTCTATCTATCGCCCTCCCTCCCTCTATCTATCGCCCTCCCTCCCTCTATCTATCTATCGCCCTCCCTCCCTCCCTCTATCGCCCTCCCTCCCTCTATCTATCGCCCTCCCTCTATCTATCGCCCTCCCTCCCTCTACCCATCTATCGCCCTCCCTCCCTCTATCTATCTATCGCCCTCCCTCCCTCTATCTATCGCCCTCCCTCCCTCTATCTATCTATCGCCCTCCCTCCATCTATTGCCCTCCCTCCCTCTATCTATCGCCCTCCCTCCCTCTATCTATCGCCCTCCCTCCCTCTATCTATCGCCCTCCCTCCCTCTATCTATCTATCGCCCTCCCTCTATCGCCCTCCCTCCCTCCCTCTATCGCCCTCCCTCCCTCTATCTATCGCCCTCCCTCCCTCCCTCCCTCTATCGCCCTCCCTCTATCTATCGCCCTCCCTCCCTCTATCTATCGCCCTCCCTCCCTCCCTCCCTCCCTCTATCGCCTTCCCTCCCTCCCTCTATCGCCCTCCCTCCCTCTATCTATTTATTGCCCTCCCTCTATCTATCTATCGCCCTCCCTCCCTCTATCCATCTATCGCCCTCCCTCCCTCTATCCATCTATCGCCCCCCTCCCTCCCTCTATCTATTGCCCTCCCTCCCTCTATCCATCGCCCTCCCTCCCTCCCTCTATCCATCGCCCTCACTCCCTCTATCTATCGCCCTCCCTCTATCTATCGCCCTCCCTCTATCTATCGCCCTCCCTCCCTCTATCTATCGCCCTCCCTCCCTCTATCTATCGCCCTCCCTCCCTCTATCTATCGCCTTCCCTCCCTCCCTCTATCGCCCTCCCTCCCTCTATCTATTTATTGCCCTCCCTCTATCTATCTATCGCCCTCCCTCCCTCTATCCATCTATCGCCCTCCCTCTATCCATCTATCGCCCTCCCTCTATCTATCGCCCTCCCTCTATCCATCTATCGCCCTCCCTCCCTCCCTCTATCTATTGCCCTCCCTCCCTCTATCTATCGCCCTCCCTCCCTCCCTCTATCGCCCTCCCTCCCTCTCTCGCCCTCCCTCCCTCTATCTATCGCCCTCCCTCCCTCTATCTATCGCCCTCCCTCCCTCTATCTATCGCCCTCCCTCCCTCTATCTATCGCCCTCCCTCCCTCTATCTATCGCCCTCCCTCCCTCTATCTATCGCCCTCCCTCTATCTATCGCCCTCCCTCCCTCTATCGCCCTCCCTCCCTCTATCTATCGCCCTCCCTCCCTCCCTCTATCTATCGCCCTCCCTCCCTCTATCTATCGCCCTCCCTCTATCGCCCTCCCTCCCTCTATCTATCGCCCTCCCTCTATCTATCGCCCTCCCTCCCTCTATCTATCGCCCTCCCTCTATCTATCGCCCTCCCTCCCTCCCTCTATCGCCCTCCCTCCCTCCCTCTATCCATCGCCCTCACTCCCTCTATCTATCGCCCTCCCTCTATCTATCGCCCTCCCTCTATCTATCGCCCTCCCTCCCTCTATCTATCGCCCTCCCTCCCTCTATCTATCGCCCTCCCTCCCTCTATCTATCGCCCTCCCTCCCTCTATCTATCGCCTTCCCTCCCTCCCTCTATCGCCCTCCCTCCCTCTATCTATTTATTGCCCTCCCTCTATCTATCTATCGCCCTCCCTCCCTCTATCCATCTATCGCCCTCCCTCTATCCATCTATCGCCCTCCCTCTATCTATCGCCCTCCCTCTATCCATCTATCGCCCTCCCTCTATCCATCTATCGCCCTCCCTCCCTCCCTCTATCTATTGCCCTCCCTCCCTCTATCTATCGCCCTCCCTCCCTCCCTCTATCGCCCTCCCTCCCTCCCTCTCTCGCCCTCCCTCCCTCTATCTATCGCCCTCCCTCCCTCTATCTATCGCCCTCCCTCCCTCTATCTATCGCCCTCCCTCCCTCTATCTATCGCCCTCCCTCCCTCTATCTATCGCCCTCCCTCCCTCTATCTATCGCCCTCCCTCCCTCCCTCTATCTATCGCCCTCCCTCTATCTATCGCCCTCCCTCTATCTATCGCCCTCCCTCCCTCTATCTATCGCCCTCCCTCCCTCTATCTATCGCCCTCCCTCTATCTATCGCCCTCCCTCCCTCTATCTATCGCCCTCCCTCTATCTATCTATCGCCCTCCCTCTATCTATCTATCTATCTATCGCCCTCCCTCTATCTATCGCCCTCCCTCCCTCTATCTATCGCCCTCCCTCCCTCTATCTATCGCCCTCCCTCTATCTATCGCCCTCCCTCCCTCTATCTATCGCCCTCCCTCTATCTATCGCCCTCCCTCCCTCCCTCTATCGCCCTCCCTCCCTCCCTCTATCGCCCTCCCTCCCTCCCTCTATCTATCGCCTTCCCTCCCTCCCTCTATCTATCGCCCTCCCTCCCTCTATCTATCTATCGCCCTCCCTCTATCTATCTATCGCCCTCCCTCCCTCTATCTATCTATCGCCCTCCCTCTATCTATCTATCTATCGCCCTCCCTCCCTCTATCTATCGCCCTCCCTCCCTCTATCTATCGCCTTCCTCCCTCTATCGCCCTCCCTCCCTCTATCGCCCTCCCTCCCTCTATCGCCCTCCCTCTATCTATCGCCCTCCCTCTATCTATCTATCGCCCTCCCTCTATCTATCTATCGCCCTCCCTCTATCTATCTATCGCCCTCCCTCTATCTATCTATCGCCCTCCCTCTATCTATCTATCGCCCTCCCTCCCTCTATCTATCGCCCTCCCTCCCTCCCTCTATCTATCGCCCTCCCTCCCTCTATCTATCGCCCTCCCTCCCTCTATCTATCGCCCTCCCTCCCTCTATCTATCGCCCTCCCTCCCTCTATCTATCGCCCTCCCTCCCTCTATCTATCGCCCTCCCTCCCTCTATCTATCGCCCTCCCTCCCTCTATCTATCTATCGCCCTCCCTCCCTCTATCTATCTATCGCCCTCCCTCCCTCTATCTATCTATCGCCCTCCCTCCCTCTATCTATCGCCCTCCCTCCCTCTATCTCTCTATCGCCCTCCCTCTATCTATCGCCCTCCCTCTATCTATCTATCGCCCTCCCTCCCTCTATCTATCGCCGTCCCTCCCTCCCTCCCTCTATCTATCTATCGCCCTCCCTCTATCTATCTATCGCCCTCCCTCTATCTATCTATCTATCTATCGCCCTCCCTCTATCTATCGCCCTCCCTCCCTCTATCTATCGCCCTCCCTCCCTCTATCTATTTATCGCCCTCCCTCCCTCTATCTATTTATCTCCCTCCCTCTATCTATCTATCGCCCTCCCTCTATCTATCTATCTATCGCCCTCCCTCTATCTATCGCCCTCCCTCCCTCTATCCATCGCCCTCCCTCCCTCTATCCATCGCCCTCCCTCTATCTATCTATCGCCCTCCCTCCCTCTATCGCCCTCCCTCCCTCTATCGCCCTCCCTCCCTCTATCGCCCTCCCTCCCTCTATCTATCGCCCTCCCTCTATCTATCGCCCTCCCTCCCTCTATCGCCCTCCCTCTATCTATCGCGCTCCCTCCCTCCATCTATCGCCCTCCCTCCCTCCCCTATCTATCGCCTTCCCTCCCTCTATCTATCGCCCTCCCTCTATCTATCGCCCTCCCTCTATCTCTCTATCGCCCTCCCTCTATCTATCTATCGCCCTCCCTCTATCTATCGCCCTCCCTCCCTCTATCGCCCTCCCTCCCTCTATCCATCGCCCTCCCTCCCTCTATCCATCGCCCTCCCTCCCTCTATCTATCGCCCTCCCTCTATCTATCGCCCTCCCTCTATCTATCGCCCTCCCTCTATCTATCGCCCTCCCTCCCTCTATCTATCTATCGCCCTCCCTCCCTCTATCCATCTATCGCCCTCCCTCCCTCTATCCATCTATCGCCCTCCCTCCCTCCCTCTATCGCCCTCCCTCCCTCTATCGCCCTCCCTCCCTCTATCGCCCGCCCTCCCTCACTCTATATCCCGCCCTCCCTCACTCTATCGCCCGCCCTCCCTCTATCTATCGCCCTCTATCTATCTATCGCCCTCCCTCTATCTATCTATCGCCCTCCCTCTATCTCTCTATCGCCCTCCCTCTATCTCTCTATCGCCCTCCCTCTATCTCTCTATCGCCCTCCCTCTATCTATCTATCGCCCTCCCTCTATCTATCTATCGCCCTCCCTCTATCTATCGCCCTCCCTCCCTCTATCTATCGCCGTCCCTCCCTCTATCTATCGCCGTCCCTCCCTCTATCTATCGCCCTCCCTCCCTCTATCTATCGCCCTCCCTCCCTCTATCGCCCTCCCTCCCTCCCTCTATCGCCCTCCCTCCCTCTATCTATCGCCCTCCCTCCCTCTATCCATCTATCGCCCTCCCTCCCTCTATCTATCTATCGCCCTCCCTCTATCTCTCTATCGCCCTCCCTCTATCTATCTATCGCCCTCCCTCTATCTATCTATCGCCCTCCCTCTATCTATCTATCGCCCTCCCTCTATCTATCTATCGCCCTCCCTCTATCTATCTATCGCCCTCCCTCTATCTATCTATCGCCCTCCCTCTATCTATCGCCCTCCCTCTATCTATCGCCCTCCCTCCCTCTATCTATCGCCGTCCCTCCCTCTATCTATCGCCCTCCCTCCCTCTATCGCCCTCCCTCCCTCTATCGCCCTCCCTCCCTCTATCGCCCTCCCTCCCTCTATCTATCGCCCTCCCTCCCTCTATCTATCGCCCTCCCTCCCTCTATCTATCTATCGCCCTCCCTCCCTCCCTCTATCGCCCTCCCTCCCTCTATCTATCGCCCTCCCTCCCTCTATCCATCTATCGCCCTCCCTCCCTCTATCTATCTATCGCCCTCCCTCCCTCTATCTATCTATCGCCCTCCCTCCCTCTATCTATCTATCGCCCTCCCTCCCTCTATCTATCTATCGCCCTCCCTCCCTCTATCTATCGCCCTCCCTCCCTCTATCTATTGCCCTCCCTCCCTCTATCTATCGCCCTCCCTCCCTCTATCGCCCTCCCTCCCTCTATCTATCGCCCTCCCTCCCTCTATCTATCTATCGCCCTCCCTCTATCGCCCTCCCTCCCTCCCTCTATCGCCCTCCCTCCCTCTATCTATCGCCCTCCCTCCCTCCCTCCCTCTATCGCCCTCCCTCTATCTATCGCCCTCCCTCCCTCTATCGCCCTCCCTCCCTCCCTCTATCTATCGCCCTCCCTCCCTCTATCTATCGCCCTCCCTCCCTCTATCTATCGCCCTCCCTCCCTCTATCTATCGCCCTCCCTCCCTCTATCGCCCTCCCTCCCTCTATCTATCGCCCTGCCTCCCTCCCTCTATCTATCGCCCTCCCTCTATCTATCGCCCTCCCTCTATCTATTGCCCTCCCTCCCTCTATCTATCGCCCTCCCTCCCTCTATCTATCGCCCTCCCTCCCTCTATCTATCGCCCTCCCTCCCTCTATCTATCGCCCTCCCTCCCTCTATCTATCGCCCTCCCTCCCTCTATCTATCGCCCTCCCTCCCTCTATCTATCGCCCTCCCTCCCTCTATCTATCGCCCTCCCTCTATCTATCGCCCTCCCTCCCTCCCTCTATCGCCCTCCCTCCCTCCCTCTATCGCCCTCCCTCCCTCCCTCTATCGCCCTCCCTCCCTCCCTCCCTCTATCCATCGCCCTCCCTCCCTCCCTCCCTCTATCCATCTCCCTCACTCCCTCTATCTATCGCCCACACTCCCTCTATCTATCGCCCTCCCTCTATCTATCGCCCTCCCTCTATCTATCGCCCTCCCTCTATCTATCGCCCTCCCTCTATCTATCGCCCTCCCTCCCTCTATCTATCGCCCTCCCTCCCTCTATCTATCGCCTTCCCTCCCTCCCTCTATCGCCCTCCCTCCCTCTATCTATCGCCCTCCCTCCCTCCCTCTATCTATCTCCCTCCCTCCCTCTATCGCCCTCCCTCCCTCTATCTATCGCCCTCCCTCCCTCTATCTATCGCCCTCCCTCCCTCCCTCTATCCATCGCCCTCACTCCCTATATCTATCGCCCTCCCTCTATCTATCGCCCTCCCTCTATCTATCGCCCTCCCTCTATCTATCGCCCTCCCTCCCTCTATCTATCGCCCTCCCTCCCTCTATCTATCGCCCTCCCTCCCTCTATCTATCGCCTTCCCTCCCTCCCTCTATCGCCCTCCCTCCCTCTATCTATCGCCCTCCCTCCCTCCCTCTATCTATCTCCCTCCCTCCCTCCCTCTATCGCCCTCCCTCTATCTATCGCCCTCCCTCCCTCTATCTATTTATCTCCCTCCCTCTATCTATCTATCGCCCTCCCTCCCTCTATCTATCGCCCTCCCTCCCTCTATCTATCGCCCTCCCTCTATCTATCGCCCTCCCTCCCTCCCTCTATCTATCGCCCTCCCTCCCTCCCTCTATCTATCGCCTTCCCTCCCTCCCTCTATCTATCGCCCTCCCTCCCTCCCTCTATCTATCGCCCTCCCTCCCTCTATCTATCGCCCTCCCTCCCTCTATCTATCGCCCTCCCTCCCTCTATCTATCGCCCTCCCTCTATCTATCGCCCTCCCTCTATCTATCGCCCTCCCTCTATCTATCGCCCTCCCTCTATCTATCGCCCTCCCTCTATCTATCGCCCTCCCTCTATCTATCGCCCTCCCTCTATCTATCGCCCTCCCTCCCTCTATCTATCGCCCTCCCTCCCTCTATCTATCGCCCTCCCTCCCTCTATCTATCGCCCTCCCTCCCTCTATCTATCGCCCTCCCTCTATCTATCGCCTTCCCTCTATCTATCGCCCTCCCTCCCTCTATCCATCTATCGCCCTCCCTCCCTCTATCCATCTATCGCCCTCCCTCCCTCTATCCATCTATCGCCCTCCCTCCCTCTATCCATCTATCGCCCTCCCTCCCTCTATCCATCTATCGCCCTCCCTCCCTCCCTCTATCTATTGCCCTCCCTCCCTCTATCTATCGCCCTCCCTCCCTCCCTCTATCGCCCTCCCTCCCTCCCTCTCTCGCCCTCCCTCCCTCTCTCGCCCTCCCTCCCTCTATCTATCGCCCTCCCTCCCTCTATCTATCGCCCTCCCTCCCTCTATCTATCGCCCTCCCTCCCTCTATCTATCGCCCTCCCTCCCTCTATCTATCGCCCTCCCTCCCTCTATCGCCCTCCCTCCCTCTATCCATCTATCGCCCTCCCTCCCTCTATCCATCTATCGCCCTCCCTCTATCTATCGCCCTCCCTCCCTCTATCTATCGCCCTCCCTCCCTCTATCTATCGCCCTCCCTCCCTCTATCCATCTATCGCCCTCCCTCCCTCTATCCATCTATCGCCCTCCCTCTATCTATCGCCCTCCCTCTATCCCTCTATCTATTGCCCTCCCTCCCTCTATCTATTGCCCTCCCTCCCTCTATCTATCGCCCTCCCTCTATCTATCGCCCTCCCTCCCTCCCTCTATCGCCCTCCCTCCCTCCCTCTATCGCCCTCCCTCCCTCTATCTATCGCCCTCCCTCCCTCCCTCTATCTATCTCCCTCCCTCCCTCCCTCTATCGCCCTCCCTCTATCTATCGCCCTCCCTCCCTCTATCTATTTATCTCCCTCCCTCTATCTATCTATCGCCCTCCCTCTATCTATCGCCCTCCCTCTATGTATCGCCCTCCCTCTATCTATCGCCCTCCCTCCCTCTATCGCCCTCCCTCCCTCTATCTATCGCCCTCCCTCCCTCTATCTATCGCCCTCCCTCCCTCTATCTATCGCCCTCCCTCCCTCTATCCATCGCCCTCACTCCCTCTATCTATCGCCCTCCCTCTATCTATCGCCCTCCCTCTATCTATCGCCCTCCCTCTATCTATCGCCCTCCCTCCCTCTATCTATCGCCCTCCCTCCCTCTATCTATCGCCCTCCCTCCCTCTATCTATCGCCCTCCCTCCCTCCCTCTATCTATCGCCTTCCCTCCCTCCCTCTATCTATCGCCCTCCCTCCCTCTATCTATCGCCCTCCCTCTATCTATCGCCCTCCCTCTATCTATCGCCCTCCCTCCCTCCCTCTATCCATCGCCCTCCCTCCCTCCCTCTATCCATCGCCCTCACTCCCTCTATCTATCGCCCTCCCTCTATCTATCGCCCTCCCTCTATCTATCGCCCTCCCTCTATCTATCGCCCTCCCTCTATCTATCGCCCTCCCTCTATCTATCGCCCTCCCTCCCTCTATCTATCGCCCTCCCTCCCTCTATCTATCGCCCTCCCTCCCTCTATCTATCGCCCTCCCTCTATCTATCGCCTTCCCTCCCTCCCTCTATCGCCCTCTATCTATTTATTGCCCTCCCTCTATCTATCTATCGCCCTCCCTCCCTCTATCTATCGCCCTCCCTCCCTCCCTCTATCGCCCTCCCTCTATCGCCCTCCCTCCCTCTATCTATCGCCCTCCCTCCCTCTATCTATCGCCCTCCCTCCCTCCCTCCCTCTATCGCCCTCCCTCCCTCTATCTATCGCCCTCCCTGCCTCTATCGCCCTCCCTCTATCTATCTATCGCCCTCCCTCTATCTATCGCCCTCCCTCCCTCTATCGCCTTCCCTCCCTCCCTCTATCGCCCTCTATCTATTTATTGCCCTCCCTCTATCTATCTATCGCCCTCCCTCCCTCTATCCATCTATCGCCCTCCCTCCCTCTATCCATCTATCGCCCTCCCTCCCTCCCTCTATCTATTGCCCTCCCTCCCTCTATCTATTGCCCTCCCTCCCTCTATCTATCGCCCTCCCTCCCTCTATCTATCGCCCTCCCTCCCTCCCTCTATCGCCCTCCCTCCCTCTCTCGCCCTCCCTCCCTCTATCTATCGCCCTCCCTCCCTCTATCTATCGCCCTCCCTCCCTCTATCCATCGCCCTCCCTCCCTCTATCCATCGCCCTCCCTCCCTCTATCCATCGCCCTCCCTCTATCCATCGCCCTCCCTCTATCTATCGCCCTCCCTCTATCTATCGCCCTCCCTCCCTCTATCGCCCTCCCTCCCTCTATCGCCCACCCTCCCTCTATCCATCGCCCTCCCTCCCTCTATCCATCGCCCTCCCTCTATCCATCGCCCTCCCTCTATCTATCGCCCTCCCTCTATCTATCGCCCTCCCTCCCTCTATCTATCTATCGCCCTCCCTCCCTCTATCTATCTATCGCCCTCCCTCCCTCTATCTATCGCCCTCCCTCTATCTATCGCCCTCCCTCCCTCCCTCTATCGCCCTCCCTGCCTCTATCGCCCTCCCTCTATCTATCTATCGCCCTCCCTCTATCTATCTATCGCCCTCCCTCCCTCTATCGCCCTCCCTCCCTCCCTCTATCGCCCTCCCTCCCTCTATCTATCGCCCTCCCTCTATCTATCGCCCTCCCTCCCTCTATCGCCCTCCCTCTATCTATCGCGCTCCCTCCCTCCCTCTATCTATCGCCCTCCCTCCCTCCCCTATCTATCGCCTTCCCTCCCTCTATCTATCGCCCTCCCTCTATCTATCGCCCTCCCTCTATCTATCGCCCTCCCTCTATCGCCCTCCCTCCCTCTATCCATCGCCCTCCCTCCCTCTATCCATCGCCCTCCCTCCCTCTATCCATCGCCCTCCCTCTATCCATCGCCCTCCCTCTATCTATCGCCCTCCCTCTATCTATCGCCCTCCCTCCCTCTATCTATCTATCGCCCTCCCTCCCTCTATCTATCTATCGCCCTCCCTCCCTCTATCTATCTATCGCCCTCCCTCCCTCTATCTATCGCCCTCCCTCCCTCTATCTATCGCCCTCCCTCTATCTATCGCCCTCCCTCCCTCCCTCTATCGCCCTCCCTCCCTCTATCTATCGCCCTCCCTGCCTCTATCGCCCTCCCTCTATCTATCTATCGCCCTCCCTCTATCTATCGCCCTCCCTCCCTCTATCGCCCTCCCTCCCTCCCTCTATCGCCCTCCCTCCCTCTATCTATCGCCCTCCCTCTATCTATCGCCCTCCCTCCCTCTATCGCCCTCCCTCTATCTATCGCGCTCCCTCCCTCCCTCTATCTATCGCCCTCCCTCCCTCCCCTATCTATCGCCTTCCCTCCCTCTATCTATCGCCCTCCCTCCCTCTATCTATCGCCCTCCCTGCCTCTATCGCCCTCCCTCTATCTATCTATCGCCCTCCCTCTATCTATCGCCCTCCCTCCCTCTATCGCCCTCCCTCCCTCCCTCTATCGCCCTCCCTCCCTCTATCTATCGCCCTCCCTCTATCTATCGCCCTCCCTCCCTCTATCGCCCTCCCTCTATCTATCGCGCTCCCTCCCTCCCTCTATCTATCGCCCTCCCTCCCTCCCCTATCTATCGCCTTCCCTCCCTCTATCTATCGCCCTCCCTCTATCTATCGCCCTCCCTCTATGTATCGCCCTCCCTCTATCTATCGCCCTCCCTCCCTCTATCGCCCTCCCTCCCTCTATCTATCGCCCTCCCTCCCTCTATCTATCGCCCTCCCTCCCTCTATCCATCGCCCTCACTCCCTCTATCTATCGCCCTCCCTCTATCTATCGCCCTCCCTCTATCTATCGCCCTCCCTCTATCTATCGCCCTCCCTCTATCTATCGCCCTCCCTCCCTCTATCTATCGCCCTCCCTCCCTCTATCTATCGCCCTCCCTCCCTCTATCTATCGCCCTCCCTCCCTCTATCTATCGCCCTCCCTCCCTCTATCGCCCTCCCTCCCTCTATCTATCGCCCACCCTCCCTCTATCCATCGCCCTCACTCCCTCTATCTATCGCCCTCCCTCTATCTATCGCCCTCCCTCTATCTATCGCCCTCCCTCTATCTATCGCCCTCCCTCCCTCTATCTATCGCCCTCCCTCCCTCTATCTATCGCCCTCCCTCCCTCTATCTATCGCCCTCCCTCCCTCTATCGCCTTCCCTCCCTCCCTCTATCGCCCTCTATCTATTTATTGCCCTCCCTCTATCTATCTATCGCCCTCCCTCCCTCTATCCATCTATCGCCCTCCCTCCCTCTATCCATCTATCGCCCTCCCTCCCTCTATCTATCGCCCTCCCTCTATCTATCGCCCTCCCTCCCTCCCTCTATCGCCCTCCCTCCCTCTATCTATCGCCCTCCCTGCCTCTATCGCCCTCCCTCTATCTATCTATCGCCCTCCCTCTATCTATCTATCGCCCTCCCTCCCTCTATCGCCCTCCCTCCCTCCCTCTATCGCCCTCCCTCCCTCTATCTATCGCCCTCCCTCTATCTATCGCCCTCCCTCCCTCTATCACCCTCCCTCTATCTATCGCGCTCCCTCCCTCCCTCTATCTATCGCCCTCCCTCCCTCCCCTATCTATCGCCTTCCCTCCCTCTATCTATCGCCCTCCCTCTATCTATCGCCCTCCCTCTATCTATCGCCCTCCCTCTATCTATCGCCCTCCCTCCCTCTATCGCCCTCCCTCCCTCCCTCTATCGCCCTCCCTCCCTCTATCTATCGCCCTCCCTCTATCTATCGCCCTCCCTCCCTCTATCGCCCTCCCTCTATCTATCGCGCTCCCTCCCTCCCTCTATCTATCGCCCTCCCTCCCTCCCCTATCTATCGCCTTCCCTCCCTCTATCTATCGCCCTCCCTCTATCTATCGCCCTCCCTCTATCTATCGCCCTCCCTCTATCTATCGCCCTCCCTCCCTCTATCGCCCTCCCTCCCTCTATCCATCGCCCTCCCTCCCTCTATCCATCGCCCTCCCTCCCTCTATCCATCGCCCTCCCTCTATCTATCGCCCTCCCTCTATCTATCGCCCTCCCTCCCTCTATCTATCTATCGCCCTCCCTCCCTCTATCTATCTATCGCCCTCCCTCCCTCTATCTATCTATCGCCCTCCCTCCCTCTATCTATCTATCGCCCTCCCTCCCTCTATCTATCTATCGCCCTCCCTCCCTCTATCTATCTATCGCCCTCCCTCCCTCTATCTATCGCCCTCCCTCTATCTATCGCCCTCCCTCCCTCTATCTATCGCCCTCCCTCTATCTATCGCCCTCCCTCCCTCCCTCTATCGCCCTCCCTCTATCTATCGCCCTCCCTCCCTCCCTCTATCGCCCTCCCTCTATCTATCGCGCTCCCTCCCTCCCTCTATCTATCGCCCTCCCTCCCTCCCCTATCTATCGCCTTCCCTCCCTCTATCTATCGCCTTCCCTCTATCTATCGCCCTCCCTCTATCTATCGCCCTCCCTCTATCTATCGCCCTCCCTCTATCTATCGCCCTCCCTCTATCTATCGCCCTCCCTCTATCTATCGCCCTCCCTCTATCTATCGCCCTCCCTCTATCTATCGCCCTCCCTCCCTCTATCGCCCTCCCTCCCTCTATCGCCCTCCCTCCCTCTATCGCCCTCCCTCCCTCTATCCATCGCCCTCCCTCCCTCTATCCATCGCCCTCCCTCCCTCTATCCATCGCCCTCACTCCCTCTATCTATCGCCCTCCCTCTATCTATCGCCCTCCCTCCCTCTATTGCCCTCCCTCCCTCCCCTATCTATCGCCTTCCCTCCCTCTATCTATTGCCCTCCCTCCCTCTATTGCCCTCCCTCCCTCTATCTATCGCCCTCCCTCCCTCTATCTATCGCCCTCCCTCCCTCCCTCTATCGCCCTCCCTCCCTCTCTCGCCCTCCCTCCCTCTCTCGCCCTCCCTCCCTCTATCTATCGCCCTCCCTCCCTCTATCTATCGCCCTCCCTCCCTCTATCTATCGCCCTCCCTCCCTCTATCTATCGCCCTCCCTCCCTCTATCTATCGCCCTCCCTCCCTCTATCGCCCTCCCTCCCTCCCTCTATCGCCCTCCCTCCCTCTATCTATCGCCCTCCCTCCCTCTATCGCCCTCCCTCCCTCTATCTATCGCCCTCCCTCCCTCCCTCTATCTATCGCCCTCCCTCTATCTATCGCCCTCCCTCCCTCTCTCGCCCTCCCTCCCTCTATCTATCGCCCTCCCTCCCTCTATCTATCGCCCTCCCTCTATCTATCGCCCTCCCTCTATCTATCGCCCTCCCTCCCTCTATCTATCGCCCTCCCTCTATCGCCCTCCCTCCCTCCCTCTATCGCCCTCCCTCCCTCTATCTATCGCCCTCCCTGCCTCTATCGCCCTCCCTCTATCTATCTATCGCCCTCCCTCTATCTATCTATCGCCCTCCCTCCCTCTATCGCCCTCCCTCCCTCCCTCTATCGCCCTCCCTCCCTCTATCTATCGCCCTCCCTCTATCTATCGCCCTCCCTCCCTCTATCGCCCTCCCTCTATCTATCGCGCTCCCTCCCTCTATCTATCGCCCTCCCTCCCTCCCCTATCTATCGCCCTCCCTCCCTCTATCCATCGCCCTCCCTCCCTCTATCCATCGCCCTCACTCCCTCTATCTATCGCCCTCCCTCTATCTATCGCCCTCCCTCTATCGCCCTCCCTCTATCTATCGCCCTCCCTCCCTCTATCTATCTATCGCCCTCCCTCCCTCTATCTATCTATCGCCCTCCCTCCCTCTATCTATCTATCGCCCTCCCTCCCTCTATCTATCTATCGCCCTCCCTCCCTCTATCCATCTATCGCCCTCCCTCCCTCTATCGCCCTCCCTCCCTCTATCCATCTATCGCCCTCCCTCCCTCTATCGCCCTCCCTCCCTCTATCGCCCTCCCTCCCTCTATCCATCTATCGCCCTCCCTCCCTCTATCGCCCTCCCTCCCTCTATCGCCCTCCCTCCCTCTATCCATCTATCGCCCTCCCTCCCTCTATCGCCCTCCCTCCCTCTATCGCCCTCCCTCCCTCTATCCATCTATCGCCCTCCCTCCCTCTATCGCCCTCCCTCCCTCTATCGCCCTCCCTCCCTCTATCCATCTATCGCCCTCCCTCCCTCTATCGCCCTCCCTCTATCTATCTATCGCCCTCCCTCTATCTATCGCCCTCCCTCCCTCCCTCTATCTATCGCCCTCCCTCCCTCCCGCTATCTATCGCCCTCCCTCTATCCATCTATCGCCCTCCCTCTATCGCCCTCCCTCCATCGCCCTCCCTCCCTCTATCTATCGCCCTCCCTCCCTCTATCGCCCTCTCTCCCTCCCTCTATCGCCCTCCATCCCTCCCTCTATCTATCGCCTTCCCTCCCTCCCTCTATCTATCGCCCTCCCTCCCTCTATCTATCGCCCTCCCTCTATCTATCTATCGCCCTCCCTCCCTCTATCTATCTATCGCCCTCCCTCTATCTATCTATCTATCTATCGCCCTTCCTCCCTCTATCCATCGCCCTCCCTCCCTCTATCCATCGCCCTCCCTCCCTCTATCCATCGCCCTCACTCCCTCTATCTATCGCCCTCCCTCTATCTATCGCCCTCCCTCTATCGCCCTCCCTCCCTCTATCTATCTATCGCCCTCCCTCCCTCTATCTATCTATCGCCCTCCCTCTATCTATCTATCGCCCTCCCTCCCTCTATCTATCTATCGCCCTCCCTCCCTCTATCTATCTATCGCCCTCCCTCCCTCTATCTATCTATCGCCCTCCCTCCCTCTATCCATCTATCGCCCTCCCTCCCTCTATCGCCCTCCCTCCCTCTATCCATCTATCGCCCTCCCTCCCTCTATCGCCCTCCCTCTATCTATCGCCCTCCCTCTATCTATCGCCCTCCCTCCCTCTATCGCCCTCCCTCCCTCTATCCATCTATCGCCCTCCCTCCCTCTATCGCCCTCCCTCCCTCTATCGCCCTCCCTCTATCTATCGCCCTCCCTCTATCTATCGCCCTCCCTCCCTCTATCGCCCTCCCTCCCTCTATCCATCTATCGCCCTCCCTCCCTCTATCGCCCTCCCTCTATCTATCTATCGCCCTCCCTCTATCTATCGCCCTCCCTCCCTCTATCTATCGCCCTCCCTCCCTCCCTCTCTCCCTCTATCTATCGCCCTCCCTCTATCTATCGCCCTCCCTCCCTCCCTCTATCTATCGCCCTCCCTCCCTCTATCTATCGCCCTCCCTCCCTCTATCTATCGCCCTCCCTCCCTCTATCGCCCTCCCTCCCTCTATCGCCCGCCCTCCCTCCCTCTATCGCCCGCCCTCCCTCCCTCTATCGCCCGCCCTCCCTCACTCTATTGACCTCCCTCCCTCTATCTATCGCCCTCCCTCCCTCTATCGATCGCCCTCCCTCCCTCTATCTATCGCCGTCCCTCCCTCTATCTATCGCCGTCCCTCCCTCTATCTATCGCCCTCCCTCCCTCTATCTATCGCCCTCCCTCCCTCCCTCTATCTATCTATCGCCCTCCCTCTATCCATCTATCGCCCTCCCTCTATCGCCCTCCCTCCCTCTATCTATCGCCCTCCCTCCCTCTATCTATCGCCCTCCCTCCCTCTATCTATCGCCCTCTCTCTATCGCCCTCTCTCCCTCTATCTATCGCCCTCCCTCCCTCCCTCTATCGCCCTCTCTCCCTCTATCTATCGCCCTCCCTCTATCTATCGCCCTCCCTCTATCTATCGCCCTCCCTCCCTCTATCGCCCTCCCTCTATCTATCGCCCTCCCTCCCTCCCTCTATCTATCGCCCTCCCTCCCTCCCTCTATCGCCCTCCCTCCCTCTATCTATCGCCCTCCCTCCCTCCCTCTATCTATCTATCGCCCTCCCTCTATCTTTCCCCCTCCCTCCCTCTATCTATTTATCTCCCTCCCTCTATCTATCTATCGCCCTCCCTCCCTCTATCTATCGCCCTCCCTCCCTCTATTTATCGCCCTCCCTCTATCTATCGCCCTCCCTCCCTCTATCTATCTATCGCCCTCCCTCCCTCTATCTATCTATCGCCCTCCCTCCCTCTATCTATCTATCGCCCTCCCTCCCTCTATCCATCTATCGCCCTCCCTCTATCTATCGCCCTCCCTCCCTCTATCTATCGCCCTCCCTCCCTCCCGCTATCTATCGCCCTCCCTCCCTCTATCGCCCTCCCTCTATCCATCTATCGCCCTCCCTCTATCCATCTATCGCCCTCCCTCCCTCTATCTATCTATCGCCCTCCCTCTATCTATCTATCGCCCTCCCTCCCTCTATCTATCTATCGCCCTCCCTCCCTCTATCTATCTATCGCCCTCCCTCCCTCCCTCTATCTATCGCCCTCCCTCCCTCTATCACCCTCCCTCCCTCTATCGCCCTCCCTCCCTCTATCGCCCTCCCTCCCTCTATCGCCCTCCCTCCCTCTATCTATCGCCCTCCCTCCCTCTATCTATCTATCGCCCTCCCTCTATCTATCTATCGCCCTCCCTCCCTCTATCTATCGCCCTCCCTCCCTCTATCTATCGCCCTCCCTCCCTCTATCTATCGCCCTCCCTCCCTCTATCTATCGCCCTCCCTCTATCTATCTATCGCCCTCCCTCTATCTATCGCCCTCCCTCCCTCTATCTATCTATCGCCCTCCCTCCCTCTATCTATCTATCGCCCTCCCTCCCTCTATCTATCGCCCTCCCTCCCTCTATCTATTTATCTCCCTCCCTCTATCTATCTATCGCCCTCCCTCCCTCTATCTATCTATCGCCCTCCCTCCCTCTATCCATCGCCCTCCCTCCCTCTATCTATCGCCGTCCCTCCCTCTATCTATCGCCCTCCCTCCCTCTATCTATCGCCCTCCCTCCCTCTATCTATCTATCGCCCTCCCTCTATCTATCTATCGCCCTCCCTCCCTCTATCTATCGCCCTCCCTCCCTCTATCTATCGCCCTCCCTCCCTCTATCTATCGCCCTCCCTCCCTCTATCTATCGCCCTCCCTCTATCTATCTATCGCCCTCCCTCTATCTATCTATCGCCCTCCCTCTATCTATCGCCCTCCCTCCCTCTATCTATCTATCGCCCTCCCTCCCTCTATCTATCTATCGCCCTCCCTCCCTCTATCTATCGCCCTCCCTCCCTCTATCTATCGCCCTCCCTCCCTCTATCTATTTATCTCCCTCCCTCTATCTATCTATCGCCCTCCCTCTATCTATCTATCGCCCTCCCTCTATCTATCTATCGCCCTCCCTCTATCTATCTATCGCCCTCCCTCTATCTATCGCCCTCCCTCTATCTATCTATCGCCCTCCCTCCCTCTATCTATCGCCCTCCCTCCCTCTATCTATCGCCCTCCCTCCCTCTATCTATCGCCCTCCCTCTATCTATCGCCCTCCCTCTATCTATCGCCCTCCCTCTATCTATCGCCCTCTCTCTGTCTATCGCCCTCTCTCTATCTATCGCCCTCTCTCTGTCTATCGCCCTCTCTCTATCTATCGCCCTCCCTCTATCTATCGCCCTCCCTCCCTCTATCTATCGCCCTCCCTCCCTCCCTCTATCGCCCTCCCTCCCTCTATCTATCGCCCTCCCTCCCTCCCTCTATCTATCGCCCTCCCTCCCTCTATCTATCGCCCTCCCTCCCTCTATCTATCGCCCTCCCTCTATCTATCGCCCTCCCTCCCTCTATCTATCGCCCTCCCTCTATCTATCGCCCTCCCTCCCTCTATCTATCGCCCTCCCTCCCTCCCGCTATCTATCGCCCTCCCTCCCTCTATCGCCCTCCCTCTATCCATCTATCGCCCTCCCTCTATCCATCTATCGCCCTCCCTCCCTCTATCTATCTATCGCCCTCCCTCTATCTATCTATCGCCCTCCCTCCCTCTATCTATCTATCGCCCTCCCTCCCTCCCTCTATCTATCGCCCTCCCTCCCTCTATCTATTTATCGCCCTCCCTCCCTCTATCTATCACCCTCCCTCCCTCTATCTATCACCCTCCCTCCCTCTATCGCCCTCCCTCCCTCTATCTATCGCCCTCCCTCCCTCTATCTATCGCCCTCCCTCCCTCTATCTATCGCCCTCCCTCCCTCCCTCTATCGCCCTCCCTCCCTCTATCGCCCTCCCTCCCTCTATCTATCGCCCTCCCTCCCTCTATCGCCCTCCCTCTATCTATCGCCCTCCCTCTATCTATCGCCCTCCCTCTATCTATCGCCCTCTCTCTATCTATCGCCCTCTCTCTATCGCCCTCCCTCTATCTATCGCCCTCCCTCCCTCTATCTATCGCCCTCCCTCCCTCTATCTATCGCCCTCCCTCCCTCCCTCTATCGCCCTCCCTCCCTCTATCTATCGCCCTCCCTCCCTCCCTCCCTCTATCTATCGCCCTCCCTCCCTCCCTCTATCTATCGCCCTCCCTCCCTCTATCTATCGCCCTCCCTCTATCTATCGCCCTCCCTCCCTCCCTCTATCTATCGCCCTCCCTCCCTCTATCTATCGCCCTCCCTCTATCTATCGCCCTCCCTCCCTCTATCTATCTATCGCCCTCCCTCTATCTATCGCCCTCCCTCCCTCTATCTATCGCCCTCCCTCCCTCTATCTATCTATCGCCCTCCCTCTATCTATCGCCCTCCCTCCCTCTATCTATCGCCCTCCCTCCCTCTATCTATCTATCGCCCTCCCTCCCTCTATCACCCTCCCTCCCTCTATCGCCCTCCCTCCCTCTATCGCCCTCCCTCCCTCTATCGCCCGCCCTCCCTCTATCTATCTATCGCCCTCCCTCTATCTATCTATCGCCCTCCCTCCCTCTATCTATCTATCGCCCTCCCTCCCTCTATCTATCGCCCTCCCTCCCTCTATCTATCGCCCTCCCTCCCTCTATCTATCGCCGTCCCTCCCTCTATCTATCGCCCTCCCTCCCTCTATCTATCGCCCTCCCTCCCTCTATCTATTTATCTCCCTCCCTCTATCTATCTATCGCCCTCCCTCCCTCTATCTATCGCCCTCCCTCCCTCTATCTATCGCCCTCCCTCCCTCTATCTATCGCCCTCCCTCCCTCTATCTATCGCCCTCCCTCCCTTTATCTATCGCCCTCCTTCCCTCTATCCATCTATCGCCCTCCCTCTATCTATCTATCGCCCTCCCTCTATCTATCGCCCTCCCTCTATCTATCTATCGCCCTCCCTCTATCTATCTATCGCCCTCCCTCCCTCTATCGCCCTCCCTCCCTCCCTCTATCGCCCTCCCTCCCTCTATCGCCCTCCCTCCCTCTATCTATCGCCCTCCCTCCCTCTATCTATTTATCTCCCTCCCTCTATCTATCTATCGCCCTCCCTCCCTCTATCTATCGCCCTCCCTCCCTCTATCTATCGCCCTCCCTCCCTCTATCTATCGCCCTCCCTCCCTTTATCTATCGCCCTCCTTCCCTCTATCCATCTATCGCCCTCCCTCCCTCTATCTATTGCCCTCCCTCCCTCTATCTATCGCCGTCCCTCCCTCTATCTATCGCCGTCCCTCCCTCTATCTATCGCCCTCCCTCCCTCTATCTCTCTATCGCCCTCCCTCTATCTATCTATCGCCCTCCCTCTATCTATCTATCGCCCTCCCTCTATCTATCGCCCTCCCTCCCTCTATCTATCGCCGTCCCTCCCTCCCTCTATCTATCGCCCTCCCTCTATCTATCTATCGCCCTCCCTCTATCTATCTATCGCCCTCCCTCTATCTATCTATCGCCCTCCCTCCCTCTATCTATCGCCCTCCCTCCCTCTATCTATCGCCCTCCCTCCCTCTATCTATCGCCCTCCCTCCCTCTATCTATCGCCCTCCCTCTATCTATCTATCGCCCTCCCTCTATCTATCTATCGCCCTCCCTCTATCTATCGCCCTCCCTCCCTCTATCTATCTATCGCCCTCCCTCCCTCTATCTATCTATCGCCCTCCCTCCCTCTATCTATCGCCCTCCCTCCCTCTATCGCCCTCCCTCTATCCATCTATCGCCCTCCCTCTATCCATCTATCGCCCTCCCTCCCTCTATCTATCTATCGCCCTCCCTCCCTCTATCTATTTATCTCCCTCCCTCTATCTATCTATCGCCCTCCCTCTATCTATCTATCGCCCTCCCTCTATCTATCTATCGCCCTCCCTCTATCTATCTATCGCCCTCCCTCTATCTATCTATCGCCCTCCCTCTATCTATCGCCCTCCCTCTATCTATCTATCGCCCTCCCTCCCTCTATCTATCGCCCTCCCTCCCTCTATCTATCGCCCTCCCTCCCTCTATCTATCGCCCTCCCTCTATCTATCGCCCTCCCTCTATCTATCGCCCTCCCTCTATCTATCGCCCTCTCTCTGTCTATCGCCCTCTCTCTATCTATCGCCCTCCCTCTATCTATCGCCCTCCCTCCCTCTATCTATCGCCCTCCCTCCCTCCCTCTATCGCCCTCCCTCCCTCTATCTATCGCCCTCCCTCCCTCCCTCTATCTATCGCCCTCCCTCCCTCTATCTATCGCCCTCCCTCCCTCTATCTATCGCCCTCCCTCTATCTATCGCCCTCCCTCCCTCTATCTATCGCCCTCCCTCTATCTATCGCCCTCCCTCCCTCTATCTATCTATCGCCCTCCCTCCCTCTATCTATTTATCGCCCTCCCTCCCTCTATCTATCACCCTCCCTCCCTCTATCGCCCTCCCTCCCTCTATCTATCGCCCTCCCTCCCTCTATCTATCGCCCTCCCTCCCTCCCTCTATCGCCCTCCCTCCCTCCCTCTATCGCCCTCCCTCCCTCTATCTATCGCCCTCCCTCCCTCTATCGCCCTCCCTCTATCTATCGCCCTCCCTCTATCTATCGCCCTCCCTCTATCTATCGCCCTCTCTCTATCTATCGCCCTCTCTCTATCGCCCTCCCTCTATCTATCGCCCTCCCTCCCTCTATCTATCGCCCTCCCTCCCTCTATCTATCGCCCTCCCTCCCTCCCTCTATCGCCCTCCCTCCCTCTATCTATCGCCCTCCCTCCCTCCCTCCCTCTATCTATCGCCCTCCCTCCCTCCCTCTATCTATCGCCCTCCCTCCCTCTATCTATCGCCCTCCCTCTATCTATCGCCCTCCCTCCCTCTATCTATCTATCGCCCTCCCTCTATCTATCGCCCTCCCTCCCTCTATCTATCGCCCTCCCTCCCTCTATCTATCTATCGCCCTCCCTCCCTCTATCACCCTCCCTCCCTCTATCGCCCTCCCTCCCTCTATCGCCCTCCCTCCCTCTATCGCCCGCCCTCCCTCTATCTATCTATCGCCCTCCCTCTATCTATCTATCGCCCTCCCTCCCTCTATCTATCTATCGCCCTCCCTCCCTCCCTCTATCTATCGCCCTCCCTCCCTCTATCCATCGCCCTCCCTCCCTCTATCTATCGCCGTCCCTCCCTCTATCTATCGCCCTCCCTCCCTCTATCTATCGCCCTCCCTCCCTCTATCTATTTATCTCCCTCCCTCTATCTATCGCCCTCCCTCCCTCTATCTATCGCCCTCCCTCCCTCTATCTATCGCCCTCCCTCCCTCTATCTATCGCCCTCCCTCCCTCTATCTATCGCCCTCCCTCCCTTTATCTATCGCCCTCCTTCCCTCTATCCATCTATCGCCCTCCCTCTATCTATCTATCGCCCTCCCTCTATCTATCGCCCTCCCTCTATCTATCTATCGCCCTCCCTCTATCTATCTATCGCCCTCCCTCCCTCTATCGCCCTCCCTCCCTCCCTCTATCGCCCTCCCTCCCTCTATCTATCGCCCTCCCTCCCTCTATCTATTTATCTCCCTCCCTCTATCTATCTATCGCCCTCCCTCCCTCTATCTATCGCCCTCCCTCCCTCTATCTATCGCCCTCCCTCCCTCTATCTATCGCCCTCCCTCCCTTTATCTATCGCCCTCCTTCCCTCTATCCATCTATCGCCCTCCCTCCCTCTATCTATTGCCCTCCCTCCCTCTATCTATCGCCGTCCCTCCCTCTATCTATCGCCGTCCCTCCCTCTATCTATCGCCCTCCCTCCCTCTATCTCTCTATCGCCCTCCCTCTATCTATCTATCGCCCTCCCTCTATCTATCTATCGCCCTCCCTCTATCTATCGCCCTCCCTCCCTCTATCTATCGCCGTCCCTCCCTCCCTCTATCTATCGCCCTCCCTCTATCTATCTATCGCCCTCCCTCTATCTATCTATCGCCCTCCCTCTATCTATCTATCGCCCTCCCTCCCTCTATCTATCGCCCTCCCTCCCTCTATCGCCCTCCCTCCCTCTATCTATCGCCCTCCCTCCCTCTATCTATCGCCCTCCCTCTATCTATCTATCGCCCTCCCTCTATCTATCTATCGCCCTCCCTCTATCTATCGCCCTCCCTCCCTCTATCTATCTATCGCCCTCCCTCCCTCTATCTATCTATCGCCCTCCCTCCCTCTATCTATCGCCCTCCCTCCCTCTATCGCCCTCCCTCTATCCATCTATCGCCCTCCCTCTATCCATCTATCGCCCTCCCGCCCTCTATCTATCTATCGCCCTCCCTCCCTCTATCTATTTATCTCCCTCCCTCTATCTATCTATCGCCCTCCCTCTATCTATCTATCGCCCTCCCTCTATCTATCTATCGCCCTCCCTCCCTCTATCTATCGCCCTCCCTCCCTCTATCTATCTATCGCCCTCCCTCTATCTATCTATCGCCCTCCCTCCCTCTATCTATCGCCCTCCCTCTATCTATCGCCCTCCCTCTATCTATCTATCGCCCTCCCTCCCTCTATCGCCCTCCCTCCCTCCCTCCCTCCCTCTATCGCCCTCCCTCCCTCTATCGCCCTCCCTCCCTCTATCTATCGCCCTCCCTCCCTCCCTCTATCTATCGCCCTCCCTCCCTCCCTCTATCTATCGCCCTCCCTCCCTCTATCTATCGCCCTCCCTCTATCGCCCTCCCTCCCTCTATCTATCGCCGGCCCTCCCTCCATCTATCGCCCTCCCTCTATCTATCGCCCTCCCTCTATCTATCGCCCTCCCTCTATCTATCGCCCTCCCTCTATCTATCGCCCTCCCTCTATCTATCGCCCTCCCTCTATCTATCTATCGCCCTCCCTCTATCTATCTATCGCCCTCCCTCTATCTATCGCCCTCCCTCCCTCTATCGCCCTCCCTCCCTCTATCGCCCTCCCTCCCTCTATCGCCCTCCCTCCCTCTATCTATCGCCCTCCCTCCCTCCCTCTATCTATCGCCCTCCCTCCCTCTATCTATCGCCCTCCCTCCCTCTATCTATTGCCCTCCCTCTATCTATCGCCCTCCCTCCCTCTATCTATTGCCCTCCCTCTATCTATTGCCCTCCCTCTATCGCCCTCCCTCTATCTATCGCCCTCCCTCTATCTATCGCCCTCCCTCTATCTATCGCCCTCCCTGCCTCTATCTATCGCCCTCCCTCCCTCTATCTATCGCCCTCCCTCCCTCTATCTATCTCCCTCCCTCTATCTATCGCCCTCCCTCCCTCTATCTATCGCCCTCCCTCTATCTATCGCCCTCCCTCCCTCTATCGCCCTCCCTCCCTCTATCGCCCTCCCTCCCTCTATCGCCCTCCCTCCCTCTATCGCCCTCCCTCCCTCTATCTATCGCCCTCCCTCCCTCTCTCTATCGCCCTCCCTCCCTCTATCTCTCTATCGCCCTCCCTCTATCTATCTATCGCCCTCCCTCTATCTATCGCCCTCCCTCCCTCTATCTATCGCCCTCCCTCCCTCTATCTATTGCCCTCCCTCTATCTATCGCCCTCCCTCCCTCTATCTATTGCCCTCCCTCTATCTATTGCCCTCCCTCTATCTATTGCCCTCCCTCTATCTATCGCCCTCCCTCTATCTATCGCCCTCCCTCTATCTATCGCCCTCCCTGCCTCTATCTATCGCCCTCCCTCCCTCTATCTATCGCCCTCCCTCCCTCTATCTATCGCCCTCCCTCTATGTATCGCCCTCCCTCCCTCTATCTATCGCCCTCCCTCCCTCTATCGCCCTCCCTCCCTCTATCGCCCTCCCTCCCTCTATCGCCCTCCCTCCCTCTATCGCCCTCCCTCCCTCTATCGCCCTCCCTCCCTCTATCGCCCTCCCTCCCTCTATCGCCCTCCCTCCCTCTATCGCCCTCCCTCCCTCTATCGCCCTCCCTCCCTCTATCGCCCTCCCTCCCTCTATCGCCCTCCCTCCCTCTATCTATCTATCGCCCTCCCTCCCTCTATCTATCTATCGCCCTCCCTCTATCTATCTATCGCCCTCCCTCTATCTATCTATCGCCCTCCCTCCCTCTATCTATCGCCCTCCCTCCCTCTATCTATCGCCCTCCCTCCCTCTATCGCCCTCCCTCTATCTATCGCCCTCCCTCCCTCTATCTATCTATCGCCCTCCCTCCCTCTATCGCCCTCCCTCCCTCTATCGCCCTCCCTCCCTCCCTCTATCTATCGCCCTCCCTCCCTCTATCTATCGCCCTCCCTCCCTCTATCTATCGCCCTCCCTCCCTCTATCTATTGCCCTCCCTCTATCTATCGCCCTCCCTCCCTCTATCTATTGCCCTCCCTCTATCTATTGCCCTCCCTCTATCTATTGCCCTCCCTCTATCTATTGCCCTCCCTCTATCTATTGCCCTCCCTCTATCTATCGCCCTCCCTCTATCTATCGCCCTCCCTCTATCTATCGCCGTCCCTCCCTCTATCTATCGCCGTCCCTCCCTCTATCTATCGCCGTCCCTCCCTCTATCTATCGCCCTCCCTCTATCTATCGCCCTCCCTGCCTCTATCTATCTATCGCCCTCCCTGCCTCTATCTATCTATCGCCCTCCCTCCCTCTATCTATCTATCGCCCTCCCTCCCTCTATCGCCCTCCCTCCCTCTATCTATCGCCGTCCCTCCCTCTATCTATCGCCCTCCCTCCCTCTATCTCTCTATCGCCCTCCCTCTATCTATCTATCGCCCTCCCTCTATCTATCGCCCTCCCTCCCTCTATCTATCTATCGCCCTCCCTCCCTCTATCGCCCTCCCTCCCTCTATCTATCGCCGTCCCTCCCTCTATCTATCTATCGCCCTCCCTCCCTCTATCGCCCTCCCTCCCTCTATCGCCCTCCCTCCCTCTATCGCCCGCCCTCCCTCCCTCTATCGCCCGCCCTCCCTCACTCTATTGCCCTCCCTCCCTCTATCGCCCGCCCGCCCTCCCTCCCTCAATCTATCGCCCTCCCTCCCTCTATCTATCGCCGTCCCTCCCTCTATCTATCGCCGTCCCTCCCTCTATCTATCGCCCTCCCTGCCTCTATCTATCTATCGCCCTCCCTGCCTCTATCTATCTATCGCCCTCCCTCCCTCTATCGCCCTCCCTCCCTCTATCGCCCTCCCTCCCTCTATCTATCGCCGTCCCTCCCTCTATCTATCGCCGTCCCTCCCTCTATCTATCGCCCTCCCTCCCTCTATCTATCGCCCTCCCTCCCTCTATCTATCGCCCTCCCTCTATCTATCGCCGTCCCTCCCTCTATCTATCGCCGTCCCTCCCTCTATCTATCGCCCTCCCTCCCTCTATCTCTCTATCGCCCTCCCTCTATCTATCTATCGCCCTCCCTCTATCTATCGCCCTCCCTCCCTCTATCTATCGCCGTCCCTCCCTCTATCTATCTATCGCCCTCCCTCCCTCTATCGCCCTCCCTCCCTCTATCGCCCTCCCTCCCTCTATCGCCCTCCCTCCCTCTATCTATCGCCCTCCCTCCCTCTATCTATCGCCCTCCCTCCCTCTATCTATCGCCCTCCCTCCCTCTATCTATCGCCCTCCCTCCCTCTATCTATCGCCCTCCCTCCCTCTATCTATCGCCCTCCCTCCCTCTATCTATCGCCCTCCCTCCCTCTATCTATCGCCCTCCCTCCCTCTATCTATCGCCCTCCCTCCCTCTATCTATCGCCCTCCCTCCCTCTATCTATCGCCCTCCCTCCCTCTATCTATCTATCGCCCTCCCTCCCTCTATCTATCTATCGCCCTCCCTCCCTCTATCTATTTATTGCCCTCCCTCTATCTATCTATCGCCCTCCCTCCCTCTATCCATCTATCGCCCTCCCTCCCTCTATCCATCTATTGCCCTCCCTCCCTCTATCTATCGCCCTCCCTCCCTCTATCTATTTATTGCCCTCCCTCTATCTATCTATCGCCCTCCCTCCCTCTATCCATCTATCGCCCTCCCTCCCTCTATCCATCTATCGCCCTCCCTCCCTCTATCCATCTATCGCCCTCCCTCCCTCTATCCATCTATTGCCCTCCCTCCCTCTATCTATCGCCCTCCCTCCCTCTATCGCCGTCCCTCCCTCTATCTATCGCTCTCCCTCCCTCTATCTCTCTATCGCCCTCCCTCTATCTATCTATCGCCCTCCCTCTATCTATCTATCTATCGCCCTCCCTCTATCTATCTATCTATCTATCGCCCTCCCTCCCTCTATCTATTTATTGCCCTCCCTCTATCTATCTATCGCCCTCCCTCCCTCTATCCATCTATCGCCCTCCCTCCCTCTATCCATCTATCGCCCTCCCTCCCTCTATCTATTGCCCTCCCTCCCTCTATCTATTGCCCTCCCTCCCTCTATCTATCGCCCTCCCTCCCTCTATCTATCGCCCTCCCTCCCTCTATCTATCGCCGTCCCTCCCTCTATCTATCGCTCTCCCTCCCTCTATCTCTCTATCGCCCTCCCTCTATCTATCTATCGCCCTCCCTCTATCTATCTATCTATCGCCCTCCCTCTATCTATCTATCTATCTATCGCCCTCCCTCCCTCTATCTATCGCCCTCCCTCCCTCTATCTATCTATCGCCCTCCCTCTATCTATCTATCGCCCTCCCTCTATCTATCTATCTATCGCCCTCCCTCCCTCTATCGCCCTCCCTCCCTCTATCGCCCTCCCTCCCTCTATCTATCGCCCTCCCTCCCTCTATCTATTTATCTCCCTCCCTCTATCTATCGCCCTCCCTCTATCTATCTATCTATCGCCGTCCCTCCCTCTATCTATCTATCTATCGCCCTCCCTCCCTCTATCGCCCTCCCTCCCTCTATCTATCGCCCTCCCTCCCTCTATCTATCGCCCTCCCTCTATCTATCGCCCTCCCTCCCTCCCTCTATCGCCCTCCCTCCCTCTATCGCCCTCCCTCCCTCTATCTATCGCCCTCCCTCCCTCTATCCATCTATTGCCCTCCCTCCCTCCCTCTATCGCCCTCCCTCCCTCTATCGCCCTCCCTCCCTCTATCTATCGCCCTCCCTCCCTCTATCTATCGCCCTCCCTCCCTCTATCTATCGCCCTCCCTCCCTCCCTCTATCGCCCTCCCTCTATCGCCCACCCTCCCTCCCTCTATCTATCGCCCTCCCTCTATCTATCGCCCTCCCTCTATCTATCGCCCTCCCTCTATCTATCGCCCTCCCTCTATCTATCGCCCTCCCTCTATCTATCGCCCTCCCTCTATCTATCGCCCTCCCTCTATCTATCGCCCTCCCTCTATCTATCGCCCTCCCTCTATCTATCGCCCTCCCTCTATCTATCGCCCTCCCTCTATCTATCGCCCTCCCTCCCTCCCTCTATCGCCCTCCCTCCCTCCCTCTATCGCCCTCCCGCCCTCCCTCTATCTATCGCCCTCCCTCTATCTATCGCCCTCCCTCTATCTATCGCCCTCCCTCTATCTATCGCCCTCCCTCTATCTATCGCCCTCCCTCTCTCTATCTATCGCCCTCCCTCTATCTATCGCCCTCCCTCCCTCTATCTATCGCCCTCCCTCCCTCTATCTATCGCCCTCCCTCCCTCTATCTATCGCCCTCCCTCTATCTATCGCCCTCCCTCTATCTATCGCCCTCCCTCCCTCCCTCTATCGCCCTCCCTCTATCTATCGCCCTCCCTCCCTCCCTCTATCTATCGCCCTCCCTCCCTCCCTCTATCTATCGCCCTCCCTCCCTCCCTCTATCTATCGCCCTCCCTCTATCTATCGCCCTCCCTCCCTCTATCTATCTATCGCCCTCCCTCCCTCCCTCTATCGCCCTCCCTCCCTCTATCGCCCTCCCTCTATCTATCGCCCTCCCTCCCTCCCTCTATCTATCGCCTTCCCTCCCTCCCTCTATCTATCGCCCTCCCTCCCTCCCTCTATCGCCCTCCCTCCCTCTATCTATCGCCCTCCCTCCCTCTATCTATCGCCCTCCCTCCCTCTATCTATCGCCCTCCCTCCCTCTATCTATCGCCCTCCCTCCCTCCCTCTATCTATCACCCTCCCTCTATCTATCACCCTCCCTCTATCTATCGCCCTCCCTCTATCTATCGCCCTCCCTCCCTCTATCTATCGCCCTCCCTCCCTCCCTCTATCTATCGCCCTCCCTCCCTCCCTCTATCTATCGCCCTCCCTCCATCTATCTATCTATCGCCCTCCCTCCCTCTATCTATCTATCGCCCTCCCTCCCTCTATCTATCTATCGCCCTCCCTCCCTCTATCTATCGCCCTCCCTCCCTCCCTCTATCTATCGCCCTCCCTCCCTCTATCTATCTATCGCCCTCCCTCCCTCTATCTATCGCCCTCCCTCTATCTATCGCCCTCCCTCTATCTATCGCCCTCCCTCCCTCCCTCTATCTATCGCCTTCCCTCCCTCCCTCTATCTATCGCCCTCCCTCCCTCTATCGCCCTCCCTCCCTCTATCTATCTATCGCCCTCCCTCCCTCCCTCTATCGCCCTCCCTCCCTCTATCGCCCTCCCTCCCTCCCTCTATCGCCCTCCCTCCCTCTATCTATCTATCGCCCTCCCTCTATCTATCTATCGCCCTCCCTCTATCTATCTATCTATTGCCCTCCCTCTATCTATCGCCCTCCCTCTATCTATCTATCTATCGCCCTCCCTCTATCTATCTATCTATCTATCTATCTATCGCCCTCCCTCCCTCTATCTATCGCCCTCCCTCCCTCTATCGCCCTCCCTCCCTCTATCGCCCTCCCTCCCTCTATCGCCCTCGCTCTATCTATCTATCGCCCTCCCTGCCTCTATCTATCGCCCTCCCTGCCTCTATCGCCCTCCCTCCCTCTATCGCCCTCCCTCTATCTATCTATCGCCCTCCCTCCCTCTATCTATCGCCCTCCCTCCCTCTATCTATCGCCCTCCCTGCCTCTATCTATCGCCCTCCCTGCCTCTATCTATCGCCCTCCCTGCCTCTATCTATCGCCCTCCCTGCCTCTATCTATCGCCCTCCCTGCCTCTATCTATCGCCCTCCCTGCCTCTATCTATCGCCCTCCCTCCCTCTATCGCCCTCCCTCCCTCCATCTATCGCCCTCCCTGCCTCTATCTATCGCCCTCCCTCCCTCTATCCATCGCCCTCCCTCCCTCTATCCATCGCCCTCACTCCCTCTATCGCCCTCCCTGCCTCTATCTATCGCCCTCCCTCCCTCTATCCATCGCCCTCACTCCCTCTATCCATCGCCCTCCCTGCCTCTATCGCCCTCCCTCCCTCTATCCATCGCCCTCCCCCCCTCTATCCATCGCCCTCCCTCCCTCTATCTATCGCCCTCCCTCCCTCCCTCTATCTATCGCCCTCCCTCCCTCCCTCTATCTATCGCCCTCCCTCCCTCTATCTATCTATCGCCCTCCCTCTATCTATCGCCCTCCCTCTATCTATTTATCTCCCTCCCTCTATCTATCTATCGCCCTCCCTCCCTCTATCTATCTATCGCCCTCCCTCCCTCTATCTATTTATCGCCCTCCCTCTATCTATCGCCCTCCCTCCCTCTATCTATTTATCTCCCTCCCTCTATCTATCGCCCTCCCTCCCTCTATCTATCTATCGCCCTCCCTCCCTCTATCTATCTATCGCCCTCCCTCCCTCTATCTATTTATCTCCCTCCCTCTATCTATCTATCGCCCTCCCTCTATCTATCTATCCATCGCCCTCCCTCCCTCCCTCTATCTATCGCCCTCCCTCCCTCTATCTATCGCCCTCCCTCCCTCTATCCATCTATCGCCCTCCCTCTATCGCCCTCCATCCCTCCCTCTATCGCCCTCCCTCCCTCCCTCTATCGCCCTCCCTCCCTCTATCCATCTATCGCCCTCCCTCTATCGCCCTCCATCCCTCCCTCTATCGCCCTCCCTCCCTCCCTCTATCGCCCTCCCTCCCTCTATCGCCCTCCCTCCCTCTATCTATCGCCCTCCCTCCCTCTATCTATCGCCCTCCCTCCCTCTATCTATCGCCCACCCTCCCTCTATCTATCGCCCTCCCTCCCTCCCTCTATCGCCCTCTCTCCCTCTATCTATCGCCCTCCCTCTATCTATCGCCCTCCCTCCCTCTATCTATCGCCCTCCCTCCCTCTATCTATCGCCCTCCCTCTATCTATCGCCCTCCCTCCCTCCCTCTATCGCCCTCCCTCCCTCCCTCTATCGCCCTCCCTCCCTCTATCTATCGCCCTCCCTGCCTCTATCGCCCTCCCTCCCTCTATCCATCGCCCTCCCCCCCCTCTATCCATCGCCCTCCCTCCCTCTATCTATCGCCCTCCCTCCCTCCCTCTATCTATCGCCCTCCCTCCCTCCCTCTATCTATCGCCCTCCCTCCCTCTATCTATCTATCGCCCTCCCTCTATCTATCGCCCTCCCTCTATCTATTTATCTCCCTCCCTCTATCTATCTATCGCCCTCCCTCCCTCTATCTATCTATCGCCCTCCCTCCCTCTATCTATTTATCGCCCTCCCTCTATCTATCGCCCTCCCTCCCTCTATCTATTTATCTCCCTCCCTCTATCTATCGCCCTCCCTCCCTCTATCTATCTATCGCCCTCCCTCCCTCTATCTATCTATCGCCCTCCCTCCCTCTATCTATTTATCTCCCTCCCTCTATCTATCTATCGCCCTCCCTCTATCTATCTATCTATCGCCCTCCCTCTATCTATCTATCGCCCTCCCTCCCTCTATCTATCGCCCTCCCTCCCTCTATCCATCGCCCTCACTCCCTCTATCTATCTATCGCCCTCCCTCTATCTATCGCCCTCCCTCTATCTATCTATCGCCCTCCCTCCCTCTATCTATCTATCGCCCTCCCTCCCTCTATCTATCGCCCTCCCTCCCTCTATCTATCGCCCTCCCTCCCTCTATCTATCGCCCTCCCTCCCTCTATCTATCGCCCTCCCTCCCTCTATCTATCGCCCTCCCTCTATCTATCGCCCTCCCTCCCTCTATCTATCGCCCTCCCTCCCTCTATCTATCGCCCTCCCTCCCTCTATCTATCGCCCTCCCTCTATCGCCCTCCCTCCCTCCCTCTATCTATCGCCCTCCCTCCCTCCCTCTATCTATCGCCCTCCCTCCCTCTATCTATCTATCGCCCTCCCTCTATCTATCGCCCTCCCTCTATCTATCTATCGCCCTCCCTCCCTCTATCTATCTATCGCCCTCCCTCCCTCTATCTATCGCCCTCCCTCCCTCTATCTATCGCCCTCCCTCCCTCTATCTATCGCCCTCCCTCCCTCTATCTATCGCCCTCCCTCCCTCTATCTATCGCCCTCCCTCTATCTATCGCCCTCCCTCCCTCTATCTATCGCCCTCCCTCCCTCTATCTATCGCCCTCCCTCCCTCTATCTATCGCCCTCCCTCCCTCTATCTATCGCCCTCCCTCCCTCTATCTATCGCCCTCCCTCTATCTATCGCCCTCCCTCTATCTATCGCCCTCCCTCTATCTATCGCCCTCTCTCTATCTATCGCCCTCTCTCTATCTATCGCCCTCCCTCTATCTATCGCCCTCCCTCCCTCTATCTATCGCCCTCCCTCCCTCTATCTATCGCCCTCCCTCCCTCCCTCTATCGCCCTCCCTCTATCGCCCACCCTCCCTCCCTCTATCTATCGCCCTCCCTCTATCTATCGCCCTCTCTCTATCTATCGCCCTCCCTCTATCTATCGCCCTCCCTCCCTCTATCTATCGCCCTCCCTCCCTCCCTCTATCTATCGCCCTCCCTCCCTCTATCTATCGCCCTCCCTCCCTCTATCTATCGCCCTCCCTCCCTCTATCTATCGCCCTCCCTCCCTCTATCTATCGCCCTCCCTCTATCTATCGCCCTCCCTCTATCTATCGCCCTCCCTCTATCTATCGCCCTCCCTCTATCTATCGCCCTCCCTCTATCTATCGCCCTCCCTCTATCTATCGCCCTCCCTCTATCTATCGCCCTCCCTCTATCTATCGCCCTCCCTCTATCTATCGCCCTCCCTCTATCTATCGCCCTCCCTCTATCTATCGCCCTCCCTCTATCTATCGCCCTCCCTCTATCTATCGCCCTCCCTCTATCTATCGCCCTCCCTCCCTCTATCTATCGCCCTCCCTCCCTCTATCTATCGCCCTCCCTCCCTCCCTCGATCTATCGCCCTCCCTCTATCTATCTATCGCCCTCCCTCTATCTATCTATCGCCCTCCCTCTATCTATCTATCGCCCTCCCTCCCTCTATCACCCTCCCTCCCTCTATCGCCCTCCCTCCCTCTATCGCCCTCCCTCTATCTATCGCCCTCCCTCTATCTATCGCCCTCCCTCTATCTATCGCCCTCCCTCTATCTATCGCCCTCCCTCTATCTATCGCCCTCCCTCTATCTATCGCCCTCCCTCTATCTATCGCCCTCCCTCTATCTATCGCCCTCCCTCCCTCCATCGCCCTCCCTCCCTCCCTCTATCTATCGCCCTCCCTCTATCTATCTATCGCCCTCCCTCTATCTATCTATCGCCCTCCCTCCCTCTATCTATCTATCGCCCTCCCTCCCTCTATCTATCTATCGCCCTCCCTCCCTCTATCACCCTCCCTCCCTCTATCGCCCTCCCTCTATCTATCGCCCTCCCTCTATCTATCGCCCTCCCTCTATCTATCGCCCTCCCTCTATCTATCGCCCTCTCTCTATCTATCGCCCTCTCTCTATCTATCGCCCTCCCTCTATCTATCGCCCTCCCTCCCTCTATCTATCGCCCTCCCTCCCTCTATCTATCGCCCTCCCTCCCTCCCTCTATCGCCCTCCCTCTATCGCCCACCCTCCCTCCCTCTATCTATCGCCCTCCCTCTATCTATCGCCCTCTCTCTATCTATCGCCCTCCCTCTATCTATCGCCCTCCCTCCCTCTATCTATCGCCCTCCCTCCCTCTATCTATCGCCCTCCCTCTATCTATCGCCCTCCCTCTATCTATCGCCCTCCCTCTATCTATCGCCCTCCCTCTATCTATCGCCCTCCCTCCCTCTATCTATCGCCCTCCCTCCCTCCCTCGATCTATCGCCCTCCCTCCCTCTATCTATCGCCCTCCCTCCCTCCCTCTATCTATCGCTCTCCCTCCCTCCCTCTATCTATCGCCCTCCCTCCCTCTATCTATCGCTCTCCCTCCCTCCCTCGATCTATCGCCCTCCCTCCCTCTATCTATCGCCCTCCCTCCCTCCCTCTATCTATCGCTCTCCCTCCCTCCCTCTATCTATCGCCCTCCCTCCCTCTATCTATCGCTCTCCCTCCCTCCCTCCCTCTATCGCCCTCCCTCCCTCTATCTATCTATCGCCCTCCCTCCCTCTATCTATCTATCGCCCTCCCTCCCTCTATCACCCTCCCTCCCTCTATCGCCCTCCCTCCCTCTATCGCCCTCCCTCCCTCTATCGCCCTCCCTCCCTCTATCGCCCTCCCTCCCTCTATCGCCCTCCCTCCCTCTATCGCCCTCCCTCTATCTATCGCCCTCCCTCCCTCCCTCTATCTATCGCCCTCCCTCTATCTATCGCCCTCCCTCCCTCTATCTATCTATCGCCCTCCCTCCCTCCCTCTATCTATCGCCCTCCCTCCCTCCCTCTATCTATCGCCCTCCCTCCCTCCCTCTATCTATCGCCCTCCCTCCCTCTATCGCCCTCCCTCCCTCTATCGCCCTCCCTCCCTCTATCGCCCTCCCTCCCTCTATCTATCGCCCTCCCTCCCTCTATCTATCGCCCTCCCTCCCTCTATCTATCGCCCTCCCTCCCTCTATCTATCGCCCTCCCTCCCTCTATCTATCGCCCTCCCCCCCTCTATCTATCGCCCTCCCTCCCTCTATCTATCGCCCTCCCTCCCTCTATCTATCGCCCTCCCTCCCTCTATCTATCGCCCTCCCACCCTCTATCTATCGCCCTCCCTCCCTCTATCTATCGCCCTCCCTCCCTCCCTCCCTCTATCGCCCTCCCTCCCTCCCTCTATCGCCCTCCCTCCCTCTATCTATCGCCCTCCCTCCCTCTATCTATCGCCCTCCCTCTATCTATCGCCCTCCCTCTATCTATCGCCCTCCCTCTATCTATCGCCCTCCCTCCCTCCCTCTATCGCCCTCCCTCCCTCTATCTATCGCCCGCCCTCCCTCCCTCTATCTATCGCCCTCCCTCCCTCCCTCTATCTATCGCCCTCCCTCCCTCCCTCTATCGCCCTCCCTCTATCTATCGCCCTCCCTCTATCTATCGCCCTCCCTCCCTCCCTCTATCTATCGCCTTCCCTCCCTCCCTCCCTCTATCTATCGCCCTCCCTCTATCTATCGCCCTCCCTCTATCTATCGCCCTCCCTCCCTCCCTCCCTCTATCTATCGCCTTCCCTCCTCCCTCCCTCTATCTATCGCCCTCCCTCCCTCCCTCTATCTATCGCCCTCCCTCTATCTATCGCCCTCCCTCCCTCCCTCTATCTATCGCCCTCCCTCCCTCTATCTATCGCCCTCCCTCCCTCTATCTATCGCTCTCCCTCCCTCCCTCTATCTATCGCCCTCCCTCCCTCTATCTATCGCCCTCCCTCTATCTATCGCCCTCCCTCTATCTATCGCCCTCCCTCCCTCTATCTATCGCCCTCCCTCCCTCTATCTATCGCCCTCCCTCCCTCTATCTATCGCCCTCCCTCCCTCTATCTATCGCCCTCCCTCCCTCCTTCTATCTATCGCCCTCCCTCCCTCTATTTATCGCCCTCCCTCCCTCTATCTATCGCCCTCCCCCCTCTATCTATCGCCCTCCCTCCCTCCCTCCATCTATCGCCCTCCCTCCCTCCCTCTATCTATCGCCCTCCCTCCCTCCCTCTATCTATCGCCCTCCCTCCCTCTATCTATCGCCCTCCCTCCCTCTATCTATCTATCGCCCTCCCTCCCTCTATCTATCTATCGCCCTCCCTCCCTCTATCTATCTATCGCCCTCCCTCCCTCTATCTATCTATCGCCCTCCCTCTATCTATCGCCCTCCCTCCCTCTATCTATTGCCCTCCCTCCCTCCCTCTATCTATCGCCCTCCCTCCCTCCCTCTATCTATCGCCCTCCCTCCCTCCCTCTATCTATCGCCCTCCCTCCCTCTATCTATCGCCCTCCCTCCCTCTATCTATCGCCTTCCCTCCCTCTATCTATCGCCCTCCCTCCCTCTATCTATCGCCCTCCCTCTATCTATCGCCCTCCCTCCCTCCCTCCCTCTATCGCCCTCCCTCTATCTATCGCCCTCCCTCCCTCTATCTATCGCCCTCCCTCCCTCCCTCTATTTATCGCCCTCCCTCCCTCCATCTATCTATCGCCCTCCCTCCCTCTATCTATCGCCCTCCCTCCCTCTATCTATCGCCCTCCCTCCCTCTATCTATCGCCCTCCCTCCCTCCCTCTATCTATCGCCCTCCCTCCCTCTATCTATCGCCCTCCCTCTATCGCCCTCCCTCCCTCTATCTATCGCCCTCCCTCCCTCTATCTATCGCCCTCCCTCTATCGCCCTCCCTCCCTCTATCTATCGCCCTCCCTCCCTCTATCTATCGCCCTCCCTCTATCGCCCTCCCTCCCTCCCTCTATCGCCCTCCCTCCCTCTATCTATCGCCCTCCCTCCCTCTATCTATCGCCCTCCCTCCCTCTATCTATCGCCCTCCCTCCCTCCCTCTATCGCCCTCCCTCTATCGCCCACCCTCCCTCCCTCTATCTATCGCCCTCCCTCTATCTATCGCCCTCCCTCTATCTATCGCCCTCCCTCTATCTATCGCCCTCCCTCTATCTATCGCCCTCCCTCTATCTATCGCCCTCCCTCTATCTATCGCCCTCCCTCTATCTATCGCCCTCCCTCTATCTATCGCCCTCCCTCTATCTATCGCCCTCCCTCTATCTATCGCCCTCCCTCTATCTATCGCCCTCCCTCTATCTATCGCCCTCCCTCCCTCCCTCTATCGCCCTCCCGCCCTCCCTCTATCTATCGCCCTCCCTCTATCTATCGCCCTCCCTCTATCTATCGCCCTCCCTCTATCTATCGCCCTCCCTCTATCTATCGCCCTCCCTCTCTCTATCTATCGCCCTCCCTCTATCTATCGCCCTCCCTCCCTCTATCTATCGCCCTCCCTCCCTCTATCTATCGCCCTCCCTCCCTCTATCTATCGCCCTCCCTCTATCTATCGCCCTCCCTCTATCTATCGCCCTCCCTCCCTCCCTCTATCGCCCTCCCTCTATCTATCGCCCTCCCTCCCTCCCTCTATCTATCGCCCTCCCTCCCTCCCTCTATCTATCGCCCTCCCTCCCTCCCTCTATCTATCGCCCTCCCTCTATCTATCGCCCTCCCTCCCTCTATCTATCTATCGCCCTCCCTCCCTCCCTCTATCGCCCTCCCTCCCTCTATCGCCCTCCCTCTATCTATCGCCCTCCCTCCCTCCCTCTATCTATCGCCTTCCCTCCCTCCCTCTATCTATCGCCCTCCCTCCCTCCCTCTATCGCCCTCCCTCCCTCTATCTATCGCCCTCCCTCCCTCTATCTATCGCCCTCCCTCCCTCTATCTATCGCCCTCCCTCCCTCTATCTATCGCCCTCCCTCCCTCCCTCTATCTATCACCCTCCTCTATCTATCACCCTCCCTCTATCTAGCCCTCCCTCTATCTATCGCCCTCCCTCCCTCTATCTATCGCCCTCCCTCCCTCCCTCTATCTATCGCCCTCCCTCCCTCCCTCTATCTATCGCCCTCCCTCCATCTATCTATCTATCGCCCTCCCTCCCTCTATCTATCTATCGCCCTCCCTCCCTCTATCTATCTATCGCCCTCCCTCCCTCTATCTATCGCCCTCCCTCCCTCCCTCTATCTATCGCCCTCCCTCCCTCTATCTATCTATCGCCCTCCCTCCCTCTATCTATCGCCCTCCCTCTATCTATCGCCCTCCCTCTATCTATCGCCCTCCCTCCCTCCCTCTATCTATCGCCTTCCCTCCCTCCCTCTATCTATCGCCCTCCCTCCCTCTATCGCCCTCCCTCCCTCTATCTATCTATCGCCCTCCCTCCCTCCCTCTATCGCCCTCCCTCCCTCTATCGCCCTCCCTCCCTCCCTCTATCGCCCTCCCTCCCTCTATCTATCTATCGCCCTCCCTCTATCTATCTATCGCCCTCCCTCTATCTATCTACTATTGCCCTCTATCTATCGCCCTCCCTCTATCTATCTATCTATCGCCCTCCCTCTATCTATCTATCTATCTATCTATCTATCGCCCTCCCTCCCTCTATCTATCGCCCTCCCTCCCTCTATCGCCCTCCCTCCCTCTATCGCCCTCCTCCCTCTATCGCCCTCGCTCTATCTATCTATCGCCCTCCCTGCCTCTATCTATCGCCCTCCCTGCCTCTATCGCCCTCCCTCCCTCTATCGCCCTCCCTCTATCTATCTATCGCCCTCCCTCCCTCTATCTATCCCCTCCCTCCCTCTATCTATCGCCCTCCCTGCCTCTATCTATCGCCCTCCCTGCCTCTATCTATCGCCCTCCCTGCCTCTATCTATCGCCCTCCCTGCCTCTATCTATCGCCCTCCCTGCCTCTATCTATCGCCCTCCCTCCCTCTATCGCCCTCCCTCCCTCCATCTATCGCCCTCCCTGCCTCTATCTATCGCCCTCCCTCCCTCTATCCATCGCCCTCCCTCCCTCTATCCATCGCCCTCCTCCCTCTATCGCCCTCCCTGCCTCTATCTATCGCCCTCCCTCCCTCTATCCATCGCCCTCACTCCCTCTATCCATCGCCCTCCCTGCCTCTATCGCCCTCCCTCCCTCTATCCATCGCCCTCCCCCCTCTATCCATCGCCCTCCCTCCCTCTATCTATCGCCCTCCCTCCCTCTATCTATCGCCCTCCCTCCCTCCCTCTATCTATCGCCCTCCCTCCCTTATCTATCTATCGCCCTCCCTCTATCTATCGCCCTCCCTCTATCTATTTATCTCCCTCCCTCTATCTATCTATCGCCCTCCCTCCCTCTATCTATCTATCGCCCTCCCTCCCTCTATCTATTTATCGCCCTCCCTCTATCTATCGCCCTCCCTCCCTCTATCTATTTATCTCCCTCCCTCTATCTATCGCCCTCCCTCCCTCTATCTATCTATCGCCCTCCCTCCCTCTATCTATCTATCGCCCTCCCTCCCTCTATCTATTTATCTCCCTCCCTCTATCTATCTATCGCCCTCCCTCTATCTATCTATCCATCGCCTCCCTCCCTCCCTCTATCTATCGCCCTCCCTCCCTCCCTCTATCTATCGCCCTCCCTCCCTCTATCCATCTATCGCCCTCCCTCTATCGCCCTCCATCCCTCCCTCTATCGCCCTCCTCCCTCCCTCTATCGCCCTCCCTCCCTCTATCCATCTATCGCCCTCCCTCTATCGCCCTCCATCCCTCCCTCTATCGCCCTCCCTCCCTCCCTCTATCGCCCTCCCTCCCTCTATCGCCCTCCCTCCCTCTATCTATCGCCCTCCCTCCCTCTATCTATCGCCCTCCCTCCCTCTATCTATCGCCCACCCTCCCTCTATCTATCGCCCTCCCTCCCTCCCTCTATCGCCCTCTCTCCTCTATCTATCGCCCTCCCTCTATCTATCGCCCTCCCTCCCTCTATCTATCGCCCTCCCTCCCTCTATCTATCGCCCTCCCTCTATCTATCGCCCTCCCTCCCTCCCTCTATCGCCCTCCCTCCCTCCCTCTATCGCCCTCCCTCCCTCTATCTATCGCCCTCCCTGCCTCTATCGCCCTCCCTCCCTCTATCCATCCCCCTCCCCCCCTCTATCCATCGCCCTCCCCCCTCTATCTATCGCCCTCCCTCTCTCTATCCATCGCCCCTCCCTCCCTCTATCTATCGCCCTCCCTCCCTCTATCTATCTATCGCCCTCCCTCTATCTATCGCCCTCCCTCTATCTATTTATCTCCCTCCCTCTATCTATCTATCGCCCTCCCTCCCTCTATCTATCTATCGCCCTCCCTCCCTCTTATCTATTTATCGCCCCCCCCTCTATCTATCGCCCTCCCTCCCTCTATCTATTTATCTCCCTCCCTCTATCTATCGCCCTCCCTCCCTCTATCTATCTATCGCCCTCCCTCCCTCTATCTATCTATCGCCCTCCCTCCCTCTATCTATTTATCTCCCTCCCTCTATCTATCTATCGCCCTCCCTCTATCTATCTATCTATCGCCCTCCCTCTATCTATCTATCCGCCCTCCCTCCCTCTATCTATCGCCCTCCCTCCCTCTATCCATCGCCCTCACTCCCTCTATCTATCTATCGCCCTCCCTCTATCTATCGCCCTCCCTCTATCTATCTATCGCCCTCCCTCCCTCTATCTATCTATCGCCCTCCCTCCCTCTATCTATCGCCCTCCCTCCCTCTATCTATCGCCCTCCCTCCCTCTATCTATCGCCCTCCCTCCCTCTATCTATCGCCCTCCCTCCCTCTATCTATCGCCCTCCCCTCTATCTATCGCCCTCCCTCCCTCTATCTATCGCCCTCCCTCCCTCTATCTATCGCCCTCCCTCCCTCTATCTATCGCCCTCCCTCTATCGCCCTCCCTCCCTCCCTCTATCTATCGCCCTCCCTCCCTCCCTCTATCTATCGCCCTCCCTCCCTCTATCTATCTATCGCCCTCCCTCTATCTATCGCCCTCCCTCTATCTATCTATCGCCCTCCCTCCCTCTATCTATCTATCGCCCCTCCCTCCCTCTATCTATCGCCCTCCCTCCCTCTATCTATCGTCCCTCCCTCTATCTATCGCCCTCCCTCCCTCTATCTATCGCCCTCCCTCCCTCTATCTATCGCCCTCCCTCCCTCTATCTATCGCCCTCCCTCCCTCTATCTATCGCCCTCCCTCTATCTATCGCCCTCCCTCCCTCTATCTATCGCCCTCCCTCCCTCTATCTATCGCCCTCCCTCCCTCTATCTATCGCCCTCCCTCCCTCTATCTATCGCCCTCCCTCCCTCTATCTATCGCCCTCCCTCTATCTATCGCCCTCCCTCTATCTATCGCCCTCCCTCTATCTATCGCCCTCTCTCTATCTATCGCCCTCTCTCTATCTATCGCCCTCCCTCTATCTATCGCCCTCCCTCCCTCTATCTATCGCCCTCCCTCCCTCTATCTATCGCCCTCCCTCCCTCCCTCTATCGCCCTCCCTCTATCGCCCACCCTCCCTCCCTCTATCTATCGCCCTCCCTCTATCTATCGCCCTCCCTCTATCTATCGCCCTCCCTCTATCTATCGCCCTCCCTCTATCTATCGCCCTCCCTCTATCTATCGCCCTCCCTCTATCTATCGCCCTCCCTCCCTCTATCTATCGCCCTCCCTCCCTCTATCTATCGCCCTCCCTCCCTCTATCTATCGCCCTCCCTCCCTCTATCTATCGCCCTCCCTCTATCTATCGCCCTCCCTCTATCTATCGCCCTCCCTCCCTCTATCTATCGCCCTCCCTCCCTCTATCTATCGCCCTCCCTCCCTCTATCTATCGCCCTCCCTCCCTCTATCTATCGCCCTCCCTCCCTCTATCTATCGCCCTCCCTCCCTCTATCTATCGCCCTCCCTCCCTCTATCTATCGCCCTCCCTCTATCTATCGCCCTCCCTCTATCTATCGCCCTCCCTCTATCTATCGCCCTCCCTCTATCTATCGCCCTCCCTCTATCTATCGCCCTCCCTCTATCTATCGCCCTCCCTCTATCTATCGCCCTCCCTCTATCTATCGCCCTCCCTCTATCTATCGCCCTCCCTCTATCTATCGCCCTCCCTCTATCTATCGCCCTCCCTCTATCTATCGCCCTCCCTCTATCTATCGCCCTCCCTCTATCTATCGCCCTCCCTCTATCTATCGCCCTCCCTCTATCTATCGCCCTCCCTCTATCTATCGCCCTCCCTCCCTCTATCTATCGCCCTCCCTCCCTCCCTCTATCTATCGCCCTCCCTCCCTCCCTCGATCTATCGCCCTCCCTCTATCTATCTATCGCCCTCCCTCTATCTATCTATCGCCCTCCCTCCCTCTATCACCCTCCCTCCCTCTATCGCCCTCCCTCTATCTATCGCCCTCCCTCTATCTATCGCCCTCCCTCTATCTATCGCCCTCCCTCTATCTATCGCCCTCCCTCTATCTATCGCCCTCCCTCTATCTATCGCCCTCCCTCTATCTATCGCCCTCCCTCTATCTATCGCCCTCCCTCCCTCCATCGCCCTCCCTCCCTCCCTCTATCTATCGCCCTCCCTCTATCTATCTATCGCCCTCCCTCTATCTATCTATCGCCCTCCCTCCCTCTATCTATCTATCGCCCTCCCTCCCTCTATCTATCTATCGCCCTCCCTCCCTCTATCACCCTCCCTCCCTCTATCGCCCTCCCTCTATCTATCGCCCTCCCTCTATCTATCGCCCTCCCTCTATCTATCGCCCTCCCTCTATCTATCGCCCTCCCTCTATCTATCGCCCTCCCTCTATCTATCGCCCTCCCTCTATCTATCGCCCTCCCTCCCTCTATCTATCGCCCTCCCTCCCTCCCTCTATCTATCGCCCTCCCTCCCTCCCTCGATCTATCGCCCTCCCTCCCTCTATCTATCGCCCTCCCTCCCTCCCTCTATCTATCGCTCTCCCTCCCTCCCTCTATCTATCGCCCTCCCTCCCTCTATCTATCGCTCTCCCTCCCTCCCTCCCTCTATCGCCCTCCCTCCCTCTATCTATCTATCGCCCTCCCTCCCTCTATCTATCTATCGCCCTCCCTCCCTCTATCACCCTCCCTCCCTCTATCGCCCTCCCTCCCTCTATCGCCCTCCCTCCCTCTATCGCCCTCCCTCCCTCTATCGCCCTCCCTCCCTCTATCGCCCTCCCTCCCTCTATCGCCCTCCCTCTATCTATCGCCCTCCCTCCCTCCCTCTATCTATCGCCCTCCCTCTATCTATCGCCCTCCCTCCCTCTATCTATCTATCGCCCTCCCTCCCTCCCTCTATCTATCGCCCTCCCTCCCTCCCTCTATCTATCGCCCTCCCTCCCTCTATCGCCCTCCCTCCCTCTATCGCCCTCCCTCCCTCTATCGCCCTCCCTCCCTCTATCTATCGCCCTCCCTCCCTCTATCTATCGCCCTCCCTCCCTCTATCTATCGCCCTCCCTCCCTCTATCTATCGCCCTCCCCCCCTCTATCTATCGCCCTCCCTCCCTCTATCTATCGCCCTCCCTCCCTCTATCTATCGCCCTCCCTCCCTCTATCTATCGCCCTCCCACCCTCTATCTATCGCCCTCCCTCCCTCTATCTATCGCCCTCCCTCCCTCCCTCCCTCTATCGCCCTCCCTCCCTCCCTCTATCGCCCTCCCTCCCTCTATCTATCGCCCTCCCTCCCTCTATCTATCGCCCTCCCTCTATCTATCGCCCTCCCTCTATCTATCGCCCTCCCTCTATCTATCGCCCTCCCTCCCTCCCTCTATCGCCCTCCCTCCCTCTATCTATCGCCCGCCCTCCCTCCCTCTATCTATCGCCCTCCCTCCCTCCCTCTATCTATCGCCCTCCCTCCCTCCCTCTATCGCCCTCCCTCTATCTATCGCCCTCCCTCTATCTATCGCCCTCCCTCCCTCCCTCTATCTATCGCCTTCCCTCCCTCCCTCCCTCTATCTATCGCCCTCCCTCTATCTATCGCCCTCCCTCTATCTATCGCCCTCCCTCCCTCCCTCCCTCTATCTATCGCCTTCCCTCCTCCCTCCCTCTATCTATCGCCCTCCCTCCCTCCCTCTATCTATCGCCCTCCCTCTATCTATCGCCCTCCCTCCCTCCCTCTATCTATCGCCCTCCCTCCCTCTATCTATCGCCCTCCCTCCCTCTATCTATCGCTCTCCCTCCCTCCCTCTATCTATCGCCCTCCCTCCCTCTATCTATCGCCCTCCCTCTATCTATCGCCCTCCCTCTATCTATCGCCCTCCCTCCCTCTATCTATCGCCCTCCCTCCCTCTATCTATCGCCCTCCCTCCCTCTATCTATCGCCCTCCCTCCCTCTATCTATCGCCCTCCCTCCCTCCTTCTATCTATCGCCCTCCCTCCCTCTATTTATCGCCCTCCCTCCCTCTATCTATCGCCCTCCCCCCTCTATCTATCGCCCTCCCTCCCTCCCTCCATCTATCGCCCTCCCTCCCTCCCTCTATCTATCGCCCTCCCTCCCTCCCTCTATCTATCGCCCTCCCTCCCTCTATCTATCGCCCTCCCTCCCTCTATCTATCTATCGCCCTCCCTCCCTCTATCTATCTATCGCCCTCCCTCCCTCTATCTATCTATCGCCCTCCCTCCCTCTATCTATCTATCGCCCTCCCTCTATCTATCGCCCTCCCTCCCTCTATCTATTGCCCTCCCTCCCTCCCTCTATCTATCGCCCTCCCTCCCTCCCTCTATCTATCGCCCTCCCTCCCTCCCTCTATCTATCGCCCTCCCTCCCTCTATCTATCGCCCTCCCTCCCTCTATCTATCGCCTTCCCTCCCTCTATCTATCGCCCTCCCTCCCTCTATCTATCGCCCTCCCTCTATCTATCGCCCTCCCTCCCTCCCTCCCTCTATCGCCCTCCCTCTATCTATCGCCCTCCCTCCCTCTATCTATCGCCCTCCCTCCCTCCCTCTATTTATCGCCCTCCCTCCCTCCATCTATCTATCGCCCTCCCTCCCTCTATCTATCGCCCTCCCTCCCTCTATCTATCGCCCTCCCTCCCTCTATCTATCGCCCTCCCTCCCTCCCTCTATCTATCGCCCTCCCTCCCTCTATCTATCGCCCTCCCTCTATCGCCCTCCCTCCCTCTATCTATCGCCCTCCCTCCCTCTATCGCCCTCCCTCTCCCTCCCTCCCTCTATCTATCGCCCTCCCTCCCTCTCTCTATCTATCGCCCTCCCTCCCTCTCTCTATCTATCGCCCTCCCTCCCTCCCTCTATCTATCGCCCTCCCTCCCTCTATCTATCGCCCTCCCTCCCTCCCTCTATCGCCCTCCCTCCCTCTATCTATCGCCCTCCCTCCCTCTATCTATCGCCCTCCCTCCCTCCCTCTATCGCCCTCCCTCCCTCTATCTATCGCCCTCCCTCCCTCTATCGCCCTCCCTCCCTCTATCTATCGCCCTCCCTCCCTCTATCTATCGCCCTCCCTCCCTCTATCTATCGCCCTCCCTCCCTCTATCTATCGCCCTCCCTCCCTCCCTCTATCGCCCTCCCTCCCTCTATCTATCGCCCTCCCTCCCTCTATCTATCGCCCTCCCTCCCTCTATCTATCGCCCTCCCTCCCTCTATCTATCGCCCTCCCTCCCTCCCTCTATCGCCCTCCCTCCCTCTATCTATCGCCCTCCCTCTATCGCCCTCTCTCTCCCTCTATCTATCGCCCTCCCTCCCTCCCTCTATCTATCGCCCTCCCTCCCTCTATCTATCGCCCTCCCTCCCTCTATCTATCGCCCTCCCTCCCTCTATCTATCGCCCTCCCTCCCTCTAACTATCTATCGCCCTCCCTCCCTCTATCTATCTATCGCCCTCCCTCCCTCTATCTATCGCCCTCCCTCCCTCCCTCTATCTATCGCCCTCCCTCTATCTATCGCCCTCCCTCCCTCCCTCTATCTATCGCCCTCCCTCCCTCCCTCTATCTATCGCCCTCCCTCCCTCTATCTATCGCCCTCCCTCCCTCCCTCTATCTATCGCCCTCCCTCCCTCCCTCTATCTATCGCCCTCCCTCCCTCCCTCTATCGCCCTCCCTCCCTCTATCTATCGCCCTCCCTCTATCGCCCTCTCTCTCCCTCTATCGCCCTCCCTCCCTCCCTCTATCTATCGCCCTCCCTCCCTCTATCTATCGCCCTCCCTCCCTCTATCTATCGCCCTCCCTCCATCTATCTATCTATCGCCCTCCCTCCCTCTATCTATCTATCGCCCTCCCTCCCTCTATCTATCTATCGCCCTCCCTCCCTCTATCTATCGCCCTCCCTCCCTCTATCTATCGCCCTCCCTCCCTCTATCTATCGCCCTCCCTCCCTCCCTCTATCGCCCTCCCTCCCTCTATCTATCGCCCTCCCTCTATCGCCCTCTCTCTCCCTCTATCTATCGCCCTCCCTCCCTCCCTCTATCTATCGCCCTCCCTCTATCTATCGCCCTCCCTCCCTCCCTCTATCTATCGCCCTCCCTCCCTCCCTCTATCTATCGCCCTCCCTCCCTCTATCTATCACCCTCCCTCCCTCTATCTATCGCCCTCCCTCCCTCTATCGCCCTCCCTCCCTCTATCTATCTATCGCCCTCCCTCTATCTATCGCCCTCCCTCCCTCTATCTATCGCCCTCCCTCCCTCCCTCTATCGCCCTCCCTCCCTCCCTCTATCTATCGCTCTCCCTCCCTCCCTCTATCTATCGCCCTCCCTCCCTCCCTCCCTCTATCTATCGCCCTCCCTCCCTCTATCTATCGCCCTCCCTCTATCGCCCTCCCTCCCTCCCTCTATCTATCGCCCTCCCTCTATCGCCCTCCCTCCCTCCCTCTATCTATCGCCCTCCCTCCCTCTATCTATCGCCCTCCCTCCCTCTATCGCCCTCCCTCCCTCTATCTATCGCCCTCCCTCTATCGCCCTCTCTCTCCCTCTATCTATCGCCCTCCCTCCCTCCCTCTATCTATCGCCCTCCCTCCCTCTATCTATCGCCCTCCCTCCCTCTATCTATCGCCCTCCCTCCCTCTATCTATCGCCCTCCCTCCCTCTATCTATCGCCCTCCCTCCCTCTATCTATCTATCGCCCTCCCTCCCTCTATCTATCGCCCTCCCTCCCTCTATCTATCGCCCTCCCTCCCTCCCTCTATCTATCGCCCTCCCTCTATCTATCGCCCTCCCTCCCTCCCTCGATCTATCGCCCTCCCTCCCTCCCTCTATCTATCGCCCTCCCTCCCTCTATCTATCGCCCTCCCTCCCTCTATCTATCGCCCTCCCTCCCTCCCTCTATCTATCGCCCTCCCTCCCTCCCTCTATCTATCGCCCTCCCTCCCTCCCTCCCTCTATCTATCGCCCTCCCTCCCTCTATCTATCGCCCTCCCTCCCTCTATCTATCGCCCTCCCTCCCTCTATCTATCGCCCTCCCTCCCTCTATCTATCGCCCTCCCTCCCTCTATCTATCGCCCTCCCTCCCTCTATCTATCGCCCTCCCTCCCTCTATCTATCGCCCTCCCTCCCTCTATCTATCGCCCTCCCTCCCTCCCTCTATCGCCCTCCCTCCCTCCCTCTATCGCCCTCCCCCCCTCCCTCTATCGATCGCCCTCCCTCTCTCCCTCTATCTATCGCCCTCCCTCCCTCTCTCTTTCGCCCTCACTCTATCTAAATGGGGATTTCCACAAATAGACTTCTTTGCCACAGTAGAGAACTCAAAATGCCCAAACTTCCCCTCCAGATTCCCAAACCATCTGTCTAAAGGCAATGACCTATGGATGAACTGGTCAGGGATATTTGCTTAAGCTTTTCTGCCTCTCCCTCTACTTCAATTTCTTCTTCGGAAACTTACAGACCTCACTCACATCAATTCTAGTGACTCCCACATCGGCTCATCAACCATGGTTCATCACACTACTAGAACTGTCAGTGGTTCCACACCAAAACTGCACCTCTACATAGTCTACACCACATAGATTTACCAAACATTATTGTGTGGATGTATTAGCATGTCAACAAGCTGTCGTGTTGTCCCTTTAAACCTATATAGGATCTGCACGTTCAGTCAACATAGACTGTAGGAGTGGTGTCCAAACTGATTCCAGACAACCCCACCGGGTATGTTCGCCTGTATACCAGCTAGCTCACAGTGCCACTGTAAACTCCTCTTACCAAGGAGAGGATAGTTCCCCCAAACACCCCACAGCGCCTTGAGACCCTCACGGGTGAAGCTTGCTTTATAAACCCCCTGTTTGATTGATTGACAACTATCGAACTTGGCAAAACTGTCCCATCAGGGATCGTTGAAACAGTGCAGTACTTTTCGCTCAGTCACTCGTGCTCACTTTGTCTCAGAGAGATGCACAGAATAAACAGTGGGGACCTTTTTCAATAAGCATTTATTGAACCAGCGTCATTCTAATGTAAAATAGGTGTGCTGAAACAACCATAAGACAGTAACAGATATAAATGATTATAAGCACCAATAGAGTAAACGAATGGTAGAATTCTACCATAGTGCTAAAACAATAAAAATAAATATACATGACAATACAATGCATACTCCTACGATGCAACCCTAACTAAATGTACCTGGCATGTATGTAGGTGTTGAGCCAAGCCCTGCCTCAGAAAAGATATGGTGTTTATATACCCAAATTGGTACCCTCGGGGGATCTACCTTGCTGTCATGTTGTACTAGGATGACCGAAGGAATGACCCTTATACATAGTTATTATGCAGGAGATGGTAGTCCTGTTGAGATTCCAAGAATCCTCATGCATAATGAATGAGGCTAGTTTTCGGAGTAAACTCCCCGCCATTTAAGCAGTATTGTAACTAGGTAAAATGTCAGTACCAAGAACCGTAATGTAGTGTAATGGCCGGGGAAATATAGGTGAAAGGTCTGGTTACTACCTGTTTTTCTGTTTACTCGCCAATCGTTTGTTGACCCTCAACTGCTGATGACCATTACCACAGCCACCTCACTAGCAGGACACTGCACAAAATGCTCAATCTTTGCCTTCAGTTACCACATTCACATTCAGTTGGCAATACTTTATGGACGAACTGGCCAAGGACATTTACCAATGCTTTTCATCCTCTAGCTCGAATTTCTTATGTAGTGAGGAAGATGAGGCAGATGCCTGCAACCCTCATTCTTAGGACCTAGGTGGGTGAGGCAGCTACGCTACTAAGTGTAACTGAAAATGTCTGTCCACCCACACAAGAAGGTGCCCATCAGCGCAGACCTAACTCCGAATCAGGATCAACTAAGACATAATCTCAAGGAAATGAATCTTCCGACTTGGCGTCCTTAGAGTTTGGGGACCTTCAACTTCTAGAGAGGATGTGTGCTCCTTTAATGTGGAGCTCGTAGACCTTCCACACATGCCTAATATGCTGCAAAATGGAAACTATTTGTTAATGACTGCATTTTTAGGCACACAAAATCTCTGCCGTTATCTGATCAGGACCATATTTGTTTCACTTGCAGAAATTGTGGTTCGCATACGTTACTGTTATGCTCCATTTAGAGGCAATGGCGGCTTATGTGCCGACAGATTAGATACATCCCTGTAGTTAAAATGTTTATAGAAGATAGTGTAAGGGTTCTTCATTCAAGAACACCACCGGTTCCTGCGTGAGATATTAATGTAGTTCTCAGGAAACTAATCGGACCACCCTTTGAGCCATTGTACTCTTGCCAGGTGCAGTAGCCTTTGTAATACTAATCACTTTATTTCGCAGTGTGAGTCAACTAATGGCTTGAACTGTGAAGGGGTCTTTCATCCAAGTACATAAAGATCAAGTCGTCCTGAAAATCGGTTTTCTTCCAGAGGTTGTCTCCCCATTTCATATCAAACTGTTGACATGCCTATTTTCTTCCACCACAGTAATTGGCAGAAAGAGCATTACATTCCTTAGATGTGGAAAGGGCTCTTATTATGTTAAATTGTGCCAAATCCATTCGTTAGATAAAGCAACTATTTCTTTTATTTGTGACTGAGCTATTCTAAAGCAAGGCATACTCTTAAGACTGTGCCTAGAGCACATGCTGCTTGCACTGACATTCTACAATTGGCATCCATGAAAATGTACAACTTCTGCAAGGCTGCTGTATGGTCTACTCCAGTGGCTCCCAAACTTTTGACTCCTGAGGACCCCCTTCGAGTCACCACTGGAAGCCGGGGACCCCCAAGCAATTTCTATGAGTTAAATTTCAAATATTAAAACAGTAATTCGAAAAAAACACATGTGGGTACACAAAACAAATACTCAAAGTACTAAGGATTTTGGGGCCAGATGTACAACCATTTCATTTAGCGCCTCACAATTGGCGATCCATAGCAAATTGCGAGTCACTAAATGAAATGTACAACAGTGTGTTTAACACGGTTTGGGATTCCCAATTGGGTTGTAAATCTTGAGATTCATTAATATTATTGAGGCTCTCGCAATTTGTGAGCCAATTGGAAATGCCTGCCCTCCCAGGGATGGTGGCCTGCTGGGCTCAGCAGACCACCATGTCTGGGACTGATTTTAAATAAAGCAGTAAAAAAAAAATGCAGCCCGTTTTCCATGCATTTAAAAAAAAAAAAAAGAAAATGAAACTTTTTCGTTTCATTTTTTAAGGGCAGGCATTGGTCCCTGGGACCACTGCCTGTCCTTAAAAAATAATTTTGCATGCATTTGCAAAGGGGAAGGGTCCCTCCCATTTGCGAATGCATTACTGTCTACTTAAAGTAGGTGGTAATTGCGAGTGTTCTGCGACCGCAATTGCAGTCGCAAAACATATGTACATGGTTTTGAGACTTGCTATTTGGAAAGGAATGCCCCTTCCAAATAGCAAGTTGCAAAACCTCTTTAGCGAGTCACAAAAAAATGGTGACTCGCGAAATAGGCTATGTACATGGCCCAATAGGTTTTTGCATGCGCAAACAGGTTTGCGAACCCATTTGCGCATATAAAAACAGGTCGTACATCTGGCCCTCAGTATTTTATATTGAAGGAATAGCCCCTCTGTCACAAGTATTTAATTAGTTTTATTGCCTCTCTCATACCATTGTAGGATGTCCGCGCACTTTACATCACACACATATAGAGACAATGAGTCATACATGTAAATCAGTGTATAGAAAATGTTACATAAGGTAAAGGGGACTACAAGGTGCAGTATTCACATGTCATTCATACTGGTAGGTATTGTTTTAAGAGTGCTTGGTCTGGAAAAGCACAAACTCAGCATTCAGAACATAACACAGTGGCTAGCTCTGACTTTAACATTAAAAATGTATTTCCGCCCAAATAAAGCTTTTTAGCAGCATCAGGATAATGAATGACTGTGAAAAAGCATAAGTTACTAAATGGTACCATGCAGTTTGTAAGCAGCTCTTTGATGACCGTTTATAGGTCCCTCTGCTAGATAACGATTGTCACTTATGAAGTGCACAGTAACAAAAGAATCTCTGTGACAAAAGCAGTAACCACGGACCTATGCACATAAAATATTGCTTTTTAAAATGCATGTTGCTCGTTCTTTGCAGTAGGCACATTAGCCCTCTGTGCTACATTAGTTAAGTCAAAGTGGCCACTGAACAAAACTCTCCTCTCTCCAGCAGGTACATTAATCACTGGCATGATCTTGAAACGTTTGTTACTTGAAAGCTGCTAATTATACAAGAAACTTTGCTGTGCTTTGAAAACTGCTGCCTGCGGGCCCCCTGGGAATGTGTCAAGGACCCCTGGGGGTCCGCGGATCACAGTTTGGGAAACACTGGTCTACTCCATACATGTTCACTAAGCATTATGTGGACATACATGCACAACAAGAGTTATAAGGATACCCAACTGGGCTTGAAACATTGTTCCAAACATCTGCTTCATCCGCTTGCAAGCCACTGCTTTATGGAGAGAACACTGCTTTTCAGTCTATGCAAAGCTATAGCGTGTTGTGCTATATTGTCACATGTGCCCCAAATCCATCAATAGCACGACGCCTAGCTTTTAATGGCGTGTGATGACCATTGGGCTCCATGCCAGTTGAGGTCTTCCACAAAGTCACACACCTCCCCATCGTCAAAATCTTCTGAAGAGAAGAGGAAACATGATTACAAATCTCCTCAACACCGATCAGAGTAGGGATGTTTGTCACCTCAATGCAGTGCCCCCTGTGGAGTCAGCGGAGCCAGAGTTCATCTATTTGCCCGAGTAGCCTCCTCTGCCAACTCCACAGGTTCTTTTCTGCTCTGCCCACTGCCTTTCCAATACGCACTGCTGATGCCACAGGGAGCTGATCAGGCTCAATTCTTTGGTGCAATGATGGCACTGTTCAGGTAGGTCTCCTCTCTTGCGCCTTTGGGTCCTTTGAGTCCGTTTGGGACACTGTTTGCGTTTGCGAGTCTCTCCTCTGTGCCTTTTGAAGAGAGGAATCCATCCACTCCCCAGCCTCTTCACCAGGTCCACTTTTAATGACACAGTTGCCAATGTCTGCCCTCGTGTCGTTGCCATTGCCTTCCCCAGCACTACCAACGCAATCGCTGGTTTTGCCGCTGCTGCGTGTTCCTGCACATAAACACCTGAGAAAAAGCAATCCTCCACAGGTCCAAAAGAGAGCTCCAGAGATTGGCAGGGAAGGCTAGGCACAAGGAACTTTCACAGCCAAAGCAGGTACCAGCCAACACTACTGGTCTGGTACTGACTATTGGCCAACTGTGGATGTCATTATCCGGTCAGGTTTGGTCGCTATCCCAATGCCGGATACAGTCTTAACTGATGAGAACAGGGAGGTGGTGAATTTGCTGCCCTGACTACCTTCGGACACTGCAGATTACTGGTCTTTCCAGAGTGCTAGCCAGCTTTATACATCTGAAGCCTAGATATAATGTCCTTTAGGCCCTGCTCCTCCAATAGTGACCTGCATCCAAGTAATTATAAAGAAGGTGTTTAGATCTACCCCTCCCACAGTGGAAACCAAGTCAGATTTACTGATTGAGGTCTTGCAGCCCACCTTGGAAGCATCAGAACCTCTGTTACCTTTCAGTGATGCTGTGCTTGTGCTCATTAGAGCAGCGTGAGACAAGCTGAGCTAGACTCCAGGCGTGAATTAACTTATTGCCAAGTTGTACATACCCGCCGCAGGGGACCCTGCCTCCCTCTACTTACCCCGTCAAAAAGTCTGATGGTGCAAGTTTTATCCTCTACAAAGCAGTATTCAGTTGCATTCCTGACTGCCCCACTGAACAGTGAGTCCAAGAATTTGAAGGCTTTCTGCAAGAAAGTCTTTTCGGTCAGCAACTTATGTTTATGTTTATGGGATTTATAAAGCGCGTGACTACCCTTGGGCATCTCAGCGCTGTGATGCAGAGAAGGCAGGAGGGAGAGACTAGCCTTGTGGAAAGAGCCAGGTCTTGATTTTTTTCCTGAACTGGGTTTCATTTTGTATGGATCTGATGTCTGGGTCCAAGATGTTCCAGAGTTTGGGTATTCAATGGGAAAAGGAACTACCCCCCCCCCATCTGGCTCTTTTAGTAATGGTGTTCTTCATGAGGAATTTTGAACTGGATCTCAGTTGTCGTTGGGGAATGTAGTGGGTAACCAGTTTTTGAATGAGTGCAGGGCCCCTCCCGTGCATAGCGCGATGAGCCAGATTGAGTGCTTTGAATTTGATTCTTGCCTGAACAGGGAGCCAGTGAAGTTCCTTCAGTCTGGGTGTAATTGATTGGCGTCTGGGTGTGTTTAGTAGTAACCGAGCTGCTGCATTTTGGACGACTTGCAGACGGTTAACTACATATTTCGGGGATCCCAGGAAGAGGGAGTTGCCGTAGTCTGGCCTTGAGACCACTAAGGCCTGGACCACCGTTTTTTTTTCCATCTTTGGGGAGTAAGGGCATGATCTTTCTGAGCATGCGCAATGTCCTGAAGCAGGTGCTGGACAGCTTTTTAGCCTGTGTCTCCATTGTGAGATTTTTATCCAGCCACATGCCCAGATTTTTTATGGCTGGTTTAGATGAAGGAGGTGGTCCCCAGCTAACAGGCCATGGGATGTTAACGTGGGGATTCAGGATGTTGTCCAGAATCATCAGCTCCGTTTTATCCCCGTTCAACTTAAGTTTGCAATCAAGCATCCATGATCCAATTCTATCCAGACACGGGGTGAGTTGTTGGTGGTCAGAATTCAGGGTGTCTGAGATTGAAAAGACTAGTTGCGTATCATCCGCGTAAGACACGACGGAGATACCAAAATCTTGAATGATCCATGCTAGGGGGATGAGATAAATATTAAAAAGGGTAGGGCTCAGGGAAGATTCCTGAGGTACTCCCCCAGGGGGCCGGGAAGGGATCGGACTTGAACCCACCTTCTGCACATTGGTAGGATCTGTCCCTTAAAAACGAGGCCACCCATTTTTTCGCTGTGCCTTTTATGCCCACTTCTTCCATCTTTGTGTTAGCACTGCGTGGTCGACAGTATCAAAAGCGGCGCTGAGATCTAGAAGCACCACAGCTGCCATTTTTCCTTGATCTAGGATGGATTTAAGTTGTTTCGTGAACACCAGCAGTGCTGACTCGGTACTATGCTTGGGTCGAAACCTCATTTGTGTTTGTTGGATTATATCATGATTTTCAAGGAAGGTGGAGATTACGGAGTTAACGTGTTTCTCCGGCATTTTACCCACTATTGGCAGAAGGGATATTGGTCGGTAATTGGAGGGTTCGGCTTGATCTAAGTATGGCTTTTTTAGCAAGGGTTTGATGACTGCATGTTTCCATTCTTTTGGAACAATGCCCCTAGATCTATGAATGCAACCTGTCTGCTCACCGGATACACACATGCTTTCTGGGAAATCGTAATCTTGGTAGCTCCATGTCTTCCTTACCACCTTGAAAAAGTTGCCTTGAGTGAAATGATCAGAGCAGACCTGGACACAGTAGGGGGGGGGAGAGGAGGGGGGGGAGAAGGGGGGGGGGGAGAAGGGGGGGGGGGAGAGAAGGGAGGGGGGAGATAATATCCACCATAACTTCAGACCAGTGGGTCTTTAAAATAATACTCACAACACAAGGAGGGAGGTACCCTTAAGACCGTTTAGGGGACAGGGTAAATAGTACACAACAACAAAAAAGTCCCTAGTTGGAGGAAATATATCCTAAGGCGTAAGGTAACCTAGGCCTGGTGGCTTAAGGTTATCAGAGACTACAAATATATCAAGACACCCTATTGTAAATAATCAGTCAGTGTAAACACCCTATCTGTACGTCACACACCAATTACATATTATACATATTATTTTAAAAAACCAAAAGTCGACGCGGCGTTTCGGTGTCTTTTTTGCAATATCTTATTGCAATGCAAGACCACACATAGGTGGAATGTTTGTACTATAACGTAAACTTTCCCACAGAAGTATTGTAATGTGAACTGTGTTTGCTGTGTCAATGTAACTTCTAGTGTAACCCTAAACAGTCAGTGTACAATAGGCCCCTATTGATTGTATGTTTTTTGTAATTTTACTTTCTAGAGACTTTTTAACTAAAAACCCCTGTCCTGAAGAAGGTGTTGGCATCAACAAAAGACACCGAAACGCCGCGTCGACTTTTGGTTTTTTAAAATAATATGTATTTTATTGTATAATGTGTTTTCTGATGCAAATTGACTCTGTATAATGTTTTTAATAAATTGTTGCTTTTACACTAGTAGAAATTATAGTCTCTTAATTGGTGTGTGACGTACAGATAGGGTGTTTACACTGACTGATTATTTACAATAGGGTGTCTTGATATATTTGTAGTCTCTGTTAGCGTAGATAACCCTTAAGCCACCAGGCCTAGGTTACCTTACGCCTTAGGATATATTTCCTCCAACTAGGGTCTTTAAAATAATAGCAAGCATTTGCAATGCAATAGGTCTCGCATTAGGAAAGTAAAAGCTCTCGGCATTGCTGTGGTAGGGGCGGGGGAGTGCATTCCTTTCAAGTCTGATGCAGGGGGCGGGGGAGCGGCAGCCTTTGAAGTCTGATGCCGAGACACAGACAAATGGTGGTGTGTGATGTGGCTGGCGATGATGTGCACACGCATAGCTCACATGAACTGTACGAGATCTGCAGCTAGGTAGACTTTTCTTTTCCGCTTACTATAATCACACCTATTTATCCCTGCGGGATAGAATAGGTGAGACCTAAAAAGGGATATGCCTTATACTTTCAAATGCTCATGCCCAGGTCCCTTCCCCAATCTTTTCATTTGGAGTATCCTCTTTGGATACTGCAGCAGAAGTTAGTTCCAGAGTAGGATATTTAGCAGCTGTGCTACTTTTAGTACTTCTGGTACACAAGAAAGAGGGGGCCTTTGTGCAATCCCAGAACTCACAGGCTTGAATTTTTTTCCTACACAAAGAAAATATCGAGGTGCTGTCCTGTCCTAAAGCCCGCCTCCTTGGGGTAGCTTTGTCTCCTGATTAATCTCCTAAAACTGAAGACATGTATGTAGTATCTTCCTCTTCAGATGAAAGGGGACCTGGCAGGTGTCTTCCACTCTTCACTACAGCGATGTATGCTCCTCCAGATAAAGCCTCCACCTTCTTTTGGATATTGTCTTTGTACTTGCAGTTCATTCTTAAAAGGAACCCCATATGGCATTGTACCTTTGTCTCCGTCTTCTTTATTTTAGTATATTTTCAAAAGACCATTTTAATGCCTGTTTTGTGAGTATGCCCGTTCTCAAGTGGCCAGAGTACTAATGAAGAAAATCATTATTATTTCTTCTACAAATGGAGCTTCTTTGGTCAAGTATTATGTCATAGGAATCAGTTAAATGAGTATAGAAAATCTTTAAGATTACTCTTTGAATATTTCCTTCAATCTGAATCCATACTATACGGGCTAAATCCGCTCTTTTCAGGGAACCATCAGGGGTGTCTATTTGTGTATATCATACACACAAAAGGTAATGGAAGGATTACTTGCAGTAAGTCTAACCACTGGCAATCGCTGAAGATACTATTCCATGCCATCGTTCTTTTGCTTGCCACTCCACCTCAGGTTAGAGACCGCTGTATGCAAATCAGTCTTGACCCTGCTCCAATAGGTGCAGTCTGGGCCACATTCCCCAACCCAGTCCTCCCGGATCTATTATACAAGCAACCCAAGACCGGTGTCGCCCTAAATACAAAGAAGACATTTTAAATTGGAGATTTTACAGGGTTTTTCTCACAGTTTTGAAAGGAACTGGCAGTGTACTGGATTCCCTGGATTATTTTCTACTGCTGATCTAGCATAAGGTACTTTACCACCTGGTACTTTAATCAATATCTAACCGTTGTACTGAACTTCTGGATGCGGCATCATTTAAATGTTCATGAAACTGCTTAGAGTGGGAGGAGTGTGACGCTTGCATAAGTGAGGACGTGCCCAAGTGAGACGCGAGATGCTGGTTTGGCGAGGACGTTGGTTGTAGAGCTTCAGGATGCAACCATTGTTTGATGGAGACATTGTATCGTCAGGCAATTCTACCATGCCTCCAGTTCATCTCGGTCGTGTACTCCGGAGACGCAAGCTCAAGAGTCATCCGGCATGGAGCTTTGGTGATGTGTCTAGCGGTTGATGTGTCGCGTCGTTACGCTTCGCTCTTGTCTCCATTTTGAATTGGGCGCATCGTCTTTAACGCTGATGCTCACGGCTGCACACCTGCCGTATTGTTATCACGCCGATGTACAAGGCATTCTCGCTGCATTCTACAGTAGCAAATCTATTTACACGCCGATGCGCATTTAGAGTGTTGTCATTTTTACACGGTGGTGCTGTCATATAGTTACTGCTTACCTGTATACCGTGTTAAGTTAGCATGAGCTTATTAAATATTTAAACGCCATTTTACCTTTTGCTGCTTCTGCACACGACACATAATTGTTGCTTTAGCTTTCAGCCTAGAAGAGCGTTGTGATTTATACGAGAATAATGTTATTGCTCTGATAACATTGCTTAGTATACGGTGTCTGTACAGTGAGTGCTGAAACCTTGAAGGATAAGTAAACACGGTGTTATTGTAAGGTCTGATCTTCGCACTTTCCTAGACATAACATAAATGCAGCTGCTGGCAAATCTGGCTTTAGGCGCGTTTTATATTGCTTTGCAAAGAACAGATAAACACACTTGATGGTGCTTCGCATGCAGAGAGCTGGTGGAAGACGATATGATCCTCTGCCACTGAGAGATTGAGGTATGGGGTCGCCCTGCTAAAGCCCAAAGAGACCTTCTTAGATATAATATAATATACTAGTTAGGGAGGGTGAGAATTAGGTGTTGTTAACTCCTATTCATTTCAACATGTTAGCATGTTGTCACCTTTTGCATTTTATGGACTAGTAACTATGCTGATAACATTGCTTCTTATAATACGTTTGCTTGTATTATCTAAGATACTGCGTTTGAGAACCCGGCATTAGTAAATAAATATTGCAAATATGCACGAGTCCTCATTTACTCCACGTTCTGGTTTGAAATGATTGTATTACGAAAGAGTGTGTATGTGTTCCACATGACCCGAGGTATTCTAAGATCATGTTCTGGTTTGTCTTAACATTGGGAGTTTGTTATGACCAATGAGACACTGTAGCTAGCTCTGTAAGGGGATTTTGGGTACTAAGGTGAGTTTTGGGCCATCCTAATTCACTGAGGTTCCAAATCTCTATGCACAGTTCTGTAGGAGAATGGAATCCCTGCTACATGGCGCCCATACGTTGGTGGTCTTCTATCATGGCACTTGAGTAGTAAGTCGTTCAATCCTTAACGCCTTCACTGTCGTTTCCGGAAAACGGTGGTGTCGGAAAAAACCTACCTGTTTGTGTAATAGGTCTTTTCGAGCTTGAATCTTTCTGAAACGGTTTCCTTGAATTACTACCCAGTTGTGCTACAAAGTTTACTTTGTCCTTTTACTTTCTGTGCCGTCATGGCTGCAGTGGACATTCCGCAGCATAGTCTCATTGCGGTGCGCAATCATTTGCAGCAATACAATGTACCAATTGATGGCATGGCCGTGATAATGGTGGAGAGTGGCGGAGACCGCTTACCCTTACGAAATCTTTTATTCGTGGGTGACATTTCTGGCTGTAGACGACACTTCGGGTGTGTTCCACACTTACACTCCCTCTCCTGTACCGAATGAGTATACGCCGTACAGGGCACAGGAGGTACCTATTGATGTTTGGCAGCATAGAGTTCGGTTTGGTGGCGCCTTCCCACATTCTTTAATGGCTCCGAGGTTAAGTCCTTTGTCCATTCCAGGCGCTAGTTGGCATGTTTTGGCTGGATTTACGCCTCACCCTCTGCACGGAGCATGTCACGTGGCAGAGTTGAGACGGCTACATGTTGTCTCTATTAGCGTTATTCGAGCTTTGGTGCAGTACATAACCCACAATCTTCCGGGTGGGCCCCCGGGGGGTGTGGCGCTTTCGGCTGGACAGGGCAGTATGAAGCTCAGTCCGTTAATGGTCAACGCTGTGATGGGCAAGCGTCCCCAGGATAAGGATGATTTTCCTTTCTGGCTTGCCGAGAAGTTTGACCAGCTGGAAGCGGTGTTTCCTAATACGTCTCCTGGTGAGAGACACAGGATTATGACGATTAGTTTGCCCAAAGACTTGACCCCTGAAATCGGTGACTGTGAATCCTGGGGTAAGACATTTGCGGCGGTCTATGCGAGGTGTTACGGCACTCCGTCTATGGCTGTCCTGCCTACCGTCATTAAGCGTGTTCAAGATGACCACGGACCTGAGGCTGCGGTTGAATTGGGTATGCGCCCATGTGGCACCTTTTGATGTGGTTTGCGATCTCATTCTTGCTAATGTCAAGGGGGATGCAGTGAACTTTCAGGTGGCCAATGCTTTGGTGGCGATTCCTGATGCCGAGAAAACCCTGTCAGTTACGGAGGATTATTGTGGCAGCTTATAAGACCTTGGGTCGCAATAGTAGGGGACTAAAACCTTTTTCGACTAAAGAAAAAAACGCAACCCCAAGGGCAGAAGTCTGAAACGGACGCTCAGCCCAAGTCCAAAAAACAAAATTGGCCTAAAAAACAGAAACAGGAAAAGCAACAGCAACAGGAGTCCCGTCCTGCGTCTCCATTGCCTGCATTTACAAAACGTGTATATGACTTGCGCGATCGCGCGGCGATTAAGACACCTGATCGATTTCAGTTTTCTGATCAACGCTCTCCTCGTTCCTGTCAGGACTCATCGGCCTCAGCGACCGGTGGAGGAGGAGGAGGCGGACGGTGTCGGGGTGGCAAGCAAGGACGTGATCAGCCCCGCCCGAAAAAAGGTGCAGAAAAGCAGGACGGCTCTACGCCGAAAAGACCGCAGTTTCAAAAGAAGAGTCGCCGCCTTAACAGCGAAATATGCCAAAGATAGTGAGAACACGGCTTCGGAATCAGACATGGGCTCTGACCTTGCTGGACAGCGCGGCGGAGATTACCATAGTACGGGAGGCCCTGCGTCCACTACTGAAGGTGACAGCGACTGATCGTTATGTTGTGATCGAAACTGCTGATACTAGAGTTGCTCCCCCTGGCAGACTTTATGAAATGGTCCTGCTTATTGAAGGTGACCTACAACGTACTATAAAAGGGGTATTTTGGGAAAATCTTTCGTCTACGTATGACATTTTGCTTTCGGAGGCTGACTGGCCCCCACCTTTTGTTCTCGCAGCTCCGCGAGGGAAGGAGGTGATCCTCCCCGGTTTCGCGCACACAGTTTTGAAGGAGCATGCTCTGAATTTTGCAGAAGAGTGGGCTAAGGCACTGGCGCCGGCTCTGTACCGTACACATTGTGGTTGGGATAAATTTTCCCCAAACCACGAGATTCCCTTACGTTACGGTCTCAGCCACAGCCTCAACCACAATATCCCATACGACGTGAAGACAAAAGCTTCCGTCACGGCAATCCTTGAACAATTGGAATATCAAGGTGTAATTGAAACATGTGTGTCGCCTATTAATAACCCTCTTTTTTCTGTGACCAAACCAGACGGTTCATATAGTTTGGTATTGGATTACTGGCATTTAAACTCGCATTGCCGTACCTGTGCAGTACAGAATACTCACGGCTCTGCTTTGGTGGATAGTCTTGTGCGTAAGCGTTTTAAGACCACACTATACATTTCCAAAGGTTTTTATGCCCATCGCTTGGATGGTCTAAGTTCCCAATGGACCTCCTTTACTTGCGGCGGTGTGCAAAAACAGTTTCGACGTTTGCCTATGGGCTATAAGAATAGTCCTGGAATTTTTACTGCCCGCATAGTCTCTCTTGTAGAGAGAGTGGACCCGGATGCATGCTCGTATGTGGATGACCTTTATCTCACAGACGACGGACTTTGGGAGCATCTGTGTCGCGTTGACCGCTTAATTTGTAGCTTTGCAGACATGGGTTACAAATTCAATTTTGCAAAATCGCACATTGCAGAATATACAGTGTTGTTCTTGGGCTACGAGCTCAATGATGAAGGTAGAGGTTTGGCTCCTCACTTCCTGGAGAAATGCGCACAACTGCGCGCTCCGTCAACTCTGAAAAAATTACAGTCTTTACTGGGTTTTTTAAATTTCGGGAGGACATACATTCCGGAATATGCCCAGCGTATCAAGCCTTTGTATGCTTTGATACAACCAAATTTTACCAAATCATGCTGGCTTCCTGAGCACTCAGCTATTCTGCAGTCTTTGCAGGCTGATCTGCTTACTTTGAAATTTTTACTAACTTGTGACAACCACACTAACCTGGTGATAAGAATCATCCCTGGGACGGTGGGTTTCACGTACCTTACTTTTAATGAAGGAGGCACAGTACCTATTGCTTACAAGTCACACTTGTACACTTCAGCTGAAATGCGATTTTCCACTGTGGTGAAAGTTATGACGGCTGTACAGATGGCGATTCTTAAGGAACGTGCTCTGTCACAGGGAAAGCGCATGTTGGTTGTTACCCCGTGTCCTGCCTTGGAGGCAGTTACAAAAGCCAGTGTACCGAATTCGAAAGCTTTGCACCCTCGGTGGATACAATGGGCTGCTTCCTTGACGTCCTCGGATGTAACGTTTATTTTTGACGCCTCATTACGGTCGCAGGAGTATTTACAGTATGAATTTGTTCATCCAGCTCCTTTAGCTATGCAGCCTTTGGAGGATTTCCATTGCATCATATACACTGATGGTTCGGCGCAGGTTGCGCTTGGCTCTAAACATGCCTACGTTTCCGCATGCGCCATTGTGGTCGGTGCCATGATGAACGATGAGTTCAAGTCCCGAGTCGTGCATACGCAGACTCTAGGGGACTGCACTGCACAATTGGCAGAATTTCGGGCTCTTTTGCTTGCATTGGAGTACGCGGATCCTAGTGTGGCGACTCTTATTGTGAGTGATTCCTATTACTGTGTCCAGTCTTACAATGAGAACTTGTTCTTTTGGATGCAAAATGACTTTCACGATTCCAAAGGTAGAACAATGAAACATAAAATGATCTGGGTTTGAGTGGCTGAGCTTAAAGAGCGGTTGCCACTTGTGTTTGTAATTCATACTCTTGGCCACCAGCGTGTTGGAGTTCACGCTGTGGGTAACTCGCTTGCTCATGAAGCGGCGAAATCAGCGGTATCTACATATTTAGTTGCAGCAGTTACACCGTCCAATAGTAAGTTAGATTATGACATCTTGGCGGCGGTGGCTGCCACTGAGAAGGGAGGTAAATGTCCTACGGGTTTCCCTTCGAAGTACACATACCACTTAAGTCCCGATAAGGTTCCTTATGTGAAACTTCCTGGAGTCGGGGATCGGTTGATTCCTAACTCTGATCGCAGGAATACATTGATTACAGTGGCACATGAAGGTGTGGCGTCTGCGCATGCGGGCGTCTCGGCCACTGTTTCACAGTTACAACGTTTCTGGTGGCGGGGACTGTACAAACAGACGCGCGATTATTTCCTTCAATGTGACATTTGCCAGCAGATCAAGCCTTCGACTGCGGCGCGTCCACCACAGACACAATTGTACATATCTAATAAGCCGCTAGGTTGCATTTATTTAGATCACTGCGGTCCTTTATCTTCTGATACTGCGTATAAGTACATCTTAGTAGCAGTTGATTCATGCACATGCTTTGTGTGGGTCTGGCCCCATCGCAGCGCTGATTCACGGACTGTCATAAGAGATTTGCGTGTCTTTGTAGGGATTTTTGCCTGTGGTACCTTCCATTCGGATCAGGGTCTGGCTTTCGCCTCTAAGGCGTACAAGGATGCCATGATTTCGATGGGGGTCCAAGTCAAGTTTTCGTCTCCATACAGACCTGAGGGTAATAGTGTAGTGGAACTAATAAACCGTGACTTAAAGCAATCATTGACAGCTCGAGTTATAGGCACTGGCAGAAACTGGCTGGCCCATCTCAGTGGCCTGCAGCGTGCTCTTAATAATCTCCCTAGAAGGTCTCTGGGTGGGCAGACCCCATACGAGATGCTCTTTGGTATCAAGATGTATGTCCCGGACCTTGACGGTCTAGACTGCGTGGCCCAAGCCACAGCCTTTGACGTGGATGAACATTGCAATGTTTTACAGGATCTACAAAAGACGAGATACAGTCTTGCAAAGGAACATTTGCCCTCCACATCGGATGATGCGTTGCAGATCCCGGTAGTTGGCTGGCTACCCCAAGTTGGAGAACTGGTTCGGTAGAAGATCGATAACAAGAAAGAATTTGGTCCTTCCTATCGTGCTCCGGTTCCTGTGCTTGGAGTGAAGGGCGCAAGAACAGCCATTTTACCACCACTTCCAGGTCGTAAGGAAAACAGGTTTATCTCAATTGACAATGTCAAGATACACAGAGTGGCCGATTCTTCTTAGTATGACACCGGCGGTTTCCTGTCCTTCGATGGTGAGAAATTCTGTTTTGGCCACTGCTTCTGATCCTGAGCCAGAGGTGGCCCTAGAGATGCCTACAATTCCCAGTCCTTTGAGTACTTTGCCTGGTGCTAACGTTGATGAACTTGATTACGCTTACCCAACTGACTTAACTATGCCTGATTTGCAAACACGTTTGGCCACAGAATCCAGATTTTCATTTGACACTGTTTCACATAATTCAAAAAGCCCTCACGTTTTGCTATTTATGCCTCCCTATTTAAAAAACATTTTTTGATCCCCTCTTGGACATATATTTGGCTGGTAATTTTTTCAATTTACCTTTTTAGGTCTGTTGGTTTTGTGTTTTATTTTTTTCGAATTGTCAATGGACACTATGTCGAGGAGAGAACATGCATTCGACATCTTAATGGAACTTTGGCCCCCCCTTTCCTTTTCGCATTCAGCACACAGACTGAAGAGAGACTTGGCTTTTGTCAACATCACTGCTTGGCCTGTCCTTGATGGAATTTTGTGGGATGCTGTTAAATTTCAAATCCATGGCCCAACTGAGGTTGTTAATGTCCCTAATGTGCTCAGGGTAAACATGGGGGGATGTAGTGAAACAAAACCTACATTTTGATGATTGGGATATTCAGGCCGTAGAGGCATTGTTTTCTGATTTGAAATATTATGTTGCCTTTGATGCTGAAGATTTGTACTTAGAATCTGCTAATTATGGTGAATTATTTTGCTTCCAACATTTTGGCAAACATTTTCTGCATAAAACAAGTTCCAGAAGGAGTGCTGTAAATTATACACAGTGGGAGCATTGCCCGGCTCCTTTACAAGGCAGTTCGAGTACTTTTTTGAAAAAGTACACTTATTTTACCGACTTTAATCAGTCCAATCCAGAGTCTTTTTATTATAAATTGACACAGAAGTCCATGTCCAAGGTTAGACTTACCGATACTAAATTATTATATTCGAAGTCCTTTCTAGACAAGTTGGCTGTAGAAGGCTACGAATTATGGAAGGAAAAAATTGACCTTAAATCCGTTTGAGGTTCTAAAAGTTGGCAGGTACAAGGCACTGAGGCTTTGCGCCGTGCATGTCTCATCCCGAATCATATGTTGTTTTTAAATTCTACCATTTTTCAAACCACATGCTTTGGATTGACTACTGCTAAATAATTTAATTCTCCTGCTATACCTGATTTGGAAGAATATTCTGGTTGGAGTAATAATACAGATTTTTCTATTAGAGAATTACAAACTTTTTTGCAAAATTCGTCATACAATATATCCATTTTGGATCCAAAGGGTTGGCTAGTGTGGCACAGAAGTGCAGATTCCTGCCAACGTCGTTTTATGGGTTTAGCTGATGGCTTTACCCAGGTTAGGCCCGATCATCGTTTTTTAACTGACCATTCTGTCACCACTTATTCGGTAGGCAAATTATGTCAGACCTGGCTCAAACATTCTACTTTGGCATTGGTTAAACTGCATCTATCCAAGTTGACAGATGAAGTGGATTTGAATGATTTCATAAAAGGTCCGGCTAGTGGCAGATCAAAAAGATGGATATATGCGATTTATAACGAAATCTGGAAAACCTCACAGATTGAGGCGGCTAAATGCCTTAGGGCCATTGATCAGGCTTTTTATAGGATTTATACTTTGGATAATATTGTATCTTCTGTTGTTGATATTGTGCAAGATGAATTATCTGTGTTATACCATGGTCAAAATCAATTGCGTTCCATTACATTGAAAGGCTGGAGTCCTTACCGTTTTCAGTGGCAGAAGACACTGCTGCCACATGGCTTATCCACGGGTTCATCACACTCCCATTTGCTTTATTTAAATTTACGAATTGTATGCAATATATTGCGATAGGCCAATATGAACCCCTTGGTAGTGCATTTCTACACGAGGCCTGGTCCCTCCCCTTTACATACAGATGTCTAAAAGATGGGAAAGAGGTTTATTTAAAAGGTGAGGAGTGCACCGAAACACCAGATCACTCATTAATGTGTAGGCATATCCAATTACATGGTTCCTGTAATCAGGAACGTCCAAATTTGGCCTGTGTTTTAAAAGGTACTCCGGTTCCCGCAATTGTCCCTACTTTCACTTTACTGGCGAACGGTGGTTATTTACTTTTGAATAATGAAGATTGTTGTGGGTTAATTCGAGGCATTGCTTATGTGATAACTGTATCTGAACGTGTGGTGTGTTGCAAAAACGTTCTGTATCCTCCTCCGCATGGGAATTCAGATGTTTCCATCTAGCCACAAATCCCAACCTTGACGGCAGAGTTCAATGGAATGAGTAGAATAAGAGCCATTTTGTCTCAAAAACAAGTGGCCCTGAGTTCGGCTCGTGAAACATTTGTCCTTCACATAGTCAACACCCGCACAGAGGTGCAGGCCCTATTAAATACTGACTTACCATTGCATTTCAGCAAGTTGATTCATTCAATCTTTAATGCGTCCTCCACTTCTGGCCTTGCACACTTTTTAAAAATAGTTAGCAGTGGTCTTGTGACTTCATTTGAGAAGATATTTGGAGTCATTCCTGCTTTCTTCCATTTCATATTCTCGAGCTTATTTGGTGGATTTCCTGTTTTGCTGGCGCTGGCTGCAGGCGTTCTGGTTATATTTTGTTTTATTAAAAATGGATGCCCGTCGTGTTACACGCCGCACAGCCCCACCTGGCATTATTCTGCAACAGGATGCTTGAATACTATGGCACGTTGCCGCTTGCGACTTTAAGCACGGCATATGGATTATCGTTTCGATTTTCCTATTTCACATGTGTCCAGCCTGTGTTTCATTGCCTGAGCTGCGATTTCGACTGGGCCCTTGATTTGTGTCTCTGCAAGACGGTGTCTCCTGACGTCGATTTTAATCATCTGATGAGTCCCATAGTTGCTCACAAGGTGGTTTGTTTTGGCGGAAGGATTATGTCCATGGCAGCGATGCATGGACTAATCGGTCGTTGGAACATACTCGCAGCAGCACAAGATTTCTTGGCACACAGCTTTATTGAGAACCCACCGAGTTGTCCTCTGATGATGCTAGAGGCTCCGGTGCTTGAAGAGCACGTATGTTCTTTCCCACTATTAAATTGGATGGTTGAACTGTTTTCGGATAACAACAGTGACTTCATGCTGGAGGCTGTTGCTGCTTATTTTGCATATTCAGTCCTGTCCTGAAAGCTTTCGACTTTTTTGAATAATAGTCCGTCCTTAATTGCAATAATTATTTTGAAAATTATGCGTGATTTTTTCATTACCCAGACCTATTGACTTGGTAAAAATTTTTTAATTGACTTACAAATGCGTTTTTTTAATCAATCTTTATAATTTGACCTGGCTCATTGTTCTTGAACTCAGTCTTCTCGATGTGCCCTGTGCCTTATCTTATCTTATCTTAGCCGTGCTCAGATCATGGGGGGATGTCACATAGTTACTGCTTACCTGTATACCGTGTTAAGTTAGCATGAGCTTATTAAATGTTTAAACGCCATTTTACCTTTTGCTGCTTCTGCACACGACACATAATTGTTGCTTTAGCTTTCAGCCTAGAAGAACTGGGCCTTTCCCCTGAAATTTTTCGCTTTTGCCCCCCTTATCTGAAAATGTCTCCCCCATGGGATTAAACCTGTATAGGCCATGAGTGGTGTGAGACACCTTGTTAATATGTGAAGTCATGTAATGGTGTGAGCACTTGTAAATTCCCCCCATTTGTAAAATGCACCTGACTGAAATGTACTGTGTTTAAAATGGATGCCATGGCCATGGGTTTTGCCACCGGACTGGCATAGGTCAGCGGTTTAGATAATATTACCCAGCCACCCCTAGCTTTTGGAGGGAAACCTGGCACCCAGGGTGCTCACCCCCTCGAGCCAGTTTAGGCCAGCGTTGCCAACATTCTAGAAGGTTCTGGCACTGCCTGGGTGGAGGGTATAAGTAAGGGGGATGTGCCACCAGAGAGTCAGTCAGGGCTGGGACAAGAAAGAGAGGGGACATGCTGCGAGGGGCTACCGCACATGGGCCTGTGAGCTGGGCCTTGCAACCCTGAAACCCCCACCCCCTCCCCTCTGCTGTCCCCACGGGCCACTGACAAGGGAGGGCCCCTACCCAGGTCGGTGACGCTGTTTGGACCGGGTACCACGCTAGCACTGCATGAAGAAGCGCCCAGGAGGTGAGGAGGGTGCCCCTGAGGCGGACTGTGGAACTGTTCCCCCCCACCCCCCTGTGAGGTGTGGTGCCAGGGGCTGTGCTGCAATAGTGCTGTTTTGGGGAGGTTGATTCCCCGAAGGAAGCTCTGCTGCTGTAAGGCACTACTGCCTGTCAAGCGCTATAATTGGGAAGAAGCGCTGATCTGAACTGTACAGCTGGGGAAGCGCTATAATTTGGAAGCGCTGGAAGAAGAGTTAATTTCCTACTCCCTCTGCGTGGCCTGAGAATGGAGCTGAGGTTGTAAACAGAGGGAGGAGCAGTGCGCTGTGAATAGCGCCATCTGCTGAGGAGAATCGCGACGTGTGGCCTGAGGGCCCTGTGAGGGGAATCGAGCTGGAGGAGCCTACCCTAGTTTTGGGCCGCTGTTTGCCATATAAATAATTAATCAAAAGGGAGCCTACCCCTTACTGCCGCTGAGGAGTGTTGGTGCTACCTTGCGCCGGTTGTAAATAGGCTGAAATCACCGCCGCGGCCCGGCGCTGTCGTGGGGACCCCCCCACTGCTGTGGGCACTGTTGCGGCGGCCCCCGGTGCCAGGAGAGGGCCACCGAAGTGAAGATAGGGCCGCGTTAGGCCCTGGGGCCGCCGTCACCCGCATCATGTGACAGGGGGCCCGGCCGCGTCATCGGCCCGCCCCCGCCGCACACGGATTGGCCCGCGCGGCCATGCCTGAGAGGCCGCGCAGGGATTGGCTGCCGGCCGGCAGCCCGGGAAGAGGAGCGCCCGAAGCCCTAGGTCCCCATGAGGGAGGGGGACCCAGGTGAAGTGTCTGTGCGGGGCCCCCGTGGTCAAGGGGGATCCCCGATTGCAAGCGACCGGAGCGGGAGGCCACCCGCCAGTCTGTGCCCCTGAGTGAGGGGCCGGTGAGATAGGCGGGGCCGGGGCACTCTATCGGTGCCAGCCCCGCCTCCCCCTACGAAGCGGCCGGAGGAGCAGAGTACTTGCGGGGCTCCCGTGAGGATGAGGGAGCCCCGATTGTGCCGCCCAGAGGCCGCATTGAACCCCCCGGGTCCCCGTGAGGTGGAGGGGCCCGGGTGACGCCGCGGAAAGGGGGGGGCCTCGAGGCACATTGCCGGTGCCCGCCCCCCTCCGCGGAAAGGAGCCCTGCGGCCGATCAAGAGCCCCTGAGAGCCGCCGCAGAGGGTCAGAGCCCATGGGAGAAGGTGGGAGGGGGGCCTCGAGGCACATTGTCGGTGCCTGGCCCCTCCGCAGGGAAGATCCGGCTCCTGGAGAGGGAGAGAGTGCCCCGCGTGTTCCCTGCACCAGCCTTGAAGAAAAGGAGTGCCAGGAGTAGCCCGGTGAGTGGGGCCCTATTCAAACTGTGTGAGGGGGTGGAGTGGGCAACGGGGCACAGGGTCGGTGTCCGCCCCCCATGAGCCCCCCCCACCCCCCATGACTTGGGAAATTAGAGACCTTGGATGGTAAACTTACCCTGGACTGAACAACAGCCTGAAGAGTGAACTGGTGTAGGCTGGAGGTTAATACTGTGCCCCTGGGTCCCCCAAGGAATCATTAAAACCCCTAGAGCTAGGGCCAGGACTTATGTTAATGCTGGGTTGATGTTCAGGCCGATGGTTTCGCGCCCAGTGTGCTTATGGCCTAGTGTTAATGCCCCTGTTAGTGGTGGGCATCCCCATGTGTTATGCTGCTGAGGCCGACTGCCCTTTTAGGGAAGTGTTGGTCGCCTGAAGAGGTATTTAGGGTGGCCCTAGTGACCTGTTTATTCCTGCACAGTGACCAGGTAATAGGAAATGGTTGATTGGTCGTGACCAGTCACTACCGTTACTGATGCCAATGTATGTTGATGTTACACGCCAGCTAGGTGATCCTACGCTGATTCCAGGTTGTTAGACAACTAAGGTTGTGGGCCCCTGCGGATGTTATATACCTGCCTGAAGGAGCCGAATGTACGCACTGGTGAGGTGCACAATGTGTTAGATGCTAGGGTATTGCTCAGGAATAATGCACCAGTGTTGAAATGCTTGTGGTTAAATGCCTAATGTCACAGCGTAATGTGTATGCCTAAGGTTCAATTGCATTCAAGGTGCCTACTACCCTGATGAGATGGTCGCCTCCCTGGCCTAAGGTGATGAGACTGATATCTAATGTTAATGTGCCCTTTTACTGCAGGTGTTCTGCCCCGGTGCTGGCCTGACGTGTCATTCCAGGCCCCTGGTTATATCCCATTGCTGATTTATTACAGGTGTTCCCGTCTGTTGGGATTTACAGTGATGCCATGAAGTTTTCCTTTACAGGGGTTGGGTTGGAGTTAAACTGCTAAGGATGAGAGCCTGAGTTGGCCCCGCCATGGTGACCCCAGGTTTAATGACAAATTTAATCACCTTCTTTATTTCAGCCATGGACTTACAGACTCAGCCCTTACTTCCCATGTAAACAATCCCCCTTGACTGTAGTGTAGTTCCTATTTTCCCTATAGGCCCTGCGCATTGGAATAACATAAACCGCAGTGTAGACGTAGAAGTGCAGTCTTCTAGGTCTCTACTGACTATGTTAAACTTAAATGGGTTTGTACTAGCTAGCTCAGAGGTCACTGGAAACTTTCTTGACTGAATAGGAAGTGATCAGCTTCCCTGGCTCAGACAAGAAGAGATTCAGTTTTCCAACAACCGCATTAACATGACAACTTTGCTCCTCAGAATAAGAGTCAATCTCTAGAGTCGTGTGAAAAAATAGACAGCTATTTCACTCAGTCAGTTGTGCAGGAATTACTTTCACCTGGATGCAGAGAAGAGAGAGACGGGCGTTTTCAATAAAAGGTATTATTTATTGAACAGTCTTCCTTCTCATGCAAGAGAAATGAATTTCCACAATTGCAAGACTTGTTATTATAAAAAGTGCGTACAGTAAAAGGAGTATTGCGAAATAATACAGTAAAAGCATTGATATGGTTTCTTAGCCATATAATAGTTAAAAATGAGTAAAATATATACATTTATATATACATTTGGCTAACGTCCTCAACTGGTGTTTCTTAACTATGCCTACCCCAGTGTACCTGACCTAAGCCTAATACTTGGGAGGGAGTAAGTAAGTAGCAGATTAAGTTAAGTTGGTTTTGCCAAGGGTTTGGCATGCAGAGAGCTGGTGGAAGACGATATGATCCTCTACCACTGAGAGATTGAGGTATGGGGTCGCCCTGCTAAAGCCCAAAGAGACCTTCTTAGATATAATATAATATACTAGTTAGGGAGGGTTAGAATTAGGTGTTCACTCCTATTCATTTCAACATGTTAGCATGTTGTCACCTTTTGCATTTTATGGACTAGTAACTATGCTGATAACATTGCTTCTTCTAATACGTTTGCTTGTATTATCTAAAATACTGTGTTTGAGAACCCGGCATTAGTAAATAAATATTTCAAATATGCACGAGTCCTCATTTACTCCATGTTCTGGTTTGAAATGATTGTATAACGAAAGAGTGTCTGTGTTCCACGTGACCTGAGGTATTCTAACATCATGTTCTGGTTCGTCTAAACATTGGGAGTTTGTTATGACCAATGAGACACTGTAGTTAGCTTGGTAAGGGGATTTTGGGTACTAAGGTGAGTTTTGGGCCATCCTAATTCACTGAGGTTCCAAATCTCTATGCACAGTTCTGTAGGAGAATGGAATCCCTGCTACAGTGCCTGGCGCGTGTACAAGGTACAAGTACACGATATTTTGAGTGCCAGATTTCTCAATGGATCAAAGTGACTGGCACCTTATTGTTCATTCTGTGGCTTGTTTGCGAGTTAAGGTGTACACCTGTGTTTCACAGTCCTGCCACTCAAGGTGCACAATGGTGATTAGCACATCTTCTGTATTTAATCTACGATTCTGGTAGATCACAGTGGAGAATTGGTGAGTTTTATTTTTGTGTATTTTCGTGATTTCTTAATTGGTTTTCATGCATTTTAGCGCATTATAGTTTCATTGTAATTGTGATTAATTGTTGGATGGTCATAGTTTTTAGGTCTCGCCTAGAGTTGCTGCGCATGCTCTGCTCGCTCGGCGAGACATCTAGTGAGAGTAGATTTCAGAGGCATCACCGTTTATGCTAAACGGTGGCCTGCTATTAGGAAATGAGGTATTTTTGTTGCCGCCCTTTCCCCTTTTCATCCGGACAGGATTGTCTGCTTTGCTGCTGTCACAAAACAATTTCTTATCTTTAGGGGGGCCATCTGTTTGTAATTAGCAGTATCCGTTTGCTTGTTTTTGTATCGCGTCCGTCCGAGTCTGGATGCGCTGGGGGCATCTGTTTTTTCGCATCCGTGTAATGCTTGATTTTGGTAGGCAGAGCGGCAGCTTGTTATTATTTGGAGTGAACACATGCCTTGTGTACCACTTCCACGATTTCATCTTGTGGTCACGAGTGAGTACCTGAAGCAAGATTTTGCGTTTGCTTTCTGTTGGAAGTAGATTCTTCGCAGAAAAAGCATTGATCGTCTTCTGTTTGTGCTACTGTAGTTTAATGTACCTAGAACTGCCCAGGGGCCTAGTGAACAACCTATGAGTGCTTCAACATGCGGCATCCCGGCTTCTGGCTGCTCAGTGTAGGTAGACACATGCTGAACCAACCCTACAAAACCCTCCGTCACTGACTTCCCATAGAACTCCTTGTCACTGCACCCTTGCTCCTAAAAAAGTGTTGGAAAATACTGCCACGTGAGGTGACCCTTCTCTGCAAAGGGGACTGCGGAATTGACGCATCGCTGTCCACTGATATCTCCGGCAAAACAGCTCCAAGCCAGAACAGCAGGCAGCTTCCAGGGCAGCGGAGAGCTGGCCGATAATGTCACACCGTGACCGGAAGCAGATGGTTCATGTGCCAAGCGAATTCACATCTCCAGGCCTGGTGACTCCTGTACTGGACGCGGTGCCACCAACCAGTACCACCCCAGAGGAGTTACCCTGAAAGAGCCCGCAAGCGTACGGCGGTGGAAGTACTCACACACTCATGTCACAAATTGGTTTGTGATGTGTGGGAAATATCAGGCAGTATGAGGGTGTGTGTGTGGTTATTGCCTGTCGATGCATTTTAATTTTTGGGGTGTTGTCCGAGGTCCATCTCGTGCACATCGAAAGCAAAAAACTGTCACTTCAGCGTTACTTTCACTGCTGCTGTACAATTAAGCCAATGTGAAGCAGAAATTGCAATTTCTTTTTAAAAAAACCCCAATAAAAGCAAAAATATAAACAGTAAGGCTAAAAATAGCTATATCGGGTACAATATTAGAGAGGAAAAGCTTAATGACAGCTGCTGGATCCGGGATCCATCTGGACCCCTCTCATTTCCAGCTCTGCCACGACCTGGTGTTACCCTGAGCCGACACCATGGCCCAGCCCGCTGTTCCATTCTCCAAGAAGCGGGAGGTGTGGCACGGGGGGCTACAGAAGCGAAATATAAACTTACTCCGCCAAGCGTGGCGAGAAGCACCTATCAGCATTTTGTGAATGCTGCGTCACCTGGTACCTCGTGCCATCAACAAGTTGTACCTTTATGTTTGTCAGCACAGTGCCAATAGGTGATGTCTGGTAACCATGGTACCCATGCACTGCAACATTTTAACCGTACACCAGCCAGAGTAACAAGTCTTAGAATCATTAATCACATTGGAAACATCAGTGAATATAAAACTATACGGGTGCGAGGGTACCTGGACCTGTGGGTAGGGATGTGGTGTCACCTCTGAAAACCTCACCTGGAGCATTGCGCCCCTTCCTCGGAGGCGGCCAGTACAAGAGGACTCAACCGGAGTACTGCATGCCATTCTGAAGGCCTTATGTGAGGTATAGTGCCCAGGACAGTCACACCTGGGCATTGTGCTAATTCTGTTGCCCTCACCAAGAGAAGTGCTCTGCATGAAGCAGTAACACCATGAAGTTTGCATAGAGTCCCACAGGTCTCACCTGGACTGTTGTACACTATACAGAGGGCCATCTTACGGGTCCAGTACTGCAGGGTTTATCTGGAGTACTGTGCTAGAAAAGGCAGTGTGCTGGAGTACGGCAGCTCATAGACATTTACATTTTAAAATACATTTTGATTAGATATTATGAAGTGCTTTGCTGTTTTAGAAATTGAAAGCATTATTGTATGTTTATTTGTTAAATCGAAAATAAACATTTAAAATTAAAATAATTTGCAGTATTCAGACATATCTGATGCTGACATTATTTTACACCCATCTCCACTCACCAATTGCCAACACCAGTTGAGCACAGAACCTTCTTCCACTTCACATTCTACAGCATTATCCTCTCAAACACTTTAACACAGGGCAGGCAAATTTAACATGTTACATTCAATTTGAAACCAGCATCTGCAATGTAATAGGTCTCACATTTAAGCGAGTTTCAGCTATTGGCGTTGTAAATAATGCCTTTTTTTATATCCGGGTTTTTTAAAACCTAAGTAAGACAGTCATTTTCAATAGCAATACCACCCCCAACATACACTTTTTTTTGTGTTTTTATTTTTACTTTAATAAGCGCGGCGCCGTCTTCACGGACACCGCGCTATGCAATGCAATAGGTGTTGCTTTTGTTAATGTAAATAACAATACCTTTTAATGTTTTCAAAGGCATTGCCATTTACAATGTCAATAGCTCAAAATAATGTCATTATCAGACCTATTACAGCGTAAATGGTTGTTACTGCACTGCATTTGTTTCTTTTGGTTATTTTATTGTAGGTGCATTTGAAGTAAACTCCCAGGGAGCCTTAAATTAGATGGATTTGCTAAAGTGTAGTACGAATTTGACTGAGGAGAGGAAAGCATCTTTACTGTTTTTGTGACGGAACCGTTCCGTCACGCCCCTCGGGTGGGCTGTGTTGGTGACGGAACCGTTCCGTCACGGCCCGCTCGCCTGCGAGGCGCTGATTTCGCACCTGCGCGGCGCGTTCTATTGAGCGGGCAGGGCCGTGACGTAACCGTTCCGTCACAAGCACAGCTCACCCGAGGGGCGTGACGGAGCGGTTCCGTCACCAGCGCGGGAGCGCCGCGCGGCCCCCCCACCCGTCCCCCCTCCCGCCCCTTAGCACTGCGGCGCTTGCCACTGCAGGCGGAATAGCCGCCGCAGTGAAAGGGTTAACAGATGAAGAGAGTGCTGGATTGAATGAGCATGAAGTATGTTTAAAGAAGTTGGATTCACGTTTTCTTCCAAAGGTATCATCGGTAGTTTAGAGATTTCATTTCGGCAAGCACGTGCAAGACAAAGGGGAGTCAGTGGAAGAATACATTACTGTTTTAAGGAAGTTGGCTTCTACGTGCAAGTTTGGCCAAGCTATTGATGAGCGGATCAGTTGATGTTGCGGTATAGCTGGAGGTAACCAGTGAAGGACATTGCTGGTGAATCTTCTTCGAGATAGGAGAGTGCTTATGTGAGGGTGGGTTGGTTGAGTGTGTCCAAGGCAGCTAAGAGGTCTAGCATTTTTGGGAGGCAGGGGTCATCTTCATCTGTGGTAAAGAAAGCATTATCTGCGATGTGTACGGACCTTTGCACCCTATCCGATTTCCTCCTCTTTGACCATGTATAGGATAAGGGATTTCTATAGATTTGCATTGCTCCATGGCGAACGGTTAGAAATAAAAATCTCTGTTGAGAAATTTACGGGAATTACTGGATCTCTCCTGGGGGTCTCCAATCCAGCCCAAGAGGCAAAAGGGCAATACATCCCTTGGAAATGGAATAGATGGTGCATTGAACATGCCGACAGCAGTAGACTACCAGTACTAGGCACATCCATAGGTTTTGAAGACATTGTCTGCATTTTCGTGCACCTGCGGCCTGCTGGAAGCACATTGAAAAGGATTCATGCCCACAGCCAAGGAAGGATCATTTTCCAGTCAGAACGGTGTGGAACAGCAGTTTTTAGGGTGGCCTCTTGAGGGCAGTTTAAAGGCTGTTGACTGACTGGAAACCTTTGCCAACTCGGTTTTGAGACACCTGAAAATCACCACAACTGCAGCTGAGTGGGAAAGAGTAGACCCAATACGTGCCCGCACATACTATGCATCTGTGATGACCTCATTATACTGAAAGTGCCCAGAGGGAACGCCCATATATTTCTCCTGACCGTCAGTGAAACTTAAGACAAATAGTCATTTATGTGGAAGCACTGGAGTTTGTGCAGCCAGTTTTTAGGTCTCGCCCTGGAATTCGCATCCGAAGGATGCGTCCAGGGTCGGAGACTTATAGTTATCGGACACGGGGGAATGAGGACAAGAAACTGTCACGAGCTTTTGAAGCAGATTTGGGTGCGCGAACGCGCACGTTCCGTCCTGCGCCGCGCCGTGCACTTCCCTCCCATACTCCCAGCAAGTCAGCCTAACGCGCATGCATGCACACACACGCGCACACGCACTTACACAGACACGCAGACACCCAGACAGGCAACCCCCCCCCACAGTCACACACACACACGCATACACACAAACTCCAAGACACATACACACACACGCACGCTCACACACATACACAGCCCGCCGCCGTACGCGCGCGCACACACATGCCCCCCTCCCTCGCAGCCCAGCAACAAGGCGAAACCCCACTCACCGGCTTCCTTGGTGCAGCGGCTCTCACCGGCAGCAGGACTCTTCCTCCCTTCTTCGGCACCGGGGTGCAGGGTAGGCTCCTGCCTGCTCCGGTGCTCCAAACAATCGCGGCTCTTCCGTGGGAGGCGGGGTAGGCTCCCGCCCTCCTACTTCCTGTTTCCGGTTGTCCCACCCGGCCTGCCTGACTTCCTGGTCGCAGGCCGGCGGCGGACTGCAGCACGCGCTTAAGTTGCAAGTGAATCTCGCTGTAGGGGTGAAGATGCAATTTCTCGCTCATGCGTTAGATTGAAATAAATGAAACAGCCCACTGAATGCCCATATTAAAACTCATCCATTCATTAACAGGAACAAACGGTAGGTCAAACATAAACTGCAATCTCACGAAAGTGTCCTCGATTTCCTGCGACTGACACTGTTTCATTTATTCGGCAATTTGCACTGGACCAGAGGGCATTCGTTTGTGCATCTTATTTAGGCGGCCAGGGGAGTGCTGTTTACAGTCTGGTGGTGGTGTTTTTTTATTTTCTCAGTACTCTCTCGACTGCTTGGTCTAATCTGCATATAATTACTAGTCTCATTTTTTTCGATCTCTTCCTAGAGAAGATGCAGGTGATGTACTATTGGGAATATTGCATAGACTCAACACTTTAAGGTTTGTTGAAAGCTGTCAGTGGAATTAATTATTTCCAGAGCCTGCTGATTTCTGCTGAGGGAGGAAATGTCTTGTTGTGGCCTGCTTAGGAGCTCCAAAGACCTAAAATGTAATCCCATGGGCCCAGGACAAAACCACTCATTACTAAGGATTCACAAAATCTAATTTACTTTTCATAATCCCTGCCGATGCTTCAACCCTCCCCTTTAACCCCTCACCACCACTTTCCCATCACTCCATGATTCTTCTCGACTTTCATTAGAACGATCCCCAAGAACTTGCTGCTTTACTGATCTGCTGTAAGCGTTAGAATTTTCGGGTAAACTTTGGCCAGGTAAAAAGAGATCCATTTACAATCGTTGTCGATTTATATAATGATGATGATGTGAAAAGCTGACATGGATGCGGCACGGCACTCATGGTCCTATGTCCGAATAACCCTGCTCTATTGTTTTGTTTCTCATGTCGTGAGGGTCTCGGTGCATCCCTCCTTTTCCACCCAATTCAGTCGTACTTTATGGTCAAGTTTACTTACTGGCCGCGCCCTTTCTTTCCCCCTAATGAAAATGTGCCTGGCTTTAGTGCAGGTAAGTTTCAATTCTATTATGGACAAAGAGGCGAGGATTATGCCATTCTTCCTTCGCTTTATTTTTCAGCAGACTTTTTTTTTAACATAACAAACTACTACTCCCATAAACAGCAGGAAGTAGGAAACAAAAAGGTTCCAACAGGAGTCCTTCCACTCTGTTCACCGTCCTACATTCTATTAGTCCCTTCACTGTGTTTCCTCTTCCTTCGCGCGAACAGCTCCGTTACGAACTTCACGCATCCTGCTTGGACCCATCACTTCCTGCAACAACAGACTGCGTCAGAACCAGGCCCAATATAAAACAGGTCAGCAGAGCAACGCAAGAACCAAACAATGTTTAAGCATCCGAAGGATGCATCCAGGGTCGGAGACTTAGTTATCGGACACGGGGGAATGAGGACAAGAAACTGTCACGAGCTTTTGAAGCAGATTTGGGTGCGCGAACGCGCGCGTTCCGTCCTGCGCCGTGCACTTACCTTCCATACTCCCAGAAAGTCAGCCTAACGCGCATGCATGCACACACACACGCACTTACACAGACACGCAGGCACCCAGACAGGCACCCCCCCCCCCACAGTCACACACGCATACACACAGACTCCAAGACACATACACACACACACACGCACGCTCACACACATACACAGCCCGCCGCTGCACGCGCACACACATGCCCCCCGCCCTCGCAGCCCAGCAACAAGGCGAAGCCCCACTCACCGGCTTCCTTGGTGCAGCGGCTCTCACTGGCAGCAGGACTCTTCCTCCCTTCTTCGGCACCGGGGCGCAGGGTAGGCTCCTGCCTGCTCCGGTGCTCCAAACAATCGCGGCTCTTCCGTGGGAGGCGGGGTAGGCTCCCGCCCTCCTACTTCCTGTTTCCGGTTGTCCCGCCTGGCCTGCCTGACTTCCTGGTCGCAGGCCGGCGGCGGACTGCAGCACGCGCTTAAGTTATGTCAACAATCACAGATCCTGCTGTCATGCTTGGCCCCGAGGTTAGTATCAGCCTCATATTTAAGGGCGTGTGGAGAAAATGTTGTGAATTATTAATAGAGGTTAAGAAATTTACATATTGGTGCCCGCAGGTTGGTAGTTTAACCTATTGAAGCTTCTCAGGAGGCGCCCCAAAATGTGAGAGTTGGAAGAATCAATTGTTCGTATGCATGGACAGCCGAGACTCAGTTTGAGGATGTTTCTATATGACTGTGGATTGTATCTTATTAATGCACTACGATATGCTTGTTTTAGACGTCCACATGTTCTGCTTTTGAAGTACCTACTTTTTGCTGTCATGTTTGAGCTTGAGTTCTCATCCTGCTACAGAAACGAGAGCTTGGACACTTAAGCAGTGTAAACAGAATGTGGCTATGTTGTATATTATGTATAAACAAATGCAGTTGTAATAACCACTTGGAGGGAATCTCCAAGCTCTGACAACTGTGAGTGATGTTGCAACCCCAAGTTATGTCATTATTTTTATGTAAAATGCTGGGGCACCCCAGAAGGGGTCCCAGTGAAGAGCTAGATTGTCAAAGCTTTAAAAAAGGACAAGACCTCCCAAATTCTTCTCAGCAAAAAGACTGAGGGTTGGCCCAGGCACAGTGAAAGAGCACCCCCGTTCCCACCCTCAGATTAAATCTAAATGTAAGGTTTTTGTGGGAATAGGACATGGTGTGAGAGGCCGAATATCTGGTACTAGCCCAGTCTTGTTGCTGGTTGTCCTCAGCTGGTTAGAGCTCCCCACACTGAGACCCCCCTCACACATTTGTGGATGGAGTCACAGAGAGCCTGGGCGGTATCCATCTTGGCAGCAGGTGTGTTCAGGATCTCACACTGATCTCGTATTATTGCGCTCTCTGATACACTGAACATAATTTCACAAAAGTTCTTTAGAAAAGTTTAAGCTATTGCCATTATAAATTACAATAACTTTTATTTAAGTATTAGTTATTTAAAAAAATTAAACGCCATTGTTATTTGTAATATAATATTACAAATAGTCAATGGCTTCAGAAAACCCAAAATACTATCACAGGAAATTCCACCGTCCCAAGCCCTCTGCGACAAAATAGCGGAATATTTCGAACAGAAAATCACAAACTTTACAAAAGAGTTTCCACAGACTAGTCAACTAGCATTAAATTCAGCCGACCCTACCATCCAAAAAGATTCACCTTGTACCACTACATGGGATAGTTTTACTTTGATTAACTCAACCGAGTCCGCTCAAGCTATCTCAAAATTGAATTCAGGCTCCCCTCTTGATCCCTGTCCACCCCTACTACTCAAGGCTATAAAAGATGAGGTCAACCCAATCATTAACTCAATCCTGAACTCCTCCCTACAAACAGGAGATATCCCCGCATGCTGGAAGGTCGCGGTAGTCAAACCCCTTCAGAAAAAAGCTATTCAGGATCCTACGACACTGTCAAATCTCCGACCCATATCACTTCTCCCAGCACTATGCAAACTCACAGAGACATGTGTAAACAAACAACTTACTGCATATTTAGAGAACAACAACTTGTTACATCCCAATCAAGCAGGTTTCCGCTCTCACCACTCAACTGAATCTGCCCTTATTTTCTCAACGGAAACCATCAGAGCCGCTCTGGATCAGGGCAAAAGAGCCGTCCTGATCCTACTGGATCTATCTGCGGCATTCGACACGGTGTCCCATGATATTCTACTTCATCGCCTGAGTAGTGCAGGCATAGGGGGCACCGTGTTGAAATGGTTTACCAACTTCCTCAGACAAAGAAAACAGACTATTCTCCTAGGCCCACATCACTCTGAGGCAAGAGAAGTTCAATCTGGGGTACCTCAGGGCTCTAGCTTAAGCCCCATATTGTTTAACCTATATATGGTCCCTCTAATGAAACTTATTTCCTCTTTTGCTATCAGCTCAATAGCCTACGCCGATGACACTCAACTAGTTGTAATCCTAGATGAGGACGCGGCAATTGCTGAACGTTCCCTCAGAGATTGTCTGAAGGCCACTTTTGAGTGGATGAACATAAACCATCTGAGATGCAACACTGCAAAGACGGAAATTCTGCCCTTTGGGAAAAATAATTTGTTTTCTCCCCAAACCTGCTGGCCACCTAATGCTGAAGCCCCGCCGAGCACCATAAAGAGTGCCCGAAATTTAGGAATTAAAATTGACGAGGCACTATCCTTCAAGCAACAGACCAGTGAAGTGGCTGGCTCCTGTTTTAATATCATCAAAAGTCTTCGGAAATTCTTTGACTTCCTCCCCCTATCAGCTAGGAAAACGGTAGCGGTGGCATTGATCACATCTAGGTTGGACTATTGTAACGGACTATATGTGGGTGCCAACAAGGCCCTCCTACATAAGCTGCAGATGGTACAAAATACTGCAGCAAGGCTGGTGCTAAAAATGCCAAGAAAATCCTCAGCATCCGCAGCACTCGACACCCTCCACTGGCTCCCTATCCAAAAGAGAATTCTATTCAAATTACTGATCATTTCCTTCAGAGCATTTCATAAAAGAGGCCCTACCTACCTGATTAACAAATTTAATCGCTACCACCCCGGACGTCATCTAAGATCTGTTACTGCCAACCTAATGACTATTCCAAAGTTTCGATTGGCCACTAGAGGGGGAAAGTCCCTGGCGGTCAAAGGCTCTAGAGCGTGGAACACACTCCCATCTCAAATTCGCGAAATCTCCTGTGAGAGCAAATTTAGGAAAGCCATTAAAACCTGGATCTACAACCAAACTGCCTCCACCTGCAAAACCCTGGTCTAATATCTACTTTAGGGGCTTTTACATCTCCCTTCTGCCTATAAACCACACAAATTGAACCTAGCGCCAAGATGCTCCCCGGAGCGATAGAGCGCTATATAAAATCCCCCCAAACATAAACATAAACATAATATCAATACATCTAAGTCATGTAAATACAAAACATATTGCATTACAAATGCTATAGGTATCACATTTGCGAAAGTTATAACTATTGGCATTGTAAATGACAAAGCTATTAATTTAGGTATTTAAAAAAAAAAAACATAAATAAAAACTTTGCCATTTACAATACCAATAGCTCAAACTTTCCTAATGCGAGACCTATTGCATTGCAAATGCTTGTTACAGCTATGTAAGCGACAGTAACTTCCTACCTTCAGATGCATGTTGGAAGCTTTGCACTGACACCAGCAATGCCAATTGCGGACTAGAAACCTGATACACCACTGAGAGCAGTCGGCTGGTCTTTTAAAGTAGGCATTCTTGATCAGAACCAATTCCCTTGGCTTGGAGAACTCTCCTTCATGGGCAACCCTGGGTGATTGCACCCAGGCCTGTGTTCTACCAAGAGTGCCTCCCCTTGCCGATATTAGCCCAGTTCGGAAGGAAGCATTTGGGCACGCTGGTGTGCATTACAGCTGGTATGTATTTGTAGAAAGCACTTTAATCCTTTTCCTACATAAGTCCTTCGATTACAGTTGGACTAGCTTTGACGTTCTTTTGCTGAGTTATCTATGGATTCTGTAGACCTTAATTCTAAACTCCTTTCCTGGCAGAGATTTGCCAATCCCCCCTCTTCTCTATTTCCAGAATAATTTGAAGAGTCCTCTTTAAAGAGTGCTTTGGGAAGTAACTTTAGTTTGTGCACTCTTGTAGGCGCTATGAAATGCGACTCAGTTACATGTAAGTTGTACTCGCCATACTCGGCTCTATTACTTACTATGTTGGTTTGTGCCCCATGCATAGGTGATCCCAGCCTCCTTACACACCCTAAATCTATAGTCCCATTGTTTCATCTCACTCTCACCAAACTTGGTCTGCTAATCTTGTGAGGTCTATGAATTGGTAAACTCTCGGCATTTAATGTGCGCTCAGTTTATTTCATTTCTTGACCAGAATGTCTTTTCATTTCCTTTGGGTGATCAAATTTCGTAATTGACTGGACGGTTTTAGTCCGAATAAAGAGGAACCGTAAACACCGTGAAAGAAGCTGACGTTCCTGAACTGAAAAGTTGTATTTTGTTGCTGGGATGTTTTGCTGTTCTGAACAGATGTCTGTTATAAAGCAACATTGCATGAAATTCTTCAGGTTTCAAAAACATATGGCAAACTTTCAAAATCTCAAATTCATATTTATATGGTTCGAAATAGCTTAACCAACTGCAAGAACTGTTTCTTTTGTTTTTTGTTTGTTCTGTGCTGAAAACTTAGCAAGTGTTTCTTGTTTTCATGAATTGACCAGATTCCCAATCTGAAGACGATGCTTCCCCCATGAAACGGCCACGGCTCCTGGACACGGATGACCAATCCGATGAGACCAGTCGGTCCAAACAGAAGAGCCGGCGCCGCTGCTTCCAGTGCCAAATAAAGCTAGAGCTGGTGCAGCAAGAACTCGGCTCGTGTCGCTGTGGTAAGTCTTGTGCAGGGTCAGCCTCGCGTACTAACACTGACTGCTGATCATGGTCCGTTCACGCTCGTGTCGCTGTGGTAAGTCTTGTGCAGGGCCAGGCTCGCTTACTACCACTGACTGCTGATCATGGTCCGTTCACGGCTCGTGTCGCTGTGGTAAGTCTTGTGCAGGGCCAGGCTCGCTTACTAACACTGACTGCTGATCATGGTCCGTTCACGGCTCGTGTCGCTGTGGTAAGTCTTGTGCAGGGCCAGGCTCGCTTACTACCACTGACTGCTGATCATGGTCCGTTCACGGCTCGTGTCGCTGTGGTAAGTCTTGTGCAGGGCCAGGCTCGCTTACTAACACTGACTGCTTATAATGGTCTGTCACGGCTCGTGCCGCTGTGGTAAGTCTTGTGCAGGGCCAGGCTCGCTTACTACCACTGACTGCTGATCATGGTCCGTTCACGGCTCGTGTCGCTGTGGTAAGTCTTGTGCAGGGCCAGGCTCGCTTACTAACACTGACTGCTGATCATGGTCCATTCACGGCTCGTGTCGCTGTGGTAAGTCTTGTGCAGGGCCAGGCTCGCTTACTAACACTGACTGCTGATCATGGTCCATTCACGGCTCGTGTCGCTGTGGTAAGTCTTGTGCAGGGCCAGGCTCGCTTACTAACACTGACTGCTGATCATGGTCCGTTCATGGCTCGTGCCGCTGTGGTAAGTCTTGTGCAGGGCCAGGCTCGCTTACTAACACTGACTGCTTATAATGGTCTGTCACGGCTCGTGCCGCTGTGGTAAGTCTTGTGCAGGGCCAGGCTCGCTTACTACCACTGACTGCTGATCATGGTCCGTTCACGGCTCGTGTCGCTGTGGTAAGTCTTGTGCAGGGCCAGGCTCGCTTACTAACACTGACTGCTGATCATGGTCCATTCACGGCTCGTGTCGCTGTGGTAAGTCTTGTGCAGGGCCAGGCTCGCTTACTAACACTGACTGCTGATCATGGTCCATTCACGGCTCGTGTCGCTGTGGTAAGTCTTGTGCAGGGCCAGGCTCGCTTACTAACACTGACTGCTGATCATGGTCCGTTCATGGCTCGTGCCGCTGTGGTAAGTCTTGTGCAGGGTCAGCCTCGCGTACTAACACTGACTGCTGATCATGGTCCGTTCATGGCTCGTGTCGCTGTGGTAAGTCTTGTGCAGGGCCAGGCTCGCTTACTAACACTGACTGCTGATCATGGTCCATTCACGGCTCGTGTCGCTGTGGTAAGTCTTGTGCAGGGCCAGGCTCGCTTACTAACACTGACTGCTGATCATGGTCCATTCACGGCTCGTGTCGCTGTGGTAAGTCTTGTGCAGGGCCAGGCTCGCTTACTACCACTGACTGCTGATAATGGTCTGTCACGGCTCGTGTCGCTGTGGTAAGTCTTGTGCAGGGCCAGGCTCGCTTACTAACACTGACTGCTGATCATGGTGCGTTCACGGCTCGTGTCGCTGTGGTAAGTCTTGTGCAGGGCCAGGCTCGCTTACTAACACTGACTGCTGATCATGGTCCATTCACGGCTCGTGTCGCTGTGGTAAGTCTTGTGCAGGGCCAGGCTCGCTTACTAACACTGACTGCTGATCATGGTCCATTCACGGCTCGTGACGCTGTGGTAAGTCTTGTGCAGGGCCAGGCTCGCTTACTAACACTGACTGCTGATCATGGTCCGTTCAAGGCTCGTGCCGCTGTGGTAAGTCTTGTGCAGGGTCAGCCTCGCGTACTAACACTGACTGCTGATCATGGTCCGTTCACGGCTCGTGTCGCTGTGGTAAGTCTTGTGCAGGGTCAGCCTTGCTTACTAACACTGACTGCTGATAATGGTCTGTCATGGCTCGTGCCACTGTGGTAAGTCTTGTGCAGGGTCAGCCTCGCGTACTAACACTGACTGCTGATCATGATCTGTTCACTGGCAAGGGTATTGGGATGTGTAGGGTACCACAACATAAGGAAAATACTCTCCACCTAAAATTTGAATGCTGCAAATTTTGTCATCTCGCCTCCTAATACGAATGATGAATAAATATTTAATTGTGGCAGTGTTCCCTGTTTATCCCCCTTAACCAAATGAAAGACCTTTTTTCAAAGTGTGCATCCTCAACTTCCTCACTTGACTGACTGTACTTGTACCTACTGTTGTGAAAGACGCTGTGGTGCTGCCTTTCTTAAACCTGGTTTAGATGCATTTGCTGCTGTCAGACTCGGGTCTGATGATCCACCCTCTTTTGTGCAATCCTCAACCTCCTTTGCCCTTGTCAGCGCCTCAAATCTCCACAGTGGTCATTCATATTGGTGCCCTGCTAGGGGGCATCCGGCACAGTTGGCCATTCGATCCTGTTCTCCCATCCACCCTCCTTTTGAACTTCCCAGAGGATGATGCCGTCTCCTTTAACTCTAAACACCCACCCAAGTGCATGCCAAGTTCCACAGGCTCTAGCAGCACTCTCTTTCTGGTATAAGATGCATCATTTAAGTGCCTGTTTATTGCTTATGTCTCAATCCTGCTAAGGTTCAAGGGTGTAGTGGGAACTGTGTGGATTTGGATTGTTCTGCTGTCAAGCAGTCAGGGAAATGTTGATTATTGGTATTTCCAATCCACCTTTCCCCGCACATAGGAAACGTCCAGGGTAACAGTTGAGGAACAAAAACTTTTATGAAACAATTTTTTTTAATAATGGCTTCAAATGACGCGCACACTCGCCTACAACCGGTGGCCAGCAAAGTTTAGAAACCTGGGTTTTATTCACGTCCTAACAATCCTAAACCTGCTCCTTCACCGCCACCCCGGTAAATTCTGATCCAGCTCTGTCTTCTTAATCAGCCTATTGTTCACATAAAACAATGACACTATGCTTAGGTTATTGGGCATGGAGCAGCTCTTTGAAGCTCTTTTTTGAAGCCCTTATCTCCCCTGTTGGGCATCGCGTCATTAGTTTAGGTACCCTCGGATATCTAGGGCAAATTATTTATCAAAATGAATCAGACAGGAGTTTTATAAATCACTCCCAGCTCTCCTCAGTGTCTTGTGTGTGTGAGCTATCATGGAAGCCTCCTCCACACCCAAGGCCTCCCACATTCTGTACAGCCAAGAGCAGAGAACGGGCCCCATGAGCCTTCAGTGACAGAGGGCCTGTGCCATTTGTTTACCTCTTGTGAAGCGAACCAGTGGGGCTATGTCTGTTAGGGCCACCTAGAATTATATGTTCGAGGCATATGGGCTGCAGATGGTACATTATGAATAGATCGCCATCTGGTGTTGGGCTCGGATGATTGCACTTTGTTTTTCTCTTGGAGAGTCTTTTGTATCTTGGTGACTCCTCCCTTAGTTGGTAGTGCGCATGGGCATCGGCTCCATCCTTAGATTGTTTTTTTCCGCCATCGGGTTCGGATGAAGATCGAGACGCTCCAGATCAACTTCTGAAGAAAGTGATTTTTCGGCGCGTATTCCCTTTCCAATTCGACGGTATTGTTAGCGAACGCGTTCTTTTCCATTCCGACGCGTTACAAATTCAAAATAGAAGAGAAAAACTTGGATCTACGTCGAGGAACAAGAGACCTTTCTCGGCGCAGTCAAGCCCGGAGTCCATGGAAAGGACTCCATTCAAAAAATGTCCATCGTGTGGTGCTAAGTTCCCACACAAGGACCTACACGAGGTGTGCAACCTCTGCCTATCGCCTGAACACGAATCCAGGGACTGCGAAGCCTGCGCAGCATTCTCCTCCAAGCTAACGATCAGAAATCGTCGAGCTCGAAGGCACGAGGCTTCCAGAATGCAGGCGGAGGCGATCCCGGAGCTGTTCGGAGACGAACAAATCGAGGAAGAAGAGGACCAGTCGGGGTCGGAAGGGGACCAGTCGGAGGTTGAAGAACTCTTCGAGCAACAAACCGTGAGTGACGACGTCCCCTTACCGAAAAACCGACCCCGTGCCGTAACGACCCCGCCCTCGGGCCCGGTCAAATCGCTGAAAAAAGTTTCCGACGCCCCGCCTTCGGGCCCGGCAACGAAACCGAAACTGAAACCGAAACACTCGGAATCCCACCACGTCGGATCCGAGAAAAGGGCGTCATCGACTTCGACACCGAGGCGGCATATAAAGGAGAGCTCGGTATCGAAACATTCCATGTCGAAAAAGAAATATGATGTATCGCCCAAAAGACACTCGATACCCAAAAAGTCGGAATCGAGCAGACATTCGGTGTCGAAACCAGAAAGATCTGAGGATCGAAAACAAAAACAGCTCTCGGAACCAGGACCCTCGGTACCGATTCAAGAGCAACAAACAGATCCCAAGCAAAAGATCTTGTTTATTGACCCACAAACTGGGAAAGTGGTCACGAAGAAGAGAAAGAGTGAACAGTCAGAAGATAAACCTCTTCCTCCAAAAAAGAGAACAATGGGGACGAACATAACTCCTCCTGCTTCTCCTCGTCCTAAAGACACACCCTCTTCTCCTATTCCTCACAATAGGCCACATATTCCTACACCCTCCACACCAAGACCAGCTACACCTCAGTCAGATGTAGACAGTGATATAGGGGAGGGAGAACCTCAAGGGGATGACGAATCTATCCAGGATGAGGAAGATCCATGGGAAAATTACGATGTAGGGTCAGATGAGGACAACGACCCAGAGCTATACCCCTCAAAGCCTTCACCACCTGATGATAACACAGGTTTTGTGCAGCTCATTAATAGGGCAGCAAAATATCACAAACTAGATATGCACACAGAACCTCAGATAGAGGATTTCTTGTTAGAGACTCTACCTAGTGCACAGAGAACATCAGGTACTCTTCCTATGCTAAAGGGTCTTCTCACTCACACAGAAGAAATATTCGAAAACCCAGTGAGAGCCAGGGTGTTAAACCCAAGAATCGATAAAAAATATAAAGCGGCTCCAAAGGACCCAATATTTATTAGAGGGCATGTACCTCTAGACTCGCTGGTGGTCTCAACCGCTCGTAAGAGAGCAAACTCATTATCTACAGGAGAGGCTCCTCCACCAGATAAAGAGTCGAAGTTAATAGATGCATCAGGCAAGAGAGTAGCATCACAGGCAGCAAATAGCTGGCGTATAGCTAATACACAAGCTCTACTCGCACGTTACGACAGGGCACATTACGATGAGTTAGAAAAACTTCTCACACATCTTCCTAAAGAACATCAAAAGAAGGCAGACCAATTAATTCAGGAAGGTAAAATAATAACTAATACTTCCATTAAGTGTGCGTTAGACGCAGCAGACACTGCAGCAAGGTCTATTAACACTAGTGTCATGCTAAGAAGGCACGCATGGCTCAGAATCTCAGGATTCAAACAAGAAGTTCAAACAGCCCTACTGAACAGACCATTTGATCAGAAGACATTGTTCGGTTCAAGTACAGACGAGACATTAGAAAAGATGAAAAAGGATACAGAAACGGCTAAGTCAATGGGAGCATTGCAACAGCCAACGAACAGAGGTTCCTTTCGTAGATCCACCTATAGAGGGGGCTCAAAAAACACAGGAACAAATCAACAATCCACATCTTTCACACCAACATCACCCAGAGGTAATTCAAGAGGTAATTACAGAGGTAACAACAATAAGGGTAGAGGCCGCGGAAATAATAACAACCGCAACGCCTCAACACCAAAACAGTGACTTCATAGATCTCCCCCCAGACCACATAACACCGGTCGGGGGACGTCTACCACAGTTCCTACCTGTCTGGGAAGACATCACGTCAGACAAGTGGGTGAGACAAATTATCCAACATGGTTATTGCCTAGAACTCACAGCTACCCCGCCAAACATCCCCCCCAAACAGCGCCCAATGAGTCAGGATCATTTGACATTGTTAAGAGAAGAAGTGCTAGCACTTCTACAAAAGCATGCAATAGAGAAGGTCCCAAAGGATCAACAAGGAACAGGAGTATACTCTCTATACTTCCTGATCCCCAAAAAGGACGGGTCCCTACGACCAATATTAGACCTCAGACCTCTCAATGCTTACATAAATTCGGAGCACTTCCACATGGTCACGCTCCAACAAGTACTCCCTTTACTGAAGCAAGGGGACTTTCTTTCTACACTGGATCTAAAAGACGCTTACTTTCATATCCCAATTCACAAAGCCCACAGAAAATACCTAAGGTTTGTGTTAGAAGGACAACACTACCAGTTCAAGGTCCTTCCGTTCGGTGTCACAACAGCACCGAGAGTTTTCACAAAATGCCTAGCTGTGGTAGCAGCACACCTAAGAAGACAACAAATACATGTCTTCCCATACTTGGACGATTGGCTAATAAAGGCCAAATCCAAGGAAGAATGTCTTCACAACACACAGAAGACAATTCAACTGCTGCACCACCTGGGGTTTACGGTGAACTACAAAAAATCACACCTGCAACCAAACCAGATCCAGCAATACCTGGGGGCTACAGTAGACACAGAAAAGGCAATAGCATACCCCAACCCAATCAGAGTACAGACAATGGTCGGGTTAATACAAAAATTTCAACCACAACACTCACTACCAGCACGAGTGTTTATGCAACTATTAGGCATGATGTCCTCTTGCATACTGCTAATACCACATGCCAGACTACAAATGCGTCCACTACAAGAGTGTCTAGCGACACAGTGGAATCAGGCTCAAGGTCAGATTACAGATCTGGTGTTGGTAAACGACCGGACGTATCGCTCTCTGAAGTGGTGGAACACAGAAAACATTTCCAAAGGACGGTCGTTCCTAGAGCCAGTTCCACAAGTAATAATAACAGCGGACGCATCGCTCTCCGGATGGGGAGCGCATATGGACAAATACACAGTACAGGGGAAGTGGAGTGCGCAGCAAAAGAAGCTGCACATCAACTACCTGGAACTGTTAGCAATATTTCTAGCACTAAAAGCTTTCCAAATGCAAATAACAAACAAGGCAGTCCTGATCAGAACAGACAACATGACTGCAATGTATTATATTCAAAAACAGGGGGGGACACACTCTCTCCAACTGTCCAAACTAGCACAGGACATATGGAGATGGGCCATTCCTCAAAAAATCTACCTGTTAGCGGAACACCTACCAGGAATTCAAAATCAAATAGCAGACATCCTAAGCAGACAGTCAGAACAAGTTCACGAATGGGAACTGCACGACCAAATACTACAGCCATTCTTCCAAAAATGGGGGCAACCAGAGATAGATCTGTTTGCAAATCATCAAAACGCAAAATGCAAACAATTCGCATCCAGGTACCCACACCAAAGGTCCCAGGGCAATGCACTGTGGATAAATTGGTCCAACAAATTTGCTTACGCGTTCCCTCCTCTACCACTAATTCCACTACTGGTGAGGAAACTGCAGCAGCACTCAATGACAATGATACTAGTGGCACCCACGTGGGCAAGACAGCCGTGGTTCACCACGCTGCTACAACCCTCACAAGTACCACATCAAAAGCTAAGATTATTACCCATGCATCTTACACAGAACCATGGAGAAATAATGCACCCAGATCCCAAACAACTGAACCTAGCGATCTGGCTCCTGAGGTCATAGAGTTTGGGTATTTAGATTTACCACCAGAATGCATGGAAATCATTAAACAGGCAAGACGTCCTACCACCAGAGCATGCTATGCAGCAAAATGGAAGAGGTTTGCTATACACTGTAACAGTAAGCACATCAACCCTCTGGACGCATCCACTAAACAAATCATTTGCTACTTATTACACTTACAACAATGTAATCTAGCATATACATCTATTAGGGTTCATCTAGCAGCCATAGCGGCGTACCTACAAAACAGACAACACCTGTCATTGTTTAAAGTACCAGCAATTAAAGCTTTCATGGAAGGACTCAAAAGAGTCATTCCACCAAGAAGACCACCTTCCCCAGTCTGGAATCTCAACATAGTGCTTACCAGACTAATGGGGCCACCCTTTGAACCTATGCATAGGTGTGAAATACAATTCCTCACATGGAAGGTGGCCTTCCTCATAGCTATCACGTCACTTAGAAGAGTAAGTGAACTGCAGGCTTTTACGATTCAGGAACCATTTATGCAGCTACACCAAAATAAAGTGGTTCTTAGAACAAACCCAAAATTCTTACCAAAGGTTATTTCAGCATTCCACATCAATCAGTCAGTGGAATTACCGGTTTTCTTTCCAAAACCACAAACAGTAGCGGAAAGAGCCCTGCATACACTGGATGTTAGGAGGGCCATATTGTACTATATAGAGAGAACACAAACTTTCAGAAAGACAAAACAGCTATTTGTTGCGTTTTCTCCCACACATAAAGGCAATCCCATCTCCAAAGCGGGCATTGCCAGGTGGATTGTAAAATGCATTCAAATATGCTACTTAAAAGCAAAGAGAACATTAACTGTTCCTCCTAGAGCTCACTCTACACGTAAACTAGGGGCATCTATGGCATTTCTGGGAAACATTCCACTAGATGACATATGCAAAGCGGCTACCTGGGTTACACCGCACACTTTCACAAAACACTATTGTGTAGATGTGCACACAACACAACAAGCTAGAGTGGGACAAGCAGTATTAAAAACATTGTTTCAGACAGTTGCAACAGACACGGGCGACCACCGCTAGGGAGAGAACTGCTGTATAGTCTATTCATAATGTACCATCTGCAGCCCATATGCCTCGAACGGAATATGCTACTTACCAGTATGCATCTGTTCTTGGCATAGAGGGCTGCAGAGTGGTACATGCCCTCCCAGCCTCCCCGGAAACCTGTGTCTGTTCCAACACTATCTTATTTAGATACACTTACATGGGCACTCTTATCTGTATTCTACTATACTACTCCATCTAACCCTACTATGGCAAAACAATCTAAGGATGGAGCCGATGCCCATGCGCACTACCAACTAAGGGAGGAGTCACCAAGATACAAAAGACTCTCCAAGAGAAAAACAAAGTGCAATCATCCGAGCCCAACACCAGATGGCGATCTATTCATAATGTACCACTCTGCAGCCCTCTATGCCAAGAACAGATGCATACTGGTAAGTAGCATATTCCATATGCTGGAAATATGGGCATTTGTGCGCCTACAATGTTGTATGTGTCTGTCACACACCTGTTTCCAGTAGTTTGTTACTTACAGGCAGTTCCACAACAAATTGCCCTGCAGTTTCTTCAACATAGCTCAGATGTATTAGGGTCTAAATTATGTATTTTCGCTGGGGTGTGTGGTACCAATGAGATGTAATTTTCGTGAGAAGTTCCCTATTGTGCATCCAGTGGGCTGACAGTCCGACAAATGTCTCCCCATTCTTCTTGGGCATTTAGTCTTCATATTTCCTTCTCCCATGATGTCTGGCTTCTTGTGATTGCAAAAGTCTCTTATATAGCTCTGAGAAAAGCTGCCGATCCTCCTTTTTCGCCAACAGTAACTTCTCTAAATAAGTTAGCTACCTGGATGTAAGGAGCCTAACTTCCCTAAGTGACACCCAGTGCCAATTTGTAGATAGTGCATCTTCTCAGCCTCATGGGCATTCAGTTCCTTTTCAGCTTGTTCAGATGCTTTGATCGATTAGTTTAAAATAGGATCACTTCACACTGGCATCCCTGGTCTCTCCAGAGGTCATAGTCTTCCCCAGTCGTTGTAGGCAAGAAAGGAAAGGTGGTTGGCTCCTACCAGGTTCCAACTGTATCCCAAACAGTTTATTGGTGAATAGTACAGTCCCGAAGAGCAATGGCACTTGGGTGAATAAGTTATCTTCCAGATGTGGATGTCTACCTTATCTTGGTGGGTGAAATACGAGTGTTTCTCCATTTCCTTTCTGCACCACTCGACCATGTACTGAATTGAGCCCCTTGCTAGTATATGGTCACATGCAGGATGCCCAGCCCCTTCATCTGAGTGCCTACAAGCTCGAATTCTAGTCATACTTTGCTTTTTCCCAGTCCAAACTTTTCAATGTTGTCTTCTGTTTTCCCAGCATGAGTTGTGGAGCTTGAAGTGGAAGGAATTAATTAAACAAAGGATCTTGGGCAGGATGGTTAACTTCACTGTAGCTATGCGACGTAACCATGAGAGGCCCATCTTGTGCCAGATATTAGTATCTTTTTAATAGGGGAGAGTAGAACAGTGTAGCTGTAGCTGAACGTAGCATGCAAGGGGTGTGCTATGCTTAGCCCCAAGAATGTAACCCCTATGGGGTTCCACTGAAGTGGATTTAATTTCCAGATTAATTCTTGTTGATCCTGTCACAGATCAATGCTTAGCTCGCATGATGTTTGGAGGTTAATACTCAACACTGGGGCAGCCTTGCACTTTCGTTTCCTCAAGCAGCATGGAGAGTGTTTTCACTGGGTCTATCCGAGAGGCCAGCACATTATATGTATACATATTGAGTGTTTCAGAGGCAAGAGGAGGCACCCCTGTGTCCGGATGATCATATGGAGCAACCATATACCATTCACTTAGACTCTTGCTATCAGGGAGCTATAACTACAATTGAACCATGCTCAAACCTTTCTCCATCAGATCTTCATTATGGTATGGCCATTGCACACATCAAATGCCTTCTCAACACCCATTGTGAGTAGTAAGACAGTGTTACAAGTTCTTTGAACAGTGTCTTTTCCTGGATTCGGAATTACTGAGATAGAGGCCTCTAACATTGACTGCGTAAAAGATCCCATCTGAGCAAAGCTATGAAAAACAAAACTCTACTAAGACGGGGACAATCTCCTGACAAAAGGTTCTATGGAATAATGGTGTCAAGCCATCACAATTGGCAGTTTTTTCTCTTTTAGGTCCGCCCTACCAGAAATAACCATCAGTTTTCATTGCATAGTCTAGGGACTTGATGTCTGGCTGAGGAAGACTGTGCTGTAATTAAGATATTCGATTGAATTTTCTGGGTATGGGTTCAGCTGTATGTAATGCACCGAAGGAATTCCGTAACTGGTGAGCTACATCCTGGTCTTTGACATGATCTCAACCCTTCCTCCCCTTCCCCTTATGGCTGCCACTCTTTTTCCATTTACCCTAGTTCTATACAAATAAAATATATAAATATAAAAATTAAGAACACTCTGAGTTTGCAAGTCATCTGTAATATCTGGTTTGCCCATAGGAGGGTATGCTATGCTTTACCTGTATCAACCATTTTGTCTTGTGCTTTTACCACCATCAGTTTATGCCAGATTTTAATTGTACTTGGCCTTTTGTGTGGTGCTTACAGTTCTTTAAGTTGGGAATTAGGTTGTCACATTTTTCTCTCCTTGTTATGTTTGATTTGGCTGATATATAAATACAAGTTTCCAAGACCACACACACTTTAGTGTTTCTGATAGGGTCTCTAGGTTAACATCCTATTTATAGTTATGTGCTGTCTAGTGAGTGATTGGGGTCTGTATGTCTGTTCAATGCTGTGAGCAGATTCGTGCATTGCTTAGTCTTCACATGTTTAGCATTGGTGATTCCCAAGATATAGCAATGCAAATAGGTATAAGGGCATGATCGGAGAGTGCAGTGGGCTCCATATCCCCATCAGTAGTTTTCTGTGCCAGCTGTGAGGACACTAAGAAGTGATTCAGTTTTGCGTAGATCTTGTGTTTATGTGGAATAGTAAGTGTAATCTCTCAAGTCTCTACCCCACTCGTACAATAGAGCTCGTGATAGGCCTGTTCAGAAGGCAGATCAGTCAATTGAGTGGTCCATTACTAAACTGAGATCTCCTATTATCACCTCTTTCTGGGGATCTAAAACGCTGAAATTCTGTGCGTCAGAAATGTTTACTGGTCCTCATTTGGGCTGTGCATTTTAAATATTGTAAAGATAAATTCTCCCAGTGATATTGATAATGCCAGGATTCCACCCTCTCTCTTCAGGAATGTCTTCTGGACCTTACCCCTTAATGAGCTAAACAAGAAGATGGCTATTCTGCCTTTCTTTGTGTGGCCAGACCACACATTTTGCCTCTGAAAACTTACTAACCAGGTTGTATTCCCTTCAATTTCCTCCCCACCTTTCCTCGGTAAACTCTGAGCGAGGGTTTAAGCTCAACCCCCTATGGCCCAATCACGGAACTTCCCCGTCTTCACCTTGCCCCAGGGACCCGTAGTTCCCCTCATCGTTTCCTATGGTTCCTAACTGTTTACTGAGAAGAGTTCTTGTGTGATCATTGGGGTTCTGGTTCAGGTCCTTCCAGTGAGGTGTGCCCTGAACATGGGATGTCCTTCAGTTTGTGATTTAAGGATTTCCTTGCTTGCACGATCTCCTTTTCATTTGGCTTGTGACATCCGCCCATGTTGAAGATGGGAATCCATTGACCTATCTTGGAGTTTGCTTTGAGACTGCTTAGCCTGGGTGGTTGTTCATTTTCCACCAGACCCAGAATACGCTTGCCTTCCAGATGTTTCCATTGGTAGACCAGATGGAAAGGGTGGCTTCATCTATAACTGTTTATCCCTCAAAAATTTCGTAACCTGGCAAAAAGCCCTCCTTTTAAGAAGCATGACTGCTGAAAGGTCTTGGAAAACACAAATCTAACTCCTTTCCAAAAGTAATAGTACTCTTTATCCTGCTCTTGACATTATCTCCTCCCTCACAAAGGTGAGGATGTTAGAGAGGCTGTTGTGCCTGGAAGGTGGGTGGGCACTGTTGAATTTGTCAGGTATCTGTCTTTGTTGTCCTGCTAAAAGTTGACTAGTCTGTGTGTATGTTTCTATGTTGGGTATTCTGCTCCAACTGAGTCCTCTTTAATACAGATATTCCGATATCTCAGTCAATTTTCCAATTCTTCTAAGTGGCCATGGAGTTTGACATTCTAGCCTCTTAGACCTTCCTTCTCTGGCATCACCCTTGCAGCGCTTGGATACCCCTGTGGTGATAAGCATGCAATACAAATACTGATTGATTCTTGTGTTTGTGGAGGATCTGCCTCTAAGGTCAGCCAAATCTAGATGTATACCTTCTATGTCCTTGCCAAGTTAATACTTGGCCATCAAGCCCATGCAGGCCTATGGAAAATCGTGATGCAACGCATGATTTGAGGTCCAAAGTCACCACATGTAGCCCTAGTAGTTCTGGTGTGATAGAACCCTTCACCTGCAATGTGTGTGCCTACAGATGAGCTACTATTGTTCCTAAATCAGTTGTCCCTCCCATCATTTTCCATCTATCTGACTAGTATATTGATTGACATGGGACTTACGAGGTAACACCTGGTCCAACGTAGTTCCGGTCCAGGTTCTGCCACTTGTTTTGTGAACACAAGTAGCTCGAAAAAACAAAAGGGGTTTGGCAAAACGGGAACAGTTTGTTTATTAAACATAGCGGGCGGGAGAACACTTAGAGGCACAGGATCTGGGGACTGTCTCATTTTACAATCGTTCTGTGGTCTTTTTTTATAGAGTTTATCATAGGTGATAAAGGTTTCTGGTGATCCATATCTGGTGAGAAATGTAGATTGCTGCCTTTGAAGTCATAAATGAATTGTCTAATGGTAAACACAGGTGACCTTGCATGGACACAATGTGGCCAATGGTTAACATGTCTAGATGTCAGGCATGGGGAGCGCGTGATCACTGCATGTGCTGTCCTGATTGGGTATATGTTCCTAACTCATGTGCCATCTGGCTTTATTGTGTTTTAAGAGCACGCATACCCGCTCTGGCCATGTGTTCTTTATTGGGGCTAATCTCCCTTGACCATAGAAATCTTGCAGCGTCTATCTGTGGGATTTATCTAAGGTTTCCTGTTTGTCTGCTGGCTATGTGCCATCCCACCTGTGACCTATCCATCAGTAAAACCGGGCCTAGGTCTCAGGACTTGACTGACTACATATTCACAAGTCGTGGTTGATGTGGCATTCAAAACGGGCGAATTTGTTAATAAGGACGTGATTTTGTTCTCATAAATTAATGTATCATTTTTCAATAAGGCATAGATTTTTTTTTCATATGATCATTCACCCCTCTAGTTGATTCTTCAACTACACTATCTAACTCATACATTTTGACAGTTACTTTATTTGGGGCAATTTATTCTTTATTCCCACTTTCGACAACCACTACCTTCCTCGTTTCTTACTTTCTTCCCAGTTTGAGGACAATGTTTTCACAGCAGGTGATCCCCACACTGATATCGGAGTAATAAGGGATGCTCTTTTAGATAGTTGATCTCGGCGTGGTCAGACCTAGCAAAAGCCTCATACTGTGTGAGCAAGATGCACTCCAGTGCTGAAGATGGTCTTATTTCACTGCTCACAGTCAGTTCTTTATGTTGATGGTAGATTCATTGAGAACTCGGACAGCTAAATACATGGAAAATATTTGTTTCCCTAAAACCCTCTCAGTGGCCCACAGCATCATTCTGTAAAGAGAGGATTCGTTTTGTTCGGGAATGTTGTAATTTCCCCAACACAATGTTCTACTTGAAACGCTCAAACCAATGTCCTTCAAGCATTTCTACTTCTCTGCTCATTCTTGGACAAATAATCAAAGTGCACTCCCCTTGCTTAGATTTGATGTATCATCTTTGCTATGGGAAGGATTTTAATTTCTGCCAACTACCTGCCTAAAAGCCTAGTACTTGGGCCCGAAGGACTTCAGCAGAAGTAGGCTACAGATTGTGACTGTCAATCTCTTCTCGTTCTCCCTCTTTTTTCCTCCCTCTCAACCTCTAAATAGTGTCTGGTGGGGATTTTACGTAGATTTGGGGTGCACACTTTATAAGAGAATGTTGCAATTAGTTTATTTATGATTCTTGTAAAGTGCTATTTTATCATCTTATGGTTACTTTTGTGCACTAGAAAAGATGGTGATGAGCAATTGAAGCAATGGGGGATCCAACTGGATCCAATATTCCTTGTTCATCACCTACACAGCTGATCCATGTATCAGCCTGGATAGCTCTGGTTTCAGAGATGTTCTTAAAAAAAAGGACATTTAAAGTTGGGGATCTGCTTTCAATTTTGGACTCTGACTGTTCCTTAGTCAGGGACCTTGCAATCAAAGGGATCTACCTCCATGCATTAATCATTTTCCCACCATCTTCAATGGGTTGTATGTCGGAATCACACAGGCATTTACCACAGCTGTCTCAACATGTTCTGAACCACAAATGCGTCTTTACAACGCATTCCTTTACCAAGCAAGTTGTTATAACAACTTTCCTTAGGGTAAGCGCTGGATTTTGGAATAGTGTAACCTACTATTCCAACTCTAGTCTGTGCAACAGTAGGGAAAGTATAGGACTTAACGTCTAACATCCGTTCAACAACACTTTCCTTAACACCTTGGCTGCTAAGGGGTTTTCCCGCTGTGCGCTGGAAAGTGATATATACCATTGTTCATGACAAGGTCAAAACTCGTCATAGCTTGTCTCCTTTCTGGTGAAGAATTGGCTTAGTAGTTTAGTCTGCCCTGTTCCCATGATGCACTGGGCCAGGGACAGACTGATTTGCATATAGCCAGGTTCTAAACTGGGATGGTGCAGTGAGATAAATAACGGTGATGGATCAAGCCCTGATCTTTGGACTGGGTAAGAGTGGTCTGCTTAATTCAGACACTCTGTTCATCACCACCCCCTTTTCTGAATCGTTTTTGGCCACTATAGGTGTGGCAGGGTATACTCAGACATGAGTCTTTCTCACTGCACCATCAGGATTCAAGCAAGCCGGGCCGACGATGGCTGAAATGCCAGAAACTGGTCCCCGGTAGCTTGTCTCCTTTCTGGTGAAGAATTGGCTTGGTAGTTTAGTCTGCCCTGTTCCCATGATGCACTGGGCCAGGGACAGACTGATTTGCATATAGCCAGGTTCTGAACTGGGATGGTGCAGTGAGATAAATAACGGTGATGGATCAAGCCCTGATCTTTGGACTGGGTAAGAGTGGTCTGCTTAATTCAGACACTCTGTTCATCACCACCCCCTTTTCTGAATCAAAACTCGTCATAAGCACAGGGCAGGTAAAACCCATGACGAGTTGACCTTGTCATGAGCACTGAAGGGGTTAAGGCAAATCGTTGTACCGACTGGTGTGGTAAAGGAATACGTTGTAAAGATGCATTTGTTGTTCAGACTGTGTTAAGGCATAGCCTGGTGTCTGTTAAATAGACCGTAAACTTGAACTTACCCAAAGATACCAACCAACGTTTATTTAACTTTTTCTTTATTGAACAGTTACCCAACTGAAGGTCACCACACAGGTCGACCAGGCGGTCTGGGTCTGAACGTAGTGTAACGCGGAGCCTAGTGTTTCTGGTAGCCCAGGCATTTATTGCAGTAAATCTTGTATCATTCAACCGGAAGTGATGGAGTGCCTCTAACACTGCTTCCTTTCATTATTCTCAAGATGAATTTAATTTTCTTGTAGAGCGCTAACAATCATCCAGGGTAGGATATCACGGCGCTATGCTTGCTAATGTGCATGTGACGTGGGTGAGAGCCCAGTTAGATTTATTCAGGATGGGGGAAGAGGAAAGATTTTAGCTGTTTCCTAAATGCCAGGTGGCATTCTGTGAGTCGAAGGGCTGTGGGTAGTTCGTTCCATTTGGCAGCAGCGATATGGGAGAAAGCGCGCTCGCCCATCCTAGCTCACTTTACCCGGCAGGTTTTTGCACGAGCCAAGAGTTGAGAGCGGAGGTTCCGAGTGGGAGCATAAAACTGAATCCTATTTCTAAGGATGAGGGGACCAGTTTTGTGCAGTGCTCTATGAGTAATGCACATCATTTTAAAAGATGCTCTTTGCTTCATTGGTAGCCAGTGGAGGTAACGCAAACAGCTCTTGGCCGAGTCGTATTTCCTTTTCATGCAAATGGCCTTGGCTGCTGCTTTCTGCACCATTTGGAGCTTGGTAAAAAGATGCTCGGCCATGCCTTCAAACAGGGAGTTTCCGTAGTCCAGCCTACTCTCTTAAGCATTTTTAGGATTGCGAAGCCTTTTCCGCATATGGCAGCTACATGAGTCTTCATGGATAGGGCAGTATCTATGGTTATTCCAAGGTTCCTTGCTGTTTGTGACGGGGCAGGTGGAATGCCCAGCGCTTTTGGCCACCAGCTGTCATTCCACAGCTGGGTGTGATTTCCGAACAGAAGTATCTCGGATTTATCTGCATTGAGTTTTAGACCATGCTGGTGCATCCATTCGGCCAGTTCAGCAAGACAGTTAAGTAGCCTTTCTTTGGGATTGTTTTTTTCATCCAGGATGACAGTGAGTTGGGTGTCGTCGGCATAGGAACAGATTTCCACACCCCACTTTCTGCCTATTCCCGCCAGGGATGAAACAAAAATATTAAACAAAGTTGGGCTTAGTGAGGCCCCTTGTGGGACCCCGTATTTGATGTTCCGGCATGGGGACGAGAACTTACCCATGCGTACTGATTGTGATCTCTCCGATAGGAAGGACCGCAGCCAGCCCAGTGCTTTGTCCCTGATACCTTTAGATGCTAGGGTTTCCAGGAGCAGGTGGTGGGGGACGGTGTCGAAAGCCGCTGAGAGATCCAACAATATCAGGGCAACTGTCTTTCCCTGATCAACGTGCATCCTGATGTGATCCAGCACTGCCAGGAGAGTTGTCTCCGTGCTGTTATTGGCCCTGAAACCCGTCTGTGTGATGTCCAGTAGGTTGTTTGCCTCGAGAAAGCTGGCCAGTTGTCTGTTGACCAGTTTCTCTAGGACTTTCGACAGGTAAGGAAGTTGGGATATGGGTCTATAGTTGGCCGGATTGTTAATATCTAAACCAGCTTTTTTTATGAGGGGAGTGACTGTGGCGATCTTCCAGCTGGATGGGAACTCTGCAGCATCTAACGAATGATTTAATACCTGAGTCACTGCAGGACAGATCAGGGGAATGAGCTGCCGGAAAATATGATGAGGGCAGGGGTCCAAGGGGGAGCCAGATTTGATTTCGAGCATTGCGTTGCCTACTTCCTCTTCGGAGTAAGGGCTAAAGCTAGTGCAGCAGGCTTGAGGGGAGGAGGACTCGTGATCCATCCGGCTGCCTGTTTTGGGTTTAGAGAAGGATGAATAGATCTTGTCTATTTTTTCGCAAAAGAAGTTATTCATTTTGTCGCAGCCTGTTTGAGAGGGAGTCAAATTGGATGAGAGATTGGCAGGACTGCAGAGCTCTTTTACAATTTTGAAAAGCTCGTTTGAGGAGTTCTTATTCTCTAAAATTCTGCTAGTCAACTGCAATGACGGTGATTTTAGCAACCAACTCATGGGATCATCAACCAAGTTATTCTAATCTGTTCATAATTTCAACACCCCGTTTTTCGCAGGCTGCATGCCCAATTCAGTCTGTTAAATCTTCTAAATAGCAGTGCTGCATTCAAACCCCTCTTCTTTGTTTCTAGTGATTTGGTAATTTGGATGGGTCTTTGCAGCTGTCTGAAGACTTTATGGCAGACTTAAACAAGCTTTTGCACAACTACTTGGGCTTGCTATGCTGCCCAGTTGAACGATTTGTTCTTTACTGGAAGACTCTTGAAAGCAACCTAATAAAAGCAATAAATGTACAGAACACTAAACTTACCGCTTGGGCTAAGCCTTTTCTGCCTCCTAAAAGACCAGACCAGCGTTTGTAATTTTGATTTTTGTTTTTAGCGCAGACATAATCCCGAAGTAATATTGACCCAAATGCAAAAGTCCTTCGGCAAATAAATCATAGACATCTAAGAAAGCAGTTACAAAGAATGGTATAATCAGATCTTTAGCGGCTATCGGATATTCAGTGACGAGGGATTGGAGCAAAGAGATCTAGTGGAAGCAAATTCCAAGGATTCACCGCTTCTACTTCCTCCCAAAGTAGTACGTTTAAAAGTCAGAACATAAACAAGTGACAAGGTACTAAACCTTAAATCCCTCTTTGGGATAGAACACTGACCTTTGTTAGAAAGAAAAGAACTGTTCAGCATAATGAAGTGTGTGTACTAAGTACAAAGATATATAGATCATCATCATAGGGACTGGGCGCCAATGGAGCAAGATCAAAGGAGTTGAAGTGAATTTTGACTTCTTAAAATTGAAGTTTGCACAAGGTGAACGTTTTTCACCAATTTAGCAAATAGAGCGAGATAGACAGCATTGCAGCAGTCTAATTTTGCCTATATAAATGCATTACATTTGGAACTTACTGAGCATGAGGAAAAAAGAAATGGGATCTACGACAGAATATAAAGCTGGGAATCAAAGTACTTTACAAAAGACGGACATATGCAACAATCTTATTTAACACCTAAAATGTTAACACAATTTAAGGGTGTAGGTTTAGCAGCCAAGCTGGCAGGCCAGGAAGGAGAGTTTGGGCATGGAAGGATTCTGAAAGATGCCTACATTTCAGTTTTTCTGCCATTTATTTTTAAATGGTTTTCTGTCATAGATCATTCAACTTGAAGCAGACAATTGTGCATGTTTTTAGCTTTATCCAAGCATTACGGTAGATGTCAAAAAAGAATTGGATTATCGCTTGCTTACAATACACGAGGGATCCCTCCCCGCCAGATGTACAGTGTGGACACCAAATATCCAGTTCCCAATTCACAACACCGAAACCTTCCCACTTCTCCTTGAGAAACTCAGTCTGAACCAACCAGTGATGGATGTGAGAAAATCTCAGGCTGTATGCATAAAAACAGGTTAACTGAGCATCACATACCACTTATTATTTAGGAAACAAACACTGCTGCAAACTATCAACTCCTCTAACGAGCAGAATTCATGGAAATTAAAATAAATACATGAGACCCTGGTTACCAGCAGACAGGCCCTTTCAGCATCCGCTAATTTATTTGGGGGCTGTTCATCACAAGTCAGGGCACAGACACTTTCTGCAGGGTGAACTTACCTGCTCCACAACACCAACTAGTAAGTTGAGCCCTAAAAACAAACATGCCAGAGTCAGACGTCACGAGGGATACCCCCGACATCCTTTCGGTGATGGGCCTTGGCAATTGGGCCATATTTTGGTCCCCTGGTGCATGCATCTCCCTGACCTTCCCATGACAATGCTATGAAGTAACCTTGCAAGGACTATGGACAGTCCCTATGACCCCCCAACTGCTGTAGCACTCCCCGTTCTTGAGGTAAAATGAAACCAAATTGAGAATCCACCTGACTTTTGAGTGTGTGATGCCAAAGTGTCTACCAACCCTGTGGCCAACCCGAAGCCTCCCTCCCTCCCCACGCCCCCAAACTATTCCGCCCCAACCCTACCCCATTCTTCCCCCTCACCCTGCCTGCTTCTGGCCTACCGTCAATCAAGCTGGAGCTAGCTTGAGCACATACTTAGCATAAGTCCGCTATCTAGAGTTGGACTTAGAAGTATGTAAGGTTTTTTTTTTTAAGAAGTCTTTCGAGTCACGAGGTATGGTGACTCCTTCTCTTATATGTTTATGCGCATGGTCCTCAACTCCATTGTTAGATTGGTTGTTTTTTTTGTATTCAGTTGGGTTTTTGGGTTCAGTTGTGGACTCCTCTGCTCCATCTCGACATTGTCAAAAAACTAGCATTTAGTCCTGTACCGTTGGTATTATCGATCGTGATTATTTATAGCTTACATTGGTCGCCCATCGACTCCTTCCAGCCAACCGAGGCCTGGAGGGGCAGAGCCACCTTCTCCAAATTCCGTTCAGGCCATGCCCATCTGGTGATGGAATAGACACCCTTTTGTTTTTGCCCACGCTGCTACACTACGATCCCACACACTGGGCAATACCTGGTGTGTAACTTGTGCCTTTCTCCGGATCATCAAGAATCCATCTGTAAGAACTGTAAGTGCTTCCGCTGCGCGATCAGCTCACAAGACGCACCTTCAATGACATATTTTTATCTCAAGAGTAACACCACAAGGCATACACTCGGCAGCGGACAAGTGCTCCTTCTCGCTCAGTGACAGTTCTGGGTCTAAACTTGAAATCCCATCCATTGCGACCAGAGTCAACAAAACATCCCAAAGGATAGGCAGTCTGGTTTAGAAGGACCGAAGCCCTCGCACAGGCCACCACTGCCTTCAAGCCAGGGTTGGCACAGAACAGCTGTACTGGAAACGCCTAGCCCCAGCGATGCAAAAAGCACATCGACCTCGAGTCGAGACTCTGAATCGAGAGCCCTGGCACTGAAACAAAGTACATCGAACAAGAAACATTTGGCAAAGAAACAATCAGTGCTGAAAGCCTCTTCAGAACTGAAGTACTATAATTTAGCCTAGCAGAAGGCTAACTCCGAAACTGTGGAACCCTTTCCCCTCAAGCAGCCCTCTATTGGGTGGGGTCCCCAGGGCTGTTAATGGCTCCAGGAGGTGGCTGCTCCCCCCCCCCCCTTCTCTTTCGTATGCATGGGCGGGGGATGGGGCACCCGGTGCCAAAAATAGGCTGGTTAAATGGGCCCACGTGTGTCCACCCTCAATGTAAAAAGTATTTCTCACCCAGTACTTGGCCCACCCGGGGGGCAAAGAAAAGCAAGCAAGGTAGACCACGCTTTTTTTCCCTTTCAGTTTTGCTGCAAATTCTCCACAAATGTGTTGCATAATAGAAAAAAAAAACATTTTTGCCCCCTCCCCACGCGGGGTCCCTATGGGATCCCACCACCAGGCCTAGGGCATCAGAGTATTCCTACCCTGCACCATTATGGGTTATTTGTGTTTTTTTCTTGGGACTTGGTCGAGTCCCAGGATGGCTGTCACCACTTCCTGGTTGAAGTGGTGGCAGTCAATCAGATCCCACAATGAGATCTGTCTGATCTGCGGAGGGTCTATGTCCCTAGATATCTATAATTCTTTTATCATTAATAATTCCAAAACTACCCGACAGATTTACACCAAATCACAGGAGATCTTTTTGGACTAAAATCTAGCATTCTGCCAAATTTGTTGTAATTCCATTCAGCGGTTCAGGCTGTTGTAGTGTCTAAAATCGGTATAGGAAATTGCTTGGGGAAAATGTTTTTGGTACCCTCTTTCTTCTCTGCCCCTGCTTGATGTATCACACCAAAACTTTCGAGACAGCAGCTGAAGTGATTGGCGTAGTAGTTTTTAAAAATGTTGTGAAGATTCGTCAAATGATGCCTAAGTTGTAAAATAAACGCTTCATCTATGGGAACTAGGTCCTAACTAGGACTACCTACTTGCGACCACCGATTAGACAGACATAACATAACCTGTGTATTTGTAAAGCGCATGTTCACCCCTGACAGAGCATCTTGGCGCTGAATAACAGATGTTTGTTGTTACCCAACTCGATGGTACTCATTTTATCGATCTCAAATAGATGAAAGGCTGAGTGGACCCGCCGGGATTTGAACCTGTGACCATGAGGTCGAACATAGGCCCCTGCAGTGGATGTATTAGCCCACTGAGCCACCAGACCCGGCAGATAGATAGACAGACAGATAGATATAGAAGCAACAAAAATTGGCAAGTGCCCGTGAGGCCCAAAGTGTCACCAGAGCTTTAGTATCAAATACCCATGGTTTGATACAGAGCTATCTTTCTGCATATCTGACTCAGCACACCATGTTTTCCGCAGCGTCATAACTAGACCCACTATTTACCCCTTTGTGCTGGAACAGTACCAGTGCTTTAAAAAATGGGCAGGTATTGCCTTGTACGGAGTACCTGCACTTCTCAGCACTGGTACAATACATTTAATGAGAGAGTACCGGCATTGTGTGTGACTTACTGCCCATTTATAAAACTGGGGAAACTCATTTAGCGCAGAATCGTCTTTATGACTCGAATGCAATTTTATTGAAAATTATACATTCCAGCCCTACCTCCCCCAACTGTTCTCCCCGAGGCTTAATCACTCCCAGGCGGCCGATTTTGGGCTTACCTGGACGCGTGATCCCTCTCGTGGGCGCTCTTCCCACGGTCGCCATCTTGGGTGAGTGAGGTCGGCGGGCTAGTGTTGCGCCTGACGCTTGCCTCACCCTTCAAAAGGACACGGAATCGGCGGACCCCTTTGCCTAGAGGTAGATGTTCCAGGTGGTACAAAACTCTGCAGCCAGACTTCTCTCTGGCACCAACAGGAGGAGTTTGGCCACACCGTCCTTAGATTGCTCCACTGACTGCCTATTCAAGAGCGAATACATTTTGAATCTCTCTGTACGACCCATAAAATTTTGCATGGATAGGGGCCCAAGATCCTGGAAAGTTTGATTAGACGCCACGAAGTATCCAGAAATCTCCGTTCAGCACACCTGCATCTGGCTCACATTCCCAGGATCAAAAAGGCCCGCACAGGAGGTCGTCTCTTCTCCTATATCGCCCCCAAGCTGTGGAATGCATTGCCCCTCATTTTGCACGCCGAACCTAACCTCCTCACCTTTCGGAAACGTCTGAAAACATGGCTGTTCCCCTAATTCTTTATTCCTTTCTCCTCTACTGCCTCTTTCACCAGCGCTGGAACGCTTACGGGCAGCCATGCGCTTTATAAATCCCATTTTCATTTCATTCTCAGGGGTAGACAGGTACTCTGAAGAGTCAGTGCCTGCACTTGTATGTTTAGTTTGAAAGCACTAAACAGTACTACTGCTTAATGTAGCGCTCTAGTGCTCTGAGGGTCTCCACTGAGCCCCGGAAGCACTCTTACACTTTGTATCACCTTCTGGCCAGGCGTGGCCAGAAGGCTATAAATAGACACAGGTTGCACATGACTTCCTGTCCATACCAGCAATCATTGTGTCCGTGTCTGTCTCTGTGTGACCTCAAAGGCCTTGTGTCCCCTACAGCAGGTACCAAGTGCCCACTCTTCCCAGGGCCGTGTCCAGCACCCCTATACTGGCGACGAGGGTGGGATCACATTACTCGCTCTGAACGAGAAACGCCCTCCGCCCCAGTCGCTGCACCACAGATGCGACAATCTGCGGTGCAGGAACTGGCACCCGGGAGAATCGGAACTGGCCCGCAGGAGAGTCGACGCTCGCACTCACCGGTAAGCAGCATATGCAGGAAGCTGCGTGGCACACCGGTGGCGAGAGCTCCAACTGCAGAGACGGCGTAGACGGAGGTGCCGAACAGAAGCACCCTATCGGCAAGCCCAACAGCGCAGAACAGGCCAAGCCCAGACCAGAGCAGGAATGGAGAAGAGGTAACCAGAAACATTTAGTGGTTCAAACACATCCCGTTGGTACAAGAACAAACAGTACCCCCTGAAGAATCCATGGGTAGAGAAGAAGAAGAAAGAGCCGAAGAGACAACCAACCCATTGCCAAAGGACGCCTCAAACAACTGAGCTGGGATGGGGCAGTGAGATAAATAACGGTGATGGATCAAGCCCTGATCTTTGGACTGGGTAAGAGTGGTCTGTTTAACTCAGACACTCTGTTCATCACCACCCCCTTTTCTAAATCGTTTTTGGCCACTATAGGTGTGGCAGGGTATACTCAGACATGAGTCCCTTTCTCACTGCTCCATCAGGATTCAAGCAAGCCGGGCCGAAGAAGGCTGAAATGCCAGAAACCGGTCCCCGGTAGCTTGTCTCCTTTCTGGTGAAGAATTGGCTTGGTAGTTTAGTCTGCCCTGTTCCCATGATGCACTGGGCCAGGGACAGACTGATTTGCATATAGCCAGGTTCTGAGCTGGGATGGGGCAGTGAGATAAATAACGGTGATGGATCAAGCCCTGATCTTTGGACTGGGTAAGAGTGGTCTGTTTAACTCAGACACTCTGTTCATCACCACCCCCTTTTCTAAATCGTTTTTGGCCACTATAGGTGTGGCAGGGTATACTCAGACATGAGTCCCTTTCTCACTGCTCCATCAGGATTCAAGCAAGCCGGGCCGAAGAAGGCTGAAATGCCAGAAACCGGTCCCCGGTAGCTTGTCTCCTTTCTGGTGAAGAATTGGCTTGGTAGTTTAGTCTGCCCTGTTCCCATGATGCACTGGGCCAGGGACAGACTGATTTGCATATAGCCAGGTTCTGAGCTGGGATGGGGCAGTGAGATAAATAACGGTGATGGATCAAGCCCTGATCTTTGGACTGGGTAAGAGTGGTCTGTTTAACTCAGACACTCTGTTCATCACCACCCCCTTTTCTAAATCGTTTTTGGCCACTATAGGTGTGGCAGGGTATACTCAGACATGAGTCCCTTTCTCACTGCTCCATCAGGATTCAAGCAAGCCGGGCCGAAGAAGGCTGAAATGCCAGAAACCGGTCCCCGGTAGCTTGTCTCCTTTCTGGTGAAGAATTGGCTTGGTAGTTTAGTCTGCCCTGTTCCCATGATGCACTGGGCCAGGGACAGACTGATTTGCATATAGCCAGGTTCTGAGCTGGGATGGGGCAGTGAGATAAATAACGGTGATGGATCAAGCCCTGATCTTTGGACTGGGTAAGAGTGGTCTGTTTAACTCAGACACTCTGTTCATCACCACCCCCTTTTCTAAATCGCCTCAAACAACACCACCACCGCCGCCACCGATGGACAATCAAGGACATGCCTATGCGAGAGGAAGGTGGCATTACAATCTGAGACCAAAAACCCAAGCAGAGTCGAAAGCTAGCAGACTTTGCATGTTGAACATTGAACTCATGATTTTACAAAAACACCAAGTTGGGAAGGGATGTAGCGCTCTAGTGCTCCGAGGGTCTCCACTGAGCCCCGGAAGCACTCTTACACTTTGTATCACCTTCTGGCCAGGCGTGGCCAGAAGGCTATAAATAAAGGGACGGAGGTTGCACGTGACTTCCTGTCCATACCAGCAATCATTGTGTCCGTGTCTGTCTCTGTGTGACCTCGAAGGCCTTGTGTCCCTACAGCAGGTGCCAAGTGCCCACTATCCCCAGGGCCGTGTCCAGCACCCCTACACTTAACACAATCAGTCAGAAGAGGTACAGTGGGAGGACGGAACCGAATGTATCGTTTTAAACTGAGCTCTTGGGCTGTAGCAGAGCCCCTGCTGAAGTCCAAATTGGAATGTGGGGCAGCGGTAGAAGTGGAGGGGGATCGGTGGGCACGGCGTGCCCCTACTTCTAAAAATAATTTCAGCCCGTTCCCCTACTTCTTTCTTTGAAATAAGCATCCCAGGACGGAGAGAATAGTCCTACTAAAAACGATAATTTTTTTGTCAGCTTCCTGGGGCTGCTCGCACTTCTCTGTTGACCTCCAGAGGCTGCAGCAGCCCCTCCCTGACCTCGCACAGACCGAGGGCAGGCCCATTGTCATTCCGATTGAGGCTGATTATCCCCTTTGGAATGACAATGCGCCCGCCCGCTGCCTGCCTTTAGCATATGCCAGTGAGATCTGCATGAGGTGTCTCTGGTATCTGGGTGCAGGCCATGGCTCGTTGTGCAACAAATATACAAGATGGGTCCGCAATGTGTAATCAAAACTTTAAAACAATCCCGCTTGGGCGTGAGAGGTGCACTGTGGGCAGTGTAATCTGCTGTTTGGAAAACACAACCCTGACGTCCACGACGCGGAGGAGGCGAGGAAAAGCATTACATCCGATCAAGCTATTTTTTATCGACAGTATACTTGTAAAAACACTTGTGGCTGTCAAAGGCGTGCCCGAAGGTGCTTGCTTCTTCTAATACGTTTTATGGAATATATATTTTGCTTAGTGCTCTAAGCTGTGTTTTTATAAGTGTGTTTTGCTGCTCGGTACGTGATGTATTAAAGGGGAAATCCGGGGAATATCACATTAGTCTCAACACCCAGCAGACGTAATTGAACAAGGGAACATCGTGGGATGCCTATTGTTGGGGATTGTTCGAAATACAGGTCTTGATAAAGAGAAGGGGTTTTCCTTTAAACTACCAGACCCCTTTAACTGGAGGACAACGTGATCTTAAGCCCTCCTCTGCGATCCTCTGGCCTTTAAGGTGTGAGGCTCTGCTCAGAGGAGAAGCCAGAAAATCAAAATGCCCCAAACTTTGAACTACACTTATAATGGCAAGCAGCACGTGATGTGAGTGTGCTTTGCACTCCCTAAAAGAGAGGCCTCCACTGCTCCATCCAACCAAGGGAGTTGTCAGAAAATTAGAATGTCCCCCATTTTGCAGTAAACCTCTGATGCACACCAAGCAAAATAAGTAAATGTGCCCATCTTCCACTCGAAGAAGTGACGGGGACAGGAGAAGTGACGGGACAGGAGAAGGAGAAGTGAAGTGAAGGGACAGGGGAAGGAGAAGTGACGGGGACAGGAGAAGGAGAAGTGACGGGGGCAGGAACAGTGAACGGGGCAGAAGTGAAGGGACAGGAGAAGTGAAGGGATAGTAAAAGTGAAGGGACAGGAGAAGGAGAAGTGACGGGACAGGAGAAGGAGAAGTGACGGGGCAGGAGAAGTGACGGGGCAGGAGAAGTGACGGGGCAGGAGAAGTGACGGGGCAGGAGAAGTGATGGGGCAGGAGAAGTGACGGGACAGGAGAAGTGAAGGGACCAGGAGAAGGAGAAGTGACGGGACAGGAAAAGGAGAAGTGACGGGACAGGAAAAGGAGAAGTGAAGGGATAGTAAAAGTGAAGGGACAGGAGAAGAAGAAGTGACGGACAGGAGATGGAGAAGTGACGGGACAGGAGAAGTGACGGGACAGGAGAAGTGACGGGGCAGGAGAAGTGACGGGGCAGGAAGGAGAAGTGACGGGGCAGGAGAAGTGACGGGGCAGGAGAAGTGACGGGGCAGGAGAAGTGACGGGGCAGGAGAAGTGACGGGGCAGGAGAAGTGACTGGGCAGGAGAAGTGACGGGGCAGGAGAAGTGACGGGGCAGGAGAAGTGACGGGGCAGGAGAAGTGACGAGACCAGGAGAAGGAGAAGTGACGGGACAGGAAAAGGAGAAGTGACGGGACAGGAAAAGGAGAAGTGACGGGAGAAGGAGAAGTGACGGGGACAGGAGAAGTGACGGGGACAGGAGAAGTGACGGGGACAGGAGAAGTGAGGGGCCGGAGCAGTGATGGGGGCAGGAGAAGTGACGGGAACAGGAGAAGTGACGGGGACAGGAGAAGTGACGGGGGCAGGAGCGGTGACGGGGGCAGGAGAAGGGAGGGGGCAGGACTGTTCCCATTGGGCGCAGAATCTAGACTGATTTGCATATGGCTGGGTCCAAACTGGAATGGCATGGTGAGCAAAGAAACAATGGATTTAGGCCCAGATCTCTGTACTGGGGTGAATGTATGATATTGTTCTGCATTCAGTTGTTCTTTTTGCTATATTATGATTGAGCAGCTGGCTGGCGACATGAATATGAAGGAGCCTTTGTGGGTTTCCGTGAGTCTGGATTCTCCCGAAGAGTCCCTTTCTCTTCTGAGTCCTGCTTAACACATGTGTACAGGAGGAGCCCTGTATTCATGACCTCAATGTTTGAGACAAAAAATAATCATGGATTTCTGAACATTGAGTAAAAGCATTAAGGTAACATGTTGTTCCTGCTTATATTTCACACGCTTTACATAAACCTGTATTCCCTATGACTGTTTGCTTTTTCCTGAATTAAACCTCAAACATGTTTATCCATTGTTTTAATTAAATAACGTTCTAAGCTGTAACTGGTCAGTGAAATGCTAAACGTACTAAAAATTGGTATGTTTTGCTATTTCTAGCCACGCCCCTGACTCCGCCCACTGATTGAATCTTCGGTTATTCCCGCCCTCCGATTCTCCGCCCACAGTTCCCCTACTTTTCTTTCCCCACTTCGACCACTGATGTGGGGCGTTTCACAGACCGGGTGGATTTTCAGTAGCTCCAATTTATGAAAAGGCTACATCGGGTCATTTTTGAATAGTTTTGCCAACTTCTTTCATTTCGTGCCATTCAATTGGTTGGTTGCTGGAGGCTTCTTTTGTCTGCCTGACCATCAATCCATTGATGGAATGTGTGCTCTCACGCTTGAGGCGGACTCGTTGCTTCTGCGTTTGTCAAGATGTGGTGTATTTAGATCTCCAAAAAGCTGGTACATGCAGGAGGGAAGTTACTTCTTCATAAATTCATACCCCCCTCCCCCTTGATTTCGAATATTCCAGCATTGCGATCGGCGCTGAGCTGCTAATCTTGCCTTCAGTGCATCCTGCGCAGAGTTGCTAGTAAGGCGGCACACACAGTATAGCTCGAGTTTAGCGGCCCTAAAGGAGGCGGGGGGGGGGGGGGGGGGAGGGGGTCACTGGAGTCCCCGCAGAGATGCTTTAAGCTCAAACGAAGTACTTAACTGCGTCAAAAAGATCATTTCACAAATGTACATATCTCCATGCAATCTTTTATTTTCTCATCCCCTTTCCATTCGGCTCAGGTTATTAACTGCTGACAAGGAATTCACATCTCATAAATAATGCTGAAGAGCCCGTGCTCTAGAAATGGAATGTGTTATGAATTGTGATGGGCCTTTTTGTAGCACTCGGCGCCTGGAGCAGGAAGAACAGAGGACGCCATTTTCATTAATTTCTAATGAGGCGCCAATTAAAGGCGAGAAGGGAGCCAGCCACCGAGCCTCGCCACACCCCGGGGCCTGCTACACAAACGCGGCCAAACCTCCGCCGAAAACTCCATGAAATTACCATCTCCGCCTTCCTTTCATCTTCAAAAGAGCAATTTGTAAGCCGAGTTGTGAGGCAGCGGAGGGTCTCCTCAATGGCTGCGCGCGTCGCGGAGAGGACCGGAGGAGAACCCTTGAATCCACACCAGCAGTGGGGGCGACCCTGCGGTGTGCGCAGCCTTCAGGAGCTAAGCTTGTTAGGTCCTTGTTTCTGGTTCAGATATGTCAGTCGTCGTCTGTCCTATTTTAATCGTAAATCGTTCGTAACAAACTTGACAAGTGCACAAGCTATCCCATTCACCTGTTACCTGTGAAGGACAAATATAGGCATAGCCACGAGAGAGTGAAGCTAGACATCGGTAACCCTGTGCCCCCTGGATAGAACAAGTAATTACACTAGAGAGGGTTAACCTGCCTAGAAATTAACTCTTAAGGTCTAAGAGGTCAGTTATCGGGTCCCAATATACCATAAGATGGTGGGGGATCTGCACCCAGGGAAATTGGTGTATCCCTGGCATCTCGTGGATGTATTAGTAGGATCCTCACCCACAGGTACCACCAGTGGCATGGTTCGTCCTCGAATCCTCACCCAGTGCACCTAGGTAATATATATGTATGATTTAAATAAACCGAATGTGAAACATTCGTACAGGTTTGGTCAACATACAAGCTTTTTTTCCTTTTACTTACTCAAATGCTTCAAATGATGTTAAGACTGCCACCTTTCATAGAGTCAGCACTCTAAATAGTAATGGTTTCTGGTCAGGAGGACACTATTACAAAGTGTAATTTAATGCTCGACCTACATAAAACTGTGTACTTGGTATATGTAGGGTAGAAAACCAATCCACTTTGCTTTGTTTTTTTCTTGTCAACTGTGGCACACGCATAGTCATTCCTCCTATTGGCACAAGTATCTACGTCTTCGACGGATATGGCCTGTATCTAATGCTTACTTTTTGTTTGCTTCTCCCTTCAGGTTATGTATTCTGTATGTTACATCGTCTTCCAGAACAACACGACTGCACCTTTGACCATATGGGCCGTGGCCGTGAGGAAGCCATTATGAAGATGGTCAAGCTGGACCGGAAAGTTGGCAGATCATGCCAGCGCATTGGGGAGGGCTGCTCCTGAGTGCCACAACTTGCAACCAAATGCCGTTTCTCCTAGTTCACTAATGTTAGCCTTATTTAGGACGAAGTCAGCCAGACACCCTGTACTGGGCAAGTTACAGACTACAGCCAATCAGAGTTCATTCCGTAGCGCCCTCTGCTGGCGCTCTAAGGTTCGGAAGAGGCTTATATTCACTTGTGGCTAATAATGATTTTCTTGCCTGTCGCCCATACGCAGGAGCCTCGATTATTGTTTTTGTTGGGGAATTTTCTTTTGTTGGGACTGTTACGTTTATGGTTAATGAAATCCGATAGAAGCAGACTTTTCCTTCCCAGTGTTGTCTGTTCTAAAACGCATTTCATTAAAAAGGAAATTTGAAAACTGCTGTGATGGCTATAAATCCTAACTGGCTAATCACCAAAGGGGAGCCTTGAATGATCGCCCCTGCAGTTCAGCCTTAGTTGATGTAACCTTCCAGCAGCCACCACTGCTGAGCCCAGACCCTACTAGTCATGGCTACCTTTACGAGCTGACTCTGGTGGGGTTTGTCTGACCAGACGGGATAGTGCACTTGTCAAAGGATTTACCGATACCTTGAGATCATATTTATTGTACATAGGTTGTTATGGGGAAAATGGTTTAAGACAAAGCAAATTGTGCCATCCCATAACTGTAAACTACATTTATTTCTACTTGTTATGCAATTTCTCACATTTGTTCTAATCACTGTAGCCCCTAGCTCCCACCTGCCGAAACCTGATTGGCTCGTGTTTGGCTTTTGCTGAGTGCAGGTCTCTCTGAACAAATAAGGCTAATAAACAGCACAGTAGCCACGGCTGAACTCTACAGATTGATTCTCTGTAGGGATACATATATATCTGGGGAAAAATGGACGTTTGTAGCAAACTGAATTCAGTAACAGTATTGTGGAACAACCAGGAAAAGCAGCCCTTGTCATCGTGACTGTTTACTCCTCACCTCTCAAGTGTTTGCAGGATAGTCAAAAAGGGCTATTTAGTCGTGTCTATGCATTCAGGAGCTTGCACAGAAAGGCCGTACCCATTCCCTCCAGGAACAAATGTAGCGATTCAGTGGAAAAGGCCCCCCAGGTTACAGGACTTCTGGATTTGCTTGAGATCTGTGGCTCTAGAAGCCCCGGCAGCAAGACTCTGCCCTCTGTAGATGCCACACACAAGGCGACCTCATTGCAAAATCCAAGCACATCTCCCTCTTAGGAGCTCATCGTGCAGCCAAGGAGGCTTCCAGGTACACTTCCAAAACTGCCCTTCCAGAAGAGTTTTCCTTGCATTGAACAGAGCATTTGTCACCTGATGCATGCTGGTGGGGAAAATGGGTCTCATCTGAAGGTGCAATATCACATATACTCCAGATCTTCCAGGCAGTGGTGAAAAATCTTTTTGATCTCCAAAATGTTGAGTATTTAAGGAGTCGTTGTCCTTATTTACTTAGAGGTTGTGCTTCCTTGGGGTTGGGTTGTAATTGGTTATCTGTGGCCACTAAGTTTCAGTTTGAGCCAGAAGAATGTTTCCTTGGCTATCGAACTAGCACTGTCCTTTGTAGTTTTCTCTTTAGGGTTATGTGAAGTGAAACTTTGTCTAACAGTCCCACCATGTTTTGAAATGCATGTCACCTTTGCTATGAATGGCCTCGAAATTTAATTTATTTTTGCTTAGTTCAACAGCTTTCTGCCATAGGCATCGAAGTGTAGGATGCAGCCTCTGAGTCATTTTTATTAAGAATTGAAAAAAATATTTTTGGTTTATTTTCTGTTCACCATTTGAGATCAGCAGCCAGAATTTCTAGCCCTTGGGTGTTTTTCAGGAAATATTCTCCCCATTATGGGCAGAGAAAATTGAAGATGTTCTAAAACCGCCTTCAGGTGAATTTACTTTTTAAAAAAAAAACTTTAGATGCCATCTTCACAATATCACAGCGTTTTTCCAGTTTCTTCCTTTTTTCTTTTAAACACATGGATGGACGCCAAACGACTTTTACTTCTTCATGGTGGAGTTAACCGTTGCTTCCCTTTTTGTCCTCCCGTTTCAAGCACACGGTTAGTTTAGAGGTGACTGGAGAGAACACTACTCGATAAGTTGATGTGGATTACGGACAATATTCACTTTATAAAAGAAGATTTCAAGGAGTTGTTCCTTTGCAGTATCTGTTCTGTGAAGTTTGTTAAAAGTTTAAGTTCTTGTATCTTAAAGAAAAAGAATATTCTTATTTAACCCTTTTGTGTTCTAGATTTACTTACACACGTAGCCTAGAACTGTTTTAGTTTAACATTGTAAAAATATTAAAATAATCTTGTAACTTTATTCTTTCCTCCAACCCTTGATCCCCGTGCTGAAAAAATATTAAACCAATCTGATTAAAGTTTGAATCGATTACTGACTCTTCTAACCGGTTTTGCTTTTACCTTGAATGTTGTGGGCCCGATGAGGAAATAGTTTTTACCCAATGAAGTTGAGGCACGACAGTTTTCTGTCGGAGGTCAGCTGAAAATAAAATTAAGCAGTTGAACAACTGGGAAAACAAAAGCCAGCACAACCTCCACCTCCTCTTCTACCCCAACACGCTTAATAAAGTGCAAAAGGTTCCGAAAAGAAACTGGCTGTTTACCTCATGTTTGATCTGGTCGAAAGTGGAGTTGTTTTTATTTCCCATCCATTTGGATAGATTAGGTACATGTGTTTTAAATTGAAAGTCTGTCTTTCAGCTTTTTAATCCCCTTTGAATTCTCATCTTTGTAAGTGGTCCTGTTTAACTGATAGCTTTATGTGTAAAGTGTGGTATCAATGACAACCACTTTGCACAGGGGCTACCATTACGTGCCCTTTCGTCATGCCATGTCACTGATCTTTCCATTATAAACCTTTTGTGGTACAAAAGCATGAATTTTACATTGTCACTTAGTGTCTGCTAACTTCATATACTGTTATTGTATCAGAAAATCTTCATGTTATTTTCTTAGGAAAAATGTTGTTTGATCACAGTGGGTATCGACCGACGAGTGTCTGTAACATGATTCCTATATGATGAGATCATCTCTGTTTTGTTTCTGGCACCCTCTTCAGATCTATTTTTTTGGGCTCTGTCATTCTTGAACAAAATGGAAATCTCACAAGATAAGAAAGATTGAGAAAATGCTGTGGTCATTTCCATTTGTGTTTTTGGGAATCATTTGGCATAGGTTATAAAACTGTATACTATGTGTTCGAGGCATGTGTGCTATAGATACACATGCTTTGCATACTTATGCCATCTAGTGTTGGGTTCAGATCACGAGGTAAAGTGGCTCCTCCTTTCGGTTATAGTGCGCATGGGCATAGACTTAACTGTTAGATTGTTTTCTTTCTGCCATCTGGTTCGGACGTGTATTGCTGCATTCCGGTTCAAAACAGTCCTTCGGTTTCCCCTCGGTGCGCAATCCACTGTACCCTCAAAGGTATTACCACATGTGTTTCCCTCTATACACGTATCAATTTGATCAGGAAAGTTTCCATTTCTGGTCAAAAACATCAGGTCTAGCCGGGTAGGTCTAGTCTTTTGCCGATGGAACAGACTTTGTTTCAATTCTGTCCTCGATGTCACTCTAAGTACCCTCGCACCGACCTACACCAAGTCTGCAACTTGTGCCTCTCACCGGAGGCTTGTCAGTCGTTTCGATCGAAAAAGACCCTTTGGGATCGTCCAGCTCGACGACGAGAATTGCAGCACCAAAGCACTCAATATACGCCGAATATCTTCGGAGAAGAATCCGAACAGGAAGAAGTGACGGCTGCGGAAGAAGAGGGTACTTCTCGTCCCAGATTCAGATTCTGACTTAGAAATCGAATTGGAGTCCGAGGACATTCCAATGGGACAGGATGCCATGAGCACTAAAGCCCCCTTACCCCATAAACTCTCTTCCACTAAAGATAAGGCTTCTGCACCACCTCTGCCTTTGGACCTTGGTCTGCACTGAGACGATGTTTCCGTCGTCCCAGCATTGAAACAAATAGTCAAGCCTTCTTGCTCGGCATCAAGTCGAGACAGATAGTCTTCGGATCCGAAACATTCCACTCTGAAAGACAAATCTGGTTCGGATCCGAAATCTTCCGCTTCAAAGGATAAAAGGGTCAAGTCCGGTTCGGCATTGAAACCTTTGGCACCGCAATCAAAATAAGATCGCCCAGATCCCCCGAAACCGATCTTAGATGTCATAAAGGACAGATTAGACCAGAAAAAGCTATACATCAAACCAGATACTGGACACGTTTTAGCTAAAACTCCTTCAAAAAGGAAAGTTAGTTCAAAGGACACAGGGTACAAGATTCCTCTTAAGAAAAAGGAGGACATTGCAACAAGTCCTGCCCACCCTAATTTGCCATCCCCTCCACCATTACCACAACTGCCAGCCTCAGATCCACTTCACGTAACACCACAGGGGTCTCCTCATACAAAGCCTGATTTAGGAGAAGACTATGAGGATGAACGTGTTCCTTTACCAACAGATCCATGGGATGATTATAATATTGGTCCTCCCATGGATAATGATCCAGATTTATACCATTCAAAACCATCACCTCCAGATGATAACATATCTTATCAAGAGCTGATTTCAAGGGCAGCAGCTTATAATGGAGTTACACTGCACAAAGAGGCTTTGGATGACTACTTTTTATTTGAGACTCTAGGGTCTTCACATAGAACTATTCAGTCTCCCTGTGTTGAAAGGCATGATGAGGCATGCAGATGAAATTTTTAAGGGCCCTGTTCATGCCCGTATTGTAACACCCAGAGTTGACAAAAAATACAAACCATCACCATCTGTTCCTGTTTTTATTAAAGGACAGCTACCCTTCGACTCGCTGGTAGTTTCTAATGCTCGTAAAAGAGCAAACTCACAGACCTCTGAAGATGCACCTCCCCTGGATCAAGAGTCTAAATTAATTGACGCTTTCGGTAAAAGAGTGCCTGCTCAAGCCGCTAACCACTGGCATATTGCCAACACGCAGGGTACTAGCTAGGTATGACGAGGCACACTGGGAAGAGATGGAAGGCCTACTTCAATACCTCCCAGAAGAGCACAAGAGCTAGTCCAAGAAGGAAAACTTGTATCTAATTCTTCTATTAAATGTGCTGTAGATGCTGCTGGCACTGCAGCGAGAGAATTTAACACCAGCGTTCTTTTACGTCTGCGTGCCTGGCTTAGGATTTAGACCTCAAGTTGATAAGGCTCTAGAAAAGATGAAAAAAGACACTTACGTGGCGAAATCCATGGGAGCGCTTCAGTCGCCATCAAGCAGAGGCTCCTTTCACCACTCATTTTATAAGACAGGGTCCAAAACTACATCCTCAGACCCTACTACTTCCTCATATAAGTCCAACATGCAACCCTTTTCCTCTAGAGGCTTCTACAGAGGAGGGTATCGCGGAAACTATTTCAAAGGTAGTTGTAAGAGCACACCAACACGTAACTCCCCTTCCCCCAATAAACAGTGACTTGCCTACACTCCCCTCCCCCCGCTGCTCCCCCCACCCGCGCCCCGATCATTTAACAGCTTTCGGGCAGGATTTCAACAATTTCTCCCAATTTGGAAATCCATAACATCAGACAAATCGGTGCTAGACAATATCTGACGTGGTTATTTCCTGGAGCTTACCAGCAATCCTCCCAATATTCCACCTTGCACTCACAAACTCTCATCAGAGCACCTGCTGCTTCTCAAACAAGAGGTACAAGCTCCTTTAGCAAGAGGAGCCATAGAACCAGTTCCGTTACAGTACCAAGATTCAGGGGTTTACTCTTTGTACTTTCTAATCCCCAAAAAGGACGGCACCTTAAGACCAGTTTTGGATCTAAGGACTTTAAATCCGTACATACTCTTAGAACATTTTCACATGGTCACGCTTCAACAAATAGTTCCACTTCTACAGCAAGGCGATTTTATGTCCACACTGGACTTAGGACACTTTCACATTCTGGTTCACCTAGCACATCGCAAATAGCTCAGATTTGTGATAGCAGAAAACACTATCAGTACAAAGTCTTCCATTCGGAGGAACTACTGCTCCCAGAGTATTCACAAAATGTCTAGCAATAGTGGCAGCACATCTCAGAAGACAACAGATTAATGTCTTCCCATAACAAACGACTGGCTCATCAAAGCTAAGGCACACCAAAAGTGTTTACAATGCACTCAGACTATATTAGACCTACTCCACCAATTAGGTTTCACGGTCAATGCACACATGTCTCATCTTCAGTCTTCACAAATGCAGTCCTATCTGGGAGCGCCTCTAAACACTTGCACTATTCTTGCCTCTCGTAATTCAACCAGAATTTGAAATATTTAAACTCTGCTACTACAGTTTCAGACAAATCAATACTTAAGTCAGGACTTTCTTGCAACTGTTAATGAATGACTGCGTCATGCATTGCAATAGTGTCTCATGCAAGTTTACACATGCATTCTCTATAAGTGTTTAGCACGTAGGTGGAATCAGTCTCCAGGTCAATTAACAGAGCTAGTGTTGGTAGACAGCCGCACCCATCACTCTCTGCAATGGTGGAACACACAAAACTTATAAAAAGGGGCGGCCCTTCATCGACCCTGTTCCACAGATTATACTAACAGCAGACTCCTCTCTCACAGGTTGGGGTGCCGAACTTCACAATTAGACAATTCTAGGTCTATGGGACAACAAGTACAGAACTCTACTATCTAGAGCTTCTAGCTGTGTATCTAGCACTGAAAGCTTTTCAGTCTCATCTCATAGGGAAAATTGTCCTAGTCCATACGGACAATATGATAGCTATGTGCTATGTACAAAAACATGGTGGGGGGCACATTCTCTGCAACTGTCACGCCTCTCTCAGACCATTTGGCAATTCATTACAGAGTTCATTGTCTGGCAGAGCATCTCCCAGGAGTGAACAATCAAATTGCTGACCTTTTCAGCACAAAGCGGCAACAAATACATGAGTGGGAACCTCATCCCCAAGTTCTCCTACCATACTTTCAACAATGGGGATTCCCACAAAGAGATCTATTCGCCACAGTGCACAACTCAGAATGCCCAAACTTCTCTTCCAGGTACCCACACCCTCTACCCAAAGGCAATGCCCTATGGATGAATTTGTCAGGGATATTTGCCTACGCTTTTCCGCCTCCCCCACTCCTTCCATTTCTGGTTCGGAGGCTCACACTGAATCTAGTAGCTCCCACTTGGGCCCGTCAACCGTGGTTCACTACACTCTTTGCACCATCAGTGGTGCCACATCAAAAGCTGCATCTCAATTCCAGCCTTCTCAGGCAGAACCATGTAGAAGTCAGACCCTCAAACCCCAAAGAGCTCATCTAGCGATTTGGCTCCTGAAGTCATAGTTTGGATATCTAAACTTGCCACTAGAGTGTATGACTATTCTTAAAGAAGCAAGACGGCCTACTACCAGATCATGTTATGCAGCAAAATGGAAAAGATTTGTTATATATTGTACCAATAACAATATTGATCCTCAAGATACCTTCAAAATATAATTGGTTACCTTTTGCATCTACAGGGTTCTAGTCTAGCCTACGCTTCCTTTTGATTGCATCTTGCGGCATTAGCTGCATGCTTACAAAACAGGCAACATCGATCTTTGTTCAAAGTTCCAGTAATTAAAGCCTTTATGGAGGGCCTTAAGAGTATTACCACCTAGGGTACCTCCTGCACCAGTTCGGAATCTAAACATTGTGCTTACACTGCTCATGGGTACATCTTTTGAGCCATTACATAACTGTCTGTTACAGTTTCTTTCATAGAAAGTTGCCTTCCTCATTGCGATCTCTTCATTGAGGAGAGTTGGTGAGCTACAAGCATTAACTTTAGAAAAACCATTCTTTCAACTTCATAAAGATAGAGTAGTTCTTCGCACCAACCCAAAATTCCTTCCGAAAGTGGTTTCTGCTTTTCATATCAACCAGTCAGCTGAGTTACCTGTGTTCTTTCCTCAACCTGATCCGGTAGCAGAAAGAGCTCTTCATACTCTTGATGTTAGAAGAGCGTTATTGTATTATATTGAAAGGACAAAGGATTTTCGTAAGACAAAACGGTTGCATTTGCTACATCTCACAAAGGTAATCCGATCTCTAAATCTGGTATTGCAAGATGTATTGTTAAATGCACTGAAACCTGCTATGCTAAAGCTAAAAGAACTTTATACCTCCTAGAGCACATTCCACTCGTAAAATAGGAGCATCTATGGCTTTTTTAGGTAACATCCCTATAGCTGACATTTGTAAAGCAGCAACATGGTCCACACCAATTTACCAAACACTACTGTGGCTGTGTTAGCAGGCCAACTAGATAATGTAGGGCTAGCAGTGCTAAAGACTCTTTTTCAAACGGCTGCAACATCTACTTTGCCACTGCTTTGGGAGAACACTGCTATATAGTCTATGCAAAGCATGTGTATCTCTAGCACACATGCCTCGAACGGATTATGCTACTTACCCAGCAAGCATCTGTTCTTGGCATGTGGAGCTGTAGATTCACATGCGCCCTCCCACCTCCGCAGACACCTGTAGTTGTTGCAGTTTTCATTATTTACATTGCATATGCATGGATATCTCTGTACTACACTCACCATTTTGCGGGAAAACAATACCTTGTGACTGGGAAAGACTTCTTCGAAGAAAAACAGCTTGCAAACAACCGGACCCATCACTAGATGGCAGGAGTATGCAAAGCATGTGAATCTACAGCTCCACTAGAATTATTGGCAACAGCCATCAACAGCATCAGGATCAATTGACAGTAAAAGAACCTTGGCAAAACCACCAGCACAAACACATTCCAAAGACCTTGGTACCTGGAATGTGGAATCTAGCATGATTACTACATTACCACAACATCTCCCTCCTTCCCAGAGCAAACAGAAAATAAATACATAAATACACAAATAACTGCACCAAATATGTATATACATCAAAACCAATTGTTGCTCCTACACACAACTCGAATGCTGTCTACTTCATCACTTTGTCTTGAAGCATGAATTGTCTGTTTGGACCTCACATTACAACACTGTTTTTGTGAGCAGCCAACTGCTTGATCAGGGGATGCAACATCCACGCATTCATGACTACACTCACTACTCGGCTTTTATTCCACAACTCCCATTTTCTTATACTGACCGCATTCCTGGACAACGCATCCACCACCCTCACTGGAACTCTGGAATTTGATCTTCCTTTCATGATTTGGACAGGCTCCTTAACGTGTGTTTAATCACCTACCTTTATCTCACTCATGACTTTCTTCTCTTTATGCCTAGTATGATACTCTTTTTTTCATTTTTACCTGAACTGCCACCACGCTGAAATGCATGATCTTGTGTACAGAATAAACACGGTCAGATGTGGTTGGTACTTCCTCAGCACGCAGAACATAATTTTCACGTCAGCACTGGTCCTCTCATGACGAGCAACAGGAGGAATCCATTGATTGTCGTAGCTTTGCACAATCTGGCAGCCAAATAAATTTGAAAATGTTACTTTTGAATGTCCAAGAAAAATTGCTTACTATGAAGAAATCGTACCTTATGGAAACAATAAAAATTGTAAAGAGTATAGAATTATCATCCCAGTCACCAAAAGTTTGGTAAGCAAATACTCCAAAACACCAAAAGCAGTTACTTGTGAGTAGAGTAATTGGCCACAGTCCTCAACCGCGTCAGGATCAATTGACAGTAATAATACATTGACAAAACCACCTGCACACTTACATTCCAGATTTTGGAACCTGGAATTTGGAATCTAGCCCCCACCTGTTGGGCACCGCATTTTCTTTCCTTCATAGATTTGGCTACGAAAGTCTTACCAGTCACGTTTTACGAGAGGTTCTATAGGGGTGACCTTACTTCATAGAGCCTTCCCACTCACAGTGAAGAAATGCACCAGTGACCCCCCCTGAGCCGGTTTGTAGGTAAGGAGGGCCTTCTGGAAGAGAGACAATTATGTATAGGTCCCGCCACACCTGTGTCAGAGTCCCACAAGCCTTACCTTATACTTGTGAGGCGATCTCGCAGATACGACATGAACAACCACCGCCTATCCCAGCTTACCCTAGTGGATGAGTGAATATTGACCAGGATGTAGATGGGACCGGATGTAGAAGACCGAGATGGGGCGAAAAAGGGGAACTCCTGTAACCCAAACTGTGGGCCTCGCTACGTCCCTGGAAACCCTCAAGACATTGTCTGAAATGGAAGGACAGGGGAACAGCTATTACTTATTCTGCACACCAACCCCCCTACTGCCCCAAGGACTACTAAACGCAAAAGGACAGTATGGTTACCTCGTATGTCATACCAAGGAAGTCATCAACAAGGCTGCTAGAACAAGCACTGGAGAGCAGTCTTGCACCTGGGATGACCGTGGAATTGTGGTCCAAAACTAGTACTAGCACTCCTGCGCAACTAATAAGGAAAAACCAGCGTTCCTGCGCAAATGAAGATGGACCAAAATCAAACTCCTGCGCAAATAATAAAGAAGAACCAAATGTACCTGTACGCAGATGTCCAATGAACAAGGCTTCTAAGGCGGTAAACCGGCCAAGAAAAAGCCTGTACGTACTGGCAGTCTCTTTACTGCAAAATGCTGGAGCAGCTGCCATTTGTGAGAAACGGGTTCAGATCCTCTCACGCTAGGGCGCTGACAACAGCCACGAAGGAATAGCGATCTTATCCAACACAGAATCAAATCACTCTAAAGGCTCAATCCTGGACCTTGTTATTTCTAAAGCAGGCATACTTTCTATCGCTACCGCTATTCACGTAGACTGGTCTGACCACCTCCTCATCCCATTCTCTCTTCACCTAAAACACTCTATAACTCTTGGCCAACCTAAGAGGGCTACCTCCTGGTTCTGTGACACTAAAAATATTGACACCGTTTCCCTCTGTGAATCAGCTTTGCTGTCACTTCCAAGGCTAAACCCGAACCTAGATGTTCACGATCTCACCTCCCAATGCCTCTCAGTCCTTGCAGTTGAAATCAATAACGTCGCTCCTCTCCAAAGCAAAAAGAAAACCTTGGTTCAACAAATCCCTCTATGAAGAAAGGAAGCACCTAAGACTCCTGGAGAAACAATGGAGGCAAGCACCCTCCACCGATAATTTGGCCAAGCTTCGTTCATCAAGATCCAAGTACCACAAGCACATCTTCCTTGGGAAAGCATCACACTTCAGAACTCTCCTTGATTCAGCCAAAAATAGACCCAAAAATCTATTTGATCTCATCAAGAATACTAACTGCTCTCCCCCAACCTCCACGTTGGAGGATTCTACACAGAAAGCTGCGGATTTCGCTGTATTCTTTGCCGAAAAAGTGAAATCACTTGTGGATCAGGTCGCTCATCCTACCCCTCCAGAGGAGTTCAAATCACTAGTCATTTGGCAGAACTTCGACCCCATCTCTGAAGATGCCCTCCTCAAGTGCATCCTCGAAACAAAGCCCTCCAACCATTCTCTTGACCCCATCCCTAGTGCCATTGTCATTGACTTCTATACCTATTCTCTTCCCTATTGGACCACTCTGGTCAACCTCTCCCTCTGTCAAGGCTCCCTTCAGAACTGGGCAGGTCACCCCTCTGCTTAAAAAACCCACTGCTGATGCGAATGACCTCAACAACTTCCGCCCCATCACTAACCTACCCTTTCTTGCGAAGATCACAGAAAGATGTGTTGCGAAACAACTCTCTCGTTATATCAAGGACAATGATCTTCTTGACAATTTTCAGTCCGGCTTCATCCAAAACTGCAGCACTGAAACAGCCGTGCTGCAAGTGATGACGCGCTGCGGATACTCGATTCGGGGGGGGGGGGGGTCTTGTCTTCTAATTCTCCTTGATTTTTCTGCAGCCTTTGACACTGTCAATCACAACACCCTCCTCAACACTCTTCAACAGAGAATGGGCATGGAGGGCACTGTGCTTAAATGGTTTGCTTCCTTCCTCTCCGATAGATCCCGAATGATCAAAATAGCGGACAGTCTCATCTCCTTTGGCTGTGGGTCAGGTGTTCCTCAAGGCTCTATACTTGCACCCACATTGTTCAATCTCTATTTGGAACCACTGGAAAATCTCCTAAGTAAATCCGGGGTCCACTATCATCTCTACGCAGACGACACTCAAATCTACCTCAAGGTTGCCTCCACTCACGATCTCTCCGTCCTAAGCTCTACTCTGGACTCCATTCAAAACTGGATGTCAACACATTAACGGATTCTGAATCCCTCCAAAACTGAATTACTCCTCCTCCTCACTTTCTCCTCCCCCGGTTCAATCACGATGGACCAGATGGATCTACTGAACAATAAACCCATCATTGTCGACAGCGCAAAATCCCTTGTTGTCATAATCGACGCAAAACTCAATCTACTCTCCCACATTAATTCAATTGCAAAGTCTGCTCGATACCAACTGCGCCTTCTTTGAGTGATTCGTCGCTTCTTCCCGGAACATGACCTTAAAACCCTGGTCCAATCGCTGGTCCTCTCCAGACTGGACTACTGCAATTCTCTTCTTACTGGCCTCCCCAAATCCCACCTGTCCCCCCTTAAGTCTGTTCTCCATTCAGCAGCTTGTTTCATTTATGGAGCCAAAAGAAGCGACCACATCACACCCATGTTATCCACCCTCCGCTGGCTTCCCATTGAGGCAAGATCTATCTACAAGACTACCTGCATTACCCACAAAGCCTTCGGGCTATTTGCAACCTAACCAAGCAGGATTTCGGCCTGGTCATTCTACAGAGGCAGTAACACTGGCCATCCAGAACACCTTGAGGTCCAACGCTGACAAAAATCTTCACCAAGCCCTGGTGCTCCTTGATCTGTCTGCGGCATTCGACACGGTTGACTATTCCATTCTGGTCAACCGTGTCGAACAGGCAGGCCTTAGAGATTCTGCCTTGGCCTGGCTAAAATCGTTCATATTCGAACGCACCCAGTCTGTCTGCCTAGGATCTTTCTCAGCTCCTAAAATCAATTCCTTCTGTGGGGTCCCTCAAGGCTCTTCCTTGTCCCCCTTACTATTTAATTTGTATATGCGGCCCCTCCTCTTTGCTTTAAGAAAACACAAAGTCACTGTATACAATTATGCAGATGACTTGCAGTTAGTCTTTACACTCAACTCCCCAAATGCTGTGGCGGATTTTCAAGCAACCATGACCCTAATTCAGAGCTGGATGTCTCTAAATCATCTTAAATTAAACCCGGGGAAAACTGAGCTGATTCTGCCCGGCAAGAGCGAAATCAGTTGGAGTCCTAATTTCTGGCCTACGGACATGGGCCTCCCCCCTAAGAAATCACAAACAGTAAAGAGTTTGGGGGTAACCATCAACGAGGACCTCACCTTAAAATCCCAGATCGGTACTGTGGTCTCTTCTGGTTTTTTTCAATTGAGAAAAATCAGGAAAATTGCACACCTTCTCACCCACACTGCCCTAATCCAGGTGGTCATGTCCCTAATCCTTTCCCACATTGATTTCTCAAACAGTCTCTATCTAGGCTTACCCACAGGCCAACTTAGAAGACTGCAGTGCCTACAGAACCAAGCCGCCAGACTGATCTGCAATGTTCCCAAATGGGTCTCGATCAAATCTGGCTTAGAGACCTTGCATTGGCTTCCTGTGGCTCAAAGAGCCGAATTTAAAGCCGGCTGTATCATTTTTAAGGCATTGCAAGGTAAGGGCCCCTCCTTCATCAAACAGCTGATTGGCAGATACGTCCCTTCACGCAGCTTGAGATCAGCCCACAAAGACCTACTTGAGGTACCTCGCTTTAAGAAGAAACGACAGGGAGGCAGCAGTTTTCATTTTTTAGCAGCAACCCTATGGAATTCTTTGCCGCTAGCTCTTAGACAGTGCAAGGATCTTCTTGCCTTTAGAAAGGCATTCAAGACTCACTTATTCACACAGGCATATCTGAAATAGAGACTTTCGTTTGATCCACCCTTGTTATGTTTTTTTTTTTTTATCTCTTTCCAGCGCCAAGAAGCCTCTGGGCGTATGCGCGCTTAATAAATATTAAATAACATAACATAACATAAAGCCTTGCACTACTCCTCTCTACCTGGCGAATAAACTGAAACTCTCTGGAGGCTCTAGACCATCCCGAAATGCGGAAAATCTACTGCTTGAACCTCCCACTTTCAAGAAGGAAAGATCGATGGCCCAATCCTTTTCAGGCAACGCAGTGAGAATCTGGACTGCCTTCCGCCTCCGCTCCGGACCACCACCACCTCCTCCCAGGCCTTCAAAATTGACCTCAAAGTTCTCCTCCTTCAAAGACCCTTCCAAAGTTAATTCATGCCCTCTCCATTATCTGAAGGAATACCTTTTAGTATAGGAAATTTCTATTCTCCATGACTATGGAACTTCCATCCAGTGTGTTTTTGTGGTTTTAGAGTCTGCCATTTATTGCAGTATTACCCTTTTACCTGTGTTTGGTACTCTTTTGTAACATGCACATGTCACTTTTCTCTTGTAACACACTGTTTGCAATCGCTTACATTTTGTTTGCTTTAGATACTTGCACAACAGCCACCATTGCCTACGTAACGTTTGTTCTTGTGTTTGAGTGTCCTCCATTTATTGCAGTATTATACTTCTACTTGTACGATTTTGTAACCTGCACACATGTCACTTTTGTAACCTGCACACATGTCACTTTTTCCTCCTGTAATGCACCTTTGCTACATCTTGTATTTTGTTTGCTGACGATTGTCACTTTTGCCTCATGTAATGTAACGTTTGCTTTTGTAATTTGTTCACTTGTAATGTTCTCATGTATCAATTCTGTTCCTATTGTGAATCGCTCTGACACCTTCGGGTAAAGTCCGCGCTATATAAAAATGCATAAATAAATAAATACCTACCAGCAGGAGGGCAAGCGGAGCCTGTAGTCACGTCCAGGAGGGGGTGTCAGGCTCCACCGTTCGATCCTCAGGATGGTGTAGATGTTAAGAAGCCCACCTCTAGAACGCCCCAAATCTGGCTTGTGACACAACACAGACTTAGAGGAAATCAAGCGAGGGGCGCGGGAAGGGAAGGGGACAGCGGGGAGGGAGATCTTGTGGGAGACAAAAGAATGAAACAATCATAAATATCACTCTGCTACTTAAAGTACAAGCACTGACAAAAGTACCACGGTCAAGTCCTTCCCCTCACCTGTAAAGCAAAATACGTTGTGCTGTAACCAAAGAAGAGAGAAGAGGGCAGTATAAGGCTGCTTCACACTCTATGAAAACAATACCAAAAGACAAGGAGCACAATATTATCTGCTGTAACTGTTTACAAGTGTCACACTACATGTATACCTTAAGGAGAGCATGCATACCATAACAACTGAGGGGCGAGGCTTAACCTTATCGCTCTGGGAGCACTGACCCCCTTACTCTCTCCTGTAATATAGAAACAAAGGAAATGTTGATGTCTTGTAACCCAAGACCACAGTGAGCAACACGAAGATGAGTTCATAAATCAGAGCACCTCCGGGGGTTTGCTCATAGGTAAGTATTTAGTCTATAGTGCATTAACCCAGTTCGAAAATGTAAGGTAAAAAAAGAGCAGGCGATATCCCCACGTGAGAAGGCTCACTAATTCGCCATCGTAGCAAATCCCACTTTGCTGAAAATGTTTAAACAGTTTCTCTGCCCGAGACCGTGAGGAGGGTCTCATCTACTAGAAGAAAGTTCCAGACCCGATTTGCCTCTGCATGAGAACGTTTGAATCACGGTCTCCTCCAACAGAGGAATCGGTCTGACTTTGCCACAAACACTGAAACAAAGCACCGCTCTTGGAGAACACCAAGCGGTCAACGGGAACTCCGAGTGATTACACCCGGCTGGAGGCGATCTTAGGGTTGGTGCAAGTGCACCCTTACCGCCTCTCTGATGTTCAATAGAATGGGTGCTGACTGACATCCACCAACAGCAACGGACACGGAAGAATTATCGGCACTCTCCTCCTCGGGCGCCGCCATGATATTGCGGCCGCGGAGATGACGCCGCTCACGCTCTACGTGCCCCGCAAGGAGTGTGGGTAATGTAGTTCTGCCAGCTCCCGTACTCCGATGGCAAACAGTGATTGCCGGTGACCGAAGCCTGACAGGGGGGGCCAGCGGTGTTAATCCAATGCGCCGAGTAGCAGGAGTTGCCGGCTGATAAGCGTGTCGGCCCGGAAGCGCCGTGGAAGGCATTGTCTGCTTCCGGCCACTGCAGCTAGACCGCCAACTCCACATCACAAAGCTGCACTCATGCTTCGTGTGCGTGCGGAGGACTCTAGCAAGCCGTAACCATGACAACCTGACCCTCCATGGCACTTAAGGACCTGTAAACTCCTCACTTTTCCCAGACCCCGAGAGGGATGCCTGGGGACCTCCAGCATAGTTCCGTTGGCATTGAGTGTCCCAACTCAAGACTTGGATGGACTTGTTAGGACTCTGCTATATATGGAGGATCTGGCACCCCATATTTGACTCTTAGAGTAGATCCATCTGTATCCGTTCCCTATGTATATAGAGAGAACTCTAATCACCAGTCTCTTCTTTGTGTGACTTTACATCTTGTACATTTGCAATTTTTTCTGTTTGTATCTTTTATGTAACGCATGTAATCCTTAGTCCTTATGTTTTGCAACAGTTTTTTTTAATGTAAAGCGCTCTGACACCTTTGGGTAAAGTTCGTGCTATAGAAAATCGCATTAAATAAAAAAAAAAATATATATATATATATATATATATATATATATCAGCAGCGCATAAAACCTGCTCCTTTATCGACTTTCCTTAATGGACACAGAGCGCTCCCGCGCTCCCTGCACCGAGAGCCGCACTGAGGGCCTGTGCCGCACCTTTGCCGTGAGCCGTCGCAAGAGAATGGGTGGCGAACGCGGTGAAGGTGAAGCGAGGTCGCAGTGGGAGAGTGCGGGAGCTGCCAAACTGCCTTTATTGCCTCCACCGCTTCCACTGATATCACCACAGCGAGGGGACAACTTAAGCACAGCGGCCGCCCCCACTGTCACCATCATTACTACTGCAGCGAGGGGGGCCAGTGAAGTGAAGCGTGTCAGTCACTGCACCGCCGCAGCCAAAGGGGAGCAGCAGAGGAGACGAGCTGGCTGCCCACATAAGGAGCTAGACCCATATTGCCTGGAACGGATCAGACTAGCTCAAATTTCTTCAGATTTGCCCGTTTTTGTACACACCGCTCTTTCTGCAAACAGTCAGAAGCTGTTAAATACACTCGCCTTGGGGGTGGCAAAACAAGAGTGCTACAGGCTTGCCCACGAGACCTGTAGTGAGCGCACTAAAAAAAGAAACCATCCTAGGTGGACGTCTACAATCACGTTTCAACGTTTACAACCAGGAACTAGCACCTGCTTAAACGACGGTCTACAGATCATCAGACTGGCTTGAATCACGGACCACAGATTATCGGAATATCGGACTGGTGTGGAATGTACTGGAATGTTCTGGAGAATAAACTTAATTTAACTCTCTCAAAACCGCAGCCTTCAGAGTCAATCGCACACAATCAGATCGCAGGTGGTACCACTTGGCTGTCTTATTGGATTCAATCTGTGTCACTGAGTTAATGTACCAGCCAGCACAGGCTCAGCAAGCACATGCTCAAATAGTGTTCCGACAGCCTTTTGAGGCAGCAGAAGGCTAGAGAGCTGGCAAGAGCGTGGGAACGCGGGGTAAGGCTACAGTCCTCTGCATTTCACTCCAATTGGAAGTATTCGCATAAAATATTTGTGGCCCGAAGGCACAGTATAGCTGCCAGGAAAAAGAGCAGCCGCAACAAAAAGAGGCCCGTAAACCAACAACAGGGGGTCCCCAGATCCACAAATATTTTACAAGACAAAAAATAGAAGTCCACAGGGCTCCGAAGGCCCACAAGACGAAAGATGGGGGTACATTAGAAAATAGCCCCAATTTCATTTTAAACAGCCAGGAGCTAGCAATGCTGGGCGAGGATAACCCCCTCAACCTAAAAAGCACAGTCCAGGACAGCTGGAAGGAAACCTTAATCACTGAGATGGCGGGACTTGCAGAAACAGTAAAGTTGGCAGACACGGTTATCAATGTCATCAAAAATACCACTGCTAATTATAAAAACTATGAACTGAAGGAACATGGGCCCGAGCACATCATTGAGATATCATCGACTTTGAATGATGTAGTAGCATCAGACATACCTCAGGGCCCACCACAGGATTACCAATCCAGTGGGCTTATCTGCAACAAGAACGCTTTTGAAATAGAGGCTCTAGCCCACCACCACTTAAATGACCAGCTCGAGGACAATTTGGATGCCTCCATCAATCCTGGCGGTCAGGGGAGCACTCAGAGCAGCTCCACACCCAGAGACGAAGGAAGGGTATAAATTCAACAACAATTTGGTGCCACTAGTACTTCAGAGTCGGCATTCCCTGGATTAACAAAAATAAGGGAGAGGGCTTTGTAGGTGCCACAACTGGCAGACACTGCGGAGCCCAGAGTGACGAACAAGATATAATCGATAAGGATGGTCCTGAATACATCTTGAACACAATAATCTCGTCCTTATTGGAAGCTGTAAAGACACTCCCCTTGCAATCACAAAAACTAGAGATCCAGGTCGATTTAATACACATGCTGGCGCAAACTGTCTTGTCAATTAACGAAAAAGTAGACCCGATCAGCCACAAAGTTTATCAGCTGGTTGTTAGTGAAAATGGCAAAGGGAGCATCACAAGTCCAGCAAAAAGCTTTAGTGAAGCAATAGTGGAGAAATTAACCACACTCCCAGATCTGTTGGCAACGTTAATAAAACAATGCAGTGAGGCACAGATAAATTCCACGCTAAACAGGAAATATTCTGAAAAACGGGACCATGGCTGTGGCCCCGGAGTCACAAATATTCCAACAGCTAAGGACTGGGAGGATATAATTGATAAAGTAGCTACAAATATCTGCGCGACCCCGGTCAAAAGGCTTAGCTCTGCACCCAGCATAGAGGAGGTTAATCAAACCAAGAACACAGGTCAAAAGGCTACCTATGGGCAGTTATCCAGACGGCAAAAGAAAGAAAGAACTTCAGAAAGCTTTAAAAACAAACAAACAAACAAACGAAACGGTAGGATGTTATCTATGCACAAAAAGCATAAAATAACAAACTCTTTAATCCAACCCGGTAATCAGGCTGACATTGGTAATGCCTGTACAGAAAAGCGCCTATGATTTATCCTATTTTCCAAACGAGAAACAGTTCTGCACCCAAAGTATCCTATGAGAACAACTGCCAGGAAATCTCTGGGCAGATATGGTGGACCTTGCAGCATACAGAAAGCCTACACAAGGAAAATGTACTACCTTGCAACATCCAAACCCCCTTAAATTCACAAGCAAAAACATATGCTGAGGCAGTGAACACTAACTTTGGCAACACAGCCATTGGACCGGAAAGCCGTGACCTAATAGTAGAGCCATTGAGAGGGAAAGAAAACCAGGAACCAAGGCTTAGGCCAGATACCAGCAACATTATTACTTCCCACTCAACAGGTCAGATGCTCATCGAAAAGCAACCAGGAGATAAAATCGAGCTATTGACATCAGCAACAGAGAAGGACCCCGGCGTAGTGAAAATCCATCAACTTCATACGGAATGCCAATGCAAAGCCCAAAATACAGCAAATGCTCTCCCCACACAAACAAGGAAGATAACACAATCAAGGAAGACTCCATCGCTTGGCCAAAGGAGTCAGATGCGTGAGCAGCCTAGTTATCCTAACATTAACGCAGAAAAGGATGCAAATGCTGTGTGTAGGAACTGGGGGTCACCAGTTCTCCGGGGTTAGCCTAGCACGAGCAGGTAGGCACCCGAAAGCTCAGGTATAAAGTGACAACACAGCACACGCATCCACCTAGACAATAAACGCACACGCAATGACGGAGACCACACCAGTGAGTTTGATTAAAACAATCAAATAATTTTATCTAGAGCAAAGTCAGGGTAATCAAAAATCACAGTATCAGTTCATTTCATCAGAGGGGAGTAAAGGGAACAGTTCAATAATCAATGTAGCATCTTGCAGTAACTATTTCATTAAGGGATTAGCATTTCATTACTTCACAATAAAACATTTCATTTAAGATAAACATGTCATCAGGTTATTTGAGGCAATTAATCAACATCTCACTATGCAGGACTAAACATTTCATTAAAGGTAAACCATTTTATCAGCAGAAGGAAACACTTCATTAGCCAGGTTACACCATAAATAAACAGTTCCTTAAGTAGAAATCAACATTTCACTAGAAATCCGGCAGGAATAATAACATTTCCTTACTCAGGAGTCAACGGGGCGTTAAGCGGACTCATTCAGTAGAGGTAGACCCTCCATTAGCCACATTAAGCATTTAGCACTTTGGGCCAGGGGACCGTTAATCCAGCACCACAGCGGTACTTTTCAAGGACCTGCCTAGGGTCAGGTTAGCACCACCCGTCCCCCAACGTGGGGTTAACTTCGGAAGAATTCAGGCCCCAAATGGCTTACAGGATTCTGGCCCCGTCTCAGCGCAATGAATCATCAAGATAGCAATGTCTCAATAACCCAGTTCATTAGGGCAGTAAGGGGAACATTTCAGTAGGCAAAACCACCCATTTCCTGATGCAGGACTGGACATTGCATTATCTCCGTCAAGCAAGCTTGAACATTTCATTGACCGAGAGTAAACGTCTCATTAGGTAAGAGTAAACCAACTCATCAAGCAAGGATGCGCATGCCTTTAGATAAACATCTCATTAGGTCAGCCTTAACCTTTCCCTAGTCAGGGATAAACCTCTCAAGAATCACTCCCCGTAGGAATAAGCATTTCATGGATCAGGGATAACCATTTCAATAGCCACATGTAGGCATTCAGGAACCACTGCACTAGGCTGGGGTAACACATTCCCTGAAGCAGGAGTAAAACATTTTATCATCCAAGAATAAACATCTCCTTATGCAGGTGTAACCATCTGAGGCTCATTAATCAGGAACCCCCCAGGTCACAAGGCTGAAATATCACTTCATCAGGTACAAGCAAACCTCCTGCCATGTAATAATAAACAGGCCATCAGGCAGGGAAGAACTTTTCATTAGGCAAGTTAAGCATTTCATTAGGTCAGAACAACAATTCATCAGGCAAGGATGAACATGTAAACTTCCTCCCGGCCTTGGGCAAGTGGGAGCAGTCAGTCCTCCCCAACACTGGGTTACCCCTGCTAAACTCAGGCCCCCAATATGTCCTTCAGGGCTCTGGCCCAGGTCCGGTACGTTAATGGGCCAATTAGGGCCAACGGGGCCCAACTTCAGCTTCCCCAGGGGAGGGGCGAACTCGGGGGCCTACTGTGGCCTTCCGCCCTCCTCCCCGGGGTTTACCTTTTTCTCTTCTGCCTCTCAGGGGCCCTTGCGTATGCTCAGGGGGCTGGGGGAAGGCTCTGGCTCCTCTTGGAGCCCTCTAGTGAGGTCCAGCGACCGCAGGGGTTAACCGGGGTTCTTCGGCTCCTCGGGGAGCACTTGCGGAGGTTTCAGCTGGCCTCTGGAGGGAGGGGGCCTTCTAGGGAAGCCTGCTTGCTCCGCTGCTCCTCCCGAGGCTGGTGGGTGCTCCTGGGCTCCGCCGGGGTGTCAGCAGTGGCTCCTCTCCTGGTCCTCCAGAGGCTTCCCTGGGCCCAGGACCAATCAGAATGCGGCGATTGGAGAAGGCACGCCGCGGCTGCCAATGATAGTGCGGCCCTCGGCCGGGCCCACCGCCCTGCCAGTAGAAGGCCTCAATGACGGGGGCGCGGCCGGTGTCCCTGTCACGTGATGGGGGTATTCCTTGGCCTCAAAGGCCTTGCGCAGCTTTTCCCTCAGATCGCGGACAAGGCAGGATGACTTCAGGGCTCAGCACAGCCCAATCCAGAGCAGTGGCAGCCCTCTCCCGGTACCGGGGGCCGCAGAGGGGGGAATAAAAGCGGCCCCAGTGCCACCGAGCTAGCGTTGGGACGCGATGGCAAGGACAAGGGCCAGAGGCCTCCCGGGCTGCGGCGGGGAGTTGGGATTAAGGTAGCGCCTCGTGAGACAGCGCTATAGGGCCCTCACACAGAGTCAGCAGTCAGGGGGGTGCTGAAGAATTACAGACCCTCCAGGCAGAGGGGTCTCGGGGCACAGCGCTGAAGGCACCACAGCAGTTCTTGGCACCTGAGGGATGTAGTGCTCCTCAGGGGCCGCAATAGAAGAGCGCTAGAAAGGCAGTTTAGTCACATGAGGCAGTCCAAACAGCGGGGGTAATTTAGGCAGTTCTGGAGGCTAGCGCTGCTCAGTTATAGCGCTTAGCAGTCACTTCAGTGGGGGCACTTTCCTCAGGTCAGGCCACACAACAGTGACAGGATTGCGCAGGGACCCAGGTCAGGACAAAGGGGCAGAAGGAGCACAGCCCAATAACTGGTGGATCCCCAGTGGTCCTGGTTAGCGCAGTTAGACTTCTTCTTGGCGCTTGATGGTTTTGGGCGCCCTTGTAGATAGTTCCTTGTTTCTTGAAGGGGGGTTGAGTTGAGGGCTGCTGACAGGATTCCTCAGCAGGTCACTGTAGATGGTCCCTGGGTTCCCCTCCCGCCGGGCCAGACCAGTGTGCTAGTTCAGGGTTCCTCACTCAACTTGAAAGGCAGCACCTAATTCCTGTCACTCCCAGTGGCATAGGTCCCTGACTAGGCCCTACCGCCTAAGTCTCCTGCGTGGGTCCCCCAGGTCAGTGATACCACAACTAACTGGAAAGTTTCCCTCCCTTTCCTTATATAGCGACAGTTGGCAGTGGCAGTTGGTGTCACCTCCCCTGTTCTAGAAGGTTCCAGGAGGTTCCCTCATTCTAGCTATGGGCAGGCTGGTATCACAACATTTTTTAAGGGTTACAGCCAGCTCCTGGCTACTAGAGTGCGTCTACAAAGACCGCGCTGCAGTAGCAGGGGTCAGTGGCAGCCATGTTAGGGGAAGAGAGCACCTGCACCTTAGCATTGATTTTAACATTCCACAGCGCATCTCAACTACACAGGGCCTATACAACTTTTATTACGAGGTGGGGACATCCAGAACTAGGGGAGCGAAAAATTTCAGGAAAAAGGGCCAAGTCCAACACTGTGTCTGGCCGAAATCACAGCCAAACAAGGCCCATATTACAAATAACTCATTGACCAAGCTATGAGGGTACAGAAAATGTCATAGCTCTAGATCCTCTGGCAGACGTGGAGCACATGTTGATTTTTACCCCTGAGTTCGAGACAAGGGGCCCAAGTGATACTCTAAATCGTTCAAACATTCTGTTTCTTCTGACAAGTATACCCTCACTGGCCTATTTATCATCTGTCCAAATCGTAGTGGTGCATTTAAAAAAATACACTTGGACAGGGAACAAGGAGTCGACCCTAACAAAGTGTCTCAATAAGGCAGACATCCAAAACATCATGGCAGAAACTGACACACTGAAGAATTGGGGTATCCGGGTTGACAATTGTCCAATTGAAAAGTACCCACAAATGCTACTTCAGAGGCTACAAAACCAAGAGGTGCCTCTCCCACAGCAAAGTACATTAAGGGGCACCAAGTCAAACTCAAGCCAATTATTTAACATGACATCAAAATTGAGCATCATAAGGGCACCACTATTAGAAACTGCAAGGAGGTGAGCGTTACCCAGGTCGACAAACAAGAAGATTAGGCATGGCTTACTTCTGCATTGCACTCCAAGGATTGGGGAAATTCCTAGTATAAGGAAAACACCAAATTCTCAAGGTCTGCAACAACGTGGTCTATTAGGGAGGGTTAAAACAAACAAACACAGAGGTACTAAAATGGAGATAATAAATACTAAGTTTAGGCTAATAAGATGGAACGTGACCGGGTTTAAGTCGATCCTGACAAATAAAGAATCTATGAAATCACTGAAGACCGGAGATATATTATGTTTGCAGGAAACTTGGATGGAAACAGCCAATTACATCAAAGACAATCAGGCGATCCATACAATGGCCGTAAAAAAAACATCTTCGGAAGACCAAGTGGCAGGATATTGATATTTGCAAAAGTAAATTAGCAACTACAAATTGAGGAATGGCCCATGCACGCTCCAGATTATAACTATAAATGGGTTTGGAGAGGGCACTCCGTTTAAACTTGGAGTAATTAACCTTTATGTCAATCCCAAAAATAGGATCAAAATACAAACATCAGAAGGATCATTAAGCTTATCAGAGAATATCTCCACGAGAACCCAGGGCATGAATGTATCATCACTGGGGACTTTAACATAAGAGACCTATGTGGCCCTGAACAAAATCATGAAGACCGCAGTCGTAATCTTATGGAAGCCTGCATTAATGAATTTAATCTGGGGGCTGCGAATAACATAGGGCAGCTGACAACGACTCCACAACCTACATTTAAAAACATCTCCAGGCTTGATTACATCTTCCTGAGTAAGAACTTGTTGAGGAGATGTGAAGAGTATAAGGTACTGCACACTCCAGGAAGTGACCACCAACCAATCTCTGTTCTTGTCAACACTAGCAGCATGATGCACGAAGAACATATAACTGCAGGCAATATGCTCACTGAAACAGCTTCAATTTAACAGATTAAATGGGGCCCCATAAGCCGGGCAAAGTACACTAAATGGAAGCAGAGTATATTGGTCCACAGAGCAGCTGGGCTGAAATTATGACTTTGTTATCCAATGCCTTGGCTTTCAGGAAAACAGCCTACTTATAAATATACCCCACTAGGGCAATTCAACTTCACAGACCATAAAATCTTCACTGAGAGTAAAAAGAGATGCTGTTTGGCAGAACCAAAGCACAGGATGGAGAAGTCCACTCAAACGGAAAGACTTTTTCAGACAGCAAGAAAAATGCATTAAAAAATTGCCTGGCAATTGAAAAAATCTAGTATAGAGGAAAAAATGAGGAATATCTATGCATTACTAGCACCCACAAAAGCAAGGAATTCTGGAGATATGTCAGTGGTCTAAATAGCGGCCATCATACCCTTAATGCTGTACCTGTTAACAAATGTGCAGATCATGTTGACAAAAAAAACATCCGTGGCAAGCATTGTCAAGGTAGAAGACAACCAATATGAAGAGAGCAATGTGGCGGATCCTTACCAAACAGAAAGGGAAATACTAACTATCCTGCAGGGTATCAGGAAGGATGGGTCGCCAGGGTCCAATGGGCTGCCTGGGTATATTTTTAGGGAAGATCGTGAATACTGGGCACCCAACATTCAGGGCTTATTCAATCATTTATATAACATCTCTGCAGTTCCAGATCCATGGAAAGGCTCCATCCTACAACCCATTCATAAATAGGGGGATGCCTCCGACCCGGGGAACTATAGGCTGATTGCACTACTGGACGTGGAAGGAAAGGCATTCGCCAAAATGCTCCTGAAAGAGCTAGATTATGGATCACAAAAAATCATGTAATCCCGCAATAGAAAGACTGGCTTTCGGCCGAACTCTTCGACCATGGACAATGCCATCGCTCTATCATATCTGGCAACTAAGACAACTGGGGCCACCTCCCCTCCATTATATGATTGTTTTGTGGACTACAGTGTCACCTTTGATGGGGTTGACCGAAAGATTCTGTAGGCAAAATTGGCTAAGTGGGGTTTACCAAGGAAACTACTTGCGGCCATTTTATCACTCTACACTGGCACGTGGGTGCGAGTTAAGCTCACTAGCACATGTGCAATTGCCAAGATATTCACAAACAGGGGGCTAAAACAGTGATGCGTGATCGCCCCTACCCTGTTTAACTTATACACCGCAGACCTGGAACAAGCACTGTTAAACACTAACATCTTTCCTCCAAAATTCGGCCACCTCAGACTGCCAATTATGCAGTATGCGGACGATCTCGCCTTATTGGATCACACAAGAATTGGCATGAAAAGGGCATTAGAGACGCTACATAATTACAACATGGATAACAAGCTCATAGCTAATGCATCCAAGACAAAAGTGCAGATTTTTGGCCACAAGGTAAAAAAACTAACACTGGCATTGCAGCTGGGCCCTCTTAGGATAACCACGACCAATCAGTACACCTACCTTGGAGTTCAATTTACAGATACCTGCAGACCAGCACTGCAGGTTAAAGCACTTGAGGCAAAAGCAGCTAAGCTAACATACGGCTTGTGAAAATTACACCACAAGCTTGTAAGTCACTCGACGAAGGGGATCCGAGGAGTAATGCAAGCCAAGCTAATGTCTACACTCAGCTATGGCCACCTCGCCTTCCCTGGTCTGTTGACCAGAAAGTTGGAGGGCCTATACACAATGTCATATAGATAAGTCTTCAAGCTCCCTTACACGACTAGGCGTTCACTGATCCAACTAGAGTTCAACATCACAGCAATGGACATTAACCCCTTCGATGCTGATGACGAGCTCAGCTCGTCATCAGCCACGGGTGACGTGTGCGGATGACGAGCTGAGCTCATCATGTAACGCGGTTATTTTAAAACAGCCGCACAGCGCAAAAATAACCGCAGCAGCGATGCGGTTAAATGCAAAAAAGACATAGTCAAATTACAACTTAATGTGATCAGTGCATGTCCGGGCACAATCAGGGCTGCGCTACAGGTGGTCTTTACAGATAACAATAGTCGCTGGGCAGGGTATTTCTTGATGGCCAAAAAAACACTGGGACTATCAACCGAATTCTCAACAGATGTATCATTATCAAAGTGTAATCTAAAGAACCTGCTAAAAAAGTGTGGCAAGAACATCTCGAGGCAACAAGACCTTGAATGGATCAGACCAGTTCTGCGTGCAGAAAGCCTTATAAATCCACATGAAACTACTGCATGCCAGCCATATTTAAAAGCAGGTCTTGGAAGGCAAGCCCTACAAAATGTCATGAGGGTGAGGCTCTTAACTTTGCCAACACAAGACTATAGAGCCCACTGGAAAAACTGGTCGTCAAGTGGGTCCGGTTGTTGTTTGTGCCAACACCACACAGAATCTGGGGAACATGTCATTTGCTGCTGCCCAGCTTTGCTGTCCCCAAGGCGCATGTATTTAAGAACCATGTTCATACATCACGGCGTAAGAACATACAAGGAGGCCTTAAGGCACATTTACACCACCATAGTCCTGATGGAGCTGGCACTAATTGGGAAGTTTTATGCGGCTGCTGGAATGTTTTTATGATCGCCCAGAGAATGGACAGTTGAATGAATCATGTTTCAAGGACTACTGGCACTTGAAACTACTTAGCATAGCACTTTTAATACTATTTATGTCTATACTAACTTTTACTAGGAACAGGATGCCCTCCGCAACTTTCGTACCCCCCGCATGTCATTTCCTACAAGTGTTTCTAAACAGATCTTTTTGGAACAAAGTTACTTATGTACAGTTACTTTATAGTATCTTTGCATTTTAACCTCTTCTTGTTTTATTTAGATTTTTTGGATCTTATTTTTAACCTTTTCTAACTTGCATTTTATCCCTCTTTTGTAAAGGATTTTAATTAATCATACAATAAAGTTGTTATTCCATCGACTTTCATCTGCTCCCCACAGAGGGTTCCTTTCAGGTCATGGCCACTAGCATCCTCCCCCCGTGGCATTTCGGATCATTCCCAACTCACTCAATTACCACGCCACGCATGGGACCCCGACCTATATGGCGTCTAAATGCATGGCAACCTCTAGACCTCCAATGCTTGGACTTCCTGGCCGCAGAGATCAGCTCCTACTTCCAAATTAACCAGGGCTCAGTTGATTCCCTTGCTACACTCTGGGTGGCAGGTAAGGTCACCATGTGAGGGCTGAGAAATCCTGTATCAGACGGCTCGAGAACGACAGAAAATAACATTGCTGGAGAAGGAAGTACGAAAACTGGAGAGGGGGGCCTCGAATTATGGCTTGGACAGCTCTCGCCATACACGGGCCTCTTTGAGGCCTGTGACCCTGGAGGAGGCAACTAGTATTGGAAGGCCATGACCTGATGGGTCTATGAATACGGTGAGAACAGGAGGGCTGCTTTACTGGCTAGTCACTAAGGACCTGGCTTATAGGGTGGTTCCAATGGTTCAAGACCTGTTGGACAGGGTGGTCCACCCATTATGGGAGATGGCTGCGGCATTCGTGGCGTTCTACTGAGACCCATGCCATTCACCTTCGTCCACTGAAGGAGCTGGGCGCCTTGCTTGCTGCAGAGATCCTGCTTCATTTGGTATTAGCGATGTCGAGGTCGGCCCTGGAAGCCACCTTTGCCGTCGAGGAGGTGGCGGATGCTGTCCTGGCATTGAATACTGGGAGTACTGCTGCACATACTGTCACACTCCAACTCCACATCTTCTGATCGTATATCAGAAGACCTGCAATAGTGGGGCCTTCACCTCTGGGATGGACAATGCTGGTGGGGTACGGGGGGGGGCTTGTTAGACCAACAGGAAAGAGCGGATGTCTGTGGTCAAGGTCATAAACTAGGTGCTAATGCTCAGTGGGACGTTTTAGAGGACACATGGGAATCCGGGGAGGGTCATCATTTTAGAGAGGGAGATTTGCCCTAGGAGTCCACCTTGAGAGGTTATTTTTCCTCTCACGTCCGACTTACAGCTTCACTTCCTCCATGCCTCATACCTCAATGCCTCATGCCTCAATGCCTCTGGCAAGCAGGCCGAGTGCCGACCCCTGCCTGCCCGCAATGTGCCTACTCTGAAGCAGATTTTTATCCTGTGACTTTGCAGGCCCCCCGCAATGGGCAACATCCGGAACCGTATTGGCAACACACTATCTGAGTATTTGGATTCCAGATTACCCTGACAATTAAGAGTGCCCTATCAGAAATTCTGGATGATCTCGGAATCACTGAGGGGAAAGGGGGATGGTGGGCATTGCCACCTTGGTAGCGAAAAGTGACATCACCGGAGGGTGAAATTGACCCCAGCCACACACACTGATTGCGTGGCGCAAAGGAGTTGACTGGTGCGCAACACGAGTAACTGTGATACAAGACGCGGTGCTGCCCCAGAAATATATTTACTCCAAAATTTGGAGCTAATGGTGAGACTACTCCGGACTAGTTCTGGGTTTGTCGAATACAAAAACTGATGTTTAGCTCTGAAATGTGTATAAGGTAACGGTATGTACTACCTTCCGCTGCTGGGGAGTCCCTTCGTATATCTTGTCAGTTACCACTGTTTAAAAACTCCAATAAAAATGTGGTAAAAAACGAAATGGCAGCTAAAAACCTATTTAACAATTACAACAGTGCAGTTATGTTCATTTATCCTTCAAAAAAAATGCAATGAAATAAATGTTTGCCAGCATGCTATAGTCGGTACAAAAGGGGGTGGTGATGGACGGAGCATCTGAATCAATCAAACACTCACACCCAGTCAAAAGATCTGGGTTTAATCCATCACCGTTCTTTAGCCCACTCTGCCACCCCAGTTCAGACATGGCTATATGCAAATCAGTCTGACCATGTGCCTCTGACCATGGCGGCCAAAAGCGGTACAAAAGGGGGTGGTGATGGACGGAGCATCTGAATCAATCAAACACCCACACCCAGTCAAAAGATCTGGGTTTAATCCATCACAGTTCTTTAGCCCACTCTGCAACCCCAGTTCAGACATGGCTATATGCAAATCAGTCTGACCCAGTGCCTCATGGGAACAATCCAGCCCGAACTGCCAAGCCATGTCTTCCCTGGAACGGAAACAAGCTTCCGAGGACCGGTTTCTGGCATTACAGCCATCTTCAGCCGGGCTTGCTTGAATCCAGTGGCAAAGTGAGCAAGGGACTCACGTCTGAGCATACCCTGCCACACTTATGGTCCTCGGAAGCTTGAACCGAGCATGCTATAGTCAGCATGTTCTTCCTAAGGCTTAAAAGTATCCATGTGTTGACCTTTATCGGAAATGGGGTAGGTTATTTAGAGTCCCCTTAGCACCTGCTCTCAGTCAGGACAAGTGACAAACATGTTACTAATGACTCATTATAGAGTAACTCGCAGTTTTTTCCCCCACCAAAAACACAGCACTGTTTCAGAATGATGATCCTTTTGGCCCGCTCCCCCCCCCCTCCCTCCCTGTCCCCTTCCTCCAGTAACAGCGTAGCCCCCCCCCCGCACAACCACCCTCTCCCTTCCCCCACCAATAATGCCAATCCTCCAGTTTAAAGTCCTCTGTTAGCGAAGAACCAGACTCTGAAAAGACTCCCAAAATAGGAAAGGTGATTTGGCAGTGCAGTCAAGATTTGCACAGGTCTTGTATGTTGCCATCTAGTTGTTGGAGTGACTAAAAATATATTTTATGTAGGTCCATGACTGTAGGTGGGACCGGGTGCACAAGCTCACAGTTCCCCATTTTTTTATTCCATCTCTTCTGTCTTTTATTAAAAAAAATTGAAACTGAAGCTCCGGTGTCCAAGTTGGGATTGAATTTGAAAACGTATTAGACCGATTGGTGCCCAAAGGAAATAGAGAGTGCGGCGAAATAAGTGTTTTCTCTCAGATATTCGACCGTGGGAGGACTGGAAAATGCATGGTTCCTGGATTTCAGCAGTCCTGTTGCTTAAACCTTTAGGCCGCGGCCTCGGAGAGGCGCGAGCTCACCTGTTGCACCACGGCCAGGTGCAGGTCACACGCGGCAGTGCCGACGCCGGGGCTCGCCGGAGCAGGGCCTGGGCGAACACGTGGGCACTGGAGGACTGGCACCGCTGCGTGGCGAGGCGCGGGTAACAGAGACCGCCTCGTCGCCAGTGTAGTGTCCGGGGACACGGGGCATGGGATGCCTAGGCCGCAGAGTGGGGCCTAACTGTAACATTCAAACAACCACACGACACTGTCTACTAGTTAGGGCCAAAGACCCCGAGCGGTCTTCCGGCCGTTTATTTATACCCAGGGGCTACCCCGCCCCTGAGGCGTATGCGTGCGTGTGTGCGTACGGGTGCGGGCCGGGTGGCTCCGTTACTACACCCCCTACTTCTGTAGTTGGTATGATGGAAACCTGACCAACACTGGACATAGTTTGTCATTTTTATTTACCCTATGAATTAGTTGGATGACGCTTCTGCTCCGTGGGAAAAAAAATAGATTCTATACGCATATGGCTGAATTAGTTAGGTTTTCCCAATGAAGTAGATGTACTTGGAGGGGAAAAGACATCTAAGCGAGCACATTTATGAGTAGAACATCGGGGACAAAACTGCATTAATATCATGCAGAAAATGCATAACCTTGCAGTGCCCCTGGATAAAGTCTTCTGATTTGGAAGTGGAAAACTTACATCATGAGGCAGTAGAGTGCTACAAACAAATGGACCACATGCATCAAAATAAAAATATACCAACATGGCAAAGTCCAAGGCATGGATCTCTGCTTCCAGAGAATATGGAGACTGAAGGGAGCCTTGCAAGACCAGCCAGTCCTCCGACTAAGAGGAACGCATGCTTTCGTCAGTTTCATAGTGGAGAAGTCTTTCTCCATCAGCTCACAAGGTAAAGCTCAGAGCAGAAGTGGCAGCACTCTTTCAAAAGAAGACTGAATTTGATGAGAACATGAGTTCTTTTAAAATACCTTTCAGAACAGGGTGCTGGAGACCAAGGACAGCTGAAGGTGGGAGCAGCATCTTACACAAACACAGGTGAAGACTAGGAACAAGAACAAATAGAATTACATTGCATTAATGCTTAAAGCTGTGGTTAAACACATACCATCACTTAGTAGGGTTAGTGAACTGCGAGCACTTGCCAAACAGAAACCATATTTCTAAACTTCCAAGAATAAGTTAGTGGTGCGAACAAATCCTACATTTTTAATACACAATACAATAGTCACTGGTTACCTGGAAATAATCATTTTGGTGTAGATAACGAAAATATGAGACCTTGTACACAATGATCTCAAGAGTCCATCACTTTTTGCTTCTGGACCTTCACCTCCAATTGAATTATCAATAAATCGTGGCGTAGTTAAGGGGGCGCAGGAAAACCTTTGGTGTTCAGCTAGAAAAGGAGCAGCAAGAATCATGTTTTTTAAAGTTCCACTCAGGTAAAACAGTCACAGCTAGAGTTGAGCTTCAGTACATATTGCATCGTGTAGACTCAGCTGCCCGATAATTCCTACATTGGATAAAACATTGAGAACTGGGAAGTCCAATCTGTTGTGTCAGGTATGACCATGCTGATGAGATATAGATTATATTTCACCCATCTAAAAAGTAAAAATAAAAAAAGTAAAAACCATGTTCTACAAGAGTAAGAGACCGTGGCTAGTACATGTCTAACATCTCCCCTGGATTCAGCAGATACAGCCGGCAGACAGCTGTGCGCTGGCATGGAATTGGACCGATACATGTGTTTGAGAATCTTGCGTTTTATACTAGACGTCCAGTTGAATACTATCAGTACCTCATTCGCCGGGGAGAATCATTTCAACAGCGACGCATATGAATCACTGCATAAGATGAAAATTGCAACAAAAGCTGCAAAGGAAATATGTGTTTTCAACCCTCTGGGCCTTCACTAATCATAAGATGTGGCTGTTCTGGACATGCATTTTTCCAGACGCATTGGGGTATCAAGAGACCCATCGCATCTCCGACATTTCCACGATGGCTATGCAGTTGTAAGCTACTATGCAGCCTTTTGTGCCAGAGGCAGCAAAATTGGACGTTTATCTACAGGAAATCCCTGTTCTAACAAATGTCTGCATCAGGGTCCCTGCAAAGCAGCACCAGTAGAGGGCAGATTTGCAGATAACTTGCAAGGTTCAATGCCAATCAGCACTGGCAAGTGGTTGCTAAATGTCCTAAAGCATGGTGGTATCAAGTTGGAGAATATGCCACCAGTGCAACAGCCAAACGGAGCAGTAACAGGACCCTTGTAAGTTGTACAAGAGGAACAAATAGGAGCAACAGTATGCTCTGTTTTTTCTAGTTCCAAGGAAAAAGCTTAAGGCCAATTCTAGACCTACATTTTCACAAAAGTACGGCATATCCCTGTGTGTATATGAACATTTCATTTGATATGTATGCATCTAGAGATGTGTATTTCTTTGTATAAATATGTATAATAATTATATTTATAAATGTATAGCTATTCTTTAGGTCTGCTTAAGAAATGTACATATCACATATGATTATGGTTGTGGCATAGTTTTCATAGAAGTTATTTAATAGATACTTATGATTCTCAGTTTATCTATCACAGTATGCAAATGATATCATAACTCTAGCTACGATTGCTTCACTATTGAATTATTGAAAACAAATAAAAAAATCCATTAGCTTTATGTACAGCAACACTTGGAAGTCTAAGTTTAATAAATACAACTTACATCTTGATATATTACCTTTCCTATGCATGTATACCTTCCATGTACTTATGTGTCCATATAGTTACTACTTTACTCCTACTGTTAAACTACCCTATGTTTCACCCTATACCTCTCTCAGCATATCCTCTACCGCCACTCTCTGACTTCTCCCCAAACCTAATTCTACTACTATGATCTCCTGAATAACCCATTCTACTACGATATCCAAATTAACCCTTTCTAGACTCTTCCCTCCTCGCATTTACCTAACCTTATTTTACAACTAAGATCTCACTAACCACTCTTTTTGAATTCTTCCCTCATGTATTCTTCTTTGGGTTCATCTGAGACCACCAGATTTTACTACCAGAACTTCTCTAGTCCATTTCTAGAGACTTTTCTCTCCTGCATATCTCTTTTCCTCATCCCAAGCATCCTCCTACTTCTGTGATCTCCCAATAAACACTTTCTAGACTCTACACTCATCTAGCAAGCAATAATTTGTTGTCCCTCCGTTATCCTTTTCACTCAAAACGAACAGACTCGCATGTCTACCACTCCAATTACATCATATTTCCCTATACTAATTCACCACTAATCCTTTTTGAGTTCCGGAGTAGTGTTCTCCTCGCCGAAAAGCACGTCAACACCTCCTCAGGGGTAGTAAGCCTTCTATAAATGCAATTACAATTTTCGAAGTAGGTTTTTAAAAACACACATTTTAGATGACAACACTAGTGCAGGAAAAAGGTTATTACCTTAAGATGAGATTTATTTATTTTTCGAGTTGACAGATCTCAGGGATGCCTATATAGCGATGAGCCGGCAACATCGCAAGTACCTAAGGTTTGTCATGGGAGACAATAATTGTCAATGTCGACATGTGGTGATACAATCTGCTCCAATCGTGCTTAAAAAATGTCTAGGAGTGATAGGAAGCCATGTGAGGTGGCAAGACATCTCTGTTTACCCATACTTGGTCAAATGGCTGGTAATGTGGAATTCTTTCCAGAAATGCTAGCCATTTAGTCAACTACTTTAAGAAATTTACATTTTAGTCTCTCTTTTGATTATCCAACAAAAAATCTTTGGATGTAGTCAAATAAGAAGACAGTGAAAAGCAGTACCAGCAAGGGAATTAGGAACTGGGCAATAAAAAACGTATTACGTATTTATTACAGTGGCTGCAGTGCGTTTACCAGGAGAACAGAACATTTTGGCTGACCGGCTAAGCCGAGAAACCAGCATTTCTCATGAACAGGAACTTGACCAAATGGTCCTTGTACAGTATATTGAAGGTTTAGGGAATGCCACAAATAGAGCTTTTTGCACCGGAGAAAAAACACATAAATGCCTAAAATTCTCATACAGGTATCCACACTACCAACCTCAGCGGACTATACTGTCACTAGATTGGTTTGGAATACAGGGGCGTCATTAACACAAATCCACCCCCACACCCTGCTTTAGTGGCTTGAACGTAGGTGGGTGTCACAGGGCATTTAAGTTATTGTTTATGGCTCGTATAACTTTGATTAGAAACCCTAAATTCCAAGAATCTCATAAATGTATCCTCTTGTGATAGAAGGATGAGGAGGAGAGCTGGATAGGTGGTGAGAAGGGTGAAGGATGGATGGATTGATAAAGATTAATCGGAAACATTGAAAAAAGGTAAGATAAATCAATGAATGGAGAGAAAGATTGATGGCAGGAAGGAATGGTGGGTGGTGGGTGAACAGGGAAGGAAAGAAAGACAATGAAGGTTAGAGAAAAAAGACCAAATACTAAAAGGAAGGATGAAGAAAACATGCTATAGACAGAAGCTTAAGAATTTCAGAATTCCTTCAGGGGGACAATTTCCAGAGCAACTGCAGAGTTCACTTGCATCAACCACTCTATCAGAGCTATTTGGGGCATGGTTCAACGTGGGGGTATATTATGTTTTAGGCATATGTGGCTTTAGATACACATGCTCTGCATACTCCTGCCATCTAGTGTTGGATTCAGATCCAAGTTGTTGTTTATGCAAGTTGTTTATCTTCTAAGAGTCGCGGGTAGAGTGAGTCCCCCTTTTGGTAATGATACACATGGGCATCAACTCCATTGTTAGATTGTTTTCTTTCCGCCATCTAGTTCAGACGTTTGCTTTGGTTCAACACCATCACAGTACTCTTTTTCGGTTCACACAGTACCTTGCACTCCTTCAATACTGTCTTTGTTTGCTTTTAGTCTTTTTCCTTGCGTCCACATTCATATATTTCCAGTATAGACCGTGCCCCCTCCAGGGGATATCACATGTCAAGGCCTACTCACAACTCCATCGCATCTCTCAAGAATGCCTCACTGGTGATGGAACGGATGCCTTTCAGTACTGTCATCTCTGCCACGTGAATCCGTGTCTATTGCCGCTGCACAGCGAGGCCGAATGCAACGCTTGCCTCTCCTTCCACTCCAAGAATTCTCATCGCGGCTATCCCCCATGTTGGCTTGAGATGTCGCGGAGGAGCATGGAAGACACACCAGATCAACGTAGAGGGAGAACAATACCATCGACCTTTGGCTGCAGAGGAAGAAGCCTTCTCCATTGAAGGCAGCTCTGGATCTGAGCTGGAGATCGAACTCCTACTCTACAGTTCAGGAGTAAGGTACTTCCTCCCCCTTGACACCATCTCAAACAGCCTTCAGCTAAAAACATGCAGCCCCTCATAACCCCAATTAGAGGCTCTTGGTTCGCCACTGCCTTCTAGCCATGCTCGGTGCCAAGCATATGCTGCGGACGCCCCACCCTGCTCCGGCTCGGTGCTGAAGAAAAATTCCAAGCCAAGAATTTCGGTCCAGGCTATCTCTGCATTGGACCACCCCTCATAGTCAAGCCATCCGACAAACTGCATCGACTTACTCTGCCTCCACACTGAGTGGACCATCTGCACAAAACTAAAAACCCTTTTGGATCCAATAATTTCAAAAGCAGATTCCAGCACTGATTGCAGGAACATCTGGACTCCAGACAAAAACAATTTGTTATCCAGCCTCAAATGGGCTGCATCCTTGCCCTCCCTTCGGCTGCTTCTGCGCCACCAGCCATAAGGCAGTTGTCATTCCAAGAAGTCGTGGACACTACGGATCCTGTGAAAATACACAAGACGGCAGATAAGGCTACCAGTGCCTTACCTCTCACACCACCATCACCACCACCTTTGCCTTACACTTCCCCACCTCATTCTTCAGTCGAACCACTTGACATTTCACCTTGGGGGTCTTCACAATCTGACACACCTGGCCATGTTGGGAGGGGAGGGCATTTTCGACATTCCTCCACAGGGCGACCTGTGGGATACCTTCGACATATACCCTGACACAGACACACCCTGATCTCTACCCTCCAGTCCTAATGACTCTACATCATATGAGGAACTCATCAGTCGGGCCACCTCCTTCCATCAGGTGGTACTTCATAAGGAGCCCTTTTGAAACCCTTTCTTCCACTCACAGCTCTAGCCAATACCTTTCAGTGCTCAAAAGCATGCTTGGACACACCACAGAAATTTTTAAAGACGCCGTTAGAGGTAGGGTTATAACGCTCACGGTGGACAAAAAGTACAAGACCTTCCTATCTGACCACATCTAGATTCAGGGTCAGTTTCTATCACTCATTAGTCTTGCCTATAAGCTAGCAAACTACCAGGCCAGCAGAGATGCCTCGCCACCAGATAAAGAGAGCAAAAGAATTGATGCAGCGGGGAAAAGGGTAGCAGGGTAATCAGTCAACCATTGGCATATTGCAAACTCTATGGGCCTTTTGTCGAGTTATGACCATGCCAACTGAAATGGAGGACCTTCTCCAATGCCTTCCTGAGGAGCACAGAAAACGGGGCCAAGAATTTGGCTCAGAGGGTGAGCTTAATTCAAATACATGACATTGCAGCTTGGGGGTGGGGAGAGAAGGTCAACACAAACCTGCTCAAACAAAGTCATTCAAGGCGCACCGGCTAGTGTAAACGCTCCGCTGTCAAGGAGAGCCAAAAAAGACTAAAGAAACAACTAAAGAAATCTAAAGTCAAAAGCAGGATCATATCTCCAGCCATAACAACCTCTGGCGTCACCGCTACTGAAAGTAGCCTTAAACCACCTATTCCCATCTTTATCCCTAAACACGTACCCAAGACCGACAAGCCTAGCGGTGCATCTCTCGTTCCACGTGAGGCCCCTGGACATCTAATCCCTCACCCGGAGGAACAATCCAACATGGAGGCTCAACTAAGGTCTTCACAGGTGGTAATCGGTGGACAACCCAGCACCAACGGCCCAACCGGCTCGGCACTTCAGAGTAAGACAGAAACAAACCTTTTACCACACCAGGGGGCGCAGTTGGGACCTACCTGCCTGGTAGGCCAACCAACTGAGGTTCCTGGCAGTCAGCAGCCAGGAGTTACATACAATAACCTTTCACACCAGAATGTAATCAATGATGAATGGCATGGATCGTCAAGTAAGGTAGGACTTCCAATTGTGGCGTTATATAGACTGTGGCCAGGAGACACCCATAAAAACCCGCCACATCCAAATCATCAGAGGCCTACGTCCTTGCGAGAAGGGGTACAACGGCCCTCCACTGAACATAAAAATCCATCAGAAATATATGAGCTGCTGTTCACCCCTAGATTCACAGCAATAGGCTCCTTTGACATCCTGAACAGGTCCAACATTGTACGTCTTTTCAGCCACATAGATTCCCTGACATACATCACCTCGGTGATGATTGAATGGGTGAGGTTTAAGAGCCTGGAGACTGACACACACGGTGACTCCACCATAGTCGGATTTGTGAACCAGCAAGCCCAACAAGCTGTCCTCAATGAAGTAACACAACTGGCAGAATGGGGCATAGAAGTCACCGCCCCTAGAGCACCAAAATACTTGCACGTCCCTAGACCGCATTACGGTCTTCAAGAACCCAGCTCTGTTCTCAGAGTTACAAAATCCACCAGTCCTGCCGGGGGATTGAAAGCAGGGTGGCCAAGATCACCGTTAAAAATAAAAATCCTGCTAAAAAAAAAGCAGCGCAGTGTGCAGCGGCAAGGTCTGGCTCACACTGAGGACACATGGAGACAGGGCTCCTAACCCCGCCTACACCCATGTAAACAGAGCATGCGTATATCCATTAAGGGGCCAAGTTCGCAAGTTAACCATCATTTCATGGAACATCGCAGGGCTAAATAATATCCGCAGGGAGACGACCACTCTTGATTATCTGGCCCAGGGGGACATATTATGCATCCAGGAGACCTGGGCTAGGTCAACGACCCCAATAGCTGGCTTTTACGAACATTTTAAATCAGCAACCAAAAGGACGATCTTTGGTCGTCCGTCAGGGGGTCTTTCCATCTTCGTAAGCCACGCCTGCAAACTTAACGTAAAAGATCTAAATCTTGAGTCATCCGACCTGCAAGCCGTCACAATAGAGGAGTTGAGAGCGGATCAAACACCTCACCCGCTTTTATTAATCAACTGCTATCTCAACCCAGCAAAACTTCATTCCCCCATGCCTTGAAAGCACTTACCATCGCCCTGGAAGACCTACTAATAAGCCGCTTGCACTATGATGTAATAATAGCGGGTGACTTCAATCTGAGAGGATTGGACCTGGTCCCTGTGGCTCCCCCAAGTAATAAGTCAGCCCCATTGATCGAATTTCTAGCAAACTACAATCTGCAATCCACCCATGGGACACAAAAAATGAGCCACCCTGCATTGACCGCCAACCCGACCTTCAGGAATGTCTCCACAATAGATTACATCTTTACCAACGAAGGCCTGACTCACAATCTTTGTAATTTCACCGTGGATGACAGAGTCGAAAGCGACCATAGGCCTCTCCGTGCCACATTCAACCTGACAGGAGAACAGGCAAACCCCTAGGAAGTAATTGGTGAAGAACATCATCTAGACCTCAAAAGAATAAAATGGTCGACCAATCTCAGCCATAGACTCTCGGCATTTGTAGCCAAAAGGGTGGAAGTATTAAGGCCACAAGACAGTGTGAACACCATACATATATGGGAAACACTGATCAAAGATATATTGAAGTGCCTGGGTAACACCCATCAACCAAGAAGCAGTCTAAAAAACACACTGCCATGCCGCCTAATATCACAGAGCCTGAATCAGACCAAGCATGCACTCAACAAGGCAGTGAGGGCGAAAAAGAAAGGCATCCACCTGCCAGGGGGGCCCCCATTGCCATTCTGCGAGCCAATTACAAAAAGAAAATCTGGGATCTGAAAAGAAGGCGGATCGAACAGAACTGGCTGACAGTGTTTTCCCTAATCAAAGAAAAAGATAACAGCAAGCTTTGGCGTTATATTAACAGCCTGTCATCTGGAGGCGCATACAAGGAAAACAGTGTTGCAGGTAAAGTGTGGGAACAGTATGCAAAGGGGCTGTATACCTGTGAGCCAAATCGGCCAACTCTTTGCAACACTGCGTGGTCCAAGGTAGCAGCTGCGACCATTAACACTGAAAGCGCCCTGACCGAAGAATCAAGATCGACCCGACCCGGAAAATTCTCGGAGGCGGAGATAGTAAAGCACATCAAGGCCATCAGAACTGACGGCGCCCCTGGCCCAAACGGGATCCCCGCTCAGGTTTTTAAGACTGCCCCAGCCTTCTTAGCAACCAAACGTACTTCTTTATTCAACCACTCATTCACAACCGCAATCTTGCCAATCTCCTGGAAAGGCTCAATTCTATTTCCAATTCATAAAAAAGGCGAGCACTCAAACCCGGCTAACTACAGACTTATAGCCCTTCTTGACATTGAAGCTAAGGTTTATGCCCGCCTTCTCCTAAAGGACCCGGAGATCTGGGTGGATAAGAACGGCATTCTTCCTCCCACACAGACTGGCTTTAGGGCTAACAGTTCCACGCTGGATAACATCATAGCGCTCACGTATCTCGCAAAGAAGGCTAACACGAGGAACAAATTACCTTTGTTCTGTTGCTTTATAGACTATTCAACGGCCTTTGACCGAGTGAACAGAAGCCGGCTATGGGCAAAACTAGAGACCTGGGGAATCCCCAAAGTCCTGCTAAAAGCCATACAAGCACTTTATGAGGGGACCTGGGTCCAGGTGAAACTAAGCCCTACAACTACAACCACAAGAATTGCCACCAACTCTGGTTTAAAGCAGGGGTGCGTCTTGGCCCCCATACTCTTTAATCTGTACACAGCGGACATGGGGCAAGCCCTGAAACGTGCCTACCTAGCACCCCCTAGACTAGGGAAGCTGGTCCTGGGAACGCTGCAGTATGCAGACGATACAGTAATCAAGGACCACACCAGGATAGGGCTCCAAATAGTCTTAAACAGTCTTGCCACCTACAACAAGGACAATGAGCTATGTATCAACGTGAGCAAGACCAAGATAGTAATCTTTGGCAAATACCATCACAAAACAAAAGCTTCATGGTCACTGGGGGAGCACCGAATCACCACAACCCCATCTTACAACTATCTGGGCAAATGGGTATCTGAGAGGGCCACTGCAGTTAAACACCTGAAGGAGCTCAAACCAAAAATAAACAAAATAATATCGTCTTTAAGACGTTTAAGCCATGGCCTTGCCAGTCCTTCTGCAGATCCAATGTTGACAGTACTCGGGGCTAAACTGATTCCCGCCATCACGTACAGACATATAGCCTACCCAGGGGCCTTTGAGAAAGTGGTCCAAGCAGCCCAGGTGAAAGCATACAAGATGGTGCTTCGGGCCCCTAGACAGGCACGGAACAATAGGCTTAGACTAGAAATAGGCCTGAAACGACCAGAGCTGGTACTACTGGGGGACTTGCTAAAATACTATATAAGAGTACTGAAATCGCCCGAAAACACCTTAAAGCACTCCCTAAAAATCGTCTTTGGCGACGCAGGCTCTCCATGGCATACCAAGGTGGAACTAGCCATTAAAGTTCTGAAAATTGAGGGAAGGAGCCTGCATCTTCACGAAATTCCATATACTGCCTGGGCCCAAGCCGTTAAGCGCCAAGTCCAGTCCCTTTCTTTTGAGATTGATCTTTCTTCACTCCGGCACAACCCACTAACTCTGGCCCTGGACAAGTCCTATATCTCTGGCAAACCCCAACCTTATCTGCATGTCTCATTAACAACCCAGGCAAGACAGAAAATTCTGTTTATGCGCCTCTTAGCCCTGAGGATCGCGGACTTCAACCCAACTTGGGCACGTACGGACGGTGCCATTGCTTGCCGTCTTTGCAATTATCGCAGAGAATCCTGGCTACACCTGCTATGTTGCTGTACAAAGTTGGCCAGCGACCGACAGCGACTGATGCGCCCGGCATTACGGAATCTGGGCCATAGAACATGTAGAGAGGCCTCGGACTGGTGTTTCTCAGAAACTACGACCTGCTTATTAGCTAGGGTCGGCAAGTTTATCCACCAAGTTAAAATGGCACTCGATTCCCAACTAAAGGCTACAGTTCCGACGTGCCCCGACAGTGGGCTTAGTGCTCCCCCCGTCGCCCCAAAGTTGTCAGCCTACAGTTAACCCAGGGAGTCGTCAACAAGTAATTGGAACCATCGGACTTAGGTACTTAATCTGGGTCGGCTAAGGGTCTGATGCAGAACCCAACAGTTGTCATCTGGCTCCGCAGCGTGAGTGTGGATGTTGAACTTCTATACGTCTCTCAGACTTTAGTAGGCGTGGTCTCATGGTGTAATCATAACTCTTACTCTTTTAAAAGTGCCCTGACTGTACAATAGTAGTTAATACGGTCAGTCTTGTAACTTTATAGTTGCACTAATGGTTTTACTTGGTTTTGGCCGAGAAGGGGGGGATGGGCATTTTACAGCATTTTATTGTATTTCATTGTATTTTACACTGTAAAGATTTTAAGTAATCGCACAGTTTACCAATAAACTAACAAGTCATTCATGGCTCCATATTTTTGAGTTTAAACAAGCTTTATCATCGTGCCATATGTAAAGCCCGCGCAGCGTTTTATTCCTCTGAATTTCGTAATAGCCCGAACCCGTCTAAGACCATCTTTAAAGTCCATAAAGACCTTTTAGCGAAAAGGATCTCTTCCCCGCAAGCCGGCTCTACTTCCCACTGCGAGGCCTTGGCTTCTTTTTTTCTAGAGAAAGTCCAGACCATTTACCAGACTTTCCCTAGTATTGGACCACCTCTAGGTGCACAAGTCGGCACTCAAGGCCATATTATTCTGCATTCCCTCCCCCCTTTACTTCCTGAGGGGTTTAACAAACTGGCTCAGCAAATTAAGTCCGGCTCCCCATCGGATCCGTTAAAACCTGCTTTGCTTAGAGACCAGTCTTTTCTGGGACGCACCGCGGTGTGCTCCTTGATCAATCTCTCGCTGGCTTCGGGTGTAGTTCCGACCACTTGGAAGCAGGACGTGGTTTCTCCAATTTTGAAGAAGCCTTCGTTGGACCCCTCACGACCGTAGAATTACCGTCCTATTTCTCTGCTCCCCTGGCCGGCGAAAGTTGCCGAGGCACACGTCAATTTGGTCCTCTCAGAGCATCTTACAAGGGCCAATGTCCTGGACCCCACGCAGAACGGTTTCCGTGCCGGCCACAGCACGGAGACAGCCCTCCTCGCCATGGTGGAGCATTTGCGTGCGGTGCTGGATGCAGGTCAGACGGCGGCGCTTATACTATTAGACCTCAGCGCCGCCTTTGACACCTTCTCGCACCGTATTCTTCTGCACCGCCTGGAGGAGATTGGCATCGGTGGGCTCGCTCTGCAGTGGTTTTGCTCCTTTCTTGACAATCGCTCTTTTTGCGTTGCCACCCCGCCTTTTCAGTCCAAATTCCATCCTCTGGCCATGGGGGTTCCGCAGGGATCCTCGCTGAGTCCCACGTTATTCAATCTATACGTGAGACCGCTGGCTGATGTCGTCAAGCAGTGGGGCATGAATATGGTATCATATGCCGACGACACTCAGCTAGCGGTTACTATCAGCGGGGATGCGGAACAGGATGCCCCTAGGTTTCAGAGTGGACTGAGGGCGGTGGCTGGTTGGATGAATACCAACTGCCTCCAACTCAACGCAAAAAAAACTGAAATCATGATTGTCGGAAAGAAAGCGGAACTTTGGGGTACAGGTGGTGGCCTCCGGAACTCGGGCCGTCTCCGACTCCGGTTACAGAACTGAGAAATCTGGGAGTTTGGCTGGATTCCACCCTTAGTTTTGCTGGCCACACTAAAAGAACCGCAGCCTGTTGCTTTGGTGTTCTTCGGGGCCTAAGACCAGTCCTCAAATTTTTTGACGCCTCGACTAGGCAGTTGGTGATCCAAGCGACGGTGATCTCCCAGCTGGATTACGCCAGCTCTTTACTGGTGGGGGCCAATCAGGCAGAAATCACTTGCCTGCAGCGCGTTCAAAACGCTGCTGCCAGAGCGGTAGTTGGCCTTCCTAGGTTTTGCTCCGTTTCAAGCACGATACGTTCTTTGCACTGGCTGCCGGTCAGGATGCGAATCCAGTTTAAGGTCTTATGCCTGGCCTTTAAAATTCTGAAAAGTTTCGCTCCCCAGATCCTCACCAATCTCTTGTCCCTTTATACTCCTACCCGCTCTCTCAGATCCTTTGGCCAAGCTCTCGCTGTAGTTCCTTGGTTTAAGCTCAGTCGGGCTGGGGGCCGATCCTTCCGTGTGAGAGCGGCAGCGCTTTGGAATTCTCTTCCCGTAGAAATCCGTCTGATGGAGGATCTTCTGATGTTTCGAAAGGCTATTAAAACCTTTTTATTTTAATTTTGTCCTGTAGTGGTATCCTTCTTTCTTTGCCTTTAGCGATGCTGTGTCCTACCTTGTCCTGCGCCGGGACGCTCCTTTGCTGGAGCAGCTGCGCGCATTATAAGTACCCATAGCATAGCCTAGCATAAACCAGAGGTTCAGCTAAATTTAATGGACATGCCATTTGGCCGCCAAAGTGGACCAAATGTTAGAGAAAATTAAAAAAAGAAACATACGTCAAAAGCAGTGGGGCGCTACAAACACCAGCTCTCTGTGGCTCCTTTCGCCTCACCTCCTAACGTAGAGGTTCGAAAACAACCTCTTCTGACAGCTCCACCTCTTATCAATGCACCCAGAGTCGGCACATTTCTCCCAGGGGTATGTCAGAGGATACCTACAGGCATTAACTCCAGAGACCGAGATAAGGGTAGTTCCTCCAAAGGAGCTACCCCCTGCAACAAACCCAGACTTCACTAGTCGTCCTCCTGACTATCTACATCTATTGGGGGATGATTACAAGATTTTCTACCCATATGGCTGACCGTCCCCTCAGACCAGTGGGTGTTTGATTTTGTCCAACATGGTTATTGTCTGGACCACAGTTCCACACTGCCCAACATTCCACCTGGCACACTCAAGCTATCAATAGAACATCAAAACTCCTCAAAGAGGAGGTTAAAACCCTCCTCCTTAAAAGGGCTATAGAGTCTGTCCCCATATATTAGCAGGGTACAGGAGTTTATTCTCTATACTTCCTAATACCCAAGAAGGCTGGATCCTTACTGCTCATTTTGGACCTCAGGCCCCTAAACAAGTACATCCTATCGGAACACTTTCATGTGGTAACCCTTCAGAATGTCTTTCCGCTTCTTTAGCAAGGTGACTTCATGGCTGCGCTAGACCTAAAGATGCCGATCTACACTTTATAATACATCCGGCACATTGCCAATATTTCAGGTTTGTGGTAGGCTGAAGGCATTACCAATTCAAAGTCCCCCCCCCCTATGAGGTTAATACTACCCCTCTGGTATTCACCAAGTGACTTGCAGTAGTAGTCACTCACCTGCTCAGACAGGGAGTCCACGTATTCTTCTATCGGGATGATTAACTTCTCAAAGCTACCACACGTCAAATAGTGTCAAAATCACACACCAACCACAATAGATATGCTTCATCGCCTAGGGTTCTCCATCAATGGCACCAAGTCCTACCTCGAACCCCTATAGATCCAGCCTTACCTCAGAACTATTCTCAACGCGCACATAGGCCTAGCCTATCCCAATTCTGCAAGGATCCTTTCAAACACTAATCCCCTTGTTTCAACCAAAACAGCAGCTTACAGTCAGGAAAGTCATGCTCCTCTTAGGCATAATGGCTTCCTACATAGCCATAATACCTCATGCAAGACTACACATGCGTTTGTTGCAGGAATGCTTAGTACAACAGTGATCTCAGACAGAGAGGTCATTGGGACTATCTAGCGTTGATCGGCCACCGCACTCATTCCTCTTTGCAGTTGTGGAACACCTACAGCCTCTTGCGGGCCGGCCTTACCTCAACCCTGTGGGTCCCGTGCTCACTACGCCACTGGAGTCAAGCTATCCTGGCTGAAGACGGCTGATATCCAGATACCGGTCCTAAGATGCTTGATTCCGGTCCAGGGGAGACATGCCTTGGCAGTTCGGGCTGGACTGTTCCCATGAGGCACAGGGTCAAGACTAATTTGCATATGTCCATATCTGAACTGGGGTGGCTTGGTGAGCAAAATAACGATGGATTAAACCCAGATCTGTGACTGGGGATGAATGTTTTGCCATTGTACAACATTCCGTCCATCATTTTGTGTGTTTTGCTGTTCACCCTATGTGGGAAGGGTATGCCCAGACGTGGGTCCCGTGCTCACTACGCCACTGGAGTCAAGCTATCCTGGCTGAAGACGGCTGATAGCCAGAAACCGGTCCTAGGATGCTTGATTCTAGTCCAGGGAAGACATTTATTTATTTATTTATTTGGCACATTTGTAGAGCGCTCTGTTACCCGGAGGTGTCCTGGCGCAGAGGTGACATGGCTTGGCAGTTCGGGCTGGACTGTTCCCATGAGGCACAGGGCCAAGACTGATTTGCATATGTCCATATTTGAACTGGGGCGGCTTGGTGAGCAAAAATAACAATGGATTAAACCCAGATCTGTGAATGTTTTGCCATTGTGCAACTTCCGTCCATCATTTTTTTGCTATTGATGTATTGGTCAGGGACATTTGCCTATGCATTTTCTTCTCTGCCGGCTTCTATTTGTGGTTTGGAGGCTCAGACAAATGCCTGTCACACTCATCCTGGTAGCACCCATATGGGCTCGCAAGCCCTGGTTCACAACACCCCTCGACCTTTCTCTACTTCCCTACGAGAAGCTCTCCAACAGGTTGGACCTTCTCATGCAGAAACATGGAGAAATCAGGCACCCCGGTCCCTCAACCTAGTGATTTGGCTCCTGAGGTCATAGAATTTGGAGACCTAAATCTTCCCTCTGAGTGCATGAACATTCTCAGGGAAGCCCGTAGACGAGACAGGCATGTACAGAGACCTAGCTTTCTGCCCCAGCAGCTCCGCTGTTGTGCTGCTGCCGCTGCCCCTTTCACCTCTGTAAGGTAGGTGTTTAAGGCCCTCCTCCAACCGCAGGCTCCTGACTGCACTTCCTCCCAGGTGGTCCAGTGGGAGAGCCTTGCTCTTCTGCTGGTCTGCTGTTGTCGGTCTTCGTGTTGTGCCCGTTTTCTGTCTTTTGTCTTTTTGTGCCTTTAATTTCTGCTTTTAAGTTTATTTTGCCGTCTTTCTTTATTTTCCTGTCTCTGTTCCTGTGCCCTTGTTGTGTCCTCCATGCCTGTTTTCAGCTCTCCCTTTCCCTGCCGCTGCTGCCCACACACCCCCTGCCAGTTCCCGCTCTGCCTCCCAGCTGCACTTCCCTCCCCCTTCCCTATTTAATGGCAGACGCACACCAAAGACGAGCCCTTCTGCGCCCGTCCATGACCAGTGCCAGGGACCCTGGTTCTCCGACCACTACCCGCTACGACTCAGTTTACCTCCTCGCACTCAACCCCGGTAAGAACAGCAACTGCCAGCTGTCTACACCGAACACCACCCATGGCCATTTCCTCTGCCGACAGTCCTTCACCACCCTCCTCACCCCCAGGGCCGCCTCCCCCGTGCCAGGCACCAGCAGCCCTGAAGTGCATCCTTCTCCACGTGTGCGCCCTACACAGACATGCTGTAGAGATCTGGGACCTCCTCGACACCCTCTCGCCAGACGTCGCCTTCCTCACGGAAACATAGACCAACCCCACCTCCACCCCCAATATCACCACCGCCCTCCCCGATGGATACAAGATCCAGAGGAAGTACCTCCCGAACCGCTCAGGAGGAGGACTCGCCATCACACTCAAGAGCTCCCTCCGAATCACAACTTCCAGCATGAGTGACTCCCCACCCACCACCGAACACCTCCTTTTCCAGATCCAGACCAGCTCCAGAACGACCCTATGCGTCACCCTTGCCTACAGACCACCCAGACCTCGAACCGCGCTCACCATCACTGACCTAATCGTGCCCCACGCCATCGCCTTCACAGACTGCATGCTCATCAGAGACCTCAACTTCCACCTCGACAATCACCCTCCTGGACGACATTGCCAACCTCAGACTGAAACATCTCATCACCTCCCCCAACCGCAAGGCAGGATACACACTCAACCCCATCTTCGCAGGAGGCAACAACATCCACACCCACGCAACACTCCTGGACAGACCACCACTGCACACACTTCCACGTCGACAAACCTACCGCCCCCAAACCTGCAAGCCGCCCTCCACGAAGGAACTGGAACAAGGTCAATGAGGAGCACCTCAACTCCACCCTCAACAGATGCCCCCCACCTCAGCCTACGCCAACACCACAGCCAAAGAACTTCACAGATGGATCACCAACAGCGCAGACAAGCTCGCCACCCTCCGCAACCCGGACAGACAGCGCCCCAGGAAGGCCACCTGGTCCACCACCGATCTCCAAGAATCCAGACGCAGCTGCAGACGCTTTGAGAAGAGCTGGAGAAACAGCAAAACTGGGGAAGATCGCACCACTTACAAGAACGCCATGCCAGAATACCACCAACTTATCAGGTCCACCAAAAGGACCTTCATCCTAAACAAAATCCAAGCCAACGCCAGCAACTCCAAGGAACTCTTTAGCATCATTCAGGAATTCCCCAAGCCCCCCAGCGAAGCCACGGACATCACCCCCTCATAGGACCTCTGCACCAAACTTGGCTCCTACTTCCACCTGAAAATAAGGTTCCTCTATGACAACTTCATCGAAAAGACTCTGGACACCGAACCCTCACCTCCCCACTGCAATGACAACCATCCCACCAACCACTCCTAGACCCCAGTCACCACCAAAGACACTATATCAACCATGAAAGGCATTCATTCAGGAGCCCCAACGGACCGCTGCTCTCAGCACATCTTCCATAGAGCCACCGCCTCCATTGCACCTGAACTATGACCCACCATCAATGCCACCTTCGAAGCCTGCACGTTCCAAGACGACTGGAAATGTGCAGAAGTCAAGCCCCTCCTGAAGAAGCCCTCAGCAGATCCGAGAGATCTCAAGAACTACCGAACCATCCCTCTTCTGCGTTTCACCAAGAAGATAGTCAACGTCCAACTAACGAAATTCATCAAAGGGAACTCCATCCTTGACCCCTCCCAATCAATATTTCACAGCACCGAGAACGCCCTACTTACGGCCACAGATGACTTCAGCACCCTCCTCAACCAAGGCCACACTGCTGCCCTGATCCTATTTGGCCTCTCTGCGGCCTTGGACACGGTCTCCCACCGCACTCTCACCACCAGACTCCACGACGCTAGCATTCATGGAACCCAAAGAGTCAGACTTCCACCCTTCCTCTCCAAACTCACAGAGGTCAACTGCAGAGTAACCCAGGGATCGTAGCTCAGCCCCACACTTTTCAAAATCTACATGGCCCCCCTCGCCGCCATCGTCGGACAGCATGGACTCAGCATAGTTTCCTACGCTGATGACACCCAGCTCATCCTCTCCTTCACCAAGGACCCCCTCACCACCAGACTCAGCTTCCAGGAAGGAATGAAGGACATTACATCCTGAATGAGCAGCAGCTGCCTGAAGCTTAACTCTGAGAAGACAGATGTCCTCGTCCTCGGACTCCCCCCTCTGCATGGGACAACACCTGGTGGCCCATTACCCTCAGCAGCCCCCTCACCCCTACGGACCACGCCCGGAACCTCCGCATCATACTCGACTCTCCCTCACCATGACCCGACAGATCAACACAGTCGCTTCCACCTGCTTCAACGCCATCCGCATCCTTTGCAAGACCTTCAAATGGATACCTCTCAAATCAAGAAAGACCGTCACTCACGCACTCATAACCAGCAGATTGGACTACGGAAATGACATCTATGCCGGGATCAACAAATCTCTACTCTGCAAGCTCCAGACCATACAGAACAATGGGGCCAGACTTGTCCTTGGCATCCCTCGACACAAACTCATCACCCAACACCTGTGAGATCTCCACTGGCTCCCATTGCAAAGAGAGTAACCTTCAAGATACTCACCCACGCCTACAAATGCCTCCACAACACCGGACCCCAATATCTCAATGAAAGAATCTCCTTCCACGGACCCAAGAGAAACATCCGTTCTACCAACCTCGCCAGCCACGAAACCCCACTCATCCGCAGAACGGGTGGAAGAGCCTTTTCCTACATCGCGGCAAAGACCTTGAACGCGCTCCCAATCAACATCAGACGCGCCCCCCACTCTGCACATCTTCAGGAAGACCCTCAAGACCTGGCTTTTTGACTGACCGGAGCTGCACACCTCTACCCCCCCAGCGCCGTGAGACCCTCACGGGTGAGTAGCGCACTTCACAATTCCCTGATTGATTGGATGGAAGGTTTGTCTGCTATTTTCAAGCCAAACATATTGACCCTTTTAAGGCTAGAGTACAAAACATTGTCTGTTACTTGCTTCATTTGCAGATCTCTGGCCTAGCCATGACTTCTATATGGTTACATCTAGCTGCAGTAGCTGCCAATCTTCAAAATAGGCAACACATTTCTCTCTTCAGATTACCAGTAATTAAGGTCTTTATGGAAGGTCTCAAAATAATGATCCCACCACGGTCTCGCCTGTACCCTCTTGGAATCGTAACATTGTCCTCACTGTAATCATGGTTTCTCAATTTGAGTCCCTTCATACTTCCCCCTTCAATTTCTCCCTTGGAAGGTGGCATTTTTCATTGCTATTACCTCACTAAGGTGTGTAAGTGAGCTACATGCATTAACTTTGGAAAAACCCTTCTTCCAACTCCACAGAGACAGGGTTGTTCTCCACACCAACCCCAAATTCCCACCAAATGTAGTCTCTCATTTCCATCTCACTCAATCAATTGACCTTCCTGTCTTTTTCCACAAACAGACTTTGTTGCGGATCGGGCTCTTTGTAGTTAAGATTTCAAAATAGCCCTCATGTACTACATTAATAGGACAAAAAAACACAGTTTGTTGCTTTCTCCCAGCTTCATAAAGGAAAGGTTATATCCAAATAGGGCATTGCCAGATGATAGTTAAATGCATAAAAATATGATATGCTAAAGTTAAACGGACTTTACTTGCTCCTCCTATAGCGCGCACTACTCGAATGAAAGGAGCTTCTATGGCCTTCCTGGGGAATATCTCAATAGCTGACGTATGTAAAGCAGCTACCTATCTACACCACATACTTTCACTAGACACTACTGGGTCAGGGTCAGGCAGTGCTATGAACACTTTTACAAACAGCCGCAACACCCGCAGGTTAGCCACCACTGTTAAGGAGCACTGCTTTTCAGTCTGTGCACAGCATATGTATCTACAGCCACACATGCCTTGAATTAAAAATGTTACCTAACCTGTAAGCATCTGTTCTTGGCATGTAGTGATGTAGACTCACATGAGTGCACACTCCTCCCTGGACACCTGTGGCCATTGCAGTTTTCTCCTAATATATATTTTTCCTCTTATGCATGGACATCTTTTATCACTTACTTTATTTATTTTTTTATTTACTCCATCCTCACCTGCCGTGTGACAACTGAGTCGATGCCCATGCACATTATCACCAAGAAAAGAGTCACTCAAAAAACAATTTGCACACATCCGGACACTATACTAGATGGCAGGAGTATGAACAGCATGTGAACCTACTGCACTACATGCCACAAACATATGCTTACAGGGAAATAACACTTTATTTTTCTAGCTACTACGTTGATGACCTATTTTCATGAATATTTTGACCAGTAATATGGATATATGTATCCATCAGCACATGTTAGACGTCTAGTATGATGCTAATTCTAATATCCCTACAGGGTCAGGCAACTATGGTACTCTTGTGTAAGGACAGTATATAAACAATATTTCAAAAACGGACACTGTTGCCAAACCTATTAACAAAGAAAAGAGCATAGATAGGTCACCCAGAAGCAAAAGATTCACGTTTAGAGTTCAGAGAAAGATCAGAGTGTCCACACTTAAACTTAAGTAGTGTGGAGGAAATTACTGAGCAAGTAAAACCGCTCACACTCACACAGGTGTTCTTCTGCAGAATGGATCTGTGTTTTGTCCAGACATCCAAAGGTAAGGGTTATGAGCAGCATATGAAGTAAACACTCAGTTTCTGATGTAACTGTTACACTACAAGGTACATTGTGCATCATTACGAGTAGATTTATCAGCAATGGAGCAAACCCCGAAAGGAATAGAAACAAACTACTGTCATCAAAAGAATCCTAGATGTGGTGAAGAGGATATATCCCCCATCTTGATTCCCTAACCCAGTTTGGAAATTAAATATTTTACTTAATGTAAAATAATAATAATGATCTCCTTTTGAATTGATGGCATAAAGCTGTGGTTAAACACGTGCTACCACGTAATAGGGTTAGAGAACTGGAAGCACTTACCAAACAGAAACTGTATTTCGAGGTAGTTGTGTGCACAAATCCCAAATTTGTATCCAATGTCTACCCGAGTCAATCCGTACACTTACCTTCATACTTCCAGCAGTCGAATACAGCAGCTGAAAAAAGCATTACATGTGTTGGATGTTAAGAGAGCAGTAATGTGCTACATTCAGGGAACTAAAACTTCAGAAAGACCAAGCAGTTTTTCAAGACTCATGCCCCACAAATTGAAGACCTTAGCGGTTATTAGGGCACAATGGATTGTAAAAACAATTCATTTAGGATATTCTTTGCAGGAAAAAGCTCATGCTGGAAGGGAAAAGGGAGGTACATTGGCATTGTATCTGTTAAGGATATATGCATGGCAGCTACTTAGTCACCTTTACATGAATTTATTAAATACTAGCAGCCCGTCCCGACGTTGTCCGGGTATGAATTGCTGCCGGCCAGTAGTATATTGTTTTGTAGGATTTCGTTTTGATAGCATTTCTTATCTGTGACAGGCCTGTGAAATGCTCCGATTCACAGTGCACTGCTGATGCACTTAAGAGTGCGCGTTCAGTAGTGTGTGAACTCGAGTTTCCCTACTTTATTTTTCCTTGCAATATTATATAGCGCAAACTCGACAACATGGCATGAGCACAATTTACATTACAGAAGAACACATTCATTTCTGGTAGGCACCGGGAGACAAAGCGATTTGCCTGGAATCCCAGGATGTTGAGCTGATGCCGACATTCGAACGTAGCTCCCCAGCTCTAAAGTACGCAATTCTAGAACTTGTGGCGGGAGGTGTGTCTAAAAGTGTATGTCGGTGCTGGCCATCAATGAGAGAGACCTGTGCATTTTTCAAATGGGTGGTGAAAAAATATGAGTATGTTGCTGGAGATGTGGGCCGCCGTGCCACCAATGTACTTACCGGGGGAGGGTAAACACCCATTATTCCGCAACTTTCTTTCCGCATACCATCACTCCGCATACTTTCATTACGAAAGTACCATGACTCCGCAATGCCATTATAACGCATGGCATTACATTTTATATGCTTTTACCACGCATACATTTACAACGAAATTAGTTGTAAATGCATGAATGGTAAAAGCATGTTTTTTTAATGTTTGGATAAGGTAAGTATGGGTTTAGGGCGTATAAGTTTTGGGGTACTAGGGTATATGTTTTGGGGTGTTTGGGCATTTTAAGGGTTCAGATATAGTTTTGGGTTATGAGGTACAGGGGTAGTTTTAGGGTTTAGGGATAGGTATGGGTTTTGGGGGTACAGGGGTATTTTTAGGGTTCAGGGCTAGGTTTTGGGGTATAGGGGTATTTTAGGGTTCAGGGGTAGGTTTGGGTTATGGGGTACAGGGTTATTTTTAGGGTTCAGGGCTAGGTTTGGCTTTTGGGGTACAGGGGTAATTTTAGGGTTCAGGGTTAGGTTTGGGTTTTGGGGTATAGCAGTATTTTTAGGGTTCAGGGGTAGGTTTGGGTTTTGGGGTACAGGGGTATTTCTAGGGTTCAGGGGTAGGTTTGGCTTTTGAGGTACAGGGGTATTTTTAGGGTTCAGGGGTAGGTTTGGGTTTTGGGGTACAGGGGTATTTTTAGGTTTCAGGGGTAGGTTTTGGTTTTGGGGTACAGGATATATTTATAGGGTTAAGATGGGTTAGTGTTTAAGGGTGTTGGGGTATTTTAAGGAGTATGGGTGGGTTATGATTATGGGGTGTAGGGGTATTTAAAGGGAGCATGGTGGGATTAGCACACAATATAAGACATGGCATGAAGGGCGGAACGTACCACATGCCCCCAGCGTTTGTCACGCCCCCAGCACACGCCCACAGCACAATGCAGACACACCCACAGGGACTACTTTGCTGGCACGGTTCTTTTACCTATTAAATGTATATGGTGGGCGTCTGCATAGCCTATGTCCTTCTGCTGCAACTGCCCTTTCCAACGCTGTATTGGGTGTTGTGATTGCTGCTGTGGTTCCTGAGATTACCCGCCTCAAAGGTTTGGCCTCTCTCTTTATTATATTAGTATGGACTACTGTGATGCTGTACACTTAAGGAAAGAAGCTTACATGGCTCAGACAATATTAGGACATCAATTTTCACTGCACATACCCTTTGAAGGGGCTCCACACACCATGTGAACCTAGAATGGTTCATGTTGCAAAAAAATAGATACTTACCTGTAGAAGTAGTTTTGCTGCTTGAATCGGTTTTATATTTTAATGTGACCTTCCCTCCTGTCGAAGAGTTTGATTTGGGTACGTGGATATATCTGTAATGTTTTACTGTGCTCAAAGGGGCATCCTGTTCAACAAATAGTTCTCTGTGGAGGAATCTGGTCTGTCCGAGCCGTTCTTGTTGTTAGGCGGTATATATTTATTTATAGTTGCGTTCTGCCAATACACTCTTAGAAAGGTATTTCTATATTGTGCATATAATTCTCATCAAAATATGGATGACAGTCCAGAAAGAGCTGGAACCAGGGTAGTAGGCATGGGATGAAGGTTCTGTCTGATTATCTATTATTGTTAGCTTGTTGTAGGGGAAATGTATATTAATCCTCCTGCTTGGGCACTCTTAATAAAGTGAGCTGCTGCTACCTGACGGAGGAGGACGTTGTATTGCATGCTGATCTAGGAACCAGGGGATGCTTTAGCTCACTTTACAGATATATCCACGTACCCAAATAACCACGGGAGAAGATATAAGGACACTATCTTATCTTTTATATTGCCCTGAAGAAGTCCCAAGAGAACGAAACGCGTCGGCTGTAGCTCCTGTGTGTGTTTTTTCACTCTCAACTGAACTCAATAAAAGAACTCTTAAAGAACACAAGTAACAACTAATGTGATTATTGCTGTTAACATCGTCAAAGTTACCAGTCTTTGTAACTTCTAAAGTGGTGCACCTTGACCTTGTTTAAAAAAAAGTTGTCACATAATTCACTGTACTTTCTCCGACTGCAAAGTGAGAGGAGTTCGTGAACACCAGTCCCGATGGTAAAAAGCAGTGGAAGTCATATCCTGACATTTGACTCAGTCTTTGAAGTGCAGCAAATGTGACATGATGAATACAAAATGTAAAGGCATCTTTATTTATTGCCTGGACTTCGGCGACCCTCCAAAAAATCTGCTAGCGACTCAGTTTGGGAATCTGTGTTCTATGACACAGCTTTCTAATGTCTGTCAGCGTTGTGATAGATCTAAAGGAGACCTGTATAGGGAAGGAGGCACTAAGCCAGGTTAATAAATTGGCATAAGGCTACTGTGCACACATGCTTGGCATTCTAAATCCACACCCCAGACTATATTGATGCTTGCAACTAAGCCACAAACAATACCATTAGACAGAAACCTTTACAAATTATCAGAAAATATATAATTGGTTAACCTCAATCTTCTACAACCTCTGTGCCCTGCATAGAATCACTCACCTCTGCCATCTCCAAAGCTGTCCACAAGGGTCCGCTGTTCCAGAGAGGTAAACAAAGACCCGCCACTGCTTCTTAGATCAGCCCTCCGCGCCAAAGTGACATGACTGAGAAGACAGTCTGGCTCAGTCATCACCTGCAAAACCGAAATAGCCTTTAAACACACAAGAACTTCATACCACAAAGCAAGCTTAACAGAAAAATCTATTTAAGACAAATCCTCGATCCCATTTAGAATCCCTGTGTACTCTTTGCATATTTTCATCAAGATGGTGATGGACAAGGTCTCTCTGAAGGAGTCCAGCAAGTTCAGAGCACTCGGGCCATGAACTCGATGCTGTTCTGCCTCAGAAACCTCCAACTTTTGGATGTAGTCGGTGGCATGTGCATGCACTTTGGTGGTTCCTCTGCGTTCAATGGGCAAAGCACCAGGGGAGCCTGATGGACAACATTCCAACTTCCCAGGAAGCAGCTCAAGAAATGAGGTGGCGGCTGGTGATGGAACACCTGACATGTAAGAAACCCTTCTTTCCTCCACCTATGGTAGACAAGGTGGTAACAACTACCTCCTTCCTCGGTCACCGTGGTACATTGCAGATTAAAGGCCTGTGGTCTGTCTCCCTTGAAGCAGAAATCACACATCATGCTGCTTGAGCTTTGGGCGATCTACATGGCCATCAAAGCCTTTCCGTCTTCCATGCAAGGACAGTCACTTCAGGTCCTGAAGGACAATAACCACCTCAGTGTGGGATGCTAATAAACAGAGTGGCAGGTGCTCACATACATGGTAGCTGGGGTCTTATACTCAGACTAAAAAATGGAAACCAGGAAGACAATCACCCAGGCACTCGTCACCAGCCGACTGGACTACGGAAACTCCCTCTATGCCGGAACCACAGCCAAACTTCAGAAAAGACTCCCAGACCGTCTCCGCACGAATCATCCTGGACATCCCCCGACACAGCCACATCTTCGGCCACCTGAGAGACCCACACTGGCTCCCTGTCATCAAGAGGATCACGTTCAGACTCCTCACCCACGCACACAAGGCCCTCCACGACCTGGGCCCCAAGTACCTCAACAACCGCCTGACCTTCTACACTCCCACCCGCCAGCTACGATCAACCAGGCTCGCCGCCGTTCCACGCATCGGCAGAGCCACCACCGGAGGAAGATCCTTCTCCTACCTGGCAGCCAAGACATGGAACTCCCTCCCCATTCACCGCCGGCTAACCCAGGACCATCTCTCCTTCAGGAAGAAATTCTAGACCTGGCTTTTCGAGCAGTAAAGTACCCCTCTCCCCCAGCGCCTTGAAACCCCTCCGGGTGAGTAGCGCGGTTTATAAATGTCATGATTGATTGATTGATTGGTGACGTTGTGTCATCTAGAGGATTATTACTAAACATGTGGACTGCTGAGCTCAGTCAGAGCTTACTTCGTGATCACAAGTAGCATTTTCACCCAGTAGTGGTTCAGTCCATTAATGGTCTATGGGCATTCCTCTACTGGAACTCTTTGTTATTCACAAGGGTACCTAATGCCTGCTGTTCTGCACAGAATAGTTTACACTACAAGGAGCCCTGGCAGACTCATGTCACCTGAAATGGCACCTCCATCTTCTTTGCTTTTCAGTCCATCCCTTTGATTCCTATGGTTCTGAGAATGCTGCGTCAATACCCTTTCACTGAGGAGCTTGATCATGCCACACTGATTGTGGAAGGTGTGGTACTTGCATCTGCTGTGCCAGTTGCCGAGCCTTCCTCTCAGGCCAGACCTTTTCTTGAAATTGGAGGGGTGATTCTGCACTCAAACCTCCAGAGCCTCCACCTTCATGCCTGAAAATAGAGCAAGGCAAATGGAGTCATTTTGGCCTGATTGAGATAATCTTGTACATTCTTTGTACATTGAGGATTCATTTGATACCCCTCAAAGTGTGTTATACCGGATTTGTTGCTCTGTGTGCTTTTTTTGGCCCAGCATAGCTTTTTTGTCAGTTGCATAAGAGTTCCCTAAAGTGTTATTGCGTGAAATGGTATTTGTCATCCAACCAATTGAATGCCTTTCTGGAATATGATAACCTACTTGCTTCATTAGTTCTCAACTTACCTCTCAAACTAAAAACACCTTGAGAGAATTGGCAACTTAAGCTCTGACGTTTCTGCTGTATTATGTGGCATCCTTCAAGGTTCACTCTTGGCTCCTACCTGTTTAACATATATTTAAAAGCATTCACTGATATTCAAAGGGGTTGACATTACAGTTTATAAATATGGAAATGATACTCGATTGTATTTGAAAATAGAATTATTTCAGAATATAGGAATTCTAAAAGCAATCTTGCCTTTTGATACATAAACAATGCATATCCTGAAAATGTATTGAGACTAAACACTGAAAAAACGAAATGTATTTTCTTGCAGGGATCTAGTTCCAGTCAACGGCATTCCAACTGGTTGCTGGACCTGCACTGATGAAAGGCGATATGGCCAGGTACGTTTTCCATGCAATATGTATTTATAGATCCACAGTAAGACCAGATGCTTCACAAGACAATGGGCACCACAACCTCCTTCTCCACAAGCTGCCACTCACCATCCCCACACCTGGCATTTCGAGTTCTTCTCATGGAACCCTCGTGAGCATCACTCAAACACAACACACGTTTCCTTTTCAACCCAACAGACCCTTTACAGGACGCAACAATACTGAAACAAGAAACACATGAACTCTACAAGAAAATCCTAAAATGGAAAATCTAAAATAGAAGCAAACTATATCAACAAAAATGTAAAACAAAGATAATAGAACGCATGCTACAGCCTTGTAACTTAGGAGGCAAAAAAAGTATGCAGAATAACAATACTGTTTGTATTTAAACTAATGCATCTTATAGTTTTGAAATTTAGTTGGCACAAACTTAACTCGGTGTGGTCTACATTGATTGATTGACTGCACTAAAAGAAGATTAATTTTTAACAGCACCCCTCCGAGTACACACAGACTTACGAAATGCAAGCCCTAATGACATCTTTGCACATTCTCTACTTACTTTCACGATTTTACGACAGTTCCACCACTGACCATTTTCCAATTTCACAGCACTTGAATTTTCCCTTACGTCTTGCACTTAATGAGGTTGACCAAATCTTACTTCCGTTGTCTCACACTGACTTCACCCGCACCCAATCACCTTTATTGATCTGCAATGTCAATGCAATGCATATCTAATAGTATCAATTCTGACCTTACTTTGACGACATCTAGAGGCAAAAAGAATTCTGAAACATCCTCCCCTCAGAACTCCCTGAAGATGCATCATCCACCAAAACAGCAGACCTGGACAACCATGCTGGTTTAAGAAAATCAAAAGGTTTCCTTTTGCCTTAAAGCACAAAAAGGAGTGACCTCTGTCTCTTTGCTGGGTGTGGTATGATGTGTCAAAAGCATAGCTCGAATAGCATTGTAGGATGTCCGAGTGGCTGACACAAGAACGGGGTCCCTTTTAGACTTCAACCAAGTACCTTTATTTTCAGGACTTTAGTCTGTTATAACTGAATGGGCAGTTTCTTTCACTGATGCAACTTTTATTTAGAAAACAACAAAACAAAAAGAATTAAAGAAAGATCTGTGGTTGGCTTCAGGGTGGACCGTCCACTTCTTAGTCCTGGCTTCTGGGCTCGTCTTGCCGCTTTCCGGACTTCTCCCCCTGAGCCTCCTCAGAAGGGAAGAAAGTAAAAGAAAGGGCCGGAATTAATGACACCTGGCCTTCCTATAACTCCTTGTGTGCTACCATCACCAGGCGTATTGTGGGGGAGGTTAAAGAAATAAAAGGAAAAAAGACTGGGTGTGCAGGGAGGGATGCCAACAGAATCAGTGACTTTTTATGTCCCCTTATTCCCCCCACCAGCATGCACCCGTCAGAGGCACTTGCCTTGGGCCACGGCCCGTGAACAGGGCCGTGGCGTCCAGACCCGGGGCGTTCTCTCACTTCCTTGGGCCACCGGGTGTGTGCCCCTTGTCTGCTCTCGTGGGGCTTCTCTCGCAGCTCTGCTCCTCCTGTAGCTCGCCTCCGCTCCTCCCGCAGCTGTCCTCCGGTCCTCCGCTCCTCCCGCAGCTGGTTTCCGGTCCTCCGCTCCTCCTGCAGCTGGTCTCCAGTCCTCCGCTCCTCCTGCAGCTCGCCTCAGATGTTCTGCTCCTCCCGTACCTCGTCTTCTCTTCCTCGACACCTGGGCTCCTCGCAGGGGCGGCTCTAGGCTCATGGTGGCCCTGGGCAGGGAGCGTAGGTAGGGGACCCCGGAAGAGGGAGTCTGGGCGGGGCGGAGCATGGAGGCCAGTGAAGAGGGGGGGTCAGGGTGTTTGGAAGTGGAGCAGAGTCAGAGGCCACCAAATCCCTGCCAGGGGCCGCCACACAAATATGTATCCATCCTCAGAGGATTATTATATCAAGGATATATATTGGCGTGGTGGCCCCTGGGATTTGGTGGCCCTGTGCAGGTGCACAGCTTGCACATGCCTAAGGCCGCCCCTGTCCTCGTCCTCCGCCACTCTCCGTCTCAAGACAGTGCCGCCCTTCCTTTGGTGTTACTTTGTTTTTATCGACCTTCCTCTGTTTCAATGCTTCGACGTCACCTCGCACAACTAGACCATGGTGGTTTCCGGTCTGTTTTGGGTGTCCTTGCCTGTTTTAGTGCATTTCCGGCTGGCTGCTTCCTCGTCCCTCTCACAGATCTCACCCCATAGGAATGGACGATGGGGCCTTTCAGAGGACGGGTACCGGGACAAATAGTCCGCACTTATTTGCTTCACCCCAGGCACATGTAAGGTCTGAAATGAAAAAGTTTGCAAGGCGAGGAACCTCCTTAGTATGCGAGCATTGGTGTCTTTTGTTTATATCAAATGCAAAAACAACAATTAATGGACAGAATGCAGAACAATGTCATACATTCACCCCAGTACAGAGATCTGGGCCTAAACCCATCGTTTTTTTGCACTCCACACCACCCCAGTTCAGACATGGCCATATGCAAATCAGTCTTGACCCTGTGCCTCATGGGAACAGTCCAGCCCGAACTGCCAAGCCATGTCTTTCCTGGACCGGAATCAAGCATCTTAGGACCGGTTTCTGGCTATCAGCCGTCTTCAGCCAGGATAGCTTGACTCCAGTGGTGTGGAGAGCATGGGACTCACGTCTGAGCATACCCATCCCACTCGGGGTGACAAATGCAAAAACAACAATTGATGGCCAGAATGCAGAACAATGTCATACATTCACCCAAGTACAGAGATCTGGGCCTAAATCCATCGTTTTTTTGCACTCCACACCAGTCCTTGCTCACTTTGCCACTGGATTCAAGCAAGCCGGAGCTGAAGACCGCTGAAATGCCAGAAACCGGTCCTCGGAAGCTTGTTTCCGGTCCAGGGAAGGCATGGCTTGGCAGTTCGGACTGGACTGTTCCCATGAGGCACAGGGTCAGACTAATTTGCATTTGGCCATGTCTGAACTAGGGGTTGCAGAGTGGGCTAAAGAACGGTGATGGATTAAACCCAGATCTGTTGACTGGGTGTGAGTGTTTGATTGGTTCAGTTGCTCCGTCCATCACCACCCCCTTTTGTACCGCTTTGTTCGCCATAAGTTGTCAGGGTATGCTCAGATGTGAGTCCCTTGCTCACTTTGCCACTGGATTCAAGCAAGCCGGGCTGAAGACGGCTGAAATGCCAGAAACCGGTCCTCGGAATCTTGTTTCCGGTCCAGGGAAGGCATGGCTTGGCAGTTCGGGCTGGACTGTTCCCATGAGGCACAGGGTCAGACTGATTTGCATATGGCCATGTCTGAACTGGGGTGGCAGAGTGGGCTAAAGAACGGTGATGGATTAAACCCAGATCTGTTGACTGGGTGTGAGTGTTTGATTGGTTCAGATGCTCCGTCCATCACCCCCCCCCTTTTGTACCGCTTTGTTCGCCATAAGTTGGCAGGGTATGCTCAGACGTGAGTCCCTTGCTCACTTTGCCACTGGATTCAAGCAAGCCGGGCTGAAGACGCCTGAAATGCCAGAAACCGGTCCTCGGAATCTTGTTTCCGGTCCAGGGAAGGCATGGCTTGGCATTTCGGGCTGGACTGTTCCCATGAGGCACAGGGTCTGACTGATTTGCATATGGCCATGTCTGAACTGGGCCATAAAAATCCCTGGTGGCAGAGTGGGCTAAAGAACGGCGATGGATTAAACCCAGATCTGTTGACTGGGTATGAGTGTTTGATTGGTTCAGATGCTCCGTCCATCACCACCCCCTTTTGTACCGCTTTGTTGTTAGCAAGCCAGGTTAGGGGTGCGTGGTCAGTAAGAACATAGAATTGCCGACCCAATAGGTAATAAAGCAGGGATTCTATGGCCCATTTGATTGCTAGGCACTCCTTCTCGACTGTCGAGTAGTGTGCTTCCCTCGGGAGTATCTTTCTGCTGATGTATAATAGGGGCTTGAGCTCATCAGAAGGGTCTGGTTGGAACAATACGGCCCCTAACCCATGGCCTGATGCATCTGTTTGGAGCACAAAGGTATGCTCGAAATCCGGACACCTTAGTACTGGAGCGGTACACATAGCAAGCTTTAGGGTGTGGAAACTATTCTCTTGTACTGCAGACCATGTACGTATGTGGGTGGGACTCAGGTAGGGTGCTAGCGATGGCAGAAAAATTGGGTATAATTCGCCTATAGTATCCTATAAAGCCCAAAAAGGAGCGTACCTCCTTCTTTGTGGTTGGCCTGGGGATGGACTGAATGGCCTCTACCTTGTTTATTTGAGGTTTCAGGTGTCCTTCATGGATGGTGTGGCCCAAATACTGTATTTTGTTTGTGTCTAATAGTTTTTTCTTTGGGTTTATGGTAATACCAGCGCCCTGTATTTCCATAAAGATGGCTTTCAGGTGTCCCAAGTGTTCCTCTCATGTTTGACTAAAGACCACAATATCATCAAGATAAGCGGCTGCGTATTCTTGATGGGGTTTTAGGAGGTGATCCATGAACCTCTGAAAGGTTGCTGGTGCCCCATGCAATCCAAAAGGAAGCACTCTGAATTGGTACAGGTCTGAAGGTGTTGCAAATGCTGTCTTTTCTTTGGAATTGGAGGCTAACGGGATCTGCCAATACCCTTTAGTTAAGTCAAGGGTTGACATGTAACTTGCTTTTCCCAGGCGCTCTACCATCTCATGTATTCTAGGCATTGGATAAGTGTAAAATTTAGTGATGGCATTTACTTGTCTAAAATCAATACAGAAGCATAAGCTGCCATCCGGTTTTGACACTAGTACCACCGGAGAGCACCAGTTGTTTTGGGAGGGTTCTATAATTCCTGCTTGTAGCATTTTGGACACTTCTTTCTCTACAGCCTCTCGGCGCACCTCTGGTATCCTGTAGGGTTTCTGTTTCACAACCTTCGGGACGAGAGATGTTATCTCATCTTGGACCAGGGATGTTAATCCAGGATGGGTAGAGAACAGATCAGGAATAGGTGTTAGCAAGGCCTCAATTTGGGGTTTTTGGGTAACTGTTAACACCTCTCCGGTAGGTGCAGGTTGGTCAAGGGGGTCCTGAACTGGTGAGAGAGGGATGTCTATTGGTGGGGAGGAACAGGCTAGTAAGGCTGTGCTTTTCACCCCTAGGGACGGTGGGGCGTCTTCCCATTTTTTTAATAGGTTTACATGGTATATTTGTTTACCTGCAGCACGATGGGGTAGAAGCACGCTGTAGGTGACAGGTGTTACTTTTTTCTCTATGGTGTACGGTCCCTGCCATTTCATTAATAGCTTATCCTCCGTGGAGGGGTGTAATATAAGGATTCTATCCCCGGGTTGGAATTCCCTGAGTTCACTGTTACGGTCGTAATACTTCTTATGTGTAACCTGTGCTTCCTGCATATTATCATTTCCCAGAGTTTTGTCAAGGAGGTCTTAAGATCAGTGGCATATTGCAACAGGGGCTTCCCTTCCTCATCAACCCCCATGTCTAACAGGGTTCTTGGCTTCCTTCCAAATAGTAATTCGAAGGGAGAAAATCCCGTAGACCTCTGTTCATGTGCCCGTAAGGCGAAAAGAACCAGGGGCAGTTTTTGGTTCCAGTCCCTCCCAGTCTCTGAGACGGCCTTACGAAGTAGGTTTTTTAGTGTTTTGTTATATCGTTCAACAAGTCTGTGGGTGATAGACTGATGTTCAGATTCTATGTATCTCAAGAATGTTACAGATTTGTCTCATCAACCGAGAGACAAAAAGGGTACCCTGATCTGTTAGTACCTCTGAGGGGAAGCCTACTCTGGAGAACAGGGTGATCATTGCTTGGGCCACTGCTGTAGTGGTCATGCTTGATAACGGGAAGGCCTCTGGATATCTGCTACCATAATCAATTATGACTAATATGTAGCGATGTCCTCTGGCTGAGGGTGTCAGGGGTCCTACAAGGTCCATCCCAACCCTTTTGAAGGGAATGTCAATGATGGCTAGGGGTTGTAGGGGAGCTTTTTGGACGCCCCCGGGACTCGTGTATTGGCATCTCACGCAGGGCCAGTATACACTGAATCAGTAAAACCTCTCTAGCAGGTATTTGAGGGTATTTTCCTTCCCATAATGTCCACCCCCTATTTTATTATGGGCTAATAGAAGAACATGCTCCTGAAAAAGAGATGGTACAACAAGCTGGGTTTTAACTTGGGAGTCTTTTTTTTCTGCTCTATATAACAACCCCTTCTTCATAATGAAATATGGTCCTACCTGCTCTGTGGCTGCACGTGGACCTGTTCCCAGGCGTGTATGAGTGACTCATCTTCTCGTTGGGTGGTTCTGAAGCTGCAGTGCCCTGTTCAGTCGGTGTCTGAAAGGGAAAAAGGAAGAGCAGTACGAGGTACCTGAGAATGGAAGAAGTCTTTTTTTTCCATTCAACTTTCTTGCCTACTCTTCTTAGTTCTGGGACCTGACTGCTCTATCTCCGTATTATAAAACGGGGCTTCCTGAAGCCAGGTCTGCATGTTTCTCTTTTTTTCCTCCATATAAGTCTCAAACTTAGGGTGGTCAGTCCCTATAATCACAGCCTCTGGTAGGGAAGGAATTACACCCACCTTCAAGTGGGGGTCGTTATCTACTTTCAGTAGCACCTCCGCTACGGGATATGACTTGGTGTCCCCGTGCACACATGTTACAATTACTTGTTCCATGCCCTGTAGCTGGGGAGCCCCGAGGAGGGACCTATCTACTACTGTAACATGGCACCCGGTGTCAAGCAAAGCCTGTCTCTTTTTTCCCCATTCAGAAACACCTCTGTTTTGTATCGCTGGGGTCGTTCCTTGGTTAAAAATATCCTGCCCCGGGAACACCCTACCTCCATAGGTTCCACGGGAGGGTGTTTGAGGGGACACTGTCTTGCTATGTGGCCCCACTCTGCGCAGTTAAAACATTGTGGAACCTGCCTGCTGGTACTAGAGGGGGTCATGGCCGGTCTAGGGGTAGGGAGAGACGATGTCTTTGGTTTTGGGTCGGGTTTTACAGGGTACCTGGTGGAAGTATAGGATGGTGTTTGTGAGGGGCGAAGGGAGTACTGGGGCCTTGTGTGGCCTGCTCTGAAATCCGGGGACCTATGAAAGGCACATGCGATGTCTACTGCCGAAGAGGAATTTAGGTTTGGGTGTTGCTTCACCCATGAACGTGTAGAGGGTAGTAATGCGTCTATAAACTTCTCCAAATAAACTTTCTCAACCACTTCTCCTATCGTGGATATATGGGAAGTTAGCCATCTATTGCCCATATCCCGTATTCTGTAATACAAAGCACGGGGATTGTCCCCAGCAGACCACTTTTCTTTTCTGAATTTATTTCGGTAATGCTCCTGGTCAAATCCTAGTCTTTCTAGAATTGCCTTTTTCATATCATCAAAAGTGGTGGTTCCAGTCGGGTTGGCGGCTTGGTACGCCGCTTGTAGCTCTCCCGAAAGAAGCGGGGCAATGTATTGGCCCCATCTCTCTCGAGGCAAAGTTGCTGTGGCAGCCACCCGTTCAAAATAAAAAACAAATAATCAGGGTCTTCGTCTTCCCCTTCCTGATATTTTTGTAATATCATTCCAGGGACATTAGGGTGTACCCGGGCATTTACTATTGCATCAGTGAGGCTTAAAATAGCAGTGTCCTGGAACTGTTGAGTGGTCGAAGTTATCGTGGCCTGATCCTTCAGAGCTCCTTGTAAGGCTTCCCTTTCTAGTCGTGCCTCCTGTAGTTGTTCAAGCACTAACTGCAAATGCCTTTGTCCTTCGGCCAACTCTGTGACCATATCGTTCAGAGGTATGGGCTGTGTCGTGCTTAGACACGTGGACAGGGATACTACCCCACTTCTGACACCACTTTTGTAGGATGTCTGAGTGGCTGACACAAGAACGGGGTCACTTTTAGACTTCAACCAAATTCCTTTATTTTCAGGACTTTAGTCTGTTATAACTGAATGGGCAGTTTCTTTCACTGATGCAAGTTTTTTCAGAAAACAACAAAACAAAAAGAATTAAAGAAAGATCTCAGATTGGGTTCAGGGTGGACCATCCACTTCTTAGTCCTGGCTTCTGGGCTCGCCTTGCCGCTTTCCGGACTTCTCCCCCTGAGCCTCCTCAGAAGGGAAGAAAGTAAAAGAAAGGGCCGGAATTATTCACACCTGTCCTCCCTATAACTCCTTGTGTGCTACCATCACCAGGCGTATTGTGGGGGAGGTTAAAGAAATAAAAGGAACAAGCATTTGCAATGCAATAGGTCTCGTATTAGGAAAGTTAGAGCTATTGGTATTGTAAATGACACATTTTTATTTAGGTTTTGTTTTTGAAAATTGCGAAATTAATAGCTTTGTCGTTTACAATGCCAATAGTTATAACTCTCGCAAATGTGACACCTATAGCATTTGTAATGCAATATGTGTTGTATTTACGTGACTTACAAGTATTGATATTACAAATAACAATGTTTTTTAATTTTTTTTAATAATTAATACTTAAATAAAAGTTATTGTAATTTATAATGGCAATAGCTTAAACTTTTGTAAATAACATTTGTGAAGATTATGTTCAGTGTATTTTATTGTGACGAAAATCCAAGAACATATGTCAAATATTAACATCTTTTTGTTACATTTGTAGTAAAGCTTGAAACATTGAGAGAACATATTTGAACCAGTTGTTGTTGAATGGTTGCACAGATTGATGCTGTGGTGGAGCTCAGTGATGTTGTGGTGCCACTGAGTGATGCTGTGGTGGTGCTGAGTGATGCTGTATGCTATTCTATGTTTTGTTTTGCTATCCTATGTTTTGTTTTGTTATGCTATGCTATGCTGTTTTGTTATGCTATGCTATGTTTTGCTATGCTATGCTATGTTTTGCTATGCTATGCTATGTTATGCTATGCTATGTTTTGCTCTGCTTTGTTATGCTGTGCTATGTTTTGTTGTGTTTTATTATGCTATGCTTTGTTTTGCTATGCTATGCTATGTTTTGTTGTATTGGTATGCTACGTTGTGTTTTGCTATGTTATTATGTTTTGTTATGTTTTGTTCAGCCATGCTATGTTTTGTTTTGTTAAGCTATGCTGTTTTGTTGTGTTTTGTTATGCTATGTTTTGTTATGTTATGCTGTGTTTTATGTTATGCTATGTTTTGTTATGCTATGCTATGCTTTGTTTTGCTATCCTATGCTTTGTTTTGTTATGCTATGCCATGTTTAGTTTTGCTATCCTATGCTTTGTTTTGTTATGCTATGTTTTGTTGTGTTTTGTTATGCTATGCTATGTTTTGTTGTGTTTTGCTAGGCTATGCTTTGTTATGCTATGCTATGTTTTGTTATGCTATGCTATGTTTTGCTCTGCTATGCTTTGTTATGCTATGTTTTTTTATGCTATGCTATGCTTTGTTGTGTTTTATTATGCTATGCTTTGTTTTATTATGCTATGTTTTGTTATGTTTTGCTGTGTTTGGTATGCTATGCTGTGTTTTGCTCTGCTATATGTTTTGTTATGTTTTGTTAAGCCATGCTATGTTTTGTTGTGTTTTGTTATGATATGTGTTGTTGTATTTTGTTATGCTATGTTTTGTTATGTTATGCTATGTTTTGTTATGCTATGTTTTGTTATGCTATGTTTTGTTATGCTATGCTATGTTTTGTTATGCATGCTATGGTTTGTTTTGTTTTGCTGCGAGGGTGGGAGAGCAACTTCACTGACAATGAGTCAGTGGTATTGCTTTTATTATTATTATTTTGGCTTTCATTATTATTCATTGGTCATTATGTTTTTATTATGTATTGGTATTTGTAAATAGTTTAGAGTTATTTAATAACTAATTCATTAATTATTTAAAAAATGTATTTATAAGTATGTTATTTTTAACTTCTACGCTATCCAACGCTTTCCCTAATGTTGCACCCTCTGAGTTGGAATAGTAATTTTAACCCTATGCTATCCAACACTTTCCCCACTGTTGGACTCACTGGAGTGGGAATAGTAATTTTTACCCCTACGCTATCCAACGCTTTCCCTACTGTTGCACTCACTGGAGTGGGAATAGTAATTTTTACCCCTACGCTATCCAACGCTTTCCCTACTGTTGCACTCTCTGGAGTGGAAATAGTAAAGTTTACCCCTATGCTATCCAACACTATCCCTACTGTTGCACTCTCTGGAGTAGGAATAGTCATTTATACCCCTACGCTATCCAACGCTTTCCCTACTGTTTCCCTCCCTGGAGTGGGAATAGTATTTTATAACCCTAAGCTATCCAACTCTTTTCCTACTGTTGCACTCCCTGGAGTGGGAATAGTAATTTTTACACCTATGCTATCCAAGACTTTCCCTACTGTTGCACTATCAGGAGTGGGAATAGTAATTTATATACCCCAAGCTATCCAACGCTTTCCCTACTGTTGCACTCTCTGGAGTGGGAATAGTAATTTTTACCCCTATGCTATCCAACAGTTTCTCTACTGTTGCACTCGCTGGAGTGGGAATAGAACTTTTTACTCCTAGGCTATCCAACGCTTTCCCTACTGTTGCACTCTCTGGAGTGGAAATAGTAATGTTTACCCCTATGCTATCCAACACTATCCCTACTGTTGCACTCTCTGGAGTAGGAATAGTCATTTATACCCCTACGCTATCCAACGCTTTCCCTACTGTTTCACTCCCTGGAGTGGGAATAGTATTTTATAACCCTAAACTATCCAACTCCTTTCCTACTGTTGCACTCCCTGGAGTGGGAATAGTAATTTTTACACCTATGCTATCCAAGACTTTCCCTACTGTTGCACTATCAGGAGTGGGAATAGTAATTTATATACCCCAAGCTATCCAACGCTTTCCCTACTGTTGCACTCTCTGGAGTGGGAATAGTAATTTTTACCCCTATGCTATCCAACAGTTTCTCTACTGTTGCACTCTCTGGAGTGGGAATAGTAATTTTAAGTCCTACGCTATCCAACATTTTCCTTACTGTTGTATTTTTTTGGAGTTGGAATAGCTGTTTTATTCCCTCCACTATTTAATATTTTTTGTATTATTTTCGTTAATGTAGTATATGATTAATTAAAAAAATATTAAACGTAAATTTCATTTGATTAATTTGTTATACATAATTATTACTTTGTCATTTATGTTATTGTTTCATGTGTATGGATGTATTTCTAATTTATAATATTTTTTGATAATTTATAAGTTATTCAAATAATTATTAAAATGGATTATTAAGTAAGTATATATATATGTATATGTTTAATTAATGTTTTATTAAAATATAGATATTACTTATTAATTTTAAACATAAAACATTTCTAACTATGATCATTTTATTTATAAGTAATATTTACTTTAATTTACATCTTTTTTTAACTATAAAAAACGATATTTTTCCTAACGATATTTTTGATGTTGATATTTTTTTCTCGATATTTTTGTACTTGCCATGTTGTAGATAGGATATCGATGTTCTTGATATCGATATTCTTGCTCCGAAATTTTTGTAGGTCGATTTTTTGAGCTTTGATATTTTGTCAGTGAACCGGAAAGTGGACGTGATGTCATTCCTTTGGCCGAAGGGTCTGTTGTATGCATTTCTGCCGGTTCCCCTGATCTAGTCTGTTTTGATGAAGATCAGGAGGAAGGGAGCCTTGATTCTTCTGGTGGTTCTAGGATGGCGCTGTCGCCCATGGTTTCCTCTATTGTTGGAGTTGGCCTTACGTCTGGGTTGGACGTTGCCGTTCGATTTGTTTCCTTTGATGGGTCCTTTGATTACTCTTCCAGTGTTCCGGTCAATGGGTCTGCAGTCTTGGATCTTGAGAGGGATTCCCTTATCCTTACTGGTTGTTCTGTAGAGGTTGCTGGTCTTATTCAACAGTCCAGGCGACCCTCGACTTTGAAGTCTTAGGCAAAACATTGGGACAACTTTGCTGCTTGGTGTCTTTGCCGTGGTTGATCTGTGGACTCTTTGGAACCTGCTCATGTGCTGGATTTTTTTAAGGAAGGTTTTGATTTGGGATTGGCCCTTTCTACTCTTCGTGCACAATGGGCTGCTATTTGGGCTTTTCAGGGTTTACCTTTGTCTCTATGAATCCTTTGGAGGCTCGTCTTTTTAAATCCTTTTCTTTTCAGCGTCCACGACCGATCCTTTCTTCTCCACCTTGGGATCTTCCTTTGGTGTTGCGGGCATTACAGTCGCAAAAACAACAGTTGATGGGCAAAATGCAGAACAATGTCATACATTCACCCCAGTGCAGAGATCGGGGCCTAAATCCATTGTTTTTTGCTCACCATGCCATTCCAGTTTGAACCCAGCCGTATGCACATCAGTCTTGACCCTGTGCCCCATGGGAACAGTCCAGCCCGAACTGCCAAGCCAGGTCCTCCCTGGACTGGAAACAAGCATCCTAGGACCAGTTTCGGGCTTTCAGCCCTCATCAGCCAGGATTCCAGTGGCATGGAGAGCACAGGACTCACGTCTGAGCATACCCGTCCCACTCGGGTTGACAAATGCAAAAACAACACGTGATGAATAGAATGCAGAACAATGTCATACATTCAGTCGGCGTCTTTTGAATCTTTGGAGTCGGTGGATTTAAAATTCCTGGTGCTCAAGGTGGTGTTTCTGGTTGCCATTGCTCCTGCCAGGCGTGTTGGAGAATTGGGTGCTTTTCTCTGTTCTGCTCTGTTTTTGAGGATTTTGGAGGATAGAGTTGCGTTGCGTGCTCATCCTACTTTTGTACCTAAGGTGGCGTCGTTCTTTTATTGTTCGGCTGAGGTCGTCCTGCCTGTCTACTTTCCTGTTCCTTCGTCTGCAGAGGAATCTTTGTTGCATCTTTTGGATGTTAAGCGTGCCCTGGTCATTTATTTGGCTCACACCTCTTCGTTTTGTAAGGTGGACAACTTGTTTGTCTCTTTTGGTATGTCTCGCCAGGGGCAAAAGCGGTCTCTGTCCTCTCTCAGTAGGTGGATTAAGGAGGCTATTCTTTTGGCGTATTATGCGCAGTCTGTGGTTGCCTCTCATCCTGTTCGGGGGCGTTCTACTAGATCTGTGGCTTTAAGGGGGTTTCCATGGAGGATATTTGCAAGGCGGCCACTTGGTCTTCTCCTCATACCTTCATGTCCCATTACCGTCTTGAGGTTGGAGGAGGCGCTTCGGTGTCATTCGCTTCTTCAGTCCTAGACTCTGTAGTTTCTTGAGATATGTATCTCTCTCTTTGGTTTACATGATTAAATTGCGTTTTTCTACTGCATTCCTTGTGTCTGTGGTGTTCCTTACATGAAGCTTTTTTTGCTTTGGTATAGGCTCACTATTATTACTGTGGCGAAGAAGGCGGACGAGGAGGTAATGCCCCGGTTACTTACCGGTAATCTTCATTATTCCGAGTCCTAGTCTTTCTCGCCACAGTAAAGTTACCCTTCCCTGCCGACCCTCTCTGGTGGCTTCATGTCTACGGCTTGGGGTTTTCAGGTTGTGTGGGGACTTTTGTGTCCTTATATCTGATTGGTTGTGCCACTGGGGGCCATATTGGAGAGAGAAGGAGACTAGTATGGAGCTTTTTACTTGGAGTTTTCTGTAGGAGCAGAATGCACACTATTATTACTGTGGCGAGGAAGACTAGGACTCGAAGTAATGAAGATAACCGGTAAGTAACCATGGCACTACATAACAAACACACTCCCCAAAAGTGCTCACACCTTGTAATGTTGGTGGTTTGTGTTTGGGGGGCACCGAGTCACTATGAAAGACTCATGCAAAAACAGAACCTATTACTGGACATTAATCAACCTCACAACACGCAGATTTTATTCAATCTGTTGTGTCTAACTGTTTTACTCTTGTCTCAGTACATCCACGTGTATGGTGAATGAACATACAAGCAGTAATATGATAAAATATACATTGATTAAGCATTAAAAAATACATTTATATCTGACTTACCCCTTTAGTGTGTAAGTTTAGTTAACTTATGGCAACATGTATTGGCAAAATAAATAAATAACAGACCGTATCCTGATCAAAACAAATACTTTTCTATCAGGCAATCTCCCGTGTAATTAAAATAAAACAGTCACGGTGGGTCCTGATCAGGGCAGGATATCAAGAAATATTATTCGAGATTTCGGGTCCTTTTATGTTGCTTATTTCAAGTCAATTATTCATTTGGTTTAACACTACTCTGCCTGGTATGTGCCAATTCTTTTCCACCTCTGAAGCATGATACACAGAAGTCATCTGTAGGGCATACATAGTGTTTCTTTGTCAAGGCACTGAATGAGAACCTTGGAATGGTGAGTACCTTGGAATCTCAGACTTTACAAGAGTGGGTTTATAACCTTAAAAACAGGTTTATACACCCCCATCCATTTCAACCCAGAGTTCCAACCTGCGTTGCAAGAGGGTCCATTTAGGCAATGGAGAGTAGGCGGCTGCCTTGTGATTTCCCACCTCTGCAACAAAGGGGAACTCTTGATGTTTGCAGAGTGTGCCCAAACATTCCAGTTACAATCCACAGAGGGCTTCCATTACACACAGCTCAAACACTGAGTGCAACATCCCCAGGTGCAGCTGGCCGCGACCAGGGACTTGCTCGCGATAGAGAATTCACACAATCAGCGGTACCCACTAAGAGGACTATTTCCTTTCTGTACTCCCTCATTAGGGCGCTGAGCCCGCACTCGACACTCAGACACAGAACATTCTAGTAGCCCTTTCTAGGCTACTAGAGGAGAAACAATGGCGCAGCTTATGCAAGGATATTGCCAAATACAACCGCTCTATGCACTTGAGAGAGGCCTACTATAAAATTATATATGACTGGTACTTGAACCTCCAGAAATTGCATAAAATATTCCCTAACACTACGGATAGGTGCTGGAGGATATATGTGCTCTTGGGAGATTTCCGTCACATCTGGTGGGACTGCCCTCGATTCAACCATTTTGGAAGGAGATACTCTTACAGATTAAACTGATACTAGGGTACCCCATCCCAGAAACCATTGACCCCATTCTCTTGGGGGTCCGGGACCCGATCCTGAAGCTGCAAACATGCAGAGATTGATCAATCATGTGGTTGTGCCTGGGAGCCACTAAAATGGCTATTGTAGCAGCCTGGAAAAAGGCGGAGGCCAGATTGTGGCAAGCACTACCCTAGAGTGGGTAACAGATATAACAGAGGGTTCACAAAAGGGTTTCCAATGCATCTGGTCTCCGCTGGTGGAATATTTGTCAAAGGGGTTGCCCCCATTCGCATGTAGCCCCAGACTCCGAGCACTTCACATTTAACTATTGGGGGGCGAGTCTTAGTAGAGCACACAGAAAGAAAGAGTTGATGCTAACCCCTAACAAAATTATTTTATCTTCTATATACTATTGTTGATTTGCCCCTCTCAGACTGCACAAACAGGTGTGGCGTAACAACGGTCCCACAACAAGGCAGCTTGACAAATGACGTAATACATAGTTCTAAAGGGGTGGATCGGGGCATCCAGTAAAGTCACGTTTGGGGCTAAGACCTGGTCAACAAGCTGAGTGTATCTAGAGGATATCTGTAACTTTTTACCTATATGATCTACTTGTTGTGATTTCAATACCTAGGAAAAAAGAGAAGGAACGGTGAGTGAGTCTGGGCGCACCTGCTAAATTCAGATCCCCAATACTTCTTTTTTCAGCAGCATGAATGCGTAGAGGGAAGAGAAAGTATACATCACCTGAACTTCAATGAAGGTTATTCTATTTATTACTCATTAAAAACCTCAGCAGGAGGGTATGGAAGTACAAAGAAAATGAAAGGAAGCCAATCCTTCTGAAAAGGTTCACCCACTGGTGCAAAAGAAGAACAAGAAGCTCAATTCTGATTATGAATGAGAGGATGAAACAGAAGCTCAAGTCTCCTTGCATCAGCACTTCTTCTTGATGCAGCATTCAAATCTAACTATCCCTATTTTAACACTAAAGTCACATCTCTGAACGTATTCACCAGCGGGGGCGATAGAGAAGAAGGCAAAGGTGTCAGTAGACGACGCGCCCTAAGAAGTCACTTCGCCAATAGATGGGTCAGAAACATGAAGCCACGAGGGACAGGAAGAGCACATCTGTGCGTAGGTGCACTCTGTAAGGAGTTCAAAAAGGAATGGGGTAACTCTCCCGCAACCTTGCTTAATGAAACAATAACCCTACACTCTTCTAGCAAACGTTGTCCACCTGCAATGGAAATGTGAGACAGAAACATTCAGCAAATTTCACATGCGAATTTAAACAGCATTGTCAGCAATGAAGACTCTTCCAATGCAATACAGGTCGGGGCAGAGAAGTTTAGCCAAGTTAATGAATTCACCATACAAGATAGGTCAGCAAATACATCAACTGACTGCTTTTGTACATATTTTTGCATTTATCATTAACCTAGAAAAGCTCTTATTGTCACTAATGCATAATGAATCACAGATATTAATGAAATCTAAAACGATTACATTGATTACCATGATAAGTACACACTCTAAGTACTGAACATTGAACCTTATATTGGGTTAATCTTTACATTAACATGTTAGTTGATTCAAATTTGTCTTCTAATGTCTAATTCTTTCATAACATTGAATATGTGAAGGGGCGTGGCTTGGAGGCCGATGCAGATGGCAGCGTGAGCGCTGCGCTCCGCTGAAAACCCCATAGAAATCCTGAAAAAACTGATGAAACCGAACCCGAACTCCTCCGGACGGTGAGAGAGGACGTGGGGACCACGCCGGGCCACTAATCTGCACCCAAACCGGGACTACGTCAAGGCTAGCGGGTTGAAACCGGGGGGACGATCGGAGGCCGAGGCGGTGAAGAAAATGGCGTCGCCTGCATGAGGGGGTCGGCTGTGACGGAGGTAGGAGAAGCGACCGTTGCAACGAATCTGAGCAGAGAGGGAACAACACAGCACTCTCAAAAAGGGGAGACAGGCTTAGGAATCAAACAACGGGGCCTGCTCGGGTCACTGAAAGTAAGGGGCCCCGGAGCGATACATCCCGGAACCGGAGGAGGAGATCGGAGGAAAATGACGGCGACGCGCAGGGTTGACCAGGCCGCAAAACGCAGGAAGCGGCAGTTGGGCCTCTAGACGTGCCGCAAGCAAGCGAGAGAAGAGCAAGGAAGAGGGACGGCAAGAGAAAAAGGTGTTTGTGGAGGAGAGCATGACCCGAGGGAGCCATCTGCGACAAATCGGACACCGTCCCGGAACAGGCCTGGGAGGCTCCCGGTGTGACGCAGGACTGGAGCGTGACTCAGGCACCTGACACCGCGAAACAGGACGTTGAAGCAAACATGGGTAAGCCGAGATGGAAAAAAGAAGAATCGCAACAACAATCGGACGCCGTGGGGCGCTAGAGGGCGCTGGACAAGATGGCCGCACTTGCGTGAGGCTCTGTCGGGACCATATAATATCCGTCCATTAATCCTACAATCTTCACAGCCTGCACCCTGTACTCAAGCTGGGGGGGCCCGCTAACATCGGGGGCTTGTTGAATACCTTTTTGTCCGGAGTCCGAGGCTGTCCTGAGCGCCCTTGGGGGCGGATCACTCCGAGCCGGGAGCCTGCTGCCTGAAACCTTCGCGCCTCGTGGAACGGGTCTACCGCTGCTGGCCGAACTGTGCGCCCGCTGGATCCTGCGGCTGTTGCCCTGCGGAGGAGGGGACTAGGACCGGCGGAATCGAGGCGGAGGCGGAGACATCCTGCGGTGTGTCCCCGGAGAGACGCCGGAGCAGAGAGCGGCCTGGACCCGGCCCTGCCGGAGTTGGTGAGTGGGGCGGGGCGCTACGCAAGCCCGGGGCTGCGGAGGTGGCGCCGGGCCTGTCGGGGCCGCGCCGCGTGAGCCGATTCTGGCGGGGGCAGGGCGAGGGGGTCAGCGGAGTGGTAGAGCGGAGCGGTGGTGACTCTGATTGCAGTGCGCTCGCACCCTGGTCAGTGACTGCGCGCTAGTTTGTCCGCTACTGCACTGCTGCCTTTCATGGCCATGTTGGATGCCTGAACGTCTGTAGGGAGCCCGCCATATTGCTGATTTAAACTGCGGACGTGAACCTACTGGACCCCGATTGGTGTGCTGTGCCCCGAGGCCGGGGGTGAAGGCTTGCTGAGGGGGGCCTTGATGAACATAGTGCTACTGACTGGCAGACCCCGCCTCGCAGCACCGGGGGGGGGGGAGCGTTGAGGCCGCCTATGATCGCTTGGGGGTGCGGATTCCTGTCGAGCGCGGAGACCCTGTCTGACCTGCGGACAGGTACGCTGCAGTGGGCTGGGACTGGTGAAGGCCACCTGGTAATTACAATAGAACCACTCTGCTGACCTCATCTGGTACATCGGTTCTACTAGACTGTGTATTTCACTGTGCTGTGTGATTTGCCACCATGGGCCGACCGGAGAGGAACCAGCCGAAAATCACATTTGAGGCAAAAAAGACTGCGCTCATGACCTCCCAGGCTCCAGCTGACACTGAACAGGGGGGGGCTGTGGGGGGCGCCCCGAATCTGGAATCCACTTTGGTAGCTATGCAAAAAACCCTACAATCCATCGAGGGCACCATGGAATCAGTCAATCACCGCCTCGACCTAATGGCGACGCAATTTGACCGCCAAAACGAGCGAATGGGGAAAGTGGAGCAGAGGGTGTCTGCCACGGAGGACGGGCTGGGCACTCTCTCGTCTAAAGTATTCAGCATGGAAAGGGTGCTGGCGGTCATACAGGCGAAGAACGAGGAGTTGGAAGGGAGGTCCAGAAGGAACAACGTAAGGGTCACGGGCCTGCCGGAATCCACAAACGTAGGACGCATGGAGGACTATATGGAAAGGATGCTCATTGACATATTTGGAGCGGATCAGCTGTCTCGAGTCTTCATAGTGGAGCGCGCCCATCGCTCACTGGCCAAACGTCCACCACCTGGGGCGCCGCCGCGGCCGATTGTAGCCAGAATTCTGAACTACAGGGACAGGGACACTATTCTTCGGCTTACCAGGGAAAAGGGATCCATTGAATATCAGGGCAACAAACTTGAGTTCTACCCCGACTTCACCATGGCGGTGCAAACAGCCCGTAAAGAATTTGCCCCGGTGAAACAACTGCTGAGGACTAATAACGTTGCATACGCCATGTTGTATCCTGCGCGGCTCCGGATAGGGCCACCGTCGGATAATAAGATTTTCTCTTCCCCCAAGGCAGCAATGGACTACGCCAAAACATTTTAAAAACGCGCCAAAGAGCCGAACGAGAGACATGTAGCTGAGGATGAGGGGCAGGATGAAGCCGCATGAGCTGTTTTGACTTATTGACTGCGACAGAGGCGCTGCTGAGGGGCACCGTGCTGAGTTTTCCCCCGCTGCCTCTCATCTGATTTTTCCTTAACAAAGTTGAGGAGCCCACTGAGGCCTGAATTGTTTAAGATTAAGAACATGGACATTGTGGAGGGAGGGAGGAGCTGGCGGGTGGCATCTCTATGTCTGCTGTTGTCTTACGATTGGCTGGCTCTATCCCCAGTGCACATGATTGAAAACTCGGCCGGATAGTGGGCTCTGGGGGGGCTCATGCTAGGGCTGCCCTGCAGGATGGTAATGCTTTCAGCTACGTCTATAGCACTATTGGTTGTGGGCACATCAGGGGCTCTCCTGGCAATGTACTGCAATTTGTTGGCTCACTACTGGATGTATTGATTACGAGATCAGGGTTGTAAGGTTGGAGATGTTCTTATTGAGTATGGTCCACACTCCCGTCACTTCTTGGCGGGAGAAGTGTGCCACTACGCCCCCGACATGGGAGATCCCCACACACTGTTGTTTGAATTGTTGGGGGATGTGCAGAGTTGGGTTTCGGGATGGCTTTGGCAAATTGGGTACGCTGAAGTGGGTGGTGGGATGGGGGACGGGGATTTGAGGGCTGTTGGGGGATTGTTTTCTTTCCTGGTCTGGGATGAGGGATCTGAGATGCTGGTAACATACGCTCGACTCTTCTGGTTGAGAGTCGGCTTTTTCTACGAAGATATTCCTGTCACTTATGGTTTGCGGGGTGCAGAGGTGAGGACTCTGGGGTGGACAGGGGGGCTGCTCTATTGGCTTTTGGGAGGCTTACAGAATTGGCGATATGGACAGGGGGGGTAAGGTCACATGTGTAACTTGCAATGTGCGGGGTCTTAATAGGCCACAAAAGACAAGACAAATGCTTGCATTTTTGAATCGACATGGCGCACAGGTGGTATTCCTTCAGGAAACGCACCTTCAGGGCAAGGCGGCTGAAATGGTGGGCAGACAGTGGGCGGGGGTGCGCCTGGCCACTAAGTACTCTTCCTATGCACGGGGGGTGATGATTCTGATCAAGAGAAATATTCCCTTTGAAGTGGTACATGAGGAAATTGACCAGGAAGGAAGGTTTATTATTGTACAGGGCAAATTGTGTGGTACGCTGATTACTTTGCTCAATGTGTATGGTCCAAATATTGATGATCCTGATTTCTATATTATGCTCTGGAACAAACTTTATATGCTTGCACCGTCAGCTATCTTATGTGGGGGGGATTGGAATGTCACGCTGGATTCAGAACTGGACAAGAAACAAGACAGACCTGTTGTGCGCAAGAAAGCGGTGGAAGCGGTGTGCGAGGGTATGAATGGGCTGCAACTGCTAGATGTGTGGAGACTACGTAATCCAACTGCGCGAGTGGGTACTTGCTACACTTCAGCACACGATACATGGTCGAGACTGGACTTCTGGCTGGCAACTAGAGATGTGAGTGGTTGGGTGGTGGGAGCTACTCATTTGCCTCGCACTATCTCTGATCACGCACCTGCTACACTGGTATTGCAGATTCCATCGCATGCTCCGGCCCCTTTCACTTGGCGACTCTCTCCGGGGATTCTGACCGACCAGGTGCTTTCTGAGCGCCTGGGACAGATCGTGGAAGAGTTCTTTGTTAAAAATGTGGGATCCGTTGAAGATATGAGTACGGTGTGGGAGGCCTTCAAGGTGACGGTGAGAGGTGCATGTATAGGTTTAAGGTCAGGGGTGCTCACGTCCATCAGGGACTCCATGTCCAGGCTGGAAAGGGAGTTGCTGTCCCTTGAGAGACGGCTGGAAGGGGGTGCGGAGGGCACGATGCTTGCAGACATCAGGTCGAAGGTCACTGAGTACAATGAGTTGGCGGAGCAGGAGGTGAAATTCTTGGCTAAACACGCTACAGCTAGATACTATGCGCAACTCTATGAGCAGAGGGACACGGCTGACGAGGAGGAAGTGAACCGGTACCTAGAGGGTGTTGCCTTGGTATGGCTCTCCAGAGGTCAGCAAGAATTCCTAATGCACCATATTACGGAAGCTGAATTCAGGGACGCCATTGCGGCACTTCCGAATGGGAAGGCGGCTGGCACGGATGGCCTACCCTCCGAATTTTATAAAAAATATGCGGATTTACTGATTCCGCAGCTGGCGCAGGTCTTGGAAGAAGCGTTTGAGCGTGGACGACTTCCAGCGACCATGAGAGAGGCACTCTTGGTGGCGCTGCCTAAACCAGGGAAACCGCCAAATAAATGTGATTCATATCGTCCCCTCTCACTTATGAATACTGATGTCAAAATCATTGCCAAAGTGTTAGCTACGAGACTACGTCTCCTCCTGCCAGTCATGGTTCTGCCGGACCAATCAGGTTTCATCCCCCTCAGGTCCACGACACATAATCTGCGGGCACTTTTCGCAGTATTACACCTGCTTAAGCCAGACCTTCCTGCAGCTGCAGTCATGCTTGACGCGGCCAAGGCCTTCGATTCGGTGGCATGGAAGTATATGCTGACCGTCCTACACCGGATGGGGGTGCCTTTTTTTTTCACTTCACTTATCGCTCTATTGTACACTGCGCCCACTGCGAGAGTCAGGGTCAACGGGCATGTATCCTCTTCATTCCCGATACAGAGGGGGACGAGGCAGGGATGCCCTCTGTCGCCGCTATTATTTGCCATCATGATGGAACCTTTGGCCTGTATTCTGCGGCAGAGGTATGCGGAAGCAGCGTTGAAGTTCCCCCTCAGATCTCTGGCTGTGTCGATGTATGCGGACGACATGGTCCTGTATGTAAGAGACCCGGTACTTCATCTTGAAAATATACTTCGCAAATTCATTAAGTTTGGTCGACACTCCGGGCTGACTATAAACTGGGACAAATCGGTAATCCTTACACTCACGGACGCGACTCGCCAAATCCCGCTGGAGTTCCCTCTGGAGTGGGCGACGGAGTCGGTTCGCTATCTGGGCATCTGGGTGCATAGGGGCTGCCAAGAAGTCATAAGGGCTAACTATGGGGTAGCCATCTCTAAGCTGGAGGATCAGGTGGCGAGATGGACTCGGCTCCCTCTGACGCTCGCTGATCGAACTTCTTTAATTAAAATGGTAGTGCTGCCGAAATTTCTTTATCTATTTGTGAATATCCCTGTCCCGTTGAAGTCGCACTTTTTCGCACGGCTGAAGTCTCTTTTGATTTCGCTCACCTGGGCCGGCAAGAAACCGCGTGTGACTTGGGATGTCATGATCAAGCCGCATGCACTGGGTGGGTTCGCCTTGCCGGACATGAAGCTTTATTATCTATGCGCGCAAGCGCAATTTGCTAGTTACTGGATAAATGCTCCGCCGTATACACCACACGTGGCGCTTGAGGCTAGTGCAGTTTTGCCGTATCCGCTAAGGGCGATGATAGCTAACAAACATTCGGTATTCGAGAAGGGGGAGATCGATACTGTGCGAAGCACGGCATCCGCTTGGGAGGACCTTGGTAGACGGGCTGCCAGATTGCCGTTATATGCTCCGGCTATGCCACTACTGTACCACTCAGATGTCTCAGTGACCAGTGAGATCGGGGGATTGCAGGTTTTGAGGGAAGCTGGAGTTCAGACCATGGGAGACCTCTTTCCGGGGGCATCCTTTCTCTCTTTACAGGCCATGACAGCACGCTCCACTAACACAACTATGACTACCTTTGTTTATGCACGCTTGAGGGCAGCAATACGAGATTTGTTTCCAACGTATCCGGCGGAACCATTAACGCTTGGGGCATTGCAGCTGCTCTACACAGCCAAAGACAGAACTAAATTACTCTCTAAACTTTATAAGGCTGCGCAGGAGGATGAAGGAGGAGGGGCGGTCTTGGCCAGAGCACGCTGGGATAAGAGCCTGCCAGAACCTCTGAGCGATGATGAATGGGAGGAGTGCTGTAGCATGACTGGGGGATATGTGATTAATGGCAACTTTCGCCTTCTGCACTATAAATGTCTGCACCAATGGTATTACACGCCGGTCCAGCTGGTCAGATATGGGCTCCGGGCTAATGCCCAATGTGTCCGGTGTGGTGCTGACGATGCTGATTTTATACACCTGGCCTGGGGGTGTCCGCGTGTGTATGACTTTTGGAAGGAGGTGACTGAGAGACTGACTGTCATGATCTCCAGTGAGGTAAAACTAGACGTGCGTCTCTGCCTCTTGGGCATTGCTTCTGGGGTATCAGCACAATCGAGACGGCTTGTGGTCCTGGCTTTACGGGTCGCTATTGGATGGGGGGGGAGAAGGGCGCCTAATGTGCAGCTGTGGTTGAATGACATGGCCTACTGTAGAGATCAACTGCACTGCTACTATGAGGGGCTGCCAGAGAAGTCTCGCCCGCGGGATGTGTGGGATCCGTTTACGCTCTATGTGCTGTCACTGGACGATTCTGATAGCGAAAGGAGTGAGATCGTTGATTTGCCGGGGGGGGACCAGGAATCTGCTTGAATGCTGCCTCAATATGTGTGGGACGTCCCTGCTACGTGGGGTGTGTGGCCAGTGGTACCCTTTGGGATTCTCGAATTTGCCCTGAGAAATGATGAGACTTTGCTACCCTTTGCTGCTCCGTACTGATGTGGGTGTTGTAAGAGAGACTATGGGGAGATGCCCACCTCGTTCAAATACTTTCTGTACCCTATTGAACCGGCTGACATTTGGACTATACACATGCAAGATTTGGAATAATCATTAGGACCAGGATTGAGAGGGTTGGGAGGGTGTTGGGGTTGGTTGTCGGTTAACTTTGTTTCTGCAAAAATTGGAAAAAGACCGAGATCACAAAAGGGCTATACGGCCGGAATTGATAGTGTACCTTGGACACTGCTTTTGGAACATTTGTGGTGCCTTCATGGGCTTAGCATACACTGCATATGCGTTTGAACTGAAAAGGTGTATTATTTGGCCTGCCTATTCTGTGGTGCACTGATTGCGGCCGGCCCTATAAGTGGGTTGTAGGCACACTGCTGTGTAAATGAATGATGTACAATAAAGGTCTACCAAAAAAAAAAAAGAAAAAAAACAATCGGACGCCGAGCACCACTCACAAACCGAACAGGAATTGCCGGAAACGAATCAGAGTCCGGAATTCAATCACAGTTGGACAAAATATTGGCGGCCATAACGGACACCCAAACAGCCTAACAGGATATAGCTCAAGTGGCGACAGGCCTGGGGCTATTGAAAGCGGACCATTCCAAATTGAAAGACAGGTGGAGACCATCGAAAAGGCGATTCAAGAGGTGGCGCCTGCACAAAAAGCAAAAAGCACTAAAAGCAACAGTGGACGACGTGTTGGAGCCCATCGGAGTGTTGGAAAGGCGAGCTGAGGATGCAGAAAGCAGGAACAGAAGGAACTGTAGTGTAGTTCCTATTTTCCATATAGGCCCTGCGCATTGGAATAACATAAACAGCAGTGTAGACGTAGAAGTGCGGTCTTCTAGGTCTCTACTGACTATGCTAAACTTAATTGGGTTTGTGCCAGCTAGCTCAGAGGTCACTGGAAACTTTCTTGACTGAATAGGAAGTGATCAGCTTCCCTGGCTCAGACAAGAAGGGATTCAGTTTTCCAACAACCGCATAAACATGACAACTTTGCTCCTCAGAATAAGAGTCAATCTCTAGATTCGTGTGAAACAATAGACAGCTATTTCACTCAGTCAGTTGTGCAGAATTACTTTCACCAGTATGCAGAGAATAGAGAGACGGGCGTTTTCAATAAAAGGTATTATTTATTGAACAGTCTTTCTTCTCATGCAAGAGAAATGAATTGCCACAATTGCAAGACTTGTTATTATAGATCGCACCCGCCTTTGCTAGATTCCCCGGTGCGTAGAATAGCTAGGAGTAGGTCGAATTGGCAGACCAAATGGGGGCTGATAGATATATGGCGCACACACCATCCTCAGGAGAAAGACTACTCTTACTTCTCAGCGGTACACGAGCTACATGTTCGATTGGATGCAGTGTTGTGCTCGCCGCAGATGGCTCCATCAGTAACTTACACAAAATATCTCACACGAACATTGTCAGATCATAACCCACTGCTATTTGACTTGCGTTGGATGACGACGTGGTCGGCTATCCCAACGTGGAGGCTACGGCCGTACATGTTGGAGGACACGGCCTTTCATAGTGCCATAGAGAAGGGGATCACACACTACTTCACTGAAAATGAGAACACAGCCACCACAAGGGCGGTAGAATGGGACTCATTCAAAGTAGTGATAAGAGGGATTTGCATTAGTAAACTCGTAAGGGTCAGGAAGGTTTTGTTACAAGACGTGGGAAAGGCTGAAGACAAGCTGAGGACGGATGAACTGGCTTGTCCAGGCCATCCAGACAGGCAAGGCAAGAAGACTTGCTGACAGCTAGGGAAGCGGTAGCGGTGGAGGTAGAAAGATTGAGAAGTTATGACTATAAGGAGTATACTGCGAGAATGTATGTTGAGGGGGACAAAGCCGGAACGTTATTAGCATGGATAGCCAACCCGATAGCACTGGTTTCTCCGATTTTGGCCTTAAAGGATCAGGGAGGGGAAACGGTATTTACGCAACAGGAAATTCTGCACAGGTTCTTAGCCTACTATGAAAAATTGTATGAAAGCAATCTGCTGGCAATGGAATCGGATATAGAAGCCTTTTTGGATGCTGTTCCCCTACCACAGTTAGAAGCAGAGCAGGCAAAATGTTTGGGCAGGGAAATTACAATAGATGAGGTACGATGTGCTATTCGGCAAATGGCTCGTAATAAGACGCCAGGGGTAGATGGATTACCAGTAGAATTCTATCTACACTTTTTTGACCTACTGGCCCCTTGATTGCTGGAGGTTTACAATGAAGCGAGGGAACTGGGTTATCTCCCTAACACCATGAGAGAGGCGCTGGTTATTCCGCTATTAAAACCAGGGAAAGATGGTACAGATATCATGGCTTATAGACCATTATCAATGCTGACCACAGATTATAAGGTCTTGAGCAGAATATTGGCGACCCGCTTGATGCAGCATATGACGGAACTGGTACATGAGGACCAGGCGGGTTTCATCCCGACTAGGAACACAGCTAATAATATACGGAAGCTAATAAGGATTAGGGGAGAGGTAGATCAGGAGGTTGTGAACCCAGTAGTGTTGTCGGTGGATATAGAAAAAGCCTTCGATAGCTTAGAATGGAGATACCTGAATGCGACACTGGGGCGTTTTGGGCTGGGAGCAAATTTTGTGCATTGGACGGAGTTGTAATATACCAATGCAGTGGCTAGAGTGAAAGTTGGAGGGCTAGTATCGCATCAATATGGAGTGGCACGAGGGATGAGGCAGGGATGCTCCCTATCTCCGCTGTTCTTCACATTGGCGATAGAGCCCCTGGCCGCGAGAGCAAGACTAGGAACATATTATGAAGGTTTAGTCTTCAGAGGCGACCAGCAGTATATATCATTATACGCGGACGACCTGCTGATGTTTCTGGGGCACTCTGAAGCAGCACTGGAAGGGGCAGCATCCTTGTTGTCACAGTTTGGAGAGGTATCTGGACTAAGAGTGAATTGGACCAAGACATGTCTGTTTCCGGTGAAGCACGGTGGACGCCCACCTGAACGGGAAGGAGCGGTGCATTGGGAGCCGATGTGTCTCGTATATTTGGGGGTGAACATATATCATCAAGAGGCGGACTTATTGGAAGGGAACATAGGAAGATGCGTGAGGGCCCTGAAGAGTAGTATGGCCTTCTGGTCCACGTTACCCCTCTCGTTGATGGGCCGCATAGCATGTCCTATATAATATTACAGCAAAAAGTTAGACCGTGCTGAGTTAACACAGGAGGAAAAAACTTTACGATTGTGCTGGAATCGCAGCCAGCGTAAAGCAGGTGTACTACACCCATATGCGCCAGAGATTCTGTTGGGGATGCTCACAGTGTTGCCACACAGAAGTGACTGGACACCATTGCTGGAATGGGAGGATGCTGGGATACAGATGATAGGGGACTTGTATGAGGAAGGGGAATTGTTGCCATATGGAGTCTTACAGGAGAGGTATGATCGCCCTAGGGGAGACTTTTTGTTACATGCGGCAGTGACACATGCAATAAGGCGGCACTGGCACGAAGGAGCGAAAGAACCCAAAATGACGAAAGCGTGTCAATATGTAGTAATGGTGGCGGGGACTTTCAAGGCAGTCACATGTTTGTATTCCAGGATGTTACAGGAAGGACTAGCACCCCTGGAGGGATTAAGAGTGAAATGGGAAGAGGGCATTGGAAAATCAATACCGGAAACGACATGGGAAGGCATAGTGCGCAGAGCTTGAAAGGGCACGAAGAACGCACGATTCAATTGGTGCACTTCTTTGTATTGCACAGGGCATACCTGACTCCGGGAAAGATTAAGAAATACTTCCGAGTAGACGACGCGTTGTGTCCAAGGTGTAGGAGTGAAGGAGTAGAACTAGAACATATGCTATGGGAGTGTCCACAGATAGGGGATTATTGGAAGGAAGTGGGCAATATATTGAATGAGGCCACAGAACGGAATATAACATATGACATGGCGACTTGCATATTACATTGGTTTCCCCACACACCCAAAACGAAGTTGATAAGCAGATTTGTGGACCTAGGGTTGCTATTGGCCAAAAGGGAAATAACGAGACACTGGAAGGCGAAAGAGGGCCCTAGCAGCGGACGGTGGAGAATAGAACTACAGAAGTGAGCCAGCAGTGACAGTAAGCTTAGATTCACACAGGCACAAAGCACAAAAAAAGAAAAGGACTTTGAAACGGCAAGGGCATGGGAACAAATGGTACAGGTGACACCCTCCAGGAGGACGAATAGGAAAAGAATAACAGTACTAGCTCTGACCAGTAGCACACAAGATGGGATGGCCTCTGAAGAAATATGATATCAATAAACAATTTGGCATGAATAGTTACAGGATGACACACCAGGTAGGGAGGGGGGAGGGAAGGTGGGAGGGTGTTCAGAAAAATGAGCAGGAAGTAATGGGGTGAACCATTGATCGAGGCAATGTAGTAAGTATGGAATTAGACCGTGGGGGAGGGGATGGGAGCAGACAGCAATGGCATGTTGTAACGGAATGTTCAGAAAATAATAAAAATTGTTTTAAAAAAAAACATTGTATTGTATTGTATTGTATTGTATTGTATTTATTATTTGTAACGCGCAACTGTCACCCTATGAGTATCCTGGCGCCCAAACAGGAAGTAGTCAGATGGTACTACAATACACTAGCTGTCAAGACATATAGAACAGCCGCCGGATCTATTAAATAAAGTCACGGGAATTAGACTTTGGCGAATAGCCATGTTTTCAGGCTCTTTCTGAAACCCAGTAGGGTGCCAATTTGTCAGATGTTCTGGGGAAGCTCGTTCCACAGCCTAGAGGCAGAGATACAAAAAGCTCTGCCTCCCATCCTCGACCTCCTGATCCTGGTAGTAGCTGCCAGACTCTGGCTAGAGGAGCGCAGGGATCTGGAGAGCCTATACCAGGAGAGCCTTTCCTGTAGAGGGATAGGTCCCGTGTTGTGCAGCGCTCTGTACACAATACATAAGGATTTAAAAACAACTCTACTCCCGATTGGCAGCCAATGTAGATCTCTTAGCGCCAACGTAGTGGAGGAACTGCGAGGTCTTTTAAGTGCCAGCTTGGCCGCTATAGACTGGACCCTCTGGAGCCCCTGTAAGATGTATAAGGGGGCCCCTAGATATAAAGAGTTACAATAGTCCAGTCTGGCCAGGATCACACTCCTAACTACTAGTGGCCTGGACTCATCAGGCAGAAGGGGCAAAATCTGTCTGAGTGCTTTCAGCAATCCAAAGCAGACACTGATGGTTTTATTGGTCTGAGAGGTCATTTGGAGATCCGCATCAAACAGTACCCCTAGATTGCGCACAGTTTTAACTGGGATACAAGGTTCAGCTCCCGGTGCAAGCCTGATCTCGTAGGAAGGTTGTTGACTCAGTTTGGCTGACGAGCAATAGACAACCTCTGTCTTCCCCTCATTAAACTGAAGGGAGTTTATGGTCAGCCACCTGGAGACCCTGCTCATGCAGTTCTGAAATGTCTCCATGCTCACCGCCTGGCTTCCTTCTAATGAGAACACCAGTTGTGTATCATCGGCATAGTTTATCAGATCTATGCTGAAGGATTTAATCATGGGGATCAGGGGCTGCAGATAAAGATTAAAGAGAATAGGGCTAATCGAGGAGCCCTGAGGTACTCCGTGACTGACCAGGGACTTGGGAGATGAAAAGGGTGCTAAAGTCACCACCTGTTGTCTACCTGTCAGATAGGATTGTAACCACCTCAGGGCCTTGCCCTTCACGCCCAGTTTTTCCAGCCTACTTAGCAGCACTGCATGGCTAACCGTGTCGAATGCGGCCGACATGTCCAACAGCACCAAGACTGAAGAATTGCCATTGTCGGCTCGCATTCGAAGGGTGTCCAACATGGTTGCCAATGCAGTTTCTGTTCCGTGGCCTGGGCGGAAGCCGAATTGGTCCTTATCCAACAGGCAGTTGTCTTCCAGATATCCTGACAGGGACCTATTGACCACCTTTTCCACAATTTTTATCGGGTATGGCAGGAGGTATATGGGCCTAAAATGCGCCGGAATCGTAGGGTCCAGCGAAGGCTTTTTAAGCAGGGGAGTAACCACTGCCTGCTTCCATGCATCCGGCACTGTGCCTTCCTCAAGAGATTGGCGACAAATCTGATGCATCCAGGGGAACAACTCTGGCCCATATTCCTTCCAGATCCTGTGCGGAAGGGGGTCTAGAGGTGACCCAGAAGACACATTCTGGGCCAGACTGAAAAAGAGCTCCTCTGTAAGAGGGGTGAAATTTTCCAGTGATGACAATATTGGTAGAGGTTCCTCTTCTTCTGCCTGTGCCACTGCATCTTTGCAGCTGTCCCTTTCCTCCTTCAGCCCCCTCAAAATTTTAGCAATCTTTTCCTCAAGTGGATCGCGATCTCATTGCATAGTTCTTGAGTAGCGACCACCTTATTACTCGTACAGGTGGGATGTGAGAGATCCCTTATGATATTAAAAAGGGTTTTGGTACTGTTAGGGGACTGAAGAATAGTAGTGGCATAGAAGTGTGCCTTGGCTTTGACGATGGCTCCTTTATATTTTGCCTGTTCCACTTTCAACAATTTTTTATCCAACTCTGAGTAGCATCTGCGCCATTTCTTTTCTGCCTGTCGGCGTGCATTGCGTAGGGATTTCAGCTCCTCATTAAACCAGGGAGCAGATGGTTTCCTCTTATTCTTTATAATTTTCAGAGGGGCAAGTCTATCCAGGGTCTTAGTGATGTGATTACAATATTTATAATAATTCAGATCTACCGATTCCTCTGGATCATAGGAAACATTGCTCTTAAAAATAGGCTTTGTTTTATCCTTTGGTAATTTAGACCAATTCCGTCCCTTCCTATAAGTCACCGGTCGCTCACTTCTGTTCCCCTCCGTGGGTATGGAGATCTGGAAGTGGATTAGGGAGTGGTCAGTCCAGTGCTGAGGTAGGATATCAATCATCCTAGTCTCAGTCTGTTTGGCGAAGACCATATCTAGGATATGTCCCCCTGAATGGGTTGGTTTCTGAACTAGCTGATCCAGGCCCCAGTTTCCACAGTTGTCCTTCAGGTCCCTCAGGTGGCTCCCCAGGGACCCGTTGTCCCAAAGATTAAAATCTCCCAGAATCAGCATTCTGGAGTGAGACAAGGCAAGGGCAGCAATGGTGTCGAACAACGCCTGGTATCGTGTTACCGCACCAGGTGGTCTGTAACATATCAATCCAGTCAGGATCCTACCTTTTGGTTCTTGTAGGGACAACCCCAGTAGCTCTACCCCCGCCACCCCATCGATCTGTAGAGGGGAAAAGTCCCACTTATCTTTATAGATCACTCCAAGCCCCCCTCCTCTTCCTAGTGGCCTAGGTTTATGAAATAGTTTGTACCCTTCAGGGCATGACAAGCCCAACTCAACAGAGGTGTCCACAGTAGTCCACGTCTCCGTTATGAATAGGGCATCCAGGTCCATGTCAATTAGTAAGTCTGACACTTCCAGGTGATGTTTTACTAGGGATCTACTATTGATCAGCCCACAATCCAGCATTACAGCGGACTGTGGTAGGGAATTTTGGAGTATTCCCTCTACATGCTTACCTATGGCCAATAGCTTGTTCCTTGGCCCTAGGCCCGTCCGGAGCCCGGACGGGCACAGACGGGCTTTCCTCTGGCGCGACGCTCCGCGCGAGCGCTGCGCGCCTGCATACTAATCTTTAAGTAAGGTGTGGCTAAGGGCACTGGCAAACACTAGAGCGCTAGCCCCTAGAGCGTTTCAAGCCTACAGCCAAAATGGCGGTCGGGAGTGAGGCAGCACTAGATTCACCCGAATTAGTGAGTCCTGTGGGGTCTTTGGTGCTTTGTGGGCAATGCGAACAAAGGGGGGAGCAAGGGGGACAATTAAAAGTTCACCCAGATCAATAACACAATCAATTTAAAATTTTTTAAAAAACGAGCAAGTATTTCTAAATATATTTTTTTTACTCAGCAAAGGTTCTACATTAGCAGCAGCAGCAGCGTAGCCAACCTATTTGTTGTCCGGGCGAGGCTAAACTGGTTCCCTAAATAGTGTTTGTCCAAGGGCACTGGCAAACACTAGAGCGCTAGCCCCTAGAGCGTTTCAAGCCTACACCCAAAATGGCGGTCGGGAGTGAGGCAGCACTAGATTCACCCGAATAAGTGAGTCCTGTGGGGTCTTTGGTGCTTTGTGGGCAATGCGAACAAAGGGGGGAGCAAGGGGGACAATTAAAAGTTCACCCAGATCAATAACACAATCAATTTAAAAATTTTTAAAAAACGAGCAAGTATTTCTAAATATATTTTTTTACTCAGCAAAGGTTCTACATTAGCAGCAGCAGCGTAGCCAACCTATTTGTTGTCCGCGCGAGGCTAAACTGGTTCCCTAAATAGTGTTTGTCCAAGGGCACTGGCAAACACTAGAGCGCTAGCCCCTAGAGCGTTTCAAGCCTACACCCCAAATGGCGGTCGGGAGTGAGGCAGCACTAGATTCACCCAAATTAGTGAGTCCTGTGGGGTCTTTGGTGCTTTGTGGGCAATGCGAACAAAGGGGGGAGCAAGGGGGACAATTAAAAGTTCACCCAGATCAATAACACAATCAATTTAAAAAAATTTAAAAAACGAGCAAGTATTTCTAAATATATATTTTTTACTCAGCAAAGGCTCTACATTAGCAGCAGCAGCGTAGCCAACCTATTTGTTGATACATTGAATATGTGAATGTATTTTACAAACTATTACATTGCACTCCTAACAGGTACCTCATGTAGAATTTAATCTTTTGCTCTATCAACTCCCCCCTCTGATGACATGGAGTCATAACAAACTATCCTATCTCATCATATAAGCCTATTGTTGAGCATTTAGGAAGGTAATTGGCAAGAAGGACAGAACTAAACAAATGTCACCATTCTTCGTTCCCTGAACTTCTCCATATGCCTCAAGTTATTGTAATAGCTGTCCTGCAGCCTTTTTGTTTGTCGATCCTTCTCTTTCTGATCTCTTTCTCTTTGTTTTTACTCCATACCATTTGTATCCCCTCACCAATCCAATCAACACAATGAGACACGTGGTAACAATCAATATGGGCCTTATAATATATCCCATCAATCCACTTCCCAGATTTGCAAACCATCTCCTAACTGCACCAAATCCTTGTCCTACTTTATCCCAAACACGCTCAGTAGCTGGGTCCCTCAATTCTTGATGTAAGTCAGTTATGTTACTAATGTAATTCTGCAAATCCTTACTCCTGTCAGGGATATAAGTACAACACTTTTGGACCTTCAGTGTTCGACAAACTCCACCGTCTTTTACAAGTAAAACATCTAAAGCAAGTCGGTACTGCATTACAATTGCCCAAATCAAAAATATCTCCCCATCTATGAGCAACAAAGATCTGGCAGTGTCGGTGGATAGCTTATCAACTATGGTAGACAGCTTCCTAATCATCATATCATTTAACACTACTCCCAAAACTAGGTATCAAGACTCCAAAGATGCCTCCTGTAACCTCTCCAGCGCTCGCTCCATTTTTTTGTCTAGCATTTGTCTCTCCACTCAATGCATCTAGTTCCTCCACATAGTATACCTTTGGGAATACCTCAGCCCAGCCAGGTAACAAGTACCATACCAATTATTAGGCAACCTCATGTACACCTTCTTCCCACACACAAAATTGACTCCTGGAATAGGATATACATTATAATCTAAAAACATCTTTCATGGACCATGAACCAATAATGTGTGATCCCACTCACTCTCCCCCGCAAACATAGAGCTATACCCACTCTCAGCCTGCTTAATACACAACCTTCCTTTATGTTGCCAATCTAAAGATTCCGGCCCTAAACTCCTTTTCGTACGATAGTCCAACTCCTCCTTCATTCATTTAGGGGATTTGTAAGGTTTATGCCCTTCATTTACTAAAACTCTAAACCTATCTTTTACTTGATCTATAAACTACTTCTCTACATCTGTTAAGGTACAAGTCAAGTTGTGTTTATGAGCATAGACCTATATTTCGTACTTCAAACAAATTAATTCTTTGAGAAATACTGATTCATAGGAATTAATCCTAGGTAGGAAAAGAAAAGCCCAATCTGTTCTTGTCTATCTATATACATACAATGCTCCCAATTAGATGTTCCAAAAAATGTTCATTATGAACATCATCATTTATTTAAATACTTACAATTGCATAAAAATACTTTATACAGGATTTCAAAAGAGAAAGTACTGCCAGGCGCAGTAGTAAAGTGCAAGAAAAGTGCTTGTGTGATAGGAAAGTTGGATAAAAGAATCCGACAATTCAAATATGAAAAATAAGGTACAATTCCTTATAACAGAAACCTGACCCGTACAGCTAAATCAAAACAGTTTGTTATTCCAAAAACAACAACAAAATGCAATGGACAGAAAGGGGCGGGAAAACGGATTCAGGTTTCACAAAAGTAAGTAAAGGGGAAAGGGCAGATGTCGACGTGCACCCTAACAATACTTATACGAGGCACACACACGCCATCAACCCCATGTGGCCAACAGTATGAGGGTGGGTGGATATGACTCCTAGCAGAGGCCAACAGTATGGGGGTGGGTGCAGAGGACTCCCAGCAGTGGCCAGAGATATGAGGGGTGGGTGCAGAGGACTCCCAGCAGAGGCCAACAGAATGGGGGTGGGTAAAGAGGGCTCCAAGCAGAGGCCAGACATATGAGGGGTGGGTGGATATGACTCCCAGCAGAGGCCAACAGTATGGGGGTGGGTGCAGTGAACTCCCAGCAGTGGCCAGACATATGAGGGGTGGGTGCAAAGGACTCCCAGCAGAGGCCAACAGTATGGGGGTGGGTGCAGAGGACTCCCAGCAGTGGGCAGACATATGAGTGGTGGGTGCAGAGGACTCCCAGCAGTGGCCAGACATATGAGGGGTGGGTGGATATGACTCCCAGCAGAGGCCAATAGAATGGGGGTGGGTGCAGAGGACTCCCAGCAGGACATGTATATGGAGATCAAGGCACACCATTATTCGCTAACACTGGCCTCTTTGAAAAGGTGCCAGCTTCTTTCAAGAAAGTAGAAATGTCATTTTGTGTGACATCTATCATGCAGGCACATAAGTGTCATTTACACAATTTGTCATATTAACACATTCTAAACATGAACAACTTTTAACAAGTGTTGTGAGTGCCAAGGTACAATCATTTATGTGACACAACTTGGAATATGTCAGTCCTCACATGGGCATCCATTCCCTGATGACACAGTTGCTTGCACATAAAACCTACTTGCTGTCATTTGGAGTGGCACACATGTCCAAACTCTGGACAATGCTTAAGCTATTGGGCTAGCAATTGTGATGAACAAAATAATTGCTGCATTGTGGACACACCGATATCCCCAGGCAAAATGTCAACACAGAAGTGTGCACACTAAGACAAAACAGCGTTGCATCTGAACTACATTCATGTGGCAAAAATATATGAGCCTGAATCATGTCTGGAACAAAATGACATAGGCTGCCAAGCCCCAACTGAAATCACTTGCCACCATCACTGGGCAGTGCATGGCGAATCATTGTTCAGCCAATTCTCACCCACAGGTCAGACCTGGCAAGGCTAAATCAGGCAGGCCCATGTAGACCTCTCCTGCACAACACCCCCATCCCTCAATCAATGTGATTGATACAGCTCAAGAAGTGAGACCTTTGACTCGGGTAACAAAAACTATGCAGCAACAATTCCAAAAGTAACCCAAGCTCACCCCGTGGATCTGGCAATACATATTTGTGACAAACAACCATCAACAGATTATTGTGAATAGGCACACAGGCACTGACCAGTGTGAGTACGCACAAGCCAAATGTTGTATCCCTGTCCAGTGGACACATGTAGCAGACACAGGAAAAATACAAACGATGCCAGGGACCAATGCCACAGAGGCAGACCCATGCTGAACCCACATACAATGGGCTCAGTGTTGGATGACACACATGATTTGGAGGCCAGGGTGACTGTAGTGGGCACACTGATCTGTGGGTCTGGAATGAGCTGACTGTACCATGAGTAACCCTCACGGCACTATTATCTCCCATTGATGTACATCATGTCTGAGAACACAACATAGGTCATGCATGCTGCAAGGGTGTGCAGTTGAAACCTCACACTCCTATGTTGAGACTCCTCATCGGTGCAAACAAAAATGAAGGCGAAACACAGTGCACAGGTCATGGCACAGGCAAGGTCCCAACACATGTCACAGACGACCCTCCCACATGATGTGGAAATCAATGTGCAGTCTTATTTTCTTGCACCCTAGATGAACATGTGCAAATGTGGTTACACACAGACCAGGTGACACACGTTAAGGAGGGGAAGGGATGAAAATGAGCACCAGGTGACTATGGGGAACCGAAAAGACACTGCACATATAACCTGTCTGACCAGGCACCACAACTGTGGGAGTGTAGCCAGGCTTCAGAGCACTTCAAAAAGCAGGTGACACACAACACAACAAACAGCCATGTACCTACCCCCTCCTTGCTGCTGTCTCTCCTGCAACTGCCCATCGAGGTCTGGGAACACCACCGCCAGGACACAGAGCATGTGGGGGGTCAGGTGACGGCGTCCACCATGCTGGCTTGGATGTGACAGCCTCAGCTGGACCCGGGCGATACGCAGGGTCCAGCACCGGATGTCCTGCCACCTCTTCTGCACCTTGCGCAGCTGCTAGCGATGGTCCTCTGCAGACCTGACAGCCCTGACGATGTCCCGCCAGATTTCCCCCTTCTTGTAAACAGTTAACTGTCAGGAAGACACAGTGAAACAACATTACACCTGCTCCATGTCCCAGAGACACACAATTGCACACCTTTGATAATGTGAACAGGGCATAGGATGCTGACAGGACTTGCATCATTGTCCATGTGAATTTGGCGTGTGTGCAAGCCACAATGCACTACATGGCATTGAAAGCCACAGATGGTGTAACGGGTGCAACACACTCACTGATCATGGACACACTGGGCAACACATGCAACTGCAGGGTGTGTGACAGCACGTGCCAAAGAGTGCCAAGGAGTCACATATCCCACTCCACTGAAGAACCCTCAGCAGACCAGACTGACACACCCTGGCACAGATCACTCGCCTGTCACTGACAACAGCGGATACAACCCTCACTTTGCACATGTGCCACTTGCCACTGGGGTGTCACAGGTGTTGTGCTAGCCTTGCAGATCAGGCACACAGCACTGCTAACTTGTCACATCAGATGGGGAGAGCTGCTGCATAAGCCATGCAGCAGTGGTGCAACGCATCACATACACACTCACCCACATGACAAGGCACATTCACACACATCAATGTCCATGAGGTTGTACACATCATTTGGACAATCTCACCACAGGTCCCCTCAAATCATAAACATCTGAGAACAGTCACCTGTCACTCCGGGGGGACCACTGTTCTACCTCAGGACATTTGGAAATAAAGCCACCAAGGTCTGGCACGGCTGAATGTGTCATTTACTATGCAGTGAATGTCACAGTAAGCACAATGCAAGTGAGGAGTGAACACACATGAACTACATCATGCTCTGCATGAGAGACACCACCATGTACACCCCCTGGGACTCACTCCAAAACACATTGCATGTCTGTCCCACCAATACACAATGCCTGTTGTGACACTCATACAACAGGTGCACAGTCAAAGGTAGTGGAGTCCGCACTTACCCGCTCCTCTGGTCTCCCACACAGCTTGCTGTACTGTGGTAGGAGGCTGTCCAGGAGGGCCTGGTTCTCCTCCTCAGTGAAGGCAGGGGCCCTCTCCATAGTACGAGCCATGATATGCCAGAGGATGCAGAGACAGCAGCAGTGTGGCCCACTCCAATGTTGTGCAGGCAAATGCTCTCTCAGGGGTTCATGCTGCCTTAAATCAGCGCTGCTGAGGGGCTTTCAGTTCGAGGAGTACAGAGTGATAGGTCAGATTTGTTCACATCGTACGGTTTCTACAATCCCTTTAAACATACAGCTCTGACAGCATTCGCATCGTTTGAAATTTGAGCTTCAGCTCAACAATCAATTTGCAACATTGTATCTTTTTGGCCAACTGACTTTTGCAGGACACCTGTTGGACACATAGCTACTCTAAACTCAGTATCCATAACACCCAGGATGCATTCAGGGCCTACTACTCGTCCCCTATGTGTCCCCTAAGTAATTTTGAGATCCACGCACGTGTACGGTGCGTTTCACGCGCTCGTGTATGGCACCATTACAATAGTGATACGATGCGCACACACGCTCGGAAAGTAAGGGTACTGTGCGTTTCACTCTCTGTGTTGAGATGGAAATGTTTTCACATCCAAGCACACCATGCCACTTGTGCATTCACACGGCTGTTGGGTCTAATGGCATCAGACATCATATTTCCCCAGGCATACACGTCTGCGTTGTGACAATGGCTGTGTTGTTTTGTTGTCATGTGTACACCTTAATCGCAATGTGTTTGATATGTACATTTGACATTCCATGTGACCTGTGCATGTGCCTTGCAGACATCTGTCTGGATGCGATGACAACCTTCCACTGCAGGTATTGTGACGTGTGTCACTCCAGTGATATCTCGGGCTGCTCACTCTGACCGGCCCAGCAGCTCATTTCAGGGCCTGTCATGTTTATTTGTCAATCAACAGGTGTATCTGGCTTTTCGTAGGAGTGCCAGCAAGCTGGCATATGTGTTCTGGATGTATTGCACATGCCAGACTCCATAGTGACGATGTCTAGTGGCAGTTTTGCATGTGTCATGTACATTGCCATTGATGTTGGCTGACTGTTAATCTCCATTATTCCCAAATATGTCCTGCAGGGCACCGCCTCTACCAAGGCCATTCCCAGACTTGGCTACCATGAGGGAACGTGCCTGCATCCGACGTTACAGATTCACTCAACAGTTGATTCAGGAATTTATCAAATTTCCTACTCCTGAAGAGTCGAGAGATGTCTATGCCCTGGGAGGGATGCCACATGTCATTTGGTCCATTGATGGGACACATGTGGCTTTGGTGCCACCACAGGCACAGGAGCAATCTTACCCCAACCGTAAACATTATCATTCAATAAATGCCCTTGTGGTGTGTCTTGCTAACATGCTGATTTCCCACGTTTGTGCACGTTTTTCCAGGATCGGCACACAATGCATTCATCACGAGGCATATCAGGGTGCCGCAGCCCAAGAACAGCTGCAGATCAGCAGTACAATAATGCACACGGGCAGACCAGGCGAGTGATTGAGAGGACGTTTGGCCTCCTGAAGAGCCGATTAAGGTACCTCGATAAGACCGGCGGATCCCTCCTATATGCACCGGACAAGGTCTGTAAAATCTTCATTGTGTACTGCATGATGCACAACATGGCAGTTGAGAAGGCAGTGCCACTCATCCTGGATCCTGAGGAGCAGGAACATCCACCCGTTGAGGATCAAGGGCTTGGTCACGATGCAAGTGATGAGGAGGAGGAGGAGGATGATATCCGGAGTCAGCTCATACGCAACTTCTTATCATAATTGTGAGTCACTGGGAATGAGTAAGCAAGCTTGTAGCATTGAGTGGCATGTGTTGCAATGTGTGTATCCAGCTGTCTGTATGCAAAGTGACTTTGATGTGTTTTCTGATGTGTCACGCAAGTGCTGATGTCATGCCACACAGTAATGCGCAATGACTTTCCTTGAAATTTGCATGTGTCCTACATAGTTCCTGTTTCGTAACTGCCCATGTCTTTGGCAAAGATTTTTACCGGTGATCTCTTGTGTGTCTGTCATTCCCAGGTTGCTGTGCCTGTTGTCTGTTCGTGTCATCTTTGTCCTCCTGCTATTCGTCATGATGATTGCAACGTGGGCTGAATCCGCGCTCCATGCACGGACATGTGTAAATGTCAGTTCGGGTAAGAGATCCAAACAGGTTTTTGTGTGTTTTGTATGGTTTGGGAATGTGTGGGAACTGTTTCTGTGCATGTTGTAGTACCATGCATACATGTCTCATCCGCATGGATCAAATTACATGTTGCACCACTCCCATGACATGACAGTCACCCTTCTTGACAGTCATCTGTAGTGGAGTGTGGACTCATGTGAAGGCATCAATGTGTGTAAACCTTGCCACTGACACATTGCAGATACCACGTGTTGACATTGTGTGGGACATCACAACAACAGACACTATGTTGAATTGCAGCCTCGCTGTGTGCAGCAGGATGTGTTTGGCTCATCCACTTAATCTTGTGTGCCAGTACATTTTGATTTCCAACAAACATGTTGTGAAGGTGTGGGCCAGCGTATGTACCACATGTTCTGTCAACTGTCCTGTGAGTCTGTTCGTATGGATGCATTTCCCTTTGTGCCAGTATGTCATGTCACTGTCACGTCGCTTCCTCAGGGCCGGTGGATAACACTGCTTTGCAAGCCTTCTCTGTAAGTTGATAAGAAATTTCTATTCCCATGAAGCCAAGAACGTTGCGCTGATGACATCACAACGTTGCGCTGTTGCAAATGTAAACGCTTCCGTGGCACCAGTCGGGTGCCGTAAATTCCAGGATTCTCTTGTGGTGTGCTGCATATCCTAGTCACGGTAGGGGTGCTTTTGTGCCATCACTCCTCATTACTCTCTCTGTTGACTTCTGGCCCAGCAGCTTGTTCTGTTTGGCATTTCAAAGCCCAGTTGGACGAGCCAATAACTGGTTCTTGCGGGGCTTCCTTGTGTTGACCTAATTCCCTCCCTCGTTGGACGAGCTTCTTAAGGCTCTTGCAGGGGATGTGTAATTTCCATTCTTGACCCGCACTGATTCCCTGGGGTAAATACGGATTGTTGGCTTTGAGTGAGTCGCGCTGCAGCGCATTTGAATTTCTGTTTATTGGACCTTATTCATACACTGTTATTTTCAGGATTAACACATGGCTTAACTTGCCTTGAAGCAGCCTGCAGAACGTCATACCCCTTCATATCGCTGCAATACTCTGCTACCTTTTATGTGTCTTCTGTGATCCCTGTGCTACTTGCACATTCTCAGAGGATCAATTTAGTCACTCTGACCGAATTTCTATCCCGAAACCGCCCGATATTGACCTCGGAGATTGATGTGGCGGTTAGTGCTTTTAACACATGGGTGGAACAGGGGTCTGCTGCCTCCATTAACAAGGGATATGTTTGTAGGATGCGGTCTACTCCCTCCAAACCATGGTTTTCCCACACCCTACAGGAATTGAAACTTGGATGTAAGAAACTCGAACGGGTGTGGAGACAAGCCTACCTGCCTGAGGCGAAGAGTAATCGGCACGCGGCTCAAAAGGACTATTATGCTGCTATTAAAATTGCTGCTGGGAGAATTAAAAAAGCAAATAATAACAGCAAGGAAATGTTTTCAATTGTTCAGAGCTGTTTATCACCATGTGCTGCGCAACCTTTGCTGCCTTCATCCGATCACTGGTGCGAAGAGCTCTCCTCTTTCTTCGTAGACAAAATTGCCAAGATTCAAGAGGACTTGCGAGTTGTCTGCGACGGTTTCAAGTCCTCTCCAGCACTAGCTCCTTTCTCTGTGCCTAAGTCGGTTGAGCAGTTTGTTATCTTCTCTCCCTCCACTGAGTCCGATATTGTAGCAGTACTTGAGGCCTTGAAGTCGGGGTCCCCCTCTGACCCATGTCCAGCAAGGGTTCTTGGGGGGGTGGCTGATACAGTATGTAAAGAGGCTACCCAGATTGTTAATCTTTCCTTCTCCTCTGCAACTGTCCCGTTAGCAAGCAAAACCTTTGCCGCTTTAAAAAAGGCCAGGTTGGATCCATCTGTTCCTTCCAGCTACCGGCCTATTTCATTGTTGCCAGCCTTGGCGAAAGTCTGTTGGAAGATCGCTTTTAGATAGTTAGACAACTTTATTGAGTCATCTCAGGCTTTGCACCCGGCTCAATCAGGGTTCCGGGCTGCTTATAGCATCGAAACGGCGCTGGTTGAGATGTCTGAGGCGATTCGGGAGTGCCTTGATGGAGGTGGCAGAGCGGTTCTGATCTTACTAGACCTCTCTGCCGCCTTCGATGCGGTGCCCCATGCCCTTCTACTTACCAGACTAGCTGCCGTTGGCATCTCCGGATTAGCACTTGACTGGTTGACGTCTTTTTTGGATAATAGGACGCAACAGGTCTGGATGCCACTGCACGCCTCCTTGCCTAAGAAACTCACTACAGGAGTTCCACAGGGGTCTACTTTGAGCCCCCTGCTTTTTAATGTTTATCTGACTCCTTTGATTTATTTGGTAGAACAGTTGGGGGCGAAAATAATGGCCTACGACGATGATACCCAACTTTTGTTCACCTAGTCAAAAGACAATTTGGATACGTCGGCAGTTCGACTCTGCCTATTATCTGTCTTTCGCTGGTTAGCCCTTGCCCAGCTCAAGTGTAATGAAGAAAAGTCAGAGGTTCTTTTCTATGGTTCCTTGCCCGATAATTTCAGAGACCTCCTATGGCCATGAGACTTGCCCCGCCCCAATTCCATGGGGGGCCCAGCTAAGAACTTGGGGGTCTGGTTTGGGAATGATCTTAAGTTTGAGGACCATATTAAAAAACTTACGGGAGTGTGTTTTGCCACTCTCAAAGCCTTACACAGGTTTTTCCCACTCCTTCCGAGAGAGGCCAAAGAGACGATGTCACATGCTCTAATACTTTCCAGGCTTGATTACGCGAATGGCCTGTTTAGCGGCTTACCTGCCTATCTGATCCAACGGCTTCAGGTTATCCAAAATGCGGTCGCGCAACTTTTGTTCAAGTTGCCCAGGAGATCTAGCACCCGCCCTCACCTACGCAGCCTCCATTGGCTTCCGGTTGCCCACCGGATTATGTTCAAAACACTGGTTTTCTCTTTCCGGGCGACCCACCAGCTCGGACCTGTGTACTTGAGGAAAAGGTTTGCCTTGTATGTTCCGAATCGCTGCCTCCGCTCGGCTAATCAGTGCCAAATGATTGTGCCCAGATTTAAGTACTCCAGACTAGGAGGCCAGTCTATCTCTGTCAGGGCCTCCAGGGCCTGGAACGCTCTTCCTTTGCATCTTAGGGCTGCCCGACCATCACTGCCTTTAAGAAGGGGCTGAAAACTCATCTGTTTAATATGATTCTATAACTGTCTGCTCCTCTTCGCTATCTGTGCAACCTCACTTTTCATGCCAGAATACTTACTAGTAATAGAGCACGTTATAAAAGTTTTTATAACATATAACATCACTTGCAAAATACTTGGAACAGGATCATATTATTGGCCATTTCTTTTGCAACTTGTACAACATAATCTTTGGTGTGTTATGGTGTTTCATTACCTTTCCATGTGCTATGAATTCATGTGCATTGTTCATCTCTGTTTTCAAAGCAGGTGCTTGTAGAGCTCATCCAGAAGTAAGCTCAAATATCCCAGTTACGTGGCTGTTAAGACTTTTTTGGGTATGTTGATAACTGCTGGATAAATACATGTAAACATATGGAACATCCTTTTTTGTAAGTGTGTAGTAATGTCCTTGCTTGATCCTCAGATCTAGTAGCACTTTCATTACTGTGATCCCAACTAGGATACAGTGGCTTTTGTTTTCCTTTACAGGTGTAACTGTTACAGTATAGGTCCTGAGGTATTCTGTGATTCAGTGACAAGAAGTGTTGAATCCTTCTGCTTGTTTACCTTTGTTTCAGTTCTCCAGCCCTGCTGTTCCCTTCCTTTCCTTCCCTTGCCTGATCACCCTTTTGAGTCTGTCATTTCTACTCAACCAAGGGGCTATCGAGAGATGGACCACATAGAGCATTGCATGTTTCTGAGGATTCAAGGCCCTGACAGTCACAGGCAGTCCTGTGCACATTGTTTCACCAGCAGTACAGGTAAACTCATTACATGACTGTTAATTTATTCAGACCAATAGCACTGGCCATGGACATTGGCTCATGCAGCATGGCCTCAACACATACTTGATCCGTTTGTGTAGTAAATGTGTTCACCACAGTACAATGTGCCTCATCACTGTCACCGCAGATCTCTTGCCACTTTGTATGCATCATCTATGGAATAATTGACAAAGATTGTGCATATGGGAGTATGTGTATTTTGCCAACATGCATGCATTTCTTCATGGCTAATGATCCCTATTGTGCATGAAGTACTTGGTTGTGTAAGTATTTGTGCAGGTTGCTACCCACAACGGGCAGGCAACACCTGCTGACGCTGTGTGTCCTGGGCGCACCTTGGCCTTTTGGTGCCTGACCCTGTGCCCGTCATTTTTGATGATTTTTCATCCATTTTCTTTGAGTGACCCATGAGTAACCAGACACTCCTTCGTTTCCATACACCTGTTACACTGTTCCTTTCTAACCTCCTGGTCTTTGTGTGCTACTTTTTTGCCTGGTGTCTCACCCCTTCCGCCGTCAGGTGTTCACTCATTCCTGCTTCTGCCTCCCCTGCGGCACCGCACCACCGAGTGCCCTGATTGTGCAAACCACACGCCTCCCAGATGCTCCTCCCTCCACCCATTCTTAATGGAGGCAGCAGCTTGTCTCTGCCACTTTTGCGCCACCTCCGCACCAAAGGCAGGACCGTCAGCGCCCGTCAGCACCTGCAACGTGCACATTGCAAGACCCTCTGGTCCTTGCATGACCCACGTAACACAACAGACTCATGCTCCAGCCACACTCCAAACAATGAACACCAGACAATCAACCACCTGCCATCAGGTAACCCCTAAGCGTACACACGACAGCTTCACATGCTGTGTGTGCAACTCCTACTGCCTACACCACGCTGCCCGCCTCACAGACCATGTCCGTACAGCCAGGTCATGTGCCTGCTACTGCACACCCGCTCCACCCACCAGCACACCATTGGACTCTGTTACCTCCTCAACACAACAGCCCCACACATCATCTTCATTACAGTAACCTGGTTGAACACATCCTCAGCATACAACTTCAACATTGTCATCACAGACTGATACAAGATCACCCCCAGGGGCTCCACCAACAATCCAGGAAGATGAATTGCAATTCATTCAGAAGTACACCCTCAGAGTCACATACAACAAGAAGGACACACTCAGCATTGTAAAGCACCTGCACTTCATGTTTCACACCAACCCCCTGACTACCGTCAGTCTAACACTCATCTGCAGATCTCCAGGCCTACACCCACAATTCCGCTAAGCCATCAACAACTACATCAGCACGCAGAACCTCACCTACACAGACTACATGTGGCAGGGGGACAGCAACTTCTGGCTGGAGGACAACCACACCACCATCCTTCATTGGTACATGAACATTTGCCTCCAGTTCTCCAACAAGCAACACACTGCCCCACACTCCGCTACAGATACCCCAGAGATGCTTGACCTAAGTCACCACAGACGAGCTGTGTGGCACCCTCGCCCAGGACACTCCAGCCAACGCCAACGCCATACCCTGCAACCTCACACACTGGATCAGTGACTGATCCAACACTCTTACCGCATTGGCGGACTTTCCTGTGAAGTACAACAACAGTTAAGCCACCTGGGACAAGGCAGACCTACTGGACTCTAGCCAGACTGTCGTGCAAACCTTGCGAAACAAACAACCATCAGTTACCTTTCAGCCCTGAAACCCACCACACACAAACATCGCCATATCATCAGCACGGACAAGAGGACATCCTTCAGGTAGGGCATAGGCACCAACACACACAACATTAAGGCACTCATCGGCATCATGTGTGAAGTATCCAACCCCAGCTCTCCATCCAAAAGACGTCCCACCCTTGCAAGGCCACGGTGATCCCTCGCAGCATTCTACCACTGCAAGCTCATGGGACTACACGACTGCCTCGCCACACAGAGGCAGACAACGATATTATCCACAGGACAAACCCCCCCCTCAGTTACTGGACTCCTGTCAGCAGCAAAGACACCACCCGGCTCATGTGCACAATCCACTCTGGCTCTCCTTCAGGACCCTTCACACACAACATCTCAATCACAACATACCCCATCCTTGGAGCCCACCTCCGGCACGTCATGAATGTCTCCTTTGAGTACGCCACATTCCATGGGAGCTGGAGGCTCCCATGGGCCTGGGTCTCTGCATGCCTCCAGCTCCCTGCAGTACAGCAGGATCGCCAGGAACATCACCCTGCTTCCCTACCCGGCAAATGTCATCAAGAAGAAAGTCAACGAGCAACTGACCATCTCCCGCCAAACAACACCTCCAGGCAACCCGCCCCAGTCCATCTTCCACAGTCATCACCCCACTGCAACAGCCCTCATTGCCACCACCAACAACATCTTGGACCCTGCTCAACAATGATGAGACCACCACCCTCACCTCCTCGACCTCTCAACGGCATTCTACACCATGTGCTACCACACTGTCAGATCACACATCTCCAACACTGGGATCCAGAGGAGGGCCCAGCATGAAATCGCAAAGTACCTCACCAGCAAGGAACAGGGAGTCCGCCTCCCCCCTTCAGCACGTAGTACACTGTGGTCATCGGGCCCATGCCCCAGGGCTCATCTCTCAGCGTCACAATCTTCAATGTCTCCATGACCCCCTCTCCACCATCACAGGCGCACACGACCTCATCATCATGTCCTATGCCATTGACACCCAGCTGCTCCTCACCCTCACCAGAGACCCAGCCACTCCCAGATCCAACCTTCAAGAGGGCATGAGGTGCGTTGACGAATGGATGAACATCAGCCACCTGGGGTTGGACTTGGACAAGACTGAGGTCATCATCTGAGGATTGTCCCCTTACAGCTGGGACAACTCCTTGTGTCACACTGGCCTGGGCAGCGCACCAGCACTCAGTGCCCACGCATGCAAGAGGTGTTCATTGTACACTCCTCGCTCACAATAACCATGCAACTCAACACAATCTCTGCCTCATGCTGCAACTCCCTCCGCATGCTGCAAATGATTTCCAGATAGATCCACTCCTAGGCAAGACAGACAGTCACCCCGGTCCACAAAACCAGCCGACTCAACTACGGCAACGCCCTCTACGCAGGAACAACAGCCAGGCTCCAGGAGGACTTGTGCACATCCAGGGTGCATCCGCACACTTCATCCTCAACATCCCCTGCCACAGCCACATGACTGTCCACCTGAGATACCTACAATAGGCTCACTGTCAATTACAGGATCACCTTCAGACTCCTCAGCCACACTCAGGAGGCACTCCACAACCTCAGCCACAAAGACAAACATGGACGTCTCCCATCCAACACCCTATTGCCCCAACTCAGTCCAGCCAACCTTGCCCTGGGCACCATTCATCACATCCACAGTACAACTGCATGCGGGAGATAGTTCTCCCACCTCATCAAACAGACCTGGTACTCCCTCCCTGGGAACCTCCACATGACCCATGACCTCTACGCCTTCATAAAACTCTTTATTTGATGATACATTGTGACCTATGTGTGTCCTCGACCAGACTCAGATCCCAGTGTATGGATGGCTTGAGTTTGTTTCACACTCTGGCATACTTTGACATATCCCCACACGTATGTTGTTGACTCAAGCTAAATGACTGCAACACCAATTTTACTTGTGATTGTTTTGTTTATTTATCTGTCTTGTGCGTGAAACGTGAGTAAGTGATAGGTGCTGTACAAAATGGCCGGGAATCCAAAGTTCACAGAGGGAGATGTGATGCCTTGCAGTTTGAGTCAACAGAATCCAGACCACAGTGCTTGGCATCATTGTTCAGACTGCAACCAGCAAGTCCATGTGGGAGAGTAGGACAGTCAATGAGGTGATGCTGTTGCACACAAAGAGAAGGTGCCAAACCAGGTGACCTGGGAGATGCGCATAGCCCACTGCTTCTCACTGTCTTTTCGGTGGACGACCCAACTGGCCTGACGATACTAGGGACGTTCCGTCGGACGATTCTTCCTCCTTCCTCCCTGTGCCTGGTGGCGGTCTTCGCCTAGAAGTCTCTTGCCTGGTGACACAGGGAGGGTGCTCCATGTTGTCAGCGATCCGACGGAGTGAATGGCTTATGTCCCTTTGCACCACCAGGAGCTCAGCCAGTCTTGCCTCCATCCATCCTTGGTGTTGTTGTTGACTGGCGTGTTGCTGGCCTGCAGGTTTTTCATCTCTGTGAGCGTCCCCACTACCTGGCTGATCACCCTAGTGTCCCGCCGGTATGCCTCCATGATGTTGCGTAGTTGAGACATACCGGGCCCTCCAGCTGGCTGGTCAGGTTCTCGCCTCCGCCTGACGCCACTCCCACCACCCCTGCCCACACGAGCCTGGCCTGCCCTTGTGGGCACATCGGGTCGATGGGACCCTGGAGGGATGGCAGTGGTGGTGTTGTCTGCCACCTCCTGGGTGCCCTGCGAACCTTGTCCCTCATTGTCAGACTGGCTCAGTTGTTGACTGTGGGCAGGGCTCCAAGATGTCTGATGGGATGTGGCAGGAATGCTGGTGGAGGTTGCCGCAGAGGTTCCTGATCCAGCTGCTGCACGGGTTTGGGCACCAGAGGTGCCAGGTTGGTCAGGGTCATCTGCGGAGTGGTGAGAGGCGACGCTGTTGGTGGGATCAGGGTCCTGCATAGCCTGGGAATGTGATTCATCTCCCCCATTGTCGGGGGTAGATTCCGCACGTTGCCCTGTGGGTGTGAGAGACAGACAATGTTAATGTCATTTAATGCAACATCCATTTTTCATACACATTGTAGTTGCCACTGTTCCACCTGGTAGTTGTCTATGCTTTGGATTGTCCTCAATGTTCACTTGTGGATGGGTATGTTGTGGGGTCAGATTGATCTGTGCTCAGGAGTCATTGACATGTGGGGGCATAGTTACAATGACTGGAACAGCCCTGCATATCAGCAGGGATTCTCCTGTCATTGTGCACACAGCTATACCAGCATGGCTGCGACACATTTACAATGCGGAGCACCATGGGGGGAAAACGGCACAGCTGCGTCACACATATGTGCCGTAGAAGTGGTGCATTGCTGGAGTTGCAACACCAGCGCAACGCAGCTCCAGCAATGCTGTGTGGGGCCCTATCTGCACAATGCCGCGTCAATCCTTACACCTGCTTCAAGCATGTGCAGGGTATTGACGCAGCATGTGCTTAAAAGTGACCACGTGAAATCTTGTAGATTTCACTCTGCCACTTTTGGGAGGCGCTGCTTTGCCGGAACGCCCCCCCCCCCCCCACACCAGAACACCTACTTCTGGTGCAGGGCTTTAGAACGTGACACATCTCCCAGATGTGTCACCTTGTAAATACCCAGCACCATGGCATCACTTTTGTGCGGCCGCTGTGTCACAAAGGTGACGCAATGGCGGCTTCAAAGAAGCGCAAGAGGTTTGTGAATCTGCACCGTGCATTTTTTGCTTGGATGCTTCAGCAGATCTGTATTGGTTTTGTTGTGTTACATGGCCATTGTGACAGTGGGGCACTCCATTGCCTGTCCCAGGAGGCTATGTTTGTGTAAGGGGTGTGTGTGAAAGGCCTTGCTGGTAGTTGGAGTCTGATTTGGAACTGGACCTCCCTTGTGGTGTGGCTGTCCCCCTATTGAGCATGCTGCCACGACAGTGGTTGTGAGTTCCTGTCCAAGATATCTGACCTTGTTGTCCTGGTGTTTGTGTTTGCACTGGTCACAGGAGGGCCTTGTGCTGCCTACACCAGGGCCCAGTGTCAGCTATCTTGTCTGTACTTTCCCACTCCCTGTGCATTGAGCATGGTGCATGGGTGTGTATCTGGCCCATATGGTATGAGGGAAATTGGGCATGGGAGTCCACAGATATGTTTATAGGGGTGTGCAAATGATTAACTTCATCACCATCCCCCTTGCACCCTTCTCCCCTCTGCCTTGTACCCTTCTCGCCCTCCCCCTTGTACCCTTCTTGCCCTCCCCTTGCACCCTCTTCCCTCTGCCTTGCACGCTTCTCGCCCTCCCCCTTGCACCCTTCTCCCCTCTGCCTTGAATACTTCTCCCTTCCACCTTGCACCCTTCTCCCCTCTGCCTTGCACCCTTCTCGCCCTCCCCCTTGCAGACTTCTCCCCTCCGCCTTACATCCTTCTCCCCCTCCCCCTTGCACACTTCTCCCCCTCCCCCTTGCACCCTTCTCTCCCTCCCCCTTGCACCCTTCTCCCCCTGCTCTTGTACCATGCTCCACCTCCACCTTGTACCCTTCTCCCCCTCCCCCTTGCACCCTTCCCACCCAATAGAGGGGGCTGCCACCTGGAACAATGTCACCATTTCAAAAGCATGATGGACTAGGTCTGGCCCTGACTGGGCCCACACCAGACGCACTGGCGATCCAGGGGGGGGGGAGCAAAAGCCACCTTGCCCCCCCTGTGGATGCCCATGCAGTCCCACAATGCATTTTGTGACACCCACCCTCCCAGCATACCCAACGTCCATTTTTGGGTCTGTGCTTCCTGTAGCATGGGACATAGCATGGCCTTACTTTCTCAATGAGGCATACACATGTTGGTGGCATTAGCTTTGTTTTTGGATGTAGTTGTTGGTCGGTCGGCGCTTGGGGGTTGGTGCAGGCATTTTTTGTACTTGGGGTGTGGATGCCATTACCCCCATGTTACATGAGTTGTTTGTGTACTCACCAGTTTCTACGACTCCTTCAATTCTATGTACTCCCACCGGCTGTAGCAGGGCCATCACCTTCTCCTCCCAGGGCTGGTACTGTACTGGTCTGCGGGGACCACCATCTCCAGTGTGCTGGCTCTGTTGGTAGTCCTCGTCCAGATCGTACCACCTGGCCTGGCAATCCTTCCTTGTGAGTCTGATGGGTGCAACAGCATTCACCCTATTGACTATCCTCTCCCACAGCTGTGTTTTCTCAGCTATGCTGGTCCGTCTGACCAATGTGCCAAACAGCTGTGGCTCGACTCTGATGACTTCACCTACAAGGATCTCTATCTCCTCCTTTGTGAACTTTGGATTCTTCTGTGCGGACATGGTGTGGGGTGACGGTGTGTGTGTATGGATGTGGGTGTGTGAGTCTGAATGTGAAGGGGGTGTGGGTCAGAATGTGATTGGGGGTATGTGTGAAGGTGGATGTGTGCAGTTGGTGTGTTGTCAGTGTGTCTTGCTAATTGTGTCTGTTGCAAAGGATCATGGTTTGTGTGTGTGGGCCCTTTTTATTGGTCAATTTGTGGGTGGGGCTTAGTTTGAATTTTTGGTGGGTGTGTTATAAAGGGTGTTTCTGAGTTAGCCCCTCTGTTTGCCTGCTTGGATCTGGCCAGGACATTCATTTCCATGGTTTGTAAACTGGAGACGTGTTTTGTGGTGTTGTGTGAGTCGTTTTTACCCTCCTTGTGCTGTTAGTGTCTCCGTGGTTCAGTACGGCTTGTTTACTTGTATTTGCTTCTGTTTATTTGTGTGTGCAATGCGACGTTGTCGCGGTACGAGTCATTTTCTACACCCTTGTGCTGTTTTTAGGGGTTCGCGTGCGCTTCGTTCCGGGGGGGTTCGTCTCGTATTTGATATTGTGGCTGGCTCATACGCGACGTTTTTATGGCGTTCGCGTGCGCTTCGTTCAGGTGGGTTCGTATCGTATTGGATTTTGTGGGTCGCTCATACGCAACGTTTTTACGGGGTTCCTGTGCGCTTCGTTCAGGGGGGTTCGTCTCGTATTTGATTTTGTGGCTCGCTCATACTCCAAGTTTTCCGTACGAATCGCAGCTCATATGTGACGTTTTCCATACAAATCGCATTCTGATTCCCGGGTCTGGATTGTACTTGTCGGGTCGTACGGCATGTTTACGATTTGTACGGTTCACTTTCAGGGTCCGTGTTGTACGGATTTTCCCTTGCTTTTCGTATGGTTCGCAAAAATTGGGACGTATTTTTTACCTACGGCTCGTGCTACGCGATTCTGACGGATTTGTAAGATTCGTACAGAAACGACTACGAATTCGAATCGTCGTACGGATTTGTTTCCCGAATCGAAATCGACCCCATAGTGTCCACCTCTCAAATGGTTCCTAGGTATTTATACCGTTATTTTCAATCAATCCTAATCACCTACAGAAACTCTGTCTTGCACTCGCACTTTATGAAATATTGCTATTATCAATCAGCTTTGTTCAAAACCGATACTGGGGCTCCAGTACGGTAGTTTAATTCAATATCCCTCTTGAAAAAACAATGACTTAGATGTATTTATACATCTATAAAAGGTCATGATGGCATTGAATACAGACCTGTTCGTGTTAACTTACTAGCTGCCCGTGAACATTTTTATAAAAATGTTATAAAATTGTCCAAAGGTATTTTATCGCACGTTATTTGGTCTGTGCAGGATTGTACATGTAAATCGGAATACTTCCTTAGCCCTATTCCATATTCCTCTAGGTGTAATCCCTAATTTTATTCTTCGTCCACTCAGGTCTAGGTAATCTTCTAATTAAGCACTTTTATCAAACCAGTTCATAAAGTTCGTCCAACATCTCTAATGAGCACTGAACCCAAATGTTGTTCAATCAGTTGCAATAAATCATGTCCCAACTCTGCTTCCTCCACTGATCCTGGTTCTATGCCCAGAGGAGAAAAAGTAACATCATTCAGAATCTGTGTCGTAGGCCACTTAGTATTGGTGGATAGGGTACAGCCAATGAAAGAAGAGCATGCACTTCAGTCCCAGGAATCTTCAACAGAACTTTGATTATCTGGAGCGCACCCAGCGCCAGAACCCCTGGCCCCCGCCGCACCCAGAGCACCAGAATGAGATACGACTCTGCCGCCCTCAACGCCGGACGAACACCCGCCTGCCACCGAGCCACCCCGAAGCGAACCCACAGACCCTTTACCTGTCAAGCCTGCAAATACACCTGCCTCCTAGCCTGCAGACCTCCCAACAGACAACGCAACAACAACAACCACCTCAAGTGCATCCTCCTCAACACCCGCTCTGCCCACAAGCACACCGTTGAACTATGTGACCTCATTGACACAACAGCACCAGACATCGCTTTCCTCATGGAAACCTGGATGAATGCCTCCTCGGCCCCCGACATCGCCATAGCCATCCCGGATGGCTACAAGATCACCCGGAAGGACTGTGTCAACCAAACAGGAGGAGGATTTGCCATCATCTACAGGAACACCAACATCACGACTACCACCGAAGACATACTCTCTGCCGCCGAACACCTACACTTCCAGATTCACACCGACCCCAAGACCACCCTTAGAGGAACGCTCATCTATAGACCCCCGGGCCCATGCACACAATTCAGCGACACCATCGCCGACTTCATCAGCCCGCATGCCCTAGCCTCACCAGAATACATCCTCCGTGGAGACTTGAACTTCCACCTGGAGAAAAACAGCAACAACAACACCACCACCCTGCTTGACAACCTCGCCAACCTCGGACTCAAGCAACTGGTGAACACCCCCACCCACATCGCTGGCCACACGCTCGACCCCATCTTCTCCACCAGCAACCACGTATCCTTCAGCCACTCCGCCGGACTACACTGGACCGACCACAGATGCATCCACTTCACCTTCGAAAAGAATACAGCCCACCACCGCACGCAACAAGCACCCCGCAGATGCTGGAACAAAATCACCACAGACCAGCTCCACTCATCGCGGAGCCAGAACCCGCCAGTCGACACCGCCGACACCAACGACGCAGCCCACAGCCTCGCACAGTGGATCACCAACTGCGCCGACGACCTCGCACCACTGAAAAACCCCCCAAGCAGGACCAGCAACAGGAAAACTTCATGGTTCACAGACGCCCTCAAAAAATATAAGAAATCTTGCAGATCCCTCGAAAAAACCTGGCCCCACAAACGAACCACAGAAAAGATGACAGCCCTCAAGATCGCTACCCGCGAACACCACCAGCTGATCCGCACCACCAAAAGGACATCATTCAAAGAGCGCCTAGACAACAACTCCCACAACAGCAAGGAACTCTTCAACATCGTCAAAGAGCTCTCCAACCCCAGCGCCAGCAACAACGACATCACACCGTCACAAGAACTCTGTAACTCCCTCGCCACGTTCTTCCACCGAAAGATCGCAAATATACACAACAGCTTCGGACCCCAGACTCCGCCTCCACTCACCGAACCAGCAACCCCCACCACCACCCTCAGCGCCTGGACCCCCATCAGCGCTGAAGACACCACCAACGTCATGAACTCCATCCACTCCGGCTCCCCCTCGGACCCTTGCCCCCAACATATCTTCAACAAAGCCGACACCATCATCGCACCCAATCTCCGGAATGTCATAAACAGCTCATTCGCATCAGCCGCCTTCCCCGAGAGCTGGAGGCACGCAGAAATTAACGCCCTGCTGAAAAAACCCTCAGCGGACCCCAAAGACCTCAAGAACTTCCACCCCATCTCTCTTCTCCCCTTCCCGGCCAAAGTCATCGAGAAGACCATCAATAAACAGCAGACTGCTTTCCTCGAGACAAACAACTCGCTCGACCCATCCCAGTCCGGATTTCGAGCCAATCACAGCACCGAGACTGCCCTCATCGCGGCCACCGACTACATCAGGACCCGGATGGACAACAGAGAAACAACCGCCCTCATTCTCCTGGACCTCTCAACAGCCTTCGATACTGTATGCCATCGCACCCTAATAACCCGCCTCTTCAACACTGGGATACAAGGAAAGGCCCTGGACTGGATCACCTCGTTCCTCTCCGACAGAACCCAGAGAGTCCATCTCCCTCCCTTCCGCTCAGAAACCACCAAGATTATCTGCGGCGTACCCCAAGGCTCCTCGCTCAGCCCAACCCTCTTCAATATCTACATGAGCCCCCTCGCCGCCATCGCACGCAAACACAACATCAACATCATATCCTACGCCGATGACACCCAACTGATACTCTCCCTCACCAAAGACCCAGCCACCGCCAAAACCAACCTACAGGAAGGAATGAAAGACGTTGCAGAATGGATGAAGCTCAGCCGCCCGAAGCTGAACTCAGAGAAGACGGAGGTCCTCATCCTCGGACAATCCCCATCCGTCTGGGATGACTCCTGGTGGCCCCCAGCATTGGGCTCCGCGCCGACACCATCGGACCACGCACGCAACCTGGGATTCATCCTGGACTCCTCCCTCACGATGACCAAACAAGTCAACGCCGTCTCGTCATCATGCTTCAACACCCTGCGCATGCTCCGGAAGACCTTCCGGTGGATCCCCACCGAAACCAGAAAAACTGTCACCCAGGCCCTCGTCACCAGGCGACTGGACTACGGAAACGCCCTATACGTAGGGACCACTGCCAAACTTCAGAAACGACTACAACGCTTACAAAACGCCTCCGAACGACTAATCCTCGACATCCCTCGCCACAGCCACATATCCGCCCACCTGAGAAACCTGCACTGGCTCCCCGTCAACAAGAGGATCACAATCAGGCTCCTCACCCACGCACACAAAGTGCTCCACAACATGGGCCCGAATACCTCAACAACCGCCTCTCGTTCTACACTCTCATCCGCCAGCTCCGATCCGCCAGCCTCGCCCTCGCCACTGTCCCACGGATTCGCAGAACCACCGCCGGAGGAAGATCATTCTCCTACCTTGCAGCCAAAACATGGAAATCCCTCCCCGCACACCTGCGAATGACCCAGGACCACCTCGCCTTCAGGAAACACCTCAAGACCTGGCTTTTCGAGCAGTAGCAGCACCCCCCCTCCAGTGCCTTGAGACCCTCACGGGTGAGTAGCGCGCTCTATAAATGTTTTGATTGATTGATTATCAGCACTGACATCTCAGAGCTCACCCCCATCGACTTTGGAAGCTAGATAAGTCCACTCAGGTGAAGAGTACCTCTGACAAGCCACTCTAACTCTATTGAACCTTCAGGAATTCAGACTTTCACCCTCAGCATCACTTGGCTCAGATTCTGACGTTTCAGCAATAGGTACAAGCCCTCTTTCTGGTGCATGCCTCACATTCTTTCTTAGTTCTTTTTCTGGCCAGGTCTCGATCAGGTCCATTCTCAATTTCGGCGGTACTTACCCCGTTCCTTTGCTGACTCCCTCGTCCGGATCGGGCTCTTTCTCGGACACCACTGTTTCTTCTCCTTCGGAGGTGGCATCAGCACCATGTTCAACTGGACCCCCCTCTGAACTTTCCAAATCCTGTTCACCCTTCAACGATCCCTCTACAGCTTGACTCACCCACTGCGGTGACCCTCTGGTTACGTCTGCCAATTCTCCAGCCAAAGGAGCTGGAGATTTGAGAGGGACTTGGCATTCTTTGTGTGTGGGAGGTATGGATCCGATTTGGAACTCCGCCACACTTTACAGCAGTCGTAGTCACCAATATCACTTGATATGGTCTGCGACAGCAGTGTTCAAGGCAGTACTTTCTCATATGTCTCTTTACAAGTAGCCAGTCTCTGAGGGCCATATCGTGGCAAAGGTCTCTAGTCGTTGGTGCAGTCACATGTTCAACCTGATGAGCAACTGAAAGAACTACATCAGCCAGTCCTTTACAGTAGTTGAGAACCAAATCATCCGTAATGTTAACAAGTGCATTGGCAGGCACGGCAGGTAACCTCATCACTCTCACCATAAGGATCTCATTAAGGGACAAGCCATACCTCCTGCCAGGGGTACTGCACAGACTCCACACTAGTGGCAACACACCAGGCCATTTCAAGGAATTGGAAGCACATACTTTAACCAATCTGGATTTCAGAGTGCCGTTGACCTGCTTAACTATTCCTGATGCCTCAGGCCTAAAACTCCAATGCAATCTTTGTTCCATCCTCAAGGCTGCACGCAGTAGCTTTAGGACTTCATTATTGAAATAAGTCCCTCTGTCTGATTTCAATGTAGTTGGAAATCTGAACCTCAGAATGAGTTCCCTCAAAAACAGCTAAGCTACTGTGAGACTGTCACACCTCCGTGTTGGATAGGCTTTGACCCAACAGGAGAATAGACACACCACAACTAATATGTATTTCAAGACATTGCACATAGGCATATCAACAAAGTCCACCTGCATCCTGTTGAAAGGCCCTCCTGACTTCCCTATGTGACTTAGTGTAACAACAGTCTTCTTTCCTGCATTCATCTGTTGCAAAATCACACATTGATGGCGCAAAGCCAATGCAACCACTCGAAACTTGAAGTTAAACCAAGCCTGCCTGAACACCCTTACAAGAGCATCCCTGCCTATGTATGCTACACCATGGATTGCCTATGCCATTGGGTACTATAAACAGTTGGGCAGAATCGCTCTCTTATCTGTTGATACCCAAATGTTGTTGTCTCTCTTCACACACCCTGATCAGATTCATCATGACTGCTCCTCCTCAGCCACTTCCTCCTGCAAGTGCCTCACTTTATCCCAGGCATCAGCCACAGCCAACATCATATTGAAATCGGTCACTTCCATTTCCCCATTCTTATATTCTCCGTTAAAGGTACAAGCATTCAAATCATAGTAGCGAGTAATTTAATCTGCGTAGTTATTTTCTGCTGCAACACATTCAGCTCACTTGCAGTGTGCAGAGCACTTCAGAACTTAAACTTCTTTTGGCAATTGTAATGCAGTTTTTTCGCAACCTCTCCATTTCTGATTGAGGACCCAGATGAGGTTATGAATCCCCTTTGAGACCACAGCTGTCCGAAGTCATGAACAACTCCAAACCCATACTGGCTATCCATGTAGATCGTCACTCGTAGGTTCTCAGAAAAGCAACATGCTTGAGTCAGAGTAACAAGCTCAGCCACATGCGCAGAGTATACTCCTTGAATATAAGCAACTTCCACCACTTCAGTAACAGTACACACAGCAAAAGCTGCTCTCAAAGTTCCTCCATTGTCTCTTAAACATGAGCCATTAGCAAACAGATCATAATTAGAATTGGGCAGTAGCTCATCGCCAATGTCAGGACGTGGTTTGGTGCACAGTTCAGTGACATTGAGACAGTCATGGTCTTCACTGTCCACCCCCCTGGATCTGGAGGAGGCAACAAGGTAATAGGATTCAATATAGAACAACGTTTCAAGGTGACATTTTCTGCTGCCAAAATGATCTGCTCATATTTGGTCAACCAGTTATTTGTCAAATGTTGCATCTTGGTTCTTGTTAACACAATTTCAACTGAATGGGGTACATTTACAGTTAGTGGGTGACCCATCACAATACTATCGCATCGTTCAATACTGACACCTGTTGCAGCAATGGACATGAGGCATCCGGGCAACACTGAAGCCACAGGATCCAGTGTAGCAGAGAAATAGGCAACTGGTCGACAGGCACTACCATGTAGCTGTGTGAGGAAAGAGGGTGCATACCCTTCTATGGTACGGGATCCGACCCATTCTTATGTGTCTGAGTCTGCATAGGTTTAGCGAACAGGGAGAAATTTGGGATCCATTGTCGGCCGTAGCCCATTTCCAGGAACATCCAAACCTCCTTTTGGGTGCATGGCGGATTCATTTGCATGATCGTCGGCACTCGCTCTGGCGACACCTTCCTCTTGCCCTTCTTGATCCGATGTCTCAAGTACGGTACCTCATTCAGACAATACTGAAGATTACCCAGGGACAACTTATGCCCATTCTCAGCCAAGTGATTCAGCAGTACAATAGTATGATTCCTACAAGCCTCTCATGTGATCGATGCAATCAAAAGATCATCGATGTATTGGACCAAAACCGAGTTGTGGGGTAAAATCAGGGACACAAAGTTCATTTTCAGGATCTGGTTAAAGATAGATGGACTCTCAGTATACCCCTGTGGGACACCACATCATGTTAAGACTCGATCTCCCAGCCGAAAAGCGAATAAACATTGGTTTTCCTCTTGCAGTGGGATTGTGAAAAAGGCCCGACACACGTTGATAACTGTAAACAACGCTGCTTCGCAAGGGATTTTAAACAGTATCACTGATGGATTTGGTGCCAAAGGAGAACAAGGAGCCACAATCTTTTTAATCTTTCAAAGGTCCTGAACAATATGATATTTGCTGCAAGGTTTCTGCAAGCCCGTAATAGGAGAGTTACATGGACTCCCCAGAATCTCCTTCAGAATCCCTTGTTCAATCATGGAATTGATCATGGGAGTAATAGTTTCAGGGGTCAAATTATACTGTGGGGTTCATTGAAATTCTACATAAGGTTTAACCTGTATGCAAACTGGTTCAACCCCTTTGATGAGTCCTATCTCCTCGCCCGAGAAATCCCATACCACCGGGGAGACAGTATCTATGTGATTTATAGGCATATATTCCACTGTTAGCAGGAGAAACATAGACTCATAAAAATTTTGATTTGCCAGCTTGAAAATAATGTCCTCAACATTTGATTGAGATTCTATTCTGTTTGGGGGGCAATATATGTTACAGTTCAGTTTACACAGCAGATCACGACCCAATAAACAGACAGGACTTGAATCGCACAAGACAAACTGATGTCAGTCCTCAAAGGACCCAATGGTCACTGGTATCTTTTCCTGAGAGGGGTATGTTTGGTACCTCTGCTGCTCTCATAGTAGAGTGGGTAGCATAATTGTCGATCAAGAATGTAATCGGCTGGCAAACCAACATCTACATCTGTATCAATGTATGGCCCTCACTGGTCTACCTCCAAGACTGCGCCAGGTGTACAGTCTTCCTCCCCTCTCAGGCACCATCATAAGAATAGGTCCAGACCGAAATCAGCAGGCCACAACATACAGGACTTGAATCGCACATGACAAACTGGTATCAGTCCTCAAAGGACCCAATGTTCACAGGTATCTTTTCCATCAATGGGTTAGATATTCTCTTGTTCGCAACACTTACAACTTAGATCGATGTTCCCGAGAGGGGTATGTTTGGGGCCTCTGCTGTTCTCACAGTAAAGTGAGTAGCACTAGTGTTGATCAAGAATATAATCGGCTGGCAATCAACATCTGCATCAATGTATGGCCCTCACTGGTCTACCTCCAAGACTGCACCAGGTTTATAGTCTTCCTCCCCTCTCAGGCACCATCATAAGGACAGGTCCAGGCCGAAGTCGTCAAGTCAACTCAATCAAGGGCATCTGATGGTAAGTTTGATTTCCCTGGGGCACCGCTGGAGGTTGCGGCACAGGTACGCCATGACCTTGAGGTCCCCACATATTTTGTGATCTGGGTATAGCACACAGTCTGTATTGGTGCTACATCATTTTGTCCCTGGCTGCTTCCACCAAATTGCTCTTGGTTTGCATGGTTGAAGCGACATTCACGCTTCCAATGGCTCACCATGTTACAAAAATGTCACGCAGTGTACCATTTCGAGGTTGCCACATCTATTCCTGTCTTGGGGTCTACAGGTATTCGGCCCCTTCTACCTCTCCCCTGTCCTGATATACCTCCATTTGCCTGCGTCTGAACTCCAGCAGGATTTGTTCCCTGCACCAGAGGAGCATTACCATCAGGGGCCTGTACCTGCCCCCTTTGAGCGTTACGCATCAGCCCTAACATCAGCTTCTCCTTCAATCTTTTATGCTTGGAATCAACCTCGTCGCTACAATACCTGGCATAGCACAGAAATTCATCCACTATTTTGCCAGCAGATCAATTGTTGTATCATGAGACTAATCTCAGATCTCAACCCAGTAACGCACTTGGACACCAATTGGTCCATGTCCTTATGGTCTAGCGTATCAAACCAGCTGTACTGTTTGAAAGCCTACAACAGTCTTTCATAGTACTCATGGACAGTTTCCTTGGGTTCTTGAGTCGTTCCATCAATTTTGCCCAAGTCAATATCCTGCAGCACCATCTTAGCTTGTAACCATGTGAACACCTGACTAAATTCCTTCATAACCATCGGTGACGGACCATGGGTCACTGGGTGCCTATCTGGTTCCTTCTCAGGCCACTGTATGGCTATCTTACACACAGACCGCATGTCACTCAGTCCCACTATCTCAAACAATGTATTCAAATCAATCCACAGCACCTTTGAGATCTTCACAAACTGATCAACCTGTTTATACCACTTAGCCAATTTCTCCCTTAATTTTGCGAACTCATTAGTGAAAGCGGTAAGATCACCTTGACTCCAGGGTACATGCTTATATCCCCCACAAGGCACTTCCCATAATGGGTATACCTCTACTCCCGCTGTCACCCTCCTTCCCAAAGGAGGAAGCAGCTCTCCTGACACCTTCTTTGTATTCTTCTTTTTTCAACCACTTCTCTTCCCATTTGTCTAAAATACTCCCCTACCACCAGTTCCCGAATGTGAGACTTTAAGCCGGGCCCCCTCCTGATCACTGTAGGTTAGCTTATGGTTTCCTTGCAGCATTTTTGTTCGGGTCAAATCTACATTAGACATTTGAGCTAATTCGGTCAACTTCTCAAGCACCTGTCTTGCTCTCCTGGTAACATCCTTTACCATGAACAGTAAATTGTCTGGTTCATGTTTCTGCCCGATAAATTGGTGACACAGCCCCTGAAATCTGACCTGACCCCGGCAGCCTGAGGGGCAGGAAAAATGGTGTAGAGTCCCCAAGATCACGGAGCAGAGGAAGTGATGTCCTGCCGTGCCCAAAAGCAGTTCTTTTAAGCCAGCGCCAGTCCCGACAGCAAAGCTGTGGCCTCAGCGGGTGGGGGCGGAGTCACGGAACGCGCCGGCCCTGAGCGCGATCCTGCGGCTGGAGCTCTGTACCACGCAAGGCCCGCTGCTTATGGCCTAACTTCTGAATGCCCTCTGCGGTGTGCGGCGACTACCTGAGAGCCCCACTTGCGCTGCCTACCGAGGTGAGACCCAGTGGGACTGCCGAGGATCCCCCCCACACGGTAAACACCGGCTCCCGCGTTCTGCCGAAATACAACTGTGAGGCAGCGGGAGGAGGACACCCTTGGGCACATCATAATGTGCATGTAACGGTAGCAGGAGCAGTAACAGCACAAACAGTGAATTGAAATCACCGGAGCATTGACTGTTAGGAGTGAAGGCATATCTGGGGTGTGACTCAGCCATCCCACTGGGGACGGGGAGACCTGGAGAGAGCCAGAGAGACCTTCGGTTCCCCCCTTCCTCCTTTGTGCTCCTCTTGTCTGTTCCCGTGTGACACACTATCACCGCTGGAGTGAATGAGCCGGTGCTTGATTGAGGGGCCTAATCAGTGATCAGACGTTCAAGTGCAGTAAAGACCTTGGCCTGCAGCTTGACATCACCACATACGATCGGCATATTCGAGTCATTGAACTCGACAAGGACATCGGATGGTACAGTGCACCTAGATTATATTGGTGTAAGACGAGGCAGATGGGAATGAAGTGACACAATCAAAGCCCAGTTAGACAGACCTAAACTAAAACTATACACGGAACAGAGTTTGTGGGCCCCGCTTCAGGTGCACGGCCAAAGGCACAGATGGGCCGATCGTGGCACTCATACCCTAGGGAGGGACGGTATCTCCCTCCACATGAATTTCCTGAACGATAACTACTGGTCTGAGGTACAAAAAAAAATCCTCGTCCATAACATGACACCTGGCCTGGATATCAGGCAGCACCGTGACGAAACCAAAGGGTGGTGCGGCCTCCGTCCAGGTCAAACAGATGGATAAATATGCAGTACCGTGACAGCTCGCGGCAGAAGATGGTGAGCGTGATGATTCTATACCTACGGAAGAGCCATCTCTTAGTTCCATAATGGTGGCGATTCACACAGTTGGTACTAACCTAGAAATGAACATTGATATAGTCACCATTGAAATGAACCTTATGCGGACTGATATGCGGAAAATTTCAGAAAGGGTCAATGCCACGGAGGAAAAAATAGGAGAGCTTCAAACCGCAACACGTAAACTGGGGGAAAAGGTCCAAAAATGGATTCATCAACATAAAGAAATGGCGCTACACCTGGATGACCAGGAAGGACAAGCCCGTCGTAATAACATACAGGAAGTAGGGGTGCCTGAAGGGGCGGAAGGCCCCATCATGATTCTCTTCCTTGAAGACCTCCTCCTGAATCCTCACAAGTCCAAGAGACTGTCTCCACTGTTTTCGATAGAGAGGGCACATAAAGCCCTGATCTCGAAACCAAAGCCTGGTGCACCACCTCGCACTATCATAGCATGCATCCTGAACTTTCATGATTGGGATCTAATCCTCCAGGCAGCTAGAGTCAATGGTGACCTCCCTTACAACAATGCGACGATCAGGTTTTTTCCGGACTTCACTTTTAAAGTACAACGAGAAAGACTCCTCCACAGCACCCTGCTACAACGCCTCAATAACATCGGAATACAAGGAAAAGCACTTGAATGGATCACCTCGTTCCTCACCGGAAGAACCCAGAGAGTCCGCCTCCCACCATTCAAGTCCGAGGCCACTGAAGTCATCTGTGGCGTACCACAAGGATCCTCACTCAGCCCCACCCTCTTCAACGTATACATGAGCCCCCTCGCGGCCATCGCCCGCCAACACAACCTCAACATCATCTCTTACGCGGATGACACTCAACTAATCCTTTCTCTCACCAATGACCCCAGCACTGCCAAAACTAACCTACACGAAGGAATGAAAGAGGTTGCCGAATGGATGAAACAAAGCCGTCTGAAACTGAACTCAGACAAAACAGAAGTCCTCATCTTAGGTACATCCCCCTCTGCATGGGACGACTCTTGGTGGCCGGAAGCCCTTGGTAAAGCACCCATCCCGACAGACCACGCACGGAACCTAGGCGTGATCCTGGATTCCTCACTTTCAATGAACAGACAAGTCAGCGCCGTATCCTCATCCTGCTTCAACATTCTCCGCATGCTCAGGAAAACATTTCGCTGGATCCCCACCGAAACAAGGAAAACAGTCACCCATGCTCTAGTCACGAGCCGACTGGACTACGGAAACACCCTCTACGCAGGTACTACCGCTAAACTCCAGAAGAAACTCCAACGAATCCAAAACGCCTCAGCCAGGATCATATTAGACACCCCGCGCAACGAACACATCTCTGGTCACCTGAAAGACCTCCACTGGCTACCCGTCAATAAGAGAATCACTTTCCGACTGCTAACCCACGCACACAAATCACTCTACGACATCGGACCAGAATGCCTCAACTCACGACTGTCCTTCTACACCCCCTCCCGCCAACTACGTTCTTCCAGCCAAGCCCTCGCCACTGTACCTCGCATCAACAAGACCACCATGGGAGGCAGATCCTTCTCATACCTGGCTGCTAAAACATGGAACTCACTCCCCGCTTACCTTCGCCTCACCCAGAACCACCTAGCATTCAGAAAGCTACTTAAAACGTGGATATTTGACAAGTAATCCTCCTCCCCTTTCTAAGCGCCTTGAGACCCTCTGGGTAGGTAGTGCGCTATATAAATTCTCTGACTTGACTTGACTTGACTCCTTTGAAGGGATCCAACGGGTTCTTAGAGACAAACGACTCAAGTATATGATGTTCTTTCCAGCCAAATTGAAAGTAATTGACAGAGACAAATCTTGGTTCTTCCTGACACTAGAGGAGGCACAACGTTGGCTCAACAAAGGCCCATCCCAGTCGCAACGCCGTAGAGAAGAGAAAAACAGTGAGAATACTGGCCAACGTCCGAAAGACTCTCTACACTGGCGTGGAGACAGGAGACGCTCATCAAGATCCAGAAGTGCTCGCTCCGGAAGCCCTGGCAGTGACACAGTATGCACTGGAAAATTAAGGACTGCATGAACTCCACTGGTCTGTAGCCATTTCCTTATTGCCCCTCTTCTCAGCAGTGGAAGTGGGGGCGTTCCCTGTCCTCTAGACACAATATGCTCCTCTCTATCAACTTAATACTGGACTGGCGTTAGGCCAAATGAAGAAAGGAATTTGAAAAATGTTTTTAACCCTGAACGTTGTGGGGGCAATGTTGCTCACCCCATGCCGACTTTTTGGACGCACGCGGTCTTTTGAACGTATGGCGATTCCAAAACCCACTTCAGAGACAATACACTTTTCACTCAGGAGCTCATGATAGCCTCTCCCGCATAGACTACATACTCACAGCCTAGACAACATAGGACGGATAGGGACAACCACACACTTACCCATAGGAATCTCTGATCACTCCCCGGTAAAGGCAGAAATTCGGGCGCACTGCACTATCGAGAGTCCTATGTATCCCATATATCAAAGATTTCTCCTTAACTCTAAAATCAAGAAATGTTTGGTCACTGCGACCACACAATACTTTCAAGAAAATGAAGCATCAGTCTTCTCTCAATTCCTGTCTGCAAACAGTCCAACACCGGATCTATGACTCTGGGGACAAAGCAGGCAAACTTCTTGCGCGGTTAGACAAGAGGGAACGAGTGAATAGATGGATAGTGCAGCTTAAAAAAGACGATGGATAAGCCACATCAGACCTTCAACACATAGTGACTACACTAGCGCAACATTACGAACGCGTATACACATCCACGAATACTTCCACTGTCCAGGAAGCGCTTGCATTCCTTAAAGATATCCACATGCCGAGGCTTACACCTCAAGAAACTGAGAGTCTGGAAGCAGATATCACGATAGACGAACTTAAAACTGCTATCCCGCAGATACAATCGGGTAAAGCCCCTGGCCCTAATGGCATCCCAATAGAACTATATAAACTCACGGCGGACAAGATAGCTCCGTGTATGCTAAAAATTTTTGAGACAAGTCGCGACATTGGAGCACTCCCCAGAGATCAACGCTTGGCAACTATTGTGGCCATTCCTAAACCGTGCAAACCGACGGAGGAATGCACGTCATATCGCCCGATCTCCTTAATTAATGCGGAAGGGTAAATCTTAGCAAAAACATTGGCGCTTAGGCTAACACCCCATCTCATCAAATTGGTCCACCCGGACCAATCGGGCTTTATGCCTGGCAGAAACACAGCCATGAATCTCAGGCGCTTGCATGGAGTACTAGGCCGAAAACACACAATACAGGAGGACGCTGCGATCCTCTCCCTGGATGCCAAAATGGCCTTTGACTCGGTGGAATGAGCCTACCTGTTTGCGGTCCTTCAACATTTAGGTTTTGGACCAAAGTTCTGTTCCTGGATACATTTAGTCTTCGCCAACATTGTGGCACACGTAGTCGCCAATGGACACATATCACAGAAGATCACCCTGGGGAGAGGGACACAACAGGGCTGCCCATTGTCACCCTTGCTGTTTGCACTGGCCCTGGAACCCCTGGCTGCTTGGATTAGGTGGGACCCTATGGTACTCGGTCTAATATGGAGGGAGGGATGGGAAGATTGTATCTCCCTCTACGCTGACGATGTTCTCTTATATATCACCTCGCCCACACGATCCCTCCATGCCTTACGTAATATATGCGCAGTGTTTGGTTTTGTATCCGGGTATGCCATCAACTGGGATAAATCCGTGCTATACATATTACATGGATGGCCCCCACGTCTCCCAAAAGGCTGCAAGGTCCAAATAGTCACGGATAGCTTCCTAGGCATACATGTAACATCAGATTCCGAAATTTTTTAACACTTTACCTGCATGCCCCTCTGCAAAGGCTGAAGCGTGACATCAAACATTGGAAAGCACTACCACTCACCCTTCTGGGTAGAGCGGCTCTTTTTAAGATGATGGCCCTGCCCAGATTCCTATATGCCCTACATAACATGCCTTACCAGTTCTTGCCTCATACTTTAGAGCTGTAAATTCGGAAGTCACTGCTTTCCTTTGGGATTACAAACCGGCAAGAGTGGCAGCGAATAATTTAGGTAAGAGGCTACAGTCATACACTGCTCAACACACTTGCTATGAGTAACGACATACGTAGAAGCGTAGAAGGGAAAGATAATGGGGGGGCTACGGGTTGTTCATTTGGTTTGTTTGTGCTGTGCATTCCTCCCCTTTTATTTTTGTATCCTTTAACTCTCTCCTGAAGTGCACAGTGTTTAGTTTATTGTTAGCAGTGAATCTTTAATTGGAACTCCTTCACAGCTGGGCGCCAAAGCCCATGCTGGTATCATGGGATAGTACCTGCACTTCAGTGCAACAACGGACATTTGTTGATATACATGGCAAGGAAAAAGCAAATCCCAAGGGCAGAGAAGCAATCGAACTGTTATCCTAACCCCCTTCTTCCTTGCACTTGTTTCCTACCTGCCCTCAGCAATGTTCCATGCAAATGTCCGTCCAATGTAAGTTTAATCACAACTGTACATCATTCCGCGTGTAAGCTGTGCATATGTCTTATGACGTTACTGAACCTTGCATAATGAATGTAATGCTTACCATTGTCAATTGTCTATCATGCTGTACCAATAACAAAATGACAATAAAAACAGATTCACAAAAAAAAGTGTCCTCGAATAAACTAGTGCGAAGCTGGTATGACGGCGGGATAGCCCTACCCGATATTAAGGTGTATTATTGGGCTTCTCAACTCAGTCATCAACTATTGGCTCCATGTACGAGACACAGACCCAGCTTATCGCTTGGACAAATTGGCTCTGGGGACAGGAGGTGTTAATAGAGTGCTCTATAACAAACGGAAAGCCTGTGACATCATTGGCCCAACGGCACACACAATCCATATATGGCGCATGGTAAATAAACACCTAAGCTGGTTAGACAGACTTACACAACACACTCCACTGTGGGACACAGGCAAATTAGGGACATAGGGAAACAGCAAAGGTTTTAAAAATTGGATCTGATTGGCATATCCCGGTTGGGGGACCTCTGGCGCAATGGAGAGGTTGTCAGCTTTGCCTATTTACAAGAGCAATACACGATGGCTCCGGGTGAGCAATTTCGATATATGCAAATCCAACATGCGATTGATGCAGCCCTCTCCACAGCGGACACACTCCCTGAATCATGCCCTATAGAGGACTGATTGCTCACCGATTATCTACACAAAAAAGCCACTTCACTAACCTATAAAAAAAATTATTAAAAACTGGGCAGATCCACTTGACCGACTCAGGGAGCTCTGGCAATCAGCGGTTGGGGACACGGATGACCCCAATTTGCGAGAGGCGACAGCATCGCCTGAAGAGGTGGCAATCTCTTCTAGATTTTGGTTAGTGCAATTTAAAATACTACACATGACCTACTATACATGGGTAATATTACACAAGATGGGGAGAACTTCTGACCCATGCTGCCTGCGCATCTGTGGCTCCACAGGTACCTTTTATCACACCTTGTGGGAATGCTCCAAGCATTACTGGGAGGTGGTGATGGGAACCATCAAAAAGGTCACTGAGAAACATGTCCTGCCTGAGCCTAAATGCTGCCTCCTCAATGTCTGGGGACCAACAGACCTCAATCATGCCAAACGCCAATGGGCAACGACAGGCATGATGATAGCCAAGTGTAATATAGCGCAAAAATGGCGAACATGGTGTTACCCGACTTTAATGAACTGGTGTAGAGATATGGATATTGTCATGGTAGCGGAGAAGGCCCTGTTTATCAACAGGAGATGCCCGAAGAAATGGGAAAGGGTGTGGGGCAAATGGAACATCTACAGAGGCAATATCTGTACGCCTCCGAGTCAAAATGTGAATCAGACGAAGACAGGTAATATAGCTGAAGTCGATTGACTGTGAATGATTGTCACCATGATTGTAAAATCGTATACGCAGATCACTGTTGATTAATGAAAATGTTAATAAAAAAAATAATAATACACATTTGATATGAAACCTCGACCAGCAGGGAATCGCCTAAACCAGTGCAGTTTTCCCTTTACGCCCAGGGTCAGCTACGAAGTTCATACTCATCCCATTCACACAAAGTTCCCTGTCTTCGGTGGAGCCATCAATGACATCTCACGACAAACTCATCAACTCTTCACTCAGACAATCACAAGCTAGGTGTCTTCTACACCTGTGAATATTCCGGTTTCTTAGGCCACGTCGGACTCTATAACCATAAATCAATTCCTTGGATCAAGTCAAACCTGGAAACCAAATTCACTCAATTCTTGCGACACCTTTACAATACATTCCACAATCAATCATCACTGCAATTGGACACACTCCACACATATCCTATTAATACTTACTCCTTGTGCCGCCGCTCTCTTCCCAAATTACCGAAGTTCGTCTTCACCGATTCTCGACCATCAGGGCTCTACCTGGACCTTTTTTTGGGGGGCGGGGATCTGGGTTCTAGACTATTCTATATTCAGGTAAAAACAATGGAGGATCCCCAAGATTGATGTAGGCAGGAGGCCTGGGAAAACAATAAAGCCAAAAGCCACCCTAAAGAGGGGGAAATTGCTGCCTGCCTCAGATACAATAGACCGGAAATATCTTGCTATAGAAAAAAGGGTTTTTAAATCCTAAGAATGGATCGAGATTTCAAATTGACTCCACAGATCACCACATGAACATTTCAAATGTATTTAATATACATTTAAGTATAGTAGCAAAAATATAATATAAATAGCTTATAGCAACTGTGGACATAATACAAAAGTATATAATGATACATACAACTCTTTCTTCTCTCACCCCTCACCATTCACTCAAAATCAGTCTCATCTAAATACAGCTCTCTTTCATACCACAACTGTACTCATTCCACTTGCATACTAAAGGTATAAACATACCAACATTTGTAGGCATGAACAGGAATCAAGGCAATATACCAGACCTTAGAATCCTAGGTAAATCTATTCATAAGGGGATTCTCTTAGATCATAAGAAAAGACCTTCAATACATCATATGATTCACATCAACAATTGTGTATAACATAGTTATAGTTCTTTGCTTAATTTGTTATCATTAGTGTAAGAATATCTATGTATTTCAGAGACCCACACTGACGTTCTTAGCTTTGTAATCCATATGCTGAGGGCATGCAGTAAAACTCATCCCTCAGGAGTAATCGCGTTCCTGCAATTAGTTAGTAGTGTCTTCACGCCAAAGTAAGAGTCGTAGACTTTTGGTTCAGACTTCGGAAAAATACATCTTCTCTTCTGATATATTGGGAACTGTGGTCTTGACAGCACAGATTTGTTCGCTCCATTTTTCTGCATAGAGAACTCGTAGCCTAGAAAACATAGTGGTTGGCAAGCATTTGTTGCAGTTTTGCACACCAGCAGCTAGTTGGCTTACTAATGATACTGTTGAGAAGAATTGGTTCTTCCTGCTTGGTGTTCTGAAGGACAGCCCAGAGCACACATCGCACCTAGGAATGTATGCCAAGGACAGTACAAGTGGTAAGCACGCTGTGTCGGTGAGCTTCCAGGATTGTAAACGAGTCTGCTCCCTCCAAATGTCTGTGTGAGGGCTAGCTCTGCCCTCGTGGTCAGCCAGGGCACGTGTGGAGAAGCACTTTGTGCGAGTCTGTGTGGGGGTGGTCAAATCACCCCCACACTGTAGAAGTCACTTGCTTGGAGGCGTCTACTTTACACACTGTGAAAATGTGCAGGCAGTAAAACTAGTGCAATACACAGGTGGCATACTTGCACTAGTAGGGCTTCTGTCCTTTATGTGTATCTCTGGCATGCGGTTATGCAAATTTTGTAGGAGTGTATCCAGGTGCTGAGCAGGTGTGAGTCTAGGGACACCCAGGGTCTGGGACCACTGAAAACCCAGATCTTCAGCTTTTTGTGGAGTTCAAGAACTAAAGACTGATTTTGATTTGGATATTATCACTAATGTGTATGATATAAACTGTGAGTTTGATTAACTGTCTAACAATGTAAGGTTTTCACAATGCAAAATCTATAAGGAGTTTAGTATGAGTGAATCTGCTGAATTCTGATCAGGGTGTATGGACTTATTTCTTTGAGTAGTTTTGTTTGGTAGTTTTGTTTGGTAACTCCCCACATCCCAAAAGCATATTAACTTTAACTGGCAGTGTGGGTTGAGCGCACAGGGCCGTTTCAGCTCTGTTGATCCCCACACTGAGGGACATATTTATGTAGGTTTTGCGTCACCCTTGCGCCACAAAAGCTGGCACCAGGGCAACGCAAAACCTAAGTAAAATGTATCAAACCACGAAAGGCCACCATGCGTTGCCCTGTGTACCTTGATAAATCCCGCTTAATGCAGCGCAAATCGTGCTTTATATTACTCTGCCCCAGGGAGGCCTCCCATGTGTGGAGCTTGGGTGTTACCATGCATCCACCCATGGATTTTGACGCATTCTCAGACTTACGATCAGTGGTAAACTTTGGGGTGCATCTAATTACTACGCCTCCCAATGGGAGGCGCAACAAGGAGAAATATCTTTATTCTTCTGGTTTCTTCTTCTTTCTATGTGTGCTGCATTATGCAGCACACATAGAAAGAGGAATACGCCTCTAAGGTTTGTTTTCATGCATATAAACAATCCTGCTTACAACGCAGGCACCCTTGGCATCAGTGGCGAGTGGTGGGACGAAGTTAACAGCATAATTAATTCATCACTTTCTCTAACAGAAGTACCTCCAGATTGGACAATCGCAGCAGTTAAGCCTCTTCAGAAAAAGAAATGATCAGATCCTACTACTCTTTCCAACTTTCGGTTCATCTCCCTATTACCCTACCTCAGTAAAAATACTGATGAATGAGTTCACACTCAACTAAGGACCTTCTTAGAAAACACTAATAAGATGCTTCTGACTCAGTCAGGTTTTAGGCTACTACACTCTACAGAATCGGCGCTCTTAGACACTTCGGAGACTCTTAGTTTCGTTTTGGATGAAGGGAAAATGCTGGCCTGATTCTGTTAGATTTCTCAGCCGCCTTTGATACCATTTCCCTTAGACTGGCTAAAATCATTTTTAATAGGCCGCAGTCTAATAGTCACGCTTGGCCAAAGTCAGTCAGCTGCAAAACCCGTGTACAGGTGTCCCGCAGGGTTCCACACTAATTCCAGTTCTATTTAATGTGTATAGAACTGATATAATCATTCAATATTGAAACCACCTCATATGAGGATGACACTCAGTTGATCTTAGCTTTGGACAAACACTCTGCCAGTGCAGAAGAGAATCTTCAACAGTGTCTCACGAAAGTCATACATTGGATGAAGCGGAACCACCTGAAGTGTAATACTCAAAAAACAGAAATCATGCTCCTAAGCCACCTCCAGATTGGACTATTGGACTAGCCTATATGTGGGTGCCAATAAGGCAAAAAAAAAACCTCCAGACTATTCAACATGCAGCAGCCTGCCTGGTGCTCAAATTGCTGCGCCGCTCACAGCCTCAGCAGCATTAAAATCATTGCATTGGCTACCTATCCATACCTATCGATTTAAGATACTCATCATTACATTAAGAGCTTTTAGGGCTTGAGGACCTAAATACTTAACAGCTAGATGTACGTCCTGTGTCACCTCACGCCCTCTTAGGTCTTCATCAGCAAATCTGCTAAAACCCACACTGTTTAAATGTAAAACAAAGGGAGGGAAATCAAAAGCCGGTCTTGGGGTGAAACCTCCACTTCTTTCACTCAGAACCCTGCTTCAGAATGTCACTGAAAACCTGGATATTTGGAGCCAGGTATTCCCTCTGCTTCTTTCTTATTTAATTTATCAGTAGTTGGGATATCAGCACCCATTGGAGTTCATTGTTTGTTTCTGCCTCGTGCCCAGATTCTCCTTCAGAGTGATAGTCGAACTCTATTAATAATAGATATATACATATACATGGTGTCTGAGAAGTGTGTCCGCGGTTCCAGTGGTCTGTAGATGAGTGCCATAGGGTGAAGCTGTCTATGATGTGGAGCTTGAACAACAGGTGCTCTATGTTGGAGGATGACGAGTCAGTGGATGTGCTGCGACTGATGGCGTTCTTGTGTAAGACCGCAATTCCGTCTCTAGGCTTGTGAAGTCTGCCTTGCCTGACAATCTTGTGGGCATGGGGATGGCTGTGGCGATGTCAGGTGCCCATGCAGGGTTCAATCCGGTTTTTGTGAGAAAAACTAGGTAGGGCACTGTCGTACAGCAGGTCCCAGATCTCTGTGGCATGTTTGGTGAGTTATGTAACGTTATGTTAAGATAGTTTATAAAGCGCACAGCTGCCCCAGCAACTACAGTAGGAAAATCCCAGCACAGTTAAAAAGACGAGGGACAGGGGAGTCAAAGCAACATAAGAAAGGAGAGCTTATTGTGAGAACAAATAGGTTTGTATCGCTTTCCGAAAGATCATATAATTATCCATGCTCCGGATATGAGAAGGAAGGCCATTCCCTTTGCTGGGGCAGCTGTGCCCGGTACAAATAAAAATAACATAACATAACATAACATAACATTCCAGAGCTTGGAAGCCAGTACACAAAATGAGTGACCACCAGCACGAGCTCGCTGCACGCATGGTATAGAAGCCAGGTTTTTACCAGCAGAGCGCAGAGGACGCCACGGAACGTAAGGCGCAAGCAGACCCGCCACTATTCCAGAAGAGGGAGATTTCAAGATCTTAAATGCAAAACAAAGGGATTTAAACTCCACCCTTCACTCCACCGGTAGCCAATGTAGCCGCCCAATAATACTAGAGGTAGAACAACGCCTGGGCATGGCAAAAAGCGTTCTTATGGCGACGTTCTGGACCCTCTGAAGTCGTAAGATCTCGGTCTTATTGACCCCAAGGTAGAGCACATTGGCAAAATCCAATCTAGAAAGGACAGATGCTTGCACAATGGTCTGCCGAATGGAGGGATAAAAAAAAACAACATGGGTCTAAGGCAACGTAAAATACTGAGACAGGTTCTTAGTTTGGGTTTGTAAACTCCGTGAAGAGTCAACCCACACACCTAGGTTTTTCACCACTTTTTTTGGAATAGGAGGGGGTCCCAGGGAGGAGGGCCACCAATATCCGCTCCATAGCTCATGATCCTTTCCCACCAGCAAGACCTCGGTCTTGCTGGCATTAAGCTGTAGACAGTTAGTCGTCAACCACTCTGCTACAGCTGCTAAGCCACTTTGAAACTTAGCCGCTTCGTTCTGGCAGCCATTGGAGAGGGCAACTACAAGCTGAGTGTCATCAGCATATGACACAATTGTCAACCCTCTCCTTTTGGCTAGCAAGGCCAGCGGCAGGACGTACACGTTAAAAAGTGTAGGGCTTAGGGCAGAGCCCTGGGGAACCCCCTGTTTGATAGGATGCATCCTAGAAGAACAAGCATTGGAAATGCAATAGGTCTCGCATTAGAAAAGTGAGAGCTATTGGTATTGTAATTTTTTTTTTTTTTGGGTAGTTTTTCCAAATAGCTACATTGATAGATTAGTCACTTACAATGCCAATAGTTTTAATTTTTTTGAATGTGACACCTATAGCATTTGGAATGCCACATGATTTGTATTGACGTGACTTTGTTGGCAGCTTATGTTGTTATGCCACATTTCTAGAGAGCAGGAGAGTGCAGCAGGGGATAGAAGCACAGCCCTGCAAGCTGAGCGTCCTCCCATCGCACACCCATCTGTGGCTTGAGTGGTGTGAGGGTGAGGGGTGTGAGAGTGAGGAATGTGAGTGTGAGGGGTATGAGCATGAGTGTTGTGAGTGTGAGGGAGTGTGAGTGTGAGGGGGTGTGAGTGTGTGTGATGGTGAAGTTGAGTGAGTGTTTGTGAGGCTGAGTGTATGTGACGGTGTGTGTTGGTGAGGGTGTGTGAGGGTGAGTGAGGGTGTTTGATGTTTAGTGAGGGTGTGTGACGGTGTGAGGCTGAGGGTGTGTGAGGGTGAGTTAGGGAGTGTGATAGTGTGTGAGTGGGTGAGTCTGAGAGTTAGGTGTTGTGATGTTAATTGAATGTGAATGAGGCTGAGGGGATGATGGTAAGGGTGTGTGAGTGTGAGGCGTGTTTATTGTGACAAGTTGCAAGGCTGAGCCTGGGTGAGTGTGTGGGAGGGTGTTTGATGGTGAGTGTGCGAGGTGTAGTGAGTGTGAGAGTGTTGTGACGGGTGTCAGGGGAGGGTGTGTGTGTGAATGTCATGTGTTTGAGTGTGACCGTGCGTGAGTGTGAGTGTGAGTGTGTGTGAGGGTGAGTGAGGGTGTGAGAGGTGTTGTTACGCAGAGGATGTGTGACGGTGTGTGAGGGTGAGGGTGTGTGAGGGTGAGTGAGAGTCATTGTGAGTGAGTGTGAGTGAGGGGGTGTGAGGGTGTTGTTGTGAGGGTGAGGGGAGTGAGCGTGTGTGAGTGTGATGGGGTGTGAGGGTGAGGGGGTGTGAGTGTGTGTGAGGGTGAGGATGAGTGAGGTTGTTTGCGGTTGAGAGTGTGTGAGGTGTAGTGAGTGTGAGAGTGTTGTGATGGGTGTTAGGGGAGCGTGTGTGTGTGAGTGTAAGGTGTTTGAGGGTGAGGGGGTGTGTGTGTGAGTGTGAGGGTGAGTGAGGGGGTGTGAGGTTTCGGGTGTGTGACGGTGTGTGAGTGTGAGTGTGTGTTAGGGTGAGTGAGGGTGAGAGAGGTGTTGTTAGTCAGAGGGTGTGTGACGGTGTGTGAGCGTGAGGGTGTGTGAGGCTGATTGTGAGTGATTGTGAGTGAGTGTGAGTGAGTGTGAGTGAGTGTGAGTGAAGGGGTGTGAGGGTTTTTGAGGGTGAGTGTGTGAGGTGTAGTGAGTGTGAGAGTGTTGTGAGGGGTGTGATGTTGTGATGGGAGTGAGGGTGTGTGAGGGTGATGGGGTGTGAGTGTGTGTGAGGGTGAGTGTGAGTGAGTGGGTGTGAGGCTGAATGTGTGTGATGGTGTGTGAGGGTGATGTTGTGTCAGGGTGATTGAGGGTGTGTGAAGGAGTGTGAGAGTTTTGGTGTGTGAGGGTGATGTTATGAGTGTGTGTATGTTAATAATAATTATTTAATATGTGTCGTGTAAAAAAAAACGTGATAGATCTTCCCTTTGTAATTGTCCTGCCTTATGTGTATTTTTGTATGTAATAGAACTGTGTGTGTTTTTTAATTACTGTGTGGTGTTATGTGTGTTTTAGGTGTCTGTGGAGTCCCGTATTAATTTTATTATTTTAAAAATGGACGACGCAATGCGTCACCTTGACGTTCCCTACGTTAGCGTTCTAGTTTATTTTTGTGTTGTGAGTGTTTACGTTTCCTTGACGTTTTTTTCTAGCCAATCGGAGCGCGACGTTTTTGACGTAGCGTTCCGATTTGCTTACGTCAATGGTGGAATTCCCCAGAAGATCGAGAATGTTGGTGCGCGGAAGGCGTGTTCTTGTTCCTGAACATACTAGCCCTAACTCGCTACATTCCCCCCCCCCCCCCCCCCTAAGCAACAACACTGTAACGATCCCACCAACTTTAGCCAAGAAAGCGAATCCCCACACAATATCTTTCCTATTCTGGAATGTTGCGGGCCTACGAACAAAGATCGAAGACCCCATGGCAGTGAACTTCTTAGAACAAGGCAAAATAATCTGTCTTCAAGAGACCTGGGCAACCTCAGAGCTCCACCTACTAGGGTATAAAACCTTTTCTTCACCAGCTATTCGAAGTGCAATAGGTCGACCCAAAGGAGGACTAACAACTTACATTGCTAACACTCTATCCCACTTTAAAGTGACCAATCTTTTCACTGACTCTAACTGCCAGATATTTTCCCTCTCCTTTGCAAACGAAGACACTATTACTCTTGTTAATTCATATAACAACCTAACGGAAAACGACTTCCTGATTTTCGTTGAAAATATGCAGGAGAGACTAAGATCCCTACAACATCGGGAGGACAACTCTAAAATGATTCATCTCATCTGGGGAGGCGATTTTAACACTCACCCATGCCCAATGGCAGACTCCCAATGTTGTGGGTTTGTGGACGATCATGATGTTCCACTAGCCCAGTTCGTCCACAACAAATCCGACAATGCAATGAATAACACACTGTCAGAGTTCGACTTATTGATCGCTAACTCCCCAATGGCGGAGAAAAACCAGTTTAACCCAACTTACGTGGGTAGAGGCCATCAAACAACAGGGGACTACATCCTGTTGTCCCAAGGTCTCTCTACAATGGTCACAGATCACCAAGTAATGGATAACACACTAAGCGATCACTACGCATTAAAGATTGAATTCCACCCATCAGAATACAAATCTAAGGTCACAGATATAGCAAAAGCTCTTACCCAGGACAGATTGCACCTACGAAAACACAATGGTTACTCTATAAAATGGGAAAAGATCGACCCACAAAACCTTACAAAAAAATTAGTGAACCAGGCGTACCCAAATATTATTAACTGTCTGGACCCAGCGTTAAATCACTCAGAGGTCCTGTTGAATTTTGCAGAAATTTTGGCAGTAGCCAAGAAACTACTCACGGGGAAAGCAACTAACAAACATCCAGAAAGAAAAGGTTGGTTTAACCACAATTGCACGAGAGCTCTAACTGACCTAAAATCTGCCCTTCACAAAAAGCCAAGAGATGCGGGCCTTATTCAACTCCTGAGAAGAAAATACAAATCGGAACGCAAGCTAAAACTACAACAAATGAAAGAGAAACTCTGGAAAGATCTAGACAAGAGCTCCCTATCAAAAAACAGTAAGGATTTCTGGAGAACGGTCAGATCCCCATACCTTTCGGACAACAACTCTCCCAAGATAGAGGTGGCCATAGATGAGGGAACTTGGATAGCTCACTTTGAAAACATATTCAAAAATCAAGGAACCACAGACCATCCATCTAACTTTTATAATGAGGTACAATACCCAATTCCAATATCTTTTGACATCTCTGAAATCTTGGTGGCTTTGGAAAAAAGCAAGACAGGAAAAGCCCCGGGCCCTGATGGTGTCCCTGTTGACCTTTTCAAATTCAACCACGAGCTCTGGGCACATATACTGACAAGAGTATGCGGAGCTGCAGCCAGCGAGGGCATTCTAGACTCCTGGTCCAGATCAATCATGGTCCCCATTTTCAAGAAAGGGGACCGACAGGATGCAAAATGCTACCGTCCCATTTCCCTCTTGGACTCCCTTGGCAAAGTGGTGGGGAGGGTCATTTTGGAGAGACTACAACAGTGGAGCGAGGAAAAAGCCATTATCTCGGATCTACAATTCGGTTTCAGAGAAGGCCTTGGGACAGTAGAGCAGGCACTTAACCTTAGTCTTATAATGGCCAAATACATGCACGCAAAAAAAACTACGGTATACATGGTCTATGTGGACCTGTCTGCCGCTTTTGACTGTGTTTCACATTCCAAACTATGGACAGTCCTAAGAGAAATGAATGTGGATCCTTCCCTGCTCGATTTCCTGAGAGAGCTGTACTCTGGGGCTTCGGCGAGAGTCCGCTTTGGAAAGAATGGCGAGCTGACAGCGTCATTTGGTGTGGAGCGAGGAGTCAGGCAAGGCTGTGTTCTGGCCCCCTTTCTCTTCTCACTCTACACCAATGGCCTGGAGGAGGAGATGCTGAGGGGGGCCCAGGACTTGCCAAAAATGAAACAGAGACCGATTCCAGCACTCCTCTACGCGGATGACGCTGTCATCCTGGCCCGAACGCCGCGCGAACTTCAGCACTCACTAAATAGATACACCACCTTCATGAACGCTCTGGACTTAAAGGTCAACGTAAAAAAAACGTTTGTCATGATCACGGGTGGGGTGAAGAAAGGCACAAAGAACATCTTCCTTGATAGTCAACCACTTGAGATCACCACACAATATCCATACCTCGGGATCATGATAGACGACAAGCTAACATGGAAACCAGCAGTGGACGCGAGATGCCATCTTTTTAAGCGTTCAATAGCGGCCTTGCAGACCTTCTCACGGAAACTGGGAAGGAGGTGCCCAGCAGAACTGTTGAGAATCTACAATGCTAAGTGCCAGACGATTGCTCTTTACGGAGCAGGGGTCTGGGGTCACACAGATGTTGGAGCCCTACAAAAAATTGAAAACTTATTTATAAGATTTCTTCTTGCCACTCCGAAAGGTTCACCAACCTACGCCTCCCACATGGAACTGGGAATTCCTTATCTCCAGGACCTTCTCAAAATCCAGCCATTGCTCTTGTGGAGGCGTATCTGGATATCGGACACAAACAGGTTATCTCAGTCGATAGTGGCTGACACAATGTCACTCGACCACTCCTGCAGACTGAAGTGGCTCCGTTATATTAGAAACTTTTTCACCGACCTTGGGCTTGAAAAATACTATCTCCAACCAGAGTCGATTGTCGCCCTCCCAAAGAAGGAGCTTAAGGAACTTGCACTACGACATCTGGAAACACTAAGATTGTCAACCGATGCTGTAAAACCTTCAGTGATTCACGCGAATATAGTTCAGCAAACCTTTGGCATTCAACCGTATCTTACCTTGCACACTAAAATATATGAGAGGATGCTGCTGACCAGGCTCAGACTGAACCTTTTTTCCAGACTGGTCGCTTTTCCCTTAAATAAGGCCTGGGAACCAAGCATGCCCCCGTGTCCCTGCGACGGGAAATCAATACAATCTAATATCCACGTTATCATGTTTTGCAAATTTTACCATCCTCACAGAAAACGTTGGATTCTCCCGCTATGTAGGCGATGGGGCTTCAGACAATGTCGACCGGCCTTTCTTAGACTGCAAACCTTAGAGTCTGAAGAAGTCTGTTACCTGGTCTTAAACTTTTTAAAATGTATCATGAACCACAGAAAAAAACCTTTAGCAACATGCACTAGAAAAAACAATGACTTTTAAAAGCAAAAATCCTCCCTTAGTTTTTAATCATATGACTGTTTTTTCTTATTGTGTAAACGTTCTTATGAAATGTCTTTTTAATCACTTGTATTTGTATGGACTTTTTTCTGCTGACTGTTTCTTTTATGGTTTTCTTCGTGATTAACCGAATAAAGAATTATTATTATTATTAAAAAAAAATGATTGTGAGTGAGTGTGAGTGAGTGTGAGTGAGGGGGTGTGAGGGTTTTTGAGGGTGAGTGTGTGAGGTGTAGTGAGTGTGAGAGTGTTGTGAGGGGTGTGATGTTGTGATGGGAGTGAGGGTGTGTGAGGGTGATGGGGTGTGAGTGTGTGTGAGGGTGAGTGTGAGTGAATGGGTGTGAGGCTGAAGGTGTGTGATGGTGTGTGAGGGTGATGTTGTGTCAGGGTGATTGAGGGTGTGTGAAGGAGTGTGAGAGTTTTGGTGTGTGAGGGTGATGTTATGAGTGTGTGTATGTTAATATTAATTATTTAATATGCGTCGTGTAAAAAAAAACGTGATAGATCTTCCCTTTGTAATTGTCCTGCCTTATGTGTATTTTTGTATGTAATAGAACTGTGTGTGTTTTTTAATTACTGTGTGGTGTTGTGTGTTTTAGGTGTCTGTGGAGTCCCGTATTAATTTTATTATTTTAAAAATGGCTGACGCAATGCGTCACCTTGACGTTCCCTACGTTAGCGTTCTAGTTTATTTTTGTGTTGTGAGTGTTTACGTTTCCTTGACGTTTTTTTCTAGCCAATCGGAGCGCAACGTTTTTGACGTAGCGTTCCGATTTGCTTACGTCAACGGTGGAATTCCCCAGAAGATCGAGAATGTTGGTGCGCGGAAGGCGTGTTCTTGTTCTTGTGCTGTTGCTGCGTCGTTTGACAGGTAAAAATGTATTCCAAAGTGTTTTTTTATGTAATGTAATGTAGTATCTATACTATCTTTAAGTTAACGACTGAATAGGAGTGTGTTTTTATAACTGTTGACACATTTTTTTTTCGATCGTAATATTTGTAAATGTTTGTACTGTAATGTAAATTAAAGTCTTGTTTTCAATTGTCGATATGTAATGCATATGTTTTCTAAAACTGTAATGTAATGTATTTTTTGCTGGTGTTTGTTATTTGACGTACAAGAGCTGTTATTTGAACTTTGAAGTGCAATTTAGTTTATAATATATTTATGTATGTTGTGTTTGCATTGTTTTTTTCCTGTGATGCTGAAGTAGCCGGATTATATGTTATTGAGGTACTCAATGTATTAAAGGAAACTTTGTGTATTTGATGAATTTATTTTCCCTTGCAATGTATTAAGAGGATGTACAGTGATGTAATGTGTGTATTTTATGAGTTTTGTGAAAGAATTGTTTTATTTTCTAATCCCTGTTTGCATATTTGTGTATTAATAGCTGCACCCTCCTTGCGTTGCTTTAAGTTTGCATTTTGGACTAGCTGCAAGTGTGTAATCCTCTTTTTAAGTATAATTCAAATAGTTGCTTTACGATATTTATGTGTACAGTTGGAGGCTGGAGTTGTATTTGGAGTGTAGAGTTGTATTGTAGTTATAGGGTGTAGTTGGAGGCTGGACTTTGACGGTGTGAGTGTGAGGGTGAGTGCATGTGAGCCTTTTGGAGTTTGCCACAGTATGTGTGAATTTGTAGTACTGTATGCAGTCTATTTTCTTCCCCAAACGTGTTTTGTGTTTTTTCGCTTAGTATGTGTTAGATCAGAATGTGTATGTGAACTATCTTTGATGTATGCAACAGTGAGAATAAGGGTGTTGCTTTTAATTTATGGGCATAAGGGTAGACGTCTTAGGATGTTTTTGTATTTTGTGTACTTCCCTAATTTTTTGTGAACAGCTGCGTGGGCAAGGGGCGTTGGCTGTTGTGTTGTTGAGTAGTGCTCTTTTGATGTTGTTTGATGCTGTTTTGGTGTACGGTGTTCCTGTGGTTGTGCACTTAGCACCACCAAAACACTTCGTGCAACAGCAGCATCAGTCAGAGCAACACCAGAGTATTGTGCTTTTGTGATGACGCATTTTGTTTGTGTTTTTGATTATTTCTGGCATTGTTTACTTGTTTGTTTTCCCTTACTTTAGTAAGTGCTTTCTGTTGTGAATTTTTTCCCTTTAGCTCCCTTTGTCCACTTAAAAATTGTTGTATTTTTTGCTGTGTATTCATATGTTTGTCTATTTTGTGTGCATTTATGATCTTTGTGAAAGAACTGTTTTATTTTACAATCCCTTTCTTTATTTTTGTGTATTAATTGCTGCACTGTCCTTGCGTTGCATTAAGTTTTAATGTTTTAATAGCTACAAGTGTGTAATCCGAATTTTACGTATTAAAATAAATGTTGCCTTACGTTATTTATGTGTGGATTTGGAGAGTAGAGTTGTAGTTGGAGTGTAGAGTTGTAGGGTGGTATTGTAGGTATAGGGTGTAGTTGGAGGGTGGACTTGGACTGTGTGAGTGTGAGGGTGAGTGGATGTGAGTCTTTGGGTGTTTGAGGGTGCGTGATGGTGTGTGAGAGTGATTGAGGGTGACTGTTTTAGTATGAGTGAGGGTGTGAGTGTTGTGAGTGTGTGTGTGAGGATGAGGGGGTGAGTGTAAATGTTGACTAACGTTATTTTTGTGTGGAGTTTGAGGGTGGAGTTGTAGTTGGAGGGTAGAGTAGTAGTGTGGTATTGTACTTTTATGGTGTAGTTGGAGTGTGGACTTTGAATGTGTGTATGTAAATTTTGTTGTGGTGTGGCGAACTGGTCTGAACGTAGTGTGTGTAGTAAGAAAGGATCCGTTGCTAAAGGAGCAACATTTCTAGTGAGTCTGGATGTATACTGATCATCAGTAAAGTATTGTCTTTGAGTTGTGTTATCTGATCAGCAGTAAAGTATTGTCTGTGAGTTGTGTTTTCCTGTGTGTATGTGTGCAAGCTGCAGAGTGGTTGCAAGCTGCCGTGAAAGTGTTTTTTAAAAGTTATTTGTGGTGTGGCGAAGTGGTCTGAACGGAGTGTGTGTTGTACGAAAGGATCCGTTGCTAAACGAGCAACATTTCTAGCGAGTCTGATAATGAACAATAAATTTCAATGCCAATAGCCAGTGTACAAATGCTGTTGAGCCCACCCAAATCAAAAACAATGGCAGCCCTCTATCTGTTTCGTGTGGGTTGATGGGGTGGGTGGCTGAGGGGGCTTTCAATGCGGCTTCCCTTTGCTGTCTCAGTTTGAAGCCCTGGTTTTAAGTATGCAGGCTCGGCACTCGATACAAAGTAAGTATCAAAAACACTCCGTGCAACAGCAGCATCAGTCAGAGCAACACCAGAGTATTGTGCTTTTGTGCTTACTTTAGTAAGTGCTTTCTGTTGTGAATTTTTTCCCTTTAGCTCACTTTGTCCACTTAAAAATTGTTGTATTTTTTGCTGTGTATTCATATGTTTGTCTATTTTGTGTGCATTTATGATCTTCGTGAAAGAACTGTTTTATTTTACAATCCCTTTCTTTATTTTTGGGTAATAATTGCTGCACTGTCCTTGCGTTGCATTAAGTTTTAATGTTTTAATAGCTACAAGTGTGTAATCCGAATTTTACGTATTAAAATAAATGTTGCCTTACGTTATTTATGTGTGGATTTGGAGAGTAGAGTTGTAGTTGGAGTGTAGAGTTGTAGGGTGGTATTGTAGGTATAGGGTGTAGTTGGAAGGTGGACTTGGACTGTGTGAGTGTGAGGGTGAGTGGATGTGAGTCTTTGGGTGTTTGAGGGTGCGTGATGGTGTGTGAGAGTGATTGAGGGTGACTGTTTTAGTATGAGTGAGGGTGTGAGTGTTGTGAGTGTGTGTGTGAGGATGAGGGGGTGAGTGTAAATGTTGACTAACGTTATTTTTGTGTGGAGTTTGAGGGTGGAGTTGTAGTTGGAGGGTAGAGTTGTAGTGTGGTATTGTACTTTTATGGTGTAGTTGGAGTGTGGACTTTGAATGTGTGTATGTAAATTTTGTTGTGGTGTGGCGAACTGGTCTGAACGTAGTGTGTGTAGTAAGAAAGGATCCGTTGCTAAAGGAGCAACATTTCTAGTGAGTCTGGATGTATACTGATCATCAGTAAAGTATTGTCTTTGAGTTGTGTTATCTGATCAGCAGTAAAGTATTGTCTGTGAGTTGTGTTTTCCTGTGTGTATGTGTGCAAGCTGGAGAGTGATTGCAAGCTGCCGTGAAAGTGTTTTTTAAAAGTTATTTGTGGTGTGGCGAAGTGGTCTGAACGTAGTGTGTATTGTATGAAAGGATCCGTTGCTAAACGAGCAACATTTCTAGCGAGTCTGATAATGAACAATAAATTACAATGCCAATAGCCAGCGTTCAAATGCTGTTGAGCCCACCCAAATCAAAAACAATGGCAGCCCTCTATCTGTTTCGTGTGGGTTGATGGGGTGGGTGGCTGAGGGGGCTTTCAATGCGGCTTCCCTTTGCTGTCTCAGTTTGAAGCCCTGGTTTTAAGTATGCAGGCTCGGCACTCGATACAAAGTAAGTATCAGCAGAAAGGAACGGGCTGCAACTTGCAACCATCATTTGAACGCTGCCGTTCACTCCCACACATGTACATGTTTTAGTACTCAATGCGAAGCTGTGAAATGCGTGTTTAAAACGAGACACGTCCGTGATACTGCAGGGAGAGAGAGGGGAGGTGCTGGCGGATGGGGAGCGGGAGGAGAAATGTGAGGCTGTCTGTGTCCAGGGAGAGAGAGGGGAAGTGCTGGCGTCTGGTGAGGGGGAGGAGAATTGCGAGCGTGGCTGTGTCCGGGGAGAGAGAGGGGGAGGGGGAGGAGAATTGCGAGCCTGGCTGTGTCCGGGGAGAGAGAGGGGAGGTTCTGGCGGCTGGGGAACAGATGTCGAAGGCTGGCGAATTTTGTTTTAAAAATAGTGTGCTTCAGTGTGTGAGTTGTTCATGGTTAAGGGAGACGAGACAGAGGAGCTGGTGGCTGGGGAGGGGGATGAGAAATGGCAGCCTGGCTGTGGAGGAATGCGACCCTGTCTGTGTGCGGGGAGAGAGAGTGGAGGTGCTGGCGGCTGGGGGTGGGTGCGAGAGAGAGGGGAGGTGCTGGCGGATGGGGTTGGGGATTGCCGTGGGAGGGAGCCTTGAGGGGGAGGAGAATTGCGAGCCTGGCTGTGTCCGGGTAGAGAGAGGGGGAGGGGAGGAGAATTGCGATCCTGGCTGTGTCCGGGGAGAGAGAGGGGAGGTTCTGGCGGCTGGGGGCTGGGGAACAGATGTCGAAGGTTGGCGAATTTTGTTTTAAAAATAGTGTGTTTCAGTGTGTGAGTTGTGCATGGTTAAGGGAGACGAGACAGAGGAGCTGGTGGCTGGGGAGGGGGATGAGAAATGGCAGCCTGTCTGTGGAGGAATGCGACCCTGTCTGTGTGCGGGGAGAGAGAGGGGAGGTGCTGGCGGCTGGGGGTGGGGATTGCCGTGGGAGGGAGCCTTGTCGCTTTCATGTGCACGCGCTTTTAATGTCAATGCGCATGCGCATTGAGCTTGAATTTCACGGGCACTGCAAGGAATCGCCACGATTCCGTGCAAGTTGGTTAAAGTCTGTTTAAGCCCCCATAGTCTCGCAAGCTCAATGCGCATGCGCATTGACAGGCGAGACCTAAAAAGGAGACTTGGAAAAACCTGTCTGAAGAAAAAAAAAGAAGACAGCCAGGTCAGAGCAGCCCCCCCAATGCCAGCCTCCCTCAGCCTTTGAATCAGAATTTGATGGGAAACCATATCAAAAGCGGCACGAAGATCCAATAGGATCAGTGCAGATGACCGCCCTTCATCCAGAGCTGCTCTCAGATGTTCAGATACGGCTAGAAGAGCTGATTCAGTGCTGAGATTGCGACGAAAGCCACACTGAGAAGAATCCAAGATGTGAGTTTCCTCCAAATAGTTAGAGAGAAGTGGTCTACAACGCGAGCTGGTAGTGTTCGAGGAATTCTGTTTTGACCACGGCTTGGAGGTTAATGTGGCTAAATCCAAGCTCATGGCATTCAACCCACACTCAAACTTTAGAGGAAAGTTCTATATGAGTGGGCAAGCTCTGGAAAGAGTCAATGATTTTGTGTACCTGGGTATGCATATAGAAAAAGGTAGTAAATGGGACAAACACATAAGTATGGCTGCCCTAAAACACCACCAAGTCTCTGGGGTCTTGAACCTGGAACACAGTAAGTCATCAACCAAGCCAATTAAGGCAGTGCTCCTGGTCTATGAAGCAAAAGCTCTGAGCTCAGCGCTTTACGGCGCTGAGCTGTGGGGCTTCGAAAAACTGACTCCACTATCTCGCTCTGAAAATAGAATTCTGAGGAATGTCACTGGTCTTCCACAGAGTACCCCATTGAACCCATTAAGGTACGATTTGGGAAGAAGGGCTGTTGCAGATATAGCGAGGCTACGCCCTGTTCTGTACTGGAGGAGAATTTGGACTACGCCGGAGCTCTCACATTATGCTGAGGGCCTCATGGACGTCATTAATCTGGACGTCTCCCATAAGATTGGCTGGCTAAAAAACTTTGTGAGACCCTGACAGGAATGGGTATGCGAGAGCTCTGGGAAGACACGATGGCAACTTCGTTTCCATCAAAACAGATATTAAATGAGATCTATTAGGAACGGGTGGCATTCCGTGTTTGGAGTAAAGCAGATTCCTCTGGAATCACGGGGTGTTATTTAGAGGCAAAAGTTACTCCTAAATTGGAACCATACTGGGATTCCATCACTAAACCCGGTGATAGGAAGCTCTACTTCCAGCTTAGAGCTGGATCTTTGCCACTAAAATCCTTTACTGGAAGGTGGGCTGGAGCAAGTGTGGACACTTGCCGGCTTGCCAGAGACACTCAGAAACAGTTGCCCATTTTATGTTCGTTTGCCCTGCCTATGAAGGTCCCAGACGAGTTTGGCTAACCCCAATGTGTAGAACCATGGGTACAAAAAGCAGTGCAGTAGCACTAAGAATAATATGCACCAGCACTTTGCCAATAATTTCGATGGTGGTAGCCAAATATCTGGGGTGGGCTTGGGCTATAAGGCTGAAGCCCTTGCTGTGATTTTTTTTGTTTTCTTTAGGCTGAGCACGAAGCTGGAAATAGGCTCCAAGGGTGAATTTTACACTAATGCTTTTTAATTGTACCTTGACAGTTTTTACATTTCTTATCGTGTACAATGTATTTTTATCATGATCTTTTAGAATATACACATTAATCAGTTTTAACATGTTTTAATGTGCAGTCCAGGAGACAATTATTCTTTTCTACTGTGTGCTTTTATGAGTGTAACTCGAATAAAGCTGAAATTGAATTGAGTTGGAGAGAATCATGTTAACATGAGCCTCTGTGATTTTAGACATCCACGGTAACAGAGAGATAGGACGAAAATTCTCCAACTTGGTTGGATCAAGTGAGGGCTTCTTTAAGAGTGGCCTAACAATAGCCTTCTTTTAAGCCCTGGGGACAATGGCCCTAGCCAGAGACAGGTTAATAACCTGGCCCAGCGGTGTCAGAAGTGCAGGCAATATTCTCATCAGATGTTCTGGCTTCATCGGATCGATAGGAGAGCCAGATTTGAATCTTCCTGCATAGTGTGCCAAGTCCTTCCTTAGAAATAGGGGGAAAAGTGACTAATGCCTGAGCAGGAGGAGGTAGATCCTCACAGTCGTTAACTAGGACCGTTGAGGGAAAGGTTTTATAGATGTTCTCCACTTTATTAATAAAAAAAATGGCTAGGTCCTTGCAGTTCTTGCTCACTAGACTTAACTATAGGTGTTTTGGGTGCTCCTGCATTTTTCAAAGTGGTAATGATAGAGAAGACCTTCTTAGCAGGGTTCTGACTATTTCTAATCTCCTCCGAGTAATAGGAGGCCTGCACTTTCCTAACTGCCCTATGATATTTCCTTATAGCCTTATAATTGCCTTTCAAAACAATATCAAAATCACGCCTCCATTCCCGTTCCAGTCGTTTGCATGCTTTACGCATAGCCGCAAGGGTACCATTGTACCAAGGATTAGACTTGGTACTTCGCCCCTTTGACCACTTAGCCGGAACCAACTCATCCAGTGGAAGTTTGAGCCAGTTGGTAAAGGCGTCACTTGCCAGATCAGGCTCGTCTGGCCAGCAAGGCAAACTGGATGAGAGGTATGTGCAAAGCTGATCAAAATTCAGTTTGTGCCAAGGACGGCGAAAAGTACAATACTGCTGGGGCCTACAAAGTGACACCCCTAAGAGCTCCATGGTGATCAAGTAATGATCAGTCCAATCTAAAGGAGTAGGGGTTGAGACAGACAGACCCGGAAGATTAGAAAAAACAGGGTCCAACAAATGGCCTGCGGAATGAGTGGGACCAGGGACCAGTTGACGCAGTTGGCAGGCTGCAAGGTCTGTGATAAAGTTAGCCGCATCAGGATCGTGAGGATTGTCAAGTTGAAGATTTAAATCACCAACGACCAAAAAGTTGGCATATCTCACAGCCAGAGTACCTACTAAGTCTACCAGCACAGTCCTTCCCTCCTTGGAGGGACCTGGAGGACGATAGACTATCAACCCACACAGGGTGAAATTGGGATTGAAAGTAATCCCAAAGCGACCACATTCAGAGCCAACCACATCTTCCTTGACCAATGAGCAGGGAAGATGAGCTTTATAATCAACTGCCACCCCCACTCCCCTAGACTCTCGATTAATGGCACAGATGCTGTAACCAGAAGGAAGTGCCAAGCTTGGTTCAGCTAACGTATCAGCTGACAACCAGGTTTTTGTCAGGAAAAGAGCGTCCGGGGACTCATCTTCAAGTAGATCAAATACATCTAAATAGTATTTCACCAGTGATCTACAGTTAAGGCTAAGTATTTTAATGCTTTGCCCTGAGCCCTGCATTTGTGTAGGCAGGCTACTCATGATATCTTCCGAGTTATGGCTACAGATCCTACAATGAAAAGAGCCCTTAGGGGTAATAGGAGAACAAGGACAAACCGTATCCAATGAAGATTTTATCAACATGAGGTTATCACTGGAGTAAAAATAGACAGTTTCCCCAAAACCGGCAGAGTGGCTGGCAGCTGGCATCGTTCTGGCGCGGACGAGTGCAGACGCGCTTGCCTTTGGCGCGTCCGCTGCGCGTCCGGTCCAGCATGATCTTAAGCAAGGCAGCAGTCAGCCACTAGACCTCGCACCACCAGAAGTGGTAGCATGCGAATAGAGCCTCAAAATGAAACTAACGAGGCACTTCCCTCCGCGCAAATGGTACAAACAGTGACGGATCGGGGAAGCCTCACAAGAGCATAGAAAAGTCAGCCCCCAAAAGGTAAGAACACACTGTTGAGCAATAAAGGTAAAACAAAACACGATTTTTAAACAGTGTAACTGAAAAGATTAAGAATAGCTGCAGATGGTATGGCTGCAAGAAATCACACCACTGGCCCCGTGCAGCATGAGGAACAACCAGCGTAAGTGTAAAGTTTGTAAAGTGAGCGGGTGTTGGGGAGCATGCATGAGAGTGTGAAATGTTGTATGGGTGGTTCCATGACTGTGTGAGAGTCAGATATTGTGGTGTTGGGTGCTGTTGGTGTGGTGAATGTTGGATGTGGGTAAGTGCCTGAAGACTTACGGGAAGGACAGGAGAATGCTCCCTCACAGTTGTATGGTGCGACAAAGCAGCAGCGTGTTAAGCAGTGGCCAGGGTTGAGTGTATGAGAGTCACAGCATGACAGCAGCAGTAGTGGGATGACCAGAGTTCCTGGTACTGAGCACGACCAAGATGCAGATTGGCTAGCATTTTCTGCCCTGTTCTGCATGCATCCACGCTGTGTCACCAATAAAATAGGTCCTTATTAGACTTGGCACCATTGGCGTGAGTCTCCCTTCCACTTTTTGCTGTTGCCTCATCTGTTTTTGCTGGTCTAGATGCTTTGGGCACTTTGCCACTGCTGTTCAGTACCAAAGTGCAAGTGCTCCCTAATGTAAATTGTTATATGGATTAGTGCTTCCATGATTGGTTATTTGATTTACTAGTCAGTCCCTAGTACAGTGCACCATGTGTGCCCAGGTCCTGTAAATCAAAGGCTGCTGGTGAGCTTGCAACACTGATTGTGCCACCCACAGAAGCAGCTTGTAAAATGTGGCTCAGGCCTGCCATTGCAGAGCCTAAGTGCAGTCTGGAACTGCCATGTCAACTTGGCAAGTGCAAGTGAGAAATAAACAAGGACCCCCTGGGTAGTAAAATGTGCAGACTCCTAGAGCAGGGTAATAACTTATGTGGAAAAAAGATCCTAGGCCATCAGCAAAGTAAGTGAGCAATTTGTCTAGAGCCAGCGGTGAAAAGAACAATCGAGGGTGAAATTATACTAAGATTATATGTTTAAGTAACATAGATAAAAATCATATAGGGACTACAACAAAAGTCAAACTATATGATAAGATAAAAACATATTTCATAAAGCAACATAAGAAAACTATATTAACAGTAAGTACATAGCATATGAATCATACACATTACAATTAAAACATTTCATACAAGGTTGTCATAATAAAGTGCTGAAAAAATATATATTAAAACTCGACGCGCGTTTCGGCTGAAAGAACGCCTTCCTCAGGAGTCACTGGTGATAACTCTGGAAATACATTTGCAAGAAAGACATACCGTATATCAGATCACTAATTAAAAGTTCCATCATATACATAATTTCAAAAAACTGTGCATTTAGAAAAATATAAATATAAAAGAGAACTCATAATAAAACAGGTCAACAATACATATATCACATTCGGGAGTCTTCACCACCTAACAGGTCTAGACTATGAATTTGGTCACTCATGTCAAATGATAGACAAATGTTTTTCTAGAAAATTGTACAGTACTTAACTAGCTAGCATTTTAATCATGATTTTTATACTAGGAACAATATAATTTATTCTTTGATGATACGATTTTCAAGGCATTTCATGTACCAAACTTCTAACTAGCAAAAAAAAAATTAATTTCAGTCTCGATATAGCATTCATAGGTACATAGAAAAACAACTTACATTAATGGTACTGTATTCCTGTGCAGTACTTCAAAAATAGATGGTTTCTTCTCATATACAATAATAAGAGCCACTTGATAAAGGCTAATTCCTAATCAATGGAAAAATCCAGTTATATAATATAGATATGGTGAGATCACCTTGAACACAAAGGGTCATATAGGTTACTAGGCAAAATAGTTTAGCTAGTCACCATAGTTATACCGTGTGACTTGATGCAAAAAAGGAAATAGACGATGGATTATTATGCTTCTCAACTAGATATAAAGAAATTACATAACAGGATGAAGATAGTTCTATCAAAGATAACCCTGTGATAGATATATATATACGGATGTCATGATAGAATAAGATCATAATATCCCGTCTGATGGTAGGGCCAACTATATTTAAAGACAAATCTTTGATGTAAAGGGCTACTGATTGCAAACTAGATACAAAGCTTCAAGGTATGAATCATTTTATTTCACAGTTAATATCATTGGGACATCACGAGTGGTATTTATACTTGTGTCGCAACTCTCTTTGTAAAAGTTCTAGGCGATCTCACATCGAGAACATCGTGCAAATAGATAAATAGTGGGTTCTTCTTCAAAACCTCATAACTACTACCTAGCTCAAAAAGTATGGAGTCATTGTGGTGGAGGAGTTACCTGATATCCTCTGTCGTAATCTTATCCAAGGTACAATTATATTCGGAACATACACGAGAATCGTGTAGAGCCGCAGGATAAATCTTCATAGGAATACATTTTGTGAACTGGCGCCACTGATGTTAATGTGGAGATAAAAACTAAGGAATGAAACAAGGAACGGGAATAATGGAAAAAATAGGCGGAAAAACTATTAGTCGATGGCGCTCTGAGCGTAAAAATATCTAGTAATGCTAAATAGAGATGCTAAGCAGAAGACTTGGCTGACCAGATATGTAATAAGACATAAACAAGTACCTTACGTGCTCAGGTGGACGTTTTATTTTCATATGGTATAGATAGCTTCACAAGATAAAAACATCTGATTGTGATCGGTAAGTCATACCTGCAATAATAGATAGACAGAAGGTATCCTCAGTAAAAAAAAGTCTGTTGCTAATTATAGGTTGATTATATGAAACTCGCCAGCAACTGATTAGTTTAAAAAACGACAGTGTAAAACCACTGTAGATATACAAAAACGATACCTTATATATTACGCAGTAGCTTCTAGAGTTGCATAATATGTTCTGTATTAATCAATGGCGCCGTCTGTTCGTGCCGGATATTTCAAGGCTGCAGTCACAAAAATGGAGAAAAGCACTCTACTAGATTAACGTGGCGGCCTTGGTCGGCTAACTGGCGCAGAATTAATAAGTAAGGTGGCAGCTCAGGTACTAAGGCGCTCGCTGGCTCTTACCTAAAAGTGATGCAGATCGAACGAGCAGCAGGATGGTGCTGTTCCGGTTAATGGAGGATACCTCGCCGGTAAAAAGAGTTAACGCCGTGACGGAGGCAAGCAGGCATTTAAAGCCCGAGAAACAGCGCGAAAAACACCGGATCGGATACTTAGGTATTCAAAAGAGATGACGGACCGGAACTGCTTTGTTAATGAGAAAAGAGCCCATTCCAAGATGGTGTGCAATGTTAAATTTAGGGCGTCATGCGTGATGAAATTAAGATGGTAGCGGACTGTTGATAATGCTACTAATGTTAAATTCTATTAATAGACATACAGCCCATTTCAAGATGGCGTTCAAGAGTGAAACCATAACGTAATAGAAAATGAATAAAACAAAAGTAAATATGGATACTACATAAAAGGGTAAATGTAGGACTGAGAAATAAAAATATACCATCTGAACAGAAAAACATCAGAAACATGCGGATAACATGGTAAAGATGAAAAGTATATATATCAAAAATTGGTAACAAATGTTATCGTTATGAAAAGACATGGAGGGTAAATCTGCATTCAATTGAATGTCGAACAGGGTAGTAAGTGATAGTAACATCAGGGAAAGGAAGGGGAGGGGGGGGGAGAAAGGGAAAAAGGAAGATACCGCCCAAATATATATAGAATCGGTATTGAGACTGTAGTGAAAAAATTACCGACTAAAATATATCATTTATTGCCGAACTAAATCAATCACAGGGATATTGCAAGGCTTCAAACTGTGATATTAGAACAACATCAACTTTTTTATATACAGATTATAATAATGAAAAGCATAATTTAGTGAGTCTCAATCGCAGATAAACTTGTTTGGAATAGAACCATAACTGAAAACTAGAAGGTTTAAATTATGGCGTTTTCCCAAGGCATCTCGGCATTTAAACCTTTCTGAAAGGTACCCAAAGAAAAAATCCAGAAGACTTCCCTCTTTCTCCTGACTTTATCACCACCTTTGCTGTTTGGGAGTCTTATCTTTTCTAAAATGCGCCATGTAAAGTCATACGGGCCATGGGGATTCTCTACAAAATGTTTGACTAAAGGTGCTAAATTCTTGTTAGTACGAATAGCTGACCAATGCTCCGTAAGTCTAGTTTGTATGGGTCTGGAGGTTTCACCGACATAGCCAAGTTGGCAAGGACAAAGAATAAAATAAATACAATTGGCCGTTTTACAGTTCCACATATCGTTGGCAGTGGTGTGGCAACCATTGTGTTCAAAGGATTCACCTGTTATGATGTTATTACAGGATTTGCAGGATGAGCATTTAACAGTACCTCTGATAGGAAAATTGTCACTAATAGACCGTTGAATGAAATCTGAACGCACATTGTTTGCAGTAAAGCGAGAGTGTACAATCAGATCTTTAAGGTTTTTGTTCCTTCTATGTGCGAACATAGGTTTGTCTAGCTTGCAAATAGTTGGATTAGAATTCAAGATATGCCAATTAGAATTTACAATGTGTCGAACTGTATTGTCTAGAGTGGAATGTTTTGTAATGCAAACTAATTGATTGTTTGTTGTAGGTGGCTTTGATTTAAGTAACGAGTCTCGGTCATAAAATCTTGCTCGTTTATATGAGTCTCTGATTAACCTATGCAGGTATCCTCTACTTAGAAATTTTTGTCGCATTACAATTGCTTGTCTATCATAGTCAGCTAAATTGGAACAGTTCCTTCTGACTCGAAGGAACTGGGAGAAAGGTATACTTTCTCGTTGACACGGGGGGTGAAAGCTTTTAAAATGTAGGAGGGTATTCCTCGCAGTGGGCTTAGTAAAAAGATCAACAGCCACTTTATTGTTCTGATGTTTAATGACTATATCCAAAAATTCAACTTGGTTGTTGTTATATTGGGCAGTGAATTTAAGATTCACATCTGCCAAGTTGATCCATTCCAGAAGTCACAAAGTGAGTCCCTCCCATTAGTCCAGATAAAGAAGATGTCGTCAATATATCTGGACCAATGGGAGATGGACTCAAAAAAGGGCGCTATTTCATTATGAATGACCCTGGATTCGAAAGCTGCCATGTATATGTTGGCAATTGAAGGGGCTACCGAAGCCCCCATGCTAACACCCTTTATTTGACGATAAAGGGTATTGCCAAATTCTACTATGTTTTCAGTAAGTACGATACGAAGGAGGTCCAGTAGGAAGTCTTTCGGACATCTAATGTCGAAAATGTCAATAAACCAGCTAGTGGCTGACATTGCTTCCTGCTGTGGTATGTTGCTATACAGCGCTTCGATATCCATGGTCACTAACAAATCTGTAATAGGATCGAAAGGTACATTTTCTATTTTAGATATCATGGAACCTGTATCTTTAATATATGAGGAAATTTTGGATATATGAGGACGTAAAAATGAATCAACAAACTTAGAAAAGGGTTCGGTATTTGTTCCTATTGTTGACACGATAGGTCTGTAAGGAGGGTCAATGGTGCTCTCATGAATTTTTGGCAAGCCGTAAATGCAAGCTGTTTTATGCTGATGGTGGTTTAAAAAATCAAATTCCTTTTGGCTAATATCCCCTGCTTTAAGGGCTGTGGTGGTGAGATCACTTATTTTCTTAGATACTGAAATTAAAGGATTAGTTCTCACTACCGAATAGGTAGCGGTGTCAGAAAGCATGATTCTCATTTTTTGTTCATATTTATCGGTATCTATCAAAACGATACCACCTCCCTTATCACAACTCTTAACAACCAGATTGTTGTCATGTCTAAGGTTCTTAAGGGACTCTGATTCTTCTCTACTCAAGTTGTAGATAGGTTTGGGTATATATCGAAGGGCTCTTTCGAGTTGCTGGAGAACAACTAATTCGAAGGTAGCGACCTCTGGACCTAACTGATCTAGTGACGGATTAAAAGTAGAGGGCAGTGATAGTTGTCTGGTTTCCTGAACTGTATCTTCAGTATCTTTATTTAGGGAGAAAACATTTTTTAACCTAATTTTTCGAAAAAAGGAAATGATGTATTTCTGTAGCTCAAAGAGATTCACCTGAGAGTGGGGGACATAGGATAAGCCCTTAGATAGTAGCGATTCAGTATGGGGATCTATATTTCTAGAGGACAAATTGAAAATCGGGATTACATCCCTTGTCCCCAATACTGGCGGTTGCGAGTCTCCTTGTATGAAATGTTTTAATTGTAATGTGTATGATTCATATGCTATGTACTTACTGTTAATATAGTTTTCTTATGTTGCTTTATGAAATATGTTTTTATCTTATCATATAGTTTGACTTTTGTTGTAGTCCCTATATGATTTTTATCTATGTTAATTAAACATATAATCTTAATATAATTTCACCCTCGATTGTTCTTTTCACCGCTGGCTCCAGACAAATTGCTCACTTACTTTGCTGATGGCCTAGGATCTTTTTTCCACATAACTTGGCAAGTGCACACACTTGCCGGTCCCTAAACCTTCCCTTTTTTGCATGTTATTCACCCCTAAGGTAAGCCCAATGTACCCCTGTGTGCAGGGTGCATTGTATGTGAAAGGTATGGCATGCCCTGATGATTGTCGTATGTACTGATAGTGAATTACAGCCAATGTCATTTCTCACTATTGTAAGGCTATCTGTTCTCATAGGCCAGAATGGGCAGTTTGGTTATAACATCTTATAAACATAGCTGACTGAGGGAACAAGATAGGAAAATAAAGTTTAGTATGCCTGAACTCAGAATGTTAAAGTGCATCTTTTAGTGTGGGTGATTTTAACATTCTGTGTTTGAAAATTTCACTTTTAGAAAGTAGGTATTTTCTTGCCTAACCATCCAGTATGCCTCTGCTAGGTTTGTGTATTGCATGTAAGCTTTGACAAAATTTTTTCCCCGTGAAATTGCAAAAGAAATCCGCATATTTACGAATTTTCCAGCGAAATCACGGATTTTTTGCGATTTGCCCTGGAGTACTTTCTACTGGCTAATCCAGTAAGTGCTCCCTCATTGGGTAAATGTATAGTGCTTTTACTACACTGCAGCTGTGTAAAGGGCCAGAAGATGTGTCTCCAGTGACCATGTGTGCCTGTAATACAGGCACAGGCTCACATGGTCACTGGAGACAAATCTTCTGGCCCTTTACGCAGCTACAGTGTAGTAAAAGCACTATGGGGCATTTTTACAAGCCGCTTGCGCCTCTTGCGCCTCTTTTGCGCCGCAGTTGCGTCACTTTTGTGACGCAGCGGCAGCACAAAAGATCCGCCATGGTGCTCGATATTAACAACGTGATGCCTCTGAGAGATGCGTCACGTTGTAAAGCCCTGCGCCATCAGGGGGCGTTCCAGCGCAGGGGAGGGCGTTCCTGCGCAGGAACGCCTCCTAAAAGTGCCTGAGTGAAATCTACAAGATTTCACTCAGTCACTTTTAGGCCAATGCTGCGTCAAAACCCTGCGCCTGCTTGAAGCAGGCGCAAGGCTTGATGCAGCATTGGGAAGATAGGGCCCCCCAGAGCATTGCTGGAGCTGCGCCACGCTTGCGACGCAGCTCCAGCAATGCGCTGCTTTTATGGCACAGATGCGTGATGCATCTGTGCCATTTTTGCCACATGGTGCGCCGCATTGTAAATGCGGCGGACCATGGGTGGCGGAGCTGCGGCGCACAATAACTGGCGCATCCCTGAGGATGCGCCAGTTATTGTAAATCTGCCCCTATACATTTAGCCAACGAGGGAGCACTTACTGATTAGACAGTAGAAAGTACTCCAGTTGAGTAGAGGTATTGCACAAAACGGTGGCATCTTCGAGGACAAACACGCAAGGCGGGATTCATTCTGCCCCTGTTAGACTCGTTTTTTGTGCCCTTCTGCTCTCTGTTAGACTCGTTTTTCCCTTGTTTTTCTGCCCTTCTGCCCCCTGTTAGACTCGTTTTTTGGGCCATTCTGCCCTCTGTTAGACTCATTTTTCCCTTGTTTTTCTGACCTTCTGCCCTCTGTTAGACTTTTTTTTGTGCCCTTCTGCCCTCTGTTATTCCCTTGTTTTTCTGCCCTTCCGCCCCCTGTTAGACTCTTTTTTGTGCCCTTCTGCCCTCTGTTATTCCCTTGTTTTTCTGCCCTTCTGCCCTCTGTTAAAGTCGTTTTTGTGCCTTTCTGCCCCTGTTAGACTCGTTTTTCCCTTGATTTTCTGCCCTTCTGCCCCCTGTTAGACTCTTTTTTGTGCCCTTCTGCCCTCTGTTATTCCCTTGTTTTTCTGCCCTTCTGCCCTCTGTTAGAGTCGTTTTTATGCCTTTCTGCCCCTGTTAGACTCGTTTTTTGTGACCTTCTGCCCTCTGTTAGACTCGTTTTTCCCTTGTTTTTCTGCCCTTCTGCCCTTTGTTAGACTGCTTTTTGTGCCTTTCTGCCCTCTGCATCACCACATCATCACTCAGCGCTACCCCAGCATCACTCAGCACCACCACATTATCACTCAGCACCACCACATTATCACTCAGCACCACCACAGCACCACTCAGCACCACCACAGCATCACTCAGCACCACCACATTATCACTCAGCACCACCACAGCACCACTCAGCACTAATACAGCATCACTCAGCACCACCAGAGCATCACTCAGCACCACCAGAGCATCACTCAGTACCACCACAGCACCACTCAGCGCCACCACAGCATCACTCAGTGCCACCACAGCATCACTCAGTGCCACCACAGCATCACTCAGCACCACCACAGCACCACTCAGCGCCACCACAGCACCACTCAGTGCAACCACAGCATCACTCAGCGCCACCACAGCATCACTCAGCACCACCAGAGCATCACTCAGTACCAACACAGCACCACTCAGCGCCACCACAGCATCACTCAGCGCCACCACAGCATCACTCAGTGCCACCACAGCATCACTCAGCGCCACCACAGCACCACTCAGCGCCACCACAGCACCACTCAGCGCCACCACAGCACCACTCAGCGCAACCACAGCATCACTCAGATGCCACCACAGCATCACTCAGCAGCACCACTCAGCATCACTCAGCACCACCACAGCATCACTCAGCACCACCCAGCACCACCCCAGCATCACTCAGCACCATCCCAGTATCACTCAGCACCACTCAGCACCACCACAGCACCACTCAGCACCACCACAGCACCACCACAGCACCACTCGGCGCCACTCCAGCATCAATCAGCGCAACCATTCAACAACAACTGGTTCAAATATGTTCTCTCAATGTTTCAAGCTTTATTACAAATGTCACAAAAAGATGTTAATATTTCACTTCTGTTCTTGGATTTTCGTCACAATAAAATACACTGAACATAATCTTCACAAAAGTTATTTGCAAAAGCTATTGCCATTATAAATTAAAATCACTTTTATTTAAGTATTATTTTAAAAAATTAAAAGCCATTGTAATTTGTAATATCAATACATCTAAGTCACGTAAATACAAAACATGTTGCATTACAAATGCTATAGGTGTCACATTTGCGAAAGTTATAACTGTTGGCATTGTAAATGACAAAGCTATTAATTTTGCTATTTTCAAAACCAACACATAAATAAAAAAAATTGTCATTTACAAGACCAATAGCTCAAACTTTCCTAATGCGAGACTTATTGCATTGCAAATGCTTGTTTTTATATCTGTCAGTGCTTACTGTTGAGGTTTAATTTTCCTGATAGGCGCCTCATTGCCTACTTGTAACTATTCTCTGACCCTGCTTCAAGGGTCATAGCAGGGTCAGAGAATAGTTGCAAGTAGGCAACGAGGCGCCAGGAAGCACTTACAGGCTTACAGCAGCAGGTGCCCAAGTTGAAGTTAATTTCTTTGTAACCCTTTTGTAAAAGGTTACAAAAATTAGCTTCAACTTTTGCACCTGCTGCTGTAACCCTGTCAGTGCTTGGCTGAAAATTCGTCCCGCTGATTCGCGGATTTTACCGCGATTTCGCGAGATTCGCGGATCTCGAAATCGTGAAACATCTGCAAATTCCGCGAGCGGAACGAATTTTCAGCCCGTGCTTAATTGCATGTCTAGGGCTGCAGCTCCGTCAGTCTGAGTCCGGGATGGGCTAGTAAGGGGAGGAAATTTCCTTTCACCTGCCTGGGTCTGGTCTGCTTTCAACAATGCTGTCTCCACCTCCTGCCAGTAAGCTGCACCAGAGAGGACAGAACTGGTTTGACTGTATACAGACACTCTCTTCCTTCAGAGACAAAGGATTTGTGTGTATAAAAAGGGAGACCCAAACCCCAGAACCTTAGATCACTTCTGGGAAATCAAGAGGAACCTTTGCCAAGGAGAAGAACCGGAGAAGCTGAAGGAGGATTACTGTCCCTGTGCTGTTTGCTGTTTGGGGTTGGCCTGCAGTGGTTGCTTGCTGCCAAGGAAAGGAGAAAAAGGACTTTGCTATTTACTTTGTCACCAGCTTGAAGAAAAGACCTCCAAGGGTGTGAAACTGAGCTTGCCTCCTGTCTGAAGTCTCAGGGATACAAAGACTTCACCCCCAGCTCCCCTGAATTCCCTGGCTGGGAGTTCCAACCTGCAAAGAAGTGCCTGCTGCTGTTTACGACCTGTAGAGACCGTTTGTTGTTGGGAGCAGGAAGATCAACGCAACGAGGAAGAAGCATGTCGCATCCGCACCGATTCCTGCTGCCCCACCGAGTCACGGAGACGATGTGTGCCGCATCTCCACCTGGTTCCAACGCATCGTCGATCCACAGAGAAAAAGCGGGCCGCATCCACATCGGGTCCCAACGCATCGTCGAGAAAACAGTCGCAGCACCTGCCGTGCGGCTGCAAACGATCACGCATCAACCGGATCGTCGCATTGCATCAAGCCGCCATTTTGTCGCATCACACCGGATCGTTGCCACGCATCGTGGCGCCATCTTGTCGCATCGTAACCGGAAAGCAGTAAGAAACTGATGCATCCCCTCCTCTCAGGAACTGACGCACCACCTCCCCTGCGCTGCAGTAAGGAACAGGTTCGTCGCCTTCCCCGAAGCAAGGAACTGATGCATCGCCTTCCCTGCAACCCGTTTTGTTTGTTTTGTGTGACACATCTAAGGTACTTTGTTGGGAAAGTGTTGCATTTACAACTTGTATTGAACTGAACTATTTCTACCATTGAAGAGCCTATTTTTGATACTGATTTTTGCCGTTTGGTCCTGTTTAGATAAAGATTACTTCTTTTTAGGTCGAGCCTAGCGCAGCTAGGAAAACAACCTCTTGCCATCAGCACAGCTTTCCTAAAAGCTTGTGCATGTGGGTCTCACACGCCATTGGCCTTTGCGTCTGGCTTTAGCACGCTATTGGCCAAAGGCGTGTGGAAGTCCCAACTTCTTTTAAAAGGTTTACTCCCAGAGCGATTTGCTCTCGGGAGCCAGCAGCGGCGTGCAGGGCCATCTGGATTTAATTAGCCGTGGCGCGCTTGTTCAGTTTGCAAGAGGGAACTGTAAAAAGAGTGAGGTTTCAAACAGTTTTATGGGTCTCATCCAATCATCCTCAAGTAAAGGGGGCCATTTGCTGTGCACGAGTCTGGAACACTTTGGTACATTTTGAGAACACTCGTGCTGCTCCCACAAACAGGCTTGCGAACTTTTCATTCAGTCATGCACTCGTACACTTTAAAGGTAAACACTGGCATGGGATATTTTTCTACAGCTCGGGGAATTAAATCAATCCGATTTCGCTGGAAGAATTCTCATCAGTGTGGCCACTTTTCCTCTGCATCGATCCCCTGAGAACTGCAATGGCTGTGTGGATACGCAGTTCCCGGAAAAGATCTGTTTTAACAGTGGTAAGCCCGCGGGTAGAAGCGCGTGCCAATCAGAGAACAGGCTTGTGACATTCTAGAAAAAAAGTTTTAATCCCCGGAATCTAGATCAAATCATAACTAAGAGGCCCCAGACTGAGTAAATCCTTCCCTGTAGCTAATGGGACACTGGGAAAATGTAAAATAATGTAGTTGTGCTTTATTGTAAATCGTTTTACTCACAATTTGTAAATTTGAACTATTTAATTTCATTTCACTGGGTTTGATTACATGCTTCTTTTGTTTTCTTCCCAAGTTGCAGTAAATTGTTCACACATTTGTTGCTTGACAATGAGGCTACTATTCGCTTTCTTACATATTTTTGATTTAGCAAGGTCAGAGAAGGAAAGTCGCAAGGCCAAGGATGACATGTTGGCATAAGAGTACACGAAACAAGCTTTCAGCAGGGCTTAATTTGAGCCAGTGATTTCCGGTGGCAGCCTCCTGTACCTATTTATAATGCATCTGATTTTTACCGAGTTGAAGAGAGGAAAACACACAGATCAGAAAGACGAAAGAACCATAACAAAGGGAGAAAGCAAGAACCTTCTAAAGTTAGAGAAACGGACGAGGAGGAGGGAGGGGGTGAGGGTGTCCGGTAGGGTATTTAAGACTACCAGCCTTGGCACTTGGAATGTCCACGTTTTATTAAACCGGCCGCTGAGCTTCGGAAAACCGGCACTCTTTCTTTTACAAATTAAGCACTAGCTTTCAGGTTGTTGCGTTTAACCCAGGCAGTAATTCTATTCCTTGTTTCCTGGTGGATAATCAGTTGCTTTTGACAAACACTCGCTGAAGGGGTGTACAATTTCACATTAATTCGCTGAAGGCATCTGTGTGTGTTTAAAGTGTTGCTGTAGCAAGGAACCAGGGATAAACTGAGACCAAAAGTAGGCCCGGACACCCCAAAAAAGTGTCCCACATTTGTAGATCTCAATTTTTCGCGAACTGTGGCTTTATTAGAGCTGAGGGCTAATTTGTGGCATAATATTTAATAAATGACAAGCGTTCCTTTAACTCTGCTCGGCCCTACTAATTTCTTCACCTACCCTCATGCAACTCTCATTCTTCTACCTTCTGTCCTGCTCCTCTAGCTCTTCATCCCTCTTTTTCATCGTCTCACACCACCAGTATTCCCCATTCAGCTTGTGTGTCTTTCCTCCTGTTACATCTTTATCTGTTCCACTGTTATGTTCCTTTAAATTCTCTTAGAATGCTGGTAATGCTAACATGATAGAATGTGGGGTTTATCTGTGATCAGTCTGGAAGAACAGTTAAGAACAGTTCTCGTGGAGTGCTGAATGCCAATTAGTTTTTGATAATATTAAGAAGCACATCGTAAATGCTGTAGCACTTAAACCTTTTGACCCCAACAAAAAATCAATCATTGTTGTGGATGCGAGTGCGTATGGACTGGGGGCTGTATTAATGCAAGGAAAAGACAAGTTTGAATGGGCAATAGTGTTTGCGTCTCGAACTTTGAAAGGTGCTGAACCATCTGATTCAGTCATAGAAAAGGAGGCGCTAGCTTGTTTTTGGGGAGTTAATTATTTCAGAAATTATGTTTGGGGCACAAATTTTGAATTAAGAACAGATCATAAACCCCTTGTAGAAATATTTTCAACCAAAGGGGCAGGCAGGACTACCCCTAGAATCGCCAAATGGATTTACAAACTGCAGGAATATGATTTTCAGATGAGGTATGTTCCTGGCATTAAGAATGTCAATGCTGATTGTTTATCTCGTCTTCCTGTCAGTGAGGGCGACATTGTAATGGATCAGGATGAAGATTGGTCTGTGGCTACGGTAGATGAAGCATGTAATGGTGCTATTGGTTTGGAAGAGTGGAAACAAGCTGTACAAGAGGATTCTGTATTAAAACAGGTAGTTTCACGGTTAGCTTCTGTGTGCAATCGTCTGTCATGGAGTGATTGTGAATTATCTGAGTATAAGACTGTTTGGCCAGAACTTTCTTATGATCCTGTTGTTAGAGTAGTTAGGAGAGCAGACAAACTTATTGTACCATCAGGTTTACGTCATAGGTTATTAGATCGTATCCAAGAAGGGCATTCAGGTATGTCTGGTATGAAGAGAAGGTGTAGGTGTGATTTCTGGTGGCCTGGCATGGATAAGGATGTTGAAAGGTGTGTTAGGAATTGTGCAGCGTGTACTTGTAGTGATAAGTCTCACTCTTCATCAGTCCCGTTCCATTTCCAGAAAAACCGTGGCAAAGATTGGCTATGGATATTTGTGGTCCATTTAGTGTTGGTAACATTGAGGGCACATTTGCCATTGTTTTAATGGATTATCATAGTAAATGGCCTGAGGTGGCATTTGTCAGAGAGATCAAAGCTTCTAATGTGATTAGTTTTTGTGAAGAATTGTTCCATAGAGAAGGATTCCCTGAGACATTTACTATGGATAATGGTCCACAATTCATTGCTGGTGAGTTTCATAATTATTTACAGTCATGTGGTGTAAAACATGTTACTACTGCAGTATATTGTCCAAGGGAAAATGGTATAGTAGAAAGATTTAACCGTGTATTCAAGGAGTGTATCCAGTTGGCAGTGGAAGAGGGTGCAGATTGTAAAATTGGTGTCAAGAAAATGATTTGGAGCTGCCAAAATACTCCACATTCTGCCACATTAGTGACTCCGTTCAATCTTCTTAAAGGACGTTCTGCATGTAACAAAGTAACTCAAGCGTGGATGCTTAAAACTTCTTCAAGAAATGTTTCAAAAGAATGTCTTAGTAAGAGAATGAATGCATATCAGGGAAAGTATATCGACAGACACAACTTTAAAATTAAGAAAAGTGTGCAAAAGTTTTGTGTTGGTGATTGGGTGAGGTCTTCTCGGTTTGGTTTGTCTAAGGATGGTTCTTCCAAGTGGTCTCAACCCAAAAAAAATTTGGAGGTAAGAGGGAATTGTGTGTTGTTGGATGATGGTCGCAAATGGAACTTTAATAGTGTTACTTTGTGCAATGATTTAGAACGTAACATCTGGTTGAATAAGAATAGTGATGTACCTGGAAAGGTTCAATCTAATTCTGACATCTTTCATCCCAAATCGCTTGAATCTGTTGAGAAAACTATTCCTAATATTAGAAGGTTATCAGGGCGAATTGTGGAGAAACCAGTTAAGCTTAATGATTATATTTTATATTTGTGAGTGTATATTGCATGTATGTTATTTACCAATCTGGTATTATATTAAATCTAAATGTTCATTTTTTAATTTATTTATTTATTTTTTTATTGGAAAGGGAGATGTGTTACATCTTTATCTGTTCCACTATTATGTTCCTTTAAATTCTCTTAGAATGCTGGTAATGCTGACATGATAGAATGTGGGGTTTAGCTGTGATCAGTCTGGAAGAACAGTTACCGGAGCAGCATCTTGGGGGTTTTACTACAAATAAACTTATCATAAATCATCTTAATTGTGTGATTCCACTTTGTAAAACCTTCCACGTTGTCTGTTCTCCTTTCCTTTTCTCTACCCACTTCCTGCCCTGTCATTCCCTTCTTGTATTTGTTCTGAGAGGGAAAAAGCTCGCCCAGTTGCTACCTGGTTTTTCATCTTCCATGTACATGACAGTACCTTCTACCCACACCAAAGCCCCTGATGCTCTTGCCTCTTCTTTTCCGAATCATTAAGGGCGGTAGGGGAAGGGCAGAGATGACCTTGCAAAGGCGATTCCCATCCCAAAGCTAATGGACAAACGTTAACACGTTTTAAAAACAAATGGGCCTGCTGACAAAACTTTACCTAAATGTAGTTTTAGCTGCACCTACCACTCCTCATGTGTTGACCAGCATTAGCAGCGTAACATACCTGAAGAAGCACAGAGAAAGTTCTGTACTAGGGCAAATTAACCTCCTTTCCCACATACTTTAACTTATACTCTTCTGTGGAAGTGTCTCTGCTCAGAGCTGTGCTACAAGAGAGCAGACACAAGCCACACTTTATGTTCTGCCATCCCAGGTCAGCCCATCATACTTCTCAGTATGACACTGAGCCAGCCAGAGTGTGTGCATGTTTCAGGGTGGCAGCAGGCTGTTGGAGTGCGTGGCAGCTGTGATAGTTGGCCCACACACAAAGAAGGGGGGGGAAGCCCATGGTTGGCAGGCCTTGGGTCTCGGGGCTCCGTTGATTGGTTGACTACCCAATCAGACCCTTCAAGGAGCTTATTTTGGTGGATATACCAAGTTTCCTGGGTAACTTTTTATTAACCCACTCCCGCACCATCTTATAACATACATTTTAGGCAGTCACCTAGCCTTGTGAAATTGCACACTCACTTTGTCTAGACTAACTTTACCTTATGACCTGCCTGGGTAGGACCTGGCATCGGTAATGCACACATTCCTCCTGCAAAAAGCTGCCTCTTGGACCCCAAATCATCAAGCTAATTGCATTCTTTCAAACTCTCACCTTCCCAGTGGCGCTTGCATGCTGTCCTTTGGTAACAGCTTGGCTCCATCCTCAAGTTCTCTGTCCCATGGCACAACTGTTCGTCTCCTCTTGGGTTGGCCCCAACTATGGTGCCAGCCTTTTCACCATTGTTCATGTACAACACCGGAGTTCCTGGCATCACGAGCAAGCTTTGGAATAGCCAATAGGTCTCGCCTTTGGGACCTTATAAGTGTTTAGCCATGCAACAGTTGATGTTGCTGCACCAAGGATATTGTGCTGGATAACCAAACACTTATAAGGTCCCAAAGTCGAGACCTATTGGCTATGCCAATGCTTGTTCTAAACTGGTGTGGTGTCCATTTGTAGTGTTTTCCCTGTATTACTGTATGTGGTCACAAATGCTATACACACTGCCTCTGAGATAAGCCTGTCTGCTCGTGCCAAGCTACCAAGGGGGTGAGCAGGGGTTATTTTAGGAGTGTATCCCCCTTATCCTGACTCGAAGCAAGGGTCCCTATTTGGACAAAGGTGCAAACCATTGCCAGCATTGCCCTCAGAGAGGGAGGGATGTCACTTCATATGCAGATGGATGATGGAAATGACTCCCCTTGCTTGGCTTCTTCTTTTAAAGTTATATGTCGAGGTATATGGTGGTATTCTAGTGTGTCCACCAATCAGGCCCAGTATACCATGACAGTGAAACTGTGATAGATTGTACATGTCTAATAAAAGAGAGAGGGACCCCAAAACCAAAGGGATAGGGTTCCACAATTGACGTAAGTCAGAAAGTAATTCCCTTTGGGCGAATTTACTACAGTACGTAAGTACTCACAAACATACAGTAACCAAACCAACACCTCACATATAACACGAAAGCAATGCAAACAGGTGAAAATCTCAATGTATGTGAAAACACTCTGGAAGTAATTAAAGTATTAAAACAATTTATTAAGTATACATTACATCAATTAAAAACTAAAAATTGGGAAACAGATACAGGACGAAACAATAATCAATAAAAACAACATTCCAATAAAAAGGAGTATACAGGGAAAAAGGATTAAACTCAAACACAAGACAGTAATTTTGAATTTCTCCTTAATTTGTAATCCCGGATTAACTCCTTGGGCGTCGACGCGTTTCGGCGGTACAATCAATTTAAAACCGCCTTCATCAGGACAATGTATAGAATATGCTTCCCAATAATTTCTGAAATTTAAATAAGATCAGTCTTAGTCATAGTTTATAAGTACAATCGATCAAATTAAATGGCAGAAAGTAAAACCTTAACAGACGTAATGATTCCAGCTCACTATATTCACACACATAAACATTGCTTCCGGTACATAGAAAAACATACAACATAATCACATATATGTTAGGCTACTACATTTGTAGCCTAAGACCCTTTAATTCATTACATCATAGAAATGAGCTCCTCATGAATGACAATAGTATAAGGAGCCCATCACATATTATCTAGATAGGAGACCAGGAACATATGATTTTCCATTAATTAATGATAAGGAGTAATACCAAATCTTAATAAACCAGAGGTGGCACATATGGAGAACAATGGTATATCACCTACCTCAAGCATGTGCTTGATCTAGCAGTGTAACATAAGGGGTGTTCAACCTCCTTATCATTGAGTAGAGATATTCGTCCAGCGAATGATCTTCTATATCAGTTCAGACTTCCTAGTTATGAGAGGAATGAATATCTTATATAATTTATTTCAGGGTCAGAGTTTACTGTTTCTTAACCGACGTAATCAGCTGATCAATATACCACAATGGCATGTGTCCAATTGTCTTACAAAATCTATTTATACATACTGGACCCCATCCTATCCACTTACAATTCGATAGGAACAACGCGCAAACAAACTTCTCTTATCCACCATGTTTATGGGGGGCATTTTGTTAAAGTTTGAATAGACCCTGGTTCTACTAAATGTATTACATACAGATGCAAAGGATCAATGCGTGCCAGTAATATAGAGGCAGAATAGAGAGCGGAACGATATTGGTACAACAATAATAGTACAAATAGAGATAGCTATCCATCCTTATACTTACTATTTAAAAACAATGACAGGAGGCGGTTATATATCTTTCAGTTTCTAGAGCACATCCCGCTAAGTGACTGGAAGCTGAAAGTGAAAAGCATGCCATTATTGACTGAATGCCGCCCCAATAAAGCCTATTAATGTACACGAGGCAATGAGTATACTCACAGAACAATTAAAAAGGCTGTGTCTAACGCACGCAGTAATGATATCCTTGGTTCCGTGTTCCACCTCTCAATGGAGCATTTTGTGGGACCGATCCCACAAAATTAATAGGCTTTATTGGGGCGGCATTCAGTCAATAATGGCATGCTTTTCACTTTCAGCTTCCAGTCATTTAGCTGGATGTGCTCTAGAAACTGAAAGATATATAACCGCCTCCTGTCATTGTTTTTAAATAGTAAGTATAAGGATGGATAGCTATCTCTATTTGTACTATTATTGTTGTACCAATATCGTTCCGCTCTCTATTATGCCTCTATATTACTGGCACGCATTGATCCTTTGCATCTGTATGTAATACATTTAGTAGAACCAGGGTCTATTCAAACTTTAACAAAATGCCCCCCATAAACATGGTGGATAAGAGAAGTTTGTTTGCGCGTTGTTCCTATCGAATTGTAAGTGGATAGGATGGGGTCCAGTATGTATAAATAGATTTTGTAAGACGATTGGACACATGCCATTGTGGTATATTGATCAGCTGATTACGTCGGTTAAGAAACAGTAAACTCTGACCCTGAAATAAATTATATAAGACATTCATTCCTCTCATAACTAGGAAGTCTGAACTGATATAGAAGATCATTCGCTGGACGAATATCTCTACTCAATGATAAGGAGGTTGAACACCCCTTATGTTACACTGCTAGATCAAGCACATGCTTGAGGTAGGTGATATACCATTGTTCTCCATATGTGCCACCTCTGGTTTATTAAGATTTGGTATTACTCCTTATCATTAATTAATGGAAAATCATATGTTCCTGGTCTCCTATCTAGATAATATGTGATGGGCTCCTTATACTATTGTCATTCATGAGGAGCTCATTTCTATGATGTAATGAATTAAAGGGTCTTAGGCTACAAATGTAGTAGCCTAACATATATGTGATTATGTTGTATGTTTTTCTATGTACCGGAAGCAATGTTTATGTGTGTGAATATAGTGAGCTGGAATCATTACGTCTGTTAAGGTTTTACTTTCTGCCATTTAATTTGATCGATTGTACTTATAAACTATGACTAAGACTGATCTTATTTAAATTTCAGAAATTATTGGGAAGCATATTCTATACATTGTCCTGATGAAGGCGGTTTTAAATTGATTGTACCGCCGAAACGCGTCGACGCCCAAGGAGTTAATCCGGGATTACAAATTAAGGAGAAATTCAAAATTACTGTCTTGTGTTTGAGTTTAATCCTTTTTCCCTGTATACTCCTTTTTATTGGAATGTTGTTTTTATTGATTATTGTTTCGTCCTGTATCTGTTTCCCAATTTTTAGTTTTTAATTGATGTAATGTATACTTAATAAATTGTTTTAATACTTTAATTACTTCCAGAGTGTTTTCACATACATTGAGATTTTCACCTGTTTGCATTGCTTTCGTGTTATATGTGAGGTGTTGGTTTGGTTACTGTATGTTTGTGAGTACTTACGTACTGTAGTAAATTCGCCCAAAGGGAATTACTTTCTGACTTATAGATTGTACATGACCAATTATCCGCCTCAGGTTTTACTATACAATGGTCATTCAGCATCAATGTACGTGGCATCATGGAGCAATAGTATTTTTTAGGTCGAGCGACCTATCTCAATGCGCATGCGCATTGAGCGGGAGCGAAGATATATAGGGACTTAAATAAGCTTTACCTAGACTGGGCGATTTGGTGCTGTGCCCGTGGCTTTTAGGTCAATGCATTGACCTAAAATGCGCGTGCACATCATCAAATCGCTGTCTGTTCCCTCAGCCCCACTCCTCCCACACCTTTGAAGTGAAGCTTAGCTTCACTTCAAAGGCCCCTGCTGCTTAACACCCTCTCCCCACTCCGCCCCCTCCCCTGCCCGCCGTGTCGCATTTCTCCTCCCCCACCCCCCTTCTCTGCCTTCAATCCGTCTTGTTTTTTTAACCCTTTCCATATTTTGGTTTTCCGTGAAATGTATTGTGAAAGACAAAAGGTGTTTATCAACTGTGCCTGGGAGAGCTGCAATCTGACCCTGGCACATCTCGCCACATGCAATTTCCCAGATAGAAAACGCGTTAGGCTGAAATTCAACACTTCTCTTCAACCCCCTCCGTTTGTGTACATGTCTGTGCTGCCGTCTTACGGCTAGAGCAGCCAATTTAAATGGGAACATCAGAACATGTGTTTTTGAGAGATTTCCGGTGCCGAGATTTCTTTTTAGTGAAAAGGCGACAATATTTTTTTTACAAATTGGTTAAAAGACAACCTGTCATGCTGCACTGTAAATGTCACATAGATGGAGCAATTACTTGGACGTAACTGTATATAGACCTGTGCAGACGGCTAATAACATCGGTGGCACACGAAATTGCTACAATAAATTGAGTTGTCCAAACCTCCCCTTCTATTCCAGAAGGCACCCTTCACATCAAGTACCTTTTTAATGCAGCGCTCTCTGCGTGCTTGTAATCATATTGTTTGCCATATAGTTAGAGGTGCGTGCATCGTTAAGTCTTACATCCCCAGTCTCCTGGTGCTAAAGTTCTCGATATGTAACACATACACACCTTACGTTTTCAGAACCCATGGCTGGTGTTTCCTGTGTCAAACAATCATTTGGTGATTTAACTGTGAGTCAGTCGGGAGCACCGACTTGTGAATTTCTCTCATCTCCACCTGATCTGTTTGATGAAGGAGTTTAGTGGAACATTTCGCTATATACTGCCTTTTCGCAAAGTGAACTGGCCTTCGAATGCTTTGCTAAAGTGTGCTTTAAATGTGAACGCCTCGGGGTTCACTGCAGCCAGTCGAATCTCGGCCATTTTTAAATAAATTGAGACTGGAAACCGTTTCTTAGCTCAACACACACACGCCCACGGACACGCACACAATGGTGCAAACGCGCGCACACAGACACATACAGAGAAACACACTCGCACGCATATAGACACACACACACACACAATAGCACGCACATTCACATTAACGCAGGCACGTGCGAGCACACATACACACGAACATACATGTCGTTTTGCAAAGAGACTCCCACAGATGATGATAAACACCCGCAGGCACGCATCCACACGGAAACAGTCGCAAACACACAAACACTTCCACTTCTACAACAGATGTCTCTTCAACCATTTTCTAACAAAGACTGACAGAGACACACAGACCTTCCCAGAATAAATGCACGTGAAAACGGACAGACACGCACCAGGACACACCACACAGACGCACACTGTAGGGGTGTAACAATGTCCTACCACTCACGCCTCCAGGGTCACCAGGTCACGTGCATGTTACCCACCTGTGTGCCACTGCTGTTATTTCAATAATGCCCAGCTCTGCTGATACAAGGCTTCTAGACAATATACACAACCACCCCATCCACCACCACCACCGCATCCACCACCACCACCGCATCCACCACCAGATCCACCATCACATCCACCACCACCACATCCACCATCACCTCCACATCCACCATGACATCCACCACCACCACATCCACCACCACCACCACACCCACCACCACATCCACTACAACCACCACCCCATCCACCACTACCACCACCACCGCATCCACCACCGCATCCACCACATCCACCACCACATCCACCGCATCCACCACCACCACCACCACATCCACCATCACATCCACCACCACATCCACCTCTACATCCACCATCACCTCCACATCCACCATGACATCCACCGCCACATCCACCACCACATCCACCACCGCCACATCCACCACCACCACCACATCCACCACCACTTCCACCACATCCACCACCACTTCCACCGCATCCACCACCACCACCGCATCCACCACCACCACCGCATCCACCACCACCACCGCATCCACCACCACCACCACATCCACCACCACCACATCCACCACCACCCCCACATCCACCACCACCCCCACATCCACCATCACCTCCACATCCACCATGACATTCACCGCCTCATCCACCACCACCACATCCAACACCACCGCGTCCACCACCGCATCCACCACCACCACCACCACACCCACCACCACTACATCCACCACCACATCCACCACCACATCCACCATCACCTCCACATCCACCATGACATCCACCACCACATCCACCACATCCACAACCACCAGCGCATCCACCACCGCATCCACCACCGCATCCACCACCACCGCATCCACCACCACTGCATCCAGCACCACATCCACCATCACATCCACCACCACCACCACATCCACCATCACCACCACCACCACCACCACCACCACCACATCCACCACCACCGCATCCACCACCACCGCATCCACCACCACATCCACCATCACATCCACCACCACCACCACCACATCCACCATCACCACCACCACCACCACATCCACATCCACCATCACCTCCACATCCACCATGACATCCACCACCACCACATCCACCACCACCCCCACATCCACCACCACCCCCACATCCACCATCACCTCCACATCCACCATGACATTCACCGCCTCATCCACCACCACCACATCCAACACCACTGCATCCACCACCGCATCCACCACCACCACCACCACACCCACCACCACTACATCCACCACCACATCCACCACCACATCCACCATCACCTCCACATCCACCATGACATCCACCACCCCATCCACCACATCCACAACCACCAGCGCATCCACCACCGCATCCACCACCGCATCCACCACCACCGCATCCACCACCACTGCATCCATCACCACATCCACCATCACATCCACCACCACCACCACATCCACCATCACCACCACCACCACCACATCCACCACCACCGCATCCACCACCACCACATCCACCACCACCGCATCCACCACCACCGCATCCACCACCACCGCATCCACCACCACATCCACCATCACATCCACCACCACCACATCCACCATCACCACCACCACCACATCCACATCCACCATCACCTCCACATCCACCATGACATCCACCACCACCACATCCACCATGACATCCACCACCACCGCAGACACCACCACCACCACACCCACCACCACTACATCCACCACCACATCCACTACAACCACCACCCCATCCACCACTACCACCACCACCTCCGCATCCACCACATCCACCACATCCACATCCACCATGACATCCACCACCTCCACATCCACCATGACATCCACCACCACCACATCCACCATGACATCCACCACCACCGCAGACACCACCACACCCACCACCACTACATCCACCACCACATCCACTACAACCACCACCCCATCCACCACTACCACCACCACCTCCGCATCCACCACATCCACCATCACATCCACCACCACCACCACATCCACCACCACATCCACCATCACCTCCACATCCACCATCACCTCCACATCCACCATCACTTCCACATCCACCATCACCTCCACATCCACCGCATCCACCACCACATCCACCACATCCACCACCACCACCACCACATCCACCATCACATCCACCACCACATCCACCATCACCTCCACATCCACCATGACATCCACCGCCACATCCACCACCACATCCACCACCACCACCACCACCACATCCACCACCACCACCACCACATCCACCACCACATCCACCATCACCTCCACATCCACCATCACCTCCACATCCACCATCACCTCCACATCCACCATCACCTCCACATCCACCATGACATCGACCGCCACATCCACCACCACATCCACCACCACCACATCCACCACCACCACCACATCCACCACCACCACATCCACCACCACCACATCCACCACCACCACATCCACCACCACTTCCACCACCACCGCATCCACCACCTCATCCACATCCACCACTTCCACCGCATCCACCACTTCCACCGCATCCACCACCACCACATCCACCACTTCCACCGCATCCACCACAACCGCATCCACCACCACCACATCCACCACTTCCACCGCATCCACCACCACCACATCCACCACTTCCACTGCATGCACCACCACCACATCCACCACCACCACCACATCCACATCCACCACCACATCCACCACCTCATCCACCACGTCATCCACCACCTCCTCCACCACCGCATCCACCACCACCACATCCACCATACCCACCACCACCACATCCACCACCACATCCACCACCACATCCACCACCACATCCACCACATCCACCACATCCACCATCACATCCACCACCAGCACCACCACATCCACCATCACCACCACCACCACCACATCCACATCCACCATCACCTCCACATCCACCATCACCTCCACATCCACCATGACATCCACCACCACCACATCCACCATGACATCCTCCACCACCGCATCCACCACCACCACATCCACCATACCCACCACCACCACCACATCCACCACCACATCCACCACATCCACCATCACATCCACCACATCCACCACCAGCACCACCACATCCACCACCAGCACCACCACATCCACATCCACCATCACCTCCACATCCACCATGACATCCACCACCACCACATCCACCATGACATCCACCACCACCGCAGACACCACCACCACCACACCCACCACCACTACATCCACCACCACATCCACTACAACCACCACCCCATCCACCACTACCACCACCACCTCCGCATCCACCACCACCTCCGCATCCACCACATCCACCATCACATCCACCACCACATCCACCATCACCTCCACATCCACCATCACCTCCACATCCACCATCACCTCCACATCCACCGCATCCACCACATCCACCACCCCCACCACATCCACCATCACATCCACCACCACATCCACCACCACCATCACCTCCACATCCCCCATGACATCCACCGCCACATCCACCACCACATCCACCACCGCCACATCCACCACCACCACCACATCCACCACCACTTCCACCACCACCACCTCCACCACCACTTCCACCACCACTTCCACCACATCCACCACCACTTCCACCACCACATCCACCACCACTTCCACCACCACTTCCACCGCATCCACCACCACTTCCACCGCATCCACCACCACCACCGCATCCACCACCACCACCACATCCACCACCACCCCCACATCCACCATCACCTCCACATCCACCATGACATCCAACGCCACATCCACCACCACCACATCCAACACCACCGCGTCCACCACCACCCTCGCATCCACCACCACCATCACCACACCCACCACCACTACATCCACCACCACATCCACCACAACCACCAACCCATCCACCACCACCACCACATCCACCACCACATCCACCATCACCTCCACATCCACCATGACATCCACCACCACATCCACCACATCCACAACCACCACCGCATCCACCACCGCATCCACCACCGCATCCACCACCGCATCCACCACCACCGCATCCACCATCACATCCACCACCACCACCACCACCACCACATCCACCACCACCACATCCACCACCACCACATCCACCACCACCGCATCCACCACCACCGCATCCACCACCACCGCATCCACCACCACCGCATCCACCCCCACATCCACCCCCACATCCACCACCACATCCACCATCACATCCACCATCACCACCACCACCACCACCATATCCACCATCACCTCCACATCCACCATGACATCCACCACCACCACATCCACCATGACATCCACCACCACCGCAGACACCACCACCACCACACCCACCACCACTACATCCACCCCCACATCCACTACAACCATCACCCCATCCACCACTACCACCACCACCTCCGCATCCACCACCACCTCCGCATCCACCACATCCACCACATCCACCATCACATCCACCACCACCACCACATCCACCATCACCTCCACATCCACCATCACCTCCACATCCACCATCACCTCCACATCCACCATGACATCCACCGCCACATCCACCACCACCACATCCACCACCACCACATCCACCACCACCACATCCACCACCACCACATCCACCACCACCACATCCACCACCGCCACATCCACCACCGCCACATCCACCACCACCACCACATCCACCACCACCACATTCACCACCACCACATCCACCACCACCGCATCCACCACCACCGCATCCACCACCACCGCATCCACCACCACCACATCCACCACCACCGCATCCACCACCACCGCATCCACCACCACTGCATCCACATCCACCACTCCCACCGCATCCACCACTTCCACCGCATCCACCACCACCACATCCACCACTTCCACCGCATCCACCACCACCACCACCACCACCACCTCATCCACCACCTCATCCACCACCTCCTCCACCACCGCATCCACCACCACCACATCCACCATACCCACCACCACCACATCCACCACCACATCCACCACCACATCCACCACCACATCCGCCACATCCACCACATCCACCACATCCACCACCATCACCACCACCATCACCACCACATCCACCATCACCACCACCACACCCACCAACACCATATCCCCCAGATCCACCACCACCACATCTATGTGTGTGGCTCTGTGTGTGTGTAGGTGCAAATGCAATGTTCTTGGATTTTCGTCACAATAAAATACACTGAACATAATCTTCACAAAAGTTATTTACAAACGTTTAAGCTATTGCCATTATAAATTACAATAACTTTTATTTAAGTATTAATTATTTACAAAATTAAAAGCCATTGTTATTTGTAATATATATCAATACATCTAAGTCACGTAAATAGGTGTCAAATTTGCAAAAGTTAAAACTATTGACATTGTAACTGACAAAGCTATTAATTTTGCTACTTTCAAAACCAACACATAAATAAAAAAGTGTCATTTACAATACCAATAGCGCAAACTTTCCTAATGCGAGAGCTATTGCATTTCCAATGCTTGTTTTTATTTAGTTTGGTCCTGCCTGTTTTTACTTATGTCTGAAATGCATTGGGTCTGAGCTTTTTCATGTTTTAAATAACTATATTATCAAGAGGCTATTCTCATGCAGCATTTATTCCCGTCAGCCTTCGCGGTACAAGTTGTTCTGATTTAAGGTGTACAGAGCAGCTTCTTCGACTCTGCTGCCACTGCAGCCCCTCGGGGGGAGGGGGAGAGGGCTGGGGAGAGAGGCGCTGCTCGGTCTGTTCTTGATCCCGCCATGTTAATGAACATCTACATCTAAGCAGCAATTAACAGCTAATTGCTGAGATTACTGTAGTTCCTCTGGCACATACACGCCGAGATCAAACCGCGGCCATTCCTGGCGCTTTATTAATTTAGTGCAATTACAGTTTATTCAGCCGACCAGAAATAATGAAGTGAAGAGACGTCCCGAGAATCTATAGCACAGGCGTGGATAGGGCTGATGGAAAAATGACTAAACCATTGTGGCAGGATGCTACAAAAACTCTTTTTACAAACTTGCAGTGGTTTAGTGTGGAGCCCTCCCCGTGATCAGTAGCAGGCCAGGCAACCAGCGTTCACAAGAGCACGTGTCTTCAAGTGCAAGGCTCCGTGGAAGAGAGAGGGACGAGGGTCCCTAGGGCGGTCCAGGGCAGATGGGGGAGACGCCAGGTCAGGTTCCGGCCACTTAACGTTGGGGTCAAGGGCCGGGTCCTCTCTTCCCTGCTGCATCAGTCATCCTGTCTGGCTTGTGGAGCGTTGCATGGTGAGTTAGGGTTAAAGGGGTTTACTTTCTCTTAGAATAAAATATTAATGCAAATTCATCAGTGTGGGCAAACCTGCGGCATGCCTCTGCGCGATGCGGGCTGACAGGGTGTGGTGTTGTGGCCAGAGCTGCTGACTTTGGAAATGGGGAACCAAGTTTGACCTTTGGCGTTGCCTCAACATCCTGAGATTCTGAGAAAATCACGAAGGGGCATATTTAACAAATAATCATGCGGCACGGCAAGTCACTTGCTGCGTGGTAGGGAACGGGCTGGAATTCGCTGTACTTCACAATATACTGCGTATTCCTGTCATTTACCAGCTTTGGCGCACAATGTGCTGCAGAGCTGTCTGTGCTGTAAGCAGGAAGGAACACTTTCTTGCACAAAAACAACTCCCTGAGGCATTTTCCTCTTTCTTGGAAAATAAAGCATAGAGAGAGGAAGTAACCAGGATAAATCAAGATATTTCTCCTCGTTGCCTCCCCTGGAGAGGCGTAACATTCTGACGCATTCCCAGGTCTGCCAGTAATGGTAAATCTGGGAATGCGCCGACATCCATGGGTGGATGCGGGGGAACACACACGCTCCACCCATGGAACACCTTCCTGGGGAGAGTGATGCAGTGCAGTGACTTGCACTGTGTTGCATTACTCTGGATTTATCTAGACATGCAGGGCGCTCTTGCTGGCTTGATAGATCTAACTCAAGAGTTGTGTTGCTCTTGCACCCTGTTGTGCAGTGCACGGGCGATGCAACTCTTTCATAAATGTGCCCCCTAATCTCCACGTGCCTAAAATCATGGATGTGACCTTGTGTAATGTAACTTGTAATCATGTTAAGTGCTCTGATACCTTTGGCTCGAGTTCACTCTATATAAAACTACAGGTGGACGAGCCAACAAATAAACAGGGTGAACCGAGCCTTTGCTTTTGGAGCCCGTGCACCAGCGGAGCCCCGAACATGTTTGCCATGTAAATCAAACAACAAATATCACACAAAAGATAATAGTCTCTTCAAAATTCATTTTTTAAAATGTCTTTAACATGTGGAAGCTTCGACATTAATATATCAGTAGTAGTAGTAGTAGTAGATGTACTTTATTCGATAAAAAAATGTCATCATAAAAGTATGCAATTTATACAATACAATTAAAAAGATAAAAAACAAGAACCCACAAATCCTTGTATACATACAGCATCACATACTACCCAAATTCTAAAATCAATAAAATATACACAAAAAACAGATACATGAGAACCATGAAAACATCCTACCAGGGGGCCATCTGGCAGTTAGGTTGAATGGGGGTGGGCTTGGCCCTCCTCATACGTGTCTGTCATGCACTACCCAAGCATTTAGCTACCCCACACACCATAGCAGTAGAGGACGTGTCGGTGCAGAGGACCCGTAGGGCCAATTTATGACACCTAAGGCCCAGCCCCTTGCATAATGGTTTTAACCATATCTTCCTGGCGACCCTATATGCCGGGCAGGCAAAGAGAAAATGCGCCACAGACTTGTTGGGGGCTGCACAACCGGGGCAGGCTTTTGATAGACCACCTAGATTATTCCACCCGGAGGTGAAATCATTCACCGGGAGGGTCCTGTGCCTAAGTTTTAGATAAAGTGATCTATCCAGAGGTTTCCCTATGAAGTCTAGGAAGGGTTCAAGTTTCCTTGTCCATTTGATCTCAAGGAACCGCTCAGAGAGAGGACCCCCTGCACCTCTGCATGTGGCCATCTCCTGGACCCAGTCCCAATAGAGCTTCTTGATCACTAACTTGGGAGGCGGTGTTTGGCTCATCCATGATTCACTCAAGCCCAGTTGCACAACCAGCTGCCTCAGATTGCACAGCCACTTGATCTTATTACCCGTATTGAGCAGAATAAGTTCATCTAGAGCTGCTGCGTAGTTGTGGAGCTCCCGGGTCCTTCTCAGTCGCACCCAAAAAAGTAGTGGGCGCAAGCGCACTACGTCTTTAAGGGGGCGCCTACCCAAATCTAGCCGTAGTGGGATTAGCGGGGTGGAAACTGGGAGGGCCACCAGATCTCTCATGAACTTGTTTTCAGATGTGACTAACTCCGTTGTGTTCTGGAACCCCCACAGCTCGGAACCATATAGGGCAGCCGGTAATACTTGGCCTTCATAGATTGCGAGAGTCGGTGCCACAGGTTTACTCGTCGACTCCCGCTGTTCCCTCAAGACCACCCCTGAGACTCTTTTATGGTTTAATAGCATTTTGGCCAAGTGATCTTTCCAATTCATCCGGCTATTTACCCTAACACACAAATAGTCGAAGGAATCAACCAACTCCAAGGGGACACCATTAAGCGAAATATTGTTCCTAAATCTCTTGGAGGGTGAGATGGCCATGAGCTTTGTTTTAGAGGTGTTGATGCTGAGGCCTCTGTCAGTACAAAACACACTAAAACGGTCCAAGAGCTTTTGAAGGCCTGTGGGGGATTTAGAGATCAAGATGGTGTCGTCCGCGAAGAGTTAGGGTTAATATATCACATTATAACACTGTACTGGAAGTATTTATTAAAAGCGACAGCTTTTAAAGAAAACATAGGACTAGTCCTTCCACGCCCCCACTGTGGTGTCAGTGCCATTACTGAACTAGAATGCAAGACAGTTGTCATGTGAACCCTGTATATGGCCCAGATTGAAAGTCAAGCACAATAGGTTTTTGTACAGCTGGTATTCTGAACTCATGCCTTCACAGGTGCTTTCATGTGAAGTAGTGATGAAAAAGGAGGTTCAGTCAAATAAAAAAATTGCCTAAATTCAAGCAATTCGATTAAGTGGTGAAGCAGGGGTTAATCCAGGATTGCTGGTTTCACTTTGTGCAAACCAGCCACTAGAGGAGTATCTATTTGTCTCTCCTTTTTACCTCAGATACTAATGTCTTGTTTTTACCTCTTTGGGCATGAGGGTAGAGCGAGGGTGGCAGGTAGAAACCACATGGAATCTCAGCTTGTTATGGGCTGGAGGTTCCAATAGGACCTCGAGCTGAGCCCGGAGCCAGGCTTCCGGCTCAAGCCTGGCTCAAGCTTTCAGCGGCTCTATATAAAACTGCAAACAAAAGCAGAAAACTGGGCGTGGTTGCCCTAGTATGAGTGGGCATGCGAGCCCTAAGAGGGAGGTGACTGGAGGGGTATTGGTCATGGTTTTGGCCTGTTCCCTGTCCTGTGGGCATTGCTTAATTTGTAAAAGTATAAGTGCCAGTGCCCTCATCAGGATGCCACTGCAGCCTGCACCACCCGTTACCCCCGCCAGTGTCAGTAACAACACAATTATTAGCCATCACACTCCTGCAGGTGTGGCAATTCAGATTATTCCAGCCCCCCAGAGCTAAAAGAACGACTTGGGTGGCATTTACTATTAGTTTTTTCATGTATATGAACTAATAAACAGCTGCTGTTTTGCTCATCTCCAAATTACACAAACTGTGCCACCATGTGGCAGACTGTCATAAGGGCTGGTGTTGACATTTAGGTGTCGGCTCACATTAAAAACTGCCTGGGGGAGATTTATTATGAAGGCAGAGGGATGTCATTTTTAAGTCAAAGGAACATGATTGTGTTTCCGGGGTCCCGTGCATGGGCGGGAGTGTTCTGGTGCTTATGACTTTGATGAGGATATCCCTGGAAGAGAACTAGGATTACAGGTAAGTAACTAATCCTTACCGCCCTGCTTAATGCAGGGTCATGCACCCCGACATGCACTTATGAAACGGGACATGGTTTCTTCACTGATTGTCGATTTATGTCACCTGAACTTTGAGTTGCACCTGCATACATCTGAAGAAACTTCTTGTTGACTGTGCAGTCACAGGAAGGAGGCGTTTTTCTGCCATCCCCACACAACAGTATGTGAGGTAGACATCACCCTGGGCTAAACACCAACAGTAGCATAGCGCACAGGTATGAGCCATGTTAATCAATTTATTGGCGGGGTGCAGATTACACAAGCAGGACTGTGCGAGATGACGAGCATCCCCATCCAAATGCGCCTCCTCACATGCACTTTGGTCCTTTAAAAATACTCTGCAGTGAAAGACCGAGCCACAATTCAAGTACAATAAATAACACATTTATTCATTTTCTGTAGCACCGTCCATGATATACAGTGTATATTTTCATGTTTAAACCGTATGAATGGACCTAAAAGGTTTATGATCATGTTTTGTTTCTTTTGGTGCACTGAAGAGGCCTCCGGACTGAACCCTGTAGAAAATGTAAACTAGATACAATACAAAATAGAAATGTGAAAAGGACAGGTTCGAGTCTCGGTAACAACGCCAAAACCTCCTGTGATTCTGGGCAAATCACTTAATCTCCCCGTACCTAAAATGAATGTGTGTCCTCAAGTAACGTAACTGGTGATATGTAAAGCGCTCTGATACCTGATTCGGTTCGGGTCTAGTTCGCGCTAAATAAAACTCTGCAAAAAAAAAATGAAGAAGTAATGAAGCCTCTCTTGTCTGTGGAGGAAGCCTAGGTGCCGCAGCAGAACAGGCGGAAAATCAGCAGGCAATTGGCGGTAGCAGGAGGTACAAGTGTGCAGAAGGAGCGAGTGAGGTCAGGGGAGTACCCTGTTCAAGTTCTCCATCACAGAAAATAGATACACATATATATATCCACACAGGTTCTCACGAACAACGCCGTAGTCTCAATATCACCGCAGCGCCGCCAAAGAACTGGAGACCCAGTATTTCCGTGAGTAAAAAGTTAATTTATTCTGCAACAAACGGACAGCATAACGTTTCGGCCTCCCAGAGGCCTTGGTCACATATATATATATATATATAAGTCCTTTATTGGTAACAACGTGGAGGAAACAGCAATGCTATATTCTTATTTTTTATTTTAGAGGTTTTCTATAGCGCTGGCCAGACCCGAGGGTATCGGAGCGCTTTACAACAGGATGTAGAGAAGACAAATGCAGGATAGTGGCAAGGTAGACAAATACAAGAGTGTTAAAAAATTCCAGTTCTGCTGAATGTCTGAGGTGCGTCATTGAGGTAGAGCGGTCAAGGGATCCGAGGTGTATCATTGAGGTAGAGGGGTCAAGAGGTAATCTCACTGCCTAGGGAAAGCAAGTCTTATGCTGGAATTTTCTCTTAGGGTGCCGAACCAATGACTGAGTGTTCGGGGAGAGGGCATGAGGTAGGTTGTGGGTGAGCGATGTCGGATAGCTGCCCGGTGGGAGCGAGATGTCAGGTGCCTGCCTGGTGGAGGCGTGTGAGTCACGTAATTGAATTCTTGAAGGCGCGGTTGATGTAAAGGGCTTTTAGGAGGCTTTTGAATTTTGGAAAGGAGGGGGTAGTTCTGATGTCGACTGCTATAAAGTTCCAGATTTTCAGCGCGTTGCCTGCAAAAGAGCGGGCTGCAGTTTTTTGTTTATGCGTTTTCAGGGGGATGAGTAGGAGGGAGTTGGAACTCCTGAGGCTTCTTGACTGACTGGCTTTCTTGAGTTTGGAGCCTAGGTATTCCAGTTTCCCTGTGTGCAGGGCTTTGTGTGTGAGGCAGGCAGTTCTGAAGCTGGCCCGCATTTCCACTGGGAGCCATTTTAGATCACTGAGTGCGGGAGATACATGGTCAAATTTTTTTATTCCGGTGACCATTCTGGCTGCTGCATTGAGGGTGGTTTTAAGTGGGGCTAGGTGGGAGAGACCTCTACCGGAGAAGACTGTGTTCCCATAATCCAGTCTGGACAGCACCAGATATTGGGTTGCTTGTTTGAGGTCGATAGGAGGGATGTAGGGTTTGATTTTGTCGAGGAGCTTCAGATTGAGGAAGGCGCTCTTGGCAGAGTTCTTGATGTGATTGGTCATGGAGAGTTTGTGATCCAGGGTGATTCCCAGTGATTTGACCGAGCTTGCCAGGGTGAGATTTCCGTTGAGGGCATCAATTGCTTTCAACCATTCAATGATTTGCGGGTTTTCTTCCTTGTTGGAGATGAGGAGGATCTTGTTTTTTCCCTGATTGAGTTTAAGGTGGTTTGTTGATAGCCATTCTTGGACTTCTCTCAGAGTGTTGTTAAGTCTTAGAATGTCGTTAAAGGAGGAGCTTTCCAAGTAGATTTGTGTGTCATCTGCATATAGATGGAAAGGGATGTTTACTTTTTTCAGATGGAGGTGAGGGGTTCCAAATATACGTTGAACAGTTGAGGGGAGAGAACGGATCCTTGAGGGACACCTCTCTTCACGGGGAGGAGGTCAGAAGCAAAGGATTTGATTTTTACTCTTTGGGAGCGGTTTTGAAAGAAGGAGGAGAACCAATGAAGGACCACTTCGTCTGCACCTACCCGCTCTTTGAGAGCTTTGATGAGAATACTGTGGTCTACAGTGTCAAAGGCTGCTGACAAATCTAGGAGGATGAGTAGACAGCAGTAGTCTGAGTGGAGTGAGTTGAGGATGTCATCCATGATGTTGAGGATTGCAGTTTCGGTGATGCAGCCTTTTTTAAAGCTTAATTGGGGATGGTCTAGCAAATTAATGTTGTCAATATGTTTGTTCAGTTGACGGAGAACACATTTTTCTCGGAATTTGGCTAGGAAGGGGAGATTGAAGACAGGTCTGAAATTATTCAGGTCGGTAGACTCTAAACCTGGTTTCTTCAGAAGAGGAGTAACTTGGCCGACTTTGAGGCCATCTGGTATGATGCCAGTTTTTAGGGAGCTGTTTATGATTTTGCACCAAAGTTGTGCCAGGGTGAGTTTCAGCTTTTTGGCCATTTGAGAGGGTATGGGGTCGAGGTTGTGTGATGAGGGCTTGGAGGAGGAGATTAAATTGAGGATCTCAGATTCTGGAATGGGTTCGAAGGAAGACCAGGTAATTGCTGGTCGCCCTCTCGAGGTAGTTTTGATTGTTGGGGAGCAGTCTTTGCCAGGGGGATGGAGGTTGATGTCCAGTGAAAGTTCGATCTTGGTGATTTTTTTGTTAAAGAAGTTGGCGAAGTTGTCACATAAGGCTTTAGAGGGCTGGACATGGGAAGTAACTGGCTTGGACGTTTGTTTTTTGATGATGTCAAAGAGTTCTCTTAGTCTGTTTTTGGCCTTGTCCAGCGCGGTACAGAAAAAGTTGAATTTTTCATTATTGATATGTTGTTGGGGCGGTTTTTGCAATTTTGTACTCCCATATTGACGGAGCAGCCTTTCCCTACCTGGGAGCCTTCCTGCAAGTGGAGACTCTGTGCTGGTGTCTTGGCGGTGCGAGAGGGCTGCGGGGACGCGAGCATAACATCCAGTGGGTTCTACAGGTCTCCCCCGCCGCTGCTGCACCCTACCATCCGTGCGCGGCCGCCGAGGGGGGAGACCACAACCACCAGCGCTCCCCGCGGCTGACCCCGCCCACAGGGATTCCGCGCCAGTTGGCGCTTTAAAACGAGGACAGAACTGCTGAGGAGCGGGCGGTTTTTGCAATTTTGTACTCCCATATTGACGGAGCAGCCTTTCCCTACCTGGGAGCCTTCCTGCAAGTGGAGACTCTGTGCTGGTGTCTTGGCGGTGCGAGAGGGCTGCGGGGACACGAGCATAACATCCAGTGGGTTCTACAGGTCTCCCCCGCCGCTGCTGCACCCTACCATCCGTGCGCGGCCGCCGAGGGGGGAGACCACAACCACCAGCGCTCCCCGCGGCTGACCCCGCCCACAGGGATTCCGCGCCAGTTGGCGCTTTAAAACGAGGACAGAACTCCCGCGTCGCGGGACGCGGCGCAGGTGCAGCCGGGCTAAGCCCGGGCAAAGGGCGGGCCGTCTACGGCCCTCATCGGCCAGAAGAGGCTGGGCTGGGCCAGAGGACCTGGTTCTTGACTTCCGTAAGTTGTGATTTCTTATTCTACTCAGTCCGCCTCTAATTTTCGCTGCATGATGGCCACAGCTGCTACCAGCCCTGCTATTGCTGGACTAGATAAAAATGGGGGCACGTTAAATCGAACCATGGACGATTATTTCCTTAAATCTGTACCTGAGGGTACCAAGGAGCTGTTGTTAGCAGAGAGGAGGGCAGAACGCCGTCGTTCAATTGAACGTATCAAAAATAGAACCTTTTCCGAACCTATAATGTCTGTCACTTTGGAAGATGATCTGAACTCCACATTAGCAGACAACATATCACTAACTTCTAGTGTACCTCTACTCCTTAAAGAATGTCTAGCTCCTGCTGTGTCACCCACGCTAACTCAACAAGAGCTACCAACTGTGACTAATGCATCCAATAGCACAGCCAAAACCTCTATGACTCTGATTTCACCTACAATCAGGCTTGGCAAGGTTGTGAGAGGTAAAAGTTCGAGGCCATTGTCCCATAAAATACATGGGCCTCCACCACCCAAAAGGAGACGGAAAACAACAACCACGAATAAGTCAAAACTAAGTCATACTGAGTTTGGAAAAAAGGCGAACACTGCTACTACAATGACTATGGGAGATCCTGTTACTAAGCAAGCAATAGCACCTGTCTCTAATATCCCAACATCTGTGACACCGTCACCCCAAGTAGTCATAGAGCCAGACATTATCCATATCCCAATGGAAGACCTACAGCCAGCTTCCCCCAAGTCTCTTCTGGACAATATAGAATTGATTGTACGTATTTACATGCTTGCATTAGCAGAAAGATTCAAGGGAATGGAATTAAGGTTGGGCAAAATAGAGGGGGATCTGACAACACTGGGGGATTTTGTAAGGTCACAAGGGCCACAAAAAGTGCTACACCCACAAAAAGTTGCATTAACAAAGCACACCCTCTCAAAAGATGCCGTGGTTTCTACACCCTCTACATCCTCTACTGGTAACAATCAGGCAGCAGCAACTTCTGCTGCCTCTAACAATTTGCATGTGGGTGTGTCAACATCTGATGGCAAAACTTCTGATAAATCTAAGCCAATAGAGCCAACAGCAGCTTTGGGTAGACCAACCACAACATCAAATAGTAACATTGCCATTCCAGTTAACACCCTGACTAGGGAACCAAGTATCCCCCCAAATAGACCCCCAAGACCTTAAGGGAATGAGACCATTCGGGGGAGAGGGGGAGAAACTAGGAGACCGCCTGAGGAACTCCCACCGGAAGCCCTACCGTATGTGGTTGTACTTACCAGAGTTCCTGAATTGTCAAATGGTAAACGAGAGGGATATTTTCAATTAAAAAATAAAATAATGCACTGGCTCTCTCTGTATAGACCCAAACCCAACCAGGTAAATGGAGAAATAGTCCATGTTCGCCGCCTGTCCTGGTTGGGGGGAAGAGAGAAGGATATAGGGGGTGATATTGTCGTTATAAACTTCAGGGACAGAAAAGCAGTTCAACACATTTTGAATTGGCCTTTCGGAAATGAAAACAATTGCATTGTACCACGTCCCTTGACGTATTTTTATCCAAGATCCACAGTTTTTCCCCCACAACATTTGACTAACAATACCCATCTCACCACTCAGTTTTTCAACATGGAGTCTGCCTTGAATCCTGTATATATGCATCAACTAGCTCCAACCCCTGCAATGCAAGGGTGGAGCACTATACCGTTAAGCCACAAAACAGGAGAAAACAGTAATATGACTCATTTGATACCATTCACTCCCCTAGAGCTATCCAATAGGTATGAGGCATTTAGTGGCTTGGAGGAATGCGTTTGATGCTCAAGGTGCACAGAGGGTGTTGGGGGGATTGAAAATGTCTTATGCATTACAAGGTTATATGAAGAGAAGGGTTCCTGCTGCCTAAAGACAGGACGACGTACTGCTGCAACACATGTTGACATGAATAGTAGTTTGCCTGTTGTTTTACCCACAGTATATCTTGGGAAAAACAAAGGTTTTTCACTGCCCTTTCCTGAGGTGAGCCCAGAAAGTAGTGTTCCTGTAAGAGGTATTGAAGAGGGCGCATGTACTGTAGGATATCATGAAGACCACCCCAGTAAGTTATTGCCAACCTTGGTCCCCCCTTCCAAAAATGACAATCCTCTTGTTTTATCTGAGGTTCATAATCCCATCTTGGCTCACTTAGAACCAGGCGTAGTTAGCCTGTGGACCTGGGGGACACACACATAGAGATACCTATCCCAATGGTTGCTTCAATTACTAGAGAACCCCTACACGTATAGTATCTGATGATTGTGTGAACTTAATTTCCTGGAACATAGCTGGCCTGGCCGATAAGATACGTGATCCAGCCTGGTTAATATTTATCAAAAAATATACTATTAACTATTATATGTCTTCAGGAGACTTGGATGGAGGATAAAAACGTCCACATTGAGGGTTTCCAAAGCTTCATCATACCAGCGGTTGCTTCAACTAGGGGCAGAGCAAAGGGAGGCCTGGCCATTTTTATTAATCTGGGCATGCTTTGTAAAATAAGCATCTGTCACAACGATAATCGGAACATCCAGCTGATTGATTTAAAAAATGGCAAACATGTTTTGACCCTGGTTAATTTTTATAATGCTAATAGTGGTAATGGTGACTGTAATATTGCGTCCCTAATAGAAATAATGAGAAAAACTGCATGCACCGTGTCACGGAAACTGATGATAGTAGGTGATTTTAATGTTCACCCTTGTGGCAACCCAGGATCTACTCCAATGGGCTCTCTGGGATGTAACAATGTTGAAGGGTTCCATTTCGTCCATACTAGGGGAGGTAAGAATTTAAATGATTTAATCAATGAAAATAATTTAATTGCAGCTATGTCTATGGTTCCTGACACAAAATTTTTTGATGTTCCAACCTTTAAAGGACATGGGCAGGGATCCTTTATAGATCACATATTAGTATCTACAGATCTTGTAAATTGGGTCTCGAATTTGACTATCCTTCTGAGTGTTTATAGTGATCATAATCCCCTAGCAATCAGTATGGGTGGGTCTCTATTTACAAAACGAACGTCTCGCAATGACCAGGGCACGTTGAGCTGTATAAATGGCAGACGCCGCATTAAATGGACACTGATAAATCAAGACACTCTATATACCCAAATAAACAGTGTATGTGAAGAGGAGCTGTCGGCATGTTCATCCTTTGACTCATCCCCGGTGAGCATTTTGACCGGGTTTGCGGGGTTAGTTTCAAAAATTGGCATCATGTTAACAGCTCCAACAAAAGGTCAAAGCGGAAAAAATTCTAAATGGTTTGACCACAACTGCTCAAAGGCAAGTAGAGATCTGAGGAATGCCCTAAAAATTAAACCCAGAGACTCTGATCTGATAAAAAATCTTCGTCTGATCTACAAGAAGGCATTAGCCGAAAGGAAAAAGGAAATCAAGGCCATTACCATAGAATCCCTCCTTGATCCTTCAGTGCTGGGGAACAGCAGTAGGTTTTGGCAAATTATCAACAAACCTTTGTTTGATAACCCTAATGATATAGCCCTTGGTACAAACATTTCAGAGGGGGAGTGGGTGACTCACTTCAGTACAATTTTTAAGAGTAATGAGCACCGGGCAGAAAATGCTTTTTTAACCCCATCCGCAATCCCATTATGCTTTTCAGTTAATGAGGTTGTAAGGGGTATTCAGGGTCTAACTAGCAATAAGGCCCCGGGCCCGGATGGTTTACCTACGGACCTTTTTAAGTCTAGTGTTTCCTTTTGGGCTCCCGTTCTCACAGCGGTAGTGAATGCAGCAGTGATCACAGGGTGCCCAAACGCGTGGGGGCTATCGACTATAGTCCCTGTTTTTAAAAAGGGCGACCGCAGCAGCCCATTATGTTACAGGCCGATATCTTTAATAAATTCAGTAGCTAAAGTGGTAGGGGGGTAATTCTAAACAGGCTATCTACATGGGCCAAAGATAATAGTATTCTTTCATCTATACAGTATGGATTCAGACCTGGCCACTCGACAATTACACAGTGTCTGAATTTATACCTGATCTTAAGTAAATATACCCTAGCTAGACAAGGAACTGTTTACATGGCATTTATGGACTTGTCGTCCGCTTTTGATTGTGTGGACAGAGGCATATTATGGGCTACCTTGTTGAAAATGGGCGTAGAGAGGAATCTTGTCAACTTTTTAGCCGATCTGCATTCGGATACAAGAGCTAACGTCCGATACACCCAAGATCTTAAAGTAACGGACAAATTCCGAATAAATCGGGGAGTACGACAAGGATGCATTTTGGCCCCATTCCTCTTTAATCTGTATATCAATGAATTGGAGGAATTTCTCTTAAATACTGAAGCAGACTACCCCTTTGTTGAGCGCAAAGGGGTTCCTGTGCTGCTTTACGCAGACGATGCTGTTCTTATATCTAGAACAGCAGTTGGCCTTAAGAAATTATTAAATTCCTTTTTTAAATTCTTGGAGTCCCGTGGCCTAAGCATTAACAATTCCAAGTCCTATGTCATGAAAATAGGAAAGGGTACACGGAAAATTAATTCCTTTAGTATAAATGGGGAGAAAATCCCTACTACCAATACCTTTTCATACCTTGGGGTCCTCTTAGATCATAAACTATCCTGGGGCCCCGCAGTTTCCAAAAAGAAGGGCGAAGCAACACGGGTAAATGCGGCCATACTTGGCTTTGCAAAAAAAATCGGGAACTGCCCAATGGCCGCTTTGCTCAAACTATATCAGGCAAAAAGTGTTGCTGTCGCCTCCTATGGAAGCGAGCTCTGGGGCTACTGCAAGATAAAGGACCTAGAGGTTACAGAAAATAACGTTCTGAAAAAGATACTGAGGCTGCCAAGGGGTATCGGGGAATTTTTCTGTACACGAGGAGTTGGGGGTCCCCCACTTAAGTGGTAGAATAGCAGTAAACCCCGTTCTGTGCTGGCTGAACTGTTGGCTCAATACCGATATTCCGCTCACTCACGCTTAATTGAAAGAAGCCTTAACGCAAGATGGGTGGTTTAAAGTCCCGTGGTTGAAGTATATAAAGGACTGTTTGACAGCAATTGGCCGACCTGATTTGTTTTTTGCTCCCAACTTGATCACAAAACCCGACGTTATCTTGGTAAAAAATGCTATATTATTACTAAGATGTACAGACAGAGAAGAGGTTGAGATACAAAAGGACAGTGTCAGGAAACATCTACTACTTAAAACCTGCCCACAAATGGAACCTTATCTGTCATGGCCTATGACTAGCTATGAACGTTTTCTGCTAATAAGGTTCCGTTTTGACCTATTTCATCTCTTACTGGCGGTTCCAAGTGGGGCTCAACGGGGTGAAGTGTTGCCAGCTTGTGGCTGCGACTGGAAGTCTCCTCAAGATCTGGCACACTTTCTTTTCATTTGCCCTTATTACACTATACCACGGAAACTATATCTTACACCGTGCCTCAAAAAATTGAATTTTGCACAAATCAAACCTGCACTTTACTACCTCCAATTACTGAACTGTGACTGCACTTTATTTGTCTGTAACTTTTTAAAGAAAGCCATCTCCTTCAGGAAAAGTATGGATGGTTAGTTATGCTGTGAATGTTTTAGGTATTTTTTAATCAATATAGTAATTTATGTTTTTAATACACACTTAATATTGCTCATGCTCATAGTGCCCGTTGCTCTCCTTTTTCTACCTTGTACTGTATGCTGTATCTCTTACATGTTACATGAAATGAATTGCTTGGATTGTTTTTAACTGTTTACTTATGAATTGTACTTTTATGATTGTAAAATTTACAATCGAATAAAGATTTTGAATTGAATTGAATTGATTTGATATGTTGTTTGTACTTTCTTCTTGCTGCTCTGAGTTCTTCGCAACAGCTGGAGGAGGGATTCTTTCTCCAGAGACGTTCTGTGGCTCTGAGTTGCCTTCTTTCCTCGTTAATGTCTTTGTTGAACCAGGATCTGGAGGGGATGTTCCTGGGTTTTTCAGCTTCATGGGGGCTAATTCATCTAAGATGGAGGACATGGTAACATTGTAGTGGGGTGTGAGTTCTTCAGTTGAGAAGCCTTCCGGGAAGATGGGCAGGAGGGAGGATATTTTCTCTTCTAAATCAGCTGTGTTGATCTGCGATATGTTTCTCGACCATGTGGGGGGTCTGAGATGGAGGGATGAGACATGATCTGTTGAGAGCGGTGGAATAGGATAAGGTGATGATCTGACCATTCGACCGGAAGGATGTGAGCTATAGTGATTGCGTCGTGTTGGGCGATGATGGCATCCAGGATTGCTCCTTTGTTGTAGGTTTCTTTTGAGCAGTGCTGGGTGAGGTTGTTGGTATGGAGTAGTTTATTTAGGTTTTGTACTGGAACACTGTTCTTATCATTCCAGTGGAGGTTGAGGTCGCCTAGAATGAGGTTGTTGGTATCTCGGAGAGAACAGTGAGAGATTAAGTCTGACAGGTGTTCTGTGAACTTGACAGTGTTGCCTGGGGGATGGTACAGGAGGTGGCAGTGCACTAGATTATTGTTGGTGGTTTTGATGTTGGCGGTTAGGCATTCGAAGGAGTTGTAATTGATGGTATCGATTTCGGACACTGATAGGTTATTGTTGTGGATAATTGCCACACCTACACCTTTTTGGTCGTTTCTATCTTTGTTGATGACAGAGAAGCCCGGGGGAACAAGCATATCCAGGGTCGGAGGAGAGGAGTCATTGAGCCAGGTCTCGGTGATGAAGTCTATGTCAATGTCATGGTTGAGAATGGATTCTGCCAGCTCTGTAGCATGTTTCATGGCAGACCTGCAGTTTATGAGCATGCAGTTAGTGCGGGGAGTCTCTTTTTTTCGTTCCGTAGGGATGGTGATGAGGGAGGCTGGGGGTCTGAGGGGTTTCGGGACAGAGTGTTCACTTCTGATCCCAGTGGTTACCTGAATTGGAGATTGCAGGCCGTGGGTTGGAGGGGTGATGCAAGAGGAAGCCAGCTCGAGCGCTTCCTCCTGGGACATGACTTCCATAGCTCTATTTGGTCTCGGGGCCTGGGACGAGGAAGGGAAAGCTGACTGGTTGGGGGGCAGGGGGTTGGGAGGCCTAAGGTGGGTGTGGAGGGAGGAGATGGGACTGGAGTTGGGGTTGAGGGGGGGTGGTTGTGGAGTGGCGAGAGGTTGGTTAGGATAAGATTCAGGCCCTGTATTAAGGTGGTGAGTTGGCTTTCAATGCGGGTGAGGCGGCAATCCGTCTCTTCTTGAAGGGGGGTGGGTTGCATCTGGGCCCGATCTCTTCGGCTGAGGGGATCACTGACAGAGTTTTCTTCCTCTGTTCTCTCGTTTCTATTACCTCACCAATGTTCCAAAATACTAGTGGAACAAACCTACAGTTTTCCTAGCCAAACGCAACACACCTTCCTCCTTTTTTATTTTTCAAACTAAACCAACAATAAAAGAACTAATTGTAGAACAGCCCAAAAAAAATGGTATCTTCTTTCTTTAGCAAAATTAAATAATTAAGTATATTCATGTAAAGTGCAAACCTAAAGTCAACAAAAGTCTTCCAGCCACTTTGTTTTTAATTTTTTTCTCACCCCTCAACTGTTCATATCCAACATCACGTTCATAACTTCCTTCATTACAACCATGTTCCACTATCTCCACTGCCACACCATTTCAATCCCTTCTGCACTGGAGCTCGTCCTCCATCCAATCATAGTTTCCATAACTTCTTAATTTTAACTTTCTTTTGGTTTCTCACACTTCGCAAACCTATTCAAATGCCATAATATATCATCTGATATATGTTTCCTTAGGACCTTCACAATCCTTTTAGGTTCAGAATACATACTTCCAACTTTAGACATCTTTCCGGGTTTCTTCACTGTTACCCACTGACCAACTTTCACAACAACCTTCTGTGCACTCTTCCTTTTGTCATAGAAAATCTGTAGCTCTCCGTTTATTCCTTCAGAACTTCCTTCACCTCCTCAATCCACCAGTTACTTCTCCCAGCAGAAAAAGCCAACTAAGATTTGCTTAGACTTAGGAAATCTTCCTCTCATTATCTCAAATTGTACTGGACCAGTCATTTCACAAAAAGTAGTCCAATGAATTAAATTGTTTTTTTCATCTGTACTTCCCAGTCAGCATTACCTTTCACAGCAATTGAATTGCCCCTTTGATGATCCGATTAAATCTTTCTACAGTACCATTAATCTAGGATTGTACAACAAGGTGGTTTTGTGTATAATCCTCAACTTCCTGAAACATTATTTTGGTTTGTTAGATAAAAATTGGGCACCCACATCACCACTTGCCAACATCTTCTAGGAACACATCATCAAAAAAATTCAAGATAGTATCAGTATTCATTCTCTCAACCAGAAGAACTGGCCACCTAGAAAATAAATGACAATCATGACAATAACGTACTTATTGATTGACACCTTCTGCCATGGCTCAATTGATGCTTCATCCACATTCATATTTATTTCTGTTTACCAACAGTCGGGTGGGTACCATGACACAGCTTGAAGGTTATCAGAGCCCCATATTAGTTTAATTTTGAGCCCACCCTCCATTGTACTATTAATTGGCCACTATTTACTGTGTCAGTTACCCATGCAACTACATTTTTTGAGGACTTTTTGATACTGGAGAAATATTTTCTTGTTTCCTAGTTCATATACTCATTGGATGGCGAACCCCTTTTTTCAATCTAGACTTGTACTAGGGGTAATTGTCATACTAAATGCTACATTACATGAAGACTTGTGCTGAACCTTGAATAAGTCATCTTTTGAGGTAACACGTGTTGTCTGCCAGTTGTTGTACTCAAATCCGTAATCGAGATCCTACTGAAATTTTACACCACTTTGAAAAACAACATCTGGAATACGACTTTATATATTGGACTATACATTATGTGTGCTCTGTATCATTTTGTTTTTTGTTGTGGGATTGAAAACCTTTTGATTAATGATCAATGTATATCCCAGTAGTAGCAGGGTATAGGATACCACATGAGCACTGTGATTATACACCAAAGATCCCCATAAGTAATTGACCCAAGCTACCAAAGCGTTGGATTTGACATATTCGTTTTTGGTCCAAATGTTTAAAGAGTTTTATTAACAAAAAGAACAAGCAAATGGTTATCTAGAGAAGCAAATTAGTAATTGGTGATAGATGTGGTCTTCCCTGTGGAAAATCCATTAGGTTTTTAAAAGAACCCTCACTCACTAACCTACCTAGTTGGTAGCATGCTTCATTATTGGGCTCCCATGTATGGGGCGAGTGCCTCCTAAGTGTGTTATGATGCCTGATTACAGCAAAGAGGGATTGTTGTGAAGTGAGGAAGTAAGTAAAGTGATTGAAAGCCTCAAAACTACCTCCAAGATACTCAAACACGTGGTTCATGATCGCTAAGTGTAGCACATGGAAATAGGTTTTATGGTGTAAGGTTTTAAATTACATGTTAAACCTGTCACAAATGTTCATTTTATTCTGGTTGATCACAACATGCCTTCTCGCTGCTTTTGTGATATCCTCTGTAGTTGTTTTAGATGTGCTGAGAAAGAAGGTCACCCTGATGTAATAAATGTTTTTAGATAAGTGTCTATTCTTCTTAGTACAGTGTGTGTGTGTGTGTGTTATTGTGAATAACGAAATAGGAATGTTTCTGTTACCACGGTGCCCCTGATCCCATGCAGGGATTGTTAGTTACCCCAAAGCAGTAACACTAGACCAACAAGGTATTGGGTGGGGTTCTGCGGGGCTACAATAACCTGTCATTCACATTCAGCGCTGGTGCATTGAACTGAGTATCACAGTGTCACACGAGGGTGAGTAAGCAAATATTGTAGAACTATGCCAGAGTCATAGTTTACGCAACAGAACAACTGGGCAGCTGCGGAGGAAGAAAGATCCCTGCACACCCAAAGGCACAGGGGTGGTGCAAAATTGCAATCTGGCAGGTCAGGTTGGTGGGATGCCGGGTAATTGTGAATAATAGTGATACAGCTGTGGGCACTGAAGAGCAACGTGATAATAGTGACATCCGGAATAGTATGGTCTGTAATAATTGACAGGGAAGACATGTGTAAGGATATGCACTTAAAGCCCACATTAACTCTGATTAACATGTCTTTGTTCAAAGTTCAACATTATTAAATGATGCGAAACAGCTATAGTCTATTACTAATGTTGACTCTTATAGAACAGCTCTTGGATACTTTAAGTGGCATCGCTATCTAAATTGACCCTAAATGTTTGAAATATATAGTTTGAAAAAGGTAGCCATAATATGCAAATTGATTTATAAAAATGACGTCTGGGGAAACAAAAATGGCAAACTGATGTATTGGCTCACATCCCGCTCGTTAGCTGGTAGGGTTATCCTGGAAATCATGGGCAGTCAGGGCGGAATACATCACACCTCCCTGGCAACAGCCCAGACATTTGCTGGCTATAACACTCAGTTGTATGTGGCAATCCTGCGTTTTTTGGACGAGAGGGCTTCGCCCTTACTGGATGATGTGCCTCTTTCACAACTCTGGCTAGCAAAAAAAACAGAACGTGGACTCCCTTGTTACAATTGAGAAAATAACAGGGCCATTACAGCAATGGAGTCCAAAAAAACTCCTGGACCGGACGCTTACCCCTCAGAACTCTATGGTAAAAACAAGGACCTTGTTGCTTCACACTTATTAAAACTGTACAAAAAAGCAGTGAAGGTTAGCTCCCTCCCGGGAGAGATTGACCAAGCCATTATAGTAGTGATACCCAAGACCCATTCATTCCCCAGTCTCTTGCACAGAGTACCATCCCATTTCACTTCTCAACCGAGAAGTCAAAATCCTGGAGTCTTTTCTTGCCATGCAACTCAGACGCGTCCTGCAGACCCTCACACACACCAAACAATGTGTCTTTATGCTGACAAGGAGTAGTTACACTTGACTGTCACCCGCTGGCGCTTATTGTCCCATTCACTAGCCTCGCTACTTATAGACTTTTAGAAAGCTTTTGATACTGAGGTCCTGAGATGAGCAGGGATTCGGGTCCAGTTCCAACGACTTCTTCAGGTACTTCACTCCAACTCCATAGCACGAGTGCAAGCCAATGGGGTAGTATCAAACATCTTCTGCATACGCCGGGGCACCATGCAGAGTTGTCCCCGCTTTTTTTGCACTGGCAATAAAGTCATTAGCTCGACTGATTAGATGCGACACCCAGATAAGCGGATGGACATGGGACATGGACCGCGAAGACCATATAGCATTATACGCCTGTGACTTCCTCTTGTAACTCTCCAACCTTAAGCAAAGCGGCCATCGCTGCCTTTGAATACTTCAGCTTTTTGCTGAAGCATCCCGTTTGAACCTCAGTCCCACTAAGTCAATATTGGTGCCGTTGTAGCCCTTTCTGGATTGTGTGGCCTGGAAGACTGATTTCCAGAAACGTAAGCTGCTTTTGCGCTATCTAGGTATGCAAGTGGCACTCCATTTGGTCCTTACAGGGTCACCTAATATGATGCCCTTGGTCCAGAAAGTCAATGCTGATCTTCAAAAATGGCAATCCCTCCCACTGAGCATCATGGGCAGAATAGCCTTATACCAAATGATGGCCCTTTGTTTTTTATATCTTTTCAGAATTTACCACAAGTGATATTTCTGCACAGGTTCAGGGAGATGGATTCCTTGGTCCTGCGATTTCTATGGTACAATAAGAGACAAAGATTGGCGTATGCCAAATGTCAATGTGGCCCGTACATTGATGCTTTTGGCATGATGAACCTATACTTGAACTTCCTGACATCACAATTAATCATCATAAAAAATGATTCGCCAGGGAATGGTCCGATCATGTATACAGGGTTGAACTTGCAGCTCTGGGTTTCTCTAACTTGATGGCCATGCTATAAGGGTACATTGCCGGAAGTGACTCATATGGTGTTTCTCGGATGGTGGGTGGCAGTGACTCACACAGGTTGGGCACTCACACACACACACCCATCCACCAAACTTCCCTGTGGCATGGCAAATGGTTAGGGGAGGTGTCAGCCCTAGAGTCTGATACCGGGACGCAGTAGGCATTACTCTATTTGGAGATGTCTCGGCAGGGACACACATGCACTCCTTTCAGGGCCTCCAATCCACAGGCAAACTATCAATTACTCCATTCGACAAATACCTTCAATTGTGTCATGCTCTACTTGCACACATTACACATGGTACTTCCCTCCCAGAGTTTAACCTCCTTGAAGCCAAGATCACTCTAGGTGCCTTTGGAATGAGAGGTGTATCTCAAATCTATCTCACACTTATCAATGCCCCTGACTCTATTGGATCCATTTGAGAGAAGTGGGTGGGCCCGCTGGTGGATGACGACTGGAGAGACACCCTGATGGCTCTTACGGTTATTACAATTTCTTCTAGGCTAAGATTGGCCCAAATGTATTATCACAGCGGAGTGCGTACCTCACTCCAGACCGTTTGCATAAAACACCCCTCCTTCCTCATTCTAGATCCTCGCAAATTGAACCTAATTTTGATCACATGATCTCGGAGTACCCATCATTCAAAGATTCTGGGTGGGGGTGGTTGCGGAACTTTCAGCAGTAATGTGACGAGAAGCAAAACTTTCTCTGACATTACTGCTGCTAGGGTGCTGGAAGTGGCACAAGGTATGAGCGCGGATAAGGCCCTGCTGGACACAGCCAATGTGGTAGCCAAAAGGGATATAGCTACCCTTTGGAAATCGGCTGCGCCTCCAAAAATACCCCAATGGCGGTGAGGAGTAGATTGGTGCGCCCAGCAGGAAAAGCTGATGCTTTAGGCCAGAGGCTGCTCTGCCAAATATAGGTTATGTAGCAAATGGTGGGGGGAAGCATGCATCCATTAGTTGTACAAACAATGCTGAAGTTCTACCTGACTGGCTCATCTATGGACACTGTGGGATAAATGTGATAGTTGTGCTAGATGCCTTTAATCAGTTGTTCTCTGAGGATGGTATTTGAATGATGTGATCTACGTATGTGTTGTGAGATTACAAAACTCAATAAAGTTGCTTATAAAAAAAGAATGGAAACTACATAGATAAGAATGCGTTGCAAGTGTAAGAATAAAATTTAACATGGAGTAAAAACTGTAAACAGAATTGAAAAATGGTGTGATCTACATTGATTTAAAGTTTTTCTAATAAACATGGACCTGTCGGAATTCGGGACCGCCCGCCATAAGGGCGGGGGTCCCGTGAGGGGTATTAGGATGTGCCCGCCACAGTGGCGGGCACATCCAGCATTTATAGCATTGTGGCGGGCGGTGCTCTCTGCACCGCCCGCCACAATGCTATAAATGCATTAATGCATTAGCATAAACAAAGCGGCTGGCACCGCGCGGTGCCTGCCCCTTTGTTTATGCAAATGAAGGGATGTACCACAGGTACCCCCGTGTGCATCCCCCACCTCTCCATCACTCTGGGGGCCCGCAGGGGACCCCCAGAGTGAAGACCGCATGCCTGGCATCTCACATAGCCCATTGTAATATGGCTGGCGGTGTCTAATAGACACTGCCACCATATTAATCCTTTTCCGCCCCAGCCGCAAGGCGACTGGGGCGGAAATGCGGCAGGCAGTCTTTCCATCCACCGAGTTCCCCCCTGCCATACTAATATGGCGAGGGAATTCGAATGCGGATGTCAGGCGGATTGCCCCCTGACATCCTAATGGGCCCCCAAGTGTTAAAAGTGGGGTCCAGCTCAGTGTCTGGTTAAACAAGAGCCCTAGTTTTTGAAGAATGGATCACCAAATATTTGCAAAAGGTAGTTTATTTAAGTAGATTGGAGCAACCCCCAGCAGCTATCCATCCAGAGCAACATCTGCCTCGGTCTCCTGGATTCCAACAAGCTGGATTCCAGTAGTGGAAGCCTGCAGTTGCTAAGATGCAGTTACTAGGAAATATAATGGCAAGTAAAATGGAATACAACAAATCCCTTTTCTTTCACAAACAAAAATGATAACTAGGAAAACATATCGTAAATAAAATGTCCAAAGATTATACATTCCAAACATTAACTAGATAATCATTATCAGACTAATCACATGTATAGTCTTGGAATGTGCTAAGTTCTCCGTTCTTAGGCAATGTATTGGGATATGCATTTGATTCTCTGATAGAGTCATCATTAAACTCGTTGCACACAGCTGGTATAGATTTAACTAATTTGTAATTCAACCACTCACGCACTTCTGTTTCATTTCATTTGGCCACGCGATTGGCATTCCACCACTTCCCATCCGAAAGCTTCAGGAAGTCACCATTAATTGACTCAATCTTCTTAGGATCAGACAGTTTGGAACTTCCCTTGCACTGAGTGGTTCCCAATTTTACTCTTACATACATACCCAATTCAAACATTCTTTGTTATTTGACTAGCTTGTCATTGTGCCTCCGCTCATACGAACTTTGATCATTTTCAACTTTTGTCCTAATGGTACTTTCATTAATTGATTTCTTCCCACATATTCCCATCCATGCAGGAACTGCAATTGAACACTGAATTCTACCTTTAAGTGAACAAACAGGAGGCTCACCTGTAACTGAGTGTGGGGTGGTTCTGTAATTCCACCACATCTTTTTCACCAAATTCTTCCAGCTTACATCACTATGTACAGCCATCTGAACACATTCACCCAAGACATGGTGAAAGCGTTCTGTTAGACCATTTCCCCTTGGGTGATAAACCGGACTCTTCAGATGTTTGATGCCCCATTTTTTAAGACATCCACCAAATTCATTAGACACAAATTGAGGACTGATATCAGTCAACATTTCTGCAGGACAACCTTCTCTACGAAAGATTTCTTCACAAAAATCAATCACATTGTTAGTTTTGACTTTTGACGTACAAAAGTCACCTCTGGCCATTTAGAGAAGTAATCCATGAAAACAATGGCATACTTACACCCAACACCAAGAATCTCGAAAGGGCCACAAATGTCAATTGCCATTCTTTCCCATGTCTGCTTTGGCCAATTCACATGATGAATAGAGGTTTCCTGTACCACATGTGCCTTGTCACTACGAGAACATGCTACACAATCCCTTACAAACCTTTCAATTTGCCTGTCCATGCCAGGCATAGTGGCATGGACAGGCAATAAGTGGAATACGTGCCCTCAGCACCTTTAAGTGTGCGTGATGCAAAGGCTACTACTCTTTCTTTACCCTCATGAATTTGCATTAGCACCACACGCAAGCCATACCCACTAGCATCTGTTACAATAATGCACTTGTCCCTGGAATTGAAAGGTTTCAAGGAGGTAGCATTAGCGACTGCTTTCTTCACCTCGTCAAAAGCACGTTGACACTTGTCAGACCACTCATAAGTCACATTTTTCTTCATCAGTTCAGGAAGAGGAAACACACAGTTAGAGAAATTGAAAATGAATCTTGAGTACTACTCAGCAAGCCCAAGAAAGGACCTTAACTGGTCTTTGTTTTGTGGAACAGGGGCTTTTTCTAAGTCTTCCACCAACTTAAACCTAGGTTTGATACCTTCTTGAGATAATGTGTGACCTAGGTAATCTACTTCCGTTTGACAGAATTGACATTTCTGTAAACTAATGGTCAAACCATCTTGTTCTAATTTGTTTAGCACAATTCCTAACAGGTTATAGTTCTCCACCTCATCTTTTCCCCACACTAAAACATCATCCCGGAACACAAGAAAATTAGAAACATCCTTCAAAATTACTTGCATTACCTTTTGAAAAACTGCTGAAGCAGATGCCAGACCAAAAGGCATACGAACAAATTGAAATGCTCCTTCAGGAGTTATGAAGGACGTCAAGTGCTTAGATTCTGGTTGCAACAAGATCTGATGATATGCAAAATTCAGAGTGGAAAAAAACTTGCCGTTGTCAACACTAGCTGGCATTTTATTAATATGAGGCGAGGGATGGCGATCTATCCAAATACATTCATTTAAATCTCTTAAGTCCACGCACATGTGGATACTGCCATTCGGTTTGTGTGCAATTACAATTGGAATAAGCCATTCCGATGCTTCAGTCGGTTCTATGATACCTTCCTTTCACAATCTATTTAACTCCTCTTTGAGAGGTCCCCTCAGTGCTAATTGCACATTCCGCACTTCGTGCACTTTCAAAATAACTCCATCCTTAAGTATTATACAATGTCAAAATTTTCTCAGACATCCTAACTCTTTTTTAAACAGATTAGGAAATGTTGACACCCATTCATTGCCATTTTGAGGTTCCCTCAAGAGTACCTGCACAGGATGATTAGGATTAAGAATAATGTTCAGGGCTTTCTGTTCTCTCCATCCTAACAAGGATTTTCCTTTTTCAACAACATATAGTTTGGCTATGGTTTCTCTATCTTGAAACTTAATTTTTGTTGACAAATAATCTAGAACATGTAGTCTCTGCCTACAATACCCTACAGGATTCATGTCAGCAACCTGAAAACTCTTAGAACACAAATTCATCCAATTTTGTTTGTCAATTAAGGAGAAAGGAGAACATAAACCTGCCCACAGAGATAAAACCGTGTCATATATATAAATGTTGCATTTGGGAGGGTTGTCATTTTCACCGTTACATACATCATTGACTTCATTAATAATATATGTTTCAACATCACTGTCATTTGATTAATCAGAAGCATCTTCTCTAATTACATTTATAACTGGTTTTGAACGAGATGTGTTGGACGCTTTACAAACCCTCGAAAAATGCCCGATTCTTTTACATTTGTAACATCTACTTTTTGCTGCAGGACAATGAATGGCATCAGCAGAATGCCTGTTACTACCACATCTATAACATAACTTATTAACACTAGTTACATTTTCTCTTAATCACTTTGGTCTTCTAAATTTCCGCTACTCTTCTTATTTTTATTACCTATTTTACATAGTTTAGACGTATTAGTATCAACCGTAGATTCAACACCAGTTAGTTCTTGAACATATAAAGAAGAATTTTCAATTTGTTTGGCTATTCCTATAGCCTTCTCTAATGTGGGGGGTCCATTAAATACAACAATTTTCCCTGAATTTTTTTATTACTAGTAGCGTTTATCATCTGATCCCTTATGATTTAATCTCTAAGGTCTTTAAACCTACACGTAGTTGCCAATCAACGTACTGTTTAATCTTTTCTCCATGTAACAGTTTGCGAGAAAAAAACTTGTGCTTTTCTACCACAATGCTTAATTTCTTACTATAGTTCTCCTCCAACATTGCTATAGCTACTTCATAGGTATCTTCCTCGTCATCAGAGTCTTCATTTGCATTTCTTGATACAGAAGAAGGTTTGGGAAGAGTTTTTAGCACAGTTCTACCTTCCACACCCAAATTATGTTTTAAAATAGCTAATTTTCCATTGGGTACATAAACATCACCTTCAATTGTCGCCAAGTATGTTGCAAAAGATTATTTCCAGTCTTCCTAATCCATGCAACGGGAACCGGGATCTTGTAGAAATGTAGGGGGAGGAGAAATAACTTGAGGTCAGGTTACCTGAAAAGGCAGGCGGTATGCCTATCACTGATGTCTTCAGAACTATACTCAATCCTTCAGTAATCACACCACCGAGACAGGCGTGTGATTCTAATGACAGGCGGTGTGCCTATCACCAATGTCTTCCGTGTGATTGTAATGACTGGCACTGTGCTAATTACCAACGTCACCCGCAACTTCGCACAAATAATTAAATAATCACACACGACGTAAGTGTCTTTCTAGACTTCCTCTTACGTCTTTACGTATCCGTGGTTGGCAAAACATTGCCGCCGACTAAGCACCTTAACCTGTAATGCCAACCAAAATGGTGGCACGCATGACGGAAACTGAGAGCAACCAGTCACACCGCGTTAGACGCGCAGCGTCAAAATGATGTCATCCGGGAAGAATGCTTCGCGCAGGGCACAGGAATCAACGAAAGAACCTGTCTGCACGACTCCGTGATGATTTAAATGGTGTTCTCCTCAGCTCGTGCTCACCGAAGGAAGAACCGCTGCCAAATAAGTTTTGTTACATATTCAAAATCCGCAGTAACAGGAATTTGCCAATTTAACACTTCTGGAATTTACTCGCACTGCAAGGGGTCTTCGGTATTAAGTATACAAAATACTCTGTAGATACCCTTCGATACTGCTCCAAACAACGAAAACTTCAAATCTCGGTGAAGTCATCCACACTTCCTTCTTCATTAGATGTATCCCATCCTCATCACCATTTTTGAAGAATGGATCACCAAATACTTGCAGAAGGTAGTTTATTTTTAAATATCTTCAGGGCCTAGTTCAGGCCTATAAGCCGAGTCTCAATCGGCGATCTTCAGGGAATGGTGACTTTTCCGTTCCCAGATTTAGGCTAGCAAAAATGGGAGGCCGCTCTTTTTCCCATCTGGGTCCTAAATTCTGGAATGCTATACCTGTGACCTTGAAGACGGAAACCAATCTTTTTCGTTTTCGTAAGGGACTTAAAACGTGGCTTTTTCAGCAGTGATTAGAGGCTACTTACCAGTAAATTCAGTCTGTTAGTTCTTCTTCTTTAGTATGTCCCTTGGCGCCGGGAAACCCACTGCGGGTAGCTGTGCGCATTATAATTTTAAATAAATAAATAAATTTAAGTAGATAGGAGCTACCCCCAGCAGCTATCCATCCAGAGCAACGTCTGCCTCCGTCTCCTGGATTCCAACAAGCTGGATTCCAGTAGTGGAAGCCTGCAGTTCCTAAAATGCAGCTGCTAGGAAATATAATGACAAGTACAATGGAATAAAACGCATGTCATTACATAGGGAGTTTGAGGAATTTACTTAGAGATCCAGGTCCTCCATAAACACTAAAAAGAATTCTAAGAGGGACTGGAGACTAGTTGCAGTACACACAATCAAAACTGCGTCATCCAAGTATAATAAAATGGGAATGCATTGTTGGCTCATACAGGGTAGATCTTTGTCATGTTCTACTAAATGGTTGCTAATACCGTTACTATATAGCAGAATAGGAAAACTGGCCAAGATGCACCCCTGCCTAACACCCCTAGTTGATCTTATGTGAATGGGAGCATTCACCTGAAGGGCCATTTAGGACACTAAATATAAGATCCTGATGTACACGGCTATTAACCCATTAAATCCCACAACTTCATGCGATTCACAAGACCGAAGGCACTGGTAAATCGATAAAAGCAAGGTGCACAAAGCCTTTCTTAGCCTTCATGTACGTTCCCCAAATTAAATAAAGTTTTAGGGGTTGCTTGATTGTCCCGACATTGGAGCCGATTCCAATGTCGTCTGGAAAATCTTCAGACCGAATCAGTTTCGGAATCGCTTCCCTCCTAATCGGGTTCTGCGAGTTCGACTGAAGGATTACGATGCTTCCGGAAATCGTTCAGTCAGACTTGAATTGACATCAATGGGAACCTGGGTTCCGAATGAGAATACAGGCTCTCATTGAAAAAAGGGGTCGTCATGGAAAACCTTGCACCCTGTGGCGGGCACACCATGGCGCCTGTCACACTGTGAATGAATGGGAAGGGGGACCCATGGGTACCCCCACGTACCCTATTCTGAGGGCCCTGGGTAAAGGGGGGGGCCTGATACCGGCCCCTAAAGTCAGATTCTAACAGCCTATCAGTGTCGGAACAACCAATTCGGAAAGGTTGTCTGAATCTGACATCCTAATCGCTCGTCTGGAAACCAGTCCGTAGGCTGCTACAATTCGGCTCTGACTGACTCGGTTACTCCCAATGCCTTTTGGAACCGAGTTGGTCAGTTCGAACGCTTTCCAGCCATTGTAATGGGTCGTTGGGTAAAGTGTCCAAGTCGGTCAGAAAAGGCGGGTTCCGAATCAGATACGGACTAATCAAATGCCGTTCAAAGCCTTTCCGAACAACATCGTAATTGACCCCATTGTGTCTGAAACCAAATTCGACATCTGATAAGATGTTATTTGCAAGAGCCCAATCTTCAAGGCGTGACAATAGAATTCGGCCTAAAATCTTAGTACTAGAGTCAATCAAAGAGATCGCCAGTAGCATGTAGTCTGCTTTTTTTTTAAATACAGACTATGATAGTGAACTTCCAGGACTCTGGAATCGGCCCCTCCACTAGTAATCTAAACACATTTGTAGGTAAGGGTCCCCATTAGTAGGGGTTTGATTTGGGGAAAAATGTCCACACAGACCCCATCTGGGCCTGGAGCCTTGCCTGATATAATCCTATTTATAGAGTTAATAATCTCTTGTACTTCAAATGTAGATTGGAAAACACATTGAAGTAAAGGTGAATTACTGTCATGGCCTCGTAAAGGGGATGCATCCTCTGGTGCAAATATTCTTGTATAATGCTCGACCCATGCCTCCATTGAGAAAACTGTGCTGCAGCAACAAATGATGGACTGAATTTTGAATGAATCAAATATTCACCTCCAGTCAAGAGATCAAGGTTAAATCCATTGTTCTTTTGCTCACTAGGGCCTACATTAAGGGTGACTTATATGCATTAAAAGGAAAGGTGTGGGCCTGGAAAATTGTTTATTTTGGCTAGTTGACATGACAGTAAAACTTGTGCACACACTCAGGCTGCATGTTTAATGTGCTACGTAAGTGTGTGACACAATAAGAGCTGCAGGCCCACTGTAAACATTTAATTTATAGGCCCTGGGCACAGGTAGTGCCACTTTATTAGGGACCCACAAGTAAATTAAATATGCCAGTTTGGTATAAGCCAATCTAAGATGTTTTAAGGAAAGAACACAAGCACTTTAGCACTGTTTAGCAGTGGTAAAGTGTCCAGAGTCCTAAGGCCGGCAAAAACGAAGTCAGAAAAAACCAGGAGATCTGAAGGCAAACAGTTAGCGGAAAACCACACCAAGGGTGCAAGGTCTAACAACTGCCAAAAAAGAAACAGTAGCAAGTCCAGCGCCACACAAGGCCATCCACTGATACTGCAGTACCCTCCCACAGCAACAATTAAGACAGGGACTTAAAATAAAACCCTATGGAAATACAGTTAAATGAAATTATTTAAAATAGTTGCATATATAAATAAAGATAACTTAATGTTGAGGCAACTTTCTAATTATAATACATATTTATTTTTGTAAAAATAAAATATTCTTTTAAATGAAGAAAAATATTTTTTATTAAAATATGATAATCCTACTTTTAATGTATTTAAAATGCTTAAAGATTTGATTAAAAACTAAGTTATGATAAAGTATAGGGAAATGTAAAAAGATGTATTTAAATAAAAAAATAGTAATCTTTTATGTTAAATAAGAGAGACTGATGAGTCAGAGTGAGATTGAGTGAATCAGAATGAGTGGTACTGAGTGGGTCAGAGTGAGACTACATCAATAAATGAGATAAAGTACAAGTGAGTGCAAGTGAGAATGAGAGTAAGTGAGTGAGTGTTGGAACTGGCACTTTCTGGTTGGCTGAGGGGTAACTTGGCACTGAGCAATCAGGCTTATGATAAAGACAATGTGTAAAGCATTGGCGCAGTACTCTCACGTAATAAATAAACTGAGCATCACATAAGAGACTTCACATATGGTGTCTGCAAATAAAGTTTGCATCCAACACACACATTAATTAACACAACATGAACACCATGGGGTCGATTCCGATTTGTTAAAATCCGATACAAATAGCCGTATGGAGCATATTTCCCGTACGAATCGTACCCTGAAACGTCCCCGTACGTACAATGAAGTACGATTTGGATCCAACGCAGATCTCCGTACGATTCGTACTAAAAACCATACGACTGAAATATACATACGATTTGTATCCGGAAGAGGCATTACGCGACGTCCATACGTAAAGAAGCAGCAGTTTCCGGCCCAGCAAGTACGATCCGTCTCTGCGACATTCCGTACAACCCTTTTTCTACGAGAGCTCAAAACGTCCGTAAAAGCAGAGTCCAACCCGAACCCCATCCCCGGTACGCAACGTACACGCCATGAACCCCATCGTCAGTGTCATCCCAGTCCTGTACACCTACGACCTGAGGCACAGAAACCGACGACGGCGCATACGGTGAGAACAACATACCGCAACAACGGAAGTGTACTTGTACGGTGCATCTTACACGCTTGAGTATGGACCCTTGCAATAATGATACGATGCGCACACACGCCATAAATATTGGTGTACAGTGCGTTTCAAGCACTCGTGTATGGCACCATGACAATAGTGATACGATGCGCACACACGCCATAAATGTTGGGGTACGGTGCATTTCACTCGCTCACGTATGCCACCATGGCAATAGTGATACGATGCGCACACATGCCATGAATGTTGGGGTATGGTGCGTTTCACGCGCTCACGTATGGCACTATGACAATAGTGATACGAAACGCACACACGCCATGAATGTAGGGGTACGGTGCGATTCACGCGCTCGCGTATGGCACCATGACAATAGTGATACGATGCGCACACACGCCAGGAATGTTGCGGTACGGTGCGTCTCACATGCTCACATGCTCGCGTACGGCACCATCACAATAGTGATACGAGGCACACACACGCCATCAACTCCATGTGCCCAACAGTCTGGTGGTGGATGGATCTGACTCCCAGCAGTGCCCAGACATATGAGGGGTGGGTGGATAGGACTCCCAGCAGTGCCCAGACATATGAGGGGTGGGTGGATATGACTCCCAGCAGTGCCCAACAGTATGGGGGTGAGTGCAGAGGACTGCCAGCAGTGCCCAGACATATGAGTGGTGGGTGGATATGACTCCCAGCAGTGCCCAACAGTATGGGGGTGGGTGCAGAGGACTCCCAGCAGTGCCCAGACATATGAGTGGTGGGTGGATATGACTCCCAGCAGTGCCCAACAGTATGGAGGTGGGTGCAGAGGACTCCCAGCAGTGCCCAGACATATGATGGGTGGGTGGATATGACTCCCAACAGTGCCCAACAGTATGGGGATGGGTGGATATGACTCCCAGCAGTGCCCAGACATATGAGTGGTGGGTGCAGAGGACTCCCAGTAGTGCCCAACAGTATGGAGGTGGGTACAGAGGACTCCCAGCAGTGCCCAGTTATATGAGGGGTGGGGGGATATGACTCACAGCAGTGCCCAACAGTATGGGGGTGGGTGCAGAGGACTCCAAGCAGTGCCCAGACATATGACGGGTGGGTGGATATGACTCCCAGCAGTGCCCAACAGTATTGTGGCTGGGTGAATATGACTACCAGCAGTGCCCAGACATATGAGTGGTGGGTGCAGAGGACTCCCAGCAGTGCCCAACAGTATGGGGTGGGCGCAGAGTTCAAGTTCAAGTTCAAGTTCCAAGATTTGTATAGCGCACTACTCAACCAGAGGGTCTCAAGCCGCTTGAGGGAGGGAGGTGCTTTACTTATCGAATATCCAAGTTTTTAGTTGCTTTCTGAAGGAGAGGTGGTTCTGTGTAAGGCGGAGGTGAGTGGGGAGGGAGTTCCAGGTTTTGGCCGCTAAGTAGGAGAAGGATCTTCCTCCCATGGTGGATCTGTGAATGCGCGGAATTTTGTGGCGAGGGCTTGATTGGACGATCGTAGCTGGCGGGAGGGGGTGTAGAAGGATAGTCGCATGTTGAGGCATTCGGGACCTAGTTCGTAGAGGGCTTTGTGTGCGTGGGTGAGGAGACGGAACGTTATTCTCTTGTTGACAGGGAGCCAATGGAGATCTTTCAGGTGGCCGGAAATGTGAGCTTGTCGAGGGATGTCCAATATGAGTCTGGCTGAGGCGTTTTGGATGCGTTGGAGTTTTTTCTGTAGTTTGGCTGTGGTTCCTGCGTAAAGGGTGTTTCCGTAGTCCAGTCGGCTTGTGACAAGTGCGTGGGTGACCGTCTTTCTTGTTTCGGTGGGGATCCATCTGAAGATTTTTTTAAGCATGCGTAGAATGTTGAAGCATGATGATGAGACGGCGTTGACTTGTCTGGTCATCGAGAGGGAGGAGTCCAGGATGAAGCCCAGGTTGCGTGCGTGGTCCGAAGGTATGGGTGCGGTTCCCAGGGCCGGTGGCCACCATGAGTTGTCCCAGGCAGAGGGGGATGACCCTAAGATGAGGACTTCCGTTTTGTCGCAGTTTAGTTTTAAACGGCTATTCTTCATCCACTCGGCTACTTCTTTCATTCCTTCGTGTAAGTTGGTTTTGGCGGTGTTTGGGTCTTTGGTGAGGGAGAGGATCAGCTGGGTGTCGTCTGCATAGGAGATGATGTTGAGGTTGTGTTGGTGTGCGATGGATGCGAGGGGACTCATGTATACGTTGAAGAGGGTGGGACTGAGTGATGATCCTTGTGGTATGCCGCAGATGACTTCGGTGGCCTCTGATTTGAAGGGGGGGGAGGCGGACTCTCTGGGTTCTTCCGGCAAGGAACGATATGATCCATTCCAATGCGTTTCCTTGTATTCTGACGTTGCTGAGGCGTTGTATGAGGGTGCTATGACAGACTGTGTCGAAGGCTGCGGAGAGGTCAAGTAAGATGAGGGCAACTGTTTCTCCGTTCTCCGTCCTGTCTCTGGCAGCAGCGGCCGCTCCCCCACGCTTCCCTGGCCATCGAATACCGTAGCGCTTGGCTGCTTGGTAACGTTTAATTGCTTTGCTCAGACATTGTAAAACGTAGCGCTTTGACATAATTATCGTAGCGCTTGGCTGCTTTGTGACCTAGATTACTCTGCTTGCACAATCCAAAACGTAGCGCTTTTGCCGAGATATCGCAGCGCTGAGCTGCTTAGTGACATTGGAATTGTTTTTATGCATACCTATAAGCGTAGCGCTTACTGCACACTCGCAGCGCGTTAAAAGTGGTGCATGGGTCTTTGATGCTCTGATCGTGCTTCCACACTGTTTGTGAGCCGAATCTCTGTTGGGTGTTCGTGCTGGCTTATTGTAGGAGGGCTTTAATCTTAATTTAATTAGAGCTCCGCTTTGGTTGCTGTGTGGATCCCTGCCTGCTTGCTGACACGCATTCGCCCCGTGTTTTCGTTTGTTTTTGCCTCCATCTTGTGACGGTGCCTCCCGGCCCGTAGCTCCGCCCCGCTCCCACTTCCCAGCTGACCCTCCCTCGCCCCTCCCCCTCCACTATCCACATATGACTGATGTCTCTACGCGCAGCGTTCACGCGCAGCGGTCGCGCCCCATGCGCGCCGAAGGTGCGCCAAAGGTAAGCCCGTCTACGCCCGTCCGCGCCTGGACCGCGCCCAGCGCCAGACCCCCTGGCCCTCGTACCACCCACCCCTCCCGCATTACATACGACGCCTCCACCCTCCTAGCCCTTAACCCCGGCCGACTCTCCAACTGCGCCCAAGCCGCTCCTGGACTCACACATGGACCCTTCACATGCTACTCCTGCAAGTTCGACGGCACCAAGAAAAACTCCTCATCCACGAACACACAACAGATATCTGACTCCAACCACCTAAAATGCATCCTGCTCAACACCCGCTCAGTCCACAGACACGCCATCGACCTCTGGAACCTACTAGACACCATTTCTCCCGACGTCGCCTTCCTAACAGAAACATGGATGAAAGCCTCATCAGCCCCAGACATCACCATCGCCATCCCGGAAGGATACAAGATCATCCGTAAGGACCGCACCGACCAAACAGGAGGAGGCATCGCTATCGTCCATAAGAACTCCATCCGCATCTCAACCAGCTCAGACGTCAACCTTGCCAGCGCCGAACACCTTCACTTCCAAATCCACACCGACCCCAAGACCACACTCAGAGGCACCCTCCTCTACCGACCTCCAGGACCCCGTGCACAATTCAGCGACGATATCACTGACTTTATCACCCCACACGCCCTCCCCTCCGAGGAATACATTCTATTGGGAGACCTCAACTTTCACCTGGAAAAGAGCAAGGACAGCAACGCCACCTCCCTTCTGGACAATCTCGCCAACCTCGGACTCAAACAACTTGTCACTACGCCCACCCACATCGCAGGTCACACACTCGACCCTATCTTCACCTCCAGCAAACATGTCTCCTTCAGTCACACCACAACTCTCCATTGGACGGACCACAGCTGCGTACACTTTATCTACAATAAGACCACAACTCACAACCATCCTAAACCTACTCTGCGAAGAAACTGGAACAAAATCACCATCGACCAGATCTCCTCATCGCTTCTTCAAAACCCCCCTGCCCACTCCTCAAACCCCGACCAAGCAGCCATTAACCTCACCCAATGGCTATCCAACAGCGCCGACATCCTAGCACCGTTGAAAAAACGTCAAATCAAACTAGGCAGCAAAAACGCCTCCTGGTTCAACGATGATCTTAAGAAATCGAAGAAACTCTGTCGCTCCCTCGAGAAGGCCTGGAAAAAAGACCCAAACACCAGCACCAGGGACGCCTTCAAAAACGCCACCCGCATACACCACCAACTAATCCGATCTGCCAAGAAAGCGCATTCAAAGACCGACTAGATAACAACGCCCACAACAGCAAGGAATTATTCAACATCGTCAAAGAATTTACCAACCCCTCAGCCAACTCCAACGACATCACCCCCTCTCAAGCCCTCTGCGACTCCCTAGCTTCGTTCTTCCACAACAAAATCGCAGACATCCACAACAGCTTCGACAACCGACCCGGAGACCAACCCACACAACCTTCTGCTGTACCTTCACCCCCCTTGAACATCCTTAATGACTGGAACCCAATCTCCACTGAGGACACCATCCACCTGATGAACTCCATCCACTCCGGACCCCCCAGAGACCCTTGCCCTCACCACATCTTCAACAAAGCAGACTCCATCATAGCACCACACCTCCGAGACGTCATCAACTGCTCCCTCAACTCCGCCACCTTCCCGGAAAGCTGGAAACACGCAGAACTTAGCGCCCTTCTGAAAAAACCCACAGCGGACCCCACCAAACTCAAAAACTACCGCCCCATCTCGCTCCTTCCATTCCCGGCCAAAGTCATCGAGAAAGCTGTCAACAACCAGCTCGCCGCCTTCCTCGAAACCAACAAATCCCTCGACTCCTCACAGTCCGGCTTCCGAGCCAAACACAGCACGGAGACCGCCCTCATCGCAGCAACAGACGACATTCAAACTCTACTGGACAATGGAGACACAGTCGCCCTCATCCTCCTCGACCTCTCCGCAGCCTTCGACACAGTCTGCCATAGCACCCTTCTACAGCGCCTCAGAAACATCGGAATCCAAGGAAAAGCACTGGAATGGATCACCTCGTTCCTCACCGGAAGAACCCAGAGAGTCCGCCTCCCACCATTCAAGTCAGAGGCCGCTGAAGTCATCTGCGGCGTACCACAAGGATCCTCACTCAGCCCCACCCTCTTCAACGTATACATGAGCCCCCTCGTGGCCATCGCACGCCAACACAACCTCAACATCATCTCCTACGCCGACGACACTCAACTGATCCTCTCACTCACCAAAGACCCTAACACCGCCAAAACCAACCTACATAAAGGAATGAAAGAAGTAGCCGAGTGGATGAAGCACAGCCGTCTGAAACTGAACTCAGACAAAACAGAAGTCCTTATCTTAGGTACCTCCCCCTATGCCTGGGATGACTCTTGGTGGCCAGAGGCCCTTGGAAAAGCACCCATCCCGACGGACCACGCACGGAACCTGGGCGTCATCCTGGACTCCTCACTCTCTATGAACAGACAAGTCAACACCGTTTCATCATCTTGCTTCAACATTCTTCGCATGCTCAAAAAAACATTTCGCTGGATCCCCACCGAAACTAGAAAAACGGTCACCCATGCACTGGTTACAAGCCGCCTGGACTACGGAAACACCCTATACGCCGGTATCACCGCAAAACTCCAGAAAAAACTCCAACGCATACAGAACGCATCAGCCAGACTCATACTAGACATCCCGCGTAAAGACCACATCTCTAGTCACCTGAAAAACCTCCACTGGCTCCCCGTCAATAAGAGGATTACTTTCCGCCTCCTAACCCACGCACACAAAGCACTTTACGAACTTGGACCCGAATGCCTCAACACACGACTTTCCTTCTACACCCCCTCCCGCCAGCTATGATCCTCCAACCAAGCCCTTGCTACCGTACCTCGCATCAACAAAACCACCATGGGAGGTAGATCCTTCTCCTACCTCGCAGCTAAGACCTGGAACTCACTCCCCACTCACCTTCGTCTCACTCAGAACCACCTAGCATTCAGAAAGCAACTTAAAACTTGGATATTCGACAAGTAATTCCCCACCCTTCTTCAAGCGCCTTGAGACCCTCCGGGTATGTAGCGCGCTATATAAATCTTTTGACTTGACTTGACTTGACTCCGTTGTCCAGTAGTGTTCGGATGTCGTCTGTTGCTGCGATGAGGGCGGTTTCGGTGCTGTGTTTGGCTCGGAAGCCGGATTGTGAAGGGTCGAGGGATTTGTTGGATTCGAGGAAGGTGGCGAGCTGACTGTTGACGGCTTTCTCAATGACTTTGGCGGGGAATGGGAGGAGCGAGATGGGGCGGTAGTTCTTAAGTTCGGTGGGGTCTGCTGTGGATTTCTTCAGAAGGGCGCTTATTACGGCATGTTTCCAGATTTCCGGGAAGGTAGCGGAGTTGAAAGAACAGTTGATGACATCGCGGAGATGGGGTGCGATGATGGAGCCTGCTTTGCTGAAAATGTGGTGGGGACATGGGTCGGTTGGCGATCCAGAGTGGATGGAGTTCATCAGGTGGATGGTGTCTTCGGTGGTGATTGGGTTCCAGGCGCAAAGGTTGTTAGAGTGCGGTGTTGGTTCGGAGATGGGTGGAGTGGACTTGTCTTCGGACTGGTTTTCAAAGCTGTTATGTATTTCGGCGATTTTGTTGTGGAAGAAAGAGGATAGAGAGTCGCAGAGGTCTTGGGAGGGAGAAATTTCGTTGGTGCCGGTGGTGGGGTTAGTAAATTCTTTGACAATGTTGAATAGTTCCTTGCTGTTTTGGGCATTGTTGTCAAGTCGATCCTTGAATGCTGATTTCTTGGTGGATCGGATCAGTTGGCGGTGTTTGCGGGTGGCGTTCCTGAAGGTGGTTAGGTTATCAGTGGTTGGGTTTTTTCTCCAGGTTTTCTAGAGAGTACGACAGAACTTCTTGGATTTCTTAAGTTCATCGTTGAACCAGGGGGCTTTTTTGCTACCTTGCTTGATTAGATGGTTTTTCAAGGGTGCTAGTTCGTCGGCGCTGTGGGTGATCCATTGTGTGAGGTTAGTGGCTGCTTGGTTTGGGTCCGATGATTTGGTGGGGGGGTTTTGGTGAAGCGATGTGAAGAGTTGTTCGGTGGTGATTTGGTTCCAATTTCTTCGAGAAATAGGTTGTGGGGGGTTGTGGGTCGTGGACTTTTTGTAGTTGAAGTGAACGCAGCTGTGGTCCGTCCAATGGAGAGCTGTGGTGTGATTGAAGGAGATGTGCTTGCTGGAGGTGAAGATAAGGTCGAGCGTGTGTCCGGCGTAGTGGGTGGGGGTGTCTACAAGTTGTTTGAGTCCGAGATTGGCCAGGTTGTCCAGAAGGGTGGTGATGTTGCTGTCGTTTTTCTTTTCCAGGTGGAAGTTGAGGTCTCCCAGTAGAATGTAGTTCTCGGAGGGGAGGGCATGTGGGCTGATGAAGTCAGTGATGTCTTCGCTGAATTGTGTTCGGGGTCCTGGTGGTCTGTAGATGAGGGTGCCTTGCCTCTGAGTGTGGTTTTGTGGTCGGTGTGAATCTGGAAGTGAAGGTGTTCGGCGGAAGCGAGGTTATCATTGGAACTGGTCGTGATGCGGATGTTGTTCTTATGGACGATGGCGATGCCTCCTCCTGTTTGGTTGGTGCGATCTTTTCGGATGATCTTGTAGGCTTCTGGGATGGCTATGGCAATGTCGGGCGCTGAAGAAGCGTTCATCCATGTTCCTGTGAGGGAGGCGACGTCCAGCGATGTAGTGTCGAGTAGGTTCCAAAGTTCAATGGAGTGTCTGTGGACTGAGCGGGTGTTGATCAGGATGCACTTTAGGTGGTTAGTGTCGGAGCTCTGTTTGGAGTTTGTGGATTTGGTGTGGGTCCTGATGCAGTTGAACTTGCAGGAGCGGCAGGTGAAGGGTCCATGGGTGTGTCCTGGGGCGGCTTGGTAGCAGTCTGGGGGACGGCCGGAGTTGAGTGCTGAGAGGGTAGCGGAGTCGTACGTTATGCGGGTAGAGAGGAGTTTGCGGGGGCCAGGGGGTTTGGCGCTAGGCGCGGTCCAGGCGCGGACGGGCGTAGACGGGCTTACCTTTGGCGCACCTTCGGCGCGCATGGGGCGCGACCGCTGCGCGTGAACGCTGCGTGCAAAAGCATCTGTCATAAGTGGGAAGTAGAGGGGGGTGGGGCAATGGAGGGGCAGCTGGGAGGCGGGAGCGGGGTGGAGGGCCAGGCTGGGAGGCACATTCAACAACAACAAAATGGCAGCGAGCCAACAGCCAAACACGGCTATACAGTGACCCCAAATCGCTATGCAAAGGCACAAATTAGACACAAAGGAACAAATTGAACACGCAGGTAAGGCAGCAAAGCACAATCGAGTAAATAATGAAAGCGCAGCTCAATAGTAAAGCGCTACGATACAACAACTCCCAGCAGTGCCCAACAGTATGGGGGTGGGTGCAGAGGACTCCCAGCAGTGCCCAGACATATGAGTGGTGGGTGGATATGACTCCCAGCGGTGCCCAACAGTATGGGGGTGGGTGGATCTGACTCCCAGCAGTGCCCAGACATATGAGAGGTGGGTGGATATGACTCCCAGCAGTGCCCAGACATATGAGGGGTGGGTGGATATGACTCCCAGCAGTGCCCAACAGTATGGGGGTGCCTGCAGAGGACTCCCAGCAGTGCCCAGACATATGAGGGGTGGGTGGATATGACTCCCAGCAGTGCCCAAAAGTATGGGGGTGGATGCATATGATTCCCAGCAGTGCCCACCAGTAGGGGGTTGGGTGGATTTGACTCCCAGCAGTGCCTAGACATATGAGTGTTGGGTGCAGAGGACTCCCAGCAGTGCCCCACAGTATGGGTGTGGGTGCAGAGGACTCCCAGCAGTGCCCAACAGTATGGGGGTGGGTGGAGAGGACTCCCAACAGTGCCCAGACATATGAGGGGTGGGTGGATATGACTCCCAGCAGTGCCCAACAGTAAGGGGGTGGGTGGATATGACTCCCAGCAGTGCCCAGGCGTTTGAGTGTTGGGTGCAGAGGACCCACAGCAGTGCCCAGACATATGAGGGGTTTGTGGATATAACTCCCAGCAGTGCCCAACAGTATGGGAGTGGGTGCAGAGGACTCCTAGCAGTGCCCAAACATATGAGGGGTGGGTGGATATGACTTCCAGCAGTGCCCAGACATATGAGGGGTGGGTGGATATGACTCCCAGCAGTGCCCAACAGTATGGGGGTGGATGCAGAGGACTCCCAGCAGTTCCCATGACATTAGAGTGGTGGGTGGATATGACTCCCAGCAGTGCCCAACAGTATGGGGGTGGGTGGATATAACTCCCAGCAGTTCCCAGACATATGAGGGGTGGGTGGATATGACTCCCACCAGTGCCCAACATTATGGGGGTGGGTGGATATGACTCCCTGCAGTGCCCAGTCATATGAGGGGTGGGTGGATATGACTCCCAGCAGTGCCTAATAGTATGGGGGTGGGTGGATATGACTCCCAGCAGTGCCCAGACATTTGAGTGGTGGGTGCAGAGGACTCCCAGCAGTGCCCAACAGTATGGGGGTGGGTGTAGAGGACTCCCAGCAGTGCCCAGACATATGAGGGGTGGGTGGATATGACTCCCAGCAGTGCCCAGACATATTAGGGGTGGGTGGATAGGACTCCCAGCAGTGCCCAGACATATGAGTGGTGGGTGGATATGACTCCCAGCAGTGCCCAACAGTATGGGGGTGGGTGGATATGACTCCCAGCAGTGCCCAGACATATGAGTGGTGGGTGCAGAGGATTCCCAGCAGTGCCCAGACATATGAGGGGTGGGTGGATATGACTTCCAGCAGTGCCCAACAGTATGGGGGTGGGTGGATATGACTCCCAGCAGAGCCCAGACATATGAGTGGTGGGTGGATATGACTCCCAGCAGTGCCCAACAGTATGGGGGTGGTTGCAGAGGACTCCCAGAAGTGCCCAGATATATGTGTGGTGGGTGCAGAGGACTCCCAGCAGTGCCTAGACATACGAGCGGTGGGTGGATATGACTCCCACCAGTGCCCAACAGTATGGGGGTGGTTGCAGAGGACTCCCAGCAGTGCCCAAACATATGAGTGGTGGGTGCAGAGGACTCCCAGCTGTGCCCAGACATATGGGTGGTGGGTGGATATGACTCCCAGCAGTGCCCAACAGTATGGGGGTGGGTGGATCTGACTCCCAGCAGTGCCCAGACATATGAGGGGTGGGTGGATATGACTCCCAGCAGTGCCAATACATATGAGGGGTGGGTGGATATGACTCCCAGCAGTGCCCAACAGTATGGGGGTGGGTGGATATGACTCCCAGCAGTGCCCAGGCATATGAGTGATGGGTGCACAGTACGCCCAGCAGTGCCCAACAGTATGGGGGTGGGTGCAGAGGACTCCCATCACTGCCCAGACATATCAGTGGTGGGTGGATATGAGTCCAGCAGTGCCCAACAGTATGGGGTGGGTGCAGAGGACTCCCAGCAGTGCCCAGACATATGAGTGGTGGGTGCAGAGGACTCTCAGCAGTGCCCAGACATATGAGTGGTGGGTGGATATGACTCCCAGCAGTGCCCAACAGTATGGGGGCGGTTGGATATGACTCCCAGCAGTGCCCAGAACTATGAGTGGTGGGTGCAGAGGACTCCCAGCAGTGCCCAACAGTATGGGGGTGAGTGCAGAGGACTCCCAGCAGTGACCAGACATATGAGTGGTGGGTGAATATGACTCCCAGCAGTGCCCAACAGTATGGGGTGGGTGCAGAGGACTCCCAGCAGTGCCCAGACATATGAGTGGTGGGGGCAGAGGACTCCCAGCAGTGCCCAGACATATGTGCGGTGGGTGGATATGGCTCCCAGCAGCGCCCAACAGTATGGAGGTGGGTGGATCTGACTCCCATCAGTGCCCAGACACATGAGGGATGGGTGGATATGACTCCCAGCAGTGCCAAGACATATAAGGGGTGGGTGGATATGACTCCCAGCAGTGCCCAACAGTATGGGGGTGGGTGGATATGACTCCCAGCAGTGCCCAGACATATGAGTGGTGGGTGCAGAGGACTCCCAGCAGTGCCCAACCGTATGGGGGTGGGTGCAGAGAACTCCCAGCAGTGCCCAGACATATGAGTGGTGGGTGGATATGACTCCCAGCAGTGCCCAACAGTATAGGGATGGGTGCAGAGGACTCCCAGCAGTGCCCAGACATGTGAGTGGTGGGTGCAGAGGACTCCCAGCAGTGCCCAGACATATGAGTGGTGGGTGGATAGGACTCCCAGCAGTGTCCAACAGTATCGGGGTGGGTGGATCTGACTCCCAGCAGTGCCCGGACATATGACAGGTGGGTGGATATGACTCCCTGCACTGCCCAGACATATGAGGGGTAGGTGGATATGACTCCCAGCAGCGCCCAACAGTATGGGGTGGGTGCAGAAGACTCCCAGCAGTACCCAGGCATATGAGTGGTGGGTGGATATGACTCCCATTAGTGCCCAACAGTATGGGGGTAGATATGACACACAGCAGTGCCCAGACATATGAGTGGTGGGTGCAGAGGACTCCCAGCAGTGCCCAACAGTATGGGGTGGGTGCAGAGGGTGCCCAGCAGTGCCCAGACATATGAGTTGTGGGTGGATAGGTCTCCCAGCAGTGCCCAGCAGTGTGGAGGTGGGTGCAGAGGACTCCCAGCAGTGCCCAGACATATGAGTGGTGGGTGCAGAGGACTCCCAGCAGTGCCCACACATATGAGGGGTAGGTGGATATGACTCCCAGCAGTGCCCAACAGTATGGGGGTGGGTGCAGAGGACTCCCATCAGTGCCCAGACATAGGAGAGGTGGGTGGATATGACTCCCAGCAGTGCCCAGACATATGAGGGGTGGGTGGATATGACTCCCAGCAGTGCCCAGACATATGAGGGGTAGGTGGATATAACTCCCAGCAGTGCCCAGACATATGAGGGGTGGGTGGATATGACTCCCAGCAGTGCTGCACAGTGTAGGGGTGGGTGCAGAGGACTACTAGCAGTACCCAGACATATGAGGGGTGGGTGGATATGACTCCCAGCAGTGCCGACAGTATGGGGGTGGGTGCAGAGGACTCCCAGCAGTGCCCAGACATATGAGGGGTGGGTGGATAGGACTACCAGCAGTGCCCAAACATATGAGGGGTGGGTGGATATGACTCCCAGCAGTGCCCAGCAGTATGGGGGTGGGTTGGGTCTGACTCCCAGCAGTGCCCAGACATATGAGGGGTAGGTGGATATGACTCCCAGCAGTGCCCAGACATATGAGGGGTGGGTGGATATGACTCCCAGCAGTGCACAACAGTATGCTGGATACATCATCATCAGCATACCACAACTACATGGGGTATGTGCACATCCCTAACTTGTGACTATAATGATAGTGCCATAGCAATACATCACGAACAGCAGTGTCCCACTCCCTGGAGGATGGATTACTTTCGTACACCGCGTGATGCACCACATGTGGGTGATGATGTCAAAAATACACATGCATACCCGCCTATGGAGGCTGCAGGCGAAATACACACCCTACCATCATGACACAATAGTGTATAGTCATGTAACAGCCTACCAAACAAAGAGAGCGAAAGGGAACACACACTGTCACGCACATTCCAGGATTGATAGGAATGTCCAACTGGTGGTCAGACCACCAAGATGTAGTCTCTCATGGAGGGAATAGGGTTGAAACCCCTCAGATACAAGAAACAAAATTGGGAGCCATGTGCCCAAATACCCTGCATGACAATTCCCAACATAGGGGTAGGCTGTGATTACACACATGCATAGTGGTGAAAAGGGTGAATGTGTCCATGAAGGCATTTGTACATCCTCAAAACACAAGTATAGTGAGTTGCAAGCATGGCACAGACGAATGAGCAGTAGACATCTGTGAGCAGACATGGCCATTGTTGAAGGGAACCGTCACCAAAAAAGGAAATGTGCACACATGCCAGCACAACAATTGTGCAACTGTCTGCAGTGAAGATGTCAGGTGCCACAGAGGAAAGAACACTCCTTGGGACAATGTCTCTAGCCAAACTGAACACACACAATCAATGATTAATTGCAGAGACATTGTGATGGCACACATATACCATGGTCCACCTCATGACCATCAACAAAAAACATCTTTCAGAACCCCAAAAACATTACCAGACACCAACTCCAGGTCTCTCATCACCAACATCAAGTACATGAAATGCAATAGTGTTGAACATAAAATGAAAGGCTTTATTCAGCTGCAACAAATAATAAGTGCAAAAATGAGTCTCTGCTCAAATACGGCCAATGACCAGTCCAGATAAATGTCCTTGTAGGGGAATGTTGTGTAGGCCGTCTACCCCAACTTGCCTGCACATGGACTATTTAAGGGGATGTAGACCCTTGGGGGCATCATCGGCGGCAGGACCAGGCACCGCAGGGAGAGGAGTGGGAAGGGTAGGTGTGGTGGGTGCAGGGGTGGACGTATGCAGCAGCCAAAAGGTGAACAGATACTCAGCGCTGCCCACTGCTGCCAGTTCCTCCAGACCAACCCCTGCACCCGAGGAAACTATGGGAGTGGAGGTAGAGGGCTGTGAGGGTTGCGGACTGTGACTGTGGCTGCGTGTCTGCGGTCTAATTCCAGTCCCTGTGGGTGTGCCTGCAGCCCCCTGAGTGTGCATACCAGGAGGTATGCGCTTTGACTTTTGTGGGGGTGTGCTGCCTGTGGCCGTTGGTGTGCGTGATCGTGTCTTCCTGCGTGTGCCTTGAACAGGTATGGGAGAGGGGAGTGTGGATGGGTCTGAAGGAGGGGGGGGGTGCGGACCGCTGCAGGAGGGAAACTGCTGCTGGCAGTCATGAATCCATGGACTGCATAATCCGACGTTTTTTCAGACATCGTAGCTGACATGCCCTCTATGAACGACAACAACTGTGTCAGGATTCAAGTGTGGCCATGGAGAACATTCAGCATCGATGTCTGACCAACCTGAATCTGGCGGAGTAAGTCCACAGACTCCGCACTGAGGCCAGCAGGGGAGACAGGGGCAGGGGCTGCGGTGCCAGGGCCGAAGGAGACATGGGGGGGGCTGCACGGAGAGAAGGGACCGGAGAAACTGGGAGGGTGGAGATGGTTCTGGAGGAGGCGGGGACAGACACCGGGATGCTGCCAGGGGTTGCTGCATATTCCCCCTCCTCCTGGGAGTCAGAATCGGATCCATCGGCGTGGTAGGATGTGTTGCCTTCCAACAGGTCCGCAGACTGACTCCCCTCACTCTCCGTGCCACTGGCTCCCTCCGACTCCTCAGCGCTGGTGGCACTGTGGCTGGGTCCCTCCTCCAGGTCCATGCAGCTGTCTCCTCCTGTTTCGGGTGATGATGCAGTGGGCAAGGAGAAGAAACAGAAATGCATCAGTCCCCTATATACATCTGACACATGGGCACAAAACCATCAATAGGTCACAGGGCAAATCATGCCATGCATCATGAGTAACAGCCAGATAACTTGTGGAGAAGTGTGGCTCATTGGTTAGAAGTGGCAGACCCTGATGCAGAGGTCTGACCCGGGACCAGGGTTCAATTCCCGACGCGGCAGGGTCTTGGGCTCAATGTCCACGGACTCGATAATTCTCGCCTCGGTGCCTACTCTAATCATGGGTCCCACTCTGCAACTCTGGGCAATAGCTTCCTTAATCTCCACAACGGCCCCGAAAGCGCTGGGATGCCTGGCTTCACCTTGGGGGTGCCCAGTAGGGGGCATCTCACAGGGAAAGCCAGGAAGGGTTCCACAGCGGTATACAGAGCCAGGATGCCTGAAAGGTGATAGTGCGCTTTACAAGTATACATACATTTACATTTACATAACTCTGCACATCTTTGAGCATTGTACTGCCCAGTTGGTATACACACAATGCTACTTGGACACAAGGATACAAAGAACACACCAGGCCACAACTTGAATGAGAAATACCCAGAGAAGCTAGTGTTTGTTTACAGGAGAGCAGATCAATACAATGAAGTGATGCCACCTGTTGTTCACCAAGAAAGAAACAGTAGTGGTGCCCCTCAGGGCAAACTAACCCACCTCACTCACCAAGGTGTCACCACACTCAGAGCCCTGTAAGTACTTTGGTCAAAAATGTAATTCAAATAAATGTTGGTACCTTGGGACTCACAAACCTTTACACAATCGACATGTATTGAATGTGGTAATTTGCCTTTTTGTGAAAAGAACACTTATGTGCCTGCATGAAAGATGTCTCACAAGGAAATGCACACTAAAACACATTTCCACATTAATTGAAAAAGCTGGCACACTTCTAAATAAAACTCTATTAGAAACAAATGGCGTTGCAGATTGTCCATATACATGATCCAACGGAGGTCTTGATGTCTTGACACTCCTTAGTTTGTATAATCGACTACAAAGGACTTTCAAGACCCTAAGACCACTGTGGGAACATGTATATGGAGATCAAGGCATACCATTTATCGCTAACACTGCCTCTTTGAAATGGTGCCAGCGTCTTACATTAAAGTGGAAATGTCATTTTGTGTGCACTACTTTGTGAGATATCTATCATGCAGGCACATAAGTGTCACTTACAGAATTTGTCATATTAACACATTCTAAACATGATCAACTCTTAACAAGTGTTGTGAGTGCCAAAGTACAATCATTTATGTGACACAACTTGAATTATGTCAGTCCTCACATGGGCATCCATTCCCTGATGACACAGTTGCTTGCACATAAAACCTACTGGCTGTCATGTGGAGTGGCACACATGTCTCAACTCAGGACAATGCTTAAGCTAGTGGGCCTGCAATTGTAATGAAGAAAATCATTGCTGCATTGTGGACACACCCTTATCCCCAGGCAAAATGTTGACACAGATGTATGCACACAAATACAAAACAGCATTCCATCTGAACTACATACATGTGGCTAAAATGTATGAGTCTGAATCATGTCTGGAACAAAACAACATAGGCTGCAAAGCTCCACATGAAATCACTGGCCACCATCACAGGGGCAGTGCATGGTGAATCCCTGTTCAGCCAATTCTCACCCACAGCTCAGACCTGGCAAGGCTAAATCAGGCGGGCCCATGTAGACCTCTCCCGCCCAACACCCCCATACCTCAGTCAATGTGATTAATACAGCTCAAGAAGTGAGACCTCTGAATCGGGGTAACAGAAACTATGCAGCAACAATTCCAAAAGTAACCCAACATTAACTCGTTGGGCTGGCAAAACATATTTGTTATGTTATTATGTTATGTCTTCTTTTATAGCGCTCGAATCACCGTGAGGCATCTCAGCGCTTGCTTTGGGAACCCGTCCTGGCTTTTTCCCTGTGAGATAACCCGTACTGAGCAGCCCCAAGGTGAAAGCCAGGCATCTCGCCGCGGGGGCCGTAGTGGAGATTAAGCAAGCTAATGCCCAGAGTTGCAGAGTGTGAACCCGTGATTCGAGTAGGCACCGGAGCAGGAATTATCGAGTCCGTGGACATTTGGGCTCAAGACCCTGCCGCGTCGGGAATTGAACCCTGGTCCCGGGTCTTGACACTCCTCTGCTTCAGGGTCTGCCTCCTCTAACCAGTGAGCCATACTTCTCCACTACAAACAACCATCAACAGATTGTTGTGAATAGGCACACAGGCACTGCCCAGTGTGAGTACGCACTAGCCAAATGTTGTATCCCTGTCCAGTGGACACATGTAGCAGACACAGGAAAAATACAAACGATGCCAGGGGCCAATGCCACAGAGGCAGACCCATGCTGAACCCACATAGAATGGGCACAGTGTTGGATGACACACATGGTTAGGAGGCCAGGGTGTCTCAGGGGACTGTAGTGGGCACACTGTTCTGTGGGTCTGGAATGAGCTGACTGTACCATGAGCAACCGTCATGGCACCATGCATATCTCCCACTGATGTACATCATGTCTGAGGACACTACATACGTCATGCATGCTGCAAGGGTGTGCAGTTGAAACCTTACACTCCTATGTTGAGAGTCATCATCAGTGCCAACAAATATGAGCAGGTCATGGCACAGGCAAGGTCCCAACGCATGTCACAGACCACCCTCCCACATGATGTGGAAATCAATGTGCAGTCTGATTTTCTTTCACCCTAGATGAACATGTGCAAATGTGGTTACACACAGACCAGGTGACACATGTTAAGGAGGGGAAGGGATGAAAATGAGCACCAGGTGACTATGGGGAGCTGAAAAGGCACTGCACATATAACCTGTCTGAGCAGACACCCCAACTGTGGGAGTGTAGCCAGGCTTCGAAGCACTTCAAAAAGCAGGTGACACACAACACAACAAACAGCCAGGTACCTACCCCCTCCTTGCTGCTGGCTCTCCTCCAACTGCCCATGGAGGTCTGGAAACACCACCGCCAGGACACGGAGCATGTGGGGGGTCAGGTGACGGCGTCCACCATGCCGGCGTGAAGGCGACAGTTTCAGCTGGACCCGGGCGATACGCCGGGTCCAGCAGCGGATGTCCTGCCACCTCTTCTGCATGTTCTGCAGGCGCTGGCGAGTGTCCCCCGCAGACCTGACAGCCCTGACGATGTCCCGCCAGATTTCCCCCTTCTCCTGGGCAGTTACCTGTCAGGAAGACACAGTGAAACAACATCAGTACACCTGCTCCATGTCCCTTGAGACACACACTTGCACATCTTTTATAATGTGAACAGGGCATAGGATGCTGACAGGACTTGCATCATTGTCCATGTGAATTTAGCCTGTGTGCAAGCCCCATTGAACTACATGGCATTGGAAGCCCACAGATGGTGTGACGGGTGCAACATACTCACTGATCATGGCACACACTGGGCAACACATGCAACTGCAGGGTGTGGGACAGCACGTGCCAAGCAGTCACATATCCCACTCCACTGTAGAAGCCTCAGCAGACCAGACAGACACGCCCTGGCACAGAGCACTCACCTGTCACTGACAACAGCGGATACAACCCTCCCTTTGCACATGTATCTCTTGTCACTGGGGTGTCACAGGTGTCGTGCTAGCTTTGCAAGTCAGGCACACAGCACTGCTTACTTGTCACATCAGATGGGGAGAGCTGCTGCATACGCCATGCAGTACTGGTACAACACATCACATACACACTCACCCACATGACAAGGCACATTCACACACAGTAATGTCCATGAGGTTGTACACATCCTTTGGACAATCTCACCACAGGTCCCCTCAAGTCATAAACATCTGTGAGTACAGTCACCTGTCACTCCGGGAGACCACTGTTCCACCTCAGGACATTAGGAAATAAGGCCACCAAGGTCTGGCACGGCTGAATGTGTCATTCACTATGCAGTGAATGTCACAGTAAGCACAATGCATGAGAGGAGGGAACACACATGAACTACATCATGCTCTGCATGAGAGACACCAACATGTACACCCCCTGGGACTCACTCCAAACCACATTGCATGTCTGTCCCACCAATACACAATGCCTGTTGTGACACTCACACAACAGGTGCACAGTCAAAGGTTGTGGAGTCAGCACTCACCTGCTCCCCTGTTCTCCCATACAGCTTTCTGTACTGTGGTAGGAGGCTGTCCAGTAGGGCCTGGTTTTCCTCATCAGTGAAGGCTGGGGCCCTCTCCATAGTACGAGCCATGAAATGCCAGAGGATGCAGAGACAGCAGCAATGTGGTCCACTCCAATGTTGTGCAGGCAAGTGCCCTCTCAGGGCTTCATGCTGCCTTAATCTGTGGTGCTGAGGGGCTTTCAGTTCGAGGAGTACAGAGTGATAGGTCAGATTAGTTCGCATCATACGTGACATCCACACATGTGTACGGTGCGTTTCACGCGCTCGCGTATGGCACCATTGCAATAGTGATACGATGCGCACACACGCCCAGAATGTAGGGGTACGGTGCGCTCGCGTATGGCACGATTACAATAGTGGTACGATGCGCATACACGCCTGGAATGTAGGGGTACGGTGCGCTCGCGTATGGCACGATTACAATAGTGATACGATGCGCGCACACGCCCGGAATGTAGGGGAATGGTGCGCTCGCGTATGGCACAATTACAATATTGATACGATGGGCGCACACGCCCGGAATGTAGGGGTACGGTTCGCTCGTGTATGGCACGATTACAATAGTGATACTATGCGCACAAACGCCCGGAATGTAGGGGTACGGTGCGCTCGCGTATGGCACGATTACAATAGTGATACGATGCGCACACACGCCCGGAATGTAGGGGTACGGTGCAAGGGTATGATGCGTTTCACACGGTGCATTTCACATGCTGATGCCAATGCAGGGGTACAGTGCGTTTCACTCAGTGCGTTACACACGTTGATGCCAATGCAAGGGTACGGTGCGTTTCACATGCTGATGCCAATGCAGGGGTACGGTGCGTTTCACATGCTGATGCCAATGCAGGGGTACGGTGCATTTCACATGGTGCGTTTCACATGCTGATGCCAATGCAGGGGTACGGTGTATTTCACACAATGCGTTTCACACGCTGATGCCAATGCAGGGGTATGGTTATGAGAGGAGGGGTTTGCGATTTGCGTCTCCGTCTGCTGCACTGCATTAATGAGGAAACATTCCTCGCAAATAGAGTCATTTTATCATGTTTCATCCTATTGATCCATGTTCATCCATAAACTTTTCGTCATTTTCATGCTTCGTATATATTTCAAAAGTAAATCACTCCAGAGGCAGCCAGGTGGAACTTGAATGTTTTAATTTGCATTTTCAAATATCTAATGTTGCCGAAGCTTTACCACAGACATGTGCTTTCAACATCCTGTCGAACAACCAGTGTCAAAACCCAATGCATTTCGAACTTAATGTTAGTTCTTCCTCAGGGCTACTGGAAAAAATAGATACAGGGCCACATAAACAGATATTCAAAAAATGAAAATTTCATAATATTAAAACATACAATGAATTTCCCGATACTCCATCCTATCCTGCTATCCGTACACCTAAGTTTATCAACGTCCTTTAATGCCCCACAATAACCGTTTCCCGATGTTTTTATGAATCACACGCTATCTACTACTTCCCCCTTTAAAAACCTAAACTAACCCTCATGACATGCTAAAGACTCGATCCGAATGGTTTACTCTCCCCACACCCCTGGCTGGTCCTATATTAAATGCCACTTCGTGAAGTTATAAAATCTACCTGATTTCAATAAAAGCCAGTGGCTTATAGCGAGTCTGCTCTCCGATGTACCATGAGCCTAGCCAGAGCTACCATCAGCCTAAGTTTTCCCTTCAAACTTGTCCTTAATAACCTCCATATTTTGCAAATTAGTTCCTTAATTAGCATCACGTGATTCTTGACGGTCTCCGTGTGTTCTCTTTGGCAAGCAACCTCGCAGGAAAACTACCCTTCCCATCATACACTATAAAAATTATGCTTAAACGGACGTGTACAATCACTGCCAGCACAATCCTATTGTAAATAAAATCATTATAACAAACAGATTACAAATTAACATAATCGGCTTTAAACTAAGTGAATACCTGCATATAAACAATGACTAGCAAGTACAATCGATTATCATCAAGAAACAGTGCAATTTCAAACAGGCAATGTGCTACTAAACGGAAATAAATTAAATATGGTCCTCGTTCACTGTTGTCATTTGTATTACGTTCGAGCATTAAGCTGCCTCGGTATGGTGCATTTCACACGGTGCGTTTCACACACTGATGCCAATGCAGGGGTACGGTTCGCACAAGGCTGTCTATCAAGTACTTGTCATTGCATACTTTGATGTGCAGGCCCTAGGTGTGGCAGCCAGTGACATAGCACAGGGCATCAAATCTTGTTGCACAATCGATGTGTGATTACCTGTGGACACCTGTCATGTGTGATGGGGTAGTATGTGGCACACATCACCTTGACACTTGTCACATGTGACTCATTTGTCCGATTTTGTCATGCACAGCAACACTGGGATGGCACAGTTATCACTACCGGCACCTGTCTCCTGATGCCAGGGACTGGGGCACTTTCTCAACTGACATGTCACGCTCAGTATGACCCTATGTGACTATGTCAGGTGTGTGTCATGTGTAACATTGAGCTTGCTGTTTGTGTTCCGTAAACTGTATCTGCCTTTGGTGCATATTACATGGGTCTGTGTTGAGATGGCAATGGTTTCACATCTACGCACATCATGCCACATGTGTATTCCCACGGCATCAGACATCATATTTCCGCAGGCATACATGTCTGCATTGTGACAACGGCTGTGTTGTTTTGTTGTCACGTGTACACCTTAATTGTGGAGAAGTGTGGCTCACGGTGTAGAGCAGGCAGACCCGGAAGCTGTGGTCAGACCCGGGACCAGGGTTCAATTCCCGACGCGGCAGGGTCTTGAGCTCAAATGTCCACGGACTCGATAATTCTCGCTTCGGTACCTGCTCTAATCATGGGTTCTCACTCTGCAACTCTGGGCATTAAGCTTGCTTAATCTCCACAACGGCCCCCCTGCGGCGGGATGCCTGGCTTTCACCTTGGGGATGCCCTGTAGGGGCTATCTCACAGGGAAAAGCCAGGACGGGTTCCCAAGGCAAGCGCCGGGAAACCTCCGGGTAGCTGTGCGCTCAATAAATGCAATAATAATAATAATCCCAATGAGTTTGCTATGTACATTTGACATTCCATGTGACCTGTGCGTGTGCCTTGCAGTCAGCTGTCTGGATGGGATGACAACCTTCCACTGCAGGTATTGTGACATGTGTCACTTGGTGATATCTCGGGCTATTCACTCAGACCAGCTCAGCAGCTCATTTCAGGGCATGTCATGTTGATTTGTCAATCAACGGTGTGTCTAGCTTTTCGTAGGAGTGCCAGCAAGCTGGCATATGTGTCCTGGATGTATTGCACATGCCAGACTCCATAATGACCTGATGTCTAGTAGCAGTTTTGCATGTGCTATGTACATTGCCATTGATGTTGGCTGACTGTTAATCTACATTTTTCCCAAATATATCCTGCAGGGCACCGTCTCTACCAAGGCCATTCCCAGACTGGGCTACCATGAGGGAACGTGCCTGCATCAGACGTTACAGATTCGCTCAACAGTTGATTCAGGAGTTGACAAACAAACCACATCTCCAACCGCAACACAGGTATCCTACTGCGCTGACCCCCAAGATAAAGGTGATGGCAGCCCTTCATTTTTTTGCTACCAGTACGTTTCAATTAACCATAGCTGATGTAGGTGAAATGTCACAGACGATGTTCAGCCGTGTCCTGAGTGATGTTTTGGCAGCCATGTTGGAGCACATTGATGAATTCATCAAATTTCCGACTCCTGAAAAGTTGAGATATGTCATGGGTGATTTCTATTCTGTGGGAGGGATGCCACATGTCATTGGGTCCATTGATACGACACATGTGGCTTTTGGTGCTACCACAGGCACAGGAGCAGGCATACCGCAACCGTAAACATTATCATTCAATAAATGCCCTTGTGGTGTGTCTTGCTAACATGCTGATTTCCCACTTTTGTGCACGTTTTCCAGGATCCGCACACAATGCATTCATTGTGAGGCGTAGCAGGGTGCCACAAATGATGCTGCAACTGCGCAACGAGCGGGCATGTCTTGTTGGTGGGATAACTCTGTTTGTCCTGTGTGTTTCAGTATCTTTTGCTCTGATGGCATCTCCTGACCCACTTATTTACATGATGTCTCTATGTAGGGGACTCGGGACATCCCAACATGCCATGGCTAATGACACCTCTCGCAACCCAAGAACAGCTGCAGATCAGCGGTACAAAAATGCACACGGGCAGACCAGGCGAGTGATTGAGAGGACGTTTGGCCTCCTGAAGAGCCGATTCCGGTGCCTCGATAAGACCGGCGGATCCTTCCAATATGCACCGGGCAAGGTCTGTAAGATCTTCATCATGTGCTGCATGCTGCACAACATGGCAGTTGAGAGGGAAGTGCCACTCATCCTGAGGAGCAGGAACATCTACCCGTTGAGGATCAAGGGCTTGGTCACGATGCAAGTGATGAGGAGGATGATATCTGGATTCAGCTTATACTCAACTTCTCATAATTGTGAGTCACTGAGAATGAGTGGGCAAGCTTGGAGCATTGAGTGGCATGTGTTGCAATGTGTGTGTCCAGCTGACTGTATGAAAAGTGACTTTGATGTGTGTTCTGATGTGTCACACAATTGCTGATGGCATGCCACACAGTAATGCGCAATGACTTTCCTTGAAATTTGCATGTGTCCTACATTGTTCCTGTTTCGTAACTGACCATGTCTTTTGCAAAGATTTTTACAAGTGCACTCTTGTGTTTCTGTCATTCCCAGGTTGCTGTGCCTGTTGTCTGTTTGTGTCATCTTATTCCTCCTGCTATTCATCATGATGATTGCTACGTGGGCTGAATCAGCGTTCCATGCACGGACATGTGTAAATGTTGTTTCGGGTAAGAGATCCAAACAGGCTGTTTGGTGTTGGTACGGTTTGGGATTGTGTGAGAACTGTTTCTGAGCATATTGTAATATCATGCATACATGTCTCATCACCATGGATCAACTTACATGTTGCATCACTCCCATGACATGCCAGTCACCCTTCTTGACAGTCATCTGTAGTGGAGTGTGGACTCTGGTGAAGGCATCAATGTTTGTAAATCTTGCCCCTGACACATTGTGTATACCATGGCTTGACATTGTGTGGAACATCACAACAACAGGCTCTATGGGGAATTGCAGCCTCGCTGTGTGCAGCAGGATGTGTTTGGCTCATCCACTTAATACTGTGTGCCAGTACATTTTGTTTTCCAACAACCATGTTGTGAAGGTGTGGGCCAGCGTATTTCCCACATGTTCTGTTAACTGTCCTGTGAGTCTGTTCGTATGGATGCATTACCCTTTGTGCCAGTATGTCATGTCACTGTCAAGTCGCTTACTCTGGGCCAGTGGAGAACACTGCTTTGCAAGCCTTCTCGGTAAGTGGCAAAGAAATTTGTATTCCCATGAAGCCAAGAACGTTGCGCTGATGATGTCACACTGTAGCAAATGTGAACGCTTCTGTGGCATCACTCGGGTGCCGTTAATTCCAGGATTCTCTTGTGGCGCGCTGCATATCCTGGTCACGGAAGGGGTGCTTTTGTACCATCCTCATCATTACTCTCTGTTGAGTTCAGGCCCAGCAGCTTGTTCTATTTGGCATTTCAAAGCCCAGTTGGACAGTCCTGAAGAAAGCTGGAGACTCTTACTCCGTAAAGCTGAAACATGTTGACCACACTGCACAGCGCCAATACATAGTTATATTTTCAAACTATTAGGCGTATTTTAATCTTAACACTAGGACAGTTCCTATTAAACATATTTTCTGTACTAGTAGTTAATTCTAATTTCACACACTTTTTTCACTGAGCACTGCACAACTATCAGCACCATTCGAAATACACTGTGGCTAGAAGGTTACCTTGGTCATCCATCTCTGCACCATCATTAGATGGGATTGGGCGAGATCTGGATTTACCATCCGTATCCCACATGATGAGATTCCGCCACAATGGTGGGCTGATGGGAGTTTCTTCAGCCTAGTGTAATTAATTCTATCCACGCCCTCGCTTGTTACGTGTTTACAGAACAGCACACTCTATGACTATACACCTCTTTTTTGATTATTGATATTATGGTTCGGGTTGTGAGGTGTGATGGTCAATAAACCAACCCATTTAGACCCCCCTAGTTTTCTATGTTTGTGTATTTTAGAGCAACTTCGGTTGCGGGTCTTTTTCTATACTAATCAAGAAAAAAATGTCTTGGTTATAGCTCACTTAGTTGATCTCTTTGCTTTGGCATCTCTTGAACTTAGACATGGCTGACTTTGCTGGTCTAGCTTTTGATGATGAGTTTCTCAATTCCATCTTAGCAGAAAATCCTTGTATTCTGGACTCCATACCGGAAGCCCCAGGTGCAGTAAAAGATGACTGGCCTACTTTGCTTAAACTTAGGAAAACACATTCCCGGATTATCGTCCATGGGCTTATCATGGCAGAGTATTTGCGTGGCAAATGTGCCCCGACAGGGTTAATTGTCACTAATGCACCTAGATTATTCTTGACTGATAAAGAATTTTTACGCAATTGGTCCCTCATAGCGTGGAGATGCACGCGTGATTGGTTGCTCTTGATTATAAGTTCTGCTAAGAGAATAGTAGATACTATCTTAATCGAGATACAGACTCTAGAAGGACAAATTAAGGCAACCTGTAGTACACTTTTTAAGAAACGTCTAGACGAGACAAACAAGACCAACAAAGATTACAAAGATAACATACTGTATAGTAAGATCGATAAATTTAAGAAAGATCTAGCCCGCTTCTCAATGGTTAAAATTTACCCATACACCAGTGACGATTACGTAGCACCAGCAACTAACACCAAAGGAAGCAGATACGGGTCTAACTACTCGACATCTGGCACAGATTCCAGTGACTCAGATAGTACCAACTCAATGGGAGGACAAACCCGGGGTGGTCAACAACAACGCTCTTTCAGACGAGGTAATAGGCAGAGAGATGGGATGCAAGGAAATTATCCAGGCAATTACCAGAACCCTGGCCCATGGTGGCCTCCGGTTCCCTGGGGCTTTCAACCCCCTCATTTTGCACCACATATGTCTCCCTATACTCAGCACCCTCAGTTCTTTCCTGATCCGTCTTTTTTAGGACGGGGCCGTGGATCCAACCGCGGGAAAAGAAGAGGACAACAAACCGTACAGTGGGAGACAGATCCCACGTTTCCCAACACGCGGAGCAGGAGGGCAGCACAACAGAGCACCAGCTCAGAAGCGAGCGGAACTTAACCGTTAATCTAAGCTCCTGTGTTCTCACTTCAGCTGAACTAGCCGTCCTGGAGAGAGGACTAGGTTTTGTCCCGACTAATACGGGCGATCCTTTTCAATTGAGGATCGAGCTCAAAAAGTTCTACAGGAAAATACGCCTTCATTTCTTTTTCAAAGATAAACCTGATACAGATACTAGTGCAGAAGGACAACCACTGAACAAGAATGCTTAAGGCAACTGAATAATTCACTATTCTATCGTCGACTGTCTGAAGACCCCACTCCACGACTTCTTTTAGAAATCAAAACTTTGATTGATGAAGGTAGTGCTGAGGGTTGGATAACACCTCATGAAGCCAAGTTTTTTGTGACACAAAATCCTGTCACACCAGGTTTTTATTGTCTACCAAAAATACACAAAGCCACTAGACCACCACCGGGACGCCCCATCATTTCCGGCATTGGTTCTCTTTTGGAGCCTTTGTCTACATTTGTAGACTGGTTTCTTAGACCTATGGTTAAAGAAATGCCGACATTTCTACAAGATACGGCAGATGTGCTGAGAATTTTACCGGATATGGAGTTCAACGTCGAGACTGACCTGTTGGTGAGTTTCGACGTTGAGTCTCTCTATACCTGTATACCCCAGCAAGAGACTTTGGAGACAGTCAGACATTTGTTGTCCTTGCAAAATCTAGACAGCATCACCCCTATCCATTTTATTATGGACTGTGCGAGAATAGCTATGACAGAAAACTTTTTCAAATTCGAGGAAGAATACTTCCTCCAAATCTCTGGTACCTCAATGGGGAGTGTTTTTGCCCCGAGCCTCGCCAACCTATACGTCCACCAATTTGAACAGGACCACGTCCTTAACCATGGCAACCCATATTTCCATCAGGTGTTGCTATGGAAAAGGTATATTGATGATCTCCTGGTGGTATGGCGAGGCTCAGCAGAGGAGGTACAACAGTTCCATCAGTGGCTCAATACTCAAAACCAATACCTCAAATTCACAGTTGAATTTAGCCATGACACACTCCCATTTCTGGATGTGGCCATTTTTCCAGCTACAGGCAAGTTACAATGCGAACTGTACACTAAACCCATGGCTAGAAATTCCCTTTTACTGTTTAACAGCCACCATCCTCGGTCCTTACGGGCTAACCTACCAGTGGGCCAGTTTCTTCGTCTTAGAAGAAATTGTTCATCCCTTGAGCTGTTTGATAAGCATGCCACCAAATTATCCCATCAACTACTGGATAGATATTATCCTAAAGACTTGGTCAGGAAGGCATGGAAACGTGCTTCTAACAACAATCGTGAGGCACTATTTGACAAACGACCTGTAAAGCCACCACTGGATAAACTTACTTTTGTAAGCACCTTTAGTTCACTGTCCAACAATTTGCAAAGAATAATACGAAAACACTGGCGTATTCTTAATATCACTGATCACAACATCCCTTTACCTCTTTTTTTCTTTCAAAAGAGCACCCAGTTTGCGTGACAGTTTGATACACACTAGGCCAAGAACGCATGAGAAGGACGGACCAGCGACACTGTGGGGGCTCCAACCGGTACAGGGTCACTACCCATGTGGCTCATGCAGCGTCTGTCCACAAACATCTAAAACTGATAAAGTGGACTTAGGAACTGGTAAGATATGGTTGCTAAAAAAACACACTAATTGCAACACAGAAAAGGTCATTTATATGATAACCTGCCCCTGCTCCCTAAGGTAAATAGGGTACACGACCAGGAAAATTAAACTAAGGATTGGGGAACATAAAAGCACGATCCGTTGCCGAAAGCAATCCACGAGATTAACTGACCACTTCCTAACACAAAAACACTCCGCTGAAGATCTTAGGTGGGTCATCTTAGAGCAACCTTTCATCCCGTCCCATATTAGCGATGTATCCAGGTTTCTTTTTATTAAGGAACAGAAATGGATTTTTTCGCTTAAAAGTGACAGTAAGGGATTGAATGATGGCATAGCATGGACATCTTTATGAAAATGGACGACATATGATAGCAATCCATTCGTCAGAGTTGTCCTTTTCCAGCATGCTACATTATCATGCTTGCACCCTATATCGACTATCCTACAGAGTTGGTCCTTGGGATGTAATTGTTCAGGTATATACTGAATAAATGTGTTCACTCACACTCAGCCTGACAACAATTATACATCATACATGGGATAATGATACACAATGTAAGATTATGTAGACTATTACTTGTGATGACATTACACTATTACATCATGCGTAGCTTTGTCACCTTCTCGGCTTCCGTATGGAAATACAGATCATTATCTCTCCTCAACAATCTATCTAAATTGGAGAGACCAAGATTAGTCCAACATAGATTGTTGCTTATTCAAAATGGGTTCGCGAGCCCGCATTGAACGAATTCTGCATAACGCTTTTTTTGATGTAAACAATCTCAGAAAAGCGTAACCCTGGCTCGCACCCCGCCACCGCGCATGCACGGAGGGGTAACACTGTCTTATTTGACGCATGCGCGCCGGAGTAGCATTCCCTTTTTTACTACACATGCGTTTATAATATCTTTTCTCTGAGCATGCTCCGTACTGATTTGCTTTCAATTGAGGAACAAGTGCTCGCAAACACAAACGCGAGTTCCTCATTATACAATTAGCGCTTGTATATAAGGGCGTCCATTCCGCTTGTCCGTTACCTCCACTCCCACTCGGAAGTTGGTCGAGGTACCGACGGACAGGTAAGCCCTTGGGAAACCCCTGATTTCGAGCGCTTTGACTATTGTTTTTGTTCTAAACTTTTGCATAGTCTTGATCTTCCATGGGCTCATAGTTTTGAGCTAACACTAAAGGACTTTTTTTAAATAGACTTATATGCTAATATTTTGGAACCTTTACCTTGACTAACACTGTTCAGCCTATGTCTTGGTGGGGAGATGTATGTTAAGAGACAACTGAGTTATATGTTGATAGATGGACACACATGAAATAGCTTGATACAGCAATGTAATACTCACCAGCGGTAGTACATACCTACTATGCTGTTTTTCCATCTCAACAGAGCGGGGCCTCATTTTCCCGAGCGGGTGCCGGTGAGGTGAGGTCACTTCCCACAAAACGCTGGGTAAGTCATACAACGATTAATGAAAAGTAACTTTGATATCTGATGTCTAGGATCAGGAGGACTATTGCCTCCTGACATGTGAGGAGTTAGATTGCTCCTTACCCTGTGTGTGTTTTTGTTCTGTCTTCATTGTGACTTTGAGATTTTCATGGATATTTATGATACAAAATTGTTTGTACTATCTTCCTTTCCTTCAGGAATAGGACGAGTTATCTCACTTTCCACCAGCTAATATTGGGGCTCCAAGTTTCTGGTAGGAGTATGTATATTGTTTGCATTGACACTGTAAAATTGTTCACTCTGCAGTAGCTTCTTTCCATCACGGTCCTGAAGAAAGCTGGAGACTCTTACTCCGTAAAGCTGAAACATGTTGACCACACTGCACAGCGCCGATACATAGTTATATTTTCAAACTATTAGGCGTATTTTAATCTTAACAAAAGCACAGTTCCTAATAAACATATTTTCTGTGCTAGCAGTTAATTCTAATTTCACACACTTTTTTCACTGAGCACTGCACAACTATCAGCACCATTCGAAATACACTGTGGCTAGAAGGTTACCTTGGTCATCCATCTCTGCACCATCATTAGATGGGATTGGGCGAGATCTGGATTTACCATCCGTATCCCACATGATGAGATTCCGCCACAATGGTGGGCTGATGGGAGTTTCTTCAGCCTAGTGTAATTTCTTCTATCCACGCCCTCGCTTGTTACGTGTTTACAGAACAGCACACTCTTTCATGACTATTCACCTCTTTTTTGATTATTGATATTATAGATACAAATGCTCACTCGTCGTTGGAGCGGCCCTCTGTCGGCCGGGGCCGCTCTAGTTAACAAGGAAACTGCTCCTGGAAGCCTCTCTGGCTCTAAAATAATTGCGGGGCCAAACAGCAGTGCAGCCTATCAGGCTCAAAATAATAATGCCCCCGGAGCAGGGTTTGCAGGGGGGGAGCGGCCCGCTGCCTTCCGGGGCCGCTCATGGGATATGCCTGGGCCACCTCGGGCCTTTAACGAACAAGGGTGCCCCCTGGGCCTGGTGGGCTCTGCTCAACTGTGGCCCCCAACGTTGGAGTCCCACCCTGGGGCCTCCGGAATAACAATGCCCCCCGACGTCGGAGCCTCTCGGGGGCTCTAGACCACTGCACACCCGGAGCCCCACTCACTGGTTGTAGGACTCCTCGGGCTGGTCCTCTCCCGGGCCCTTGCGGGTGGTGGCGGCACGAGTGCTCCCGCTCCTCGGGCTCTCTCTTGGCTATCCTCCTTCACTCTCCGGGGCTCTCCCTCGCTCTTGGGAGCCCCGGGGGGTGAAGACGCTGGCTTCCTCTCTCATCACGGCTGCGGGGGCGGGACTGCCGGCCTCTTCCTGTCCCTGCCCAAGGACTTCCGGATCGTCGAAGGCAGTGCGGCGGCCCGTGGTGGCAGCTCACGGCGGCAATCCGGGGTAGGCTCCCGGTTATCGGCACAAGGTTCCTGGTGGGGTGGGCACCTGCCAGGGACCTATAAGCACGACAATGAGCTGGGTAGGCTCCTGCGCTGCAGACAAGGGCAAAATATGTGGCAGGCAGTGCCGGGTGGCCCCCCGGGCCGCAAATCAGCAAAGAAGGGGAATCCTCCCACACGCTGGGGGATCCCTTAGGGCAAGGATCACTGCTCCAGTGGCGCGAATGCGCTATTTCCAGCAGGGGGAGGCCAGCGCTTCCCAGGGGCTGGCAGGCAGGGATCCCCACAGTCCAGGAAAGTCTCTAGCAAGGAAAAAGCAGGGGGGGCAAAGGCTGGGCCCTCTAGGCAGGAAGGCAGTCCTAGTGGCGGTCCTCCTAGCGCCCAGCAGCAGCAGGCCCCCCTCCAGTCAGGATCAGGAACAGAGAACCACATTCATGGGGACACAGCCCCTTTTTATACAGTAAATCCCTTTGTCTACAAGGGTGCAGGCAAGGAGCGAACCAGATACAACTGGTTCCTGAGCACTTTGTTTTGCTCAGCCCCTCTGCCTATTCACAGGATGGGTAGGGTCATCAGTCGCACCACAAGGGGGCGGAGCCAGCATTGTGTAGGGAAAGCCCAGCCCTATTCAGGTCCCAGGTTCACCCCTCCCTCACATTAACATGCAGATCTCCCATTCACCACCGGGGCAGACCCATCCTGACTCCTGGGGGCAGGCACACCAGCCAGCCCCAGCCAATCACAAGCCGGCACATTCACTGCACAGACATGCCAACTGTGGCACTTCCACACTAGCACATACCAAACTCGAATCTGCACACCCCATGCATCAGGAACTACCAGGGACACATACATTCCCCAAGCATTCCTATGGGAGGGCAGGCCAACCTTACTACACGTACGCACTTTACCCTGAACCTGCCATAAGGGCCAAGTTCAACACCTTCCTTTCCTTCCCTCGCCTGATCACCCTTTTGAGTCTGTCATTTCTACTCAAACCAAGGGGCTATCGGGCGATGGACCACTTTGAGCATTACACGTTTCAGAGGATTCAAGGCCCTGACAGTCACAAGCAGTCCTGTGCACATTGGTTCACCAGCAGTGCAGGTATACTCATTACATGACTGTTCATTTCTTCTGAGCAATGGCACTGGCCATGGACATTGGCTCATGCAGCATGGCCTCAACACATACTTGATCCATTTGTGTTGTAAATGTGTACACCACAGTACAATGTGCCTCATCACTGTCACCGCAGATCTCTTGCCAGTTTGCATGCGTCATCTATGGCATAATTGACGAGGATTGTGCATATGGGAGTATGTGTACTTTGCCAACATGCATGCAGTTTTCATGGGTAATGATCCCTATTGTGCATGCAGTACTTGGTTGTGTATGTATTTGTGCAGATTGCTACCCACAACGGGCAGGAAACACCTGCTGACGCTGTGTGTCCTGTGCGCAGCTTGGCCTTTTGGTGCCTGATCTTGTGCCCGTCAGTTTTGGTGATTGTTCATCCATTTTCTTTAAGTGACCCATGAGTAGTCAGACACTCCTTCCTTTCCATACACCTGTTACACTGTGCCTTTATAACCTCCTTGTCTTTGTGTGCTACTGTTTGCCTGGTGTCTCACCCCTTCCGCCGTCAGGTGTTCACTCATTCCTGCTGCTGCCTCCCCTGCGGCACCATACCACTGAGTGCCTTGATTCTGCAACCCACACGCCTCCCAGAAGCTCCTGCCTCCCTCTACCTATTCTTAATGCAGGCAGCAGTTTGTTTGTGCCACTGTAGCTCCACCTCCGTGCCAAAGGCAGGACCGTCAGTGCACGTTAGCACCTGCAACGTGCACAGTGCAAGACCCTCAGGTCCTTGCATGACCCATGTAACACAACAGACTCATGCTCCAGCCACCCTTCAAACAATGAACAACAGACAATCAACCACCTGCTATCAGGCAACCCCAAAGCGCACACACGACAGCTTCACATGCTGTGTGTGCAACTCCTACTGCCTACACCGCGCTGCCCTGCCTAATAGACCATGTCTGTACAACCAGGTCATGTGCCTCCTACTGCACACCCGTTTCATCCACCAGCATGCCATTGGAACCTGTTTCCTCCTCAACACAACAGCCCCACACATCGCCTTCATTACAGTAACCAGGTTGAACGCTTCCTCAGCATACAACTTCAACATTGTCATCACAGACTGATACAAGATCACCCTATAGGGACCGCACCAACAATCCAGGAGGATGAATTGCAATTCATTCTGAAGTACACCCTCAGAGTCACATACAACAACAGGGACACACTCAGCATTGTGAATCACCTGCACTTCATGTTTCACACCAACACCCTGACCACCCTCAGTCTAACACTCTTCTACAGATCTCCAGGCCTACACCCACAATTCCGCTAAGCCATCAACAACTACATCAGCACGCAGGCCCTCACCTACACCGACTACATGTAGCAGGGGGACAGCAACTTCTGGCAGGAGGACCACCACACTACCATCCTTCATTGGTGTATCAACAATTGCATCCAGTTCTCCAACAAGCAACACACTGCCCCACACTCCGCTACAGATGCCCCAGAGATGCTTGACTTAAGTCACCACAGGCGAGCTGTGTGGCACCCTCGCCCAGGACACTCCAACCAACGCCACCGCCACACCCTGAAATCTCACACACAGGATCAGCGACTGATCCAACACTCTTGCCACATTGACGGACTTTCCAGAAAGTTAAGCCACCTGGGACAAGGCAGACCTACTGGACTCATACAGGTCTAGCCGGACTCTGGTGCAAACCTTGCGAAACAAACAACCATCAGTTACCTTTCAGCCCTGAAACCCGCCGCACACAGACATCACCATATCATCAGCACGGACAAGAGGACATCCTTCAGCTAAGGCATAGGCACCAACACACACAACATCAAGGAGCTCATAAGCATTGTGTGTGAACTATCTAACCCCAGGTCTCCATCCAAAAGACATCCCACCCTTGCAAGGCCAAGGGGATCCCTAGCAACATTCTACCACTGCAAGCTCCTGGACGTACACGACACCTCGCCACACAGAGGCAGACAGCGCTATTATCCACAGGACATACCCCCCCTCAGTTCCTGGACTCCAGTCAGCAGCAAAGACACTACCCGGCTCATGTACACAATCCACTCGGGCTCTCCTTCAGGACCCTTCCCACACAACATCTCAATCACAGCATATCCCAGCTTTGGAGCCCACCTCCGGCACGTCATGAATGTCTCATTTGAGTACGCCACATTCCATGGGAGCTGGAGGCATGCAGACACCCAACAATGGATGGCAGTACCGCAGGATCGCCAGGAACATCACCCTGCTTCCCTACCCGGCAAATGTCATGAATAAGACAGTCAACGAGCAACTGACCATCTCCCTCCAAGCAAACACCTCCAGGCAACCAGCCCCAGTCCATCTTACACAGTCATCACCCCATTGCAACAGCCTTCATTGCCACCACCAACAACATCTTGGATCCTGCTCAACAATGGTGATACCACCACCCTCACCCCCTCGACCGCTCAACGGTATTCTACACCATGTGCTACCACACTGTCAGATCACACATCTCCAACACTGGGATCCAGAGGAGGGCCCAGGATGAAATCACCAAGTACCTCACCAGCAAGGCCCAGGGAATCCACCGCCCCCTTCAGCACGTAGTACACTGGGGTCATAGAGCCCATGCCCCAGGGCTCATCTCTCAGTGTCACAATCTTCAATCTCTCCATAACCCCCTCTCCCCCATCAAATGTGCACACGACCTCAACATCATGTTCTATGCCATTTACACCCAGCTGCTCCTCACCCTCACCAGAGACCCAGCCACTCCCAGATCCAACGTTCAAGAGGGCATGAGGTGCCTTGACGAATGGATGAACATCAGCCACCTGGGGCTGGACTTGGACTAGACTGAGGTCATCATCTGAGGATTGTCCCCTTACAGCTGGGACAACTTCTTGTGTCACACCGGCCTGGGCAGCGCACCAGCAGACAGTGCCCACGCACGCAAGCAGGTGTTCTTCGTACACTCTTTGCTCACAATACCCATGCAACTCAACACAATCTCTACCTCATGCTGCAACTCCCTCTGCATGCTGCAAATGATCTTCAGATAGATCCACTCCTAGGCAAGACAGACATTCACCCAGGACCACAACACCAGCCGACTCAACTACGGCAACGCCCTCTAAGCAGGAACAACAGCTAGACTCCAGGAGGACTTGTGAACATCCAGGGTGCATCCGCACACCTCATCCTCAACATCCCCTGCCACAGCCACATGACCGTCCACCTAAATACCTACAATAGGCTCACTGTCAACTGCAGGATCACCTTCAGATTCCTCATCCACACACAGGAGGCACTCCACAACACCAGCCCCAAAGGCGAACATGGACGTCTCCCATCCAACACTCCATTGCCCCAACTCCGTCCAGCTAACCTTGCCCTGGGCACTATTCATCACATCCACGGTACACCTGCATGCGGGAGATAGTTCTCCCACCTCACCAAACAGACCTGGTACTCCCTCCCTGGGCACCTCCACATGACCCATGACCTCTACGCCTTCATAAAACTCTTCCAAAACTGTCTGTCCGAGCAGTATGGCAAGCCCACCCCCCTCAGCAGCTTGAAACCATCACAGGTGAGTATTGCACTCCATGTATGTATTTGATGATACATTGTGACCTATGTGTGTCCTCCACCAGACTCAAATCCCAGTGTAGGGATGGCTTGAGTTTGTTCCACACTCTGGCATTCTTTGACATATCCCCACACGTATCTAGTTGACTCATGCTAAATTACTGCAACACAAATTTTACTTGTGATTGCGTTGTTTATTTGTCTGTCTTGTGCGTGAAACGTGAGTGAGTTATAGGTGCTGTACAAAAATGGCGGGAATCCAAAGTTCACAGAGGGAGATGTGATGCCTTGCAGTTTGAGTCACAATAACAACAATGGGAATGGCTCTAATCAGTAAGGCCGAGCCCTTGAACAAAAGCAACACCTACAAATGCCAACACTGATAAACACTACACCAACTTCCAATGGCACCCCAGTCATTAGTCAAAAACTTGCCAAGTTTAATTAATAAACATTTAATTTTTTCAAAGTCAAATACTTTTTTATACACTTTTTTTGAAACATCGCCACAGGTTAGTACAAAAATACAAAAAAACACAATGTTCAAACATAAATATATATACACAACTCACACTGAGAACATTCGAGACAATCAAACGCTTCCCATACACTCAACAAAAAAATACTTCACTCATACTTCAAAATCACACTCTAACACACCACAGTCCCTTAAGTTCCATTAATAAAGGATCTTACTATATGAGATAAGAAACAGGGACAAGATTCCACAAACAATGCAATAGCTCTATCCCAGGCTTGGTTGTGTAAAACCTAAAAGGTTAAACCGGTTAAAATGAATATCCACTTATTGTTACTGCACAACCAGCCTTAACTGTTTAAAACAATACATTTGTTTGTTAATAACAACAAAAAAGGTCTACGCGTTTCGAACCCTATTAGTCAATGGGTTCTCCTCAGAACCAACAGCAACTACAAAAAAAGAAGAAGAGAAGAAAACAGCATGATTTTGCCACTTCTAGCCACCAAACTCAAAAGCACATCCCTTGAAAGCGTATCTATGTCTTACCTGTTTAATAGATCCAACAGTGATCAATAAAGTTTTGAACATACACAGTGAGACAAGACAAACATACAAAAATCATCAGTAAATGAAACGGGCTGTCAGTAGTATTGAGACTCTTGTTGCATCAAGCACAGGAAATTGGTCTTACCGATTACAGTATAGTAACATGGAAGAACTAGGCGATATAAAGTCATGTATCACGGACTCGAAATGTCTAAAAGAAAGTGGAGAATGGTTTGAAAAGGAATAATCCTTAAGTTATTATTGTGTCCAATGCGCGGCCGGGCGCATGCATACCGGATGTCATAGGGAGAATCTTAATCCAATGCTTCAAACCGAAGATGCAGTCAGCCCTGTGCTGAGAATGCAAACAGTCCTGGAATGAAATGACATAATATATCACCATATCCAAAAGTTGACGCAAAGTTAAAAATAGCGAGATATAGGGCGTTTAACCCCAAGGATCTACCTTTTAGGAACCGGCACTGAGTTTTGTAAATGAAACGTCCAAGTTGAAATCTTTAATTTTTCAGATGACAGTCTAATTTTTAAAGATGAAAAGAGAAATCTGATTTCACAATAATGTTCGGGCGAGTGACAGCATGGGGATAAGTTTGAACACTGTTTTTTTCACGCGTACCTCACTGTCATAGAGACGCCGGAGACTGTTGTCCGGACATTGTTGGAGCAGCGTATGCTTCCAGCTGCTGCATATGCGTCACGTTTCAATCGTGCGTGCAGTTTCTAAAATGAAAGCAATCCACAGTAATAATTACTCTACATCATAACGGGGACCTGTTCCCCAAGGCAAATCTAAAGCGGCTTACCTCAGTGTTGAAACTCTTCCTAACAGGACGGGAAATCAGTAACTTCTTTCAAAGTGACTTGCATCGCGCTACATCTAACCCGGAAGTGATAAAGATGAAAAACAGGGGATTGTGGGTGTCCCCCACTGACTGAGTAAAGACTTCTGGTTGTTGTAGTTAGGTATTCACATAGTGCAGTTAAACGGTACCGGCAGATATGAATTTTTATGAAATGGACAAAAATTATAAATTAAACATTTCCAAAAGTTCATTGAGTCCTGCAGATACTGTATCGAATTTGATAATTAACATCGCCTCACGTTGAGTTAATCGTAACTCAGTGTTGCCCCCTCTTTGGGTCATCTCAATCTTTGAAATGACTGTCCAACGGAGATCTTGTTCCGAATGTGCTTTGTCGATCCAATGGTTGACCAGTGGAGCCGTTACCACCTTTTTCCTGATTTGCGACTTATGTTGGATGATGCGTTGGCGCACCTCCTGGTTTGTTTTTCCTATATACAGTAAAGAGCAAGGACACAGGACACCATAGACTACATTTTTGTCCTACAATTCGTGAACAAATCGTGTTTCCAATGAATTCCATTATGACTGAAAAGTGGGCCTTCTATTGTCTGTGGACAGCAAACACAGGTACCACATTTGTGGTAGCCTGTGACCGGGGATAACCCAACTATTTGTCTCAATGATGGAGGATGCGAGGTTTTGAAGGCTGGTCTCACAATATAATTGGCTATGCTTTTTTCTTTCTTAAACGCAAAAAGAGGAGCATTAGAGAAAGCGGGGTCCAAATTTTTGATCAAATGCCAGTTTTGTTTGACAATTTTTTTGAGGAGATTTGAATTGGGGCAAAAAGTTGTTACAAAAACTTGACGTTCTTTTGGCTTTTTAATGGTTCTCTGTAACAATGTCTCTCTAGGTATCCACCTTGCTCTATTCTTTGGGATTTGAGTAATTTCTTGGGATAGCCCAGTTCAATCAGATTCTCACTCAAAAGATTAGCATGTACATCATATTCATCTGGAAATGTACAATTACGGCGAATCCATAACATTTGTCCGTATGGTAAATTCTCTTTAAGAGATCTTGGGTGATTACTTGTGAACAGAAGTGCCTTGTTTCTGTCCGTTGGTTTTTTGTACAGCGTTGTTACAAGCCCCTGTTCGGATGGATAAACTTCTACATCCAAGAACGCCATCCTATGTGACGATTTATACATACTGAATTTTATGTCCGGAGATCTTTGATTGGGCAATCATAAAACTGTTGTAATTCTCCGACATCACCTGACCACACCATTAAAATATCATCGATGTATCACATCCATGATTTGATACGCTGTCTGAAGGGATTGTTGTTATAGACAAATTTTTCCTCGTACAATGACATGAAAAGGACAGCCAGTTCCAGGGCAAAAGGACACCCTATCGCTACTCCTTTTGTTTGGTAAAAAATGTCCTTATCAAACATGAAGTAATTCCTTTTTAAAGCAAAAGAAGCCAATTTTTAAAATGAATTCAGTGGGGACCCTTAGTTGTTTAGATCTTTTCTCCAAATGGAATTCCAAGACAGCCAGACCCTCATCCTGCGGGATCTGGGTGTATAAAGAAGTCACATCTAGTGTAACCATAATGTCTTTGTTTTTTTCAAATTCTACATTATCCAACTTATTTATAAAATCCGTAGTGTCCTGGAGATAAGATTGTACACTCTCCATGAATGGTTTCAGGAAAAAATCTATATACTTTGATATTGGTTCTATCAATGAATCGCAACCAGACACAATTGGTCTGCCGCCTGGCGGACAAGTCAAACTTTTGTGTACTTTGGGAAGCACATAAAAGATAGGAATTCTTGGAAATTTATTCTGTAGAAAGTTGTATTCCTTTTTGCCTAGGAAACCTTAATCAAATCCTGATTTTAAGATGGCAAATAGTTCAGCCTGGAGTACCTTCGTTGGATCACTTGGAATGCGTCTATAACAGGCTTGGTCATTGAGTTGTTTCAATACCTCATTTGAATATTCGGAAGAGCCCCACATTGCGATAGAGCCCCCTATATCCGCCTGTTTGATGACCACTGTTGGGTCATCTTTCAGAGTGGTAATTGCTTCCCGTTCAGCCTTGGCAATATTATGTTTGACATATTTGGATTTACACTCCATGTTTGAAATCGCAGAAAGAATAGTTTTCTCAAACGTTTTGATCTCCTGCGGAATTCTATTCCCTGGTGGACAGAAGTTAGATTTCTTACGCAGTCCAGTAACTTCCAAAGCTGTTGACATTTCAGTTTCAGCAAAGAACATTTTTAGCCGAATTTTACGTCCGAATTCAATTGCTTCTGTCTTCATTTTAACGAAGTCTGTTCGTCTTGTAGGGACAAATGATAGGCCTTTATTAAGCAAGCTTGCTTCAGCAGCTTTAAGTATACGACCAGATAAATTAAAAATTGATGATTTATTCAATTTTTGTAGTGTTGTCGTCGGGTTGTCATTTGCCACGGTTGGTTGTTGAATCTGGTTCATCCTCTGGGTTTGGGTTGGCCTCTCCCTAAAAAAGACGACTGGCCAGGTTGTTGTTTGGCACTCCATCTTCTGTTTTGATTAGAACGTCCTTCGTTGCTGTCAGTTTCACCTCCAGATGATGAAGAAGTCTCCGAGAAGGATATGAATTGATTTTTGGAACTTCCTTGGAAGTCAGATAAATATCTGCAGGAGTCCGCTCTGGTGTAAAAGTCTGCTTGTAGAAATGGATAAACCGTATCCAATGAGAAATTTCTTTTGTATTTTTCAAAGTTGTTTTCTTTCTGATTGATAGTGTAATCCTTGAACTCTAGGATCTCTTTGTCCACTTTTTCTAGTAGTGTTTTTGAATCAGTGATCAGCTGATTATTCTTAATCTCAGTTTCTAGATTGACAATTTCCTCAAGTTGTTGTTGTGAAATCCTTAATGCTGTTTCAACAGTAAGGGCCATCAGGTCCCTGCTGCATTTTGTCTCAATTCAACTGAACCCTTTCTTGAAAAGAGGGTCATCAGTGAAGATAACCGGTATATTCCGAATCTGTAAACCTCCAGGAATTGTCCCGGCCTTGAGATGCTGCTTTAGGAAATGACCATGCAGGTCCGTCCGAATTTGTTTTTTCTTTAATCGCAGCAATTTATCAGTTTCATTTTGTGTTTTTGCGCTCTCACTCAAAGTTGCTGAAGCAAAAAGAGGAGGTGCCCTCATGAGTTTCTGGATATGTTCTTCGCTATATGCAAAGGTGTCATTTTCCGACATAATAAAGTAAGTAAAAAATAAAAAAACGCAACAAAAATGAAAAGGATTGACACAAACCATGATGTTGCATAGTTGAGACATACCGGGCCCTACATCTGGCTGGTCAGGTTCTTGCCTCCGCCTGGCGCCACCCGAGCCTGGCCTTTTGTGGGCAAATCGGGTCGACGGGATCCCTGAGGGATGGCAGTGGTGGTGTTGTCTGCCACCTCCTGGGTGCTCAGCGAACCGTGTCCCTCATTGTCAGACTGGCTCAGTTGTTGACTGTGGGCAGGGCTCCGAGATGTCTGCTGGGATGTGGCAGGAATGGTGGTGGTGGTTGGCGCAGATGTTCCTGATCCAGCTGCTGCACGGGTTTGGGCACCAGAGGTGCCAGGTTGGTCGGGGTCATCCGTGGAGTGGTGAGAGGCGTCGCTGTCGGTGGGATGAGGGTCCTGTGGAGCCTCGGACTGTGATTCATCTCCCCCATTGTTGAGGGTAGGTTCCGCACGTTGCCCTGTGGGTGCGAGAGACAGACCATGTTAATGTCATTTAATGCAACATCCATTTTTCATACAAATTGTAGTTGGTACTGTTCCATCTGGTAGTTGTCTATGCTTTGGATTGTCCTCAATGTTCACTTGTGGATGGGTATGTTGTGGGGTCAGATTGATCTGTGCTCAGGAGTCATTGACATGTGAGGGCATATTTACAATAACTGGCACATCCCTGCATATCAGCAGGGATTGGCTAGTCATTGTGCACCACAGCATGGATGTGACACATTTACAATGCGGAGCACCATGGGGGAAAAACGGCACAGCTGCGTCATGCATCTGTGCCGTACAAGTGGCGCATTGCTGGAGTTGTGTCACCGGCCCAACGCAGCTCCAGCAATGCTCTGTGGGTCCCTATATGCACAATGCTGCATCAATCCTTTCGCCTGCTTCAAGCATGTACTGGGTTTTGATGCAGCATGTGTTTAAAAGTGACTGAGTGAAATCTTGTAGGTTTCACTCAGCCACTTTTGTGAGGCATTGCTGCGCAGGAACGCCCAACCCCCACCCCTGCGCCAGTACACTTACTTCTGGCGCAGGGCTTTAGAACGTGACACGTCTCCCAGATGCGTCACCTTGTAAATTTACAGCACCATGGCTCCTCTTTTGTGCAGCCGCTGCGTCAGAAAGGTGACGCTAGGGCAGCGTGGAAGAAGCGCAAGGGGCTTGTGAATCTGCACCTTGCATTTTTTGCTTGGATGCTACTGCAAATCTGTATTTGTTGTGTTGTGTTACATGACCATTGTGACAGTGGGGCACTCCATTGCCTGTCCCAGGATGGTATGTTTGTGTAAGGGGTGTGTGACAGGCTGTGCTGGTAGTTGCAGTCTTATTTGGAACTGGGCCTCCCTCGTGGTGTGGCTGTCTGGAGCATGCTGCCATGACAGTGGTTGTGAGTTCCTGTCAAATATATCTGACCTTGTTGTCCTGGTGTTTGTGTTTGCACTGGTCCCAGGGGGCCTTGTGCTGCCTATACCAGGGCCCAGTGTCAGCTGTCTTGTCAGTACTTTCCCACTCTCTGTGCATTGAGCATGGTGCATGGGTGTGTACCTGGGCCACATGGGATGAGGGCAATTGGGCATGGGCGTCCACAGAAATGTTTCGAGTGGTGGGCAATTTTTTAACTTCATCACCATCCCCCTTGCATCCTTCTCACCACTGCCTTGCACCCTTCTCCCCTCCGCCTTGCACCCTCCTCCCCCTCCCTCTTGCACCCATCTGCCCCCCCCCCTTGCACCCATCTCGCCCTCCCCCTTGCACCCTTCTCTCCCTCTGACTTGCACCCTTCTCCCCCTCCCCCTTGTACCCTGCGCCACCTCTGCCTTGCACCCTTTTCTACCTTGCACTATTCTACCCTCTGCCTTATACCCTTCTTGCCCTCCCCCTTGCACTCTTCTCCCCCTCCCACTTGTACCCTGCTCCACCTCTGCCTTGCACCCTTTTTGCCCTCCCCCTTGAACCCTTCCCCTCCTCCCCCTTGCACCCTTCCCCTCCTCCCCCTTGCACCCTTCTCGCCCTCCCCCTTGCACCCTTCTCGCCCTCCCCCTTGCACCCTTCTCCCCCTTGCACCCTGCTCCCTCTCCCCCTTGTACCCTGTGCCACCTCCTCCTTGCACCCTTTTCTACCTTGCACCATTCTCCCCTCTGCCTTGCACACTTCTCCCCTCCCCCTTGCACCCTTCTCGCACTCTGCCTTGCACCCTTCTCGGCCGCCCCCTTGCACCCTTCCCACCCAATGGAGGGGGCTGCCACATGGAACAATGTCGCCATTTCAAAAGCATGATGGACTAGGTCCGGCCTTGACTTGGCCCACACAGTTTACAGTTTCAAAATGCTTTATTCGGTTTGTACAGGTACAACCATATAGCAACATTCATAGATACAATTGAAGTCACTTTTGGAGGGTATTAAAGAATAATGAAACATGCTAAAAACAGAATACATTAATACTTTAGTACAGCCAATCAATTAAAACCTAAAAAAGAAAGTAGTCACTAAATATAGCGCTAATGTAAACATTTGGTGCGGGACATGCCAGGTGGGGTAATACTAGACAAAGGCCTATGCAAGACATAAAGTGCGATAATGTGTGCGAAAATAAGCAAAGGGTTGAACATAGTATTTTAGCAGCAATTTTAACAATTAATGGAAAAACATATCATATTAAAAATAGTCATATTAAAAATAATCACTTATATATAGCAGTCGTTTTAGCATTTGATACAACTTGCAAAGATGGTACAAAAATATGAGACCTATGCTAGGCCTAAAGTGACATAGTATGTGCAAAGTACAAAACATTATATTAGCAGCAATTTTTTAAAACTAGTGCAGAATGCAAAATGAGGTAATATCAGTCAGGAAGAGGCCTAAACTGGATATAAAGTGCAATAGTGTGTGCAAAATATGCAAGGGTAACTAAAGTGCAATGTCTACAACGTCACTTACATATTTTAGCAGCAACAAAAAAAAGGCCTAAACTAGGTATAAAGTGCAATAGTATGTGCAAAAATGCGCAAGAGAAACTAAAGTGCACTGTCTAAAAATTCTCTTACGTATTTGGCAGCAATTATATACATTAAAGTTTTTAAAAGGTAGGTCCAGAGGGATATGCAATATCAATATACAATCAATATGGGATCAAAAAAACATAATAATACCAAAAGATCATGTGTAAGAGAAATGCAAGGTTTTAGCGATAGCTCACAGTTGGTCAATGGATATTGGACTTGGCCCACACCAGACGCACTGGCAATCCAGGGGGGGGGCAAAAGCCCCCCTTGCCCCCCCCCCTTTGGACGCCCATGCAATTGGGTCTGATTTGGAGTCCCACAATGCATTTTGTGACACCCACCCTCCCAGCATACCGGATGTCAATTTTTGGATCTGTGCTTCCTGTAGAATGGGCTGTGGCATGGCCTTGCTTTCTCAATGGGGCATACACATGTTTGTGGCATTAGCATTGTTTTTGGATGCATTTGTGGGTCAGTGGGCGCTTGGGGGTTGGTGCAGGCATTTTTTGTACTTGGGGTGTGGATGCCATTACCCCCATGTTACATGAGTAGTTTGTGTTCTCACCAGGCTCTACGACTCCTTCAATTCCATGTACTCCCACTGACTGTAGCAGGGCCATCCCCTTCTCCTCCCAGGGCTGGTCCTGTACTGGTCTGCGGGGACCACCACCTCCAGTGTGCTGGCTCTGTTGGCAGTCCTCGTCCATCTTCCGCTTGATCATCCTCCGCCGATCGTACCACCTGGCCTGGAAATCCTTCCTTGTGCGTCTGATGGGTGCAACAGCATTCACCCTATTGACTATCCTCTCCCACAGCTGTGTTTTCTCCGCTATACTGGCCCATCTGTCCAATGCGCCAAACAGCTGTGGCTCGACTCTGATGACTTCATCTACAAGGATCTCCATCTCCTCCTTTGTGAACTTTGGATTCTTCTGTGTGGACATGGTGTGGGTTGACGGTGTGTATGGATGTGGGTGTGTGGGTCTGAATGTGTTTGTAGTGTATTGTCAGTGTGTCTTGATAATTGTGTCTGTTGCAAAGGATCATGGTTTGTGTGTGTGGGCCCTTTTTATTGGTCCATTTGTGGGTGGGGCTTAGTTTGAATTTTTGGTGGGTGTGTTATAAAGGGTGTTTCTAAGTTAGCCCCTGTGTTTACCTGTTTGGATCTGGCCAGGATATTCATTTCCATAGTTTGTACACCGGAGACGTGTTTTGTGGTGTTGTGTGAGTCGTTTTCACCCTCCTTGTGCTGTTTTACAGTGTACGCGTGGTTCAGTATGTCTCTTTTACTTGTATTTGCTTCTGTTTATTTGTGTGTGAAACCCGACGTTGTCGCGGTATGAGTCGTTTTCTACATCCTTGTGCTGTTTTTAGGGGTTCGAGTGCGCTTCGTTCCGGGGGTTCGTATCGTATTGGATTTTGTGGGTCGCTCTAACGCGCCGCTTTTACAGGGTTCGCGTGCGCTTCGTTCAGGGGGAGTTCATATAGTATTGGATTTTGTAGGTCGCTCATACGCAATGTTTTTACAGGGTTCGTGTGCGCTTCGTTCATGGGGGGTTCGTATCGTATTGGATTTTGTGGGTCGCTCATACGCGACATTTTTACGGGGTTCGCGTGCGCTTCGTTCAGGGGGGGGTTCGTCTCGTATTTGATTTTGTGGCTCGCTCATATGCAAAGTTTTCCATACGAATCTCAGCTCATACGCGATGTTTTCCGTACAAATCTCATTCTGTTTCCCGGGTCTGGATCGTACTTGTCGGGTCGTACAGCATGTTTACGATTCATACGGTTCTCTTTCAGGGCCGGTTTCATACATTTTTTCCCTTGTTTTTCGTACGGTTCACAAAGATTTGGACGGATTTGTTACCTACGGATCGTACTAAGCGATTCGGACGGATTAGTACGATTCAGACGGAAATGGCTACAAATTCGAATCGTCGTACGGATTTGTTCCCCGAATCGGAATCAATCCCAAGTATTTCTGGGCATAAATAACATTTGGAAATATTACTAGCACTTCTAGCCCTAACAGGGTAGTATGCAGTGCAAAACATTGTCAGATCTAGACCCACCCTGGAAATTATTACAATTCAATACCACATGGTTATCGGGTACACCCCGGATCACAACGAGATCAGAAATATGTACACACAGATAATTACAACACTTTTGAACTGCATCGTAAGCAACGGATAAAATCGAATGTCAAACGGAGTATTCTTTTGGCAAGGAATCAACGTGTAAAGCAACACCGCTGTGCACTGTATACATGTGCACATTAATAACGGGTGGTCCTCATGCAGTCACTCCCACACATTCACTCAGCAATGATACGGCGTGCCATGGATATCAGGCAGGTCAATAGATAACATAAATGTGGGCATGTGGCTCAAGCCCTCCTCCACCTTTCAGCTAACCCCGACTAACCTATGCCCACAGGTTGGAGATAAACAAACCTCCCCCTGATACAAGGCCAATTGTGGCCGGAGTTACACTTAGTCAGGGTCCCTGGGAAGAAGGTGGGTTAAATAGCAGGCCTAATTAGGCATTCCTCAGCCCAGTGAATCCACTCACCACGAACAAGACACTTATATGTTTTGAAGCCCCACATGATGCAGGTGCCACACTCCTTAGATGCAAGCAATAATTTTGGGGCACCGCAGCAGGCAATCTGGTTTCCAGGCACAATACTTAGTTCAAAGCTCACTCCGCGCTACCAGCTGGGATCCAACAAACAATGTGGCCACTTAAGATGGCACCGCTCCAGATGTCACAAGTAGACAATGTGGGTCCCTGGTGGGAGTCTTTGATGTCCCTGAGACCTCCACAAGAGAACAGGGGGCAAGCCAACAAGTCCTTGGAGAGAACACTTCAGGGTGCCACACAACAGCAGGTAGCTAGCCCCGGCTAGCCACTTTTCAGAAAGGGTGTGCGATCCCTTCCAATGGCATTAATCCTCTCTGGGCACAACAGATTCCTGTGGCATTGTGCCTCATGCAGTTCCAGAATATCAGGTCCCACATCCGGACAAGTGTATCTCCACCCTGCGGAAGTTTGGCACTACTAGTTACACTGTAGTGTGCCTTTGAAGTTGGAAATAGTTCAGAGTGTTTCCCTTTCAACCACAGATGTCTCCCCTAATTTTCAGTCCTGTCTGCCATGAGGCTCTGGAATACAGATCTTAACCTTTAGTAGGGACATGATCTACCTTCCCATAAGGCCAAGTGTCAAAATCTATCCAGCCAGGCCCTCAATTGGGAGAGGTCCGTTGTTCCAGTTGCATGTCCAAAGTTTATTGCTGTCATTGGGGAATGCACAGCTGAGCTTCCCTAGCCTCCAGTGTAGACTGGAGTCAAGCTAAAAGCCACCCAATGAGTTTTAGAGCAAATAAATGCCCACTTGCTTGAAGTGCCATTTAAAAAGCAATTAATCACAAATCCACCTTTACCACAGGAGAGGATAGGAAACAATATGAGGCTGCTCCACAGCAAACCACTATTGCATCTTGAAATGATTTCGACCATTCCACTATGTTAACCCATGGGAAAAGCAAACCTCATATGTAGTGAAAACACACATGGGTATTTTCCCTACCTGAGCAGGAAACACACGTGTTCTTGCCCTGCCTTTCAACTACCACTTGCTTAACCCCTCAAGACTTATCCTAGAGGTGCTCTAGGGGTATTGAAAGGTCCCCTCAGGATTGGCCAGTGGTTTAGAAAGGACCACCTGAGCAGAAGTGCAAGTGCGCACACACAGGCCTGCAATGACAGGCTTGACACATGTTTAAAAACATCATATGAGAAAGTGTGCGCACACAGGCCTGCAATGACAGACTTGACACATGTTTAAAAACATCATAGGTGCAAGTGCGCACACACAGGCCTGCAATGACAGGCTTGACACATGTTTAAAAACATCATATGAGAAAGTGTGCGCACACAGGCCTGCAATGACAGACTTGACACATGTTTAAAAACATCATAGGTGCAAGTGCGCACACACAGGCCTGCAATGACAGGCTTGACACATGTTTAAAAACATCATATGAGAAAGTGTGCGCACACAGGCCTGCAATGACAGACTTGACACATGTTTAAAAACATCATAGGTGCAAGTGCACACACACAGGCCTGCAATGACAGGCTTGACACATGTTTAAAAACATCATATGAGAAAGTGTGCACACACAGGCCTGCAATGACAGGCTTGACACATGTTTAAAAACATCATAGGTGCAAGTGCGCACACACAGGCCTGCAATGACAGGCTTGACACATGTTTAAAAACATCATAGGTGCAAGTGCGCACACACAGGCCTGCAATGGCAGGCTTGACACATGTTTAAAAACATCATATGAGAAAGTGTGCGCACACAGGCCTGCAATGACAGACTTGACACATGTTTAAAAACATCATAGGTGCAAGTGCGCACACACAGGCCTGCAATGACAGGCTTGACACATGTTTAAAAACATCATATGAGAAAGTGTGCACACACAGGCCTGCAATGACAGGCTTGACACATGTTTAAAAACATCATAGGTGCAAGTGCGCACACACAGGCCTGCAATGACAGGCTTGACACATGTTTAAAAACATCATAGGTGCAAGTGCGCACACACAGGCCTGCAATGGCAGGCTTGACACATGTTTAAAAACATCATATGAGAAAGTGTGCGCACACAGGCCTGCAATGACAGACTTGACACATGTTTAAAAACATCATAGGTGCAAGTGCGCACACACAGGCCTGCAATGACAGTCTTGACACATGTTTAAAAACATCATATGAGAACGTGTGCGCACACAGGCCTGCAATGACAGACTTGACACATGTTTAAAAACATCATAGGTGCAAGTGCGCACACACAGGCCTGCAATGACAGGCTTGACACATGTTTAAAAACATCATATGAGAAAGTGTGCACACACAGGCCTGCAATGACAGGCTTGACACATGTTTAAAAACATCATAGGTGCAAGTGCGCACACACAGGCCTGCAATGACAGGCTTGACACATGTTTAAAAACATCATAGGTGCAAGTGCGCACACACAGGCCTGCAATGGCAGGCTTGACACATGTTTAAAAACATCATATGAGAAAGTGTGCGCACACAGGCCTGCAATGACAGACTTGACACATGTTTAAAAACATCATAGGTGCAAGTGCGCACACACAGGCCTGCAATGACAGGCTTGACACATGTTTAAAAACATCATATGAGAAAGTGTGCGCACACAGGCCTGCAATGACAGACTTGACACATGTTTAAAAACATCATAGGTGCAAGTGCGCACACACAGGCCTGCAATGACAGGCTTGACACATGTTTAAAAACATCATAGGTGCAAGTGCGCACACACAGGCCTGCAATGACAGGCTTGACACATGTTTAAAAACATCATATGAGAAAGTGTGCGCACACAGACCTGCAATGACAGACTTGACACATGTTTAAAAACATCATAGGTGCAAGTGCGCACACACAGGCCTGCAATGACAGACTTGACACATGTTTAAAAACATCATATGAGAAAGTGTGCGCACACAGGCCTGCAATGACAGGCTTGACACATGTTTAAAAACATCATATGAGAAAGTGTGCGCACACAGGCCTGCAATGACAGACTTGACACATGTTTAAAAACATCATAGGTGCAAGTGCGCACACACAGGCCTGCAATGACAGGCTTTACACATGTTTAAAAACATCATATGAGAAACTGTGCACACACAGGCCTGCAATGACAGGCTTGACACATGTTTAAAAACATCATAGGTGCAAGTGCGCACACATAGGCCTGCAATGACAGGCTTGACACATGTTTAAAAACATCATAGGTGCAAGTGCGCACACACAGGCCTACAATGGCAGGCTTGACACATGTTTAAAAACATCATATGAGAAAGTGTGCGCACACAGGCCTGCAATGACAGACTTGACACATGTTTAAAAACATCATAGGTGCAAGTGCGCACACACAGGCCTGCAATGACAGGCTTGACACATGTTTAAAAACATCATATGAGAAAGTGTGCGCACACAGGCCTGCAATGACAGACTTGACACATGTTTAAAAACATCATAGGTGCAAGTGCGCACACACAGGCCTGCAATGACAGGCTTGACACATGTTTAAAAACATCATAGGTGCAAGTGCGCACACACAGGACTGCAATGGCAGGCTTGACACATGTTTAAAAACATCATATGAGAAAGTGTGCGCACACAGGCCTGCAATGACAGACTTGACACATGTTTAAAAACATCATAGGTGCAAGTGCGCACACAGGCCTGCAATGACAGGCTTGACACATCTTTAAAAACATCATAGGTGCAAGTGCGCACACACAGGCCTGCAATGACAGGCTTGACACATGTTTAAAAACATCATAGGTGCAAGTGCGCACACACAGGCCTGCAATGGCAGGCTTGACACATGTTTAAAAACATCATATGAGAAAGTGTGCGCACACAGGCCTGCAATGACAGACTTGACACATGTTTAAAAACATCATAGGTGCAAGTGCGCACACACAGGCCTGCAATGACAGGCTTGACACATGTTTAAAAACATCATATGAGAAAGTGTGCGCACACAGGCCTGCAATGACAGACTTGACACATGTTTAAAAACATCATAGGTGCAAGTGCGCACACACAGGCCTGCAATGACAGGCTTGACACATGTTTAAAAACATCATAGGTGCAAGTGCGCACACACAGGCCTGCAATGGCAGGCTTGACACATGTTTAAAAACATCATATGAGAAAGTGTGCGCACACAGGCCTGCAATGACAGACTTGACACATGTTTAAAAACATCATATGAGAAAGTGTGCGCACACAGGCCTGCAATGACAGACTTGACACATGTTTAAAAACATCATAGGTGCAAGTGCGCACACAGGCCTGCAATGACAGGCTTGACACATGTTTAAAAACATCATAGGTGCAAGTGCGCACACACAGGCCTGCAATGACAGGCTTGACACATGTTTAAAAACATCATAGGTGCAAGTGCGCACACATAGGCCTGCAATGACAGGCTTGACACATGTTTAAAAACATCATAGGTGCAAGTGCGCACACACAGGCCTGCAATGGCAGGCTTGACACATGTTTAAAAACATCATATGAGAAAGTGTGCGCACACAGGCCTGCAATGACAGACTTGACACATGTTGAAAAACATCATAGGTGCAAGTGCGCACACACAGGCCTGCAATGACAGGCTTGACACATGTTTAAAAACATCATATGAGAAAGTGTGCGCACACAGGCCTGCAATGACAGACTTGACACATGTTTAAAAACATCATAGGTGCAAGTGCGCACACACAGGCCTGCAATGACAGGCTTGACACATGTTTAAAAACATCATAGGTGCAAGTGCGCACACACAGGACTGCAATGGCAGGCTTGACACATGTTTAAAAACATCATATGAGAAAGTGTGCGCACACAGGCCTGCAATGACAGACTTGACACATGTTTAAAAACATCATAGGTGCAAGTGCGCACACAGGCCTGCAATGACAGGCTTGACACATCTTTAAAAACATCATAGGTGCAAGTGCGCACACACAGGCCTGCAATGACAGGCTTGACACATGTTTAAAAACATCATAGGTGCAAGTGCGCACACACAGGCCTGCAATGGCAGGCTTGACACATGTTTAAAAACATCATATGAGAAAGTGTGCGCACACAGGCCTGCAATGACAGACTTGACACATGTTTAAAAACATCATAGGTGCAAGTGCGCACACACAGGCCTGCAATGACAGGCTTGACACATGTTTAAAAACATCATATGAGAAAGTGTGCACACACAGGCCTGCAATGACAGACTTGACACATGTTTAAAAACATCATAGGTGCAAGTGCGCACACACAGGCCTGCAATGACAGGCTTGACACATGTTTAAAAACATCATAGGTGCAAGTGCGCACACACAGGCCTGCAATGGCAGGCTTGACACATGTTTAAAAACATCATATGAGAAAGTGTGCGCACACAGGCCTGCAATGACAGACTTGACACATGTTTAAAAACATCATATGAGAAAGTGTGCGCACACAGGCCTGCAATGACAGACTTGACACATGTTTAAAAACATCATAGGTGCAAGTGCGCACACAGGCCTGCAATGACAGGCTTGACACATGTTTAAAAACATCATAGGTGCAAGTGCGCACACACAGGCCTGCAATGACAGGCTTGACACATGTTTAAAAACATCATAGGTGCAAGTGCGCACACACAGGCCTGCAATGGCAGGCTTGACACATGTTTAAAAACATCATATGAGAAAGTGTGCGCACACAGGCCTGCAATGACAGACTTGACACATGTTTAAAAACATCATATGAGAAAGTGTGAGCACACAGGCCTGCAATGACAGACTTGACACATGTTTAAAAACATCATAGGTGCAAGTGCGAACACAGGCCTGCAATGACAGGCTTGACACATGTTTAAAAACATCATATGAGAAAGTGTGCGCACACAGGCCTGCAATGACAGACTTGACACATGTTTAAAAACATCATGTGAGAAAGTGTGCGCACACAGGCCTGCAATGACAGACTTGACACATGTTTAAAAACATCATAGGTGCAAGTGCGCACACAGAGGCCTGCAATGGCAGGCTTGACACATGTTTAAAAACATCATATGAGAAAGTGTGCGCACACAGGCCTGCAATGACAGACTTGACACATGTTTAAAAACATCATATGAGAAAGTGTGCGCACACAGGCCTGCAATGACAGACTTGACACATGTTTAAAAACATCATAGGTGCAAGTGCGCACACACAGGCCTGCAATGGCAGGCTTGACACATGTTTAAAAACATCATATGAGAAAGTGTGCGCACACAGGCCTGCAATGACAGACTTGACACATGTTTAAAAACATCATATGAGAAAGTGTGCGCACACAGGCCTGCAATGACAGACTTGACACATGTTTAAAAACATCATATGTGCAAGTGCGCACACACAGGCCTGCAATGACAGGCTTGACACATGTTTAAAAACATCATATGAGAAAGTGTGCACACACAGGCCTGCAATGACAGGCTTGACACATGTTTAAAAACATCATAGGTGCAAGTGCGCACACACAGGCCTGCAATGACAGGCTTGACACATGTTTAAAAACATCATATGAGAAAGTGTGCGCACACAGGCCTGCAATGACAGACTTGACACATGTTTAAAAACATCATAGGTGCAAGTGCGCACACACAGGCCTGCAATGACAGGCTTGACACATGTTTAAAAACATCATAGGTGCAAGTGCGCACACACAGGCCTGCAATGACAGGCTTGACACATGTTTAAAAACATCATAGGTGCAAGTGCGCACACACAGGCCTGCAATGACAGGCTTGACACATGTTTAAAAGCATCATAGGTGCAAGTGCGCACACACAGGCCTGCAATGGCAGGCTTGACACATGTTTAAAAACATCATATGAGAAAGTGTGCGCACACAAGCCTGCAATGACAGACTTGACACATGTTTAAAAACATCATATGAGAAAGTGTGAACACACAGGCCTGCAATGACAGACTTGACACATGTTTAAAAACATCATAGGTGCAAGTGCGCACACAGGCCTGCAATGACAGGCTTGACACATGTTTAAAAACATCATATGAGAAAGTGTGCGCACACAGGCCTGCAATGACAGACTTGACACATGTTTAAAAACATCATATGAGAAAGTGTGCGCACACAGGCCTGCAATGACAGACTTGACACATGTTTAAAAACATCATAGGTGCAAGTGCGCACACACAGGCCTGCAATGGCAGGCTTGACACATGTTTAAAAACATCATATGAGAAAGTGTGCGCACACAGGCCTGCAATGACAGACTTGACACATGTTTAAAAACATCATATGAGAAAGTGTGCGCACACAGGCCTGCAATGACAGACTTGACACATGTTTAAAAACATCATATGAGAAAGTGTGCGCACACAGGCCTGCAATGACAGACTTGACACGTTTAAAAACATCATAGGTGCAAGTGCGCACACACAGGCCTGCAATGGCAGGCTTGACACATGTTTAAAAACATCATATGAGAAAGTGTGCGCACACAAGCCTGCAATGACAGACTTGACACATGTTTAAAAACATCATATGAGAAAGTGTGAGCACACAGGCCTGCAATGACAGACTTGACACATGTTTAAAAACATCATAGGTGCAAGTGCGCACACAGGCCTGCAATGACAGGCTTGACACATGTTTAAAAACATCATATGAGAAAGTGTGCGCACACAGGCCTGCAATGACAGACTTGACACATGTTTAAAAACATCATATGAGAAAGTGTGCGCACACAGGCCTGCAATGACAGACTTGACACATGTTTAAAAACATCATAGGTGCAAGTGCGCACACACAGGCCTGCAATGGCAGGCTTGACACATGTTTAAAAACATCATATGAGAAAGTGTGCGCACACAGGCCTGCAATGACAGACTTGACACATGTTTAAAAACATCATATGAGAAAGTGTGCGCACACAGGCCTGCAATGACAGACTTGACACATGTTTAAAAACATCATATGAGAAAGTGTGCGCACACAGGCCTGCAATGACAGACTTGACACGTTTAAAAACATCATAGGTGCAAGTGCGCACACACAGGCCTGCAATGACAGGCTTGACACATGTTTAAAAACATCATAGGTGCAAGTGTGCACACACAGGCCTGCAATGGCAGGCTTGACACATGTTTAAAAACATCATATGAGAAAGTGTGCGCACACAGGCCTGCAATGACAGACTTGAGACATGGTTAAAAACAACAGGTAGGCTCCACTTTCTCCCAACGTGTGCAAGAAGGGCATGCACACTTTCACACTGAATTCACATTGGGAAAGTGCCCAGAGCTCTAAGGCCACCAACAGAGAATCCGCAAAAAACAGGTGTAAAAAGCAAAAAGCTTTGGGAAACACTATCTCAAGTGTATCAGATCTAACAATGAGACTGAGTGGGACTGTAAGAATGAGTGCAAGCGAGTGTGAGCGAATCCTCCAAACCTTCCGAGAAGAAGTCAGGCTTGCTCACTGGAAGTCGAGTTACACCCCACCACTCCTACCTCTAAAAATAGCAAGGGTGCAGACTAGCAATGTCCAGATGCATTTTAACACATTGATGGAGCAGCAAACAAAAAAGACCCAGAGTCATTGCCACCCATTAACTGAGACTTGAGAAACCACCTCCAGGCTTCAGGCTCTCATGCAGGGTGTTGGTGCAATCATCAGTAGAGGAGAGACCTACCAGCGTGGTGCCAACCGAAGACTCCTGCCCCTCTCCCTACAATAGGAATGTCCAGCAAATGGCACCAGAGGAGGTGGATGGGCTTCAATAAGAGTCAAATAAAGAGTCAAATTCAGAAAGGGTTTATTGACAAAGCAAGAGCAGAAGGAGGCCACCTTCCACACATGGCAAGCTGAAGACATTACCCTCTACATGACATGGCTGCAACCTCTCTAATCCATCCTTTACGAGTTAAAATGAGGCTTGCTCCTTCTTTTGGTGCTCATGTCATTACATCCATGCTAGATCCTCAGTCCTTTCCTTCCAAGAGGCCTCTGTGGTAATATCCATTATTTTCCCAAAATACATTTGTTATTAAGCTCCAATCACAGGTTGTGCCAAAAGGAGGCATTTTCATGCATATAAAAAGAAGCCTTGTTCCACGAAAGTGCTTTTATCCAAAGAGCGCATTACAGAGACGGGCATATGCTATTCTGAGCTGGTACTTTTTACTCACTGGGCGAAGATGTCTTTCGTTAGGTAGCATCTATCAGGTACTGCTGATCTAACATCCTCAAACACAAATGGGATTTTCTTTGTAATCGGGAAGATGCTGTAGTATATTACAAGAGACATAAATGCAAAACCTCCATCTATTTTCTAACCAATTAATAATGCCATTTCTGTGCTAGACAGCAAGCTGTGGTTGAAACTGTGGAGATGCAGGTAATTGGTGATCTCAGAGCATGTCACCAAAGCTATTGAGGACACTGAAGCAGGCATCACAAAAACCATATAGGGCACTGTGTCAGAGGTCCCCAGGGGGCCTTAGTCAGCTGCAATCTCAGCTTGCTGACTAGCACACATAGGTGACATGCCCTGTGTACACTGCATGGCAGTAATCTCCAAGGCTGAAGCCCACCACCCCCTGGTATCATCTTTAACTCGCTCCGCCCATCCTCCCGGTTGGCACAGCTGAGTGACTGTAACCCACTGCATGAGATAGTGGTGAAGTGGATACTGGTTAAGTGGGTGGAGGAAGTAAAAGAATGAACCTCCGTGTTAGCCCCACCCTGAGCCAAGTCTGAGGTGAAGGCCAGAGGACCTTTAATAATAATAATAATATGCATGTCTCCAGCACATAGTCCTGGGTTACCTCTCCCTGAACACGATTGTGCCTCTTATTTCATTCTACTCTGCCTATTAAATCACCCTCGTCTGTCCTGTTAGCTCAAAAAAAGTACTTCTATGCTTTACTTCGATGGTTTGTAGCTCCTACTACCTCTTTTCTTCCCAATAAATATTGGGGGCTATTTACTAATGTTTTGCATGGGCAGAGCCTTGCATGGATTCACTTACCATTGAAAAGGTCCGCGGGTGCAGGGCGAGATTGTGCCGCACCGCGAGCAATTCCAGATCCTCCAGAACATCTAGACCTTTTTATGAGTCCAAGCCCATTTGAGCATGGACTTTTCTGAAATCCACGTTGGGAGTGTGGGTGGTGTGTGAATGTATATCATTGGTATAGAATAGTCGCTTCACATATGACATGTCTGCTGACAGTCAGGTATATGACATGTTCACAAACATAACCCCCGGACACCTGAACATGATGAGGACTCCACATTGTATCCTTTCCGTAATGGGTGGTGCAGACCATGTGACATAGGTGCTGGGATGCCTCCGGGTAGCCATGCACTATATAAAAGTCTATTTCATTTCATTTAAGTGCAGCCTGACTAGCAGTATGTGGTTGAATTTGTATTAACAAAAAGTGCTCAGTGTCTTCCTCACTGCTTTGCCTGACACCACTTGAAGTAGATGGTAAAATGCACGTTTTGCAACCGCATTTCAGTTGCAAAACATTCTTACATACTGCACTGCTGCAATTGGGTATTAGGAACACTCCCCCTCCTAATACCGAATCGATATATATTTGCAATTCCAAATTGCGATTTGGTAACATGTTAGCGAATCCCAGATTGGAATTCATACATACCAAAATGCGTCTTACCTGTCACAAACGGCCTGATTTTGCGAATTGGACCATTTGTGACTGGTAAAATGCTTGATACATGTGTCCCAAGTCTCTTGAAAGAGGATGCTTCTTCTCCCTATTTAAACAACTGAGGATTGAGATGATATCATACTCAACTGTACCATTCAATTCATGTTATATTAAGCACCAGCCCAGAAATCAGTGACCATTACTTTGAAACTCGAGGCCTCATTTACAAAAAGTGCCACAGCGCTGCACCACAAGCCCTTTGGCTGCACCATGCTGCAGCACTTTCAAAGCACAGGGATTTACAATAATATGTTGCATCCCTGTGCTTTTCCCTGCACTGGCGCAAAATTGGATGCCACGCACTGACGCAGGCACGCTTGCACCATGGTGCAAGGATGCCTGCGTCATGGGGATGATTGTTTATGTGCAGGAAGGTGGTCTTCCTGCACATAAACAATCTGAAATGGTGTTTTTCAGCTTCTATAGGTGCTGCATTAGCGCATATAGAAGGTGAAAAACGTCATTTTTTGAATAATTGGTTATGTGCAGGGAGGTATTCCTTCCTGCGCATAAGCAAATATAAGAGGGGATTTCCTCCGTCTATGTGTGCTGCAGAATTCAGCACGCATAGAAAGAGGGAAAAAAGGAGGAGAAATTAATACATTTCTCCTCATTGCCCCTGCCTACGCCTCTCCTGGGGAGGTGTAGCATTCAGACGCATTTCCAGGTTTACGGTTTCTCGTAAATATCAAAATGTGTCTGGTTCCATGGGTGTTGCTTGGGAACTCGCACAGCAACACCCATGGAACGCCCCTTTCAGGCAAAGTGCTGTGTGTACAGGGGCCGTACTTACAAGGACAGGAAAAGCCACGCAGGGTCCTTGTAAATATGGGGTAGGAAAATGCGCTGCCGGTGTGTTACAAAATGTGTCGCACCAGCAGCACAAGGGGCTTGTAAATAAGCCCCTTAGTGTAATTTGTCTACATCTGACTGTGGCCGGAAGATACGATATCTGCCATCTAAAAAGGATTTCTCATCACGACCCACATTCAGGCAGCCATATCAAGGTACATGTTGCTGGGTGAGGTTGAAGAAACTATAAATATATGTGATATATGAATATAAATATGCAATACAACTGTGATACTCTTATTGTCTCTTTTTATGTATATCAGGCAAGATCTGACCCACTGCAAGAACAGAGGGCCCTGGGAATTCCATCACATCTGGGTAGTCACAGGAGAGCGAAGGAACATGAGGGCCAGCATTGGCACGTGGTAAGCAAATCCTTTATGACAGAGAATGCAGGCGCGTGAAGTGTTCATGCTGGGGTGGAAATGGCCGATGGAGTGTTGTTCCTACTCAGTGCATATGTTCCTTCGTTGCCACAGGAATCCAAACAGATGCCTTGTGTCCTTTCGTCAGATGTAGGTAGTCCTGATCCTCAGCTCATCATTGAGTGACCTTCCGGTATGCCACTGTACATCCTGTGCAATCACCACAAACTCTACATTCCACTGCAGTGGTTTGCAAGACTTCCTCACATTCCCCTACAAGAGACCGGTATCCTGCTCCCACACAACCCTTCTCACCCTGCCCATTCCATCATTAATCTGTGTCTGGTGCCACAACTTTCATGTGTGAAGCAGGAACATGCTGGGTGAGAGCCTGAGACAAGTGTGGGTTAATGGAGGACTCTTATCAAGGTCCTCTACAAGAGAGAGAAGGGTCCTCGGTTGCAGCTCCAAGCAACACGTGTGGGACCTGATGCTTGTAGCAGCAACAACCAGAGGGGACCCTTGGTAGGACAAGGTTAAGGAGAAGCTGGACCACCTACACCTGCCTAGCCATTCAACGGTGCACCTGGGAGGGAGTGGACAGTGATTGACCTTCTCTTCAGGTCACTCAAATGCTCCTCCACCTGGCCACTCAGCCACACTTGTGCATGTTACAAGGAGGTACTGGAGTACGTTCATGAACTGTATTGGAGAACCTAGTTGTCAGCATTGGTTACACACACAGGTGACAGTCTGCATTTGATGTAGCACAGACACTGCATATCATCATATAATGTATTGTTCATCCCAGAGCATTCATGTGTGGCTGGGCCACGTGATCCCAACCCAATGTCAGCGACTGATGCTGCGTTTCATCAGTGGGTAGTTTGCTGATGACCTGAAGGCCATCTTAGCTATTTGTTAAGAGGGTTGCTGCACAATTGAGTCTGTCACAGGAACTACAGGAGAGAAGGACCAGGAAGAGTGTTGGTGAACACTGGCCAGTAAGACAAGTGGCAACATGGGAATAGAGGTGTACAGGTTCAGTGACATAGGTATAAGGAAATAAGGACAAGATGTGAGCTCAGCAGTCGGGTATATTGGGCCCTGGAAAAGGTCAAGAGGCGAGAAGTCGAACTGGTGGTGGGTCATGGGCACAGGAGAAACAGGGAAGTCACAGAATTGGGTAAACAGGGGGTGTGAATATAGAGAGGAGCAGGGAAACGGTGGACCATGAGGGACATGGAGACACATAAGCCTATTAATGTGACCATATGGCCTGCCTTCATATGTGGCTAGTGATTTAAGGATGCCAGTGTATCTTTGAGTTTGTGGTGTTTGATGCTCAGCTCTAGCAGCATCCATACATGTGGGGCTGCATGCATTCCTTTTACTATGGAACTCTCTGTATAGTTCATTGCCTGCCGGAGGTGTAGTGCGACCACTTCCAACAATTGCTGACAACATTATGACCCCACTGAAAGGAGATAATTGGCTCCCAAACAGTGGGGCATATTATCAAGAAGGACTTTACAATTATCGTCGCTTTAGCGGCAGGAAACTGTGGCTAAAGCAGCGATAATGGCCTTGATAATATACTCTGAGAATTCCAATAGAAGCCCATGTTCACACCAGAACATGGGCTTGTAACGGATTTCACAAGGGCATATTATCAAGCCCATTATCGCCGTTTTAGTGGCAGTTTCCTGCTGCTAAAGCGGCGATAATTTTAACGCCGTTTCTTGATAATATGCCCCAGAGGTAGGCCAAACTGGGTGTACTGCAGTGACTCTTGCAAACAGCAAAATAAGGAGCAGTAGCAATAAATGAGGGACAGTGGCAACACGTAAAAGTAGTATGGAGGAACACCCCATCCAAAACAACATTGCCCTTCAAGAGGGGCATGGGATACACTGGAGGGATACATGGCACACACTTTACAGAAAAGGTTCTGGGATTGGTGCCATTGCTCATTGACAAAGTGTGCAGAAAGTGGACAGGCAACAGAAGCAAAACACAAATGTACATAGACTTTGGGCTTGAGAAACCAGAAAAAAATAGGATATCCCACATATTGTGGGGAACCCCGCTAATAAAGATACAGCAACAAACTTACTGGCACACACAGTTTGAAACAGTTAATGTCTAGCAAATCATTCACCTACAACCATTTGAGGCTGGTCCAGGTGCCACCTCCAGGAAATACAGCTACTTTCTTGCTTGCTGCGTTGTGCTGTGTGAACGTTTTATGAATCTGGCTCCTTGTCTTTATCTACCCCCTGTGCACATCTCCACCCCTTGCTCATTGACTATCTTGGTAACACCCCCCACAGGTTCAGCTTGGCAGCTGCAGAGGTTATGTAGAGCTCAGGATAGTGATGCACCATAAAGTTGGCAATTATTTCAGCTTCTCATTGCTGATGCTTCTCTTCCTCTCCAGTGACTTAGAATCCTTCCTGCCATTATAGTCTGGATGTCAGCACGGAGTCAACAGGAGGTACAGAGGAAGAGGCCACTAGCTGTTGCCCTGCAGGCTTTGAGTGGTTGGTTCTTCCTAGTGTGTCATCAATCACCCTTCCTGTCCTTAGGGTTGGATCTCTGCACAGAGTCAGCAGGCGGCACAGAGGAAGAGGCCACTAGCTGTGGTCCTGCAGGCTCTGAGTGGTTGTTCCAATCATCCCATGTGCATGGCATTTCCTTTGTAGAATGTCTACATACAGTGGATCCACCATAGCCTTTTCCACTGTCTGCAATGTGCCACCAGGCATGCGTCAATGATGAGGATTGCCGCCTATTCCAGCATTAACATACACCAGGACCTTTCAAATATCAGACATCTATCCACATGTTGGGAGAGGAGATCCATGAATTGAAGATCCCTCTTTGAGCCCTCTTTTTGTTTAGAATTTCTTTATTGGATGTTGCTGTTAACAAAACACCAAAACGGTAACAGTGCATAATATTAAGCTGGACATGGATACAATAGATACAGGGAAGCATAGGGGACACGTACTAAATTTGCATCAATAAAGCAGCTATAGAGCTGGAAGAGGTGAAAGGTGAAGCATGTAGGACTGAGAGAGAAGGAAAGCACACGCAAACACATTGAGCAACAAATATAGCAAGTGGTTACTGAATGGTTATGTGTAGTAGGGCAGATGGGTGGAGGTATCTCACAGTGTCCAGTAGATATCAGTCAATGGTGCAGTGCCTTATGCAGTATCTATTACCATGGGACAACCACATAATGTCTAACGGGATCCGTATGGAAGGTGTGCAGGCGGAGGAGGCTCGGGTTGGGGTCATTATGACCCCTCTCTGCAAGTGCCTAGGATGGGATTGAGATGATTGCCACACCCTGTGAAATCCAATATCCTACTGTTCGGAATTCATCAAGGGAGATCATTATTTACAATACTAGTTTTGCCTCTCAAAATGCACATTCCTGATGTATTCAGTCAGGCTTGATGGGCTGATATGAACCTGGGGTGCAACGTGTATCGTATGGGTGCAGTTAACTCTGCACAACTTGTCATTCCGGTTCCCTATGCTGACTGGTGTTTGTGCAGGGTTTGGAATTATACGTCACACTTGGAATCAGGGCCTTAACATTGCTGGAGCAGGTGGAAAAGATCTCTAAGGCCAAGAGGAAGTATGTTATGTTATGTTAGTTTATTTTCTAAAGCGCTCGACTCACCCTGGGGCACCATGGCGCTGTCTAGAAAGTAGTAACCTGAGGATTTGAAAGGACCAGAGCAAATCCGAGGAAGCAATTAGAACAAAAAGGCTTTCAACTGTTTCCTAAGAATACAATAGCTGGAGATTTTACGCAGAGCCAGAGGGAGCTCATTCCAATATCTTAGAGCAAGATATGAAGAGGCTCTGCCCCTGTGCGAGTCAGGCGTATTTGGGGAACCTGAAGGAGGCCTAGTGTGCTGGATCTGAGTTTCCTGCAGAGCAAGATTTTTTTACAAGTAGAGATGACCTCTATCATTCAGAGCATTATAGGTTAGACAACACATTTTAAAAAAGGATCTTTTTTTACTGATAACCAGTGCAGGTAGGAAGTGAGAGAGAAGCCCTGGCTTGTTGCTAGCCAAAAGTGGCCATGGCCTGGTTTATGCACTTTCACCCACAAGATGGCTCCATCAAACATGACAGCCAGCCTTCAAATTTTTCCAAAGTTTTACATTTTTCAAAAACAAATTCCCAAAACGGGAGCGGGTTTTTGAAAAATGTAAAGCTAATGCCCCCCACCTCACACCCTAGGAGTTTCCTCCCTTGGTGTGGGGGAATATTTTTGATTTTTACTGTCCCTCAATTCCTAGTTTTACCTGGCAATGACAGATAGCTTCAAAAAATAATCTGACCGCCCACACTTAACTGGGCAGATGGTCGGATGGCTTAACTCCAAGAGCCATACCCTATCAAGCTGTCGGAGGAGTATGTGGCCGATGAAGCCAGACCAGGCTCTTTCATGGACAAACTGTTGGTCTGCTCAGCCCTAAACTGGGGGGGAGGAGTTGAAGCAGACCAGGAGTTTGACAGAGAGGATACTGCATCACTGTTGTGATGGAGTACACTTTCTGCCAAACATTATATTAGCCCCTTGGTGTACTGTAATGAGATGTCTCACTCCTGTAGCGACTAACCTCATGATTTTGAGGGTCCATCGCGTCCCTAGTTGTTGGATTCTTGCTCCAATATTTCGTGTTTATTCTATACACTAGGCTAAATCATATTTTAATCTTATTTTTAATCAATGGGCCTTCTTGGGGAAGTAGGGAAAAGTGTTAATGCAGCATTTATCTCAGGTTATTGTGAAATATGTAGTGCTGTTGTGGGTGCAGGGGACACTGCAAACCTGACAGTTCAAAATGTACTGCCCAAAATTTGATGAATGGGAGCCTGTGTTAAATATCAGTTTCATGAGGCAATGTGTCCCCAAGCTATGGTGTTTCTCAGCACATCAGAATAGTCAAAAATGCAGGCAATTAAATGAAGGGGCAAAAATCAATAACTGAGCTCTAGATCAGCAGAATAGTTAAAGGGTTTTATTATAAAATTCAAAAGTAAAGCGGTACAGAGTCAATGGCACAAAGGATGTCAGAAAATAAATCGTAACAGAGAAGTGCACAATTCTAAAATGATTCCAAGTCCCTAGTGGGCCGAGAGAAACAGACAGCATCCCTGGAAGCATAGGAAAGATCTCTGGCTCACCCTTATAATCGAGTGGTGTTAGACATGAACCCCTCAAGTAGCATTTCCTTAAACCTTTTGCTTTCTCGTCCCAGGTTTTGCTGACTTCTTGTGGTGACCATAGGGTCTGGGACACTTTTCCACTGAAACACACATTAGGAAGTGGTGCTTACTTGAGCTTCCTAAACATAGGTCGGTTCTGCCACTACAGCCCTGTGTGTGTGCACTCGCACCTGTGGTGGTTGTAAACTGGTGTCAAGTCAGCCATTGCAGGCCGGTGTGCGCATTGGCACCTATGATGTTTTAAAACCTGTGTCCAGCCCGCCATTGCATGTTGGTGTGTGCTTTGCACCGATGGTGTTTCTAAACATGTGTCCAACTTGCCACTTTATGTCTGTGTATGCGCAATTGCACAGCTACTCAGGCTGGCATGTTGAAATCACTAGCCATCCTCAGAGTACCTATCACTACCACCAGAGCACCCCGAGGGTATGTCTTAAGGGGTAAAGTGAATGGTAGGTAAAATGCAGGGCAGGTACAAATGCGTGCTCCCTGCCCAGGTAGTGAGGGATACCCATGTGTTTTCACTGCCTATGAGGTTTGATCTTCGCATAGGCTAACATGGGGGAATGGTTAAAATTACTTCAGACGGCAATAGTGGATTGCAGTGGAGCAGCCTCATGATGTTTCCTGTCTTTGGATTCGCAGAGACAACCCCTTTCCAGTCGAAAATGTGGCTTTGTCATGATTTGCATAGAAATGCCACGACTAGAAAGTTTGTATTTTACTGATCTAAACCCCTATGTGGGCCTTTGTACTTGGCTCTAGTGCATACTGGAGGTTGGGGATCACATATGGGCATTCCCTAGAGACAGCTATATAACACTTGGCATGCAATTGGAATATAATGCCTCTGGCTGGATAGATTAAAGAAAAAGATTTTGACACTTGGCCTCTGGAGCCAGATCACTGCCCACTAAAGTTTAAAATCTTCATTCCATGGCCTCATGGCAGACAGGACTGAAAATTTGGGGAGACATCTGTTGTTCGGAGGGAAATCCTTTGAACCACCCCCAACTTCAAAGGTGCACTACAGTGTAACTACTGGTGCCATTCTTCAGCAGGGCAGAGATACGCTTGTGGGGACGTGGGACCGTAGCACCTGGAACTGTATGGTGCACACTGTCAGAGGAATCTGTTGTGCTTAAGGAGGATTACTGCCATTGAAAAGGACTGCAAGCCCTTCCTGAATAGTGGATGCCCTGGGCTGACTACCTGCTGCTATGTGGCACCCTGAAGTGTACTCTCCAAGGGTTTGTTGTCTTGCCCCCAGGTCTTTCAGAGATCTCAGGGACATCAAAGATCTCCTAGGAGGGACACACATCATCTACTTGTGACAGCTGGAAAGCAGTGCCCTCTAAAGAGCCCACATTGTCTGCTGAATCCTAACTGGTAGCATGGTGTGAGCATGGAACTAAGAATTGTGCTTGGAGACCGGATTGCCTTGTGCGGAGACCTGAAGTCTTTCTCGCATCTAAGGTGTGTGGCTCCGCATCGTAGAGGCTGTGGCACACATAAATGTCTTGTTGGTGGTGAGCGAATTCACCGGGTGCGGGATCCAGTGTGGCTCTCTTCGTCGATTCTGCTGCATCTGTCTTGTGCAAATCACCAACTGACCCTCGGAGGTGGGGGTGTAACCATAGTAGTGCCTCACTGCAATCTACTGCTTGCTGTGTTCCCGGATACCGGTTGCCGCGCACACTCAGCCCACAGCGTATTGCGTCCATTCAGGAAGCCACATTCGAGGGAGCAGACGTCGGACGTACTGCTTCTACGCGCATGCGCACACTCGCCGATCCTGGAGGATCCCGCATTGGTGGCAGCTGCTGGGGGAAAAACGCTGACCAAGATGCTGAGCCGGGCAGAGGACCCGCGGCGCAGTAAGTAGAGGGCCAGAGGAGCCCGGTGGAAGGAAGGACTTAAAGTCTGTGAGGTTCAGTCACTGCCAGGGTTTGGCAGTGAAGTAGAAGCAGCGTTTGCAGGCACCTGGCATCAGCCCTATATATGCCGATTTTTAAACGTTGGGAGAGCACAAGACAGCACCTGAACAATGAATCTGCTGATTAAACTTAAATACCGTCGTTATGAGTGGATTTGGAGATCTGACTATAGCTCCCAAAATAGGAAGGAATTCACCAGAGTCCTACTTGAATATAAGACAAAGATAGAACAGTCCAAATCGACTTTCTTTACCCAAAAAATCCAAGAGGCCTCAAATTCCTCTAAGGAACTATTTAAAATGGTCTCATACCTAGCTAAGAGTCCTCGTGACACTATCTTTGTCCCGGACCAGAATTTTGTGGAAATCTGGCTCTGTTCTTTCAGCAAAAAGTACAGACGTTCTATGACGATCTCCACAATCTATCCACTACAACAGTGATAAACCACAGGGAAGACATAGTACCAGGCACTAACAAATTCTCGCAATTCTCATATCTAGATGAAACACAGGTGGCGAGCCTGCTACCCAGATGAAATCGGGCTCACCTTTGGACCCTTGCCCTCCCTATATACTACATTTGGTACCTGAGACAATCAGCTCTACTCTGACCCCTCTGCTTAATGAGGTCATAGGCTCTGGTATCTTTCCTCACAGATGGAAAAAAGCGTGCATAAGGCCCATTCTTAAAAAAGAAGCCTTGGACCCTATGGAACCAAGCACTATCGTCCGATATCGTGCCTCCCCTTACCGGCCAAGATTCTTGAAAAGGCCACGAATCAGGAGCTCATGAAATTCATAGACCAAAACAATTTACTAGACAGCACTCAACATGACTTTAGGTCATGTCATTCTATGGAATCCCCCTTAATTACGGCAATTGAGGATATCGGGAGGACTATTGATGATGGTGGAAGAGCTGCCCTGATTCTATTAGATTTAATGGCAGCATTCGATACCGTTAATCATGGGCTTCTACTGAATAGACTTCGAACACTAAGCATTACAGACACTGCCCTAACTTTACTCAAGTCTTTCCTAGATGCTCGATTACAGCAAATTTATTGGGGAGGTCTCCAATCTGGAGAGTTCTTTCTCCCATGCGGCATACCCCAGGGGTCAGCGCTCTCACCAACATCATTCAATCTGTACGTGACCCCTCTCGCAGTATTAATAAAATCACATGCTCTGCGTCTAGTGTCCTACGCCGATGACACACAATTAGTAGTGTCACTCTCTCAGACAGTAGAAGCCACAGAGCGCTTTAGAAACTTTAAGAGCTGGATGAGTGAGAACTTTTTAAAACTCAATACTGAAAAAACTGAAGTGATTGAGTTTGGTCAAAAACCCTCTATCTGGAGTCACCTGTGGTGGCCCCCAGAAGCTGGTACATGCCCAGTTCCGGCCAAAAAAGTTAGGAACCTTGGTTTCATGATTGACAAGGAACTAAACTGTACAGCACAAACCAGTCAGGTTACATCAACATGCTTCTTTACAATCAAGGTTGTCCGGAAAATCCTGCCTTAGATTCCCTTCACTCTGCGGAAAACCGTGATGGGAGCTCTAGTAATGTCCCGTGTAGACTACTGCAATGCACTGTACCTAGGTACGGGAGAAAAACAGCTCACAAAGCTTCAGTCAATTCAAAATGCGGCAGCCAGAGTCTTATTGGACCTCCCTAAGCGCCATCCGACATCTCAGGCCATACGGCAACTTCATTGGCTCCCTGTCACTCATAGAGTCCAATTTAAAGCCCTCTGTCTGGTCCACAAATCTCTCAATGGAAGAGGTTCAGAGGATTTCACTAATCTATTCCCTCGTTATGAGCCTTCTCGCACATTAAGATCTAGCAGCCAAGATCTAATCCGCTTGCCCAGAATAAGGAGAGTTCAATGGGGTGGGAAATCTTTTTCCTACCAGGCAGCGAAATTGTGGAATACCATGGCCATCACGCTACGATCTATGCCCTAATAGCTTTCTGACTCTTCTTCCGTTCTACAGCGCCAAGACGCCTCGGCATAAGCGCGCTTTAAAAATAATTCAGTCAGTCATGGTGGCAGGGGGCTGAAAGTGTGCAGCGGTAGACCGTGGAACAGAGGTAAGTGCAGAGCAGTGTGCTCTATTTAATTTAAAATGTGGAGTAGTGAAATTTCATCAACTGAGGTTATTATTTTTATTTATAAACATCAGCGGCAGTTTAAGTCTACAAACTGTAAAATTGCGATTGTCAAAAAGGAGCCGTTTTCCCAGTGGACACGGGGGTCGGTGAAGTAGCATCTAACCATCTAACCAGGCCTTATCGTTGGTGTTCCGAGCCCTGAGGGGGACTAAAGAAGAAGAGAATTTAAAAAGATGGCACCGGCCAAAGTAAGAGCCCGTAAAACTATAAAAACTGGGAAAAAGACTGAGAAGAACATTCCAGAGATTGGGGAAGGGAGTGGAGTACGCAAATCAAAGGGGGTGTTGAGTGAGCCAGCTGGAAGGAAGAAACAAGCTACAAGAAGTATACAATCCTTGTCATTAATGCCCAAATCAGCAAAGCCCAAAGTATCAAGGGGTGGCTCATCAGTATCCAACTCGATTAAAGACTTCTTGGGAAGACATTTTAAGGGGAAGGATGTGACTAATAAGGAGGCAAGTGCTGTGGCATATCCAACCTCTGAGGCCAGGAGCGATGGTGATTTAACCTCTCTAAATCAGTCTATGTTCAATTTATCTAGGGTTCTGCTGAATCCACAGTTGTCTTCTTCGCCAAGAATGTTCCAGCAGTCACTTGAACGTGAAATTGAGGAGGAAGGTGAAGATGTATCCATAAGTAGTAAAGAAATAAGTTCAAAAGACTTAAATGAAATAATGACTCAACCTAAGGAGAATGTGGGTGTGGACTGCTCTTTTAGTATAGGAAGCGAACAATTGCACTCACCACTGCATGGGCTTGAGGTTACAGGAACCTCGAGTACTTCCATGCTTGAGGTTATGTGGATCCTTCAAAAAACCCTACAAGGCTTGTTAGAGGTCTCTGTATTAAATAATGATCTTTTACAAACCCAAGGGGGGCAGACTAAAGCAATTTTGGGTGAGCTGACTCAAAAGAGAGGTTTAATGCTGGCTTTAGTTAGACTGATTGGTGGCGATCAGGAGGGGGTAGATAGCAAAGAGGAGGAGGAAGCTGGGCTGCTAAGGATCCTAATTCAAAGAAAGAGGAACCATCTGTATATATATCCAGGCAGCCAATGATTGTGAAAAAATTGGGTGAAATGAGACACTATATGAGTGGATTCCAGAGGTCAGGGGGAGGCGAGGTCGCCCGCACAAAAAGAAGTTTATTAAAACATCCCGTAAGGAAGTTGAGAAGAGGGAAAAGAGAAAAGATGGAACAAGTAGGAAAAGAGCGGGAAAAAATGCAAAGACTGAAGGAGAATAATGTAAAGTCCCTTGTGGAACGTGAAGAATATCGGAAAAGTTCAGAAGGACCATAGATCAATAAAAGTGGTCTAGCACCTACAGTGAGTGAGATGGAGGGGAAAGAGCGAAAAAGTATAGAAAGGAGGACAATGATACAAGCAAGATTTAGAGATCCTGGAAAACCTAGATGCAGCAAGGCCCCCATAGAAAAAGATAAGGGAGATCATATGATAAAGAGAAGGGAACCTTGTCTAAAGGGGGCTACTTATGGGACAAGGCAAGTATGTACTCACAATCTATGGGTTTTCCTAAAACCTGATAGTAATGGCAAAGGCGGGAAAAAAGTTAGAAAACTAAACCCATTAAACCGATCTCAACTTCTATTCACTATGGCAAAATGTGCAAGTCTCAGGAGTACTGGCACAGAGGACCTTAGAGAAGTAGGGTTTGTTACAAGTAGCACAGATGGTGATGTGACGAAGGTCCTTTTTTATTCTGCCTGGGTGAAAGATGCGGTGGAAAAAGCTAAAAACGAGTTGCAAAAGGAGGGGATTCGATTGGTAAGAAAGGAGAAAATACAGGGACAGTATTTCCTGACGAACCATGCTGGCCTAGGGTTACGGCAGATAAGGTTAATTAACTCAAATTGGAATAAAAAAGAGGGTCTTGCAATAACCATAACTGACAGCGAACTTGCAGGCTATGAAAAAAATATGTTTGCCGGAAATAGGTATAACGCCCTAGCATCCCCAGAATTTAGGGAGTATGATGAGGAGGGATTCCTGAGTGAAATCGACTAGGAGCATGGGTCGTCACACAGCCTATCAATCCTATCATAGAATATAAATGGTTACAAGAAAATATCGGCACAGATTGAGTTTGATAAAATTATAAAGAGTAACAATATTGTGTGCCTACAGGAGACGTGGCTGTGTGACGATACCCTAGAAACCTTAGCTTCAGAAGGATTCACCCAACACTCCAAGGCAACAAATAAAAATAACCTGGGGAGGCCATCGGGGGGTCAACTAATGTTGATCTCCTCACAGATAGTCAGGAAGATTGAAAAGTTAAAACTACTTTGTGAGTGGGCATTAGGCTGCAGAATTCTACTGCAGAAGATATATCCCCGTTACGATGGAATATGCATCATAAATGTATATATACAGAAGGGAAAGGATCACGAATATAAGGTGAACTTGGGAAAATTGAAAGAAGATTTAGAGTCTGTCAGTGTTAAGTATCAGAAGGACATAGTATTAGTGGTAGGTGATTTCAATCATAGATTAGATTCCCAAAGGGTGGATAGCTGGTACAAAGAACTTTTAGAATCTCATAATATTGAAGTAGCCATCTTTCCAAGAGGTGAGATCTCACCACAGGATGCGACTTTTACCCAGTTGATGGAGCCACTGGCATGGTATGTGCAAACTGGAGACTGCAGTTAGATCTGCCAGCGGGACGGACCTTTGTGAGGGGCCAGCAACTCTGCCCAATAGATTATGTGTTTTGACAGGCCTGGTGCTTTGATTTAATTAAAAACCTTGAGGTGATAAAAATTACAGGTAGTGACCACTTTCCATTGAGGGTAGAACTACACATACCAGGAAGTAAACATAGGGAAAGGGCTCTGCAGGTACACGTGGACTATCCAAAACGGTTAACAACTTGTATAACGGATGAACATATTGAAAAGTTAAAGCTAATCCAGCAGACAATCTCAACTGAAGAAATTCAACTTAAAGTTGGAACCTCTTGCTTTGAATCTACCATAGGTAAGCTGGCGGACTCCCTAAAGAAGATATTTAAGACAAAAAAGTCAGGACTGGGTAGCCATGTTGCTAATAAAAATAGGATGAGCTGGTTTGACAAAGATTGCAGGGTAGCCAAGGCACAGATAAGACAGAAGGAGAGAAGATTAAAGGCTATGTTTAAGGTGGACCAATATCAGGCACTCCAGCAACTAAGGTTAAAATATAAAACATTAATTCGGAACAAAAAAAATGTTTAAAGATTAGTGTTGGGCAAATATGTTGGAGGTAATTGAAACTAGAGATGTGAGAGGTTTTTGGAAATTAGTCCAAGAAAGTGTGGGTAGGAAAACAGGTTCCTTGGACTGTATGGTCCCTGAAGATGACTGGGTGGGCTACCTGGGAGAAATCTATGGGAAATGGCCGACACAAGAATTTCCAAGGACCCAAGATTGGCCACAGGTGAGGGATGAGATAAAGAAATACTTTACCCCAAGATATATAAAAAAATCATACCTAGCTTGAATCTTACCCGTGCTGCAGGCCCAGATAACCTTCCGGCAAGGATAATTAAAACGAGACCTGAATGGTGGGCTGAGCATTTTGCAAAGATGATCCTAGTAATCTTGGAAACGGGAATTGTACCAGAAAGTTGGAAGGGTGCAATTATAAGGCCAATACATAAAAAGGGTGATCATAAAATACCGAAAAATTATAGGTTGACAAACCTCCTAGATATAGGGGAAAAAGTCTTTGCAAAAGCCATACTGAATTTATGAACCCCTTCGATGCTGATGACGAGCTCAGCTCGTCATCAGCTACGTCGCTCGTATGCTGATGACGAGCTAAGCTCGTCATGTAATGCGGGTTTTTGAAAAATCTAGCACACAGCGGGAAAACCGCTAGCGCGCAAGGGGTTAAAAGACTGGGCAGAGGAAAACCAGATTATCCCCCGGAACAGGGGGGGGGGGAGGGGGTAAAGCTGGCCTTTCCACAATTGACCATTGCTTTGCTCTTTGGGCCACAGCACGGAAGTCGATGGAAATACGGGGAAGTTTATTTTGTTGTTTTGTAGACTTCCGCGCAGCCTTCGATCTGGAGGATCGAGAGCTGTTGTGGGAGGCCCTAACTAGATATGGAATTTCAAATGATCTGCTACGCCTGGTCCAAATGCTCCACACTAAAAATTGGGCCCAGATAATTTTAGATATAGATGGTAGCCTATCTGGAAAAATAGAGATTGGAAATGGGCTGCGGTAGGGATGTGTATTGGCTCCCCTGCTGTTTTCCTTGTTCTGAGCAGACTTGCCATTGTCCTTGGGGAATGCCATTGGGGCAAGCCGGAAACTAAATGGCAAGCAGATTGCATGTTTACTTTATGCCGACGATCTGGTGATTATGGACCAGACCGAGGTTGGCCTGCAAAGGAAACTGAATATATTTCAAGACTATTGTTCCAGGAAAAAACTTGTGATTAATATGGATAAGACCAAAACCTTGAGCTTTGGCAGGAGGGAAACTGGGTTCTCATGGTGGATAGGGTCAGAGAAAGTGGAATCGGTTACTGAATACAGATACTTGGGGCTATGGTACGAGAAAAGTTTGAAATGGAACACTCACCTAGAGGCGCCAAAACTAAGAACCTCTGCATCGATTAGCGGCCTAAAATTGTTTAATAAAGCCTATGACACAATATCAGATAGACCAGTGCTAAAAGCATATTCGGCTATCGTACCCCCGCAATTTCTGTATGGCGCAGAACTGTTATATTTAAGCGGCAAGGAAGACTGGGATGTCGAGGAGGGTAAAAACTTAAAAAAGTTATTTACACTTCCATTGTCAGCAATGGTCCAGGCTGTAAGACTGGAACTAGGATTGACTTCATGGGGTATTCCAGCCGGTATGGCCCTACTTCGCTTCTGGCAATGCCTAGGAGTAGGCGTAAACACCAAAATATCTCAATGGTGTAAAAATGAAATACACAATATCGAACTAAAATGGGCAAGAGAGATTAGGGTGATTATGACAAAGCTATGCAATAAGATGGAGGTTAATGTGCGCCCCACTATCTCTGTGGTTAACATTGATAAGAAGATACTTAGGTCGTTGGGGAAGGAAATATCTCATGCACAGGACCAAAATTATCTTGCAAATAAAACCTCAGTTTGTTTTATGACTGCTGCATGGAAAAATGATCAATGCTTCCTCTACATTGATAGGTTACCGGATTGCCGATTACGAAATTAGGTTTTGAGGGTAAGAATTGGGGTAAACCCTGGTTATATAAACAAATCGGTAAAATGTGCAATGATTGATAAGACGGGAAGATGCACCTGTTCCTTGGGCACTCAATGTGTTCTGCTACATATTTTAATTGATTGTCAGAAGTTCCTGGATTTACAAATTATGTTCTTAAAACCAATATTTAAGAAATATGAGGTTAAAACAAGGGCCCAGGCTGTGACCCTGATTACTGAAATGATCCATCTAGATATTGCCGTTGCTATGGGGAAATTTATGCAAAGAGTGAAGGCATTTTTTTTATACCTTTTAATGAGTTTTAGCAAATAGTTTAGCCGCATTTTAGGTAACAGTGGGTTTTTAGATTGAACATGTTTTTAGGATGTATTTATGTATGTTTAATGAAATGTTCTTTTAGATGTATATATATATATATATATATATATATATATATATTCACTGAAAAAACCATGGGTTGTAGACCATATATAGTTAGGAATTAGCATTTACAAAACCTTATTTTACTCACACAAAACCATTGAAATTCCATATATAGTTAGTTGCACTAACTATATATCGCACACCCGCAATCCACTGCTGATGATGTCACATATTACATCATTCATGACATGGTCAGTGACATCACTGATGACATCACTGATTACATCTCAAATGACATCACTGATGACATCTCAAATGACATCACTGATGACATCACTGATGACATCACCCAGTGACTGTGTGTTTCTGTAAAGTTTAAATATGTTTTACATATTGAAGAATGAGTAGATGTAGAAGTGTCTGGATGAAGGATTTAGTAGGTGCGTGACTGACTGTATGAGTGAGTGATTAAATGTGTCTCACTGAGTGCATGGGTTAGTGACTAAACTGTCTTAATTTGTGCATCATTATGTCTGTTGTTCTGTAAACTGCTGCATATGTTGATCAGTAGCTGTATGAGTAACTATATGAGTTATTGATTGATTGTCGAAGTATTTGTATGGGAGACTGAGTGTGTGTGGCTGGCTGGGAGATGTGTGACTCTGTGCAGATCAATGTGTTCTTGTATCAATGATTGTATAAGAGAGTAAGTATGTGTTAGTATATGTTTGAAAATGTAAGGTACTCTATGTTTAACTGTATTGATTCGAAAATGGAAGTGTGATTGATTCTTTACAGGACTGACTAGGTGTGTGAGTAACTCCATGGATGAGGGGCAGAGTGTGAGTGTCTGTATAGGTGTATGAGTGCATATGATAGTGTTGTAAAGATGAGTGATTGTATGTATGAATGATTGTATGGGTGAATGAGTGAATCTGTGTGTAGACATAGGAATCAGTGACTGCGTATGTAACTAGTATTGGTGTGTCAATGGTTTAAAAAATTATATTCTGTATTTTACACTGGATGTAACAGAGGTTATATTAAAGTGTGAGGAGATGCATTGTATTGTCACATGAATGATATCATCAGTGATGTCATCAGTGATGTCATTTGAGATGTCATCAGTGATGTCATCAGTGATGTCATTTGAGATGTCATCAGTGATGTCACTGACCATGTCATGAATGATGTAATATGTGACATCATCTGCAGTGGATTGCGGGTGCGCAATATATAGTTAGTGCAACTAACTATATATGGAATTTCAATGGTTTTGTGTGAGTAAAATAAGGTTTTGTAAATGCTAATTCCTAACGATATATGGTCTATAACCCATGTTTTTTTCAGTGAATTTTCAAGGTTTTGTAAATGCTAATTCCTAACTATATATGGTCTATAACCTATGGTTTTTTCAGTGAATTTCAATGGTTTTTTAATAGCAAATATCAAAAGCTTTAAAATGTCAAGTACGTGGTAGGTAAAAACATTTTCGTGTTTATGCACGCTGATGTGCTTTGAACGCTGCCCCCCCCCTCTCTTTTCTTTTAGGAGTATTCTCTCTTTGCAGATAGTGAAGGGTAGGTAACGCAGGCCTTTGTCCCCGTTGTAATCCGTCGTGCCTGCTTCCCTCTCCATTTGATTGATTGTTATCCAAGCATTTACTGTTTTGGAATTGGTTCTCTTTGGTTCATTCTCTATTTACAAACAAGCACAGAGTCGCAATACTCTGTTTAGTCTTTGCAGATAGTGAAAAATCATTAGAAAAAACAAAAGGAATCAAGCAAAATCAGTAGGCCACTAATGGGATCTCTTTTTGACCTCGCTAAAATAGAAACATTAGGAACAACCCCTCATGAGAAATATGAAACTAGTGAGAGGAACTGAGCTCGACGCCATGATGGCTGCAAGACAGCTCGGCTCCGCCGCCCACCCCGCCCAAAATAACGACAAACCCTATGCAAATATTATAAATATATACAACACACCAGCAAAGTAACCGGGTAAAACGTTTTATTAAATAACTATTTACATTGCAGCCTGCTGCAACATCGATCCAAATGCATGCCGCCGTTCCCGGGATTTCTCCCGACTACTCTGCGGCCTACGAGATGGAGAGGCCGGGGAGTTGACTAGGCGGGGCCTCCGGCCGCAACCACAGCGCCAACGATCGCTGCTGACGGAGGGGATCCTTGCCGGTGAGAACAACTGATCTGAAGAACAGCTGCCTGCGGTGCCTCCCTGAGCCGCTTAACGGAGGCTCCCGAGGGGCGGTATGGTGGCGCGGACTCGGAGGGGGTGCTTGGCTCCTGCCCCCTCCCCAAGTCTTGTTGCCCTGGTATGGCCTGAGATCGCCCCCGACATAGGCGGCCGGCTCCCGGGGTCAGGCGGAACTTGTTGCCTTTTGATGCCTCTTCCATTCTGAACCTTGTCCCACAATCCGTTTGACCTGAAGACACGTCCTGCGGTGCCCTGGTCCAACCATCACATATACCTGCGCCAGGAGACGGCGTGGGGTGCACTGAAAGGGAGGGCCGCGCGAACGAGCCTCCCCCACCTCCCCAGGTGGAGGTTTCTCAGCTACACCCCAGCGCTTCACTCAGCCAGCTGAGTTGCGCCCGCTCCTGCGGCACAGTGCCTCGCTCGGCCAGCTGAATTACGCCTGCTCTTGCTATTACAGCGTCTCACCCGCCATCCGGCTGAATTGCACCCACTCTTGCGGTACAGCGACAGGCGGCTGCCACGGAGCTCAGGAAATGGCGGTCGGCTCCACAGACTTGGGCCTGGCCTGCAAGGATGGCTCTGGGCAACCCTGGAACTCGGACGCTTGACTGCTAGGGCATGGGCCCCATTCCCAAAAGCGTCCCCTCAGCCTTGAAGATTCTACAAGAGTCACCGGGGCCCCCGACTCCCGCAGACTTCCGGTGGGGAGCGACTGCCATGATTGCTCGCGGAATGGCCACGACGTAGCCACGGGGTGCTCTCATGCTGATTCCAGCTCAGTCTGAAACATCCAGAAACACTGTAGACTACCAATTCGATCAGTTCCGGTGGAGCCCCAACGTGACCCGGTAGAGAAGAACTTGCCCTCCCCTCTTTGACTGATGGTTCTTGTTGCCTGTCCCTTCTGTTGTCATTTAACGCAACTTTTTGGACTGCTGAAAGGGGTTCTGTTCCGACCGCTGGTTGGTGGAGACATTTTGACTATATTCTGGACCTGCCCGGCCTCGCCCAAAATGGCGTCGGTATAAATGAGACTCGCAACTCCTTGATGTGTACTGGTTGCTCAGCCTTGATATCACGAGATATGTATGCAGTTTTGGAGCACATTGCGGGCGGGGACGGGTACTGATTGAACATTTGGACATCCCTATTGATATTAAGTTCTTATGTATTATTCATTACTGTACTATTGAAAGTTCGAATTAACGTTACTCATGGTACTTGCCCGCAAATGTATATCTAGATAATTTCATTGTAACTGTTAGACACCTTAATTCCTGCAACCTAATGGCCCGCCCGTTACGTTTTTCTACAGTGTAAAGGTCCCCTCATCATATACGATTCCAGTTTGCTCCGTGGCTGGCCCACGTGGTTGTAGGCCCGTATTTGTATACTGACATTTTTGCAAAAAAGAGTTTTCGAAGGAAGTATGGAATCAGCGTCATAACAATCGTCTAGGTTGGTAAGGTTTTAGAATAATGGCTGTTATTCCCAAACAATAGAAGACAGATAATGCAGACCCTTTGCCTGAATTTAGGATTGATTGAAATTTGTATCCGTCACACCTGCCCTTTTTCCAGAATTGTTAGAAAATGGTCGACCGTAGCTTAAGGTATCTGCCGAATGTAAGGTGTGGTATTTTGTCCCATAAAATAAGACTAATTGAGAAACAAATACACGAAGAGGGAACTCGAATTTAGAGACAAACAAAATGAAACATTTTTTGGCATCATAAGAAGGGAAGGATATGTTACACAGAAAAATAATGCGAAAGGGATAGCCAAGATCTGTTGTATCACACGTTCCTGCAGCTAGTCTGATACATGGTAAGTAGAAGCTTTTTCGTGTTTGCGCGCGCTGACATCCTCTGAATGCTGTATCCCCCTCCTTTCTTTTCTCCTCTGTAGGTTACATCGGAGTTCCGACTGAAGAATGGAGTGGACATGGACCACACCGTGTTCCATGTAAGGAAAGACATAGACAAGCGCTGTGAGATATTGCATGGAGTGCAGACCATCACTGGGAACGTGAAAAATTGTATGGTGTGACTGTGAGTACATGCCCTGATTGTATGGTATGAATGTGTATGTATTCCATATGCCCGGCCGATAAACGTTCTGTTTGCGCAACTGCCGCGTTAGAAAACAACATCGTGACGCATCGCGTAACCGCTACGTATCGCGTTGTTGCATAATGCGTCATATGACGCGCCGCGTTAGCGCACCCGGAAGTGCTCCGGTGCGCGAGGCGCGAAGCGCAGCTTCCCGGAAGCGATTCGGGGCACAGCGCGGAGCGCGTAACGTAAGCATAACAGGTCATGTGACTTGGTAATAAAACTTTTCATTGGTTCATTTCCCTTTTGGGTTCCTAATGATGTAAGGCTAGGTCATGTGACCTAAAAATAACACTTTTCATTGGTTTAGAACTATTTTTTGTCCCAAATGATGAAAACCCCTCCTTGTTTCCTCACTCTGACTTTCATCTTTGTGAGAGGAAGATCTTTTTTCATCACTTAGCAATAGCAAGTGTTGTAGCTTCAGCTGGTGCATCCCCACCACCACCACCACCTCCTAGGAAGAGAGTACCACCTCCTCAGGTGGTGGTTGAGCAAGAGGTGCCCCCCTCCCACACCTTCTTGTTGCCTGATTCGGCCAACTCAATCGATCGAGCATGAGACTCTGTTGTGATCTGAAGAACCGCTGCCTGCGGTGCCTCCCTGAGCCGCTTGACGGAGGCCCCCGAGGGGCGGTGTGGTGGCGCGGACTGGGAAGGGGCGCTTGGCTCCTGCCCCCTCCCCAAGTCTCGCTCGGCCAGCAGAGTTGCGCCCACTCTTGTGACCTACGACATGGAGAGGCCAGGGCGTTGACTAGGCGGGGCCTCCGGCCGCCACCACAGCGCCAACGATCGCTGCTGACGGAGGGGAGCCTTGCCGGTGAGAGCCACTGATCTGAAGAACCGCTGCCTGCGGTGCCTCCCTGAACCGCTTGACGGAGGCCCCCGAGGGGCGGTGTGGTGGCGCGGACTGGGAGGGGGCGCTTGGCTCCTGCCCCCTCCCCAAATCTTGTTACCGTGGTGTGGCCTAAGATCGCCCCCGACATAGGCGGCCGGCTCCCGGGGTCCAGCGGAACTTTTTGCCTTTTGGTGGCTCTTCTATTCTGCACCTTGTCCCACAATCCGTTTGACCTGAAGACACGTCCTGCGGTGCCCTCGCAATGTGGCCTGGTCCCTGAATGTGTGCAGGGGGACGGTATTGATTGGATCAAGATGGCGGCTTCACACAAAGCTGACTCAAGTGTTGCTGCTGATGCTATAGACAAAAACTGGTTTTCAGTTTGTACATTCTTCAGGATTTTTCCATCCAAGGCTGGTTGAGAGTTTGTAGAACGATGGCTTCAGATTTTCAACATACTACTCTTCAACATTCTTCATAAATGTAACAATGTGAGACTCACTAGGAGAACAGCCGTTTATCTTTCCTTTCAAAATGCTGCCAACAATATTTTCTGAATGGAAGACACCATCTTGTAGCATAAAGGGCTGCGTCAAGGGTGATATTGCCCAGAATGTCTTGTTTTCTAGTGCTCGTAATGACGAAGCCAGAACTGCCGAAAGGGATTCTGGTCCTGCCGCTACTTATTGGAGACATTGAACTATACTCTGAACCTGCCTGGCCTCGACCAAAATGGCGCCAGTATGGGAGCGACTTGCAACTCCTTATGACGTTCTAGTTACTTAGCCTTGACGTTATGGGGGATGTATGTGGTCTTTGTGCACATGGCGGGCGGGGAAGGGTACTGACTGGGAATACGGACAACCCTATTGATGTCGATTTTTCATTATTGATTATTGTATTAATAAAGCTTCGAAGTAATGTTACCCATGATACTCGCCCATGGTGTGCGTATGGACGATTATATTGTAACTGATCCTGTTATACTTTCAATTAAAAAATCAACCTTCACTGATCCTGCAACCGTTTGTCACGTTTCGTTTTTTCAATTAAATGGCTCGCTTGTTACATACTCCTATACCCCTGGCTTTTGAAAGACACCATCTTGTAGAATAAAGGGCTGCGTCAAGGGTGGTATTGCCCAGAATGTCTTGTTTTCTAATGCTCGTAATGACGAAGCCAGAACTGCCGAAAGGGATTCTGGTCCTGCCGCTACTTATTGGAGACATTGAACTATACTCTGGACCTGCCTGGCCTCGACCAAAATGGCGCCAGTATGGGAGCGACTTGCAACTCCTTATGACAGTCTAGTTACTTAGCCTTGACGTTATGGGGGATGTATGCGGTCTTTGTGCACATGGCGGGCGGGGAAGGGTACTGACTGGGAATACGGACAACCCTATTGATGTTGATTTTTCATTATTGATTATTGTATTAATAAAGCTTCGAAATAATGTTACTCATAATACTCGCCCATGGTGTGCGTATGGACGATTTTATTGTAACTGATCCTGTTATACTTTCAATTATAAAATCAACCTTCACTGATCCTGAAACCGTTTGTCACGTTTAGTTTTTTCAATTAAATGGCTCGCTTGTTACATACTCCTATACCCCTGGCTTTTGACCCTTTCCTACGCGCGGTCTGTACTACCGCCCTCGGGCGATCTATGTAATAAACAGGTAATGAACAGACTACCATTGCCGAAACACAAGGGAATGCATCTCAGAGAGATAAGTCAAGTACGTGGTAGATAAAAACATTTTTGTGTTTATGCACGCTGATGTGCTTTGAACGATGGCCCCCCCCCACCCCCCCTCCTCATCATTTAGATTACCACCGCCCATTGCACAAACGCGTACCGGGCGCTCCCCACGCAAAAAAACACGTTTTTTTGGGGGGGTTTTTTGCCCTGCGGGGCCCTTTTAAAGCCTCCACATCAAACCTAGGGGGTCAGGGAGGATCTACTATGCCCCCTTATGGTAATTTCCCCCTTCGTTTTGGCCTCCTCTTGTCTCTCGATCCTACCGAGAGACAAGATGGCGGCCGCTCCGGACTGTTTAGAATGTTGACAGACACCGGAGAGCCAATCAGCTTCGCTTCGCGAAGTTCCGTTACGCGTCAAGTACGCGAACCGGAGCGCTACCCGGAGCGCTGTCACAGATATATATATTTTTTTGAACGTTAATTTATCAAAATACACTGGAGCACATATTTTGAGACCTAGCAAAGGCACATCGGGCTAACAGTCCCTACAATTTTGCCAAGTTTCATGCAAATCCATTCAGCCGTTCGAGCTAAAAGTGAGGCCAACCGCCCTATGGAAATTAACATGGGAAAAACGCGTTTTGGGACCCCCCTTTTTTCTCGGCCCCCCCTTGACGAACACCCCCCAAATTTTCAGGGGCTGCTCAGAAACAGAATGTGCAATTTTCCTGAAAATTTCAGCCAATTCCGTTCACAAACACCAAAGTTATGAGACATAGAATTTCCAAAAATCCCATAGAGAAAAAATCCTAACTATATATACCTACTGGCGACCGCCAGTAGGTAATATATATATATATATATATATATATATATATATATATATATATATATATATATTTTTTTTTTTACTAAGATATGTATTGTTTGTGGACCAATGGTCCGAATAAACGTGAATTTACTACTACGAGTGCCTCACTGTACCTCATGAGGCATTGTTGAACTTGCACCTGTGTGCGTGACCGGAACAGTCTGGTGCGACCAATATCAACATGCACCGGACGGTGTGCCTCATTTTCAGGGAGGTATGGAATTTGAAACTCTTCTGTGTGTGTGGCCGGAACTGTCTGGTGCAACCAATATAAATGTGCAACTCGGATCGACGTGTACCAGACGTTGTGCCTCCTCCTTTCGAGAGGCCCCCCCCGCTTCATTCTCCATTCATCGATTGTTCCCATTTGTGGCCCTCAGCATGACGGACCACCTGCCATCTCACTCTGCCCTCCATGCTGACCTCATGTTGCCAGAGTATTGCCTGGTTCGGGCATGGTCGGTGAGTGATTAACTGGGCCTAGGAATGTTCAGAGAAGGATCTGAAGCAGGTCAAGAGACTGCGTGAAACCCCTGTGCTATGCGGAACTGGGCTGGTGCCGGAAGGCCCTTGTGGACCCCTTTGGTGTGACCGACTATTGCCCTCAGCCATTTCCGCTTTGCATCCTGTGGGGGAACTTCTAGAGTGGCTGCCAAACCCCCTTTGACAACTGCCTCTTAATTAATCCTGCTACCTACCCTCACCTGGGACCCTGACTAAGAGTAACTTCTACTGCGTATGGACATATTTCTGATATCGTAGTGACACGGGACGCACCATCTAACTGTGTGGTATCAAATTATAAGAATCGCTAGGGTGGGACTGGGGGTGGACAAAGTGTTGCACCACATAAGGGTGTTGGGGAGTGTAGAATAGGATCTTTCCCAAGTGTGCATATTGCTGACGTCATTCACACACAGTTGGGCATAGTATTGCTAGTAATAATTCCAAATGCGATTTATGCCCAGAAATGCATGATGTTCATGTTGTGTTGATTATTATGTGTGTTGAATACAAACATTATTTACATCCATCACGTGTGAAGTCTTTTTTGGGATGCTCAAGGTATTTATTGTGAGTGAGTGAGTGTTGTGCCAATGCTTCACACATTGCCTCTGTAGTAAGCCTGACTGCTCAGGGCCAAGCTACCCAAGGGTGAGTACAGGTTATATGGTGTGTGTGTAACCACCCGCCACTGGTGGGAGTGGTAGGGTCTGCCTGGCTGGGGAATTGCCTCGTCCAACCAGAAGGGGCCAGTTCTAACAAGGAGTTTTATACATTATATGCATTTATGAATCAGCAAAACTACAGAATTTCTGTGGTGTGATGGAAAAGGTTACTTTCTCTGCAAATCATAGAACAATTTCCATAAACATCATACTGCTGTAGCACCTAAGCACTATCCTAGTACGTGAATAATGATTCTACCCGCTCTCTGCTGATGCCATCCAGAGATGGTGGTACAAACTAGTTACATAAACAACAGCAAATCACTGTGAATGAATAGGGTACAGTGAAGTAGCGGGAGGGCCTTGGAAAAGTTACAGTCTTGTGACTGAGCCACGTAAGGTATTAAAGATTAGCATAAGAAATGGCAACGGAAATAAACAAGTGCGAAGTTGCTTCACTGTATGCTGCAGAAATCACAAGCGAAAAAATGGGCAAAGGGGAATCCATTTTGAAAACTATGGCTGCTAGACCTTAATTAAGGCATACTTAACTCAGGGTCAGGAAAACACACTTCTGACTGTCAAGGAAAACTAGTTTGAAAGAATTCTGCACAATATCAGTGTGTACATGTAGAATCGAGTGTAAAACCACATTTTGCACATTAATAATAATGCTAGAAACATACAAATGTAGAACAATCTTTAACACTGTCTCTGTTTACGACACAACTCCATGGCGATATGTTCTATTTGTGATGAAGAGGTGTGTGCTGTTAAGCTGTGGCCATGGCTGTCTTTAGATCCTCATCACATGTGCAGCGCTCACTCGAATTGTACAAGCTCACATATGGCTTATGTATGTTGCTTTGTTAATATGGATTTACAACAATAAAAGTTAAAAAAGAAACCTATGCACATATATCTCTGTGTGTACTGACGCAGCCTCTGCTTCTCTGACTGGGATTAATGGGTGTGAATCATCTGAAGGGTAGTTCAGTGGGTATGAGCGTAAGTCTATGTCAGTTGCGTTAGTACCCCATGGATATGTTGTGGCTCCTTATTTTTGGGGAGCTTTCACATTGTCTGAGAAGTAAACCTCCAAAATGCAGAATTTCCAAAACCACATGGATTGCTTGCAAATATTTCTCTGTGGCTGCATTGGTGCAAACTTCTGAAATGTAGAACCTCCTGTTGAAACTTTTTCTTGGGGAAATTTTCCCTAAAGTATAAAAATGGTGTCCAACCACATTAACTGCTTTCAACCACAGAACATGTTGGGCTGAGACCTTTGCCAAGTTGGGGAATCTTCACTGGCAGTGAATGTTTTAAAAACAAAGTTAGTCTTGTTCAAGGCTGTGATCATCCTTACTGCAGGGAGGAGGCGGGAGCTGGTGCGCACACCCGGCAATCACTGTCACTGTCCCTCCACCAGCTTGCCTCTGGTTGTCAGTGATTTGAATACTGACCTGCTGCTGTCTCTGTGAATAGTGCAATCTGGAGGCAGCCTGCCTCTGTGCAGCTGTCTGCCCCCTTTTATGAAGCTCATTTATATGTGCATGCTAAATAGGGCTAATCTCCGGCAATGATTACATGATATAATGGCTTTTTACATATGCATTAGGCCTTTTTAAAGTGCATAAGCAGATTCTGCCCTGCTCAACTTCAGGATGTTAGAAGCCCACTTCTGAAAGCTGCTCAGTTTGCGAATAACAAATCTAGAGCGTAAGCATGGCATGTACTCCTGGAAAAACACCGACGTGACACACTGAAGCCTGAACTTAAAACTAATCCCAGGAAAGGCTTTTTGAATCAAGTTAGGAAAATCAGGGGGACTTTAAACCAGGAGTAAGACACAGCTACCCACAGCAGTGGCGGCTGGTGAAGTTTGGGATTTGTAAGGCTGGGCTTGCCGTTGGGAGGCGGGGGGCATTAAGGGGCACGGCATTATTTGGGAAGCAAGTCACAATTTCCTGTGCAATTTAAAAACAAAATGGGATACTATTATGCATTTCAGCACAATTTTTTTAAATAAAAAGAACAAAAAGCAACATAAAATGGCGCCCCCGAATACAGACAGTTACCATAGTCCAGGTAGGATGCAGTAAGCACCTAGACAACGGGTTTCTAGCAGTTAGACGGAAGCAAATACAGAATTTTATAAAGAAGTGGAATATAAAAGAAGCAACTAGATGCCTCTCTGGGTTTCAAAAGAGAGAGGCAGTGTGAGACTCTGGCCTGATGAAGAAGTGACTGCTTCCATTTTCTTTTATTCCAACTGTTGTTGAATGAAATGCTCTTGTTCCAATCTGAAGAGCTCCTCTCAGTTCCCTTGACATGAATGAAGAGTCCAGGCTGCTGCTCTGCTGCTGCTGCTCTGCTGCTGCTGCTGGAAGGCTCCTGCTGGAAGGCTGCTGCTGCTGCTGCTGCTGCTCTGCTGCTGCTGCTGGAAGGCTGCTGCTGGAAGGCTGCTGCTGCTGCTGGAAGACTGCTGCTGCTGCTGCTGCTGCTGCTGGAAGGCTGCTGCTGGAAGGCTGCTGCTGCTGCTGCTCTGCTGCTGCTGGAAGGCTACTGCTGGAAGGCTGCTGCTGCTGCTGCTGCTCTGCTGCTGCTGCTGCTCTGCTGCTGCTGCTGCTCCTGCTGCTGCTGGAAGGCTCCAGCTGGAAGGCTGCTGCTGCTGCTGCTCTGCTGCTGCTGCTGCTCTGCTGCTGCTGCTGCTGCTCCTGCTGCTGCTGGAAGGCTCCTGCTGGAAGGCTGCTGCTGCTCCACCTCCTCATGCTGCTGCTGCTGCTCCACCTCCTCATGCTGCTGCTGCTGCTGCTGCTGCTGCTGGAAGGCTGCTGCTGGAAGGCTACTGCTGCTGCTGCTGCTGCTCTGCTGCTGCTGCTGGAAGGCTGCTGCTGGAAGGCGGCTGCTGGAAGACTGCTGCTGCTGCTGCTGGAAGGCTGCTGCTGGAAGGCTGCTGCTGGAAGGCTGCTGCTGCTGCTGCTGGAAGGCTGCTGCTGGAAGGCTGCTGCTGCTGCTGCTGCTGCTCTGCTGCTGCTGCTGCTGCTGCTCTGCTGCTGCTGCTGGAAGGCTGCTGCTGCTGCTGCTGCTGCTGCTCTGCTGCTGCTGCTGGAAGGCTGCTGCTGCTGCTGCTGCTGCTGCTGCTGCTGCTCTGCTGCTGCTGCTCCTGCTGCTGCTGGAAGGCTCCTGCTGGAAGGCTGCTGCTGCTGCTGCTCTGCTGCTGCTGCTCTGCTGCTGCTGCTGCTCTGCTGCTGCTGCTGCTCCTGCTGCTGCTGGAAGGCTCCTGCTGGAAGGCTGCTGCTGCTCCACCTCCTCATGCTGCTGCTGCTGCTCCACCTCCTCATGCTGCTGCTGCTGCTGCTGCTGGAAGGCTGCTGCTGGAAGGCTGCTGCTGCTGCTGCTGCTGCTCTGCTGCTGCTGCTGGAAGGCTGCTGCTGGAAGGCGGCTGCTGGAAGACTGCTGCTGCTGCTGGAAGGCTGCTGCTGGAAGGCTGCTGCTGCTGCTGCTGCTGGAAGGCTGCTGCTGCTGCTGCTGCTGCTGCTGCTGCTGCTCTGCTGCTGCTGCTGGAAGGCTGCTGCTGCTGCTGCTGCTCTGCTGCTGCTGCTGGAAGGCTGCTGCTGCTGCTGCTGCTCTGCTGCTGCTGCTGGAAGGCTGCTGCTGCTGCTGCTGCTGCTCTGCTGCTGCTGCTGGAAGGCTGCTGCTGGAAGGCGGCTGCTGGAAGACTGCTGCTGCTGCTGCTGGAAGGCTGCTGCTGGAAGGCTGCTGCTGGAAGGCTGCTGCTGCTGCTGCTGCTGGAAGGCTGCTGCTGGAAGGCTGCTTCTGCTCCACCTCCTCATGCTGCTGCTGCTGCTCCACCTCCTCATGCTGCTGCTGCTGCTGCTGCTGGAAGGCTGCTGCTGCTGCTCTGCTGCTGCTGCTGGAAGGCTGCTGCTGGAAGGCTGCTGCTGGAAGACTGCTGCTGCTGCTGCTGGAAGGCTGCTGCTGGAAGGCTGCTGCTGCTGCTGCTGCTGCTGCTCTGCTGCTGCTGCTGGAAGGCTGCTGCTGGAAGACTGCTGCTGCAGACCTCCAGAAGTCTGACAGTCCCTAATAAGTAAACAAGGAAGCCCCTATGTATGTATTGTTTACATGCACTACCAAACAAGCATTTGCAATGCAATAGGTCTGGTATCTACACAAGTTTAAGCTATTGACATTGTAAATGATAATGCCTTTTATTTATCTGTTTTGATAATTAACACATAAATAAAAGGCAGTGTCATTTACAACGGCATTAGTTCAAACTCTTGCAAATGCGAGACCTATTTCATTTCAAAGAAGCAGCCGCCATTGTCGCGGGCTGCTTGGAAAGTGCAAGTGCACATGGCCCACTGAATGTGGCAGGAAATGTCGTGTCTGCAGTAGGAGAAACTCATTAAAGAAATACAGACTAAATAAGACATACGGCGTAGCAACAGAAGTAAAAAGGCCAGTCCTCATGGGAGGTTACAAATGAAGACAAGGAGGTACTAAGGAGGGACTAACACGCCTATTAACGAATCAGAAGACAGCATTTACAAAGGACAATGACATAAAGCAATGAAAAATATGGACTGAGAGTGGGCGGAGCTTCAAGTCCATTTTTGAATACAGTTCATGCGCTGCCCAAGCTCCACCTAAAAACAAGGAGAAATAAAAGTATTTCTCCCCGTGCACCATTCGAACACCTGCTATTGCATGGCGTTAGTCTTTGGCGCTGCTTCAGATTGACATATCTTTGTAAATCTGGGGCAGCGTCAATATGCAACACCCACAGCAACACCTATTGCAGGCCCCTTTCACACAAAGCGATGCCTGTACAGGAGCTATATTTACAAGGTGGCATTAAGCCACTCAAAGTGGCTTAGCGCCGCTTTGCAAATATGGAGAAGGGCATGGTGCCACCAGAACGTCATTAAAAGTGACGTTCTGATGGCGCCACCCCCTTGTAAATATACCCCTTAGAGTTACACAGATATTGTACCAGCGAGAGTGTAAACAAATGTGACCACAGGGCTCAGGTAACAATGGTAGACTTATAAACACTGCACCACAGGTAGCGCAACAGAGGTGCTGCAATAGTGGTACAGTAGCTTAGGGCGAATAACAGACAGAGTAACAATGGCATGCTTACAGTACCAGTGCAGAATAATAGAGGCAAACTTGCAATCGTGTTATTAAAGGGGCAGAGTAACGTAAGTTTCAGAACTCAGTCACAGAGATAAAGCAATGGGTGTTGTAATAAACAGGGGAACATCACTTACAACGCATTTATTACAACGCACTACCATTACAACGCAACCATTACAACGCAAACCATTACAACGCATTGGCGCTGGGGGGAGCTCTAGGATAGGGAATATATTTAATTTACTATCCAACACCTTCCCTACTATCCACGGGGACTGGAGTTGGAATAGTAAATTAAATAAATCACTATCCAGCGCTTAAAAGCACTATGCGTTGTAGTGGTATGCGATGTAAAAACCGCGTTGTAACAGCAGGCGTTGTAATAGCCTGCGTTGTAGTGACACCAATCCAATAAACAATAACAAAACAGAGGTATGGTTTTACATGCTATAAAGCCCTCAGTTCAATGGAAGTCACACAGAAGTATAGCAGCAAGCATGAAGTTACGCAATTGGGTTCACTTAGGTTGTGTAATAAGATGTAAGTAAATGAGGAATTGTATAGGAAGTGGAGTTGCATATTTACGTTACTGAGGCAGAGTTACAGAAGAAAAGATACAGAAATAGGATCCTGAGACAGAGCCGTAAAGGTAAAAATACAGAAGTAGGGATAAAGGTATAGAGATGAAGAGGCAGAGTTACAGAAATAGAGATACAGAAGTAGGGTTACAGACACAGAGTTGAAGAGGCAGGATTACAGAATTAGAGATACAGAAGTTGGTCATTGTAGCTGTGTTCCAGTGAGACCGATTCTTGTTTCCTGAGGTTTTGATAGGGGTCCCGCTCTTTCTTTCTGTCAGAGGGTGAACTGTCTTTACAGACCTGCTCTCCCCTCCCAGTCCAAGGAGACCGCAACGCTTCTGTTCTCCGCTCCTGCCAGCTCCCGCCTGACGCCTACGCGATAATTCCTAGGGGGACCACAACTACCAGCATTCCCTGTGCTCCCTGTGTGGCGCTCGGCCACTTACATCATCGAAAAACGCCAGGAAGTGCTTCTAACGCGGCGGCGGGCACCCGCAGCATGGGTCCTGCTCTTTCTTTCTGCCAGATGGTGAACTGTGTTTACAGACCTGCTCTCACCTCCCGGTCAAAGGAGACCACAACGCTTCTGTTCTCCGCTCCTGCCAGCTCCCGCCTGACGCCTACGCCAAAAGGGTCAGAGGGGGACCACAACTACCAGCATTCCCTGTGCTCCATGTGTGGTGCTCGGCCATCTATGTCATCGAGAAGCGCCAGGTGGCACTTCTAAATCTGCGCTCGGGCGGGCCCGGGATAAGGGTGGGCCCGTCTGCGCCTGTCATAGCCAGGAAGAGGGGCCATCCTCCTAAAAACTGGACTTTTTTGCGGACATCAATGGGGTAATAATTCAGTGTGTGAAGGTATTGTGACATTCTTATTGTAAATCTCCTTTTATGCTTGGTTACTTGTGCGTTAATTCAATATGGATAAAAGTAAGGGGGTTGTAGGTACTTTAGATGCATTTTTAGTTAGGACAGAGTCATTACTGACACACGAAATAAAAATAACTGAGCGACATCTTTCCCTGGATCCATCTATTTTTCAGATACGATCATCAGTGGGTTTTCCTTCATCTATATCTGGAGATCCAGTACAAATATGTCTGCCTGTTACACCTACAAATGTACTGTTTACCCCTTCCCCTTCTGTGCCAGATTTAAACTCTTTAGTACCTGTTGCACCAGAAGTGCCCGGTAGAGTTACTAGGACACAATTCCCTAACAATCCTGTTGCAAGGAAGCTGGTAGAACCACCAGCAAAACGGAAACGGGGGTCGCTGTAAAAAAGTCTAAGATCCCAAAGGGATCTCAAGTGACTAATTGCACTAATAACGTTAATAATGTAAAGGTTGATTTATTGGAAAGTACGTCTGTTGGCACGCAAACTGATGAGGTCCTATTGACTTCCGTCCAAGAGACGTTAATACTGTGAATGCTATGACCGAAACCAATGCCACTCCTGATTTTGCCCTCCTATGGGAAAAATTGAATCAAAAATGGAACTAAGTAGATTCTGCTATAAAAAGCTTAAGTTGCAATAATGTGGACAAACAAGTGAATGGAGTGGAAAGAAAAGATTTAAGAACAATGGCGGATAGTAATCTATCTGTATTCCAAGATGGAAGAACTAAAGACAATTACTTGATTAATCTTATTCCCAATGGTACGGAAGGTAGAATGGAGGATGTTTTTAATGGTTTGAAATGTGTAGGCACACAAGACACCCACACAGCAAGTTTAGATTTAGGAGCTACACCGAGTACTTCAATTAAGAATACAAGAGTTGGTTTAATTAATAATTGTTTGAAGTCGAATGTAGATGTGTTGAGTTTACCCCCAGCTTCATGCCCTTATGTTCTAACTTTGGACAGTATTCCTGCCCTTAGGGAGGACCAGAGGGAAACGTGGGTTGACCTACGTAATAAAACTACAGACTGGCTGACAAAACACAAAAGGTTTCACCCTTCAGATACAAAGGAGATTTTAATGGTTCGTAGAGTGGGATGGGTAGGCCAATCCTTTAAGTGCATTAAAAGGGACTGCATTGTGATTCATTTTCGCAGGCCGCAGGTGGTTCGCTATCTTTTGAATTACTATGAGTTAAGTCCTATTTTTAATACTAGTATCTGTGCACCTCCTTTGGGGTACTTCTATAAACCGCCAGTTGGGACCCCAGTAATCAGGCCTACTCCAATTCCTATGTCAAAAAGTTTTCAGGTATTGTCAGACTTGAATGCCCAAATCTGACAACTGCCCATATTACAACAAGAAATTATGTTTGCGGACGGTGTTCAGGTCTTGGCACCTATGCCTTTTGTTATTGGTCAAAATACAAAAGCTATTGCTGACAAGGCAAATGTAGGAATTGACTCCAGAACTCTAAAAGAGGATGCAGAAGGGTTACTTTGGAAGATCGATCACCAGGGCCAACTATGTAGTCTTAATGACAGGGAGATGTGTTCAACATATGGTACCCTAGATGTACTGCCTATACTTCTACCTGATGAGACTAGGACAATAGCAGAGGCTACTTATTTACTGTAGAATAATGGAAGGGGCATTTCCAAGTATAACTCCAATTCGAATTTTGCTGTTGAATCTCAGGAAACTCTAGGATTAGGAAACGAAAAGAAAGGAGTATCTAATCAACAAAGTATGGACGGATGCCAAACAGAGATGAGATTGATTTCTTGTAATATTGCTGAGTTGCAAATAAATCAAGGGGATGTGGTGTGGCAGGTGTATATTGGACAACATTAAATAATTTTATTACAAGAAACATGGGCTTTTGAAATACCCCACAAAGTATGATTTAAAACATATAGTGTCATTGGCACTCCTTCGGTTATTATTGTTATTTGGGTGAAAGTTACCCTAGGTATTGACATAAAGCAGGTGGAATTCCATACTCAGGTCATTGTGGGAGTAAAGTTTTATCACTGGATATAAAATAATTGTACATAGTAAATATCTACAGCAGACCTAGCTTAGCAAGTAGGGAATCTGTGGTTATTGAAGATTTAGACCAATTCTTATCTTCCGTTAATCCAAGGGCAGTGGTAATCGTGGGGGCGGGGGGATTTTAATCGTAAATTTGAACCTGTGGTGGGATTGGAAAATTTCTTAGAAGAAGAATATATGGTTAATAATATTCTCACGTTAGAAAGTAGCCCGGTAGTACCCTGTACATCCGCCGTTGCACAGCTAATAAGAATGGTCTCCGGACATGGCCTTCGAACCTGAAATGGCCAACTGCCTTCTGACAGCCGGAATGCTCCCACATTTAGTAGGAGTAATTCCGAGAGCTGTGTAGATTATATACTGATATTGATGCCTTATGGCCAATTCTACATGACTTGGTAGTTGGTGACAGATCTGAGAGCGATCACTATCTCCTATGTGTGACACTTGCTGCCCGCCTGTTTCAGCCAGCTATTTTGAGGGTAGGAGACACCACTTGTAGTGTTACTGAGCCATTATTAAGTAACAACCGTAGAGCTCTAAAGTGGCCTTCCATAGGGGGTAATGAAGTGGCCATGAAGCGTATCTATGATATTTTTGCAGAGACTATTTCCGCGTATGTAGATTCATTCGCTACAGCGATTCGCTATAGAAGCTCTGACACCCATATTAAGTAGGATCCCCAAAGAACGTAAATAGGGATAACAGATGTGAGTAATCTGGATAACCCCTGGTATAACAAAGAATGCCGTGAGGCAAAAAGGAACTTATTTTGGCAACCAAACTTAAAAGTGTAGCAGCTTTAAGGGATAAAATGGAACAAGTACAAGATATTATTAATCCAAACTAAGAAAAATTGGGATGATAATATTTGGACTGAACTAATTAATGCAGCTTAAGTCAAAGATCACTCAGGCTTTTGGTGCCTGATATCTAAAGGTAATACAGAGAGAAGATGTAGCAAAGACCTCTTTTTAGATGTAAAAACTTGGGTAAGCCATTTTTCTCGCCTTTAATCAATATCTACGATTGACATGGAGTTCAGTCTTCAAGATTATGTAACAATCATAGCTCCATTACATTTTAGTTTGGATGAAACATTGGCAGCAATAGATGCAGTTAAACTGGAGAAGGCACCAGGACCAGACAAGATGCCAGGAGATTAATGGAAACATGATAAAGAGGTTTGGGGCCCCTATAATAATCTTGTATGTAACTCAGTAGCTGCAGGTGCCCCCATACCAAAATCATAGAAAGGGGATGAAATTGCAACAATTTTAAAAAAAGGTAACCGCCAAGACCCTTTGCATTATCGACCGATTAGTTTAATAGATGTTTTATAGAAAATATATGCACTGCAAATGTTAAAAAAAATTGACTGACTGGATTGAGGAGAATAGCATTTTATCAAAATATCAGGCAGGTTTTAGAGCTAAAACTAGCACAATTGTCCAGGCCTTTAGATTCCTCTGCATGAGTTGTAAATACACAGTATTTAAGAAGGGTCATCTGTACATCGGCTTTATTGACCTAAAGGCCGCTTTCGACCTCATCCCTAGGACTCTCCTCTGGAAATGCCTAAAAAATAGGGGTACCGGGGGAAATACTCTTGCAGATAATAAGATTGCATGAGGACAATTTTACAAGGGTTAGATGGGGCCAGAGTGGCGAGCTTACTGAACCTATTCAGGTAAACAGGGGCGTAAGGCAGGGATGTGTGCTGGCACCTACCCTATTTTCATTATATGTAAATGATATTCCTCAATATTTATTGGGCTGCGAACATGATTCTCCCAAGCTAGGGGGGGGGGGAGTGCCAGTACCGGCGCTTTTTTTTGCAGACAACACCATCTTAATATCCCAAACCCCTGATGGCTTACAAAGCCTAATAGACACTTTCGGGGTATATTGAGAGGCTAAGGGTCTGGAAATAAATTCTAGCAAAACAAACTATATGGCAGTTAAGCCACATAAATCATTTAAAAAGACCTTAACTGTCAAAAATCAGAAGCTAGAATATGTGTATAATTTCAATTATTTAGGTATTACTTTGGATACCTTATATGGGGCAGAACTGTGGGGGTAATAACACTTTTATGGTGGGTTACTAAGCCTTCCAATGCGTACACCGCTAATACCCATTGTAATGGACCTAAATATACGCCGTACGAATTACCAGGCAATTTTACGACCATTATTATTCTGCGTGCATCTGTGGGCCACAGTTGAACTCGTCCATTACAAAGAAGGGTTAGAGGAAATCCTTACACTCAAAAATGGTATTGGTTTACCATGGTTGAAGCATGTCTATGGTTGGTTTCATAAATTAGGACTTAAGCATTTTTGGGAGGACCCCCCTAAACTGTTTATGGCCTCAAAAAAGATATTAAAGCTAACATTTTGGGCTTACATTCAAGATAGCTTGTTCAATAGTTCAGCCACCGGTACACTAACAATACGATTCCTTTCAATGAAACCAACTTGGAATTTCTTTTTTTTCTTTTTTAATAAAGAATACATATCCTTTAGGTAAGTACAGACATATAAGTATGAAATATAAAAGTAGGCATATTATATATAAATAATTAAATAAATAAGTAAATAAATAGTGAAAGTGACATTAATAAGGAATTATTATAGCATATAGATTATTAGTAAATAAAATATGAATGAGTCCAATATGAAAATGAGACAGTGTCTCTAAAGAAAATCGACGGAATAAGAAAAGGGAAAGAGTGCTATCATAGAAAATACTCACAGTGCGAGGTTTAAAACACAATAGTTTGGAAGAGAATAATGAAATAATGTGAAAAAGGAAGAGAAGAAGAAGATAAAGGAAGATAGTAAGTTTGAAGAATAATGTGGAAGAGTGGGGCCAGAGTAAGGAAAGAGAGGGAAGAGGAAGGAGCGAAGGAAAAAGAATGGTAAAGGAATATAGTGAGATGGAAGAAATAAAGCAAGTGGAAAAGGGATAAACGTAATGTATAAAGGTACAAAACGACAAATTAGTCTGTTTGACTGTGTGGATTAGAAGAAGCAGAGGAATTAACTGTGTCATCAAATTCAGTTTTTAGAAAAGGAGACCATACCTGGAGAAACATATTAGTTTGATCCTGGAGGTTATATGTCGTACATTCATGTAAAGCCGTCTGCATCATTGCCACTAACCAGTCCTCCTGTGATGGTGGGGATGATGATTTCCAATGGCGCAGAACACACATTTTTGCTGTAGCCAATGCAGTATGAAAGAGACAGGTTTGTGGTTTAGAGAGCTTTGGAGAAGGACGTAAATCATGTAAGATAATGTTGGCAGGTGTAAATAGTAAAAGTAAGGACATTGTGGAATGTAAGGTTTTACCAACAACGGTCCAGAAATGCTGTATTTTGGGCCCTTCACAAATAATATGAGTTGTATCACAACCAGGCGTAGCACACCTCCAACAATCGGCGTGTGAAAGTAAACCAGCTTTTCGTAGTTTAACTGGTGACCAATGCCAGTCATGAAGAATTTTAAATATACAAAATTTAAGCTTTGCTTCGCGAACTCCTTTATGTAAACCCTCTAATATCTGTTCTAATATATGTTCCCATTCCGTTATTCAGTGGCTGTATAAGAATTTGATAAACGGGATTGCCATTTAATTTGAAGATTGTGAGAGAGGCTTTTGTGAAAATAGATGAAGCGTAAGAGTTTTATAAAGACCAGAGGACACTCCTTTATGTTTCCCCCATGTATTTAAGTAGGATGGTATTAGAGAAACGACGCAAACAAGGGCGAGACCCCAAATGTTTCTTCAAACATTGTTGAAGTTGAAGGTATCTAGAAGAATGTTGTAAAGGAAGATTAAATTCCTCCCTTAGTTGTGAAAAGGATTTGAAGTGACCATTATGAAGAAGTTGATCTGTAAAATGGATGCCAGCTGCCTGCCACAGAGGCCAAGATAAAGTATGACCATTAATACGTAAACCTGAATTATTCCACAGGGGAGCCTTAACATGGATACGTGGATTTGAGTCCAATAAATGATGTCCTCTTTGCCAGGATTTATGCATAGCTGATAAAAGCAGGATTTTAGGATCAGAACGACTAGTACCATTACCAGACAAAAGAGAGAGACCTGAGTCCATGGATAAAAGGTGGCTTTCAATATAAACCCATTGCAGAATATTTTTGACTCCTGGTAAAAAGTAAGAGAATTGAGAAATGTGCAGTGCGAGGAAATAATATTCAATAGATGGAAGACCCATTCCACCATATATTTGGTGGGCTTTTAATTTTGTCATTGCAAGGCGTGGTCTAGTTGAACCCCATATGAAGATCTTAATCTTGGAATCTACTGAATGAAGCATAGCTGAAGGGATCTGAAGAGGGATCATGCCTAAAATATAAATGGATCGCGGAAGAGGGACCATTTTAATAGCTTGAACTCTGCCCCAAAGAGATAACCCCAAAGTTTTCCATTTGTCAAAATCACGCTGCATCTGAGAAAGCAGAGGAGCTAAATTTTCTGCAACCATGTTTTCTAAACCCTTATTAATTAAAATTCTGAAGTACTTGAGGCGTGAAGACTGCCAGTGAAAAGGAAAGCCATGTACAGCTGTTTTTGTAGTGCCATTAGATATGGGTAAAGCCTCACTCTTGTCCCAAATAATTTTGTAGCCTGAGAAAGAAGAGAAATCATTAATGATTTGAAGGAGGGATGGAAAGATCGAGGAAGATTTGTAAGAGTAAGTAAAATATCATCTGCATATAAGTAGATTTTAGAATGTCCAATTGAAAGGGGAACACCTATGATTTCAGCAGATTGGCGGATTGTAGAAGCCAGTGGTTCCATTGCTAAAAAGAAAAAGGAGGGGAGATAGAGGGCAACCCTGGCGCATTCCTCTCCAAATCAGAAATGCATCAGATGAAAAACCACTGCAATTCACTTGAGCAGTAGGACTATCGTATAATAAACGTACTTTAGCTATAAATTAATCACCTAAACCAAATCATTGCATTATTGTAAAAATATAGTCCCATTCAATGCGATCAAACGCTTTTTCTGCATCAAGTAAAAGGGCTAATGCATCCTCTGAAAGATGTTTAGCAGACCACAATGTATGGGCTAACGTGCGGAGATGATTCCGAGAAGAATGCCCGGGACATTGCCGACTTGAGTGTGGAGTATTAGAGAAGGCAAGACCTTGCGAAGTAGGGACGCAGGGATGCTGGCCAATATTTTGATATCACAATTTAATAACGATATAGGATGGTAGCTACTGCATAGTAGAGGATCTTTACCGGGTTTAGGAGCACAACAATAACTGCTTTGTTAGAGAGAAGTCCCAATGAAGATTTATTATCCGCTAACGCAACATGCAGTGTTTCAATAATATTGTGTCCTGCCCATCTATAGAATTCAGCACGAAATCCATCCTCCCCAGGGGCTTTATGGTAGGGTAAGGCTGCAATGGCTTTAGAGATCTCATCCTTGGTAATTTCACCTTCAAGTAGAGCTCTACCATTATCAGAGAGGCGGGGAAGATCCACCCTTCTAAGGAAGGAAGACACCTTATCTAGATCTATTTGATGTCCTGGGGTGTATGAGGATTGATAATAAGAGGCGAATTCATTAACGATCTCTTGAGGTCTTGTGAGTATATCTCCTTGCGTTGATCGGATAGTAGGGATGGCCATCACTGCCTCCCTTTGACTCAATTGAGCAGCTAACAACCTCCCGGCCTTCTCTCCCTGTTCGTAAAGCCGTCCCTTCATTCTCTGCAAAGAATATTCAGCTTTAGAGGTAAAAAGAGTGTTTAAGGACATACGCGCTTGCTCTAGTAGTTTGCGATTATGCAAGGTTGGAGTTGATGCGTACAGACAAGAGTAAGATTGAATATTGCGTTCTAATTCTGTTTGTCGTGCAGCATTCTGCTTAACAGTAACTTTAGCTGCAGCCCAAACAGTCCTGTTAGAAGTGACAGAACCCTGGTTAGTGGAAAGATGGTCTTGGAGATGGGATTGTAATTGGAGTTTACCCTTGGGTGTCCTATGGCGCTGTAAGTTCCTATGCCATGGTTTGCGCCCTGGCCGAGAGAGTCCTAAATCTAAAGACAAGAGAGGCAGGAGAATGATCAGACAATGCTGCTTCTAAGATATGGGACTCCATGACCAATTGAACCACTTTATGTAAGTAATCTAAGCGAGAATACGTGCCATAGGTGGAAGAGAAGAATATGTATTCTGTGTCCGTTGGATGACTAAGACGCCAAGGATCAACCAATCCTTTATCTGAAAGAATATCATTTAATACAGCTCTGTCTGCATTTCCTTTGTCTAGCGGACCCGTTTTGTCTAGGATAGGATCTTGTACCAGATTCCAATCTCCACTAATGAGATATTGTGAGGCATCAATCTCTGTAAGTTGGCGATTCAACTGGAGGAAGAATGATTTCTTAGTGCCTGTTGGAGCATAGACTGATCCTAAACAGATGTAAGCATTCCCAATATGCAGCTTAGCAAACACATAGCGACCGTCAGGATCTGACCATGTATTCGAAATCGTGACGTGAAGTTGCAATCCTTATTTGTAAATCACTTCCAATTTGCGGATAGTATTAGTATCTGTGGGATCACTTTTTCGGATGCTGCTGTGGATGACCTTCCCCACCCATTCCCTACAGAGTTTGTCAGATTCTTGCGCATCTAAGTGCGTTTCTTGCAATAGAGCAAAATCTACATGTTTGGATTGGAGGTAAGAAAGTACTTTTTTTCCTTTTAATGTAGTGGGTGAGGCCATGCACTTTCCATGTAATGGCAGATAGAGGCAGAGTGCTCATCATGCTAAAATATTGTCAAAATTAATTAATAGTTCAGGAGTCAATATAGTTGTCAAAGGAAAGAACAATGAATTGTTGAGGATGCAATGAGAGGATAAAGGGCAGATTGAAGTGAGGGGGTACTCTGGATCACCACAAAGACAGCAGTATATTGATATTAGAAGACAATCAAGAAGAAAGAAAAAGTAGTCTAGATAGATAGTAAAGTAAAAACAGCACAACAAGTTATGCGGGGTAAAGAATAGAGTTGAAATGAGAGGAGAGTAAGCATGGGATGGAATTGGGGACCTTAAAAGGGAGGGAAGGAATGAGGGTGTAGTGATAATAAGATGAAGGAAAAGGGTATAGATAAAATAAAACTGGGATTCCTAAACTGTCAACCGCGTGTCTGGGTGCACTGGTGCACCGCCGCAGGGAGAGGACCCCCTCAGGGGAAAGGAAGAATTAGTAGGGTGGGTGATAGTATAAGGCAGAAAGCCCATAGTGATATATTGATGAAGAGTCATGAATAATTTAGAAAATGACAGAAAAGTGAGTAAGGACAAAATGAGAGTTTAAGACCCATAGAATAGTTCACAATGAGAAAAGAGAGATTATCAATAAAAAATACATATATCGATGTGAAAGAGTATTCATTATGCATATGAATAGGCATGAAAAGATATTAAATCACTATATGTGAATTATGAAAATTGTGTAGTCGAGTAATTAAATATTAAAATAATTATAATAGAGTATGGTCTATGAAAACATGCTATTGTTGTGTTTTTATCTAGGACCCTAATTCGATATTCCCGATTCATGCCCTTATGTGGTTATAATCAATAATATCCTGATAAAGGCATAAGAATCATATCCATATTCAGTAATAGCCCATGCAGTCCAAAGCAAAGCACGGCTACTCCCATCGGCTCCTAGAAAGCACAACGCGTTCTTTAAATAAACCAAGCCTCCAGCAGCCCGGGAAATCTCCCCCTGCTTTTGTTTTGATTTGATCAAGAACTCCTGGAGTCCAGCAAGAACTGTTAGTTCTTAGTGACGTCTTATGTCCAACCTTACGTCAAACTCGGCACCTTTCAGGTATAAATATGTAAATGTAAATTGATACTTGTATAGCGCACTACTCACCCGCAAGGGTCTCAAGGCGCTTGTACGAATACCGGTGTGGAACCCATCCTGGCTTTCCCTGTGAGGCGTCCACTCCTGGGCACCCCCAAGGTAGAGGCCAAGCAAACACCCAGTGGATTGGAGCAGAGCGGCCATCTACTTGCCCGAGAGCCCAGCAGATGCGAGAGCCCACGGAAGCCGCCCCTCCCGTTTGACGCACTGAGAGAGACACTGTCTTTTTCTCCAGCCGAGAAAATCCAGCTCCGGTGTTTTCAGCCTACCCTTGCAGGTTGCTGGGAGATCGAGTCCTGAGGAAAGAGATACCAGACCTACCACATTCTATTACCAAGGTACGGAGCTGACTAAACCCTTAAGAGAATTCTTGATGTAGATTATTGGCAAAACAATCTTAACCAACTTAACTTAAACTGCTACTTACTCACTCCTGTCCAAGTATTAGGCTTAGGTCAGGTACACCGGGGTAGGCGTAGTTAGAAGCACCAGTTGAGTACGTTAGTCAAATGTTTTTATGTATGTATATATTTTATCCATTTTAAAGTATCATATGGCTAAGAAACCATATCAATGCTTTTACAGTATTATTTCAAAATACTACGTTTACTTACGCACTTTACTTTATGATAAGTATTGCAATTGTGGCAATTCATTTATCTTGCATGAGAAAGAAGACTGCTCAATAAATAACACCTTTTATTGAAAACGCCCGTCTCTCTATTTCTCTGCACTCTGGTGAAACTAAGTATGCACGGTTGACTGAGTGAAATAGCTGCCTATTGTTTTCAAACGACTCTAGAGATACACTCTTATTCTGAGGGAGCAAAGTTGTCATGTTTATGCGGTTGTCAGAAACTGAATCCCTTCTTTTCTGAGTCAGGGAAGTTCATCCCTCCCTATTCATTCAAGAACGTTTCTAGTGATCTCTGAGCTAGCTGGCTCAAACCTAAATTAAGTTTAACATAGTCAGTAGAGACCTAGATGACCTCAGTCCTACGTCTACACTGCTGTTTATGTTATTCCAATGCGCAGAGCCAATTGGGAAAATAGGAACTACACTACATGGTGCCCAACGTTTGGTAAGGCGATAATCTAACGCAAGACACTAGAGTAACTCAGTCGTGCTTTTTTACACAGAACCCTTTCCCCGTAAAAACTCCAATAGACGTCTGGAGTGGGTGAAAGGTTAATATCCGCCGGAACTTAGTAGGATGAGAATCCTATGTATTAGTTTTTGGTTTGAACAACGTTGAAGGATACAGTGTTCCAAAATATTGTGCACCTAATCTTTCTTTCCTTGAAACTCGATCTGTAACAAAAAACTTTCAGTCAGTAAAATGTCAGAAAGTGACGAAGAAAGAGAAAGAGAAGCCTTAGCAGCTCGACTCTTAGAGGAAGACACAACCCTCCAAGAAAATGACCGAAGTGTTATAATCATTCCAGTCAATATAAGAAGAACTATAACTCTTACACTTATAGAAAATAGACTGACACCACGAGGTGGTACAGTCATATTCGTGGTAGGGGCACATGAATATCGGCAGACAGAGGTATTCTATTCATGGATACATTTTCCAGCAGCACACGCTGTGACAAAAGACTTACACTATTACAAAATAGAGGAACCTCCGGGAGAATACACTCCTTTCGAGGAGATCGAAATCTCACTAAATTACCAAGAGCACCTGCTCTGGTTTAATGGTGCCCTAAAACATAATAATCACAACACCAGGCTCGGTCCACTAGGTAGACCAGGAGCAACATGGCCGGTTCTATTTATTTATTTATTTATTTAGTTTTCTTATAGAGCGCTAACAATCATCCCAAGGGGATATCACGGCGCTGAATTTGCTAAAGTACGGGTGCAGTGGGCATCGTTACTTGATTTAGTCGAAGTGGGGGAAAAGGAACGTTTTTAATTTTTTCCTAAATGCCAGGTGGCATTCTGTGAGTCGGAGGGCCACAGGCAGTTCGTTCCACTTCCTTGCTGCAACGTGGGAAAAGGCTCGTTCGCCCATCCTGGCTTTTTTAACCCGGGGGATGCTGGCTAGCGCCGCAAATTGAGAGCGGAGGTTTCTGGTGGGAGTGTAGAAGTGAATCCTGTTTCTCAGTATGAGAGGTCCTGTCTGATGCAGTGCTCTATGAGTGATGCATAGCATTTTAAAAGTTGCTCTTTGCTTCATCGGCAGCCAGTGCAGATCACGCAGACAGTTTGAGGCCGAATCGTATTTCCTTTTCATGCAGATGGCTTTGGCTGCTGCGTTCTGCACCAATTGAAGTTTGGTGAATAGGTACTCCGCCATGCCTACAAACAGGGAGTTTCCATAGTCCAGCCTACTCATCAAGAGAGACTGAACTAGGATCCTTCTGCACTCCATTGGGACCCATGGAAAGACTCTTTTGAGCATTTTCAGGATTGCAAAGCCTTTGCCACATATAGTGGCTACATGAGTTTTCATGGAGAGGGTAGTGTCAATGGTTATTCCGAGGTTCTTCGCTGTTGATGTCGGGGCAGGCGGGATACCCAGGGCTTCCGGCCACCACGTGTCGTTCCACAGTTCAGTATGGCCTCCGAACAGCAGTATCTCTGATTTGTCTGCATTTAGCTTAAGATAGTGCTTGTGCATCCAGTCAGCCAAATCAGAGAGACAGTTTATAAGCCTATCCTTGGGATTATCTTCCTCATCCAAAACTACAGTAAGTTGGGTGTCATCAGCGTAGGAGCAGATTTCGACACCCCATCTTCTACCAACTTCAGCGAGGGAGGACACAAAAACATTAAACATGGTAGGGCTTAGCGAGGCCCCTTGCGGGACCCCGTATTTGATAGTCCGGCGGGGGGATGAGAAATTGCCCAGGTGCACTGATTGTGATCTTTCCGATAGGAAAGACCGCAGCCATCCTAGTGCTCTGTCCCTGATGCCCCTGGATGTCAGGGTTTCCAGGAGCAGATTGTGGGGGACAGTGTCGAATGCTGCCGAGAGGTCTAACAGGATTAGGGCAACTGTTTTCCCCTGGTCCACATGCATTCTGATGTTGTCAAGCACAGCAAGGAGGGTAGTTTCAGTGCTGTTGTTGGCCCTGAATCCTGTTTGTGTAATGTCTAGGAGGTTGTTTGTTTCGAGAAAACTGACCAGCTGCCTGTTGACCAGTTTCTCCAGGACTTTCGACAGATAGGGAAGTTGGGAGATGGGTCTGTAATTGGCCGGGTTGTTGATATCAAGACCTGCTTTTTTTAGAAGGGGGGTGACTGTGGCGTTCTTCCAGCTGGATGGAAATTCTGCTGTTTCTAGTGAATGATTCAGCAGCTGGGTTACTGCAGGGCAAATCAGAGGAACGAGTTGCCGGAAAATATGGTGGGGGCAAGGGTCCAAAGGGGAGCCGGATTTTGTTTCGAGCATTGCTTTGCCTACTTCCTCTTCGGAGAATGGGCCGAAGCTAGTACAGTGGGCGTGGGAGGTAGGTGGCTCGTGTTCCTCCGGGAGGCCCGTCTCAGGATTGGGGAAGGAAGAATAGATCTTGTCAATCTTTTCACAGAAGAAGTTGTTCATTTTGTCACAGCTGATTTGCGAAGGAACCAGATTAGATGATAAGTTGGGCGGGCAGCATAGCTCTTTGACAATTTTAAAGAGCTCTTTGGAGGAGTCTTTCTTCTCTAGAATTCTATTGGAGAAGTAGTCCTTTTTAGCCTTCCTAATGGCTTTAGTATATTGCGACAGTTCTTTTTTATAAATTGACCTGGTCTCTTGGGATCTCGTTAGCCTCCATTTATGTTCAAGCATAGTGCATTTCCTTTTTAGTGATTTCAGTTCCTGGCCGTACCACTTTTCAGACATAGTGCGCCTGGGTTTAGGATTCCGGCACTGTCGAGTGCAGTGCTCTAGAGCCGTTGCGATGTGGTCCTGAAGTCTATCTGCTGCTTCATCAACATTTGTTTCTCCGGAAGGGGGATGTACAAAATGTTTCTTAAAAGTTTCAACCTTGAAGTTCGCAAAACTTCGTTTGTGGGCTGCTATCTGATGAGAAGGCCTGGTATTTTTGACCGGTAGGTGAATGTCAAATTCAGCCATGAAGTGGTCTGTCCACGTTAGTGGTCTTATCCCTGAGATGGAGATAGGGTTAATATTGGAGAAAATCAGGTCGAGGGTATGTCCGGCTCGGTGGGTTGGTTGCTTAATTCTCTGAGACAGCTGCAGTATCTCCATATTTTCAGTTAATTGTTTAGTAAGGGTGTTATTACTGTCATCATAGTGGATATTAAAATCCCCTAGGAGTAATATGTTTTTGTTCTGAAGACAAATAGGCATAACTTGTGCTAGAAGATGAGAGTTGAATTCCGCGGTGCAGCCCGGGGGGTTATAGATGATGGCTCCACTAAATAGGATGGTGGTGTTAGTGGATAGGGAAAATGCCAAGACTTCGTGGATGCCGACCTGAGTGATCATTTCCTGTCTACAAGTAAATGAGTCTTTAAACAGTATTGCAACCCCCCCTCCCTTCCTTTTCTTCCTATTAAGGTTAAGAATTTTGTAGTTGTCTGGGAGGGCTGTGGCAATATCCGGAGTATTATGGGTATCTAACCAGGTCTCGGTGAGAAAGGCTAGGTCTGGTTGGTCATTTTCTAGGATATCCCATATTTCGATTGCATGTTTAGGAAGGGACCTTACATTAAGGTGAATGCATTTTAGAATTACTTCGAGGGAAGCGGGATTGGTGGGGCAATGCCAGGGGTTGCTCAGCCAGTGGCAGTTTCGACAGCTGACTGGTCCCACGATGTTTGAGGGTTCCAGTTGTGCACATGCTGCTTGGGTCTGCGAGTGAGCGGTGTTGAATTTTCTAAGCTCGCTCCCTGAGTAGATGATGGAGCGATTGCTCAGAGGCCGTGGGTGGCTGGCGGGTGGGACAGGGATTATGGCCCCGGGTCCCGGTCTGTCGCGGACGGGCGCAGACGGGCTTGCCTTAGGCGCGCCTTAGGCGCGCCTTCGGCGCGCTGACGGCGCGCCCGCTGCGCCCGTCCGCTGCGCTTCCGGCGTGGTGGCTCCATTTTGTAGTGGCGAGGGGCGGGAGGGTGGGAGGGGCTGAGCACTCGCCTGCTCGCCCTGCTCCTGCCCTCACCCAAGATGGCGGGGACCCCGCCAGAGTTTACTCGGCTGCACTGGGGAACATCAGGGGCACATCGAGGTGAATGGCAAAGCTAAATTGGGCTCTCAGGTATTGTCAGACTTATGAAATCAGTCTAACCATTTTTAAGCATATAAAACAATTTCGCCAAAGTTTTAAAAAGTCGCTAGTACAATGTGCAAAATAGCAAATTAAAAGTCCCGGCTTTCCGCCTCAGGACGCTTTTGACTTACACTCCCCGTTCAGTAGCAAACACTGGGGGAATGCACACTCGATCTTTTGTAGTGGCGAGGGGCGGGAGGGTGGGAGGGGCTGAGCACTCGCCTGCTCGCCCTGCTCCTGCCCTCACCCAAGATGGCGGGGACCCCGGCAGAGTTTACTCGGCTGCACTGGGGAACATCAGGGGCACATCGAGGTGAATGACAAAGCTAAATTGGGCTCTCAGGTATTGTCAGACTTATGAAATCAGTCTAACCATTTTTAAGCATATAAAACAATTTCGCCAAAGTTTTAAAAAGTCGCTAGTACAATGTGCAAAATGGCAAATTAAAAGTCCCGGCTTTCCGCCTCAGGACGCTTTTGACTTACACTCCCCGTTCAGTAGCAAACACTGGGGGAATGCACACTCGATCTTTTGTAGTGGCGAGGGGCGGGAGGGTGGGAGGGGCTGAGCACTCGCCTGCTCGCCCTGCTCCTGCCCTCACCCAAGATGGCGGGGACCCCGGCAGAGTTTACTCGGCTGCACTGGGGAACATCAGGGGCACATCGAGGTGAATGACAAAGCTAAATTGGGCTCTCAGGTATTGTCAGACTTATGAAATCAGTCTAACCATTTTTAAGCATATAAAACAATTTCGCCAAAGTTTTAAAAAGTCGCTAGTACAATGTGCAAAATAGCAAATTAAAAGTCCCGGCTTTCCGCCTCAGGACGCTTTTGACTTACACTCCCCGTTCAGTAGCAAACACTGGGGGAATGCACACTCGATCTTTTGTAGTGGCGAGGGGCGGGAGGGTGGGAGGGGCTGAGCACTCGCCTGCTCGCCCTGCTCCTGCCCTCACCCAAGATGGCGGGGACCCCGGCAGAGTTTACTCGGCTGCACTGGGGAAAATCAGGGGCACATCGAGGTGAATGACAAAGCTAAATTGGGCTCTCAGGTATTGTCAGACTTATGAAATCAGTCTAACCATTTTTAAGCATATAAAACAATTTCGCCAAAGTTTTAAAAAGTCGCTAGTACAATGTGCAAAATAGCAAATTAAAAGTCCCGGCTTTCCGCCTCAGGACGCTTTTGACTTACACTCCCCGTTCAGTAGCAAACACTGGGGGAATGCACACTCGATCTTTTGTAGTGGCGAGGGGCGGGAGGGTGGGAGGGGCTGAGCACTCGCCTGCTCGCCCTGCTCCTGCCCTCACCCAAGATGGCGGGGACCCCGGCAGAGTTTACTCGGCTGCACTGGGGAACATCAGGGGCACATCGAGGTGAATGACAAAGCTAAATTGGGCTCTCAGGTATTGTCAGACTTATGAAATCAGTCTAACCATTTTTAAGCATATAAAACAATTTCGCCAAAGTTTTAAAAAGTCGCTAGTACAATGTGCAAAATAGCAAATTAAAAGTCCCGGCTTTCCGCCTCAGGACGCTTTTGACTTACACTCCCCGTTCAGTAGCAAACACTGGGGGAATGCACACTCGATCTTTTGTAGTGGCGAGGGGCGGGAGGGTGGGAGGGGCTGAGCACTCGCCTGCTCGCCCTGCTCCTGCCCTCACCCAAGATGGCGGGGACCCCGGCAGAGTTTACTCGGCTGCACTGGGGAACATCAGGGGCACATCGAGGTGAATGACAAAGCTAAATTGGGCTCTCAGGTATTGTCAGACTTATGAAATCAGTCTAACCATTTTTAAGCATATAAAACAATTTCGCCAAAGTTTTAAAAAGTCGCTAGTACAATGTGCAAAATAGCAAATTAAAAGTCCCGGCTTTCCGCCTCAGGACGCTTTTGACTTACACTCCCCGTTCAGTAGCAAAGCCAGCTACACACCACATCCAGACATTGATAAAATGTCAGACTGGGAACTTTTAGCTCAGCTAAAACTCTTAATTAAAATACATAGACAATTGGTCCAATATGTCATGCAGACTTCAGCAGTCCAACCAACAATTAATATTCCACAGCTGACCCCTCATCAGGGGAACACAAACAAAATCACACCACAGAACATACAATCATGTCTTGGTAAAGTACCCACAAAACGGGAACAAATTCCATTCTGGTTAGCACAAAAAATTACTCAAATAGAGGCAGTATTTCCAGATACTACTCCTACTGAGAAACACAGAATTCTGATTATCTGTCTTCCAATGGGTATCGCACCACATGTGGAAGACTGTGACACTTGGGGCACAGTCTTTGCTTCCATCTACACAAAAACACATGGTGTCCCGTCTATGGCGGTCATACCAGATGTACTAAGACAGATTCAAAATGAATGCGGTCCAGAACCTGCTTTAACTCTGGGTATGAAATTACTGAAAGACTTCAAGCAGGTCTCGGCTATATTATTAGCCAACATAAAAGGAGAAGCAGCATCTCTGGTGATCCGCCAGAAATTGAAGGAAACAGACATAGCAGGCCAACCATTTGCACTCGCCAGAATCATAGAAAAATCCTATGAAGAGCTAGGAAGAGATAGTTTGGGTGGGAAATCGGTAAAACTCCAACTAACTGAAAATCCTGAAAAAACATTTATTAAAAATAATTTTAAAACTCCAAAAAAGAGTTGGGATGGTAATAAACAATCCACTCCCAGGGAAAAACATTTCCAGTCCAGAGGAAGGTCTCCTCAGCGGAGAGAGAGATCTCCAGGCCGAGAAGACAAGTCTCCCCAAAGGGAGCCCTCTGAAAAAAGATATAACCTTAGAGATAGGGATAAAATAAGAAAACCGGACAGATATCAAGATGTTGATACACGTCCCTCTCGATCCTTCTCGCTCAATCTTTCTCGATCTTCCTCACAGAAATCGGAAAGAAGAGGACGGTCAGAACACAGAGAAGAGCATGTCAAGTCCAAAGACAAGGAACCTGCTCATCAAAGTTAAAAATGACAATTTCCCAGAAAGAAGGTAGCAAGTATTAAAATTAAACATGGCGAGAATTCTGAGGACACAACCGAAAAACGGAGAGTGGGCACAGAAATGCTAGACAGTGCAGCAGAAGTGACAATAGCTCGCATGATCCTGATGAATCTCCTGGAGACAGTGGACACAAATGAATACATTCAGGTGGAAATTGCAGACACACGAGTTAGTGTGCCCCATAAACTATATGAAATAACATTACGTATAGAGGGAGATAGAACTAGGAAAATAAAAAGTCTATTTTGGGAAATACTTTCTAAAGGCTATGACATCCTGTTAGCTGAGAAAGACTGGCCACCAGAGTTTGTCAGGGAGTGCCCTCATGGCGAAGAAATAATTATGCCTGCCTTCTCAAATTATATTCCGATTCATAAAAAATACACATTGGCAAGAAAATGGGCAGTGGCTCAAGCTCCTGCTGTATACAAAAATCATGTATGGGATGAGGATTCGCCTCACCACAAAATCCAGTTAAAAAATCAGCCCACTGCGCAAAGGCAGTACCCAGTTAAACAAGAAGCTAAAAAGCAAGTCAGGGAGATCTTAGATCAACTTGAATATCAAGGGGTGATCGAAACATGCACCTCTCAAATGAACAATCCTTTGTTTCCTGTCTCCAAGCCAGACAATTCATATCGTCTAGTTTTGGACTACAGATACCTTAACTCCTGTTGTAAAACATTTGCAGTACAAAACTCACATAGTGCAGCACTAATGAATAACATTGTGCGCAAAAAATATAAAACGACATTAGATATCTCTAATGGATTCTTCTGTCAAAAATTTGTTACTGAAAGCAGGTATTTGACCGCTTTCTCAATAATGGGATCGCAAAAACAATTTTGCCGACTACCACAGGGATTCAAGAATAGCCCAGGATTATTCTCAGCAAGGGTAACAGAGGTACTACAAATATATGATGATGAGGCATTATCCTATGTCGATGACATCTATCTCACAGATGATGACCTGGAGACTCTCTTAAACAGAGTGAACACCATAATACTTGGGTTCGCATCAGAGGGTTACAAATTCAACTTTAAAAAGTCACGAATTGCCCATCTAACTGTCCTGTTTTAGGATATGAATTATCAAGTGAAGACAAGAGCCTGGCAGACAATTTCTTAGAGAAATTTGCTGAACTCCAAGCACCAAAAACGCTGGAGAATTTACAATCAATACTAGGTTTCCTGAATTTCGGAAGAACATACATACTAAATTATGCAGAGAGGGTTAAACCTCTCTATGAATTAATAAGACCTGATTTCAAACAAATCAATTGGACTCAGAAACACACAGAGATTTTGAGATCATTGCAAACAGACATGTTAACTAAAACAAAATTACAAACTTGCGAAAAAATACGCAATCTTGTAATCCGAATCATCCCAGGAATATGCGGATTCACATACCTGACCTCTAATGAGGGAGAAACGGTACCTATAGCTTACAAATCACATTTGTACACTCAAGCTGAAATAAAAGGATCTCCTAGTCTCGGCTGGACTAGGAGATCCTCAGCCACAGCGGCCTTAGCCGAGCTACATTGGCTACCTCTGAAGCAGCATGTGGCATTCAAGGCCCTCTGCCTTGTTTTTAAGGCTCTGCATGGAGTCGGGCCCAGACCTCTGCAAGCCCTGTTCTCTTGGTACACTCCTAACAGAGCCCTGCGATCGGCCTCAGCCTCTCTGGTAAAAGTGCCCAGATACAAAAAAGTCAGAACTGGGGGCAGATCCTTCAGGGTCGCAGCGGCTAAATTATGGAACAGTCTGCCCATCGACATCCGCCAAATTTCTCAACTCCTTCCCTTTCGGAAACGTATCAAGACCTGGCTATTTCCCTAACTCCTCCCGCTTGCTACTCGTTCTAGTTCTCCTCAGTTAAAGAGTATTCTCCAGCGCTAGGAAACCTGCAAGGTATCAGCTGCGCTATACAAATACTTTAAATAAAATTAAATAAATAAATAAAAATTTAGCTCTACAGAAAAAATTCTGACTGCGGTTCAAACTGCTGTAGCAAAAGAAAGAGCCCTAGCACAAGGTAAACGAATAATAATCGTTACACCGTTACCTGCCTTAGAAGCAGTAAAAAAAGCAAGCATTCCAAATGCTAAAGCATTACATCCGAGATGGATACAATGGGTTAATTCTCTTGCTGCAACAGACGTAGTATACAAATTTGATCCTAATTTAAAAACACAAGAATTTCTCCAATATGAATATGAATGTCCTCTGCCGACTGAAATCCTGCCTCTGGAACATTACGGTTGTATAATATATACAGACGGATCAGCACAACTCGCAGGTGGGGGTAAACAAGCATATAGTGCTGCGTGCGCGATAGTTAAAGGTCGTTGGCACGAAAAGAAATTTAGACCAATGGCCACTAAAACTCAATCCCTAGGAGATTGTACAGCTCAGCGAGCTGAATTACTAGCATTTAAGATGGCGCTTGAAAATACCGATCGCGAATTCCCCACACTAATAGTGTGCGATTCATATTACTGCGTTCAGTCTAAATAATGAATACTTGCATAACTGGGTTCAAAATGGCTTCAAAGATGCAAAAGTTGGCACAATCAAGCATAAAACGCTTTGGGAACAAATAGTTCTTTTACAGAAAGAACTACAAAAGACTCACGTGATACATACACTGAGTCATCAACGTGATGGCGTTCACGTTGCAGGGAATTCATTGGCTGATGAAGCCGCGAAGGCAGCTGTGCAAACGGCTTCCGTAGCTGCTATCACCAGGTCAAAAACAAAAATAGACAGCGATATACTGCAAGCTGTCAGTGCTTCAGTAAAAGATAACAGAAAAGGGGCGTGGCTTAGCGGGCGATCATGGCGGACGTGGCTTGCTAAAGCTCCCGCCGGCCCGACGATTATCCTTTGATTTTTCCTGGCCCCCGGACCCAGAAAGCACATCTTACCTGGGGCAAAGGTGGCGGACGACTTTGGGAGCCATCCGGTGCCGGGACCGGCGCACCGTAACCCTTCCAGGCGGCGAGACGGACCGAAGCAGCGGGCGGCCTAGTGCAGCTCGGACAAGCCGGGGCCTCAATTTTGGCGCACCCAGACCAGTGAACTCGTCCTGGGGTCTGCGGCGCCATTTTCGGTCCACGATCCGGGGCTGTCTGCTGCGGGCGGGCCGCTGCGGGCTCCCCTGCCTTTCCTCGTCTTGTAAGCGAGGCGGGCAAGTGCCCCGGGGACGCCTCGGAGACCCTGCGGCCTGTCTGGCCTTGGCGGAGCCGGGGCCTCGAGTTTGGCGGCCCCTGCCCGGAGACACCAACTCAGATCCTTGGGCCCGAGGTGCAGGAGCATAGGAGCACCGGGAGCTGGGGGACCGGTCGTGCGCCCGGCCCAGACGGCGGCCTTCCCCATCCCTGAGGTCGCCGGAGCGGTGGTCGGAGGGCCAGTGAACTGGACAGGAGTGGATCGTGCAGCGTTGGGGGTGCCGGGGGACCAGGTGTGAACTTGGCACCGACCCGCGGTGGGGTCCTACGAACTGTGAGTGTTGCCCCCCCCTCAAATCGAGCTGCGGTGCTGCTGAGAGACACTGTGCCCGGGGGGGTCATTGGGGGCCCTGCCTGGACGGCCGTGCTGGAGGAATCCCCTGGCAGTTGTTGGGACTCGCGGGGTGCACCGACGCAGGCAGACACTTAGGGAGAGGTGCCCCGGGCGGAGCTGGCACGCGCTGGACCTTGGCCTGCGAGGGTCGGTGGAGACGAGCTTGGGGACCCCCCCTCCTTATCCTTTGGAGTGAGAGGCGGCGAGGGGTGAGAGGAGGCCATTACTTGTGAGGATACCTGGTCGGTGCCCTGCCCTTGGTAGCTGTTGGAGTGGGGGTTGCCCTACCGCGGGGAGCAGCCGGCGCTTTGAAGACGCCCTCGCCGGACCCAGCCTTGACCATGACCAGAGGGGGAGGTGGACCTGCTAAGCAGGGGCCCATCGACAAATTCACGGAGCCACTGGGCGGCCCCGAAGCGCAGGGCGGCCCGGGGCCGGACAACGCGGCGCTGATGGCAGCTATCACCCAATCGAGAGATATGCTGGATGCCAAAATTGGGGCTGTTGGGGCTGATGTGACACTCCTGAGGCAGGACCTGCGCAACGCAGTGGCGCGCATAACAGAGGCTGAGTCCAGGATTTCTGTGGTGGAGGATGATGTCGGGACCCTAAAAAATAAAATGGCGGCGATGGAGAGTGTCCAGAAAGGTCTAGCGCTCCGGGTGGAGGATGCCGAAGGACGGGCGCGCAGGAACAACCTTCGCTTTGTGGGCTTTCCGGAAGACTGTGAGAAGGGGAACATGGGACGCTTCCTTGCTCGATGGCTGGAGAGTTGGCTCCCTCCGGATACCCTGTCCCGATGCTTCGTGATTGAACGCGCGCACCGGGCCCTGATGCAGAAACCGCCGGCAGGTGAACGACCCAGGCCGGTGATCGCCAGAATTCTAAATTTTCATGATAGAGACACTATTCTGCGGGAGGCAAGGACCAATGACTCCCTTACGTATGAAAACCACAAAATCATGATCTTCCCCGACTACACCAAGATGGTGCAACAACAGAGACACTCCTTCCTGGCCGCCAAGGCTAAACTTCGGGGTCTGAAGATACAGTACTCCCTACTCTATCCGGCCCGCTTACGAGTGGTCTTTCAGTCCAGAACTCACTTCTTCGAAACACCAGAAGACGTTTTCAGATGGACAGATGAGACGGTGAGGGTCAGGCCACATCCCCAACTGGGCCTTGATCCAGGTCACTCGAGTGACTCATCGCAGGCCCAGAGTGACCAACACGCCCGGAGCCAAAGCAGTAGGAAGTCCAGGTCCCGGCGCCGCAATGCCTCCAACGCAGGGCGTAAGAATACTGAGCCAGCTGATCCGGACAACTTGGGTGGAAGTGGCTGAGGTGCAATGGGTGGTCCAGCCCGCCTACGGATACCGACCGCTCCAGCAGTGGGGGTTGGTCCGCCGGTGCCTTGCATAGCGGATGACTACATGCTGTGTTAACTGTTACGTTTATTGACTGTCCCATTACAGGTTTGGACTATGGGACGGGTTCGGGGTGCTCCGATATAGGGGCTGCTAGCCTCCTACATGGTTAGGAGTGGTTAGGGGGGGGGGGAAGCATTAGCGTCAGTGGGTGTTCGGGATCCATTGGTATGGTAGGATCTGGGCGCTCGGTTTTGGGCCCGGGGCCGCCCATATCGCGACAGATACTTCAATGTTCCATGAGGTATAGGGGGGGGGAGGGGGGCAGTTGGGGAGCTTGGTTGGGGACAGGTTGGGACAGGAGTTGGGGTTGGCGGGGTAGCTGGAATGGTTGGGGGGGGTTGGGGACGAGAGTTGGGGGGAGAGACGGTGGGGGGGAGGGGGAGGGTGGCACAGTGTCTGCGTTACATAGGCAATTCTCTTGTGTGGGTGAGTGGCTTCAGAAGCACAGGACCTTTTATCTCCTCCCTATTGACAATGGTTGATCCCCAACGGTCAGGCCTACCGAGGGCAAAGTTACGAGTGGTGAGTTGGAATGTCCGGGGGATGCTTGATAAAATAAAGAGAGGGGCGGTACTGCAGCAGGGGAAGAGGGAGGGGGCGGATGTTCTCCTCCTCCAGGAAACACACCTTCAGGGCACCAAGACCCTCAGTTTACAAAGATATAGCTATCAACAAGTATTCCATGCCGGGTTTGCGAGGGGGTCCCGGGGGGTGGCGATCCTGATACATCGTAGGATTTCCTATGTACATGAGACGCACTGGGTCGATGCTCATGGTAGATACGTGTTTGTCAAAGGTCTGGTGGGAGATGAGCCGATGGTCTTTGGTAGTGTGTATGCTCCGCCCCCGTTGCAAGATGCCCTTATTGAGAAGCTGTTCGAAGTGTGGACTGGCGTCCCGGATGTGCTGGCGATTGTGGGGGGGGACTGGAATGATGTGATGGATGGACGGATGGACAGATACAGGCCCGGCAGGGAACCCCAGACCACGGCGCCGACGAGGCTTCATGGCCTGGCGCAGGGCATGGGTTGGATTGATACGTGGCGCTACCAACACGACTTGAGCCGAGAATACTCTTATGTGTCGGTGGTGCACAAGTCCCTCTCCAGGCTGGACTACCTGTTTGTACTGTCTCCCTGGCTGGCGAGGGTCGCTTCCACGGCCGTACTTCCCCGTGGCATCTCGGACCATTCCCCAGTGTCCCTGGATTTGCTGTTGGACAAGAGGCGACAGCCCTTCCGATGGCGCCAGTCCGCGTGGCACCTACAGCAGGATATCTATCGTTCACGTTTGCGCGAGTCCATCTCCAATTATTGGACTGAGAACGACGGGCCGGAGGTTGACGCCGTCACCCAGTGGGAGGCGATGAAGTCGGTGCTCAGGGGGGTGGACATTGCCTGGTGTGAGGAGTCCCGCAGGACCCGTCTGCGCGAGGTGGATGAGGCGGCGGGGCGGGTTCGGGACCTGGAGAGGGACTGTGTCGTGGGTGACACGGACGAGGCCGTGGGACAGCTCCTGCAGGCTCAGCAGTCATATTCCTCCCTATTACACAATGAAGCGCGCCAGCTTTGGCTGGCCACCCAGAGCAGAATATATCAGTGGGGGGACAAATCCAGCACCATGCTCTATAGACTCTGCCAGCACACCTTCCGGCCTCAGGCTCTACCGGGCATTCGGGATGGCCAGGGAGACCAGTCGGTGGCCCCTGAAGACATAGCTGCCAGTTTTGCACGGTATTATGCGGATCTCTATGCCCCCCGGGAGGTCCTCCCTGCGGAGGAAGTTGAAAAATTTTTGGCGGACATCCCGCCGCGCGCACTTCCGGATGAGGCCAGGGATCAGCTGGACCTTCCCCTCTCATTGGAGGAACTAGGCACGGCACTTGGGGAATTGAATACTGGCAAAGCCCCGGGACCAAACGGGTTTCCGTGTGAATTTATGAAGACCTTTCACCTCCAGCTAGAGGGGCGCTATCGGTCGGCACTGGAGGCAGCCAGAGAGGGTGGTCGCCTACCAGCGGACTGGCGACACGCGGAAATTGTTGTTTTCTGTAAGCCCGGGAGGCCCCCGGAACAACACTCCTCGTACAGGCCAATATCCCTTTTGAATTTTGAGGCGAAGATATTGGCCAAGGCCTTGGCTAACCGCCTACTCCCATATATAACTGATTTGGTACACCCTGATCAGGCGGGGTTCATGCCCCATAGAGCAACTCGACACAACATTCGCCGGGCACAAGTGGTGGTGGAGACGGCCCGGGCTGCTGGGATCTCGACGGCGCTCCTTCTGGCCGATATCGACCGGGCATTCGACTCTCTCAGTTGGGTGTACCTTAGGGCACTATTGTCCCGCCTCAATCTCGGGCCAGTTTTTCTCTCGTACTTGAGCCTGCTCTATACAGACCTGACCGCGTCGGTGCGGGTGGCGGGAGCGGCATCTGCGCCCTTCCCCATCGGACGAGGCACCAGGCAGGGATGCCCTCTCTCCCCCTATCTATTCGCTCTGGCCATGGAGCCTCTCGCGGCGTGGGTGAGGATGGATGCACAGCTCTGGGGGCTGGAATGGGAGATGGGCCCCTCTGACCGTATTGCGCTCTACGCCGACGATGTGCTGTTCTTCCTCACGGCCCTAAATAGGTCCGGACCCAGGGTCCTGGAGATAATGAGAATTTTCGGGGAGGTTACAGGATTGCATCTGAATGTGCGGAAATCCAAGCTGTGGGTCCTGGGCGACGGCGAGGAGCTGGGCGACTGGGCCTCGACGTTACAGAGAGCGGCGGGTGGCCTCAAGTACCTGGGCGTCTTTATTACGGATGTCCCGGCCTTGGCATGGGAGCGCAATGTGGTGCCCGTTTGGGACAGAGTGCGTTCTGACATTAGAACCTGGTCCAGAATGCCACTTAATATATATGGCCGCTCGGCGATCTTCAAGATGGTGGCCCTGCCGCGCTTTTTATACCAGCTGCAGAACCACCCATGCCCTATAGCGTCACAGTGGTTTCGTCAGGTGAATGCCGCACTAAGTCAGTTCCTTTGGGCCGGGGGAGTCGCGAGAGTAGCCCTTCGCACTTGCTTCCTCTCTACGTACTGCGGGGGCCTGGCCACCTCAGACATTTTATCTTACTATCAGGCGGCGCACCTGCTGATGCTTAACGACTGGTGGTATGGGGATCGGAGTGACCCGACCTATGCCCTGGAACGGTATTTGATGGACCCGGACACAATCCACACCATTCTCTATTCGGCGATTATCAGGAAACGGCTCCCCATGGTCACCCAGGTGGTCTTCCGAGTGTGGCGCACCGCCTTGCGCCGCATGGGGTGGTGGAACACGTTGACGAGGGAGACCCCGCTGTGGCAGAACGGACGTCTCCCGGCGCTGGCGTCCCTGCAGGGATTCAAGGGCTGGGATGATATTGGCATCTCCACGCTCGGCCACGTCATGAGGGGCACCACCCTTAAGTCTTTCCAGATGTTGAGGGAGGAATATGCCATGCCCAAAACCCAATTCTTTAAATATTTACAGCTGCGTCATGCACTATCTCCCTCTCTGGTGGGCCTGGAGTCTCTGCCCAAGTTCAGCCCCCTGGAGGCCAAGGTGTTTATGGGGGAACTGGAGGAGAAGAAGATCTCCAACATCTACCAGACCCTGGTCACACACTGCTCTTCCTCCCTGGATGGATTGCGTGCTGCATGGGAGAGAGATATTGGGGCTCTAGAAGAGGAGGACTGGAGGGAGGCCCTGGAGGCCCCTAGGGGGGCGGCCATTGCGATGCGCCTCCGCTTTATTCAGTTCAAATATTTACATAGGGCCTACTTTACTAGAGAGCGGCTGTGGAAAGCGGGTTTGATTGCCTCCCCTGAGTGCTTGAGGTGTGGCCGGGAGGCTGGGACATTTGTTCATACTGTGTGGTCGTGTGCGAACCTGGCTAGATACTGGATGGGAATCTGCGACTGCTTGGCGGAGGTTCTGGGCTGGGACCTTCCCCGAACACCGCAACTCGGCTTGCTTCATGTTATGTAGCAGGTGGGAGGTAACATATACAAGCGTCACCTACTGGTCCTAGGCCTAACTGTAGCTAAGCGGGATATAGCCAGGGCCTGGAAGGACCCCAGGGCCCCACTATTGGAAGTCTGGAGGCGGGGTTGGATTTTTGCATGGGACTCGAGCGCCCGATCTTCGAGGCCAGGGGTTGCCCCAGGAAACATTTCAAGATATGGAAAAGGTGGGCGGATTATAGGGGACTGTGGCTGGAACCACCGATGGCCCAGGACACTGGAGAGGATCTTTAACAGCTGTATCCTGGGCGACAGGGAGTGCACACACTTGATATTATCATGCTTTATGCCTTACGATTAACAGACACTGTGTGGGGGGGTGGGGCTGGGGGGGGGGGTAGGGAGTTTAGGGGTTGGGGGGGCCGGGTAATTAATGCATTATTGCTTGTACTGAATGTATACCCTTTTCATGCTTATGCTCATTGGTCCTGCGTTGTGATGCTGGAAGATGTTTCTTTACTCTGTATTATGTCAGAACTTGAATAAAACTTTGTTCTGAAAAAAAGATAACAGAAAAACAAGCCCGAAAGGCTTTCCAGTAAAGTGCTCATACATAACTGATGCGAACAATGTTTCATTCACTCGAAACCCTGGAGTGGGGGATAGAGCAATTCCAAACATGTAACACAGATTAGGACTCATTTCAGCGGCACAAGAAGGGCTAGCTTCTGCACATGCTGGTATTTCCGCCACAACATCATTATTAAAACAGAGATATTGGTGGCCGGGCATGAGAAAGCAAACTAAGAACTAGGTTCTAGAATGCGAAATATGCCAAAGAATGAAAGTATCAACAGTAAAACGACCAGCACAGACGCCCCTTCTAATCTCAGACAAACCATTAGCATCAATCAATCAATAAATCAATCAAAACACTTGTATAGCGTGCTACTCACCCGGAAGGGTCTCAAGGCGCTTGGGGGGAGGGGGCCGCTACTGCTCAAACAGCCAGGTCTTGAATTGTCTCCTGAAGGCGAGGTGGTCCTGGGTCAGCCAAAGGTGGATGGGGAGGGAGTTCCATGTCTTGGCCTCCAGGTAGGAGAAGGATCTGCCTCCGGCGGTGGCTCTTCGGATGCGTGGTACGGCGGCGAGGGTGAGGCTGGCGGACCGTAGCTGGCGGGTGGGCGTGTTGAAGGTCAGGCGGTTGTTGAGTACTTGGGGCCTAGGTTGTGGAGAGACTTGTGTGCGTGGGTGAGGAGCCTGAAGGTGATCCTCTTGTTGATGGGGAGCCAGTGTAGGTTACTCAGGTGGCTGGAGATGTGGCTGCGTCGAGGGATGTCCAGGATGAGTCAGGCTGAGGCGTTCTGGATGCGTTGTAGTCTTTTCTGTAGCTTGGCTGTGGTTCCGGCGTAGAGGGTGTTTCTGTAGTCCAGCCGGCTGGTGACGAGGGCCTGGGTGACCGTCTTCCTGGTTTCGATCGGGATCCATCGGATGATCCTGAGGAGCATGCGGAGGGTGTGAAAGCAAGAAGATGAGACGGCGTTGACTTGCCTGGTCATCGAGAGGGAGGAGTCCAGGATGAAGCCCAGGTTGCGTGCGTGATCTGTCAGCTTGGGGGAGGTGCCCAGGGCCGGGGGCCACCAGGAGTCGTCCCAGGCGGAGGGTGATGGTCCAAGGATGAGGATTTCCGTCTTGTCTGAGTTCAGTTTTAAGCGGCTCTTCTTCATCCACTCAGCGACGTCTTTCATCCCTTCGTGGAGGCTGGTTCTGGCGGTGTTGGGGTCTCTGGTGAGGGAGAGAATCAGCTGGGTGTCGTCGGCGTAGGAGACGATGTTGAGGTTGTGTTGGCGTACGATGGCTGCAAGAGGTCTCATGTAGACGTTGAAGAGGGTGGGGCTGAGTGATGATCCTTGCGGGACGCCGCAGATGACTTCGGTGGCCTCAGAACGAAACGGGGGGAGGCGGACTCTCTGTGTTCTTCAGCGAGGAACAAATGATCCACTTCAATGCCTTCTCTTGGATGCCGGTGTTGCTGAGGCGTTGGACTAGGGTGCGGTGGCAGACAGTGTCGAACGCGGCGGAGAAGTCCAGGAGGATGAGTGCCGCTGTTTCCCCGTTGTCGAGAAGGGCTCGGATGTCGTCGGTGGCTGCGATGAGGGAGGTCTCAGTGCTGTGGTTGGCTCTGAAACCGGACTGCGAGGGGTCGTGGGATCCATTTGTCTCGAGGAAGGCGGCAAGCTGTCTGTTGGCGATCTTCTCAATGACTTTGGAAGGAAACGGGAGGAGTGAGATGGGGCGGAGGTTTTTGAGGTCGGTGGGGTCCGCTGTTGGTTTCTTCAGGAGGGCGCTGAGCTCGGCGTGCTTCCAGCTCTCCGGGAAGGTGGCGGTGTCGAAGGTAGTGGTCCAGTGGTGGACAGTGGACAGTGGTCCAGGTAAGCATGTGCTTACCTGGACCACTGTGGTCCCTTACAAAGGGATGGCAACTATAAATATATCATGGTCGCAGTGGATTCCTGTACGAGATTCACTTGGATGTGGCCCCAGCGCTCGGCTGACGCCAGAACTGTTATAAAAGATTTTGCGAGTCTTTATCGGCACATACGCAATTGGCATGCTACATTCTGATCAGGGTCCTGCGTTTAGCTCTCGAGCTTACAAAGAGGCCATGAACAGCATGGGCATTGCATTGCGGTACTCTTCTCCCTTCCATCCTGAGGGAAATGCGGTTGTGGAAAGAAAAAACCGGGACATAAAGCAATCTATAACGGCGAGGGTATTAGGTTCAGGTGATGGGTGGGTCAAACATTTAACTATTGTCCAACGTAGTCTTAATAATCTGCCAAGAAATTCTCTAAAAGGTCTTGCTCCATACGAACTATTGTTCGGAACTAGAATGCGCATTCAGGATCTTGATTGTCACACTTCAGTGGTAGAAGAAAAATCCTTTGATATCAAAGATCGTTTGGCTGTTTTACACGATTTAAATGAAACAAGAAAAAACCTGAGTAACATAAAGTTGAAACAACAGCCGACAGCCACTGAAGAAAAACCACCTGTCCCAGCAAGACCCGTCTGGATTCCAAAGATTGGGGATCTAGTCAGAGAGAAGATCGCGGTAAAGAAGGAATTTAGGCCTTCTTACAGAAAAGCAGTACCTGTCTTAGCTATCAGCGGAACAAGATCAGTTGTACTACCGCCCCTTGCTGGTAAAAAGGAGAACAGAGTTGTATCCATCGACCTGGTAAAACCACAATCATGTGGCCCATAATAAGTAGTAGGCCAAGTGGACTCCCAAAAAATAACAGAATACCGACATTTCCTACAATCCAAGAGGCTCATACTGAGAGACTAATCACATTTGATAAACCTGCAGTGAATAACAAAGGACTATGCAATAATGCCATGGAACTAGTGCCTCTTGAAACCCAAATTGCAACAGTTCGTCAAGAAACACCAGTCTACAATGATGTAGCCTCTGACTATGCTAATGAAATAAAGAAAAATGCAAAAGCAAATGAAAATCCGGAAAAAATTCCAACAATTGACAGAACTGCATCTGGCTACTTCATCAATTTTGACGACTTCTCTGAAGATCCAAGCGAGCATGAAGAAACGCCTGTAAAAGAAACATATCTGATTTCACCATGGATGGAATTTTGGATTGTGTTAGGTGTACTTACTCTCCTGCTTTGGCTCATCATGGTTCTATGTTTGGGAAAATTCATTGATGGAAAAAAGAGTACAATGGACACAGCAAGCCAGAACATCAACTTGGTCCTAAAGGCTCACACATCCTCCCACATCCAGAAAAGAGAACTGACATCAGTAAACATCTCAGCCAATCCAATACCAGGTGGGGTAGCATGGGACAGAACTGATTATGACATTTTTGGACCGGTGGAGCTCTAGAAATATACACACCAGTTTAAGGTTTCATTAAAGTGACTTTGTGACACCAAGTACATTCTCTGATGATTGGGACTTTGAAAACATTAATAATATTTAGTAATGTCAGCCAAATTTACAGAACATGATTACTTACAGGGTTCATCGAATTATGAAGAGTTATACTGTTATAATCATTATGGTGATCACTATTTGCATAAAACTGCTCAGCCTAGAAATGTTTTAACTTATAACCAATGGGAACACTGTCCAACTCAGCCAAAAGGCAGCTCGAAAACATTTTATGAGAAATTCCAGTACTTCTCAGGGTTTAATAACAGTGATCCAGAAATGTTTTATTTTAAAATGTTAACTAGGACAGGAATGAAAACAATGTTGACAAATACTAAATTGATTTATTCTGAATAATTTTATGACAAAATGTCTACATTTGGTTTCGAATTTTGGAAAAACACCATTGAAACAAAAACAATCTGGGGTTCCAAAGATTGGCAAGTACAAGGCCTAGAAGCATTATTTAGAACCTGCATGATCCCAGAACAAATGATATTCTTGAAATACACCGTCTATTCCGAAACCCATAACTGATAGTGACAGCACTACAGATGTGGAGATAGACATATCCCATATTTTGCACCAAAACAGAACACATCATGATTGGAAAAAGTGGTTGATCTGGCCAATAGACACGAATAACTGTCAAGATAGATTCCTGAACAAAACACAGGGGTTCAAAATGACCAGACCAGACCCAAGATACTCTCAGAGACAACATCCAGGGATAGTTACAACATACAGTGTAGGGAAACTATACCTTGAGTGGCTAGAGAAATCCACACTGGCTGAAATTAAGCAATTAAGCAACACTTGACTTTACTTAAAGACGGTGCTGACTTGCGTGATTTCATATTGGGACCACGCAAACAGCGTCAAAAACGTTTCATAGCAGCGCTTACAACGAAGCTTGGAAAGTAATGCAAATTGAAACAGCAAAAAAAATACGAGAAATTGATTGTATAAATTTGGAAAAATCATTTTCTGTAGTGGACAATGGGTTAACGACTCTGTCCTCCAGAATATATTCACTGGACAACATTGTATCATCTGCTTTTGATATAATAGAGCAGGACTTACTAATGTTACAACATGGTCAGTCTCAATTACGTTCTATTGTACAGCTTGGTTGGACGTTGCAAAATCTGCGTTCAAGCTATGTACCGTGGCGTTTAATCAACACAATGTCATTATTCGGTATCTTTAACCTTACTGATAAACAAATCAGTTTGGCACAAAAAGGAGCAGACTATGCGATTCTGAGCATTTAAAAACTTGAGAGATTATCATTGACAATGTCAGAGAGACCTGTCATTGAATAGATAATACACGGAACGATTACAATTCCGATTACAACTTTCCAGTTTAAATACTGCCAAGAGTATATAGCTATGGGCCAGTATGAAAGGTTGGGTAAAGAATACATCAAATCAACCTGGGATTTACCTTATACACACAGATGTTATAGTGAAGGGAACAAGGAGGTATGCCTTAGTGGTAAAAATTGTAAAAAATCACTAAGCGGTACACTTCTATGTCAAGGTATTAATTTGCATGGAGCCTGCGAAGGGTCTTCGAATAACCTTTCATGTCACCTGCATGGCACGCATGCAAAACGGATAGAGCCATTTTTAAGACCACTTTCTAATGGCAGTTACGTTTTAATAAGTGACCACAACTGTTGTGGCATGCTGCCAGGAAAAGCCTATCTGACAACCGTAACTTGTAGGGCCGTTTGCTGTATGCAAGTATTGTATCCACACAGCAATCCAGATATGGGGGCTGCGTTATGGCCTTCGTTGAATATCTCTTCTATTCGAATTTATACTTTAAGCAGAATGAAGTCTATTCTTTTACAGATAACTGTGCCTTTAACGTCATCCAAAGAAATGTATGATCTGCAAGTGGCAAGGGCATCGGCAGAGATACATTCCCTTTTATCGACAAATTGCCCCGTGCATTTCGTAGAAATACTAAGCCAAATCTTAAACATGTCTGATACCAGTGGCATCGCACGTGTATTTAAGACAGTTTTTTCGGGACTGTTAGCACCCTTTGAAACAGTTCTGGGCATCTTCCCGAATTTTGTCCATTCTGTCTTTGGCGGCCTACCCTTAATCTTGGGACTCGTGGCAGGAATTTTATTTTTGCTCCTTCTGCACCGATATGGCAAGCCAATCCACAGGCAAGACTCCAGCAACAATGGAAGAAACGATCCTAGCAATACGATACCGAGACCGTATCACTAAGGTACTCGGATTGGCCCGGCTAAGAGATCTGAATACAACCTGGTTTCTTTCATTCAGACCAATCTGGCAGAATTGCATCTTACCTGTGCTTCGATGTATGCTATGCGGAGAAGAATGCGTGCTGGACGTCTGTCTTACACTACCATCAGCAGTAACAAAGGATATCGATACTTTCCTAGGTCCTGTAACGATTTATGCATCGTATTGTCCCCAGCGGCTACCCATTCTGATGACGGCATTCGTTGAGACTTCACCACTACGAGTAGGTGGCAGTGGGGTACGAGAGGAAAGCAGCACCAAACAGGTACAACCTTCTGTGAGCATTGCTGATCCAAACATCGATGATAGCAATCACGCAGAGAACTGCACAGTTGCAGTATTTTCGAACTTGGTCGTACTTTCACCTGATGTGGTAGACCAATTTTTTGCAAGTCTGTCTGAAATGATGTTCTCCCCAGAGCAACGAGAATTACATTTTTTAACAAGCACACAGCGTTCCCTGAACTCTGAATTCGGCCTTCAATTTTTATAAACAAAGCTACCGAAAATATTTGGAACTATTTTTTCCCCTGAAAGCGAAATTATTTTTTCCATTTTCCAAAATATTTACTTTTTTTTGGCACATGGTACTCTGCTTAAAGTAGAACTATTCTTAGAGAACAGAGCTTCTATTTTTAGGATACTAGAGACAATATTTTACCTCAGCCTCTAGCACATATACAAAAAACAACAGGTGATGGACCGAATGTGGATCAATGTCACACACTCACCCCAGTCCAAAGATCTGGGCCCAAATCCATCGTTTTTTTGCACTCCACACCACCCTGGGTTAGAAAATGGCGATATGCAAATCAGCTCTGACCCTGTGCCCCATGGGAACAGTCCAGTCCGAACTACAAAAGCCATGTCCTTCCCAGAACGGAATCAAGCATCCGAGGACCGGACCGGTTTCGAGGTAACACCTCTCATCAGCCCGGCTAGCTTGACTCCAGTGGTGTGGAGTGCCTGGGACCCACGTCTGGGCATCCCCAGCGCACTTAGGGCGGAATATGCAAAAACAACAGGTGATGGACCGAATGTGGATCAATGTCACACACTCACCCCAGTCCAAAGATCTGGGCCCAAATCCATCGTTTTTTTGCACTCCACACCACCCTGGGTTAGACAATGGCGATATGCAAATCAGCTCTGACCCTGTGCCCCATGGGAACAGTCCAGTCCGAACTACAAAAGCCATGTCCTTCCCAGAACGGAATCAAGCATCCGAGGACCGGACCGGTTTCGAGGTAACACCTCTCATCAGCCCGGCTAGCTTGACTCCAGTGGTGTGGAGTGCCTGGGACCCACGTCTGGGCATCCCCAGCGCACTTAGGGCGGAATATGCAAAAACAACAGGTGATGGACCGAATGTGGATCAATGTCACACACTCACCCCAGTCAAAAGCCTCCACACCACTGGAGTCAAGCTAGCTGGACTGATGAGAGGTGTTACCTCGAAACCGGTCCGGTCCTCGGATGCTTGATTCCGGTCTGGGAAAGATATGGCTGCGTAGTTCGGACTGGACTGTTCCCATGGGGCACAGGGTCAGAGCTGATTTGCATAAAGCCATTATCTAACCCAGGGTGGTGTGGAGTGCAAAAAACGATGGTTTTAGGCCAAGATCCTTGTACTGGGGTGAATGTAAGACATTGATCTACATTCTGTCCATCAAATTGTTTTTTGTAATTTTCTCCCTGAGTGTACTGGGGTAGCTCAGACGTGGGTCCCAGAGCCTCCACACCACTGGAGTCAAGCTAGCCGGGCTGATGAGAGGTGTTACCTCGAAACCGGTCCGGTCCTCGGATGCTTGATTCCGGTCTGGGAAAGATATGGCTGTGTAGTTCGGACTGGACTGTTCCCATGGGGCACAGGGTCAGAGCTGATTTGCATAAAGCCATTATCTAACCCAGGGTGGTGTGGAGTGCAAAAAACGATGGATTTAGGCCCAGATCCTTGTACTGGGGTGAATGTAAGACATTGATCTACATTCTGTCCATCAAATTGTTTTTTGTAATTTTCTAGCACATATACAGCATTTTGTATAAATATGTAATGGAATGGTCTCAACCTTCTTTTCTGTATTCAGAGCCATTTCATGTGTAATTTTCGCAATTCATTCAGCTGATATATACATGCATTTATCTGAATGATGACACTGCTTGAAAAGCGTACAGTACCAACACTCATTTTCTTGTATTTACCATATACCATTTCAAATGCGGAATATGCATTTTGGGGTGGGTTGGAAACCACACATGCATCGTTGAATGTTTACTATTGCTTAGTTTTTTAGTATTGACGAACATCAATCCGTGGCGTTGGTGTTGTGTTTCTATCTAGGACCCTAATTCGATATTCCTGATTCATGCCCTTATGTGGTTATAATCAATAATATCCTGATAAAGGCATAAGAATCATATCCATATTCAGTAATAGCCCATGCAGTCCAAAGCACAGCACGGCTACTCCCATCGACTCCTAGAAAGCACAACGCGTTCTTTAAACAAACCAAGCCTCCAGCAGCCCGGGAAATCCCCCCCTACTTTTGTTTTGATTTGAACAAGAACTCCTGGAGTCCAGAAAGAACTGTTAGTTCTTAGTGACGTCTTATGTCCAACCTTACGTCAAACTCGGCACCTTTCAGGTATAAATATACCAACAGTTGCCTTAAGCAAACACACAGTGGTTTGGAGCAGAACTGCCATCTACTTGCCCGAGAGCCCAGCTGATGCGAGAGCCCACGGAAGCCGGCCCTTCCGTTTAATGCACTGAGAGAGACGCTGTCTTTTTCTCCAGCCGAGAAAATCCAGCTCCGGTGTTTCCAGCCTACCCTTGCGGGTTGCTGGGAGATCGAGTCCTGAGGAAAGAGACACCAGACCTCCCACATTCAGGTATGGAGCTGACTAAACCCTTAAGAGAATTCTTGATGGAGATTTTTGGCAAAACAATCTTAACCAACTTAACTTAAACTGCTACTTACTCACTCCTTCCCAAGTATTAGGCTTAGGTCAGGTACACCGGGTAGGCGTAGTTAGAAGCACCAGTTGAGTACTAGGATAATTTGCCCTATTTGGATTGGTGATGACTATGGCCCACTGCCATCTCAGTATATTGCTATGAATCCTTTATTTTAGCCTATTTGTAGGGTTTGCCTATTGGCTTTGGCATGATTCTATGCTTATTTTGCCTCTTTTCGGGCCTAAAGGCCTAAACTAGAGAGTAGCCATCTTGTCTTCCTGCCTTATTTTCCCGGCCTCTAGACGCAACTACAGCTGGCCACTGTGGGAGCGCAGGGAGCGCGGGGCTTGGTACAGGAATTCGGTGGGAGGCCGGGTGCTTGCTGGAAATTTCCATGAGCAGAGAGTCTCCCATATTATCAGAGAACAGAAGAGCAGAGCTGTCAGATGGTTTTTGGAACTGAAGAGAACGGTCAGTTGGTCTTTGGAGTTGAAGCAATTAGAGATGATCTTTGGAGTTGGAACTGTCAGCCTGGAGCTGCCAGTTTGTCAGAATGTATTGAAGCAGTTGCCAGTCAGATGGAAGAGTTCGAGCTGCCAGTTGGAGCTTTTGGAGCAGTTGAACCAGTGGAGTGAAGTTAGCACGTTGGTGATGGTGCAGGAGAGAGAGAGTCCTGATTCCACCAGAGAGAGAGGAACAGACAGCAGATGTTGGTCCGTTGGTGGTGGTGCCATGGTGATGGAGAGAGTCCTAATTCCACCAGAGAGGGACGGAGAGTTGGACCCTTCTTAATAGGGTGAGGTGTTCTTAAATAATTTGCATTATATAATCATTCATTTCTTTTTGCTTCCTAGGTTATGTTTAGGTCTCCACTTGCATTTATAATTTCCTACTATATTGCTTATACATATATCATTGTTATAATGTTTTGTTTATTTTGTTTGTTTGATTGCTTGTTAGTTGTTATTCTATCATTGCTCCACAAAGAGCATTAGTTATTTAGTTCCTTGTCATTTTAATAAAGAGACCCCAGTCAAATCCTGTTTGTTTATTGTCTCTGAGAGAGAGTAAAGGGTTCCTTTTTAACCAGATGATGATGTATAGAGGGCTGGGAGACACCCCCACGTACGGGTAACTGTTGATAACTAGGTACACTACTCAGGATCAGGGACAGAACATATAATTTGTCCTTAGTCCCAAATTGTTGATAGATTAACCCCACATAGCATAGACAGTCGGGAGACTATAAAGATAATCGTCGGGTGACATTAAAGATAAGAGTCTTACGGGACTATAAATATAGAGACAGTCTTACGGGACTATAAATATAGGTAAGTGAAGAAGAATATAAAGTGAGGTAACTATAGGATGAGATATGGAATCCATTAGATGTTAGTGGTATCTTTGATTGTACAGGCTTGTAAATAGCTCTTTTTCACCTTCTCAGGTGAGTATTCTAGATATCATGTATATCGTGGCCTGAGAAGAGTGTAGTTCGTGACAACTGAGTTAGCTACGTTTGGTAGGCTGCCTGTTCTGAGAATCCGGGGGCATATTATCGAGGACAGGCGATACATTATCGCCGTTTTTATCGGCGGAAAACTGCCGATAAAGCGGCGATAATGGCCTTGATAATATGCTCTATGAATTCCAATCGAAGCCCATGTTAGATGTGAACACATCTAACATGGGCTTCGATTGGAATTCATAGAGCATATTATCAAGGCCATTATCGCCGCTTTATCGGCAGTTTTCCGCCGATAAAAACGGCGATAATGTATCGCCTGTCCTTGATAATATGCCCCCCGGTCGTTACATTTGGCGTCACTTACAGTTTCGGGTGGAGTGTAGGGGAAGTGTAATAATATTCATTCCACTTGATATTAAGAACAGTCTCGAGTGGAGTATAAGGAAATGTAGTGGTACTGCACTACATCTTGGCCCCTGACTTACAGGATTGAACAGGTGGAGTGTAAGGAGATTGCTTACATCTTGGTGTTTGAACTCACAAGATTGAAGGGTAGAAGTGTGTGATGAAACAAATTACATCTTGGTGTTGATGCAGTTGTAAATTGTGTATAAAGAGGTTTGTGAATGGCTTGCTGCATTGCTTATGCTGTGAAATGTATTCTGTATAGTATTGCTTGTGAATAGCGTCTTGTAAATATGGCTTGTGAATAGCTTGTTGAGTTACTTGTGAATAGTGTCTTGTAAATAAGGCTTGTGAATGACTTGTTCCATTGAGCAGGCAAGGGCTGGATCCTTTCCAACTGTTCAGAGAAATATGTTTTAAAAAAAATGAGCTCAAGTGTTATGTGAAAACGTGATAGATAAGTTCTCGGATTCCCCATGTTTCTGCAGACTTGGGGAGAGAGAGTGCATTTTAGCTTGTAGAGAGATAACATCCTAACATGCCTAACATGCATCCACAATTGTGTGTGGATATACCTTTGAAAACAGGATTAAATGTGTCTGATTTAGATGTCAAAGTATTATAAATCAACCAGTCAGACTGCAAGGTATACACGGGTGGTTTTAAATAAGCATTGTGAAGAGGGTTTTCAGTTAGAAAGGAAAGTACAGGAAGATAAGACCAGTGTTTTAGAATTAACGATCGTTGTGGAAATAAATCAGACCGAACAGCGCAAGGTAACATGCGCTTCAAAAGTGAAATGTAACAGTGTGACTTTGAAAAGTGCACAGTAAGTAGATTGTGCATGATTGGTTTCATGATTCAAAAATATAACTGTGATTCTTCCCCCAGAAGCAAGCTGCCCCTTTTGTTTAAAGTTTAAAAGCAAATGATTCAGTATTTTTGCGCTGATATGAGGCAGAACAGCGTGAGACAAAAATGTGGTAAAATGTTCCCATTCAGACAGGAAAAGCTGTCTGCATAGAGTAGAATTGAACAGAAATAAATTTGGTACCTTTAATCACAAAAATAAAATGCTTGCGCCAATGTGAATCTTTTTGCTGCTTTGTGATTTTCAATGTTGCTAAATGTTTTGCCTTTCAGCTGCTAACAATGATTAGAGTATTTAGTTTGTTACTAAATGTTTTGCCCTTTAGCTGTTAATAATGTTAGAGTGCTTAGCCTGTTAAGTTCGTTTTTCATAAGGTTGTAAACAAATGATACTTCACAACTTGCTTAAATTAGTTAGAAATAACTGTGGAGTGTTTAAACATGAAATGCAGGGTTTGGCTGAAGGTCAAAAGAGGTTAGGTCTGTTTCTTGTCTAAAGACGACAGTATGAGGTTTTATTTAGGAACTCACAGGCTGTGAACAGCTAGGTTTTGACCGTGTAGAGATAAGCATGTATTCCACAAAGCCTTCTCTCCGCGCCTCTTTGTGAGGGAGGGGTTGCTTATGAGAGCAGAGACACCTCAGTTTGTTATTATTGGCCATGACTCAATTTTGTTCCACGGAGAGATGTTGATATAAGGGAGGGGTCAAGTCGCTCTTCATCACAGTGGCCCAGAAAGCTTCCCTGACCAGAGATAAGGGTCGCTTGCAGACAAATAGTTTTCCTCTCAGTAATGTAAACAGAAATATTGGCAGGCACTTGGCCCTTGGAGTAAGATAAACACAGTCAGCCCAGAGAGCTTCACTGACTTCAGATATGGGATGCTTGCAATATGAATAGTTTTCCCTCTCAATAATGTAAACAGAAAAGTTGGCAGGCGCTTCGCTCCTGCAATGGGATCAGCATTGGCAGCGACCCAATTTTGGACCGCGGAAAGCTGCAGTGACGGGAACGGCTGCGAGGTAGAGCAGCCCATCTCCTGCTTGTTATAGTTGAAACTGAGCCAGCCCTGGGACGCGGACATCTCCGAAGGGAGGGGTTTGCTAGCAAGGAGTGAAGTTAGCTGCCCAGTCCCTCTGGCTGTGTAAGGAAAAATTAGATTTTGCCCAAATAAAAGTAGAGGTTATAATGTAGGTAATATTCTTAGACAATTACTAGTATTTAGAGGAGAGTTTTATAATTTAGAAGGTTTTTAGAGTGGTGAGAAGAGAAATGGGTCCTTTTTTAATTGAAATGTTTTCTTTTTGCAAGATTGATGATACTTGTCTCTTGTTTTAGGTTGCTGGGATGTGCTGCCGGGGGTGCGAGTGATGCCTTCCCCCGCCTCGCCCTGTTTGTTTTTTTGTCTTTTTTTTATTTTATTTTGTTATTTTAGTTTGTTATTTTTGAAAAGTGGAACTACCCTCCCCAGCCTGAAGCCAGACCAGACGGCGGATGACGGTGTCTTGTGGCGGATGGCGGACGGGTGCTAATGTTCCATGAATGAAGAGATCGGATGGGATTCTTCCTTGGCATAGGAATACAGATGAAGATGGATTATAATTGGAACTGTCTCTTTCACGTGAGGATGTCTGAGCCATGTGTTTTTCACACAGGAGAACTGCTTGCCTAAAAGTGAAGATGGAGGAGATTTTTTTTTTTAATAGAGACACTTTTCTTGCATTTAGAATAAATCCTTTTTAGGTTACAGACTGAATTAAAAATCTATACTAGAATCTACAGTTGGCTGCCTTGGCAGTTAAATTTGCAGTTTCATGATTAGAGATTCTATTATATGGATATCAAGATTTCCTGATTCTTATTGTAATACATATTTGATTTGTTTCATAATGATCATTTTCCTCATTCATGTAGTGAAGTCCTGAAATGAACCATCATTTAATGGTGTTCATATTTGCTATGTTTTGCATTTCATCACATAATTAGTCTGCAATATGGATTTTCCCTTAATATTATGGTTTTCAGTATGGCCTGCAATCTTGTGCCTAATTTTTTCCATGATTTTGCCTTTCAGTGAATGTTCAATGGACATTTGGACTCTATTCAGATGATGATTATTTTATTTTGATTCTTGCAGTCAACAGATACAGGGCCCCAATGATAGTTTTCTTTTTCCTGCCCAGTTATTTTATTATGATTCCAGTTGCAAATTAAAAGATGCATGCCTTTTTTAAGGATTGAGCCTTTGGTTCACCAATTTTTGTATTAATCTTTGAGAGTCATGGGGGGCACTATAATTAGTGAGCTGCTTTAGTAATCTGATGCCCTGTGACATACATCAATTACCATCATGATGTTTTGATTTTACTGTGCTGCGCTATTCTATATCTCTCACCTATTTTATAGTTTTGCTGTTTTCTGTATAACAGTTTTGCCAAAGAATAGAAGGCGGTGTTGTGAATGATGGTGCACACATGTGCTCTATAGATTGATATAGAGGGATTAGATGCAAACTGTTCCTTGAGTTCAATGAATTATGACTGCTGCCTATTGCTTTTGGCGTGGTCTACTATTACTTTGTTTTCCAAGTCCAAATCTATTAATTTAGCTATTTTAGCTGTAGGGATTTCTGGACAGACGATTTATGTCTGGCTTATCTTGTAGAAGAATATATGCACCACCTTTAGATAACTTTCTTTGATTTGATTTTCTTGCTTGATATGCATAGTGCTACACCGGCTAATTTGTAGAAATGGGGTTGTTCTTGTTTTGTTGTTTTGATAAATGGACCCTTGATAGAGATCAGTGGGATTAGTTCCTAGGGTGGTTACCTGGTGCTTTGATTTATCTCGGGTGGTGTATCTTTTAGTTATGTTGTTGTTTTCTTTGTGTGCCAGGTCTTTTGGATATGTTTTGTCCTAGAATTGTTTTTGTTTATTTTATTTGTTTGATATAATTTTCTTATATTCTTCGATGTTAGTGGACGATAGTCACGGGTGGAGTGTAACGACAGGATAATTTGCCCTATTTGGATTGGTGATGACTATGGTCCACTGCCATCTCAGTATATTGCTATGATCCTTTATTTTAGCCTATTTGTAGGGTTTGCCTATTGGCTTTGGCATGATTCTATGCTTATTTTGCCTCTTGCCGGGCCTAAAGGCCTAAACTAGAGAGTAGCCATCTTGTCTTCCTGCCTCAGTTGTCTGAGGTGTTTGTAGGTCAGAAGTGATATTTAGAGTTGAGTTGTTTTTCACTAGTTAGAAACCGGTGAGGACCGGCCCTTATTGAAGGAATGTGCTTACTTTCCCGGGTTCTAGACGCAACTACAGCTGGCCACTGTGGGAGCGCAGGGAGCGCGGGGCTTGGTACAGGAATTCGGTGGGAGGCCGGGTGCTTGCTGGAAATTTCCATGAGCAGAGAGTCTCCCATATTATCAGAGAACAGAAGAGCAGAGCTGTCAGATGGTATTTGAAACTGAAGAGAACGGTGTTGGACCCGGCCTCGTGGCGTGGCCCTCGCTGATCCCCGCAACCCCAGAACGACGGATGGAGCGGATTCCCGTCCACCCAGAACTATACATGACACTCCTACACCAGACCTGAGACGACCTCCAGACCGCGTGCCTGCACCCGTGACCATCAGACTCCATGTTTGGCCACCCCGGCCAGTCGGCGGCCTTCTTCCCTTTCGGCAGCCTCTGGCTGCTCCTGGCTGCAGCTAGGCGTGTGAGTCCAGCACACTCAGACCCGCCCGGGGGGTGAACGACTCACCAAGTACCCGAAACCAAGGCTGCCATCACCCCTCCGGCCCCCTCCCGAGGAACTGGTTTCCCTCACACCTCCGAACCATCCCTGGGGGCTGGTTTTGGTCGCACCCTTGGCCTCCTAGCGAGCTGGCTCCAGACCTTGATGAGCATCTGGGATCCCCTGGACGCATGGTCCAAAAGCACCAAAGACCCAGCCGCCCGGACAAACGGCCGCCTGGCCCTCGGACCTCCGGCCTCCTGCCTCTGAGAGTCCTGACATCAAAGGGCTCCTGGACTATAAGACAGCCTGCCTCCCATCTAGCCGGCAGTTGTATCCTGGACAAGAAATCTCTGCTGATCTGATCGCGGCTGACCTTGAGGAGAACAGACTCTGACCCACCGAGAACAATCTCTTAGGGGTAGAGAGGGAAGGAGTAGGTAAGGCGGCCCCCCACTCACACAGTATTTAAACAATTGGAGCCTCACCTATATGTGTGCACATCCACATGAAAGACCAACGAAAATAGGGACCCCTTATCATTAGTGTCCCCAGGGATTTGTCAAATAACATAAATCCTATGGTCAGGATGTGTATAGGTTCTAAAATCACACAGGACCACAATTACTTCATCCACAAGAAAAGTGTGAAAGATAGAGAGTACCTCACGGTAGAACCACCCGAGGGGGTTCCCGGTTAATGATTACCGGTATACCCACTTCTCATCATTGGCCACTCTCTCTATGTGAAAAGACAAAAGTGCACTAAAAGAAGATAATAGTGCAAACGTGAGAATAGTGATGTGAAAAACACAAATAGTGACAAACGTATCACCACTAACACACACTTATAGTGTACAGAGAAAAGATGTAAAGACCCCTAACCAAACACACAAAAAAAAATGTATAAATGTGTGGTAGGGTTATGCTTGCTTTAGCGTTTTATTCTGATGCAGCAAAACCCCACTTCTTAAAAATGGTAAATATGTACCATAACACTTTCTGTTCTCAAGCCGACATGTTTCATCGCTCCATATTTTAGCGATTTCATCAGGGCAATGAGGGGTAAGATATTCTCAGTCTTTTCATGCAATTATGGACCTTGAGGGTGCTACGTTAGCACATACCAGCACCACTCATGGGGGCACCGTGTCAGGCATCCACGTGTCCCAACATGTGACCAGAAATAATCACAGCCACTGTCGTCGAGTCCCTCCGGCGCTTCCGAGGATCGTTTCATTCTGTGAGGGCCATCTCAAATTTTTCAAAAGCTGTCAATGGTCTAATCATGGCCCGTCTTACCAAAACCTGCCCCACCCACTGCCTTATCTGACTAACTTCCTTGGCCTCTCCCCAGACCATAATGATTCCTAAATCTTGAAATGATATTACCTTGGGACCTTCAGACCTATCAGCTATTTCCCTACGGCGCCCTCTCCTCCACCTGTCAAACACATTTTCCTGGTGTGCTGGTAGGGACATAGGGTAAGCCATAAGGGTGGTGCATACTTCCACCCTATCCCAAACTTCCAGATTAGTTCTTAGGATCCGACTGCTGTATACGTTATGAACCTTGAACTTTTTCAGCAATCACAACCACAAAACATCCCAAAGCACCTGACCGCCACTGCCCTATCCACATATGTTATTGCATAATATGCCACTGAGCTGAGGAATCTCAAAACTTCTTTGTGGATTTTAAATTGCTGTAACCAGACTACATCCCATTTGAAATAAAATGCAGGAAGGATCTCTGAAGGAACTTCAGGGTTTGTTTTTATGAAAACCTGAACACTTTGAACACACATACATTTTCATGGCTGCAGCTCGGCCCACCACAACACATGCATACCTACCCCCAATCCTAATGTCATGTAAAAGACTAGGGGCCAGATGTAGGTAGCCAAATACCGGTCGGTAACGGCCCAAAATCGGTAAAATCAGCCGTTACCGACCGGTATTGGGAAATAGAGATGTAGGAGACAAAAAAATACCGAATCGGAAAATATGAATCGGTAAAATACCGAATCTAAATTTTCCGAATCAATAATTACCGAATCGGTATTTACCGATACCTTATTTACCGAGTCCTTATTCACCGAATCGGTAAATAAGAAATCGTAAAAAATGCCCATCAAGATGTAGGAAAGGTCAAAAATACCGAATTCGGTATTTAAGAGTCGGTATTTACCATGGACTGAAAGCAGGTGGTAACCATGTGCAGGCTATAAAAAAGGGCCCAAAATGCAACAATGTTGCAAAAATGGCGGCACTCTATGTGATTGCGAGGAGGCGAAGGCTACAGGCTGCAGGTCTGAGGGTATGGCTAAGGGAGGAGCAGGTGTACAGGCAGAGGATCACTCTGTTCCAATTGACTGAGCCTGAGATACTCCAGAGGTACAGGCTGCACCCCATAACCATCATGGACCTAATAATGGACCTCCACCCATACCTGGACCACCCAACATCCAGGGCCCACACCATCCCACCCCATGTCCAGGTGCTATATAGCTTACACCTGCGGGCCTCTGGGAGCTACCAGAGTGTGATAGCTGCAGTAGGAGGTGTATCCCGGAGCTGTCTGTCGTGATTTTTCAGGAAGTTCCTGGATGCCATGACGCAGAGAATGGAACATTACACCCAGTTCCCTGACACACCTGCGGAACTTGCAAAAACAAAAACTGACTTTTATGGACTGGCACACTTCCCGCATGTGATAGGCTGCATAGATGGCACCCACATTCCCCTATGCCCACCTGCAGCCACCGAACACATATACATAAACCGTAAGTCCACACACTCTATCAATGTGCAGGTAATATGCAATGCAGGCAACATCATCACCGACATAGTGGCCAAATTTCCTGGGAGCACGCACAACTCCTACATTTTCCAGAACAGCAGAATATACACACGGCTAGTTGCTGGAGATTTTGGAGATGGATATCTGCTAGGTAAATAAGTGTAATACACCCTGCAATGAATGGCAGCTGCATGTGCAATGTGATTGTAACTCATGTACCTCTCATTCCCTCCCAGGTGATAGTGCATATGCCCTGTGTTCCTTTGTGCTCACACCGTACCTCAACCCAACCAACAGAGCCGAAAGGCGATACAATGTGGCACACAGGTCTACTCGCAACGTAGTGGAGCGAACATTTGGACTCCTCAAGAGTAGGTTCTGCTGCCTCCACAAGAGTGGAGGTGTCCGACAGTACACCCCCATCCTGTGTTGCAAGATAATAGTGACCTGTGCCATATTGCACAATCTTGCCACCGAGGAAGGCACAGAGGTGGAGGTGACACATCACGAGAACATCGATGATGACCAAGAACATGCAGAGCCCTAGGCAACTTGACCAGCAGCACTAGATGGTAGATTGAGACGGACAGAAATCACACAACAATATTTCTAGGTAATGTATGACACATAGACAGGTGTAGTGTCTGACAAGTGTAGTTTAATATTCACTACATCATCATTGTCACATCGGAAAAGGCTTCTTACATCAAAGTCAATGTCTCTGGCTGCTCCTGCTCAGTTGCCGTCACTGTGTGCAGTTGAGTCAATCTGAAGCATAGGTCAGTGCTTACGTCCACGCACTACATTGCGCGATTGTTGTGCCTGGCTTTCAGATTCTCTGCTGGGGCCTGACTCAGCATGGCTGCGCCTGCCGCTCCTGCGCACCTCCGGTACAGGTGTGCTGGAGCCACTCCTGCTGCTTGACCCCTCTGTCTCCTCCACACCCGTGTCCCCAGCATTGCCTGTGTTAGTGTTGAGCATCAGCTCCATCGCAGAGGTCACTCTTCCCATGCCCCGTGTCAAGTCTGTGCGGCAGTGCACAATAGCATCCTGCATGGTAATAGAGCGTCAGCACAGTAGTGATGTACTTGTAGCAAATCTGTTCATTGCCTTTGTTTGCTGGCGCACATACTGCTGATCCCTGCCACGCTGTAGATGATCCCTGTCCAACTTATCCGACAGTACTCCCATGTATGTGGAGATGTCAGTAATCCCCCTTGATATTTGCTCCAGACTCGATGCAATGTGGCCTATGCCCTTGTCCATGTTGGACATTTTATTTTTCATGCTGCGAACCTGCCTATGCACGGCTAACAGTGCTTTGGCCTGCTGGCGCTGTACCTTTACCATTGTGCCCTCCAGGCCACAGAAGACGCTCTCCCCTTCCTGCCCCTCCCCACCCTCACGTGCCCTCCTGCCAAGGACACTGGTGCGCGCAGCGCCTGCTGTGATCTGTGGTCTAGGCCTGTCAGCCACAGGTGCATTGGTTAGAGGGACAACATCCTCATCCTCCGATTCAGAGGTTTGCAGGATCCTCTGAGGGGGCTCCTCATGCCTACGTGCCCCTCCCAGCATGGACACCTTGGACATTGCAATGGGTGTGCTTGACAAGTCAGGAGTACCATACAACAAAGGGGATAGTGGGACAGGTGTTGTGGGTCGGTCTGGTGATGAGGCTTCCTGGGTGGTGTCGTTGCCTCCTTCTACAGCGCTGTGACCAGATTTTCTCTTCTCTTTCTCCCCTCTCTTAGTTGCTGGTGCCCGCTCCTCCCTTGGTGGTGCTGAACTGCGTGAGGACTCTTATGTGGAAGGAAATTGACATAGGGTAAATGTTGTGGTTCATCTGTGTGTAGTTCTTAAATAAATAGTCTACACACCTTTGCCCAGTGCACATTGTGAGTTTGTGGATGTGTGTGGCATGCCTTTCAGAGTCATGTGGTGTATGCTTTGCAACTATGTATTCATGACTACATCTACCATGATGCATTGCTGCAACCAAGTATGAGCTGTTATGCAGTGTGATGATTCTACACAGTGGGGTAGGGGGTCAGGTTGATGGTTTTGGATAATGGGTACATGCCTCTTACCTTGTTTCTTTGTAGCTTTCGCTGTGCTATCCAGGTCTCCTATCCCATGGATGCATTCTGGCTCCATGGTGGTTTTCACTAGCTCCTCAATCGGTGTCAGCTTTCGTGCTTTGCTCCTGCCACCTCCAGTCACACCAGCATCCTTTTTTTGGGCTGAAATCTTTTTTTTGTAACGATGCGCAGGTCATACCACCGCTTTTTTATGTCCTCAATCTCCCGGTGGATCACACCAATGGCATTCACTTTGCCCTGTATGGTAATCCAAATGTTCCTCTTCACAGTCTCTGCAACATGCAGTGACTGTCTCCCGAACATTTGGCTGTAGTGGCTTACAATTTCTTCAACAGCCACCTGTAGTTCTTCTGGGCTGAACTTGATCTTCCTTTTTCTCTCCCCACCATCCTTTTGGCCTTCATGTGACTCGATTCTGTTGCACTGCTTGCCTGTGGATGCTCTGCTCCTCTCACCTCTGCTAAATTGTTTGTTCTGTTGGTTTGCACCTGCATGGGTGTGGCCACTCCCAGGTACTGGGGTGGGGTGCTTCAATCTGATTGGTTGGAATCTCTGCTCCTTGGTTGTGGGGTGTGTAGGGTGTCCCTGATTGGTTGGCAGGCTCACATGGCGTTTTTCAAACATCCGTGTGGACCTGCGCAAACTAATCAAAAATATCGTGGTGGAGAAGTTCCTGTTACCCCGGATTGAGGAAATGCTGGCGAAAACCAAAGGAAAAAAATGGTACTCCACCATTGATTTGACGTCGGCGTACCATCAGATAGCATTATACCCAGTGAGCAGGAAGCTGATGTCGTTCATAACCCCCTTTGGGTGTTACCAATTCTGTAGGATGCCTTTCGGCCTCGCGTCGGCAGTGGCGGTCTTTCAGAAACTTATGCATCGCCTCTTTAAGGACATGGAAGGGATCCAATACTTCCAAGACGACATCTTGGTCATGGGAGGAGATCAACGAGACCACGAAACCAAGTTGTCCAAGGTGCTGAAGGTGCTGGAAGATAAAGCCCTGACTGCAGAATGGGAGAAGTGCCGCCTATGAATGGCGTCTCTCACCTATCTGGGGCATGAAATTAGTGAACAAGGGATCACACCAAAGAGGGAGAACGTAAGAGCAATATGTGATGCTCCACCCCCCGCCAGCAAGGAAGATGTACGGTCCTTTCTAGGTATGGCCGAGTATTATAGCAAGTTCGTACAACACTTTGCCACCAAGACCCACCACATGCGGCAGCTGACTAAAGAGAAAACTGCATTTGCATGGACAGAAGAGACACAGAAGGAGTTTGAAGGTGTCAAGAGGGATGTTGTCCAAGCCATACCCCTCCAAGGGTACGATCCGCAGGGCCGAACAGTGGTAACAACGGATGCCAGTGACAAAGGGCTGTCAGCAGTCCTAATGCAAGACAGAGGAGGTGGAACGATGGAGACATTAAGCTTTGCATCCAGAGCCCTGACAGACACTGAGAAGAAGTTTAGTGTCCTTGAAAAGGAGATGCTAGCAGTAGTATGGGCCAGGGGTAGATTTTGTCAGTTCTTGTGGGGCACGAGGTTCCAGCTCAGAACGGACCACAAACCCTTGGTGAGAGTTCTCACGTCTAGCGGGCATGCAAGTGCCACTCCTAGAATAGCAAAGATGAGCCTAAAACTGTTGGAGTACCGGTACGGTGTGGAATACATCCCGGGCAGCAGGAACAAGGTGGCAGATTACTTGAGCAGGGCTGCGGCAATGGAAAGCGCAGATGAAGAGAAAGAAGAGGGGGACGAAATGGTGGCATTAATGGAAGATCCAGAGAAGGTGATAAGCAACCAAGAATGGAAGGACGCATAACAAGCGGACAGTAACATCCAAGAGGTAAAAAAAAACACGTCATTAGAGGGTGGCCTGAGAAAAGACATTTAAGTGGAGACATGAGGAAGTATTATGAAGTAAGAGAGGAACTATCAATGGATGACAAAGGAGTGCTTGTGTACAGAGGGGACAAGGTGGTACCCCCAGAAGGGCTAATCCAGAGACTACTAGCAATACTGCAAGAGGGCCATCTCGGCATTGGGAAAACCAAACTGAGGGCCAAACAGGGATACTGGTGGCCAGGCATGGACATACGAACGGAACGACACGTAAGGGAGTACGACCAATGTCGACGAGCAGACAAGACAATGACACCATTGAGGCCGGCCTAAGGAAAATTTGACAACCCGAAGAATCCTTGGGAGGAACTCTCCATTGATATATTGGGACCGATTCTGGATGAACAAGGGACTCCGAAATATCTGTGTGCCCTGGTAGACAGATACTCAAAATGGCCAGAAGTGCACATCAAGGAGGAGATGGACACGGAGGCTATACTTAGGTTCCTTACGGCTACCTTTCTCAGGGAAGGCATTCCCAAGTCAATATTGAGCAACAATGGTCCCCAATTTACTTCAGACAAATGGCACACATACATGGAAAGGAACGGAATCACATCTAAACACACGTCCATATATCACCACGCGGGGAATGGACAAGTAGAACGATTCAATAGAGTCCTAATGGGGTCCATTCAGGCAGCTATCATGACTGGAAAGGATTGGGAAAGGAAAACTTACATATGATTTGGGCATATCGCATCACCCCCACTGGTACGGGGTACAGTCCGTTCCAGATTCTTAGAGGCAGAGACCCGTTCACCAAAGATAATGTGGCATGGAAGGAGAAGACGGTGACCAGCAAATGGTCTCCTGCGATTGTATGAGCAAATTTGGAAAAAGCTCAAACAACATACTCTGAACACTACAACAAGAGAAGGAATGTAAAAGACACGTCATTGGAAGAAGGAGAATGGGTGAGAGTTAAGTTGGCCATACTACAGAGAAAGGGGGACAGTAAATACAGCTGACCGCTCCAAGTAAAAGAGGTTTTCGGTCAAGCAGCGCGATTGAGTGATGGGAATGTGTGGTCCCAGGATCGCATGGCTCGATGCAATAAGATACTACAATGGGCTCCTGAAGATTGAGAACCAGGAGTGACAGATCAGAGCATATCAGAGAATGAGTTAGGCACCCAGCAAGGAGGCAGAGAAACTCCTCGGGCAGAGACAATAAGGCGAGAGAGGCGAGAGTCAGTGGACAGTGAGAGGTCTGATGTCCAAGAAGGTAAAGCGGGGAAGTCCATGATGCCAGGAGGAAAGGAGGCGATGTCCACCCCGGTAAGATGCACAAGAGGGGGGCAATTGGTGGTGAGACCCTCCAGGTTTTGGGACTATGATATGGGGGATGGACATTAACACCCCTAAGACTGTGTTACTCAAAATGGACAAAAAGGGGGAGATATGTAGAGTCGCCGCTCTAGTGTTCACGCTACGTCACCACGTAGCGTGAACGGCGGCTATTTTAGGTCACGCGCGATGAGCGCGATCAGTCGGGTACAGCAGCAGCGTTAGTGGCAGCACGCTCGGCGCTCTCATAAATTGTGTAGAAATTACCTAACTAAACCCCTAATCAAGCCAGCGACTTGTACTGTCTTTATTGGCTGCAGCAGCATCATTACAGTCTCCAGACCGTCTTCGGTGTCCGGCTCTTGAGGGGTGATGGCTCCTGGAGTCTCTGCGTCGTCGGTCAAGTCGGTTCTTCTCTCTTGCCAGACAGGATCCCTTGGTGTGGCATCCTCGTTCCCTCCCGTGCTCCAACTTCCTTGTTACTGCGGATTCAGTGTGCCTTCTGGGTTCTTCAGGCCCTCCTTAAGGGGCGTTGGCCCTGCCTCTCCTTCCCAGTGGTCCAGGCTTTCTGGCCACGGGACTCCCTCCTGCACGAAAGAGTCGCCAGGTATAGTTAACCCTTTCTCTCCTGGCCTCAGGGAAAAAATGTTTGGACAGATATGACCCCCAGAGCATAAAGGAAGGAGAGGTATGGCGGACATCGAGTCGGCCCCCTCACAAGGTATTTCTTTAAATGCCGTCTCAGAGTTTACCAGTTCAGATGAGCGAATTGTCATTTGCGATTTGCACTGTTCTATTAATTGTTGGTCCTATTAGGAGGGTTTGAATATTGTTTTGCCAACTCTAATTTTGTACATATTTGTACTTTTGTACATATTTTACAACCGTATGCCTGATGGCTGCGTGTATAAAAGTGTATGCACATTTCAGTAGGCCTGAGTGGGTTATGGTGAAAAAAATCACGAAGGGTTTAAGCCTGATTGGTTCATTGGTAAAGGTTATGTCAGATGCCATAGGTCTGATTTATTTATTATGAAGAGTTCGGACAAAGGTAGTGGGCCTGACTAATTTATTGTGAAAAGCATATGTTAAAGTCAATAGACCATTAGGGGGCAATTGTTATTACACTGTGTTATAGCCTGTACACAGGTATTTTTACATGGAATATCACCGATTACCAGAGTAGACAAGTATTCTTCTGTTTCATTCCCCATCTGGCAAACCCTTCGGTTAGAAGATTTGAATTGTATGAATCCTAGACAGGCCCTGTTTGGAGGGATTATGTATGGCTGTGCCAACCGTAATTTCATATATTACTTGTAATGTTATACATTTTTACCTGTGTGTCTATTAAATAGCTTTTTAGGTTAGACCTGGCAGCTTCAGCTGTCTGCTTGGTTCATGTAATCAAAACAAATTCATAAAAAATACATACATATACATACATTAGACCCAATTATAAGTCAGGTAGATTAGTGTGTCCCTGAAGGTTTCAGCTCTGTCTGATCACAAGTGCCCTGTAGTTCTTGTACTTGCATTTACTGAATATGGGAACACCGGGCGCAATTTTATAAGCTCACAAAGCTGGAGGGTACAATTGAGTGTGGCTCAGACAGGGGCTGCAGGCATAAACGCAGCTTAGCCCCACCTGACCTCACCTAGGGCCCTGCCCACAGTCTCCTTTGCTCCCTTTGACAACCTTCCATTCCAAGGCACTGTCCCACAACCCAGCACTTCCCCCACTCTCAACTACCACCTGCTCAGAATAGGTGATAAATTGGAGCAGAATTGTTGGGGTTTGGAGAATCTGCATGAGTAAAAGGACCACATTATTCCACATTCTAGGGACAAAGGTTGTGATTGAACAGTCCTGCTCTGTGCACATTCCTTTAGATCAGCACCTTACATACATTGATCTGTTCAAGTGCCCTTCACGTCCTGCTTCCACCCAGCACACTGCAGGGGGCATTGGGTCAGTCCACTTCAGCCATTGGCTTTCCTGCCTTTTGAGTGATGGCTTTCACTACATCTCGAGTGAGAAACAAACATGAGTCTACCTAGAAAAGAGTGCACTTCACTGTCAGGCTTTGTAGTCCCATTTAATTTCTTTCCTCCTGCTTTTTTATGTTGTTAGTTTTGGGGTTTTAAAGCATTAGGCAGTTGTATAAAAACTGCGATTGGACCCCCCACTTGCCACTCTTTTCATCTGCAATAACCACTTTCCATTCTACCACTGCTTCTAAACTGGCCAGCCCTCTTGCATTGGTACTGCCTATTGTGTAGGATTCTTCTGCTGTACTAGGATGGCCGCCAGGTTTAGAAGCAACATGTACGCAATCTTGGATGAGTACAATCATAGAGTAGGAACATTACCATTCCAAGGTGGCCACCTCCAGTTAGGTTGCATTTGGAACTTCTTTTTAATTGCAAGCAAATGTCCACGATGTTTCGGCGGAGGGATTTGTTTTGCACTTATGCTCTTCTAACTTATCTTGTATATGTTTTTTTGCTTTATGTGTGTTTTATTTTGGATGGATGAATACAAGAATGAGACAGATGGTGAATGAAAGGAAGCATGAGTGAAAGCATAAGTGACAGGGTGCATGTGTGGTGAGTTATTGAGTGCCTAAGCTCCTAATGGTGGAAGAGGCACTTTCAGATATGTCATATTGGCTTTTCCAATGCTGGATTTGTTTGTGGTGGTGCTGTGGTGGTGCTGTGGTGGTGCTGTGGTGGGCCTCTGCAACTTTGTATATGCAAAACATGTCTCAGGCGCTCATCACATAGTAACTCTCAATGCGCCTGGCTTGAAGGGTCATGCACATTAGGTTAGCATTTGTAATGGTTATAGGGCCACATTTTTGGCCAAGTCACTCAGTGGCTACATGATAGGAAAAGGACAAGCATGTGCTGTACTTAAGTTAATACGGCGCATTCCTGTCACTTCCCTTGCGCTGGCACCCTTTTGGCCGCCTAGCGCCAATGCAGGCACTCTTGCACCACGGAGCAAGGGTGCCTTCACAGTAAGGACGATTGTTTTACTGCAGGTAGGGGCACCTTCCGGCACAAAAATAATCCCCTCAGGCTTTTTCCTTTTTCTATGTGTGCAGCATTCTGCAACACACATAGAAAGAAGAAAAAGCGAGGCAACATAAAGATATTTCTCCTTGTTACGCCTCACCTGGGGGGCGTAGGATTTTGACGCAATCCCAGGTCAACCACTTCTAGGAATGTGGCAAAATCCATGGATGTTGCATGGGAAAACCCACGATATAGCCATGGAAGTGCTTCCCTGGCACAGACTAATTAAAACATAGTGTTTTGTGCTGCGTCGCATTACTCGAGATTTATGAAGCCACTCCAGCCACGTAAGGTGGACTTACATGACTTCATGAATCTCAATTTGAAGTTGCGTCACTCATGCACCACGTTGTGTGGTGCAAGAGTGATGCAAAGGGGCTCATATATATGCCCCTTAGTGTTTTGTGCACTGCTCCAGATTTCGGCTCTGACAGCATGCTGCAGCCTCAGTCACACATTGTGGCCCAGATTTACTAGGAGTTCACACAACGCAGGGCAGCAAGAAAAGTTGCTCCCTGTGTGAAGAGAGCAGAATGACTCCATATCTAGAACTAAAGGGCACATCTCCTCTCTCTTCATGCAGTGACGCACTATGTGCTGAACAGTGACAAAGCAGCCACTTTTGCAAGCACTGTCATGCAAGGGTGTCTGCTTTGTTGCCTGGTAAGTTTTTGTGCAGGAAGGGGCACCTTCCTGCATAAAAACGGTACTTTGAGGCTTTTTCCAATTTTCATGTGTGAATGCAGCCCACAGGCAAAGAGGAAATAATGAGGGAAAGTAAAGATATTTCTCCTTGTTATGCCAGCCTCAGTCAGCCCTACCGTTATGGTGCAAACGCATGTCTACATCTCTTTGTAAATATGTGTTTGCGTCACAATCAATGGGTGTATGCACAGGAACGCTCCTGCACCACCCATGAAACACCTACCTGACACAAAGTAGTACAAGACAGTGTTATGCATTGCCTTGTGTTGTTTGTTCTTACAAAGCCATAAAAATCATTTGCTTGGCCTTCTAAATACCAAAAAAGGATTTTGTGTTGGAGCTGCATCAAAAAAGCAACACATCTCTGACGCAGTATCTTTGTAAGCCTAGGCCTATGTGTTAAAGGTTTAAGGGCTGCAGAGGTTTATACTGACCATGTGTCTGTTTCTGATCCAGGGAAGGCATGGCTTGGCAGTTCGGGCTGGACTGTCCCCATGAGGCACAGGGTCAGACTGATTTGCATATGGTCCTGTATGAACTGGGGTGGTGTGGAGTGCAAAACAACGATGGATTTAGGCCCAGATCTCTGTACTGGGGTGAATGTATGACATTGTTCCGCATTCTGTCCATCAACTGGTTTTTGCATTTGTCACCCCGAGTGGGATGGGTATGCTCAGACGTGAGTCCCATGCTCTCCACACCACTGGATTCAAGCAAGCCGGGCTGAAGAAGGCTGATAGCCAGACACCGGTCCTCGGAAGCTTGTTTCCAATCCAGGAAAGGCATGGCTTGGCAGTTCGGGCTGGACTGTTCCCATGAGGCACAGGGTCAGACTGATTTGCATATGGCCATGTCTGAACTGGGGTGGTGTGAAGTGCAAAAAAACGATGGATTTAGGCTCAGATCTCTGTACTGGGGTGAATGTATGACATTGTTCTGCATTCTGTCCATCAACTGTGGTTTTTGCATTTATGATGAAGCATGACACCCTAACGGGTGTGTGAGGGCATCCTAATCTAAAATGTAGATCTTTCGACAGCAGGACTATTAGCCAAAAAGGTCCACCTTTAGGGACCCCCTGATTTGGCTAAGAAGGAACTAACCTTTTCTTGAGATTCATCTTGTAAAATGCCTCATGGCAATGCTACATATGGAGGTGGCTTGGGGGTTCATATGCAATGGATGCTTTTGTCTTAGGGTGCTTTAGTGGGGCACCTCTTACCACGAGACCCGATTTAGGCGTGAGACTCCTGGGTTTCAAAGCAAAAAAGTGTTTTATTTCTGGTATCTCTCAACTAAAATTGCCTCCTTTGCAATATATGCCAACGAGGAAAATACATTCCCCGATTTTTTTTCCCAAATCTCCCACTTCCTAGTTTGTAAATGTTGGCATGTTTGCTTTTTCTTACAAACATACTTCAAAAATCTGATACGAAAGCCAGACCTTCTAGTTCATACTTGTTCTCAACAATAGAAGATTTCCCCCAGTCACCATGGGGTTTTTGTTTCTTTTCCTTCAGGTCTCTCCTCTGGAGTCAGCATTTGGTGGCTGTAAGATGAGAAAGGGCGACGATAGATACTAATTTATTTAGCATCGGCTCTTCTCTTTCCACTCTCCCTTCTGCCTATTTAAAATGTTAAACTCAACTTCTGAGCATGCGGTTGGTTCCCTGTGATTGGCGCTGCCTGCTCAGGGAGACTCTGACAAATGCTGTGTAAATTGAAGTCAAATGGAGTCATTAGGGCCCGCCGGCTGTTCCCCTGGAGATTATTCTGCTAACGTCCCTGCTCTTCGCCAGCTTTAGGACAAAATTGGGAGGTAATTTTCTCCCTTCTCCACTTTAGAAATATTGATGTCACCTCATTCGAGGCTGCAGGGCCACTGCACATGCTGATGAGCACAGACAAGTCAGTTAAATAAAACGAAATCAGCCCGCAGAAAAGTTGGACGTTTCTGCAAAGATGGTGCGTTCTTGTGAGATCAGCTGTTGCCCGAGCCCCCTTTGTAGGGATAAAAACAAGCTGCAGCAGCAGTGCTTGGTTAGCACGCAGTGGTCTGTCATGCATGCCACATTTTCAAGCAGGCAAGTTGAATCATTAGTCAGGAGAATGCATTTTCGCCATTGACTTACATTGAAGCAGAGGCAATCTGCCTGAATATGGCGACAGACAACCAGCATTTCATTCTTGCCAGTTTGATAACATAGCACAAACAAACAAAGAGCTTTAAACTCTGTTTTTGTTTGCGCTTTGAAAACTGCCAGAACAAAATTGTCGAGACCTTTCACATGCTGTAACCCCCCCCCCCCCCCCCCTCCAAAAATTGAGGACAATGCTTTAACCTATGATGTGAGAGATAATTCTTGGAAGGGGAGATTGGAGCGTGCGTGACAGGTGTCAACATTTTATTTTTGGATGTTTCACAAAACTCCGAATCGGGTATCTGCATGCGGGAATCAGGAGGCGGGAGACAGGCTTGAAATCGGTAGTCTCCGGTCCGAATCTGGGTGGTCTTTGTCTACAACTAGGCAGTAATTCCCCGTTGGCTACCTGCACCCATCCCATGGCTCACATATACGCCCTCTAGTGCTGCAAAAACAGAACTGCGGATAAAAATGGAAATATGTTTGGGTGAACCAGTTTTCAAAGGAGGAGGGCTTCTGCTGCCTCCTACAGCTCTTCCTTTGCTAGTTAAGAATACAAGAACTCCAAGGATAAAAGAAGGACGTCACTCCTAAACTGGAACAACCTTAACACACGCAGCACCAGGATGTGGGCAACAAGAAGGGAGGACTGGCCTGGTAATAACAGTGGTTTTACTTGTTATTATTCAGGCAGCCGGTAGGCAATGTGTGATTTTAAGCTCAAGTGGACTTTGTTACACTGTGCTTATTGGGCTAGAAGGTAGGAAGCCTCAATGACACATTAACCTTTTTGACTTGTGCAGTGGAGTGGTGTGGCTCACCGGTTAGAGGCGGCAGACCCGGAAGCAGAGAACGGCCCGGGACCAGGGTTCGATTCCCGACGCGGCAGGGTCGTGGACCATGGTCAGCGGACTTGATAATTCTCGCCTCAGTGCCTACTCCAGTCAGGGACCACACTCGGCAACTCTGGGCATTAGCTTGCCTCATCTTCACAACGGCCCCCCCAGACCGCCGAGGATGCTTGGTCGCACCTTAGGGATACCCATTAGGGACCATCTCTCAGGGTGAGCCAGGACGGGTTCCCCAGCAGTCGAAGCATGGAGATACTCCTCCGGGAGTCGATTCCTAGCGCTATATAAACCCACAATTAAATTAAATTAAACCTATACCCCCTAGGGTGATAGAGATAGTGAGGTGGTATCTTTGCCCTGGGTGTTGTTCGGCATCCAGGGGCGGCCTTAGGCATGCGCAAACTGTGCACCTGCACAGGGCCACCAAATCCCAGGGGCCTCCACGCCAATATATATCCTTAATATAATAATCTTCTGAGGACTGATACATATTTGTGTGGCGGCCCCTGGCAAGGATTTGGTGGCCTCCGGCTCTGTTCCACTTCCAAACACCCTGAACCCCTCCCCACTCTTCACTGGCCTCCGCGCTCCGCCCCACCCTGCCCGGACACCCTCTTCTGGGGCCCCCTACCTAAGCCCCCTGCCCAGGGCCACCATGAGCCTAGAGCCGCCCCTGCTGCGTCTCATAATGACTGTACCTACCCTACTAACAGGTAAGGGGGTACACGTGGAGCATGGATTGAGCTCTTCCTGAGAACCTGTCCATGTGGGAAAAATACATTAGAGTGGCGCAGCTGGAATGCTCAGATGTGTGTCAGTTGTTCAACTGGTCTGCGCTGGCAGGTGTTTCCCTATGGAAAGGGGCCTCGACTGGCAGTTCGGGAGCAGGGTCAGTACTGATTTCCTTAAGGGACGCCTCTGTCTAGTATGGCACAGTGAGAGAAACCCAGGGGCAGATTTACAAGCCCCGTGCGCCACTTTTGCGTCACTTTTAACATGGGAAAAGTGACACAAAAGTGGCGCAAGAGGCTTGTAAATCTGTCCCCCAATGCGTTGAAATGTTACCTGGAGAGATTGCAAGTCGTTTAGACTATTTGCAAATATTCATCCCATCACCTTTTGTGTGTTTGATCCAAATCACAGGTTGCCAGCCATAAAAATCCTGAGATACCTGGTTGCCTTTCAAAGATTTCTCCCTAAAGAATTAATAAAATAATAGATAGTGTGAAACTCTTGTCTCACTTTACTGACCAATTCTGGGGATTCTAAGTAATATTTATTGTTTAGTTAATTAAAACCATAACAATTTAGAACAGGTAGCAAAAGCAGATAAGAACAATATTGTAGCAAAAGATTAAAAGGAAAGACTTAAACATGCTGTCATTTTGTATCTTCCCGGGGTTTCTAAAAAACAAACAAGTTCTGTGGTAGAAAAAGATCAGTGCAATGAATTAGCCGATAGTTTTTTGTTCTTCCGACCCTTTTACCACAACTTTGAGAATGCTTTGAGAAATTTGATCAGCCTGCCATTCAGTGGAGGATCTGAGGGATTTAGGCACGCCATTATGGCAGCTCTGCAGGATCGAATACCTCTTTCATTGAAGCATGTTTTTAGAAGGATTACTCGTTCCGCCTGCAGTTTTTTACAAGAGCAGATTACGTGGATGTGTACAGCCAGGAGGGTTGATCGGACAAAGATGGTAAGGATCCAAAGCGTAATGTCATAAGTTGTTTTTTTACATTGATTGAAAATGTTTCGCTCAGATATGCCGCCGGTGCAAGAGACTCATAGTGGTTCATCACCATCCAGGCATGCGATCTTATTCTAAAAAGGTTTTTATCCAGAAGTGATGAATGTTATGTTATGTTAGTTTGGTCTTTTATAGCGCACGGCTACTCCATGGAGTGTCCCGGCGCTTTTATTGTAAACCTGTAAAGAACAACACAACACAGTAAATAGAACGGTCCCAGCAGAGAAAGAGAAGAGCATGCTAAAGTGCGAAAAGCCAAGTTTTAAGGCCCTTCCTAAAAGTCAGCAAATTGGAGGTGCTGCGTAATGCTAAGGGCAAAGTGTTCCAGATCTGTGGAGCCAGCAGCCTAAAAGAACGACCTCCAATGCGGGCCCTTTTTACTCGAGGGACCACAGCAAGGAATAATGATTCAGATCTCAAGGATCGGGCCGGATGGTAGAAGGCTAGCCTCCTTTGGAGATATTTTGCTCCCGAAGCGTGGAGAGCCTTATGGGCTTAGGGTCAAGTCCTTAAAAACTATCCGCTTTTGGATAGGCAGCCAGTGAAGCGACTGCAAAAGGCCAGAGGCTCTAGCTCGCCTATAGAGGCCAAAAATGGCCCGCGCAGCCATGTTCTGGACCACCTGCAGCCGTTGCAGGAGATACTCCGGCAGGCCCAGGTATAGGACGTTGCAGTAGTCCAGTCTTGAACCGATTAAGGCCTGCACCGTGGTCTTCCTATGATCTTCTGAGAGCAAAGGAAGGAACTTACGGAGCATCCTAAGGATGCCAAAACATGTTCCCGTGAGACCAAGAATCTGAGTTCTTAACGTCAGGCCATTATCGATCTTGATCCCCAGATTCTTTGCTAGCTGGGACGAATCCGCTGGGGGAAACATGTTAAAAGGCCACCATTCCCGCCAGTCTGGGTCAGATGGACAGCCAAAGAAGAGTACCTCGGATTTGTCTGAGTTGCACTTGAGGCTGTTAAGCTGGAACCATTTGAAAACATGCCCAAGGCACCCACGGATACTCTCTCCGTCAAAATCTTCTCCTTTGCGGCACGTAAAGAGGAGCTGGGTATCGTCCGCATAGGATACGATCTGGGCCCCGAAAGACTCCGCCAATGCCACCAGAGGGGTCATAAAGATGTTAAAAAGAGTCGGGCTCAACACAGAGCCCTGCGGAACTCCGACCCCCAAAGGTGGTGAAGTATTTCGGGGTTCCCAAGGCCTACACGCTCCAGAGATTACCCACCTACACAAGAACTGTTGGCACGGAAACTGTAAAATGCAAAGAACAAGTTTATTAGGACCCCATGGGGTGGTGGTACACTCAAACAGCACCCTTCGGTAATGCAAGAGGTATCACACCGAACACCGGTGTGACCCCGTTTATATACAATTTTGGGGCAATAAAAGTTTAGGCGGCACAAGTTTAAGACACAGTTTAGAGACATATATGGTCATGTTTTGGAATACTGCCAGCCCATTGGAGAGTTTCAAACCCACTGGTCAGTTGGCGGCACATTCCTGAAGGTTTACGGGTCAGTGAGAACTGCGCATGTGTGGCTTGACCAGTACTAAAAATAGCCTGTTGCTAGGCAGATGAGAGTGGTCAGTGGAACGGACAAAGGACTAAAGGGCACGTCGGCCACGAGGCCGCTCATGGTCTAAGATGGCCGCTACAACATTCAAAATGGCGTTTATCGTATATAGCCAAGTTAAGAAGCGAAACGTGTAGGTTCAGCTAATCGCTAATCCGATCGGGCCAATTACGACAGACGACCCTTTTAGCGTTTAGCTGAATCTACCTCATAATGAACATAGTCCGGATGTTCGTCCTCGATGTCTATTAACATAATTTTTGTCACCTCTTTGTGTAGCATCATTTTATCCTGAGTAAGAGCTCGTCTCGATGGTAAACAAGCTGATAGACACGTTGAGCATAAGGCAGGGCCACATTGAATACACAAGCATATAAAGAACATTGCTCCCACAAGTATACAAAGAATTGTCAACAGTTTCCAACCCCAAATTGCAATCATGGACCAGAACCATCCAGAAAGTGTCCAAGTCCCATTGTCCGGGTGTATTTCGGCAGCGATTTTGTGCAGCTTGGAAATCGCATCATACACAGATGGAGAATTATCAGGGACATAGACACAACAGCTGCTTCCGATGATTCTACATGCCCCCCCACGGTCAGCTAAAACAACATCCAGCACCATCCTGTTTTGGAGGGTGACAATTCTAGAAATCTGCAGTTCTTCGGTAATATTCCCCAGGGCAACAGCAGTGTCATTCGCAACAGCCTCGACAACACGAGTCAGCCGTCTGATTTTCCGGCTGTTCAATGCAGCCCCCACAAAGGAGAATAGTCCCAGATTGAAATCCACATACTGTTGTAATGCAGTGTCCGTTTGATCAATGTCCTCTAGGGCAACAGTTCGTTTAACTCTGTTCAAAACAAAATCGTGGTACAGAGTATAGTCGTTGTGGTACATCGGAGGGGCAATGAATACAGGAGGTAGCACAAACGATACATAACATGTGCCCAACCATCCCACTGGAAGCTGATGGTACCCCTTCGTTCCACAGATGAAGTAGGTGTTTCGAGATGCAACAAATGAAATGCCATTCGGGCTATCAAACGTGAGAGTAATATTACATTCGCTTTTCCCCACTGCAATCGTGCCCTTGTTTCGGATACATAAATCGGCCTTTGTGGCAATGACATTTATAACATGAGCACTGGATACATTCACATTTCGCTGATTGCTATATATTCGTGGAGCAGATACATTATCAGGCCTGTACTCTTCCCATTCAAAACGTGTACCCTCAACCCGGGGAAACCCATCCTTGTCATGGGAGCATACTTTATTCAAACGGAAAAGCACCCCCCCTTTTGTTGGCCATCTCAAAGTAAAGAGGAGGGTGTACCAGGCGTTGCATGACCCATTATGCGAAAACGGGAGTGGAATAAGTGGGGTGCCCCCTCTCTTCTGGTGCCCAGGCAACATTCCACACACCCAACAGTTAGAGGTATTGGTCATATTATGCGTGTGGTGAAGAATCTGAATGAAGCTGTTATTTAAGTACGTTTGGCGATGGCGTTCTTCATGGAATGGTAATGTAAAATGGAAATGTTCAGACGGTGCCGGGGTAGTCGGCAGCAAGTGTTCTCGTACAGGCACCACGAGTTCAACTACCCAAGCAATAACAGCTATTACCACAATCGTGAAAACAAAAAGAAAGGCACCCAGTATTTTCTTATCACGCGATGCCGTTGATGCCATAGTTCAAGGAAGTCTGTGCAAAGTCTCAAACGACACAAATTGTTCACAGTTTTTCACAAATAGTCTTTGATACACGCACGTGTATACCCTAAAAAAAAGAAAAATGCGGTGCTGAACTCCGAGGTAGCCGTTGTTTTCTTCTCCGGGCCAAGACGGGTGTCGCTACTCTGGCAGAACTGATCCCCCCCCCTTGGAATTCCCGGTTTCCGTTTCACAAACCTGGAGCGGTTACCAACCAGTCTAAAAAGGAACAAAAATCTTCTTTATCGCGGTCGTAGATTGTAGCGCTCTCTTCCAGTAGCAGATTGGTCCGGGAAGACTCCCTCCACTTCGGCCGACGTCACAGCTGGGCTCTTTTCTGTCTCCAAGATCTCTTTGTAATCAGTCAGCACAGCAGGAGTCACCAGGTCCGGAGAGACACGGCGACAATGGGTCGAATGCACTCACCGCTTTCTGTTTGTCACTCGTACTGCGGTGCGGGTCGCCAAGAGGACCTGCTCGGGGCCTTTCCACCTGGGCTCCAAACTGCTTGCTCTCTCAAACGAGCGGATCATCACATGATCCCCAGGACGAAGATCGTGGCCTTCTCCAGTGGAGTTATCAGGGAGCGCTTCTCGAACCTGTTGATGAATAGAGAGCAAATCATTTGTTAATCGTGCCAAATAATCATTCATCATAACACAAGGCACATCATGTATTAATCGCGGCTTGGGCACCCCCCAGATATTCATGGGGCGGCCAAACACCACCTCATAGGGCGTAAGGCCTGTTCGTGAGTGGGGTACTGATCTAAGGGAGAGCAGTGCTAACGGCAACGCATCTGGCCACTTCAATGATGTAGACGCCACAATCTTGGCCAACTTAAGTTTCAACGTTGCATTATACCGCTCGACCAAACCTGCTGACTGAGGGTGGAATACAGCGTGGAACTTTTGCTGAATCCCCAACCCCTTCAGTACATATTCCACAATCTTTCCAACAAAATGGGGCCCATTATCGCTCCACAAAAATTTGCAAACTCCAAAGCGAGGAAAGAATTCCTTAAGCAACACCTTAGCTGTTGTCAAAGCCGTATTGTTTTTCGTGGGGTAGGCCTCAACCCATTTACTAAAAGCACACACCACCACTAGGACATACTTCAGATTGTTGCAGCGCTCGAGTTGGATGTAGTCCATTTGAAGCACTTCAAATGGTGCAGAAGGTGGAACGAACCCTCCTTTCGGAGTATGGGTCCCCTTTCCAGGATTGTGTTGCAAGCATACCAGGCAGGTCTCCACTACTCTCTTTGCAGTATTCGCAATCTCGGGATGCTCCCAAACTCGTTGTAAAAGCCGAGTAATTGCAAGAGCTCCAACATGGGCCAGTCCATGTGTCATCTGGACCATCGCCTGCAAGTAAGCCGCAGGCAATTTCCACTTCTCCATGTCTTTGCTTCTCCAACAACCCTCGTCATCTAGTACCCCATCTACTGCCCAAGCCGCAAGTTCAGATTCTGTAGCTGATTTTTGAATGTCCCGTATCTCTGCTCTGGCATCACTCCATCTCTCAGCCTGTGATTGTACCACATACATAGGGGAGCTAGTTCGGGACATAGCCGTCTGCCTTGCTATACTGTCTGCAAAGGCATTTCCTTGACCCACTTTATCCGTGATCTTTTTATGGGCACTACACTTCACTATCGCTACTTTCTTAGGGCAAAGCAACGCATTTAAGAGATCACGCACTAACTCTCCGTGCATAATGTGCTCCCCGTGTGACGTCAGAAACCCACGTTCCCTCCAGAGGAGCCCGAAGTCATGGGCCACTCCAAAGGCGTACCGGCTGTCCGTGTATATGTTCACACATAGGCCAGCACTCAATTCGCAGGCTCTTGTCAAGGCTATCAGCTCTGCTGCCTGAGCCGATTTTTGTGGTATTCTAGCTGTTTCAACCACCGTCTTAAGAGTCGTGATCGCATATGCTGCAGAGGTCGTACCATCTGGCAGCCTCAAACACGATCCATCAACCCACAGTTCCCCATCCACATCAGGAAGTGGCACATCCTGTAAGTCAACACGACCCTTTGTCTGTTCCTCAGTCAGGAAAACACAGTCATGATGTTTTTCTTCCTGACTTTCCTCGGCCGGATAGGGCAATAAAGTCGCGGGGTTCAAAGTAGCACATCTTTTCAATGTTATGTGAGGCGCTAAAAGCGTCAGCTCATATCCTGTAAGTCGTGCGCTCGTAAGATATTGGGTCTTTGTTTGGTTTAACATGGCATCTACTGCGTGGGGAACTAACACCAATAATTTGTGTGATAACACTATGCCCTCACTCTGTCGTATGGCTACTGCTGTTGCCGCTACCGCCCGAAAACACCCAGGCAACCCTCGTGCTACAGGATCCAAAATGGCAGAGAAGTATGCACATGGTCTCTGCTTATCCCCGTGTAACTGCACTAACACTGACAATGCACACCCATCATTCTCGTGCACGTACAGTGTGAAAAGTTTCGTGTAATCTGGTGTTCCTAACACGGGTGCAGAGCAAAGGGCCTGTCTCAACTGTTCAAAAGCTTTCTGGCATTCTTCTGTCCACTCAAGAGGCATCGGTGTAGTTTTGGACAGTAATGCTAGCAAGGGTTTTATGATATGTGAAAAACCCATGATCCATTGTCTACAAAAAGATGTCAACCCTATGAAGGCACGCACATCTCTCTGCGTGCGGGGGACTGGTGTGTCTAAAATTGCTTGAATTCGATCTGATGTTAATGCCCGCCCCTCCTTAGACAACAGATGACCGAGGTAGGTCACCTGGGGTTTACAGTATTGAAGCTTTTTCTTGGAAACCTTATGATTGTTTTGTGCCAAAAAGGAAAGCAACGCAAGCGTACTCTGTTCACATTGTGCATAGGAGTCGGCGGCGAGCAGAAGGTCATCCACATACTGGATGAGTGCCACGCCAGACTGCAATGTAAAGGAATCTAGTTGACGTTTCAAAGCCTGGCTGTAGATGCTAGGGCTCTCAGTATAACCTTGGGGAACACGACAAAATCTATACGATTTATTATTGAGCGTAAAACCAAACAGATATCTGCTATCTGGGTGAACAGGGATAGAAAAGAACGCATTCTTTAGATCAATAACGCTAAAAGTGGTGGCTGTCGGTGGAACCAAAGTAAGCAAAGTCGTGATATCAGACACCACTGGGTATTGGGGAACGACAATTTTGTTTACTTCACGCAAATCAATAATAAATCGATAGATCTTGCCATCTGAATCTCTTTTAAGAATCGGTAGAATAGGGCTGTTACAAACATTATAGGGGACCTCCTCCACCACCCCTGCGGAAATCAAATCCTGAACAATATGCGTCAGTGCAATTTCACCTTCCTTCGAGATCTTATACTGTGGCACTCGTGGTAGGGGGGCCCCCTCCTTAACAGTAATGTGTATTGGTGGAATGCGCATCTCTCCCACATCCGTATCTGATGTCGCCCACAACGTGTGCGGCAGAGAGGCCAGAGCGGGAATATCTAAAATGACACAAAATCTGTCAGGGTCAGGGCAATCATCAGGGTCAGGGTAGTTGTCATTCAGAATAACCCGCACTCCCTCTGGAGCGCAGCGTATTGTTGCTCGAAAATATTTAAGCAAATCAATGCCCAAGATATTATCTGGGGTATGGGGCGATAACAAAAATTGGCCAAAGCTAAAGTATTTGTCAATGCATAGTGCAAGGGGCTTGGACAATGGGCTGGGGGAGGGTGTGCCATCAAACCCTACACACGTAATCATTTCGCCAGACAGGGGAGCCCTCGGAACCAAGTTTTTCGACAGAGCGCTACGAGTAGCTCCTGTGTCGACTAGAAACTGATCAGTAGAACCCAAAATACCCGCTGTTACATATGGACCTTGCTGATCTACTGGCACTTCAACTGATTCCTTACCCCATCCTACGCAATCCTATGCATGCACGTAATCCTGATGTTCCACGTTCTCTCCTTCCGAAATCTGATATTGATTCCGTCTATCAAACGTATTTCGTTCGTCCTGGCCACGGCCCCTCTCCTCAACCTGTCTACGATCACTTCCGCCACCTCTCGTTCCAGTATAACCTCCTCTCGACCTTCCACTACCTCGACCACGCTGACTACGCTGTTCGCGAAGTACCGGACAATCTTCAGCCCAATGCCCAAACTCCTTACAATAAGCACACTGATCCTCCGCAATGTCCGTACGACCATACGATGCATTTCCCCCACCGCGTCTACCTCTATCATTCCCTCTACCCTGTGTTCCCCGAACCTGTGCCAACATCACCTTCGTTTTCAATTCCTTCGTCTTTTTCTCTACACTTTCTTTAGCTTCCACCTCCTGCCGCTCATAATACTGAGCCATAGTTAACAAGGACGCAGGGGTCGCCGTGGCCCAGGAACTCTCACTCGACTTCAATCGCTTTGCAATCTCTGGTAGGAGATTAGCTACATACTTATCTACAAACAGATGCCGTCCCGTATCGTCTGTTAAAGATTGACCACTGTAATCATGAAAAGCCTCCTCGAAGCGTGTAAAGAAATCAGAGACCGTTTCATCGGGTTTCTGCTTGCACGACGTTAACATGGTCCAATCAATCTTTTTGGCGGGAACAAGCGTTTTTAATTTATGCAAAATAGCTGCCGGAAGATCTAAAATTAGCGGACAAGGCTTACATGCCGGTTCCCTATCTAAATCTGCAGCGTTTATTTCTTTCCAGGTTCCCCCCAAGATCGTTTCATCATTAGTCTTACGAATTTGCCTCCACATATCAGGTGGTAAAATTAGCCCAAAAAACAAATCTATATCTACAAGAGTCATCACACAAGACGATATAGCCCCTTCCACCCCCTCATAAAATGCCGCTGGGTTCTTTCGGAGATCAGGTAGAGAATTTTTCAGTGCCATGACATCTGCCCTATTCCATGGCGTATATACCCAATTATACACAAAATACCCTTTCGCATCCTTCGACAACTTATCATCATCCGTACCTTCCCCTTTTGGTGGAACATACAAAGGCGCGGCTTCACGCATAGGCATAACATGCAACGCAGAACTCTTATCTGAACCACGGAGAGAACACTCCTTAACCGCCCCGTCATTTCCCGGCTCGGACTCTTTCTGCCTCCGTTTTCGTTCCTGCCTCAACTGGGTTGTCTCGTCCCGCAGCTTGATCAAGTGCTTGAACAGGTCGTCAACATCTGAAAGATTAAAGTCACCTTTAGCTAAATTTTCACGGTACACCGACAACACTTTTGGCTCTAACGTATCCGAAAGATCTCGATATGCGCTTACAACCTCATCAGCCAAGGAAGACAAAAAATACATCACTTCAAGATCCGTCCACCCTGCTTTCTCTGATATCAATTGATCCTGAGTAACACTATGCTTATTCACTTTGCGAGCCCAACTACGTAAATGAGCGGATCTCTCCGCAGTAAACCTGAGAGCCGATACCCCCTTCTTGCCCGACTTATCCCGTCCGTCATCGTCAGAGTCCACAGCTGGGGCCGTCGGCGTAACATACGGAGGCGGTGACCGATCTAACAAAGAAAAATCATCAACTTCATTATTAAGGACAGGATAAAGTGGTCGGCGAATAGGAAACTGACCAGCAGTTTGCAAATTACGTTCCCGTTCCTCCCTTTCTTTCTTCTCCTGAGCCTCCTTTTCCTCAAGCTGTAAAGCCTTATCCCGAGCAGCCTTGCGCTGCTCTTTGTCCGCCAAGGCAACCTCACGCTTCATTCGTTCACGCGCCGCTTTCTCCCACATTCGCACACAATCAAACATGTTTTGTCTAGACCTGCGCTGAAACATACATTGCTCCACAAATTGGATTTTACTCAAATCGTATGACCCGTGTAGAGGCCATTGCAATTCAGGATCGGCCTTAGTGTACTTATGCCACAATTTACTGTACATAATAGGGGGGAGGCCGAACTTGATATACATTTCCCTATTTGGAGTCCCCTCTGGGGGAGCCGGCTGTGATTCCGCTAACCTAATTGAGGCATTTTCTCCAAAACAACACATTCCTCGGAGTGTGCTAAAAACAGGCATGTTCGAAAAGTATCACGAAAGCGTGACACCAGGAAAAATGGCACTTACAATTCTCCACACGATTGTGCCGCTCAAGGGAAAAAAACAAAGTTAGAGAAACATCTCTACATGCCTGCCTATGTGAAGTGCACTACACATATAAGTTCAAAGATCACAAATTCACAATGTTAGCTAACTCAAATCAAAGTTCATAGAATTCGGCAAGCGTCCTCACCGATCACAAAGCACAGATTTTTCAGTAAGCGTCCGAAGACTACCTTACCGAACACAATTCGTAGGACTTCAGTAAGCGTCCGAAGACTACCTTACCGAACACAATTCGTAGGACTTCAGTAAGCGTCCGAAGACTACCTTACCGAACACAAAGCTTACCAAATACTCAACTGTCCAGGTTCCAACTGCCAAGGTTTTGTAAGCCAAATCAGCCAAACGGCACTCTCTCAGTGATGCGGACACTTCGAAAACTCAGTCGGAGACCGGCGCCACCTGGAAGGTCAGATCGGAAGGAAAGGAAAAAACACCGTGGCAGCCAAGACTCGGGTCACTCGTGGCAGCGCGCGCCCATGGCGGATTTCCAAGCCTTCGTCACGACCTCTCCTTCGGGCATCCGAGTCGCCGATGAGTCCCTTCGTGGTCGCCAATTGAAGTATTTCGGGGTTCCCAAGGCCTACACGCTCCAGAGATTACCCACCTACACAAGAACTGTTGGCACGGAAACTGTAAAATGCAAAGAACAAGTTTATTAGGACCCCATGGGGTGGTGGTACACTCAAACAGCACCCTTCGGTAATGCAAGAGGTATCACACCGAACACCGGTGTGACCCCGTTTATATACAATTTTGGGGCAATAAAAGTTTAGGCGGCACAAGTTTAAGACACAGTTTAGAGACATATATGGTCATGTTTTGGAATACTGCCAGCCCATTGGAGAGTTTCAAACCCACTGGTCAGTTGGCGGCACATTCCTGAAGGTTTACGGGTCAGTGAGAACTGCGCATGTGTGGCTTGACCAGTACTAAAAATAGCCTGTTGCTAGGCAGATGAGAGTGGTCAGTGGAACGGACAAAGGACTAAAGGGCACGTCGGCCACGAGGCCGCTCATGGTCTAAGATGGCCGCTACAACATTCAAAATGGCGTTTATCGTATATAGCCAAGTTAAGAAGCGAAACGTGTAGGTTCAGCTAATCGCTAATCCGATCGGGCCAATTACGACAGTGGCATCACGGCAGAGCTAGGGGAGGTCCAGACCATTTGTTGACGGCCCGCCAAAAAGGATGTAAAACCAGCTGAAACTTTGTTTACCGCTTGTTTGAAAGAGTGATACGGCAAGTTTTTATTCCATAGTTCCATTGTGCATGTCAAAGAGTGTGATTTGGAGAGATATTGCTTAAAAGGAGAAGTTTGGTCTTCATTTATTTCGCACCAGAGGGCTTCATTGATCTTTGATATTGCTACCCTTTGCTTCAATCTGTACCAAGTTTTCACTGTCACGTACATTCTGCCTACGTCTTCATTTATTAGGCCAAATTCAAGTCGAACCTGAGCTGGAGAGGCCGACCTTTGAATGTGAAAGACCTATTTATTGATGGAGGCTATTAGTTAGTTTAGAAGTTCGCCGTCCTCGCCGTGGAAGACAGTGCTGGCATAGGTCAGAGTTGGCAGAATTTTTGCCTTCATTACAGCGAGCAAGGGTTTGTAGGAGGGGCCCTTTAGGTTTTTGGCCAATGAGCGGAAGGCAAACGTTAGGGCACTTGTTCGCAGCAACATATACCTTTTTTGCTCCCTAAGGTTTCTTGAGCTGTCAATGTAGAGGCCTAAGTATTTGTATTTTTTAACCTCCTCTAATTGATTTCCGTTGAGCCAGATTGTCTGTTTTCTTCGCTGTTGTCTCCCAAGCACCATTGTTTTGGTTTTGGATATGTTTATTTAAAGGTTGTTTTCTGAAATGTATGCTGACATTTCATTCAAGGATCTTTGAAGACCGATCTTTGTTTGGCTCATTAGCACCACGTCATCCGCATATAAAAGATGCGAGAATCTCAATTCCCCAAGCTTTCGTGGATGGGAATTAATGCTGTCTAGCCTTTGAGAGAGATCAGATAGAAACAAATTAAAAAGGTGAGGGGCCAGGACACACCCTTGTTTGAAGACTTTGGTGGTTGTCAGCTTCCTTGATAGTCTGGTCCCATCACCGATCTTGATCCTTAACCAGGTGTTTGAATAGAACAGCAAAATTCCTTTTCGTAGTCTTTCAGGGACTTCCCAAGCTCGCAGCTTTTTCCATAGGAGGTGGCGGTCAACGCTGTTGAAGGCTGCCTTTAGGTCTATAAAGCAGAGGTAGAGGTGAAGTTTCCTATGCTTATGCATGTTTGCGATTAATGATAGACCTAATATGTTCGTCGTTGTCCCTAAACCTTGTCTGAAGCCCGTCTGGTTGACCGGGATGAGATTGAGATTGATGCGTAGTATTTAGCCTCAACATCTAGCAGGGCTATCAGCCTACAGTGTGCTGGGTTTGCTCTGTCTCCTCCTTTAAATATCGGCGTCAGAATCGAACCTTGCCAGTTTACTGGTATTATGTTTAGATTCTCTATCTCTTGATATAATTCGAAGAGGTGATTACCCCAAAACGGAATGTCGTGTTTGAAGATCGCTTGGGGGATTCCGTTGGGGCCTGGCGCACCGTAGTTCTTGCCTTTCTTAATTAAGCATCTGACTCCTTCACTTGAGGGAGAGGAGTGACATGTTTCTAATGCCCGGGAGGTAGTCCCCTCCATTGGATTTGTTCCGGCGTGGGGTTGCTCCTTTTTTTGGGGAGTTTCAGCGTCGTCTGGGCTGGTAGTGTCTGCAGACCCTTTGGGCTTGCCGTTTCCCATGATTGTTTCATGATGGATGGAGTCCGTAAACCTCATGGATAGAAATTCCACCCACTCGGATTCTTGTATGTTTGATGTTAAGAATCTTGCTGGTCGATTCAAGCTGTTTATGATTATCCAAAATTGTTTTGAATTGGATTTCTTTGAGGTACAGAGGAGTTCAACCCAGAATTTGTCGTTGATCTTTCTTTTTTCTTCCCAGAGGTGTTTTTTATAAAGTTTCCTGAGCTGCCTTGCCCTTTTCCATGCGGCTGTGTCAGGAGTTTTTAGCATCCTTATGGATTTTTTAGTTTACGTTTCAGGGTTCGCAACCCAGCCGATGATGTTTTTTCCTGGTAGTTTATTTGGCTGTAATTGTTTGTTTGCGTTTGTACACTCGTAATTAATGTTGTTAGGTCCACTGTGAAGTTTTCCCATGCGTGAATTTTGTTGTGGGACCCGACATAGCTAGTGATTAACTTCTTTTTTATTTGTAACTGTAAAGTTTCAATTGTATCGTTGGACCATTTTAGGCGTTTTAGGTCGACCGTGTGTATGTTACCGTCAACGGTTGCATTTATCTGGTGTTTTGTTATTTTTAGCCTACAATGAATCAGATGGTATGAGTGGTCACTCCTGGTTGTGAACTCTATCGAGAAGTGGGCGAGGCATGGGATCAGTGATACTGAGATTGCTGTGTAGTCCAGTCTAGATCTTGTCTTCCCCCCGTGGAATGTAAACTTGGGGGGAAATCGCCTGTCGTTCTACCGTTTATCACTCTTAACCCAAGAAACTCTAAGGCATTTACCAGTCCCTGGCCTGCCCGGTCCACTTTAGGCCTCATTGGCTGGTATTGACAGGGAACGGACCGGCGTATGTTATCCGCTGCTAGAAATTCGTCCTCATCCGGGGTATGAATTAGGTTTGAATTAAAGTCCCCTGTGAGTATCAGATCCCACAATTCTGGGGATTCTTCCAGACATAAGCACGTCAGGGGTCCTCTACTGTATGATCTTAATAAACCCATTCCTTAGATGGAGTAGGGTACTGGACTGCCTAAAATGAAGGAAAGTAACACCCCTCCAAAAAAACATATAGAGTGGACCCTGGACACCTTAACAATTCCAACTCTGTAACAACTCCCTGTTTCTAGCTAGTCATGGATATTTACGTAGCCTCACAACCTAATCGGGTCATAGCAGAGAGTGATCTCTCTAACAATCTTAAATCAGGTGTTAGAGTGGTCTATATCATAGAGGTAGCTACTCTAGAAATAACATCATGATACATTACACCTACTAGAAAAAGGAGACCTGTGTCTCCTCGTCCTACTTGTATCTCATCAGCTTTTTTTTTTAGTTTATTGAACATAAAAGTGCAATATAATAACAATGAGATACAATATCAGTATAAAGCACAATGCAAAAAATTAAAATGTTACAATGTAATATGTGGGGAAAACAGAAAAAGGGGGGGAACAAATGTTATAATACAATCTGTGTATTTAAAATGTAACCAGCAAAAGCAGTATTTGAGAAAGATAGTATGTAGACAATAATAATTCATTGAGACAGTAATATATCAAAATTATTTGATTTTATTTTTCATTCTATTTATATACTTTTTATATTTTTTGATGTATGGAAAAAATCTTTATCATTTTTTTCTTTTTCTTCACTTAGTTCATAAAAGACATGTGTAATTCATATAAATAACATTTAGTGACATACAATACACATATTGACAAAAAAAACAAGGCAATTTCAACATAAATACAAAAAAAGTGATATACGATATATTCAGTCGGTGGAAAGATTTTGTGAAGAAGGCAAATATGGTAGAATGGAACACAACGCGTTTCGGCCAAAGGTCTTCGTCAGGTGACCATCATTCGTATCTTACATATAGACTGGGGTACAACATAAACCTACACAGAGAGGAGTAAAAAACATATAGAGTGCAATATAAATATTTGTAAATAAATGATATATATATACTGTCTAAGCAAGTCCTGCAAGGTCGAAACATATGTATCATTATATCAACTTTATATTGATTTAGGGTCGGTTGTTTTCTATTTCATAATGCACCTGCATTTTTTATATATAGAGTATACTAGCAGAAATAGGTCACATTTACTACATGATATCTTTATAGACTCATTCATTACATTATCAGAAACAGTCATATGTAACATTTCTTTTGAGACATTCTTAATTGTTTCATCCCTTTCTTAGCCTTATTTCAGTAGGACTAAATTTCTTCTGCATAATCTCATAGTTCTCATCATAAAGGTAGATGATATAACAGCGGTGAAAAAATGTGGTTTAGGAGATGTTCAGAGAAAAGTAGAGTGGAGGGAAGTGTTCTAGATGTTAGTGAATTACTAGTATAGAACTACTTATTTACTTACTTTAGCTTATTTTGATGAAGCGTAGACTTTGATCGGTTATTTTTAGTGTCTATAGACTATCATTGAGATATATATACCACTGAAAAGACAAATGCGATCTAATTTAGAAAAAGAATTTTTATTGAAAACTTTATTAACACAAGATAGTGTTCATATGTGTGGAAATACCTGGTATTTTTTTCTTTTCTTCTCTCTCTTTGAGTGCCCCTTGTAGTTTATAGTTGTGCACAAGGCTGATTTTTACGGAAAGTGAAGGTCATAGATGCCTTAATGCTTATTGTCCTCCAGTATGCATCCACGTAATAATCTAAAATCGAAACAGCGTTTTAATTATGTAATTTAAAAATAGTAGTGTCTTTAAGCGAAAACAGGGGTTCTCTAAGCTGATTAGTTATTGTTCCGTTATGATCCGATATTTAGTTTTAGTACTACATGGTAGTCTGCATTTTATTTTTAAATGACATTATTTGTATAGTTGATTCTGGTTACTTCCTCCTTATTTTGTTACTTATCTCCATATACTGCGATGGGTATAAAGGTACCAGTTCTATTTGATAGTATAGACAGACATATTGGGTTTTGGTTTCCTACCTCAGTTCAGGTGCCGGGAAAATAATTCTGTTGCGCAGTAGTTGTATCATCCTTGATTTGCTCTGTTTAGGTTTTAAAACTTCTATTGTTCCTCATTACTTGGGGTAATCCATGTCATTCTTTTATTTCCTGAAATGTTATTAGAGTGCGCAATCACATACCATTATTAAATACGACGTGATGTCTAAATTATATTGCTTATCTTATCATTCTCGTTTTACCTTTTATTTAATGAGGAGAGTCCTGGTCTTTCTTGGTAATCTGTGCAAAATAAGGGGTCTAGAGTAACGGACAAAACACAAGAGAGTAACGTTGTTAAACCTCTTGCTTACTTATGCAGTTTTTTGGGTATATACGGTTTCTAAATTGTAGCCTATCCTTCAGCGAGTAGACATACCTTAGATCTGATAAGGATTCTCCGTAACGGGGGGTCTGCTGGTTTGTACTTCCGCGGGTACCGGCGTAGAACTGTGGTGAAAAACGCTCACTATTTATAGGTCAACCATGTGTTACAGATTGACATTAAGGGTTTTCAGCTGATCCTTTATTCCACTTGTCCTAGTTTTATGACGTATATTGTAGACGACAAGCTACCTATGTTGATATTGGTAAGTGAAAAAATGGAAAAGGGACTAATTGTAGTTCCGATGACTATTTGACTCCAATGAAGCACGAAGAGAGACTACCGGGATTTATTCCTCCGATGTTAGTCTAATGAGAAAGAATACACTTTAGACCATTATTGTGTATCCCTTGCAAAAAATTATAGCCTACAATTTATATTTAAGGAGCAAAGGAAATTAGTTTATAAATCTGCTGTTGACTATATTGCTTTCACGAAGGGCGAAAAAAGACTTCCGTAATTTATTCCTTAAATGTTAGTCTAATGGAACAGAGTGCATTCTGATGTCTAATAATGTATCGCTTGTTGGGAGAACCTGTATGTTGATAATGTTTAGTTTTATATGTGTAAAACTTATGCTGAAAAAAGACAAATAGATTAGTTTGTGATTCTAACCTGCATTACTTTGATAGAGAGATGAACAAGACTTCTACAATTGCTCTCCTTCTGTGTATAGAACAGAATACATTCTTAGAATCTTATTGTATGTCGCTTACACCCTTAGAGTCAAGTGACATGTGGTATCATGTTAATATTTGGTCTGCTGTCTTTATATTTTACATTACAGCAAATATCAGACGTAATGCAGTGGTTATAGTGGTTGCCAGTATGTATAATATTGGCAGTTATCTGAATAGATTGCTAAGTCTTTCTTCTACATCTAGAACCATGATAGGTTTTTATAGAATAGCCTACTGCCAAGGAATTTCAGAATTTAGTCCTAGTCTTACAGTATCTAATGTAAATATCCAAAAAACCTTGCGTTTTCGACGGATTTTGTCTGTATTGACTCTTGGTTTTGGCACAATTTTTTCTAGCACTACCCATTTTATTTGTTCCGTTTTATGATCATTTTCAATATAATGAGCTACCATTGGAGCATTTAGCTTTTTGGTGCGAATTGCTGATTTATGTTCAGTCACTCTAGTATATACTGAACGTGAGGATTCTCCAACATATCCCTTGTTACAGGGACATATTTTCAAATAAATGATATTAGTCGCTTTACAATTAGTCATGGAAGATACCCTGATGAGTGTGTCATTAAATTTCAGTTCTTTTGTCTCTATTGCTTGAGGGCAAATTTTGCATTTTCCACATCTATGATTTCCTATTACCGGAGCCCCGGTAATTATATTCCTGAAGCCTGTGTCTTTTTTGGTTGTTGGCATTCTTGACCTGACTACTAGGTCTTTAATATTTTTATTTTTTTTGTCTGCGAATAGGGGATTACTGTCTCAATTAATTATTATTGTCTATCATATAGCATCGGAATTAAGGTCGATAAAAGGGCGATATAATTATCATTGGTTTGCTACACACTATCTTTGTCAAATTGTGTTTATGTATTCCCTACGATTAGCAAACTGACTAGAATGTAGGGGTCCCCCTTCTTTCCAACCAAACCAGCAAAAGCAGTTACATTTTCCAAGAAAAACTCAGATAATAACCAAAAAATTAAATACACGAGAGAAACAAAACTATGAATGTCCATATCAAGGAGGTTTGGATACTTCTTAAATATGTGGGGTATATAATGGTAAAGATTGTGCTGAGATGTCCAAGAAAGTAGTAATGGGTAACCATAACAGATCACGTTTGATAGCAAGAGTAATAGGATAAACATATGCCCTGTCTAATCTATGATTATAGCAAACACCATACCACCAAGCTTGAAATGAAACATTTGATGCATTCTTCCAAGATTTAGTAATTTGTTGAAATGCCACTGCTAGGAGAAGATCAACAATGGAGGTGTTAGTGTTCAAGGAAGACCATATGTCTGAGAGACTACCTAGAAAAATCTGAGTAGGAGAAAGGGGGAATTGGGTAGAAATGTTTTTATTAATTTGTTGCCAAACTTTGGACCAAAACGTATGTATCATTGGACAAGTAAAAAGCATATGTTTAAGGTCCGCTATTGTAGCCGAACAGGACCAATAGGTAGAGGGAATAGAGGGATCTATTGTATGTAGTTTGGAGGGAGTGATCAAAAGCCTATTATAAATAAAAAATAGTGTTTGAGTAGTGTTAGCTGCTCTAGAAGACTTCCTTATTTTGTTCCATATATTATGCCAGAGAGATATAGAAAACGATTCCCCTAAGTCCATTTCCCAATCTTGTTCTATTTTAGATTTATCTCTAGTGATAGAGACCTCTCGTAGTTTTTTGTAGATTTGGGACGCAGAGGAAGAGGATCATTTAAAAGGAATAATGAGAGGGGAAGATTAGTTGCGAGAAACGGAAAGTGCAAGGGAATCGTAACTATTCTGAAAAGCAGCACTTAATAATTTATATTTGGGATAGAAAGATAAAGGGAGGGAAAAAACGAGATTGGAGAGAGGAGAAGGGAGAAGGGAGAAGGGAACACAAACACCGTCTTGAAAAAGTTGATGAATCCAAGTAAGCCCAAGATCATTCCAGTCTTTCCAGAAAAAAGTCCTATATCTGATTTTAATAAGAGGATTATACCAAATAGGAGTTTGTAAAAACAGTGAACGATCATTGAGGCCATCTAAGAACAAGGGAAGAAAAATGTTCCTAGAGTTTTTAAGACTAGGGAACAACATCTTCTGTGGAATATTTGATAAAGAGACAAATTCTTGAAAAGTAAAAGAATGAAAAAAAGAGGATTCAACTTCAACCCATAACGGTTGAGAGGTGGTATCTGATATACATTCCGATAGTAAAGAAACAGAGTGAGAAAGAAAAAATTAAGTGTGATAAGAGGAAAAGTCCGGGAAGTTGACCCCACCCAAATGTTTAGGACATTTAAGTTTGGAAAAAGACATCCTAGGTTTTTGGTTTTGCCATAAAAATCGAGATAAAATAGAGTAAATATTTTTATAACAAGAGTTCGGGATATTGACTGGAAGGTTGGAAAGAAAAAATAAAATTATTGGGACTAACATCATTTTAATAGAATCTAGTCTACCCCACCAGGATAAAAATAAAGGATGCCATCTAGCTGTAGAGTCCGTTATAGAAGTTTGCAGATTAAGTGCTACAGTGTCCTTAATTGAGGGAGTAAACCATAGACCTAAATATTTGATTTTAGAAGGGCTCCAATGAAAGGAAGAGGTCAAAAAATCGGCATGAAAATAAAACTTATTAAGAGGAAGAATTTCACATTTGTCAACATTAAGCTTATAGCCGATACCGTTGAAAAACAGGAAACCTCGGATAGAAAGGCTGGGATAGATGTCTGAGGATTGGAGATAAATAAAAGAATGTCATCTGCATAGGCAGAAAGCTTTAAATATTTATCATTATAAGGGAAACCAGTGATATCATTATTTAACCGGATCTTTGTTAAAAAAAGGCTCTAATGCTAGAATAAAGAGAAGAGGAGAAAGAGGACATCCTTGACGGACACCTCGGAAAAGAGGAAATGAAGAAGACACAAGACCATTAGCAAAAATAAAGGATCTAGGAAAAGAATATAATAGCGAAATATAAGAAAGAAACTTTGGGCCAAAACCAAACCAAGTGAGAGTAGAAAAGATAAATTGCAAATTGACTCTATCAAAAGCTTTTTCAGCATCTAATGCAATAGCGGCCAATGATTGATTGTAAGAGTGGGATTTACTAAGAACATTAAAGAAAAGACGTGTATTATCAGAAAGATGAACGCCCTTAATGAAACCACATTGTTCTTTACCAATTAATTGGGGGAAGATTTTATCTAAACGTAGTGCTAAAAATTTCGCAAGATTGATTAAGGAAATAGGTCTATAATTTTTACATAAAATATGATCCTTGTTTTCTTTGGGAAGAAGACAAATCAAAGCTTCCTGGAAAGATCCCTCGGACTTCTGAGAAGCTATGAAAAATGAAAATAATTGATGAAGTTTGGGAACTAATAGATTGGAAAAATGAGAGTAGAATTCTTTTGTAAATCCATCCGGGCCAGGAGCCTCACCTTTTTTAAGAACTTGAATGGCATCTAAAATGTCTTTAGGGAGAATATCTTTGTCTAAAGAGGAAAAATCTACATCTGACAACGAGGGGGAGGGAATGGAGGACAAATAGTAATCAATGTGAGCAGATAACAGGGGGGATTCCGGAGTATAAAGTTGCTGATAGAAATTGGTGAATTCAGACAAAATATCTTCATCTTTATGAAGTATAATATTGGAAGAAGATACAATAGAATCAATCTTCATCCGTTCTTTTTTAACTTTGAGATAATTAGCTAGTAGGTTGCCAGCTTTATTTTGTGCAGAATAATATTTGGCGCTAGACTTAAGTAGATATAAATTCGCAGAATTAGTAGATAATTTATTGAAGGAAAGTTTAGCGTTAATGAGCTTAGTCAGGACAGATTGATTCTTAGTCAGGTAATAAGAATGTTCTAATCGTTTAATTTGGGAAGTCAGTGACGTTAAAGATTGAGCGTCGAAACGTCTTTTTTTGGTTACAAAGGAAATAAAGAAATCTCTAGAGACAGCTTTAAAAGTGTCCTATACTAATTGAGGTGAGCCCTGAGGAGATTCATTTTCTGCAAAAATGAGGGATGCAAAGTCAAGGAAAGCAGTTGTGAAAGTTTTGTCTAAAAGAAGGGAATTGTTGAACCTCCATCTCCTAGTTCCTTTAATGGGGGATAGTAAATCAAGATGTAAGGAGACTGAAGCATGATCAGAGATTAAAATGGAGCCTATGTCAGAGTGAATGATGTGTTGAGTCAGTGCTTTGGAGATAAAAAGATAATCTATCCGTGATTGGGAAGAATGAACAGGTGAAAAATATGTGTATTCTTGTAATGTAGGGTGGCAAAGCATCCAAGAGTCAACAAGAGACCTTTGAGAAATAGTGGCGGTGAACTGAGTATGGACATGGGAGGGAGAGAAACGGGAATTAGATTTCCTATCTAGAAAAGGATCCATAATCATATTACAGTAACCACCTAAAATAAAATAGTCGTCTGTGTATTGCATCATTGAAGAAAGAATTTGAGGCCAAAACAATTTATCTTGTACAGTGGGAGCATACAAATTAGAAATAGTTAAAGGAATTTTGTTAATCAGCAAAGATACAGCAACCCATCTACCATCCGAATCATTATTTTGATTTAAAAGCTGGATATTCAATTGCTTATGACAGAGAATTGCAATACCATTACATTTCCCTGAGCTAGGAGATGCTAAAACATGGCCTACCCAATTACGACGTAATTTAGAAATTTCAGCATCTTTGATATGGATTTCCTGTAATAACACTATATCCCCTTTTAGGTGAACTAGATGGGACAAAACACGTTGTCTTTTAATGGGAGAACCCAAACCTTTAACATTCCAAGAAACTATGTTAACTGACATTAAAAATTCTAAGCGATATCTAGAAATATGAAAAAGATCAAATGTAAGCATGAGTAACCAGCAAAAATGCCAATGGAACATTGCAAGCAAAAATATCAAAATGGAGGAAGAATAATAAGAAAAAGCAAAGAAAATGGAATAGTGAAAAACAGAAAGATAAATACAGTGAAGTAAGAGACGAATATAAGAAAAGAAATGAAAAAAGAGCTGAGAAAAGGGAACAGAAGCAAAAGAAAACAGAGAAAGGGGAAGGATAAAACAGAGAAGGAAAAAACAAAAATAATCATTGAGAAAATACTGAAACAAAAGACATACCACAGGAAAACAAGAAAAACAGGAATGGTGGAGCCACATGAGGGAGGTGGAACACTGACCGGAAGACCCCAGGACGAGACGACGAGGAAGGAAACAACGTTCAGGAAGAAATGAAGGTGGTAAAAACGGTGAGGGACCACAAATTGTCACCTGAAAACTGGGAGAGCAAGAAAAATGTTATTCACACAGGAACACATCGAGAATATATAAAATACACAAACTATCACATAAAACAGAAACATACCAATAAACAAAATGTCAAAATGTCACAAAAGGAGAGAGACAAAATATTAAGGTACACAAAACAAGTAACAAACAATATCAAATTGTAAAGCTTAAGTCCTTCATGGTCGAGGTATTCCATGGATTCCACTCTGCAGCTGTTCAAGAATTGTTGTAAAAGCGCAGGATCCTCATAATTAGTGGTTTTGTTACTGTAAGTCACTTTAAAAAGGCAAGGATGAAACAAACCATATCTTGCATTTAAGAACTTTTTCCGGCATTCTGCAGTGATCTTGGCATAGTCCTGATCAAAAAAGAGAGTAGAACCATTCCAAATAATTTTTCCGCGTTGCGTAGCAGCTTGGAGAACTTTGAGCAGTTCTGTGTATTCCAGAAAATACAGGATAACTCCTCTAGGTTTTGTAGAAGACGATGAGGAGTGAGAGCTTGGACCAAGTCGATGCGCATATTGAATATTCAAAGGAGGGCTGTCAGGAAGACCCAGAAGAGTTTGTAAGAAAGTTTGAAAAAAGGAGATCGGATTTGGACCTTCAAGACCTTCAACCAGGCCATAAATGCGCAAATTATTATGTCTGTTGCGATTTTCCAAATTTTCAATCTGTTGCTTAAGTTGCGCTATCTCCTTGGACATAAGGGGAACTTGGTTGGTGAGACCTTGAACAAGATCAACACGTCTTTCCAATTCTTCTACTCTCTGCTCGGTGAGTGACCACTTGGTCTCCAAATTATGTAGACGAATGTTAGTTTACTCCATGTGCGGTTTAAGAGCACGAATTTCGTCAAGAATAAGTTCCATAGAAATCAAGGAAGACGAGTTAGTAGGAGACAGTGGATTTACTTTCACTCGTTTACCAGGTAAAGACGTCGATGAAGAGGGTATTTAGAACTTTGTTTTGCATTCAAGCGGGAAACAGAAGGGACAGACCCTTTAGAACCAGCAGAATCATTAATATGTTCTTCCCTGGGGTCTTGTAGAACGTTGAAAGGGTTAAAATCCTCTAAATCCGCCTCGTTCGATTGAAGAGACCCATTGCGGTTGTTGCGAGACTTTGCCATGATAAATAATAAGAGGAGAACCACCTCTTATAATATAAGAAAGCATTTAGGTCACAAAGTTTCAAATTGGTTAGTAAAGGATGAGGAAATAATTCATATGAGACCAGGAGATGGCAACCCAAATAAGTCACAAGTGGCAGAGAAATGAATGAAAAAATTGATCAAAAACAGAGGAAAAACGGTGGTATAACAAGAAAAGAGTGATTTCTGTGAGAAAAAAGCATCTCAGAACGTTCAGGCGGGAAATCGCAGAAGCGCCGAAAAACAAAATTGCGGCTGCGACGATGCGGTGAGACGCGGCAGTAAAAGAATTAAAATAAAGACACTGGCCTCATCTTGTGCTTTCTTCTTTGCTGCATTAGAGGCTGCTTCAGTTCTGACGTCCATTTCCCGCAAAAGCCGGGTCCAAAACAGGGAATTGCTTCCTGGAGCCGCCTCTGTTCCTCACGTCTCAGCGGAGCTCCCAGGAACCGCTGCCATCTGCTGAGGCTCCGAAGCCACTCCCCCCCCATCTCATCAGCTTTTGATACTGTCAATCACCACCCACTCCCATCAATATCCTGGAAGAAAGCATCTGAATGGTTGATAATGTCTTTTGCTGGTTTTCTCCATACCTAGAAAATCAGAACGAATGAATAAAAGCCGACTTGAATCATCCTCTATCAAACAAGATGTCCCTTTCAGCTCCATCTCATTCCCCTCTCTATTCAACCCCTGCATTGACTCCCTTGGTACTCTCATTGGCCACACTAACATTTGTATCACCTATGCACAGATGACACACAAATGTATCTAAGTCTGACTCTTGGGGTTAGCCAATCATGGATGACTTTTCAGCACCTCAAATGATACCCTCTCAAAGCAGAGTTCCTCCTAATATCACCCTTACAGTTCCATTCCAGCTCAGTTCTGACTTGATTTGCTAAATAACCTTGACTGCAAACCCTCTCATGTTGACTGCACTGTATCCCCAGGTGACACCAGGGAGAAGAAACTGGGGGCCTCATTTATGTTTTTTTTGCCATAGGGCAGCACAGCAGTCCTTGCTGCTGCGCTGCCTTAGGGCAAAAGAAAAGGGCAGGAATGCACCATATCTACTGCATATGGCGCATTCCTGTCCTTCTCCCCTGCGCTGGCACACAGTGTACTGCTGTGCACCAACACGGGCACTTTTGCACCATGGTGCAAGGATGCCTGATGGAGCGAGTTGGAAAAACAAATTTTGTATACCCCTTGTGAAGTCACTTCCTCATAACAATAATATGAATTAATCGTGTGGTTTTGAAAATGAATCAAAGTAGAATAGAATGCACACACACAAGTACACGTGGGAAAACTAATATGCTTATGTTGCAACCATAATCGACTAACTGAGTGTTCTTGTTACGTCTAACACTAATGCATTCGCTATAAATTAGCCAAAAGTGACATGAATGTGCTTTCTGTTTATGTATTTGTGGCAAAAACATGAAGACAAGTGAGTATAAAAGTGCATATATGTTGCTTTATTTGCTAGGTAATAACGAACAGGGATACCTTAGTAAGGGGGGAGGTAAACAGAAGGGTTATAATTCAATAATTAAGGTTTAATTGTGTTTGTTTCTATAGTAGTTCCCGTTCTGGCCTGTGAGGCCTAAAGCAAACATGGATGTTTCAATAAACTCCGAGATTGAGATGCAGTACGCATGTGCGTGTTTGAAAAAGCTGCAAGTCAAGTATGAGCTGCTTGTGCTCGAGCGGAATGGTTCAAGGACAGTGTGCCCTGAAAAACCGGTTGAGTGCCAACAAAACGGACGTCCGTTATGTGAAAGCGTGAAAAAGCAGACCAATATTGACATTTAAAGGACCGGAATGAAGTGAACAAAGAACTTTTTCAATTTTCGTTGATCATGCAGAAATAAGACAACAAGATGATGAGGTTATGCTCATCCACCCCTTGGACTATCCAATCAGAACTGGTGAAGACCCCGAATGTTTTATAGTTTAGATAGATTAGCTAGAGAAAACGGGTATAAAAGAATACATTTGGACTTAAGAAAAAACTCTGTTCTTCGATTTGTATCTGCGTATCCCGACATGCTGTCCGAATGCTGAACTTTCCTGAGGCGTAAGAACTTTAATATTTTCTGAACTTTTAATTTTCTTGAATGAGTACGGAGTCCTTAGATGAGGTTAATAGCTAGAGAGAATAGGGAGGCAATCTTTGGGAACTATTATGTCTTTTGCTAATATTCACGTCCAATAATCTCAATAATAATGTGTTTATTTCTGAGCTTTGAATTAAATGAAATATAAATGTATGAGTTATATTTTTCTTTACCTTAAATCTATTTGCATTGAAATGAATAAACACGTGGGTAAATGCAGGTCATGCTAGGAGATTTCTCTTTAAATAAAATTAGATAAATGAAGAATTAAGCTGGTCTTGTTCATCCTTAGCCTAATTTTTACTAGCAGATCTATCGACAATCAATTGTGGTGTGTCTGAATAATTTGTTGTATTGGTAAACCATGGTAAACAATTTAAACTGCAGATGCATATATTATAAATAGATAGTTACAATTTTAGACACTCTGCTATGATCTAGCAGCTCTCCTTTGATTCACACCAATTCATGAAGTAGAGAGAAAGTGTATATGAATGACTCACAGTGTTATGGGCCCCAGTGATGAGTAAATGAATGATTTGATACTTCAGGGAAAAGGTGATAAGGTTTTTGAAATTATTTCCGGAGTAGCGCTGCATCAGTAATTAACTTGGTAGCAGAGGATGGTTGCTATAGAATTAGCTAGGATAATGTATAGAGTGATGTATACATGATTTGATGTACAGAATTATGACTAACATCTGTTGAGTTTGTATTACGTTATTTGTGGGAAACATCCATTACAACAAAACTTTTTCCACGTAGTACCTTTACAACGCAGGAATTACAACGCAAGTCGTTACAACGACTTGCGCTGGAGGGCGCTGTAGGATAGGGAATAGTTTAATTTACTATCCAAAACCTTCCCTACGATCCATGGGGACTGGAGTTGGAATAGTAAATTAAACTATTCACTATCCAGCGCCCCCCAACGCAAGTCGTTGTAACGACTTGTGTTGTAAAACCTGCGTTGTAAAGGCATGCGTGGAAAAAGCATGCGTTGTAACGACATACATCCGTTATTTGTAGTCCGAAAAGGCTTCAGGGAAGTGTGGGAAGCTGGCTACTCTGTCTGCAGGCAGAGGAAGTGTGGCAAGTGAAGTTGCACATCGCATAGTCTGTTTCAAAGTAGTGGTATCGTTGTATATCACAGTGGTATTGTCATACATCATAAGTTTAGAGACTTTACGTGTGAAAGGATAAATGCATAGCGAGGACCGTCTATAAAATCTTACCCTTCAAGTACAGGGATCATTGTGAATCCTGATTTAAAACTTACTGCTGGGAGAGTAATAGAGCTTAACCCGAGCTTGAGAGAAGGGTAAAGATAGAGGGAAGTGGTACTCTATCGGCGAGTCTAAAATTCTGTGATAGAGAAGAGTTAAGCGCTGTCTACTGGAAATACAGAATACTTGTGCGATTGAGAAAACTATCACTTTGGTTTAGCGAAACAGATGAATGGAGTTGTTTTTTGTAGTTACTAACAGATTCAGTTGTATAAAATTGTAAATACAGCTACTCGACAAACCTTGTAAAGGAGGAGTCGGTCGGCACTGCAGAAGCCGGAGCACTGCTGACGTCAAAAGTGTCGCGCAGGGATTGGTCCTCGTGACCAAAGACAGGGTGAGGGCTGATTGGTGCATCAGTAAAGCAGCAAGACTATTGGTTAAGCACTAAGACAAAGTATCTTGTTCTAATTGGTACGATGGTGTGAGCCGTTCAGTGATAGGCTGGTGTTACGAAGCAGTGCGCAATCTTTCGAAAGACAGGAAATTATCAGAAAAAAAATTGTTTTATTACGGAGAAGAAAAGGAGAAACCTTCATGGTTTAAGAAATTGAAAAATGTGTTCAAGAAAGACAAGGTGATAGTAACGAGAGAGGGAAGATTACTTCCTCCGCCAAAAACGCCTGCTTCGTACATGATGGCGAAATATGGCTATCATGCATGCATATGGTTAGATAATTGGGCTAGATATACCAAAAATTATGGTGCACTAGCATTCCCAGAAGTAGGATCTTTTAATTTGGCAGTTTTACGGAATCTGAGAGAAAAGATGATGAAGCTTGAACCGAGACCGACTCAATTTAAAGGACTAGTTGAGTGGGAAGATGAGATGCATGAGTTAGAACGAGAAAGGTTGGAAAATCATCGAGGACCAAGAGGTAGATTACGTGGATTATGGGGAGAAACACATGAAAGTAGGATGCGAAGGTGGAGAAATGCTGACATGTGTAATGGAATGTATCCGGTTAGATTGGTAGATGAGATGGAAGGGCGAAAATGCACAGAGAAGAGGAATAATGTGGAGTCAGTGAAAAGGAACAATTATGGAAGAAGTGAATCAGAGGATAAGGTGCAGGAGGAGATATTAAATAGGAGACCACCACCATATCAACCAGGTTCTATATGGGCCACTCCAAATGTTCCACCGATAGAGGATAGATTTACAAAACGATTTTCAAATATTAGAGACCTTCCAAAAAGAGTAGAAATGAGATATGATTCTTGCGAGGATGATTATTTTTGTGTAGGAAGGGAAGCCTTCCTACACAAAAACAATCACAATAGGTTTTTTCCTCTTTCTATGTGTGTTGCAGAATGCAGCACACGTAGGGAAAGGAAAAACTAGGAGAAATAAACATATTTCTCCTCGTTGTGCCTCTCTTAGGCCTCGCCTGGGAGGTGTAAGTTTTTGGCGCCGCCTCAGCCTTACGATGTCTTGTAAATCTGGGACAGTGTCAAAAGGTCATGGATGTTGCAGGGAACGTCCCAAGCAACACCCATGGACCGCCCCTTTCACACAGTTTTCATGGTCTTATAAATATGCCAGTGGCACCCGAGCAACAAAAAAGTGACGTTCCGGCGATGCAATAGTACCGGTAGGGCCTCTGAATCTGTAAGCCGACATAGGAAGCACAAGCTCTGGTGCCTACTCAACTCACGGGGTCACACTCTGCGACTCTGGGCAAGCTTGCTTAATCTCCACTACGGCCCCTCGCGGCGGGATGCCTGGCTTTCACCTTGTGGACACCCTGCCGTGGGTTCTCACAGGGGAATACCAGGACGGGTTCCCTAAGCAAGCGCCGGGACGCTTACGGGCAGCTGTGCGCCTTACAAGTCCAGCACATTTACATTTACATTTACTGAAGTGCTGAATGAGCCTGAGGCCTTGTTATTATCCAAAGGAATGGAAGTGTCTAAATATCTGTAGAATATACCTGTTTTACTGGTTGTTTATGGTTTTTCTTTCTTTGTACTTTTATATAATTCACTCTTTGTTTTGATTTTATATAGATCTATGTGCAATTGTAAAATATTTTCACGGTTTACGTGATATACTCAAGCTGATAATAAACTAAAAAAAAATAACAGTCTGAACCAAACATACACAGCTCCTTCCAACTGAGCTCCGGCTGCTCCACCCCCATTTTCCTTTGCAGCAGATCTGCCAGACCAACAATCCCCCACCCCCCACACTCACTCACTTACATTAGCTGCTGACAACCGCCAGTGCAGGCAGTAATAAGACAGGCATCACGGGCATGCGCACTGCAGTGAGCATGCACACTTGTTCGGTTCAGTCAGAAAACAGAATTGCTCTGAACAATAATCCCTCCTGACAGTGTAGCTGCCTCACACAACCATAGATGGCTATTTTGAAAAAAGACTTTTTCAATGAGCTAGTAAAGAACGTCAATTTTTGGAAAGAGTGAAGGGTATGTCTGGAACGTGCGTTACAAACTCAGGATATGCCGTTGCCCGTCCCTTCAGCTCTGCCAAGCAGCAACTGCATTACAGAGTGTGTTATTATGTGCAGTAAACACTGCACAAAACAGTGCCAGAAAAAAAACACAATTTTCAAGACATTGAAAGGTATACCTAGCCCTTGGATACAAATGACTGTGTTGAGGTTCTCTCAGACTCTCCAAGATTGTGTATCTCTTCTTTAACATCATATCTCTGAACACAACCTGTGAGAAGTGGAAAGAAGATATTCTAAGGCATGGCCCAAAGACACTAAGGGGCTCATTTATCAAAAAATCACGCAGCGTAACACAGTAAGCCACCATGCTGCACTGCGCTGCGTGATAGGGAAAGGGCAGGAATGTGCTGTATTTAACATTGAACTGCATATTTCAGTCTTTTCCCGGTGCAGGCGCACAATGCGCTGCCTACCACCAATGCAGGCACCTGTGCACCATGGTGCTAGGATGCCTGCATGTAAGCAGGACCTTCCTGCCCAGAAACAATCATCGGGGGCATTTTTCTCTTTCTATGTGTTGTGCTGAATGCAGCACACCTAGAAATAGGAAAAATCGAGGAAAAACAAAGACATTTCTCCTCATTACACCTCACCCGAGGAGGCGCAGCATTTTGATGCATTCCCAGGTTGACCAGTGTTGGTGAATCTGTGCATTCGCCAAAATCCCCGGGCGTTCCATGGGCTCCACCCATGGAACGCCTTCCTGGAGCAGAGGAATGCAACACATCGATTTGCCCTGCCTTGCATTACTCTAGATGTATCCAGCCATGCAGGGCAATTCAAGATGGCTTTACGTGGCTGGATACATCTCACTTGGGTTAGGCCACGCAAAACCTTGATAAATATGGGCCTCGGTGTCCACGTATGTCAAATTGTAGATGTCAATCCCCCTAACCCATTTTGTTCCATGAAGATTGATGGTGATGATGTACGTGCAATGGCTGATTCTGAAGCCAATTATACCTTTATTGATGAAGAGCAACTAACAATTCCCAGATGTCAAATTGGTACAATATGAAACAAACTGATAGATCTACTTGAAAATATTGAGGATACATTTAGGTTTCAAGGATTCTAAGGTGTACATTGCTAAGCATGGGTCTTGTTTATTGGGACAGCCCTAGCAAAAACACTTACTGATCTGTGGGGGATACATATTTAAGTGAATGCCATTCAAGATGGCGTCATGCGTTAGCTTTTTAAAGATGTCTCCAATGTAACATACTTTAAAGGTACAGAGAGGCCTGATCGAGCGCGTAGGTCAAAAATGCAAAATCAGTATCAAGCGGGTTGCTTATTTGGGTCATTGCTTGGACGAAAATGGTATTTTGCCAAAAAGTAAATTGATTACTGCCATTGAGGACATCTCTCCTCCCATTCTGAAGGACCAACTGTGATTGTTTCTTGGTCAGGCTGAATATTATTCATGTTTATCCTCATGTTCTCTGATGAGACCAGGTGCATGGGTAAACGTCTGTTGAAAAGTGAGTAGTTCATTTGGGGCTGGAAGTGTTAAAAATAATTTATGGCCAGATTTGCAACGATGTGACAAAGTGCAACGCAGCAAAACAAATTGCTGCGCTGGATCACATGCAGAGGGCAGGATTGCACCATATCTGCTAAGATATGGTCAATTCCTACTCGCTCCCTGCGCTGTCACACACAGTGCAGCATAGAGAAAACACAGACAGCATTGGTTTTGTCTAGGAAGGTATACCATTCCTTCCTGCGGAAAAACATGCCTTAGAGGCTTTTTCCGCTTCCTTTGTGGCTGCAGAATACATCACGCATAGAAAGAGGAAACAAAATGAAGAGAAATAAAGTTATTCCTTCTCGTTGCACCTTCCCTGGGAAAGGCATACCTTTTGGATGCATTCCCAGGTTTGACTACTTGTCACAATCCGCTCCGTGATGTGTGTGGTATGCCTGTAGAACTACATGTCCCAGAGTTCCTAGTGAGCAAAAACAGTTCCCAACAGGTATTATGTAAAGACAGTTTTAGAAATGTATGCAACATGCATTACAAAGAAAGGAGGACCAAGGAGTCAGAATGTTTTACAAAAAGGGTAATCTTATTTTCCGAGAACAAAAGGAAAAAACTTTCATGGGTCAATACAGTTAGAGCAGCACTGTACAGAGTGGATCTTGTGACAACCCAGTGACACTTGGTGCAAGTGCTATATACAATCAGTGATAGGTGAGTGTGCAAGTGTTAAAAACAACAGCAAAGGCGACGCATTGACCAGCGTATAAACATCAAATAATGGCTCCAACAGAAATAAGTTATAATCACCTTTGGTCGGGATCGTCATCAGGACGGGGTTGTCGATGAGAACAGTGACTTGATCAGGACTGTAGGCGGTAACCGGGGCTCTGCTGACAAGCGGGCTGCAGGCAATGAATTGGCTCCCGCATTCATTGCCTGCAGCCCGCTTGTCAGCAGAGCCCCGGTTACCGCCTACAGTCCTGATCAAGTCAGGCACAGCCAATAGCACTCGCTGCCCAGACGGAAGAAACAATCAGTAACTTCGGACCATTGAGTTCTCAAACCGGATTTCAAGTACGCTCTCCTGCCTGAGCTCAAGTCACTGTTCTCATCGACAACCCCGTCCTGATGACGATCCCGACCAAAGGGGATCGAAACGCCGTCGACTAGACAGCTTGAATTTTACGACGCATATCACGTCTTGTGCTCTCATATAAATAATTGTGTTTCAAGTGATTATAACTTATTTCTGTTGGAGCCATTATTTGATGTTTATACGCTGGTCAATGCGTCGCCTTTGCTGTTGTTTTTAACACTTGCACACTCACCTATCACTGATTGTATATAGCACTTGCACCAAGTGTCACTGGGTTGTCACAAGATCCACTCTGTACAGTGCTGCTCTAACTGTATTGACCCATGAAAGTTTTTTCCTTTTGTTCTCGGAAAATAAGATTACCCTTTTTGTAAAACATTCTGACTCCTTGGTCCTCCTTTCTTTGTAATGCATGTTGCATACATTTCTAAAACTGTCTTTACATAATACCTGTTGGGAACTGTTTTTGCTCACATGATACACCCATCCCAACGAGGTTTATGGGTTTTCTCCTGTTGTTCTTATACATACCAGAGTTCCTAGGGCTCGAATTCCACTCTGTCTTCGCTTTCTATGGCTATATAGGCTCTGCCTTCCTGGTAGCGGGTGCTTGTCACTATTATTTTTGGACGCTAATGGAGAAACTCGTTTGGCTGTGAAGAGCCTGTTCCTGGAAGGATTCTTGAATTCCTGATGTCGTAGCGCAAGCCGCGCTGGATTTGGATGCCGCGTAACGGAGAAGATTGGCGTGGTAGCGGTTCAGCGGTTTCTAGTGAAGTTGCGCGGGACCGGGCAACGCTAGGGAACTTTTGTTTCATTTGACGTTCGTTTGCATTTATTGCTGAGACTGAAAGTTAGTTAGTAAAGCGCATGCCGCGCTGGATTAGTTAGGCTCTGATTCGTGGTTACTGAACGTGTGTCCATGGAGAACATTGAATTCAGTGGGAGATGAAATAAAGCCGCCATCATTTGCATCGTTGTTTGCGCTGCAGAACGGCGACAAGAAATCGTTGAGAGCATTGTGCACAGAACCTGATACCTATCGGGGTGCAGATAAGTACTGAAGCGAATGATAGAGTGGTATTCAAGACTCCTTATAGTAATTACGAACTGCTTCAAGAAGTAGAATTACTTTTGTTTTTTTCTTTTTCCTTTTGCTTTATTTTTTCTATTTTTGTGTTTTACACATTTAGCAGCTGCAGTAGGGTTTAAAAGTAAGTTATCATTCACACATTGTTAATTTGCTCTCAGAGGTATAGGGTGAATGTGTGTATGACCTGTGTTCTTGTCCTTGCAGGGTCCTGGGTTAGGAAGAGGTAAAACATAAACGCTGCCATCAACCCCAACCTGCTGATTTAGACTACTGCTACTTTATGGTTTCTTTCTCCACTTTTCCCCTTCCCCCGATTGTGATACCCTTGTTAGAGTGGTTTGTATTACTCGCAGGAGGTACTTCACACAGGGGAGGAAGGAAATAAGCATCAGACATCGCTCCTGCTGTATCCGGTTTTATGAGGTTAGTGTATTCTGTTCAGTATTTGACAGTACTGGTAGTGAATCTAGGAATGCTTGAAAATCCATGGGGAATGCATTGGAATACCCACACTCCACCCATGGAAGGCCTTTCCAGGGCAGGGCAGAATAACAACATGCAGCAACTTGTGCTGCGTTGCATTGCATTACTCCAGATTTACTATGCCATGCGGAGCCACACAAGGTGCTCTGCGTGGCATAAAAAATCTCACTTGAGGCTTGCGTTGTCCTTGCGTCACTCTGCTCGTCTCAAGGGCTGCACCAGGGCTTTCGTAAATCTAGCCCTGAGTGATCTGAAAAAAAGAATTTCCACTACCTCTGCATTGAAAGCTTTTGATACTAGAGATGAGACCGTAATCAGTACTGACACCAGTAACATTGGGTTGGGAGCTGTCCTGCCGCAGAGTATCGGTGGTAGGGTCATCACTATTGCTTTTCATGTCGAGTATTATATGAAGTGAGAAGGAATACTCCACCATCAAGTAAGGGCCTTGCCAGAAAATGGCGTATTAACTACTTTAAGAAATTTGTTTGGGGCACAAAATTAGTGATTCACACTGAACACAGACCATTAGTGGATGAGCCTGCCACACAAGAGGCAGATAGAGCTGCTGCAAGAATCGCAAGATAAACAACAAGGTTAATGGAGTATAATTATACTGTCCAGCATGTTCTGGATAAAATGAATATATTGACTGACTGTTTAACACGACTATCTGTGGATAATGTTCTGGTAGACATCTCAAGTGATGAGGAAATACTGATTGCTAATGAGTGTGACGTGACTGAAGGATATATTTCACATGAGGAATGGCTGGCTGCCCTGTGAAAGGATATGGTGTTGGATGAAGTCAGGAAGTATTTGGCTGAAGGTTGGTCCAAAAAAGGATGTGTGTGTGGTCAAGTAAAGACTTTCTGGAACTCTAGCGAGGAATTATCTTGTTCTGATGTGGTTGTGTTGAGGAAGGATTGCTTGTGGTCCCTGAGATGTTAATAGAGAAAAGTGTAAAGCTCACACACAAGGATCAGATAGAGATGACTGCTACCAAGTGATGTATTAGAACAGAATATGGGTGGCCAGGCCTCAACTATGATGTTGAGCGGGGTCTGGCCTCAACCATGATGTTGAGCGTGGTCCGGCCTCAACCATGATGTTGAGCATGGCCAGGCCTCAACCATGATGTTGAGCGTGGCCAGGCCTCAACCATGATGTTGCGCGTGGCCATCCTTAACAATGATGTTGAGCATGGCCATCCTCAACCAGGATGTTGAGCGTGGCCATGCCTCAACCATGATTTTGAGCGTGGACAGGCCTCAACCATGATGTTGAGCGTGGCCAGGCCTCAACCATGATGTTGAGCGTGGTCAGGCCTCAACCATGATTTTGAGCGTGGCCCTCAACCATGATGTTGAGCGTGGCCCTCAACCATGATGTTGAGCGTAGCCAGGCCTCAACCATGATGTTGAGAAAGCATTTGGGAGAGCAGACCCTGTGCTTGTAGTGATAAGTCACAGAAAACAGGAGTTTACTCCTGTTCACTCTGATAAAATGAGTGCTCCATGGAAGAACATTTAATCAGACATGCTAATGTATTCAAAACCATTACAGGTAAAAAGAGTTGATCCTTATTCTGTAATATTGAGTGACATGAATGTTGGAATTGGAAAACACAGTGAAGATGCCAGAGTGTCTGACCAGAGCTGTGATTGAAGACCGGCAAGATAAAAATGTTGTCAAACCCAACCATTTCCCTGTTAGGACACACAAAACATCTAACTTGTTGGAAGAATCTGTGGTATTTAACTAATGTACCCATGAACATAGAAGTTGTATAGTGGTAGTTGATCAGCGGATTAGTCTAACCTCTGAGGCGGAAGCCGGAGGTGCCATTTCACGCTCGTTTTTAAAAAAAATTGTTGAATTGTGATAACTTTGTTTTTAAAATCCTGCACCTACCCCTAGCTACTGCAATCACTCTACCGCCAAGCAGGCACCCATAATCAGCGGAACCAGCACTGTGGGAAGGGGAAACTTTACTCGGACGCCATCGCCGGGAACGCGAGGCCACGCCCACCCGATAGGCCATGCCCACCTCCTCTCACCATAAATGTGTGTCCCGCACAAGCGCAGCGGACGAGCGCAGCGGGAGCACCTAAGGCAAGCCCGTCTGGGCCCGTCCGGGCCCAGCCGGACCCAGGCCCAGGAACTCTGCCGGTTTCGCCACCCAAGCGCCTGGTATATACAAGTGATACGCTCCGGGCTCTTCACCTGGAAAAAAAGCTGGAATGTCCCTACATTCAAGCAGAAGGCAAACCTTACATCAACTGCGCACACTGTAATCCAGGCACTAATACCCCGGTCAGGCCAGAGCTACTGATGGGCCTCCTTAGTTGCCGTTCCCTCCCCAAGCATGCGCACGAAACCAATTTAATGATATTAGATCACAGCCTGGATGTATTGTTTCTTACAGAAACCTGGCTCTCGACTACTTCTGACTCCGACATCGTCAACTCTCTCCCTCCGGGCTACCTGATCCAAACCCTGCACAGACCCAAAGGGAGAGGGGGTGGACTGGCAATAATTCATAAAGAACGCCTCATCTGCAGAACCAGTAATGCTAACATCGAAAACTGCGAAAGCTGCCGCTTCACTCTCCAAACTTCCCCAGCTCACTCCATTACGGGTCTGCTGATATATCGACCTCCGGGTCTACCAGGAAAATTCACCAACTCCCTTACGGAGACGGTGGCACAACTAGCTTCCTCCGCCCCCAACTTCCTTCTGGTTGGCGACCTTAATCTCCACCTCGAAGATCCAACAGACCCATAGCACTCGATCTATTGCATGACCTGCAGTCATTTAACATTCGGCTGGTCAATAAGGGACCCACCCACGACAAGGGACATCTTCTGGTCCCCGTTCTTACCAATATCTCGGACATTATTACTGATCCCCCTCTTCCTCTCCCTTGGACAGATCATTTCTTAATCCCTTTCTCTTGCCATCTACTCACAACCCCCCCACAACCCTCCAAAACTCGAATCACCGATCGACGATGGCACAAACTTGTCCCAGAGGAATGGGCCAACACCCTTGCTAATTCTATACCGACTCTCTCCGGCGACCCCATCGTCGCTGATGATCAGCTTAATCTTTGGATCACATCCTCACTGGATCAAATCCTCCCCAAAACAAACACTCTCAAGCATTCCAAACGAGTCACACCTGCCCCCTGGTACACTCCAGAGCTTAAAGCTCTACGACAGGAATGCAAGAAAAAAGAACGCTTCTGGAGGAAGGATAAGGCTCAGGACAAAAAGGACGCCTACCAAACCGCTCTCCAAACCTATAAAACCTCCCTCCAAAAAACCAAAAGTATATTCTTTCAAAAAAGAATAGAACACTCCGCGTGCTCCAGCAAGGAATCTTTCGCCATACTAAAAGAGCTCCTTAAAGTCCCCGACTCAGGACCCAGAAGCCCACCAGATCCCAAGGCCGACGAGGAAAAATGCCATAAACTAGCCAATTTCTTCACAGACAAGATCCACAAAATCCTCGATTCAATTCCAACCACCAACACGTGCGAGGATATAGAGATCTATAACACCCCTAGTGCCCCCTGTCTTACCTCTAGGGGACAAGTGACCGTCGAGGAGGTCGAAAGCACGCTCAACAACATCAAAAGTGGCTCCCCCAGGGACCCTGCGCCGCTACGCTTCCTTAAGAGTGTAGCACCCACGATCGCCCCCCCCTCACCCAGCTCATCAACGCTTCGCTCGAACTGGAAAGCGGCAGTTGTCAAGGCGCTACTGAAGAAACCTTCCCTTGACCCCGCTGATCTGGCCAACTATAGGCCAATCTCCCTTCTCCCGGGAACTAGCAAAATCGCCGAAAAGCTGGTAAACAGAAAACTATCACAATTCCTGGAAACCAATGATCGGTTGAAAAGATCGCAAACGGGATTCCGCCCAGGGCAGGGCACCGATATCGCTCTCCTGGTGGCGGTGGAAGAGGCCAGAGCACTGCTCGACGCTGGAGGATCAGTGGCAGTGATCCTCCTCAACCTCAGTGCGGCCTTCGACACCGTCAACCACCAACTCCTGATTCATCGCCTTAGGAGGGTCGGCGTGGAAGGAAAAGCACTGTCTTGGCTATCCTCCTTCCTAGGTCATCGGTCCTTTCAAATCTGGGAGAACAACACCCGCTCCTCCGAAAGACCCCTCCAGTGTGGCGTACCTCAGGGCTCCTCCCTGAGCCCCACATTGTTTAACATCTACATGTCCCCTCTGGAGGAGGTCGTCACTCCTTTCGGAGTGAGCATCGTCAGCTACGCTGACGACACACAACTAGTGGTCTCCCTATCTCACCCAACTCAACAACCTGCAGACCTCTACAACTGTCTCGTGCAGATACAAGGATGGATGAACCGGTCCCATCTCAAACTTAACGGCTCAAAAACCGACATCCTCCTCCTGGGTCAGAAGGGACTCTCCCTGTCACCGAACATCTGGTCACAGAACATCTGGCCACCCTGCTTAGGCCCGCCCCCAGACCCAAAACCCGAGATTAAGAGCTTGGGCGTCTGGCTCGAAAAAGACCTCTCGTTCGCCACACAGGCTAAAAAAGTAGCCGGGACATGCTTTGGACTCCTTAAATCAATCCGAAAAATCCTGCCCTTACTCCCTCCTACCGCAAAAAAACTACTGGTCCAAGGCCTAATAATCTCCAGGATCGACTACAGCAATTCCATCTACCTGGGTGCCCCTGAGGCCACCCTGAACCGGCTACAGAGGATCCAAAATGCGGCGGCCCGGATCGTCACCAACACACCCGCCAGAGCCTCAGCCAAACCGGCGCTTAGGCTCCTTCACTGGCTCCCGGTTAGGGAACGAGTCCAGTTCAAAGCCCTTTGCCTGGCCCACAAATCGCTGCAAAACAAAGGACCTCCGATCCTAGCTAAATTCATCACGCCTTACAGAGCCTCAAGATCTCTCCGTTCCGATCAGGAAAACCTCATCACCATCCCCAGAGTCAAGAAGGCCTGCACGGGCGGAAGGCGCTTCTCGGTTCATACAGCGCGTCTCTGGAATGCCCTACCCCGCGAGATAAGAACAGAACCCAACTACCTACGTTTCAGAAAGAGGCTGAAAACCTTCCTATTTCCATAAACCCCCACTACCCCTCCTTGCCCTTCACTCCCCTCAGGTTAACTGTTCCTAGCGCTGGGATACTCACGGGTGACTACGCGCTCTACAAAATTTATTAATAATAATAATAATAATAAGTTGTGTTACATCCAAGTGTGATGTCATCATTATATATATATATATATATATATATATCTCTGCAATACCTTGCAGCACTCCACCGTTTCTTGGCGAAAAACAAGGCAAGGACCACTTATTGTAGTTATGCAAATTTATTTACCCCAACAGCTTGCCATGACGCGTTTCGGCCGTCCCTGCGGCCTTGGTCACATGACGATGCCATAAACTCTGCCTCTTTTTAAAGTGCAAATGCTCATATGTGCAAATGGACATAAACAAAATGCTTTCTGTTTTAAATACATTAAATGGATTGTTCATAACCGTATGAATACGTTATATAGACAATTTTAAACCACTTTCATATTGTAAATAATTTCTACCTTGGTCAGAAAAGAATTGTTCCAACAACCATTGAAAACACTAACAGCATGAATGCTTAATCAAGTTTCTGAACATAGTTCCCAACCACGTTTAACCATTTGCAATGCTTTTTCGTAATAATCTGTGCTCACCCTAACGTGCTCAAACAAAAATTCTAAAACAAAATCTTATGAAATAAATCTTACTTAATCACAATTAAACCATATGAAAATGAGAGAATATTCTTACCCCAACATAATTCTATTGGTGTATTAAAGGCCACTAAACAATATGGATAGATTGTTATCATGTTGGTGTACATGAGTGCTTATTTTTGTCTATCACATTGTTTCTTACTAAGTTTTCCAGTAGCAGCTAACGCTACTTCTGATACCTATATCATAATCCTTTCGCTTGCATAGTATGATCCCCTACTGTGCTTTCATTAAATTGAACTAGTGCGAAAGTGCAAATCAGCTAAAGTGACTCATGCTTGCTGCATCAATAAACAAATTATAAACATTTTATAAGTCTCATTTCACATAGGTAATTTAAGTTAATTTTAGCGCATTTCATCAGATATTCTTGGAGGGCAATTCATAAATAGAATGATCTAATAAGGGACATGTTCATATTCATTTATACAGTACTTTGTGTTATTTGGCAGTTTGATTTCATAACTGCATAATCCTAAAACACCCTGGTATTTGTTTGTAAAAGCTTTTATTCGACACTTTGTCATAAAGCCACACACACATATAATACACATAACATATCATCATTAAAATTATTGAAATTGGTAAAACATTAGCAATCGTTCATAAAGTGCAAAGTGCAATAGGTGCAGAGTACATAAGATGCAGGTCCAGGACCATCTTTACAAGAAATTGTAAGGTGAATCATTACTCATATGTTGGTAGAGGTTACACAAACCTGGTATCTTACAAGACCAAATATTTAAGAACAATTGGATACAATTATAAATAGTTAAAAAAGCCAGCAAATAAAAACAGTTTAGTCCTACATTAACATTCCAAGTTTCTTTCTAGTTATGCAAACACCATGGAAATACCTGCTCAAACCGAATATTATTAGCTTATTGTTTGAAGATCTAAGTATTCGCTCTGCCTCTTTGAATGATCGTATGCCCAAGTTTTTACAGAGGGGTATGATCCATTTCTTACGCAATAATACATATGACGGGCAAAAAAAGAGGATATGAGCCTCATCTTCTTTTAGTTTTAGATCACATAATTTACAATTTGGGTCTTTGTTTGCCCCTCCCCACCGGCAGACATTTGCGTTTAACTGTAAAACCCCATATCTAAATTGGAGGTAGACAGATTTAGCCAGGGGTGGCTCAATTTCGTCCAAAAAATGTTCGAACGAGGGGTGATCCTTAAATTGCAAAAATGTATGCGTTAAAGTACCAGTAGCACGTTCATATACATTTAGGTTCACGTAATTCCAGTAGGCAGATTTTACTGGGGCCTTACAACTGTTTGGCGAGGTGATTGACAATGCTGGTGTTTCCCAGAAGTGTGATAGGCCTATTTTTATAAACCAGTGGGATACATGTCTCAGCCACTTAATTGAATTATAAGAATCCAGTTCCCTAACTTCCAATAATCCTGCTCTATAGTCAGCAAGTTCCGGAGTAGACCATAACCTCACCCAATAGAGTAATGGCCTCAACCAACTTAGAAAATCTGTACGTTTTAGATTAATGTCTAGATAGACCGGCACTAAAGGTGTTCTTACAGGCAGTCTTAGTAGACGTCTAAAAAACATATTTTCATCGATGTCAAATGATTTTTTTGAGTAAGGCCCCCAAATCTCAGCCCCGTACAGGGCGGCAGATTGTGCTTTAGCTTTGAACACTTCAATCGCAGGGGTTATAGCTTTTGATGTGCTCCCACCATGAATCTTTAAAATAGGGAGGGAGTTCTGTTTTAGTATTAGCCTGCTTTTTATTAATTGATTTGCCCAAGACATTCTGCTATCCAGCCTGATACCAAGGTAATCAAATGAATCTACATAATCAAGTTTGGTATTATTTAGGGCCAAGTTCTTCTTAAATGTTTTAGGGGGATTGATGGCCATATACTTAGTTTTAGTTGAGTTTATTTCCAACCCCTTTAACTCACAGTAGCTATTGAATTTATTCATTAGGTTTTGCAGGCCTTTTGGTGTTTGGGATATTAAGATGGTGTCATCCGCGAATAACAATGCTGTAACTGGCTCGTTGCACAATTTCGGAGAATCATGGTTGCATTGAGCTAGATAGTGGGGAATATCATTTACAAATAGGGAGAAGAGGGTTGGGGCCAGTACACACCCTTGTCTTACCCCCCTTTTTACTGGAATGGCTCGGGTAAGTTCCCCATTTCTTCCCCACCTTACTTTGGCAAAGTTATCAGTATGGAGTCTTATAAGGTTGACCAACAAATCGTTCGGGACACCCATCTTCCTTAAGCATTCCCATAGTAAATGGCGGGGAACGAGGTTGAACGCTGAGCGTAAGTCCATAAATGCAACATATATGCTACACTTCTTTATCTTAATGTATTTCCAGCATATACACATGAATCTGTACACCTGGTCCACAGTGCTTGTCTTGGTTCTAAAGCCTGCTTGGAATTTAGAGAGGGTTTCAGATTCCTCTATCCAATTTAAAAGCCGGTTTAAAATGTGTCTGGCAAAATTTTTTTGTAAAATATCAATTAAACTAATTGGTCTGTAGTTACCCGGGTTGTAGCGATCCCCTTTTTAGGTCTCGCCTGTCGATGCGCATGCGCATCGAGCAAGGCGAGAGTATTGGGACTTATCCGCTCTTTATCCACACTGCAAGGAATCGTGGCGATTCCTTGCAGTGCCCGTGACTTTTAAGCTCAATGCGCATGCGCATTGAGCTTAAAAGCACGTGCACGTCCGTCTTTGTTTACCCGCTCCGCCCCCTCCCCTTCCCGCCGTGTCGCATTTCTTCTCCCCCCTCCCCTCTCTTCCCTCCGGCTTGTTTCTTTATTTGACCCGCTCCGCCCCCTCCCCTTCCCGCCGTGTCGCATTTCTCCTCCCCCCTCCCCTCTCTTCCCTCCGGCTTCTTTTTTGTTTGTTTATTTTACCCGCCGTGTCGCCGTGTCTCCGATCCTTTCGCTTGTTGTCCCATTGCGGTTCAGCACATGCTACACGGAGAAAACGTACACACCACACACACTCCTCGCTAAAATGTGTGCACTTACCTACACAAGGTTACTATCAGACAACCTCGTCATGCACACACAGTCCACTAATGTATATGTACACACACACGTTTGCAGGGGTTCCTCCTCCTTCATTGCTTCTCTCCCGTTATCTTCTACCCCTCCATCTCTGCTGCTTGCCCCTGTCCTGTCTCTCCTCCTCTCCCTCTCTATACCCTCCCCCTCCCCCCCACCACTCCCATCAAGTCCCTCTGGCCCTTCCCTCCTCCCCGGCCCCCTCCTCCCCTGCCCCCTCCACCCTTTCTTGGTGCTCTGCAGCCCGCGGGGCCGACAGAGGTACCTCTTCTTTCGGTTTCCGCTCAACAACAAGGACCCGTTCCCTTCAGTCCCGGGCGCCGCTGCGTCTCTCCGTGTGATCTTGCTCCAGTGCCCCTTGCAGCTGGCAGTGCCAGGGTTTCTCCGTGCCTCTCTCGCGCCTGCTCTGCTCGCACCACAACAAAGGAGGCAGAGTTGTATGGATGTCTGGAGCGGCGGGCAGGGCAGGATGTGACCTCAGCTGCAGGCAGAGAGGTGACCCCCGTGCAGGGAAGCAGGAATCCTACACACGCTGGAGCCCAGCCAAGCCCCTCCCGCCTCACGCCCCCAGGCCGGGGGGCTCAATGTGCATTCCATCATAACACTCTATTTAAGAGTAACAGCATAACTCTTTGCCTGATGTCTGTTTTGCAAAGGGGCTCTACCGTCAGGTAGCACCGTTTACAGGTTTTATCTTCCTTGATGTGGGTGGGGAAGGCTCTCTCCTAAGTTGTTACAGCTAAATGTGGAACAAGCTATTTAAATAAAATCTTCCCAGACAATGAAGCAGGGTTTTCCGCCAAGGCTATTCAACTAACCCTTGTATGGTCCTGACTACACTTATAGAAACATATACATTGGTCTGGCCCAGTCCTACCAAACTGTGACTTTGGACATATATTAGGGTGTTATCAGGGTCAATAGTACTTACTATCGACAGTGGTTGTAATTTAAACAGTCTATAAGCAGTCCTCTGAAGTCATTAGATGTAGCTCACTCACCCTCACCCTCACTCACCCTCACCCACACTCACCCTCACTCACCCTCAACCCCTCACCCTCACTCACCCTCACCCTCACTCACCCTCAACCCCTCACCCTCACTCACCCTCACCCACACTCACCCTCACCCACACTCACCCTCACCCTCACTCACCCTCAACCCCTCACCCTCACCCTCACTCACCCTCACCCTCACTCACCCTCACCCTCACTCACCCTCAACCCCTCACCTACCCTCACCCTCACTCACCCTCAACCCCTCACCCTCACTCACCCTCAACACCTCACCCTCACTCACCCTCAACACCTCACCCTCACTCACCCTCAACCCCTCACCCTCACTCACCCTCAACCCCTCACCCCCTCACTCACCCTCACTCTCACTCATCCTCACTCACCCTCAACCCCTCACCCTCACTCACCCTCAACCCCTCACCCTCACTCACCCTCACCTTCACTCACCCTCAACCCCTCACCCTCACTCACCCTCAACGCCTCACCCTCAATCACCCTCAACCCCTCACCCTCACCCACCTTCACTCACCCTCACTCACCCTCACCCTCACTCACCCTCACTCACACTCACCCTCACTCACCCTCACCCACCCTCAACCCCTCATCCTCACTCACCCTCAACCCCTCACCCTCACTCACCCTCAACCCCTCACCCTCACTCACCCCCACTCACCCTCAACCCCTCACCCTCAACCCCTCACCCTCACTCACCCTCACCCTCACTCACCCTCAACCCCTCACCCACCCTCAACCCCTCACCCTCAATCCCTCACCCACACTCACCCACACTCACCCACACTCACCCTCACTCACACTCACCCACCCTCACCCTCACTCACCTTCACCCTCACTCACCCTCAACCCCTCACCCTCACTCACCCCCACTCACCCTCAACCCCTCACCCTCAACCCCTCACCCTCCCTCACCCTCACTCACCCTCAACCCCTCACCCTCACTCACCCTCAACCCCTCACCCTCACTCACCCTCAACCCCTCACCCTCAATCCCTCACCCTCACCCACACTCACCCACACTCACCCACACTCACCCCCACTCACCCTCACTCACACTCACACTCACCCACCCTCACTCACCCTCACCCTCACTCACCCTACTCACCCTCACCCTCACCCTCACTCACCCTCACTCACCCTCACCCTCACTCACCCTCAACCCCTCACCCTCACTCACCCTCAACCCCTCACCCACCCTCAACCCCTCACCCTCACTCACCCTCCCTCAACCCCTCACCCTCACTCAACCCCTCACCCTCACTCACCCTCAACCCCTCACCCTCAACCCCTCACTCACCCTCACTCACCCTCACCCTCAACCCCTCAGCCTCACCCTCACTCACCCTCAACCCCTTACCCTCACTCACCCTCACTCACCCTCAACCTCATGCTAAAGATTTACAAAAAAACCCATAAACAATTCTAAAAGCACTAACTCTAATGCTGCAAGACCTATTGCATTTCTAATGCTTGTTTATAGATAGTTACTATTTCTGCCCCTTTCCATGTTTCTGGGATCGGGGTTCCCAACAAAATAGAGTTACACAGGAAATTTATGTAGGGGCACCATACATCAATATTATGGGTAAATAAATCACCAGGTAATTTGTCCGGGCCTGGAGCCTTACCTGCCTTTATTGCTTTTATCGCACACAAGGTTTCTTTAATGCTAAATTGCACTGGGTTAGTGCACTGGGTAGAAAGGCCAAGATCGTTATACTCAAAGGGTGATCCTGCCTGGTCATACAGTACCCCAAAATGGTCAAACCAGACCTTTTCATCCAAAAAAAAGTCCCTGTTAGAGCTGCCTGTTTTGTTATTTTTGGCTATCAAATTCCAGAAGGTGCATTGGTCGTGCCTCCTAGCGGCACTCAAGAGATCTTCCCAGATTAAGTCATCCCACTCCCTTTTTGCATTTTGCAAGAGTCTTTTGTATTCTTGTCTGCATTCTCTAACCCTCAACTGATCTTTAGATTTTACTGCAATAATAAGATTGGTTTTAGCTAGATGACACTGTTTGTTGTACCAAGGCGTCTCTAGTTCCAATTGCCTCCTTGTGTTATCTTTTTTATTTGTGCAATTTTTACTCAGGAGGGGAGTTAGTGATTCCACTAAATGATAATGCATTTTCAGGACATCATGGGATCCCAACCTTAGGTTTTCATATAGGGGGATGATTTCTGAGAAGGTGTTATAAATTCCCAAGAGCGTCTCTTCTTTTGCTAGAATATGAGGCCATTTAATTGCTTTCCTGTTGTTAGAAACAACAACCTCTGCTACCTCCCTCTCACTTTCCATCTTGTTATCCTGTTCCAGGAAGGGGTCAGATAGTAGCCCTAGTTGTAGTGGAAAGTGGTCACTCTCCGGTCTGTTCACGACCTTAAAGGCCAACAATAAATACCAGAGGTTAGTTGAAATCAACATAAAGTCGATCAAGGATGTAGACAACCCCTTGCTAAATGTATTGTTGGCTGGCTTGTCCGAATCTAGTCGCCCGTTGCAAGCCCTCAAACCATGGGATACAGTCATTTCATATATCTGCATAGCGGCCCCTGTACATTTTACAGACTTTACATTATCTAGGGGAGGGATGTCGAGCGCTCTGTCTTCAGTTTCCAATCGTTTTTCGAGCCCCATTATGGGCTCGAACTGGCAGTTAAAATCCCCGCCTATGAATACTTTAGAGTCAGGCTCTAGATTACACAGATAAGAGCTAAGTTGTTCTATAGCCAATGATTCCTTGTTTTGCGGGGAAGGTCTGTTGTAGACATTTATCATATACACATCACCCAGATCTCTCGTAACTATCTTAACACCAAGTAAATCTTTAGAAGCAAGATACAAGGGCGTTACGACAACATCCAGCGATATGCTTATCCAAGTTATTAAACCCCCAGAGGGTCTGCCTCTCACTGATGCAATTGCCCCGCAAAAAAATGTTTTATAACCAAGTCTGTGTACGATGTTAATAGCCCATGTTTCCTGCAGAAGTATAATGTCATGCTCCTCCATAAAGGAGCTCCAATTTCTATCACAGAGGTTTCTGGACAACCCTGCGATATTCCATGACATTATTTTTAGGTCTCCATTGGGCTTACGATGATCTTGGTTAGCTGGGTAGCCGTTACTTGTACTCAGAGTTTCCCCCTCGTTTGGTGTCTCCATGGATTCTCTTCCACGCGCCTGGTCCCGGGGTACTTTATTAAACAATGGTGGTGATGAATCATAGCCCTCAGCGCTACCATCATCGATTGAATCCGGGCCTTGATGGCCGACTGATTTTATTCCGGGCTTTTTCCCTGTCTGCGTTGGCTTGATCTTTACTATTTCAGAGGTCAATTCCCCAGAGCTTACCTTCGATGTTTTGCTTGATTCATACTGGGCCACACCGAAAGTAAGGGAAGACAGTCCATTTGGTTCGTGGTCTTCATATGTTTGTCAATGGCCCCACCATGACCAGTTGTTGTCCGATCCCGAGTTTGTCGGGGGTAATCTTTCAATTGGGGTTGGGGGATCGAAAAAAAGAATATCTATTGGCCATAAGACCTGGTTGTTGTGGGACTCTACTGTCTTGCTTCCAATGCATTGGGTAGAAATAGCTAAGATCACAGGTCCCAATTCCTCGGTAGCTTTTTCGTGGTTGTTGACTGTATACAAGTTGAGCTACAGAGGGATCTTTAAAATTGACCAAAATGCAATCCCCTTCGATGTCCTTTGTTCTTGTGCCCAGCCAACTAACTCTTCGGACTTGAATAACTTGACAATTAACAGTATAGGGTAGGGGTCTGTTTTCCTTTAGCCAGTATAAGGTCTTATTTTTTAATTCATCGTATGACTCCCTTTTGTTAGGTTTCAATGGGGGAACCCCAGTGAGAACTACCACATATGGTTGGCACCCTGGTGGAAGATGTGCGATCGGGACCCTCTTAGGTACCTGGGATTCTATACTACAGTCAGATGTTTGAACATTGATGTTATTGTTGTTGACTGTAGATCCCATTCCATTAGTTGGTTTTGTGGGTGCTGTGGTTTGAAGAGTGGTAGTATTTAATGTTTGTTTTAGTTTACGCGGTGCTGGCTTTGGGGGAGCAACCAGTTGCGATCCGCCTTTGGGTGGTAAGTCTTTCGGGGGCTTCGTACTTAATCCTCCCAATACGGCATTAGTCCTGCTTGGATCTGCTACCCTGTCGTTCCTAGGTGGGCAAGATGGTTGCGCTAGATTGGGGGTCATAGAACTTTTATCCGTCCTTACTGTTTCTTGGCCAATCTTTGAATGAAGTTTAACCAGCGTTTTTAGGGCAAAAAAATTGTCCAAGGACGTTTGTTCAAATTTGTCCAAGCGATCTGATAGCCCTTTCAGTTTTTCAGTTACTGGCAGCAATAGGGATGTCATGAGGGATTGGATCCGTTCCATCAACAATTCTGATGTTGGTATTTCTTCAGAATTGTTTGCTACATCGATGGCCATGGTGGTGCTAACAGAAGTATTTGGTAGGTCGCACTCCGGAGGTCCACTGCGTTCTATCCCATTGATCGTAGCATCATGGACTACTGTTTTACTGTGGACTCCCACATTCGTGTAGTTTTTGCAGATTCTTTTTAGGGTCTTTAGTCTGTAGGCTTTACGTGGGGTGACTATTCTTTTACGTTTTGCGGCAACCCTACCTGTCTTCTGAGAAGATGTTTGAAGAGTATGTTCTGTGGGGGTATCGTGTATCGTTATTAGGGGCAAGACCGGTGGTGCAGGCACTACTTCGTTCATAGTTTTTCTGGTTCCTGCATTAGTTGTTATTTTGTGTAAAGGTGCCGGGTCAGGTGCGATAGCAAAAAAGTCACTATCCGGTCTCAAGTCAACGACACATGGTTGTTGTTTGTCGCTCGGATTTTGGGCGGTACTTGATTCAACTGGGATGTCATTGTTTGAAGGAGATTTAGCCTGCGCAAGAGACCCCATAGAGGATCGCTTCTGCGACAAATATTCACGTGATAGTCTACGTTCCGCTAAAATGATCTCCTTATCTACTACAGAAACTGCACGGGTGATAAAATTATCCATAGTCCCCAACGTAGAATTTCCCCCTCTCCGTGAACATCTACCTGAGCGGATAGCCATTGGAGAGTATGTGGACATGTACAGATGCTTAACGCAGTTAGTTGTATTTCTGTATACCCCCTCACAATAGTCTTCTGAATTACCTGAAGATGTTAGGGGGATGGCCCGTCCCGGCCCCTGCTGGCCCCGGACGGCCACAGACGGCCCGCCCTTTGCCCGGGCTTAGCCCGGCGTCCCGCTTGCGTCCCGCAAGACGGACTCTCCTTTGATGTTATTGGATGGCGGTAGGGGCGGGCACGCAGGGGGGGCGCTAACCGATGTCACGTGGTCATGCAGGGACTCCTGGGATAGTGAGTCCCTGCGCGCTTACCCCTGCAGCCTCCTCTGATGTTGGTCTCCCTGTGCAACCAGGCAGGTGCAAGCAGCGTTGGTGAGTTAGTTGTTCCTCTCAAGGGCGAAGCGGCTCCCGCGCAGCGGGAGCGGCAAGCAGTGGTCAACAAGGCAAATGGCAAACGGCAAGCAGACTCCCACGTTGTTCCCAGTCACGCCAGGAAAGGGTCACAAACAGGCAGGTCCCAACGTTGCTCTTAACAGTTTGCCGGTGGGGGCGGGCACGCAGGGGGGCACTGACCGATGTCACGTGCTCATGCAGGGACTCCTGGGATAGTGAGTCCCTGCGCGCTTACCCCTGCAGCCTCCTCTGATGTTGGTCTCCCTCTGCAACCAGGCAGGTGCAAGCAGCGTTGGTGAGTTAGTTGTTCCTCACAAGGGCGAAGCGGCTCCGGCGCAGCGGGAGCGGCAAGCAGTGGTCAACAAGGCAAATGGCAAACGGCAAGCAGACTCCCACGTTGTTCCCAGTCACACCAGGAAAGGGTCACAAACAGGCAAGTCCCAACGTTGCTCTTAACAGTTTGCCGGTGGGGGCGGGCACGCAGGGGGGCGCTGACCGATGTCACGTGGTCATGCAGGGACTCCTGGGATAGTGAGTTCCTGCGCGCTTACCCCTGCAGCCTCCTCTGATGTTGGTCTCCCTCTGCAACCAGGCAGGTGCAAGCAGCGTTGGTGAGTTAGTTGTTCCTAACATGAAAAATGGGACCCTCTCTGTGTTTAGATTAATGACCAGGGGAAAGAGAGAGAAACAGCAATATAGGTATACAAAAGATCCCCCCTCGGCCAGTTCATACTTCTATAACTAATTTCATCAAGTCAGTTTATTTACTTTCTGTAAAGCATAGGTGAAGCAACAACAAGAGTTTCATTTTATATATTTTGTTTATTTTCTTTTTTTAAAAAGAGTATCAAAAGATAAATATATTTTTTTACTTTTTTGAATCATTTTTTTGTATATACTTCAAGTTCATAAATATCATTTTAAATTCAATTCAGTTACAATTATAATCTTTACAGTGTTATTAGAATTCAATCCTTACAGCAAAAACAATACAATACAACCCTGCCATCCACACATCAACCAACAATCACACTAACACATTCATACATTTTCCACATTTATTCCAATCCCAACAAAAAGGCTGATTCTAAGGTTTTGAGTGACACAGATGTTAGTCGTGTCTTGTTCACGCCAGGTCTACGCGCGTTTCGGTGGGTTGAGACCACCTTCCTCAGGACCAGACAAGAAAGAGTATTAACTCTCTCTTCCTTACGTGTGTGCAGGGTTACCTTAGGTTAAGATAGTAGCCTGAACTATCTGGGTTCTCATGTATATAAGCTTGTGTTCACAGTTACTTCAGTAAGGAGATCCCCGAGTTATATCATGAGTACCTCACTCAGGGAAAGTTTCTTATCTTGAGTTGTAGCGGTGAGGCAAGCATTACGTTGTTTGGCTTTTTTGGATAGACGTCCTGGTTTTTAAAACGGGAGGATGTACTTCTCAGTCTTTTATTTTGTGAATATAAATGATGCCTTTCTCAAACTAATTTGGTTCCTTTCTTCCTTGGTGGCTGCAATCTTGCTGAGATGTAATTTGTAGTCCGTTCGGTCGTCTTGCCTTACGCCGCTTATGCAGAATGATGTAGTTAGTTGTTCCTCACAAGGGCGAAGCGGCTCCCGCGCAGCGGGAGCAGCAAGCAGTGGTCAACAAGGCAAATGGCAAACGGCAAGCAGACTCCCACGTTGTTCCCAGTCACGCCAGGAAAGGGTCACAAACAGGCAGGTCCCAACGTTGCTCTTAATCAATCAATCAATCAATCAAAGACATTTATAGAGCGCACTACTTACCCGTAGGGTCTCAAGGCGCTGGGGGGAGGGGGGTGCCGCTACTGCTCGAACAGCCATGTCTTCAGCTTCTTCCTGAAGGAGAGGTGGTCTTGGGTCAGGCGCAGGTCGGTCGGGACGGAGTTCCAGGTCTTGGCGGCCAGGTAGGAGAAGGACCTTCCTCCTGTAGTCGCTCTTCGGATGCGGGGGACGGCGGCGAGGGCGTGGTTGGCTGATCGGAGGTGGCGTTTGGGAGCGTAGAAGTTGATTCGGTTGTTGAGGTAGCTCGGGCCTTGGTCGTGTAGGGCTTTGTGTGCGTTGGTGAGGAGGCGGAAGGTGATTCTTTTGTTGACGGGGAGCCAATGTAGGTCTCTCAGATGTCCGGAGATGTGGCTGGTTCGTGGGATGTCGAGGATGAGTCTGGCTGAGGCGTTCTGGATCCGCTGGAGTCTCTTCTGGAGCTTGGCGGTGGTACCGGCGTAGAGGGCGTTGCCGTAGTCCAGTCGACTAGTGACGAGGCCCTGGGTGACGGTCTTCCTGGTCTCGGTGGGGATCCACCAGAAGATCTTCCGTAGCATGCGTAGGATGTTGAAGCACGCCGAGGAGACGTTGTTGACTTGTCTGGTCATGGAGAGGGAGGAGTCCAGGATGAAGCCCAGGTTTCGTGCGTGGTCTGTCGGTTTGGGTGCGGTGCCTAGGGCGGGAGGCCACCAGGAGTCGTCCCAGGCGGAGGGTGAGGAGCCCAGGATGAGGACCTCCGTCTTGTCCGAGTTCAGTTTCAGGCGGCTGGTCGTCATCCACTCGGCTACCTCTTTCATCCCTTCGTGCAGGTTGGCTCTGGCGGCGGCGGGGTCGTTGGTCAGGGAGAGGATCAGCTGGGTGTCGTCGGCGTAGGAGATTATGCTGAGGTTGTGTTGTCGTGCGATGGCCGCGAGGGGGCTCATGTAGACGTTGAAGAGGGTGGGGCTCAGCGAGGATCCTTGAGGGACGCCGCAGATGACTTCGGTGGCCTCTGACTTGTATGGTGGTAGGCGGACTCTCTGTGTTCTTCCGTCGAGGAAGGAGATGATCCATTCCAGAGCCTTCTCCTGGATTCCGATGTTGCTGAGGTGCTGTACTAGGGTGCGGTGGCAGACAGTGTCGAATGCCGCGGAGAGGTCTAGGAGGATGAGGGCCGCTGTTTCTCCCTTGTCCATCAGGGCTCGGATGTCATCGGTGGCGGCGATGAGGGCGGTCTCGGTGCTGTGGTTGGCTCGGAAGCCAGACTGTGAGGGGTCGAGGGATCCATTCGTCTCAAGGAAGGCGGCCAGCTGCTTGTTGACGGTCTTCTCGATGACTTTGGCTGGAAACGGGAGGAGCGAGATGGGGCGGTAATTCTTGAGTTCGGTGGGGTCCGCTGTGGGTTTCTTGAGTAGAGCGCTGAGTTCGGCGTGCTTCCAGCTCTCAGGGAAGGTGGCGGTGTCGAAGGATGTGTGGATGATGTCTCGCAGGTGGGGTGCGATGACAGCGTCGGCCTTGTTGAAGACGTGGTGAGGGCAGGGGTCGGTCGGTGATCCGGAGTGGATGGAGTTCATCGTGCGGATGGTGTCTTCGGTGCTGATCGGAGTCCAGGCGTGGAGGGTGGTGGTGGGGGGTGGTTGTTCGGTCTTGGTGTGCGTTGGTTGGTTGTTGAAGCTGTTGTGTATGTCCGCGATCTTGTTGTGGAAGTATGAGGCGAGGGAGTTGCAGAGGTCTTGCGATGGGGTGATGTCGTTGTTTCCTGCGCTGGGGTTGGAAAGCTCTTTCACGATGTTGAAGAGTTAATGTTAATGTTAATGTTAAGCTACATTTGTAAAGCGCACTGACACCGGAGGTTTCCTGGCGCTGAGATTGAAAATGGGGCAGGAGAAAGGGCTAGTGAGAGTTTGAAAAGAGCCAGGTCTTTAAGCCTTTTCTGAAGCTCAGCAAGGTGTCAGAGGTTTTAATGTGTAGGGGGATGGAGTTCCACAGCTTGGGTGCCAGGGAGCTGAATCTCCGGCCACCCAATTTTTTTAGCTTGAACACTGGGGAGGTGAGAAGATGAAGGTGAGCAGAGCGGAGATTGCGGGTCGGGCGGTGGGGATTGATGAGGGATTTCAGAAAGGTCGGGCATTTGGTATGCTGTGCTTTGTAGGTTATGCATCCGATCTTGAAGGCGGCCCTTTGCTCAATGGGAAGCCAGTGCAGCTTGGCCAGGAGAGGTCTAGCAGATTGCCATTTAGGGACTTTACAAATAAGCCTTGCAGCCTGGTTCTGCACCATCTGGAGGCGGTGGAGCAGGGACCTGGAGAGGCCCCAGTAAAGGGCGTTGGAAAAGTCGAGGCGGGAAAGAACGAGGGAGATGACAATTTGCACCAAGGCCTCGTGAGAGAGCAGATGAGAAATTTTCCGGATTTTGCGAAGCTGGAACATACTAGCAGAGATAATGGCTCCGACATGAGTTTTCAGGGAGAGATCTTTATCAATGGTGACACCCAGACTTTTTACTGAACTCGATGAAGTAGGGGCAGTGCCCAGTTCAGCTGTCCAGAATTGGGGTCCCCAGTGGGCAGAGCTAGAACAAGGCAGGAGGAGTTCTGTTTTTTCCGGATTTAGTTTTAGTTGATTAGACATCATCCATTGTTGGATGTGCAGCATTACAGCCTGGAAATTGGATGTCGCATCCGGGGTGTCTAAGGGAAAGATGATCTGCATATCATCTGCATAGTTGAGGACGGTGCAGTTCCAGTTGCTAAGTGACTGAATTAGCGGACGAAGATACAGATTGAAAAGTAGAGGTGAAAGGGAGGATCCCTGAGGGACTCCACAGGTGGTGGGTACCTGGGTTGCAGTGAAGGGGCCTAGGTGGACTGTTTGCACTCTGCCAGAAAGGAAGGACTTAATCCAATCCTGTGCAGGGCCCTGGATGCCAGCTTGTCCGACACGGTGGAGTAAGATGTCATGATCCACCGTGTCGAACGCGGCCGAGAGGTCCAGAAGGATTAGTGCCTGGGGGGACCCTCTATCGGCATTCTCCCGAAGAGTATCAAAGACTTTTACAATGACTGCCTCGGTAGAATGGGCTGGCCTGAAACCTGCCTGGTTAGGTTCCAGGAAGCCAGAGCTCTCAATGAACGCTGACAGACAGGTTGTGACATGGGCCTCCAATAGTTTAGAAGAATAGGGTAAGAGGGAGATAGGCCTATAATTGGCTGGATTGGCAGGGTCTGCTCCGGCTTTTTTTAGAAGGGGAACCAGTATGGCCTGTTTGAACACGGAGGGGACCGTGCCAGTACTGAGGGAGGTGTTTAAGAGAGGGAGAATACTGTCGGGTAGAGCTGAGAAGATTGCTCTGAGGACCGAGGGGGGGCAACAGTCCTCGGGAGAACCAGATTTGATGCGGGTTGTAAGCTCAGTAAGAGTGCTAGAAGTGATAGCTGGGAACTGAGTGAAGACAGATGAGTTGAGGGGGGAGGAATCAGGGCAACTAGGGGGAATAGACGAGGAGATGGCGTTCTTGATGTCAGCGATTTTCTGAACGAAATAGGTGTTGAGCGCAATACAAGTATCTAGAGTGGGAGCCTGAGTGGGAAGAATTCTCTGGTCAGAGGAAAAGTCATTCATGATTTTAAAAATTTCTTTAGATTTGTTAGAGGCTGAGTTGATTCTTTCGGAGATATGTGAGGCCTTAGCTTTTATGATAGCACTTTTATATTCGTTACGGGCTGACACATACTCTGCGCGGTTCTCTGTGGAGTAACCCCGTCTCCATTTGCGTTCGAGGAGGCGCAGCTTTGATTTAAGGGTTTTTAATTCCTCAGAAAACCAGCGGTGGGAGTTGCCACACCTCGTGTGAGCGAAGCTGGTAAGAGGGGCGAATTTGTCGCTGGCCGCTCGCAACCAGGTGGAGATTGCGCCCTCCATAGAGTCGGTACCGGAAGACGGGTCGATGGTAGGGCAGGTGTTGGATGCAAAGTCGAGGAAGCCCTGGGCATCATAGGCATTCCATTTGCGGCATTGTCCTCCAGGAAGAATAGGGGCCTTAAAGCTCCCTTTGATAGTGATGGTAACCTCTATCAGATAGTGATCTGACCAGAGACAGGGGGAGACGTTGGGCCGAGACAAGGCGAGGTTATGGGTCCATACATGGTCTAAAATGTGGCCTTTGGAGTGCGTCGGTGAGGTGATGTGCTGGATAAGATTCAAGCTGGTCAGTGTTTCAAACAGCTCCATAGCATGAGGCCCTGCAAGATCACTGTCGTACCAATAGTTAAAATCCCCAAATATGGCGATTCTAGAATTATGCGTGAGCAGGTCAGCTACCTGTTCACTCAAAGAGAGAGGAAAAGATGGCATTGGCAGGGGGGGGACGGTAGAGTAGTACTAGTGCAAGTGCACCACCAGTAGTTTCCAGTGTAATGACTATATTGTCGGTCCCAGGTAGAGTAAGTGAAGCAGAAGTGAGAAATCTAAACTCTTTGCGGATAATAGCCGCTACTCCACCTCCAGAGCGATTCAAAGGGCGGTTGACATTAAGAATATAGTAATCTGGAGGGAGGGCAGCTAGGATATCAGGATGGGAATCTGGGGTAAGCCAAGTTTCGGTGAGTAGTAATACATCAGGTCTATCCGTGGTAAGCAGAAGGAATAAGTCGAGCTGATGTTTCACCATGGAGCGAGTGTTTAAATAGAGTACTCGGAGGTGGGTGTCAGAACTGAGCACCCGTGAGTGTGATGTGGGATGGGGGTGACCGGTACTATGGTCAGGTCGGGTATAAGGACGGGGGGGATGTTTAGAAATCTCGAGGAACGCTGCGCGTTAGGCCGCATCTGGTGGGACCGGAGGAGTGGGAAACTGTAGTTCCCTGAGTGCAGATGCGGAGTAGGTGATGAGTTGGCCAGGGGTCCTGGCCCCTGGGCCCGGGCGGGCGCGGACGGGCGAAGACGGGCTTGCCTTTGGCGCGCCTTCGGCGCGCCGCCGGCGCGCCCGCTGCGCCCGTCCGCTGCGCCTCCGGGGGATAGACTCCATTTATGTAGTGGCCGGGGGCGGGAGGGTGGGAGGGGCCTAGCGCTCAACTGGTGTCCCTGTCCCAGCTCCTCACGCAAGATGGTGACCCTCCAGGCAGCGTCCAATCGGCTGCTGGGGGTAGAGTCAGGCAACAGCTGCTGGTTCTAGCCGTCCTGAAGTATCCAGCAGGTTCCGATTTTGGGGAGCTAATGAACAGCTAAGGCGGCGAAATTACAAGCGCTAATCAGGGGCACAATAATCAGTGACTCAGGCAGAAAATGCACGCAGTTTAAAAAATCGGCGAAAATAAAAACAGCACAATGATTAATTCTGCAGTCCCGGCTTTCCGCCTCAGGACGAATTTTTAAGCACTCCTGCACAACAATTAACAATCAATTGGAGTGAGGGGAGCAAAGCTTTTTGTAGTGGCCGGGGGCGGGAGGGTGGGAGGGGCCTAGCGCTCAACTGGTGTCCCTGTCCCAGCTCCTCACGCAAGATGGTGACCCTCCAGGCAGCGTCCAATCGGCTGCTGGGGGTAGAGTCAGGCAACAGCTGCTGGTTCTAGCCGTCCTGAAGTATCCAGCAGGTTCCGATTTTGGGGAGCTAATGAACAGCTAAGGCGGCGAAATTACAAGCGCTAATCAGGGGGCACAATAATCAGTGACTCAGACAGAAAATGCACGCAGTTTAAAAAATCGGCGAAAATAAAAACAGCACAATGATTAATTCTGCAGTCCCGGCTTTCCGCCTCAGGACGAATTTTTAAGCACTCCTGCACAACAATTAACAATCAATTGGAGTGAGGGGAGCAAAGCTTTTTGTAGTGGCCGGGGGCGGGAGGGTGGGAGGGGCCTAGCGCTCAACTGGTGTCCCTGTCCCAGCTCCTCACGCAAGATGGTGACCCTCCAGGCAGCGTCCAATCGGCTGCTGGGGGTAGAGTCAGGCAACAGCTGCTGGTTCTAGCCGTCCTGAAGTATCCAGCAGGTTCCGATTTTGGGGAGCTAATGAACAGCTAAGGCGGCGAAATTACAAGCGCTAATCAGGGGCACAATAATCAGTGACTCAGACAGAAAATGCACGCAGTTTAAAAAATCGGCGAAAATAAAAACAGCACAATGATTAATTCTGCAGTCCCGGCTTTCCGCCTCAGGACGAATTTTTAAGCACTCCTGCACAACAATTAACAATCAATTGGAGTGAGGGGAGCAAAGCTTTTTGTAGTGGCCGGGGGCGGGAGGGTGGGAGGGGCCTAGCGCTCAACTGGTGTCCCTGTCCCAGCTCCTCACGCAAGATGGTGACCCTCCAGGCAGCGTCCAATCGGCTGCTGGGGGTAGAGTCAGGCAACAGCTGCTGGTTCTAGCCGTCCTGAAGTATCCAGCAGGTTCCGATTTTGGGGAGCTAATGAACAGCTAAGGCGGCGAAATTACAAGCGCTAATCAGGGGCACAATAATCAGTGACTCAGACAGAAAATGCACGCAGTTTAAAAAATCGGCGAAAATAAAAACAGCACAATGATTAATTCTGCAGTCCCGGCTTTCCGCCTCAGGACGAATTTTTAAGCACTCCTGCACAACAATTAACAATCAATAGTTCCTTGCAGTTATGTGCGTTGTTGTCCAGCCGGTCCTTGAATGCAGTTTTCTTGGCGGCGCGGATCAGCTGGTGGTGCTTTCGGGTGGCAAGCTTGAAGGTGGTCATGTTGTCCGGTGTTGGTTCCCTTCTCCAGACTTTCTCGAGGGCTCGGCAGTTCTTCTTGGAGCTCTTGAGTTCGTCGGTGAACCATGGGGCTTTCTTGCTGCCGGGTCTGCTGGGCGGGATCCTCAGCGGGGCGAGCTCGTCTGCGCAGTTGCTGATCCACTTTGTGAGGTTGACGGCGGCCTGGCTGGGGTTCGCTGAGCTGGCAGGCGGGTGCTGGCTCAGTGAGGTGGCGAGCTGGTCGGCTGTGATCTTGTTCCAGCTTCTGCGGGCAGCCTGTTGCTGGTAGTGGTGGGTCGTCGTTCTTTTGAAGGTGAAGTGGACGCAGCTGTGGTCCGTCCATTGAAGGTCTGTGGCGTGGCTGAAGTCGATGTCTGTGCTGGATGAGAAGACTGCGTCGAGTGTGTGTCCGGCGAGGTGGGTGGGGGTGGACACCAGTTGCTTGAGTCCAAGATTGGCGAGGTTGTCGAGCAGGGTGCTGGTGTTGCGGTCGTTGTTGTTCTCCAGGTGGAAGTTGAGGTCCCCCAGGAGGATGTAGTCAGCGGAGCGGAGGGCGTGCGGGCTGATGAAGTCGGCGATGTCCTCGCTGAATTGAGTGCGTGGTCCCGGAGGTCGGTAGATCAGGGTGCCTCTGAGGGTGGTCTTCGGGTCGGTGTGGATCTGGAAATGCAGGTGTTCGGCGGTGGTCAGGGTGTTGTCGGTGCTGGTCGTGAGACGGATGGTGTTCCTGTGGATGATGGCGATGCCTCCTCCCATCTGGTTGGCGGTGCGATCCCTCCGGGTGATCTTGTAGCCCTCTGGGATGGCGATGTCCGGAGCTGAAGAGGCGTTCATCCAGGTCTCTGTGAGGAAGGCAACGTCAGGAGCTGTGGTGTTGAGGACGTTCCAGAGTTCGATGGCGTGTCTGTGGATGGAGCGGGTGTTGAGCAGGATGCACTTGAGGTGGGTGCTGCTGGTGTTCGGCTTGGCTGGTGCTGGTGCAAGGCAGGTCCGGATGCAGGAGAACTTGCAGGCGTGGCAGCTGAAGGGTCCGTGGGTGTGCTTCGGAGTGGCTCTGTAGCATCCTGGGAATCGGCCGGTGTTGAGAGCGATGAGGGTGGCGGTGGTGTACGTCAGGCGGGTCGGTCGGGGTCTTCGTGGGCCAGGGGTCCTGGCGCTGGGCGCGGTCCGGTCGCGGACGGGCACAGACGGGCTTACCTCTGGCGTGCCTTCGGCGCACAATCGGCGCGCCCGCTGCGCGTGAACGCTGCACGTTCGCACGGTCGCCATATAAGGCGAAGTGCACGGGTGGGCGGAGCAGCTGGGAGGCGGGAGCGGGGAGGGTACAGAAGGGAAAAAAGGGGCGGGGTTAGCGGCGGTGGCGGGAAGCGGGGAGGGAGAGCGGAGGGCGGCGAGACAGCAGCCAAACAGGAAGGAAAACCACAATTACGGGCACAGATTCAAATAAAAACAGGCACAAAGGAAGGAAAAGACAAAACAAATGAAAAAAAACAGTCAGGAGAAACCGGCAGGCGCTCACGGACCACGCCGCTCGAAGGAGGGGGCGTGGTCAGCGGCAGCGAGGCAGGCAGCGAGGCAGGCAGCGAGGCAGGGGGGCACACGCAGCAGCTGGTGGCCGTGCGGCGCGGGGGTGTCCTACAAGTAGGTCACACTCACCTGCGTCGCACGGTCGCCATATAAGGCCAAGTGCGCGGGTGGGCGGAGCAGCTGGGAGGCGGGAGCGGGGAGGGTACAGAAGGGAAAAAAGGGGCGGGGTTAGCGGTGGTGGCGGGAAGCGGGGAGGGAGAGCGGAGGGCGGCGAGACAGCGGCCAAACAGGAAGGAAAACCACAATTACGGGCGCAGATTCAAATAAAAACAGGCACAAAGGAAGGAAAAGACAAAACAAATGAAAAAAAACAGTCAGGAGAAACCGGCAGGCGCTCACGGACTACGCCGCTCGAAGGAGGGGGCGTGGTCAGCGGCAGCGAGGCAGGCAGCGAGGCAGGGGGGCACACGCAGCAGCTGGTGGCCGTGCGGCGCGGGGGTGTCCTACAAGTAGGTCACACTCACCTGCGTCGCACGGTCGCCATATAAGGCCAAGTGCGCGGGTGGGCGGAGCAGCTGGGAGGCGGGAGCGGGGAGGGTACAGAAGGGAAAAAAGGGGCGGGGTTAGCGGCGGTGGCGGGAAGCGGGGAGGGAGAGCGGAGGGCGGCGAGACAGCGGCCAAACAGGAAGGAAAACCACAATTACGGGCACAGATTCAAATAAAAACAGGCACAAAGGAAGGAAAAGACAAAACAAATTAAAAAAACAGTCAGGAGAAACCGGCAGGCGCTCACGGACCACGCCGCTCGAAGGAGGGGGCGTGGTCAGCGGCAGCGAGGCAGGCAGCGAGGCAGGCAGCGAGGCAGGGGGGCACACGCAGCAGCTGGTGGCCGTGCGGCGCGGGGGTGTCCTACAAGTAGGTCACACTCACCTGCGTCGCACGGTCGCCATATAAGGCCAAGTGCGCGGGTGGGCGGAGCAGCTGGGAGGCGGGAGCGGGGAGGGTACAGAAGGGAAAAAAGGGGCGGGGTTAGCGGCGGTGGCAGGAAGCGGGGAGGGAGAGCGGAGGGCGGCGAGACAGCGGCCAAACAGGAAGGAAAACCACAATTACGGGCACAGATTCAAATAAAAACAGGCAAAAAGGAAGGAAAAGACAAAACAAATGAAAAAAAACAGTCAGGAGAAACCGGCAGGCGCTCACGGCCCACGCCGCTCGAAGGAGGGGGCGTGGTCAGCGGCAGCGAGGCAGGCAGCGAGGCAGGCAGCGAGGCAGGGGGTACACGAAGCAGCTGGTGGCCGTGCGGCACGGGGGTGTCCTACAAGTAGGTCACACTCACCTGCGTCGCACGGTCGCCATATAAGGCCAAGTGCGCGGGTGGGCGGAGCAGCTGGGAGGCGGGAGCGGGGAGGGTACAGAAGGGAAAAAAGGGGCGGGGTTAGCGGTGGTGGCGGGAAGCGGGGAGGGAGAGCGGAGGGCGGCGAGACAGCGGCCAAACAGGAAGGAAAACCACAATTACGGGCGCAGATTCAAATAAAAACAGGCACAAAGGAAGGAAAAGACAAAACAAATGAAAAAAAACAGTCAGGAGAAACCGGCAGGCGCTCACGGACCACGCCGCTCGAAGGAGGGGGCGTGGTCAGCGGCAGCGAGGCAGGCAGCGAGGCAGGCAGCGAGGCAGGGGGGCACACGCAGCAGCTGGTGGCCGTGCGGCGCAGGGGTGTCCTACAAGTAGGTCTTAACAGTTTGCCGGTGGGGGCGGGCACGCAGAGGGGCGCTGACCGATGTCACGTGGTCATGCAGGGACTCCTGGGATAGTGAGTCCCTGCGCGCTTACCCCTGCAGCCTCCTCTGATGTTGGTCTCCCTCTGCAACCAGGCAGGTGCAAGCAGCATTGGTGAGTTAGTTGTTCCTCACAAGGGCGAAGCGGCTCCCGCGCAGCGGGAGCGGCAAGCAGTGGTCAACAAGGCAAATGGCAAACGGCAAGCAGACTCCCACGTTGTTCCCAGTCACGCCAGGAAAGGGTCACCTTAATTGTGTTCAAAAACAAGATGAGGGTTGGCGATATACTGTGGTTTCTGCTCAGTCAAGGTATCATAATAGGAATGACGTATTCAATTTAAAAACCAGAAGGCATTATTGAGGGATTTTAATGTCACAGCTAATGACCCAGGATTCCTAGTAGGGTCACACAACCATGTGTGTTGGAGTATTTATACACGGTGATAAAAAATATCCTTCATGAGGCGGTCCCGGATTGACCGTGGAGCCAGCTAGTCGGTAGCGGTGGCGGTGACAGGAAGATTTCAACTGGTCAAGGGGTATTATCTGATTTTTTTGATGTGTTAGAGAAGGTTATGAACTGTCTTCATGTCTTGAAAAATGACTCGATCGTATCGCATTATAAATTCGTAGATATTTTCCTAAATAGAAAGATCGATGATGGATGTGATTGTTCTAATCGGTACTGCTGGCTCCAACGGGGATCAGTGGAAAAAGATAAGGTATTTAGAAAACACACAGACAAACTACAACATTCTACCATATTATAAATACATAGCTATAAAAGAAGGAAATCGGTGACACAATTAAAACCAACTACTTAAAAGACACCTGGATAAAACTACCCTGATATCTAAAACCAGCCAGAATTAATTATTGGTCATTTCCAACTAATCAATAAACAACACATGTACTATTACTAAAAAACTAAAATAGTTTAAAAGACATAAATATTGATAGTACAAAAATTGTGCAAATCTAGCAGTTCGGTTTCCCTAATTTCTACCACAATGTATGATGGGTATTGTGTTACTGTGTTTTTCAATACATGTGTCTATTGGGGACCTCACATATTTTGTAATGACATCTTATAAGTATGTATGGAGGTCCTCCGTGGTGTTTAATCCCCCGGGCGATTTGGTGTCGAATTCCAGAATGTAGTTAGTTTCAGTTTTGCGCATGTGGGCCTCCCTATCCCCACCTCTTTTTGTTGCCGGTATAGATTCAATGGCATAATATTTTAAACACTGAGGTTTACTATTTTGGCATACCTCAAAGTGCCGGGCAACTGGATAACTTTGATCTTTGTTAGTTATCGCACGCAGGTGCTGCAGGATTCTTTTGTGAACCGGTAGTTTCGAACTACCTACATATTTCAGCCCACATTCACACTCCAGGATGTATATGCAAAATTCTGTTTTGCAGGTCAGATGTTGTTTGATCTCCCTTGTAATTTTTGGGATGACCGTGGTGTATTTTTTGGTATTCACACCATACTGGCATGCCTTGCACGCAAAGCATTTGTAAAACCCTTTACTTATAGGGCGCCAGGGTTCCTTGCCAAAACATTCCTTGCTTTTCTTGGTCAGGATAGAGCCCACACTCATACCTTTACGGTAGGTTATTGAGGGGTTAGTGGGCATTAATCCTCCTATGACCGGATCATCCTGCACAAAATGTCAGTTACGTCTTATTATACTCCTTAATTCTTTTTCTTGTTTGGAGTACCTCAGTACTAGCCGAACTGGATTACTTTCTGCACTCTGTACTTGGCTCACTTTTTGACTGTATTGGAGAAGATCACTTCTAGCTTTCAGTCGTGACTTCCTGATGGCGGTTTCTACTGTTCTGGCCCCATATCCTCTTTCCACAAATCTACAAAGACTTTCTTGTTGCTTAACCTGCATATCCTCTTCATTGCTACATATACAGCGGATGCGTAGCATCTCACCGTATGGGATTGATTTTATCAGGTGTTGTGGGTGGGCACTTGTTGCATGTAAAAGAGTATTACCCGCCGTTGGTTTCCTATAAAGGGTAGTACTAAGAACATTGTTAACTAAAAAAACCTGCACATCTAAAAATGTCACCGATTCCTTACTGATATTCGAAGTAAAATTCAAGTTTAGGTCATTCACATTAATTTCCTGTATAAATTTTAAAACACTTTCTTCAGTTCCATGCCAGACAATAAAAAGGTCATCGATAAACCTAAGCCATGATATTATGTTAGAGGTGCAATAATCTATATATTTACGCCCAAGGACCAGCTCCTCCCACCACCCCATAAAGAGGCAAGCATAGCTTGGGGAGAAGCTGGCCCCCATGGCTACACCCTGAATCTGTTGGAACAGCTGGCCATTAAACATAAAGTAGCTATTTTCTAAACAAAAAGATAACATTTCAAGAAGCATTTTCGTGTGGTGAGTCAGTTCCATTGGCCTACTGCTTAAGTAGTATTCACAAGCCCGTAGGCCATCCATATGTTTGATACAGGTATACAATGAACTGACATCCAGTGTCACCAAGAGGAAATCAGACTTCCATTCAATCTGTTCAATTTTTCGCAGGAAATCACTGGTGTCCTGTACATATGAGTTCAAGGATTTCATGTGTGCCTGTAGAAAATAGTCTATGTATCTTGATAGATTTTCTAGGGGCCCACCACATGCTGATATTATCGGGCGTCCAGGCGGTGTGGTCAGATTTTTATGCACCTTTGGTATGAAGTATATATATATGGTGTTAGTGGGTGATCATTTTTGATGTATTTAAACTCATCCCCACTCAGCATACCTAGCCCCTTCCAGGCAACCAAATTTTTACATAGATTTTCCTGCATCAGCCTGTATCTTTGTGGATTTCTCTTTCTGTAGCACTGGATGTCATCCAACTGACTATATGCTTCCTTGAGGTAATCTTCGTTTGGCCATAAAACAATGTTTCCGCCCTTGTCAGAATTGCGGATCACCAATTCTGCTTCGTGCAGTTTGTTTACCAATTGATTCACTTTTTTTCTTGGCTTGTATATTTTTTGTCCCTCTTATTGTTTGCATGGGACAATCTTTTATTTTGCATCACTACTGCTTCACTGAAGGCATCTAATCCATCACGGGCTGACAAGGGGATATATTTCGACTTGGGTTTGAATGGGGTAGAGGGTTTCAATTGCCCATATATATATATATATATTATCTACTGGCAGTAGGTAGTTATAGTTAGGATTGTTTTCCATAGAAAATCCACAACATTCCCCTCAGGTTAACTGTTCCTAGCGCTGGGATACTCACGGGTGACTACGCGCTCTACAAAATTTATTAATAATAATAATAATAATAAGTTGTGTTACATCCAAGTGTGATGTCATCATTATATATATATATATATATATATATATATATATATATATATATATATATATATATATATATATCTGCAATACCTTGCAGCACTCCACCGTTTCTTGGCGAAAAACAAGGCAAGGACCACTTATTGTAGTTATGCAAATTTATTTACCCCAACAGCTTGCCATGACGCGTTTCGGCCGTCCCTGCGGCCTTGGTCACATGACGATGCCATAAACTCTGCCTCTTTTTAAAGTGCAAATGCTCACATGTGCAAATGGACATAAACAAAATACTTTCTGTTTTAAATACATTAAATGGATTGTTCATAACTGTATGAATACGTTATATAGACAATTTTAAACCACTTTCATATTGTAAATAATTTCTACCTTGGTCAGAAAAGAATTGTTCCAACAACCATTGAAAAAACTAACAGCATGAATGCTTAATCAAGTTTCTGAACATAGTTCCCAACCACGTTTAACCATTTGCAATGCTTTTTCGTAATAATCTGTGCTCACCCTAACGTGCTCAAACAAAAATTCTAAAACAAAATCTTATGAAATAAATCTTACTTATTCACAATTAAACCATATGAAAATGAGAGAATATTCTTACCCCAACATAATTCTATTGGTGTATTAAAGGTCACTAAACAATATGGATAGATTGTTATCATGTTGGTGTACATGAGTGCTTATTTTTGTCTATCACATTGTTTCTTACTAAGTTTTCCAGTAGCAGCTAACGCTACTTCTGATACCTATATCATAATCCTTTCGCTTGCATAGTAGGATCCGCTACTGTGCTTTCATTAAAGTGAACTAGTGCGAAAGTGCAAATCAGCTAAAGTGACTCATGCTTGCAGCATCAATAGACAAATATAAACATTTTATAAGTCTCATTTCACATAGGTAATTTAAGTTCATTTTAGCGCATTTCATCAGATATTCTTGGAGGGCAATTCATAAATAGAATGATCTAATAAGGGACATGTTCATATTCATTTATACAGTACTTTGTGTTATTTGGCAGTTTGATTTCATAACTGCATAATCCTAAAACACCCTGGTATTTAGAAAACACACAGACAAACTACAACATTCTACCATATTATAAATACATAGCTATAAAAGAAGGAAATCGGTGACACAATTAAAACCAACTACTTAAAAGACACCTGGATAAAACTACCCTGATATCTAAAACCAGCCAGAATTAATTATTGGTCATTTCCAACTAATCAATAAACAACACATGTACTATTACTAAAAAACTAAAATAGTTTAAAAGACATAAATATTGATAGTACAAAAATTGTGCAAATCTAGCAGTTCGGTTTCCCTAATTTCTACCACAATGTATGATGGGTATTGTGTTACTGTGTTTTTCAGTACATGTGTCGATTGGGGACCTCACATATTTTGTAATGACATCTTATAAGTATGTATGGAGGTCCTCCGTGGTGTTTAATCCCCCGGGCGATTTGGTGTCGAATTCCAGAATGTAGTTAGTTTCAGTTTTGCGCATGTGGGCCTCCCTATCCCCACCTCTTTTTGTTGCCGGTATAGATTCAATGGCATAATATTTTAAACACTGAGGTTTACTATTTTGGCATACCTCAAAGTGCCGGGCAACTGGATAACTTTGATCTTTGTTAGTTATCGCACGCAGGTGCTGCAGGATTCTTTTGTGAACCGGTAGTTTCGAACTACCTACATATTTCAGCCCACATTCACACTCCAGGATGTATATGCAAAATTCTGTTTTGCAGGTCAGATGTTGTTTGATCTCCCTTGTAATTTTTGGGATGACCGTGGTGTATTTTTTGGTATTCACACCATACTGGCATGCCTTGCATGCAAAGCATTTGTAAAACCCTTTACTTATAGGGCGCCAGGGTTCCTTGCCAAAACATTCCTTGCTTTTCTTGGTCAGGATAGACCCCAAACTCATACCTTTACGGTAGGTTATTGAGGGGTTAGTGGGCATCAATCCTCCTATGACCGGATCATCCTGCACAAAATGTCAGTTACGTCTTATTATACTCCTGTGGTGCGGGATTTAGGGCGGGCCGGAATAACAGGCGTGGAGGCCGTATGAAGTGCGCTATGATTAGCGAAAACTTTATTGGTCACACAAACGAAACATAGGTCGTGGAATGAAGAAGGGTCCGGGGTCGTAGAGATGAGGTATCCGGGTCCGGGAGGGTTCCGTGGGGATGGTTACGGCTGGGCTGTGGTCGTCTTTTCGTCGTCGTGTAGAAGTGGTGCGTCCCTCGGAGGAAAAAGAGAACGAAAACAGGGCGATTAGTTCAGAGGTAACAAAACTTCTCTCAGTTCTATCACCAGCACCTGGGTCGTGAATGGAAGGGATTGGATAGGACGTGATGGGGTTGGGGTTGCGGGAAGAGGTGAAAGGGTAGGGGTGAGCATAGGCGTGAACGAGACGGGAAATAGTGCGAAGTACTACACAGAGTCGGTGCACGTTTATACAGTGAAAGTGCTTCAGGGCGCTATTTACACTATGTACACCTCTACCAGTGGAAATAGGGGAAAAATGGTAACGAGTTACTCACATGCCCCGCCGTAACTCTCCTGTGAGTTACGGCCGCTCTCCAGCCACCTCCTGAGGACGCCACCAGTCCTCACACCAAACGTCTTCCTCGTCTGCTTCCTCGTTCCGGTCCTTCGGTCCTTCCGCTGCTGGTTCTCCGGGGTCTGCTAACTCCTGCCACGAGCTCGCTGTTGGGAACCCCGAGTCGTTCGGGTCGCCGGCTTTTCTACTCTCTTGCCTGTATCCGGTCGAAGAACTTCCGGGGTTAGGCGGGTTCACTTCCGGTCCTTCGCTAGTGACCCAACTTCCGGGGTCATGGAGGGACGTTTCCAATCTGTCCCGATTCGGAGTTATCGGTGGAGCCTGTGGGAAGACAGAGAGAGGAGTAGTTCCGGAGGGGTAAGAGTCCATAGCGCTCCGTTGTGCCCCCGATGTAGGGACCAACCCTTCACAACTCCTTAATTCTTTTTCTTGTCTGGAGTACCTCAGTACTAGCCGAACTGGATTACTTTCTGCACTCTGTACTTGGCTCACTTTTTGACTGTATTGGAGAAGATCACTTCTAGCTTTCAGTCGTGACTTCCTGATGGCGGTTTCTACTGTTCTGGCCCCATATCCTCTTTCCACAAATCTACAAAGACTTTCTTGTTGCTTAACCTGCATATCCTCTTCATTGCTACATATACGGCGGATGCGTAGCATCTCACCGTATGGGATTGATTTTATCAGGTGTTGTGGGTGGGCACTTGTTGCATGTAAAAGAGTATTACCCGCCGTTGGTTTCCTAAAAAGGGTAGTACTAAGAACATTGTTAACTAAAAAAACCTGCACATCTAAAAATGTCACCGATTCCTTACTGATATTCGAAGTAAAATTCAAGTTTAGGTCATTCACATTAATTTCCTGTATAAATTTTAAAACACTTTCTTCAGTTCCATGCCAGACAATAAAAAGGTCATCGATAAACCTAAGCCATGATATTATGTTAGAGGTGCAATAATCTATATATTTACGCCAAGGACCAGCTCCTCCCACCACCCCATGAAGAGGCAAGCATAGCTTGGGGAGAACCTGGCCCCCATGGCTACACCCTGAATCTGTTGGAACAGCTGGCCATTAAACATAAAGTAGTTATTTTCTAAACAAAAAGATAACATTTCAAGAAGCATTTTCGTGTGGTGAGTCAGTTCCATTGGCCTACTGCTTAAGTAGTATTCACAAGCCCGTAGGCCATCCATATGTTTTATACAGGTATACAATGAACTGACATCCAGTGTCATCAAGAGGAAATCAGACTTCCATTCAATCTGTTCAATTTTTCGCAGGAAATCACTGGTGTCCTGTACATATGAGTTCAAGGATTTCATGTGTGCCTGTAGAAAATAGTCTATGTATCTTGATAGATTTTCTAGGGGCCCACCACATGCTGATATTATCGGGTGTCCAGGCGGTGTGGTCAGATTTTTATGCACCTTTGGTATGAAGTATATATATGGTGTTAGTGGGTGATCATTTTTGATGTATTTAAACTCATCCCCACTCAGCATACCTAGCCCCTTCCAGGCAACCACATTTTTACATAGATTTTCCTGCATCAGCCTGTATCTTTGTGGATTTCTCTTTCTGTAGCACTGGATGTCATCCAACTGACTATATGCTTCCTTGAGGTAATCTTCGTTTGGCCATAAAACAATGTTTCTGCCCTTGTCAGAATTGCGGATCACCAATTCTGCTTCGTGCAGTTTGTTTACCAATTGATTCACTTTTCTTTCTTGGCTTGTATATTTTTTGTCCCTCTTATTGTTTGCATGGGCCAATCTTTTATTTTGCATCACTACTGCTTCACTGAAGGCATCTAGTCCATCACGGGCTGACAAGGGGATATATTTCGACTTGGGTTTGAATGGGGTAGGGGGTTTCAATTGCCCATATATATATATATATTATCTACTGGCAGTAGGTAGTTATAGTTAGGATTGTTTTCCATAGAAAATCCGCAACATTCTATTGGGAATAACTTTGGTGCCGGTTGAGGAATCTGCCTGTAATTTTCCTTAAATTTGCCTCGCTGCGCTCCGCTCCTTCCCTGAAAGTTTGGGGGGGATACAACAAGCGGGGGCCGAGATAAAAGGGGGTCCCAAAACGTGTTTTCCCCATGTTAATTTCCATAGGAAGGTTTGACTCACTTTTAGCCCGAACGGCTGAATGGATTTCCACAAAACTTGGCAAAATTGTAGGGACTGGTAGCCCGATGTGCCTTTGCTATGTCTCAAGATATGTGCTCCAGTGGATTTTGAGTAATTTATGTTCAAAAAATATATATATCTATAAGCGCCAGTTCGCGAGCGGAAAGCTGATTGGCTCTCGGGTGTCTATCAACATTCCAAACAGTCTGGAGCGGCCGCCATCTTGTGTCTCGGTAGAATCGAGACACAAGAGGTGGCAAAAACAAAGGGGGAAATGACCAACAGGGGGCAGGGTAGACCCCCCTGACTCCCTAGGTTTGATGTGGGGGCCATAAAAGGGTCCCGCTGGGCAAAAACATTTTTTTATATTTTTTTAGATTTGCGCGGGGGGAGCGCCCGGTACGCGCACAGCGGAGCGTACCATGGGGAATAAAGAATGACAGAGTTTTTAAATAATGTAGTTTTTTTTATAAATTAGATACACGAAACCAAGGAGTATCACATATTCAGAAATATATTTTCAAAAAGCCAAATGTAGACACAGTTCTTGTTCGAAATAAAACTCTTTAGAGCAGGCTTTGCTTCTTCTTTTCGATTTTTATTCGTTCTTGTTTTTTCTCCAATCCAATACAGTCACTTCAAATGTTGATCACATATATTATCTTACAGCATTACAGCCTACGCGTTTCGTCCTCACAGGGACATCATCAGGGCTGTAGAAAGTGAAAAGAAAAAAGAAGAATTCTATAACTGACTGTTATTCATGAACATAAATCAACTTTTAATCCAGGCATCTATTATCTGTATAACCTTAGAAAAAAAGGAAATTTTTGTCCCTCGCAGCTCATTTACTGAAGGATTTGAAAGCTATAACCTCACTAAAACAATTTCTTGTAAACAAATCATTCACTTGGAATCTTCATAATTCTACCTATTTAACAATCTATAGGAAGTTATCAAAGAAAAGCCTGCCTATTTGACATGCTAATCGACAACAAGACAAATCAATTAAAAAATGACAGAACTACTATGTACATGTATTCAACAAACTGAATAAGTTAGATACCTGTTCCTTGGATTATTACCAAAAAAAGGGTAGATTAATTCCCATGTATGGCTAGTGTGGTTATGACCCCTATCTAGAATGCAAAAAATGATTGCAAATGCTCACCTAAAGTAGGTAAGAATTATTTGTGATGAAAATCTTCCTTTGAAATCAAGTTGTTTTTACACGGATGCAGTTGAAGAAGTCTCCAGTAATAATAACTTATTAATATCTTGCGTCCAATGATCTGAACAAAGAAAAATATCTATTTGGTAATCAGATAAATTAGTCTGAACTAGTACAATGACTGAGTTTATTTAGGTTTAAAGCATTTTATTAAGGCATAACATAAAAAGAAAAAAGGGGGGGACAAGGAGGGTATAGGGATCGCGAAATACAAGAGAATGCAGGCATAAATAATCGAAGTGTGGTGCTAGACAATGGCAGTAGCATATAAAGGTGCTTTGAAGAGAGTCCTGGCGTGATCGCCATTGTCAATAAAGCTGAAAAGCAAAAGAAAAGGCAAACAATAAATTGAGCCTCCCTCCCTCCCTGAACCCCTCCCCTCCAGCTCCCACAACTCCACCCCACACTCCCTCCCCAACTTCCCCCCCTCCCCCACTGCCCCCCGTCCGGTGCTTAGATTATTCATACGCTCCGCCCCCCTTCCCCCGCCCCGTCTTACGAGAGCTCCCCACACATTGTCTGTTTAAGCAGTCGGGTCTATGGGAGGCGTTAGTCTCAGGAGTCTAAGGTATCTCGGGCATGTAAGTTCTCGAAATTCTGTGGTTAATAGCGCATGGAAGGGTTGCCCCAACTCATCAAACTGTTTCACGTCCCCCGCAACCATAAGCGACAGTTTTTCCATGCCCAGGACATGCCAGAGTCTGTGGAGCCAACCTGTGATGGAGGGGACTGTGGTGGTGCGCCAGTGTATTAGTATATTCTGGACCGCTGAACCCAGTGCTATCGCTATTTGCCGACCCCTATGGGACTTCAACGGGTACATTAGCTGATTCGGGAGGCCCAGCAAAACGTACGCCGGGAAGCGTGGCAGTTCTATGCCAAAGTGGGTGTCCACCTTGTCAATAACCTCCTTCCAGTAAGCCTTCAACAAAGGGCAGTCCCAAAGCACATGTGTGAGAGTCCCTGTCTGCCCACAGTCCCTCCAACACTCCTTCCCAATGTTCCTATTCATTTCATGCAACCTCTCAGGGGTATAATACCAATATGTAGACACCTTTGTAAAGGTTTCGGTGAGCCCCGTGTGGTATGCTGAGTGTCTCGCGCGGTATGCAATCTGATCCCATTCCTTACGGATAAGTGTCCTCCCCAGCTCCCTATTCCAGCGCTCCCTACCAGGGTTATAAAAGTGAAATGGGGGAGGTTGCAACATCTTATATAGGTCTGAGATCAGCTTAGAGTCCGAGGTGCGAGTCACCAACCACCTCTCATACGGTTTCAGGTGACGGTCCGCCCTATCGCGCACTTGCGGCTGAAGCGCCCAATGTCGAACCTGCATGTACCTCATCCTCTCCGTTTTGGCCAGTTGGTATTCCTGTCTGAGGTGCTGAAAGGGGACCACACCTTCCGAGTCATACATCTGGAAGAGCACGCGGCAACCCGCCGCTCTCCAGTGCATGAAAGCACCTGGTTCCAAACCCGGGGTAAAATCAGGGTTCTCTGCTATCGGCGCAAACGGAGAGGGGAACGAGGTGAGATCGTGGACTTCATTAACCGCGTCCCACACTCGCATGGGGACCCGTGTAACAAAGGACGCGTACAGATTGGGGGGACGGTGGACCCGTCGTAAGAACGGTATCTCCTGTAAGGGACGCCCCACCACCGCCTGGTCCTGAAAGAGCCAATGCTTGTCAGATTCCCATCTGCTCCATTCCACCAAGTAGCGCAACTGCGCCGCCGGAAAATATTTCCGGAGATCCGGGATGCCAAGGCCTCCCGCCTCCGGAGCTAGCGTAGAGAGAACCCCTTTAACAGTCTCGGCTTACGGCCCTGCCAGACGAAGCGTGCAATATCTGCTTGCGTCTGTCTGATCCATCCCGTGGGCGGCTGAAGCGGCAAGGCCCGAAAGAGATACAAGATCTGGGGCAAGACCGTCATCTTGACCGCAGCTATTCTGCCGAGCCAAGACAGCATCCCTTTACCCCAGCGGCTCAATTCCTCCTTGATTTTCCTGCCCAAGGCTGCGTAATTGGCCGTCACCATCGCCGGTAGCGTCGGTGCTAAGAGAATCCCCAGATAAGGTACCAGGGTCGATGACCACTGCATAGGAAAAAGCCGCTGCAGGTCTCTTCTTGTATCTGCCGCCAGGGACACATCCAGGGCCGCTGACTTGCCCATGTTCATCTTGAAGCCCGCCACTTTCGAGAAATCATCCAGCTCCTTAATGCATGCAGGGAGGGCCCTCAACGGGTCATCCGCTCACATTGTAAGACCTTGGAGCGTAAATGGAGACAAGGCTATTCTCCTTCACGTAAAGCCATATATAAAGAAGCCTTGAAAAAGTACCACAACAGTTGTAAAACGGCTAAAGCAGACTACACAAGAAAAACTGTGACTGATGCACAAAACTGCCCAAAGGTGCTATTCTCTGTTGTTAAAAAATTGACTGGTGCTAACTCTACCCCTCCTCCTCCGGCACTTGATGCCACCCAGTGTCAGTCCTTAGCAGATTACTTTATAAATAAAGTTGATCTTATCTACGACAATTTCACTACACTTCCAGGTACTACGTGCATTGCGCCTGATATAGTCCAGGAATTGGTAAACACCGACACTGATGCAGTAATCACTACTTGGCAGCCACTAGATGCCACTTCCTTTCTCTCCTGTTTAAATAGTGTGCGATCGGGCTCCCCACAGGACGCTCAACCGGCCAAAATACTAAAACAATTAGATCCCCTCACTCATCCCACCATCATTAAATTACTTAACGCTTCTCTGAGCGAGGCCCATGTCCCCCAACCTTGGAAACACACCATGGTTGTACCGTTATTAAAAAAACTGAGTGCAGATCCTTCTAACCCTGCCAACTTTCGCCCCATATCTTTGTTGCCAATCTTCTCAAAGATATTGGAGAGACATATAAATTCTCAGCTCTCTAAACTGGTTGAAGACACTGCTTTTCTCCATCCTTCTCAGTCGGGCTTTCGGCCTAGGCACTCAACTGAGACAGCCCTCCTGGGGGTAACAGAGAGTCTTAGGCACGGTGTCGATCAGGGAAATACCATGGCGCTCATCCTGCTGGATTTGAGCGCAGCCTTCGACACCGTGTCGCATTCCATCCTCATTGACTCTCTGAAATCTCTAGGTGTGGCAGGCCAGGCCTTGGCCTGGCTAGTGTCTTTCCTCAACGATGGAAGCTTCCAAGTGTTTTCTTCTAAGGCAGCCTCCGCCATCTGCCCATCCACCCGCGGCGTCCCCCAGGGCTCAATCCTTAGCCCTTTATTATTTAACATTTATGTTAAACCCTTGGCAACCATAGTCGAACAAGCTGGGTTAACCCTGTTTTCCTACGCAGATGACACCCAGATTGTCTTCTCCTTATCAGGGAGAGACGAGAACAATATCTCCGCACTCAAGTCGGGCCTCACTCTTGTGGCCGATTGGATGCGGAGAAACTGTCTCAAGCTGAATGGGGAGAAGACCGAGGTGGTCATTCTGGGACAGAACAAGCATCTATGGGGTCCCCGCCATTGGCCCACCGAACTGGGAAATGCGCCTACACCATCTACTGCAGTTCGTAACCTGGGTGTCATTATTGACGACAGGCTAACTATGAGACAACAGGCTACTAAGGTTTCAGCCATCTGCTTCTCAACACTGCGGTGGCTTCACAAGATTCTATGGATGCTCCCCCTCTCCTCCCGCAGAACCGTAGTCCAGGCACTTGTAACATCACGCCTGGACTATGGCAACATTCTCTACTTGGGCGCAGATAAAGCACCTATACATGTGCTGCAGGTGGTGCAAAATGCGGCTGCGCGCCTGCTAAAGAACGTCCCCAGACGCACTTCAGCCACTGCCGCCTTGCGTGACCTTCATTGGTTGAGCATCCCTGAACGCGTTAAATTCAAGGCACTCTGCTACATGTTCAAGGTCAAGCAGGGCAGCGCCCCAGCATATAGTCAGGGGCTGGTAAAACCCTACAGACCCCTGCGCTCACTAAGGTCATCGGACACTGGTAATTTCACAGTACCAAGATGGAAGCTGACAAAAATGGGAGGCCGCTCCTTTTCGACTCTGGGTCCTAAACACTGGAACTCCCTCCCATTGGCATTAAAATCTGAGACCAACTTACTCCGCTTCCGTAAGGCTCTGAAGACTCTGCTTTTTACTAAGCGTGACCAATAGTCGGCTGTGGCCTCAAGTCAAGGTGTTACTCCCTCCTTCTTCTACAGTCTATCCCTGGCGCCGGGAAACCCATTGTGGGTAGCTGTGCGCGATATAAGCTTAAATAAATAAATAAATACATCCAGGGTCAATAGGACATCGTCCGCGTAGAGACTAACCGTGTGGACATATTGTCCCATCTTAACCCCTATCGCATCCGGATTCTGGCGGATCCTTTGGGCGAACGGCTCCATATAAAGGGCAAAGAGAAGTGGGGAGAGCGGGCACCCTTGCCTGGTGCCCCTTTCTATCTCGAAGCTGCGGGAGCTACAGCCATTAACTCTAACCGTCGCCGATGGGGACTTATAGCAGTTAAAAATCATCGAGCAGAATTTTTCTCCGATACCCATCTTCCCCAGCACCTGTTCAAGATAGGGCCAAAGCACGCGATCAAATGCTTTCTCCGCATCCACCGCTAGCAACATTCTTTCTCCGGGGATTCGTGAGGCTTTCTCCAAGACATGCACCACCCTCTTAGTGTTATTGACTGTCTGTCTGCCTGGGACAAAACCAGCCTGGTCCGCCTCTACCAGGCCTGGCAGATGTAGAGCCAGTCTGGACGCCAGTATCCCCGTGTATAGCTTGAGGTCAATGTTCAGGAGGGAGATTGGCCTGTACGAGCTGCATTGGGTCCGGTCCTTCCCTGGTTTGGGAATGACCGATACTGTAGCTCTCAGTAGGTCCGGTGGAATAGCCCCCGGTGCAGAGAAAGAGCTGAAAAGGCGGGCAAGGATAGGTGCCACTACCGGGCAAAAGGTCTTATAGAAAAGGGACATGTAACCGTCCGGGCTTGAGCCTGGAGATGGCGGCGATCACCTCCTCGACGTGAATATCACGTTCCAGATGCTCCGCCTGTGCCAGGGTCAGGGCCGGGAGGTCCACTGACTCCAGGTAATCCACGGTATCTTGCGGCGAAGGGGGCTCCCCTGCGTAGAGATCCTCATAGAACTTACAGAACACCTCGGCAACAGCTGCGTCTTCTGAGACAGCCACCCCGTCAGAGTCCAACAATTCCTTGACCGAGTTCCGCTGGTGCGCCACTTGAAGCTTGTTGGCCAGGAGTTTGCCGCATCTGTCCCCCCCGGTGTAAAACGCATGTTTCAGGCGCACCGCCGCATACTCTGCTCTATCCATATCTAACGCCGACAGGAGTTTCCTAGCTGCCTTCAGCTGTTTCCATATCCTAGGGGCTCCCGTACGGCGGTGTACATGTTCTAGTTCTCGAACCTTGGAAGTCAACTCCTCCCGCTTGCGCTGTCTCTCCCTATTCTCAGCCGAGGAGAGAGAGATAAACTCCCCCCCTCAGGACCGCTTTCAGCGCCGCCCACTGTGTCGCCAACGATATGTCTGGATTGCTGTTATGCGTTTGAAACTCCCGGATCGACTCCTCAATGTGTTTCACTACAGATTTCTTGTGTAACAGGGCGTCTCTGAGACGCCAAACACCCCGGGAGGGGGAGACCGGTGGCAACATGAATGTGCCCGAAACCGGCGCGTGGTCTGACAGTGACAGGACTCCTATGTCCGCCGACGTGGCCGAGGCACACAATGGTCCGCTGACCAGGGATCACTGACAGAATTTCGACCTCATAAATATCGACCTACAAGAATATCGAGTCAACAATATCGAAGGCAAAAATATCGACATCCTATCTACAACATGGTAAGTACAAAAATATCGAAAAAATAATATAGATGTAAAAAATGTCGATGTTAAAAATATCGATTTTTTTTCTTTTAATATATAAATGTAAAATTAAGTATATAACACTAATAAATAAAATATACATATTTAAAAGTATCTAATAATGTTTACAATTAATAAATAATACATATATATTAATAATACATTAATTAAATATATACAGTAAATATATAATATCTATGTACTGAACAATAATTATTAATATTTATTTTACTAAATTATAAATTAATAAAATATATTCTAAATTAGTAATACATTTACAAACATAAAACAATAACATAAATAAAATGTAAGTAATATAAAAAATAAAATAAACATTTAATTTTTTTACAATTAATTATATAAAACGTTGGATAGCGTAAGGGTAAAAATTACTATTCCCACTCCAGAGAGTGCAACAGTAGGGAAAGCGTTGGATAGCGTAGGAGTAAAAATTACTATTCCCACTCCAGAGAGTGCAACAGTAGGGAAAGCGTTGGATAGCGTATGGGTAAAAATTACTATTCCCACTCCAGAGAGTGCAACAGTAGGGAAAGCGTTGGATTGCGTAGGGGTACAAATTACTATTCCCACTCCAGAGAGTGCAACAGTAGGGAAAGCGTTGGATAGCGTAGGGGTAAAAATTACTATTCCCACTCCAGAGAGTGCAACAGTAGAGAAAGCGTTGGATAGCGTACGGGTAAAAATTACTATTCCCACTCGAGAGAGTGCAACAGTAGAGAAAGCGTTGGATAGCGTAGGGATAAAAATTACTATTCCCACTCCAGAGAGTGCAACAGTAGGGAAAGCGTTGGATAGCGTAAGGATAAAAATTACTATTCCCACTCCAGAGAGTGCAACAGTAGGGAAAGCTTTGGATAGCGTAGGAGTAAAAATTACTATTCCCACTCCAGAGAGTGCAACAGTAGGGAAAGCGTTGGATAGCGTAGGGGTAAAAATTACTATTCCCACTCCAGAGAGTGCAACAGTAGGGAAAGCGTTGGATAGCGTAGGGGTAAAAATTACTATTCCCACTCCAGAGAGTGCAACTGTAGGGAAAGCATTGGATAGCGTAGGGGTAAAAATGACTATTCCCACTCCAGAGAGTGCAACAGTAGGGAAAGCATTGGATAGCGTAGGTGTAAAAAATACTATTCCCACTCCAGAGAGTGCAACAGTAGGGAAAGCGTTGGATAGCATAGGGGTAAAAATTACTATTCCCACTCCAAAGAGTGCAACAGTAGGGAAAACGTTGGATAGCGTAGGGGTAAAAATTACTATTCCCACTCCAGAGAGTGCAACAGTAGGGAAAGCGTTGGGTAGCGTAGGGGTAAAAATTACTATTCCCACTCCAGAGAGTGCAACAGTAGGGAAAGCGTTGGATAGCGTAGGGGTAAAAATTACTATTCCCACTCCAGAGAGTGCAACAGTAGGGAAAGCGTTGGATAGCGTAGGGGTAAAAATTACTATTCCCACTACAGAGAGTGCAACAGTAGGGAAAGCGGTGGATAGCGTAGGGGTAAAAATTACTATTCCCACTACAGAGAGTGCAACAGTAGGGAAAGCGTTGGATAGCGTAGGGGTAAAAATTACTATTCCCACTCCAGAGAGTGCAACAGTAGGGAAAGTGTTGGATAGTATAAGGGTTAAAATAACATACTTATAAATAAACGATTTTTGTAGTTATAAAAAAATAAACTATTAAATAAATATAAACCAAATACAATACCTATACTTAATTATAAAACACATGCTTAGCAAAATATATTTTACCTAAAATAAATTTAAAATAATACCATTTAATAATATTTAATTACCAATTAATAATTAATTAACAATTATATTATTAACAATACAATTAGTTTTAATACATTATTAATTAATTACATTTACTTTACTTCCCACCATATTTCCCTATAAAACCACTATCCAAAACATAACACATTTATCCATTTATGAATTAATGAAAAATAATTAGCAAATAATTAAAATTAATTAACTATTAATTAAAATTATTTACCAATTATTTAAATTTATTGTATAATTCCTACTAATTATTAAATAATTAACCATAATTAAATTACTCCCCCCCTATTCCCCTATAAACCCACATCCCGCTACAGAAAATATATATCAATTATTCAATTAATTGATTTTTTTTTCAATTAATTAATAATAATTAGCAATTAATTATAAATAATTAATTAATCCTACTAATTATTCATCAACTTACCATAATTAAATTACTTCCTACCCTATTCCCCTATAAACCCACAACCCGCTACAGAACTTATATATATCAATTAATAAATTATTTAAAATTATTTTCCTATTATTTTCAAATAATTACCAATTAATTATAATTTATTATTAAATCCTACTAATTAATAATCAATTTAACATAATTAAATTACTTCCCACCCTATTCCCCTATAAACCCACAACCCGCTCCAGTACTAAAACATACAATTTTCTTATAAATTATTTTATTTTTATATAAAATTAATACACATATAATAGTAATTATTTTAAATACTTAAGTTAAACATATAACACATACATAATAAAAAACTATAAAATAATACAAATATCGATATTAGTGTCATCAAAATTAGTAACATCGATATATATGCTATCGATATTACTAACTTCGATATTACTTACATCGATATTAAGAATTTCGATATTACTTACCTTGGGTCGATATTCTGTCCTACGATATTCTTGCCTTCGATATTATGCTCCTTCGATATTTCAGACTCGATATTATGGTAGGTCGATATTTCCTACTCGATATTTTGACTGTGTACCGCTGACCAGCAAGTGGTCTAGCCTCGCATACGTCCTGTGCGTGTGCGAGTAATAGGAATAGTCCCTGTCCACGGGGTGCAGCGTGCGCCAAAGGTCATGCAGGTCTAGATCTGCGAGCTGGGCCTTCCTTGCCTGTGAGAGCTCCCCAGTTTGCGGGTTTCTCTGCGCGGACCTATCTAATGTAGAATCAAAAAACATGTTCAGGTCCCCCCCTAGAATGATGTGTCGATCCGGGGAGGCCGTCATGTCCACCAGTGCCGAGTCTAGAAAACGTTCCTGGTGTTCATTCGGGCTGTACAAGGAGCCAATGGAGAATGTCATGCCCCCCAGCTTGAAGCAGTACGCTAACAGCCTCCCTTTCTGTTCTGCGAGATTGTACAGTACCTCCCCCCTGAAGGAACTAGATATCAATATGGCTACTCCCGCCTTTTTAGTAGTAGTGGAAGAAAAGAACTGCGTGGGAAACTTGCGAGAGCGCAGCCTATGACAGTCTTGTGCTAACAAATGGGTTTCTTGCAAAAGACAAATGTCCGCCTGTGTTCCCTCCAACAGAGACAAAACTGCCCTTCTTTTAACTGGATTATTTAACCCTTAACATTAAGGGTCACCACCTTAAGCGTTGCCATGTGTACAAGGGCCAGTGTTCGCTAAGTAGCGGGAACCGGCTCGGACAGGGCAGGTCACAGGGCGGCAGCGCAGAGGTGCTCTAGTGAAAAAATGCAAAAATGTGTAAGGCACTGGACGGTATCCCCCCACCCCCCGAACCAATCCCCCGGCAACAGGCCAACAATCCCACCTCCCCTCCCCAACTTGTGCAACCAAGTGTCCCAGCCATGTCCCAGAGCGGACAAGTCCGTGGAAAGTACTTTAAGTGGACGTCCAGCCACTCGTTCTTCCCGCCTACCCCCACCCTCCCCTCAGCCCTAAACCTGCTGTCTTCAGATGCTATGTCCTTCTCCCCCCGCAGCGTTCTTACGCCGTCAGGGCCACGCCGTTCGTGGCATCAGAATCTCTGGTCGCCTCCCTCAATGTGTTGGACATTTAGGCCCTGATGGTGGGTGAATCCGACCTCCCAGCACTAGCCACCGATCGCCGTCTCGGCGTTCTCCGCTGTCCACCTCTATCTGAGCGCCTCCGGCTCGGTGTCGTTCCGTCTTCTTCCGTCGCTGTGAGTCCCAGGACCCCACATATCTCCTGCAGGGAGCGCAGTTGGTGTAACGTGCCATTCCAGCGAAAGATGAGGCGGAAGGGATGCCCCCAAGTGTACAGTGTGTCATGTTCCCTCAGGAAGTCCGTCGCAATCTTGAAGGCCCTGCGCTTTTGCAGCGTTATAGCAGACAAGTCCTGAAACAGCGCAACAGAGCGTCCTCAGAAGTTTAGTGGTTGTTTTTTGCGCGCCTCCGCCATTATGCGCTCCTTCACGGGGAAGTCAGGTAGGTAGGCCAAAATGTCCGGTGGAGGTGCCGTCGATTGTCATTGACGGCCAACCCTGTGGGCCCTATCGATCCGTATTGGGAAATCCGTTGGTTCACCGAGGATTTCCCTAAACATGTCTCTCAGGTAGCCGGCAATATCAGCCCCCTCTTCGGTGGACGGAACCCCCCGGACTCGTATATTATTCCGTCTCGACCTGTTCTCCAGGTCCTCGTTATGCGCTTGAAGGTCCACGTGTTGTTCCCTGAGGCGGAGTACCTCCTGCTGTAGGTGGACAATCTCCTCGTCCCTCCGGTGGGCCGCCGTCTCCACTGTGCCCATGCGCTCACCCAGGCCCTCCACTTTTCTGCACACCTCACGTACCTCGCTAGCCACCTCCTGTTTCAACGTCTGGAAGTCCTCTTTGAGCGAGCTAAAAAGGGCCTCCATGAAAGATCTCGTGACTGGGGGCTCCCCCCCAGTCGGGTCTCCAGAGCCTCTGGAGGAGCTCGGTGACGGCTGTGCTTTATCCCGTTGCTGCTGGGCTCTGCTGAGCATGTCTGGGAGTGTACGATCCCCCTTCTTCGTGCCCCGGCCGCTCGCCATCTGTCCTCTGTAGGTCGTGGGCCACCGCTCGATGGTAAGAGGGGTTCAAGACTCCCAGCAGCAGGTCCCGGTGTCGCCGGGTCCCCGCGTATGAGGCCGGTGCTGCTGGGTGAGGCTCCTGCACCTCAAGCCTTTGTTGGTCCTGCTCCCTCGAGGTCAAAATGGCGGCCGGGCGTCGCTGTGTAGACACTCCCACTCCAACTTTCAATGTCCAAACTACCGCACCGTCTCAGGGCTTCAGCAGTGAGTCCGCAGGGAGACCCTACTAGTGCCAGCCGTGCCGCCCCTTCGATTCGTACTCCGTCCCGAGCGTCCGCCAGGGCCAGGGGGTGCGTAGCAGCCTAGGCCGCAACTTCAGGGTTTCGTCTCCTTCGTCTCCTCGGGCACAAAATGGCGGCCGGGCGCCACCAGGAAGGCCCTCCTCCTCCAAAGGCCACCGTTCAAGCTTCCACACCGTCTCCGGGATCCGGTAATCGATCCCCTTCGAGATTTCCCGAGTCTTGGTAGGGCCAACAGCGCCGCCCTCTCGACTCTCACCCCTTCTTGGGTTCCAGTCGGGCTGGGAGACGCGTGGCAATCCAGGCCGCAGCCACGGTGTCTAGTGTCGCCGCTCCTGGTCAGCGACCATCTCTCCTCGCAACATCCCCCGCCGGCATCTCCTCCAGCACATCGGATTCAAAGCCACAGAGCAGCTACAGCGTGGCAAGCGGACTCGTCGCTGACCAGTCAAGGCCTCCGTGCCGGGGCTAGCAGTAGGGCTCCGTCCTTGGGCTCCGCCTCCAGCTGCTCGCGCCTGCCTTGATTCAGCGGCACTTCGCGGTCAATCCGCCGTCGCCTAAACGGCCTCTTATATCAGCACCCGGGACCTAATTCTGGCACCACTGCATGCACCAAGGCTTCCGTCACTCGTCCCGTGGCCGCTGTGCTCCAGCGGGGGGAGAGAAGCTGTCGAATAAGGGCTCGGGCCTAGTCGGGCCGGAGGAGCTGCGAGAAGAAGCGTCTGCTCACTCCGCCATCTTGGCCACGCCCGACTGAGTTTATTTAAAGAGAGATGGCATTGCATCACTATCTGATGCATAAGTAACTATAGTGGTTCTTAGGACCCATAATAAGCAACGAATCCTACCAGTCAAGATTCATCCAATTCTGTACATTCCATCCCTTTCTCTTGGAAATATCCTAGTTATGGTTAATCTTTCTAAAACAAGAAGAAACGTAAAACACATCTTAATTAAAGATTCCCTTATGCTGAAACCAAACACCGTCTATTCCGACTAACCCTGGAACTCCTAAAGGAAAATTCTTTTGTCAGCCTACCTCCATCTGTATATATCGGCTTCACTCGCATCCGCTTTCCACGACGACCCGCCTGGTAAAGAGTCGACGATTCAATGACAGCGATTAGCGTTATTTAAATATATCTGGAACCAATAAGCGTTTTGCTAATTTCGCGCCAAAAAGTCGGCGTAATCATTTACCTAGGTTCACTACAACGTCCGCATATTACGTTGCGTTTTAGTAGAGAAGAAACCTGCCCCGCTATGCATCAAGCGGAAATCCAAACAGTGTTTCCGGTTTGTCTATAACCAATCAGACCCGAATATATGTCAGAAAGCCGGTCTAATCATTTAAAATAGGTTCCCTACAAAGTCCGCATATTACATTGCGTGTTTGTTACTTTAAGAATGGTTCCGCCAAACATAAGGCGGAAATTCAAGTAGTATTTCCGGTGTTTAGTATTCTACCCAATCAGCATTTTGCGTTGCGTTTTTATAGCAACAAATGGTCCCGCCAGGCTTAAGGCGGAAGTTCAAAATAGTATCCGGTTTTTGACGCATTGTGATTGGCTCTACCATAATACAAGTTAGCCAATCCATGGTTAGAATATTTTTAGCGCAAAATGGAAAATATAATATAATATAGTTTTATTATATTTTCCATTTTGCGCTAAAAATATTCCAACCATGGATTGGCTAACTTGTATTATGGTAGAGCCAATCACAATTAATGCGTCAAAAACCGGATACTATTTTGAACTTCCGCCTTAAGCCTGGCGGGACCATTTGTTGCTATAAAAACGCAACGCAAAATGCTGATTGGGTAGAATACTAAAGCACCGGAAATACTACTTGAATTTCCGCCTTATGTTTGGCGGAACCATTCTTAAAGTAACAAAGACGCAATGTAATATGCGGACTTTGTAGGGAACCTATTTTAAATGATTAGACCAGCTTTCTGACATATATTCGGGTCTGATTGGTTATAGACAAACCGGAAACACTGTTTGGATTTCCGCTTGATGCATAGCGGGGCAGGTTTCTTCTCTACTAAAACGCAACGTAATATGCGGACGTTGTAGTGAACCTAGGTAAATGATTGCGCCGACTTTTTGGCGCGAAATTAGCAAAACGCTTATTGGTTCCAGATATATTTAAATAACGCTAATCGCTGTCATTGAATCGTCGACTCTTTACCAGGCGGGTCGTCATGGAAAGCGGATGCGAGTGAAGCCGATATATACAGATGGAGGTAGGCTGACAAAAGAATTTTCCTTTAGGAGTTCCAGGGTTAGTCGGAATAGACGGTGTTTGGTTTCAGCATAAGGGAATCTTTAATTAAGATGTGTTTTACGTTTCTTCTTGTTTTAGAAAGATTAACCATAACTAGGATATTTCCAAGAGAAAGGGATGGAATGTACAGCGTTGGATGAATCTTGACTGGTAGGGTTCGTTGCTTATTATGGGTCCTAAGAACCACTATAGTTACTTATGCATCAGATAGTGATGCAATGCCATCTCTCTTTAAATAAACTCAGTCATTGTACTAGTTCAGACTAATTTATCTGATTATCAAATAGATATTTTTCTTTGTTCAGATCATTGGACGCAAGATATTAATAAGTTATTATTACTAGAGACTTCTTCAACCGCATCCGTGTAAAAACAACTTGATTTCAAAGGAAGATTTTCATCACAAATAATTCTTACCTACTTTAGGTGAGCATTTGCAATCATTTTTTGCATTCTAGATAGGGGTCATAACCACACTAGCCATACATGGGAATTAATCTACCCTTTTTTTGGTAATAATCCAAGGAACAGGTATCTAACTTATTCAGTTTGTTGAATACATGTACATAGTAGTTCTGTCATTTTTTAATTGATTTGTCTTGTTGTCGATTAGCATGTCAAATAGGCAGGCTTTTCTTTGATAACTTCCTATAGATTGTTAAATAGGTAGAATTATGAAGATTCCAAGTGAATGATTTGTTTACAAGAAATTGTTTTAGTGAGGTTATAGCTTTCAAATCCTTCAGCAAATGAGCTGCGAGGGACAAAAATGTCCTTTTTTTCTAAGGTTATACAGATAATAGATGCTAGGAGTAAAAGTTGATTTATGTTCATGAATAACAGTCAGTTATAGAATTCTTCTTTTTTCTTTTCACTTTCTACAGCCCTGATGATGTCCCTGTGAGGACGAAACGCGTAGGCTGTAATGCTGTAAGATAATATATGTGATCAACATTTGAAGTGACTGTATTGGATTGGAGAAAAAAAGAACGAATAAAAATCGAAAAGAAGAAGCAAAGCCTGCTCTAAAGAGTTTTCTTTCGAACATGAACTGTGTCTACATTTGGCTTTTTGAAAATATATTTCTGAATATGTGATACTCCTTGGTTTCGTGTATCTGTATTATTGTTCAAGTGGCCTTTGCGGTGGACCGCTCCAAGTTGAGTGTCAAAAGAATTTTTCACTGTTGTGCTTACTAAAGAATAATCTCGTGAAGTGCAGTTAATTAGGTGACTCTCGCCGCATTGTGTAGTATAGTTTTTTTATAAATTGGAGGTAGTTCTAAAAAGAACTATTTTTTTATTATTTTTGTTGTTTTATATTTTTTTATTGTTTTTTGGAACATTTTTTACTTTTTTTGGCTTTTATGAACAATTTTATATTTTTTTTGTAATTTTTATGGGGACAAACAAAAAACAGGGAATTGTAAACGGTTCAACTGGAGCAAAAAAAACCAGGAAAAAATTAAGGTTTGTTTTTGCACTTGTGGTTGTCTCCAGCACGGTTAATCAGTTTAATACTTTGCTCTCCATAGCAAATTGTAGTCCCGCAAAATTTACAAACCATTTTAAAATCTCCAAACTGGGGTTGGATATTTGGGACCATCTCCCTTGTCTCTGGACCCGATGGAGTGGGTTGTTTACTTTGGGAGGTGCTGGGAGAAGATTGGGGAGGGTTTCTGGTCAGTTCTCTGACCTCTGCCGCAGCATAGTTGTTTGGGTGCCAGCGTTGCATGTGGTGAATCATAGTATTGTTGCCAAAAGAATACTTTTTGGCAGGGTTCCCCCTGGAAAGTACAGTGCCACAGATCAGACATGTAACTTTTGGAGCATTAACTTTCTTTAGGCCCCTTGGGATTTAAAAAAACTCCCAGACAATGTGCTCCTTTGGCTTATAGGGGGTATTATCTTCAGGCAGGAAGCGCCTCTCCTCCTCCTCCTCCTCTTCTTCTTCTCCGCCACTGTGGTGTTGTGGTGGTCCTTGTGGTGGTGGTGGTGGTGGTTGAGATGCTCCTGCTGCTGCTGCTACTGTAGCCATTTCTCAGTACAAATAGGTCTGCAAACATGTCTTCCTCAGTCAAAGTACAAAGTGAGAATGAGGAAAAAAGGTGGGGGCTTTCATCATTTGGGAAAAAAAACTATTCTGAACCAATGAAAACTGTTATTTTCAGGTCACATGACCCGACGCGCTTACGCTACGCGTGCCCCGGGGCGCTTAGGTAGCGCGATCGTATGCGCTCGGGTGCTTCCGGGTGCGCTTACGCCGTGCGTATCACGCGGACGCGGCTACGCGATACGTCACGATGATGTTTTCGTTTGCCGCAATAGCGCAAACGGGACGCTCACCGGTACGCGCACCGGGGCGCACCGCAAGACTGCACTTTCCGGTGCGCACACCGGTACGCGCACCGGGAGCGCTCCAGGGCAAAAAAAAAATGTAAGAATATACATACAAAAATAGTATTACATAAATATACAATATAGGATTCATTATAAAAAATATTATATTTGATAGCAATAGAAAATTTCTATTAAAAAACCGTTGAAATTCACTGAAAAAACATAGGGTTGAGGCCCTATATCTAGTTAGGAATTAGCATTGACAAAACCTATGAAATTCACAGAAAAAAACATAGGTTTTACACAAGTTATAGTTAGGAATTAGCATTTAAAAAACCTATTAAATTCACTGAAAAAACCATAGGTTTCACACCAGTTATAGTTAGCTGGAAATTTTACTGACATAAAACCATTGAAATTCCCACGTTATAGTTAGTTGGACTCACTATAACTTGCGCGCCTGCAATGCACTGCTGATGACGTCACATATTACATCACTCATGACATGGTCAGTGACATCACTCATGACATCACTGATGACACCATCCTTGTGACAGAGTGACAGACCTCCTTTCAGTGTAATGTAACCCTTGAAACACATATTCAAAAATAGAAACTAAAATTTTCAAAAAAATAGAGATACCCATACCAGTTACAACAACCAATTCAGTAATACCACCATCTATATACACATCCACTCATTCACCAACAGTTCTATATAGTCACTCATACATATATTCACTCATCATATGTAGTGAAACACCTATACATCCTGTTACACACCGACAGTCATCCAAAAGTTACTCACACACATAATCACACATGCAAATAAACTATTGAACATCCATTTATTTGCATATACAGCTATACACACACTACCACCTTACTTCTAAGGAAACTTACACATACTTACTCTCTTAAACAATCACTTATAGAAACACATACTTATTTAAACAAGAACTCTTTCAATCTCTCACTCTCACATATACTCACTTATATACATCAATACTCACATATACTAGATTAAAACATATGTAGTTACTGATAAAGACACTAGTGAGACAGTCATTTACTCACTAACAGTAGCGGTGGGTGACATTTCAAAGTGGTGGGGCGCAAAGTGATTTGCATACTGCACCGTAGCGAGCGAGCGCAGCCAGCGAGCCCGAACCCCCAAAGGGGGGTTTGGGGGGATAACCCCCCCCAAGAAAATTTTGAAAAAAAAGAAGAAAAATCGTCTATTTTCAAGCAAATTTGAGAAAGCAGGAAGGTTAATAAAGCAATTGTGAAAGTGCAGTTATTACATTAGTAGATGGCATAACATAGGTAGCTGCTTATTCAGTATAACCACAGAGCTTCATACATTCAGTCCTATTACGCTCATGTGCTGAATTCAGACTATAAGACTTTCATGAAAATCTCAGCTCTAAGAGTAGAAGAAGTTGCACAGCAGTTGGGAAACAGCCTTCACAAAGCATTAGGAAAATGAGAGGCAATTACTTGAAAGCAAACTGAAAGAAATGCATCAAGTAGTAACTTAAAGCAATGCATCCAGCAAAACAGTGCATGCAGTCAACCATACAAAAGTAAACTAAAGCAAGAGTGAACCTGTGAACCTTCACTTTGAAAGCAGGGTGTTAGTCAACAGGCCAGTCACATACATTTAAACTGAAGAAGAGTACACTTCAGCATGCAGGCACCAACATAAAAGCACCAAGCAAGTCAAAAAATGAAAGCAATACATCCAGCAAACTAGACAGTGACTCAAAAAGTAAACTGAAGCAAGTGCAGACTGAAAGGAATGCGCAGTCGTAAGTCAGAAAACCAGTCACCCAGAAAACCAGACCAGCACACCAAAGCATCCCACCCCTGATTGGATGGCAGCTGTGCTCTTAGGGTCACCCCTCAGTTTTTTGGCAGGGTTGAGCGCCCCCCAGTTTTACGCCCTCTGCGTCTGAAGGGGAGACAGGCAAAAGGGGTCATAATGGGACATCTGGCACAGCCACTTTGTAATCGAGGTCACCCACCCAGCTCAAGACTGAGTTACAGGCTGATCTTAAATCTTTAAACAACCGCAAGGGTCTCCAGCTAGTTTGTTCTTGAGCCAAAAGAGTCCTCAGCTCACTGGTAATCTTTACATCGCGCCTGAGATCACATGACAATGTCCCTTAATCTGGAGCAACTGTGGAGACTGGTCTGGGTCCGGATCAGACTTGGTACGAGCAGGATACAAAAAGTAACGGGTAGGTGGTAACCCACTTCAAGTGAAGGAGCTGTAAGGAACCTAAGCATACTGGTGTTCATACCACTTACAGGGCAGCTCTGGCTTTTCTCAGGGTGGGTGTCAGCTGTGTGATGAAACCAGCATGTGAAGCAGTTACCTCAAACAAACTAAAACCAATGCACTCATCAAGACAAGGAGTTACATGAAATCAAATAGAAAACCACCATCAAGCCAGGTAGTCACCTAAAGGCAAATTGAAGTGACTGCACACTATGGGAAGTGCACGTCACCAGCCAGCCTATTACACTAAAGGAAAATAAAAGCAATGCTCCCAGTAAACAAGACAACATAAATTGAAAATGTTTCCCCGCAGGACCAACAGTCACAAAAAGTAAAGAAACAGAATGAAGTCAGAGGCACTCCAGGAATCCAGGTAGTCACACAAAATCATAACTGATTGAGCAAACTGTGTACTGAAAACGATTGCAAATAAGACAATTATATCAGAACAAACTAGTCACAGGGAAATAAACGCATGCACCCATCAAGCCGTGCATCACAAGTCAGCAAACGGAATCGAATTAAACCAGCAATACTTGGTGTCACTCAAAAGCAAGTATAAAGTGCACTTCAGCAAGCAGGTCAGCCACATTAACAGGAGACTTTCGAGGATACACCCCTAAAAGTCATAGAATCAGTTGCAAAAAAAACAAATGCACTCCAGCAACATAGTAAGTCGAATGAACACCACTGTACATAACAGCACTGTACATAACGCACACATTACACAGAGACTAGCAATCATAGGTGTGTAAAACAGTGTATGGGACATGTTATATAAGACAAACGTGGCTGACTGCTTCGTCTGCGTTCTCCCACATTGCCCTGTCCCTTTTCTCCACACACCCCAAAAAGCCCAGCTCCTTTTTCTTTTCTCGTTTTCCTCTTCGTACATTTATTTAGGTTTTATTATGGCGAGGTCTCGAATTTCCTTCCTATTGCTCTACTGGCTGCCTTCCTCAACTCTTTGTGAAGCCAAGCCCTCCATGTCACCCCTTACTTTCAGGGTTACCTCTGCCTTTTTCCCCTAAAGCATAATGAACGCATACTCTCCCTATAACCATAACTGATGCCCGTCTCCCTTTGCCATTGACACAAGGTCTCCTTTCCATGGACCATTCTATCCATCTCATCACTAAAACCACTGCCCTCTCCGTTAAGGCCCATGTCTCCATCTCACCACGAATGCTCCTCAGAGGCGTGATAAAAACGGTGCCCACTCCCCTCCCGGAACACAATGAGGAGCCGCCGAGTCTCCCATGTCTCCAAATATATTCAGTGGCCTCGGGCAGGAAGCCCCGCACTCCATGAAGCGTAGCAGGGGCCTGCCTGACGCCCCAGTCTTCCTTTCTCTATTAATGCCCGTCTCCCTCTTACAGTGCCCCCGTCGCCTTCTCTCTCCGCTGACGTCCTGTCTTCCTTCTACCATTAACTCTCCCGTCTCCCTCCTACTGTTAACACCTTTCCCACTCACTAGTCACGCCCTGCCTGCTTCTCGCTCCCCATAACTGCCCTGATGCCTCTCTCTCACCACCACTAATGGCCCTGCTGCTTCTCTCTCACCATTAATCGCCCTGCTACTTCTCTCTCACCATTAATCGCCCTGCTGCTTCTCTCTCTCACCATTAATCGCCCTGATGCTTCTCTCTCACCATTAACGCCCCTGTTGCCTGAAAGCGTCATTATTACCTGGAAGAACCTGCGGCGTGAGTGGACTCAAGAGATTCTGAGTTCGGCAAGAGGCTTCGGCTCTTAAGAGTCATAGCCCTTTCCCACCCTCTGAATAGTAGTAAATGCCATACGACACTCTGCACATTTGTATATACTATAGCAATATGCACATATAGTCTTTTCAATCCATTCCAAATTAATATCATAAAGTTATAGGCTGACCTGACAATTCGCATCCCAGTAGCTTCATCCTTAAAGTGCAATGTCTTCTGCACACCTGTGGAAACAGCCGTACGTACTGCGCTTCTACTGGAGGTGTGAACGAATTTACGTAGGGAGTGTTGTTGTCCACATTTCCACGGAACACATATAATGAGAGCACAGACAATCACTTTATGTTGCCCTAAATTTTCATTTAAAGAGTTGCAGCATGTCTCAATCTTCACTGATGGCTAAATATCCTGCCTCTGTGTATTTTCCTCCCTGCCCTGGCTGCACCCCTCTGACCCACACCTGCCCCCTGCTTACACCCCCTGCCCTGGCTGTACACCTCTGACTGCAGACAGCTCTCCCCTCTACCCCGCCCCCTGCTTGCACCCCTGTCCTGCTGCACCCCTCGGACTGAAGCACAGCTCTCCCCTCCACCCCGTCCCCCTAATTGCCCTCCCTGCCCTGGTTGCACCCCTGTGACCCACACCTGCCCCCTGCTTACACCCCCTGCCCTGGCTGTACACCTCTGACTGCAGCACAGCTCTCCCCTCTACCCCGCCCCCATGCTTGCACCCCTGTCCTGCTGCACCCCTCGGACTGAAGCACAGCTCTCCCCTCCACCCCGTCCCCCTAATTACCCTCCCTGCCCTGGTTGCACCCCTGTGACCCACACCTGCCCCCTGCTTACACCCCCTGCCCTGGCTGTACACCTCTGACTGCAGCACAGCTCTCCCCTCTACCCCGCCCCCTGCTTGCACCCCTGTCCTGCTGCACCCCTCGGACTGAAGCACAGCTCTCCCCTCCACCCCGTCCCCCTAATTGCCCTCCCTGCCCTGGTTGCACCCCTGTGACCCACACCTGCCCCCTGCTTACACCCCCTGCCCTGGCTGTACACCTCTGACTGCAGCACAGCTCTCCCCTCTACCCCGCCCCCTGCTTGCACCCCTGTGCTGGTGTACTCTTCGGACTATAGCACACCTCTCCCCTCTACCCTCCGACCCCCCTGCTTACACCCCCTGTCCTGGCTGTACCCCTCGGTCTGCAGTACAGCCCTCCCCACACCCCACCCCCACTGCTTGCCCCCCTTTCCTGGCTGCACCCCTTATTATCTTGTGTCCTCTTGGTTTAACATAGTCAAGAAGCTCATTATCCAATTGACGTAATTTCAGACATTATTGTGCTCCTCTCAGTGTAAGCTACGGAGGTCGGTCATCTTTCGTGTAGCGATTATTATCCAAATTTTCTGGCAGAAGCATTGAAGACCTGTTTAGTATCCTCATAAAATGACTTCCTGCCTCTCGCGAAATTGGATAATACTTCCATGAAGAATAGATGGTGTTCATAGGTCTGCACAGCTCATCTGCACAGCTCAAAGCTGAAGGAAAATGGAAGGGTATTCCTACAGGGGCTTCTTTCGGTCCTACAGGAGCAAGTAGCAGAATAGACTGTGCTTTGTGTTTCAGTTTGCTGCACTTTACAACAAAGTTTTAAAAAACGACGCCTCATGGCACCTAAACATGCTTTTTAACCAGCTCCAGTCACAGAGCTACTTGAATAAATAAAGGAAGGACGGATGTGCTAAGGAAAACAAGTGATTAGTGAATAGTGCTTATTATTTATACATTGTGCAGCACAGATATAACAATTATCACCAATAGAGGTTTTATGTAATGCAATTCAGCTTGTCAATGGTAACCTATACCTCGCAGTTATGGCAATGTCTGTGTATACGGGTCTTTACGATAACAATAGCCATCATTTATTATGTACATCGAGAGAGAAGCAAAGCTAGTGATGGGCCCAGAGGAGGACAGAGCAGAATAAGGTTTCTGGTTTATATTCACCTCACTTTCCCGTAGAAAGCCCTTTCAGAGCTGTATTAATACTTTGTCATTCGTCTGGAAAGTTGACTTTTCAGAGCTAATATGAACACCGGACACCCGAGAATCCCAATAATGCCCCGTGGCATTTTTGATTTCTTGGCTAATGAAAAAAAAGGACTTTTGAAATGGAAGGTTATATATTACGCAACCGGGCTTCAACTGCGCAGGTGGAGCCCCTTTCACGGATTTCATTATTTTCAGTTCTTTGGCACACATCATTGACTAAGATAGATTTTCAACAAGCCCCTGGAACTCGGATGATGAGAATGTAAACGCTCAGAAGAATTAAGTCCCCCCCCGGAAATAATGACTTTTCATATTCTCCTCTGCGTTCCACTCTCAAGCAATTAACCGGACCCTGGTGGCTAATTCCGTTCTGCAAAGGGGTCGGGGAATGCAACTACATAGATAGACATACACATTACAAAACTTGCCGAAGTTTTCTTACCGCCGTCCGCCGACATCCTGTTCCTCCTCGCAGCGTGTGCGTCAACAGTGTGTGTGCCACCCCCCGCGCGGCATCCAATGGCTGCTGCATGCTGGTGGACCAGCCAATCCTGGCGCTGGGGGGGGCACATTTGCTGCTCGCCCTGTCGCCCTTTGAAAACCCGGGCTGTGGCACTGGCAGCAGGCGAACAAGTACCCCCCTGGGTCCCGCTGGGGAACTTAGTGCGCATGCTTGAGACAGTAACCAACAATCCCAAGCATGCGCACAGTGCACTACGGTCTGCCTGAGTGTCACTCAAGCTGCAGGCCACCCCCCCCTCCCCCCTCCCCCCTGCACAATTCCCGGCGGTGGGCTGAGGGCGGAGGGATTGTTGCAATGTATTTAATAAAAAATGAATAGAAAGGATTGCGGCCGGCGGCCGCGATGCGGGTCCATTGTGGCTGGTAGGGCTACGCCCCTACGCCCCAATGGACGCACCGCTGCTGCTCACTAACACACACATATACACACTCATCCACCCATACAGTCCTGCACATATGCTGTCTTCAAAACACATACAAACAGTGAGTCAGTCATTGATGCATCTATGTGCTAAGTAACACCCCCACCAAACCATACAGACACTCATACTGATACAAAAAAAACCATCTAATAACCCATATACACACACATGTAGCTATTCACCAACCCATGCAGCCACTTATACACAAAGTGAAACACTGATACAAACATTTAAATATTTAAACAATACTCGCTAATATATGTATTCACTAAGATACACTTAATAAGCCAGTTAACCAATCAATTTTTATTAAAAAAAACATCCATTAAGGAACTTATTTAAACATTTATTCTTCCATCGACCTTTACATATACATATATAAAACATATTTATTTTTCAGAAAGACACACATTCACTGGATGGTGTCATCAGTGATGTCATGAGTGATGTCACTGACCATGTCATGAGTGATGTAATATGTGACGTCATCAGCAGTGCATTGCAGGCGCGCAAGTTCTAGTGAGTCCAACTAACTATAACGTGGGAATTTCAATGGTTTTATGTCAGTAAAATTTCCAGCTAACTATAACTGGTGTCAAACCTATGGTTTTTTCAGTGAATTTAATAGGTTTTTTAAATGCTAATTCCTAACTATAACTGGTGTGAAACCTATGGTTTTTTCTGTGAATTATATATATATATATATATATATATATATATATATATATATATATATATATACTAGCAGCCCGTCCCAACGTTGTCCGGGTATGAAATGCTGCCGACCAGTAGTATATTGTTTTGTAGGATTTCGTTTTGATAGCATTTCTTATCTGTTTCACAGGCCTGTCACGCGAGAAATGCGCATGCGCGGGCGGCCGCGCATGCGCATTAGTATCCAAGACGGCGGCGCAATTACGAGAGGGAGCCCCAGGGGACGCAGCGTACAAGGTAAGTGGTTTTTATTCATTTTAAAAAGGTAATTTAAGTATTTAGGGAGGGCGGGAGGGAGGCGGGTGGCGCGTAGTAGGGCTACGCGAAGTGCATAGGTGGGCGAAGTGTCTCGCCCACTTCACGTATCTTCGCGTAGCCCCACTATGCCTTCTACGCCCAGGGTTAGAGCGTAGCTTCCCAGCTCTAAAGTTCGCAATTCTAGAACTTGTGACGGGAGGTGTGTCTAAAAGTGTATGTCAGTGCTGGCCATCAATGAGAGCATTTTTCAAATGGGTGGTGAAAAAATATGAGTATGTTGCTGGAGATGGGGGCTGCCGTGCCGCCAATGTACTTACCGGGGGAGGGTAAACACCCATTATTCCGCAACTTTCTTTCCGCATACCATCACTCCGCATACCTTCATTACGAAAGTACCATGACTCTTCAATGCCATTATAACGCATGTCATTACATTTTATATGCTTTTACCATGCATACATTTACAACAAAATTAGTTGTAAATGCATGAATGCTAAAAACAAGTTTTTTTTTAATGTTTGGATAAGGTAAGTATGTGTATAGGGGTATATGTTTTGGGGTACTGAAGTATATGTTTTGGGGTGTTTGGGTATTTTAAGGGTTCAGATATAGTTTTGGGTTATGGGGTACAGGGGTAGTTTTAGGGTTTAGGGATAGGTATGGGTTTTGGGGTGCAGGGGTATTTTTAGGGTTCAGGGCTAGGTTAGGGTTTGGGTTAAAGGGGTATTTTTAGGGTTCAGGGGTAGGTTTGGGTTTGGGGTACAGGGGTATTTTAAGGGTTCAGGGCTAGGTTTGGGTTTTGGGGTACAGGGGCGTTTTAGGGTTCAAGGATAGGCTTGGGTTTTGGGGTACAGCGTTATTTTTAGGGTTCAGGGCTAGGTTTGGGTTTTGGGGTACAGGGGTATTTTTAGGGTTCAGGGGTAGGTTTGAGTTTTGGGGTACAGGGGTATTTTAAGGGTTCAGGGCTAGGTTTGGGTTTTGGGGTGCAGGGGTGTTTTAGGGTTCAGGGGTAGGTTTGGGGTTTGAGGTACAGGGGTATTTATAGGGTTCAGGGCTAGGTTTGGGTTTTGGGGTACAGGGGTATTTTTAGGGTTTAGGGATAGGTTTGGGTTTTGGGGTACAGGGTATATTTATAGGGTTAAGATGGGTTAGTCTTTAAGGTTGTTGGGGTATTTTAAGGAGTGAGGGTGGGTTATGATTATGGGGTGCAGGGGTATTTAATAGTAGTAGTAATAGCTTTATTTCGATACGGTACATATCATAAAAGCAATACAAAACATCAAGTAAAAACAGTACAAGGATACATAATGTAAAATACCGTAGGGAATCATAATAAAAGCAGTAAGACATAAGTGTGCAGGTATAAGATATCCTTCAGCATATATACACCAGTATAAGATACAGTTCAACAGGGAGCACTTTAATGGATCAACAGCTTCCTTGAGGTTCTTATGCGCCATGCCCAACCTAGAAATTTTGCCATACAACATGCAAAAAACGGGCGGGCATCTGAGCGCAATATACGTAGGGCTTCTAGGTGTGATCTTGTTCCCAGGCTCCTACACAAGGGCTTTAGCCATTTCGATCTAGGAGCTGCATAGGCATTGCACTCAAACAATAGGTGGGCGACAGACTCAACCCTTGAGACACAGAACGGGCAATACGGAACCGTTTGTAGTGGAGGGTTCCAGGAGGAAGTTAGCAGTCCTAAGGGGAGTACACCCACCCTAAATTTAAAATACAGTGATCTGTCTCCAGAGTTATGAATTAAGTCCAGATAAGGTTCCCTGTGGGGGAACTCCTTAACTAGCAGAAACTGGGCGACAGATTTGCAATGATTGGAGTTGCACATTCTCTTATTGTTTACCCATAACCAATAGGCCTTCTTTAGGAACTGTTTGGGCGGTGCTGTTTTGTTAACCCAAGCGTCTCCTAGACCCAGCTCATAGAGCAGTCGTTTGACCTCCCTAAGCCAGGATACCTTATTGCAACATGGAAGGGACAGCAGATCTTTTAGGGCGTCGGCGTAACTACACAGTTCCGGGACATTCCATATCCGGGACCAGAGTAGCAAGGGACGCAATTTTGCTTGATCACAAATTGGGCGGGTGCCTGTATCTAACAGAAGGGGGACTGTAGGAGTACTGTGGGGTAGCCTCATCAGGTCTTTATGAAAGTTGTTTTCAAGATGGGCCAGGGTATCAACTCTCTGGGTGCCCCACAGTTCTGCGCCGTACAGAGCTGCGCTTACAACCCTTGCTCTATAGATATCTAGCAATGCCCCAATTGGTTTTAAGGATGAGGCTCGTTGTTCCTTGAGCAAGGCTCCTGTGACCCTTTTATGAGTCAGAAACACCTTTTGGTGGTGTGCCTTCCAACTCATGGTATCGCAAAGACGTATTCCTAGGTAGTCAAATTCTTTGACTCTTTCAAGGGGGATAGAGTCTAAGACAGGAGGGGCAACGGATTTCTTGGGGGGGTTAAGGACAAGGAATTTGATCTTGCCTATATTTATTGCCAAACCCTTGGAGTCACAGAAAGATTTGAAGCTAGAAAGCAATTTCTGGATGCCCGCTGGTGATTTAGATATCAGGAGGGTGTCGTCTGCAAACAGGAGCGTTGGGACTTTTCTGCCCGCCAGGGTAGGTGCATCCGCAGGATGTTGCAGGAGATGCTCCACCACTCCGTTAACATAAAGAGAGAACAGAGTGGGGGCAAGCACACACCCCTGGCGGACGCCCCTGTCTACTGGGATACGAGATGTTTTTTCTCCCTGAACACCCCATCTGATCTGGGCGAAATTGTCTTCATGAAATTTTTTAAGCAAGAACAGCAAGTAGGGGGGTAGACCTAATCCATCAAGGACATTCCATAGTAGTGCCCGTGGGACCAGGTCGAAGGCAGTTTGCAAGTCTATAAAGACTAGTGGTGGTGCCCCCTCCCAGCACCACCACTTTCCAATATAGCATTAGAAGGCGGAATGTCTGCTCGATGGTGCCTGTCCCTGTTCTAAAACCTGCCTGAAAGTCGGACAGGATCTTTTCCTCATCAGCCCACTGCAAGATCCTACCCAGTACCACCTTGCCTGCAACCTTTTGGGTTGAATCCAACAAACTGATAGGGCGGTAGTTGGCTGGGTCGTCCCTGCTGCCTTTCTTGAAAATTGGCACAACTTCAGCGCCCCTCCAAGAGTCGGGAAAAGAGCCTCCCAGCAGAACCTCGTTTAAAAGTGAAGCAATTAATCTGCTCCACACTGCTGGGTAGGACTTCAGTAGGTCACCTGGGATCCCATCAGGACCTGAAGCCTTATTGGAGACGATACCCCCAATTGCCCTTTCAACTTCCTGGCTAGTGAAAGGGCCGTCGATGGTAAGGGGATTAGCTATTGGACTGGACAAAAATCCCGGACATAAAGGAGATGACCCCAGTGTAGCAGAATATAGCTTGGAGAAGTGAACAAACCAAGCGTCACCAGGAATGTTACAGGTTATTTGCTGGTCAATGGGCTTATTCCTTGCTCTCAAAAGATCCCAAAACCCCTTTGAGTCCTTCCTGCTACTTGCCTCAGTTAGCTCACACCAGAAATGATATTCATAAGCCTCCTTCGCCTCAGCCACCGTTTTTTTGTAGAATTTCCTTGCGGATCTAATAGTGGCTGGATCCCTGTCCTTTACTGCAGAAATGAGCTCCCCCTTGGCCACTCTGCATTTAGAGGAATACCATTTATCTCTAACCTTGGAGGCACTTTTAGGTACAATCCTGGCCTTGGATTGGCGAATGATAAACAGTTCACTCAATGCTGTTATGGTCTCAGTAAATAACGGTAACACTTTTATACTAGATGAACATAAAGCGTCAAGCCGGGGCTCCACCACAGACAAGATGGTCCCGGCTTGCGTCAGCCTTGCCTCGTCTGCTTTGACTTTTGCCCACTTCAGACGCCTGCCACAGTTTGACGGAGCAATTTCATGGGATGATTTCCAGATATGGACAGGCTTATCTTGCTTCTTCGTCTGCCAAGGGGAAGTGAGGGTTAGGCAAAGGGGGTTATGATCACTATCACAAGACGCAATAACCTCCATGTCTTGGTGGAGAGGCCAGAGATTATAGTTCAACATAATAAAGTCAATTCTGGAGGTGTGGCCCGTCCTGTTGTAAGTATGAGCACCCATAAGATCCGATTTTGATCGACCATTTGTTGATCTCAAGTTATGTTCCATGCAAAGTGCATTGATGTCTATCGCACTTTGCGTCCATTTTGGAATCGGGTCGAGGGTCAGGATCGGAATTCCTCTTCTTGTGTCCTCATCAAAAGACTCCAAAATATCCTCCTTTGCCAGTGGTTCAAAACAACAGTTAAAGTCGCCTGCAAGAAGAACATAAGAGTCGATCTTGCAAGCAGCTAGGTCGTTGCTTAGGCCTGTCGATGATAGACTTGATGTCCCGCTTCTAGCGCCTCTCAAATAAAGGTTGAAAACCTCTAAGGTCCTTCCCCCATGGCAGTGAATTGAGATCCTCTGGAGGGCAGGAGATTGGGTGGACCTTTGGCTCACTTTTAGACCTAGAGCAATGCTGACCCATATTAGAAGGCCGCCGGACGGGCGACCCTTAGATCCACTTTGCTGGAGAGCTGGAACAAAGTAGGTTGTAAAGCCTACTCTATGTTTTGGATCCTGAGACCAGGTTTCTTGGAGAATACAAATGTTATAGGGCTCTAAGAACACATTCCATTCTGGGTTATCAAGGTTGCGAGCAAGCCCTGCCACATTCCAGCTTACAATCTTTAGCAACGGTACATCTATGGTAGAATGACTAGGAGAGTGAATAGGTACAGATGGAACGGACACAGCCACTAAAGGTAGCCTTTCTAGGGGCTCATTTTGAGGAATTTTGAGGACCATAGTTTCCTCAGGCAGTTTGCCCATTGTTAAGGTGGCCTGGGTGGGTAACATGGATAGAATGTGGGAGGGAGCCAACTGATCTTCCCTACCTTGTGGGTGAAAATCACCTAGAGCGGTCAGGTCAACTAGATCTACACCGCTCGGAACTATCAACCCTCCCTCTGGGAGTGGACTATTTGGTGTTCTTGCTAGGCCAAGAAAGCAATCAATAACTAGGGGTTCCTTACACACGCAAGGAGATTCGCAAGGCCCATGAACTTGCAATGGCAATACTTTTCCCACTGGATGGAAACCAGGATACCTGGAGAGTCAATCTACTTCCTCTAGGCCTCCAAATCTGTTTGAAGTTGGGAAGCCGTTCCAGTGTGAATAGGAATCCACACGATTATTAGTGCGGCTTCTCCTTGATTGGTGGTGAACTAGTGACCAGTTGTCCGTTTGATTGTATATGGGGCGTGGAGGATAAAAAAAGGACAGTGGCCTAGGGATGACAGAGGACCCTTCACTACAGGGCCACGAACATATATGCTGTGCCGTGTGAGGATCGTCAAATGTTACGACTATACAATCCCCAGGATTGGTTTTCCTCGTCGGGCCCACCCAAGGGGTTCTACGCACCATCAGGACTCTACTTCTATGGCCATTGGGAATAGGTCTATTGACATTAAGCCAATGCATTATTTTATTTTTCAAGGACCAGTGATTCTCGTATTGGCCACTACTAATCTGGGGGACACCCGTCAGCACAACCACAAAGTCATTGGCCTCCGGGGGGAGGTCAATGTAACCCCCTCTAAAGTTGTTCTTTGCCGGCAGATCCTGGGTAGGCTGGTGGGCCGCTTCGCCAGGATGGAGTTTGAGGGTGGCTCCAGGTTTGGGGTTGGCAGGTGGGTGTGTGGAGGCACGTTTGGGGGCCTTGGGATTTATGATGGTTGGAATTTGATCCACAGCCACAGTCCTCGGTTTGGGGACCGGGCGTGCAGTACTTGGTATTATAGGGAGAAGTTGATGGGCTTGTGATGTGGGAGCTAAAGGTGTAGGATCAGCTACAGGGAGACCCTGGTTCTCAAGACTTCTCAGGCCGAGAGTGGCCAGAGCAATAATGCTCTTTTCCATCTCGAGTAGATTATTTTCGATCCGTGAGAGTCTGAGATCTAAAGGGGAAAGGAGTTTTTTTAGGGTTTCCCACACCAGATCTATGAATTCCCTATCATTTTTACCCAACCCATCTACCTGTAAGCCCTCAGCCTCTAAGGTGATGTTAGGTGGCTCAGCAGTTAACCCGACCCCCCCTCCCTCCAATAGGGGCTGTTTCACAGGAACCCGAACACCTTTAGTGTTAGGAGTCGAGCCTTTCGGCAATGCCAAATCTTGTGAAACCGCAATTTTCGCCTTCTTCCGAGAATAAGCGGAACGAGAGCGATGCTTCCGTTTTGGTTGGGTTACACTAGTGGCATTAAATAACACCAGGTGGGAAGATTAGGAATAGCATTCTGAGTGCAGGAGGTGGCAGGTACACTCACTTCATCTAATTTGGGTGGTTGGACGGGGGGCGGAGAAGGGGCAAGTGGGAGCGGGGTCAGATGAACCTTAGCCTGTGTGACTACACAATGGGGAATAGGAGGGCGCTCCGGAGTAACCGCAGTGGCTATGGGGCCTAGGGAGGATTTTTTGGAAGTAGCAATAACCTCCGACAATCTTCTAGCAGCTACCAACTCTAGGGATACCCGGGCTTGAAGTTTAGATATTTCTTGGTCTATAGCAAAGTTGGTGCGGGTAATGAAGTCATCCATGGGGCCACTAATTTGATGGCCACCTTTAGAGGCTTTACTCCTGGTTATCCTAGTACACATACCTTAGTAGGAAGAAGAAAGTCAATGAACAGAAAGAGTGAGATAGAGAACAAGTAGTGCTTACTTTTTAATCCTGAGTGAGATCTGATATGGAATGAAGGGCGAAAGAGGGTGGGCCAGTCCAGTCCGCTCAGTCCTCGAACGGCCTCAAACGGCCCACTCTTTGCCCACTCTTCGCCCCGAGCTGCGTCCCGCGCTGCGGGAGTTTGCGTCTGTTATATAGGGGGAGTGTTAGGCGGGGGGGGCGGGCCAGCAGGGAGAGCGGACCGTCTGCTGTTTCCCGGTCTCGCAGGGACTCCTGGTCACTGGAGTCCCTGCACGCTCGCAGCCCCGCCGAGCCTCTCACCCAGACCGCCTTGGGAAGCCTCCTCAATGCCCGCTATGAACACCTGGCCGAAGCGGCACCCGCGGAGCGGGTGCGGCGAGATGTGGAGCCGGTCTGCAGGGTCCGTTTACACAGACACACACCGTCTGTTTCCGAGTGCCTCCGTTAGTGGAAAAGAACAGATGTCCCACAGGTGGAAGGTAGAGTGTGCCTTTATTCTCCTACGATGGGCGGGGGGCGGGCCAGCAGGGAGAGCGGACCGTCTGCTGTTTCCCGGTCTCGCGGGACTCCTGGTCACTGGAGTCCCTGCACGCTCGCCGCCCCGCCGAGCCTCTCACCCAGACCGCCTTGGGAAGCCTCCTCAATGCCCGCTATGCACACCTGGCCGAAGCGGCACCCGCGGAGCGGGTGCGGCGAGATGTGGAGCCGGTCTGCAGGGTCCGTTTACACAGACACACACCGTCTGTTTCCGAGTGCCTCCGTTAGTGGAAAAGAACAGATGTCCCACAGGTGGAAGGTAGAGTGTGCCTTTATTCTCCTACGATGGGCGGGGGGCGGGCCAGCAGGGAGAGCGGACCGTCTGCTGTTTCCCGGTCTCGCGGGACTCCTGGTCACTGGAGTCCCTGCACGCTCGCAGCCCCGCCGAGCCTCTCACCCAGACCGCCTTGGGAAGCCTCCTCAATGCCCGCTATGCACACCTGGCCGAAGCGGCACCCGCGGAGCGGGTGCGGCGAGATGTGGAGCCGGTCTGCAGGGTCCGTTTACACAGACACACACCGTCTGTTTCCGAGTGCCTCCGTTAGTGGAAAAGAACAGATGTCCCACAGGTGGAAGGTAGAGTGTGCCTTTATTCTCCTACGATGGGCGGGGGGCGGGCCAGCAGGGAGAGCGGACCGTCTGCTGTTTCCCGGTCTCGCAGGGACTCCTGGTCACTGGAGTCCCTGCACGCTCGCAGCCCCGCCGAGCCTCTCACCCAGACCGCCTTGGGAAGCCTCCTCAATGCCCGCTATGAACACCTGGCCGAAGCGGCACCCGCGGAGCGGGTGCGGCGAGATGTGGAGCCGGTCTGCAGGGTCCGTTTACACAGACACACACCGTCTGTTTCTGAGTGCCTCCGTTAGTGGAAAAGAACAGATTTTTAAAGGGAGCAGGGTGGGATTAGCACACGATATGAGACATGGCATGAAGGGCCGAACGTACCACACGCCCCCAACGTTTGTCACGCCCCCCAGCACACGCCCACAGCACAACACAGACACGCCCACAAGGGCCTACTTTGCTGGCACGGTTCTTTTACCTTTTAAATGTATATGGTGGGCGTCTGCATAGCCTATGTCCTTCTGCTGCAACTGCCCTTTCCAACATGTATTGGGTGTTGTGATTGGTGCTGTGGTTCCTGAGATTACCTGCCTCAAAGGTTTGGGCTCTCTCTTTACTATATTAGTATATGGATATATACATATATATATATATATATATATATATATATATATCAGCAGCAGCTCGCAACCTTTACTTTGCTTTACAGCGCGAAATCACGGGCGCAGACCAACTTAAGTGCCAGCATTATTTTATTTCCTCACAACGTAAAGACGCGTTTCGGTCGTCCAAGCAGCCTTGATCACCTGACAATGCGCTTTTGTTGACCCCTATTTAAAGTGCTCATGCATCTCATCACTGGTCGTACAAAGAAGAAATACTTTGTCAGTATAAATACAATTTGTAGACAAACATCTTTACATATAAATGGGGAATTTCATTTAAATGACTGCATAAATGCATACAAGACATTAAAAAACCAAACCTTCCCATTTTATAAAATATTTGTCATTCAACAAAGAATTGCTGCATAAATGCGTTCAATGATATTCTGATGAAACAGATTGATGCCTACCATAGTTATTTTCTACTTAGTGCACACCACAAATGATGAAAAATAATAATATAAACTACCCAAAAAGAATTCCTCATTATCATTAAGAACTTATTTTCTAAAGTCACTTTGTAATTTATATATTTACATAATACATGATTATCGCAATACATTGCACATACCTCTATTGCTAGTTCCATCCAATAGGCCACTCTTTAAGAGTTTTATTCAGTTCATGATTCATTAATTAAAGGGCAGTTGCGCTACAGTACTGTAATTGTAAAGTGACATGTGCCTTACTGCTGAAGTATTAAAGTGACACGTGCATATACAGTACAAACAATAAAGTGACTAATGCCTGTGCAATCCTAACAACGAAGAAGATATTTTTTCCCCAAAACAGATTTCTCCTAGAATTAATAAGCTTCACATGTTTTGATGTTATAACACAGGGTGTCCTATAATTACATTGAGAATATGTATAAATAACGACCAGTATTTTAAGACCAATAAAAACAGGCATCACCCAGCGACAAGCTTAAAACAACCGATAAAAAGACACATAGATAAAAACTACCCATAATGTCTTAAAACCAATCATCCAAATCAATGCCCTAGGGACACCTATTCATAGAGTGCTCTCTTCAATTTCTTTTAGTGGTCCAACAGGAACTCCTATCATAACAAATGCAGTAACTACAATAAACTGTGACATATTTAAAGTGCAATTTTCAAAGACCGACTTTCACAACACCTATACCAAGGGGTGTTGAATTCCCCTCCCTTTTCATAAAAATGTGTGAAGGTCCTCCGTTGCGTTAAGACCACCCGGCCACTTAGAGTCGAATTCTAATATGTAGCTAGTCTCCAATCTCCAAAGACTAGCTAGCTATATATATATACTAGCAGCCCGCCCCAGCGTTGCCTGGGGTAGAAGGGGGCTGGGGGCTGCAGTTCAGGTTTGCGTGCTCTTCCGCCCAGGCCCCCGCCCGCCACAACATTGTCTGTGTCCCGGACAATGTTGTGGCGGGCGGGGGCCGGGGCGGGAGAGCACGCAAACCTGAAATGCTGGCTTCCCCTACCCCTGCCTGCCCTGACATTCCCCAGCAGCCCGTGCCCCGCCCGCCCCGACCCTGGCTGCCCTGGATTCTTACCTTGCCTCTGCTGCTCACACCGCCGGTCCATATTTCTCCGCTCCGCCGCTCTGCCACTCCCCACCTGTCCGCCGCCGCTCCTCCCCGCGACATATCCGCCTCTCCGCTCCGCCGCTGGCCTCACTTCACCGCTCCTCCCCTGCGCGCCATGTGCGCCGCTCCTGGGACGCTGCTCCTCCCCTGCTCCTGACGTGACGACGCACAGTCGCGGCCGGCGCTACTTTGGGGGAACTACTTTTTGTAAAAATGTAACTTTTTATATAACGTTTATTTTTAAAATTTTTAAAGCCTATGACCATCTACACACCCTGCCGATTTCAACGGTGTATCGGGTGTGTAGATTGGCGCTGTGGTTCCCGAGTTTACCTTGCCTAAAGGTGCAAGTTCTCTCTTTATAATAGTAGTATAGATATAGATTTGTAAATAGTTCAAATATATACTTATGTATGCCAACTGCCCCCAAGCCTCCAGCATACAGCGTGGACAACACGCTACAGCTTGGCCTTCTAATAGTGCACGTAACAGCGCTCCAGCTTGACAGCTGAGGAGATATAAATGTGTGACTTTGCATTTCAGTGCGGTGAGGAGGACTAACAGGGCCGGACTGGCCATTGTGGGCACCGGGCAATCCCCTGGTGCGCCGCAAGGGTGGGGGCCTGTTTTGGGTCCCTGGGGGCCGTTTTTGTCACAGGGCCGTTTTTGCAAAATCGGCCCTGTAACAAAATCAGCCGAAAACCGGCCCGGCAAAGAGCTCAGTCACACCCCCAATGCCCCCTCCGGGGGGGGGGGGGGGAGGAGGGGGGCGAGCACTTTGGCGGGCCGGTTTTCGTTCCCAGTCCGGCCCTGAGGACTACCAAACTGAAATACGTTAGTCTAACATCTGATGTGTGGTTCCTGGCTGGGCTGATCCAGATACGTGTAGGGATTGCTGAGTCCCACTAGAAGGTGCGGCCAGTATTCACGTATTTTCGGTTACCTTGTGACTGGGGTCATTGTCTGATTGTTGATTGAACCCAAATGCGACTGTGTGCTAAGGTGAAAACTGATGCGGCTACAAAAAGCACAGCAAAGATGTATTAAAAATGTTAAATATTTCTAAAAATCCTAACATGGCAGCTTCTTTCATGTACCACCTTTGCACAATGCAGGTCATTAAGGCTCAAAGTAGCTCCTTTAGAGAGCTGGGCTTCTGTAATGAAAAGGTAACTTAATTGCATTGTATGAATTAAACTGTGATTTTATTGTGAGGATGCACAGCTGAGCTTGCATTAAACAATGCCCACAAAGTGTAAATGAATTATTAGTGCTAGCACTGGCAGAAGACACAGCAGCATTAATGCTCCCTGCTGTTTTTAATATCTTAGCACCCGCTGTGGATGAATCACTCTAAGGGTGGAAAGAAATTTGTATATCAGAGTTTTGTAAAGTGCTGGCATATTGCCTTGTGGCTCTGTTGGAAACTTAGGGAAGTTATTTTGCAAAGAGATAGCCCCTAACACTGAGTGGATTTGGAATTGTGCTCCGTAGAACCACCCGGGGTAATTATTTTACCCCCTCACACATCCCACCCGTGGTTTTGCCACCTGATTCAAACTTCCACATGTTTGGTTGGGATTAACATATGGTTTCACATTTACTAAACAGTGAAACTACATATTGACTCATTTCAGAAGTTTTTCCCTTGCAAATTCTTGCAGATTATGCCTAGAGAAATTTGTGCAGGAAAAAATTTCTGGGACAAATTGATAAATCTTTACCAGCCGGTGTAATGGTCATTTGGTTACTACAGTCCAAGCCGGCTACAGTAACAACATGTGCCACAATACCACTGCCGGCAGCATCTGTAATACCTTTCTAAGGTCCTCATTATGAGTGGCTTTTGAACCCTGATGTTGAATGGAACCCTTGTGCAGTGTCTCGGTCATGATAGTTCAGCAGCCGGGCTATGATCAGACGAGGAGGGGTACCAGGTGCAGATCTCGGTGCCATGGCTCTGTGTGCGAGCTCGATTGCAAATGTAGAAGAAAAGGCATTCCTGCCAAACAAATCCGTTAATAGCTGCTCCACATAGCCAGCCATGGTGCCCATATTGGTTGTTTCAGCCACTCCGGCTATGCAATTATTATTACGTTATTACGTTGCGATCTCACCTCCAAATCCTCCGCCTTGGAAGCAACTGCCTTGAAGATCAGTTTGGTGCGCTCCAATCTCTTGACAATGGTAGGTTGGGTATCCTCCAGGTCTGATATGCATTGTTCAGTAGCCTCTATGCGCAATTTGTGATGTTTGATGCAGCTATGCATATCATCCGGTCGGACTCCCAAAGCATCAAACCATGCATCAATGGCTTTGAAGCCAGTTCGTAATTCCGCGATGATTCCATCGGGAGGTAAAGACTCCAATTCGGAGGAGCCAGGTGGGTCTCCACGCGGCGGATCGTCGCTGTCTTCGCATCGAGGTAACTTGGCGGCCTCGAACGAGAGCAGGCGCTGTCTAGGGTCACCGTCCCCCATGGCGATATAAAAGATTAGCACGTCCCAAAGAGCCGGGAATAGGCGGGTGTGCCGTAGGCACAGCTGAGTGAAATATGGGGCTGGACAGGGCCAGTAATATCACACTGCCCATTCAACAGCACTCATGCAGCGACCAAGTCACCAGGCCGCAGCAAGCACGCGCATTGGAATGAGGGTGCCACAGATCCATTGAAGGCATTATAAACGGTGTCACTCCTTTAGGGCCCTAACCCTCTGAGGTCTTTGATCTGCAACTCAGTGCAAAGAATTGTCAGGACAGCGTTTGATATGTGTTGCATGCTGATGGTCAGTCTTAGAGGCGAAGTCCTGCACCTGCTAAAACGCAGAGGCATCTCACCATTATGGGTACCTCAGCTGTCTTCTTCGCAGGAAAGCAACCGGCCCTCATTGGGCAAGTGTGGGAATGCAGAGAGACCAGAAACATGTAGAGAAACACTCCCTGCTACAGCCCTCTTGGCAGCCAGCACTCCCAGACTTGGAGAACAGCAAGTGCTCACCTCTGACAGCAGTCCATCTGCCACCGTGAGCTTGATTTGTGGTGCGGCCGCTCAGCGTGACCGATACCCCACCAGCAGGCTCACCCGCGGCCCCTGATGCCACGGGGCCTCCGAGGACCAGGCTAGGTCTTCGGGGGTAAGGGCCACTACAGTGTGTACCGCACAGCCATGCAGCCCAGGGTGCTCTGCGACCCTGATAGCATGCCAGGCCTCCGTCTTCACGGTCACTGAGCAAGGAGAGCGGTGCTGGGGGGCCGATTGAATGTGGTGGCTGCGGAGCTTTAATGTCGAACAACCATCTTGGTGCTCAGCTCGGCCATGCCCACCTCTGTAACATAACTATAACGTCACTTTAACCTTTGTTTTTGTCAGTGAGTTTCTACGGTTTTTTTACAAAAAAGTCAAGATCGAATTTTCATAGCTAACAGTAACATCTCTGTAACCTTTCTTTTGTCAGTAAACTTCTGGGGTAATTGTTTTCTTGTTTGAACTGAGGATGTTTCCTCATAGCCACAAATAACTGAGAAATTGTTGCAGTTTTTAATAAAATGTTAGAGTTTTATAGAGTCTTTGAACCGCAGTCCCTAAAAATGGTACTGCAGTACCTGTGACTTACAGTAAAAGCACATCTGATTGGTTGAAACCGTTGCATTGATGCATTGTGAACAAGTTACCACCTCATTACCCTTATTAGGGATTTGCACTTGGGTGTGTCAATATTCTGCACTGTGCACTGAGCCATTTTTCTGGAAGTCTTCTTTTTCGGGGATATATTAAAAAAAACATGGCATGAGAATTAAAGGAGGGACGACAGCAAGACCGTCAGGAGCAAGAGCCATGCCAGCATCTTCTTTACACTTTCGGGTGGAGCAAAGAAAGTGTCGGCTAAAGTGGCCATGTGTAATCTGTGCCACAAGCACCTTGGGTATGATGAAGCACAGTCGCTAACTCATTACTGCCAAAAGGAGATGGGAAGAGACCGAAGCAGCTTCATCTGTGCAATCCAAAGATTCCATACCACCACAAGCCCTAAAAACAGATGGAAGTCATCCCTTTGTACTCTCATATTGGGTTGTACTTTACCAAAAGCTGTAACGTTATTTCTACTAGAGAGAAAAGTCCTGGACCTTGAAGCAAGCTGGTGGCAGCCAAGCAAATGCACTACAAGAACAATTTTTGGGGGGCCAAGTTTCAGATGCCCTGGTATTTTTACTTTAGTTGAACCTCACATAAAAAAAAATCTCCGCAAATATAAACTGTTTAAAATGTTCCCTAAAATGTTCTTTTTAGAACCACCTTTCTTGGTAACAAAATAGAAGAAAAATGATGTTTCTTTTGTTTGTCATGTTTGTATCTAATTGTTAAGGGATGTTTAGCAGTGTGGAGTGGGACATGGGCATAGGGCCTGGCCAGTGGCAGTGCACCGCTCCAAACCATCCAGGGACAGCCAACTCCCGCTGAATATGGCCTTCAGCTTTACACAGTGATGGTTAGCCAATGGGTCTGGCCTGTGGACAGGCCCTGCACCCATGCCCTGCACCCAACCCACTGCTGGACTCCCAATCCTTGCTACCCTTTGGCTAAGTCCTCAAGCCTTGTAATGGCAGCGTGTTCTATGTTGCAGCTAGCCAATCAGGTCATTAGTTCTTTGGGACCAGGGCCAGTCTTGAGGGGGACCAATTGTTCGATCCGAGGAAACGCTTCTTTGGTCAATCAGAAGCTACTATTTTTTTTAAAAAAATGATACTGTGGAATTCTCGCTGGACTAACCGTCCAGATGTACCTAACTTTTATGAGGGTTAAACTTTTCCTACGCAACCGGAGCCCCTATATCAATGCTAATTTCTCAAAAACTGCTGAACAAATTTACACCAAATCACAAAAAGCATGCTTTCTGACAACATTTCCGACTTTTTGCCAAATTTTTTGTAATTCCTTTCATCTATTTTTTCTTTATCAGAGAAAAAAGTTTCCAATGGGAATTACCATGGGAAATCACGCCACACCCTCTTCTTCTTGCTCCCCCAAACCCTCCATGACAGATCAGCGTGAAACTTTGCATTCATTCAATGCACTTCTTGGGAGAACATTTTCTGCGAATTCGTCAAATCTTCCAAAGTTATTGCGAAAACAAGAAATGCTCTTTCTATGGAATCTGTGACTACGCAGTAGCGACACGCTGTGCAATATATCTGTTTGCCAGAAGAAAGGTGCCGACCTGTGCCTGGTTTAACACAAAGGCCCATGCAAAATCATGCAACCCCTGCGTGCGTGTTCATGTGTGTTCCCTGCGCAGTCAGGACAGGCGCACTCAATGTGCCTGTGCAATAATTGGTTTGTTCACCTCCATTTCCGCATTTTCTATCACCGACCGACCCAATCATCAGATTATGTGCACGCCCCCGTTTTTGATTAGTGCAGAGAATGAGCAGATCCACATTACATTGTCATCAATTATTCTACATTTTATGCAGTTGTGCCTCAGAAGAAACGACATTTGTGCGAACGGAGACACACATATGCCCATGTTGTTCATTATCCCTTTCCTGAGCCTGAGGGAATACACAAGAATACGGACACATCTATTCCACCCACATGAAAGATGTGCTTACAATGAACAAGCAGAAACGTTTAAAGGCATTGAGAAGGTGGGCTCTGGCCCAGAGCACCGTCTTTCAAAGGGGCCCTCAATAGCTGAACTGGACAGCAGCCATCACTTGTTATTGTTTTGCAAGTCAGTCATACCTTGACCCACTAACACGTGTAAAGTGAGCACGAGTTCATAGTGACTTCAGGGCAGGCAGAGTCTGATTGGGTAGGCTAGCATTAGCTATGCATGCCCAGCTCACATGCGCATGCCTTTCATTCAGCCCTCAAAGCCAACTGAAGGTGGCACATGTGCTCATGCTCTCAGTACCACTGTGTCAGTCCACCAGGGATCTCCCCAGTACCATACATTTGTAGCCTTGTATGCAGTAAATGAAGGTATAGCCAAAACAAACGAGGCAGTATATTTGAAACAGGTGGGTGGGTGTGTCACCCACCTGTTTGTTGTTCTTGAGCTGCACACTGGTTTGGAGCTGCCAAAGAGGGAGCTGCAGTTGACCCAGGGTGTGCTCCAATCCTGGCAGTGCACACTGGCCTTGTGTCGTCAGGGGCTGCTAAGCATCTCTCCTTGACCCGATCTGTCGATGCTGGGAGTCCCTGGTGGTGGGCCGTGGGGGGGAGGGGGGGGGTACTACTACGCTGGGCAGCAAGCACAGTTGCTGTGCTGCGTTGCGTGGAAGGGAGATGGCACAAACATACTGCATCAACTCCGAGATGGCACATCTCTGCTCCCTCCAGTGCTGGTGCCCTGTGTGAAGCCCACCCCCAATGCAGGCACACTTGCACATGGTGCTAGGGGGCTGAGTTACAGGATTGCTTTGTGCAGGAAGGGATACCTTCTTGTACAAAAACAACCCTGATGGGGCATGTTCTTCTTTCTATACATGCTGCACAATGCAACACGTATGGACAGAGGATGTGATGAGGAGAAATACCAATATGTGTCCTTGTTACGCCTGCTTCAGGGAGGCGTAGCTTTTGGATGCATGCCCAGCTTTACTAGCTTTAGTAAATCAAGGAATTTTGCAAAAACACATGGGTGGATACATGGGAATGCCCATGCTCCACCCCTGGAACACCATCGCAGCGTTACTTTGTATTTACTAAACCACGCAAAGCCAAGCAAAGTGGCTTTGCATGGCTTAGTAAATACCAAAAATAATTTTGCGCCGGGGCTGGAACACAAAAGTGACACAACTCCGACAAAAAATCTTAGTAAAGAACAAAATTACCAGCGCACATCACTTAGTCACTTTTATCCTTGTGCAATACACAATTTTGTCCAATGCGTATTCTTGCAAGCACACTCCTTTTCAATCCAAGGGAGTCGCATTGTGTAGAAAAATGTGGTTTTTATTTCTTTTTTTTAAAATGAAGTGCTTCACAGCAGACGCGTGTTTCGCCCTTTGAGGGCTTCCTCAAGGCCAGTATCCAATGTATTCCGCACTAACAAATTTCGACTTTGAGCTTACCACTCTGAGTGACTCTTCTTATCAATGTCACCTAGAGTACATTCAAAACCTTCTCAGCACAGGTCAATATCCACAATAATCTTCGTGTTTTACAGTCCAGGAGCCATGATAAGTTCCATCGAGAACGCCATTACTCTCAGCACCTCTCCATATCCAGTTTTCCGTCTAGAGTATTGGTGTTTGCGATGGAACTTATCATGGCTCCTGGACTGTAAAACACGAAGATTATTGTGGAATATTGTTGAAAAGGAGTGTGCTTGCAAGAATACGCATTGGACAAAATTGTGTATTGCACAAGGATAAAAGTGACTCTAAGCGATGTGCGCTGGTGTTTTTGTTCTTTGTTGATGTGGCAATCTGCTACGCTTTTGATGGGCAGATGGTCACTCTTTAATGCTTGAGGTGGATAAGCATTTTACAACAAAGTTGCACTCAATGTTTAAAATTCAAATTGTATAAACTGGTGGATCTTTTTTTGCAAAGGAAAGAGACATATTTTGATGGGCAGATCTGGTTAGGATATCCGCCCTCTTGTGATGTTCATATAAAATCTTAGTAAATCTGCTCCCTGGTGTTTTCACCCTTGCACTGTTCTCTCTGAACTCCCCTTGGTATGCAAGGAGTCCGAGCCTGCTGGTCTTTAAAGACCCATCAAGAACAGGTCAACTCTTCATTGCTCCTCTTCCGGCTTATCTGCAGCAAACTCTGCATAGGCGACCAGGGCCACCTGGAGGGCAGGAGCTAACTAGTCTGCAGGAATCTTACAAAGTGAGAGGGAGAGGTGGCAGGCGGGTTCAGGACCACTTTAGAGAAGTCAATGGCGCCCACTGACCTGGGCTCCCCGCAAGGACCCTATGATGGTCTTGGGGGTGGATCAAGGACCAGATCTTGCTGCCCTCCCAACATGGAAGATCAGTGACGGGGTGCCAGAAGCAGGGGGGCACCCGTTCCAGCCACAAAACATTGTCTATGCCCCATGTGTTTGGTACTCTCCTCATCTTGTTTTCTATAATCAATGTTTAGTTATTTTAATAAGGGGATATAAATTTGCAATATTGTAGGTAACTTCACCTAAAACTAGAAGTGCCCCTGATGTGGTGAGAGCCACCAGGTCAAATAGTGGTACCAAGAATGCACTCGGATAATCTTGTCCTAACTCAGTGCATGTTGACTCCCAGCCCTTCCGCTCTTTGAATCTGCTGTCTCTTTACCACTTCCTCCCTTCTGTTCCAGGCATGGTTCTCTCTGCCTGCCCTCTTTCCTTTCCTTATTCTTCACTCCTCCGCCTTAATGCTGCTCATCCCCAGTTTTTACTGTTTTTCACACACATGCTGTCCAGGTATTTTGCAAGATATGGGAGACTGCATGCATTTGTGCTTGCTGCAGGCAACATTTGCGGTAAAATGAGGGAGGTCAAAAGTAAATACCGGCCCACAAGACCATAAAACATTCCCACAAACAGCCAAACAAAAACAGCCCTCACACTGACCCATCAGACCAGCCCTTCTGGCGCTTTTAGACTATCCTATAGGCCAGTGCCAAAGAATACGCCGAGTTTGTGTCACAAAACAGGACTAAAGTAAAGAAGGTGATGCAAAGTAGTGCTATGCACTACTTTGTGTCAAGGACGCGTCCTTTGGGGGGTTCCTGGCCATTCCAATGCAACCACCCATGATTTTTGATGCAGAGCTTTATCTACTAAAACAACATGGGCAGAGCTTTGCTCCAAACATCATATACATCCTTGAGGCAGGTGTAACTTTTTATAAAAGTTTGCTTTTCTCTAAACTTTGCATGTGAGCTCTAATGTACAGCATACACACAAAGTGGGTTATGTTTTAAACTATGCGTAAGCATAGTATTTTGGACTACAAGGATATCCTTCCAGTTCAAAACCAATGCTAGACAGAACACACACCACACCCCTCCACCCTACTCAACCCCACCTCTTAGTAGATATGACGCTGTTCTGCTCTTCCTTTCACACACCACAGTGCAGCAACTTTGATTAGTGCAGTGCGTTACATGAAAAATGCACTTATTTGGCCATTATCTTTTCCAAGGGGCTGTTTTAAGTGACGTGTTGTTGTTTTTTGTCATTTCCTGCCATCTTATGGTCAGGTTAAAGGTCAAATCAAAGTAAAGGTCATGTGTTGTCATTTCCTCTGAGATCATCATTAAGGAAATTTACAAGTTAGAAAACTCCTACCTCCTTTGTTCAAAGATTGTTTGCAAAATGTAAATCTAGCCTCATACGGATCTGCTCACCTCCACTTCCATGCAAATCTGTTCTGTGTGCTGTTTGTGGCTCAAGGCAGTCGAAGAGAAGCCAGCTTCTAGCGTTTTGTTTTTGAGGAAAATGTTTGGCCTGGGTCTCCCAAAATCCTTAAGATGTCACTGTAAACACTGTATAGATGCATAGAGATCAGTTCTGCACCTGCATAGGGGCATATTTACTGACATTTCTTGCAATGCAGGCCAGCAAGCAAAGTGGCAGGGCTGCATGAAAGGAAGACAGCAGAATGCACGGTAAGATATGGCGCCTCTCTGTTGTCTCCTAGCGCTGTCTGTGAGGCACCCTTGCACCCAGGCGGAAGACTGCCTGTGTTGTAGGCAGCATTGTTTGTGTGCAGGAAGGGCCACCTTCCTGCACAAATACAATCCTTAGGAGGAAACACAATAACAATTCTTAGAAGAAATTTCCTTTCTATGTGTGTTGCAGAATGAAGCATACAGAGAAAAGGGAAGTAACAAGGAAACGAGGAGAAATAAAGATTGTTGTCGTGGTTACGCCTGCTTCAGGGAGGCGTAGCCTTTTGGAATAATCCCAGGTTTACTGACCTCAGTAAATTCTGGGATTTTCTCACAATCCGTAGGTGGATGCAAAGGAAGGCCCATGCTCCACTCATGGAATGCCGCCTCGTTGCAACGAAACACAAGGCAGTTCTATGTGCTGCCTTGCCTTAGATTTTGTTTATTAAAGCATGCAATGCTACACAAGGTGGCCTTGCATGGCTTAGTAAATGTCACAAAGGATTTTGCAGTTTGGTTCCGCCATAAAAGTGATGCAACTCAAAACCTTAGTAAATCTGAGCAACCGAACAGAGAGGCAACCGCCACCCTGTGTTACAGTGTAAAGCCCATATTACAGGGTGCAAAAGACACACAGAGGATGCAAGGAATGCAGAGCAAATCAAACATTCACCCCCAATCAAGAGATCTGGGTTAAATCCGTTGTTCTTTTGCTCACCATACCACCCCAGTTTAGACCCAGCCATATGCAAATCAGTCTTAACCTTGTGCCTCACAGGAACAGTCCAGCCCAAACTGCCAAGCCAGGTTCTCACAGGAGCAGAAACAAGCATCCTGCGACCAGTTTCGGGGCATCACTCCATATCAGCCAGGCTAACTTGAACCCAGTGGCACAGTCAGCCCAGGTCCCATGTCTGGGCATACCTGGCGCACTTAGGGCGAGAAAGCAAAAGACACACAGATGATGGACGGAATGCAGAGCAAATCAAACATTCACCCCCAGTCAAGAGATCTGGGTTAAATCCATTGTTCTTTTGCTTACCATGCCACCCCAGTTTAGACCCAGCCATATGCAAATGAGTCTTGCCCCTGGGCCTCATGGGAACAGCCCAGCCCAAACTGCCTAGCCAGGTCCTCACTGGACCGCAAACAAGCAACCTGGGACAGGTTTCGGGCCATCACCCCTCATCAACCAGGCTAGCTTGAATTCAGTGGCACAGTGAGCCCAGGACCCACGTCTGGGCATACCGGCGCACTTAGGGAGAGACAGAAAAAGACACTCAGATAATGGACGGAATGTAGAGCAAATCAAACATTCACCCCCCTAGTCAAGAGATCTGGGCTAAATCCATCATTTTTTTGCTCACCATGCCACCCCAGTTTAGACCCAGCCATATGCAAATCAGTCTAGACCGTGTGCCTCGTGCAACAGTCCAGCCCGAACTGCCAAGGATGCTTGTTTCTGATCCAGGAAGGACCTGGCCTTGCAGTTCAGGCTGGACTGTTTCCACGGGGAACAGGGTCAAGACTGATTTGCATATGGCTGGGTCCAAACTGGAATGGCGTGGCGTGGAAAAATAACAATGGATTTAATCCAGATCTGTGACTGGGGTGAATGTTAGACTAATTCAGTATTCCGTCCATCAAATGCTCTTTTTGCAATTGTCACCCTAAGTGGGAAGGATATGCCCAGACGTGGATCCTGTTCTCTCTACGCCACCATATTCAAGCTAGCCTGGCTGATGAAAGGTGTTACCCCGAAACCGGTCCCAGGATGCTGGTTTCTGGTACAGGGAGGACCTGGCCTGGCAGTTCAGGCTAGACTGTTCCCATGGGGAACAGGGTCAGGACTGATTTGCATATGGCTGGGTCTAAACTGGAATGTTGTGGCGTGCGAAAAAACAGATGGATTTAACCCAGATCTGCGGCTGAGTGTGAATGTTAGATTAATTCAGCATTCCGTCCATTATCTGTTCTTTTTGCAATTGTCGCCCTAAGTGGGAAGGGTATGCCAAAACGTGGATCCTGTGCTCGCTAGGCCACCAGATTCCAGTTAGCCTGGCTGATGAGGGGTGTTACCCCGAAACCAGTCCCTGGATGCTTGTTTCTGGCCCAGGGAGGACCTCGCCTGGCAGTTCAGGCTGGACTGTTCCCATGGGGAACAGGGTCAAGACTGATTTGCATATGGCTGGGTCTAAACTGGAATGGCATGGCATGCAAAAAAAACCGAAACCAGTCCCAGGATGCTTGTTTCTGGCCCAGGGAGGACCTGGCCTGGCAGTTCAGGCTGGACTGTTCCCATGGGGAACAGGGCAGGGTGGGGGGCGTGGCTAAGCACGCAATGGCGGAGGACGTGCTCGGGTAGAGCTCTGTGAAAAGCTCCCCTTCCCCGAGCCAATTATCCGCCAAATTGCATCGAGGCCGCCAGAAATTGCAGGCGGACACCCGCGGAGACCATCCCGACGGACTGGCCGACTTTTGTCCCGAGGCTCCGTCGGGCCGGACCCCGGCCTGCCCTACGGCCCTCCTGCGGACCTGGAGGCCACCTGGCCAGCAGTGCAGCCAAGAGAGACCCCGGCTTCGGCCCAGCGTGAAGGCCCCGGCCCGCACTCCTCGAGGGCCGCCGGCGGACTGCCGGCACACCAGCAGTGACCACCCTCGTCACCACTGCCCCGGCCGGCGAACCACGGCAGCCCAGCATCCACGCTGCAGCGCGGCTTGACCCGGTGAGGAGGGGGGAGTCGGGAGGTCCCCGGGACGCCGCACGCCGCCAGGCGCTACCCGGAGAGACACAGGCTCACGGACTGACACGGAAGGACCGGGGCGGAGAGGCCGCCCACAATCCGCCACCGCGCCCGGCCCACGCACCCTGGGGGCCGCCAGCAACCCACTACCGCCCAGACGAAATCCCAACACCCAACACTCCAGCCACGAGCCCGGTAACGCTGCCTCCGAAGCGCCGGAGAGGGCTGTGGAGCGCATATCGTGAGTCACGCGGAGGGGCTGGGGCGGAGAGGCCACACTCAACTCGCCGCCACGGATCGGTGGCGGGCGGCACAGCGGACACCCCCCCCCCCGCAGTGGAGGCACACGCAGGGACATTTGCAGACTCCCCCCCCCTCCGCACAGGCACACGTGCGGGGAGGAAGGAGGGACCGGCCTCACGCGAGACACCCGGACCCTTGAGACACCCGCTACACCGGGGCCTGCGTGGCGGAGCTGGGCCACGGAGGAGCGAAGACGCATCGGACCCCCCACCCCCCCCCTGCGAGGGCGCCGGCCGCGGTCGGGAGAGGACCCCAGACCACCGTACCACCAACTCGGGCCGGGGGTGACCCCAGAGGTGCCACCAGAGAAGCGGGGACAATAAATCTACTGGTCGTCCACCACGGCACATGTCAGGAGGGGTGCGGACCCGCACCGGGACTGGTGGGGCCCTGCAGAAGGGGAAAACGAACAAACAGCTCGACAAAATGGCTGCCGAGCAGCTGGCCACGAGGCTAGACAGCGTGCTGGCGGCCGTCGAGCGGATGGAACAATCGCTCCAGCAGACCAGGACCTCCCTAGAGTCCAAGATAGACGGCGTGGCCGTGGACCTGACCCTCCTGAGAGACGACCACAGGAAGCTGTCCGACCGAACCAAGGTCCTGGAAGGCGCAATGAAGGAGATAGAGCCCAAAGTCACCCAAACGGACAGGCACGTGCAGGACCTCCTGAACAGAGTAGAGTTCCTGGAAGACAGGGCCGAAGATGCGGAAGGGAGGGCGAGACGCAACAACATCAGGCTAGTGGGTGTCCCGGAAAAATGGGAAGGGAACCACCCGGCACAACATGTAGAAGACTGGCTGCGGACCCTGTTGCCTGAAGGCACGCTCTCGCCCCACTTTGTCGTGGAACGAGCACACCGAGTGCCGACCAGACCCTACACGACCGGCGCCAACCCAAGGCCACTGCTCTTCAGGATACTGAATTACAGGGACCGTGACACAGTGCTGCGGGAAGCCAGGAAGATGGGTGAAATCCGCATAGACAATGCGGCGATCATGTTTTTCCCCGACTACACCATCCAGGTGCAACGCCAGAGACATGACTTCCTGGAAGTTAAGAGGAGGTTGCGCACTGCAGGCCTCAAATACTCCCTGCTCTTCCCCGCAAAGCTGAGAGTGGTGGCAGGGGACAACACGTACTTCTTCGGGACCCCCGGGGAAGTCAGCGAGTGGCTAGACGGAGGCACGGACGCGGCACCCAAGAACCATCGTGGGGGCGAGACAAGGCCCAGACGACGCGGCCCACGACACCGCCGGAGGCACGGCACACAACAGTCCCAACGGGCAGAGGGAGGGTCGCGACACTCTCCCCCGTTGGATCAGATGCTCCAGGAACAACGCGACGCGATGCGGAAAGTTTCCCAACTCAGCAACCCACCCTCCCAGGAATCGCACCCCGAGGACGGCCAACAGACGGCGCCCAGCGACGACGACGAAGCCATCTACGGGATCCCGAACTCTCAGATCTCCGTGGAACTGCCGGTGGTCACACCGCAAACCTCAGACCTGGTCCACTAACTCCACAGAACAGTCTGGAACGTGACCGTCCAGGCGAAGGGGATGCGACAATGGCCGACGGGATGCTGAGGCGCGGCCAGCGCCAGGTGCAACCAGGAGTGCGCTCCGCTCCCCCCCCCTGCCTGCCGAATGGACAGCGGACCACGGACACAGTGAGTACTGCCCACGTGGCGTTGGAGGCTGAAGGGACTGGTGATGGTGGGGTTGCCCCTTGACCCATACTCATCCTTGACCATCTGCAGATGCAGCCTGGGGGGGGGGTACCCTCCCTGACTGGGGCCGAGAGCTCGAGCAGGACTGCGACCCTTCGCCCCAAAAGGACGGGGTCCACACAGGCGGGCCCCCATGGGACCAGAGCCACGTAGTGTGCCAGTGAACAGCCGGTGGCCAGCGAATGGCCTGCACCCTGAGGCTCGGGGATGGAACTGGAACCCCTTTAACTGACTTAACTTCCTCTTAGCCTCAATCGTGCTTATGCGCACTGCCCCTTAGACTGGAACTGTTGTCCCTCTCACTTGAGATTATGGACGGTGGCTCGTTTCGCCACTGCCCCTTTGGTATTTCAGTGGGTCTCACCCACAGTTGGTTAATGTTGGTTATTGTTTATTCCCCGCCTAATGTCTACCTGAACAATGCAAAGTGTACTACGGGGAGTGGGGATGGACGTGCTGAGTGTGGAGATGGGAGGGCCCCTGGTGGAGCGGCTGTTTGTGCGAGAGAAGGGGAGGAGTACACACCGCTAGTATGACCTCGGTTAAGATATGCACCTGGAATATTAGGGGAATGCACACACCCGCGCGCAGATACCAGATATTTTCCTATCTGAAAAGGCTTCATGTACAAATCGCGCTCCTGCAGGAGACACACCTATGTGGGGCGGAGGTAGCTGCACTGCGGCGCAGGTGGAGGGGTCAGCTGTACGCCACAGAATACTCCTCGTTTGCCCGTGGGGCACTACTGTGGGTCAGGCCGGGCACTCCCTTCACAATGTCTGAAGTGATCACGGACCAGGGGGGGAGGTACGTACTGGTGAAGGGCCGGATGGACGGGCAGCCAGTAGTCCTGGCGTCCATTTACTCTCCAAACACAGACCAGGGAAGCTTCCTGACACATCTATCGGAAAGATTGGCACCCTGGCACGGAGTCCCCTGGGTACTGGGAGGTGATTACAACACAGTGCTAGACCCTGTACTGGACCGCTCGACCCCACCCAGGCCAGATGCTACATCTTTAGGGGCTGCGAAGGCGTTCACAAGGTGGGCGACACAGTGGGACCTCAGGGATGCATGGCGCGCGCACAACCCAGACACCAGGATATATTCATATTACTCGGGGGCACACACGCTACATGTCCGCCTGGACAGATTCATGGTGACAACGGAAATGCTGCCGCACATTACTGAGTCGCAATACCTCGGCCGGACACATTCAGATCACAACCCACACACGCTGGCAATAGCATGGGAGCGCCCACACCCACCCATACCCACGTGGCGGCTACAGCCCGCCCTGCTGCTCGACGCACCCTTCAGAGACGCCCTGCAGGCCCGAGTGGCACAGTACTTCACCGACAACTCGGGTACGGCGTCCTCCCCAAGCGTGGAGTGGGACGCATTCAAAGTGGTGATAAGGGGCCACTGCCTGGGCACACAAGGGAGCATACAGAAACAGTTAGAGGCGGACCTACGCAGGGTGGAGGCGGACCTGCTCCGTTGGGAGAGGGAGGCGGTGATCGGCGCGGGTGACCGGCTGAGGGAGGCCCGAGAGGAATACACTGCGCTACTAGAGAGACTGAAACACGTCAACTTCGCGGCTCACTCGGCGCGGGTCCACCAACATGGCGACAAGCCGGGGAGATTGCTGGCTTGGCTGGTCAAACAGGAATCCCGCACGGAACCAGTATCCGCTATTCGGACAACTGGAGGGGAGATCGTATACACACAAAGTAAGATACACCAGGCATTCGTGGGGCACTACCAGGCCCTATACAAGTCACAGCTGAGGGTCTCAACGGCCACCATTGAGGGTTTCCTTGCGGACATCCAACTGCCCTCCCTGGCGAACGCGCAGCAGGAAGACTTGGGGGGTCCATTCACCCAAGAGGAATTGCGAGAAGCCATCTTCGCAATGTCCAACGGCAAGTCTCCCGGCCCTGATGGCCTGCCTGCCGAGTTCTTCAAGGCCTGCTCGGACGTACTGGTCCCGGAGATGCTCAAACTATATACACATGCGATTGAGGACTCGGCGCTCCCGCACTCCCTAAACGAGGCGAACCTGGTTTCGCTGTTGAAGCCAGATAGGGATGGCACGTGCATGGGGTCCTACAGGCCTCTAGCCATGCTGAACACAGACTACAAAGTGTTCACCTCCCTGCTGGCCCGCCGCCTGACCCTGGAGGTCCCGGCACTGGTACATACAGACCAGAACGGGTTCATGCCGACAAGGAGCACTTCCCGTAACTTGAGACGTCTTTTCCGAGTCCAGGAAGCGGCCATAATACACTGGCCGAGGTCGGGCTGCCTCGTCCTGGACCTGGAGAAGGCCTTCGACTCGGTGGAGTGGCCGTACTTGGGAGCGGTGCTAGACAAACTAGGCGTCGGGGATGCCTTCATGGACATGGTCGGGGTGCTATACCAACGACCTAGCGTCCGCGTACGGACGGGCAGGCTGCTGTCGGAGACGGTGCGGGTGCGCAGAGGCACCAGACAAGGCTGTCCTCTGTCGCCCCTTCTCTTCTCCCTGGCAATCGAACCCCTGGCGGCTCTACTAAGGGACAAGGGAGTGGAATGGGGGATCCCGCTGGCTGACGGGGTGCACACGGTCTCGCTATACGCGGACGACCTATTACTATATGTGCGAGACCTCACGTCGGTGCCTGCGACACTGTCGGACATATTCCAGACCTTTGAAGGGGCGTCGGGCCTCAGAGTCAATTGGACCAAGTCCGGAGTATACGCCTTCAGCCCGGACCTGGAGGAATGCGAGGTGCACCTTGGCGGCGCCCGGCTTACCTGGTACCCGACTACGTTCAAGTACCTCGGGTTGCACATTTACCGAGACCCGCAGAATATACTGGAAGGCAACCTGGTGCGTGCCGTGTCCTCGCTGAGGGCCCAGATGAACTTCTGGAAGACCTTGCCATTGAATGTACCTAGCCGGATCGCTCTGTCCAAAATGATTGCGCTACCGAGATTACTCTACCACTTTGCAAACATCCCACTGTATGTCCCCACAAGGATCTTCCGCGACCTGGAGGTGATGCTCCGAGGCCTGATCTGGAACACGGGGTGCCCGCGAGTAGCCCTGGCGAAGCTGTACTCCCCGACGGCAGAGGGGGGGCTGGCAGTCCCCAATATGGAGTTGTATTACCTGGCAGCACAGCTGCAATGGGTCACATACTGGCTTAGCGACTCACACCTCGACGACACCGCCAACGCAGACTATCAATGGACACACCCGCAGGTGTGTGCCCTGTTTCACCCACTGACCAAAGGTCCCCGCCCCCTGCCCCTGCGCATGGCCGTAGCCCGCAAATGTTTCCTTCGCTGCCTAAAGCTGACAAGGAACGTCAAACCATATGCCCCAGCCCTCCCCCTGCTGGGCACCCCCCGGAGGAATGGGATGGTGTCGCCACGCAGCATGGAACCCTGGGTTGCCGCCGGAGTGGAGACAATGGGAGACCTCTACACGGATGGGGGCCTACTTCCTTTTGCGGAACTATCGGAGGGCACTGGCCTGCCGCCAGGCCAATTCCTGCTCCACGCGTCAGTGGTGAGGGCCTACACGGAGTCCTGGGGGGACATCCAGGAGGAGCCACCACTCCATCACTTGATCCAGTACCTACAAGTTATGGGCAGAGGATCACACATTACACACTGGCTGGCGCAGGCGCTCCTCATACACACTCAGAGGTCCACACAACCAATTAGGGACAAGTGGGCGGTCCACCGGGGGAGGGATTGGACAGACAAAGAATGGAAACTGGTCCTAGCCAGCCCTGTGAACATCCCACGTAACTCCCGATTCCGCACTATTCAACTGTATATACTGCATCAGGCATACCTATCGCCAGACAGAATAAATAAGTACTTCACGACAGACACAGCAGCCTGCCCCAGGTGCGACCTGCTAGATGCCGACGTCCTGCACATGCTTTGGAGCTGCCCGACTCTGTCCACATACTGGGGGGAGGTGACATCGCTCCTGACGCACAGCACAGGCCCGGGGCTACCTAACACGTGGGAGGCATGCGTTCTTGGGCTATACAAGAGGACTAAACAAAATAGAACACTGGCTCGGTTCTGGGACCTGGGCCTTATCACGGCCAAGCGCCTACTCACCAGGCACTGGAAAAGCAGAGACCCACCGACTCCCGCACACTGGTACACATCCTTTCTCAACTGGGCCAGAGCAGAGGGCACGGCACTGCGAGGTGAGGAGATTGCGGGGTTGAGGCAATTCCCGATCGCACACGTCTGGGATGATATCCTGGGGTCCCTGCGGGGGGAGGGCGAGGCCAGAGGGCTCACGCAGAGACAGCTGGGAAGGGTAGGAGTCCCACGAGCGGCGACACCATAGACGGGGTTACACGCCGCGATGGCCCCCCCCACCCCCTCCGAGTGAGCGGCACTGACCCCCCCCGACACACAGGCCACGACCAACAACCGGCCGCACACACGAGGGCCCTCCACCACATAATAGATCGAACACTGCTCTTAGCAACTTTGCCTTGACCCGGTCCCCAAGAGTACACTTTCCCCCCCCTCGCCCCCCCCATATCCGACCCCCCCCACGCAACCCCAAGTTAAGGGTTTCACACTCCTGTCCATGCCAGCCGCGTGAACACCCACCACCACACAGCGGCGGTCAAGTGCCACTGCCTGGACACTCAGCAGGGAACACGGGAGCGGGTGACACCCACCGACCGTACAACAGGGGCGACGCATATGTCTGCCACACGCGCCGTACACTGACTCGACAGATGGGGGGTCACCACCGCTCACCGAACCTGTTCCGCACCAGCTCTACAGCTACACACATGAGCGAGCCATTTGACCCCACATTTCATTGATGCGCCACCAGCGCATGCCTAACACGTCGATGGGACGTTGGTGCCGTGCGCACCGATGGTACGTGGCGCGGCACTGGCATCACAGACACGCTGGGAAATACTGATATGGTCATCCCTGTTTTATGTTGAAAAGTTACTGGTTGAATTATAGAAAAATGTAAAAATGAGACGTCAATTTTAGAAATGACCGTGTGCGTAATGCGAAGAGTATACATATTCCGCCAGTGAAGAGGCACGCCGGACCACGAGCGAGAAGATGCATAATGCCCTCCCCTGTAACACTATGTCCCTACCATATACAGATTTCTTGCAGCCGGCCCGCAGGGTTGTAGGCTCTGCTATATGTACTGCACTTTTTTTCTCACAATAATAAACGTCTTCAAAAAAAAAAAAAAAAAAAAAAAAAAAATGGGGAACAGGGCAGGGTCAAGACTGATTTGCATATGGCTGGGTCTAAACTGGAATGGCATGGCATGCAACAAAAACAATTATTTTACCCCAGATCCGTGACCGGGGGTGAATGTTCGATTAATTCAAAATTCCATCCAAGCACTCTTCCCTTGACATACAAAATAAGAAAAATGTTAAACTATGTCTATAGTATTTTGTGCTGGAAGGAGGTTACCCTTCGAGGCTCAAGGAAAAGTTTCCAGAATTACGAACCACATGGAATAAGAACCGGGTCTGGCGTGTTGTTCCACATCCACAATCGAAAACCAGTGATGCTTGGTAACTGGAGGGATAATGGTCAGAATTGTTGATCCAGTCCCGCTATCTCCACCCTTGGGGTTAGCAGCACATGCTGCTTACACAGCACATGTAGGTTACATTGCAGCACATGCTGCTTACACAGCACATGTAGGTTACATTGCAGCACATGCTGGTTACACAGTACATGCAGGTTACATTGCAGCACATGCTGGTTACACAGTACATGCAGGTTACATTGCAGCACATGCTGCTTACACAGTTCATGCAGGTTACATCGCAGCACATGCTGCTTACACAGTACATGCAGGTTACATTGCAGCACATGCTGCTTACACAGTACATGCAGGTTACATTGCAGCACATGCTGCTAACACAGTACAAAAATATTTACAACAAGGGGCGGTGAGGGACAGAGTCTCTGAATAAAGCAGAAAACTCTCACCCAGTCAAGAGATCAGGGCTAGATCCAACATCGTTTTTTAGCTCACTGCACCATCCCAGTTTCAGAACCTGGCTGTATGCAAATGAGTCTGTTCCTGTCCCAGTGCATGATGGGAACAGGACAAACCAAACTACAAAAGCCAATTCTTACACTGGGAAGGAAACAAGCTCCCGGGGACCGGTTTCTGGCATTACAGCCGTCTTCGGGATGGTGCAGTGAGCTAAAGAACGGTGATGGATCAAGCCCTGATCTTTTGACTGGGTAGGAGTGTCTTGCTTAATTCAGATACTCTGTCCATCACCACCCCTTTTTGAATCGTTTTGGCCACCACAAGTGTGGAAGGGTATGCTCAGATGTGAGTCCCTTGCTCACTGCACCATCAGGATTCAAGCAAGCCGGGCCGAAGACGGCTGTGATGCCAGAAACCGGTCCCCGGAAGCTTGTTTCCTTCCTGGTAAAGAATTGGCTTGGTAGTTTGGTCTGCCCTGTTCCCATGATGCACTGGGCCAGGGACAGACTAATTTGCATGTAGCCAGGTTCTGAGCTGGGATGGTGCAGTCAGCTAAAAAACGGTGATGGATCAAGCCCTGATCTTTTGACTGGGTAGGAGTGTCTTGCTTAATTCAGATACTCTGTCCATCACCACCCCCCCCTTTTTGAATCGCTTACACAGTACATGCAGGTTACATTGCAGCACATGCTGGTTACACAGTACATGTAGGTTACATTAACAGTACATGTAGGTTACATTGCAGCACATGCTGGTTACACAGTACATGTAGGTTACATTGCAGCACATGCTGCTTACACAGCACGTGTAGGTTACATTGCAGCACATGCTGCTTACACAGTATGTTAGACCTGTCTGGCTTTTTGCGTAGTCCCTCCAATTTATTATTTATTTTGTCCCCTTTTTGCCCCTCATACCCTTAATAATTTTTGTGTCCACTAACTTTTTCTAGGTGTTGGTCAAGGGGATAGGTGTTCTTTTTCCCCTCATAGTTTTTCACCTCAGGCCCAGAGGCCTGTTCTGACAGGAAAAGTTGGAACCACAAAATGGTGGCTACCAACTGCCCTAACTGCCAAACCCAGAACTTGCCCATAGACTAGTATAGGGCGTTCCAGAACCTTCTGGTCCCTTCTGGACCACTGAGGGTCAGCCTATATAAGGCGGAATGCTGGGCAGCCATTTTGTCTACCTGAGAGAGTCAGCTGGAGGACAGGCTATCTTGGAAGGTGGGGGGAGACTAGTGAGAGGGTTGATCTCCTGGACTGGGAAGCAGCCTAATTAATCCACTTCTCTACTCCTCCTTTGGGATCCTTGTCTTGTCCCCGCTATGGATGATTAAGGGAGACCCTGGGCGCCTGACTAACCCCTAGCTTAAAAATAGTGGGGTGTAAACAGGAGAAGGAGACTGCGGCGCTGTGGAGCGCAGTCCTCTGCCCAGTGGTAGGAACTCTGAAAGAATAACCCTCATCCCTTGACACCCGCCTCCATTCAGTATTGAGTGGTAAAAGGACTTTGTAGGGTTAGGAAGTGGAAGCTGAGGAGAGAAGAGATCCAGCGCTGTTCTTACCTTCTTGGGTGTGGAGGAAGGCTTGTGCCCTTGTGACCTGAAAGGTCCTGGCCGGGCGTGCAGTCGGCAGATCCCCTGTTTTCCCTAGGAACTGACGAGGGGTGAGGGGTGCCGGTTTTCATGAGGCGGCGCTGATCTCGCCGTGTACAGGACCCCGGGGGCACCGGCCGCGTCATGGTGAATATGCCAATGGTTTGAAGTTCATTGAGCTCTACCACGCATGCCCCAGGCGATCCCACTTCCTTAGTGCAGGAGGGGCCTAGGACCGAGCAGGCCCGGAAGAAGCAGCGTCTCGTCAGCGGAGCCAGCGCAGCGGAGGCGGGTCTGGAAGCAAGGTGAGAGGCGGTGCAGTGTGAGCGCCTCGCGCAGGCCCAGAAGTGTGCGCGTCCCCAGCCCAGAGCGAGGAAAAGTGAGGAAGAGCGTCGGGATCCCTTTGGCGGCTGGAAGCGTGTGGTGACACCTCTTCCCTGCTCGAGCGCCTCCTGAAAGAGCTGGCGTGAGCGGGAAGGGAAACCTGAGGAACCTGGTAGCGGTAGCGGTCTGATTACTCTGTCCTTCCTCGTCTGGGCGCCACGCAGCGGAGCAGGCTCAGGCGGGGTGAGGAGAGCAGAAGGGCTGAATAACCTTGCCAGCGCTTGGGTCTAGAGACCGGCCGAGTGATTTTTCCCCGCCCCCTGGCACAGCAAGACTTCCACCGCCAGATCTTCTACAAGTAAGGGGGTGATCTACAGGGGGAGAGTGGCGCTAGCGCCTACAAAGGAGTAAATTAGACACTGGTCATTTCCATCACTGTTCAACACAAGTTGGGGAGTAACTTGAAGGAACTGGCTGGTTAAGTGAAGGCATAAGCTCCTCACAGGGATTGCTGATGTCTAAAGTAAACTTCTGATTTAACTGAAATTCCTCATTGAAGTCTGATTAAATGTATTATTGATGATAATTACTGAGATTAGTTAACATCTCTGAAGGTAGAGCTACTGATTTCAAAACAACTAAATGTAATGTGCTGAAAAGTTAATGGTACTGTGTTTTGACATTATTTGGCAATTTTAAAAAGTACTGGTTCTTCTCCTGACAGAATGCATTATATTGAACTGTAGTGACTTAAGTGGTGGTGCGGAGAACTGAAGAGCAGAGATATTATTTTTATAAACAAGTACTTATTTTTCTAACATTGGTGTAGCGTCCTTTTTATGTGTGATTGCGTGGATTTACTGCTGGGTGGTTTGCAACCTTCACACTTGTGCCTCTAGAATTGTATGTCTTGCCCTAGGCCAGGCTACCCTAGGTGACCTGACATCCCAGGTTCCAACAGATTGGTGCCTAGCGGTGGGATTCTGACTTGGTTGCAGCAACTCAATAGTAATTCAACGCAATACACTGACCTACACCAGGAGTTTTCTCCTTGCGGCCCTCCTAATTTGAATTTTGTTTTTCCAAATTTATTTCTGGTGGTGGGTGGAGGTTATCCTCAGGTCACACTTCTTGGTTTTCCCCTGAGTGCTTGTTTAATCCCATAGTGAAAGATGGAATTGAATTTTGAGGAGCTAGAATTCTACACCGTGACCCAACTCAAAGAATGGTGTCAGCAACAGGGGGTATTCTTTAAAAAAGGTGCCAGGAAAGGCGAGTTGCTGACAAGCATAAGGACATGGGTGGAAGCTCATTCAGGGGAGGAACTGGACACAGAAGGGAGTGACAGGGACACTGTCCTTGAGACTGCAATGTTGTACCAAGCTGGAGGGGGGAATCTGCTGACAGGTCCCAGGACACCTTCGAGGGTGGGCAGCAGCGTCTCGGAGAGGGGTTTGACTGACGCCGAGCTAGAAGATAGGAGGGAGGAAAGGAGAATGAAGTTGGAATTAGCTAGAATGGATATGGAAAGGGAGGAAAAGAGGTTAGCCCATGAGCGAACCATAAAGGAGATGGACCTACAAGCTTTAACCCTAAGGTCTCCCAATCCAGATAATGGTGGCAGCGAAACTAAGGTGAATACCAGGGAACCCAGACCCTATCTACCCAAGGATGTCATTGCCAGTTACACCACAGGCGATGACATTGCCAAATGGTTAGCCGCATACGAAGTTTCTTTAAGGGCTCACGGGATCTTAGAAACTCACTGGGGGGGGTGGGCTGTATAAATACATGCCACCTGCTGGCAGAGACACCTTGTTGGCTCTGGAGCAGGATGAGCAAACCCACTACCCTACAGTGAAGGTGGCACTGGTGAAGAAGTTTGGACTTACCCCTGAAAGATACAGACAGAAATTCAGGGGAAGTCACAAACTGAGTACCCAGAATTGGGTAGATTTCTTGGATTACGCCAAGAAAGCCTTGGAGGGTTGGGTCAAGGGCAGCGAGGTGAAGGATTATGAGGGGCTGTACAACCTATTTTTGAAAGAACACCTCCTCGAGAAATGTTTTCCCGAGCTGCGCCAACACCTGGTGGACAGCAAGCTGACCAATCCCCGGAAGCTTGCAGAGGAGGCGGATACCTGGGCAAGTACCCGGGTGTCCTCAAAGGGGACTGGAGGGGATTCTCAAAAAGCCGGACAGGGCGCCCCCCAGAAGAAGGAGGGGGAAATAAAAAGAAGGAGTTCTCCAAAGGTCCCAAAAATAATTTCCAAGGAAAGGGAGCAGGTTTCACCCCTAGGGCAAACCCGCCCAGAAACCCTAATCCTGGCCAAAGCCAGCAGCCAAGGGTTCTCCACTGTTTTGAATGTGGTGGTGTTGGACATTATAAGGGAGATGTCAGATGCCCAAAGAGACCACCCCCTCCCACCGGAGGAAAGTCACCGGGAGTAGCTAGTGTAGCGCTCGGGAGGAGTTGCCCTTAGATAAGGGGGGTGAGTGGGCGGGTGTCACCTTAGTGTCCCTGGGAGAGCGGGAGATGGTTCCAAAGATCCAGGTGCCCCCAAATACTACAAAGTATGGGCAATGGGTCACCATCAATGGCCAGAGAGGGGAGGCTCTGAGAGATACAGGAGCCAGTATGACTATGGTGAGAAGTCAACTGGTGTCTCCAGAGCAGGTGGTTCCCAATGTACTCCACCCCGCCGCAATGGCTGACGGCAGAATGGGCCACTATCCAGTGGCTGAGGTTCCCTTTGAGTGGGAGGGGGTTGCAGGTTCACTTCGAGTTGCCGTAAGCCCTGCCGTGCCAGTCGATTGTCTGTTGGGGAATGACATGGAGCACAACACTTGGAGAGAGGTGGAATACCGGACGCATTCTGCGATGCTGGGTACACCTGACTGGGCCTGTGTGAGCACACAGTGTGCGACTGCCCGGAGAGGGAGTTCGCCTGGGTTGGAGCCTGGAACAATGGCCTAAACCGCTGCTAAAAAGGGACAGACCCGGAGACAGGAAGAGCCTGCTCCGGCTTCCACACCCCATGTGACAGATCGGCTACCTGCGGTGGTGGACCAGGAGTCCGTGGAGGGGGAAGTAGACTCTCTGGAGGATTTACCCATCCCTGCTGAGTGGCATGTGGAGGGAGGTCCTACCAGAGAGGAATTCTGTAAGGGGCAGAGGGAGTGCCCCACCCTTGAGGGACTGATGCGACAGGCTGTAGCCCAAGCAGCAGGTGATGTTACGGGACACTACCATATTTACTGGGAGGATGGACTCCTATACAGTGAACCCAAAGTACCCTTGCCTGGTTCATCAAGGGCCTTGGTAGTCCCGCAACAATACCGAGCCTTTCTGCTGGAATTGGCTCATGCTATACCCCTGGCAGGACACTTAGGCCAGGACATGACCTTTGCACGGCTTGTCCTCCACTTTTACTGGCCTCAGAAGAAAGTGGCGTCCAACACTTACTGTCGGACATGTGTAACCTGCCAGGCCAGTGGGAAAACAGGGGTGAAGCTGAAGGCTCCCTTGGAACCACTTCCAGTCGTTAGCACACCCTTTGAGAGGGTGGGCATCGACATTGTAGGGCCTTTAGATCCACCAACCACAGCTGGTCACGGGTTCATCCTGGTCCTGGTGGATCATGCCACACGGTACCCAGAGGCAATTCCTCTGAGGACAGTCACTGCACCTGTGGTGGCTAGAGCCCTAATGGGGATCTTTACCCGAGTGGGATTCCCCAAGGAAGTTGTGTCCGACAGGGGCCCCAACTTCATGTCAGCTTACATGCGGGCAATGTGGAAGGAGTGTGGAGTGACCTACCGGTTCACCACTCCTTATCACCCCCAGTCAAATGGACTGGTTGAGAGGTTCAATAAGACCTTGAAGGGCATGATCAGAAGTCTGCCCGAAAGCCTGCGGAGGAAATGGAACGTCCTCCTACCCTGTTTGCTTTTCTCTTACAGGGAAGTGCCACAGAAGGGAGTGGGCTTCAGCCCCTTTGAACTTCTGTATGGGCACCCTGTACGCGGTCCTCTCAGCCTGGTGAAGGATGGTTGGGAGAAGTCTCCCAGGAAACCCCCCAGGATGTGGTGAGCTACATGCTGGCCTTCAGGAGCCAAATGGCGAAGTTGTGGAAGCAGGCTTCTGACAACTTGGAGGCCAGCCAGGCAGTTATGAAAGAGTGGTATGACCACAATGCTCACCCGGTGGAACTGGAGCCTGGCCAGAAAGTGTGGGTGATTGACCCTGGAGAGCTTAGCGCCCTCCAGGATCGCTGGACAGGCCCCTTTGAAGTGTTGGAGAAGAAGGGTAAGGCCACATACCTGGTGGACCTTAAGACCCCTCGACAGCCCCTACGGGTGCTGCATGCCAACCGTCTCAAACCCCACCATGAGAGGCCCGAGGTCATGTTGTTGATGGTGACTGATGGGGAAGAGGAAGCGGAAAGCGAACCTCTCCCAGATCTATTCTCGTCTCAAGAGAAGGATGGGTCAGTGGAAGGAGTGATTCTCTCTCCCACTCTAACTCCTGAGCAACGGGAGGACTGCCGCCAGATCCTGGAGCAGTACTCTACGTTGTTCTCCCTTGTCCCGGGAAGGACTCACCTGTGTACCCATGATGTGGACACAGGGGACAGCCCACCAGTGAAGTCGAAGACCTACCGGCTGTCCGACAAGGTGAAGGCTAGCATCCATGGAGAGGTTGCCAAGATGCTAGAGCTGGGAGTTATTGAACCTTCTAACAGCCCTTGGTCCAGTCCGGTGGTGCTCGTGCCAAAAGCCGCGCCACCAGGCACCACACCTGAACTGAGGTTCTGTGTGGATTACCGAGGACTGAACTCAGTGACAAAGACTGATGCTCATCCGATCCCTAGGGCGGATTAATTAATTGACCGGCTAGGAGCTGCCCAATATCTGAGTACCTTTGACCTCACTTCGGGGTACTGGCAGATCTCCTTGACAGATGGAGCAAAGGAAAGGTCAGCCTTCTCCACGCCTGAGGGACACTTCCAGTTTTGTGTGATGCCCTTTGGGCTCAAAAATGCCCCTGCCACATTTCAGCAGCTGGTGAACCAGGTCCTCTCTGGAATGGAGAGTTTCTCTGCTGCTTACCTGGATGGCATTGCTGTCTTCAGTAGCAGTTGGGAGGACCATTTGCAGCATTTGCAAGCAGTTCTCCAGGCCCTGAAACAAGCAGGATTGACAATCAAGGCCAGCAAATGCCAGATTGGGCAGGGGTCGGTTGTGTACCTTGAACACTTGGTGGGTAGGGGGACTGTGCAGCCCCTGCAGGCGAAGATTGAGGCAATCATGGCCTGGGAACCCCCCAAGACACAGACTGAGGTCCGAGCTTTCCTGGGCCTCACAGGCTACTACAGTCGCTTTGTGAAGGGGTATGGCACTATTGTAGCACCCCTCACAGAGCTCACCTCAAAGAAACAACCTCGACGGGTAGTTTGGACGGGAGCTTGTCAGCAAGCTTTTGAGAAATTGAAGCAGGCGATGTGTGCGGCACCGGTCCTGAAGGCCCCAGACTTCTCCAAGGAGTTCATTGTCCAACAGATGCATCAGAACATGGCATTGGGGCAGTGTTATCGCAACTAAATGAAGAGGGCCTGGATCAGCCTGTGGTCTTCTTATCCAGGAGACTGCTTCCCCGGGAACAGAAGTGGAGTGCAATTGAGAGGGAAGCTTTTGCGGTGGTGTGGGCTCTGAAGAAGCTGCGGCCATACCTCTTTGGCTCGCACTTCCTGGTTCAGACTGACCACCGACCCCTTCGTTGGCTGATGCAAATGAAGGGGGAAAATCCCAAGCTGTTGAGGTGGTCCATCTCCCTACAGGGAATGGACTTCCGGGTGGAACATCGGCCTGGAGTGGACCACGCCAATGCAGACGGTCTCTCCAGGTATTTCCGCCTTAGTGATGAGGACTCCCAAGGGGTTGGGTAGTTCTCCACACTTTCAGCTGGGGGGGACGCGTGTTAGACCTGTCTGGCTTTTTGTGTAGTCCCTCCAATTTATTATTTATTTTGTCCCCTTTTTGCCCCTCATACCCTTAATAATTTTTGTGTCCACTAACTTTTTCTAGGTGTTGGTCAAGGGGATAGGTGTTCTTTTTCCCCTCATAGTTTTTCACCTCAGGCCCAGAGGCCTGTTCTGACAGGAAAAGTTGGAACCACAAAATGGTGGCTACCAACTGCCCTAACTGCCAAACCCAGAACTTGCCCATAGACTAGTATAGGGCGTTCCAGAACCTTCTGGTCCCTTCTGGACCACTGAGGGTCAGCCTATATAAGGCGGAATGCTGGGCAGCCATTTTGTCTACCTGAGAGAGTCAGCTGGAGGACAGGCTATCTTGGAAGGTGGGGGGAGACTAGTGAGAGGGTTGATCTCCTGGACTGGGAAGCAGCCTAATTAATCCACTTCTCTATTCCTCCTTTGGGATCCTTGTCTTGTCCCCGCTATGGATGATTAAGGGAGACCCTGGGCGCCTGACTAACCCCTAGCTTAAAAATAGTGGGGTGTAAACAGGAGAAGGATACTGCGGCGCTGTGGAGCGCAGTCCTCTGCCCAGTGGTAGGAACTCTGAAAGAATAACCCTCATCCCTTGACACCAGCCTCCATTCAGTATTGAGTGGTAAAAGGACTTTGTAGGGGTAGGAAGTGGAAGCTGAGGAGAGAAGAGATCCAGCGCTGTTCTTACCTTCTTGGGTGTGGAGGAAGGCTTGTGCCCTTGTGACCTGGAAGGTCCTGGCCGGGCGTGCAGTCGGAAGATCCCCTGTTTTCCCTAGGAACTGACGAGGGGTGAGGGGTGCCGGTTTTCATGAGGCGGCGCTGATCTCGCCGTGTACAGGACCCCGGGGGCACCGGCCGCGTCATGGTGAATATGCCAATGGTTTGAAGTTCATTGAGCGCTACCGCGCATGCCCCAGGCGATCCCACTTCCTTAGTGCAGGAGGGGCCTAGGAACGAGCAGGCCCGGAAGAAGCAGCGTCTCGTCAGCGGAGCCAGCGCAGCGGAGGCGGGAGCGGAGGCGGGTCTGGAAGCGAGGTGAGAGGCGGTGCAGTGTGAGCGCCTCGCGCAGGCCCAGAAGTGTGCGCGTCCCCAGCCCAGAGCGAGGAAAAGTGAGGAAGAGCGTCGGGATCCCTTCGGCGGCTGGAAGCGTGTGGTGACACCTCTTCCCTGCTCGAGCGCCTCCTGAAAGAGCTGGCGTGAGTGGGAAGGGAAACCTGAGGAACCTGGTAGCGGCAGGGGAGGTCTGATTACTCTGTCCTTCCTCGTCTGGGCGCCACGCAGCGGAGCAGGCTCAGGCGGGGTGAGGAGAGCAGAAGGGCTGAATAACCTTGCCAGCGCTTGGGTCTAGAGACCGGCCGAGTGATTTTTCCCCGCCCCCTGGCACAGCAAGACTTCCACCGCCAGATCTTCGACAAGTAAGGGGGTGATCTACAGGGGGAGAGTGGCGCTAGCGCCTACAAAGGAGTAAATTAGACACTGGTCATTTCCATCACTGTTCAACACAAGTTGGGGAGTAACTTGAAGGAACTGGCTGGTTAAGTGAAGGCATAAGCTCCTCACAGGGATTGCTGATGTCTAAAGTAAACTTCTGATTTAACTGAAATTCCTCATTGAAGTCTGATTAAATGTATTATTGATGATAATTACTGAGATTAGTTAACATCTCTGAAGGTAGAGCTACTGATTTCAAAACAACTAAATGTAATGTGCTGAAAAGTTAATGGTACTGTGTTTTGACATTATTTGGCAATTTTAAAAAGTACTGGTTCTTCTCCTGACAGAATGCATTATATTGAACTGTAGTGACTTAAGTGGTGGTGCGGAGAACTGAAGAGCAGAGATATTATTTTTATAAACAAGTACTTATTTTTCTAACATTGGTGTAGCGTCCTTTTTATGTGTGATTGCGTGGATTTACTGCTGGGTGGCTTGCAACCTTCACACTTGTGCCTCTAGAATTGTATGTCTTGCCCTAGGCCAGGCTACCCTAGGTGACCTGACATCCCAGGTTCCAACACAGTACATGTAGGTTACATTGCAGCACATGCTGCTTACACGGCACATGTAGGTTACATTGCAGCACATGCTGCTTACACAGTACATGTAGGTTACATTGCAGCACATGCTGGTTACACAGTACATGCAGGTTACATTGCAGCACATGCTGCTTACACAGTTCATGCAGGTTACATTGCAGCACATGCTGCTTACACAGTACATGCAGGTTACATTGCAGCACATGCTGCTTACACAGTACATGCAGGTTACATTGCAGCACATGCTGGTTACACAGTACATGTAGGTTACATTAACAGTACATGTAGGTTACATTGCAGCACATGCTGGTTACACAGTGCATGTAGGTTACATTGCAGCACATGCTGGTTACACAGTGCATGTAGGTTACATTGCAGCACATGCTGGTTACACAGTTCATGCAGGTTACATTGCAGCACATGCTGCTTACACAGTACATGTAGGTTACATTGCAGCACATGCTGCTTACACAGCACATGTAGGTTACATTGCAGCACATGCTGCTTACACAGTACATGTAGGTTACATTGCAGCACATGCTGCTTACACAGTACATGTAGGTTACATTGCAGCACATGCTGCTTACACAGTACATGTAGGTTACATTGCAGCACATGCTGCTTACACAGTTCATGCAGGTTACATTGCAGCACATGCTGGTTACACAGTACATGCAGGTTACATTGCAGCACATGCTGGTTACACAGTACATGCAGGTTACATTGCAGCACATGCTGCTTACACAGTTCATGCAGGTTACATTGCAGCACATGCTGCTTACACAGTACATGCAGGTTACATTGCAGCACATGCTGCTTACACAGGTTACATTGCAGCACATGCTGGTTACACAGTACATGTAGGTTACATTAACAGTACATGTAGGTTACATTGCAGCACATGCTGGTTACACAGTGCATGTAGGTTACATTGCAGCACATGCTGGTTACACAGTGCATGTAGGTTACATTGCAGCACATGCTGCTTACACAGTTCATGCAGGTTACATTGCAGCACATGCTGCTTACACAGTACATGTAGGTTACATTGCAGCACATGCTGCTTACACAGCACATGTAGGTTACATTGCAGCACATGCTGCTTACACAGTACATGTAGGTTACATTGCAGCACATGCTGCTTACACGGCACATGTAGGTTACATTGCAGCACATGCTGCTTACACAGTACATGTAGGTTACATTGCAGCACATGCTGCTTACACAGTACATGTAGGTTACATTGCAGCACATGCTGGTTACACAGTACATGCAGGTTACATTGCAGCACATGCTGGTTACACAGTACATGCAGGTTACATTGCAGCACATGCTGCTTACACAGTTCATGCAGGTTACATTGCAGCACATGCTGCTTACACAGTTCATGCAGGTTACATTGCAGCACATGCTGGTTACACAGTACATGCTGGTTACACAGTACATGCTGGTTACACAGTACATGCTCACAGCTCCATTACACCTCCATATGCAGTCATTAGGAAAGGGTTCCAGGACCCACAAAGGGAGGCAGCAACCCTGGTGCTTTAGGGGGATGGACAGAGACAAAAGGATAATATTTACACTACAAACACTGACAAATGAGTAAAACATCTGCAGGAACTGAGAGACTTAACAAGACTGCACCGCAGACCACAAACCTCCCTCCCCCAAGGACCATAAAAAGGAAGGGCAATTATGGAAAGTATGATTGAAAAAGCGAAGACAATAACAGATTAGAAACCTACAAACCACAGCGCGACTAAACATCTTGCAAGGAGGCTTAATGACAATGGAATTACCAGCAAGTGAAACGATACAAATTACAGGTCGAAAACAATTACAAAACCTGATTTATTACAAAATGCAAAATTATAAGCAAACAGGGACATTGTGTGGCGTGTTGAACATATGCTCAAAAATAAGAATGCATCATTTTCCGAATGTTCTTGTTTCGGCTTCGTCTGTGGGTTGAAACTAAACTGCAGCACCCACTGATGCAGTGTAATGCAGCCGCACAGACTAAGCAGTGTGGTGCCACAGTCATGCCACAAGACATAGATGGTTAAAAGGGGTGCATGATGCCTGCAGTGTTACAAGAGGGTGCATGCTGCCTGGGGCATTACAAGGGGTGCCTGATGCCTGGGGCGTTACAAGGGATGCCTGATGCCTGGGGTGTTACACGGGGGTGCCTGATATCCGTGGTGTTACAAGGGGGTGCATGGTGCCGCGGAATTACAAGGGGGTTACAAGGAGTGCATACTGTCTGCAGAGTTACAAGGGGGTGCATGCAGCCTGTAGTGTTACATGGGGGTGCATGCTGCCTGGAGCGTTACAAGGGGGTGCATGCTGCATGTGGCATTACAAGGTGGCGCATGCTGCCCCTGGCGTTACAATGGGCGCATGCTGCCTGCGGTGTTCAAGTGGGTGCATGCTGCCCATGGCCTTACAAGGGGGGGCATTCTGTGCGGGGAATTACAAAGGGGTGCATGCTCGCTGCAGCAGTACAATTGGGTGCATGCTGCTAGTGGTGTTACAAGGAGTGCATACTGTCTGCAGAGTTACAAGGGGGCGCATGCTGCCTGGGACATTACAGAGGGTGCATGCTGCCTGTAGTGTTACATGGGGGTGCATGCTGCCTGTGGTGTTACAAGGGGCGCATGCTGCCTGTGGTGTTACAAGGGGTGCATGCTGCCTGTAGTGCTACATGGGGGTGCATGCTGCCTGTAGTGTTACATGGGGGTGCATGTTGCCTGTGGTGTTACACGGGGTGCATGCTGCCTGTAGTGTTACATGGGGGTGCATGTTGCCTGTGGTGTTACAAGGGGTGCATGCTGCCTGTGGTGTTACAAGGGTTGCATGCTGCCTGTAGTGTTACATGGGGGTGCATGTTGCCTGTGGTGTTACATGGGGTGCATGCTGCCTGTAGTGTTACATGGGGGTGCATGCTGCCTGTAGTGTTACATGGGTGTGCATACTGTCTGCAGAGTTACAAGGGGGCGCATGCTGCCCGGGCCGTTACAGGGGGGTGCATGGTGCCCCAGCATTACAGAGGGTGCATGCTGCCTGTGGTGTTACAAGGGGCGCATGCTGCCTGCGGTGTTACAAGGGGCGCATGCTGCCTGTGGTGTTACAAGGGGTGCATGCTGCCTGTAGTGCTACATGGGGGTGCATGCTGCCTGTGGTGTTACACAGGGTGCATGCTGCCTGTGGTGTTACAAGGGGCGCATGCTGCCTGTGGTGTTACAAGGGGTGCATGCTGCCTGTAGTGCTACATGGGGGTGCATGTTGCCTGTGGTGTTACACGGGGTGCATGCTGCCTGTAGTGTTACATGGGGGTGCATGTTGCCTGTGGTGTTACAAGGGGTGCATGCTGCCTGTGGTGTTACAAGGGGTGCATGCTGCCTGTGGTGTTACATGGGGGTGCATGCTGCCTGTAGTGTTACATGGGGGTGCATGTTGCCTGTGGTGTTACACGGGGTGCATGCTGCCTGTAGTGTTACATGGGGGTGCATTCTGCCTGTAGTGTTACATGGGGGTGCATGCTGCCTGTGGTGTTACAAGGGGTGCATGCTGCCTGCGGTGTTACATGGGGGTGCATGCTGCCTGTAGTGTTACATGGGGGTGCATGGTGCCCCAGCATTACAGGGGGTGAATGCTGCCTGTAGTGTTACATGGGGGTGCATGCTGCCTGTAGTGTTACATGGGGTGCATGTTGCCTGTGGTGTTACATGGGGTGCATGCTGCCTGTAGTGTTACATGGGGGTGCATGCTGCCTGTAGTGTTACATGGGTGTGCATACTGTCTGCAGAGTTACAAGGGGGCGCATGCTGCCCGGGACGTTACAGGGGGGTGCATGGTGCCCCAGCATTACAGAGGGTGCATGCTGCCTGTGGTGTTACAAGGGGCGCATGCTGCCTGCGGTGTTACAAGGGGCGCATGCTGCCTGTGGTGTTACAAGGGGTGCATGCTGCCTGTAGTGCTACATGGGGGTGCATGCTGCCTGTGGTGTTACACAGGGTGCATGCTGCCTGTGGTGTTACAAGGGGCGCATGCTGCCTGTGGTGTTACAAGGGGTGCATGCTGCCTGTAGTGCTACATGGGGGTGCATGTTGCCTGTGGTGTTACACGGGGTGCATGCTGCCTGTAGTGTTACATGGGGGTGCATGTTGCCTGTGGTGTTACAAGGGGTGCATGCTGCCTGTGGTGTTACAAGGGGTGCATGCTGCCTGTGGTGTTACATGGGGGTGCATGCTGCCTGTAGTGTTACATGGGGGTGCATGTTGCCTGTGGTGTTACACGGGGTGCATGCTGCCTGTAGTGTTACATGGGGGTGCATTCTGCCTGTAGTGTTACATGGGGGTGCATGCTGCCTGTGGTGTTACAAGGGGTGCATGCTGCCTGCGGTGTTACATGGGGGTGCATGCTGCCTGTAGTGTTACATGGGGGTGCATGGTGCCCCAGCATTACAGGGGGTGAATGCTGCCTGTAGTGTTACATGGGGGTGCATGCTGCCTGTAGTGTTACATGGGGTGCATGTTGCCTGTGGTGTTACATGGGGGTGCATGTTGCCTGTGGTGTTACATGGGGGTGCATGTTGCCTGTGGTGTTACAAGGGGGGGCATGCTGCCTGGGGCGTTACAAGGGGGTGCATGCTGCCTGTAGTGTTACATGGGGGTGCATGGTGCCCGAGCATTACAGGGGGTACATGCTGCCTGTGGTGTTACAAGGGGTGTGTTGGACAAGCCCCATGAAGGGCTCGCTCCCTCCCCGCATGACAGGGCCCAGACACCGGCTCTCCAGGTGCTACCCACAGAAGCAACCCGCAACCCGTCCCCTACGGGACGCCTGCTCCCGGATATCTCTGTATCACTGGCCCGGGCCACCGTCAGCACCATTGCCCGGCCGCCATCTTGGACACTGCACCACGAGGCAGCGTGGCCTCAGCTCGACCCCAATCCTGGGTCTGGCCAGGCCCCGACATCCCGGCACCACCATCCACCCAGGAGGTGAACGGACCACTTGGCAGGTCAATGGGAGAAAGAAGTGTCGATGGCTCTCCCCCGCCAGGTGCCGATCGCCCCCAGCCTCCCCGGGCGCTGGCTCCACCCCCTGCTGGGTGTCTGGACTCCCTCATCCCGGACCTCCTGACCTCCAAGTGCGAGGGTCCAGACATCAAAGGGTGCCAGACCTATCACTGAGGCAGCTCCAGAGCAGGAAGGCAGTTGTATCCTGGAGTCGAGAGACACCGTGAAGAACTCATCCTTGACGGACTGCTGGCGCTGCCACAGCCCTGCCCTGTGAACTGTCGTCCTGCCTGCTGGCGCTGCCGCGGCCTTCTGCAACCTTCATCCTCGTGGGACCTGCTGGCGCTGCCGCGGCCCGTTGCAACCTTCATCCTCGTGGGGACCTGCTGGCGCTGCCGCGGCCTCTTGCAACCACCATCTTCGTCGGGACCTGCTGGCGCTGCCGCGGCCCGTTGCTACCTACGACCTCCTCGGGACCTGCTGGCGCTGCCGCGGCCCGACCTTCCCTAACGCCGAGCTCGAGGATTGTGAGCTACCCATCGTCTCATCTCAATACCAGATTGGTAACAAGACTGTCCCGCTACCCCCTTTCCCTTCCAGAGACTAGAATTGAGAGGATCCTCGTGTCCTGATCTCATTGTACCGTACTACCTTACTTCAAGAACTGCATATAAAGAGCGTTAACCTTATCTTTGTGTGGTGTCCATCTGTGGGGGGGAAGTTACTTGTCTGTACGATCGCTGGAGACGGCCCTCACCGGAGGCTTCTCCCCTTGTCCTCGGCCGACCCTCCAGGTCCCCGTCTAACATTGGTGGCCAGCGGCGCGATCCGAACCAACGCGTAATCGTACAGAGAGTAACTCACCCTACGACTAAACCACAATGACGACCAAAGAGAGCGGATCTACAGAGAAATTCCAGATGGAAAAACTAGAAGAGTACAGCCACCGAGAGCTAAAACAATTTTGTATAGAACTAGGCATTGCTACCACCGGTCTGAGCACGAAAGATGACTTCAAACACGCCCTAGAATCCTGGGCAGAAACAAATGCCGCCGGACCCCGGGACCAAAACATCGAAGCACCAGAGACAAACACCACTCTGACAGAAGAAAGGAGAACGGGTCTCTCCCGGGAAGAGATCCAAGAACGATAAAAAAGCAGACTACACGAATTAGAGTTGGCACGGCTCAAGTTGGACGGAGAGCTGAAACTGGCGGAACAAAAGATAAACTTAGAACACTTACGGCTCCGAGAAGAGCGGGAAGAAAAGCAAAGACAGAGAGAACTCGAAGAAAAAAGACTGGCATACGAACACGAGCGCAAGCTAGCAGAGATAGAAATGCAGAAACAGAACAAAGACCTAGGGGTGCCCGAGCAACGGCACACCCCAGGCGCTACCGAACAAAAGGTCCACATCCCCAAAGATGTGGTCCGTGAATATTATCGGAACGACGACATACAGCAGTGGTTCAAGGCCTACGATATCGCCATGACCTCCCACCGGATCGATCGAAGTGACTGGGGAGCCGGTCTATGGGGGAGGTTCGTCAATGAAGGCCGCGATGCCCTGCTACAGCTCCCGGACCATCAAATGACGTCCTATGACCACATGAAGGCCGCCCTCCTCACTCGATATGGGCTTACGCCCGAAATGTACCGCCAGAGGTTCCGCGACTGCACCCGGATCCCGGGTACAACTTGGGTAGAATATGTGAACTATTTCAGCCGAGCCTTCGAGGGTTGGATCAAGGGTAGCCACGTAACAACCTACGAGCAGCTCTTCAACCTCATTGTGTGGGAGCACCTCTCCAACAACTGCTTCGTCGAGCTCAGGCAGCACCTCCTCGACAGTAAATTGACTGAACCACGGCAGCTCGCCGCTGAGGCTGCCTGTGGTGTTACAAGGGGTGCATGCTGCCTGTAGTGCTACATGGGGGTGCATGTTGCCTGTGGTGTTACACGGGGTGCATGCTGCCTGTAGTGTTACATGGGGGTGCATGTTGCCTGTGGTGTTACAAGGGGTGCATGCTGCCTGTGGTGTTACAAGGGGTGCATGCTGCCTGTGGTGTTACATGGGGGTGCATGCTGCCTGTAGTGTTACATGGGGGTGCATGTTGCCTGTGGTGTTACACGGGGTGCATGCTGCCTGTAGTGTTACATGGGGGTGCATTCTGCCTGTAGTGTTACATGGGGGTGCATGCTGCCTGTGGTGTTACAAGGGGTGCATGCTGCCTGCGGTGTTACATGGGGGTGCATGCTGCCTGTAGTGTTACATGGGGGTGCATGGTGCCCCAGCATTACAGGGGGTGAATGCTGCCTGTAGTGTTACATGGGGGTGCATGCTGCCTGTAGTGTTACATGGGGTGCATGTTGCCTGTGGTGTTACATGGGGGTGCATGTTGCCTGTGGTGTTACATGGGGGTGCATGTTGCCTGTGGTGTTACAAGGGGGGGCATGCTGCCTGGGGCGTTACAAGGGGGTGCATGCTGCCTGTAGTGTTACATGGGGGTGCATGGTGCCCGAGCATTACAGGGGGTACATGCTGCCTGTGGTGTTACAAGGGGTGTGTTGGACAAGCCCCATGAAGGGCTCGCTCCCTCCCCGCATGACAGGGCCCAGACACCGGCTCTCCAGGTGCTACCCACAGAAGCAACCCGCAACCCGTCCCCTACGGGACGCCTGCTCCCGGATATCTCTGTATCACTGGCCCGGGCCACCGTCAGCACCATTGCCCGGCCGCCATCTTGGACACTGCACCACGAGGCAGCGTGGCCTCAGCTCGACCCCAATCCTGGGTCTGGCCAGGCCCCGACATCCCGGCACCACCATCCACCCAGGAGGTGAACGGACCACTTGGCAGGTCAATGGGAGAAAGAAGTGTCGATGGCTCTCCCCCGCCAGGTGCCGATCGCCCCCAGCCTCCCCGGGCGCTGGCTCCACCCCCTGCTGGGTGTCTGGACTCCCTCATCCCGGACCTCCTGACCTCCAAGTGCGAGGGTCCAGACATCAAAGGGTGCCAGACCTATCACTGAGGCAGCTCCAGAGCAGGAAGGCAGTTGTATCCTGGAGTCGAGAGACACCGTGAAGAACTCATCCTTGACGGACTGCTGGCGCTGCCACAGCCCTGCCCTGTGAACTGTCGTCCTGCCTGCTGGCGCTGCCGCGGCCTTCTGCAACCTTCATCCTCGTGGGACCTGCTGGCGCTGCCGCGGCCCGTTGCAACCTTCATCCTCGTGGGGACCTGCTGGCGCTGCCGCGGCCTCTTGCAACCACCATCTTCGTCGGGACCTGCTGGCGCTGCCGCGGCCCGTTGCTACCTACGACCTCCTCGGGACCTGCTGGCGCTGCCGCGGCCCGACCTTCCCTAACGCCGAGCTCGAGGATTGTGAGCTACCCATCGTCTCATCTCAATACCAGATTGGTAACAAGACTGTCCCGCTACCCCCTTTCCCTTCCAGAGACTAGAATTGAGAGGATCCTCGTGTCCTGATCTCATTGTACCGTACTACCTTACTTCAAGAACTGCATATAAAGAGCGTTAACCTTATCTTTGTGTGGTGTCCATCTGTGGGGGGGAAGTTACTTGTCTGTACGATCGCTGGAGACGGCCCTCACCGGAGGCTTCTCCCCTTGTCCTCGGCCGACCCTCCAGGTCCCCGTCTAACATTGGTGGCCAGCGGCGCGATCCGAACCAACGCGTAATCGTACAGAGAGTAACTCACCCTACGACTAAACCACAATGACGACCAAAGAGAGCGGATCTACAGAGAAATTCCAGATGGAAAAACTAGAAGAGTACAGCCACCGAGAGCTAAAACAATTTTGTATAGAACTAGGCATTGCTACCACCGGTCTGAGCACGAAAGATGACTTCAAACACGCCCTAGAATCCTGGGCAGAAACAAATGCCGCCGGACCCCGGGACCAAAACATCGAAGCACCAGAGACAAACACCACTCTGACAGAAGAAAGGAGAACGGGTCTCTCCCGGGAAGAGATCCAAGAACGATAAAAAAGCAGACTACACGAATTAGAGTTGGCACGGCTCAAGTTGGACGGAGAGCTGAAACTGGCGGAACAAAAGATAAACTTAGAACACTTACGGCTCCGAGAAGAGCGGGAAGAAAAGCAAAGACAGAGAGAACTCGAAGAAAAAAGACTGGCATACGAACACGAGCGCAAGCTAGCAGAGATAGAAATGCAGAAACAGAACAAAGACCTAGGGGTGCCCGAGCAACGGCACACCCCAGGCGCTACCGAACAAAAGGTCCACATCCCCAAAGATGTGGTCCGTGAATATTATCGGAACGACGACATACAGCAGTGGTTCAAGGCCTACGATATCGCCATGACCTCCCACCGGATCGATCGAAGTGACTGGGGAGCCGGTCTATGGGGGAGGTTCGTCAATGAAGGCCGCGATGCCCTGCTACAGCTCCCGGACCATCAAATGACGTCCTATGACCACATGAAGGCCGCCCTCCTCACTCGATATGGGCTTACGCCCGAAATGTACCGCCAGAGGTTCCGCGACTGCACCCGGATCCCGGGTACAACTTGGGTAGAATATGTGAACTATTTCAGCCGAGCCTTCGAGGGTTGGATCAAGGGTAGCCACGTAACAACCTACGAGCAGCTCTTCAACCTCATTGTGTGGGAGCACCTCTCCAACAACTGCTTCGTCGAGCTCAGGCAGCACCTCCTCGACAGTAAATTGACTGAACCACGGCAGCTCGCCGCTGAGGCTGACCGATGGGAAAGCACCCGAGTGGCCCGGAGTGGGCCAAATGAGCAGAACAGAACCAACCAAGGTCATCATCGTCCCCGAGGAGGAGGAGGAGGCCAGGGCCGGGGCAGAGACGCCGTCCCGGCCGCTCCCGCTAACAACACCCCGCCCCCGGCCGGCCGGGGCAACCCCCCGATGCGCCCGGGGTTCCGAGCCAATGTTACTTGTCACCGATGCCAGCGAGTCGGCCACTATGCCAGTGACCCAAACTGCCCCAAGAACCAGACTCCCGGGCCCCGAAAGGTAGCTGCCGCCGCCCTAGGAGAAGAGCAAATCTCCGAAGAGCATGAAGAGTACGAGCAGGAGCAGCCCGAGTGGGAACCTGCCGCCATGGTCCTGGCTTGCCTAGGGGGAAGAGACATGATCCCGCGGGCTCCCCTACCCGCCAACACCAGGAAATACAGCCAGTGGGTGAACATAAATGGGCGCAAGGCCGAAGCCCTGCGTGACACGGGGGCCAGTGTGACGGCCGTCCGCTGTCACCTGGTGACCCCAGAACAAATCCTGCCAAACATTCTTTGCCCCGTCCGATCAGCCGACAATTCTGAGAGCCTGTGTCGGATCGCCTGCATCCCCTTCGAATGGGGAGGAGTGTCCGGTATGCTAAAAGTGACTGTCCGCGATGATGCCCCCGTGGACTGCCTCCTGGGAAACGATCTCGAGAGTTCCCCGTGGGCGGCCGTTGAAAGAAGAGAGCATCTGGGGATGTTGGGCCTCCCGGACTGGGCGTGCGTAACAACCCGGTCCATGGCCGCCCGCACCATCCCCAGACCTGAAGAACCCGAATGGCCAGCACCTCCTCCCCCGATCGCTCCAGAGGAAGACACCGTCCATACCGACCCCCCGGAACAAACCCAGGAAGGGCCCGCTCAGCCCCAAGACCTTCCAGACCTGGCTCAGTGGCGTCAAGAAGGGGGACCCACCCAGGAACAATTCCGGCAAGAGCAAAAGACCTGTCCCTCCCTCGAGGGACTGCGACAGCAAGCACTCGCCCAGAGCGCGGGAGACACCGCAGGGGCCCATTGGATCTATTGGGACAATGACCTACTGTACAGCGAACAAAGAATCGCGGAGTTGGGGCCCAGTCGAGTGCTGGTGGTGCCCCTCCGCTTCAGAGACTTCCTTTTGAACTTGGCACATGATGTCCCCCTGGCTGGACACTTGGGGCAAGACAAAACATACAACCGCCTGGTAACCCACTTTTACTGGCCAAAAATGAGAAATGACGTCTCCAACCACTGCCGGTCCTGCCCCACCTGCCAGGCCAGCGGGAAGAACGGCCGCAAACTCAAGGCACCCCTGCAACCATTCCCCGTTGTTACCACCCCGTTCGAAAGGGTGGGAATAGACATTGTGGGGCCCCTGGACCCCCGAACCGCACAAGGGCATCGATTCATCCTGGTCCTGGTGGACCACGCCACCCGCTATCCCGAGGCCGTTCCCCTTCGAACTGTAACAGCACCAGTGGTAGGCCGAGCCTTAATGGGGATCTTCTCTCGAGTGGGCTTTCCCCGGGAGGTCGTCAGCGACAGGGGCACGAACTTTATTTCAAAGTATATGAAATCCCTCTGGCAGCAGTGCGGAGTCACCTACCGATTCACAACCCCCTATCACCCGCAAGGAAACGGACTGGTCGAGCGGTTCAACCGCACTCTCAAGGGGATGATCATGGGGCTGGAAGAACCCCTACGCCGCCAGTGGGACGTGCTACTCCCGTGCCTCCTCTTCGCCTACCGAGAAGTCCCCCAGAAGCCCCTCGGCTTCAGCCCCTTCGAACTCCTGTACGGACACCCCGTTCGAGGGCCCCTCAGCCTAGTTAAAGAAGAATGGGAAATGGCCCCCCTGAAGGCCCCTCCAGACGTCTACAAGTACCTCCTGACCCTCCGCAATCAGACCAGGCGATTCAGAGAGATCGCCAAAGCCAATCTTGAGGCCAGTCAGGAGGACATGAAGAAATGGTACGATCAACATGCCTCCTCCATCGAGTTCGAGCCTGGTCAGCAGGTATGGGTGATGTCCCCCATCGAACCTTGTGCCTTGCAGGACAAATGGACGGGGCCCTTCAAGGTGGTCGAGCGCAAGAGCCCCGTCACCTATCTCATCGACATGGAATCCCCCCGGAACCCCCTCCGGGTCCTCCACGCCAACAGACTCAAACCACACTTCGTGCGCTCGGAGCTCAGCCTGCTGATGGCTACAGACAGTGGAGCGGAAGAGGACTCCGAGCCCCTCCCTGACCTACTGAGGACCCGTGAAAAAGATGGTTCGGTGGACGGGGTCCGACTCTCCGATGCCCTGACCCCGGAGCAGCGCCAAGACTGTCGGGCCCTCCTGCTGCAATTTGCAAACCTATTTTCCCTCACCCCCGGGGTCACCCCCTGGTGCCTGCACGACGTGGACACTGGGGACAGTCCCCCTATCCGACACCGGGCGTACCGAGTACCAGATCGGGTGCGCGCCTGCATCCAAGAAGTAGTCTCCAAGATGCTCGCACTCGGAGTCATCGAACCCTCGGACAGCCCCTGGGCCAGCCCAGTCGTACTGGTCCCCAAAGCTGCTTCCCCGGGCACCACCCCGAGCTCCGATTCTGCGTCGACTATCGGGGTCTGAACGCTGTCACCCGAACCGACGCTCACCCCATCCCCCGAGCAGATGAACTGGTCGACCGCATGGGGGCTGCCCGCTACCTAAGCATCTTCGACCTGACAGCAGGCTACTGGCAGATCGGCCTCACCCCCAGGGCCCAAGAACGATCCGCTTTCTCCACCCCGGATGGACACTACCATTTCAAAGTGATGCCATTCGGCATGAAAAACGCTCCAGCCACTTTTCAACGACTTGTGAACCAGGTATTGGCGGGCCTCGAAGAGTTCAGCGCCGCCTACCTGGACGATATCGCGGTATACAGCCGCCACTGGTCAGACCACCTCCGCCACCTCCGAGAGGTCCTGCAGGCCCTCCAACAGGCCGGCCTCACAATCAAGGCCAGCAAGTGCCAAATTGGCCAGGGGTCCGTGACCTACCTCGGACACCAAGTGGGAAGCGGTCTGGTGGCCCCCCTCCAGCTCAAGATCGCTGCCATCCAGTCCTGGCAGCCCCCCGTAACCCAAACCGAGGTCCGAGCCTTCTTGGGGCTCACCGGATACTACCGGCGGTTTGTGAAGGACTATGGCAGCATTGTGGGGCCCCTCACTGAACTCACATCCAAGAACCACCCAAAAACAGTCAACTGGACTCCCGACTGTCAATCGGCCTTCGAGAAGCTGAAGGCCGCCATACCGCCCCTGTGCTCCAGGCCCCCGACTACAGCCGCGAGTTCATCGTCCAGACTGATGCCTCAGACCATGGCATTGGGGCCATCCTCTCCCAACTGAACCCCGAAGGAGTCGATCAACCAGTGGCCTTCATCAGCAGACGCCTGCTGGCCCGAGAACAGCGCTGGAGCACCATCGAGCGGGAGGCCTTTGCAGTAGAATGGGCCCTTAAGAAGCTCCAGCCCTACCTCTTCGGTACCCACTTTCGGGTGCAAACAGATCATCGCCCCCTGCAATGGTTAATGCAGATGCGGGGGGAGAATCCCAAACTATTGAGATGGTCCATCTCCCTGCAGGGGATGGACTTCACTGTGGAGCATCGCCCTGGCCAAGACCACGCCAACGCGGATGGCCTGTCCCGCTTTTTCCACCTCGACGAGGAGAGTCCCCAAGAGGATGGGGGACTCTCCCCGCCTTCAGCTGGGGGGGACGCATGTTGGACAGGCCCCATGAAGGGCTCGCTCCCTCCCCGCATGACAGGGCCCAGACACCGGCTCTCCAGGTGCTACCCACAGAAGCAACCCGCAACCCGTCCCCTACGGGACGCCTGCTCCCGGATATCTCTGTATCACTGGCCCGGGCCACCGTCAGCACCATTGCCCGGCCCTGCCGCCATCTTGGACACTGCACCACGAGGCCGCGTGGCCTCAGCTCGACCCCAACCCTGGGCCTGGCCAGGCCCCGACATCCCGGCACCACCATCCACCCAGGAGGTGAACGGACCACTTGGCAGGTCAATGGGAGAAAGAAGTGTCGATGGCTCTCCCCCGCCAGGTGCCGATCGCCCCCCAGCCTCCCCGGGCGCTGGCTCCACCCCCCTGCTGGGTGTCTGGACTCCCTCATCCCGGACCTCCCGACCTCCAAGTGCGAGGGTCCGGACATCAAAGGGCGCCAGACCTATAACTGAGGCAGCTCCAGAGCAGGAAGGCAGTTGTATCCTGGAGTCGAGAGACACCGTGAAGAACTCATCCTTGACGGACTGCTGGCGCTGCCGCAGCCCTGCCCTGTGAACTGTCGTCCTGCCTGCTGGCGCTGCCGCGGCCTTCTGCAACCTTCATCCTCGTGGGACCTGCTGGCGCTGCCGCGGCCCGTTGCAACCTTCATCCTCGTGGGGACCTGCTGGCGCTGCCGCGGCCTCTTGCAACCACCATCTTCGTCGGGACCTGCTGGCGCTGCCGCGGGCCGTTGCTACCTACGACCTCCTCGGGACCTGCTGGCGCTGCCGCGGCCCGACCTTCCCTAACGCCGAGCTCGAGGATTGTGAGCTACCCATCGTCTCATCTCAATACCAGATTGGTAACAAGACTGTCCCGCTACCCCCTTTCCCTTCCAGAGACTAGAATTGAGAGGATCCTCGTGTCCTGATCTCATTGTACCGTACTACCTTACTTCAAGAACTGCATATAAAGAGCGTTAACCTTATCTTTGTGTGGTGTCCATCTGTGGGGGGGATGTTACTTGTCTGTACGATCGCTGGAGACGGCCCTCACCAGAGGCCTCTCCCCTTGTCCTCGGCCAACCCTCCAGGTCCCCGTCTAACAGGGTGCATGCTGCCTGTGGCGTTACAAGGGGTGCATGTTGCCTGTGGTGTTACATGGGGTGCATGCTGCCTGCGGTGTTACAAGGGGTGCATGCTGCCTGTGGTGTTACAAGGGGTGCATGTTGCCTGTGGTGTTACATGGGGTGCATGCTGCCTGCGGTGTTACATGGGGGTGCATGCTGCCTGTAGTGTTACATGGGGGTGCATGTTGCCTGTGGTGTTACAAGGGGTGCATGCTGCCTGGGGCGTTACAAGGGGTGCCTGATGCCCGGGGCGTTACATGGGGGTGCATGCTGCCAGTGGCATTATAAGGGAGTGTATGCTGCCTGTGGAATTACAAGGGGGTGCATGGTGCCCAGGCATTACAAGGGGTGAATGCTGCCATGGACGTTACAAGGGGGTGAATGCTGCCTGCGGTGTTGCAAGGGGGTGCATACTATCCATGGCCTTACAAGGGGGTACATGCAGCCTAGGGCACAAGGGGCACATGCTGCCTGTGGTGTTACAAGTGGGTGCATGCTGCTAGTGGTGTTACAAGGGGGTGCATGCTGCATGTGGCATTACAAGGTGGCGCATGCTGCCCGTGGCGTTACAAGGGGCGCATGCTGCCCGTGGTGTTACAAGGGGGTGCATGGTGCCCGTGCATTACAGGGGGAGCATGCTGCCTGTGGTGTTACAAGGGGGTGCATGGTGCCCGTGCATTACAGGGGGAGCATGCTGCCCGTGGTGTTACAAGGGGGTGCATGGTGCCTGGGGCGTTACAAGGCAGTGCATGGGGCGTTACAAGGGGGTGCATGCTGCCTGCGGTGTTACATGGGGGTGCATGTTGCCTGTGGTGTTACAAGGGGTGCATGCTGCCTGTGGTGTTACAAGGGGTGCATGCTGCCTGTGGTGTTACATGGGGGTGCAAGCTGCCTGTAGTGTTACATGGGGGTGCATGCTACCTGTAGTGTTACATGGGGGTGCATGCTGCCTGTGGTGTTCTAAGGGGTGCATGCTGCCTGCGGTGTTACATGGGGGTGCATGTTGCCTGTGGTGTTACAAGGGGGTGCATGGTGCCCCAGCTTTACAGGGGGTGCATGCTGCCTGTAGTGTTACATGGGGGTGCTTGCTGCCTGTAGTGTTACATGGGGGTGCATGTTGCCTGTAGTGTTACAAGGGGTGCATGCTGCCTGTGGTGTTACAAGGGGTGCATGCTGCCTGTGGTGTTACATGGGGTGCATGCTGCCTGTAGTGTTACATGGGGGTGCATGCTGCCTGTGGTGTTACACGGGGTGCCTGCTGCCTGTAGTGTTACATGGGGGTGCATGCTGCCTGTGGTGTTACAAGGGGTGCATGCTGCCTGTGGTGTTACAAGGGGTGCATGCTGCCTGCCGTGTTACATGGGGGTGCATGCTGCCTGTGGTGTTACAAGGGGTGCATGCTGCCTGCGGTGTTACATGGGGGTGCTTGCTGCCTGTACTGTTACATGGGGGTGCATGTTGCCTGTTGTGTTACAAGGGGTGCATGCTGTCTGCGGTGTTACATGGGGGTGCATGCTGCCTGTAGTGTTACATGGGGGTGCATGTTGCCTGTGGTGTTACAAGGGGTGCATGCTGCCTGTGGTGTTACAAGGGGTGCATGTTGCCTGTGGTGTTACATGGGGTGCATGCTGCCTGCGGTGTTACATGGGGGTGCATGCTGCCTGTAGTGTTACATGGGGGTGCATGTTGCCTGCGGTGTTACAAGGGGTGCATGCTGCCTGTGGTTTTACAAGGGGTGCATGTTGCCTGTGGTGTTACATGGGGTGCACGCTGCCTGTGGTATTACATGGGGGTGCATGCTGCCTGTAGTGTTACATGGGGGTGCATGTTGCCTGTGGTGTTACAAGGGGTGCATGCTGCCTGGGGCGTTACAAGGGGTGCATGTTGCCTGTGGTGTTACATGAGGTGCATGCTGCCTGCGGTGTTACATGGGGGTGCATGCTGCCTGTAGTGTTACATGGGGGTGCTTGCTGCCTGTAGTGTTACATGAGGGTGCATGTTGCCTGAAGTGTTACAAGGGGTGCATGCTGCCTGTGGTGTTACAAGGGGCGCATGCTGCCTGTGGTGTTACATGGGGGTGCATGCTGCCTGTAGTGTTACATGGGGGTGCATGCTGCCTGTGGTGTTACACGGGGTGCATGCTGCCTGTAGTGTTACATGGGGGTGCATGCTGCCTGTGGTGTTACAAGGGGTGCATGCTGCCTGTGGTGTTACAAGGGGTGCATGCTGCCTGCCGTGTTACATGGGGGTGCATGCTGCCTGTAGTGTTACATGGGGGTGCATGTTGCCTGTGGTGTTACAAGGGGTGCATGCTGCCTGCGGTGTTACATGGGGGTGCTTGCTGCCTGTAGTGGTACATGGGGGTGCATGTTGCCTGTTGTGTTACAAGGGGTGCATGCTGCCTGCGGTGTTACATGGGGGTGCATGCTGCCTGTAGTGTTACATGGGGGTGCATGTTGCCTGTGGTGTTACAAGGGGTGCATGCTGCCTGTGGTGTTACAAGGAGTGCATGTTGCCTGTGGTGTTACATGGAGTGCATGCTGCCTGGGGTGTTACATGGGGGTGCATGCTGCCTGTAGTGTTACATGGGGGTGCATGGTGCCTGAGCATTACAGGGGGTGCATGCTGCCCGTGGTGTTACAAGGGGTGCATGCTGCCTGTGGTGTTACAAGGGGTGCATGTTGCCTGTGGTGTTACATGGGGTGCATGCTGCCTGCGGTGTTACAAGGGGTGCATGCTGCCTGTGGTGTTACAAGGGGTGCATGTTGCCTGTGGTGTTACATGGGGTGCATGCTGCCTGCGGTGTTACATGGGGGTGCATGCTGCCTGTAGTGTTACATGGGGGTGTATGTTGCCTATGGTGTTACAAGGGGTGCATGCTGCCTGGGGCGTTACAAGGGGTGCCTGATGCCCGGGGCGTTACATGGGGGTGCATGCTGCCAGCGGCATTATAAGGGAGTGTATGCTGCCTGCGGAAATACAAGGGGGTGCATGGTGCCCAGGCATTACATGCTGCCATGGACGTTACAAGGGGGTGAATGCTGCCTGCGGTGTTGCAAGGGGGTGTATACTATCCATGGCCTTACAAGGGGGTACATGCAGCCTAGGGCACAAGGGGCGCATGCTGCCTGAGGTGTTACAAGTGGGTGCATGCTGCTAGTGGTGTTACAAGGGGGTGCATGCTGCATATGGCATTACAAGGTGGCGCATGCTGCCCCTGGCGTTACAAGGGGCACATGCTGCCCGTGGTGTTACAAGGGGGTGCATGGTGCCCGTGCATTACAGGGGGAGCATGCTGCCCGTGGTGTTACAAGGGGGTGCATGGTGCCCGTGCATTACAGGGGGAGCATGCTGCCCGTGGTGTTACACGGGGGTGCATGTTGCCTGCGGTGTTACAAGGGGTGCATGCTGCCTGTGGTGTTATATGGGGGTGCATGTTGCCTGTGGTGTTACAAGGGGTGCATGCTGCCTGTGGTGTTACGAAGGGTGCATTCTGCCTGTGGTGTTACGTGGGGGTGCATGCTGCCTGTAGTGTTACATGGGGGTGCATGCTGCCTGTGGTGTTATAAGGGGTGCATGCTGCCTGCGGTGTTACATGGGGGTGCATGTTGCCTGTGGTGTTACAAGGGGGTGCATGGTGCCCCAGCATTACAGGGGGTGCATGCTGCCTGTAGTGTTACATGGGGGTGCTTGCTGCCTGTAGTGTTACATGGGGGTGCATGTTGCCTGTAGTGTTACAAGGGGTGCATGCTGTCTGTGGTGTTACAAGGGGCGCATGCTGCCTGTGGTGTTACATTGGGGTGCATGCTGCCTGTATTGTTACATGGGGGTGCATGCTGCCTGTGGTGTTACATGGGGTGCATGCTGCCTGTAGTGTTACATGGGGGTGCATGCTGCCTGTGGTCTTACAAGGGGTGCATGCTGCCTGTGGTGTTACATGGGGGTGCTTGCTGCCTGTAGTGTTACATGGGGGTGCATGTTGCCTGTGGTGTTACAAGGGGTGCATGCAGCCTGCGGTGTTACATGGGGGTGCATGCTGCCTGTTGTGTTACATGGGGGTGCATGTTGCCTGTGGTGTTACATGGGGTGCATGCTGCCTGCGGTGTTATATGGGTGCTTGCTGCCTGTAGTGTTACATGGGGGTGCATGTTGCCTGTGATGTTACAAGGGGTGCATGCTGCCTGTGGTGTTGCAAGGGGGGGCATGCTGCCTGGGGCGTTACAAGGGGTGCCTGATGCCCGGGGTGCATGCTGCCTGTGGTGTTACAAGGGAGTGCATGGTGCCCGAGCATTACAGGGGGTGCATGCTGCCCGTGGCGTTACAAGGGGTGCATGCTGCTTGTGGTGTTACAAGGGGGTGTATACTATCCATGGCCTTACAAGGGGGTGCATGCAGCCTGGGGCACATGGGGCGCATGCTGCCTGTGGTGTTACAAGTGGGTGCATGCTGCTAGTGGTGTTACAAGGGGGTGCATTCTGCCTGTGGTGTTACGTGGGGGTGCATGCTGCCTGTAGTGTTACATGGGGGTGCATGCTGCCTGTGGTGTTATAAGGGGTGCATGCTGCCTGCGGTGTTACATGGGGGTGCATGTTGCCTGTGGTGTTACAAGGGGGTGCATGGTGCCCCAGCATTACAGGGGGTGCATGCTGCCTGTAGTGTTACATGGGGGTGCTTGCTGCCTGTAGTGTTACATGGGGGTGCATGTTGCCTGTAGTGTTACAAGGGGTGCATGCTGTCTGTGGTGTTACAAGGGGCGCATGCTGCCTGTGGTGTTACATTGGGGTGCATGCTGCCTGTATTGTTACATGGGGGTGCATGCTGCCTGTGGTGTTACATGGGGTGCATGCTGCCTGTAGTGTTACATGGGGGTGCATGCTGCCTGTGGTCTTACAAGGGGTGCATGCTGCCTGTGGTGTTACATGAGGGTGCTTGCTGCCTGTAGTGTTACATGGGGGTGCATGTTGCCTGTGGTGTTACAAGGGGTGCATGCAGCCTGCGGTGTTACATGGGGGTGCATGCTGCCTGTTGTGTTACATGGGGGTGCATGTTGCCTGTGGTGTTACATGGGGTGCATGCTGCCTGCGGTGTTACATGGGGTGCTTGCTGCCTGTAGTGTTACATGGGGGTGCATGTTGCCTGTGATGTTACAAGGGGTGCATGCTGCCTGTGGTGTTGCAAGGGGGGGCATGCTGCCTGGGGCGTTACAAGGGGTGCCTGATGCCCGGGGTGCATGCTGCCTGTGGTGTTACAAGGGAGTGCATGGTGCCCGAGCATTACAGGGGGTGCATGCTGCCCGTGGCGTTACAAGGGGTGCATGCTGCTTGTGGTGTTACAAGGGGGTGTATACTATCCATGGCCTTACAAGGGGGTGCATGCAGCCTGGGGCACATGGGGCGCATGCTGCCTGTGGTGTTACAAGTGGGTGCATGCTGCTAGTGGTGTTACAAGGGGGTGCATGCTGCATGTGGCATTACAAGGTGGTGCATGCTGCCCCTGGCGTTACAAGGGGCGCATGTTGCCTGGGGTGTTACAAGGGGGTGCATGGTGCCCGTGAATTACAGGGGGAGCATGCTGCCTGTAGTGTTAAATGAGTGTGCATGCTGCATGTGGCATTACAAGGTGGCGCATGCTGCCCCTGGCGTTACAAGGGGCGCATGCTGCCCGTGGTGTTACAAGGGGGTGCATGGTGCCCATGAATTACAGGGGGAGCATGCTGCCTGTAGTGTTACATGAGGGTGCATGCTGCCCGTGGTGTTACAAGGGGGTGCATGGTGCCTGGGGCGTTACAAGGCAGTGCATGGGGCGTTACAAGGGGGGGCATGCTGCCTGGGGCGTTACAAGGGGTGCCTGATGGCGGGGGCGTGACAAGGGGGTGCATACTGCCTGTGGTGTTACAAGGGAGTGCATGGTGCCCGAGCATTACAGGAGGTGCATTCTGCCCGTGGCGTTACAAGGGGTGCATGCTGCCTGCGGTGTTACATGGGGGTGCATTCTGCTTGGGGCGTTATAGGGGGGTGCATGCTGCTCGTGGTGTTACAAGGGGGTGCATGGTGCCCAGGCATTACGGGGCAAACATGCTGCCAGCGGCATTCTAAGGGAGTGCATGCTGACTGTGGAAGTACAAGGAGGTGCATGGTGCCCAGGCATTACAGGGGGTGCATGTTGCCATGGACGTTACAAGTGGGTGAATATTGCCTGCGGTGTTGCAAGGGGGTGCATACTATCTGCGGCCTTACAAGGGGGTGCATGCAGCCTGGGGCACAATGGGCGCATGCTGCCTGGGGCTTTACAAGGGGTGCATGCTGCCTGTGGTGTTACAAGGGGATGCATGCTGCCTGCGGTGTTACATGGGGGAGCATGCTGCCTGTAGTGTTACATGGGGGTGCATGCTGCCTGTGGTGTTACATGGGGGTGCATGTTGCCTGTGGTGTTACATGGGGGTGCATGTTGCCTGTGGTGTTACAAGGGGTGCATGCTGCCTGTGGTGTTACAAGGGGTGCATGCTGCCTGCGGTGGTACATGGGGGGCATGGTGCCCCAGCATTACAGGAGGTGCATGCTGCCTGTAGTGTTCCATGGGGGTGCATGCTGCCTGTAGTGTTACATGGGGTGCATGTTGCCTGTGGTGTTACATGGGGGTGCATGTTGCCTGTGGTGTTACAAGTGGTGCATGCTTCCTGTGGTGTTCTAAGGGGTGCATGCTGCCTGCAGTGTTACATGGGGGTGCATGTTGCCTGTGGTGTTACAAGGGGGTGCATGGTGCCCCAGCATTACAGAGGGGGCATGCTGCCTGTGGTGTTACATGGGGTGCTTGCCGCCTGTAGTGTTACATGGGGGTGCTGCTGCCTGTAGTGTTACACGGGGGTGCATGCTGCCTGTAGTGTTACATGGGGGTGCATGTTGCCTGTGGTGTTACATGGGGGTGCTTGCTGCCTGTAGTGTTACATGGGGGTGCTTGCTGCCTGTAGTGTTACATGGGGGTGCATGTTGCCTGTGGTGTTGCAAGGGGTGCATGCTGCCTGTGGTGTTACAAGGGGTGCATGCTGCCTGCGGTGTTACATGGGGGTGCATGCTGCCTGTAGTGTTACATGGGGGTGCATGCTGCCTGTAGTGTTACATGGGGGTGCATGCTGCCTGTGGTGTTATAAGGGGTGCATGCTGCCTGTGGTGTTACAAGGGGGTGCATGGTGCCCGTGGCGTTACAAGGGGTGCATGCTGCCTGTGGTGTTACAAGGGGGTGCATGCTGCCTGCGGTGTTACAAGGGGTGCATGCTGCCTGTGGAGTTACAAGGGGTGCATGCTGCCTGCGGTGTTTCATGGGGGTGCATGCTGCCTGTAGTGTTACATGGACGTGCATGTTGCCTGTGGTGTTACATGGGTGCATGCTGCCTGCGGTGTTACATGGGGGTGCTTGCTGCCTGTAGTGTTACATGGGGGTGCATGTTGCCTGTGGTGTTACAAGGGGTGCATGCTGCCTGTGGTGTTACAAGGGGGGCATGCTGCCTGGGGCATTACAAGGGGTGCCTGAAGCCCGGGGCATTACAAGGGGGTGCATGCTGCCTGTGGTGTTACAAGGGGGTGCATGGTGCCCGAGCATTACAGGGGGTGCATGCTGCCTGTGGCGTTACGAGGGGTGCATGCTGCTTGCGGTGTTACATGGAGGTGCATGTTGCCTGTGGTGTTACAAGGGGGTGCATGCTGCCTGTGGTGTTACAAGGGGCGCATGTTGCCTGCGGTGTTACATGGGGGTGCATGCTGCCTGTAGTGTTACATGGGGGTGCATGCTGCCTGTAGTGTTACATGGGGGTGCATGCTGCCTGTGGTGTAAACGGGGTGCATGCTGCCTGTAGTGTTACATGGGGGTGCATGCTGCCTGTGGTGTTACAAGGGGTGCATGCTGCCTGTAGTGTTACATGGGGGTGCATGCATGCTGCCCGTGGCGTTACAAGGGGTGCATGCTGCTTGCGGTGTTTCATGGAGGTGCATCCTGCCTGTGGTGTTACAAGGGGGTGCATGCTGCCTGTGGTGTTACAAGGGGCGCATGCTGCCTGCGGTGTTACATGGGGGTGCATGCTGCCTGTAGTGTTACATGGGGGTGCATGCTGCCTGTGGTTTTACACGGGGTGCACGCTGCCTGTAGTGTTACATGGGGGTGCATGCTGCCTGTGGTGTTACAAGGGGTGCATGCTGCCTGTGGTGTTACAAGGGGTGCATGCTGCCTGTAGTGTTACATGGGGGTGCATGCTGCCTCTGGTGTTACAAGGGGTGCATGCTGCCTGTAGTGTTACAAGGGGTGCATGCTGCCCGTGGCGTTACAAGGGGTGCATGCTGCCTGTGGTGTTACAAGGAGGTGCATGCTGCCTGTGGTGTTACAAGGCAGTGCATGCTGCCTGTGGTGTTACAAGGGGTGCATGCTGCCTGTGGTGTTACATGGGGGTGCATGCTGCCTGTAGTGTTACATGGGGGTGCATGTTGCCTGTGGTGTTACATGGGGTGCATGCTGCCTGCGGTGTTACATGGGGGAGCTTGCTGCCTGTAGTCTTACATGGGGGTGCATGTTGCCAGTGGTGTTACAAGGGGTGCATGCTGCCTGTGGTGTTACAAGGGGGGCATGCTGTCTGTGGCGTTACAAGGGGTGCCTGATCCCCGGGGCGTTTACAAGGGGGTGCATGCTGCCTGTGGTGTTACAAGGAGGTGCATGGTGCCCGAGCATTACAGGGGGTGCATGCTGCCCGTGGCGTTACAAGGGGTGTGTTAAATTCAGTAAAAGTACAGCATTCAGGTAGGAATGTAATGTGGTAAGAAACCCCACCGGGAGCAGATAACTTCCTGCTCAGCCTCCAGGTAACTGATAAATCCCTTGAATAGCAACAGGTAGAATCCTGGATGACATCACAGAGACATGACATAGACAAGCAGACACTAACACTAAGGAGGGACAAAGAGAGAGGAAGAGCACAAAGAGAGAGGAAGAGCAGGATATAACAGGGTGCATGCTGCCTGCGGTGTTACATGGAGGTGCATGCTGCCTGTGGTGTTACAAGGGGGTGCATGCTGCCTGTGGTGTTACAAGGGGCGCATGCTGCCTGCGATGTTACATGGGGGTGCATGCTGCCTATAGTGTTACATGGGGGTGCATGCTGCCTGTGGTGTTACACGGGGTGCATGCTGCCTGTAGTGTTACATGGGGGTGCATGCTGCCTGTGGTGTTACAAGGGGTATATGCTGCCTGTGGTGTTACATGGGGGTGCATGCTGCCTGTAGTGTTACATGGGGGTGCATGGTGCCAGAGCATTACAGGGGGTGCATGCTGCCTGTGGTGTTACAAGGGGTGCATGCTGCCTGTGGTGTTACAAGGTGTTAGACGGGACCTGGAGGGTCGGCCGAGGACAAGGGGAGAGGTCTCCGGGGAGAGCCGTCTCCAGCGATCGTACAGACAAGTAACTTCCCCCCCACAGATGGACACCACACAAGGATAAGGTTTAACGTTCTTTATAAGCAATCTTGAGGTACGGTAGAATGGTACAAGGAGGTCTGGACTCAGGGGTCCCCTCGATTCTAGTCTCTTGGATGGGAAAGGGGGTAGCGGGACAGTCTTATTACCAATCTGGTAGTTGCGATGAGATGATGGGTAGCTCACAATCCTCGAGCTCGGCGTTCTTGAAGGACGGGCCGCGGCAGCGCCAGCAGGTCCCGGGGTGGTCGAAGGTGGCAACGGTCCGCGGCAGCGCCAGCAGGTCCCGGCGAAGATGGTAGTTACAACGGGTCGCGGCAGCGCCAGCAGGTCCCGGCGAAGATGGTAGTTACAACGGGTCGCGGCAGCGCCAGCAGGTCCCGACGAGGATGAAGGATGCAGAGGGCCGCGGCAGCGCCAGCGGCAGGACGACAGTTCACAAGGCAGGGCTGCGGCAGCGCCAGCAGTCCGTCAAGGATGAGTTCTTCTCGGTGTCTCTCGACTCCAGGATACAACTGCCTGCCTGCTCTGGAGCTGCCCCAGTTATAGGTCTGGCGGCCTTTGATGTCCGGACCCTCGCACTTGGAGGTTGGGAGGTCCGGGATGAGGGAGTGTAGACACCCAGCAGGGGGGTGGAGCCAGCGCCCGGGGAGGCTGGGGGCGATCGGCACCTGGCGGGGGAGAGCCATCGACACTTCTTTCTCCCATTGACCTGCCAAGTGGTCCGTTCACCTCCTGGGTGGATGGTGGTGCCGGGATGTCGGGGCCTGGCCAGGCCCAGGGTTGGGGTCGAGCTGAGGCCATGCGGCCTCGTGGTGCAGTGTCCAAGATGGCGGCCGGGTTGGGCAATGGTGCTGACGGTGGCCCGGGCCCGTGATACAGAGATGTCCGGGAGTAGGAGTCCCGTAGGGGACGGAGTGTGGGTTGCTTCTGTGGGTAGCACCTGGAGAGCTGATGTCCGGGCTCTGTCATGCGGGGAGGGGGCGAGCCCTTCATGTGGCCTGTCCAACATGCGTCCCCCCCAGCTGAACGCGGGGAGAGTCACCCATCTTCTTGGGGACTCTCCTCGTCGAGGCGGAAAAATCGTGACAGGCCATCCGCGTTGGCGTGCTCCTGGCCGGGGCGGTGTTCCACAGTGAAGTCCATCCCTTGCAGGGATATGGACCATCGCAAGAGCTTGGGATTCTCCCCCCGCATCTGCATTAGCCATTGCAGGGGGCGGTGATCTGTTTGCACCCGAAAGTGGGTACCGAAGAGGTATGGCCGGAGCTTCTTGAGGGCCCATACCACTGCGAAGGCCTCCATCTCGATGGTGCTCCAGCGCTGTTCTCGGGCCAACAGACGTCGACTGATGAAGGCCACTGGTTGGTCGACTCCCTCGGTGTTCAGTTGGGAGAGGACGGCTCCAATGCCATGGTCGGAGGCATCAGTCTGGACGATGAACTCCCGGCTGTAGTCGGGAGCCTGGAGTACCGGGGCGGTGCACATGGCGACCTTCAGCCTCTCGAAGGCCGCTTGACAATCGGGAGTCCAGTCGACTCTTTTTGACTGGTTCTTAGATGTAAGTGCCGTGAGGGGCCCCACAATGCTGCCATAGTCCTTCACAAACCGCCGGTAGTACCCGGTGAGCCCCAAGAAGGCCCGGACCTCGGTTTGCGTTACGGGTGGTTGCCAGGACTGGATGGCAGCGATCTTGAGTTGGAGGGGGGCCACCAGACCGCTCCCCACTTGGTGTCCTAGGTAGGTCACGGACTCTTGGCCAATCTGGCATTTGCTGGCCTTGATTGTGAGGCCGGCCTGTTGGAGGGCCTGCAGGACTTCTCGGAGGTGGCGGAGATGGTCTGACCAGTGGCGGCTGTAAACCGCGATATCGTCCAGGTAGGCGGCGCTGAACTCTTCGAGGCCCGCCAATACCTGGTTCACCAGGCGTTGAAAGGTTGCTGGAGCGTTTTTCATGCCGAATGGCATCACTTTGAAATGGTAGTGGCCATCCGGGGTGGAGAAAGCGGACCGTTCTTGCGCCCTGGGGGTGAGGCCGATCTGCCAGTAGCCCGCTGTCAGGTCGAAGATGCTGAGGTAGCGGGCAGCCCCCATGCGGTCGATCAGTTCATCGGCTCGGGGAATGGGGTGAGCGTCGGTCCGGGTGACAGCGTTCAGGCCCCGATAGTCAACGCAGAATCGGAGCTCAGGGGTGGTGCCGGGGGCCGCAGCTTTGGGGACCAGTACGACTGGGCTGGCCCAGGGGCTGTCCGAGGGTTCAATGACTCCGAGTGTGAGCATCTTGGAGACTTCTTCTTGGATGCAGGCACGTACCCGATCTGGCACGCGGTACGCCTGATGTCTGATGGGGGGACTGTCCCCAGTGTCCACGTCGTGCAAGCACCAGGGGGTGACCCCTGGGGTGAGGGAAAATAGGGCTGCGAACTGCAGCAGGAGAGCCCGACAGTCTTGGCGCTGTTCCGAGGTCAGGGCATCTGACAGTCGGACCCCGTCTACCGAACCATCTTTTTCACGGGTCCTCAGCAGGTCAGGGAGGGGCTCGGAGTTTTCTTCTGCCCCACTGTCTGTAGCCATCAGTAGGCTGAGCTCCGAGCGCACAAAGTGGGGTTTGAGTCTGTTGGTGTGGAGAACCCGGAGGGGGTTCCGGGAAGATTCCATGTCGATGAGATAGGTGACGGGGCTTTTGCGCTCGATCACCTTGAAGGGCCCCGTCCACTTATCTTGCAGGGCACAAGGTTCGGTGGGGGACATCACCCATACTTGCTGGCCAGGTACGAACTCTATGGAGGAGGCGTTCTGATCGTACCATTTCCTCATGTCCTCCTGACTGGCTTCAAGATTGGCTTTTGCGATTTCTCGGAACCGCCTGGTCTGATTGCGGAGGGTCAGGAGGTACTTGTAGACGTCTGGAGGGGTTTTCAGGGGGGCCATCTCCCAACCTTCCTTGACTAGGCTGAGGGGCCCTCGAACAGGGTGCCCGTACAAGAGTTCGAAGGGGCTGAAGCCGAGGGACTTCTGAGGGACTTCTCGGTAGGCGAAGAGGAGGCACGGGAGGAGCACATCCCACTGGCGGCGGAGGGGCTCTTCCAACCCCCTAATCATTCCCTTGAGGGTACGGTTGAACCGCTCAACCAGTCCGTTTCCTTGCGGGTGATAGGGGGTTGTGAATCGGTAAGTGACCCCGCACTGCTGCCAGAGGGATTTCATGTATTTTGAAATGAAGTTCGTGCCTCTGTCGCTGACGACTTCCCGGGGGAAGCCCACCCGGGAGAAGATCCCCATTAAGGCTCGGCCGACCACCGGTGCTGTTACAGTTCGAAGGGGGATGGCCTCGGGATAGCGGGTGGCATGGTCCACCAGTACCAGGATGAAACGATGCCCTTGTGCTGTTCGGGGGTCCAGGGGCCCCACAATGTCTATTCCCACCTTTTCGAACGGGGTGGTAACCACCGGAAAGGGCTGCAGGGGCGCCTTGAGTTTGCGGCCGCTCTTCCCGCTGGCCTGACAAGTGGGACAAGACCGGCAGTGGTTGAGTACGTCATTTCTCATCTTGGGCCAGTAAAAGTGGGTCACCAGGCGGTTGTAGGTTTTGTCCTGACCCAAGTGTCCGGCCAGGGGGACATCGTGGGCCAAGTTCAGCAGGAAGTCTCTAAAACGGAGGGGCACCACCAACACTCGACTGGCCCCCAACTCTGCGATTCTTTGTTCACTGTACAATAGATCATTGTCCCAATAGATCCCGTGGGCCCCGGCGGTATCTCCCGTGCTCTGGGCGAGGGCTTGTTGTCGTAGTCCCTCGAGGGAGGGACATGTCTTTTGCTCTTGACGGAATTGTTCCTGGGTGGGTCCCCCTTCTTGACGCCACTGAGCCAGGTCTGGGAGATCCTGGGGCTGAGCGAGTTCTTCTTGGGTTTGTTCCGGGGGGTCGGCGGTGTCGGCGTCCCCCACTGGAGCGATCGGGGGGGGGAGGTGCTAGCCATTCGGGTTCTTCTGGTCGGGGGATGGCGCGGGCCGCCATGGACCGGGTGGTTACGCACGCCCAGTCCGGGAGGCCCAACATCCCCAGGTGCTCTCTTCTTTCTACGGCGGCCCACGGGGAACTCTCGAGATCGTTCCCCAGGAGACAGTCCACGGGGGCATCATCGCGGACCGTCACCTTCAGCATGCCGGATACTCCTCCCCACTCGAAGGGGACGCAGGCCATCCGACACATGCTCTCCGAATTGTCGGCTGACCGGACGGGGCAGAGAACGTTCGGTATTATTTGCTCGGGGGTCACCAGGTGACAGCGGACGGCCATCACACTGGCCCCCGTGTCACGTAGGGCTTCGGCCTTGCGCCCATTTATGCTCACCCACTGACTGTACTTTCTGGTGTTGGCGGGTAGGGGAGCCCGCTGGACCATGTCTCTCCCCCCCAAGCATGCCAGGACCATGGCGGCCGGTTCCCACTCTTGTTGCTCTTGTTCGTATTCTTCCTGCTCTTCGGAGGCTTGCTCTTCTCCTAGGGCGGCGGCAGCTACCTGGCGGGGCCTCGGAGTCTGGTTCTGTGGGCAGTTCGGGTCATTGGCGTAGTGACCGACTCGCTGGCACCGATGACACGTGACATTGGCTCTGACCCCCGGGCGCATCGGGGGGTTGCCCCTGCTGGCCGGGGGCGGGGTGCTGGTAGCGGGAGCGGCCGGGACGGTGTCTTTCCCCCGGCCCTGGCCTCCTCCTCCTCCTCCTCGGGGACGGTGATGGCCTTGGTTGTTCCTGTTCTGCTCGTTCGGGCCACCCCGGCCCACTCGGGTGCTCTCCCATCGGTCAGCCTCGGCGGCGAGCTGCCGTGGATCAGTCAATTTACTGTCAAGGAGGTGCTGCCTGAGCTCGACAAAGCAGTTGTTGGAGAGGTGCTCCCACACAACAAGGTTAAAAAGCTGCTCGTAGGTCGTTACGTTGCTCCTCTTGATCCATCCCTCAAGGGCTCGGCTGAAATAGTTCACATATTCCACCCAAATTGTACCCGGGATTCGGGTGCAGTCGCGGAACCTCTGGCGGTACATTTCGGGTGTCAGCCCATATCGAGTGAGGAGGGCGGCCTTCATGTGATCATAGGACGTCATTTGGTGATCCGGGAGCTGTAACAGGGCATCACGGCCTTCATTGACGAACCTCCCCCATAGACCGGCTCCCCAGTCACTTCGATCGATCCGGTGAGAGGACATGGCGATCTCATAGGCCTTGAACCACTGCTGTATGTCGTCGTTTCGGTAGAACTCTCGGACGACATCTTTGGGAATGTGGACCTTTGGTTCTGAAGTTCCTGGGGTGCGTGGTCGCTCGGGCACCCCCAGGTCCTTGCCTTGCTTGCGTAGTTCTATTTCGGCTGGTTTGCGCTCGTGTTCATATGCCAGTCTTTTTTCTTCAAGCTCTCTTTGTCTTTGTTTTTCCTCCCGCTCTTCTCGGAGCCGTAAGTGTTCTAGGTTCAATTTTTGTTCCGCTAGTTTTAGTTCTCCATCCATTTTGAGCCGTGCCAACTCTAATTCATGCAGTCTGTTTTTCTCTCGCTCTTGGATCTCTTCCCGGGAGAGACCCGTTCTCCTTTCCTCGGAAGGAGCGGGGTTAGTTTCCGGTGCTTCGATGCGTTGGTCCCGGGGACCAGCGGTGTTTGCCTCTGCCCATGATTCTAGGGCGTGTTTAAAGTCATCTTTTGTGCTCAGACCGGTGGTAGCAATGCCCAGTTCCATACAAAATTGTTTTAATTCTCGATGGTTGTACTCCTCCAGCTTGTCCATTTGGAATTTCTCTGTAGACCCGCTCTCTTGGGCCGGCATTGTGGTTTAGTCGTGGGGTGAGTTGCTTTCTGTACGATTACGCGTTGGTTCGGATCGCGCCGCTGGCCACCAATGTTAGACGGGACCTGGAGGGTCGGCCGAGGACAAGGGGAGAGGTCTCCGGGGAGAGCCGTCTCCAGCGATCGTACAGACAAGTAACTTCCCCCCCACAGATGGACACCACACAAGGATAAGGTTTAACGTTCTTTATAAGCAATCTTGAGGTACGGTAGAATGGTACAAGGAGGTCTGGACTCAGGGGTCCCCTCGATTCTAGTCTCTTGGATGGGAAAGGGGGTAGCGGGACAGTCTTATTACCAATCTGGTAGTTGCGATGAGATGATGGATAGCTCACAATCCTCGAGCTCGGCGTTCTTGAAGGACGGGCCGCGGCAGCGCCAGCAGGTCCCGTGGTGGTCGAAGGTGGCAACGGTCCGCGGCAGCGCCAGCAGGTCCCGGCGAAGATGGTAGTTACAACGGGTCGCGGCAGCGCCAGCAGGTCCCGGCGAAGATGGCAGTTACAACGGGTCGCGGCAGCGCCAGCAGGTCCCGACGAGGATGAAGGATGCAGAGGGCCGCGGCAGCGCCAGCGGCAGGACGACAGTTCACAAGGCAGGGCTGCGGCAGCGCCAGCAGTCCGTCAAGGATGAGTTCTTCTCGGTGTCTCTCGACTTCAGGATACAACTGCCTGCCTGCTCTGGAGCTGCCCCAGTTATAGGTCTGGCGGCCTTTGATGTCCGGACCCTCGCACTTGGAGGTCGGGAGGTCCGGGATGAGGGAGTCCAGACACCCAGCAGGGGGGTGGAGCGTAGCGCCCGGGGAGGCTGGGGCGATCGGCACCTGGCGGGGGAGAGCCATCGACACTTCTATCTCCCATTGACCTGCCAAGTGGTCCGTTCACCTCCTGGGTGGATGGTGGTGCCGGGATGTCGGGGCCTGGCCAGGCCCAGGGTTGGGGTCGAGCTGAGGCCATGCGGCCTCGTGGTGCAGTGTCCAAGATAGCGGCCGGGTTGGGCAATGGTGCTGACGGTGGCCCGGGCCCGTGATACAGAGATGTCCGGGAGTAGGAGTCCCGTAGGGGACGGAGTGTGGGTTGCTTCTGTGGGTAGCACCTGGAGAGCTGATGTCCGGGCTCTGTCATGCGGGGAGGGGGCGAGCCCTTCATGTGGCCTGTCCAACACAAGGGGTGCATGTTGCCTGTGGTGTTACATGGGGTGCATGTTGCCTGCGGTGTTACAAGGGGTGCATGCTGCCTGTGGTGTCACAAGGGGTGCATGTTGCCTGTGGTGTTACATGGGGTGCATGCTGCCTGCGGTGTTACATGGGGGTGCATGCTGGCTGTAGTGTTACATGCGGGTGCATGTTGCCTGTGGTGTTACAAGGGGTGCAGCTGCCTGTGGTGTTACAAGGGGTGCATGTTGCCTGTGGTGTTACATGGGGTGCATGCTGCCTGCGGTGTTACATGGGGGTGCTTGCTGCCTGTAGTGTTACATGGGGGTGCATGTTGCCTGTGGTGTTACAAGGGGTGCATGCTGCCTGTGGTGTTACAACGGGGGGCATGCTGCCTGGGGCGTTACAAGGGGTGCCTGATGCCCGGGGCGTTACAAGGGGGTGCATGCTGCCTGTGGTGTTACAAGGGGGTGCATGGTGCCCGAGCATTACAGGGGGTGCATGCTGCCCGTGGCGTTACAAGGGGTGCATGCTGCCTTCGGTGTTACATGGGGGTGCATGCTGCCAGCGGCATTATAAGGGAGTGCATGCTGCCTGCGGAATTACAAGGGGGTGGATGGTGCCCAGGCATTACAGGGGGTGCATGCTGCCATGGACGTTACAATGGGGTGAATGCTGCCTGCGGTGTTGCAAGGGGGTGTATACTATCCATGGCCTTACAAGGGGGTGCATGCAGCCTGGGGCACAAGGGGCGCATGCTGCCCGTGGTGTTACAAGGGGGTGCATGGTGCCCGTGCATTACAGGGGGAGCATGCTGCCTGTAGTGTTACATGAGGGTGCATGCTGCCCGTGGTGTTACAAGGGGGTGCATGGTGCCTGGGGCGTTACAAGGCAGTGCATTGGGTGTTACAAGGGGGGCATGCTGCCTGCGGTGTTACATGGGGGTGCATGCTGCCTGTAGTGTTACATGGGGGTGCATGCTGCCTGTGGTGTTACGTGGGGGTGCATGCTGCCTGTAGTGTTACATGGGGGTGCATGCTGCCTGTAGTGTTACATGGGGGTTCATGCTGCCAGTGGTGTTATAATGGGTGCATGCTGCCTGTAGTGTTACATGGGGGTGCATGCTGCCTGTGGTGTTACAAGGGGTGCATGCTGCCTGCGGTGTTACATGGGGGTGCATGTTGCCTGTGGTGTTACAAGGGGGTGCATGGTGCCCCAGCATTACAGGGGATGCATGCTGCCTGTAGTGTTACATGGGGGTGCTTGCTGCCTGTAGTGTTACATGGGGGTGCATGTTGCCTGTAGTGTTACAAGGGATGCATGCTGCCTGTGGTGTTACAAGGGGCGCATGCTGCCTGTGGTGTTACATGGGGGTGCATGCTGCCTGTAATGTTACATGGGGGTGCATGCTGCCTGTGGTGTTACACGGGGTGCATGCTGCCTGTAGTGTTACATGGGGTGCATGCTGCCTGTGGTGTTACAAGGGGTGCATGCTGCCTGTGGTGTTACAAGGGGTGCATGCTGCCTGCGGCGTTACATGGGGGTGCATGCTGCCTGTAGTGTTACATGGGGGTGCATGTTGCCTGTGGTGTTACATGGGGTGCATGCTGCCTGCGGTGTTACATGGGGGTCCTTGCTGCCTGTAGTGTTACATGGGGATGTATGTTGCCTGTGGTGTTACAAGGGGTGCATGCTGCCTGCGGTGTTACATGGGGGTGCTTGCTGCCTGTAGTGTTACATGGGGGTGCACGTTGCCTGTGGTGTTACAAGGGGTGCATGCTGCCTGTGGTGTTACAAGGGGGGGCATGCTGCCTGGGGCGTTACAAGGGGTGCCTGATGCCCGGGGCGTTACAAGGGAGTGCATGGTGCCCGATCATTACAGGGGGTGCATGCTGCCTGTGGTGTTACAAGGGAGTGCATGGTGCCCGAGCATTACAGGGGGTACATGCTGCCCATGGCGTTACAAGCGGTGCATGCTGCCTGCAGTGTTACATGGGGGTGCATGCTGCCTGGGGCGTTATAAGGGGGTGCATGCTGCTTGTGGTGTTACAAGGGGGTGCATGGTGCCCAGGCATTACGGGGCGAACATGCTGCCAGCGGCATTATAAGGGAGTGCATGCTGCCTGCGAAATTGCAAGGGAGTGCATGGTGCCCAGGCATTACAGGGGGTGCATGCTGCCATGGACGTTACAAGGGGGTGAATGCTGCCTGCGGTGTTACAAGGGGGTGCATGCTGCATGTGGCATTACAAGGTGGCGCATGCTGCCCCTGGCGTTACAAGGGGCGCATGCTGCCTGGGGTGTTCAAGGTGACGCATGCTGCCCCTGGCGTTACAAGCGGCGCATGCTGCCCGTGGTGTTACAAGGGGGTGCATGGTGCCCGTGCATTACAGGGGGAGCATGCTGCCTGTAGTGTTACATGAGGGTGCATGCTGCCCGTGGTGTTACAAGGGGGTGCATGGTGCCTGGGGCGTTACAAGGCAGTGCATGGGACGTTACAAGAGGGTGCATGCTGCCTGCGGTGTTACATGGGGGTGCATGCTGCCCGTTTTGTTGCAAGGGGGTGCATGCTGCCTGTGGTGTTACAAGGGGGTGCATGTTGACCAGGCATTATGGGGGGGGCATGTTTCGAGAAGTTGTAAGTGTGATCTCCACGTAAGATTGGTTTAATTTGCCAGGATTAATATCTGTTTTTCCAGCTCGTAATATGAAGGACAGAGACATTTCTGTTTGCAGCAAGGTTTCTTTATTTTTATTCATACGACAAGGACAGCCGACACGTGTTTCGCCCCCTCTTGGCGATTTGCGCCGGAGCTTTCTCAAGGCTGTTGAAGAGGAATAAGAGAAAGTTTTAAAATGGTGTGGTACTACAAGCAGTTGACCCCAAGAGAGACCAGAAAAACGCCAAGTGTGTGGAAGTGATTAGATTAATTCTTTGATACCAAGACACCTAAAGAAACGATATCTGTGCCTAGAGAATGATTCTGCCTAAGTACAATGCAATGGTCAGGAGAATCCCAAAGAACCGCGAAGCAAGATTCAAGAAAGAAAAGCGTGGATGAGTTTGTAGTATTAATTTACAAATAGACAGCAGGATTTAGGTGAACGTGAACGGAAGTGTGAAACAGAATGTCACTCTGTTCAGTTGATCAATCAAAGGAACCCCCAAGATATTAAAGCAAAGAAAAATGAAGGAGAAGCGAAAAACAGTGTAGTCAATAAGATACAGTCATAATACCTAAATTGGTTAAATCACGTCGAAAGTTCCTGTTTCAAGATTTGTACATTGTCCGTAATATAAAAATATAATTCTTCAGTAATAAAACATTTCCTGTTAATTTAAACAGAACAATTCATAAGTGCAATAATGTTGACATCCAGTCATATATGTAACATATTAAATAAGACATTATGTCAGGCGGATTCGCACTAGGTGGAGTCAAAAAAGTTAAAAAAGAAACAAATTTCAAACCAAGATACCCGGATTAATGCTATCAATACATAAAGTTAGTCTAGCCCATTGACAATAATGCCTAGCAGTTATATATTGTACTTTTGTCACGGAAATCAAACATCCAAGCGATCATGTGGCAACAGTTGCTACAAATATCTGGTTGTTCTTAATATCTTACATTTAAATTGGGGCATCTGTGTTGCAGAAACCTATGTTTGCCTCCCCTCAGCAGCATCTGGTTAGTTATGTTCAGAACGACTCATGCAAATAAATGTTTGCATAGTCTACATGTCTTAATTGCACATAATTTTTTTATTATTCATTTGACACATTTTCTCGCATTCTGTGACATAATTGGAACCATATATACTCATGATTACTTAACAGCTGGGTTTGCTTTTACATGGTAATATTGGTGTGGGACAGAAGGAGTAATGATGACTACCAAGTCTTGCAACCGGGCATATGTCAGGGTGGTCCGGAGAGGCACAATCGCCCCACATGATCCGCCCGTTAATGGATACTGCGTGGCTAACTGGCTGAGATGCCGTTGGGTGTGTTAGTGTAAAAACACCGAAAAGTCACTACACGGGGGCCATTTGTAGAGGTAGGTGTCAAGCAAGCTAACAGGCGAGCCCCAGCATACATGGGCGGCCGGAGTGGCGCAGGGTTAGGGAAAAGAGGGTTACGAGCGTTTCTATTAAAAGACGGGGATAAAGAAACACCCGCGTTAAGCACGAAGTTACAGAGAGCAGTTCAACACATTATACAAGACGGCGAATCCGACTTACTGTTCAGGCTAATGCCTCTGTTTCTAAAATCCTCCCGGCATGGCGATTCCTGGGTCAGGTCCTTCCGCATCTCGCAGTCGCGGGATCCGGTAGTTAAGGGGAGCGACCCGGAAGTAGAGGCGTTCACTACGCGAGTTAATCTTTTGTAATAGACTTGATTAGGAGTGTTTATTATTTATTGTGGTTTCATATGGGCATGGATGAGGTATACGTATTGGTTTTTACCAATTATGAAATGAAAAAGCATTTTAGATGCAGCGGAAGTTTTTAAGCTGGAGCAAGAGGTCATAAAGGTGTGTTAATCTGCTCTGTAAAGCGGACGCCATTTGTAAGTGGTGAACAAACCGACCAAACAGCATCCTAAGTTAGGGCAGTTTTTCGATCGATTTCATTTAAGATAATTTTTGTTAGTTTATTAGCGTGTTGGGCATCCAAGCATTCTCCGTAGTGTTGTAAATAAAAAGTGGAGCGAGAGCGTATCATTGCAAACAAAACTGTTTGAACTGGAAAAATTGGGCATGAGAAATATATTAATCGGCTCGGTAGAGCGAGCGCCATTTGTGAGTGGTGAAAGGAAGGCCGGTCAACCATGATGTAAGGTTTGGGCAGCTTATAAACTGCAGGTCGTAAATGTATTCATAGAATCATATGCTTATTTAGAGTAGCCAGAGAGGTATTGGAACAATTTGTACAGTATCGCGAAATATGCTATCATTGTTGGATTATGTTTCCATCAGATGTCAAGAGGTAATTTCTTAACCTCAAGATATAGGGGCGAAGATTAAGGTGCACATTCCTTGAGTATCCAAGATTGTGTCATTAGTTGTTTTTCTAGATTGTTTTTTTAAGGTAGTGTGACCTTTTGGCCTTTTTGGAAGACCCTTGGTCATATGCATAGAGTCTATTGTACCATTGTACCAATGCATTTTCCTAGGGGGAAAAAAAGGGAAAACCTGAGCAATCAAATTAACTATAGCTGGAAAATATGACAAAGTGTATACACCCAGATGTCTATGTGCATCTCGTCTCATATGTGAGTGATCTAATCCATGCTGTTATTTCAGTGTCTCACATATACCGAAAATGAAAGGGTCTATCGTCTAGAGATCATTGCCATTTATGCAGCTCTATGTTTGCGACTAAGAGAATATAGTGTCACCCTCACAAAACACAACATTGGGTCAATTACAACCAGTGATGCCATTCATATTCTTGATTAAGTCCCTTTGTTACAGTTTCCATTCCAATGATTAGTGAGCTCTCTTCTCGACGGAGCATCTGTTCCAAGTCTCCTCCTCGTTTGGGAATTTTCCGTTTTTTTAGACCAACGAATGTGAAACTCCGATTGTTTTTGTGATGATGAAGGAAATGATCTACGAGGGACTGTCTAGTGTCTGTACCATGGATGTTTCGGTAATGTTCCTGTATCCGGACTTTCAAAGGTCTTTTCGAGCTGCCAATGTAATGTTGTCCACAAGGGCATGTTATTAGGTAAATAACATAGGTGCTTTCACAGTTAATGAGGTCTCTGATCCTGTATTTGGTGCCATTGATTAGGACCTCTTTGGTTCTGGATTTGCCCAGTTTGCAGATCGAACAGTTCATGCAGGTGTAAAAGCCCATAGTCTGTGGAGGAAATATTCTTGGTTTTGGTTGGATATCGAGAAAGGATGGACAGATCATATCTCTTAGATTTTTGCTGCGTGAGAAGCCCATCTGAGGTTTGTCTTGTATTGTGTCGGACAGAGTTGGATTATCTTTCAACAGATGCCAATGTTTTTGTAAGGCCTTACGAATATGTTGTTGCCCGCTGTTGTATTCAGTTGTAAAACGGATGGTTTGTTTTTTCTCTTGTGGTTGATTGTTATGCAATAAGCTCTGTCTGTCAGATGTTTTAAATTTAGTGACTGCTTTGGTAAGTTGTTTCTCTTTGTAACCTCTTTGTCTCAGACGTTCAGTTATGTTTGTTGAATGAGTTTCATACTCTTCCACAGAGCTACAGTTCATGCGTGCTCGTCTGAATTCCCCTCCTGGAATGTTAGTGATGGTATGGGCAGGGTGGCTGCTGGTGGCATGTAGAATGGAGTTTGCAGAAGTTGGTTTTCTGTACATTTTGGTGTGTAGCTGATTCTCAGAAATGTAGATAGACAGGTCCAAGAATTCGATTTCTGTTTTGGAGATGTTATGTGTAATTTCAATACCCCATTGGTTTGGTGACATAGACTTGATAAATGATCTTAGTTTGTCCTCAGTTCCTTGCCAGATCATTAGGATGTCGTCAATGTAACGACCCCACATTATTATGTTGTCTGTCACTTCTTCCGGTCTTTCTTGCCACAGCCAATGTTGTTCGACCATTCCCATCAGGAGGCAGGCATATGGGGGTGCAAATTTTGCCCCCATTGCCGTCCCCCGCAGTTGTAGGTAGTATTTTCCATTAAAGAGAAAATAGTTGTTGAATAGACAGAATTCGAGGAAGTCGAGGATCATTCTGTTGCGCGCCGTTAGATGGACTGAACGGGTTTGCAGGTATTTTCTAGTAGCAGCTATACCATCTGAGTGTTTTATTGAGGTATATAGACTGGTAATGTCAATTGCAATGAGAAAGAAATCTTCCTGCCATGTTATATTGTCCAGTTTTTGCAGTACATCCTTTGTGTCCCTGATAAAGGACGGAAGGGCTTTCATTAGAGGCTGTAGCTCTGCGTCAATGAAAGCTCCTAAGTTGGAGCAAACAGAATCAATGCCAGCAATTATGGGTCTTCCCTTTGGTATTCGCCCAGGTTTGTGCACCTTGGGTAACAGGTACAGGGTTGGTACAACTGGATTTTTGATGTATAGAAGGTTCTTTTCTTCTATGCTGAGGAGGCCTTTTTCATACCATAGGTCAAGTAGTGCAGATAATCTTTCTTGAATTTGTTGGGTGGGATTTTTATCCAGAACTTGGTAGCAGGTGTTGTCATCCAGTTGGCGTTGTGCTTCTAGGAGGTAATCTGAAGTGTTTAGAATAACTACATTTCCCCCCTTGTCTGCTTCTTTTATTGTCAGGTCCTTGTTTTGTCGTATTTCCGCCAAGGCCAATCTTTCCTTAGTTGTTATATTTTTTGGGGTGTATGGGGGGGGCATGCTGCCAGTGGCATTACAAGGGAGTGCATGCTGCCTGCGGAATTATAAGGGGGTGCATGGTGCCCAGGCATTACAGGGGGGGCATGCTGCCATCGGCATTACAAGGGGTGAATGCTGCCTGCGGTGTTGCAAGGGGGTGCATCGTATCCATGGCCTTACAATGGGGTGCATGCAGCCTGGGGCACAAGGGGCGCATGCTGCCTGGGGCGTAACAAGGGGGTGCATGCTGCCTGGGGCGTTGCAAGGGGGTGCATGCTGCCCGTGGTGTTACAAGTGGATGCATGCTGCTAGTGGTGTTATAAGGGGGTTTATGTGGCATTACAAGGTGGCGCATGCTGCCCCTGGCGTTACTAGGGGCGCATGCTGCCTGCGGTTTTCAAGTGGGTGCATGCTGCTAGTGGTGTTACAAGGGGTGCATACTGTATGCAGAGTTACAAGGGGGTGCATACTGCCTGTAGTTTTACATGGGGTGTATGCAGCCTGGGGCGTTACAAGGGGGCGCATGCTGCCAGTGGTGTTACAAGTGGGTGCATGCTGCTAGTGGTGCAATAAGGGGGCGCATGCTGCCTGTGGTGTTACAAGTGGGTGCATGCTGCTAATGGTGTTATAAGGGGGCGCATGCTGCATGTGGCATTACAAGGTGGCGCATGCTGCCCCTGGCGTTACAAGGGGCGCATGCTGCCTGCGGTGTTCAAATGGGTGCATGCTGCTAGTGGTGTTACAAGGAGTACATACTGTTTGCAGAGTTACAAGAGGGGTGCATGCTGCCTGTAGTGTTACATGGGGGTGCATGCTTCCTGGGGCGTTACAAGGGGTCGCATGCTGCCTGTGGTGTTACAAGTGGGTGCATGCTGCTAGTGGTGTTATAAGGGGGTGCATGCTGCATGTGGCATTATAAGGTGGTGCATGCTGCCCCTGGCGTTACAAGAGGCGTATGCTGCCTGCTGTGTTCAAGTGGGCGCATGCTTCCCATGGCCTTACAAGGGGGGGCATTCTCTGCGGGAATTACAAAGGGGTGCATGCTGCCTACGGCAGTACAATTGGGTGCATGCTGCCTGTGGTGTTACAAAGGAGTGCATGCTGCCCGGGTCGTCACAAGGGGGTGCATGCTTCCTGGGGCATTGCGAGGGGGTTTATGCTGCCTACGATGTTACAAGGGCGTGCATGCTGCCCATGTCCTTACAAGGGGGTGCATGCTGCCTGGGGCGTTACAAGGGGGTGCATACTGCCCACAGCATTACAAGGGGGGGGGGGGGGCATGCTGCCTGCGGCATTACAAGGGGTAAATTCTGCCTACAGCATTACATGTGGCTGCATGCTGCCCAGGGTTTTACAAGGGGGTGATTTTGCCTGGGGTGTTACAAGGGAGTGCATGCTGCCTGTGGTGTTACACGGGGTGCATGCTGCCTGGGACGTTACAAGGGGGTGCATGCTGCCTGTGGTGTTACATGGGGGTGCATGCTGCCCGTGGTAGTACAAGGGGGTGCATGGTGCCCGTGCATTACATGGGGAGCATGCTGCCTGTAGTGTTACATGAGGGTGCATGCTGCCCGTGGTGTTACAAGGGGGTGCATGGTGCCTGGGGCGTTACAAGGCAGTGCATGGGGCGTTACAAGGGGGTGCATGCTGCCTGCGGTGTTACATGGGGGTGCATGTTGCCCGTGGTGTTGCAAGGGGGTGCATGCTGCCTGTGGTGTTACAAGGGGTGTGGTTCTGTGGTACTGCGGTACAGAGGGTCTGTGGTTTCGTGATTCTGAACCCGTTCAATGAAGGTCGTCGGATATAGACGATTGAGGTGTCAGCGGACCGCAAATGACGAGTGCGGTGTGTACGAGTGTTAACCGATCAATGAGAACACTACGTATTCAGGGATTTCGTTTGAACCCTCGGGTTCCATTTTGTGTGTGGCAGCCATTTTTGTGTGGTTGCCCTCACATAGACCGATGACTATGGCCGAACGAGTCTTTGGGACACGTACACCATAGCTAACTTCTGTGTGACCTGGCCGAACTGACTCTCTTGCCCGAGGCTGACCTCGTGGAGCCAGTTCCTTGTTAAGCAGCTGGTCAGATAGAGATCAAAGAGCAGGACATTTCTGAGTTTATGGTACATGCACACACCCTTCTATCTTGCTTCTCATCTGCTTCTGTTCCTTCCTTTATGGCTTTATCATTGATTTGATTTGGGTTGAGGTCTTTATGATGGGTTTGTCCGGCCTGATCGAACAGGAATGTTGAATTTTGCTTGGTCATTTCTGGTGGGCTGGACAACGGAAAGTGGGATTGTCGTCATGCGATATGTTTGAAATGTCGTTTCTCCATTGGTCAGTTTGTATGTAATTGATGCTAGCCAGGAATGTGATTTTTGGCATAAAAGACGATGCTCCGCTCCATAAATTTGTGCAGTCTCTAGCGAACCACCCGTATTGTGTTTCGTAGACCTCTGTTCCTGGTTGCAGCCAATACATTTGGTCTTTGGCGTCATCAAGAAGTGTCCTGTGTCTCTGTTTGCCGAGGCAGGGGAACTCGAAGACATCGGGCGTTATCCCTGGCATCACTGGGTTCTAAAACCCGGTTCTTCAGTGGGTGCATGGTGCCCAGGCATTATGGGGGGTATGCTACCAGTGGCATTACAAGGGAGTGAATGCTGCCGGGGGAATTACAAGGGGGTGCATGGTGTCCAGGAATTACAGAGGGGCATGCTGCCACCGGCGTTACAAGGGGGTGAATGCTGCCTGCGGTGTTGCAAGGAGGTGCATCGTATCCATGGCCTAACACAAGTGGTTGCATGCTGCCTGGGGCGTTGCAAGGGGGTGCATGCTGCCTGGGGCGTTACAAGGGGGTGCATGCTGCCTGGGGCGTTGCAAGGGGGTGCATGCTGCCCTTGGTGTTACAAGTGGATGCATGCTGCTAGTGGTGTTATAAGAGGGTGTATGTGGCATTACAAGGTGGCGCATGCTGCCCCTGGCATTACTAGGGGCGCATGCTGCCTGCGGTGTTCAAGTGGGTGCATGCTGTTAGTGGTGTTACAAGGGGTGCATACTGTACGCAGAGTGTTGGACCCGGCCTCGTGGTGTGGTCCTCCCTGATCCATGCAGCTCCCCATGACCCTGATCCACCCGACCCTTCCCGCCATGACCTACATCCCCGACACTGGGCTCCCCGTCCTCGCCCCCATTTTCCTGGTAACCGAGGCCGAGGCCCATGTCCTTGCACCTAAGATGGCTGCCCCGGCCCCAGCCCGACCTCGGCCTTCGGCGCCATACCCAACCAGGGGGTAGAGCGCTCCCTGTGAGCGAGAGAGGGAGGAGTAGCTAGATCACACCTTCCACCTCCCCTCGAGAGATGAGATTCGATCACCCATCCAGCCTCCCTGAGGGCTGGCTCCAGGCCTGCTGAGTGTCTGGGATCCCTCCAGACCCAACTTGAAAGGATGAAAGGAGCCGCCAAGGCGGAACCCCCAACAACCAGCCCCCAGGTGCTAAGACCTCCGCCTGCGAGGACTCCGGACATCAAAGGAAGGGAGTCCGATATCAAGGGTGGCTCTGGGACGATCAAACCAGTTGTATCCTGGACTACGTGAGCCCTGCTGACCTCGTCGCGGCTCCCTTGCAACTGAAGAGATCACGAGCCCTGCTGACGCTGTCGCGGCTCTCCTACAATCTGAAGAACTCTCTGAGCCCTGCTGACGCTGTTGCGGCTCCCTTGCAACCGAAGAGATCACTGAGCCCTGCTGGCGTTGTCGCGGCTCCGCTGCAAGTCAAGTCAAGTCAAGTCAAAGAATTTATATAGCGCACTACATACCCAGAGGGTTTCAAGGCGCTTAGGGAGGGGAGAAGGATTACTTGTCAAATATCCACGTTTTAAGTTGCTTTCTGAATGCTAGGTGGTTCTGGGTAAGGCGAAGGTGAGTGGGGAGTGAGTTCCATGTTTTAGCAGCCAGGTATGAGAAGGATCTGCCTCCCATGGTGGTCTTGTTGATGCGAGGTACAGTGGCGAAGGCTTAGCTGGAAGAACGTAGTTGGCGGGAGGGGGTGTAGAAGGACAGTCGTGAGTTGAGGCATTCTGGTCCGATGTCGTAGAGTGATTTGTGTGCGTGGGTTAGCAGTCGGAAAGTGATCCTCTTATTGACGGGTAGCCAGTGGAGGTCTTTCAAGTGGCCAGAGATGTGTTCTTTGCGCGGGATGTCTAATATGATCCTGGCTGAGGCGTTTTGGATTCGTTGGAGTTTCTTCTGGAGTTTAGCGGTAGTACCTGCGTAGAGGGTGTTTCCGTAGTCCAGTCGGCTCGTGACAAGAGCGTGGGTGACTGTTTTTCTGGTTTCGGTGGGGATCCAGCGAAATGTTTTTTTGAGCATGCGGAGAATGTTGAAGCAGGATGAGGATACGGCGTTGACTTGTCTGTTCATTGAGAGTGAAGAATCCAGGATAACGCCTAGGTTCCGTGCGTGGTCTGTCGGGATGGGTGCTTTTCCAAGGGCTTCCGGCCACCAAGAGTCGTCCCATGCAGAGGGGGATGTACCTAAGATGAGGACTTCTGTTTTTATCTGAGTTCAGTTTCAGACGGCTGTGTTTCATCCATTCGGCAACTTCTTTCATTCCTTCGTGTAGGTTAGTTTTGGCGGTGCTGGGGTCATTGGTGAGAGAAAGGATCAGTTGAGTGTCATCCGCGTAGGAGATGATGTTGAGGTTGTGTTGGCGGGCGATGGCCGCGAGGGGGCTCATGTATACGTTGAAGAGGGTCGGACTGAGTGAGGATCCTTGTGGTACGCCACAGATGACTTCAGTGGCCTCGGACTTGAATGGTGGAAGGCGGACTCTCTGGGTTCTTCCGGTGAGGAACGAGGTGATCCATTCAAGTGCTTTTCCTTGTATTCCGATGTTTCTGAGGCGTTGTAAAAGGGTGCTGTGGCAGACTGTGTCGAAGGCTGCAGAGAGGTCGAGGAGGATGAGGGCGACTGTGTCTCCATTGTCCAGTAGAGTTCGAATGTCGTCTGTTGCTGCGATGAGGGCGGTCTCAGTGCTGTGTTTTGCTCGGAAGCCAGATTGTGAGGTGTCGAGGGATTTGTTGGCTTCGAGGAAAGCGGCGAGCTGGTTGTTGACAGCTTTCTCGATTACTTTGGCCGGGAATGGAAGGAGCGAGATGGGGCGGTAATTTTTGAGTTCGGTGGGGTCCGCTGTGGGTTTTTTCAGAAGGGCGGTGAGTTCAGCGTGTTTCCAGCTTTCCGGGAAGGTGGCGGAGTTGAAGGAGCAGTTGATGACATCTCGGAGGTGCGGTGCTATGACGGAGTCTGCTTTGTTGAAGATGTGGTGAGGACATGGGTCTGTGGGGGATCCTGAGTGGATGGAGTTCATCAGGCGGATGGTGTCCTCAGTGGAGATTGGGTTCCAGTCGTTGAGGGTGTTCAGGGGGGGAGAATGTTCAGCATATGGTTGGGTAGGTTGGTCTCCGGGTTGGTTGTCGAAGCTGTTGTGGATGTCTGCAATTTTGTTGTGGAAGAATGAGGCTAGGGAGTCGCAGAGGGCTTGAGAGGGGGTGATGTCGTTGGAGTTGGCCGAGGGATTGGTAAATTCCTTGACGATGTTGAAAAGTTCCTTGCTGTTGTGGGCGTTGTTGTCAAGTCGATCCTTGAATGCTGTTTTCTTGGCCTTTCGGATTAGTTGGTGGTGTGTGCGGGTGGCGTTTTTGAAGGCGTCCTTGGTGCTAGTGGTTGGGTCTTTTTTCCAGGCCTTTTCAAGGGAGCGGCAGAGTTTCTTGGACTTCTTAAGATCATCGTTGAACCATGAGGCCTTCTTGCTGCCGGGTTTGCTTTGACGTTTTTTCAGTGGTGCTAAGGTGTCGGCGGTGTTTGATAACCATAGGGTGAAGTTGGCGGCGGCTTGGTCTGGGTTAGAAGAGTGGGCTGGGGTGTTTAGAAGGAGCGATGAGGAGATCTGGTCGATGGTGATTTTGTTCCAGTTTCTTTGCAGAGTTGGTTGGAGGTGGTTGATGGGTTTTGGCTTGTTGTAGGTGAAGTGAACGCAGCTGTGGTCAGTCCAGAGGAGATCCGTAGTGTGGCTGAAGGAGACATGATTGCTGGAGGTGAAGATGGGGTCGAGTGTGTGACCTGCGATGTGGGTGGGGGAAGTGACCAGTTGTTTAAGTCCGAGGTTGGCGAGGTTGTCCAAGAGGGTGGTGGTGTTGCGGTCGTTGATCTTTTCAAGGTGAAAGTTGAGGTCTCCCAGAAGGATGTAGTCTTTGGAGGGGAGCGCGTGTGGAGTGATGAAGTCCGTGATGTCTTCACTGAATTTTGCGCGAGGTCCTGGTGGCCTGTAAAGGAGGGTGCCTCTGAGTGTGGTCTTGGGGTCGATGTGGATCTGGAAGTGAAGGTGTTCGGAGTTGGCGAGGTTGGCGTCAGAGCTGGTTGAGATGCGGATTGATTTTTTATGGACGATAGCGATTCCTCCTCCTGTGTGGCCGGTACGGTCCTTGCGTGTGATCTTATAGTCTTCAGGGATGGCGATGGTGATGTCTGGGGCGGAGGAGGCGTTCATCCATGTTTCTGTTAGGAAGGCGACGTCTGGAGAGATGGTGTCTAGTAGGTTCCATAGGTCAATGGCGTGCCTGTGGACCGAACGGGTGTTGAGCAGGATGCATTGTAGGTGGTTGGGGTCGGGAATCTGAGGTGTGATCGTAGCGGAGTTGTAGACGGTGCCGATGAATTTGCAGGAGTAGCAAGAGAAAGGTCCATGGGTGTGTCCAGGAGCGGCTTGGACGCAGTTGGGGGCGCGACCGGGGTTTAGGGCTAGGAGGGTGGCGGCATCGTAGGTAATGCGGGAGGTCTGGGCAGCGCGAGGGGCAGGGAATCTGGCGCTGGGCGCGGTCCAGGCGCGGACGGGCGTAGACGGGCTTACCTTTGGCGCACCTTCGGCGTGTACGTAGCGCGTGGACGCTGCGCGTGTGGGCATTGGCCATAAATGGATGGTGGAGGGGGCGGAGCGTGGGAGGGTCAGCAGCTGGGAGGCGGTAGCGGGGAGGAGGGGCTGGGAACAACAACAACAGCAAACAAAATGGAGTTCAAAGGGGAGGCGAGGCAGGGGCAGCAAATCGCCTGAGACACCGAAAAGAAGACTAAAATAATGTTTTAAGTTGCTGGCAGAAGCGCAGAAGAAGGCAAACACAGCTAGATGCAAAGCAGGGCGGGCGGCGCTATAATTACATGCACTGCGGGGACAGCGTTACAGTGAGCAGCTTTCAGATACCACAGCGCTAATTAATTAAATGCAGGCGATACCGCTAATTAACTAAGTGCAGGCGATACCGTGAAGTCCAATGAGCAGTGCGAAGAACACCAGGCAGGCACCAGCAGTACTGGGAGAAGAGCGAGGAGGGAGCAACCGGTCAGGAGCGAGTCCGGGCGGTCACAGGGGCTGGGAGGAGGAGGTAAGCTCTGTGAACGTGGGTGGGAGGGTCAGCAGCTGGGAGGCGGTAGCGGGGAGGAGGGGCTGGGAACAACAACAACAGCAAACAAAATGGAGTTCAAAGGGGAGGCGAGGCAGGGGCAGCAAATCGCCTGAGACACCGAAAAGAAGACTAAAATAATGTTTTAAGTTGCTGGCAGAAGCGCAAGCAACCTTGAGAACCCCTGAGCCCTGCTGATCTGATTGCGGCTCCCCAAGACCGTAAGAACTGCAATACCTTACTCGAGCCCTGATGATTCGATCGCAGCTCAGAGACTATTCTGGTCCTGCTGGACCCAAGATCACCCCGTACCCCCCAGCTCGAGGATTGAGAGCTGTGCGCCGGTGTTAGACGGGAAACCTGAGGGTCGGCCGAGCAAGGGGGAGAGGCCTCCTGGCGAGGGTCCTCTCCTCAGATCGTACGGACGAGCAACCACCCCCCCTACAGATGGACGCCACACAAAGATAGGTTCTTAACACTTTTATCGGTATTCTTTGGCAGGTTATTGCAACAGTACAGAAGGAACGGGATACGGGGATCCCTCTAAACTTAGTCTCTGTGGGAAGGGGGTAGCGGGACAGTCTTGGTACCGGTCTGGTACAGGGATGCCTGACGCACAGCTCTCAATCCTCGAGCTGGAGGGTTCTCTGGTATGGGCCGCGGCAACGCCAGCAGGACTCCAAGGACGGTTCACGAAGATGAGCCGCGGCAGCGCCAGCAGGGCTCCAAGGATGGTTCACGAAGATGAGCCGCGGCAGTGCCAGCAGGGCTCCAAGAATGGTTTACGAAGATGAGCCGCGGCAGCGCCAGCAGGACTCCAAGGATGGTTCACGAAGATGAGCCGCGGCAGCGCCAGCAGGGCTCCAAGGATGGTTCACGAAGATGAGCCGCGGCAGCGCCAGCAGGACTCCAAGGATGGTTCACGAAGATGAGCCGCGGCAGCGCCAGCAGGACTCTAAGGAGGGTTGCAGGAAGCTGAGTTCGTCTCGGTGTCTCTCGATTCCAGGATACAACTAACTTCCTGCTCTGGAGCTGCCCCAGTTATAGGGCTGGTCCCCTTTGATGTCCGGACCCTCGCACTTGGAGGTCGGAGGGACCGGGATCTGTGAGTCCAGACACCCTGCAGCCCCCTAGGGAGGCCGGGGGCGATCGAAACCAGGCGGATGGGGGACCATTGACACTCCTTCCCCCATTGACTCGTCAAGTGATCTCTTTACCCCCTGGTTGGATTGTGGTGCCTCGATGTCGGGGCTTTGCTGGGTCTGTGGCTGGGGTCGGGCCGAGGCCACGAGGCCTGGTCATGGAGGGTCCAAGATGGCAGCTGGGCCGGAGACGAGGATCCAGGAAAGGGTCCGGACCAGCCGAGAGGGTTGAGGAGATGAGGTCGAGTTCCGTCGGGGGAAAGCTGGGGGCAGCCCGGAGGGTCGGCACTCGTGGAAGGTGGAAGGTGCCGTTCTTGGCCGGGGAACAGGGGTCGAGGTAGTCCGGGACCTGCCATGCGGGAGGAGTGGGGCCACGCCACGAGGCCAGGTCCAACACGCGTCCCCCCCAGCTGAAGGCAGGGAGAGTCACCCATCTTGTGAAGTAGTGTGGCTCACTGGTTAGAGGCGGCAGACCCGAGAGCAGAGGACGGCCCGGGACCAGGGTTCGATTCCCGATGCGGCAGGTTTCTGTACCAGGGTCAGCGGACTCGATAATTCTCTCGCCTCGGTGCCCACTCTGATCAGCGATCACACTCGGCAACTCTGGGCACTAGCTTGCCTCATCTTCACTAACGGCCCCACCAGACCGCCGGGGATGCCTGGTCTCACCCTGGAGATACCCATTAAGGGACCATCTCTCAGGGAAGCCAGGAAGGGTTTCGCAGTGGTCGAAGCGCAGAGGTACCCCTTCGGGAGTGATTCCAGCGCTATATAAGCACACAATTAATCTTCTTGGGTATTCTCCTCGCCGAGGCGGAAGAAGTGGGACAGGCCGTCTGCGTTGGTGTGGTCGTTGCCGGGGCGATGCTCCACAGTGAAGTCCATGCCCTGCAGGGAGATGGACCAACGCCAAAGCTTCGGATTCTCTCCTCGCATCTGCATCAGCCATTGCAGAGGTCGGTGGTCAGTTTGTACCCGGAAGTGGGTGCCGAAGAGGTAGGGCCAGAGCTTCTTGAGGGCCCACACCACGGCGAAGGCCTCCTGCTCAATGGTGCTCCAGCGCTGTTCTCGGGCCAGCAGACGTCGGCTAATGAAGGCTACTGGCTGGTCAATTCCCTCTGCATTGATTTGGGAAAGGACTGCTCCGACGCCGTGATCGGAGGCATCGGTCTGTACTATGAATTCCCGGCTGTAGTCGGGGGCTTGGAGCACGGGGGCGGTGCACATTGCTGTCTTGAGGGTCTCAAAGGCGGCCTGACACTCCGGTGTCCAGTGTACCTTCGGTGGGTGTTTCTTCGACGTGAGCTCTGTGAGGGGGCCCACAATGCTGCCGTAGTCTTTCACGAAGCGCCGGTAATATCCTGTGAGCCCCAGGAAGGCTCGGACCTCTGTTTGGGTGACGGGGGGTTCCCAGGCCCGGATGGCGGCGATCTTGGGTTGGAGGGGGGCCACCTGGCCACTTCCCACCTGGTGCCCCAGGTAGGTCACGGACCCTTGGCCGATTTGGCACTTGCTGGCTTTTATTGTTAGTCCTGCCCATCGGAGGGCGGCCAAGACCTCATGGAGGTGGTGGAGGTGTTCGGCCCAGTGGAGACTGTACACTGCAATATCGTCTAGGTAGGCAGCGCTGAACTCCTCGAGCCCCGCCAGCACCTTATTCACTAGTCTCTGGAACGTGGCGGGGGCGTTTTTCATCCTGAAGGGCGTCACCTTGAAGTGGTAGTGGCCATCCGGGGTGGAGAAGGCGGATCGCTCCTGGGCGCCCGGGGTGAGGCCGATCTGCCAGTAGCCCGCAGTTAGGTCGGAGGTGCTCAGGTAGCGGGAAGCCCCCAGGCGGTCGATCAGCTCATCAGCCCGAGGGATGGGGTGAGCGTCTGTTCGGGTGACGGCGTTCAAGCCCCGGTAGTCCATACAAAATCTGAGTTCGGGGGCGACGCCAGGGGCGGCGGCCTTGGGGACCAGCACGACCGGGCTGGCCCATGGGCTGTCGGAGGGCTCGATCACTCCCAGAGCCAACATCTTGGATACTTCCAACTGGATGCAGGCGCGTACCCGATCGGGAACTCGGTAGGCCCGGTGCCGGATAGGTGGGCTATCCCCGGTGTCGACATCGTGGAGGCACCATGGGGTGACCCCGGGGGTGAGAGAGAATAGATCGGCAAATTGCTGTAATAAGTCTTGGCAGCCTTGGCGTTGTGCTGGGGTCAGGTTGGAAGAGAGGTTGACTCCTTCCACTAAGCCGTCTTTTTCGAGGGTCTTCAGGAGGTCGGGTAGGGGCTCGGAGTCCTCTTCAGCCCCACTGTCGGTAGCCATCAGGAGGCTAAGTTCTGAGCGGACAAAGTGAGGCTTAAGTCGGTTGGCATGGAGGACCCGGGGGGGGTTCCTGGGGGACTCCAGGTCCACCAGGTAGGTGACAGGGCCCTTGCGCTCCACCACTTTAAAGGGCCCCGTCCATTTGTCCTGGAGGGCGCAGGGTTCGACCGGGGACATGGCCCAGACCTGTTGTCCTGGCTCGAACTCGATGGATGAGGCGTTTTGATCATACCACCGTTTCATGTCTTCTTGGCTGGCTTCGAGGTTGGCCTTGGCAAGCTCCCTGAACCGCCGAGTCTGGTTCCGGAGGGTCAGGAGGTACCGGTACACATCAGGAGGAGCATTCTGGGTGGTCACCTCCCATCCTTCTTTGACCAGACTTAGGGGACCCCGGACGGGGTGCCCATACAATAGTTCGAAGGGGCTGAATCCCAGGGACTTCTGTGGGACCTCCCGGTAGGCAAATAGGAGGTGTTAGACGGACCGGGAAGGTCGGCCGAGATTACGGGGAGAGGTCTCCGGGGAGAGCCGCCTCCAACGACTGTACAGACAAGTAACTTCCCCCCCACAGATGGACACCACACAAGACTGAAGGTTAACGAGACTTTATATGCAATTCTTAGGTTACGATGGTATGATACAAGGAGGTCTGGACTCAGGGGTCCCCTCGATTCAAGTCTTTGGCTGAGGAAAGGGGTAGCGGGACAGTCTTAAATACCAATGAGTACGAAGTAGCTCTCAATCCTCGAGCTCGGCGTTGAGATGATCGGGCCGTGGAGGAGCCAAGCAGGTCCCGAGATGGATGAAGGGAAGATGACGGTTACAACGGTCCGCGGCCACGCCAGCAGGTCCCGACGACGATGAAGACTGTAGGTTACGACGGCTGTGGCAGCGCCAACAGGCAGGATGATGGTGCACAGGACAGAGCTAAGGCAGCGCCAGTAGTCCGTCCAGGATGAGTTCCTCTTTACGTCTCTCGACTCCAAGATACAACTGCCTTCCTGCTCTGGAGCTGCCCCAGTTATAGGGCTGGCGTGCTTTGATGTCCGGACCCTCGCACTTGGGGGTCGGGAGGTCCGGGATGAGGGAGTCCAGACACCCAGCAGGGGGGTGGAGCCAGCGCCCGGGGAGGTGATGGGCGAGCGGCACTTGGCGGGGGAGAGCCATCGGCACCTCGTTCTCCCATTGACTTGCCAAGTAGCCCGCTCACCTCCTGGGTGGAGGGTGGTGCCGAAATGTCTGAGGCCGGGCTAGGCCCAGGGTTGAGGTCGATCGGGGGCCAGGCGGCCTCGTGATGAAGTGTCCAAGATGGCGGCCCAGGCTGGGCGCGTGGGCCGGCAGTGGATCGGGCCCATGAGGTCGATATGTTTGAAGGCAGGGGTCCCTGAGGGGACGGAGGACGTGCAATGGTGGTGTGTGGTACTTGCGTGACCGGGCTCGGGCCTGGTCGAGCCGGGGGAGAGCGGCCCTTCACGTGGCCTGTCCAACATGCGTCCCCCCCAGCTGAAGGCGGGGAGAGCTACCCATCCTCTTGGGGACTCTCCTCGTCGAGGCGGAAAAACCGGGACAGGCCATCCGCGTTGGCGTGATCTGACCCGGGCCGGTGTTCGACTGTGAAGTCCATACCTTGCAGGGAGATGGACCAGCGTAGCAACTTTGGGTTTTCCCCCCGCATATGCATCAGCCACTGCAGGGGTCGGTGGTCGGTCTGCACCCGAAAGTGGGTGCCAAAAAGGTAGGGCCGGAGCTTCTTGAGGGCCCATACCACCGCGAAGGCTTCCCTCTCTATGGTGCTCCAGCGTTGCTCCCGTGGTAGGAGTCTCCGGCTGATGAAGGCCACCGGTTGATCGAGGCCTTCGGTGTTCACTTGAGACAGGACCGCCCCAATGCCCTGGTCGGAGGCGTCCGTCTGGACGATGAACTCCCGGCTGTAGTCGGGGGCCTGGAGCACAGGGGCGGAACACATGGCGGCTTTCAACTGTTCGAATGCCGTTTGACACTCTGAGGTCCAGTTCACTTTCTTGGGCTGATTCTTTGACGTGAGTTCTGTGAGAGGCCCCACTATGGTACCATAGTCTTTCACGAACCTTCGGTAATAGCCCGTGAGGCCCAGGAAGGCTCGTACCTCGGTTTGGGTGATAGGGGGCTGCCAGTTCTGGATGGCGGCAATTTTCAGCTGTAGAGGGGCCACTAGGCCGCTTCCCACCTGGTGTCCGAGGTAGGTCACAGATCCTTGTCCAATTTGACACTTGCTGGCCTTGATCGTGAGGCCAGCTCGCTGAAGGGCTTGCAGCACTGCTCGGAGGTGGTGAAGGTGCTCGGTCCAATGGTGGCTGTACACAGCGATGTCGTCGAGGTAGGCGGCGCTGAACCCTTCGAGCCCCGCCAGGACCTGATTGACGAGCCGTTGGAAAGTCGCTGGGGCATTCTTCATGCCGAAGGGCATGACCGTAAAATGGTAGTGGCCATCGGGGGTGGAGAAGGCAGAGCGTTCTTGTGCTCGGGGGGTGAGGCCGATCTGCCAATAACCTGCTGTCAGGTCGAAGATGCTGAGGAAGCGGGCAGCTCCCATTCGGTCGACCAGTTCATCTGCCCGGGGGATGGGATGTGCGTCTGTTTTGGTGACTTCATTCAGGCCCCGGTAGTCGACGCAGAACCGGAGTTCTGGTGTGGCTCCGGGGGCGGCTGCTTTGGGGACCAGTACGACCGGGCTGGCCCATGGACTGTCGGAGGGCTCGATGACCCCGAGCGTGAGCATTTTGGCCACTTCCGCCTGGATGCAGGCCCGTACCCGATCAGGTACGCGGTAGGCCCGGTGGCGGATAGGAGAGCTGTCGCCGGTGTCCACATCGTGCACACACCAGGAAGTGACACCTGGGGTGAGGGAGAACAGACTGGCGAACTGTGACAGGAGGGCTTGGCACTCTTGGCGTTGTTCTCTGGTGAGGGTCTCCGAGAGTCGGACCCCATTCACGGAGCCGTCCTGCTCCTGGGTCCGCAGGAGGTCGGGGAGAGGTTCGGAGTCGTCTTCAACCCCATTGTCTGTGGCCATCAGTAGGCTGAGTTCTGTTCGTGCAAAGTGGGGTTTCAGTCTGTTGGTGTGGAGAACTCGGAGTGGGTTCCGGGAGGACTCCATATCAATCAGATAGGTGGCAGGGCCCTTGCGCTCGATTACCTTGAAGGGCCCCGTCCATTTGTCTTGGAGAGCGCATGGCTCCGTGGGGGACATTACCCATACCTGTTGTCCCGGTTCGAATTCAATGGATGAGGCGTTCTGGTCATACCATTTTTTCATGTCCTCTTGACTGGCCTCTAGGTTGGCTTTTGCTAGGTCTCTGAACCGCCGGGACTGGTTGCGGAGGGTGAGGAGGTACCGGAAGACATCTGGAGGGTTCTTGGCCGGAGGCATCTCCCAGCCTTCCTTGATCAGGCTGAGCGGCCCCCGTACTGGGTGCCCGTATAGCAGCTCAAATGGGCTGAAGCCTAGGGATTTCTGTGGGACCTCTCGGTAGGCGAAGAGGAGGCACGGTAGCAGCACATCCCACTGGCGACGGAGGGGCTCTTCCAATCCCCCGATCATCCCTTTTAGCGTGCGGTTGAACCGCTCAACAAGTCCGTTCCCTTGGGGGTGATAGGGGGTCGTGAATCGGTAGGTGACCCCACACTGTTGCCAGAGGGATTTCATGTATTTAGAGATAAAGTTCGTGCCTCTGTCGCTGACGACTTCTCGGGGGAACCCTACACGGGAGAAGATCCCCATCAGGGCCCGGCCGACCACTGGGGCTGTCACGGTCCGGAGAGGAACAGCCTCGGGGTAGCGGGTGGCGTGGTCCACTAGCACCAGGATAAAGCGATGGCCTTGTTTTGTACGCGGGTCCAGGGGTCCCACAATGTCTATTCCGACCCTCTCAAATGGGGTCGTGACTACTGGAAAAGGTTGCAAGGGGGCCTTTAGTTTGCGGCCGCTCTTCCCACTGGCTTGGCACGTGGGGCAAGATCGGCAATGCTGGTGCACATCGTTTCTCATTTTGGGCCAGAAGAAGTGGGTCACTAGGCGACTGTAGGTCTTATCTTGTCCCAGGTGCCCTGCCAGGGGGACATCGTGGGCCAGGTTTAGCAGGAAGTCTCTAAAGCGGAGGGGCACTACTAGTACTCGGTTGGCCCCCAGCTCGGCGATTCTTTGCTCGCTGTACAACAGATCACTGTCCCAGTAGACCCAATGAGTTCCGGAGGTATCCCCTGCGCTTTGGGCGAGCGCTTGTTGGCGAAGTCCCTCTAGGGAGGGACAGGTCTTCTGCTCCTGGCGAAATTGTTCTTGGGTGGGCCCCCCCTCTTGGGCCCACTGGTCAAGGTTAGCGAGGTCGGAGGGTTGAGCAGGTTCGAGGGGGGTGTCATGGTCGGAGGTCTCGGCTGGGGCGACCGGAGGTGGTGGCGCCGGCCATTCTGGTTCTTCCGGGTGATGGTTGGCACGGGCGGCCATGGACCGGGTGGTGACGCACGCCCAGTCCGGGACGCCTAACATCCCCAAGTGTTCTTTTCGCTCCACGGCTGCCCACGGGGAGCTCTCTAGGTCATTTCCGAGGAGGCAGTCCACGGGGGCGTCGTCTCGGACCGTCACCTTCAACATGCCGGAGACCCCTCCCCACTCAAAGGGGACGCAGGCCATCCGACACAGACTTTCCGAGTTGTCGGCTGATCGCACAGGGCAGAGAATGTTCGGTAGATATTGTTCTGGGGTCACCAGGTGACAGCGGACGGCTGTCACACTGGCCCCGGTGTCCCGAAGGGCTTCGGCCCGTTGTCCATTGATGCTCACCCATTGGCTGTACTTCCGGGTGTTAGCGGGTAGGGGGACCCGCGGGACCATGTCTCTTCCCCCTAGGCACGCGAGAGTCATGGCGGCTGGCTCCCACTCCTGATACTCTTGCTCGCCTGTTTCTTGTTCCTCGGAGATCTGTTCTTCCCCTAGTGCCGCGGCGGCCACTTGGCGGGGTTTTGGACTCTGATACTGCGGGCAGCTTGGGTCGTTTGCATAGTGGCCGACTCGTTGGCATCGGTGGCACGTGACATTGGCTCTGTACCCCGGTCGCGCCGGGGTGCTGCCCCGGTTGGCCGGGGGGGTGGTGCTGGTAGCGGGGGCGGCCGGAGTGTTGTCTCTTCCTCGTCCTTGGCCCCCTCCTCCTCCTCTGGGTCGGTAGTGACCATTGTTGTTCCTGCTCTGCTCGTAGGACCCATTCCGGCCCACTCTGGTGATCTCCCACCGGTCAGCTTCGGCTGCGAGCTGCCGGGGATCGGTTAACTTGCTGTCGAGGAGGTGTTGGCGTAGTTCAATGAAGCAATTGTTGGACAGATGCTCCCATACCATCAGATTGAACAGCTGCTCGTAGGTCGTGACGTTGTTTCCTTTGATCCAGCCTTCGAAAGCTCGGCTAAAGTACGTGACATAGTCCACCCAAGTTGTACCCGGGATGCGTGTGCAGTCTCGGAACCTCTGACGGTACATCTCGGGCGTGAGGCCATAGCGGGTGAGGAGGGCCGCTTTCATATGGTCGTAGGAGGTCATCTGGTGGTCTGGGAGCTGTAACAGGGTATCGCGGCCCTCATTGAGGAATCTGCCCCATAGGCCGGCTCCCCAATCGTTTCTATCGATCCGGTGTGCAGTCATAGCGATTTCATAGGCCTTAAACCATTGCTGGATGTCGTCTTCTCGGAAATATTCTCGGACCACATCCTTGGGGATGTGTACCTTTTTTTCCGTGGTCCCCGGGGTGTGCGGTCTCTCGGGCACCCCTAACTCTTTATTCTGTTTGCGCAGGTTGATCTCGGCTAGGTTCCGTTCGTGCTCGTACGCCAGTTTCTTTTCCTCGAGCTCCCTTTGTCTCTGTTTCTCCTCTCTTTCTTCTCGGAGACGTAGGTGCTCTAAGTTGATTTTTTGTTCGGCCAATTTGAGTTCTACGTCCATCTTGAGTCGGGCCATTTCTAGCTCGTGTAGTCGGGTTTTTTCTCTTTCTTGGATTTCGTCTTGCGAGAGACCGGTTCTTTGCCCTTCAGGGGCCGTGCTGGTTTTGTTCGCGGTGCTTTGCTCAGGGGCTTCGGCATCCCTGGTCTCTGCCCAAGATTCTAGGGCATGCTTAAAATCGTCCTTGGTGCTTAGTCCGGTGGTAGCGATACCTAGTTCGATGCAGAACTGCTTTAGTTCACGATGACTGTATTCCTCTAGTTTTTCCCTTTGGAACTTCTCAGTTGATCCGCTTTCTTTAGTTGTCATTGTGGTTCGTTGTGGGGTGAGCTACTCTCTGTACGTTATGCGGTGATTCGGATCCCGTCGCTGGCCACCAATGTTAGACGGACCGGGAAGGTCGGCCGAGATTACGGGGAGAGGTCTCCGGGGAGAGCCGCCTCCAACGACTGTACAGACAAGTAACTTCCCCCCCACAGATGGACACCACACAAGACTGAAGGTTAACGAGACTTTATATGCAATTCTTAGGTTACGATGGTATGATACAAGGAGGTCTGGACTCAGGGGTCCCCTCGATTCAAGTCTTTGGCTGAGGAAAGGGGTAGCGGGACAGTCTTAAATACCAATGAGTACGAAGTAGCTCTCAATCCTCGAGCTCGGCGTTGAGATGATCGGGCCGTGGAGGAGCCAAGCAGGTCCCGAGATGGATGAAGGGAAGATGACGGTTACAACGGTCCGCGGCCACGCCAGCAGGTCCCGACGACGATGAAGACTGTAGGTTACGACGGCTGTGGCAGCGCCAACAGGCAGGATGATGGTGCACAGGACAGAGCTAAGGCAGCGCCAGTAGTCCGTCCAGGATGAGTTCCTCTTTACGTCTCTCGACTCCAAGATACAACTGCCTTCCTGCTCTGGAGCTGCCCCAGTTATAGGGCTGGCGTGCTTTGATGTCCGGACCCTCGCACTTGGGGGTCGGGAGGTCCGGGATGAGGGAGTCCAGACACCCAGCAGGGGGGTGGAGCCAGCGCCCGGGGAGGTGATGGGCGAGCGGCACTTGGCGGGGGAGAGCCATCGGCACCTCGTTCTCCCATTGACTTGCCAAGTAGCCCGCTCACCTCCTGGGTGGAGGGTGGTGCCGAAATGTCTGAGGCCGGGCTAGGCCCAGGGTTGAGGTCGATCGGGGGCCAGGCGGCCTCGTGATGAAGTGTCCAAGATGGCGGCCCAGGCTGGGCGCGTGGGCCGGCAGTGGATCGGGCCCATGAGGTCGATATGTTTGAAGGCAGGGGTCCCTGAGGGGACGGAGGACGTGCAATGGTGGTGTGTGGTACTTGCGTGACCGGGCTCGGGCCTGGTCGAGCCGGGGGAGAGCGGCCCTTCACGTGGCCTGTCCAACAGGAGGCAGGGTAGCAACACGTCCCATTGGCGTCGTAAGGGCTCGGCTAGGCCCATGATCATACCCTTGAGGGTGCGGTTGAAGCGTTCTACTAGTCCGTTCCCTTGCGGGTGGTAGGGGGTCGTGAACTTGTATGTGACCCCGCACTGTTGCCAGAGGGACGTCATGTATCGGGAGATGAAGTTCGTGCCCCGATCACTGACGACTTCTCGGGGGAAGCCCACCAGTGAGAAGATCCCCATCAGGGCTCGGCCCACCACGGGCGCTGTCACGGTCCGGAGAGGTATGGCCTCGGGGTAGCGGGTGGCATGGTCCACCAGGACGAGTATGAACCGGTGACCTTGCGACGTTCGGGGCTCCAGGGGCCCCAGGATGTCAATCCCTACCCGCTCAAAGGGAGTGTTGACGACCGGGAAGGGTTGCAGGGGGACTTTTATTTTTCTGCCGCTCTTCCCGCTGGCCTGGCAGGTGGGGCAGGCTTGGCAGTGGTTGATCACGTCGTTCCTCATCTTGGGCCAGTAGAAATGGGTCACCAGGCAGCTGTAAGTTTTGTCCTGCCCCAGGTGCCTGGCAAGAGGTACATCATGAGCCAGGTTCAGGAGGAAGTCTCTGAATCGGGGGGGGGACTACCAGCACCCGGCTGGCCCCTAGCTCGGCAATCTTCTGTTCGCTGTAGAGAAGCTCATTGTCCCAATAGACCCAGTGAGCCCCTGAGGCATCCCCTGTGCTCTGGGCTGCGGCTTGCTGTCGGATCCCCTCAAGGGAGGGACACGTTTTTTGTTCTTGGCGGAACTGTTCTTGAGTGGGGCCACCTTCTTGGCGCCACTGGGCCAACTCCGGGAGGTCGCGGAGTGGGTCAGGTTCTTCGTCATCGGGCCCTGGTAGACCGGGTGCGGGGGTGGTGTCTTCAGTGGTTACGGGCAGTGGAGGTTCGGGCCACTCGGGTTCTTCAGTGGAGGGGATGGCGCGGGCGGCCATGGATCGGGTCGTCGCACAGACCCATTCCGGGAGGCCAAGCATTCCCAGGTGCTCCCTCCGCTCAACTGCAGCCCAGGGGGAGCTCTCGAGGTCGTTCCTGAGGAGGCAGTCTACCGGGGCATCGTCTCGGACAGTCACTTTCAGCATGCCCGACACTCCCCCCCATTCAAAGGGGACGCGGGCCATCTGGCACAGGCTTTCGGAGTTATCTGCAGACCGTACTGGGCATAGCACATTGGGCAGGATTTGATCCGGGGTCACCAGATGGCAACGGACGGCCGTCACGCTGGCTCCCGTATCGCGGAGAGCTTCGGCCCGGTGTCCATTAATGGTGACCCCCTGGCTGTACTTCTGGGTGTTGGCCGGGATGGGGGCCCGTGGGACCATGTCTCTCTCGCCTAGACATACCAGGGACATGGCTGCGGGTTCCCACTCAAGCTGGTATTGTTCACAGTCTTCGACTTCTTCTTCGCCTTGTTCCTCCCCTAGGGAGACGGCGTTGATCTGGCGGTTTAGCGGACCCGTGGGGTTAGATGGTTGGTTTCTCGGACAGTTGGGGTCATTGGCGTAGTCACCGGGTCGCTGGCATTTGTGGCAGGTAACATTGGAGCAGAATCCCGGCCGTGCTGGGGGGCTTCCTCTCCCGGCCAGGGACGGAGGAGTGTTGGGGAGAGGCACCGTGGTGGTGTCCCGACCCCGGCCCTGGCCTCCTCCTCCTCCTCGCGGACGGTGGGACCCCTGGGAGACTCGGCCTTGATCTCCCGCCCAGTTCCGGGGGACCCGGGTGCTCTCCCATCGATCCGCTTCATTGGCGAGTTTCCGGGGCTCGGTCAGTTTGCTGTCGAGGAGATGCTGCCTTAGTTCGACGAAACAGTTATTGGAGAGGTGCTCCCATACGATGAGATCGAACAATTGTTCGTAGGTGGTGACCTGGCTGCCCCTGATCCACCCTTCTAGGGCTCTGCTAAAAAAGTTCACATATTCTACCCAGGTGGTACCGGGGATCTTTTTACAGTCTCGGAATCGCTGCTGGTACATCTCGGGGGTGAGCCCATAGCGAGTGAGGAGGGCGGCTTTCATATGCTCGTAGGAGGTCATCTCAGCATTGGGGAGCTGTAGCAGGGCATCTCTCCCTTCGTTGACGAATCTCCCCCACAACCCGGCCCCCCAGTCTTTTCGCGGAACACGGTGGGAGGTCATAGCTACCTCGTAGGCCTTAAGCCATTGCTGGATGTCGTCGTTCTTGTAGTACTCTCGGACGACATCTTTGGGGATGTGGACCTTGGTGTCCGCAGAGGGAGTGGAGCTCTGGTTCTCGGAGACGCCAAGGTCCCCGTTCTGTTTCCTAATTTCTAGTTCCTTCAAACCGCGCTCGTGTTCGTACGCGAGCTTCTTCTCCTCCAGCTCCCTCTGGTTTTTTTTCTCTTCCCATTCTCCCTGTAGTCGTAGGTGTTCAAGGGCTATCTTTTTTTCCGCTAGTTTCAGTTCCCCATCTAGGCGGAGTCTAGCCATTTCCAACTCGTGGAGCCGGTTTCTCTCTCGTTCTCGGTCCTCCTCGTGAGAGAGGCCCGTGTTCCTCTCTTCCTCGGGGGTTGCAAGGTTCTTAGTGATTGCAATGTTTTCGTTTTGGGGAGGCAACGCTCCCGTCTCCACCCAAGTCTGCAGGGCCTGCTTGAGGTCGTCTTTGGTACTTAGTCCTGTGGTAGCGATACCCAAGTCTATGCAGAATTGCTTCAATTCCTTGTGACTGTACTCTTCCAGCCGTTCCATCTGGAATTTCGCGGTGGTTCCGGTTTCTTTCGTCGTCATGGTCGCTGTGTGTTTTTTGTTTGTAGTGGGGCGAGCTACTCTCCGTACGATTTGCGTCGGCTCGAATCGCGCCGCTGGCCACCAATGTTAGACGGGAAACCTGAGGGTCGGCCGAGGAAGGGGGAGAGGCCTCCTGGCGAGGGTCCTCTCCTCAGATCGTACGGACGAGCAACCACCCCCCCTACAGATGGACGCCACACAAAGATAGGTTCTTAACACTTTTATCGGTATTCTTTGGCAGGTTATTGCAACAGTACAGAAGGAACGGGATACGGGGATCCCTCTAAACTTAGTCTCTGTGGGAAGGGGGTACAGGGACAGTCTTGGTACCGGTCTGGTACAGGGATGCCTGACGCACAGCTCTCAATCCTCGAGCTGGAGGGTTCTCTGGTATGGGCCGCGACAGCGCCAGCAAAACTCCAAGGACGGTTCACGAAGATGAGCCGCGGCAGCGCCAGCAAGGCTCCAAGGATGGTTCACGAAGATGAGCCGCGGCAGCGCCAGCAGGGCTCCAAGAATGGTTCACGAAGATGAGCCGCGGCAGCGCCAGCAGGACTCTAAGGAGGGTTGCAGGAAGATGAATTTGTCTCGGTGTCTCTCGACTCCAGGATACAACTAACTTCCTGCTCTGGAGCTGCCCCAGTTATAGGGCTGGTCCCCTTTGATGTCCGGACCCTCGCACTTGGAGGTCGGAGGGTCCGGGATCTGCGAGTCCAGACACCCAGCAGGGGGGTGGAGCCAGCGCCCAGGGAGGCCGGGGGCGATCGAAACCAGGCAGATGGGGGACCATCGACACTCCTTCCCCCATTGACTCGTCAAGTGATCTTTTTACCCCCTGGTTGGATTGTGGTGCCTCGATGTCGGGGCTTTGCTGGGTCTGTGGCTGCGGTCGGGCCGAGGCCACGAGGCCTGGTCGTGGAGGGTCCAAGATGGCGGCTGGGCCGGAGACGAGGATCCGGGAAAGGGTCCGGACCAGCCGAGAGGGTTGAGGAGATGAGGTCGAGTTCCGTCGGGGGAAAGCTGGGAGCGGCCCGGAGGGGCGGCACTCGTGGAAGGTGGAAGGTGCCGTTCTTGGCCGGGGAACAGGGGTCGAGGTAGTCCGGGACCCGCCATGCGGGAGGAGTGGGGCCACGCCACGAGGCCAGGTCCAACAGCCGGATACTTTGAACCTTGAGACTGTCCCGCTACCCTATCCATATCGAGACTCTTTGAGCCCTTGCTCGCCTGTGCATAAGAAACTGCGGATAATAAAGATCCATCTTTACGTGAAGATATAAAGAATACGTTCTCTTAATCCTACGGTGTGGTGTCCCTTTGTTAGCTAGCGTGTACGATTCTAGATTCGGGATCCTCCCCCTGAGGATCTCCCGCCAGTGCTTGGCTGTGTTCCTAGGAGAGGTGGGTCACAGGGTGGTCAGGTGCCAAGTCTGTCCTCCCCTGGGATTGCCCCTCTAACACAGAGTTACAAGGGGGTGCATGCTGCCTGGGGCGTTACAAGGGGGCGCATGCTGCCTGGGGCGTTACAAGGGGGCGCATGCTGCCTGTGGTGTTACAAGTGGGTGCATGCTGCTAGTGGTGTTATAAGGGGGTGCATGCTGCATGTGGCATTACAAGGTGGCGCATGCTGCCCCTGGCTTTACAAGGGGCACATGCTGCCTGCGGTGTTCAAGTGGGTGCATACTGCCCATGGCCTTACAAGGGGGGGCTTCTGTGCGGGGAATTACAAAGGGGTGCATGCTCGCTGAAGCAGTACAATTGGGTGCATGCTGCCTGTGGTGTTACAAGGGAGTGCATGGTGCCCGGGTCGTCACAAGGGGGTGCATGCTTCCTGGGGCATTGCGAGGGGGTTCATGCTGCCTACGATTTTACAAGGTTTTGCATGCTGCCCATGGCCTTACAAGGGGTTGCATGCTGCCTGGGGCGTTACAAGGGGGTGCATATTGCCCATGGCCTTACAAGGGGGTGCATGCTGCCTGGGGCGTTACAAGGGGGTGCATGCTGCCTATGGCATTACCAGGGGGTGCATACTGCCCACAGCATTACAAGGGGGGCATTCTGCCTGCGGCATTACAAGGGGGGCATGGTGCCCATGGCCTTACAAGGGGGGGCCTTCTGTCCGGGGCATTACAAGGGGGTGCATGCTGCCCATGGCATTACAAGTGGGTGCATGCTGCCTATTGCATTACAAGGGGGTGCATGCTGCCCGGGGCATTACAAGGGGGTGCCTGCTGCCTGCAGTGTTACAAGGGAGTGCATGCTGCCCGGGGCATTACAAGGGGGTGCATGCCGCCCGTGCCGTTACAAGGGGGTGCATGGTGCCCGTGACCTTACAAGGGGGGCATGATGCCTGTTGCATTACAAGGGGGCACATGCTGCCTGCAGTGATACAAGGGGGTGCATGCTTCACTGAAGAGACCAGAGGTTGCAGGGATGTTATAGTTAAGAAATAGAATTTAAAAAGGCTTAGAAATTCAAAGAAAAAAAACAAAGGTTACAGAGATGTTATAGTTAAGCTCAGATTTTACACACACAAAGCCATAGAAATTCAGCAGTTGTAGTTACTTGAGCTAACTTTAACTTACGCCCCACAGTACACAGCTTATGACCTCACATATTACATAACTCATGACATAGTCAGTGACATCCACTCACGGCGAGCCACTCACTTACCCACTCAACTACTCACCCACTCATTTCCACACCCATACAAACACTCACACACTCACACACCCACTCACACCCACTCACACCCAGACATATATCCATACAACCACTCACACACTCACTTACAGATCCATACAGCCATTCACATACCCACACAACCACTCACATACCCACCCAGCCACTCACGCACCCACAGAACCACTCACACACCCACTCACAGGCCCATACAACCACATACACACCCACATACACACTCACTTACACCCCCATTCATCCATTCACACACCTGCACAAACACTCACACACTCATAGAACAACTCACACACCCACTCATATACCCGCACAACCACTCACATGCTCACTCACAGAACCACTCACATACCCCCTCTCACACACCCATACAACCTCTCACACATCTATACAACTAGTCACACACCCATACAAACACTTACATACCCATACAACCACTCACACACCCATGCAACCACTCACACACCCATGCAACTGCCCACACAGCTACTCACATACACAGAAAACTATTCACAAACCCAGTCAAAGACCCATACAGCCACTCGCATACCCACTGACAAACCTATACAGTCACTCACATACCACTGACAGATCCATACAGCCACTCACACACCCACTCAGATACCCCTACAGCCACTCAGACACCCACTCACACAGTCACACAGCCACTCAGATCACTTAAGTTAGAAATAGTATCACTCATTAGTAGTGCAGAAAGAATAGTAGTTTAACTTATGTAGTAGCTTAGTATTTATTTCTAAGTCTCAGAAACATTTACTAAACACTTAAACTCAATGTAGGATGTCTTCAGTGATGTAATTTGAGATGTCTTCTGTGATGTCATCGACCATATCATGGGTGATATATTATGTGAGGTCATAAGCAGTGCATTGTGGGGTATAAGTTATAGGTAGCGCAGATAACTGCTGAATTTTATGGTTTTGTGCATGTAAAATTTGAGCCTAACTATAACATCCCTTTAACCTTTGGCTTTTTTCCTGTTAATTTCTAAGGTTTTTTAAATTGTATTTCCTAACTATAAAGTCCACGTAACCTTTAACTCTTAGATACTCTACGACACGCCACTCAATGACAGGCCACTGCACTCTACGATACACCACTCTACACCAGTCCATTCTAAAAGACTCTACTCCATTCTATGGCACTCTACTGTATCATACTCTACGATACGCCACTTCACGACTCGCGTCTCCACTATACAACATGCCAAACCACTCTATGATATGCCGCTCCACTCTAGGACATACCACTCCACTCTACGACAGACCACTCCACTCTGTGTCCCACCTCTGTAAGATACTCTACGACATGCCGCTCTTTAACATACCACTCCACTCTACTCTGCAACATGGCACTTAATTCTACGCCACTCCATTCTACTCCATCTCCAGTATATTAAAGCTTACAATACAAGGGTGCATATTATCTAGGAAGTGGCGGTGAGAGATGTTAGCCTCCCTTGCTTAATGCCTGTCATCACATTACCAAGGATATGGTGCAGCCTGGCGTTTCCCTCTGCGATGGCGCTAAGTCTCACGACTTAACGCCAACCCAGGCACCCCTGCACCTGAGTGCAAGGGTGTCTGCGAACATGGAGGTTTGTTTATGTACAGGAAGGTGTCCCAAAGTTTTCCCATTTTACACAAAAGCTAGTCTAAGCATATGGCTTCAATGAATCCTACACTCCAATATTATTCATCAGGATGTATTCTTGTTCCTCTGTACCAGGTCTCCTTGTTTCAGTCTCTTTGAGCAGCAGTTGTCTCTTGTCTACAGCTTTTCACGGCTTCTGAAGTCTCCGGCTTGTTAACGCAAGATCTTTCACTGGGTAGGCTCTTCTCAGGATAGTATTACCTGTAGGAAACTGGCTCATGGGGATCTGATGACAAGTATTGGAGGAAGGGATACAAGTCAATGGTAGGGACACACCCCCCAGGATTCATCTAACCAGCAGGCAGAAAGGTCGTTTTTTAAAAGCTAGACCTAACTTGTCATTGGTGGTAGTGACTAAAATAACACAGTTTACTCAACTGTAGGATATATGTCCTGGATATTGGTAACCTGAACATATGACTGTCTGTAGAAGCTTCTCAAATGAAATCTGGAGAAAGCTCAGTACCTATCAATCAAACGTAAAGAAACCTTGAAATCTAACAACGAGTGGGTGTCTAAAAAACTCGTGAAGGTTTTTCCCTATAGCAGTTTTTAAGGTAAAATCTTTATGAAAATGTGGATTGATCCACGTTTAAGCATGACCTATCAATCTTAAAAAATGACACTGAAACTATTTCCTCAACTCACTTATTTCAAAACTGTCATCCAGTCACTAATCCTTTCCAAAATCTATTATGGAAACACTGTTCTAATTGATGTTCATTAAAGTTATTTCATTCCCATCAAAGCAGCGTTTCACTCAGAGACTAGACTTCACATCACCCCAGTACTCAGAGTCATACGCTGTTTCCGCTGGAGGCTGGCATTAGATTTAAATTAACCTGTAATACTTACAAGGTAATATTTCTAAAAAAACTATTTCCTTCTCTCAACTATGAAATGATCCAGTGGTACAAAAGCCTGAGAAGCCTACAGAATCTCACCCGAGAATGCAAGAAAGTCGACAGTAACAAATGGCCACACAATCCTCTGCAGAGCTCTGGCAATGTTTTAGAATTCACTTTTAGTGGAGCTCAGACAATCAGAATCCTTAATTACTTTCGTAAAAGACTAACAACATTCCCTTTCAACTCACATCTAAACTATTTTCATCACTCTTGTTGCATATTTACTATTTGATCTTTGTACCTTTTTACCAAACCATCTTCACTCTTCCTCGATAGAGCAATTACAGCACTCTAAATTGTATGGGTGCATTATACTCATGGTTCAACACACTTACATATATTTTTGTCGTTTGCAGTATTTCATGATTATGGAAATGCATTTATTCAAGTTACATAAGCATTTGTAATGTGGTATGCTCATTTAAGTAGGACTTTGTATGTATTGGAAAAGTTTATCATTCCTGTATATATATACATATAATGTGCAGGATGAAATTATACTCGTATAATGTTACTGTGTGTAGTTCAAGTTGCCTACATTGTAGGCCCAAATTGCAGTTTGTTTTGAGTTTTGATTCTCCCTGGTTGCTCAAGAAATAAATTAATCCTTTTTGTATTCGAAGATAGTCTGTTCTCATCCTACTACAGGTGCATGAATTCAACCTTGTTGTTCTTAGATTAAGGAGATACCCGGAATGTCTTTGAAGAAGACTGGAAGGCAAAAAGGGAGGACGCCTTTCGTGTCTGGCCTTTCTGAGAACCATGGCCACTGGAGAAGAGCTGAGCAAACTAAGGCTCCTGTGGAAAGTTACTAAAAATGTTGCAATTAAAAAGTTCATTATGTGACGTATTGTGGGCTAAACATTGTCTTTTGATATGATGCGCAGGGACAGATTCTGGAGACTTCTGCTTTTCGGAGAAGAAGCAGCTTCTTAGAACGAGCTCCATAGCCTTAAGCTATCAGACCCATTTTGACGTGAGTACTTCTTAGGAAGTCAACGTGTGCTGACACCTTTGGGATATGATATAAGGGAGATAGGCAGGATCCTCATTTAGAACGGTGTAGGGAAATATACCTTTTGTTTTGATTCTCAATGAAAAGAAAATTGGACTCAGCTTCTATTCTGAGTTGCATTTTGATTTTGGAGTTCATCACATTATGCCTTTTGTGCTGAATGAATTATATCTGTAGACTCAGCTCTGTATTGATTTTTATGTACTTATATACTCAGATATTAAGGTGTGTTTATATTCAATTATTTTTGGCCATCATGACTAAGTCCAGAGTCTGTGGTCCTTTATAGCATGACTAATTTGTAAGTATAATCTTGAATTGTTTTGATCCCCTCTTCCACTATAAGCAGGCAAATAAAAGACCATCGGTATTAATTTTAGTCGGGAAGGCAAGGAGTAAATTTAGCGTAATCACCTTTATACTCACTGATTCCCTACCCCACTCTTTCTTCATCTAAACTAGTCACGCTACAGTAGCTGCACCTTCCTAACCAATTTAGCTCAGATTTAAAAAGAGTTTGTGTCTGGTTTGCATTGCTTTTTAACCCAACCCGAAGCAAACTCTTTTGCTTGAATTTACAAACCACTTCAAATCACACTTTGACATGGTTTGCAACCCAAAGTAATGCAAGGCAGAATGTTTGCGCTGCCTTGCATTATTTTTCATCAAAGGGGCAATCCGTGCTTGGTGAATGAGCGTTCTCATACAGCCATCAACGATTGTTGACACAAATCCACATCTAGGAAGAATTGTAGACAGGGATTTGCACCAAAATCCTGTGCCTCCCTGAGGCATGTGTAACAAGTTTTAAATTCTCCTTGTTTTTTCCTCATTGCATGTGCGCTGTGTTCTGCAGCATACACACAAAGAAGAAAATGCCTTAAAGCATAGTTTTTGTGGAGGGAGGTACCTTGCTGCCCAAAAGTTATGCTCAGTACAATGCAGAAATCCTTGCACTACGGCGTAAGGGTGACTACACTGATGCATCGCAACCACAAGTGCACCGGCGCAGGGACAGACACGAACTGCATCACTTCTAAATAGATTTAGTGCTGTGCTGTGTTGTATGAACTCTTTGTATATTCACCCTCTGCTTTCTTACCCAATCACTCATACCATAAGACTTCCTACTTGTCTTGGCTGTGGTGGTATGAGTGTTTTTCTCTATCTGGGACTGCCACTGTTAAAATAGCAGTGCTGGGCATAATGGATGCCAGAATGAAAGGTGTCAGATTACGAGTTTGGCGGTCTTGGAGCGGGCTGCTGTGCAGTGCCAGTGGCCCACTCTAAGACCGCCAAACTCGCCCGCTGGCCACCTGCCAGATTACGAGTTATTTTGTCTGGCGGACGGCCCTTTGGCATTCCCACGGCGGTGCACATTTAAAAGGCACCGTAGCGGGCAAGCCTGTTTCTGCACAGCATGAACTTTAAATTCCATGCCGTGCAGAAAGGGGTGTGACCGTACACAGGGGGCACAAAATGTGCCCCCCTTTAGGCAACCCATGGCTTTGTTTCCTCACTGAGACAGTTTTCATGGCGGCCTCACCGCCATGAAAACTGTGGCTGTGTGGGAACTCCTAATATGCTCAGTGGTGCCACTGCAGCATCGCCAGTATATTAGCACCTCTGACCAGCGCACCACCAGCGCAGGATCCATGATCGTTGTACAGTAGGTTGTCGGCCAGTCTGGCAGTCTAAGGACAGCCACCAGTGGTTCGGTAGTCCAATGGACCGCCAAACTTGTAATCAGACCCTAAGTAGGGTGATCCCTCCAACACCATATCCACTAGTGTTGGGTGCAATTAATGGATTTCCTGACAGCAGATGCTCCGCAACAGGGAAAACTGGGGGGCAAATTATCAAGGGGGTTTATCTCTGCTTTTTTGGCTTTAAAAGCCAAGAAAGAGGAGATAAAATTATCTCCCTATTACCTAGCTGTCGCTAACACCAGTTAGCGACAGCTAGTAGGAGATAGCGACCATCTTGGGCCCCACTTTGCATGTCAGTGATATTTATCACTAATGAGATGCAAAGTGGGCGTGCCAAGATGTTAGCGACTGGAAACAGTCGCTAACATCGCTATCTCCTATTACCAACTTTTGGAGATATTCGCGCTAAGCGCGAATATCTCCAAAAGCTAACACCTGCCCTGAGCAGTTCTTAGCCATGTTATCCAATGGGAGGTGGATAACATGGCTAAGAGCATTAGCTCAGTAATGCCTGAATATCGCTGACTTTTCAGCGATATTCATGCATTGCGGCCGATTTTTATCGCATTTGCGATAAACCTTGGAAATACCAAGGTTTATCTGCGATAAAAATCGCCGCAGGTCAGTGTTAAATTTTTGTCTCTAACCAAGCAATAGCGATAATTATCGCTATTGCTTGGTAATATGCCCCTATATCCCTCTGCCCTCGAAGTGAGTTGGGGAACCAAAAGGCAGGCAAGTGGGACATCAGCCAATTTTTACCCATCAGTAAATGACGTCCTAAGTCTCTGGCTGAGAGGCACTTATCACCCTGCTGTGAAGTGAGGAGTACAAAGACTTCCCTGGCATCTCTGGTCTCCGGTGAAGTACAAGCAGCAAGCTCATTTTTTGTTAAAGGTAATTAGGGTTGTCTTCCTTTCTTTGGAATGAAAAAGATGTTTTCCCTTATCCAGACAGATCACTTGAACTGTGTTTCTCGAAATGGCTGCTCCAAGACTGTAGCCAGGCAGTCTCCTGAGCTTGATCATCTCTATCTGCGGTGAGTGGTTTGTGTGCTCCTGGAAGCTGAGAGAGCGCAAACTGACCTGAATATATAAGTATGTCACACTTACACGTAGTAAGCACAAGTCATGAAGAGAAATGCCATGAGTGCTGATATTATATGCATCTGTATTCTGAAATGTGTAGCTAATCTAGAGATTTATGTAGAAGTGGAACTAATGCAGAAATATGTGAGATGTATAACTTTATTAGACGTGATTAATCTCGAATCCATGTCGTGTAGCTGCTAAATGTAAGGATAATATGTGGTTAAACCTAGAACGCGGTAGGCCTCAGGGGCAGATCTGAAAGAAACGGGAGAGGGGTTCGTTTTCACGACATGGATTGCACTAATGTCATTTAGTAACTAAGTTAGTAGGATGTATTTTATAGATGTGTTTATCAAATCATAGAGTCGAGGATTAACATGCCATTAATTAATGAAAGATTTGAAGGGTATAATCATTATGAGAAATGTTGTAGGCCTGAAATGTTTAAAACCACTGATTTACACGTATTTAGTCTGTGCTGAGAATAATGTTGCAACTTTGGCTGGAAGTCTATGAGAATTGGGATCTTGGCTGCAGGTGTCTGTCTGCAAGAGAAAGGGAGGATTCAATTATAAATGAAATGAATAGACGTTTGTTCAGGAGCCGGCACAGACATGAAGGAGGGTTCCGGAATGTTTTTAGGGGTATCAGCGGGCCGGAGAAGAGTCTGAGAAGCAAGGTCAACTCTAACGCACGAGGCCCAACACAAAGCAGCATGGAAAAAGCCAGAAGCTACACCACGTGAGGGGCGTCTTACGAGGGGCGTCTCAAATGTTGTTGACTGTTTTGTATTAGGGACAGCACCCCTGGGTGGAGTTAGAGCAGATGCCTGAGGACCCTTTAGAGAGCGGATGGGTAGGCAGAGAGGGGCCATGACTGGAGAACTGTAGGTTTTCACCAAGAGACTAAGAGTGGGTGACCTCCCTAGGAAGTCACTCACCGCTGACACCTTTTGATAGGTTGGGATTTGTTAAGTAGGGATACCATCCAGAGCAGGGTAGGGACAGCCTAACCTGTGTTTTCCCTCCAGCCTTAAATGACGGAGAGATCTCAATACGTGTCTATGCTGCTAGCTTTGTTATTCCTAGAACTTGTACTCGCAGTCTTCTTTGCTCGTCTGAGGGTTTTCAGAGAGCACATGTATGTAGTTGGGCCCGTGTATCTTGTGAATCTCATCCTGAGATGCCTGTACTTGCAGCTGATCCTAACTTTATAATAAACCTTTGAAAGCTAGAAGTTGTTTGTGATCCTTCAGAGCGGAGTCCATTATTGGGTGAACTAACTTGGTAAGAGATGCACTTTCTTCCCTCAATGACAGGCAACAAAGGTTCAGTCGACCAGAACGGGGTTTTAGATCAAGAGTGATAAGGTATCGATCAAAATCTCGCCCCCAGCAGTTGGTAGCTATAGAGGATGGTTGCCTTCTTGAGGAAGGTGATCTAGGCCAGGTTAGATTACCCCAAGGCCCCTAGAGACCGATGATCAGAAGAACCGCCAGCCGAAGAAGGTCCGGATGACGTGAGACAGAAAAGCAGCAGTATCGGTCGAGAGTGAGTATAAAGGGTCATGCGTGTTAGATTGCGGTGTTTTTGTATTGTATCTATGTTGTAATGTCTGGCGGAGTTGAATGCCTGTAGAGTGACTGTGGAACAGGTTGTGAGCGCGCGCAACCGGTGGAAATCTTAAGTTCAAGGAGAGCTTAAGTGGTTCGGGTGTATCGGACATCCAGAGTAATTGTCAACCAGTGTGAAGGGGGTCATGAGGTACCATTGATCGCCCGCAGGACCGAGATAGGGGGAACGTAAGAGTGAGTGCGTGAGTAACGGACGCTGGTCGGAAGTTACTGTGTGTGTAAGCAACCTATCAGAGGGACGATAGACATTTCGTCGGTTGTGTTGGCAATTACAGATAGACTGTGGACGTACAGTCGAGAGAAGTGACCGCTTGGTCGGAAGTAGTCATTTTTCGGAGTATGAATGGGACGCATGCATGACCGGGAGAAGAGCGGAGAAAGGAGGGGGTGCTGCTGCGAAGCGGAGACGAGTGACGTCACAAAGTGCCGCGCTGGGATTGGCCGGCCGGAGAAAGACCGCGCTGCGATAGGCCAGCTAGCAAAGCCGCGCTAGGATTGGTGGATTGTCATCAGGAAGTAAACAGAGTATTGAGGCTGGAATTTGTGTGTATAATCATGAAGTGTTTTAAATGGTTAAGAGCGGCTTTTAAGAAAGAGAGGCGGGCATCTTATGAAGGGGAAGAAGCCCCGCCGGAGGGTACGCCAGCTCGTTATATGGCGGAAAATGTTGGGCTGCATACTATTTTGTGGATTACAGAGTGGAGTAAGATTACAGAAGGAAATGAGGAACTGACGTTTCCGAAGTACGGGACGTTCAGATTAGAGGTGCTACACCGATTAAAAGCAGTTATGACCGCAACGAGACCCTTGCCTAGACCAACCCAGTTTGAAGCTCTCAATGGATGGATTAGGGCAGCGCACGAGAAGAACTTGAATAGACGACAGGAAAGGGTGAAACGATCGGTAAGAGCAGTGCAGGATGCCAAGTGGGATGCAGATGCTAAAAGATGGAGAGTGCATAACATGGAAGTAAATAAATTGTACCCAGTGTTAGAGGTGCCCGGAAACAAAAGCCCCCTAGAAGAAGATGATGAGAGCGAAACAGAGGACAGCCTGATAAACAGATTATTGACAGATAGGCCACCCCCGTATAACAGAGCAGGGGGAGAAGTCGAGCACAGTGAAAGGGAGGGGGGCAACGTAGGAGAGAATGGACTGCTTCCCAGTTCAGATTGGGATCCCGCTGCAAAGAAAGAATTGTCACAGCCTAGTCCGATGCAACAGGTAGTTGGGAGGTTTGTGGTACAAAGAGTGCCGGAAACGGAGTGTGCCACATCCTACGCACTGCCCGATGCCCTACAAGTACCTGTTACCATAGGTCCTATAGTATCGATTTATGACCCAGAAAGAGCTAGAGGGGAGGAACGGGTACGGAGGGACAGAGAAAGAGCAGAAATGGCAAGGAGGAACGATACGATCAATTCCCCAAGTCAGATGCCGATACCAAGAGAGTGGAGCACCCCGGTACACACAGCAGAGGATCCAGTGGGGGATCCTGGGGGCCATAGATGGCCAGTGGATATGAGGGGATCTGGACGGAAATCCTTTCAGGAGCTAAATGAGTACATGAAGAAGTGGGATGAGGCAGTAGAGGCTCACAAGAGCATCATAGCTGCGGAAGCAGAAAGGGAAAGCCAGGATAGCGGAACCCGGACTCACTGCGGGGCTGGGGAGAGCAGCCCGGAGTGGGACGGGAGGGGGAAGGGCAGTAGGGGAGTCACCCACTGGGCCCGGAGTGGAGGTAGAACAGACCTGGAAAACGGGGGCCCCGAGAGTGGGGGGGTGTCCCGCCCAATACCCAGTGAAGGAGAGAGGAGAACGCAAGAGTACAGAGACAGCTTTAAGTGTACCCACTGTGTGCCCGGCACTAGAGAACAGAATGGGAGTTGTGAGAGGCCGCGCCACAGTCCCTGTGATGACGGACATGAGCGCAGTCCAGGGAATATGGGGAACCAAGAAGGATCATATCAGATACTGAGTGATACTAGACAGAGAGAGGATGGCGACCGGAGGGAGAATAGCAGAGAGTCCTACTGTGAAAAGAGAGAAGAAAGAGAGAATGGGCAGAGTAAGATTGGGGGTAACAGGCCCGTGTTCCATCACCTTCCAAGATCGGATGGCCGAGCATGGGACCTGGAGAGATGGGAGCAAGGGAGAACACTCCTTAACTCTCCCGAACCCAAACGTAGGGCTCGGAGTTGGGATGGGAGAGAAACTTGTGAACCCCCTTCGAAAGACATATTGCGAGCTGAGATAAAAGCCAAGAGACTCGATGTCGCCAGCTTAAAGTCAGATCTGGATGACATGGTAGATGGTACCCTGCCTTTAGAAAGAATGGAAATGTATGAGCAGGATGAAATACTGTTCATGGCAAAGGACGTTACCCGAAAGGCGAGAACAATCCATGAGAAGTTAGTCGAACTAGCAGGCAAATACATGGTGGACCTGTCAAGGACCAAGGCATTACAGGGGAACCACAGGCTACATTATTCTGATCGAGACCTAGATGAGAGGAGAACAATCGGATTGAAAACACACATAAGGGAATTGATCACTGGAATAAGGACGTGGAGGGCACTAGATAAATGGGAAGAGAGGTGGTCCAAGAAGGGGACCGTCAGGAGAAGCATACTTGGTATGACGTCAGGAGGACTGCAGAGAATAGAGGCATACCCTTTGTGTGAAGTTGCAAATGGGAACTATGTACACGTCCCTTGGAGTAGGGGAGATTTAGATGCTTTTACCACTTCCTTCCCCAAATTGCGGGAGAACCCAGTGGAGTGGTACAAGCAAGTTGAGAGATTTGTAAAAATCTCTAAGGTCCTATGGATAGATCTGAACACACTGTTTGACATTGTAGTACCAGGAGATCTGTGGACAGCATGCAAGGTTAGCGCTGAGTGGCCCACAACAGAGCCAGAAAGGGATGCTAAGACTAATGGGCCGTCCGAGACCGTAATGGCAAAATACGAGAGAGTGATGACTTGGCTGAAAGAGAAGGTGCCAATGCAAGACATAGATTGGGTCAAAATAGATCGAACTAGACAGGAACCCAAAGAGACAGTTCACGAATACTATGAGAGATTGCTGAAGGCGTTTAAACAGTATAGCGGTCTGGATGTAATGGATCCAAAGGACATAGGGCAATTTGTGTCCAAATTCGTCCTGGGCCTGAGACCGGATATTAGCTTAATGATTCAGCAACACTTGATTTGTTGGCAAAATAAACCCTTAGATGAAATACTGAGATATGCCAGGTACTGCTGCGATGAGATAGACTCCAAGGCAAAGAAACTAAAGGAGAAACTAATGGTGGTACAGATGCAGGCAGCCGGGAAGGGGGGACAGCAGCAACAGCAACAAGGAACAGGAACTGGGGGAAAGAAACAGTATAGCCAGAACAAGGGCAATGAGGAGAACTCCACCTTTAGACCCAGAATAGACATAGCTGCCTTGAAGAAAACGACTCGGTGCCACCAGTGTAACGAGGTGGGGCATTGGAAACGCGAGTGTCCCTACAATGTCGAGATAGGGGAACAAGAGGTAGAGGAGGAAGAGGTCCAGAATACACCTGTGAGAGGGGTAACGCAATACCAGGGAAAGGTGCTCAAAGGGGGGACCCCTCCTCCACGAGCCCAGTTCCCACAGCCACCCAGAGTAGGGACTATGGGTAAGACATATAGACAGATGCCCCTGTTTGTAGTTGGAGAGGAGTGCTATTACGTAGACCCACTAACTGGACAGAGAGTGGAAAGGGAGGACTGTACCCTCGGGGCCACCTTGGAGGTGGATCAAAGGGGACCCTATGTTGAGGCCGAAGTAGCAGGGTGCCCCACGACATTCCTAGTGGACACAGGAGCCACTCGATCCACGATCAGATCAGCCGCAGTTCCAGGCCTGCCCATGTCTGGAGAGACAATACAAGTGGTGGGGGTCGCAAACAGGAGATTAACCAGCCCATTGACTGAACCAGTGCAGGTGAAAATAGGGAAATACAGCGATGAGCACCAGTTTGTGGTTTGCGATTCTAGTCCTGTATGTCTGCTAGGAAGAGACCTTTTGTGCAAGTTAAATTGTACCATATACTGCACACCGCAAGGGGTGGAGGTATTGACCAATGACGATGATGCCGACTTCAAAGTTGCAAATTCAAGAATCTGTGTGGAGCTGTACCCCACTCTGACCGTAGACGAGCTCCCCTGGGATCTGAGAGAGACAGTGGCACCAGAAGTGTGGGATTTTACCGGGGAAGAGATTGGATTGGTCAAAGGGGTGGACCCAGTGAAAATTGTAGTGAAACCACATGCTGAGTTTCCGAGAACACCCCAATATAAATTGACTCCAGAAACAATTGCAGGTATAAAGCCCGTGATTGAGTCCATGATTAAGCAGGGGATACTGAAGGAAATCGTGGGTAGTCCATGTAACTCCCCGATTATGGGTCTGCAGAAACCAAATGGGAAATTCCGGATAGTGCAGGACCTCCGAAAGATTAATAACATTGTTGTTTCATGTTGTCCAGTGGTACCGAATCCATCAGTGATACTGTTTCAGATACCATTCCAAGCTGAGTGGTTCACTGTGATTGATCTTTGCCAAGCTTTCTTTTCGATCCCTCTGGACGAAGAAAGCCATTTTCTTTTCGCATTTAAGCTGGAAGGTCGCGTCCTAACATGGTGTCGTATTCCTCAGGGGTATACAGAGAGCCCATCGATCTTCAACCAGCTTCTGAAGAAAAATCTTGAAAGTCTAGTACTGCCCCAGAGGTCAGTTCTGGTCCAGTACATAGATGACCTCCTTGTGGCGTCAGAAACAGAAGAAGCTTGCAGGGAGGACTCCATTGCTTTGCTAAATCACCTAGCTGCAAATGGGCACAAGGTGTCCCCGGGAAAGTTACAGTACTGCCTGACAGAAGTGCAGTGTTTGGGACACAGAATTGAGAAGGGCAAACGAAAGGTGTCACCAGACAGAATAGAGGCGATAATGAAGATGAATGCGCCCAAGACACAGAGGGAAGTCAGGATGTTCCTAGGGATGGTGGGGTATTGCCGACAGTGGATCGCGAACTTTTCACTGAAAGCAAAACCCTTGCAGAAACTGACGCACAAGGAGGTGAGCGATCCGGTACCATGGGACAAAGACTGTTGGATGGCGTTCCTACAGCTGAGAGAGGACTTGTGTCGTGCTCCGGCTCTGGGAATGCCGGATTACGATAAACCATTCTTGCTTTACTGTTGTGAGAGAGAGGGTTGTGCGTTGTCTGTGTTAGTCCAAATTCATGGGAATGCCCGTAGACCAGTCGCATATTTCTCGGCTACTTTAGACCCAGTAGCCGCAGCGTTGCCCGGATGTCTCAAATCCGTTGCCGCAACAGGTGTCAGCATCGAGAGGTGTGAAAACATTGTCATGGGGCATCCGTTAGAGGTGTACGTGCCCCATTCCGTTGAACTGTTAATGACCAGGACCAAAACACAGCATCTGACCAACAGTAGGCTCACGCGCTATGAGCAAGTCATTCTTGCTGCAGAGAACGTGACCCTCAGGAGATGCTCTGTTTTGAACCCTGCCACCTTGATGCCACTCCCAAATGATATAGACGATGATGAATGTACAGACCATGACTGCCTCGATGTGACTGAACTATGCACCAAACCTAGACCCGACATCGTGGATGAGCCACTGACTGACCCAGATGAAATTTTCTTTGTCGATGGCTCATGTGTAAGAGACGAAGTTGGGCAGTTGAGAGCAGCTTACGCTGTTTGTACAATTACTGGAGTTGTGGAAGCTGGATGCCTGGAAGGAGTACACTCCGCTCAGGTAGCCGAGATTATTGCCTTAACGCGTGCCTGCCTGGCAAGCAATCAAATTCGAGTCACCATATACACCGACAGCCAATATGGTTACGGGGTAGTTCACGATTACGGGCAGTTGTGGTCTCAAAGAGGTTTCATGACTTCTTCAGGCTCTCCCATTCGCAATGGAGAGTTTGTGCGCTTGTTGTTAGAGGCGCTGCAATGTCCAGCAGGTATCGCAGTTGTGAAGTGCACCGCACATACCAGAAACATGGACTTCGTGTCACAAGGCAATAGATATGCCGACGAAGTCGCACGGTATTGCGCGGAACAAGGGTACTCTTTCACAGAGGTGGAAGTGGGTGGAATAAATGTAAGAACCGAATTAGCTATGATACTAGAAACTGTTGACTCTTGGGACGAACTAAAGTGCATGCAAGAAAATGCTCCTGATTTTGAAAAACAAACATGGGAAAAGGCAGGATGTGTGGTGGGTGAGGCTCATTTCTGGGTCTCAGCAGACGGAAGAGCAATGTTACCAAATGAGATGGTGAGCCCAATGGCTAGACAAATCCATGGTCCCGTACACCTAGGGAGAGACGCTATGTTGAGAGTATTTAGACAGACTCGGTATAATCCTAAATTCAGAGTAGCAGCCGAAGCAGTGTGCCAGCGCTGCGTGACCTGTCAGCAGCTGAATGTAGGGAAAAGGACACCAGTTGCACTGAGCCACATAGGGAGGTCGGGGGGTCCATTCAACCGCATGCAGTTGGATTTCATCGAATTACCGAGGTGCAACCGCCTCCGTTATGTCCTGGTAGTTGTTTGCGTATTCTCCAGATGGGTTGAGGCATACCCTACACGTAGGTGGACACCCTCACAGTAGCCAAGTTACTGCTTAGGGAGCTCATTCCGCGCTTCGGGGTGCCGGCCTCTTTGGAATCAGATAGGGGAACGCATTTCAACAGCGAGCTCGTGAAGATGATTTGTGCGGCTCTGAACATAGATCAGAAATTACATTGCAGTTACCGACCAGAAGCCTCAGGAATTGTGGAGCAGATCAATAGCACTATTAAGGCCAGAATTGCAAAAGTGTGTTCATCAACGTCCTTGAGTTGGCCTGACGCTCTGCCATTGGTCCTTATGAGCCTCCGTAGTACCCCAGACAGAAGAACGGGGCTGTCGCCTCATGAGGTGTTGATGGGGAGAGAGCAATGAGGTTGCCATCTGTCCCAACTGCTGCACTGTTAAACATCACAGATGATATGATCCTGGACTATTGTAAGGGGCTATCTGACGCCATTCATTCTGTGTCCCTTCAGGTGCAGGCTGCCGAAGTTCCGTCGTGCCAGGACCTGTGCCACGACCTGTGTCCTGGAGACTGGGTGCTTGTGCGAAAGCACGTGAGGAGAAGCTGCTTGGATGTTCGTTGGCGTGGGCCCTTCCAGATCATCCTGATCACGAACACCGCAGTAAAGGTGGGAGGCCTGCCCAATTGGATCCACGCGTCGCATACGCGGAGGGTTCCAGCACCTCTGGAAGAATCAGCTCCTCTCTCGGATAGACGTCCAGCTGAGGACCGAGAAGCCATAGAGGGGGCCAGCCAAGCTGTAGAGGTGCCAGCAGAAGCAGGGAACGAGTCTGACCAAGCTGAGGACGGTCAGTACAACAGCGAAACAGACGACGCTACTGAAGGAGAAAGTAGCTGGGAGTACGAGTCAGACACTGACCAGTCTGACAGAGAGCGTGAACAGACAAGAAGGAGAAGGAGTAGAAGGGTACGAGGAGAAGCTCATTGGCCGCAAAGAAGGAGCTCTAGCCTGAGGTCAACTCCAGAGAGAACCCTTCCTCCGATATCAGAGGATTCGGACCCAGAAGAAGGTGCTCAGGGCGCTGAAGCACCGGACTTGAGAAGGTCAAGAAGAGTGCGTGTGCCTAGCAGAAGATACGCCACCCCTGAGTGGACATATCTGGCGACAGATGTCTTTGGAACCGGAGACAGGGAGGATACGAGCGGTGGTGGTGTCCAGCTCTGAGCCCATCATCACAGTGGAAGTACAACTGTTAGTACCCGGAGTCGAGGCAGAAGGGTCACTGACTTTCACGCTCCCCAGCCCTCCCCGCCTCAGCAAGCTAAAGCACATGTTTTTCACAGAATTACAGTTCCCCGACTTTGGTACAAAGATAACAAGCCATGAAGAGCACATTCTTCGTTTGGAAATATTGAACTATGCTGTCAAAGCTGCAGGCACGAGCCTGATTGTAGATGCTTAGAGACTTTGTAAATAAGCAAGAAAAAGAAGATTACCTAGCGCCCAGGAAGCAGAAAATCTTAGGGACCTTCCTTTGAGTTGACGGAGAAGGGCTAGGGTTGTCTAAATTGAATTGCTAAAGAACTTTCTGCAAAGAGGTCGCCAGCTTCCAGATGTGTGGTTCTAAGTACAAAAAGTAATAAGGACTGTAAAGGAACGAGGAGAAAAAGAACTTTGTACGGAGAAAAGGAGAGAGCCATACTGTCTGACGAAATGGAGGACGGCACCCCGAATCGCAGAGCTAAATGTATAATAGGCACACTAATAGTAGGAGTGATAATATTAATAGTTTTAGTAGTCACAGTTTCTTATGTAAAGGGACAGGAGGATGAGGCAAAGGTAACCGATGTGAAATCTGTAGTGACACCTAAACCCACTGTTGCAGGTGAGAAAGGGGTAAACATACAGGAAAAAGCGTTATTGGCTGCAGAAGCCCGCAGGTTACACGTGGATGAGTCCCAAGGCGACTTTAGGTCAAATGCTTATGCTAAACTTCTGTATGAATACGTGGATGCCATGGAGGTTAAGGACTGCTATGTCTGCATGCAGTTGCCGGCGTCTGTTGATGAAGGCATTCGATATCATCACCTCCCGTTGACATATGGCATCACATGTAGCTTATTGCTTAGTATATTTTATGGGAGAGATAGTTTTGAATACTATTTCTCCAATTATGATTCAGTGTTGCCAGAAGTCCCAAATTATAAGCAAATGAACAAATGGGACTACTGGAAGAGTGAAGACAGATTGGCCAAGTTTTTCATTCCTTGGATTACCTTAGATACTTCACATGCCCGTAGAAATAATCTGACATGCAAGGTGTCGGAAGTAGAGAAGAAGTTTATAGGGCAGGTGGATGATCGATACAGGAGACAAAAGATTTTGAAAAAATCTGGACAATGGAAAACAGATTGGACCGAGGAAGAGAAGGCACATAAAAGAAAGGGTAGTAGTGGTCCAATAGCTTTGGACAGAACGCAGAGAGGAAAGCTATGTCTTCACCGAGCCAAAACGTATTATGAAAATGTATACGTGGGAGAAGTCAGCTGTGAACATGCTTTCAATTTAGAGTACTATACCAAAGATTTCCTGAAGGGAATGCAAGTGATTCCAAATGTATATTTTGTTTGTGGAAGAAATGCCTACGTGAGACTACCTGATAACTGGTATGGATCATGTTACCTGGCAATTATCTTCCCCAAAATATATCATGCCCAAGACTTAGAGATCATCGAGGGCAAGGCATCAGCAAGAGGAAGGCGAGATATAGGAGACGCAGAAATGGTCGGAGATGTATTCGGAGCTGTGTTCCCTATGTTGGGACTAATCCTTAATGATGTCAAGATTAGACGACTGGCAACAGTCGTAGACAGGTTGTCTGCCAGCACTGCTCAGTCCTTAATGCTGGTGGAGGGAGAGATGCAATCGATAAGGGCCATGGTTCTTCAAAACCGTCTTGCCTTAGACGTCCTGCTAGCAAAAGAGGGCGGAGTCTGTAAGGCTTTGAAGGTCCAGGAATGTTGTACCTACATTCCAGACAATTCAAAGCCCCTTGAGAAAGTTATTATGAACATAACTGATATTCACAAAGAGATCGAAGACCTGAGTAGAGAAAATGTTTGGGAGAAGGTGGGCCATGGAATGAGTGAAGCTGGAGGGTGGTTTGCCAACTTAGGAAAAAGCCTTGTGTGGTATGTGTTGAAACCTATCATCATAATATTGATCTGTGTGATCATGTTGTGGGGATTGGTGAGGGCATTCAAATGGTACAGAGCCAGGAGAATTGAAAGAGCTCGGGAGGAACAGCTGCAGAGATTAGCTGCCATACAAGACAATCAGTACAGGAGCCTGAGGGCTCTGGAAACGCGGAAACGAGGTCCATTAGCGATTACTTCAGTTTAAATGTTAGTGATGACCCCGAGAGGTCATCAAAGGGGGGAACTGAGAGAGCGCAAACTGACCTGAATGTATAAGTATGTCACACTTACACGTAGTAAGCACAAGTCATGAAGAGAAATGCCATGAGTGCTGATATTATATGCATCTGTATTCTGAAATGTGTAGCTAATCTAGAGATTTATGTAGAAGTGGAACTAATGCAGAAATATGTGAGATGTATAACTTTATTAGACGTGATTAATCTCGAATCCATGTCGTGTAGCTGCTAAATGTAAGGATAATATGTGGTTAAACCTAGAACGCGGTAGGCCTCAGGGGCAGATCTGAAAGAAACGGGAGAGGGGTTCGTTTTCACGACATGGATTGCACTAATGTCATTTAGTAACTAAGTTAGTAGGATGTATTTTATAGATGTGTTTATCAAATCATAGAGTCGAGGATTAACATGCCATTAATTAATGAAAGATTTGAAGGGTATAATCATTATGAGAAATGTTGTAGGCCTGAAATGTTTAAAACCACTGATTTACACGTATTTAGTCTGTGCTGAGAATAATGTTGCAACTTTGGCTGGAAGTCTATGAGAATTGGGATCTTGGCTGCAGGTGTCTGTCTGCAAGAGAAAGGGGGGATTCAATTATAAATGAAATGAATAGAGGTTTGTTCAGGAGCCGGCACAGACATGGAGGAGGGTTCCGGAATGTTTTAAGGGGTATCAGCGGGCCGGAGAAGAGTCTGAGAAGCAAGGTCAACTCTAACGCACGAGGCCCAACACAAAGCAGCATGGAAAAAGCCAGAAGCTACACCACGTGAGGGGCGTCTTACGAGGGGCGTCTCAAATGTTGTTGACTGTTTTGTATTAGGGACAGCACCCCTGGGTGGAGTTAGAGCAGATGCCTGAGGACCCTTTAGAGAGCGGATGGGTAGGCAGAGAGGGGCCATGACTGGAGAACTGTAGGTTTTCACCAAGAGACTAAGAGTGGGTGACCTCCCTAGGAAGTCACTCACCGCTGACACCTTTTGATAGGTTGGGATTTGTTAAGTAGGGATACCATCCAGAGCAGGGTAGGGACAGCCTAACCTGTGTTTTCCCTCCAGCCTTAAATGACGGAGAGATCTCAATACGTGTCTATGCTGATAGCTTTGTTATTCCTAGAACTTGTACTCGTAGTCTTCTTTGCTCGTCTGAGGGTTTTCAGAGAGCACATGTATGTAGTTGGGCCCGTGTATCTTGTGAATCTCATCCTGAGATGCCTGTACTTGCAGCTGATCCTAACTTTATAATAAACCTTTGAAAGCTAGAAGTTGTTTGTGATCCTTCAGAGCGGAGTCCATTATTGGGTGAACTAACTTGGTAAGAGATGCACTTTCTTCCCTCAATGACAGGCAACAAAGGTTCAGTCGACCAGAACGGGGTTTTAGATCAAGAGTGATAAGGTATCGATCAAAATCTCGCCCCCAGCAGTTGGTAGCTATAGAGGATGGTTGCCTTCTTGAGGAAGGTGATCTAGGCCAGGTTAGATTACCCCAAGGCCCCTAGAGACCGATGATCAGAAGAACCGCCAGCCGAAGAAGGTCCGGATGACGTGAGACAGAAAAGCAGCAGTATCGGTCGAGAGTGAGTATAAAGGGTCATGCGTGTTAGATTGCGGTGTTTTTGTATTGTATCTATGTTGTAATGTCTGGCGGAGTTGAATGCCTGTAGAGTGACTGTGGAACAGGTTGTGAGCGCGTGCAACCGGTGGAAATCTTAAGTTCAAGGAGAGCTTAAGTGGTTCGGGTGTATCGGACATCCAGAGTAATTGTCAACCAGTGTGAAGGGGGTCATGAGGTACCATTGATCGCCCGCAGGACCGAGATAGGGGGAACGTAAGAGTGAGTGCGTGAGTAACGGACGCTGGTCGGAAGTTACTGTGTGTGTAAGCAACCTATCAGAGGGACGATAGACATTTCGTCGGTTGTGTTGGCAATTACAGATAGACTGTGGACGTACAGTCGAGAGAAGTGACCGCTTGGTCGGAAGTAGTCATTTTTCGGAGTATGAATGGGACGCATGCATGACCGGGAGAAGAGCGGAGAAAGGAGGGGTGCTGCTGCGAAGCGGAGACGAGTGACGTCACAAAGTGCCGCGCTGGGATTGGCCGGCCGGAGAAAGACCGCGCTGCGATAGGCCAGCTAGCAAAGCCGCGCTAGGATTGGTGGATTGTCATCAGGAAGTAAACAGAGTATTGAGGCTGGAATTTGTGTGTATAATCATGAAGTGTTTTAAATGGTTAAGAGTGGCTTTTAAGAAAGAGAGGCGGGGATCTTATGAAGGGGAAGAAGCCCCGCCGGAGGGTACGCCAGCTCGTTATATGGCGGAAAATGTTGGGCTGCATACTATTTTGTGGATTACAGAGTGGAGTAAGATTACAGAAGGAAATGAGGAACTGACGTTTCCGAAGTACGGGACGTTCAGATTAGAGGTGCTACACCGATTAAAAGCAGTTATGACCGCAACGAGACCCTTGCCTAGACCAACCCAGTTTGAAGCTCTCAATGCATGGATTAGGGCAGCGCACGAGAAGAACTTGAATAGACGACAGGAAAGGGTGAAACGATCGGTAAGAGCAGTGCAGGATGCCAAGTGGGATGCAGATGCTAAAAGATGGAGAGTGCATAACATGGAAGTAAATAAATTGTACCCAGTGTTAGAGGTGCCCGGAAACAAAAGCCCCCTAGAAGAAGATGATGAGAGCGAAACAGAGGACAGCCTGATAAACAGATTATTGACAGATAGGCCACCCCCGTATAACAGAGCAGGGGGAGAAGTCGAGCACAGTGAAAGGGAGGGGGGCAACGTAGGAGAGAATGGACTGCTTCCCAGTTCAGATTGGGATCCCGCTGCAAAGAAAGAATTGTCACAGCCTAGTCCGATGCAACAGGTAGTTGGGAGGTTTGTGGTACAAAGAGTGCCGGAAACGGAGTGTGCCACATCCTACGCACTGCCCGATGCCCTACAAGTACCTGTTACCATAGGTCCTATAGTATCGATTTATGACCCAGAAAGAGCTAGAGGGGAGGAACGGGTACGGAGGGACAGAGAAAGAGCAGAAATGGCAAGGAGGAACGATACGATCAATTCCCCAAGTCAGATGCCGATACCAAGAGAGTGGAGCACCCCGGTACACACAGCAGAGGATCCAGTGGGGGATCCTGGGGGCCATAGATGGCCAGTGGATATGAGGGGATCTGGACGGAAATCCTTTCAGGAGCTAAATGAGTACATGAAGAAGTGGGATGAGGCAGTAGAGGCTCACAAGAGCATCATAGCTGCGGAAGCAGAAAGGGAAAGCCAGGATAGCGGAACCCGGACTCACTGCGGGGCTGGGGAGAGCAGCCCGGAGTGGGACGGGAGGGGGAAGGGCAGTAGGGGAGTCACCCACTGGGCCCGGAGTGGAGGTAGAACAGACCTGGAAAACGGGGGCCCGAGAGTGGGGGGGTGTCCCGCCCAATACCCAGTGAAGGAGAGAGGAGAACGCAAGAGTACAGAGACAGCTTTAAGTGTACCCACTGTGTGCCCGGCACTAGAGAACAGAATGGGAGTTGTGAGAGGCCGCGCCACAGTCCCTGTGATGACGGACATGAGCGCAGTCCAGGGAATATGGGGAACCAAGAAGGATCATATCAGATACTGAGTGATACTAGACAGAGAGAGGATGGCGACCGGAGGGAGAATAGCAGAGAGTCCTACTGTGAAAAGAGAGAAGAAAGAGAGAATGGGCAGAGTAAGATTGGGGGTAACAGGCCCGTGTTCCATCACCTTCCTCTTTACTGTCACTTTGATTGGCTAGTGTCTCTGTTTTCACTGCTTGCTTTTCAAGCACTATTTTTTTAGGTCTAGCCTGGTGTTAGCAGCGCGCACGAGCCGCTCTCGCCATGCGAGGGCTACTTGGAATCAATACGGTTCCAGAAGTCGTGTGTCAGCTCTGCCTGCAATTTTCATTTGTGCGCTTTGTTTGTCGTCATTTATTATTCTAAACATAGTGTAATAATTGCACCAGAGGCATCTTTTGCTTTATCATTGCCATTTTATTGTTGTTGTGTGAACTCGCCAGCACATCCGCTCCCGAATCGAAGCTTGTTCCTTCATGCGCATTTGTTTCCTATAGGAGTTCAATGCTGATGCTTTCTGCTGTGGTTTTGTTTTGCATTTCGGATGGGCATGTCTTTCCATTTTTGTTGGTACGGCAGAGCCTATGCCAGGTCCGCTTTCGCATTTCCAAGATCAGCGCTCTAGATGTTGCCACATCGCCTCACTGGAACAGTCGCCATCTTTTTGTTTTGGTCTTCTTTTGTTTCTTTGGCACACCCCATGTGTGCACACATACTGACGGTCTGCTTGAGTATGGTTGCAGGTGGAAGATATTTCAACGGTTTACAGAAGGACGCATTCATCTTGTGTAATCACACAAAGATCACATTTGCGTCACAGAATATTGAGCCAGCTTGCACAAGCGCGGTCTACTTTGGCCGCGCTTGTTTATATATTTATCTACTTAATTGCACAAATGCAGTCGGCTTTGGCCGCGCTTCTTTATTTATTTATTTAATTGCACAAGCGGGGTCCGCTTCGGCCACGCTTGTTTATTTATTTACTTCTTAGTTGCGCAAGCGGGGTCCGCTTCGCTCTCTTGTTTTTTTTTTACCTCATATGAACGCATTGGGACCTTTCGAGAACAAGCATTAAAATGCAATAGGTCTTGCCTATCATTAAGTTAAAGCCATTTGCTTTGCTATACAATACCATTAGCAAAGCAAATGGCTTCAACTTAATCAAAGGCGGGACCTATTGCATTTTCAATGCTTGTTCTGTTAAGCACTTCATCAGAGCGCATTGATTCACGCCACAGATTGTCACTCCGCAGACATAAGAAAAAAAAAATTCTGAATGAGTAAATGCAAGGGACCATAAATGTACCTGACGTCAACGTCCATCTATCTTGAACGGCGGCTGTGATGAATCGTTACCTACTGTGACCACAAATAATTCAGACTAAGACGATTCCTGACAGCCCCCCAGCATTTATACAGCTATGAGATCCAGAAGCTTGTGGCCTTTAAACACTGTGAAAAGTAGACTCGCTGGCTCAAATTTCCAAAGTGTTTCCTTCAGAGTTGCATTACTTTTTTGACGCTGCCCCACCTTAGAATCTTTTTGACTAATTATAAAGCCAGAAAAGTAATGTAACGCAGTCCGTTGAGCTGTTACTTTGTGTCAGAGAGGCATTCCACGGGTGGTGCATGGGCGTTTCTGTGCATCTACCCCTGGATTTTCAAGTAAACTCATATTTACAAAGAGATGTAGACATGGGTTTGTGCCAAAATGGTGCGCCTGCATGAGGGTGGCATAACGAGGAGAAATATGTTTATTTCTCTTTATTATTTCCTCTTTACCTGCGTGCTGAATTCTGCAGTACACATACAAAGAGAAAAATGCCTGCAAGGATAGTTTGTGTGCAGGAAGGGGTACCTATACCTTCTTGTTATTTTCTGTTTGCCTGTGCACTGTATTCTGCAGCACACATACAAAAAGGAAAGGAAAAGACCTCCAATTATAGTTTTTTGTGCAGGAAGGTATGCCTTCCTGCACAAAAACTATACTTACCTTAACACACACACCCATGTCCTAAGGCTTGAGGGTGCCTGCATTGTCGCTAGGCAGCACAAAGTGTGGTAGCGCATGGAGAGAGAAGAACTGCGCCATTCAAGGGGCACCTTCCTGCCCAAAAGCAACCCTGAGAGGCATCTTCCTCTTTCTCCCTGTGCTGCAGAATGCAGCACACAGAGAAAGAGAAATATGGAGGAGGAAAAATATATTCCTCCCTTTTGCAGAATAATGCAAGGCAGCAATTTGCAGTGTGTTGCATTACTCTTGATTGGTGGCCTTGCGTGGCTTGATAAATCTTACATAGTAGTTGCATCTCCCTTGCGCCCCTTTGCGTGGCGCACGGTGGACGCACCTACTTCATAAATCTTCCCCCTTAGTATACCTCTTCTCTGTCCCTTTCACGTAATGATGTTCAGCAACTTTACTTGCAGCTCTGCATGAATTAGAATTTCAGATTTTACTACACCAGAAGTGAGCATGTCAACGCCTGCCTGTCTCTAGAAAGATGCAAGGAGAAAGCGGATCTCTGTTAAAATAAAGAATACATTTATCAAGAAACACTGATTTTCCCATATTAAAAGGGACACACCGGCAGCGCAATGGCCTTGTAAATAAGCCCCATATTACTTTGACCCTATTCCGATAACATATTACCGTACATTTAATTTAATAGTAGGTTCACCACCTTTGCTCCTTTAACGATGGGAAACTCACTGTAGTGCCCTGTCATCCCAGTTACAACCCCTTTCGTGTGAACGTCACGTGTCAGACACTCCTCCCTCTGCCCAGAGTCATGTGTATGGTTTTCCAAGTCATGTGTCCATGGTAATAGGTATCACATGACCACAGATTGGACAATTCCCCACACCATGCCATCACCAGTCAGCAGGTGCAGGGGCTGAACTGACCGAGCTATCTCCCCCACTGGCCTCTCCATCAGCATCCTCGTTTGTCAGTGGAGCGGCTCCCGCCCGTGCCGCTTGTCAGGCCCGCGTGACGGCATTCTGTTTTGATTGGTATCGGGTCAGCCCATGAATATTTATTGAGCCTGATTTCGTATAATGAATTAAAAATATGAAAAACTGCGTCAGTCAATCAATCGCACGACTCACCTCATTAAATCTTATTTACCCCCTGCTTCTCCAGTGATCTGGGACAGAGGTATCTCAGTGGGGCACCACAGAATACAACAGCCAATCAGGCGCTGCTTTCCCCAGATTATACAGCATCAGTGGCGTAACGAAATTTGAGGGGGCCCCCCTGCAAAGTACGTGGAGGGGGCCCCCCCATTCTCCGTGCCAGTCAAGAGCTCTTAAGCCAGCGACCCACCATACTGCCCATGAAACATGGAAAAAAGTGCCTCCCTATGTCTTTAGTCGACCCTCTCTGAAAACCAGGACATGTGCTAAAATTGTCAAAATCTAATGGGACAGCTGGTGAAAAACCTGGACTGTCCTGGTGAATCCAGGACACCTGGTCATCCTGGGCCCTCCAGAGGTTGGTGGCTTGGGCTCTTCTCTAGTAGTCCGTGCTAGCTGTGAGACAGGGCCTCCCAGTGAGGCACTGCAGCAGAGGCAGGAGCCAATGAAACTACCAAGAGGAAGGATGCAGCCAGGGACTATCATTTAGAAGTCGCCAGGGATCGCACCTGCGACACCTTGCTACCAATGGCACTCCCATTGCGACCATGGCCCTCCCCTTGCGACCCATGGCAGGTAGATCAAAATGAAGAGCAGAGGGCAAACAGGATGCCGATAAGAACTGTTTACTTTCAGAAACTTCTCGTTCTTGTGTCAGCCGCTTTCTGTTTTGGAAAAATAAATATATTCATCCTGGCAATGTACGCTCTGATAAACTTTCCTTGGTTGTCTTGATTGCAAAGATTAATACAATATACGATTCTTAAAATGTAAAGCCTTATTTCTCTATTCCTGCCAGATAGATAGCTTCCAAATGACAATGCTTTGTAAAAGGAATAGATGGCCTTGAGTAGAGTGCCCCTGGTGACATGGCCTATCTGGTAAACTTACTATACATTAATACCAGCCTAAGGGTGTGAGGAAGAGGAGATTGTATATCTATCTGATAGATCTGAGAACAGAGCCAAACTTTGCATTTATAAAAACTTTAAAAAAATAAATTATGTGACACCCCACCAAGTCAGCTATACCAGGTTTGACAAACTCCGACAGTCCTGACCTTCGAGCCAATAGCATGTTGCAGTTTTGGAGATGTTATTCATTTCCCTAAACAGAGTCGGTACAATCTAGTGCAGATACAACATTAATTAGGAATATAATCAAAATGGCACAATACATCAGAGTTAGTGAAGAAATACATCAAACACCCCTCTTTGTATTGAGAGAGCCTAAATAACTAAAAGCAGATTGGAGCCTAAATAACTAAAAGCAGACCGGCTGTGTGCTTGCGTTTTACAAAAAAATGACTAAATCTATATACATTTAACAGGTTGATTTTGCATTTTGTGCTCTGTAAAAAAAGAGAATGCATATACTTCTTTCAGAGAAACGTGATCCGCTTGACTCAACTAGAGCTAGGGTGACCAACCGTCTGTACATTTCACAGACTGTCCGTCATTTGGATCTCACGTCCGTTGTCCATGACGATCCCTTTTACGGACGCCTTTTGTCCGTAGTTTTGTGCATTGGGGGACATCACTGTTCCCCTGCCAGAAGCCTCACCTCAATGATGGGGCTGCCATAACTCATCCTGTGAGCGCACTGAGCGCAAGGCAAGCCCCACCCACCCATTGTCATTCTGTGCGGGGCTGATTGCCACATACAGAATGACAATGGGACAGTCTGGGCTCTTAATGCATGTATTGGCCTCCAGCAGCCTCGGCCTAGGGCAGGGCATTCAAGCATTACTAAAGTTTAAGAAAAAACTACTTTTAATCTATATAGAACATTCAGACTTCATCTGTGCAAGTTCCTCCCTTTAAGTCACGCACCTAATTATATAATATATTCTATGAGAGAGAGAGAGAGAGAGAGAGAGAGCGATGACATGTCTCTCTGTGCCCAAAGTCACACGGTTATAGAGGCACACAGTTCAAGGAAGCAGGGACCAGAACAAGGCCTGCAGGCTGGCTCAGTGAGCTAAACACTCACCACTAACCTCATGTGGCATGCTGGAGGTCATGAGTTTGGGGGAGGGGAGATTCTCAATCATTTTGCGCTGGGTTAGCGTCACAAAAGTGAGCGGAATCCCTCACACCCATCAAAATCAACAAACAGTAGATCAAACAAGCAGGTCAACTAGCACACAGAAGATCTCTGAAAAACACCAAACAACACTGAAACCAGTTAGAAAGGAAATGGAGAGTCAGCCAGCCACAACACCACCAACCTAACAACCTACAAGGCTGTACTCAAACACTATTACCAGCAAATAAGAGACACCAGGAAAAACATACTGGACCGCATGAAAGGAAGTTTCAACAGCTGCAAAGAGATCTTCTAGGTCATCAAGGATTTAATCTCTCCCTCAACCACTGTCAACAACATTGCTGCCTCTCAACAACACTACGACAACCTATCCAACTTCTTCCACAGAAAAATCACAAACATCACAGCAACTTTGCACACCAACCAAACCCCAGGGAACACATCACTATCCTACCTACCACCAACCAAGATGGCACTTGAACGAATGGAAAACCCTCACCAGACTCAGCACAGCTGCAATCATACCGACAATCCACTCAGGGTCCTCAACGGACCCCCCATGCCCCTCACCACATCTCCAACATGGGAACATCACCAATTATAACCACTCTAACCAACATTATCAACACCTCCATCATGTCTGCCATTTTCCCGGATGAGTGGAAACTTGCCTCCTCAAGAAGCCCACAGCCAACTCAAATCAAATGAGCAACTTCCACCCCATCTCCTTGCTCCCCTATCCAGCCAAATTGATTGAGAAGGCCATCAACAAGCATCTCATGACCCATCTCAAACTGCACCATCATCCAGACAAAACTCAACTAGGATTCAGAAAGAATCATAGCACCAAAACAGCAATCATAATGGCCACCAAAGACCTTCAAATCATCTTGGACCGAGGAGAAACAGGTGCCCTCATCCTGCTTGACCTCTCTGTGGTTCTCAACACTTTCTCTCAGAACACCCTTATCAGAAGACTTAACATGATTGTTATACAAGGATATGTTCTCAAATGGATCTGTCCCTTCCTCACAGGAAGAACCCTAAGAGTCAGGATGCCACCCTTCACATCGGAGACCAGGAAACTGATATGCAGAGTCCCACAGGGATAGTCCCTCTACCCCAACCTTTTTAACATGTTTAAAGGGCTACTTAAATGAGTGGCACAATTAGTGCTGCAGGCATTACTCTATAGAGCTGCTATGTTAGTCTTGAGGGTGGCAAAGAGAGATTCCATAAAGTAGCGCATGAGTTGCTCATCTGTGGCCACACCCCATGGATTAAGCTGGTGCCTCTAGACTTGTCTTATCTCCAGCGGGGGCCCCTTTCAGGGATTCAAGCTTTCTAGTAGGGGGCCTGTTCAGCATGTCATTAAGGGTAATTTTCTTCTTTAAGTTGTGGGTTGCCAGGAGGAAGGCTAGTCTCCTGTGGGGCCCTCATGCACCAGCAGTGTGGGACTTCAACATCAGGGAGGCCAGTAGTATTGAAGGGGTGCAGTCTCTCTTGCAGTGCTCAGTGCACAGCAGCGCAATCTGGGGGGGACCCACCGGTCACTTGGCAAGTTATCAGGAAGGCTGCAGGGGTCCCTGATCTGCCGCTGTGTTAACAGCCTGGCACTGTCAGTTCATCAGTAACAAGCCAAATGGAATAATAGTTTGAGAGGAGGGATGCGTAGGGAGAGCTGGGGTCATGTGGATATTGGTTGCCTCCCCTCATGTCAGGACCCAAATTCCTCCTACTTCCAGCCTCATAGGCGCCACATTGATCTTCCTCCCTCAGTCAGCTGCCCGGGGTCAGGGGACCATGATGTTAGTCAAACCAAACCGCACGTGATAAGGCTGCTGCACAACTGAACCACGCTGGGCTCAAGTCCTGCTTGTAGTGTGGCTGGCCCCAACTGTTTTATGCAACGACCGCTGCAGAAGCTGGATCAGACTAACTGATGGTATCCAGGGCTCATCAGGCATCTTTAAGGCTCGGCGTGACTCTCTCGTCATGCAGTGAAGGCGGAGGCTGCCATGTTGGAATCCCACTCTAGGCCGCCCAGGATCAAGCTGCTGCCACGCTCTTCCACAAGTGTGCGCAACAGTGCTTTAAATGTAGTACTGTTCTGTACTGAGTACCAGCACTTTTTTATTTTAAGAGGGGAGCATTCTGGGAGCAGAATTCTGTTCTGTGTCCATGCCTGCACAGAGAAACAGATTTAGAAAAGGGGGTGATGATGAACAGAGTGTCTGAGTTAAACAGACCACTCTTACCCAGTCCAAAGATCAGGGCTTGATCCATCACCGTTATTTATCTCACTGCCCCATCCCAGCTCAGAACCTGGCTATATGCAAATCAGTCTGTCCCTGGCCCAGTGCATCATGGGAACAGGGCAGACTAAACTACCAAGCCAATTCTTCACCAGAAAGGAGACAAGCTACCGGGGACCGGTTTCTGGCATTTCAGCCTTCTTCGGCCCGGCTTGCTTGAATCCTGATGGAGCAGTGAGAAAGGGACTCATGTCTGAGTATACCCTACCACACCTATAGTGGCCAAAAACGATTTAGAAAAGGGGGTGGTGATGAACAGAGTGTCTGAGTTAAACAGACCACTCTCACCCAGTCCAAAGATCAGGGCTTGATCCATCACCGTTATTTATCTCACTGCCCCATCCCAGCTCAGAACCTGGCTATATGCAAATCAGTCTGTCCCTGGCCCAGTGCATCATGGGAACAGGGCAGACTAAACTACCAAGCCAATTCTTCACCAGAAAGGAGACAAGCTACCGGGGACCGGTTTCTGGCATTTCAGCCTTCTTCGGCCCGGCTTGCTTGAATCCTGATGGAGCAGTGAGAAAGGGACTCATGTCTGAGTATACCCTGCCACACCTATAGTGGCCAAAAACGATTTAGAAAAGGGGGTGGTGATGAACAGAGTGTCTGAGTTAAACAGACCACTCTTACCCAGTCCAAAGATCAGGGCTTGATCCATCACCGTTATTTATCTCACTGCCCCATCCCAGCTCAGAACCTGGCTATATGCAAATCAGTCTGTCCCTGGCCCAGTGCATCATGGGAACAGGGCAGACTAAACTACCAAGCCAATTCTTCACCAGGCATCTTTAAGGCTCGGCGTGACTCTCTCGTCATGCAGTGAAGGCGGAGGCTGCCATGTTGGAATCCCACTCTAGGCCGCCCAGGATCAAGCTGCTGCCACGCTCTTCCACAAGTGTGCACAACAGTGCTTTAAATGCAGTACTGTTCTGTACTGAGTACCAGCACTTTTTTATTTTAAGAGGGGAGCATTCTGGGAGCAGAATTCTGTTCTGTGTCCATGCCTGCACAGAGAAACAGAACAACATATTGCTTGTGCCAATAGGGAGCAGCATAAATATCTGCTCCCTCCAGGTGCTTACACAATGCGGGGAGCTGGCCGTGGCCACAGGGGCTTGGGTTCCACCCGTGGCCCCTAATGTGTGCTTGGTGGGTGCCTCGGGTGGGAGCCAGGGCCCAAACCTATTTAAAATGGATGCCCCTGGGTATGGGATCCCCAGGGCCAAAATTGGCTTGGGGGGCCATGTGGCCTCCCTTCCCTTTGTTATTATATTTAGCCCATGGGGATGGGGTCCCTGGGGCCTAAAAAGGCCCAGAAAGGGGCCCCCTCCCTCTTTTAAATAAGACACAGTTCCAGGAGGATGAGGTCCTGGGGGCCTAATTTGGCTCGGGAGGAGGGGCTTCATGCCCCATCCCATTTCCTATAAAATGTATCCCAGGGCTAAAAAGCTCGGTGAGGGGCCAACAAAGACCCCTCCTTTTTTAATTGGCTTTGGCCTCAGAGGATGGGGTCCCTTAGGGTCTGATAAGGCTGGGGGAGGTGCCGGATGTGTGCATCCCCCCTCCCCTTTTAAACAAAAAACACCCCCAGAGGCGGGGTACATGAGCTCTCTGATGGCCTGGGGAGGGGGGCCTCACAGCCCCTTCCCCTTTTTTATTGGTTTGGCCAAGGGAATGGGATCCCTGGTGCCTAATAAGGCTCAGGAAAGGAGGTTGCACACCACCCTCCCCTTACATTTGGGCCCGGGAATGTTTATTTACTTTTTCCCCCGAGAGAGAGGGTGTCCAGGCCTTTTAAGGCTTGAGGAGGGAGGCCACAGGCGGCCCCCTGAACTTTTTATTGGATCTGGCCCTGGGAGATGGTGTCCTAAGGGCCAATTAAGGGTTGGAGATGGAGCTGCACACCCCCTCCCCTAAATATATGTTTTGGCACCAGATGGTACATATATGTTTAGGCCAAAGGGTGTTTGCGATGTGGTGTTGGCAGCCTGATGGGGGTTTGGTCTCACGGCCTGCGGCAGGCCTAGCCATGTAGTCAACTCCCGCTGTACATGGCCAAAAGCTGTAGGCAGCATGGGATTGACTGCGTGTGGGGATTTGGAAGCAGGGCCTGGCTGCAAGTCAGGCCCAGTAGTCAACCCTACACCACATGCGACGAAAGGCAGTGTGCAGTGTGAAATTGGTTGCCTGCGGGGGAAGGTTGGCTGCCTCCTGGTCGGTTGGCCACAGGCCAGAACCTGTCGCCACCCCCCTACTGTGCATGGTCAAAGACTGTGTGAGCTTGGGGTTGGCAGCCTTTGGGGGTTTGATACAGAGCCTGGCCACAGGGGGGTTGGCTTTACGTATGGTAACAAAATATTACTTTACGTCAAACAAATCTTAGAAATTCACTGAAGAAAAACAAAGGTTAAAGTAACATTATAGTTAGGTGTGTGTTGGAAACGGCAGTGTCTGGTTGGATAAAGAGATGCCCCCAGTCAGGCAGAACTACCGCTCACGTCAAGGGTAGGTGATTACACTCGCTGTATAACCCATGTTCACCCTTGGGCAGCAGCGGCTCCGGTATATGGGCACAGGGGCTGTGCCCCCTGTGCTTTCATGGCTTCTTGAAAAAAAGCTTAAGTAACGTAATTGAAATTAACCCTTTCGCTGCTGATGACGAGCTCAGCTCGTCATCACCCACGGGTGTCGTGTGCTGATGACGAGCTGAGCTCGTCATGAAGAGTGGGAATCAGAGTAATTCAGCACAGCGCAAAAATCCCCGCAGCAGCCATGTGGTTAAGGTTATCATACTAGGCATTTTTGCAAGGGGTGCCCCTTCGTGAGGACGTGCCTGATTCAACACTAGCATGGCTTATCCACGCACAGCCCTGGCCTTTTCCTCAGAGCGCTGTAGCATTGCTCTGATTTCTCCACCTTCTTCCAGAGCGTGGGGCGTTTAGATGTCAAGCCTGGGCTCCACAAGCTTGTATGTCACTCAGTAGTGAGGTCACAGGGTGAGATAGGTCCAGCAAGCTTGAATGACCAAACTCCACCCTGTGACAATATGTGAAAGGGTGTGTTTAGGAAGTTTCCAACAGACACTGCAGACAAATGTTATTTTCTTCCTGTGGTGTCAGGAGCACATTCCTGCTCAGCACAGCACATATGGGAAGCCTGAACAGGTCGAGTTCTCACTATATTAAACTGTAAAAAAAAAAGAAGAAAAATAAATCCTGATAACTGTGACCTAATGTAACCTTTACAATCAGGATGCACAGATCAGTAGTTGCCTCAAAAAAAGAACTGCTCAAGTAAGTTTGGAGGAAAAAGTAAAAATATGTTCCTTTACTTGTCTTTTTATGTTCCTTTTTAATTGCTGTCTCCTCTGCAGTACTAATCGGGTCAGTGCAAAACATTTTACTGATACAATTGCTTGTGGTTGTTTGTTCTCCATTGCAAATTATATGTGCTTATTGTGACACTAGATGTAATCTTCAAGGAGAATAAGACAAGTGGTAACAAGGTGCAACTTGTTAATAATTAAATTGCTTGTTACTCAATGAGTGATGTTTGGTGTGTTTGTGTGAATGGGTGAGGCATTGAGTATGGGGGTTGACTGTGTAAATAGGTAGATGTAATGGTTATATGATTTGGATGAATGACAGTGGGAATCTTGATGCTTGATGGGTGAATATGGGTGGGTAGGTGAATGATGTAAAGTGGGAGAAAGTGAAATAATTGTTGAATTTGGTAGGTAGGGGAATGTTCTTGAGTGAGTAGTTGAGTGAGTAACTGGGTGTATGACTGTGGGAATGATAAGGAGGGTAGACGAAAGATTGTTAAAACACGATGAATTGAATGAAGACAACCTGTCCCCCTTATACTCGACTTGCCCCCCTTATGCCAGAGCTAGTCAACATACAACAGCACGGATTTGTCATGGGGAGAGATAACACCGCCCATGCAAACATGGCAATAACCGCTTTTGATGTCGCATCGTGTAGCTCCACCCCACTCGGAATGGTCATGTTAGATGCTGAGAGAGCATTCGACCGAGTGGGGTGGGACTACCTTTGGGCCATATTGAAGGCATTTGGATTTCAGGGTCAATATTTGGGATGGATACATTCCTTATATGACCACCCTAATGACTAAATAAGCTATGCAGGTATCAGTTCATCTAATTTCCCAATAGCTAGGGGCACCAGGCAAGGGTGTCCTTTGTCACCCTTGCTGTTTGCCCTTTCCTTGGAACCGTTTTTAAATGCACTTTAGACCCAAACTGCTATTATCCATTTTCAACATGGCATAAATACTTTAAAAATAACCACGTATGCGGATGATATCGCGATTTTCACTACTGATGTGGTTAATGCTCTCCCGGGAAATAACTAAGGAATTAGAAAGATTCAGGGATATCTCTGGATACAAACTAAACTTGAATAAAACACAGGTCTTAGTTAATTACAAACCATTAGTACCAGTTCAAGGTATATGCAAAACCGCCACATATCTAGGAGTGAATATTTCTGCAAATATTGATGAATTAATTTGGCTTAACTATGATTCTTTACTAAAGGAAGTAGCTCTTTCTTTAAAAAAATGGCATAAGATCCCACTTAGTCTAGTTGAACGGATTAATTTAATTAAAATGAAAGTATTACCAACATTTCTTTATTTATTTAGATCAATCCCCTTACGCCTTAACAATCTCTTTTTTTTTTTTTTAATTGATGGGATATGTAGCATATAACATCTGGGGATACAAAAAAGCTCGTAGATCGATTCAGATGCTGAAACTTCCAATTGAAAAAGGAGGGCTAACCTTTCCTGATTTTAAATTATATTTTTTTGCAACTTTCTTTGGCCGTCTTAGAAGCTTGCTTAAAAATGAAAATTCGCTATTCTTTTTTCAATTCATGCTGGGTACCGAATGTAACCAATTTTTGGCTAGAGTCCACGATCCAAATTAATTCAAGCAGGTCAAGTTTAAGACCACCAGGGAGATTGTTAGAATTTGGAACCTGATAATGGCTTTTAGTAAAACTTCCTTTTTCCACCCAAAACTACAGCTGTGGGGTAATCCAGGACTTCCTGGAATTTTCTCGGACGGCGCAGGGACTTTATGGTCCAGCTGCGGTGTTAATACTTTAGGTGATCTTTATGGCCCCGACGGATTACTTGACTTTACATCTCTTAAACTTCTTTACAAATTCTATGTACTTTAAATATATACAACTACGGGACTTTCTAGTCCGGAAAATGAAAATCAACGTAGTTATTGACTCTGACATTTTGACATGTCTTTACTCCGACAAGATTAAATCACTTATTAGTAAGGCTTATACATATTTAAATCAGATGAAAGCTGACAATTATATTAAACTAGCAGCCCGTCCCGACGTTGTCCGGGTATGAATTGCTGCCGGCCAGTAGTATAGTGTTTTGGAGGATTTCGTTTTGATAGCATTTCTTATCTGTGACAGGCCTGTGAAACGCTCCGATTCACAGTGCACTGCTGATGCACTTAAGAGTGCGCGTTCAGTAGTGTGTGAACTCGAGTTTCCCTACTTTATTTTTCCTTGCAATATATAGCGCAAACTCGACAACATGACATGAGCACAATTTACATTACAGAAGAACACATTCATTTGTGGTAGGTACGGGGAGACAAAGCGATTTTCCTGGAATCACAGGATGTTGAGCTGATGCCGAGATTCGAACGTAGCTTTCCAGCTCTAAAGTTCGCAATTCTAGAACTTGTGGTGGGAGGTGTGTCTAAAAGTGTATGTCGGTGCTGGCCATCAATGAGAGAGACCTGTGCATTTTTCGAATGGGTGGTGAAAAAATATGTGTATGTGACTGGAGATGTGGCCCGCCGTGCCACCAATGTACTTACCGGGGGAGAGTAAACACCCATTATTCTGCAACTTTCTTTCCGCATACCATCACTCCGCATACTTTCATTACGAAAGTACCATGACTCCGCAATGCCATTATAACGCATGGCATTACATTTTATATGCTTTTACCACGCATACATTTACAACGAAATTTGTTGTAAATGCATGAATGGTAAAAGCATGTTTTTTTAAAATGTTTGGTAAGGTAAGTATGGGTATAGGGGTATATGTTTTGGGGTACTGAGGTATATGTTTTGGGGTGTTTGGGTATTTTTTTAAGGGTTCAGATATAGTATAGGGTTATGGGGTACAGCGGTAGTTTTAGGGTTTAGGGATAGGTATGGGTTTTGGGGTACAGGGGTATTTTTAGGGTTCAGGGCTAGGTTTGGGTTTTGGGGTATAGGGGTATTTTTAGGGTTCAGGGGTAGGTTTGGGTTTTGGGGTACAGGGGTATTTTAAGAGTTCAGGGCTAGGTTTGGGTTTTGAGGTACAGGGGTAATTTTAGGGTTCAGGGCTAGGTTTGGGTTTTGGGGTACAGGGGTAATTTTAGGGTTCAGGGCTAGGTTTGGGTTTTGGGGTACAGGGGTATTTTAGGGTTCAAGTGTAGGTTTGGGTTTTGGGGTACAGGGTTATTTTTCGGGTTCAGGCCTAGGTTTGGGTTTTGGGGTACAGGGGTATTTTAAGGGTTCAGGGCTAGGTTTGGTTTTTGGAGTAGAGGGGTCTTTTAGGGTTCAGAGGTATGTTTGGGTTTTGGGGTACAGGGTTATTTTTAGGGTTCAGGGGTAGGTTTGGGTTTTGAGGAACAGGGGTATTAATAGGGTTCAGGGCTAGGTTTGGGTTTTGGGGTACAGGGGTATTTTTAGGGTTTAGGGATAGGTTTGGGTATTGGGGTACAGGGTACAGGGTATATTTATAGGGTTAAGATGGGTTAGTGTTTAAGGATGTTGGGGGTATTTTAAGGAGTAAGGGTGGGTTAAGATTATAGGGTGCAGGGGTATTTAAAGGGAGCAGGGTGGGATTAGCACACAATATGAGACATGGCATGAAGGGCGGAACGTACCACACACCCCCAGCACATGCCCACAGCACAACGCAGACACGCCCACAAGGGACTACTTTGCTGGCACGGTTCTTTTACCTTTTAAATGTATATGGTGGGCGTCTGCATAGCCTATGTCCTTCCGCTGCAACTGCCCTTTCCAACGCTGTATTGGGTGTTGTGATTGGTGCTGTGGCTCCTGAGATTACCCGCCTCAAAGGTTTGGGCTCTCTCTTTATTATATTAGTATGGATTGATTGTTTGTTTTAGAAACTATTCCTTTCCACAATTAGGGCATATATTGCTGCTACAGTGATGTGCTGTCTATCTCACAATCTATCTACAGCTACTCATCTCCCTGCTTGGTTAGCCTTGGTATTTTGTTCCACAAAGGTGTGTCATGAAATCAGCAAGATGTATTCTGCTAGGTCTGCTTGATGGAGATGTGTCTCCTGTTGAAAACAGATATCTGCCTCCAAGTCATATAATTCCCATACAGTGTTCATCCATTTGATAGGGTTCTTGAAATCCTTGACATTATTGGTTGTGGCTATTAGTGGGTGTGTCCTAGGCATCAACCAAGTGTATGCTGCCGTTCGCTATGTCAGGCCATCTATCTGTGCCCCTGTGAGTCATGTGTGGGCCTGTCTTGCTTCTCTGACTTGACTGGTTTCTACTCCTGTACCACCCACCCACCTCTAATATGTCCCCAGATTTTGAACATTTCCACCGTGAAAAGCAAAAGGGATTAAACTTTTACCAACTCCGCAAGTAGTCCATTTCCATACTTCTAGTTTTGACTCAACACATTACTCTCCACTTGCACCCTTACTTCAGTCGCTTGAGTTTAGTCTGAGGCGATCTAGTGTAGATTGGGATTATGAGCCTTGTCCCCCCAAAGGCACTCCCCACTGGCATCATTCACCGCAATCCCCCCATACACACACACACACACACAGACACACAGGCTCCTCCCCACGCTGGATGGGGTATTTATGCATGCGGTACTTGTGTTTAAGCTTGTGTTTTTTTGTTTTTGGGCATATCGGTTTTCTCCGGGAGAATTTAAAAGTGCATTAGTTTGTTGGCAATTGAAAGGTGTGAACAGCTGTGTTGCTTTTGTTAATATTTACATTTTTGAGTTGCAATGTGTGAAGAAAGCGGAACCAAAAATGTATATATTTTAAGGAGTCTTGGTTTATTTGTAGACCTATATAGCACAATGTACGTATTTTCAGTCATTTATAACAACAAAAAGCTCAGAATATTTTTTTAGCTGCCTCGGCTCATAATTTTGGCTCTGATTCAGCTCTTCCCAAACTGCAGCTGGCCACAGTTGCAAATGGGCCGAGACTCAGCCGTGGATGCTGGCGAGGTCCGTACATAGCTGTCCTCAAGTCATTCGTGGCATCAGCCAGTCTGGCCTGCTTACGCTTCCATCATTTTGCATTCTGGGGCCTGTAGTCTACTGTTTATCACTGATTTGCACATACAGCTGTGGCGTAAGACGCCAGTACTGGCTGAATGCGTCACACGTCAGGGGGCACGAGGCAGCCATAATTGATGCAAATGGAAGACGTGGGTGCCCCGGCCACCGACGCTTTTCTGCATCTCTGCACTTTCAAATGAGGGCGCATTATAATGTTCGAAACCAGGAAAGCTGCACACAGTTCACCGCTCCTCCCCACGCTGGATGGGGTTTTTATGCATGCGGTACTTGTGTGTAAGCTTGTCTTTTTTTGGTTTTGGGCAGCAAGGCTCCGGGAGAGCAAGATACTTAAAAAAAAGTCGACGTTTCTGTTATTTATTATTTTGGTAAAAGCACTCACTTGTCTGCAGGATTTTAGGACGGACGATCCTCCCTCAGCCTGAGTTCCTCGCCCCTGTCAGCTGCTCCTCGACCTCCTCGGGCTCCTGTCCGCCACTCCCCCCCCCCCCCACCCATATGATGTCAGCACGCACGTTCACATCGTTAGCACACACGGCCGGCGCTACTTCTTAGGGACTACTTTTTTTTTATTGTTTATTTTTTAATTAACATTTATTTATTTATTTATTATAGCCTATGTCCTTCTGCTTGCCCTGAGGTTTTCTAAGATGTCTTGGGTGTTCAGATTGGTGGTGCACTTTTCAAGTTTACCTGGCTCAAAGGACACAGTTCTCTCTTTATAATAGTAGTATAGACTAGCGGCTAAATGGACCACTAGAATGGATATCAACATAACATCTAATCAGATATCCGCCTCTTTTTCTCAAATTTATCAGGTGGTTCAATCTTCTAGTTTAAGACTGCAGTTATACAGAATTGTTTGTCAACTGTACTACACCCCTCAAAGAATTTCCAGTTGGTCTCCAAGCAATCTATTTAAAGACGATTCCAAATGCCCCAAGTGTGACCTCGTTGCAGCTGATCTGAAGCATATGCTTCTTTCTTGTCCCACATTGTTTTGGAAAGGAATAGAACGTATTCTTAATCATAAACAGATTATTTGTCTGCCCTCTTCAGCACATATTGTTTCATTAGACTTACAGGATGTAAATAGCCCGCAGAAAGATTTAAACACTATTCTATTTGCATGTGCAAGATTGACTATTGCTAGGGCCTGGATTTCTCCGAAACCCCCACATGTTGTGGAGTGGTGGATTCTAGTCAATGACATTTTTGCGATGAAATTAGCGTTAGCCAAAGTAAGGGGTTCTCGCTCCATGAGAAAATTTGAAAGAATCTGGGGAATGTTTATTTAATTTGGAGTATAGACCTTTTTCTTTTTAAAATATCGGTAAGATTATAATAACTATACACCCAGGATATATTTTTACGTCATATGATTTCCTCGCTATAACTTATACCTCTGTAGCAACAATTTACAGTGAACTGTTTTATGATATGTTTAAAATGAATGACTTTTGTTTTTGTTTTGTCTGTCTCTCGCAAAGTTAATAAAAATGTTTTTAAAAAATGAATGAAGACAACCTGCTGCTCCAATAACATATTTTAATAACTGGAAATGCAACATTGAACAGGTAAGGCAATGTGAATGAATGGGAGGATAGTTTGATAAGAATGTATATTTGAGAGCGTGAATGAGTATGAGTTAGTGGGTAAACAGCAGAATGGTTGTGGATGGAAGTATATAGTTTAGTGCGGAAATGAGTGTGTATGTGTGAATGGAAATATGTGAGTTGATGATAAATTGTGCTGGACATATGCTGGAAACACTGGTGAAGGTTTGAAGAGAATGTGCTAAGTATCAGGCCTCCTAACTGGGCCCGAAGGCTTATTGGACTATTGTATCCACTAAGCCTTCCAACAAAGCTGATGGATGATCTGAATTTGACCCCACGGTTTGAACTCCAATGCTTACCTCAGCCTTTCATCCTCTCAAGGCCGATTAAAAAGAAAACAATTGAGTTGTGTAAAAATTAACATCTGTGTTCACCCTCTCTTCGCAACCTGCCTCTCCATGAAAATCAGGCATTAGGTTTGCTTGCTACGCTCAATTGTGTGGTGCAATGCTGTGTATGGACTTCTGCTCTCCACTTTTTACAATCACCAGCCGCCACTGCCCTTGGGTAACTTGGCACTGAGCAGTCAGGCTTTCTACATAAACAATATGTAAGCAAAGGCAAAGCAGCTACTGGGGATAAATACACTGAGGGGTCGATTCAGCCCTCCGAAATTATCCGTAGCCCTTACCTTATGGCCGAACCATACTAGGAGCGAAACCATCCGGGCGAGGAACTACGATGCAGAAAAGTGCCAAAATCCCGACCGATCCGCACTCTCCGACTCCATCATCAATCTCCGTCCGAGCCTGACCCGGAAACACTCAATTTGTGCCGCACGGCAACCTAAACACTGCTACTTCCGGCCAGTCAAGTACGATGCGGAGTTCCTACGTTCCGGACGGGTTGCTACGTACAGCACGTCACAGCACCCGGAAGAGCTGCCTATCAACTCAGATTCGTGCCATTAACCCATTCCACAGATTCGAAATGGAGCAACCAGCAACGGATCGACACGGAGCATGAATCCAATTGCGCAGGTCATACTAGTCCTGTACATATATGACCGGATCAGAAACAGATTCCGACGGCGCAGACCGTAAGTCCGACACCCACCCCACAAATAAAACCAGGGGTTCCAGACCCTGTCCACCATTACCACGCCTCCTTAGGGAACCCATGGCCACCCTCACTGCCATCCCACCCATAGGGGCATGTTACCCACCACAACTGCTACCCCACCCATAGGGGCATGTTGCCTATCACTGATGCCATCCCACCCATAGGGGCATGTTGGGTATCACCACTGCGTCACTCACCCATATGTGTCATGTTGCCTATCACTGATGCCACCCTACCCATAGGGGCATGTTACCCACCACCACTGCTACCCCTCCCATAGGGGCATGTTGTGTATCACCACTGCTACCCCACCCATAGGGGTATGTTGTGTATCACCACTGCCTCACCCACCATTATGTGTCATGTTGCCTATCACTGATGCCACCCCACCCATATGTGTCATGTTGCCTATCACTGATGCCACCCCACCCATATGTGTCATATTGCCTATCACTGATGCCACCCCACCCATAGGGGCATGTTGCCCCTCACTGATGCCACCCCACCCATATGTGTCATGTTGCCTATCACTGATGCCACCCCACCCATATGTGTCATATTGCCTATCACTGATGCCACCCCACCCATAGGGGCATGTTGCCCCTCACTGATGCCACCCCACCCATATGTGTCATGTTGCCTATCACTGATGCCACCCCACCCATAGGGAGGATGATGTGGCACACATCCATCAAACATCAGCCACAGGCATGCCAGCCAAATACATTTCATAACAACATCATGCCAATAGTGTGGAGTGCCTGACAAATAGCCCCAACAGTGATCTTGATTCATGACAAACCAAGTAACTACCATCGAATGTGTGGGCTACACAAGTCAAGCTTAGAAATAGCACTGGGCCAATGTGTAAGTACACCCCATCAGTGTGTACATCCAATGTAAAATGTGTGGACACAAAGTACAGCTAAGGTTGAGCATTGTGTCAAAGGGTGAAAATCACCCCTCATCACAGTAACCACAAGGTAGGTGTCATCATGGAAATAGCAGCACATACCAAACAGTATGTATGATTCCTGGGCATGTCAGCACAACACCTGTACTGTCAACTGTCAACTACCACCCAATGTAGGCACTGGTGACATACGCCTGGCTACGGTATTGCCCCTTAAGTCACCTACACATAGACAATACATATGTCTACCAAGTAATGCAGATGACACAGTTGACTTTACACCAATGATGTTCACACCTGCATGTACAGTGTAGATGGCACAACAGTCAGGGAAAGTGTCAAATTGGACATTGTGAAGCACATCATATATGCATGGGTGCAAGCCACAGATGTGGCCATGCCAATGAACTGTTACCATCCCTGTGCCAAATTAGCAAATCATGACACCCCCACTCAACTGCAAAGGATGAGATGGATACAAACAAACATAAAACTCATCTCATGGGCCACATGGAGTACACCACATCAACACCTCAGCAACAGACATTTCTAAATCCGGCATCTTCACACCAAGGTCAGGGTAAACAGCAGCAACTAAATCTATAGCTAAATCAAATGCACAAGGGTAACACAAAAAGCTTTATTTAGCAATCTGCCATATGGAAGGGAAAATAAAATATGAATGTGGTCCAATGTCCATTTTAAAATCCAAAGTCCAATGATGGTGTGAGTGCTTGCCTGCACGGTTAAGGACTGGGGGACATCCACTCGGAGGGGCATACATTGGGCAGGCCAGGAACCGCAGGGACATGATCAGGGGTCAGAAGTATGTTGGGAAGGGGTGCTAGGTGCAGGAGAGTCAGTGGCAACGGCAGTGGAGGGGTCTGACATGGGTTGTGCCGTCACAACAAGTCTGATGGGGTGGGTACTTGAACCACTGCAGTGGGCAGGTCAGGTGTAGTGGACATGTTCCCCACTGCAGTGCCCATGTCAGACTGGGTGGCCGTGGACTCCACTGCAGTGCCTAACCCCATGGGAGTGGAAAGGGGTGCAGGTGAGGTTGGAAGGACAGCTGGGGGGGCACGCTCACCACAGTAGTTGCAGCTATAGACAGACTGGTGGTGGTGTCAGTGGAAGAGCGAGTGGCAGGGAGTGAGGGCCTCAACAATTTTGGGGATGATATATCTGTGGGTCGGGAAACCTGGGACAGGGTGTGGCGGGGGACCCTGTGGTGTGCTGACCTGGGGGATGGAGGAAGGAGACTCTGCAGTGGAGCTGGTGGGAGGGTGTGGGGTCTTGCTCTTCCGGCTACGGTGTGACTTGCTGGTAGGGGCCTCAGTCTGCCTGTGCCTTGGGGAGGGTGTCCGGGGCACTCTTCTCTGTGTGGGGGGACTTCCCATTCCCCCTGTAGTCAGAATCTGATGGATCTGAGGGGAAGAGGCCTAGGTCACACAGGAAGAGCTTCTTACGATATGGAGTTGCAGGTGAGGCAAGGGAAGGGCTCTTGGAGGTAGAGGGATCTGAGGACTGCAGAGTGCTTGTGGATGCCTGTGTGTGTGTCTGAGACCGATCCCCTCTGTGTGTGGTATCAGTCCCCTGACTTTGCTTGTGTGCATGTTTAGTGCTATGTGTGGGTGATTGTGTGCTGTCTGTGTCTGTATGTTTGGGTGAATGTGCAGGTGTGTATGTGCTGGGGACAGGTAGGGTGCTAGGAGGAGTAGTTTGGGCTGAGGCTGAAGGGGTCAGGGACAGCTGGAGGAGGGATACTGCTGCCATCAGGGAGGAGGTCATGGACAGATTGGTCCTCTGTAGGGCAGACATGCCAGATGAGATGCCCTCCATGAACGACACCATTTGTGTCAACAGACTGGTTTGTGCATGGAGGACACTCAGCATTGATGTCTGCCCTACATGGATCTGTTTAAGTAGGTCCGCAGCCTCCCCACTCAGGGCAGCAGGTGACACAGGGGCAGAGGGTGTGGTGCGGTGCCTGGCACGAAGGAGACATGCTCCCGAACACAGGAGCTGCCACGGACCTCTGGGATGGGAGCCGGGGGAGGGTGGTGGTGGTGGTGGTGGTGATGGTTGTGATGGTGATGGTGGTGGCGGGCACAGCCTCACCCTCCGTTGTTTCCTGGCTGCTGACACCCGCCCCCACAAGGGAGTCATCCTCCGAGCTGCTGTGATCCTCAGCTGAGGTGGATGGTGCTGAGGACTCCTCGGTGTGGCTCCCCTCACCCTCCGTGCCACTGGGTCCCTTCGACTCTTCAGTTGCTGGCCCGGGCTGGCTCTGCGGCTCATCCTGGTCCATGGCACTGTCTCCAATGCCTGTGGATGTATCTGCATAAAATTAGGACAAGAAAGACCACATTAGTCGCCTGCACTGACTGCACACAACACTGTTAATACACCACATCACAGGTCATGCACTGGCATCCTTAGCTGATATTTAGTAAAAATGAACACACAGGGGTACATAGGGCAATAACCAGTCTGAAAATCAAACATGGCACCCTTATCCCTCCTGGACAGGTACCCATATGTCTGTTGCATGCTGGCTGTCAATACCTCAAAGTGCACACATACACCACATACCCAGTTGTTGTCCATGCAAATGACTATGTACAAGTACATCACTATTAACATACATCACATCAAATGCCAATCCTTCTGGACAGGTGTCTGGATGAATGTATGCCCACACTCACATTTCACAATCTTGTGATGCCTAGCAGCACAACACACATTGATGCCCTAACGTCCTAATAGTAAATGAGACAATGGGGTGCATGGAGCACCTCAGACTCCCATGTAGGATCCCTCTTAGCAAGTCGATGCCCTGGCACACACATGCATGGTAAGTCAGTCTTCCCTGTCACATGTCATGGGGCAATGCATCCAGACAACATCAGCCTGCACTGCGTCACATTAATAGGTCATGCCCATAGCAAACTCTGCAGCTGACAAGTGCACCAGTCTGTCCCCTGCCACACACTGTTCTTGGACTATGATGATCCTACATCACTTAAATCTGACATGTGAGTGCCTGCAAACACAACTACATGAACATGAGCACCGCACAGTCTGGTGCCAATTACACACAGCTGCGTGAAAGTCACTCTTGCATACAGCATTGTGCACATTCAACTGACCACACACCTATATGTTGCACAGGTATCATCCCCATTGTCGCAACTCATATGTCCTGCTCAGACTAAAATCCTCAACACACCAGTTGTCACAAAATAGGAAGACACACCACAATGCTATTGTGTCAGACACCTGATGGTACTTTTCAGGAACCACAACCAGTAGATCCATACACGTGAGTGTGAGTACAGACACTCACTATGCCGTGGAGTGGGCATGACAGAGCAGGTAAACCAAATACAGTGTATTGGCATGGACAGTGGGCAGGTGCCTGGGCCAGTGTGACATACTTCCTTCACATAGCCCTGAGGACACTACATGGACTCACCTGCTGCATGGATACGTCTTAAGAACCCCACACACAGGTTGTGACCCAGACCAGAAATTTCAACACATATGAAAGGCACACACAGAACACCTGTCAGAGACCAAGCATAGTTCAAAGAAGAGACCCACCCATGATGCACACATCAGAGTCACAGTAACATATGCTGTGCAGGACCATCAGCATAGCTGACTTAAGGGACACAGTGGCCAAGTTGAAAATAGTCTCAGACTGTAGGGGACACAACGGTGGATCAGGTGAGGAGTGTGACTTACACAATAGAGGGACACGAGTCCTGGACTCCAAGACCACCGTAATGTGGGAGTATGACCAGACCAAAACACTGCACATAGCATGTCAGACATGTTCACTGATCAGGCTTGGACTTACCCCATCTTTGCTACTGTCTGGCCTTCAGTTACCCATCAAGCTCTGGGAAGGCCACCGGCAGAATCCGGAGCATGTGGGGGGTCAGGGTCCGGTGTCCTCCCCTACGGCGAGAAGGCGTCAGCTTCAGCCGGACCCTTGCAATCCTCCGGGTCCACCTACGTAGGTCCTGCCACCTCTTCTGGCAGTTGCGGATCCGGCGCTTGTAGACCCCCACTGATCTGACTGCCCGGGCGATGGTCAGCCAGATGTCTTGCTTCTGGTGGGCATCAACCCCTGAGTATGACAAAGTGAAGAGGACATTACCACACATGCCACGTAATTGTGCTGCATACATTTGAAAATACATGTAGTCATCACAAAGCCAAAAGAGGTATACAGGTTCTGCACCCATAGAAATGTACATTTTTGCTGCAGGTCTGACATGGTAACATTGGCTAGGACTGTAAGGCCAGCACTACTGCACAACTGCAGCAGGACACCTGTTCAACACATGTACCCACATGAATAGGTAGCTGAAAGTACTCAGTGCAAATGCCTCACACTGCTGTGCACACTTCCATTACTTCCAGTCAGTCAACTTGCATCAAATTATAGGCAGTGGACTGCACACTCACCTGCTCCCCTGGTTTCCCGTGCAGCTTGCTGTACTCTGGGAGGACCCCATCCAGCAGGGCCTGGTTCTTCTCCTCAGTGAATGCAGGGGCCCTCTCCAAAGTACGTGCCATTGCAGGATCCAGAGAAAGCACAGACAACAGCACCAGTGGATTGTGGAAAGTGGTCCTGTAGCATGTAGTGCAGGCAAGTGAGGCCCCTGGGGGCCTGCCAGCCTTAAATCTGTGCTGCAGAGGCATATTCTGTGACTTTGCCCTTCACTGATAGGCCAGACAGGGTTGCATACTGTGAATCTGTCCAATCCATCGAAATGAAAGACTCCTACACATCTTTCGCTCCATTCAAATCACTCACCTTCAGGACGCCCTAGGATTGCAACATTGTTGTACGCATCCAACTGTATTTCCAGCGCACAATTCGAGCGGTTTTTAAATTTGCGTCCGTCTCCATGACAACCAGTTGCCAATGAGTGCGCACGGCTTGGTAAACTGAACTATTGGACGCGTATTTTTTAAACAAGACACATCCTCCTTGATACGTATCAATGGGCTATGCGTGCGCACAGCTCGGTAGATGCCTGTATGACGCATCTGCTTACAAATCACCCGCGTCAAGCACGATTGCATATGCATCCAACATGCATGAACCGAGCCATGGGCACGCATTGCCCATTGGCATCAATGTGATCCAATGTGGGTGACTGTAATGCAAACGCATCGTACAGGCAATGGACAAGGTGTGTGCACAACTCGGTCCATGCATGTACGGCGCGTCTGCATACAAGTCAGCTGCGTTGGATCACATTGGTGTGATTTGCAGACGGTTTTAACACAGATTTAAGTGCAATGGCCACACCTTCAACAACACAGCATGTCCCACACTCTATCCCATGCCGTGTAGGGCTGTATCACCTGTTTGTGCAGGGGGGGACAACATTTCCATATCTGGATGGCCCTTAGGTGCAGCCATTCCCAGACTGGGCAGGAGTTCATGGGGACAGATTAGTTTTGGTATGGTGCACCTCACAAAAATGATATAAAAGTTTTGTTTTATGGGCATGAGTCATGGACACGGAATCAGTTTGGAGATGTGTATGACCTGTCACATACAACATGCACACATGGTTGCATGTCATGTATATGAAATACATCGGAATGACATGCAGGAAAGTAAAGACCCGGATTGGGGAACATAAGAGCAATATTAAAACAAAAAAGAATACAACGAAATTATGTGCCCATTTTACAGAACTTGGCCACAAGGCAGAAGACCTCAGATGGACAGTGATAGAAATGTTGCATAAGAAAACTCACAATACCAAGAGAATTCTGTTTGAAAGGAGCAAAGATGGGTGGATTGATTGAAAACTAATATTGACGGACTAAATGATAATATACAGTGGCATCAATTTTCCAAATAGATCTCTAAAAATAAACCCAGTAACTAACGACAGTTATCACTGTGACATTAGTATTTGGAGAATTAAGAGCATTTAGTCTGCCAAAAAGGCCTATATGACCAGTACTCACTAATGCGGGGAATGAGATTTTGGTATCAATTTATGATCAAATTAAAAATTTATCTCATTCGTCAATTTTGGACCGATAGTATCTGTCATTGAGTAAAAGACAACCCCCACATAGGTTTAGATAAACCCCATTAACTGACGCCACTCTGAAGAACCACTTACAACTGATAAAGTTTAAAAGTTTATATAAAAGTCAAATTTAAATGCAAATACAATCCTCTCAAGATAAATCTCAAAGTATACAAAGAATACAAAATCAATTCCAAAATCAGCAATTTAAAGTTTCGATGTAAAGTGGTTCCTTTGCGTCATCTACAGAAAGAGAAAAATAATCAAGTTAAATCTGTCCCTACTCTATACTAGGTGACATCCCTATTTGCAAGTTTCTTCCCTAAAAAGGTGTCAGCAGTTTGGCTTACAAAGAAGTTCAAACTCTCTTAGCCTCTAAAGGTAATTTAAGTTTAAGAAGCAGTACCCTCTCTGCCTACCCATCCGCTCTCTAAGGGTCCTCGGCCTACTGCTCCCTTGCGCTCTGATCTCTCTCAGCGCATCTGCTCAAGGCATCTACCCTTGCCTTTGCTCTGAGCAATTTGCCTCGCTGTTCCTAATTTTCAATTGCTCATTTCTCTTCTCCCTCTCCTCCCCGGGGTGCTGTCCCTAAAATACACAATCACAGTGTGGGTGGAACGCCCCTTGACGCCCACCACGGACTTTCCCCGATGATGTCAGTTTCTGGCTCTTTCCATTGCTTCATCTCTTCGCGTCGTCCGTTAGGTTGACCCTTCTCCTTAGATGTCATCTTCATCTTCTTGTTGGCGACTTTAATTGACTCTTTCCAGATCAAAAGTCAAATGAACTTAAACAAGACTTTAACTTACAACTATTTCTTGACCTTACTAGATCCTGCGAATGGTCATTCAAAACAAAGCTCAAATTCCAATCGCCTCCTCTCATGTTTAGGCAATAAACTTTGTTCGACATTTGTCACCTTAAATCTAACAAATGCTAGACTCTTTGGCTCGCACCTTCAAATGAAGGCTATTCACGACTCCTGTGAGCCCACTAAATTACATACATTGGACTATGCTCCTGCGAACCCTTGGTCAGTCAGGTTATAATCACAAATGACCTAAACTCTTCCAGCATTCCTACAAACTTCTTCTACACAGTATAACCTTTAACATACATTTATATATGAACGCTTTTAGTATACCTTTCTCATGTGTGAATACATCTTACACAGAATACAATTACGTAGAATATAGTTCACACAGAATATAATCACATACATAGAATATAAACCCTATACACAGAACATAACTTTATATTCTTCTTCATTATTTTATGCTATATATGCCTTTGCACATTTCTCCATGTTACGTTGTCTCGCTGTTTCTACATTTCAAGTTACACACGTACATGAACTCTACTTTACACGTTCTACATTTCGTAAGCATTTCTACACATTTCTACATTCCCATTAAGTATACAGGCCTTCTAAATCTAATACATTCTAAAGTGAATACAGTTACATTTATTTCTTATACCACGTTGTCACTTTCCGTTGACCTTTATGCTATAAACGTCAAGTTTACGTTCGATATACATTTCATTCCTACGTTACACGATATGCTTGTAAATATGGCCCATACATAATTTTTATTCAAATTTGCGCTCTCTCAGTCCCCCCTTTGATGACTTTTAGGAGTCATCACTAAATGCAATTTGAATAACACCTTTTAAACCGAACTAGTTACATCATTTCCTCTTTTCATCATTTCAAGTGCTCTCAAGCTTTTATACTGTTGATCTTGTAAAGCAGCTAATCTCCTTTCCTGTTCTCTCATAGATCTTTGTAACCGGTTCGTCCTATACCATTTATATAGTTTCACAAATCCTAACAATGTAATTATGCAGATTAATACTATTAATACAGGTTTTAATATGTACCACACTATACTTTTGCCAAGGTTAGCAAACCAACTTCCAACCTTTCCTACTCCATTACCTACTTTTTCCCAAACATTTATTTTTGTAAAATCTTCGATTTCTTTATGAATCTGTGTAATGTTTCTTATAACCTTCTCAAGTGGTTTTGAATTATCAGGAATATAAGTACAACATTCCTGAACCTTCAAAGCCTTGCAAACTCCGCCCTCTTTTGCTAATATCACATCAAGAGCAAGTCGATTCTGAAGAACCATTGCTCTAATCGATTGCATCTCGCCTTCTATTAACATTAATGACCTTGCAGTACTTGCAGATAATCTATCTACGACTGTAGCTAGTCTCCTGATCTTAACATCGTTAAGTATTAAACCTAACATAGGAAACATCGCTCCAAATACGTCTCCTACTACTTCTGCATCTCCTACTTCTCTTTTCGTTCTCATCGAAGCCTTCCTTTCTATTATTGCTAAATCCTTTGCATGATATATTTTGGGGAAGACAATTGCCAAGTAACACGAACCATACCAATTGTCAGGCAGTTTTACATAGGCACTTCTCCCACATACAAAATATACATTAGGAATAGCTTGCATCCCTTTCATAAAATCTTTCGTATAATACTCTAATTTAAAAGCATGCTCACAATTAACTTCACCTACGAATTCACTCTCATAATATGTCTTGCTTCGAGTTAAACATAACTTTCCTTTCTGCGTTCTATCCAATGCTATTGGACCATTGCTCCCTTTCTTTTTATGTGCCTTCTCTTCTTCGGTCCAATCAGTTTTCCACTGTCCTGACATTTTTAGTATCTTCTGCCTTCTGTATCGATCATCTACTTGTGCTATAAACTTTTTCTCAATCTCTGACACTTTGCAAGTCAAATTATTTCTGCGTGCGTATGATGTATCTAGCGTATCCCAAGGAAGAAAGAATTTGGCTAATCTATCCTCCTTTTTGTAATAGTCCCACTTATTCATTTGCTTATAATTCGGAACTTCAGGCAGTACCGAATCATAATTTGAAAAGTAGTACTCAAATCCTTCTCTACCATAAAATATACTAAGCAGTAAACTACATGTTATCCCATAAGTCAATGGGAGATGATGATATCTAATGCCCTCGTCTACAGAAGCCGGCAATTGCATACATACATAGCAATCTTTGGCCTCCATGGCATCGATATACTCGTATAACAGTTTAGCATATGCGTTTGACCTAAAGTTTCCCTGTGACTCATCTACATGTAATCTACGAACTTCATCTGCTAGTAACGCCTTTTCACGTATAACATTGCTCTCCTCCTTCTTTCCATCCAGAGCAGGTTTCAAAGTCGTTACAAGTTTTACATCTGCTATTTCCTTATCGATTTCATGTCCTATTATGTATGATATTGTCACTACTGTTATTATGAGAAATATTACTATCGCTATAAGTGTACCTATTATACATCTAGCTCTTCTGTTTGGGTTGCCGTTCTCCATGTTGTCAAAAACAGCGCAACTCTTTCTTTGCGAAAAAGTTTTTCAGTTCAGTCTTTAGTTTGCTTTGTTTTCTTCTCAGTTTGTAAAGTGCTCTTTTATCAACAAAGTCTCTTTTTCGCAACAATGTCTCTTTATTTTTAACAACAGACAACCCTAACCCTTCTCCGTCCTCTAAATGTAAACCCTAATTTTATTCTTCTTTCCACTCGGCGCTAGGTTATCTTCTTCTTTATAGCTTATATACAAAAGTCTTTATGCTTCAACAATTATTCTTGTACCTGCAGCTCTTGCAACTAGTTCCAACAATTCAAAACGAATGACTTTGTCTTCTTCCTCTGATATTTGATGACCAAATGTTGGAAATTGTAATCTGTTCAACACTAAATCCTTAATCCGACTCAAGTATGGGGGTATGGGAAGCGTGAAAGTCAGTAACCCCTCAGTCTCGAGTCCAGGCGTCAACATCCATATCTCCACTGCCACAAATGGATCGAGATCGATTACTTTCACGCTCTTCACTCTCCCAGATTTCTGTCCCCAAGACATCTGCTAGATAAGTCCACTCTGGGGTGGCGTACCTTCTGCAGGACACACGTACCCTTCTCGACCTTCGTGGACTCTCAGTTCCCGAGTCTGTCGTTTCTTCCTCCTGATCCGATTCTTCAGCGATCGGGACAAGAGTTCTTTCCTGCTTTTCTTCCGAGCTTGGCCTTTTCTTTCTCTCCGGCCAACTGGCTTCGTCACTCCTTGTTCTTCTGCTCCTTGTTCTTGGACCAGTCTCTTGGTCACTCTTAGTTTGTTCAGTATCCGATTCAGTCTCCCAGTTACTTTCTTCTCCTGTGGCGACTTCGGTCTCGCTAGTGTCCTGACCTTCGTCGTCTTGTTCCAACTTAGTTTCAGTTTCTTCGATCACCTCCACAGCTTGACTTTCCCCCTCTATGGCTTCTCCGCTTTCCGCTGGATTCTCATCCGAGAGAGGAGCTGTTTCTTCCAGAGGTGTTGGCACCCTTCGAGTGTGTGAGGCGTGTATCCAGTTTGGCAGGCCTCCACACTTCACCGCAGTGTTCGTGACAAGTATGACTTGAAATGGTCCTCGCCAACGCACGTCTAAGCAATTCTTCCTGACATGCTTCTTCACCAAAACCCAGTCTCCCGGACTCAGGTCATGGCACAAATCTTGTGCTGATGGAACCTCTGCAGCCTGGACCTGGAGGGACACAGAATTAATGGCATCAGATAGTCCCTTGCAGTAGTCCAAGATCAAGTCGTCTGTGATGTTCAATAACGCTGCAGTCGGAACCGATGGCAATCTCATAGCTCTCCCCATTAGCACTTCATGTGGAGAGAGACCTGTTTTCCTATCAGGTGTGCTACGTATGCTCATAAGAACCACTGGAAGTGCGTCTGGCCAACTCAGGGATGTCGATGAACAAACTTTAGCCAGTCTGGACTTGATTGTACTGTTGATTTGCTCTACAATCCCTGAAGCTTCTGGTCGATAGCTGCAGTGTAACTTCTGATCAATATTCAAAGCTGAACATAGCATTTTCACTATTTCGCTGTTGAAATGAGTTCCTCTGTCCGATTCCAAAGAGGATGGCACCCCAAACCTCGGTATTAACTCTCTAAGTAACAATTTTGCTACTGTAAGTGTATCGCATCTACGTGTAGGGTAAGCTTCAACCCATCTAGAAAATATACAGACGATCACTAAAACGTATCTGAGTCTGTTACATGGAGGCATTTCTATAAAATCAAGCTGCATTCTATTGAAAGGCCCCCCAGACCTCCCAATGTGACTCAATGTAACTGGTGTTCTCTTTCCCACGTTTAGTTGCTGACAGATCGCACATCGCTGACATACTGCTTCTGCCGCTACTCTAAACTTAGGATTAAACCACGTTTGTCTGAATACTCTCACCATAGCATCTCTCCCTATGTGTGCTGATCCATGCAATTTCCTTGCCATTGGACTAACAAGTTCATTTGGTAGAACTGCTCTCCCATCGGCGGAGACCCAAAAATTCATCTCGCTTTTCACACAACCCGCTGTTTCCCAGCCCTTTTTCTCATCATCTGGTGCATTCTCCTGAACACTCCTTAGCTCATCCCACGTATCTACAGTGTCTAACAACATAGTCAATTCAGTTCTTTCCTGTACTCCCCCCACTTTCACATCAGTGTGAGAATATCCTTGCTCTGCGCAGTAACGCGCTACTTCATCCGCATAGCGGTTACCTTGTGACACAAAATCTGTACCTTTTGTATGCGCTGCGCATTTGACCACTGCAATAGCTGTCGGTCCTTGCAATGCTTCTAACAAAAGTCTCACGAATTCTCCATTCCTAATGGGAGAACCCGAGGAGGTCATGTAACCTCTTTGAGACCACAGCTGCCCGTAATCGTGAACTACCCCGAAACCATACTGGCTATCGGTGTATATGGTGACTCGAATTTTGTTACCTGCTAAACAGGCACGCGTCAAAGCAATAATTTCAGCTACCTGAGCGGAATGTACTCCTTCCAGGCAAGCGGCTTCTATGACTCTGGTAATCGTGCAAACTGCATAAGCTGCTCTCAGCTGCCCAATATCGTCCCTTACGCATGAACCATCAACAAAGAAAATTTCATCGGGGTCAGTCAATGGCTCATCTACAATATCGGGTCTCGGTTTGGTGCATAGTTCAGTCACATCAAGGCAGTCATGATCTGTACAAATTTCATCATCCACCTCATTTGGAAGTGGCATCAAAGTTGCAGGATTCAAGACGGAGCATCTCTTTAGGGTCACATTCTCGGCAGCCAGTATGACTTGCTCGTAGCGTGTGAGCCTGCTATTCGTCAGATGCTGAGTCTTAGTCCTGGTCATTAACAATTCCACAGAATGCGGTACGTACACCACTAACTGATGTCCCATCACCACATTTTCCGATCTTTCAATGCTGACACCCGTTGCAGCTACGGATTTGAGACATCCGGGCAACGCTGCGGCTACTGGATCTAATGTAGCCGAAAAATACGCTACTGGCCTACGCGCATCTCCATGGATCTGAGCTAAAACCGCTAAAGCGCATCCTTCTCTTTCGCAGCAGTAAAGCAAAAATGGTTTTGTGTAATCTGGCATTCCTAAAGCCGGGGCACGACATAAGTCCTCCCTCAGCTGCAAAAACGCCATCAAACAATCTTTGTCCCATGGTACCGGATCACTCACTCCCTTGTGCGTCAGTTGTAATAAAGGTTTTGCCTTCAGTGAAAAGTTAGCTATCCACTGCCGACAATAACCAACCATGCCTAGAAACATCCTGACCTCTCTTTGTGTTGTAGGCGCGTTCATTTTCATAATCGCCTCTATTCTGTCTGGAGACACCTTCCGTTTCCCCTTTTCAATCCTGTGGCCCAAGTATTGCACTTCAGTCTTACAATACTGCAATTTACTTGGAGACACCTTGTGCCCGTTCTCGGCCAAGTGATTTAACAAGGTGATAGTGTCTTCTCTGCAAGCTTCCTCTGTTTCTGACGCAACTAGGAGGTCGTCTATGTACTGGACTAGAACTGAGTTCTTGGGCAGCACTAGACTTTCAAGATTTCTCTTTAAAAGCTGGTTAAAAATCGATGGGCTTTCTGTATACCCCTGAGGGATACGACACCATGTTAAAACGCGATCTTCCAGCTTAAAAGCGAAAAGATACTGGCTCTCTTCATCTAAAGGTATCGAAAAGAAAGCCTGGCACAAATCAATCACTGTAAACCATTCAGCTTGGAACGGTATCTGAAATAATATCACTGATGGATTCGGTACCACTGGACAACATGAGACAACAATATTATTAATCTTTCGAAGATCCTGCACTATTCTGTATTTTCCACTAGGCTTCTGTAAACCCATAATCGGTGAGTTACATGGACTACCCACGATCTCCTTCAGTATTCCCTGTTTAATCATGGATTCGATCACAGGCTTTATTCCTGCAATCGTCTCTGGTGTCAACTTGTACTGTGGCGTTCTTGGATACTCAGCATTGGGTCTTACCATGATCTTTACTGGTTCTACCCCCTTGATTAATCCTATTTCCTCTCCAGTAAAATCCCACACCTCAGCTGACACTTTCTCTCTCAAATCCTGTGGGAGCTCCTCCACTGTCAGGGTAGGATATAGTTCCACACATTCCTGCGAATTTACAACTTTAAAATCAGCATCCTCATCATTGGTCTGCACTTCTACTCCTTCAGGTGTGCAATGTATTGTGCAATTCAATTTACACAACAGATCTCTTCCTAACAAACACACCGGGCTAGAATCACAGATCACAAACTGATGTTCGTCACTGTAATTCCCTATCTTTACTGATACTGGTTCCGTCAGAGGATTCGTCATCCTCTTGTTTGCGACTCCTACCACCTGAATCATTTCTCCTGATATTGGCAGACCTGGGACTACCGCTGATCTCAAAGTGGATCTAGTGGCTCCCGTATCCACCAAAAAGGTCGTAGGACATCCAGCTACTTCAGCTTCTACGTATGGTCCTCTCTGATCTACTTCCAGGGCTGCTCCTAACGTACAGTCTTCTTCCCTATTCACTCGTTGCCCTGTAAGAGGATCAACGTAGTAGCATTCTTCTCCTCCTACGAACAATGGCATTTGTCTATAGGTTTTCCCTCCATTTGCAATTCGAGGCGGTTGAGGAAACGGGGCTCGAGGAGTCTGAGTCCCCCCTTTGATAAACTTTCCCTTTGGGACTGTTGCTCCCTTAACCACGTTATTCTGTACCTCTTCCTCCTCCTGTTCTAATTCCCCTGTCTCAATATTATAAGGACACTCGCGTCTCCAATGTCCTACCTCGTTACACTGATGGCACCTGGTTGTCCTTTTCAGTGTTGCGATATCTATTCTCGGTCTCGGTCTTTCTTCCTCATCTCTGCTCTGATTATTCTGTTTCTTTGCTGGCGTTCCTATTCCCTGTTGTCGCTGTCCACCCTTTCCAGCTGATTGCATCTGTACTAACATCAGCTTTTCCTTGAGCTTCTTTGCCTTTGAATCTATCTCATCGCTACAGTACCTTGCATACCTCAGAATCTCATCCAAAGGTTTGTTCTGCCAGCAAATTAAATGCTGTTGGATCATCAGGCTTATGTCTGGTCTCAGTCCGAGAACAAACTTCGACACAAACTGTCCTATGTCCTTAGGATCCATTACGTCTAGCCCACTGTACTGCTTGAATGCTTTCAGTAACCTCTCATAAAACTCGTGAACGGTCTCTTTAGGCTCCTGAGTTGTTCGATCTATCTTAACCCAGTCTATGTCTTGCACCGGTACTTTCTCTTTTAGCCATGTTATTACCCTTTCGTATTTTTCCATGACTCTGTCTGATGGACCACCTGTCTGGGTATCTCTCTGAGGCTCACAAGTGGGCCATTCAATACTGAGTTTACATGCCGTCCACAAATCTCCGGGTACTACGATATCAAACAAAGTGTTCAAATCGATCCACAGCACCTTAGAGATCTTCACGAATCTCTCTACCTGCTTGTACCACTCTACGGGATTTTCTCTAAGCTTCGGGAAGGAATTTGTGAATGCCGCTAAATCCCCCCTACTCCATGGTACATGCACGTAGTTTCCGTTCGCGATTTCTCGCAAAGGAAAAGCTTCCATTCGCATTAAGTCTGTATCCTGAGACTTCACAAGTGTACTCCGTCTGACAGATCCTTTCTTGGACCATCTTTCCTCCCATCTATCCAGATCTCTCCATATTCTAATACACATGACCAATTCCCTTATGTGTACTCTCAGCCCAATCGTTCTGCTCTCATCTAAATCTAGATCCGTGCAATTCAGCCTATGATTGGCCTGCAAAGCCTTAGTTCTCGATATGTCTATCATGTACTTTTCTGCCAATTCAGATAACTTTTCGTGAGCTGCTCTCGCTTTCCGAGTAACATCTTTGGATAAAAACAGTATCTCATCTGGTGCATACAGCTCTAACCTCTCGATTGCCACTGTGCCGTCAATTATTTCATCTAAGTCTGATTTTAAACTCATTACATCTATGCGTCTTGCTTTTATTTCAGCTTTCAGTACGTCAGTCCTAGGTTGTTCTCTTATATCCCTCTCTCCTCCACTATGCGCCCTACGCCTGAGCACAGGTGAGTTATGAGGAATTTTTCTTCCATCTCTTTGTTCCCACCTCTCTAGATCCCAAGCCTTTCCATCTTCCCTTGGGGTGTGGTGGAACAATGCTCCATCCTTCAACCCTACATTCCGTCTTTTTGATTCGATTTCCCCAGATACAAGATAAGATCCTGCGTGCTGTTCTAAACCACTGTAATTCGCTTGCTGTCTGGTATCACTTAACAAACGATAAGGTCCTTCATGGCTCTCCATGCTCCCGTGATCTCGTTCGTGATCACCGGATGTATGGCGAGACATTTCGCGACTCCCTAAATTCTCATGACTTCGTTCCTGATCACCGGACGCATGGCGAGACCCTTCGCGACTCTCCATGTTTCCGTGATTCCAATGTCGCACATCCTCATCTGGGGCATGGTGTGTGCACCTAAAGGTATTCCGGTATTCTTGCGTCCTACGTTCCCCTTCACTGAAGGTGACGCGAGGTACTTCGCCACACCCTGCACTCCTGTCGTTGCACGTTTGCCTATTGCCACTAGTAGTAGGGCAAGTATCTCCTCTGCTTTCTTGACTCCCTCTCTCCCACTCCGGGCTGCTTTTGCCAGCTCCACAATGAGAGAGGACCTTGTTATCCTGGTCTCTCCATTCAGCTCCTGTTTCTAAACTTTTATTCCGAGCCTCCTCAGCAGTATCCCATTCTTTCAGATATTCCCTTAATTCCTTATAGGATTTCGGTTTTGGTCCCCTCAAATCCATTGATCCTCTTTGACCCCCTTGTTCTATCCAGGGACCCGTCGCGGAATCTAATGGGGTACTCCGACTCACTGGTGCTAATCTCTGTCTTTGAGGATTCATCGTGTTATTCCTATTCTCCATCTCTGCCCTTTCCCTGTCCCATCGTGCCTGTTCCTCCTGCTGGACCCCCTCTGGGTTGTAGATTGACACTATAGGGCCTATGGTAACAGGTACTTGTAAAGCGTCTGGCATTTGGTACGACCTTGTACACTGCGTCTCTGGCACCTTCTGGACCACGAATCTTCCCACTACTCTCTGTTCGGAACTAGTTTGAGGTATTTCCTCACTTTTGTTGGAGTCCCACTCCGTTACTGGGATCGATTTATATTCTCCCCATCTAGCTCCGTCCCCTTGCTGTAATATGGGACTTGCGGATTCGCCGCTATATGGAGGTGGTCTATCTGTTAACAGCCTCTCTATTAGATCCTCCTCCGTCTCGCTTTCCTCATCTTCTTCTTCTAGAGGTTTCTTTTCTCCCGTGGCTTCTATCATTGTGAACAGTTTGTCTGCTTCTATCTTTTGCACTCTCCACTTCTTAGCTTCCTCATCCCATTTCGCATCCTGCACTGCCTTTACTGATCGTCTCACTCTTTCTTGGCGCCTCTTTACGCTCTTTTCGTGTGCCGCTCTAAACCATGCACTAAGAGCTTCGAATTGTGTTGGCCTCGGTAGAGGTCTCGTTGCAAGCATTACCGCTTTCAATTGGTTCAACACGTCTAGTTTAAACGTTCCAAATCTCGGAAACGTCAGTTCCTTTTCCCCTTCTGTTAGCCTATTCCACTCGGAGATCCACATTATTGAGTATAAGCCGACATTTACTGCCATGTGATAAGCTGGTGTGCCTTCTGGTGGAGCTTCTTCTCCGGCATATAAGTTTCTTCTATTCCTCCTAAAGATTTTTCTTAAACCCTTAAAGCACTTCATTTTGATAATCTACGATTTTCTCTTATTAATTCTCTTCCTTATTTACGTCCTGATGACAACCACCAATCCCTGTGCGACTCTCGCTAATCAGCCTATCCCAGTGCTGTTCTACGCTGACCGACCAATCTCAGCGCGATTCTACGCTGACGTCACTCGTTCCCTCTGCAGCAATTTCCTTCGTTTCTCAACTCGTCTCGCGATCTCACATGCGCTTCATTCATACGCCGAAAAATGACTACTTCCGTCCAAGCGATCACTTTTCTCTTGACTGTACGGCCACAGTCTAACTGTAATTGTCACCTCAACTGGCGAGACGTCTTTCCTCTTACGGTCGGACGCTTGCCTCAACTGATAGGTTACTTACACACAGTAAACGTACGACCAGCATGCGTTTACTCATACACTCACTCAAACGCTCCCCCTATCATCGGTCTGCGGGCGATCAATGGTACCTCATGACCCCCTTTAACTGGTAGACAAATTACTCTGGGTGTTCGATACACCCGAACCACTTAAGCCCTCTGGACATAAGATTTTATCCGGTTGCGCGCGCTCACAACCTTCCCTCAATCACACTACAGGCATTCAACTCCGCTTGACATTACAACACAGGTACAACATAAAACACCGCAATCTTACAACGCATGACCCTTATACTCACTCTCGACCGATTCTGCTGCTTTTCTCTCGACGCACCGTCAGCACCTTCTTCGGCAGGGATTCTTCTTCTGGTCGTCGATGACTAGGGACCTTGGGGTAAACTAAACCTGGCCTAGGTCGTCTTCCTCAAGAAGATAACCATCATTACTCTGCTACCAACTGCGGGGAATGAGATTTTGGTATCAATTTATGATCAAATTAATAATTTATCTCATTCGTCAATTTTGGACCGATAGTATCTGTCATTGAGTAAAAGACAACCCCCACATAGGTTTAGATAAACCCCATTAACTGACGCCACTCTGAAGAACCACTTACAACTGATAAAGTTTAAAAGTTTATATAAAAGTCAAATTTAAATGCAAATACAATCCTCTCAAGATAAATCTCAAAGTATACAAAGAATACAAAATCAATTCCAAAATCAGCAATTTAAAGTTTCGATGTAAAGTGGTTCCTTTGCGTCATCTACAGAAAGAGAAAAATAATCAAGTTAAATCTGTCCCTACTCTATACTAGGTGACATCCCTATTTGCAAGTTTCTTCCCTAAAAAGGTGTCAGCAGTTTGGCTTACAAAGAAGTTCAAACTCTCTTAGCCTCTAAAGGTAATTTAAGTTTAAGAAGCAGTACCCTCTCTGCCTACCCATCCGCTCTCTAAGGGTCCTCGGCCTACTGCTCCCTTGCGCTCTGATCTCTCTCAGCGCATCTGCTCAAGGCATCTACCCTTGCCTTTGCTCTGAGCAATTTGCCTCGCTGTTCCTAATTTTCAATTGCTCATTTCTCTTCTCCCTCTCCTCCCCGGGGTGCTGTCCCTAAAATACACAATCACAGTGTGGGTGGAACGCCCCTTGACGCCCACCACGGACTTTCCCCGATGATGTCAGTTTCTGGCTCTTTCCATTGCTTCATCTCTTCGCGTCGTCCGTTAGGTTGACCCTTCTCCTTAGATGTCATCTTCATCTTCTTGTTGGCGACTTTAATTGACTCTTTCCAGATCAAAAGTCAAATGAACTTAAACAAGACTTTAACTTACAACTATTTCTTGACCTTACTAGATCCTGCGAATGGTCATTCAAAACAAAGCTCAAATTCCAATCGCCTCCTCTCATGTTTAGGCAATAAACTTTGTTCGACATTTGTCACCTTAAATCTAACAAATGCTAGACTCTTCGGCTCGCACCTTCAAATGAAGGCTATTCACGACTCCTGTGAGCCCACTAAATTACATACATTGGACTATGCTCCTGCGAACCCTTGGTCAGTCAGGTTATAATCACAAATGACCTAAACTCTTCCAGCATTCCTACAAACTTCTTCTACACAGTATAACCTTTAACATACATTTATATATGAACGTTTTTAGTATACCTTTCTCATGTGTGAATACATCTTACACAGAATACAATTACGTAGAATATAGTTCACACAGAATATAATCACATACATAGAATATAAACCCTATACACAGAACATAACTTTATATTCTTCTTCATTATTTTATTCTATATATGCCTTTGCACATTTCTCCATGTTACGTTGTCTCGCTGTTTCTACATTTCAAGTTACACACGTACATGAACTCTACTTTACACGTTCTACATTTCGTAAGCATTTCTACACATTTCTACATTCCCATTAAGTATACAGGCCTTCTAAATCTAATACATTCTAAAGTGAATACAGTTACATTTATTTCTTATACCACGTTGTCACTTTCCGTTGACCTTTATGCTATAAACGTCAAGTTTACGTTCGATATACATTTCATTCCTACGTTACACGATATGCTTGTAAATATGGCCCATACATAATTTTTATTCAAATTTGCGCTCTCTCACTAATAACAACACATTTGAAATATAATTCGTAATGGTTTAGAACATAGAAAGAGTATTGGTCAAGATCTCTCCTGACATAGAATGTGCCCCTTTAAAATATAAAAACAGTGGCCCGTAGAGTCCAATAAATGCGAGAGGATTCTAATTAAAATATTTTTTGAAATACCACAATGTAAATTATCCTTGAGACACTCAATGATTAGGGTTAGTATTATAGAGACAGTCGTAGTCCTATTTTTATTTCCACGGACATACACAGCCAAAAGACGCCCGGAACGTCGTTTCCATGTCCGGGGGCAGAGCCAGCACAAGACGCGGGGAAGTCTCCGAATGCGGGTAAGGAAGGTGCGGGTAAGGAAGGTGCGCGAGCGTTTGCTCTTAAACCTTCTAATATCTTTTGTACTAAACTATACCGTTGATACTTTATTGACAGCCTGGGATCAAGATATCCATAACCCCCGAGGACACGCGTCTTAGCAACTACGGAGGTAAAAATTGAGTAACACGGGTAATGAATGGGTAAAATAATAGTGAGAAAAAACGAGCGCCGTAACTAGTTTACTTATGCTCATTCAAGTTGAGACTAGCCGTATTATTACAGACATAATGCGATACCCCTGACACAAGAGAAGAGCGAGTAGTTGGAACTACACTATAGGTTAAGAAACACATCAATCAATGCATAACTCAGACGTTTGTGAATGAGAGTAGTAACAGCGGTAAAAAACGAGTGCCGCAATAAGTCAAATAACGCTTACATAAGTAGAGACTATTCGCATGGCAACAGACATAATAAGATACCCCTGATACAAGACAGGCCCAAGCAGTCTGAACTATAATTTAGGTCAAGAAATACATCACCAAACGCAGAATAAAGACGATTGTGAATAAGAGTAGTTGAACACATAAGTCTTCCTCCCCATTTAGGGATTTTTCCATCTATAGCTGAAACATGATGGTGAATATCCCCTTCGGGGCTGATGACGAGCTGGGCTCGTCATCGCGTAGCCTCCTCACACGCTGATGCCGAGCCCAGCTCGTCACGCAACATGCGATTTTCGAATTCTCAGCGCGCTAGCGGAATTCCGCTAGCGCGCATGAGGTTAAACTGTAACTTCCCTAGTGAGAATGAAAATGATATTAAGTAATATTAATAATGAGATGTTCACCTTAAATTGAGGTTTGAGTGAAAATATGCACATATGGCTGTATGCGTATCCCACATTGGTTGTATGTTTATGTTTCTATAATTACAGGTATACCATAACCTCGAAACGAAACATAGTGGCAACACAAAATCCACTTGAATTACTGCACAAATGGTGTAAGTATTTTTGTTCAGTCCTGACGAATGCTCCATAGACCCGGCTGGGCATGGAGGGGCAGAAACATATTGACCGTTTTTTGAAAGTGGTATAATACGATCCAGTAACACGATCTATGAGTATACCCAAGATTTTTTACTAACAAGCCTCATCTAATCCCTATTAAAATTTATTCTGGGTGCAAGCTTGTTTTTTATTTTTTGTGGGCACTGACTTATCTCTGGACACTACTGCGCTGCCCAGAGGTTGCCTCAGGCTTGAGGCGGGCATACAGCACATTTACTAAACCCTATGACAATGCCATAACGCGAGTGTGGGGCGGAGAAACAAAATACACCACATAGCGACTTTTCCACTGCGTTTAGGTTTAAAGTATTTTATTTAAGCAGGGTGAGGAAGGAAACAACAAAACAAACATAGAACCACAGGTGCCCCTCAGAATCAGTGCGCATGGTACAATAGATACATAAAGGCAGTCCTTTCAGCACGGTGGGCACAGTCGTGCCTGGATCTCACAGCTCGCGCACCTGTGGGTGAAAACAAAAGGGGGAAAAAGGGAAAAGGAAAAAAAGGGGGAACAACCCTGCCCCTCCCCCCACCCAGCCAACTGCCCCCCAACCCCCAAACCCCCTCCCCCACCCCCTGTACTGTGCCGTCAACCACTCGCTCTTCCCCTGTGGCAACCTATTGTCTACCCCCACCACCAGTTGCCAGCTTGGGCCGATTAAACAGGCGGATCTGGCGGCGGTGTCAGCCGCAACAGTCTAAGATACCTAGGGCAAGTGATTTCTTTGAATTCTGAGCATAACAAATTATGGAAGGGTGCCCACAGCTCCTCAAAAGTGTCTACGTCCCCCGCCACCACTAGGGACAGCTTCTCCATGCCAAGGACATGCCACAATCTGTGCAGCCAGCCGACAGCAGTGGGGAGCGTGGTGGAGCGCCAGTGAATGAGTATGTTCTGTACTGCCGACCCCAAAGCTATCGCTGTCTGTCTACCCCTCTTAGATCTGAGAGGGTACATCAATCCATTCGGTAAACCCAGTAGGACATAGGCAGGGAGGCGGGGTAGTTCTATTCCAAAGCATTTGTCAACCTCATTAAGGACCTCCTCCCAGTAAGGAGCCAGAAGGGGACAGTCCCACAATATATGAGTAAGTGTGCCAGTCTGACCACAGTTGCGCCAGCATGTCCCAGGTATTGAGCGGTCCATTTCATGCAATTTCTCAGGAGTGCGATACCAATAGGTTGTGATTTTGGTGAAGGTCTCTGTAAGCCCGGTGTGATAGGCGGAGTGGCGCGCTCGGTAGGAGATGTGGTCCCATTCAGTATGGCTCAGCACTCGACCAAGCTCCCGTTCCCACCGCTCCCTACCCGGGTTGTAGATGTGAAAGGGGGGGGGGGTTGCAGCACCTTATACAAGTCAGAGATGAGCTTGGCGTCCGACGAGCGAGTCACTAGCCAGCGCTCATACGCCGTGATCGTCCGGTCTGCCGTCGCGCGCACTTGAGGCTGTAGCGCCCAGTGACGTGCCTGCATATACCGCATGCGTTCCGTCTCAGGGAGGCCATAATCCCGACGCAGGTCCTGGAAGGGAACGACACCCTCTGGGCCATATAGATGATATAAAGTGAAACATCGGGCCGCCCGCCAGTGATCATAGGCTCCAGGCTCCATACCCGGGCCAAAGTCCGGGTTACCAATCAGTGGTGCGAAGGGAGAGGGAAAGGTAGTGAGTTCGTGCTTGGTAGCCACAGAGTCCCACACACGAAGCGGGACCCGCGTCACAAAGGAGGCATAAAGGTTAGGGGGCTGATGGGCCCTCCTCAGGAAAGGCACCTCTTGTAGCGTTCTGCCTGCTACCGCCTGGTCCTGAAACAGCCAGTGTTTATCCGATTCCCACCGGCTCCACTCCACCAAGTAGCGCAATTGGGCGGCCTGAAAATACTTCTGCAGGTCCGGTATCCCAAGTCCACCAGACTCCAGCGCCAGTGTAGCTATGGTCCGTTTGATCCTAGGCCTACGGCCCTGCCACACAAAATGTGCGATGGCCGACTGAGTCTCCGTGAGCCATCCTTTGGGGGGCTGTAGCAGGAGCGCCCTGAACAGGTACAGGACCTGTGGTAGGAGGGTCATCTTCACTGCGGCCACCCTGCCCAACAGCGACAACGTGCCCCTGTCCCAGCGGGCCAATTCCTCCTTGATCTTTGCACTCAAAGCTGTGTAATTGGCTGTTACCATCGCGGGGAGTGAGGGTGCCAAAAGGATCCCCAAATACGGAATCCGGTCCCCAGACCAGCTCAAGGGGAAAAGCCTCTGCAGGTCAGCTCTGGTGGCGCTAGTCAGCGAGATATCAAGGGCCGCAGACTTCCCAAGGTTCACCTTGAAGCCCGCCACCGCAGCAAAGAGGTCCAGTTCCGCGATACATGCAGGCAGGGACCTCCGCGGGTCGTCGAGTGTCAGTATTACATCGTCCGCATAGAGGCTGAGAGCATGATGGAACTCTCCCATCCGGACTCCTATGATGTCGGGGTTCTGGCGGACCCTTTGAGCGAACGGCTCCATATAGAGAGCGAAGAGCAGAGGGGACAGTGGGCACCCCTGTCTTGTACCACGCTCTATTGGAAAGTGCCGAGAGCTGCCCCCGTTCACCCGGACTACCGCAGATGGGAAACGGTAGCAGTTGAAAACCAGGTGCCGGAACTTCTCGCCGACCCCAAACTTGCCCAGGACCTTCTCCAAATAAGGCCAGTGCACCCTGTCAAACGCTTTTTCCGCGTCAATGGAGAGGAGCATGCGTTCCCCGGGAATCCTCGAGGCCTTCTCAAGGATATGAGTCACTCTCTTCGTGTTGTCCACAGTCTGCCTGCCTGGTACAAAGCCGGCCTGATCCGAGTCGACCATGCCCGGGAGATGAAGCGCCAGACGTGCCGCCAGAATGCTAGTGAAAACCTTCAGGTCTGTGTTCAAAAGTGAGATTGGGCGGTAGGACCCGCAAGCAGTCCGATCCTTGCCCGGTTTCGGGATCACAGAGACCGTAGCCTGAAGAAATTCAGGGGGAATGGCACCCGGCTCCGAGAATGTATTAAAAAGACGCGTCAAAAGAGGCGCGAGCTCCTGGCAGAAGGTCTTGTAGAAGAGAGGGATAAAACCATCTGGTCCCGGGGCCTTACCAGTCTTGAGCCGGGAGATCGCCGTAACCACCTCCTCAATCCGGATCTCCCGCTCCAGATATTGGGCCTGATCCGGCGTCAGCGACGGGAGCGACACCGAGTCTAGATAGTCTGTTTCAGCCAGTGCGGAGGGGGCCTCGCCAGCGTAGAGGTCAGCGTAGTAGTTGCGGAAAACTTCCGCGATCTGCCCGTCCTCCGTGACCGACCCCCCGGTAGGGGTAACTAACTCCTTCACCCGGTGCTGTTGGTGTTGCACCCTGAGCTTGTGCGCCAGGAGCCGGCTGCACCTGTCTCCACCGGTGTAATACTTGTGCTTCAGGCGAAGCACCACGTACTCCGCTCTGTCTGTGTCAAGAGCGGTCAGGAGTTTCCTGGTGGCCTTCAATTGCCTCCAGACTCGGGGGCGCCCGTTCTGTGATGTACCTGTTCCAGCTCCCGCACCTGTCGAGTAAGCTCGTCCCTTTTGAGCTGGCGATCTTTGTTCTCCGCCGAGGAGATAGCGATAAATTCGCCACGGAGCACAGCTTTCAGGGCAGCCCATTGCGTCGCGCGGGTAGTGTCGCCGTTGTCTTTACACGTTGAAAGTCCGCTATGGCCGCACGGATCTGTTGCACCGTCGATCGCCTGTGCTGTAACGTATCCCTAAGACGCCAGACCCCCCTCGGACGAGCCACTGGAGGTAGACGGAAGGTGCCCTCCACCGGTGCATGGTCGGAGAGAGAGAGGACCCCCATGTCGGCATTCAAGGCCAGTTCGAACATCGGGCCCGTCACTAGAAGATGATCCAGCCTCGCGTAGGACTTGTGGGCATGGGAGAAATAGGAGTATGCGCGAGTCGCGGGGTGGAGGCGGCGCCACATGTCGTGCTTATCAAGCTCCACCAGTCGGGTACGAACCGAGCCCGAAAGCTCCCCCAACTGGTGGCGCCGCTGCACAGACCTGTCCAGAGTCGCATCAAAAACCACATTCAAGTCCCCCCCTAGTACAATGTGCCTGTCAGGAGTGGATGCCACGTCTTCCAGCGCCCTGTGCAGAAATTGGTCCTGACGGTCATTGGGGCCGTATATGGAGCCTACAGTAAACACCAAGCCCCCCACCTTGATCCTTTATGCCAGGAGTCTCCCCTTCTGCTCCGCTACCTTCTGCAAAACCTCCCCCTTGAGCCCCCTTGAGAACAGAAGCGCCACACCTGCTGTTTTAGAGGCACTGGAAGAAAAGAGTTGCGTGGGGAACTTAGAGGTGCGCATTCTGGAACAGTCCTTGGCCAGCAGGTGGGTCTCCTGCAGTAGGCAGATGTCGGCCTGGGAGTTCTCTAACAGGGACAGGACAGCCCGCCGTTTAACCGGATTATTCAGCCCCTTCACATTCAGAGTAACAACTTTAAGGGCCATCACGGAGGGGAACACCAGAAACGCACATGAAGGCGGGCAAGGCCCACCGGGCAAAACTCAAAGGCCACAGCAAGAAACATCATCTCACAGCGAAAGCAAACCTCCCAACGGCACAGTACAGTCCCCGAGCCCCAAAACACCCCAACTGTGTGGACCCCCCCCCTCCCCCCAGAACCCCGCACACCCAGCCCCACACTCCCCCCAACCCCCCTCCCCCCAGCGAACCCCCAAACTCGAAACTTCCCCCAGCATCTCCCCTTCCTCCCCCCCGCCCCCCAAGCCATTCAAAAGCGTCATTGTCCCAGTCCGGTCCTCATCGGACAAGGCCATGGAAAGTCGATCAAGTGGACGTCCAGCCACCACCACCACCACCAGCACCCCCGTCCCCCCCTACCCCTAGAACCCCCGCACCTGCAATGATGAAAGGCTAATGTAGACTCCCCCCAGAGTAAGTTCAGGCCGTCATGGCCACATCGCAGGCGGCGGGGATCGCCTCTCTCCGACCTGTTGCCAGCCATCTCGAGTGCTTCGCCTGCGGCGAGGCGCCGGGGTGTCCGTATCCGAAGCCGTAATCCCCAATACTCCGCAGACATCCTGGAGGGACCGAAGCTGATGCAATGTTCCATTCCACCGGAAAATCAATCGGAAGGGGTGCCCCCACGAATACTGCGTGTCGTGCTCCCTAAGGAAGTCCGTGGCAATCTTAAATGTTTTCCTCTTCTGTAACGTGATCGTGGATATGTCCTGATATAGAGCCACCGGGCGATCTCTGAAGCGGAAAGGCTGCTGCCGCCGCGCCTCGCGGAGAATCCGCTCCTTCAAGGGAAAGTCCGGCAAAAAGGCCAATATGTCCGGGGGGGCGCCAAGGCCCTGCGAGGACGGCCAACCCTGTGCGCCCTGTCGATACGTATTTGGAAGTCCTCAGACTCCCCCAGGATTTCGCGGAATAGGGCTCCCAGATAGGCGGCCACGTCCTCACCCTCTTCGGTGGACGGAACACCCCGGACCCTGATGTTGTTCCGCCTGGACCGGTTTTCAAGGTCCTCGGCGTGGGCCTGTAACTCGATCTGTTGTTCCCGCAGCCGTAGGACCTCTTGCTGCAAGTGGGTGATCTCCTCGTCCCTAGAATGACCAGCCGCCTCCACAGTGTTAACTCGCTCCCCCAGGGAGTCCACTTCTCTTCGGACTTCCCGGACCTCTCCGGCCACCTCCTGCTTCAAAGTCTGAAAATCCTCCCTCAAGGAGCTAAACAGGGACTCCAGGAACGACCGGGTCACTGGGGGCTCTCCGCCATCAGCGCCCCTGGAATTGGCCGGGGGGCTCGGGGCAGGTGGGGCCCCGCCGTTGCGCAGGGCACTGCGTCCCAACATGTCCGGCAAAGTCCGATCGCCTCTCCTCTGCCCCCTGGCATTCGACATCTTGGAGAGGTGGGAATCGCCGACGTCCACAGCTCGGTGAGTAGGCGCCACAGGCCGGGGCAGTTGAGCAGCAGAAGCTGGCCGGTCCCTCAGTCGCTAATAAGGGAGCACTGCAGTCCAGAGGCCCCGTTCGAGGCCGGGCGGCTGCTCCGAGTTCTTCAAAATGGCCGCCCGTTACAGGCAGTGGGGCCAACGCCCAGGAATCGAGGCCGACCCCCGTCACGGGTCCACATGCAGGGCGTACAGTCAGAGGGCAGGCTCGCAGGGCGCGAGGCAACCAGGGCCGGCTCGCCGGGGTGTGCAAGCACGCTGGAAGCACGACCTCTCTCCGTTGCGGCCAGGGGGGGACCGGAGCAGCCACGTGGGGTAGGCCTTCTCGAGCCCCGGTCTTGCGTAGTTGCCGTAGGACGGCTACGCCTCCGCGGCCACCGTCTTTTCAGCTCCGCTCCGTCGACGAAGGCCGCTTCGGCACCCACCCAGGCGCCGTGTCACGGGCACGCCGGCAGGCCACTCGCAGTCGCTGGATCACCTCGCCAGAACACAAAGCCTGAAGGTCTTGCGGCTCTCGGGCCTCCCGTAGGTCTCTCAGCGGGCACCGCCTCGGTCGGCGCCCAAGCGGAACCACCGCCGCGGCGGGACAACTGGGGCTCACTGACTGCTCTGCACCACCACGGGGGTCATCAGGTGTGGTAGCCGCCCGATCTGGGGGAGATCAGCGGCTGCGAGCGGTGCAGGGTTTCCAGGGGCTCGGGAGCTCTCGGCAAGTGCGTCCTCTCAGCCCGCCATCTTGGCCACGCCCCCCCTTCCACCGCGTTTATGAGGGTTTTTAAAGCAAACCAAGGTAACGCAGTTACAAGTGTCCATTCTACATTTGATTCAGGGAATACTTATAAGGGGAACTGAATGGACAGATATTCCTCCTCCCTATCTGGTGATTATTAGCATGTCATGTACGTCACAGCCAGACCCATGGCTACAATCATGACCTGCACACACATTTTGTGTGCATGTTGTGTCTCTGATGTTTGTTGTTCCATGTGCCTAATGTGAGACAGGGTCCACCATGTGCCTTGTGCATCCATTTATATCCTGCTGGGACCACAGATCCCACTTACTGTGGGACTCATGATTTGTTGTGTGATGTCCATTCTACAGCATGTCATTCCAGTGCACATGTGGCAATACAAGGACCATGGCTATCTCCCTCACAATGAGTTGTGATGCCTGTGACACATCATTCCTCACTTGTCACTGTGTTGTGTGTTTTTAATGTGACTGCAAGCCATGGGTACTGTGCCACAGCCCAATGATTTGCCATTGCACCAGAAGGAACTCATGCACACATGTGTCAATAATATGTGAGATGATGGCCATGAAGGTGACATGTGTCCATAACCAACCGCACACAACTTTTTCAATTGTGAATAGCTATGATGTATGATGTGATTGTTTTTCTAGATTAGTGCTACATGGGTATCTGAATGTATAATGTTACTTTGCCCATCTCTGTACTGCAGGGCCCCAGCAGTCCATAGACTGTTTCCTGACCTCAGGACCATGGAGGAACGCGACAGCATCCGCCGTTACTGCTTCACCAGGAGCATGATTGATGACTTGGTGGAGCAGTTGTCACCAAATCTCCTACCTGGCTGCACATACCCAACAGCACTGACAGCAAAGGTGAAGGTGATGGCAGCCCTGCACTTCTTTGCCACCGGTACCTTCCAACACACTGTGGCTAGTGTTGGTGGTATGTCACAAACTATGTTCAGCTGTGTGCTACAAGATGTCTTGAAGGGGATGTTGACTCACCTGGACTCCTACATGGAGTTTCCAAAACCGGGTGAACTTGCAGAGGTCAAGGATGCCTTCTATGGGCTGGGTAGGATGCCAAACGTGATTGTCTCAATCGATGGCACACATGTGTCCCTGATACCACCATGGGCACAGGAACAGACATACCGCAACCGCAAACATTACCACTCAATAAATGCTCTGATGGTATGTCTGGCGGACATGGGGATTTCACATGTGTGTGTACGGTTCCCTGGTTTGGCCCATGATGCCTACATCTTGAGGAGGAGTCGCATACCGTTGATGATGTCACAGATGCCAAACCAGCGCGCCTGGCTTGTCGGTGTGTACTGTTTGCCATTGTGTGTGTTTTGCTCTTTTGTCTCCCACACCCTTACAATCCTCAACTAATGTGTGAATCGTTGTATGTAGGTGACTCTGGATACCCCAACATGATGATGATGATGGTGATGTCCGCACACAGCTCATCAACAACTTCTTCAGTTGAAGGTGAGTTCACAGGGTTGTCATGTCAATGTCCTGAGTGAGCCTGTGATGTGTTTGTGCAGCTCAGTAGCTGTTTGAGTGTGTCCGTGTGGTACTTGACTGGAAGTGTGCAGTCAGTTGTCCTGTCAGATGGTCTGTAGTCCACAATGGTGTTGACATGCTAATTTGTCAGTGTGTAGGTTTCTTGTGACATGTTTTTAGCATTATCATCCTGTTTTGGTGTGCTTCTGACTGTGTCTCATTTCTGTCCTTTCCAAGGTACCTTGCTAGTTGCTGGGGGCAAGTCTGACACCGACAACCAGAATACACCTCTAAGGCGCCATTTGACATCACTTGTTTCTGTTTTGTAATGAACCTGCTCTTCACTTAGTTATGTGTGTTGTCTGTCTTCACACATCTGACTGACATTTGGTTACCTCACCTGTGGGCTTGTTGGCAGTGACTGGCAAGGAGTGGTGTCTGTGCATTCCACCATATATCTGGCAACCATCTTTGTAGGCAATGTGTCACATGTCCGTGGTGAGTATGTGTTCTGGTTCCCTATGCTGTGTCTCCCTCATAGGTGTCACATCAACATGAGTCACATAACGGTAAGGACATTGCTGTAGTAGTTGGCATTCACTGTGTACTTCGGCATTTCATCAGCTCCATGACACATACCATTTTGAATCAGAACATAGGCAAGTGTAGGGTAATGGTGAGTTTATTTACATACATGTGTGGAGATAGTGCTGTACATGAGGTTTAGAATCCAAAGTTCATAGATGAGTGAGAAGCATTGGTAGATGAAATTTCCAGAGTGAAGTCCACATTCATCTTCTACATTCGTACAACATGGACCCTCCATGTCATGTTGGGGACTTGTGTCATGTGGAACACGGTGAACGCTTTGCACACAAAGACCAATATCCAAACCAGGTTCCGGGTTCCTGGGGGATGTGCAGGGACAACTGTGGCTCATTTGTCCTTCTTCGAACGACCCCTCCTCTTCTTCGTGGGGGGGATCCTCAGGAGCAGGCACCGACATTGCATCCAACTCTCCACCAGATTCAGCCTCCCTCCCTGTGGCATTTGCAGATGTTGTTGCAGGAGATGTTGTGGGCACACAGGTAGGTGTTGACATATTTGTGCTATTCTGTCGGAGACAAGTCGATATGTCACTGAGCACCCCAGTGACTTTGTCCCACTTGGCCTCCATGCGTGCATGATGGCCAACCTGCTCCTGTTGCATGTCCTTGAGGACGACCACTACCTGTCTGAATCCTCCTGTGCTATCCTGGTACGCATCTATGATGCGTACGAGTTGTGAGTCATCAGGCAGTCCAGGCCCCTCTGCAGACCGTGACCTCTGCCTAACACCACTCCCACCACCCCTAGAAACACGGGCTGTACCTGTGGTGGCAGGCACAGTTGACCCTGCTGCCCCTTGGGTGTTGCTACTGGTTTTATTGTTGGTAGTATCCTGTGTGGCCGGGGCCCCTGTACTGCCTGAACTTGGTCTCCTGGGTCTGTCCGTGTTGGCGGGGGGGTTAGGTCTGTGGCCAGATGGTGTTGGCGTGGCTGCAGGGGGTGCAGGTGTTTCTGATGGCGGGCTGGAGGCTGCCTGATGACTCACACCGGAGGTGCCAGGTTGATATTCGTCATCCGAAGAGGACAGTGCCAGATCCACATTAGAGAGCTCATCTGCCACCAGAGTCTGGGCCAGGGACTCATCCTCACTTGCTGGTGTTTCCCCAGCAAACTGGTGAATAAAGGATTGGGTTTTGTTCCCACTAATCACCTAAATCATTTCCAACTGCGTCAAGATCTAGCCACTTTCTTTAGAAATCTTAGACTCCGGATCTTCTTTCAGGACAAGGAGTACAGTGACCCCGGAAAGGGTGATACATCATTTCGCCCTAAATCCACCTTCATTCCCCAACTTTCGGTGCTACCTTTGGAGGTACGGACTTTTGAGCAAGCAGTGGTATATGACATGGAGAATTTTCCAGAGAACAGGACTCGTGGGTTTTCTAACTTATCCAATGCAGAGAAACAAGCCCTTAAATAACTAGAGGAGAACCCCACGATTATTGTAAAACCTGCTGATAAGGGCGGTGCTATTGTGATTTTGGATAAGAGTATTTACAACCATGAATACATTCGGCTCTTGTCAGATGAGAGAAACTATTAAAGATTAACCAGTAATCCGACGCAGGAAATCACAAGGGAAATCGTCTCCTTAGTCGAGGAGGCCCTCTCTAATGATTGGATTTCTGATCATGAAGCGGATTTCCTAATTAAGAAAAAAACTGAGGACCCCATATTCTTATGTCCTCCCCAAAATTCACAAGCCAACCAGACCTCCCCCCGGAAGACCCATTGTCTCGGGAATGGGTTCCCTGCTGGAACCCCTAACGCAATTCTGCGATTTCTATTTGAAACCACTGGTGCAGCAGTTACCGGCATATTTGCTGGATACCCTTGATATCTTACAGTATCTAAAAGACTTTCCTTTTGATCCAGACTCTGAGTTTCTAATAGGCCTCGACATCGAGGCCTTGTACACCAATATCCTGCAAAGGGAAACACTCAGAGTCTTGGAAGATATTTTGGTTACCTCTGACTGGCCCTATTTAACACCCCGGGCAGTCATTTTTCATCTAGCAGAAATAGCCCTGGCAAGAAATTTCTTTGAATTTAACCCAACACTGTATTTACAAACCCATGGAACATCTATGGGCAGTGTTTTCGTGCCCAGCTTTGCAGGGCTGTATGTGGTAGCCTTTGAGAAATCTGTAATTTATGACAGCTCGTGTCCCTGGTCTTCGAACATCAGGCTATGGCGTCGTTATATGGATGATGTCCTGGTCGTCTGGAAGGGAGATGAGGCCACCATTGAAGATTTCATGGAGTGGCTTAACAGTAGGAACCCTCTTCTCCATTTTACCTCCACTGTCACCAAGACTGAACTACCATTCCTTGATCTTCTGATTGTACCTAGGGGAGGGGTGCTCCATACTAAGGTCTATCATAAACCTACTGATAAGAACTCCTTATTAGCCTTTGATAGTTTTCACCCAAGATCCCTCTGTGAAAACTTACCTGTGTGGCAGTTCTTCCGAATTCGTCAGAATTGCTCTGAACAGACTGACTTTACAGAGGAGGCTGTGGTCTTAACAGATAATCTAACAAATAGGGGGTATCCCAGGAAGGTGATTAAAAGAGCCAGGAAAAGGGCGACTAACACCAACCGGGAAGTACTGTTGACCAAGATTCTGAGACCTGAATCCAACAAACCAGTGTTCGTATCCACCTTTAATACAGCCTCTCTGCAAATCAAACGGTTAATTTTGAAGAACTGGAGAATTCAGAATTCTAGTGGTTTGAAGGTAGAAAAACCCTTGTTCTCCTACAGACGCAGTCAGAACCTGAAGGACCTTCTGGTTCATACTAGACCAAGGAACAAGAGAGTGGACGGGGGCCCGTCATCTAGCACACTACCGCCAGTAAGGGGCCATACATGTTGTGGCACATGCAGTGTATGCCACCTTACTTCAAACACTAAATGCATCAACATTGGCCTTAACTTCCCCTGGGAACAGAGATCGCATACAAACTGCAACACCGAGGGGGTCATCTATTTGATCACGTGTCCCTGTAGAAAACAATATGTGGGGATGACGAACAGGAAAGTTAAAACTCGGATCATGGAGCACCGTAGCACTGTTAGATGTGGCAGATCTAGCACTAAACCTACGGCACATTTTCCTGAGATGGGCCATACCACAGAGGACCTTTTTTTTTTTTTTTTTTTTTTTGGAGTTCAACACTGCTTTATTGTGTAATTGGAGACTTGTCACACAGCTTGTCATGCCCACAACCCGGAGGCCGGCAGCGATTAACAAAAAAAAAAAAAAAAGGAAGATAAAAAAAAACGGAAATGTACACAGCCTTGTTGCCGGCATCCCGGAGGCCCGGCGGCATTACATAAGAGGAACGAAGTGGGGTTGCTTCCCCGATGTGGCATGGTAAAAGAGGATGAACAGCAGCAGAACAGTGTTTTCTATTGGAGAAAAAAGAAAGTTCTTCCCTCTCCGTTTTTTGGAGTGTAATAAACCAACTTAACAACAGTACCCAACAGTACCCAACAGTGCGGTAACTACGAGGCAAGTCATGCATCATGGTCGGTTAAGCAACAGTGTATAGGTGTGGCATGCTGTGTGAGCGGAGGCGTGCTTAAGAGTGTGTGTAGGTCACAATCAGTCCAGCAAGAGGGCCTCTGGTAGCCAGAAGTTAGGTCGGGTGCGGAGCGCTGGAGAGTCAACCATCAGTGGGTGTCTTGACATATAGCCAGTAGGGCATAGGTGAGTCTGTAGGAAAGGAAGGGAGAGTGGTGGTAGGCCAAGGGAGCATAGCCACGGTGCCGGAGGAGTCTGGAGTCAGGGGGGGGGGGGGGGAGGCCGGCAGGTGTGCAGTGGTCAAGTCCTGGGGAGTGCCCTACTTGGACAGTGCAAGGAGGTGGCATGCGCGCAAAAGCAGGGTCCCCAGCCAGGGCCAACTGTGGAACAGCGTACTAACCTATGATGGGTTGATCGCCCACTTGGTTTACATCATCTGACCGTGCGAGTAGGTATCGCATCAGTGGGTCCCAGATGTCGCCGGGGCGACTCGAGGTGGGCAGCAGTTCAGCAAACGTTGTATGCTGATCTTGACAGTATGTTAAATCGCCCAGCCAATCCTTAAATTTGGGCGCCCTGCCCCGTCCCCACCGGCACGCCACACATCTCTTGGCCAGTAGGAGCGCAGTGTCAACAAATTTCCGGCAGGATCTAGGAAAACGTGCGGTATCTCCGAGTATGGCTACCAGCGGGTCGGGAGGCATTGGTTCTTCCACCATCTCCGCAAGAGCATCCTGCACTTGGTGCCAGAAGTCCGCCACCTGAGGGCACGCCCACGCCAAGTGGAGAAAATCAGCACCAGCGACATGGCAGCGTTCACAGCGGTCATCTTCCGCCAGGCCGAAGCGCCGCTTCCTCGCCGGAGTGAAGTATACTCGCTGCAGGTATTTATAATGAATGATCTTTAATCTGCTGCTGGCAGAAATGCGAGAGGTGAGCGCGCATCAGCGATCCCACTGCTCATCTGATATCTTGAGACCGAGTTCGGCAGACCAGCGCAGCCGCGCGTTGGACTCCGGTACCGGGACAGCTCCCCTGAGTTGACGATATAGGCCGGAGACCAGGTGGGCCCCATCCTGTGAGCTTAATAAAAAGTGTAGCGGTGGTAGGGTGTCGGGCTCGCTGGGAAAGTCTGGTAGGATGTCTCTCATCCCCGCTCGTAGCCGCACATAGTAGAAGAGGTCAAGGGGAGTGTGGTCTTGTGCAGCAACGAACAGGTCCGCCGACTTGAAGGTGCCATTGGAAAATAGGTCCCCCCAGCAAGAAATTCGCAGCCGTGCGCAGAGGTTGCGAAAGCCCAGTTCTCCCAAAAGAGTAAGATCAGGGTGATGCGCGAGCGGTAGCTTGGGCGAGTAGAGAAATTCACAATCCAAGGTCTTGGTGATGCGGCGCCATGCATCAAGTGTGCAGGAGACCGACGTATTTGGTGTAGTGATGGCAGATTCAGGACAGTGAAGCAGACCATTGAGCGGAAGGGGATGTACGATCCAATCCTCCACTGCTACATGCGGCATAAAGGGAGTAGGGGCCATCCAGTGGTAAGCGAAATGTGCCTGCGCACACTGTTAGTAGGCCTCGAAATCAGGGATATCGAAACCTCCCTTCTCGTAGGGGAGGGTAATGGTAGACCACTTGAGTCGGGGATTCTTGCCTCCCCAAAAGAGCCGTCTCAGCTCCGACCGCAGGGTTCGGAAGTAATGAGCGCCGGGGAAGTACGGTATGTTGACAAAAAGATAAAGGAATCGGGGGAGTATCACCATTTTTATGAGTGACGCTCTGCCGGCCATAGAAAGTGGCAGGGCGATCCAGCGGTCCACTGAAGCAATCAGTTTGGTGATCGCTACACCGTAGTTGGATCGCAGCGTCTCGTCTCTGTCTCTTGAAAGGCAGATCCCAAGATAGCGGAGGTCCGACCAACACCACTCTAGTGGATAATCAAGGGGGAAGTCAATCACCGCATCGGTCAGGGGGAAAAGTTGCGACTTGGACCAGTTGATGTGAACTCCGGACATCCCTCCATACAGAACGAACTCCCTAAGCAACGGATTGAGATGTGTTTCGGGATACTTGACATATAGCGTGATGTCATCCGCGTAGAGTGACACATCAATCTGGCGCTGCAGGCATTGCACTGCGCCGCCACGGTGCAGCTGTCGCAGCCTACAGGCGAGAGGTTCGACATACCACAGAGGACCTTAGATGGACCGTGATCGAGAAACCACATGTTGCTTCTGCAAATGTCACCCTGGGAGTGGATAGAAACAGATCCCTTTTCCTACGTGAGAGGAAGTGTGTATATCGCTTAAACAGCAATTGTGTGGGACTCAATGACGAGATCCCTTGGCACTCTATTAACAGATGAGGCTCCTGTTTAACTGATCCCTTGGGGTTGGCTGTCTATTACATGGTTGGTCATGTTGACTTCTGTTGGAGGAGATGGAGGTGTGTGGGTACATGCCTCTTTAAGGTCTATTACAGTTGTGGGCCCATCTAGTACATGATTTCACGATCTCCTGGGAGTATGGGCTCATACAACTCTCAGACCCTATCTCCATTGTTGGTTCTATCTAGAATACACAGAGGCTGTATCTAGTGTATTTGGCTCATTGAATGGTGGTGCTTTCTATTAACCATTTACCCCAACCCAGGTTGAACATATATAACAGAATTTGTTATTTGAGTGAGGCTTTCCTGACTCCTCATAATCACGTTCTCCTTTTCCTTTACTGAATCGATATGCACTTACTAGTATTCCGCATTGAGTGGCGTTTAGCCTGTTGGTATGTGCCGGCAGCGCTACGTGCTTCATAGTTCTTGTGGTTGATAGATCAGGTTTTGAGGGGGTTCCTGAGGCTTTTTCTCTAATATACAAGCCGGGGACCAGCCTCCCTATGACATCACACGTCACATGCAATCATGTGGGAGGCACGCTGGCAGGTGATTTGCCAAGGGACTGGGAAGTGTAGTATTTTGGGACAACGTCTGCAGGACCTGCTTGCACTTAACAGGCAGGTCTGCGGCTGACCGATTGGGTCTGAATCTTCCCAGGGACAGTAAGTTTGAACTAGATTTTTGATCCACCAAGTTAGTACTTGACCCTTGATTCTCAGTCCATGTAATGTACGGGCTGACTATCGACTATAGTTACAGCGGGGCCCGGTGCTTCTGGACTGAGTTTGGGGATGGTTCGGCATGTTTGCTGAGCGTTTCTTCTCTTTTAAACCCACAGGTTGTGTCCTAGGAAATTCATCCAGCCCGTTGCCTTTTTTAGCCCGGGGTTTCAATAAAATCGGTGAGTGGGGCGATCAGGGGCTGGCTTTGTCTTTGACTTTCTCTATACTATCAGGAAATGGATAGTTCTTTTTGCCGAGTCTCCAGGGGGGGTTTGTTTTTAATCTCTTGGGAGCCATGATCAACACTCTGAACACTGGGTACACCGATTCAGGTCCCAGTGTGATTACGTGACCGATTTTGGCCGCGTTTGGGGGCAATGTATCAAATGACCATGCGACCAAGTTTGGCCGCGATTTGGAGACAATGTACGATATGGTTTAAAAGAACGCCATTTGAGAATGGTATGAGTGTATATTACTTCATCCACAGGGACCTCTGCAATAATGTTGATTGTATGTTTCTTACGTTCACAGTATATGTTTCCAGTGATGTGAAAGGGAATCCCTCCACTAAGTAGTATATACTGCCATTCTCCGTGGATTTCAACCTAATTAAGGTAACAGAGTGCACTGGGACGGATATGGAGTCCAGATGAAGACCGGCGTGACCCTTGAGTTTGGGCACTTAATACATCGGTCGAAACATGTTGACTTTAGCAGTTTGTCTGGGGGGATGATGTGAGTCCTTGATTCTCATAGATATACCCACCCCTTCACTTTTTAATCCTGTCCATGAGACTCTGAAATAAAGGTATAGACGTAGGGTACTCATGAGGCAGTTTTAACTTCACAATTTCACTGCACTTGTCCTTATCACGTTTTCCAAGTCTGGGTTGGTAACATTGTGTACCCACCTTCTGTTTTTGTATTCGTCTGTCTGTACTGTACTCACCAGGCTCAGGTATGTCTGGTAGGCCATGGATGCCCTCTGGTGGTAGTATGTCCCTCACCTTCTCCTCCCAGGACCTGAAGTAGACTGGTTTGGCAGGAGGGCCACTGTCAGTGACCTGGCTCAGGGCGTGTTCCTTCTGGAGGAGCTTCTTGACCCTCCTGCGTACGTCATACCACCTGTTCTGGATGTCGGTCTTTGTGCGATACGCTGGTGCTTGTGCGTTCACCCTTGTCCACTATTCTGTCCCACATCTTGGTTTTCTGCGACATGGGGGTCCTTTGTACCAATGCCCCAAACAAATGTGGCTCCACTCTGAGGATCTCATCGACCAATATTTCTAGCTCAGTGTCTGTGAACTGTGGATTCTTCTTAGGGGGCATGGTGATGGGTGGTGGTGAGGAGTGATGTGGGTGGGTGCAAGTGAGGGTGGGTGAGTGTTTGTCTGTATTGGATGTGTGTATGTGTGTGAGTTTTTGGAGTGGTGATGATGGTGTGTGGGTTGTGTGAAGGATGAGTTGTGTGTGTGTCAGTGGTTGGTGTCTCAAGTTGTGTGCTGGCTGCTCTGTTGTATTTGCAAGGGATCATGGTAGTGTTTTTTTGCCTTTTTATAGGTGGGGTTGTGGGTGTGTCTTTGTTTTTTTGTTGTTTTTTGGGGTATTTATTGACTTTATGAAATGAAATGAAATGAAATGAAATGAAATTAAATGAAATGAAATGAAAAATTACATTTATATAGCGCATAACCACCCGGAGGCCTCGCAGCGCTTTAGACTGAATACTGTGTCGAGCTACCGGGTAAGTTTAGTACGCTTTTGAATACAGGTGAGTTTTTAGGTTTCTCCTAAATGACATTAGATTGTTATTTTGTCTGAGAGTTAAAGGCAGGGAATTCCATAACTTTGCCGCTGCGTGAGTGAAAGAGCGGCCACCCCAGCGGGCTTGCTTGATTTTAGACATGGTTGCCAAATGCAGTGAAGCCGAGCGAAGGGCTCTGGATGGAAAATACGGTAACACCAGGGGGTACAGGATTGCCGGGCCATTTCGATGGAAGGATTTGTGCAAGATGCACATGGCCTTAAACTGTGTTCTGGCAGCCACTGGGAGCCAATGGAGTTCTTTTAAGGCATTCCTTGCTGATTGACAGCGGGGGATGTTGAACAACAGTCGGGCGGCACAGTTTTGGGTAACTTGGAGTCTTTTTGTCACTGCTGCCGGGGCTCCTAGATATAGAACATTTCCATAGTCCAGGCGAGAGAGTATCAGGGCCTGTACCATGACCCTTCTCGCCTGGAATGGAAGTAGAGGGAGCACTTTGCGGAGCATTTTCATTAGCCCCACACATGTGGAGGCAGTTTTGGTAGCTTGGACTGAGAAATCCAGCGTACTATCAAGCCAGATTTCTAGGCTCTTTATCTGGTCTTTCGGAGGAGGGGGGACACCGAGACATGAAGGCCAGCCAGACGCCAGGGAGGTCGGGGAAGGGTTACCTAGTAGCATGATCTCCGTCTTCTCCCAGTTGAGTTTGAGGTAGGAGAGTTGCATCCACCCAGCAACAGCCTCCAGACAAGGGCCCAGGGTGTTAGACGAACCCTCCTTGTGGTTCAAAGAGACCACAAGTTGGGTATCGTCTGCGTAGGTGACGATCCGCACACCAAAAGGGAGGACTATCTTCTCTAGAGGCTGCATATAGACATTAAAAAGTGTGGGGCTCAGGGAGGAGCCCTGCGGAACCCCACAGCTAAGCGGATGCTTAGATGATGCCACCTCGCCCTCAAACACCTGAAAAAAACGTTCCTCCAAGAAGGAGGTCAGCCAACTCAGGGCCGCGCCCGACACCCCCATGCCCTTTAAACGATGTAATAATGTGGCATGGTTAACAGTGTCGAACGCGGCACTAAGATCAAGAAGTATAATGGCTGTTTTTCCTCCCTGGTCCATTATAGCTCTGGCTGCCTCTGTCACTGACAGAAGGGCAGTTTCGGTACCATGCTGGGGACGAAATCCCGTCTGGGAGACCTGTAGAAGGTTATTGGACTCTAAATAGTCCCCTAGGATTTTATTGATATGTCTCTCCAGCAATTTACTCATCCACGGGAGAAGCGAGATAGGGCGGAAGTTGGACAGATTGTTCTGATCCAGGTTCGGCTTTTTCAGCAGGGCCCTTACCATCGCGCACTTCCATGTGGATGGGACAGAGCTGGAGGAAATAGAGGTATTAAGAGCCTCTAGAATAAATGGGCGAATAGTGTCAATCACTTTCATCAATGTCTGTGGAGGGGCTGGATCGTTTGGAGATCCTGAGGTGACTTTATGGACCAATATATCTAAAGTGCTAGGATCTAAGAGTGGAAAAGTGACCAGTGAGCAGGATGCAGGTAGGTCAGTGTCCAAAGTAAAGGAGGAAGCCGTATCTTCATTATCTGTCGAGAATTGGGAATAAATGGCCTGAATCTTCTGAAAGAAGAAGGTGGCCAAATTCTCACAGCGGACCTGTGCACCCTCTGATGGCAGAATCTCAGAAGGAGGGGAAATTAAGGATTTTGCAATTTTGAAAATTTCTCTAGGGGAGTTAGCTGCCATATTAATTTTGGTTTCATAGAACTTGGCTTGAGCAAGTTTTATTTCATTCTTGTAGTGCCTCATTGCCACTCTATAATCTGATTTTTTCAGTTGGGAGGGATCTTTCCTCCAAGCTCTCTCCGCTTTATGGCAGACTTGTTTCAACGTCCTAAGGTCCTGAGAGTACCAAGGTGCAACTTTGGATCTTTTTATTATTTGCAGAGAGCCTTTTGGAAGCACTTGATCTAAAGTATTGGAAATCCAGCTATCAAATCTGAAAGCTGCTGTGTCGGGATTCATAGTTTTTTGGGGAGGCTGTTCAGAGAGCGCCTGTTCCCATTTAGGAAGCGGAAGTGAACTCCATTTCCTACCCCAGTGCCTGTCATGGGTTTGTGAGATAGAGGGGATATTAGTGGACCAAATAAAAGGAATTAAAAAATGGTCGGTCCAGGGCAGTGGTAACGGTACTTCCACCGATAAATTGTCTAAATTGCTGTAGACATGATCCAAAAGATGTCCCTTATTGTGTGTCGGCTGGAAGCCCTTTTGGGGCAAGTTGATGGCCTGAAGATTTGTGCGAAGACTGTTAGCGGCAGCATCAAGGGGATCGTCTAGATGCAGATTTAGGTCACCTAGCAGAGTGAAATTAGCTGAGGTGAGCACTGAGTTGGCCGCTAGGTCTGTAATATCAGCAATGAAATCTCCGAGGGAGCCCGGTGGTCGGTAGACCAAAATGCCAGAAAAAGTATTCGTGGGGGAGAAATCAAGAGAAAAGTGTAGACTTTCACATACTGAGGTGGACAAGGAGGTGACACGACATCTAAAAATATCTTTATAAATAATGGCCAGTCCGCCACCTCTGCCTGACAGGCGGTCTAGGCGCTTGATGGTGTAGCCTTTGGGAATGGCCCATACTACTGACGGATCATTTTGAAGCTGAAGCCAAGTCTCGGTTAGAAAAAGAGCTTCCGGGTTAAGCTCCTCAATCAATAATGCCAGTTCAGTATGGTGCTTTGGGAGGGACCGACAATTCAGAAGAAACATTTTTATTGTATGTATAGACGGATGGATGCCTAACGGATAAGAGGGAGGACACCAGTCGCAAGTTTTGCAGCCAGTAATAGTGGTATGAGGACGGAGTGAATTAAAACAAAGGGGTTTAACGATGGGTCGTAAAGCATGCAGCGCACGAGCACTATATATAATGCGCCGCCCTACCATCTTGCCCAGTCTCGAAGCCCGAAGCGTCTGAACGTGGACTGACGCAGACTGGCTTCTCTTTGGCGCCTCTTCGGCGCGTCTATGGCGCTTCCGCTGCGCGTCACCGCTGCGCGAAGGATTTGTGGCTAATATAGATTAGGAGGTGGGTGGAGACTGGACCGTCACCCTCGGTAAGATGGCTACCCACCAAGGACCAATCCGCAAGTACAGGCGCTGTTCCTCCCTCCACGCAAACAGCATGAAATTGCTGCGGTGGACCGGGGAGTAGCGCTTCAAATCACTTCAATCAGGGTAAGAACAATTCGAATAACAACAGTTTTAAAAGTATTAAAATTTCAGCAGGTAAAAACCCCTTGCAGCAAATGCGTGTGCGATACACCAGTTAGCGCGGCGATTTTACTAATCAATCTCTCGAGCGTATAGGTGTGCAACCCTTTTATAATCAGGGAGGTGGGGGGAGACTAGACCGTCACCCTCGGTAAGATGGCTACCCACCAAGGACCAATCCGCAAATACAGGCGCTGTTCCTCCCTCCACGCAAACAGCATGAAATTGCTGCGGTGGACCGGGGAGTAGCGCTTCAAATCACTTCAATCAGGGTAAGAACAATTCGAATAACAACAGTTTTAAAAGTATTAAAATTTCAGCAGGTAAAAACCCCTTGCAGCAAATGCGTGTGCGATACACCAGTTAGCGCGGCGATTTTACTAATCAATCTCTCGAGCGTATAGGTGTGCAACCCTTTTATAATCAGGGAGGTGGGGGGAGACTAGACCGTCACCCTCGGTAAGATGGCTACCCACCAAGGACCAATCCGCAAATACAGACGCTGTTCCTCCCTCCACGCAAACAGCATGAAATTGCTGCGGTGGACCGGGGAGTAGCGCTTCAAATCACTTCAATCAGGGTAAGAACAATTCGAATAACAACAGTTTTAAAAGTATTAAAATTTCAGCAGGTAAAAACCCCTTGCAGCAAATGCGTGTGCGATACACCAGTTAGCGCGGCGATTTTACTAATCAATCTCTCGAGCGTATAGGTGTGCAACCCTTTTATAATCAGGGAGGTGGGGGGAGACTAGACCGTCACCCTCGGTAAGATGGCTACCCACCAAGGACCAATCCGCAAATACAGGCGCTGTTCCTCCCTCCACGCAAACAGCATGAAATTGCTGCGGTGGACCGGGGAGTAGCGCTTCAAATCACTTCAATCAGGGTAAGAACAATTCGAATAACAACAGTTTTAAAAGTATTAAAATTTCAGCAGGTAAAAACCCCTTGCAGCAAATGCGTGTGCGATACACCAGTTAGCGCGGCGATTTTACTAATCAATCTCGCTTGACTGGTCCTTTTTGTGTGTTTTTAAATGATTTTTTTGGTGGTCTTGTAAGAGACGTTCTTCTGACCAAGTCGGACGCTCATGTTGGCTTGTGCGGGCTGCTCCGTGTCTTTCACGCTGGTATTGCTCTGTGTTGCATGCAAATCGATCGCAGTGGTCTCCCTCGCTTCAGGTACGTTTTCGGTCTGTCTCGGTCATGCGGCTTGGGCTCCGTGGGATTCACTCGGATTTCATGCGTTTGGCATCATACTGTGCGGCTCGGACGTCGTGGGTACGGATCGATCGGTGCATTCCAGGTTCGGTTCGGTCGGTGCGGCTTGTGTCCTTTTTCCGGCCGTGTGGCTGATATTTGTACGGTTCGGTCGTACGGCTTGTTTTCCGTACGGCTCGGTTGTATGTAACGGCTTTCACATCGTACTTCGTGGGTCGTACGGTGCCTGTAGATGTCGGTCGGACTCCGTTCCTGCTACGAGCCAGTCGGGCTGATTTCCGACCCGAAACGGAATCGGCCCCTGAGTGTCACAAAAGAGATTCCACACAGGATGTATGTAAAAACTTTTATATTCAACAAACATATTCAATCATTATAACATGATGATCATCATATACGTTTGGGCATAAAACACATTCGGAAATATTACTAGCAGTACTAGGGGTGCACAGTCTAAATATCGAATTCTAAATATCGACCTACACTAATATCAAGTTGGTAATATCGAAGGGACAAAATATCGGTATTAAGAATATCGATGTTAATAATATCAATTGACGGACAGAATATCGACCCTAAGGTAAGTAATATCGATTTTTTTTATATCGATGTAAGTAATATCGAAGTTAGTAATATCGATATCAAATATATCGATGTTACTAATCTCAATATTTATATTTTTGTTATGTATTTTATTATGTATTTAATATGTATGTGTTACATATTTTTTGTTAAGGGTTCTACTGGTTTTATGTATTTATTTATTTATTGCATTTATAGAGCGCACTGTCACCTGTCAGGCATCCTGGCACTAAAAAGTGAATGAGCTGGCCTACTATTTTTATATGTTAATAATGTTTTTTAAGTCAATTTTGTGTTTTAGTACCGGAGCGGATTGTGGGTTTATAGGGGAATAGGGTGGGAAGTAATTTAATTATACTAAATTAATTATTAATGTTTAGGAATTATAAATTAATTTTAATTAATTTTTGCGTTTAAGTTCTGTAGCAGGTTGTGGGTTTATAGGGGAATTGTGTTGGAAGTAATTGAAATCTAATTAAGTAATACATTTATTGTTGGGTATTGATAATTAATTATTAACTGGTCAATATTTTACATTATAATATTTTGGTTATGAAAATTAATTTATTGTTGAGTAATCATTAATTGGTAATTACATAATATTAAATATTATTTAATTATATTTTTAATTATTATATTCAAATGTAATTATTAATTGGTAATTAATGTTTAATAATAATAATTTTTTGGTATACAACATTATTTAATTAATCAATATTTTTTAATTGTTAATTACTTTTGGATAATTGTTATGTTTTTTATTATGGAAAATATGTTATTGTTTAGTCAAGGTTTATTCACATGTCAAGACCTCTTCACATTCACTGCTAGTGTTAAGGTGGACACTGAATTGTTATTGTACCTACGTAAATAAACATGGCGCTGACACAGACATAGGTATGTGATGGATGTTTATTGAAACAGAGGATTTGTGTTAGTGAAGTGACTATGTACACAATTGTGAGGAGTGTATACATTCTTTGTCTGTCATGGTAGATGAAATAAATGTAGTAGTCAACACAAAGCAGGAGTCACACAGTCCAACAGACTCAAGCCATCAACTTGCCAACGTGGGCCAACAGAGTCTACAGAGTTCATGCAAGGGGGAAAAACAAGGTACCATCATGGCTGACTCCGTGTGTGGCGTTGTTATGGTGGCCTGCCACCAGATCCTCCCCTGAGTATTCTCGGATGGCCCCTAGTGCGTTTGGTAGGGGCTGCACTTGCTCTAGCATCAGTGGTGTCTGAGGACTCCCTCTCCTCCAGCACAGCCCTCTCTGTGTCTATAGCTGATTCGTTGTGCTGCCTGGCAGGCATGCCACTAGAGGGGGGTTGATCTGTACTTGGGCCTGGGAACCTGTCCTTCAGCATACCCACTAGCTGGCCAACAATGTCGACCTGTTGTCCCATAAGTGTGTCCATGGACTGCTGCAGCATGCGGCTCTCATGCATGTCCTCGGCAAGCTGGCACATTACTCCATGATTCTCCTGGTAGGAACCAAGGACTCTTGCAATGGTGGCCAGGGATTCAGGGTCATTGTCCTCCTGTGTCTCTGCCCCAAGTCTCCTCTCACCTGTCCTCCTGCCATTTCCCTGAGGCATTGTCCCACGACGCACTGGCACACTCTCCCTGCCATGGCGTGAATATGTGGTGGTGTTGGTAATCACCGTGGCAGGGCAATTGTTACAGGCAGCAGTGGTGTTGGGGTTGTTGGAGGCCACACAGGTCGTGGTGGCAGGGGTCAGCACAATTGTTGCTGTGGTGGAGAGGATGCTGGTGGATGGCACACAGGTCGTAGTGTCAGGGTCCAGCCCAGTTGTTGTTGCAGTGGTGGAGAGGATGTTGGTGGATGCCACACAGGTTGTGGTGGCAGGGGCCAGCCCAGTTGCTGCTGTGGTGGTGGTGGTGACAGTGATGGCTCGAGCCATGTCATTCCCTGGCACACGAGAGGGGCCAGCTTCAGAATCCAGGTTGGAGAATGTGAGTGAATCTGCATCAGTGTGCTCACGTTCTGGTGGTGAGGACTGTCTCTGCATGTTGTCGTTCTCCTGTTGGACAGAGGTCATATGGTAATTGAGTTGCACGCGACAAGCTTGATGTTACACTGATATTTGTGACATTTGATGCAACAGATGATTGACAATAAAATGGCTTTACATGTCTGCAAAAAGACAGTGCACCATGACATGATGTTGAGGTACATATCTTACAAGTTCATGGTGTCTGTAGTGAATTGGAACTTGGTGCAGTGTACACACGGTGTGACAACACAGACATGTCGTCATCTACATGATTTGCATTGCTCTTGTGTGCATGTGGCAACATGCATTTGGGAAAGCTCAGCATGCTGCACATGGTTACTACCTACCTGTAAGTTTTATGATAGCAATGATAGAGCTTCCACATGCTTGGAGGCGTGGGGAGTGCTACATCCTACTCAGCTGTGGGACAAGGGGGGCCTGGTGGGATTTGTAGTGCAGGCCTCCCACCACAAGACAGCCCCCCCAGGCAAGATGGCTACCTACCTGTTAGTTTGTTTGGTATGCTGCAATGGCTTTCAGGTGCTTCTGGGTGGGGTGGGGAAGGGATCCATCTTGAGGATGCTGTGGGACAGAGTGCATGGTGGGAGTAGTGGTACAGGCCTCCCACCCACAAACAGCCAGCCCAGGGAAGATGGCTACCAACCTGTTAGTTTGCTTGGTGTGCTGCAATGGCTTCCAGGTTCTTCTGGGTGGGGTGGGGAAGGGATCCATCTTGATGATGATGTGGGACAGGGTGCATGGTGGAAGTAGAGGTACAGGCCTACCACCCACAAACAGCCAGCCCAGGAAAGATGGCTACCTACCTGTTAGTTCGTTTGATGTGCTGCAATGGCTTCCAGGTGCTTCTGGGTGGGGTGGGGGGGGGGTCTATCTTGATGATGCTGTGGGACTGGGTGGATGCAAACAGCCCTGGGCAGTGTTTCAGCTTTTCCGCACGTGCACGGTGGTGTTTTATGGATTCCGACCGCAGCGGGTGTTTTTTCCCCGCGGTGCTGACACATGCTTCTGGGGGAGTGATGGCACCGGCGGTGCCGCCGCAAGCCATACGGGCGGTCTTTTGCCATTGCCATGGCAGTACGGATGATGTTCTGCCCCCCCATCGTAATCGGGCCCCCAGTCTTTTGCCCCTAGAGTGTTACACAACATGAAAATTCATGTAAACTGCCTTTAGTCCACAAGAACTTCAGCCATAAACTTTTGTCCTAGAAGGTGCTGCATCCCCCACTGAAGAGCATGTGTTCCAGCTGGAGAGTGCTTACAATGGCCTTAGAAATCCTGGTAAGTAATTCTTTTGGAGTCCCATACAACTTAGGGTGGGCACTCCTAAAATATTTTTTGAAGGGAGGCTGTTCTGCTCCTGCAACTCCCCTGCACTTTTTAATCCTGTTGGTGGTGACCACACCATCCTGGGGCAACCACAAAGGGATAATCAAGCAAAATCAGGGGCAAAACAATGCAAAATAGGTAAGCCCTATAGGGCATTATGGGGCGCTCATTAGCAAGCTTGTGCATATCAAATTAATGGCTCTCCCGCTACCTCCGAGAGATCCCCCTGCCTTTGATCTTTGCCATGCAGCATCTCGCTGTGAGGCACTGCTCGTTGTTTATGGGTGCCGGGTCCCACCCGGGCACCCAGCACTGCATTTCCATTTAGGGACAGCCCAGGGAGCCCACCTTTGGGACAGTCCCACCAGCTGAATGGGGAGCGGGCCAGCTCTGCCACATCTGGGGGGAGCAGAGAGGCACTCCCCCAACAACCTCCTCTCTTCAGGAACCAGGGATGGGGTCCTGGGCCCCTACTCACACTCCTAAAGTGCAGTAAAGACTGACGTTGCTTCCGCTCACTGCTGGCATTGGGTATTCAGGGATGGGGTCCCAACCCCGTTTTCATGAACACGTGATGGGGTCCCCAGGCCCATTTGGACACTGAGGAGGGGGCTCCATGCACGCCTGCTCTCATTAGAAAGGCCGAGGAATCCTTCAATGACCACTGGGTCCTGGCCCACCCCAGTGGATGAAATCAGCCAGACAGTGCAGGTTCATGCGCTCCGGGATCACGCTAGGGTTAAAGGGCAGATTACTTTCCAGGTTGATATCTCAGGCCCCGGTGGGCCATTTTGCGTGGTTTTGTTTGTGATTTGCTCCTGGTGGTGAGCCCCAGCCACCGGGAGCACTTTCTTCAGGCCTCCTGGTCTCAAAGGTGACACACTTTGAAGGGAGCCGGTTTCACTAGCTTCCTGCACCAGCCTTTCTCCTTGTTTTTCCTCTGGGCCTCTCTCCTCCATGGTGCAGAGCCCAGTCTTCCCCCAACTATTCCTCTGGGGTTGAAAGGGAAGCCAGCTTAACTGGTCTAGGGGAGAGCCCCACTGGCCCTGGGGTCAATTAAAGTCAGAGTCCTTAATTCCGATGACCATCAGGGAATTCTTCCTTACAACTATCCATGGTGGCTGCCTCCAGTCCTAATGTACGGCAAAAAAGCATAACCAGGAGAGACATCTACCCCTGCGTAAGAGCTTTTAAGTGAAGGGTGGGAGGGTCTAGCAGTGCAGCACCTTGTGGCACCCTAGGATAGGCCAATCACCTCACCGCTCCTGTGGAGCGAAATGTAATTAACTTAGCACAGCAGGGTGACAGAAGGCCTGGGCTCTGATCCTTAGCTGAGCCAGATAAATATGACATTCCTAGATGACCCATAAGCTGTACAGATATGTATGTGGACTTTGCAGAATTGATTTTCTCATACATGTTATGGGCTAAATCATTATGACTCTGGTGTCTGTAGACCAAGGAGACTTTCTTTATGAGTGTACTCTAACATTATGAGGCCTAACCCAGGGCACCAGGCTACTTGTGCGCTGGTACTGGGCTGCACACAACAGGAGTCTCCCACAAGCAGCCCACACACATGTGCAACTGTATTCACGTGTAACCAACCAAGTGCCGCTTACCCTTGCTGCGGCCTTATCTTAAAAGGCAGACACTGGCGGTAAGCACTCACTGCCCATATTTCATGAGTTTGCAGTGGATAAGTCACTAGTTATGGGGCTTAAAACCAGGTGATCAAATGGTTAAAAATTCAGGCGGGCTGAACCATCCTCTCACACCACAGATTGCAGTTTTCATGGCCTCCTACTCCACCAGAAGCATAGTGGTAGCGTTATTACTGTTAGCTATGCAATTGGTCAGGGTCTCACGGACCGTTTCATGAAACACTGGTTCTTCAAGTGCAGTGGAATGCATGTGTGGAGAAGTAGTGGATTGTGATCAGACAAGGACTTGCCCAGGTACTCTGCCCCTGTGACTTTAAGCTGTATGGTAGGGATTCAAAGGATGTGTTCAAGCCGGTCATGCGGGTCATGGGGGGGTGGGAGGGGGGCAAGAAAAGGGAACAGTCTCTGATGGCTGGGTTCAGTATCCACCAACTATCCACCAGTGACCAATGTGAGATCCATTGTGTGAAGAATGTCGCTGTGTATGATATAGAGGAGGTAGGGAGGGGAGATGGGACCTATGAAGTCCGGGGCCCACTATTCAGTTAAAGTTTCCCCCAATCATCCTTGGCAGTTGGGATCAGTTTGTGACAACATGTGTGCCAGAAACTGTGTTTGTGTAATGTTAGGTACATATACACTGCCCAACAATACCTCTCACCCCTCTAGCTTTCCGACCACAAACACATATCATCCCTACGGGTCTACTGCTGTCTGTGTGCTGTGGAAAGGTACTAAGGGACATAACCAAATTAGCACCCCCTTGGCAATGCTGAAATAAGTTCTACCGATACATTTACACCTCCAGAGCTTCCGTAGCTTAAGATCTTCCCAGCGAGAGACATGTTTCCTGCAAGAAAAATCTGTGGGCCCCTCTTCGCCTAATATATTAGTGGACAGCGTGACATCTCCCGGTAGTGCCCATGCCCTGAACATGCCAGGCCAGAAACAAAATGTTACTCATTGTGAGTCCTCAGGGGGCAGAGGAGCTCAGGCTGAGAGTGCAGGTCCCTGGCTACCCGTTTCTGCAGACCCCTATTGTGCTACTGTACATCTCCCTGAGGTATCTTCCCTCAATGCCATCGGCGTCATAGTTGGGGGGGGGGGTACAAGAAGCATCTCTGCAGGGTGGCGTCAATCTCCCTTGGCAAGGCATACCGTCACTGCTCAACCCATTCCCATGCATCGCTGGACTCCATAAAAAGCAGGATTTTCTATTCACTAGTACTTTCAGTTTCGCTGGAAACAGGAGTAAATATTTATGACCAGCCACACTCAGTTTGTGTTTTACATAGAGGAATGACATTCTCTTGCCCTGAACCACAAGGGTGTAATCTGAAAGCAAGAGGTTGTTAGTATTTTAATTTCCCCCCACAGAGACACCAGCAAGAGGGCCAGCTGGTTCACCCCAGAACTCCTAGACTCCAAAGGAATCCTGCCAGAAACTAGAAAAGAAATGGCACAGTGAACAAACTCCGAACAGCCATGCAGCACACAAGGACGCCATCCGCAACCACCACCACCTCATCAGGGCGGCCAAGAGGACCTCCTTCAAAGACCGCCTCAACAACAACGCACACAATAGCAAGGAGGTCTTCAACATCTGAAGCAACTCTCCAACCCCAGCTCCAACACCAACGACATCCCGCCGTCGCAAGCCCTGTGCGACTCCCTCGCCACCTTCTTCCACCGCAAGATAGCAGACATCCAATGCAGCTTTAAAACCCAGACAGCCCCAACAGACAGCAACACAACAGACCCTCAAAACACCATCGACCACGACCCCATGCTAACCTGGGCCAGCGTGAGCATCAATGACACCATCAACACCATGCGCACAATCCACTCCGGCTCTCCGTCAGATCCATTCCTGCACCACGTCTTCAACAGAGCAAGCAGCTCCATCGCACCCCACCTGCACAATGTCATCAATCTCTCCCTCAAGACTGCAACCTTCCCAGAGATCTGGAAACACTCCGAGATCAATGCCCTACTCAAAAAACCTAAGGCAGACCCAAGAGACCTCAAGACTCAAGAACTTCCGGCAGATCTCTCTGCTCCCCTTCCCGGCCAAGGTCATCGAGAAAACTGTCAACAGACAGCTAACCCGATACCTCAAAGAAAACAGAATCCTGGACCCTTCCTAGTCAGGGTTCCACAGCAACCACAGCACCAAGACTGCCCTCATCGCCGCCACCGACGACATCAGGACCCTGCTGTACAGCGACGAGACCGCAGCACTCATCCTCCTAGACCTCTCTGCCGCCTTAGACACTGTCTGCCCCACTACGCGCACGCCTTCACGCCGCCTCCACGCCGCTAGGACCTGAGACAGGGCTCTGGATTGGACCACCTCCTTCCTCTCCGGTAGAACCAAGAGCATCCACCTCCCCCCATTCCGTTCCAAAGCCTCCTAGATCATCTGCGGCGTACCCCAGGGATCCTCCCTCAGCCCGACGCTGTTCAACATTTACATGGCCCCGCTCACACACGTAGCCTGACAGCACAACCTCAACATAATCTCCTACTCCGACGACACTCAGCTGATCCTCTCCCTCACCAAGGACCCCATCACTGCCAAAGACAACCGCCACAAAGGAATGAAGGCCATTGCCGACTGGATGACCCTTCAGCCTGGGACAACTCCTGGTGGCCGACGGCACTGGGGGCAGCCCGACACCCACCAACCACGCATGCAACCTGAGAATCATCCTCGACTCAACGCTCTCAATGACCAAGCAAGTCAATGCTGTCTCCTACTCCTGCTTCAACTCCCTCCGCATGCTCCGCAAGATCTACAGATGGATCCCGACAGATACAAGCAAGACAGTCACCCAGGCCCTCGTCAGCAGCAGACTCAACTACGGAAACGACATCGACGCGGGACCCCGACCAAGCTCATCAAACGACTACAACGCATCCAAAATGCCTCAGCACGACTGATCCTCGGCGTACCACGCCACAGCCACATCTCCCCCCACCTGAGAAACCTGCACTGACTCCCCGTCAACAAGAGGATATCCTTTAAGCTCCTCACCCACGCACACAAGGCACTCCACAAGACCGGCCCAGCCTACCTCAACAGACGGCTCTCCTTCTACATCCCGAACCGCCAGCTATGCTCCGCCGACCTCTCCCTCACCACCGTCCCGCGTATCTGAAGAACAACCACTGGTGGGAGATCCTTTTCCCACCTCGCCGCCAAAACATGGAACACCCTCCCACTGAGCCTACAACAGACCCGGGACCTGCTGACCTTCAGGAGGATACTCAAGACCTGGCTGTTCGATCAGTAGCACCCCTCCCCCAAGCGCCTTGAGATCCTCGCGGGTATGTAGTGCGCTTTACAAATGATTGATTGATTGAAAGGGTATATTCCCCAAGTGCATAGACACCTGTTTGCATGTTCAACAGCGAAGTAAGGGGATAGACCTTCTGGTACAACCTGTGCAGCGAGCTAGGATTCCACAAAACCTGTGGCGTTGTCCCTCTCCACTCCAGCCGGAAAACCAACAAATCTGATATTGTTGCACTGGGAGCAGCCCTCCAGGTCATCCAGTTTGGGTCATAGGTGGATAAAGGTATTGAGTACGTTATGATGGTTTGTGTACAGCACTAACACTGTGTGCAGGTGAAAGTTCATTACTTGTATCCAGTTTGTTGGTATATGCACAACGCAACTGAAAAATGAGACTTATGAAGCCACAAAAGGCCACATTGCGTGGCGCTAAGTGGCTTTAAAAATCTTTAGTAAAGCAACTCAGCACAAATCGCTGAGTTGCCTTACTCTGCGCTAGGGAAGCATTCCAAGGGCATTGCACGTGTGTTCCCATGCAACTCCCGTGGTTTTGTAACGCATTCCCAGATGTACCAGATATGGTAAACTTAGAAAAGCACCAAAAAGACATGCCTTCCCAGGAAAAGCATAGTGAGGAGAAATATCTTTATTTCTCCTTGTTACTTCCTCTTTTGTATGTGTGCTGCATTCTGAAGCACACATAGATAGAGAAATATGCCGCTCAGGATTGTATTTATGAAGGAAGGTGCCCCTTCCTGCAAAAAAACAATCCTGCATGCAACACAGGCACCCTTCACCATAGTGTAAGGATGACTGCATTGGTGTTAGGGAGCCAAAACAGTGCCTGCACTGGGGAAAAAGGCAGGAATACACCATATTCTAATAAAGTGAATTCCTGCCCTTTCACTCTCATTCAATGCAGCACAGCAAGGTGACTCTCCTGGACCTACCTCTGCTTCCGTGTTGGCCCGTGATTGCTGCTGGGGGTCGGCTCGTCAACTTTGGCCCTGCGTGGAGCTGGGGGAGGGCTCTGTTCCCGTCTCCTGTTTCTTGCGCCGGCTGCCTGTGGGGTCGCCTTGTGCCTCGGGACTCTGTTTCCCAGGTTCCACTGCGTGGCGCACACCATCCATGTCACAATAAGCGCCCGGAGGCGCTTAAATCCAACCAGCGCCTCCCGCAGCGCAGGACGGGCGCAGGTGTGCCCGGGTGAAGCCCGGGCAAAGGGCGGGCCCGTCCTGGCCCGTCGTAGCCAGGAGGAGGCTGGGCTGGGCCGTACCCTTAACATCTGTACCTGGACTACAATTAAGCAGAACTATTGCTTGTGACTCTGGACTAAGGGGACATTAACATCACCTTACTGCAAGTGGGAGGGGTTCTTAATTGTAAGAAGACAAGTTTCCTATTTCAAGTAGGCAGTGAAATCCTAATATTATCACCACTACAGGAGGGGGTTATGGCCACAAAACGAAAGCTTGGGGGCCAGAAAGTAGGAGGTGGGATGACAGGTACATTGGATGCCTTTTTGTCCAAGGCTGAATTGGTGCTTCAGCATGAGATACAGCTCACGGTAAAAAGGCTCTCATTAGGAGCTTATGCGGAACAAAAAGGATCATCTATGGGGGCTATAAGTGTGGCCAGGTCACCTGTGTTAGTCGCAAATCCGGCCAGCCATTTAAACACAGACCCATCTGAATATTCACAGGGGGGAATGGTGGACACGTCCCAGAGCTTACCTCTGGAATTGGGGCCGGAGTGTACTATTCCTTCGGACATGTCCATACACGACGCTGCCCATGGGCCCACGGTGGTCCCTATTACCCCTCAGAATCTAGACCCTCCCCTGGCTCAATTCATACCATATGCCGCGACCAACTCTCACACTGATAAAGGGGAAGCTCGAGACAATCTGGCAACTCTGCCAAAGAGACCTATAAGAGATAGCATTGGGGGAGTAGGTGGAGTGGGGGAACCTTTGGCAAAGCGAACAAGGGGCAGTTTAGCAGTACAAGCCCAAAATAAAGATAAAGGGAAAGGCAAGCTCCAGAAAGGAAAATCACAACGGTCAATTAAATCTGGGACGGTTCATCCTGTTACCTTTAATATGATGGAACAATGTGATATAGGGGACAATCAGGCTTACTGGAAATGGATGGAAACGCTAATACTAACTATTCTTTCACCATTTTGGACTAGGTTAGGGGCAATTGAAGATAAAGTTGCCTGTTTGGTAAAAAATTTAGAAGTAAAGATCCCTACAAATGTATCGAATTCCCAAGGCGAAGGCAGTATCTTAACCATTCATCCAGGGAGTTTAGAAGTAGGGGAGACCCTGGACAAGCCTTTAACCCGTATTGTCATAGACAGCACAAATGGAACAAATTGTAATTTAATTCCATTAACTCAAGCTGGGAGCTCAGACACGGGGGGCAGACTCTGTTACCTAGTATTTCCCACCAGGGATCTGAGCGGCAGATACAACTGCCTTCTACAAGTGTTTATGACTCACAGACGCTAAGCAATCTCCCTGGGCCTTTGAACTCCTCCCCAGCGTGTCATGGGGGGTCAAAATTAGATAAGTAACCTAGCAAAAAATGTATTGTTAAAACATGCGCAAGATGTTATAGACCTCTCACCAGCGGCAAGCCCCCTTGTTGTAGTCTTGGCTGGTGTCCCTTCGCTGAGATCGGATCAACAGGAATCCTGGACTCAGCTAAAAAATAAAACCGTGGACTGGTTGGCTAGACATAAAGGCTTTCGGCCTTCATTAGCTAATAACATTTTGATGGTGCGTAGAGTTGCATGGCTTGGTAGATCGCAGAAAAAGATAGGCGGGGACTATGTAATTGTTAATTTCCGAAGCCCTAGAGTGGCACAAATGATTCTTGAAGTACAAGACCACTGTCCCCCCGCTACCTCCATTGTTGCTCTTCCGCTGGGGTACTTTTATCGGCCTCTTTTGAGACCACATGGGGAGCTTATCCCGTCTATTGCAGTATCAAATAGATTTGAGGCCTTGTCCAATTTAGATGACCAGGGTTGACTGCAAGTAATTGACACACACATAGAGGAGCCCCTAACAGAGAGGACACCGGCTGAAAATGAACCCCCATTCACAATGCCCGATCACTTACCTGTGGTCCCATCACACATTACATACCACGCTTCTGTGCCATCACCAGAAATTGAAGGCAATCAACTGGGCGATTTGTAACCGGATTTGAAGTAAAAATTCTCTCATGGAATATAGCCGGTCTGCGCTCAAAAAGGGGGGACACAAATTGGGAGACCTTACTTCTAAAGCACACCATATTATTGCTCTGCAGGAAACCTGGGACTCAAATGACTCATATCATTTGGACAGGGACTGCTCTTTTAGAAAAAATGCTGTGCCATCGATAATGGGGAGACCCAGGGGTGGACTTTTGATACTGATTAGCCTTAAATTGCTCTATAGGACTAAGCTGATAGAGACACATACACCTAACATTCTAGCTGTCAAACTTACAGGCGACAATTTACCAGGTCTATTAGTGGTAAACTTTTATGATTCTTATACAAGAGCAGATGATTTGGAGCATTTGATATCTCTAATTACCTTTTTGGACGATTATGAGGCCAATAATGACGCTCCTTACCAACTATTATTCCTTGGTGATTAAAATATTCATGTTTGTCCATCCAATTGCATGCAAGGTATTGAAGACAAACTCGGACCGCAGGGGATAACCCACTTTGAACGCACGACGTGTGGGGCCTATCTAGAGAGCTTTTTATCTGTTTATAATCTATTCTGCCCGGAACAAGCAGAAACTTCGCCTTCAGTCCCGACCTATACTGGGCAGGGACATGGAAGCATTATTGATTATATTTTAGTCTCATGCCCGTTGATTGAATTATTGGGCACATTTTGTGTTACGCATAGTTGTTGGAGCGATCAAAATCCCCTTACTTTGATCTTTTACACCCAGGCTCTTGAAACTGGGAAACCGCTGACACTTATTTCTAATTCCAACATTGCTAGTAAAGATCAAGATCGGAGACTAAAATGGGGGGCTCACACACGTAGCCTGACAGCACGTGTGTGAGCCCCCCATTTTACCCCTGACAACTTCCTTGGAAATATATATAGAGGGCATTCTGAGGATTTCAGTATATGCTCAAATTTGGATTTTGACCCACTAACAATTTTAGGTGCTTATGACTGCAAAATGAAGCAGGTAGAGGCCAATCTGATGCTACATTGCAAAGTAAGGCCCCAAAAATATAAAAATTGGTTTGACCTGGCGTTTGCTAGCGTGCACACTGCACTACTAGGGGCCTTAAAGGAACCCATAAGGGATGTAAACACGGACAAGCAGGCTAGAGGGGCGTATAAATCTGCAATCAAAACAAGAAAAACACAGCTAAAAGAAATGGTTTGGGATGAACTCAGCCAAGCAAGTGTCTTGTCTAGCAGCACCAGATTCTGGAGAGTGGTTAATAGCCCAATGTTTGACGATACAACCAACTCTGTCAAAGATTGTCTTATCTCTCCAGAAAAGTGGGTTGAACATTTTAGTGGCATATATACCGACGTGAGCTAGGAGTTGTCTATTTTACAAGGGGATAACACCCATGCCTCAAATGTGCTATTCACGGAGGAGGAAGTGACTGTGGCGATTAGGTCCACATCAAAGGGTAAAGCGCCAGGCCCAGATGGCGTACCGGCAGATCTCTATAGGGCAGATTCCATTGTATGGGCTAGAATTTTGACATGTGTTTTTAATGCCGCGACCAAGGTGGGTTCCCCAAGTACTGGGCCAAAGCTTTTATAATTCCAATTTTTAAAAAGGGCACAAGAGAGGATACAGCCTGTTATAGACCGATCTCTCTCTTGGACTCTGCAGCTAAGATAATGGGGAAAGCCGTACTCACCCGTCTAATAGATTGGTTAGATAAAAAGATCATCATATCGGACTTGCAGTATGTGTTTAGGTAGGGAAAGGGCACGACGGGACAATGCCTTAATTTATACCTAGTAATAGGGCTAAGCGTGGGGACATTCACTTAGCGTTTATGGATTTATCCACCGCTTTCGAGCTTGTAAACAGGCAAAAACTTTGGGCTTCCCTACATTGCATTGGGTTGGAACTGGCTTTGATTTCCTTCTTGGCAACCATCCATGAAAACACCACGGCGGCTGTTTGCTATAATGAGAACGGCAGCCTAACTGAAGCATGGCCAGTCAAGTGTGGAGTGCGACAGGGGTGCATTCTTGCACACCTGCTGTTCACACTCTGCATTAACAAACTGGGTGATGCCCTGATCTCTTCCAGTAAGGACGTCCCCAGAGCAGGCTCAAAAATTAGACCGGCATTATTGTACGCAAATGATGCGGTTTTGGTGGCTAGGACGTTGCAGCAGTTACAATCCCTTTTAGATTGTTTTATTGATTTCATGGACTCTTTAGACCTAATTACTAACCTCAAAAAGTCATACTCTATAACTATCGGAAAAGGATGGGCTAAAAAGACCAAATTTTATTGCAAGGGCATTGAACTTACGAAAGTCCCTGCTTTCCCATATCTAGGCGTGCTCTTTGATTAAAGACGATCATGGGTTATGCAGCGTGCCCACAAAAAAAATACTTTAGCCAGAGCGACTGGGTCATTACTAGGATTTGCAAGAAGGATAGGCTCTAAACCACTGCCGGCCCTCATGAAGATTTATAATGCTAAGTGTCTCCCGATGGTTACGTATGGGAGTGATATATGGGGCTATATTGAGACTGGTGACATACAGACAGCAGAAAACGATTTCTTTTGCAAGCTGTTATCACTTCCAGCCTCTACTCCAATTTATAATCTTCATGAGGACCTAGGTGCCGGATTTATTTCAGATCAGATTGCGGTTGTCCCATTATTATGTTGGTAAAAATCTGGGCTCAGCCGCCACCTAATCTGAATCAGTTGATTATCCAGGATTGTGTGTCTTTGGATAAAGGATCTAATATTCCCTGGATTCGCTATGTTCTGATCTATTTTTAAACCCTAGAGCTCTTGGCAAGGTGGCTATTAGAGATTTGAAGTCCCAGTTCCTAATGTCAGCAAGGGAGGAAGCGGAACTATCAAAACCTTTAGTGAGGAGCTTTGTTATGTTGAGTTCAGGTAGAGAATTACAGCCATACCTGCCTTACATAAACAAACCCTTTCACTTGTTTGTGTTAACAAGGTTCAAGTATAATAGGCTCCCCTGGCTGCTGTCATTCCCAAAAGGCTTTTCAAAAGAGGGGTCGTTGGGTCCCTGCCCATGTGATAATTTTTCAGAGCAGAATACCCTCCACATGCCTTTTTTCTGTGATTTTTATGTACCATTGTGCAGGAATTTTATTTTACCTTTGTTAAGAGGGGCTAATTTTGAGCAAGTTAGGCCAGCATTAGCCTATTTGCAAATGCTCGGTTCCTCGGTTGTGTGCTTTGGGGTAGCTAGTTATATTACTGGGGCAATTAGGCGAAGAAACAAACTTCTATTATAGTGCTGTTTCTCTTCTTCCTTTTTTAAAGTATTTTATGAAAAATGAGATTTTTAACCTATGCATTTTGGTGTGTGACAAACTTAAAAAAATGTTTTTGAATGCCAAGGGTGTTTTTTTGGTTGGGGGGCGTACCTATGGACGGCAAATGGTTGTTTTAAAATTGGCACATGTATTAATGTCTGTCGTATTTATAATGTATAATGTATAATAGGTAGTTATGATGTGATCTGTGCTTTGATGGTTTTAAAATTTAACCGAATAAAGAAACTTTGACTTTGACTTTGACATTATGTGCTGTGCTGCATTACAATTCTCATAATTATGCCCCTAAGTATTGTAAGCAGCCTTGAGGGGTTTGAAGGAATTGTTTCAGCATGAACATTTTCACTTAGGACAGAATGTGTGCACCAGGTACTTACCCATGTACATGTGCTTGATTAGCTAATGAAGGTGAACTACCTGTAACTTTTGGAGCAGAGTATGATGGCTGTGGGTAGCATGTCCTGTAGCACTTTCAGACCTTGGGTTATAACAGTGAGCAGTCCTTCTTTGGAGAAGTTTGCACACTTTTCTTAGTAGATACTTTTAAAAGTGGTGTATGCCTCATGAGAGTTTTGCTGTCTGCAAAATAGTGTGTTACAGGCTAAAGTGCATAGTGTACACACTGTTTACAGTACACACTTTTCAACTCATGCCCCCTTCATTTCTCACAAGTGTTTTTCATTAACTGTTAAGGGATTGATTCAGTGAAAGAAATGGGGTTTCATGCTAGGGTATGCACCTAAGCCAGGCAGAATTCGCCACTCAAGTCAGTAAAAGTAAGTTACAAACCAAAGGTAACCTGTGCTCGCCCTCTAGTAGCTTGGCACAGAGCAGTCAGGCTTATCATCAGATGCAACGTATAAAGCGTTTGTGCAACACACCCCCACCGTAATACAATGAATACACCACAAAGGAGACCCCACAAAAGATTATATAAAAATAGGGTATATTGTACATAGCAAAGACCAAAATGACATAAATCATAAATACTATGCATACTATGCAGTTACTCACATAGTACTCGTTATACCGGACAATGGAAAGCAAAAACGACATGCATCAGAAAACATGAATGCATGTAATGCAAATTAGGGTAGAGGAAAAACATATACATCACCAAATATCACCAGTAGTACATAAATCACAAAATATCCACATCAGACCATAAATACTGTGCAGGTAATGTAGACAGGTTTAGCAATAACATGTGAATCCCACATATAACCCAAAATGTAGGGTCTCACGCATCTACGCTCCTACTAACAGAGTTATGGTAGATTCAAACGAGCCCAGCTAAACAAGCCTATTTATGAGTCACACTGTAGGGCATAGGGGTACAAGGGGTGCCTACTAAATGTACAAGTAAAGAACAAACGACAGACCAGGGTCAAGCTCAACCAAAACACAAGATTGGTGCAAAACACTTCCCGCACCCGTCGTCCAAAGGTACAAATCAGGTCACAATTTTCATAGAAGAATGGAAGGTGCACTCGTGGAAAGTAGACGCGTAAACAATGAGTTCAAAAAAAGTGCTTCTTTTTATTCAGGTAATCTTTAAAAATCGGCACACAGCCAATGCGTTTCGTTCCCAGTTGTGCCAAAAGGGAACTTCGTCAGGGCTCTTGGGTAATTGGCCAATAGGCGTTGAGAGAAAGTGAAACAACACGAACAGCAAAGTCCCGAAGGGCGCAGTGTGCAGCGTCAGAGTAATGGTAATAATCTCTTTAGTTAATGTATTGGTCAACGCAAAAAGGTGGCATAATACATGAAGAGCGGCGTCCTATCTCAAAAGGGGGGTTGATGGAGAGGAAGATATTCCTCATATAGGGTCAACCTCACAAAAATAATGGGCGGTGGCCAGTGTGATAGCGTCTTGTGGAGACACAATAAGCAGAAGCGAGGTATGATTAAATATCTTACTTCAAACGGAATGGGGATCCCCAGCATGGTAACCAGCTGGGGATCACCATTCTGTCTGAAGTACTCAAGATCCATTGCCCGTGTCGTGTACCTCTGTGTATTATCACTAGGATCTTTCGAGTGATCATTGCTTATACATCTCTATCTTCATAGAATTAACCCATGCTTCGTCACTCAAATACTGTTTATTAAAAACCCACTGTTTGGGAGTTCTTACACAATTTTCTAAGATAAATTCTATAACCAGTATAGCATGATCAGAGAATCCGTTGTTAAGAAATCTCTGCTGATTAAAGTGTAGTTTCCTAGAGATCAAAAAAAAAAAATCTATATGAGATGAGGACTTAAATCTTCCAGACCAGCACGTAAATTCTGCTTTGCTTAAATGGTTTGAGCGCCACGGATCATGAAGATCAAAAGTAGTTTTGTAATTATGGAGAACTTTCAAAGATTTTGGTTTTAGTTGTCTTCTTGTCTGAGTAGTGGAGTCTAATAATGGATAGTTAAGAATATTAAAATCTCAACCAATAATCACATCTCCTATAAAAGTCAATAAAGATTGAAACAGCTCTTCATATATCATAGAGTTATCTTCAACTGGCGCGTAAAAACTTACAAAAGTTATAGGTCTCTGTCTGTGTTTGAATGTGCATGTGGCCCAACACCAACGCCCTAGGTCATCACTCTCTGAATTTATAACCTCTGCATTGAAACAGCCCTTACAGAAAGTGCTGTAAAAACACGGGTTAACCCAATAAGTCACTGGGACCTGGGTGAGTAAGTAATGCAAACAAAGTGGTCCCAAGTACTATCAATAGATATTATCTTGAATAAATTTAAAAGAAGAATATCACAACATTGTTTTTAATCACAACGTGTACAGTAGAACAAAATCCATAAAATACATCAATACTTAATGCCCCTGAAGGAAAGGGAAGGGAAGGTAGTGAGTGGAAAGTGAGGAAACTATACAAATGGTGGAATACTGGTCATTATGACCTCAATAAAAATTACTAATAATTGATTATGACAAACTAAAAATAGCAATTCATAAAATAATTACTTCAATAAACTCATGCTTCATAGAAACAGAATCATAAATGATATATCAAGAAAGAGGCTGGAAAAAGGAAAGGAGTGTCGACGTTTCAACCCAAATTAATGCAGGTATACGATGGAACCTTGCTAGAGGGTCTTCATCAGGACAAGGACAGATAAGGGGCAATCAATTGGAAAATAGGATCTTATATATTGGCCAGCAATAGATGATATTCGATTTTGTTCAATACATCTCATCAATCCAGTAATTGCATTAGATAGATGGATAAACCGCCATGTAGGTCGGGATCCTGAGGTTTCAGATAAAGCCAGTAGCCCTGGAGGGTTCTTATGGAATAAAGTCTCTTCCGATGGACACAATCTGTTTACTGATTCACTGGGAGTGTGGAGCTCTGGTTAATGTAGTTCAAATGTGTGGCGATCGATATCGCTACAGCCTCAAAGAAACGTCCAATTCCTTTTGAAAAGGAGTTAACGGGCTCCCACGGGGGTCTATTGCACGTGTTGTGACTTCCAAGGTTTATAAGAAGGCCGCATAAGTCGGTCCAATGTCTGAGTAAATAATTCCAGGCCTCGTAAATGTGTCCCCCGCAAACCACGTTAGTCGGCGATGCACGTTCGAAATGGGTAGTTAATTACTTCCTAAGGCGGAAATATGACCAGGAAGTAATTAACTACCCATTTCGAACGCGCATCGCCGGCTAACATGGAAAGGTAACGATCCCAAATGTTACAGGCCAATTTCGTTACTTGACTCTCTGATGAAAGTGGCAGGGAGAGTCATTTTAAATAGACTTCAGATATGGGCAGAAGACACAGGAGCCCTCTCAAAGTTCCAGTATGGGTTCAAAGCAGGTTTGGGTACTGTGGAACAGGGGATGAACCTGGCAATAATTATAGACAAGCATGTGGTTGCAAAAAAAGGCAATCTATTTTTAACTTTCGTCGACTTAAGTTCGGCGTTCGAATGCCTGAGCCACAACATATTGTGGGACACCCTGTCACAATTAGGCATTGAACCCAATATGCTGAATTTTATTAAAGAATTATACCGGGGGGCGGGTGCTAAAGTACGTTTTGTAAATGAGGGCTAATGTACCTCAAAATTCCCTATAAAAAAGGGAGTACGTCAAGGCTGCATATTAGCACCTTTTTTATTTAACCTTTATATAAATAGCGTGGCAAGTAATTTAATTAATGAAAAACAGGACTTCCCTCAAATTGGTGGCACTCCTGCCCCGATTTTACTTTACGCCGATGATGCGGTTATCATGGCCAGGACCCAGATAGGTTTACAGAGAGTGCTTGGTTCCTTCTCAGACTACATGGGAGACAGGGGGTTAAAAATTAACATTGGAAAAAACTTTATTATGTGCTGCACAAAAAAAAGAGAAACGTCCAGTGCAATATTTCCCTAGTGAAGTCAAGGATAAAATCAACAAATACTTTTTCCTACCTGGGGATTAGTTTTGATAGGAATGGGACATGGTCGGCAGCCGCTAATATGAGGAAATTAGCGTTCTCCCATGCAATTGGAGCAGTAAAACATTTTGCAATTAAACTGGGGGGCAGACCAGTACACATTTTGCTCGACATTTACAAATCCAAATGTGTGTCCACTGTAATATATGGCGCAGGAATATGGGGAATTGCAGACACTCATGACATCCAATTATGTGAAAATGCTTTCCTCAGATATCTGTTAGCTGTTCCTAAATCAACCTCAACGTATGTTTGCCACAAGGAACTCAGTCTGGACTATGTCACAGACCTAATTAAATTCATTCCTGTCTTATTGTGGCATAAGGTTTGGACCTCGGAAGAAACTGAGTTAAATAGGAATATAATTCAGGATTGCCTTAAATTACAGGGGGCCCTAAATATTGACTGGTTTATATACGTCAAGGGCTTCTTCGAAGAGAATGGACACCCTGAATTTTTTGACTCTCCTACTCTGCTAGCAACAATTTCAAGAAAAAAAAACTGAAAAACATTTGCCTCGTTTTTTTAGAGAATAAAAGGTGGCTACTAGAGAGTAAGAAGGTGTCAGTGATGGAGAACCATGTACTCTTACAGGGTCAGGGTATTCAGAAATATTTGATACATACTCAGAGTTCCCTGAACCTAACAGCTGGTCAAAAGATTTGTCACTCTGCCCCTGCGATGATATATCGCACCAGTCACTGATACATTGTACTCTGTTTTGTACATTTTACACTTGGCCAAGGCACAAATATTTAAACATTTTATTGAGGCAATGGGGTTTGAGACAATGTAGACCGGCATTTGTGAAATTGCAAATGTTAGAAGACGAGACGGCCATGTACCTAGTTGCCATGTTTTTAAAATGTGTAATTAGATGTAGACTTACAATGAACTGAATTATTAGGAATGCCCATTTTTTAAATGATTTTTATTAATGTTTACTGAGTATTTACTTGTGCTTTTGTGATTTTTCCAAATTGAAATCGAATAAAGCTACTTTTTGACTTTGACTTTGACCTCTGCATGGATGTTTTTATTTAGAAAGATGGCTGTCCCTTTCTGAGATTCCGAGATCGAGGAAAACCTCGGTACGAGGCCCAGACCCTGAACATAGAAAAATCAGGTAATTTTATAGATGGAATATGAGTTTCCTGTAACATAACTACAGAGGGATTTTTTGTCTTAATCCACATTTCTATGGCCCGCATTTTCTTTTTATTATTTAAGCCATTAACATTAAATGACACTACTTTCAACTGCTCCTTGCTAGCCATCCGAAATATTTGCCAAAATTTGTAACCGGTTCATTCTAAAAATACAGTATGTAAAACCTTGATCGACAAAAAGCCAAACGAAAAACATACATGACTTCATTTTTTCCTTACTTTTACTCCCTACCCACCCCCTATAACCCACCCCCCCTCCACAGTGCTCCTATGCCTACCCCTGTGCCCCTTCCTCCCAAATTGTGGTCCTTCCTTCCTCCCCCACGCCAGCCACAGTTCCCTACCCCCTAACAACTCGGGTGTCCTGTTATTACACCCCTAAGATCCCTCCTCCTCCCCCCCCCACACAGTGCATAGTGTACAAAAGACCTTGGCATATTTAACATCTAGTGAATTTATTTCTCGAAATCATGAGTCCGCTCCACTTAATATCATCTGGGACTCTTTAAAAGCCTTTATCCGCGGAATTATCATTAGTAAGGATGCAGCTAGCTTAAAGGCAGTCAGAACTAAGAAGAAGATCCTAGAGCAAAGAGTACAAGTACTGAGCTCTATAAGGCTTCATAATCCATCCAGTGCTAACCAACATCAGCTAGATCAGGCCAAACGGGATCTCAGTGCTAACTACAATGCCCAAAGTGAAGATGTTTTTCTAAATCCATGTCAGAAGATATATGAAGAAAGCAACTTCACAGGTAAGATTCATAGCCTGGCAGGCTATGGAACAAGCTGCTGCTAACTTAATTAAAATTTTAAAATGTCCGTTCACCCACTTAAAGACAGATGATCCGGTTAAAATAGGAGATATCATGCTTAACCACTATGGTTCTGTTTATAGCCAACATCAAAGCGCAGATCCTCAAAAGCTAGAAATCTTTTTACTTAATTATACAATGCCCTCGCTCTCCGTAGAAGAACAACTAACTATGGCTAGTCCATTCTCTATGGAGGAATTAGAGAGAGTTATCAAGGATCTCCCTAATGGTAAGGCCTGTGGCCCAGATGCGTTTCCTTCAGAATTGTTTAAGGTCTTTTTTTGTGCTTTTGCTGATTTTTTTCTTATTTTAATAAATTCTATGTTAGAGGGAGGCACAATACCGGATTCCTTCAGCCAAGGCAGTGTGGTGAGCTTTCTGAAGAAGGGGAAGGACTTTAAGGATCCAAATTCTTATTGTCCGATTACATTATTAAATTCAGACTACAAAATAGTTACGAAACTTCTATCATTACGTTTCAATCATTACACAGCAGAATTGATCCACCCAGATCAGAATGGTTTTATCACGGGCAGGCAGCTCGTCACAAATACTCATTATTTAATTGAAGCATTGGATTATTTTGAGACACGAGGGATATCTGCTTTGGTTTTGTTATTGGATGCTGAAAAAGCTTTTGATTTGGTGGTTTGGGAGACACTGTTTATTATTTTGGAGCACTTTGGTATCTCTGCTAAAATTATATCGCTGATTCGTAATTTGTATATCAATGCTAAAGCTAATGTCATCATTAATGCCTCAATGGTCGGGTAAGTCTGGGTTAAACGAGGCACAAGACAAGGGTGCCCTTTATCGCCAGTCCTCTTTGCCTTTTTTATCGAGCCCTTGGCAGTTGCATTGAGGGGCTGTGCGGAAATTATCCCCCCAATTCCATCAATGGCTAAAGTAAAACTGTATGCAGATGACATCATGCTTATTATTAATCCCGATTTGCGAATTCAAGCAAAAGTATTTTAGCTATTTAAGTCCTATTTGAATGCCCAGCGTATGCAGACCCACGCCGGAAGTGGCTACGCCCCATTGCTAAGTTACTGGGAACCAGAAGTGGCTTAGTAGCAGCTAGAATAATCCGTGCCAGCAATAACCTTACCATCTGTATAGCTCTGGCCAAATTCATAGGCTGGGCATGGGTCATTAGAAGCAAACTGGAATCGGGACTGAAACCTTGTTAAATGTCTAGCTAACCCAGTAGGAAAAATTCATGCACTTTTGTAACTTGTATTTAGGATGTATTTTATGAATTTAACCCAACCATTTTAACCTTTTAAACCATAAAATGTAATTCAGGTGTTCATGCTTTTATGACATTGTTGAATAAAGCTTGTTTGACTGACTGGCTTTACCATTAACCATTTGATAAAAATGTTTGATAAAAATGTCTGTCCTCCCCCTATTTAATTTTTTGTTTTCAACCATTTCATGTTTTCTACTGGGTTCTTTTTTCACTCGGGTAGAATCTATGTTTACGGCCTTCATCTGGGCAAAGAAAACACCTCGTATTGCACTAAGCACTTTATACGAGGATTTGGATCAGGGAGGGCTCGTCCTGCCAAATCTTAGGGATTATTACAATGCTTATTTTGCACAGTATCTATCAAGATTTAAATGTCAACTCATACTAAAAAATTATATATTAATTCCTTTATCGATCTAATGTGTAAAGAAACTCAGATACCGGCCCCTCTGCAGGTGCTTAAATCCCCCAAATTAGTCTTTACTATGGTTCTTTAAAAAACGTCAAGTTTTGTTTAAAAGATACTCGATTCCCTCTATTAATTTAACAACTTGATTTTGCAGCATTCTCCCACTGATGGGGGTTGCACAATGCCTAGATCAAGCTGGCAACTGGGCTGTGGGAGGATTTTTTAAAGTTTCTGACTTTCTAAGAGATGGGGGTTGAATTACCCTGGTGGAAATGTCACAATTAATGCCTAGAAATGTTATCGTATTAGGGTCATACAATACTATGTATAAGTTTCTTGTCCAATTGGACGTCACTCAGTTGGGTCAACCGAGTCAAATGATCTCCTTATTAACAAACCCGACAGAAAACCTGGGGTTTGGAAGCGTCATCTCGCCCAAAGTAGGAAGGTCGATCTAAGTCAGAAGGCGAATAAAAAATGGCAGGATCAGGAAAACCAGGCAATGCCCTTGAATATTTGCCCCCATCTCTAAAATGTATTCTAATTATCCTGCACACTGTTTTAGATGCATTCATCACTCTCCAGCTAACTGGTCACATGTCATTGTTTATTGTGCTAAGATTGGCAAATTTTGGGAAGAGATTTTTATTTATTTCCAGACCGAAATACCAGTATTCCTTGTATCTCAGATGTATTGTTTTTGTTTGTTGTTTTAGTATTTTTACATAGAATGAGAGTGAGTATGCATGAGTATATGTGATGGTGAGAAAGTTAGGAATGATTATTGCTTTTTGGTGAAATTTGCACTATTCAATCTTGTCGGGGTGTTTTTTTGAGCTGTTTGTTCGAACTTTTGTATATAACAAATTTGTTTAACAATGTATTTTCGCATGTCATCATAATGAGTCTAAAAAATCCTATATATAATAAATCTCTTTCTTCTCTTTGAAAAATAAGTTTGAAATGAAAATATAAATGTTGGAAAAGAAAAATAAACACAATGAAAAAAATATGTTTGTTTGAAACTCTATATATGTGCAGCATCCACTAAATATTATAGATTGATTCACTCAAAAAGAGTATAGGTCAGTTTAGAGGTCCTTTATTGTTTTTTTTCCCAGACCGAATGTAATATCATGATCGCAGTTAATGAGAAACTAATCCTGCATGGTTTTGACCCTGATCTCTTGTTACCTGAGCAGATGGCTAAATAACTTTATAATGCTTTGGCACTGGCCAGGTCTCTCCTGCTACAGCAATGGCGGACAGAACAGATTCCATCCATGCATGAATGGTTGCAAAAGATGAGACGAGTTAAAATCAGGGAGCGGACCTTTGCATTGCGGGTGGGGAGGATCAGAAGATTCGATAGGATCTGGGGGATATTCTTTAATTGAATCTGACAGGAATTATTGTTATTATAAGAGACAGTGATTCGTATAACATGCTAAATGATTTGAGTATACTATAATTAATTGCTTAGCTACAATGCTTGTTGTATAGTTTCTGTTTTAATTAATAAGGCTTATGTTAATATTTTGAGATTAATAAATGAGGATGGATTGTATATTATTTATAAATTTGTATTGGTATTAAGGACTTCAAATACAATTTAAAAAAATTAAAAAAAAGATCATTGCTTATATATATATATACTAGCAGCCCGTCCCAACGTTGTCCGGGTATGAATTGCTGCCGGCCAGTAGTATAGTGTTTTGGAGGATTTCGTTTTGATAGCATTTCTTATCTGTGACAGGCCTGTGAAACGCTCCGATTCACAGTGCACTGCTGATGCACTTAAGAGTGCGCGTTCAGTAGTGTGTGAACTCGAGTTTCCCTACTTTATTTTTCCTTGCAATATATAGCGCAAACTCGACAACATGACATGAGCACAATTTACATTACAGAAGAACACATTCATTTGTGGTAGGTACGGGGAGACAAAGCGATTTGCCTGGAATCACAGGATGTTGAGCTGATGCCGAGATTCGAACGTAGCTTTCCAGCTCTAAAGTTCGCAATTCTAGAACTTGTGGTGGGAGGTGTGTCTAAAAGTGTATGTCGGTGCTGGCCATCAATGAGAGAGACCTGTGCATTTTTCGAATGGGTGGTGAAAAAATATGTGTATGTGACTGGAGATGTGGCCCGCCGTGCCACCAATGTACTTACCGGGGGAGAGTAAACACCCATTATTCTGCAACTTTCTTTCCGCATACCATCACTCCGCATACTTTCATTACGAAAGTACCATGACTCCGCAATGCCATTATAACGCATGGCATTACATTTTATATGCTTTTACCACGCATACATTTACAACGAAATTTGTTGTAAATGCATGAATGGTAAAAGCATGTTTTTTTTAAATGTTTGGTAAGGTAAGTATGGGTATAGGGGTATATGTTTTGGGGTACTGAGGTATATGTTTTGGGGTGTTTGGGTATTTTTTTAAGGGTTCAGATATAGTATTGGGTTATGGGGTACAGCGGTAGTTTTAGGGTTTAGGGATAGGTATGGGTTTTGGGGTACAGGGGTATTTTTAGGGTTCAGGGCTAGGTTTGGGTTTTGGGGTATAGGGGTATTTTTAGGGTTCAGGGGTAGGTTTGGGTTTTGGGGTACAGGGGTATTTTAAGAGTTCAGGGCTAGGTTTGGGTTTTGAGGTACAGGGGTAATTTTAGGGTTCAGGGCTAGGTTTGGGTTTTGGGGTACAGGGGTAATTTTAGGGTTCAGGGCTAGGTTTGGGTTTTGGGGTACAGGGGTATTTTAGGGTTCAAGTGTAGGTTTGGGTTTTGGGGTACAGGGTTATTTTTCGGGTTCAGGCCTAGGTTTGGGTTTTGGGGTACAGGGGTATTTTAAGGGTTCAGGGCTAGGTTTGGTTTTTGGAGTAGAGGGGTCTTTTAGGGTTCAGAGGTATGTTTGGGTTTTGGGGTACAGGGTTATTTTTAGGGTTCAGGGGTAGGTTTGGGTTTTGAGGAACAGGGGTATTAATAGGGTTCAGGGCTAGGTTTGGGTTTTGGGGTACAGGGGTATTTTTAGGGTTTAGGGATAGGTTTGGGTATTGGGGTACAGGGTACAGGGTATATTTATAGGGTTAAGATGGGTTAGTGTTTAAGGATGTTGGGGGTATTTTAAGGAGTAAGGGTGGGTTAAGATTATAGGGTGCAGGGGTATTTAAAGGGAGCAGGGTGGGATTAGCACACAATATGAGACATGGCATGAAGGGCGGAACGTACCACACACCCCCAGCACATGCCCACAGCACAACGCAGACACGCCCACAAGGGACTACTTTGCTGGCACGGTTCTTTTACCTTTTAAATGTATATGGTGGGCGTCTGCATAGCCTATGTCCTTCCGCTGCAACTGCCCTTTCCAACGCTGTATTGGGTGTTGTGATTGGTGCTGTGGCTCCTGAGATTACCCGCCTCAAAGGTTTGGGCTCTCTCTTTATTATATTAGTATGGATTGATTGTTTGTTTTAGAAACTATTCCTTTCCACAATTAGGGCATATATTGCTGCTACAGTGATGTGCTGTCTATCTCACAATCTATCTACAGCTACTCATCTCCCTGCTTGGTTAGCCTTGGTATTTTGTTCCACAAAGGTGTGTCATGAAATCAGCAAGATGTATTCTGCTAGGTCTGCTTAATGGAGATGTGTCTCCTGTTGAAAACAGATATCTGCCTCCAAGTCATATAATTCCCATACAGTGTTCATCCATTTGATAGGGTTCTTGAAATCCTTGACATTATTGGTTGTGGCTATTAGTGGGTGTGTCCTAGGCATCAACCAAGTGTATGCTGCCGTTCGCTATGTCAGGCCATCTATCTGTGCCCCTGTGAGTCATGTGTGGGCCTGTCTTGCTTCTCTGACTTGACTGGTTTCTACTCCTGTACCACCCACCCACCTCTAATATGTCCCCAGATTTTGAACATTTCCACCGTGAAAAGCAAAAGGGATTAAACTTTTACCAACTCCGCAAGTAGTCCATTTCCATACTTCTAGTTTTGACTCAACACATTACTCTCCACTTGCACCCTTACTTCAGTCGCTTGAGTTTAGTCTGAGGCGATCTAGTGTAGATTGGGATTATGAGCCTTGTCCCCCCAAAGGCACTCCCCACTGGCATCATTCACCGCAATCCCCCCATACACACACACACACACACAGACACACAGGCTCCTCCCCACGCTGGATGGGGTATTTATGCATGCGGTACTTGTGTTTAAGCTTGTGTTTTTTTGTTTTTGGGCATATCGGTTTTCTCCGGGAGAATTTAAAAGTGCATTAGTTTGTTGGCAATTGAAAGGTGTGAACAGCTGTGTTGCTTTTGTTAATATTTACATTTTTGAGTTGCAATGTGTGAAGAAAGCGGAACCAAAAATGTATATATTTTAAGGAGTCTTGGTTTATTTGTAGACCTATATAGCACAATGTACGTATTTTCAGTCATTTATAACAACAAAAAGCTCAGAATATTTTTTTAGCTGCCTCGGCTCATAATTTTGGCTCTGATTCAGCTCTTCCCAAACTGCAGCTGGCCACAGTTGCAAATGGGCCGAGACTCAGCCGTGGATGCTGGCGAGGTCCGTACATAGCTGTCCTCAAGTCATTCGTGGCATCAGCCAGTCTGGCCTGCTTACGCTTCCATCATTTTGCATTCTGGGGCCTGTAGTCTACTGTTTATCACTGATTTGCACATACAGCTGTGGCGTAAGACGCCAGTACTGGCTGAATGCATCACACGTCAGGGGGCACGAGGCAGCCATAATCGATGCAAATGGAAGACGTGGGTGCCCCGGCCACCGACGCTTTTCTGCATCTCTGCACTTTCAAATGAGGGCGCATTATAATGTTCGGAACCAGGAAAGCTGCACACAGTTCACCGCTCCTCCCCACGCTGGATGGGGTTTTTATGCATGCGGTACTTGTGTGTAAGCTTGTCTTTTTTTGGTTTTGGGCAGCAAGGCTCCGGGAGAGCAAGATACTTAAAAAAAAGTCGACGTTTCTGTTATTTATTATTTTGGTAAAAGCACTCACTTGTCTGCAGGATTTTAGGACGGACGATCCTCCCTCAGCCTGAGTTCCTCGCCCCTGTCAGCTGCTCCTCGACCTCCTCGGGCTCCTGTCCGCCACTCCCTCCCCCCCCCCCCCATATATGATGTCAGCACGCACGTTCACATCGTTAGCACACACGGCCGGCGCTACTTCTTAGGGACTACTTTTTTTTTATTGTTTATTTTTTAATTAACATTTATTTATTTATTTATTATAGCCTATGTCCTTCTGCTTGCCCTGAGGTTTTCTAAGATGTCTTGGGTGTTCAGATTGGTGGTGCACTTTTCAAGTTTACCTGGCTCAAAGGACACAGTTCTCTCTTTATAATAGTAGTATAGATATATATATATATATATATATATATAGTAAAAATCGTAAGATATTTAATCATACCTCGCTTCACCCATGGATTTTGATACATTCGCAGATTTACCATGAGTGATTGTACTGGGAATGTGTCAAAATGCTACCCACAGAAGGCGTAACAAGGAGAAATATCTTTATTTCCTATCATTTTCCATCTTTCTACATGTGCTACATTCTGCAGCACACATAGAAATAGGAAAAAGGCTCAAAGAATTGTGTTTGAGCAGAAAGGTGCGCCTTCCTGCACCAAAACAATCCTGCCTGCGTTATAGGCACTCTTGCATCATAGAGCAAGAATGCATCCATTGCCGCTACGCAGCAATAGTGTGCCTGTGCAAGGAGAGGACAGGAATGTGACATGCAATGTTAAATATGTTGTATTTCTGCCCTTGTCTTGCAGCGTTGTGTTGTGGACATTTTAATAAATATTACTCCTTATTTCTTTATATATGGTGCATTGTAAATCCCAAAGTACATTCTGGGTCAGGCTATGTTAAAAAATTGCTGCGGGCGTGGCTTGCGCGCTGAAGAGAGATGGCGGATTCTCTGTGAGCTCCGTAGAGCTACAGGACTTTCAACGCCATATGGACCTCTCTCAGCCCCCCTAGGATCCTGATTTCTGGCTTCCTTGCCGGCGGAATATGGTGTGCTCCTGTTTGCGGCTTCGTTCCATGGTTTTGGGCCGCTTTTGCATCTTTTTGGAATATCGGTGATTTCTTCTGTCATCGGACGCGGGCGGCCTCCATTTTGTGCCGCTGAGTCCGCGTCCCCAATCTCTTCACCGCAACGTCATTCTGCCGAGATAATGCTCACTCAACCAATATATATATCGCGTTGCCATCCTCCTTTCATCACCATTTAAGGTATGGCATATATCGCGATATTTTTGCCTGTTTCTCTGTCACCAGCCTCTATTTTTGTGACTATTTGAGATTAATGGCCACCATTTTAGATTTTTGGCGCAAATGTTCCTGCTATGTTGCCTCTGCTCTGCTCATTTGCTTTTTCTTCATTGGCGCAACCCTTTGTCGTCATATAATGATTTTTTTACAGTCCCTCTTCTAGTCTGAGGTCTTCAGGAGATTGAGACTGTTTTTTCTGTCAGCTATTATCGGAAAAGGTGATGGCGCCTGCCTTCATTTTGTTACTCTGCGCTCCACTGCTTATCTCTGACTGAGCTTCTCTGTGGTTTCTTTTTTTTTCTGTGGAGCCTTATCTACTTAACATTGCCTCAGAGTTTTTTGTGGAGTCCTTGCTTTAATACAGTTCTCAATTATTCCGCCTTATTCTGGATCTCTCTTAACGTTCTCACGATGTCACATGACGCAAGCACTACGAAGTCTTTACTTACCGGAACAAAACCTAAGCAACAGAAAAATGACCCGCCTTCCCCCATTCACACCTCTCCAAATCCTATTCTGGATCCCATTTTAGAGGAGGTACGGGGTGGCAACTAATGAAAAACTCAAACAAATTGAAGAAAGATGTGTCATTTTGGAAGGCAAAGTTTTGAATCTGGAACAAAGTGTCAGTGACATTCAGGATCTTTCCACTAAAATACCCCTACTGGAACAAGAGATCCACAAGCTGAAACTACATACTGAGGACCTTGACAATCGTAATCGTAGGAACAACCTAAGTATTTATGGCATTCCAAAAAATGTTGAGGGGTCTGACATGGTGTCCTTCATACGGAAATTTTTGCATGAACTTTTGGAGCTTCAACCTGCGTCCCATCCTCTTAACATCCAGAGGGCTCACCGTTTAGGTCGCCTTACTTCCAATGCATCTAAGCCTCGTGGTATTATTATTCTGTTTCTTGAGTTTACAGAGTTACTGAATGTCCTGAAGGCTGCAAGGCTCAAAATACGTCTTATATGGTCTGGTCATAATATTTTTATTTCCCAGGACCTTTCCAATGCAACGAATGCTCGACGCGAGGAATTTTTGAATCTTCGCCCTCAAATGAGACCATTGGACACCCAATATGGTTTCCTACATCCGTGTTTCTGCAAGATTACTCATCACGGTCGCACCCGCTCATTTGATGATCCTCAAAAGCTTTGCGGGTATCTACAGAGTGTCTCCTCACCTAGCATGGACACTAATGCTTAATATTTTTCTTATGCTTGACTGAAATTGTTCTGTTGCAAATGATTTATGAGGTAATATAAATTTTTATAGTCAATTGTGTCCCCTAACGTGAACCCCACCGTCTCCATGTACGAGCTTAAAGTACATGTAACTTCCCTCCTCGACCTGCTATGAAGACGCAAATACATTTGCGTCCAACGTTAACATGTCCTCTTTCAGATCCACCATGAATGGATCGATAATTCAGTTCCTAAGTATGCCTTGCCAACGTCTTTTCATGGTGCACTTCCACGTTTTTCCTAGCCCTGCAGAGCTAGGCCCTGATTTCTGCCATCAAGCCCTTTCTGTTCTCTGCCTCCTGAAAAGCTGCAACGTGGGATGCATCCCTGACCTCTGTCCTACTCCCTGCGCGGCGAGCGGTGCCCGGCTCGGCCTGTTTGCCTGCCAAAGACAGTATTTTGCCTTCAAGTTATCAGTATAGCCGAGTTCAGCTCCTCGAAAACACATTCCAGTCTAGCAGAATAGATAAACATTTCCCCGGCTGCAGAGCAAAGGGCCCGGCCTCTCTGTCTCCATGCAAGTAATTCATTGCTCCTGTTACCATGGTAGGCCCATGGCCCCTCGCATTACACGCAGACACGTAGTCACATATGCACGCATTAATAGTCAGTATAGAGTAGCCTCTGCCCGAGAGACCTTTCCTTCTAGATAATATAGTTCCCCAAACACAAGATATCAGATATGATTTAGGAACGAGTTGATCTGACATGCCAGACTTCTGTCTCTTTCCTCTAGTGCTAAATGTCAAGTCCCCTGCACCCTCCAGCCTCACGTCAGTCACACGTCATGCTGCTGCGCGCGCATCCTTGCTACAGATTTCTGCTGACTCTGCAAGATTCCATTATGTTTCCACCCACTTGTGACACTTTCATGTGACGTTTTCTAGCACACACCTCTGTGTACGCCCCAGTGCACGCCTTCTGATTACGTATTGCTACGCACATGTGTTCTTATCTCGTTTCTCTCAGCTGTTACGCCTTCTGTATTGATCACCATTCTGTGCATTAACTATAAAAGTTGTACTCTGTCAATAAAGTATGCTCTATCCCTTCCTGATCCTTTATGGTGAAAGGAACATGATATCCTGGTTCGAACCATTCCATTTTATGGAATAAAACCCATTTTGAAACTCAGCTGCCACGGACTTTGTATCTTTATTTTCGATTGAGTTATTCTTATTGAACTTTACCGCATAGAAATTCCGACGGTAAATATTTATTTACCACAGGAGCTTCAACCTGCGTCCCATCCTCTTAACATCCAGAGGGCTCACCGTTTAGGTCGCCTTACTTCCAATGCATCTAAGCCTCGTGGTATTATTATTCCGTTTCTTGAGTTTACAGAGTTACTGAATGTCCTGAAGGCTGCAAGGCTCAAAATACGTCTTATATGGTCTGGTCATAATATTTTTATTTCCCAGCACCTTTCCAATGCAACGAATGCTCGACGCGAGGAATTTTTGAATCTTCGCCCTCAAATGAGACAATTGGACACCCAATATGGTTTCCTACATCTGTGTTTCTGCAAGATTACTCATCACGGTCGCACCCGCTCATTTGATGATCCTCAAAAGCTTTGCGGGTATCTACAGAGTGTCTCCTCACCTAGCATGGACACTAATCCTTAATATTTTTCTTATGCTTGACTGAAATTGTTCTGTTGCAAATGATTTTCTTGGCTCCTTTTCGTCCTTTCTCTGTTTTATGTCTCTCTTTTTGAAGGTCTATCCTTTCATTTTCTTTCTTTGCTCTTCTGTTGCTCGTTGGGGTCCGCGTCCTCTTTGGTGTCTCTTTGCTCCCACTGTCTTGGTTTCTCTTTTCCTCTCAGACCTGGCTTTTTTGCCTTGATCTGTATGCTCATGTTTCTTTCTCTCCTTATTCCCCTTTTCTCCTCTTTCCCACTTCCCTCTTCTTTCTCTGTTTGTCTTTCATGGTTTGTGTACTTCTCATCTCTCATTCTCCTAATCAATCTCTCTGTATTTGGTTTTCGTATTTGGTGTTTCTCTCCAATTTGATTTTAGGCTTACTACCTTCTATCATTGTGATTCTATCTGGTTCTTTATTCATTTGTAATGGATTATTTTGCTGTGTCCTTTCTTTTTGTAGCCGTTGTCCTGCACTGTGTCTACTCCTAATGTTCCCCATCGTCCTCACCTTCCATCATGTGGAATTTTGTTTCGTGGAACGTTCGAAGTCTTGGACACCCTGTCAAGCGTCAAAAGGTATTGTCTCATTTATTCAAGCTTAATTCACAAGTTGTTTTTCTCCAAGAAACCCATTGTACGGATGTTGAATCGATCAAGCTAAAAAGACAATGGGTGGGTCAAGTTGTGTTTTCTCCTGCCGTTAACAAAAAGGGGGGTGTTGCTATTTTGTTTCATAAAGGGTATCTGTTCAAATTCTCTCGTCTCAAAATGATGATGAAGGTCGTTGGGCAATGGCTAAGGTTGTGATTCAGAACAAAACTTTGGTTTTATTAAACATATATGGCCCTGTTCGACCTGAGTCCAACTTTTGGAATGCTGTTAAAATTCTTATCTCTTCCATTGATTGCCCTAATATTGTCATTGCAGGTCATTTTAACCAATGGTTAGACCCCTTGTCTGACAGACTCTCCTCATGCAAATTTCAATCTGATAAATCCCATAAATGTTTCCAATCTGCCATTGCCTCTCGTCCCTTATATGATGTGTGGAAAACGTGTAATCCTAACTCCCTTGAATACACCTTTTTTTCGAATGTTCATCATACCCGCTCAAGGATTGACTACATTTTGGTCAGTAAATCTTTACTCCCCTCAATTCAAAAATCCAAAATTGGTTCTATTTTTATTTCAGACCATGCTCCTATGCATGCTGTCCTTGACCTTGCCCTTACTTCTTCTAAATTTAGTCGCTGGAAATTTAACACTTTCCTTTTGTCTGATACTGGTTTTTTAAAGGAACTTACTGTGTTTATTAATGAATTTTTTACATTTAACAATCCGTCGGACACCTCTGTCTCGAATAGTTGGGATGCTTTTAAGGCTGCTTTACGGGCCTTCACTATATCTTATGTCGCTAAAAAAAGGAAACTCAATAGAATTAAATATGAAGACCAACTCAAGAACATCAAAAGACTCGAGCATTCTTATTTCACCTCTAAGTCTCCTGATGCTCTTCAGAACCTTATCACTGCCAAAACTGAGCTTAATAAAATCGCTACTGTTGAAGCATGTAACATCTTGCTTAAAGTAAAATCCAAATTTCATTGGGGTCAAAACAAGGCTGGTAAAATGTTGGCAAATTATCTCAAAATCAAGTCTGAACGTAAACCTGTAGGCCCCATTCTTAATGAATCCATTAATAAACTGGTTTCGTCCGATGAACACATTGCGGAAGTCTTCCATAATTATTATCAATCTCTTTATACTGATGACACACACCCTTCTGCCCAAAACTTAATATCTTTTTTTGATGGTCTTCCCTCACCACCGTCACTTCCTGATCAATTTGAACAGTTGGAGAAAGATATTTCTCTTCAAGAACTTCTCCGGACAATTAACTCTCTGAAAAAATCAAAGGCACCAGGTCCTGATGGACTGCCTGTTGAGTTTTACTCTACCTTTCACGCCATTTTTGCACCTAAACTGCTACAACGTTTTAACTCCTTTATTGATGAAGCTAAGGCCTCTGGGTCTTTCATGGATGCACTAATTATTATAATTCCCAAACACGATAAAGATCATTCTCTGTGTAAAAACTTTCATCCCGTATCATTAATCAACTATGACTGTAAAATTTTCGCAAAAATTCTTGCTTCCCGTCTTGATTCTATTATACCACTCCTGATTAAAACTGATCAAGTTGGATTTGTGAAAGACAGATTAGCCGCTTATAATGCCCGTATGTTTTCTAACATTATCTCTCATAGCAAAAATTTTAAAGCCACCTTAGCAGCTCTGTCTGTAGATGCTGAGAAAGCCTTTGACCGTATCAATTGGCAATTTATGTTCCGTACCCTACAATGGTTTGGTTTTGGTTCTTCTTTTATCTCCTTGGTTAAACTTCTTTACTCTTCCCCCCGAGCCAGTGTTTTTGTTAATAATCAATTTTCTAGGTTTTTTTCCTTATCCAGAGGTACGAGGCAAGGCTGTCCCCTATCCCCGTTATTGTTTATCCTTTGTCTTGAACCTTTTTTTGGAACTCATTCGTTCTCACCCTGAAATTAATGGCTTCAAACTTGCCTCTATTGAGACAAAAATATCTGCTTACGCTGATGATATATTGGTTTATATGGCTAACCCTGTCTCTTCTCTCCCTCATTTTTTGGACAAAGTCAGTTTATATTCCTCTGTTTCGGGTTATAAACGTAACTTATCTAAAACTGAAGTTTTACCTCTGAATTCTTTATGTTACCAATACATGTATAACTCTACTGATTTCACATGGTGCCCTTCTAAAATTAAATACCTGGGCATTTTGTTTTCTTCTTCCATGGCGGACACACTTCAACTCACTTTTGCTTCCCTTATAAAGAAAATTCAATCCCTTCTCCTTATTTGGTCTCCTCTATATTTGTCCTGGTGGGGTAGGCTGGATACTATCAAAATGATGATCACTCCTCATATACTATATACCGTTTCCATGCTCCCTATAAAAATTCCTAATTCTTATTTTACCCGCATACACTCCATTTGTACTAAATTTTTGTGGAATAATAAACACCCACGCATTGCCTTACATAACCTCACCCGTCCTAAGAATGAAGGTGGGGTTTGTTTTCCTGATTTTAAATCCTATCACTCTGCCTTTTTGATCAAACAATCCTTTGCTTTAGCTTATGATTTTATGGACACTCCAATACCAAGTTGGGTTGCTTAAAGGATTTCTTATTTCAACACACCGTTTTTATGTGAAATTGTTCCTTTTTGGCCAAACACCCAGTTCTCAAATACTCCCAAACATTGCTTCACAATACATTTTCTAAAGACCTCTCTCTCTTCAGTGTTTTTTTTTATCTTCCTCTGCGTGGTATAATAAATTCCTCAAGTATAAGGGCAAACCCTTCTATTACAAATATTGGAAAGAAAAGGATATCATTTTTGTTCATCAATTTTTCTCCAATAACTCTATTATTCCTTTTCATTACTTGCAAACCTTATATCAATTGCCCGCATCTTGCCTTACTGAATATACCAATATTACTTCTGCTATACAATCTCACATGTCTACTCTGTCAGCTCCTGATACCTTACCATCTTTCTCTCCATCTTCTCCTCTATATCCTTTATTTTCGTTGCACCAACCTAAAGCTGCCCTTGTCTATAAAATACTGTTATCTAATTTTATTGATCGTTCTAAATCAAATACTGAGATTGCTTGGGAAACTGATTTGTCTGTTTCTCTATCTGTTGCATTATGGGATCGATTATGGTCCAAAGTGTTTAAAGTTTCTAAAGCTGCACGCATTACTCAATCTTTACTTTTTATTTATCATAGAGCTATTTATACACCTTTTAGTATTTCTAAGTTTTCGCCAACATCTTCCCTACTTTGTTGGTCTTGTTCCAAAGAAACTGGCACACTTAAACATCAATTATATGATTGTTCATCTGTTTTATCATGTTGGAACTCTGTTTGGAATATTTGCATGCCAATGTTTCAATGTTCTTCCTCTTTATCATTTTTGAATGTTTTTTTAGGTTTTTTATCAATTGATATAGATATTGTATCCTCTAATGCTGGACTACTTGATCTTTTTATTGTTCTTGCTTTTAAAGTTATTTTATCGTGTTGGAAAGATAACTCTAAATTATCTGTACTTACTTGGTGGAATTTCATTTGTGATGAACATAGGATTGCTTTCGCCTCCTCTTCCTCTGTTACTTCAAAAATTAAATCTGATCTTCTTTGGCTCACCTTTACTATCTATCTTTCTTCCAAATCTCCCAGCTAATTGCCTGGTCATTTTCTTTCTCACAAATATTCCTTCTTGTCTTGTTCTAGATCTCTCTTTCTTTTCCTCTCCTTTCCTTCTCTTCTTTCCTTTTCTTTTCTCTCTTTTCCTCACTTCCTATTCTTCTTCTCTTCCCCCTTTTAGCTTTTATCTTACATTTAACTTATGCCACATGTTTTATCTTACTTTGTTACTCATGTCCTATATATGGCATATGTATTGTATTTGTTAAATCCTAATAAAAATGTCTTAAACTGAAAAAGAAAATTGCTGCAACCACAATGTAAAATGTTAATAAATCTGGGCCTGGGGAAGATAAAACTAGCACTGTCTTGCTTACTTTGTAGTGGGTGGCAATCTCTGGGTGGAGCCTGGGTGTTCTCACTCATCTACCTATGGATTTTGATGCAAACACATAATTAGTAAGCCATCACCAGGAGAAATGTATTTCTCCTCGTTACTTCCTCTTTCTCTGCGTGCTGCATTCTGCGGCACAGATAAAAAAAAGAAATTGCTTCTAAGGATTGTTTCTATGAAGAATGTTTTTTCTTCCTGCATTAAAACAATTGTGCCGTAACGCAGACGCCATGGTGCCTGCGTTGGCGCTAGGCAGCGCACAGTACGCCAGCGCTAAGGGGCCGCAGAAATGTGCTGTATCTTAGTTGACATGGTGTATTTCTGCTGTGGTCCTCTCACACAAAAGCAGAGCTACAACTTTGCATGCTGCCCTGCCTCTAAACCTGCCTCTCTATTTTTAGCTTCTATTTTACCTATTGTTTTGCTGTGATATACTGCGTCCACGCTGGCTACTGTTAATTTCACAGTTCAGGTGATTTCTTTCTCAGTATTTATGGCACGAACTGAAATTGGCCCAACTGTGATGAATTCTTATCAGCGTCATTCAGCAAAATGAAATGTCTCCCTTGACCTCTATCGCGGACATGGAAAGAATCGAACAGGAGGGCGCAGTACAGACCAGGAAAACGTTTATTATTCGTCTCCTTAAATCATACATGAACATTTCCCGGTGCCCTTCAGAATATGGAGCATGGATCGGTGTCACTTACAGTTACGTAAATTAATCACAGTCTCCCAACTTCTCGAAGCATCTTCTTATGTTGCGAAGTGTGCGGCTTGGAGACAGTTCTCCATACACTGCTGGTTTCGTATTTTGCATTATAACTCGTCCTTTTTTTGTCTCTCATTATATTTTATTCTTGTAGAATGAGTGAGGAATGGCCTAGCAGAAGTTGAGGCCCACCCTTACCGGTGGGTGGGGCCTCGCTTCCCTTCATTTTGTCTGTCAGGCTGAACAAAGGTCAGGCAGACAGACACTCTTCTTGTTCAGGTCAGGCAGCCAGGAACTAGACATGAACAGGCTCCTGGCAGCCTAAGCTGAATTTGTCAGGCTGAGGATTGCACAGCACTGTGGGCTGGCAAAAGTACCTCGAGGACCCCCCCTTGTGACGAGGGTGAGTGTCACTGATTGCCTCTGACCTGGGCACTTCAGTTTAAAGCCCTGAAGTGCCAATGGCCGAGTGGCAATCAGGCAATAATACCTCCTCATAGTGTAGTGGGGTCAGCAGTGTCACTGACTCCATCCCACTCTGTGGCAAGTGAGGGACTGCTGTTTTCCCTCACTCCCTGACATGAGGTCAGCCAATGAAAGAAGGCAGCAGTCCCAACCCTCCTGGGAACTCCAAGGCTACCCTCCTGGATAGCCGCGGTGAAGGTAAGTTTTGCTTTTTGATGTTTGGTGCATGTGTGTGTTTATTATGAATGTATGTATGTGCATTTGAGTGAGTAAGTGTTGTATGTATGCGTGTGGCTCCCCCCCTGCTGAAAATACCAGCCACTACTGCCTAGCAGGGCACAGTGGCAGACGTTATGCTTCTAAGCACTGGTGTCGCAGTTGTGAAACACCCACTTCACATGTAAGGCACTCCTGCTTCTCTGGTGTCCTCATGTGTCAGTGTGTCCTGGGGAGTCCTCTGGCCATGTATCCTCCTCTGCCCTCGGCTTAACAGAAGTGTGTAGCAGCGCACTGTGCCAGAAAAGGCTGTGACGTGCTAAAACACCAACAGGGAGTGAGAGTAGGACCCTTGGAGTAGTGGGCGCATCACACAAGTGTCTAGAGGTACCTGGTGGGACAAGCGACCTAACAAAAGCAGACCAATGGCTACAGAGATGCTCAGCACGGTGTAGGACAATAATCCCATGTCTTTATTGGGATTGGACTAGGTACCACTGGTGAAGGAGCCAGGGCCGGCTTAAGAGCGGTGCCCTTGATGGGTGGCGTGTTTTGAAATAAGCTGCAGAGTTCCTTGTGCATCCAGCTTTCAGACAGCAATAAAAATGTCAAGATAACTCTTGTGATGAATGTTCCTCAGGAGAGATGGATCAGAGTTGTGTCTAGTGGCAGTTTAGACTCGCCATAAAGTAACAAAGAGGGTTAATATGCCTGCTGCAAAGAACAGATCTGCATTTTCTGTGGATTAGTGAAGCCAGCCTTTACCAGCGCTTTAAAAAAAATTACATGTATGTGAGAGAGGTTCTATGGAGAGATGAGGGGCACTTTTTCCAGGTTGTAGAGAGGCAATCCAAGGAGAAGGCCAAGTAGAGTGGGAGAGAGCCAAACAAGACTGTCGCACCAGGCGCCACCAGCGCTAAGGCCGGCCCGGCAAAGAACTGCCTGGCTGTAAGAAAGTGTAGTGCCAGGAGCAAGAAGTGAAAGGTATAACCAGTGTGTTCCCTCCTGACTATGTCCCGGAAGCAGGGGACATATATGCCCATCTGGGAAAAGATACTGTTGCAAAATGAAAGGACAAGGAAGTGGAGCCCATCTCAGTGAATGAAGTGAGGTGTGGAGTGCAAGAAATTGTGTGGTGGTGGGGATCTCTTAGAGGTGGAGTTGGCTATTACTCCAATGTTGATGCCGTCCATGGCCAGGGAGTTGGCCGTCACATGTGAGGTAGCAGCAGTGGCATCTATAGAAGTGATTTTCTGTAGGGGCAGACAGTGGATTCATTAAAAAACTGCTAGGGCCCACCTACAAAGTCATAGAAAGTCATGTGGTTCATGCATTTCCTCAAACAATTGTAAGGTGCTTGGATATATTAGTGTGCATGTGGCAAGTTGCACTATCTGTTTTGTTGTTTCTTGCCGGCCGACACAGGGCTGCATTCAGCTGCTCTCACGGTGAGGCAATAGAGGGATCCTTGTAGTCGGAAAGGCACTTTGTTGACTCCAGATAGTTTAAGATGAACATTTCAAGTCCTGGTAGTTACCTGTTGACCAACCGGTCAGAAAGGAAACTACACGCAGACCCACTTGGACATGGCAACAACTGAACCAAAAGTGGCATGGCAAAGTGAACGCCATGCGGGTTCCTTGGGGATGGATGTGGGCAGCCCAAGTTCTGAATCTGGTTTCCCATGCCTGATTTCAGAAAATAGTGTATATACCAGCGCTAATATCAGTGGCCTGGCTGGGCTTCTGTTGTGTGACTGGACCTCTTGGTTGTTCTTCCACCTTGGATACAAGAAACATAGCTAAAACTTGCTTAATTCCACAAATCCGCCTCACTCTCTCTGGCCAAGACAACTTGCACACGTAAAAAGTTTGAAAAACAAATACTTTGCTGCTATTGCTGAAAGACATCATACCTTCTCTGAGACCAGTCTCGGGGAGACTACAATGCCACGTCGCACTCGCCGCCATACCTGCTGCCACGCTGTTCCCTTGGTGACGGGGACTACAACTCTCAGCATCCTTGGTGGCGCACATGATCGGCGTCAGTGCAAAGCACCAGGAGGCGCTTTAAAAACGCTCGAGGGCTCCCGCAGCACAGGGCGCGCACAGGAGGGCCCGGGTGCTGTCCGGGCAAAGCCCGGGCCAAGGGCGGACCCGTCCGCACCTGTCTGCGGCCAGAAGAGGCTGGGCTGGGCCACCCCTCTGAGGAGCACAGTCTTTTCCGCCCATCATCGCGAATATTTAGGTCCATAAAGAAGGAATAAGGTACTGTCTCCTTTCATTTTACAAAGAAAACATTTACATCAATGTAATGGAAAAACGAAAGGGTGTAGCTGGCACATTGGATGCTTTTTCAGTAGGGGCAGAATCTTTGTTATGCCATGAAATTCACCTGACAGAGGGGCGCCTTTCACTAGATCCCGCTACATTGCAGAGGCACTTAATATCTGGTGCCTCCTCACCTGCACCAGAGATTGTTAATCAGGATTAGGAGCTTTTACCCAACCTTGCCACAAACGCTTTACTAAGTACTGTCCCCTTATCCCTCGCTCCTGACATAATATAGAGCCCTCCATCAGCTCAGAATAGAGCTACTAGGTCCAAGACAGCTAAGAATTCGGATCCACACAAAATTGAGCAAGGGGCAGAGAAAAGAAAGCAGGATAACGGGACAAGAAAAACTAAGGGCAAGGAAAACACTGTCACTCCCTCAATTGTTAAACATACTTCAGTAGGCACGCAAACTGAGATGACATCGCCTGTGTTCATGAAGCCTACAGTTAATACCAATTCCAAGGAAGTTATGACGGATCAGCCTGTGGGAATAAATGACCCAGGATTAGGTTCAGCATTAACATGTATCTGTGACTTGGCTGAAACATTTTTTTCCATGCTGTGGGACAAAATTAATATGCTTGAGTCTGAAATTAATACCCTAAGTACTAATATTACGAGCCAACTACCAATTGGGGGAGATAGAGAAGATACAAGGGCAATGGGGGGAAAATGTTTGTCAGCTACCAAAGACGGGAATATTGATAAAACACTGGATAAATCAATGCCTAGGAATCTTGGGAGTAACCAAGTGGGTGGACCAGCAGCAGGGTCACAGACATTAGCCACCCATGGTACACAAAAAAGGCAAGCAACATCCTTAGATGGAGTAAAGGGTGCTAGTGTTCTAGAAGAAGTGAGGGAACTAATGATCCCAGAGAACCCCTGGCTCCTAATAAGGAGACATTGCAACTCCCCCCAGCATCATGCCCCTATGCTTTAATATTGACTGGGGTTCCAGCACTAAGGAGTGGCCAGAAGGAAAACTGGGTAGTACTAAGGAATAAAACCCTAGATTGGCTGGTAAGACAGAAGAAGTTCCACCCTAAAGATGCTAACGAGATCCTAATGGTTAGGAGCGTGGGGTGGGTAGGGAACTCCGCTAAGAATATAAGAGGTGAATGCATTGTGGTTAATTTTTGCAGGCCAAGCATGGTTCATCGTTTACTGCGCCACCACGATGCAACCTTCACACCTAAGACAGAGATTAGTGCTCTACATTTAGGATATTTCTATAGGCAACACGGGGGGATCAGAGATGGGGAACTTCCACCGCTTAGTCAATTTAACAGATTTCAGGCCTTGTCAGACCTATATTTTCAGGATTGACAACTACCTGGACCTAGTCTGGATAGGGACAGTTTAGCAACCATAATATCTCAAGGCCTCGCAAATGAGGAGGATGAAGCAGTCAGACAGAATCATGGTGGCACCATAACTGATCTTATAGAGCTAGGTATTCCAAGTACTTATAATATGGCCCATGATGTGTCCCTTAGTATTCATGTAGAGGCCCCGATTGTTAACTTTAATAATAATGAGACTGAGACTGACTGTAGGACCTGTGGTGGGGTCAAGAACATGCAACAATCCAAAAAAAGATGCACAACAAAAAGTCTTGATCGAAAATCAGGGTGACAAAGATTCAGGATATTATGATATAGTTAACGATCCGTGTATAACATTGAGCACCCACAGCAATTGGAAATTGAAACTATGAGGATAAATGGTAACCTACCCGACGAAGGGTGTAAGCCTAAAATAAAGTTAACTTCATGGAACATAGCTGGAATTAGAAAAAATCTAAGTGATCCAATGTGGCAGGAGTATATTGGTCACAGTGAAATTGTGTTGTTCCAGGAAACATGGGCTGTGGAAACCCCCTTTAAAGTAGGTCTTAAAACTTTTAGTGTACCTGCCACCACCTTAACCAGAGGAAGGCCCTCTGGAGGGCTTGTTATTTGGACAAAAATTACCCTAGGTGTTGACTTCAAGCAAATTGATACCCTCACCCAAGATATACTGGGAGTCAAGTTCTTAGGATCAAATAAAAGGGAAGTTTATCTTGAATGTTTATAGTAGACCAAGCATCGCTAGTAAAGAAGAGGATGTCATTGAGCACCTAGATTATATTATATTTACGATTAACCAGAGAGCTCTGATAATTATTGGGGGTGACTTTAACAGCAAATTTAAACCGGTAGCAGGACTCGAAAACATCTTTGAGGCTGAGGACGGTGCAAATAATATCCCAGCATTGGAGAGTAGCCCTGTAGTGCAATGCACACATGCTGTAGCACAGTTATTGCGGTTGATTGAAGCCCATGGCCTACGCGCCTGTAATGGGCGAATACCCTCTGATAGCCCAAATCAACCAACATTCAGACGGGGTGGCTGCAAAAGTTACATAGATTATGTATTGGTCTCCATTCCATTCTGGTCTATGGTAAATGATTTTTTAGTTGAAGATCGCATGGAGAGCGTTCATTATCCCTTGTGTTTGACGCTTTCTGTTTCCCTTTTTCAGTTAATTCCCATAGAGAGAAGAGGCCTCACACATACTCCAATTGAGTCTGTGCTGTCAAACAATCGTAGAGCACTTAAATGGCCTGAAGTATTAGGGAATGAAAATATTGTTTAAAAGATCTATGAGACATATGTTGAAACCGTCTCCCCATATATTAATCTGCCAATAAAGTAGATTCCGATCATGCAAATGCATGATAATATGGTAGAGGGCCTTGAACAAATATTGACCAAAATTTCAAAGCCTTCCAAAAAGGGGATGCCAGATTTATCCTCCTTAGGCCAGCCATGGTATAACAAAGAATGCCGTAACGCTAAGAAAGATCTGATAGAGGCAACAAAAAGTAAGGATATTGTAGTCCTAAGGGAGAACAGGAGGTGCTATAAGGATGCATTATTCAAGGCAAGGAAAAGCTGGGATGATAACATCTGGACCGAGCTGCTAGATGCGTGTAAAGTAAATGACCAAGCCACGTTTTGGTGCCTGATATCCAAAGGTAATAGAAACTGGGTCTTTAGCAGGGATCTTTTCCTTGATGCTAATACTTGGGACTCCCATTTCTCTCATCTGTACTCAACCGCTAATAATGAGGTTAATTTTGGTAGTGATGATTTAATCATCAACTCAAGAGAGATACCCTTGTCCTTTAGTATGTCCGAAACATTAGAAGCAATAAATGCAATAAAACCAGGGAAGGCACCGGGGCCGTTTACAATTCCTGGTGATCTATGGAGACACGAGAAGGAGATATGGGTCCCTTACATTAACCTCCTGTGCAATGCTATTGCATTGGGTGCACCGATTCCTGGACCATGTCCTACAAAAGGTTTTTGCAAGACAAATTTTAAATAAACGGAGTACCTGGATTGGGGAAAATAGTATCCTAACCAAGTACCAGGGATGTTATAGAGAAAAAATTAGCACAATCGACCAGGTTTTTAGATTCCTTTGTATTATTTGGAAGTACATCAAAATTAAGAAGGCGCATTTGTATATTGCGTTTGTCGACCTCAGGGCAGCTTTCGACCATGTTCCCAGAAATCTTCTGAGGAAATCATTAAGGGACTTGGGCGTCCTGGGGGAAATCCTGGCGCAGATTATTAGACTGCATGAGGGAAACTTTGCCAGGGTTAGATGTGGGCCAAATGGCGAACTGACAGACCATAAACACGTAAAGAGGGGTGTAAGACAAGGGTGTGTGCTTGCCCCCACGTTGTTCTCTCTGTATGTGAACGACATCCCAGAATTCCTCTTGGGCTGCCAAGATGATTCTCCCAAGTTGGGGGGAAGGGCCCATACCTGCACTCCTGTTTGCAGACAATACGATACTTTTGGCATTAATTGTGAAACCAAGGGATTGGAGATTAATTCTACCAAAACAAAATATATGGCAGTCAATCCCCATAAATCTTTTAGAAAAACCCTAACTGTCAAAACTGAAAGGATAGAATATTTACCCAATTTTAATTATTTAGGCATTACTCTAGACACTAAATTAGACTGGAAATCACAGCTGGACAAAAGTAAAACAGTTCTCATACAGAACCTAGTCCCAATAATGAGGAAACACAAGAGTAGCCAATCAAAAGCTGTCTCTCCAGTACTGGAGTTATTTAAATACAAGGTACGATCTGCTTGCCTCTATGGGGCAGAATTATGGGGATACGCAGTAAAAAATACCTTTATGGTGCAAGAGAATATCTTTCTTAGGAAATTATTAAGCATCCCTAAGCGCACTCCTTTACTACCTTTAGTAATGGATCTACATATTCACCACACTGATGATCATGCGGCTCTACGGCCATTATTGTTTTGGGTCCCCCTGTGGTCAACAGACAAACTTGTCCGTTATAGAGAAGGTCCACAGGAAATGTTTAAAATCAGAAATAGTACAAGGTTGGCATGGTTGAATCATATCCAGGACTGCTTTACTAAATTGGGGTTAAGACATTTTTGGGAGGACCCAGAAGGTTTGACCCTGAATTCCAAAAAATTGTTGAAACAAACCTACTGGACGTTTATTCAAGATTCCTTGTCATGCAATTCTAAACTAGGCACCTTATCTTTAAGGTACCTAATTATAAAACCAAATAGTAAATTTTATGCAAATATTTCTAAATGGGTGTGTAATACAGAAAAGGAAAATAATGGTTGTTGTGAACTTTGTAACACAGGTGTTAAAGAGAACGAAGTACAATTGCTATTCTTCTGCCCCGCTTACATTTATGCTGGGAAAAAATGAATTAAACCAATTTGCCGGCTCCTGGGACTCAGATGTTGTAGTGAGGCAGAAAGAATATTGCAAACAGATACTGCACAACCTATTGTGTTTAGTGTAAGTAGGTACCTTTTCTGTGTAGAGCTAATAAGAAGGAGAAGGGCTTGAAGTTTTAGTTATTTTTTTCTTTTGATTAAGCCAGTGCCAAGAAAACAATAATAATAACGTAAGATGTATACCTATAATTTGACTGGTATGGATTCTTGTATTTAATACTGAAAGTTGTTTTAAAACATATTTTAAGAAGGAAATAACATCATCTAAAAACTGTGCTTAAAAAAAATTGATAATGCTGTGTAGTTATGTTAAAATGGCATTTGTGAAGGATGTCCTATGTATTTTTAGAATTTAAAATCGTATTTATTGTTTTAACTTCTAGGAAAACCTTTATAGGGACTTCGATTAGTACTTACAATTGTGTCTGACTAGGCGGGATACAAATTGAATGAATTGTCTTATGATTGTTCTTTTATATTGTATGTAATCTTTTATGTTTTTTTATAATCGTAATCAAGATTATTGAATTGAATTGAAATACTTTTCTCCTACTTTGCGCCTGCCTCCAGGAGGTACAAATCTGTCTAAAAATATTGGTAGATTGGGCTTTGCGTATAAAACCACATATGGCGATTTAGGAAAGCTCATGTACCACCCATGGAACGCTCGCTTGACGCAAAGTAATGCATACCAGTGAATAGCCGTACTTTGTTTTATTTGTCGGCAACGTTCCAGCACAAATAAAAGGTTGTTCTGGAAAGTAAAAAAGAAATCAGCACTTGGCACCAGTTTCTGTCACTTTTGATGAATTTCTACTGGTGCAAAGTCTTAATAAATCTGGCCCAAGGAGTATTCGGGAATAATAGAGAAAAGTGCTTTCAACACATATTGTACTGTTTAGGTTCTCAAAAACGACTCATGCAATTCAGGCACAGACATTTCAAAAGCAGGATCTGAGCCAGCTTACTCAGTTCAGAAGCGGTACAATACAGGCAGTAGACACACACAGGGCCAGATTTACTAACCTTTCACTCAACGCAGTGTAGCAAGTCAACTTGTTGCATGAAAAGCAGAGAGCAGTATTGAGCCATATCTACTACGAAACAGTACTCTTCTGCTCTCTCATAGCACTGGCGCACTTCAGGCAGCCAAGCACCAAAGCAAGCATCCATGCAAGGGGGCCTGCGTCACAAGGATAATTGTTTTTGTGTAGGAAGGGATACCTTCCTGCACAAAAACTAAATCTCAAGGCATTTTCCTCTTTCCATGTGTGCTGCAGTTAGCAGCACACATGGAAAGAGGAAATAACAAGCGGAAAGAAAATATTTTTCTCCCTGTTATGCCGTCCTCTAGTAGGCGTAGCGATTTCACGCAATCCTAGGTTTACAAATGTTAGACATGACACGCTTGAGGTAGTGTTTCCCTAAATGTTGTACCCTTTCCTTATGGGTTTGGCTGATTCTTTTTTTGTGGTGTGGCAGGTATGTTCCCTGCCCAGGTAGTGAAGAATACCCACATGTGTGTTCATGACCTATGAGGTTTGCTCTTCCCATAAGTTAGCATGTGGTAATGGTTGAAATGACTTCAAGCTGATATAGTGGTTTGCAGTTGAGTAGCCGCATAATGTTTAATATAATTGGATTCACAATGACAAAGCCTCTCCTGTGGTAACAAAGTGGGTATTTCTTTGCCCTAATACTCTTTGTGGGCCTTTTAGTTTCATCCACACTGGAGGATGGAGGAGCACATATGTGCATTCCCCAGAGACAGCTATAAACATTGGGCATGCAACTGGAATAACAGACCTCTGTCATTTGAGGGCCTTGCTGGATAGATTGGAGGAAGAGGTTTTGAAACTTGGCCTCTGGGAGCCAGATCATGACCCCACTAAAGATTAAGATCTACATTCCACTGCCCCATGGCAGACAGGACTGAAATTTATGGGAGACATATGTGGTTTAAAGGGAAACCCTCTGAACCTCCCCTAACTTCAAAGGCACACTACAGTATAACTGCTGGTGCCATACTTCAGCAGGGTAGAAATACACGTGTGGGTACATGGTATCATACATCCTGGAACTGCGAGGTGCACACGCCAGAGGAATCTGTTGTGCACATGGAGGATTACTGCCATTGGAAAGGACCCCTTCCTGAATAGTGGGTGGCCTGGACTGACTACCTGCTGCTGTGTGGCACCCTAAAGGGTTATCTACAAGGGCTTGTTGGCTTGCCCTCTGTTCTCTTATGGGGATCTCAGGGACATCAAAGGCCTCCCGCGAAGGACCCACACTCTTTATTTGTGACACCTGGAGAGTGGTGCCTTCTGACGTGCCCACATCGTATGCTGGATCCTAACTTGTGGTGCGGTGTGAGCATGGAACTAAGCATTGTGCCTGGATACCAGATTGCCTCGTGGGGAGCCCCAAAAGTATTACCCACATCTAAGGAGTGTGGCCTCTGCATTGTGGGGGCCTCAACACGCATAAGGTTCTTGTTAGTGGTGACTGGAGTCACCTGTCGCGAGATCCTGTGCAGCCCGCTTTGTTGATCGTGATGCATCTCTATCGTGCGACACGCTGACTGCAAGCTCATTACATTCGGTGTCCGATTCACCGGTTATGACCCTTGGAGGGAGGGCGTACCCATAGTAGTGCCTCATTCTGCCTCGAGCGGCAATGTTGAACTTGTGTAAGTAATTAATTAATTCACCGGACTATGGGCCATATGTATCAAGCAAATTCGCATTCGCAAAGGCCGAAATTAGCAGAATTTCGCCCTTTGCGAATGCAAATTTGCTAACTGGTATGTATAAAGCAAAATCTGGTGCAAAACAAGGAATCGCAAAATTTGCGATTCCTTATTTTGCAATTGCATTTAAGGAATTGCAAATTTTGCGATTCCTTAAATGCAATGTATGAAGCAAAAAAAATTTGCAAAATGTCCTTAAGGAATCACAAATTACCACCAAAAATCGCAAATTCCTTGAAAAATGCACATTTTTGCATTTTTCAAAGTGCCATGTGACGCACATACATGCCCTTAGGGCATGTATGTGCGCCACATATGCACCCATGCATATTTCAGGGGTGCAACACGGTGTCCTTTGAACACCCCTGCACCCTTGAAATTATTCTCAATTTGCGATTAGCAAATTGCGAATCACAAATTGAGAATAACTTCCCATTCAGTCCCATAGGCCTCCTGGCCCATAGAAATAAATGGGAAAGTATTCCTTAATTGCGATTTGTAATTTGCTAATCGCAATTAAGGAATTTTAAGAAATCGCAAAAAATATGTGATTTAGTATATACATACCTATTTGTGATTCTCAAATAGCGATGTCTTAAAAATCGCTATTTGAGAATCGCAATTCAGGTTGATGATACATATGGCCCTATATACCCTTGTATAGGGCAACCCGAATCGGGTTGTGGTTGTAATGGCTGCCCTTTTCTGGCTCCTTTAAGGGGAAGAATGATGGAGAGTGACTCCAGCCTATCACCCCCATAGCATAGGGATTAGGACTATAGACAGGGCCCCTGCCTTCCATATATTAGAGTATTTTCGTGTCACTTTCCTTAATGTAGGGCTTATGAATTTAAGTTAGGGGATAGATATATAGGTATTAGTCATGATTTGCCCATTTGCTAACATGTTAGGATATTTTCCATGGAGTTATGCATATTGTGGGCCCCGTAGGCCTTAAACGGGACAGACTCCATTTTGCTTTTTGCCCGGTAGCTCGAGAAGGCTTTCTAGGTGAAGTGTAATGTTTTAGTTTCAAGCTGTTGTTCGCTTGGAGAGAACCGGCTCAGGCTGGCCCTTATCGAAGGAATGTATTTTTCTCCACACCGAAGACACAACTTCAGGCCGGCCGGCTGGGAACGTGTCCTTGGTACGGGGAGGTACAAGAATTTGGTGGGCGGCAGGTTACTGGCCGTAGCTTTCCATGAAGGAACGGGCTTTGATATTAGCGAAGGTGTTAGTCAGTTTGTCAGTTAGTCCGTAGGCGGCATCTAGCCTTTAGCATCTCTGCCATTAATTATCTCATGGCGGACAGTCGCCATCTTTGAAGTCCGAGAAAGATTTAAGACCGAAACTCTCTGAGAAAGAATGAAGGAGAATTAGCGCGGAGCGCACTGACACAGAGAGAGAGAGAGACGGTAGCTAATAACCAGCAAGGTTCCGGTGCCCTGGAGGGAAGCAGACGAGGTTGAGCCTAGCGGTGCAGACGTGTACTTGTGACGGCTGGGGTGTGACTGCAAGGCGAGCCAGGACACAGAGACGAGAAGGGAACCTAGATGACTGCCGAGTCCAGACTTCATATTAACCAGGTGACCTCCGTCCTTTTCCCATTTAGCATGCACTCTAATCTTTATCTTTTCTTTGCAGAAATTATGTTGCATAGTAATGTGATAAGTGTGTATTGCCAATAAATATCCTAATTCTTATAGAATTACAGTGTGCCTCATGTTCCTGTTCAATCTCGGTAAATGCATCTTCTAGTTGAGAGTTGTTTATGTGAACGGATGTGAAATCCCGATCAGGTAAATGGTGATCGAACAAGGAGGGAGTGAGTGGACCTTTGATGCCAGGAATAGGAGGTACATTATATAATTTGGGAACCGTATCAAAAGTCATTATTATAGTTTTATCCCGAGTAGATAACTGAGACATTGTCCTGATGACTGTTCATAGGAATGTGGTCGTCGTTGATATGCGGCGTTAGTGAGAACGCTGGGGAGGATTACCAGCGTGGATACCCACAGGATTGTGGCTTGCATAAGTGAGAGCGCCAGGGGGGATACTGGCGTGGAGATCTACAGGATTGTGGATCGTTTGGAAAAGGGAGCATTGGGTTCTGCAGGCCCATGTGTAGTCGCACCGGATTGTGCGCCATATCTGCCCTAGGGTAGACCGGTCTGGGTCGGGGTGGCCGCGAGACCAACTGATGTGAATAAGATATTGTAGAAAATCTATGCATGTGTATTGCTATTCCCCATCCTTAGGTGTGATTTATATATATATATATATATATATATATATATATATCTGTATATCTATCCATTGTGAATACGTTCTAAGGAGGGAAGGTGAGTACGTTTTGGCTGGGTCATAAGGGGCCCCTGGGGGCTGATCCCATCTAAGCGGAAAATCCAGCCATAACATCTGGCGTCACGAACTGTTTACGAAGCCTGTGTGCATTGTGTTGTTTTAATCTTGTTGGTTTGCGCTCGGCTCGTGCGTATAAGATTTTGTTTATAATTGTGTATATAATTTTTTGTATCATTATGTTTGCGAAAAAATCAACATCGGTTTTCAAGTTACCGATTCAGATTCCCGGCTGGGAATGTACCCCTTACGAGGCCTTGGCCTGTGAGTGGGCTGACTCTACTGGTTTGAGTGAAAATTGGTCTTCATGCTAGGAGCAGGCGGAGCCTGCCGATGTGGTGTCGTGCTTACAGAAAGCGCCAGTAGTGAAGGGTGATGAGCTTCCTATTTTAGGACGCAGAGGTTGGATTGTTCTTAATGCATACAGAATACTGCATGAGAGGTTTGTTCAACTACAAAAGCAGTTTAAGGATATGGAAGGACAGTGTGTTGAGTTGCAAAATGCACATACTCTATTGCGTTGTCAAAATAAATTGCTTGCCGACAAACTTGAAACATATCAGACCATTGCCGAAAGAGCTGCGGTCCGTATTGCACGATATAAGTATAAACATCGTCGTGGTCGTGTGTCTGCACGTAAAGTGCGTATGGTTGTAGCAAAAGCTGGAATGGATTGGAACCCCGATGAGTGGGACGGTAATATCTGGGATTCTCATACTTCTGACTCCTCGGCAGAGGAGGGTGACAAGCGCGAGTCTTCTCGCTCCGGACGTGATTGTAAATCTGCTTCATGTACTGATATAGGTCCTCACAATGACCGTGTTCGTTCTTCCCGTTTGGATAACGCAGCTTGCCCTGATTGTTCTACTGAATCTAAGATGCGGGCTTCCTCGGAAGCTCTTCCTGAAGTGTCTGCTCACCCTGTTTTTCGGCGTAAATTACAACAAGCCCCTGGTAACCCGGCTGGTATAGCTTTAGATTGTATTGAAGATTTTACTCAGCAGGAGGTTAGTGACATTTTACAACGTTTTCGACAACGGCCTGGTGAGGCCTTGCTTACCTGGATGGTGCGTCTTTATGAACTTGGCGCTGCCGGTATTATGCTCGATGCTGTTGATTGTTTACGGTTTTGCTCTTTGAGTTCTGATTCTACGATTCAAGATCATTTTCGGAACTATAATGGTGCTGGTCAAATTACTTTGCTCCAGCTTGCGTCTGACGGCTGTAATCATAAATATCCAACTGAATCTGATTGGCCCACTGATGAGAAACCGTGGTACACTTTGCGCGATGCGTCGCAACGTTTAAAGGAGGAAGTCATGAAAACGGCTATCTTTCTTAGTACTGCTGATAGATTATTGGATGGTCTTTTAACATCTTCTGTGCGCAATCGCATTATCCGTTCTTCTCCTGTTGCTTACAAGCAGGTCATGATGACATTATTGATTAACCAAACTGGCAATCCTTTGTCTGCTGTGCTTGAGTCTGTTCGTCAGCTTGGTGAGCTGGGTGAATGGTTTAAACCTGAAAGGCAATCTCGACCTGAGGGTCGTACTGCTGGGGACTATAAGTTCTCTAGACGTGACATGTTTCTTGCTCTCATTGCTGATGGTGTCAAAAGGGAGGACATTGACGGTGAGCCTAATAATCGCTTATGGGATATGTTTCGTAAGCGTGGTTTGGATCGAAAGGAGGGTGCCCGTCGTATGCGTAAGAATGAGTATGACCGTGGTTCGGATGACAGTGGTGATGAGAGGCGGCGTGTGGATTCTGATCGCCGTGATGATCGGCGTTATGAACGTGATGGTTCCCCTCATCGTAATGACGGGAAGGGGAGAGAGGATGATCGTGTGAAGGGGAGAGATGATCGTGTTTCCAACCGATGTAGAGATGAAAGGAGTTATTCCCCTGACATGAGACAAAGAGTGGATCGTCATAAACTCTCTGACCGTAATTCGCAATTTTTGAACATGACAATAATCCGTTTCGTACTGGAGTCGGATATGAACAAGACGTTTTGATACCTAAGAAAACTGAGAGCATTTACCCTGATTTGTCTTGGTTGACAGAACGTGGGAAAAATGACTAGGAAATTGGTCAAGCTCCGGTACACAAGTGGGCTCACAGAGACAACAGACCCTATGTAGATATTGAGATTTTTTGGAAACATCGTAATATCCAAAGGGCCCGAGCATTAGTTGATACTGGGGCGGAGGCCACTTTAATTCATGGTAAATCGAAGAAATTTCGTGGACAGTCTTTCACAATTACTGGTTTGGGTGGTAAGGAAACACCCGCAGTTCAAACTGCGCTTGAAATTAAAATTGGTAGGATTCCTCGTAGAGAATACTCTGTGTTAGTCGTACCACTTTTGGAATATATTATTGGAATTGACATTTTGAAAGGCATGACTTTGTATTTGGATGATGGTTGTTATCAATTTGGAACTAGACAGTACATTTCGACCAGACCCGTACGGGTTGGCCGTTTGCGAATGCCACCTATTAAAATCCCTTTACCTACGAAAGTGATTTCTCAAAAGCAATATCGTATTCCAGGTGGTCATGAAGAGATTACTGCTACAATTCAGGATTTGGTTGACGCGGGAGTCATAACTCCGGTCACATCTGCATGGAATAATCCCGTTTGGCCCGTGCGCAAAAGTGACAATTCTTGGCGCATGACTGTTGATTATCGAGAATTGAACAAATACACACCTAAATTGACTGTTGCAGTGCCTGACATTGTCACGCTAATTCAGAGAATTCAAAAGCATCCAGGTACGTGGTATGCTTCTATTGATATTGCTAATGCTTTCTTTTCGATCCCGATTGCCCCTGAATGTCAGGAACAGTTCAGTTTTACATGGAATGGACGTCAAATGACATTCCGGAGTCTTCCTCAAGGCTATGTGCACAGTCCTACGATCTGTCACCGGCTGGTGGCGGAGCATTTGTCTGAAGTGTCCACGAATCCGAGAGTTCAAGTCTGTCATTATATTGACGACATTTTGATTCAAGGTGAAACGCGAGACGAGGTACAGTCCCATTTAGATCAAATCCTTGACTGTTTGCGAGCGAAAGGTTGGGAAATTAACCCTGACAAATTACAATCTCCATCCCAGAATGTGAGATTTTTGGGAATTAATTGGCATGAAGGTCACAGAGAAGTGATCCCACAGGTAAAGCGAAAAATACTTGACTTCGCAGTTCCCAGAAACAGGAAAGAGACTCAATGCTTCATTGGTTTGTTTGGATTTTGGCGTCAGCATATTCCCCATTTAAGTCAGATTTTGGCTCTATTGTATCGAGTCACTCGTAAAAAGAATGCGTTTGAATGGGGTGAGTCTCAACAAACTGTTTTTAATTTGGCTAAAGAAGCTATTCAGTATGCCTTGGATTTGTGGCCCGTGAGTGCAGGTGATGTGGATTTGAATGTGTCCGTGGAAGGTCTGTATGCTAATTGGAGCCTGTGGCAAAAGCAGGGCAGACAAAAAGTGCCATTAGGTTTTTGGACCAAAAAGCTACCTGAGGCTGGTGAGCGTTACTCACCCTTTGAGAAACAGTTACTTGCTTGTTATTGGGCTCTGGTGGATACCGAGCAACTGACCCTAGGCCATGCTGTGATTTTGAGGCCCGAAATTCCCATTATGCAGTGGGTTTTGAGTTCACCGAAGTCCCATCGAATTGGACATGCTCAGGAGGCTAGTGTGATTAAATGGAAATGGTACATTCAGGACAGAGCACGTGTGGGTCCGAAAGGTGTGGCGGTTTTACACGAGCGAGTGGCGCAGGCGCCCTCCAATGAGATTGAAAGTGAGTGTTCGGTTCCCGTGGTGCAGGAGTCTCCCGTTAAGTGGGGTAAATCATTTGATGATCTGTCCGTGGAGGATAGAAAACATGTGTGGTTTACGGATGGTTCAGCGAAGTTCATTGGTGACAAAAGACATTGGAAAGCTGTTTCGTATAACCCGATCACGCAGAAATTATTGAGTACAACTGGAGATGGTAAGAGTAGTCAGTATGCTGAACTCTATGCAGTTTACCAAGTTTTGAAACAGGAACTACCTGGCACATGTCATATTTTCACTGATTCCTGGTCCACTGCGAATGGACTGGCGGTATGGTTACCAACATGGCATTCTCATAATTGGGAATTGCATTCAAAAGAATTGTGGGGAAAGGAATTGTGGCAAGAAATTTGGGAGCTGCTCCCGCTGAGTAATGTAACAATCTTTCACGTGGATGCTCACACTCCAATTGACTCCCTTGATAAATTTTTCCATAACATTGCAGATGAAAAATCTAAAATTGCTGAGGCAGTGGTGGACATGCAAGATTCTGATTTGGCGGGATTGGCGAAGTGGGCCCACCAGAAAGCGGGCCATTTTGGAGAGAAAGCCACTAGCAGGTGGGCTGCCGATAGAGGAATTCATATTCCTTTTTCTTTAATAAAAGATGTCATTCTACATTGTCCCATTTGTCAGCATTCTAGGAAAAAGGAGGTGCCTCAGATTGTTCGAGGCCACTTGCATCGAGGTAAATTGCCCGCCCAAATTTGGCAGATTGACTATATCGGTCCGCTCCCTATGAGCAGAAATTGTCAATATAGTTGTACAGTTGTTGACACTTATAGTGGCCTTTTGGTCGCTTTCCCTTGCAAGAACGCTACCCAAGTGAATACCATTAAAACACTGGAGCTACTTATTCTGTACTATGGTGTCCCATTCCAAATTCAATCAGATAACGCATCCCACTTTCGTGGAAGATTGGTGCAGGAATTCTGTGCGGAAAATAATATTGATTGGGTGTTCCACATTCCATATTACCCACAAGCTTCAGGACTGATTGAGAGAATGAATGGTTTGTTGAAAGAACAGTTGCGCAAATTGACTGATGACCGATACAACCAGTGGAGGGATGTCTTGTTTCAAGCTTTATTAATTTTAAATAATCGCCCTTTGTTACGTGCTGAATCCCCTTTAATGCGTTTGTTTCCTCCAAATGTTGATGTGAAGCCTAATTCTTTATCAAACACTGTCATGTATTGGGAAATTACCCCCGGTGCTTTGGCTCCATGTAGAGCGACCCCAGGTTCCGCAGGCCTCGACCTGCATGCTTTAAATGATGCTAAATTTCCAGGAAAAGATCGACTCATTGTTGAAACTGGCATTGGTGTCTGTATTCCTGCCGGTAGTTTTGGATTAATTGCCCCTAGTTCTGGCCTGGCCCTGAAAGGTGTACAAGTGCTCGGTGGAGTAATTGACAGTGATTATCAGGGAGAGATTAAGGTTCTCCTGCTTAATAGCAGTGAGACTGATTTGTTCATTAAAAAGTCTGACCGTGTTGCTCAGTTACTGATTATGCCTGTCTTCAGTGGTGAGATCAAAAAAGGCTCTGCCCCAACATTGCTAACTGTGCGAGGACAAAAAGGCTTCGGATCATCTGATCTTCCTGGAGCTAAGATATGGGTGCAATCGCCTAAAAATCCTCCTGAGCAGGCTGATATTATTGCGACCGGTCATGACAACACCGTTTTGGTGATGAAGCCAGGGCAAGATGGCTGGGAAGCTGTCCCAGCTGATAAATGTTACTTACGAGAATGATTAAGGCCTGTGTTTGTATTTTTTCAGATCATTCTCTGGACTGCTGCTGCAGGATGTGTCGGCGCTGGACTCCTTTTGGCCTGCTACGCCGGGAGAGGAGAGGATCCACCGACGCCGGTTGATGGGATAATCCGAGCTCCGCGGTCCGCGTGGGCCGCCTCGTCCAACTTCTGGATTACACTCGCAAAGCGGGTGACGAACTCTCCGCATTTCTGTCTTACCCCAATGAAATCTGTCACTGACATTTTAGCGACCTGTTTGGTTGCCGTCCCTGCATCTACTGAGACTTTGCGACATATTTTTAATATCTCGAATGCCCGACCAAATGTTATTCTGGGCGACTTCGCGGCCCACGAGTTTTGTCCCTCATGTACTGCTCTTCCAGACCTTGATATCCCTATTCATTCCCGAATTACTACTTTTAATATTACCCCTGGAGATCTATGTTTTATAATGACATGTGACCCTAAGGCTATCACCGAATGCCTAAAACTCAAGATACAGGCTGCTACTTCTTTTTCAGCTCATCAACGATTGCTGTGTTTAAAGAGACTTCCGAATTCGTGTCTTTCTGTAAAAAACAATATGACATGTCAACGTTTATTAGTTGCCCCTAGTTATTATCGCTCAATGTTACTGCCAGCTGGATGGCTGTTCTCCTGCGGGAATTCATCTTGGCCCTATATTCCTGCGAATATTTCTGGTGGCCCATGTGCCATCACTAGATTGAGCCTATTAATGTTTTCCTCACATCCTAATTCACATTCCCGTATTGTACGTGATTCAATGTCATTGCATGAGGACTGTGATTCCTCTGTTCACCTCTTTTCTAAATCAGAATATCTTGGTTTAGCTTTTTCTATTATTGGAGTGCCTGCATTGGCCGTTTATAATGCCAAGACAATCGGCAAAATGGCTTGTTGGATGGTTAAGTCCATCAATCAGACATCTACTGTTTTATCTGACCTTTTATTAGATGCCCAAGGCGAACGTAGAGCGATTTTACAGAATCGCGCTGCCATTGACTATCTTTTGTTGAAACATGGACATGAATGTTCTGATTTCGAGGGCCTGTGCTGTTTTAATTTGTCTGACCATTCTAAATCTATCCAATCCCATATTGACAAACTCCATGACTTGACTGCAGAAATTAGACAACACATAGATCAGGGTCTCTTTGACTGGCTCTTTAATTGGCTACCTGACTTGCGTTCTTTGCGACGGATTTTAGGGGGAGTTATTGTTGCCGTTTGTGTCCTGATAGCTATTTGTTGCTTTATTCAGTGCATTCCTTCCCTGCTCCAATTTTTTAGACTTGGTAAGAGACATAGATCAGTTAATTTTGTTTCCTATTATTCTTCTACTGATGTTAGTTCTATTTAGTTTGTGGTTAATAGACTGGAGTCAAGGGGTGTAATGTAATGGCTGCCCTTTTCTGGCTCCTTTAAGGGGAAGAATGATGGAGAGTGACTCCAGCCTATCACCCCCATAGCATAGGGATTAGGACTATAGACAGGGCCCCTGCCTTCCATATATTAGAGTATTTTCGTGTCACTTTCCTTAATGTAGGGCTTATGAATTTAAGTTAGGGGATAGATATATAGGTATTAGTCATGATTTGCCCATTTGCTAACATGTTAGGATATTTTCCATGGAGTTATGCATATTGTGGGCCCCGTAGGCCTTAAACGGGACAGACTCCATTTTGCTTTTTGCCCGGTAGCTCGAGAAGGCTTTCTAGGTGAAGTGTAATGTTTTAGTTTCAAGCTGTTGTTCGCTTGGAGAGAACCGGCTCAGGCTGGCCCTTATCGAAGGAATGTATTTTTCTCCACACCGAAGACACAACTTCAGGCCGGCCGGCTGGGAACGTGTCCTTGGTACGGGGAGGTACAAGAATTTGGTGGGCGGCAGGTTACTGGCCGTAGCTTTCCATGAAGGAACGGGCTTTGATATTAGCGAAGGTGTTAGTCAGTTTGTCAGTTAGTCCGTAGGCGGCATCTAGCCTTTAGCATCTCTGCCATTAATTATTTCATGGCGGGCAGTCGCCATCTTTGAAGTCCGAGAAAGATTTAAGACCGAAACTCTCTGAGAAAGACTGAAGGAGAATTAGCGCGGAGCGCACTGACACAGAGAGAGAGAGAGACGGTAGCTAATAACCAGCAAGGTTCCGGTGCCCTGGAGGGAAGCAGACGAGGTTGAGCCCAGCGGTGCAGACGTGTACTTGTGACGGCTGGGGTGTGACTGCAAGGCGAGCCAGGACACAGAGACGAGAAGGGAACCTAGATGACTGCCGAGTCCAGACTTCATATTAACCAGGTGACCTCCGTCCTTTTCCCATTTAGCATGCACTCTAATCTTTATCTTTTCTTTGCAGAAATTATGTTGCATAGTAATGTGATAAGTGTGTATTGCCAATAAATATCCTAATTCTTATAGAATTACAGTGTGCCTCATGTTCCTGTTCAATCTCGGTAAATGAATCTTCTAGTTGAGAGTTGTTTATGTGAACGGATGTGAAATCCCGATCAGGTAAATGGTGATCGAACAAGGAGGGAGTGAGTGGACCTTTGATGCCAGGAATAGGAGGTACATTATATAATTTGGGAACCGTATCAAAAGTCATTATTATAGTTTTATCCCGAGTAGATAACTGAGACATTGTCCTGATGACTGTTCATAGGAATGTGGTCGTCGTTGATATGCGGCGTTAGTGAGAACGCTGGGGAGGATTACCAGCGTGGATACCCACAGGATTGTGGCTTGCATAAGTGAGAGCGCCAGGGGGGATACTGGCGTGGAGATCTACAGGATTGTGGATCGTTTGGAAAAAGGAGCATTGGGTTCTGCAGGCCCATGTGTAGTCGCACCGGATTGTGCGCCATATCTGCCCTAGGGTAGACCGGTCTGGGTCGGGGTGGCCGCAAGACCAACTGATGTGAATAAGATATTGTAGAAAATCTATGCATGTGTATTGCTATTCCCCATCCTTAGGTGTGATTTATATATATATATATATATATATATATATATATATATATATATATATATATATATATATATATCTGTATATCTATCCATTGTGAATACGTTCTAAGGAGGGAAGGTGAGTACGTTTTGGCTGGGTCATAAGGGGCCCCTGGGGGCTGATCCCATCTAAGCGGAAAATCCAGCCATAACAGTGGTACAAAGTAACTGAATTACTAGTGATACGGCCATCTCGAGTTGCAAGACGTGTACGAGCAAAATGCAGAGTGAATTAATTATTCACTTACGGACCAGCTTCCTTATCCGCTGATACCTGATTGAAGCAATTGGACATACCCCGCCATCAGGCCAAGACGTGCGCACATGCCATAGTTTATTCTAACCCGGTAACCATATCAGACGGACTACCCCATATCCTGAGAGGGTCGAAACATTGTTGCCTGCATTAAGTGATAACCTATAAAAATACCTACACTATCGGATGTTCAAAAAAACTCTAAAGGCTCCTCTTCTCCTATTCTTCCAATAACCTCTGCCTCCACTTATGTTTTCTTACAAATTGTCTTGCACCACAGTTAGGTTATGGTCACTCCACTGGGTTTCACTAAATCACGTTCAAATTGTATATATTGTATATTTTGGTAATATTTTTCTTACTATATGTGGTATGGAGTACTGCCTTAATTGCTAAATAAAATCACACTTACTTCGGCTGAAGTGAGCACGATTAAGATCAATTGTATCGTGGGCTTCTATATTTATTTAACAGTGTTTAAATGATCAATCTTAAGTTCTTCCCGCTTATCCCTTTTGTTTTTTTCTCTTGTTCTTTTTGATTAAATCAAGCAAGTTAGATCGTCTTGCAAAGTATATATTGTTCTTCTGAAAAGAGTTCCTTGTGAACATTTTCTTTTTACTTAATGGTAAATACCCATTTCACAGGACATATGGGTTGCTCTTGTTACTTCAGAAATCTTTCTTCTGAGAGGCTCCCCCCCTTCATCCCTCATTCATCAATTGTTCATTTTGTGCCTTCAGTGCTGTGGACCAGCTGCCCTCTCCTCACCCGGCCCGACGACTTCATGTTACCAGGTAGTACTGCCCAGACCAGGGTGATGAGAGTAAGTGACTGGGCTAAAGAACTCTTTTGAGATCGATCGGAAGTGGGGCTTTGCAGAACTGGGCTAGTTCTGGAAGGCACAGTGTGAAATCCCTTCAGTGAACAACTATCACCCTCAGCCCGCTTCTGCTCCGCATACTGTGGCTGAACTTCCAGAGTAGTGGCCTAACCCCTATTTGTTCACGGTTGCCTAATTAGCTCTTCTACCCACCTCCACCTTCTTCCCTGGGACCCTGAATAAGTGTGACTCTGGCTGCGATCGGTCTAGGATCAGGGGGAAGGTTTTCTTTATCTCCAGCCCGTGGGTGTTGGGTGGTCGCGGTTAGCTGACTGGTGGATTATCAACTGACATGCCAGATATCAGTGACCACGTTAGGGTGCTGTGTGCATGTGTGTGTGTGTGAATGCGCTCCATACGGGCCGACCTGATGAATGTCTGACAAAATGTCGATATACAAAATATCGACCTACAAAAACATTGCAACAAAAATTTCGATTACAAAAATATCGACATCCTATCTCCAAAAAGGTAAGTACAAAAATATCGGTAAAAAATATCGATGTCAAAAATATTGTAATTAAAAAATATTGTTTTTTTTTTAAATAAAAAAAGTCATATACATTAAATAATACTTATAAATGTAATAAACATAGTTAACAATATGTTATAATATTTAAAATAATAAATAATATACATAATTTAATTTAAAAAATTAAACATATACATTTAATACATAATATAGACTTCCTTAATAATAACTTTAAAAATAATTTTAATAACTTACAAATAAATACAAATATTACAAATTACAAATAAATCTATACACATAAAATAATAATATAAAAAAAAATGTATAAAAATGTTAAACAAATTTTAAAAAGTAAGTAAATGTTGGATAGCGTAGGGGTAAAAATTACTATTCCCACTCCAAAAAGTGCAACAGTAGGGAAAGTGTTGGATAGCTTAGGGGTGAAAATTACTATTCCCACTCCGGAGAGTGCAACAGAAGGGAAAGTGTTGGATAGTGTAGGGGTAAAAATTACTATTCCAACTCCAGAGAGTGCTAAAGTAGGGAAAGTGTTGGATAGCGTAGGGGTAAAAATTACTATTCCAACTCCAGAGAGTGCAACAGTAGGGAAAGTTTTGGATAGCGTAAGGGTAAAAATTACTATTCCCACTCCAGAGGGTGCAACAGTAGGGAAAGTGTTGGATAGCGTAGGGGTAAAAATTACTATTCCAACTCCAGAGAGTGCAACAGTAGGGAAAGTGTTGGATAGCGTAGGGGTAAAAATTACTATTCCCACTCCAGAGAGTGCAACGGTAGGGAAAGTGTTGGATAGCGTAGAAGTTAAAAATAGCATATTTATAAATACATTATTATTTTAAAATATTTAATAAATTAATTATTAAATGAATATAAACTATTTACCAATACCAATACATAATTATTAAAACCATAATTACCAATAAATAATTAAGTAAAAATAAATTAAGAATAAATACCAACTAATAATAATGAATTACCAATGAATAATTAATTAATTATAATAATAATAATAAGGGAGTTTTATAGAGCGCGCGGTTACGCTAGCTAGCGTGTCCCTGCGCTAAGACAGAAAGAGACTCATACAAATGGGCCGCCGAGTCAGCTAGGTTTATCGTGCGTAAAGGTGTGTTTTTAGCCTCTTCCTGAAGTCGGCTTCAGACACTTTGAGGCGAAGGTCCAAGGGTAAAGCATTCCAGCCCTTCGCCACCAAGTAGCGAAAGGATCTGCCTCCCATGCGAGCCTTTCTCGTCCTGGGTACCTTTAATAGGCCACCATGGGAGGAGCGCAGCGCTCGCGTAGGTTCGTATCTGGAGACCAAACTCTGGAGTGGTGCTGGCGCCCTCCCATTAAGAATACGGTGACAGGTACAGAGGGCCTTAAACTCAACCCTGCTCTTCACTGGAAGCCAGTGAAGAGTCTGGAGGGCTGCTTTGGAGGACGATCTTTTAGGAAGCTTCAGAATGAGGCGAGCTGCTGCATTCTGCAGTACCTGGAGACGATTTAACACCTTACTGGTAGCTCCGAGGTACAGTAGATTGCCGTAATCCAGGCGCGATGTGACGAGGGCATGCACCAGCGTCCTGCGGGCCGACATGGGAAGTAGATCTAATACCTTCCGCAGACCTCTTAGGACGCTGAAACAGACACCCACCACACGGCCTATGTGAGGTCCAAAGGACAAATCACCATCAAGCCAGACTCCAAGATTCTTGGCTTCCCGGCAGGGAAATATAATTAACAAAAACAATTAATTAAAATAAATTATTACTTAATGGAATATCGATATTACTTACCTTCTATATTCTGTCCCTTCGATATTTAAACATCGACATTATTGTATGTCGATATTTAAAAATCGATATTTTGTCTGCCTACCGACCTGCTATCCGTGGCACCGCAAATCAGTGCTGCGTGACTATGTTAAAGTGACTGGCTGTTATTACTTTCATCACACAGTGGTACTGCTTTACACCTTGATTCCTTGCCAAAAAAATATTAAGTTTGACACTGGTTTTTACCCGTGCAGCCTTGGCCCACGGTGCTGCTTAAAAGTGTTGTAATTATTTGTGTGTACACATTTTTGTTATCGTTGTGATTTGGGATGCAGCCTATAACTGTGTGGTATTGAATTATAATAATTGCTGGGGTGGTCTTCAGTCTGACAACGTTTTGCACCACATAAGGGTGCTGGGGGGTAAAGTAGGATTATTCCCAAGTGTGTATATTACTGATGTAATTTTAACGGATGTATGATGCTACATCGCAAACATTTTCATTGCCAACATTCACATTGCCGTCTTTACATCGCTCACACATTCACAACGCACGCTGTCACACCGCAACCTATTACTTCGCTCCACCATTGAAATGCATACAAAACACAATCACTACGCACACAAACACCCCGCATGCTTTAACATCGCTTCCCCCCCCCCGAAATAATACACACTACCCCCAGCATGAGCACACCCCCTACGCCCGTACCCCTAAACCTGAACTCCTCAATCCTTAATTAGTACCTTACACTACGGCCCCCTGACCCGACCCTTAACCCGAAAACACACGCTTATTTTGAGTAAGAATCTCTTGCGTTTTACTGTCCCCAGCATTTAAAAATTAAAATGTACAAAACTGTTTGTGTTGTGCACCCCTCGCTCCAAGAAAACAAGCAATGGACAGGGGGCGGTTGAAATGTAACAACCCGTTCCGTGCACAGGAACGTCGCTGATGCAGTCTGGTACAGCTATACATTTACCGTCCGCACTGTAAAACAGAGTTCACACAAAGTCCCCATGCACACTCCTGCCCCGGCAGCAAGCAGCCAGCACACGAGCCTGCACACAACACACACAGCCCTCACACCCCTACAGGAGATGGACACCACACACCGACGACTGACAGATTTCACACTGCGAAGCTACACACATCTTTCATCCAGCACAGGTGTTACACACTAAACACACACTGGCACCGCACTCGGACTTCACACAAGTACATCGTACAAAAAGGACATGTCCTTCCATTCTGTGACGCGTCGTTTGCAGAGATGAGGTGTGTCTTGGGAGCTGTCCTAGCTGCTGCGCTCCTCGTTGTCTCATGTAAGGTTTACTCCTATGTATACAAGACCCCTGTGTAGCTGAGCTCTGTCTGCCAAAAAAGGATCTGCCTTGTGTAGCTATACAATATCCAACATCTGGGGAGATGAACAGTCTGTAGGTGTGGGGCTGAGAATGGGAGGTTTGTCTAAAATCCTATGGAAAACTGGTCAACTGCGGCCCTCATGACACCTTTAAATGCAGCCCCCCTCCCCCTAAAATGTTTCTGAGTACCCATACAATAACAATCTACACTGGTCAACTGCGGCCCTCATGACACCTTTACATGCAGACCCCCTCCCCCCTAAAATGTTTGTGAGTACCCATACAATAACAATCTACACTGGTCAACTGCGGCCCTCATGACACCTTTACATGCAGCCCCCCTCCCCCCTAAAATGTTTGTGAGTACCCATACAATAACAATCTACACTGGTCAACTGCGGCCCTCATGACACCTTTACATGCAGCCCCCCTCCCCCCTAAAATGTTTGTGAGTACCCATACAATAACAATCTACACTGGTCAACTGCGGCCCTCATGACACCTTTACATGCAGCCCCCCTCCCCCCTAAAATGTTTGTGAGTACCCATACAATAACAATCTACACTGGTCAACTGCGGCCCTCATGACACCTTTACATGCCGCCCCCCTCCCCCCTAAAATGTTTGTGAGTACCCAAACAATAACAATCTACACTGGTCAACTGCGGCCCTCATGACACCTTTACATGCAGACCCCCTCCCCCCTAAAATGTTTGTGAGTACCCATACAATAACAATCTACACTGGTCAACTGCGGCCCTCATGACACCTTTACATGCAGCCCCCCTCCCCCCTAAAATGTTTGTGAGTACCCATACAATAACAATCTACACTGGTCAACTGCGGCCCTCATGACACCTTTACATGCCGCCCCCCTCCCCCCTAAAATGTTTGTGAGTACCCATACAATAACAATCTACACTGGTCAACTGCGGCCCTCATGACACCTTTACATGCAGCCCCCCTCCCCCCTAAAATGTTTGTGAGTACCCATACAATAACAATCTACACTGGTCAACTGCGGCCCTCATGACACCTTTACATGCAGCCCCCCTCCCCCCTAAAATGTTTGTGAGTACCCATACAATAACAATCTACACTGGTCAACTGCGGCCCTCATGACACCTTTACATGCAGCCCCCCTCCCCCCTAAAATGTTTGTGAGTACCCATACAATAACAATCTACACTGGTCAACTGCGGCCCTCATGACACCTTTACATGCCGCCCCCCTCCCCCCTAAAATGTTTGTGAGTACCCAAACAATAACAATCTACACTGGTCAACTGCGGCCCTCATGACACCTTTACATGCAGACCCCCTCCCCCCTAAAATGTTTGTGAGTACCCATACAATAACAATCTACACTGGTCAACTGCGGCCCTCATGACACCTTTACATGCAGCCCCCCTCCCCCCTAAAATGTTTGTGAGTACCCATACAATAACAATCTACACTGGTCAACTGCGGCCCTCATGACACCTTTACATGCCGCCCCCCTCCCCCCTAAAATGTTTGTGAGTACCCATACAATAACAATCTACACTGGTCAACTGCGGCCCTCATGACACCTTTACATGCAGCCCCCCTCCCCCCTAAAATGTTTGTGAGTACCCATACAATAACAATCTACACTGGTCAACTGCGGCCCTCATGACACCTTTACATGCAGCCCCCCTCCCCCCTAAAATGTTTGTGAGTACCCATACAATAACAATCTACACTGGTCAACTGCGGCCCTCATGACACCTTTACATGCAGCCCCCCTCCCCCCTAAAATGTTTGTGAGTACCCATACAATAACAATCTACACTGGTCAACTGCGGCCCTCATGACACCTTTACATGCAGCCCCCCTCCCCCCTAAAATGTTTGTGAGTACCCATACAATAACAATCTACACTGGTCAACTGCGGCCCTCATGACACCTTTACATGCAGCCCCCCTCCCCCCTAAAATGTTTGTGAGTACCCATACAATAACAATCTACACTGGTCAACTGCGGCCCTCATGACACCTTTACATGCCGCCCCCCTCCCCCCTAAAATGTTTGTGAGTACCCATACAATAACAATCTACACTGGTCCACTGCGGCCCTCATGACACCTTTAAATGCAGCCCCCCTCCCCCTAAAATGTTTCTGAGTACCCATACAATAACAATCTACACTGGTCAACTGCGGCCCTCATGACACCTTTACATGCAGCCCCCCTCCCCCCTAAAATGTTTGTGAGTACCCATACAATAACAATCTACACTGGTCAACTGCGGCCCTCATGACACCTTTACATGCCGCCCCCCTCCCCCCTAAAATGTTTGTGAGTACCCATACAATAACAATCTACACTGGTCAACTGCGGCCCTCATGACACCTTTACATGCAGACCCCCTCCCCCCTAAAATGTTTGTGAGTACCCATACAATAACAATCTACACTGGTCAACTGCGGCCCTCATGACACCTTTACATGCAGCCCCCCTCCCCCCTAAAATGTTTGTGAGTACCCATACAATAACAATCTACACTGGTCAACTGCGGCCCTCATGACACCTTTACATGCAGCCCCCCTCCCCCCTAAAATGTTTGTGAGTACCCATACAATAACAATCTACACTGGTCAACTGCGGCCCTCATGACACCTTTACATGCCGCCCCCCTCCCCCCTAAAATGTTTGTGAGTACCCATACAATAACAATCTACACTGCTCAACTACGGCCCTCATGACACCTTTACATGCAGCCCCCCTCCCCCCTAAAATGTTTGTGAGTACCCATACAATAACAATCTACACTGCTCAACTACGGCCCTCATGACACCTTTACATGCAGCCCCCCTCCCCCCTAAAATGTTTCTGAGTACCCAAACAATAACAATCTACACTGGTCAACTGCGGCCCTCATGACACCTTTACATGCAGCCCCCCTCCCCCCTAAAATGTTTGTGAGTACCCATACAATAACAATCTACACTGGTCAACTGCGGCCCTCATGACACCTTTACATGCCGCCCCCCTCCCCCCTAAAATGTTTGTGAGTACCCATACAATAACAATCTACACTGGTCAACTGCGGCCCTCATGACACCTTTACATGCAGCCCCCCTCCCCCCTAAAATGTTTGTGAGTACCCATACAATAACAATCTACACTGCTCAACTACGGCCCTCATGACACCTTTACATGCAGCCCCCCTCCCCCCTAAAATGTTTGTGAGTACCCATACAATAACAATCTACACTGCTCAACTACGGCCCTCATGACACCTTTACATGCAGCCCCCCTCCCCCCTAAAATGTTTCTGAGTACCCATACAATAACAATCTACAACAACAGAGAAAAGCAACATTTGTAAAAGTTGGTACATATGGGCCTGTAGCCAAATTGTGGTCACACATTACAGCATCCTATAAGGGCCTTGTGTCAGAGCTTATATAGCGAACCTTTACGTGTTTGTTTTCTGATTGCATTACCTTTACATGCAGCCCCCCCCTCCGAGAAATGTTTAAAGGAGCTATGCAGATTGAAATAATTACAGCACATGTGTTTTAAAAGCAGAACAGAGCAGAGCATCCTCCTTTGAAGCACACGTTCCACAACAATTACAGCACATGCGTTTTAAAAGCATGCGTTGTAAAAGCCTGCGCGATGTAAGGAGCAGCGTAGTAATGGCCCGCATCTGAACATCGCTTGCGATGTAATGCATGCGTTATGATGGGTGTTCCCCCAACATGGTTGGGCCTGGTACTGCTTGTGATATTTCCTAATGTGATTTGATACCTAGAAAAACATAATGTTCATGTGGTGTTAATTAGTCTGTGTGTTGAATTCAAACTTGATTTGCATACACCAAGCGTGAAGACGCTCAGTGTATTTATTGTGTGAGAGTGCTGTACCAATGCCTTTCATATTGCCTCTGTGATAAGCCTAACTGCTCAGATCCAAGCTGCTCATTTGTGAACTCAGGTTATAAAGTGAGTGGTATGTTCTGCCCAGCTGGGCCTCGCCTCAGCCAAACAGAATGTGCCAGTTCCAACAACAAACCTTTGTAAATCTAGGATTGGTGAAATCTATGGGTGGATGCTTGGGCACACCCATAGTACGCCTCCCTGAATAAATGTTTTACAAAGCCACACAAGCCGGCACAAATCGCCCCTTGAGTGGCTTTGTAGTTTGCCCTCTCTCATACATACACTCACCAGTGCTGTCCAGACAGGGTTGGCAACTTTTCCCAGAGAAATATAAAGGCCATCTGTTTACGTTTTAGATTCCAAAGCCAAGGCCCAGATGTGATTCCTAAATAGAACTTTACCTGAAATTGTCTGTATTCATTTTTAACATAGCCTTTCCGTCTTTGTTTACTTTAATATTCAATCATGGTTTGTTAGGACAGCTGGAGAACATATTTTAAACTGTTTTCTTTCCCATTTACTGTTTAAAGTATGTACTGATAAGGAGAAAGAATACAGACAGAAGGTGATTTTTCTAGTTTTTGTACCAGCAGGACATTGAATACCTGTCATGCCAGTAGAACACTGGCCTGGTGGTAACCCTATGTGCAGAACAGGCACAGCACAGACTCAGGCTTGTATATGGGATTTTAGTGTAGGGCAGCGCAACGAGGCACCTTGCGGCGCTGCCCTACGCCAAAGTGAAAGGGTAGGAATGCACTGTATTTGATCAATACAGTGCATTCCTAGCCCTTTTGCCCTCTGCTAGGTCTGTTTTGGCTGCCTAGAGCCAATGTAGGCACCCTTGCACCATGGTGCAAGGGAGCCTCCGTCGTATGCAGGATTGTTTCCGTGCAGGAAAGGATACCTTCCTGCACGAAAACAATCCTAAGAGGCTTTTTCCTCTTTCTATGTGTGTCGCAGAACATATTTCTCCTCTTTACATCTCACCTGGGGAGGCGTACGTATTTAGCGCTCCCCTGGTTTACATCCCTTTGTAAATCTGGGGCAGCGTCAAATTCCATGTGTGTTGCGTGGAAACCCCCACTGCAAAGCCCATGGAACGCCTCCCAGGTGCAGAGTAAGGTGACATAGCAGTTTGCACTGCGTGGCTGCGTCACCTTACTCATGATTAACGAGGCCGCTCAAAGCCATGCAATGTGGCTTTGCGTGGCTACATAAATCAAAAGAAGAGCTCTGCATCACGCATGTACCACTTTACGTGGTGCAAAAGTAAGCACCTCAGCCCTGCTGGGATGTCAGGAGACCCTTGCTCTGCTGGATCTAAAGGGAACTGTTGCAAGGGAGGGGAACAGAGGAGTTCCAGGCTGTAAGCAGCGATCTGAAAGGGCCCAAGGGAGGAGATGATGGCACCTCCGGGATTATCATGCTTCTAAGCACGTTGCTCCATTCACGGAGGAACCATGTTCCTCAATCTAAACACCTCTAGGATTTCAGGGTGCTTCATCCATCCATGCCAGCTAGGTACAATGAGCACCTCACTTCAAGTAAAAAATGCCATACAGAAAACATGCATTGGGTTTCACCTATGTGATTAATAATAGGTTTTTTTGTTGTAAGTTGTGGCTTGGTGAGCACGTGTGCAATATAAATTACTGAAACTCCATGAAAGTGCTTTGACTTGTTTATTGATTTGAAAAAGGCAATATGTTGTGCTGTTACTGGTGGTACTATTAGCTGGGGAAAGAGCAGAGGACAAATAGAAAAAAGCATTCCCCCAGACAAGAATGCTTGAAATTGGTGCAGCTATAGGGAGATTAGGTAATTGGCAGAGGAAACCCCAAAGCACAGAGAGAGGCGTCAGGAATATGGACAAACTACACAAACAAGACTAGTTGGTAGAACAACAATATTGTTTTGAGTCAGGTGGTAGTGGTAGTACCTGATATGTGTCAAAAGGAATGTATTCAAAGGGATAACACAGTGGGGATTTTCTTTATGTATAGCACATTACACAAAATACCTTTTGCCATATGCATGTTGTGTCAGTAATCTGCATCTACGGGGCAACACATCAAAGATCTCATATGCCTGCGAGAGAAGCAGTTTCATATAATAATCTGGTTTAAAGAGCAGTAGTTTGCAGAGATTGACCCAAAACGTGTGATTAGTAGGAATCAGAGTACATGAGGAGCTGCTGTTCCATATGGGAGAAGCTGCCGGTGAGGAGTCAACAAGAGCGGGCTTGGCCAGGAAAAGAAATGGCAGCATATTTGCTTGGAAGCATGCTTTCATGAAGGGAACCAGGACCACAATCATAGAGCGAGCCTCATGAGAGCGCAACATTTCAAAGCAGGCAGATCTCACCTTGTGCCAAACATGCTGTCGGTCCTTGTGCAATGCGCCACTGGAGGTGGTATCTTGTGCAGATGAAACCCCCCAAGATGTTGTCAGCAAACCAGACAGTTGCGCTGCCTAATAGACTTTGACCTAAAAAGGAGGACTGAGCAGCCAGTGGCCCAAAGTTTTGAAAAAGTTGAAATGAGCTACTCCAACCCTGTACTGGTTAATAACTTTCCCCAACGTGACCTCCTCTGTTAGGCCTACGTCATTTTTGTCCTATCCAGTCGCTTTCTCTGCAGTGAGCTATAACACTGCAAAAAACTGACAAAGCTAATAGCTTCAGTTTTAGGTCTCGCTAGAGTCTAGCACATGCGCTGGACTAGCGAGATATATAGTAAGTCGCTTTTGGAAGTGCTTCCAAAGCGGCGACCAGCTTACCTTCATACGCACAAGCATGCGCGCGACGTGCTCAACACTTTTTTTTCTTCACACGCGCGCGTGCGCACAACTTGCGTTTATTTTTTTAAGCGGCCAATGCTTGTTTTTTTTTATTGCCGCGCGGCTTTACTTTTACGGCCGCGCAGCCTATGCTTGTTTTTGGGAACTTTGAGCGTGAGGTGCACGTGCGGCCAATGCTTGTTTTTATCGGAATGTGGCCTGTTTCTCTTGCTCTTTTTTAAGAAAAATGTAATGCTCCGAAATACTTCCTAAATCGTTCTTTTTCCTTTCAAAAGCATCACAGAAGACCTTTCAGTTTCATCAACGCAGGGGTTTTTGAAGAGGACAATGTTTTTTTTTTTCACAGAAATATCTTCGTTGTCACTGCATTGGGTGTCTACTAGGTAAAGTCACATGGTGTAACCATATGCTTCCTAAAATGTAGCTCAAATTGCCTCCAACCAACTTCCTGTTCTGATGTCCGTTTTTTTCGCCCCTCGCTGCGCTCGTCTGCTGGGGAAACCTCCTCCCTGAACCAACATAAACAGGGCCTGCAAACAACTACCTCAAAGGGTGCACCCACATCGGAACAAATTGATCAGAATGGCCCATCCGGCAGCAAAAAACAAAACAAAACTGGAAGTGAGGTCCTCCTCATTAAGAAAGGATGAGTAAATATAGCGACTGTACCATGACAGCCTTATGTATAGGCTTAACAGTATAAACCTATCAACAGGAGAAAAATCTAGCACGCAGTCCCAAAATACGTTCTCTCGTTCTGACCATCAAACCTTGGTGCTGTCACCTATTAGGACATTTATAGTAATCTACTTGTGAATAGCAGAAAATAAACACACTACATTAAGTGATGTGATTTAGGAACGATCAGTTCTGATTTATTCTGCTAGTTCATGTGTAGTTCCGCAAAGAGACAAAAGAAAAACGTAGCAACAACAGACTTTTTATTTAAACAAAAACTTTATTGAAAATATCTTCAATGGTCAAAACCATGGAAGAATGACTCATGCGTACAATAGTTTATCGCAGCAATAGACAAACATGGTTGTCCATTGCATTCTGCCAACTAGTGCTCAGCAGCCACCATGGATGTGCTGTCAGAACTTCACCTGCCGCCGACTGATTCGTCGTCATTCTTTTTCTGGTGGGTTTTCCTCTGGCTTGCTACAGCACGTCAGCCATATAAGCTCTGCCTTCTTGCTTGCTGGCGTCTCTTCTTGATTTACTCAGTCGTTATCTCGATGCTTCTGGTGAATCTATTTCCAACCTCGATTGCCCTTTTGATTTGTGCATAGGCCTCAGGTAATTTTTCCTGCTAGGACTCCATAGTGCTTATGGTTTTGGCAATCTGCTACCTCCAGGTATTTTGCCCAGCTGTTCTTGAACTCCGCACTCCCACTTTAATTTGCCAGGGGTCACACCACGAGATTACAGACACAACAGGGCATTAATACTCACATTCATGCGGCCCATTGACTACGTTTTGATTTTTTCAAACTGCTCTCTTCCCCTGCCCTTTCTGCTATGCTTAATTAATTGTGTCCTGCGTACCAATTGGTATTGGTCTCGGCCCTGAAGGCTCTTTATTCCTTTAACCCCACATGCATTCAGTGCTTTTCTCTTTTCACAACACACAGACCCAACGTTGCATGGTCGTGGTACACGCCGTGCTTACGTGGGCTTATGATGTTTTGTACCTCCTCACACAATTAATGTCTCTCATTCACGGAAATCCAACTTTACACGGTTGTGCTTCACACAGTGTTTATACAGGATTCCTTTAAATGACCCTATTCACTAGGGTTTATCATATTTAGGGGGTCTGACATTCAGGGCGCAGGGTTTTGTTAACATTAATAATGCGTTTTCCAACCCAGTTACCGAAGGTCTCTCCTCCATTGTTTTAAGGTTTCCGCCCATTCTGGTTATTTCTCCTCTCACTCACAAGGGCCTGTGCGTTTGCTCAATCCTCCCCATATTCTGCACCCATCTGCTGTTGCTGTATTGGAAGGGGCGACTTCTCTCTACACTGTTTTTGCCTGGCAATTCTGCATCACTGAAGCAAAGCACCCCTCCCTCTGTCTCCACTGATGCTGAACAAGATTCAGGCGCTGTTTTTAAACTTTAGCGGCTTGGCAAACATTGCCGCTGTTTAAGCCTCTACCCCTCTACCACCCCTCTACCCCTCTTCTACTCTTCTACCCATCTTCTACCCCTCTACCCCTCTTATACTCTTCTACCCCTCTACCTCTTTTCTACCCCTCTACCACCCCTCTACCCTTCTACTACCCCTCTACCCTCTTCTACCTCTCTTCTGCCCTTCTACCCCTCTACCCCTCTTCTACCCCTCAACCCCTCTACTACCCCTCTACCCCTCTTCTACCCCTCTACCCCTCTTCCACTCTACTACCCCTATACCCCTCTACTACCCCTCTACCTCTCTTCTACTCCTCTACCTCTACACTACCTCTCTTCTATCCTTCTACCTCTGATCTACCTCTCTTCTACCCCTCTACCTCTCTTCTACCCATCTACCTTTCTTCTACCCCTCTACCTCTCTTCTACTCCTCTACCTCTCTTCTACCCCTCTATCTCTACTCTACCTCTCTTCTACCGCTCTACCCCTCTACCTCTCTTCTATGCCTCTACCCCTTTTCTACGCCTCTACCCCTCTTCTACCCCTCTTCTACTCCTCTACCCCTCTTCTACCCCTCTACCCCTCTTCTGCCCCTCTACCCCTATCCTACCCCTCTTCTACCCCTTTTCTACCCCTCCTCTACCCCTCTTCTACCCCTCTACCCCTCTTCTAACCCTCTACCACCCTTCTTCTACCCCTCTTTTACCCCTCTTCTACCCCTCTACCCCTCTTCTACCCCTCTTCTGCCCCTCTACCCCTCTTCTACCCCTCTTCTACCCCTCTACCCCTCTTCTACCCACTGTAACTAGCAAAGTGGAGAAGTGTGGCTCAATGGTTAGAGCGGCAGACCCTGATGCAGAGGTCTAGCCCGGGACAAGGGTTCAATTCCTGCCTCGGCAGGTCTTGGGCTCAACTCAGGGCCAGCACAGCATCACTCAGGGCCAGCACAGCATCACTCAGGGCCAGCACAGCATCACTCAGGGCCAGCACAGCATCACTCAGAACCACCACAACATCACTCAGCGCCACCACAATATCACTTAGCACCACCACAACATCACTCAACACCCCATCAGTATCCCTCAGCATCGCCTTTGCAATAGTACACCACCACATCATCATCACTCAGCAAGACCTAAGTATCATTCAGCATCACCTCAGCATCGTCAAGCACCAGTCACCACCACCACCACCACCTCAACATCACTCAACACCACCTGAGCCTGCTCATGGAATCTGCCACCTGTTGATTCTCCCCTAGCATCTGGCAGCTGCTAGTTGTATTGTGCAAGTAAAGAGGCGTCACTGATGGGTATAGATAAATCTAGGCAGTTAAACACATCTCCAACTAAACCAAAAGGGTAAGCTCCCAGACAGCTTGGTCCTTCAATCCCAGTTGGATCTCACTCAAAAATACAAAACGAGAATCACTGTTATGAGTAATGCTTCACACACACCATTGAATTCCGGCAGGCAAGTGATTACGCTAAATATAGTCCTTGCCTTCCCTTCCAAATTTAGCACTGATGGTCTTTTATTTGCCTGCTGAAAGTGGTTGAGGGGGGTAAACACTTCAAGATTATACTTACAATTTAGTCACGTTTAAAAGACCACAGACTCTGAATTCCAGTTTGTGGATTTTATTATAAGGCCAAAAATAATTGAATGTAAACACATCTGAGAATCAGCGAATATAGGTACATAAAGATCAATGCAGAGCCGAATCTACGCATATAATTAATTTGGCACAGAAGGCATAAAGTGACAATTTCCAGAATTAAAATACAACACAGGTTTAGGCTGAGTCCAACTCCTTTTGCATTAGGAAAGAAAGCATGAAATATTTTTCCCTACACTACTCTCTCTCTGAGGATCCTACCTATTTCCCCTATATCAATTCCCAAAGGTATCAGCACGAGTAGACTTTCTAAGAAGTGCTCAAGCCAAATGGGTCAAGATAGCTTAAGGCTATGGAGCTCGCTTATAAGATGCTCCTTCTCCTCCGAAAATCTAGAAGTCTGCATTTCTGTCCCTGCACATAATACTAAAAGACTCAGACCTCCTAAATGCATCACATGCCAAATTATTTTACTTGCAAAGTTCCCCAGTAGCTTTCCGTTACTTCTTTAATTAAGTTTTCTTGTCTTCTAGTGGCCTTGAGGTTCAGATAAGCCAGGCACAGAAGATATCCCCCCCTCCCGCTTCTCAGACTCTTCAAAGACATTCCGGTTATCTCCTCAAACTAAGAAAAACAAGGTCAAATTCCTGTACCTACAGTGGGATGAGAGCATACTCTTCTGGCACACACAAAATATTAATTTAATTATTTCTTCAACAACCAGGGCTTTCGAAACTGTCAACAATTTGTAGCTCTGGGCCTACAGTACAGGCAACTTAAACACACACAGTTACATTGATATGAATACAATGTCATACAGCACATTATGCATACATGAATGATGGTGTCTGTCTCTAATACATGTAACTTCTGTTTAAAGGCATAAGTTGTATTTCTATGTTTAAGATGTAGAATAAATGCATTTAATAAACGTAATATACTGCAAACGATATAAACACATGTTGATAGATACGTTTGATTATGAGTATAATGTACCAATACAATTTAGAGTGCTGTAAGCGCTCTATCACAAGTACAGTTGCTGATAAATAGAGGCAGCACACATGGAGACAGCAAAAATTAGGAAACAGAAAGCCTTTTTACTCGTTTTGCCTGTTTAAGACCAGGTTTTCCCTGGTCTTAATTTTGGCGCTGCCTTCTATTTACGCCACCCTTGTAAATAGGAGGCAGGGTCAAAATCAATGGGTGTGTTGCCCTCCCTTTTCACGCTAAATACAGTGTGAAAGGGGGCCTTATTTACAGGCAGCGTTAAGCCATATTAAGTGGCTTAACGCTGCCTTGTAAATAAGGGGAGGCCCCTATAGCCATCACAACGTCACTGAAAGTGACATTGTGGTGGCGATTGGGGCTTGTAAATATGCTCCTCAGTAGGCTAATAGTAGGTTCTGGTTTGGCAGACGTGCTCCGTAAAAGATATATTCATTATTATGCTGTGCATTTCCAAGACCTAAAATTAAACTAAATATCCCCAAATAAATTGTAACTGTGCTGTCTCGAAAGTACACAGCCCTAATTTACCTGTAACCCAAAAGAGAGAACCCGTATCCTCTCTCCATGATAACTGCTACCTTAAATATTCATTAGTCCTTTACTATTGCAGGAGATCTACACAAAATCACCATCTCTTCATGGTTACTCAATTACCCATTGACCCAGAATCAGGTTTGGATTAGTGCCAAAGTTGCTACTGTTAGATCCGTGCTTGAAGTCCAGTTACAAATTGTCTACTTGACTACAATGTGTAATCCTGGACAGATAACTATCTACCGGTGCTTCAATTAAGTCATGTGCCACAACTGACATACTTTGAATTAGGATTTGTATCAGCAGTAAATGGGCCTTCAACAAGCACATCTTCAGTGCTTCTTTTTGTTACTGACCTATCTCTTTGAGAAAGGAGCTCACGAGATAAAATATTATCAAGAAGATAAAGCTGAGGGCGCGCGACGCGGCGATCAAGATGGCTGCTCCCCCCTGAGCTCCGCGATTTCGGCGGCGCTTCTGCTGGGAAGGTCCCGTTTCTACAAGGCGTTTCTCGGCGTAAACGGCCGTTTCCAGCGTCGGAACTGCCCCCCAGCACATGGGTATGTTTCTGTACGCTTTCCTGATCGTTTTTGGCATTTTTGTTGCATAAACGCAATTACCTCGGAAACGCCGCCATTTTGTTTTTCATTTTTCACCGTTTTTTTTATTTCTGAATCTAAACCACCCAGAATGTGCTCACTTCAGGAATATTGCCCAATGGCCTTGTTTTTTACTATTATAGTGGTTTTTAAGGGCATTTGAACTCTTTTGTGGCATTTGGTGACTTTTTCTTGGCTTCTCCTTTGTCGTCGGACCTTGGCATCTACTATTTACCTCAACACTTGCCTTGACATTGTTCTGTTGGGGGTTTGCATCTCCTGGGCCCAGTCCAACTCCCTTGGTGTGCTCTGCAGACTCCTAGTGGCATTTCATTGCTCATTTTGGTCTTTTGCAGCCCTCATCCTACGGTACGCTGCTCATACTTTAACTTACGCCTTTAATTCTTTCTTTTTTTTGGCTTTGCCAATATGGAGCACGGACATAATTCAAAAGCTTCCATTGCTGCTCCCACCTCACGTAAGGAGTCTACACCTGTGGGCAAACGCCTCAAAAAGGACCCACCATCTCCTTCCAAGTCTCCGCCCCCTGTCACTCTTGAGGACCTCATGGAAGAACTTTGCTTAATTCGCTCTTTTATTGCAGACACTACTGCTACCCTGCAAAGGCTGGATCATAAGTGGTCTAATCTTGACAAAAGGCTTACTGTTGGTGAGCAAAGAATCAGTGACGCTCAAGATATTGTCGCCAAACTGGTAAATCTCACCAAGGATGTTCAGGTCCTCAAGAAAACGTCTGAAGATTTGGAAAATCGAAATAGACGCAACAACCTACGTATTTATGGTGCTCCGGAGAATTCTGAAGGGTCCGACATTATCCTTTTTTTGAAGACTCAAGTCTTACCAATTCTTGGTATGCCTAAACATGTGGATGTCAATATTCAAAGAGCGCACCGTCTGGGTCCTAAAAACTCCTCCTCATCTTCAAAACCTAGAGGCATCATTGCTTATTTTCTTCTCTATTCTGACCTCATGACTATTCTCCATTCAGCCAAACAACACAAGCAACTGCTATGGTCAGGCCACTAACTGTTTTTTTCTCAAGATGTCTCCAAACCGACTGCGACGAAAAGAATTTCTGGATTTGCGGCCTACGCTTCGTTCCATGAACGCTAGATATGGTCTAATTCATCCTTGCTTCTTCAAGGTTACATACAAGGAACGGTCTTACAGCTTTGAGGATCCGGCTGATCTCCGCAGATTCATCCATTCCCACAGAGAAGATTCCATGGAGCAAAGCTGCTCTTAGCTTACAATGTTTCTGTCTCTGTGTTTACTTTGTTGTCTACCATGTGTTGACTTGTTGCGTCCTTTCATATCACCTCATTCTTTTGTTTTTATCGTTCCTTAGGTTCGTTTCCTGTTGTTTCGTTTGCCCTCCTCTCCATTGTATTGTGTCATTGTCCGTTTCCGTCATCCCAGTACGCTGATTCCCTGCATACTTGTTCGGTAAGTCTCCTTCATTTGTTCTTATGCCGTGCTCGGTCCTTGGTTCTCTTTGCATTTCTTTTCTTTTTCTAGTCTTTTCTTCTTTTGGTTCCTTGGACTGTGTTTTCGACCTTTATATTTTCTTCTTCTGCGGTCGTCTTTTCTCGCTGCTCCCGCTCTCACTTCATTGTCCTTTTTTTTGTTATGTGTTCTGTATGGCTGAGACCTTTTTGGTTCTTCTCGCCATCCTTCTTCTTGCTGTCTTCTTTAGGGTTGCTTTTGGCTCCCCTCTTCCTTTCTACTTACTTCCCTTTCCTATCCTCCCTTCTCCTTTTTGGTTTCTCTCAGCATCTTTTACTTCACTCATCCTTCCCCTATTATTCTTCTTTCCTCTACTCCGACGCAATGGTGTTTTTTCTACTCTACCTACCTTACTCTCCCTCTTCTTTCCTCCTTCCTTTTGGCACTACGGTATTAGTCATTTCTTCTCTTTCTCCTCCATTTATATTTCTTCACTTCTTCTTATTTCACCTTCCTATGATGGCTTCGCTCCTTTTCCTTTCGCTCTTTCTACTTGGGTTTCTTTACTACTTCCATCGTTCCTCTTTTCACTATATCTGGCTTGTTTTCACCTTTCCTTGCCAATCCTTCTATATATTCTCTCTTTTTGCCTGCATTACTCTCTCTTTTTACTTTTCCTTTAATCTCCTCATATGAAAGGTTTCCGACTCATTTCCTGGAATGTTAAGGGTCTTCGTAACCCTATCAAGAAACAACGTGTTTTATCTCATCTTGCTCGTTTAAAAAATGTCAAATTGCATTTTTACAAGAAACAAATCTTTCTACTCAAGAGTTATCGATGTTACGTAGACAATGGGTTGGGGATGTTTTTTGCTCTCCTGCTATTAATCACAAAAATGGTGTTGTTATTTTATTTCATAAAGCGTTGTCTGTTCAAATTCTAAATGAAACTATTGACACTAATGGCAGGTGGCTGCTCCTTGATTGCATTGTTAACGATGTTCATCTCTCTCTCTGTAATGTCTATGGTCCGAATGGAATTGATTCTTCCTTTTGGAATGATTTCTCCTCCCTTCTCTCTTCTAATGCTAATGAAGATTTGATTGTTGGGGGAGATTTTAATCAATTGATGGACCCTTTTTTGGACCGTAAATCACAAGCTCGCTACATTCCCTACAAAATGCAAAAATCCTTCCACAAAGCCATCTCCTCCAGAGGCCTTATGGACTCATGGAGGTTGTCCCACCCTGACTCTCTGGAATTTTCCTTTTTTCTCTCCCACCACGCTTTCCAATTTATGACCAACTCAGAAATAGGCTCTATCCTCATCTCAGATCATGCCCCAGTTATTTTAGATATGGATTACCCCTCTCCCACGCCTCAGGCCCGCAGATGGCGCTTTAACAACTCCCTTTTACTTGATCCCACTTTCATTGAACATTTCACTCGTTTCATGGATGACTTTTTCACTACTAACTTACACTCCACCTCTGACTTTCACTTTATCTGGGATGCTTTCAAGGCCACTGCTCGGGGTTGTATTATTGACTTTGTTTCACGTAAAAAAAAGAAAGCGCTATCCCAAGCTTCCTCCGATCTAAAACGCATTAAAGAACTAGAGCATCTTTACTACACTTCCAACTCTTCTGGCTCTCTTTCCTCTCTCATTTCTGCTAAACTGCAATTTAATAAACATTCCTGGGAATCGGCCTCCAATCAGCTTCTTCAATTTAATGCAAAGATATATGGTGGTCGCAATAAAGCTGGTAGGGCTCTGGCAAATTATCTCAGAATTAAAAAACAGAAATCAAAAATAGTCTCGATTAAAGATTCACAAGGCTTGCTCCAGTCTTCTGATGCCAAAATTCTGGATTGCTTTGTTCAATTTTACTCTTCTCTTTATATTCCTGAGTCTTCCCCCTCTGCAGAGCAATTACACTCTTTCTTTAATTCTGTCCCTAAATCTCCCAATCCTTCGTTGGATTTCTCTTCTCTTGATGCCCCGATTTCAGAAAAGGAAATTCTTGCTGCTCTCTCTCTTCTCCCCAAAGATAAGACACCTGGCCCTGATGGCTTTACTGTTCGTTTCTTTCTCCAATTTAAATCTATCTTGATTCCTCATTTTCTTCAGTTAATTAACCATTTTCTCTCCTCTGGTGAATCTAAAGGTTCTTTTTCGCAGGCTATGCTAGTTCTTCTACCCAAGAAAGATAAGGACCCTTCCCTATGTAAAAATTACCGACCCATCTCCCTCATTAATACTGATTGTAAATTGTATGCGAAAATTCTGTCTTTACGGATTAATTCAATTGTCCCCGATTTGGTTAACATTCATCAATCCGGCTTTGTTAAGGGAAGATCTATTACAGACAATTCTAGAACCCTTCTTAATATCATTCATCTTTCTGCTAAAATGGAAAGTCCCTTGGCTGCCATTACTCTAGACGCCGAGAAGGCATTTGACCGTGTCAACTGGGATTTTATGTTTGGCGCCCTTCGCTGGCACGGTTTCAGTCCCACTTTTCTTAACTTTGTTCAGTTGCTTTATTCTGCTCCTTCCACTTCTATATGAATTAATGGTATGCAATCTGATTATTTTCCCCTTCATAGAGGAACCAGACAAGGCTGTCCACTTTCCCCCCTTCTCTTTATTCTGGCACTTGAACCTTTCCTTGAGAAAATTTGACAATCCCCTTCCTATTCTGGCTTTCTTTATAAAGATGTTGAGATTAAGTTTACTGCTTATGCAGACAATATTTTGCTTTACATTTCTAACCCTGCTGTTGCCCTTCCCACTTTCTTTTCTTTATTACATGATTATTCCTCTGTTTCTGGATATAAATTAAATATTGATAAAACTGAAGTCCTTCCCCTCAATAAATTCTGTCTTCCTCACATGTTTCAGGTTTCTGGTTTCCAATGGAACTCTGGCTCTATCAAATGTCTTGGTGTTTTATATGCTAACACTATTAGAGAAACTATCAAAATTAATCACTCCGATATCCCTAAAAAGCTCTCTCCTCTAATAGAACGTTGGTCCCCTCTTTTTCTTTCCTGGTGGGGTCGTCTCTCCACTATTAAAATGATGCTCCTTCCTATTGTGAACTTCTGTCTCTCCATGCTTCCTATCTCTCTCCCCCATTTCTTTTTAGGTCTCGCCTTTTGTCGATGCGCATGCGCATCGAGCAAAGCGAGACTATTGCGAGTTATCCACTCTTTATCCACACTGCAAGGAATCGTGGCGATTCCTTGCAGTGCACGATAAATTTAAGGTCAATGCGCATGCGCATTAAGCTTATGCGCATGCGCATTGACCTTAAAAGCGCGTGCGCGTGCACGTCCGTCTCCTAACAACACACACACACCCTCTCCCCCGCTCCGCCCCCTCCCGCCGTGTCGCATTTCTCTTTCTCCTCCCCCTCCCCTCTCTTCCTTCCATCTAACCCCGTGTCGCACCTCTCCGCCCCCTCCCGCCGTGTCGCATTTCTCTTTCTCCTCCCCCTCCCCTCTCTTCCTTCCATCTAACCCCGTGTCGCACCTCTCCCCTCTCCGCCCCCTCCCCGCTCCGCCCCCTTCCCTCCGTGTCGCATTTCTCCTCTCCGAGCCGAGACTGTCGATGTGCGTCTCGCGCCTGCCTCGTGGCGCCTCCAAAGAGGTCTCTGAGATCTGCAGGGGGCGTCTCACTCCCACCGCTGAGCAGAGCCGTCCATGAGACAAGCCATGTGCGTCTCACAGCTGCCGAACGAGAAGACAGCCCCACAATCCCCAAATTTCACATTCCCCAAACCCGCCGCCTAGGAAGCAGCCGTGTCGCGTCTCTCCTCCCCCCTCCCCTCGCGCCGTGTCGCATTTCTCCTCCCCCCTCCCCTCTCTTCCCTCCATAAAATAAAGTAACTGCTGTACATTGTCCAGACTTAGAAAAACAAGGTGCACCTATAGTCATATTTTTCGACTTTGTGCTCGGATGGGCAGTGCCAACACTCTACAACTGCTCACAGGAGAAACACCTAGACAGTGCTTCACAATCACGCCCTTTCCCCCATGTCCGGGAAGCCACTCGAACACCAACGCATTCACGTTATTCCTGCCACAATATTGTGTCCTCAAAACCTACTCACCCTCTGGTTGAAGGGAGTACAAAGTCTGATCATACACTTTGAACATATAGTCATTGTTTGGCTGCTGATGAACATCTGAATGAGCAATTATGTATATTTTACTTTCATGTCAATTTGCACCAGATTTGCACCAGATCCCGCTCCTGCCTTCGGTCTCCTCACAAGTTTGACCTGGGTCTTCTTGCTCTTTACTAAAATGGGAGATGTTTTCCTCCATAATCAGTGTATCTAAGGTGGAATCCTTTTTGCACTAAAGAGTACTTGTAGGCTGCAAGAAAAGAACATTTGGGAGCCCCTCATCTTGGTTCTGAGCACGTATTGAAACATTTGCTGGCGGTTTTGCATATGTAATTTAGGGTGACTGAGCTTCAAGAAAACTAAAGTATTCAGTGAAATTGTTGACTCTGTTTGGGAGTAATTCATAGAGGTGTCTCTCACTGGAGCTCATGGCTGAAAGAAAATAGAATGATACCACTTATGCCTTTCATGCATGGACAGTGTGCCCCCACAGCGGCTCGAGGTGCCAAGCCCCCAAACAGAAAAAAAGAGCGTGAACCCCTCACCCTCACTCACCCTCACCCCCTCACCCTCACTCACCCTCACTCACCCTCAACCCCTCACCCTCAATCACCCTCAACCCCTCACCCTCACCCACCTTCACTCACCCTCACTCACCCTCACTCACACTCACCCTCACCCACCCTCAACCCCTCATCCTCACTCACCCTCAACCCCTCACCCTCACTCACCCTCAACCCCTCACCCTCACTCACCCTCACTCACCCCCACTCACCGTCAACCCCTCACCCTCACTCACCCTCACTCACTCTCAACCCCTCACCCACCCTCAACCCCTCACCCACCCTCAACCCCTCACCCACCCTCAACCCCTCACCCACCCTCAACCCCTCACCCACCCTCAACCCCTCACCCACCCTCAACCCCTCACCCACCCTCAACCCCTCACCCTCAACCCCTCACCCTCAACCCCTCACCCTCAATCCCTCACCCACACTCACACTCACTCACCCACCCTCACCCTCACTCACACTCACCCACCCTCACTCACCCTCACTCACCTTCACCCTCACTCACCCTCAACCCCTCACCCTCACTCACCCCCACTCACCCTCAACCTCAACCCCTCACCCTCCCTCACCCTCACTCACCCTCAACCCCTCACCCTCACTCACCCTCAACCCCTCACCCTCACTCACCCTCAACCCCTCACCCTCAATCCCTCACCCTCACCCACACTCACCCCCACTCACCCCCACTCACCCTCACCCACCCTCACTCACCCTCACCCTCACCCACCCTCACTCACCCTCACTCACCCTCACCCTCACTCACCCTCAACCCCTCACCCACCCTCAACCCCTCACCCACCCTCAACCCCTCACCCACCCTCAACCCCTCACCCTCACTCACCCTCAACCCCTCACCCTCAACCCCTCACTCACCCTCACCCTCAACCCCTCAGCCTCACCCTCACTCACCCTCAACCCCTCACCCTCACTCACCCTCAACCTCATGCTAAAGATTTACAAAAAAAACCATAAACAATTCTAAAAGCACTAACTCTAATGCTGCGAGACCTATTGCATTTCTAATGCTTGTTTAAGTCTATCAATAGTCTTTTTTCCAAATTCCTGTGGAATAAGCGTAAGGCTAGAGACTCTCTCCTCCGTCTTCAACAACCTAAACATCTTGGCGGTGTTAACTTCCCCAATTATAACAACTAATTGGAAAGACACTACAAACGTGGTTTATAATGCTTGGTGGAATTTGCTCTGCCATCATCATAGACTAGATCGTGCATGTGCTTCTTCTATTTCATTGTTGATAAAACGTGATTTACTTTGGTCCCCTTTAACAGACTTTTTATCTAAAAGTGCCTCTTGATCACATGTTATTGTTATATTTAGTATTACTGTTATTATTATTACTGTGAACTTCTCTGTATTTCATACCTCTTTATTTCTCTTACCATAAATTTTTCTATTGCTGTTCCCCTTCCATCCCCCCTTTTTTCCCTTTCTTCCCTCTTTCTTCCTCTCTTCTTTCCCCACAAAATGAAAAATTATAAAAGCATTTTTTCTTTGTATAGCGTTTTCCCCTTTCGGGCCTTTCTTGTTTATTGGCACATTATTCTTCACAATTATTTTAATTCCTATTGCTCTTTATTTGTGCTATTGTACTGATGTTTTACATTGTTTTCTTCAACTCAATAAAGCTTTTCAAACTTAAAAAAAGAAGATAAAGCTAAGAGGAGTGCGCGGAGTTAACAGTATGGTTTGCATCTTGAGGAGAAAAGGAAAGAAAATAGCAGAGGTGTTAGGGTTGATTTTCTCTACACACCTAATAGAAAGCCATCAGGGTTGCCACGTGTCCAACCTGACTTGAAGTTCTATCAAGATCAGGTTTGGGCTTATCAGTTTGGGACAGAGAGAATACCTGCCCTGTTAGCAGATACTATGCCAGGGCAGTACTGTAAATGACAGACTGTGGGCACCGTTAGCCCCACACACAGGAAGGCCATGTGCATTGGCACTCACATCCTTAGGTATGAAAGGTCTGTAAGAAGCTCAAGCATGGTCCCCAGCCCCAGGCCTTCCTGCAGGCAGATAAGGTACAGAGGGAGACAAAGTGCATGGCAGACCTGGACCCATGAGAACGGGAAGACCCCGACTCAGGCGACCCTGGTCATAACCAGCCCTGCACAGTGGACCCTGCAGAGTGAGCCCTGCACATGGACCCAGGGTTTCAGTCTGCAGGGATTTTAATAGTGGGATGATTTTGCAGAAGGCCACTTGCTTGCAAGCAAGTGGCCTTCTGCAAAATCATCCCACTATTAAAATCCCTGCAGACAGAAACCCTGGGTGCATTGTGCACATCTGGCAGGCCTACACTCTAAAGTATTTACAACTTTGAATAGCAGCTCACACAAGAGTTGCTAGGGAAAGAGGAGGCGGAGGACGACGAGTCTCTGTACTGCAAGTTCACCAGGTGTTGGGAGCGATGGAGGAAGGGACTACTTACCTCATGCCGTGAAGGAGCCCTAAACCAGCAGGGGACCAGTCCTGAAGAGCTGGAGGAGTCAGCCCCACAGGCAGTCACCTGATCAAGGTAATGGGCGATCTGACTCTGGAGGCAGACTGTCCATTAGGGGTCTGATGCAAGCGTGGCTTCTGAGCATGGGTCAGAAGGATACTGAGGCCACCACCACCTTTGAATAGAAATACAGCTGGACTCGGAGGTCCCACAGGCCTCTGATGGAGAGGTGATACAAGCACAGAACATTGTTAACAAAGCCCACATTAAGGGGCAGATTTACAAGCCCCTTTTGTGATGCATCGGTGGCATAAACAATGCACCAGGTTGAAGTCAATTTACAACATGGCGCATCTAGGGAGATGCGTCACCTTGTAAAGCCCTGCGTCAGGTATAATGTAAGCAGGGTGGACTTTCCCACATGGAAAAGCCTTATTGAAGTAATGCAGTGAAATCTTGTAGATTTCACTGCGCCATTTCTAGGACACCACTGTGTCAAAACCTTACGCCTGAGCAGGCATAAGTGACACAGTGTATTAGGTATTGGCCTCCCCCAAGCAGTGCTGGAGTTGCGTCATGCTTGCGACATGACTCCAGCAATGCATGACTTGATGCATCTGTCAATCCTTCCGCTATAGTGCGCAGTATTGTAAATATGATACATCCATGGTGGCTCGCGAGTTTCTTTGCCCGGCGCAAGGAAACTGACGCATCTGTGCTCTAACTCAGAGATGCGTCCGTTTCTTTTAAATAAACCCCTCCGAGGGGCTAATTTAAAAGAAACGGACGCATCTCTTTGTTAGCGCCCAGACGCAACATCGGTGCAAAAGTGTCGCAAGGGGCTTGTAAATCTGCCCCAATGTTGTTTAGTAAGGTTTCTGTTAGTGCCATCCTGTCGGGCACCTACATTCATCATTATGCTTAGCACCTGTCTCTCTCTTGCAGGCACTTTCTATAACTCATGCAGCCTTCAGGATTACTGCCAAAGAGGTCACTCAGATTTCAACGAGCTAACAGGCGTCCATAATCAGTGTCCAAATGTTGTGGTCAAGCCAGAGTGAGGTGCACTTATGCTCTTTCCAGAGGGCATTTTTATGTTTAACTCTGCACCCACTTACAAGCACAGCACCCTTGTATGTGTTGTACAGTTGGAGATATTAAAATCTTTCTGTTTATTAATAATGTTTTTTTTCCATTAAAAAAAAAGTGAATGTGTCTGCTAAGAGGTAGACATTGCATGCCCTTATTAAACACTGATGCTTAGCCTGGGAGGTAATGCACAGTCAGAATTGAAAAGGCACCGTGTCCCAAACGTATCACCGCCCTGGCGTTTCAGAGAGCGACCCCAGCTCAAGGGCCCCACTCATCCCGAGCGGGGGTTGTCCGGTTTCATTACCTCCTCGTTAGTCTTCCTTGCCACATGACTTCCATAGTGAGCTTCAGCTCCACACCAGAACCCTCCAAAGCAAAAAGTTAGCCTCCCATGCCTCCCATCCCTTCCCAAGATGGCCGACCCATTACCACCTGACCTCTATAAGAGGCGGGCCGGCCCAACCCATCAGCCTGTTTTTTTAGTTCTGTGCACGTCTCTCCAGATGCGTCAGGTAAGTGGTGCCTGCTGTAGCAGGTACATGGGTCTCTGGTTGGAGGTCCTGCTCTAGCGGTCCCTAGGATCTTGGACTCCCTTTCCCCTCTTTTTCCCCCGGTGTGTTCTGTGTGATGCGGGCTAGGCTTTGCTCTAGCGGGCCGTGGGTTTCCATGGGGGTGTTGCCGGGGTGCTGTTTGGAATGGAGGCCGGCGCCCTGCCGTACCTCCACTGTGTTTCCCTTTCCTCTGTGCCCGGTTTTGTGGCCGCCCGCCTGCCTTTCATTGCGCTGTGGTGGGCTGCGGCTGTGTGTGTGTCATTCCCGGCACTTTGCCTTGCTACCCGCCTGCCCCTCGTGGCGCTGTGGCAGGCGGCGGCCCGGCTTTATTTTTGCTGGCTGTGGGTCCTTTCGCCGCACAGTAAGTTTCGGGTTCCGCTCGATGCGTGTTCGCACCAGCGCATTGCCCACCTTCCCTTTGTAGCGGTCCCGCTAGCGTCGCCAGCCCTTACTGCGTTGTGGCGGGCGGCGGCTGTGTTGTGCCTCTCTGGGGTGTCTTTACGGGTCTCTGTCTCGCTCTGGGAAGGTTTTGATTGTTTCTCGGCAGTGCTGCTCTCGCCTCCCGCCTGCCCTTTGGGGCGCTGCGGCGGGCGGCGGCGGTGCTGCTTGACTCTTGCTGTCTTCGCTGAGTGGGGCTCTCTCTACTACGATGTGGGGGGCTCCTGTGGGCTGTGACTTCTGTTTCCCCGGGGCCCCTCGGGCTTACCTGCTTTTTGCTGCCTTCCTCCCAGCACCTCTCCTGTTTGTCTTCCTTGGGGGCGGGGTGCCCCTTTCGGCAGCGTTGTGTCCCGTCTTCTGAGGGCGGGTCTGGCCTCGTCCAGTTTCCCGCGCTGCTCTTTTCTCTGGAGGCTGGTTGGTTTCTCTGTTCCGGGGCTGGTTTCCGGTATGGTCGCACTGTCGGCTCTGTTCCTTGATCGGATGGCTGGTCTGCTTGGTTGTCGGGCAGGGGCGCTTAGCACTGGTTGTTCCGGAGGGTATGTCCCGCATCTCAATCTGGAGTTTCTGGATTTTTCTCTCGGGTTCTAGTACGCCCTGGGGCTACTCCCGTACTGGCTGTGCTTGTTTCTGTTTAAGGCTTTCTGCTTTCCTCCTGCCACTGCCGATGCCGCCCACCGGTCCATTCGGCCGGGGCCTCTCGCTTCTGCCGTTTCCTTGGTCGGGCTCGCTCCTTTTTCTCGCCAGCATGCGACTTGTGGCCTGCCGTGTGTCCTTGCTTTGTGTTTGGTGTTACGGTCGCCTTCATTCCATTGTTTTCCTTTGCGTATGCCTTTGGTGTGGTGTCTTTCTTGCGCGCATTTGTGCTTCTCTGTTCTCGGGGTAGGCCTTCCATCTTGCGCGACCGGCCTCGGTGCTGTGGTTCCTGGTTTGTGTCTCGGCTAGGGCATTCAGCTTCCTGTACATCTGGGCTGCTCCCTTGTACTCCGTGACTGTCACCTTGTTGTATTTGTCCGTAGCCTGTTGGGAGTTCTCGCTTCGGCTTGGCTCTTCTGCTCCTGTCCCGTTTTGGCCACTGTCAGGTGTGATTCTGGGGGTACCGTACACGTTTGGTTGTTAGTTTCCTCCTTATTTTCTGGGCCTCTGGCCATGCCACCCTGAATGCACCTGATCTCTTCTGGTCTCAGAAGTTCAGCAGGGTCGGGCCTGGTTGGTACCTGGATGGGAGTCCGCCTGGGAATACCAGGTGCTGTAGGCTATGGTATCGGGCCTGCTTCATGGCGCGGGGCGTATGCTCGATTTCCGGATTTGGCGATTCGTCCTCCACATACTGCCTTGGTTGCATTTCTCTTATTCCCTGCTGGTCATGTCTATCCGTTTTTTTGTTGCAGTTTCTGTTTCTTGGATCCTGCGTTGTGGAGTCATTCGTCCGTCCTTCCATGCCCTGCATGGCCCTGCATTAGGGCTTTCCCTGTGCTTCCTCGCTCTGGTTTCTTCTATGGCCTCAGCGTCTCCCATTGGGTTGCTCTCTCTGCTATTTTCGCAGGGTTCCTTGATTTGGCTTGGGTCCATGGGGCTATAGCTCGAAGGTAAGTCTTGTACCTTTGGTGGTGCCCGCCAATATCAGGCCGGGGTTCGATTCCTGCCGTTGTTGTATTAGTATCCATTGGTGGTGCATTTTTGGATTACTTGTTATTCGGCGCCTGTGGCGTTGGGTTGTGGGGCCTCTGCTTCGTGATTTGCTGTATTGCCTTCTGGGCTTTGGGCCTGTGGTCCTTTTGTCCTGTGGACTCGACTCCTGTCCCCGCTGTTTTTGTGTGGGGTCGGTCCCGGTTGGTTCCTTGTTGACCGTCCTCCGGGGTTTTCCTGGGGCTGTGGGCTACAGCTTGTCTGATGTGGGCTTACTGTTGTTGGGGTCTGTCCGTCCGTCTCTGGGGTGCGTCAGTGTTTTCTTGCTGACTGTTTCTGCTCCTGGAGGGCTCTCCTTGTCTTCTCGGGGTCCGCGGCTTTGCTGCTCCATCCTTTTCCTGCTCCCTGTCTCGGCGGGCGGCTCTTGCACCCTTTTCCTGTCGGCTTCCTGCTGTCACTGTGCTTCTCCTTGCCCCCTGGGGGTCGGGTCTTTGTTGCGATCCTTCTCTTACGGGCTTACGCTGCCCTTGGGGCTATGGTCCTTTGGCGGCTCTGCTTCCTTTGGGTGGTGCCTGCTTGGTCAAACCAGGGATTTGGCGCCTGCCTCTGGTGGGGCGTGCGTTCTTCCTTTTTATTGCTGGGTCGCTTTTGATGATTTTGCTGTTCCTTTTTCTCCGGGTCCTGTTCATGGGTTTTCCGGTTGGGGTTGTCTGCCTTGGTGGGGCCTTCCTCTGGACGTGGTTTGGGTCTTGTTGACTGGCGGTGTTTTTTCGCCCCTGTCTGTCCTTTGCCCTTCCTGTTGGTCTCGGTGCCTCTGGCCCTTCCTTGGTTCCTTTTTCCCCCGACACTTCCCGCTCTGTCTCCTGGGAGGGCTGGGTTCCTCCTACCCGTGTGTTGGTGGTGCCTTTCCTTGTTGGGCTGCCCTGGTGTGTGGATCAGGCCTGCTCTTTTCTGTTCTGGCCTTGGTTGCTGTTGCCTTTTTGGCTCCTTGCGGTCCGATCCCATGCCTATCTCTGCCTTCCTTCGGTTGGGGCGGTTTTCCTGGCAGCACTTGGTGTCTCTGGGGTCCGGTTTGTTTTTCGGCCTTCCCGGTGTCTTCGGTCCCGGGTTGGTTCTCCTACTCGTGGTTGCCTCTCTCCTGGGTGGTCCTTCCACTCGTACTGGTCTGTTCGGTTTGCCCTCTTTCATGGACATCCCCTTCTGGTCTGTTGGTTTCTTGTGAGTTTCCATGAAGCCGCTTGGCTTTGGTATGTCCTCACTGTGTAAATCATGTGGCGAGGAAGACTAACGTGGAGGTAATGCCCCGGTTACTTACCGGTAATCTTCATTACTCCGAGTATAGTCTTCCTCGCCACATGAATTCCCATCCCTCCCTCCCTGTCTGGCTATCGGCTTCATGTTTGTGCTTGGTTGTTTCAGGCTGATGGGTTGGGCCGGCCCGCCTCTTATAGAGGTCAGGTGGTAATGGGTCGGCCATCTTGGGAAGGGATGGGAGGCTAACTTTTTGCTTTGGAGGGTTCTGGTGTGGAGCTGAAGCTCACTATGTAAGTCATGTGACGAGGAAGACTATACTCGGAGTAATGAAGATTATCAGTAAGTAACCGGGGCATTACCGCGTGTCGGGGGGGCACAGTGAGACGCTCCTGTGTAAGATCGCAGACAGTGTGACCCATAGGCACGCACTCAGGTCATACAGAGACCTGTAGGAGGCCTCAGACACAGGAAGGGAGGACGTCAGAGGAATCACGCACAGCACGGGCAAGGAAGACAGGGCAACTGCTAGCCAGGCAGCCACCGGCAAGGGACCCGTCCCCCCAGTGAATGTTTGTAAAAGCATTTTTTAAGAGCAGTCAGTGGTCCCACGGACCACTGCCTGCTCTTAAAACATGAAAGGAAAACTATTCGTTTTTCTTTTTGTTAAGCATCCAATTTTCCTTTTAAGGGAAAATTACAGCCATGGTGGTCTGCTGATCTCAGCAGGCCACTGTCTTCTGTGATTCCTAATGGGTCAAAAATTGCGACCTACCTCATTAATATTCATGAGGTGGGTCATTTGCGACCCATTAGGAATCGCAGATAGTGTTCAGCATGCTTTCATGCATGCAGTTTTGCAATTTCCTATTTGCAAATCGCAAGGATTCGCAATTAGGGAATCACAAAACTGTTTATTAATACATCTGGTCCTTTATCTCTCTGGGTGAGGTATATAAATCTGCTACAAGGTGGAAGAGACAAAATTATATGAAACAATTGTTCCACCGAAGCAGATGTTAACAGTATTTAAGCTACAGGAAAGTGATAGGAGAAGCAGAGGAGTAACAAGCATTGGTAATTACAGGAAGATATGCTACTGCCAATAGAAATGAAGGAAAAGTGACAAGCAAAGCAACCAATGAAAAGCCAGAAAAGAGAGGGGGCAGGATGTAAGCCTCTTTTAAGTTTATATTAAAAACAAAAGATTTCACAAGCACAGCACAATCGCTGTGCAGGCGAAACCTAAACAAATAGCTCAGCTGTGGCAAGCAGCTCCACCATGTGCTGGCCCCTATTGTCTCACCCGCTTTTAGCTACTTCATCCTGAATTAATAGACCAGCCTCAGTGATTAGTTTTTAAATACATTTTGCACCTGGAGCAAGAGCCCTGAAAAGCTCGAGGCAACAAGAAAACAGGAGAGGATGTAGCCTCATGGTCAGAGCTGCTGACTTTGGAACTGGGGAACCAGGTTTGAGTCTCGGCGTTGGCTCGACATCCTGTGATTCTGGGCAAATCACTTATTCTCTCCTTGCCTACCAAAAAATTAATGTATCCTTACGTAACTTAACTGGTGATCTTGTAAAGTGTTATTTGGTTCTGCGGTCGCACAAGTCTTTTGATGAGGTCAAAAAGGGAGCAAAATATGGACTGTATGCTCCTGGTAACAGCCAAGAGGGTGTTTTAATCCAAAACATTTTTAACTGAAGGTTTGACGGTGGCGTTGGATTGCGCGGCAGAGGTCAGGCCCTGGCCCTGTGATGACAGAAAACCGATTCCAATGTAGGCCACAGTCCTCTTGGTGCAAGGCAGTGAAGGAGAAGACAAAGGCGGAGAGCTGGACCTGACTGCCTGCTGCACCCACCTCCTCTAAGGGGAAGCAGCGTGGGCAGACTCTAACGCATCCAGGAACCGTGCAGTCCCAGAAAATTCCATGTCAGGCAACCCTGGGGAGCCTCCCTGGGATACTTCTGGAATCCGAATCGCATGTACGCCTGATGAAGACTCAGCTCTTTGTTGACAGTTGCATCGTCTACTTTCCAGGTTTCCACAAAAGATGCAGTCGTTTAAGATTTCTCAGATTGCCCTGCTAGATAGGCTGAATACATGTTTACCATGTGCCCCAAATGGGGGGCATGTTTATTAATATTGCATGCAATGCAGGGCAGCAAGCAAAGCTGCTGTGCTGTGTTGCGTGAAATTGAGAGAGCAGTAATGCACCATATCTACCAATATACGGGGCACTTCTGCTCCCTCCTTGATCCAACGCACTTGATGCTGCCTAGCGCCCTCTTGCGCCTTGCTGCAAAGATACCTACGCTACAACTGGGGTTTTTTTGTTGCAGGAATAGCGTGCCTTGCTAACCAAAAGCAATACCTAAAAACATTTAAAAAAATTCTAGGTGAGTTGCAAAATGCACCACAGATAGAAAAATAAAGTAACAAGGAGAAATAAAGATATTTATTGTTCGCCCTGGCGATGGAGCCCCTCGCGGTGCAAGCTAGGTCAGGACGAGTTTATCAGGGTCTGTGGTTGCAGGACGTACCCCATTACATATCACTGTATGCAGATGATCTGCTTCTGTTTTTGGACAACACTGAAGCCTCGTTGCAGAGTGCAGTATCCCTGCTCTCGCGATTTGGTGAACTTTTGGGCTTGAAAGTGAACTGGCGTAAGACATGCCTCTTCCAGTTGAAACCGTGTGCACAACCGCCCCAGTTGCTTGGAGTGATGACGTGGGAACCGACCTGTCCGACATACTTGAGGGTCCGAATCTATCATGCCGCCACAGCATGGGCGTCCACAGGGGGGGGCAAGGAGGGACGCTTGCCCCCCCCTGGAGCGACCCTCCTTGACCCCCCTGCGGACGCCCATGAAAACTGTGACTTCAAGACGGGGTTTTCATTCTCTTTCCTCTTACTTTCTTTTATTTGCTTCCCTGTGAAATGGATCCAAAAAAGAAAGATGTTTTTGCTGGAAATGTCATATTTTTCTGACGTTTTAATTCCAAAGTGCAGCATTGGGAATAAAAGGCTAAAAATAGGAAAATTAGATAAATAACTAAATAAAGTAAGACAGAGTGGTAGCAAACTGGCCAAACTGATTTTATTCACACTGAAACACATTAGCGCCACTTTTACAGAGTTTGCCAGTGAAGCGCTATTTTTTGTCTTTGTTTTCCATGGACTTGAAACTAGTGCACCAGTCCTGGAGGTACTGCAATGTGTGGATTGGAAAACAAAATGTGTACTGCGGCTCTGCGTCCAGGGATGTGGTCTTTTTACCATACTTCTTACCTTTTGTAAGGGTATAGGCAATGCATATTGAAATGGGTCCATTCAGGGCCCTGTAGTCGTGTCCTTAACTTTTCAGGCAAAAGCACTCACTGATTTCTGAATAGTGAGTGCAAAAGCATTAAGGTAACCATGTTGTTCCTGCTTACATTTCTCATGGTTTGCTAAATTTTGCATTCCCTATAAGTGTTTGCTTTTTCCAGGATGTTGTATCTTTTTTTTTGTAGGCCGCATATTGATCTTGTCTAGTGCGTAATTTAAATTGAGCCGCATCCAGGTGTTTATAGCGGGCAACAAGTGGGTTGTAGTTGAAGACAGTGGGAGTTTTTCTCAGTGGGGCAGTACGGTGTTCAGTGGGGGAGAGGATGTGGCACTATGGTCACAGCTGCTGAAGTGAGAATTGGGAACCAGGTTCAGCCTTAATAATCAGTCCACCGGACCTGCTCCTGCGAGTGCACAATCACATGCTAGACTTTAGAAGGCTTCTGAACACCTTAGAAGTCCTGGTGTCTTCGCACCAGCAGGTGGACCCTAGTATGACAAGTGTAGGTTAACCTTCAAGGCTTGTCCACCACTATCCATACTGAAGTTCACCTCCAGTCTTCCGGGCAGGCCTATGAAGCAGCACACCCTAGAACAACAGTCACTGAGGTCACAGGACCCTTGAGAAGGGCCAGCTCTAGGGCGGTGCAACCAGTGTGACCGCACCGGGTGCTGACTTTAGGTGGAAGCATCATGTTTGCAAGTATATTATGGTTTTAAAAGCGCTTGCTGCCTCCTTCCTGGCCTCCAGCAATTTTCGGCAACAATAAAAATGTCATGATGACTCTGGTGATTAATGTTCTTCCTAGAGAGGGATCAGAATTTTGTAGAGTGGAAGTTTTGACTCATGGAAAGGTAGCTCAGAGGGTTAATGTACCGGCTGCAAAGAACATGCGCCATGCAGATCACAAAGTGCACATAATGTAAATAGGTCAGTTGGCTACTGCTTTTGTCAGAGAAATCCTTTTGTTACTTGCAGTTTGTGAGTTAAAATCCTAACTTAGAACAGTGAGCTATTAACTGTAATCTAAGAGCTGCATGCAAACTTGAAGGTATAAATTAGAGCGTATGTTCCACTCCCCCCCAGGCCCCCCACCCCAGCCTTTGATTATCCTAATGTCCCAAAAAGTGTTCTTTTGGACAGAAATCCTTTCTGATTATTAAAGAGAACCCCCAACCATGGTATTACATTTTAAATTCCGGGTATTGTGTTTCTCCAGACCAATCACTATAAAACTATACTGGCTACTAGTATGGTTGTCATGTGACTCCTACACCTTGTAGTCCTTAGTCTTATGTAACATTTTCTATACAGTGATTTACACACATATTGATTGTCTCTGTGTAATGTGTGTGATGTAAAGTGCTCTGACACCCTACAATGGTATGAGTGGCGCTGTAAACCAAATTAAATGCCTCTGAGAGAGAGTAGTTATGGAAACTTGGGGGGCACAGTTAAAGGGTGGAAGTGAGCGAATCCATGGAAGAGGTGGTCATTGGGCGGCACTAACAAACATTAATGCACAGGACACCACCAGTGCTATGGCTGGCCCTGCCCTTGAGGCCAATCTGCCTCACCCATAGGTACCTCCATTGGCCTTTTTTCAGCAGTAGTAGCTGCAACTCACCAGGGATTGGCAATGCAAGACTTGCACGCACACCAAACTAAGTTCGCAAACTTACAGTCACCCGGCTTCATTCACAAGCACTTTTAACATGCGTTGCCTGCTGTGGGGCCACTGGAATTAATTATGCAACAAAGGATGACAACATTATGCCGTAGTGTGACTAAATTATGCATTAAAAAAAAGTCTGCAGCGTAATGCAGTATATTTTCAGATATTTTTTTATTTTGATGTGTGTACACATGCTAACAGTCTCTGGAAAGATTTTGCCTTATTAGTACCAGTGTAACATACAATCGCAGCAGTGAGAAAGGTGACCAGTCAACCTTTACAATAGGCCATTCATCCACTCCGCAGCAACACAAGTCACAATTTATATTAACTTTTGATATGTTTGAGTTATCATGAATTCTAGCACCAAGAAGCCAATATTGGTAAATATGTGTGCTACAAATAATCCCTAACATACACTGTGCATACAGTATATTCAATCTGGTGCTTTAATCATAGGCTGTTTTAAAGTATTCTGATAAAAATCGAATCGTGCTGAAGACAGCCTTGATTGGTGTTGGATCGAGGACCCGGAAGTCAACACACCTAGCAGACAGAGATAAAGCACCTTGTCAGAAAGTTTAGCGTTTTCCCTACAGGTGGTGTGTGGTAGCCTGTGGCAGGGTCAGTCACATGTCCTGGATTCCTGGCATTTAATTGAGTCTATCCCAGTTCTGCGCCCCAGTGTTTCTTGTGCCCCACCTGGCACACATCATGTCGGAGGATGGTGATGATGTTAACATTTTGCCCCCCCCTGGAAAAATGTCTGCGGACGCCCATGCGCCACAGACATGCTGGAGGGGAATGTGGGGCTCTGTATCAGTGCCTTCAAGGGAAGCATGGCATTCTGGTCCACACTCCCTCTTTCGGTTGTGGGGAGAGTAGCCCTTCTTAAAATGATGGCCTTACCTCGATTACTTTATTATTTCCGGACTTTGCCAGTTTGGATCCCTCCGAGCATTTTTAGAGAATTGCGTTCCATGAATATTGGCTTTCTGTGGGGGAATGGTCGACGAAGGGTAGCATTGACAACATTGATGAGGCCCAAGGCCGAGGGCGGGATGGCGGTTCCTGACTTCGAGCTTTACTACTTAGCTGCCCAGCTGCAGGTACTTACGCAAAGTGTTGCAGCGGAATTTTGGGGTCCTGAAGGATTGCGAGGTACAGGGATACAGAGGCATATCCTTTCGTACATAGTATTGCAACAAACTTAATTTAAAGGATTTGACGATGGAAGAGAAAACCCTTAGGCTCTGTTGGAATAGGAGTCAGTGTCGAGCTGGGGTGGCTCACCCGTATGCACCGGAAATCCTATCGGGGATGCTAACAGCACTGCCACACGGTGGAGACTGGTCCCCCCTCATCGAGTGGGAGCAGTTGGGACTCCAAATAGTAGGCGATTTATATGAAGATGGGGTGCTGCTGACATTCCAGGCCCTACAGGAAAGATATGGTCTCACAGATGGTAGCTTCCTGATTCATGCAGCGGTAACAACGGCAATTCGGAAACATTAGAAGGGGGGACAAATAGAACCAGTGACCACCATGGCTTGCCAGTATGTAGTAGTGGCTGCGGGAACCCTTAAGGCAGTCACATGTCTTCAGTCTCGGATTTTGCGCGAGGTACTCCGGCCACTAGATGACTGAAACTGAAATGGGAGGCGACCATAGGCAGACCAATACCAGTCGCAGCGTGAGGCCACATTCTGGGGAGAACGTGGAAGGGGAGGAGAAATGCGCGTTTCCAGCAGGTGCAATTTTTTATTTTGCACCGTGCTTACCTGACCCCAGGGAAGATCCAGAAATACTTTCGGGTCCATGACGCAGCGTGTCCTAGGTGCTTAGAACAAGGCACGGAATTGGAGCACATGCTCTGGAACTGCCCAGCTTTGGAAAGATATTGGGTGGAAGTAGGGGAGCTCGTAAATGAGGTCACAGATGGACATTTAAACTTTGACATTGCAGTGTGCCTGCTACACTGGTTCCCGCACACGACCAAAACTAAAGTAACCAGTAAATGCAGTGATTTAGGCCTATTCTTAGCAAAGCGGGAAATTACTTGGCACTGGAAATCAAGAGAAGGGCCATCGAGTAAGAGGTGGAGAGCAGAGCTACATAAATGGGCTAGTAGTGAGAGCTCGGTTAGGTTTCAACAGGCCAAACGAACGACCAATGAAAAAGCTCTAGAAATGGCCAAGGCTTGCGACACGGTGGTGCAGGCTCTGCTAAATTTACAGAGGGAGGGGGAAGATTAAAACGTGAGGAACATACATGTGACACTTAACAAAGCGCACTGTGTTATGAATCCTTATAGCTGGTGCTATGTTATGATATGTGTATTTTGAAATGTATCCACACCAATTGCCACATGGGGGGAGGGTCCGGAGTGGTTTGGTTGGGGATAAACTTGAAGATATATTTGATGGCTCTAAGTGAAGTGGATGCTATTTTTGATTTGTATGATGATTAAAAATCAATAAAATATGTTTTTAATAAAAAGGAGAAATAACGATATTTAATGATATTTCTCCTCGTTATGCCCGGGTCTGGGAGGCACACCATTTTGGCACAATTCCAGGTGTATTGACATTACTTAATCTGGGATTGCGTCAAAATCCATGGGTGTTTGCATCGGAACTCCCATGCTCTACCCATGGAACGCCTCCCTGACGCAAAGTAACGCAAGGCAAAGGTATGCGTTGCCTTTCATTACTTTGTATTTACTAAACCATGCGGAGCCCTGCAAAGGGGCTTTGCGTGGCTTAGTTAATCCCAGATAAGGACTTGCATGGCCTTGCAAAGACTTGCATCACCCAGAGATAATGCTAGTCCTTTGTAAATCTGGGCCATGACATTTTTGATGAGGTGTTCACAACAGTGGACTCTCACAGTATGGTGCTGGGAACAGTTAAATGATAGTTCTTCAGCTTGGTGAGGAAATAGAAATTTTTAGGTAGCCAATGTGTCCCCCACTCGCACCCTATCCATGCACCCATGTTCCATGTATGTCGTATAATTCCTTTCCCGTGCCTGTCATAAAGACGCATATGCATTTGCGTCCAACGTTAACATGTCAGTTATTCAGTTCACTAAGAAAACCACGTTAAATTGGCTTTTAGGCCTATGGTGCCAACGTCTTTACATGGTACACTTTTTAATATCGCACACGTTCTCCATGTTTTTCTGGCTCAGCCGAGCCAGGCCCTTAATTGAGGCTCCGAGTTTCTTCTGCCTCTGAAAGCTACAGTTTAGGTATGCATCTCTGACCTCTGTCCTACTTCCTGCTCAGGCGAGCGGTGCCCGGCTCGGCCTGACCTGCCTGCCAAGACGATATTTTGCCTACAAGTTATCTGCTCAGCCTCCTCGAAAACACATTCCAGTCTAGTGAAATAGGTAAACATGTTTCCAGCTGCAGAGCAAAGGGCCCTGCCTTCCTGTCTTCATGCAAGTGATTTACTGAACCCGTTACCATGGTAGGCCCATGGCCCCGCGCATTGCATGAAGAACCATATGCACGCACTAGCATTCAGTATTGAACGGCCTCTGCCCGAGAGACCTTTTACTTCAGACAACACATCCTCCAAACATAAGATATCAGATATGTTATAGGTGCAGGTCGTTCTGACACCCCAGACACCAGACTCCTCTACTAGTGCTAAAGTCAAGCCCCCCAGCTCTCCCCAGTTACACGTCATACCTAGTTGCGCATGCATTCAGGACAAAGGTTTCTGCTGACCCTGCAGAATCTCTCTATGTATCCACCTACTTATGACACTTCTGTGACGTTTCCTGCACACCCCTCCGTGTACGCCCCTGTACACGCCTTCTTTTACGCACATGTGTTCTTATCTTCTCTCTTTTCACTTGTTACGCCTACTGTATTCATTTCCATTATACAGTTTTACTATATATAATGTGTGATGTCAATAAAATGTTGAATATCCCTTCCTGAACCTTAGTGGTGACGGAACTCGATGTCCAGTGTCCCGGGATGCTTAATTAAAGCCCGTATGACTCAGATACCACGGACTCTGCCTCTCATTTATTGAGCTATCCTTTATTGTCATTTAATGTATAGAAAAATAGTTCAGGTAAATTATATTTACCACATAAATCTGGCACCCGAATAGGGACCCCTCCCCTTCCCCACTCGCCGGCGATGTAACGCAGGCCCTGACCCCTTCTACAGCCGTGACGGATTCCGTGCACACCTGCGGGTTTTCCTGCTATCTCCCTCAGGCCCACGGAGGAGACGGAGACTGCGGTCCAGCATCCAGACGAGGCGGTGAGGAATGCGGAGGATCCCGACCAGAGCCCAAGCCGAGAGAGCAAGGTCCGAGGTATCCGGAGGCCCACCTGTTCCGAAGCGCATGCGTAGTGACAGCCAGACACCGTAGCAGTCCAGTCCAGTCCAGTGTCGTGTTTCCGAGGCCTTCAGTTCTGTTTTCCCGGTGAGCACCGTTGCTGGGGAGCATCTAGACGGGTTCATTAAATTGTGCCCGGTCAAGACGGGTCTGGGTACACAGATCCGGTCAAGACGTGTTCACTTAGGTGAATACGGTATGACGTGTCTCTTTATGGGACCGGTATGTCTGTACTGTTTTAGCAGTGCATCTAGTGATCCAGTATTCTAGTATTCCAGTATTCCAGTATTGTTTCTCGAGATTTTCAGGATTTATGTTTTTCTATGTACCAGGTAGTATTCAGTCTGAACATGTTTTAATGTGTTTAATGTCGTGGTATGAATGATTGTTTGCTTTTCATTACTGTGTTTTATTGTGTTCAGTCCCAAGTAAAGTACAATTATGCCGCTGTTTTCAAAATTACGTCAGATAGGAACTAGGAAAGGGATACTCGAAGAAGCAGTTCCTGTCCCGCCTAGGGACACTCCTGGACATTTTATGTACCACAAGCATGGCTTAGATGCCATACTGTACTTAGACTTGTGGGTTGATTATACCAAGGATCTGGAAGAGAAGCATAGATGGCCTGTCTCAGGGACATGGGATGCTGATTGCACCATGAGAGTAGAAGAAGCACTTTGGAAAAAGAAAGCCAGACAATCCCAGAAAGATGCCATAGAATTATGGCGTAAAGAATCTCATAGAAGAACAGAGAAAGAACTTAGGAAAGCAGAGAAAAGTAGAGAGGAATCCGAGAAAGCCCAAGAAAAAGAATTACTAGAAGAAGGTGAACGAGTTAGAGCCGAACAATTAGACCGACAAAGAAATGCCCTTATTACAGGTCTATATCCTGTTCTCGCCGAGGGCCTACCCAAGGCGACCCCGGAAGTACCCAGTAATTTACCGCCACCATTGGTCCCGACTAAACTCCGTCATAGACAGACCGCAGCAGACATTTTTCTTTCTTCCTATTTAGATGACGTTGCTCCAGAGTATACTAATGCACGTGTACCACCTGCCATTAATAATCCTCCCAACCCTGCTCATGACACGATTCCCCCTACTGTTCCCGCTGCCACTGGTCCTGGCAATCCCTTTGGCCAACTTACATTGCCTACACCTACTACTCCTACACCTACCCTACCAGCTCCATTATTACCACCGACAGCACAACCAGTATTAGTTGACGATCACACTCCAGGAGGAGCAGCTGGAGGTCCCCCTATCACCCGCCTCAGGTAAAACGACTAACACTTAGAGAAGCAGCATTACAACGCACGCCAAGAGTAACTACATACGCAGCTCTTAGACAGTACCTTACTGATTGCAGATATGATCCAGTACCAGGCGAAGACCAGATGATACTATATTCTTTACGCTTACGACGGGTGACAAACTATTTGGCTATTTTACCAAATATGGGAGAACATTTAGACAACATATATCATTTTATTAGAACGGGGGAGAGATCAGAAAGTATTGCCGAAGCCATGGCACACAACAAGGTGGAGACACTAGGCATGATCTTACAGTTTTTGATAAATTGTTTGATTAGGGAACAAGATCGGCCAGGTAAAAGCAAGGAAGAGATGCAAGTCCTGATAAAATGGAGTGACAACATAGCCGATTGCAAACATAGTAAACAGGCTTGTATAGAAGCCATGTACAGAAAGATTCGTAAGGAAATTCTAGACATACACGCGAGGGAAAAAGCAGCTAGGGATGCCGAGAAAGCGGAGGAAGACGTCTCAGAGGAAGACGATATAGATGATACAGAAGACCCAGATAGAATAGCGTACGTAGGTAGAGCAAGACCTTTTGACAGACCCATACGCCTAGAAAGCAAGAAACGTTTTCTTTCTCCCATACCAGAACAATGTTCTCTTGAGCATTTATTCCAAACCACTGATAAAGTCCTGAAACAACGAATAGGTTATAGTGAACTTAGCACCAGGCATGAACAAGAACTAGCCCGGTCAGCAGTACAATGGGCTGGAAATACTAGCGTATATAAAGATGATTCAGTAGCGCAAACATTTTTGACTCTTTCCCCAGACGAACAGCGATTGGCTGGTATGTACATGATTCAACATCTCATTTCATTGTATGAAAGTCAGCATTCTGATCCAGGTCCCCTATATAATATACTGGACGAGTTACTACTAGGTAGATGGAGAGGCCTAGGTACTGATTTAATTAATGTCATTCTAGAACAGAGACACAAATACAGAACTTTCCTGACTCCGCATTTTATCCCAGTTCCGCCCCCAGTACGAAAAACCTTTTACATAGATAGACAGAATCCTTTACGAGAAGTTCATCCAGTCCGTAGGGCAGATGATACGCTTGAACGAGTATTCGTATACACACCCTTGACCAAAATGGAATTATTGGAAATGAAAAAATTAGTACCCTGTCATGATAAAGATCCAGCAGGGTTCCACCGTGAATTAAAGGACATGCTCCTCATGGGGGAGTATACGTATCCCGACATCCTTAAAATGTTAAAGGTACTGTTGCCTGCCGGCATTTACGAAAAACTTAAAGAAAAAGAATGGGAGGTGGGAGAGAAAAAGATTGATTGGACAGTATTAGAAAACGAAGAAAATACACGAGTCCCTGGTACTGGTCTCGGGGAAAAAGCCAAAGCATTACCTGAGTTATTAATACAGGTTTTGCCAAGATTACTAACTACTAAAAAGGAAGACTGGGATGCAATCTCAGCCTCCAAACAGAAACAAGACGAAGACACTAGTGATTTTTATTCCAGGTTCGAGAAATGTTTCATTATTAATAGCGGTCTGAAGACAAGTAGTGAATCGTATCCACATCTTTTTGTGACTAAATTAGTCGAGAATTCCTTACCACAAGTCAAAAATAGAGTACTAAAGGTAGAAAGTACCTGGCAAGCTAATACCCCTTCCCAAATGTTACAAATGTTACAGTACCACCAGAACCGAATTAGAGAGGAACACGATCATGAACAGAGACGTATTAAAGACACGAAAATGAAAGTACTAGTTGCTCAGTCTGTCCCAGCTGACGGTCAGAAGAAGGGTACGGCACCGTCAGGTCATTCCGCAGTTCCTGTTAAAGGGAATTGCAATTACTGTAAGCAGCCAGGTCACTATATAAACGAATGTGCTGTTCTAAAATACAATATTGCTACAGGCAGGACGAAAGAAAGACCGCGTCCACCTAGACAAGAACATGTTCCACAACACATTCCACAGAACACGCAACCTCCACAGAATCCACAACAGACAGTAGCTGTACCCCAGCCCCAACCCATTGCTGCCACACAACATGTGAAGTTCCGTGACAATTGTAAGTGGTGTTTTCGACTCGCACGAATATGGTCGAGTCTGGTATCTATGAACCGCAAATGACGAGTTTAGTGGGTGTGCGCAGTTTCGCTGTGCTGACCTAAACCGTTCGTTGGTTTCGTGGGTTTCTTCATCCGAGCCCACGGGTTCCATCTTAGATACGGCATCCATTTTGTTTCTTGCCCTCAAGTAGCCAGCGAACGGACGCTGTCCGCTTCGCGACCCTGGGATTCCCAAGACTCTTGCGGAAGACACGTTTCCTTTGAAAGTGTCTTTATGATGAGGGGGATGATACTGTAAGGCAGATGGCCTCGCTCGAGGCTCATCTTGCCGTACCGGTCTATTGTCTTAGCCGTGCATCTCATTAGGCACGTCCCTTTGATGCCTGTAGCTCGTGTTTCCCGATGCCACCCCTTTTACACCCTTTTCGATCTCCCCACTGTCCTGTCTTCCTCTGCACCTGTCCTTGTTCCTTCTTCGATCTGTTTACTGCTGATTGGAATGTACTAATGATGTGAAGATGGGTTTTTACAGTTGGGAACCACCAAATGTTTCCGTACTTATGTTCCGGACCCTGAATACATCAAAGCGACCCCTCTCGGGGATAATGATGGGAACCAAGTTGTAAACCTTTGTGTACCATGCTAACCTATGAGAGAAATGTGTATAAAAGGAGCGACCCACAGTAGCAATTCGAATCAGATCCCGCGAACCTACATGCTGTGTACTTCACGTGACTTCTGTGTTCCCTGCAGTAAATAAACCTTGAATCTTTGACGCCGAAGGAAGTGTCCCGTGTCTCTGTCATTTGTACGCCGGAACAGGTTACCCACGAAGATTTCAGGTGTTGTCCCCTGGCACCGCTGGGTCTTAGAAAACCCAGTCCTTCAGTTGGCGCCCAACGTGGGGCTGCATCAGTGGTACCGGTCCAAGCCCGACGATCGTGAGGAACTTCGTGTGAAATCTCCGAGGGAAGGTGCACCCCGCTTCATCGATCCTGTTGTCGAAATAAGTGGCCCGACGACTTTTCCCGCGAAGATTCCCGCCTCCTGACGGCTGCGACAGACTGCTGCCCTGACTGTAGACCTGTTTTGGTGCCTGGCGTAGACCTTGGTACAGCGAGACGATTGACGGGCCTTCCTGGTGACGCCATCAATCTTTGAGTTAAGTATTTGTGGGTCGCTCCCAGAGTCCTTAGTTGTGGTTGCTTAGTTGTTGCATGGTTCCATTGCATTTGTGGTTCTTAGTACTTGGTTCTTTGTTGTAATATTTGACGCCTGCAGACGCCAAAAACCGAGGGTTTTGTTCATTGCTGGGACTTGGTAAATCCTGTAACCCTTGAAGTTTGTGAAACTCAGCTAGTGTGCAAGATGCCTAGCCGTAGTACTTTGTTCAGTTGTTTTCGTTGTTGTGGTACGGATTCCCGATTGGAGGACTCATGTCCGATACCTCCGGTTGGAACTCCAACGTATGAGCTCTACAGCAAGCACGGACTAGGTCCGATTACTTTTAATAAATATTGGATCCGCTATACCAAAAAAGATGGTGTCCTTAGTTGGCCACCTCATGGTAGCTTCGAGACCCCGATCTTAGATAACCTCGAGGCTAAATTGTTTAAGAAAAAATCAAGGCCGGCCATGTTTGATGCCTTTCGGTTGTGGCGTAAGGAAGCCAAACAGAGAGAAATCAGGCTGTTGAATCGTAGTCAGAGAGATGGAGTTGCTACCATAGTAAAGAAAGCAGAGCAGTTTCAGCGAGATAAGGAGGAAAAGGAAAAGGAAGTCTTCGATAGATTGCAACGTATGTCTATAGATAAGTGCTATCCTGCTTTACCGGCGGATACGGACAAAAAGGAGGAAGGTATCGAGGACCCCTTAATGTCTTATCTCATGAAGTCACCACCTCCGTATGTACAGGGTACCGCAGTTCCTGTGGTTCCCCCTGTTCCTGCTCCTCAACCAGCTCCTGTCCCTGCACTTCCAGCTGTTCCCGCTCCGCTGCCTGTTTCTGTCCCTACTGCTCCTCCACTTGTACTTCCTCATACTCCTGCTCCCGCTGCCTCTACTGTTCTGGTTTCTCCTGCCCTTCCCTCTGTTTCTGGTACTTCTCTTGTTACCCCTCTGGGCTATTCTTTGTCTCCGTCTGTTCGACGTCGTACTCCTTCTGTAGCTGCTAACTTCTTCAATTCTCTTGGTCCTATTCTTGAGTCCGCTGGTTCGGACGGTCCTCAAAGACGTAGTCGACTTCCTGGTGGTAGGGAGCGTGACTCATTGTGTAATATGGCTATGGGTTGAGGGGGCGGAGCTAGCCAGCGTCGATGGCGGACGTGTGAGCTTTCGGCTCCTCGCCTAAGCCCCTAAAATATCCTGATAAACTATCCTATCGCATGCCAGCGTAGCTGTGTTCGGTACCTGGTGACCCCTGGTACCCCCAGACCCGATTGAGGGGTCCGGAGCGGCCGTTAGTAGCGGAGAAAACCCGGAGACGTTCCGCGAAGGAGAGAGGTGGCGGACCAGGCCTGAAGCCGCGACCTGCCCTGCGGAGCAGACCGCACGACGTCACCCGACGTGCGGCCCCAAACACTGGAGGAGACGGGGTGAGCGGTGCTGGACTCGGCGCGCTGCCGCCAGGACACACGGGAGGCCCCCCCCAGCCCCACTGCACCACCCTAGAGCTAACGCCACGACACCCCCTCTCAGCCACACCTCAACGGAGCGGGCGAGCACGGTGCCGACTGAACACGAGCTGCAGAGACTTGGGAGACACGCCTTGGATCACCTGGGAGCACGCGCACAGCGACATTACAGCTGGAGGGACACCGTCGCTGGCAAGCCCGGAGGGATTAGCATAAAATCCGCGGACTGCGGGGGCCTACACAAGAAGCTCACCGGAGGGGACGCTCTCGACATAGCCGCCATTTTGGCCCACACGCTCCACCAACGCTGGTGCGGCAGCCAGGAGTGGTGAAGGAGTGAGCGGAGCACTACTCTCGCGGCCCTGCCTAAACTGCGACGAGGAGGTTTCTCAGCGACAGAGCCCCCCCCTTCAACTGGGAGGACATCATGGGGAAAAACGATGCGGCGCAGGCCAAACTCTCGTTTGAACGCCGGAGGCCGAAGGGGACGGAGCCACCAGCACCGGAGGCCTCCCCGAAAGGGGCACCGGCGACAACGGCACCTGCAGACCTTCGGGACCTGCTGGCGGCGATGGAGATGGGCATCCAGAACAGCATCGAGGCGGTGGGCTCCAAGATATACGCTTTGTCGTATCGCATGGACGGCATGGCGGAGCGAGTAGACAAACATGCGGAGCGCCTAGATATGGCGGAAAGGCGCCTCAAGGAGGCCGAGGAGGCGCAGACCGAGTGGGACAAGGACCGTCGGCAATTCGGCAGGCTGCTCCAAGTGATCCGTGACAAGGCCGAGGACTTAGAAGCGCGCTCCCGCAGATCGAACATTCGTATAACGGGGGTAGCGGAATCGACTCGGACTGGTAAGATGGAGCTCTACGTAGAGAACATGCTGAAAGTGCTGCTTGGGGAGGAGGCTTTCTCCCCAATGTTCATCGTGGAGAGAGCGCATCGCACTTTGGGCCCTCAACCTCAACCTGGCGCGCCTCCCCGACCCATCATAGCAAAGCTCCTGAACTACAGGGACAGGGACACGGCCTTGAGGCTGGCTAGGGAAAAAGGCCAGCTCCAGATGGAAGGCATGAACATATCGCTGTACCCCGACTTCACGGCCAAAGTACAAGAGGAGCGCCGTCAGTTCGTACCGCATAAGAAACAGCTCCGCGAGTTGGGACTTGACTACGCGATGCTTTACCCGGCCAAACTGAGGATTAACACTGGCGGGAAATCGTACTTCTTCACAGATCCTAAGGAACTGCAGAAGTCGCTGAAAACGTGGGCCAGGGAACGTAAGGAACATCGACAGCAGCACGGAGAGGACTCGGGGGCAGCATCGAACTTGGAGGAACAGGACTGAAGAGGTGCACCCAGTATGTATTGCTCCCCACTGCGGATAGTGCCGTCGGACATGCTGCCACAAGGATACTGTGCGATCCCATAAGGTGAGCTGTCCACCGGAACCATTTTGGGACACTAGATGTGAGATGGGAGGAGTGTCCACACCGCGAAGCAAGCTGTTTTGCAGGGACAGACTACAAGCGCCGGAGAGGCGTTCAAAGTATTGACATTGAGGACGGGTTTGGGGGGAACGGGGGAACTGGGTGAACTCAGTGTAAGGCATTGGAACACTTTGGGGCTAGGCAGAGGTGCAGAACTGGAGATAAACTTTGAAACCGTTGGTGGTTCTATGCAGTCTTGGCACGCTTTGCCCCTGTGCTTTTGGTTGAGACACTCCCCAGGGAGTTGGGACTTGTATTGCCTAACAATTTGAGGTTCTTGAGTTGATGGGGATTTGTGGGGGGCTCTGTCTGGCCGGGTTGGGGGAGGTCAGCTGTGGGTGGGGAGGGGACAGGGGGGCGGGTTCTGGAACAGGGTTTGGGGGGTTTGTTGTTGTTCAAAAGTTGAGGGGTCCGTGGTTTGCTATGAGAATCTGGCTTGGAGTGAGTGCGTGTGAATGGATTGAATGTCTGGCCGCCTTGGGTACTGGTGCCCTGGGCTGTGGCACGCCACCTGCCTATGGCGTTACTATGATACGTTGTGATCTGCGATGTCGGCTGCTGTAGTGTCTGAGCACCCACAGGCCCGAAGCACACTAACCCGGAATGTGCGAGGGTTAAACGACCACCGCAAGCTGAGGAAGGTTATGAGCTTTCTCCACAGACATCATGTGGATGTAGCCCTGCTGCAAGAAACACACCTACCTGTTCATAGTAAGATGTTGCAGACTAGAGGGTTGGCGGGAAATATAGTGGCAGCAGGCTTCACCACTCACGCGCGTGGCGTGATTACCTGGGCTAACCCCTCCTCGAGATTGAAACTGACCCCGATACATGTGGACACAGAGGGTAGATATGTGATTGCTAGGTGTGCGGGGAGGGGGCTAGATCTGCTATTAGTGAACGTTTATGGTCCCAATCATGATAATCCGGAGTTTTATGCAACCCTGTCGACCACATGTAGGGCACACACACACTCCAGAACGCTATGGGGGGGGGGGACTTCAACTTTGTATTTGACCCTGACAGGGATCGTTCCGCTGGCCCTGCTCGAAGGCCAGTAGCATCTGCTGTCTACATGAGAGCGGAGATGACGAAGCTGGATCTAGTGGATGTGTGGCGGGACAAACACCCTATGCAGGGCGGATTCACGCATTACTCGGCCTATCACAACATACATACTAGAATAGACTACTGGCTAGCCTCCTCTTCAGTGCTTGGCGGCATCAGCTCGTGTACAGTCCTCCCGCGCACACTATCGGACCATTCCCCAGTCCTGATCAGTCTTTCCACCGCCAGGAAGGGGATCCCGCCTTACACTTGGCGTTTCCCGCCCTATGCTCTGCTAGACGACGCCTTTCGCGGGGAGATGGCGGAAGACATAGAACGCTACTTCGCCACCAATCTTAAATCGGTTGATAGCTTCTTCACTATATGGGAAGCCTTCAAAGTGTATATAAGAGGAATGGCCATGTCCAAACACTCCAGCGTACTGCGCTCCATTAGGAGGGACCTCTCCGACTTAGAAAACAAGCTGGCGGCCTTAGAGAAACGACAACTGGCTAATTCTGGAGGCGACGCAGGACAGGCGCTCCCGCCCCTGCTGGCGGAATACAACGCGCTTGCGGACAGAGAAATCCTTTACATGGGCAAGTACGCCACTGCCCGAGCTTACGGGGAGGGAGAGAGGCCGGGGGCATTGCTGGCCCGCATGGTCAAGGGCTCCCGGAGACCATTAGTGATAGAAGAACTGCAGACCCCGGAGGGTGACAGAGTAGTTGAGGAAGACCAGATACTAGAGACGTTCCGGCGCTATTACACGGAACTTTATCGTTCCAAGGCGGGGGGTGCGGAAACGGAAATTGACGATTACCTGGACTATATCTCAATGCCGTTCCTCAAGAACTCAGACAGGGAATTTCTTATGGCCCCCTTCCACGAAGACGAGATTTTAGATGCACTGGGAAGCATGCGGTCGGGGAGCGCCCCAGGCTCTGACGGTCTCACGGTAGGCTTTTACAAGGCATTTAAAGACCTCCTGCTCCCGCACCTGATCGCCCTCTTTGATACCATCTGCGAGGATGGAGAGATGCCGCCCTCCATGCGAGAAGCCTTGCTGGTTACGATCCCGAAACCGGGGAAATCTACGGACCTCTGTGGATCGTACAGGCCGCTCAGCTTGCTGAACGTAGATGCGAAATTGTATGCAAAGGTGCTGGCCAACAGACTGGCTCTACTGGTCCCGGACCTGGTGGCACCGGAGCAATCTGGTTTCGTGCCTAGCCGGAACCTGACTTATAACATCCGCACGGTACTGGGTACGATACAGCATGTTAAACAGGAGAATCCCGCGTTGGCGATTTTCCTGGATATGGAAAAGGCGTTCGACTCTGTCGAATGGCCGTTCATGATCAGAGTGTTGCGAAAATTGGGACTGGGAGAACCGTTCTTGCAGAGGATAGGGGCACTTTATCACCACCCCTCGGCCCGACTGCGCCTGGGGGACAGGGTTTCAGACCCGATACGCATCAGTAGGGGAACCCGACAGGGATGCCCCTTGTCACCACTGCTGTATGCGCTGGTGGCTGAACCGCTAGCATGTGCCATGCGGGAATACCATAGCCTGGAAGGTGTCAGTTTCCCCACCTACAAGATCGGCATCTCGACATATGCAGATGACACCTTACTGTATGTCCGGGACCCAGAAACCAATTTGACCTCGATTCTCAGGGAAGTGGTCCGATTCGGAGCGCTTTCTGGACTCAAAGTGAACTGGGACAAGTCCATTGCTTTCCCCCTGACCCCAGTCACGAGACCTTTCGAGATGGAATATCCCCTACAGTGGACTGACGACTCGGTACGATACCTAGGCATCCGCCTACACACGGATCCTGAGATCCTGATCCGCGACAACTACGGGGTCGCGTTCAACAAACTGGTGGATGATGTGGATGTCTGGATCAGACTCCCCCTCTCCTTGTTGGGCAGGATTGCCCTCATGAAGATGATAGTGCTTCCCCGGTTCCTCTTCCTCTTTGTTAACATTCCGGTTTTACTGTCGAGGGTCTTCTTTAAGCGATTGACACAGGTCTTAGTCAGGCTCGCCTGGGGCGGGAAGCAACCTCAAGTCAAATGGGCGACACTGACACTCCCATGCGAAATGGGGGGACTGGGGGCGCCAGACTTGGAGCGCTACTATCGAGTGGCACAGGCGATACACTTACACTCATGGATCCATGGAGATACAGGTACACCACATCTCATCCTAGAGCGGCTGTTCGCTGACCCACTCCCCCTGCCGGCCACGATCTGTCTCCCATCGGACCGAGCGGTCGGACAGATGGACTCGCTCAAGGCGACCAACCATGCATGGCATGCACTGATGAGGGAGCGGGGATGTGACTTGATGTACTCCCCACAGATGCCGGTGGCCTGGGCCCTATGGCTTGACCCGCTCAATGAGAAAGGGGTAACGGAGGCCCTAAAATCCCTTGGCGTACAGACTATGGAGGACTTGTTCTTGGACGGTACCCTGAAAACCTGGGAACAACTCCCCCCTATCACCCCGGCTCCCTCGCTGCTACAAAGGTTCCAGTTTCATAGGATCCGATCAGCCTGCCGAGAAATACTGGGCCCCTCGCTACAAGAGCCTGAGGAGGTCCCTGAATTGACGTATATTATTAAGACTAAAACTCCTACGAAACTGGTCTCTATGGTCAACAGGCTAGGAACCTCGCACCAAACATTACCTGTCTCTGCTCCTAGAGCGGCGTGGGAAACGGATCTCCAAACCCCCATCGATGACGCTATGTGGCGCTACTGCTGCGCCAACACCCGTAAAGTTTCTCTTAATGGCAGGCACCGTTTAGTGCACTTTAAATTTCTGCAGAGGGTATATTATACCCCTGAGCGGCTACACCGCTATGGCTTACGTGGCTCCTCGGAGTGTGAGCGCTGTCGGGCCCGGATCGCTGACTTTTTTCATTTGGTCTGGCTTTGCCCGGGGGTGAGCTCCTTCTGGGAGGAGGTCTTTGCGGAGCTTGGCGGGATTTTGGGGGAACCACTGCAGAGATCCCCAGCGCTCGCACTGCTGGGCTTTTCCAAACCACTGGCCCCTTCGTTGCGCAGGATAGTGGATGTAGCGTTGCTGTTGGCCAGAAGGGTTGTGGCAACGTGCTGGATGCGCGGGCCACTCCCCACCAAAACGAGATGGCTTAGGGACCTCCAATACTGCTGCACCCAAACGGAATTGTACAGCGAGCTGCTGCCGCCCAAGAGCAGGCCGAAATCCTTCTGGGACCTCTACAAGGAACACCTACTAAAGAGGGAGGGGGACGACACTGACTTGTCGGAGGCAGGCGAACTTCAGGCTGGGGAGTTGGAGAATGATTTAGACCTGGGACAACTGCCGCAGGGGGAGCTCTGAAGCCTTTCTTGTAGGAAGTGGGATACGGGAGGGCGCAGGCGGTACACGGGGAGGGTGGGTTGGGTGCGATAAGAACTAGTAGACGGCTCGGGTGGGGGGTGGGTGCGACACACACTTAGGACACACACGACACCATTCACATAGGATGAATAACAGAGGCTCCAGCAATGTACTCGATAGCAAACGGGGAGGGCCTTGGGGTTGTTTAGGGGTAGTTTCTTTCTGGTTTTTCCCTTTCTTTCCTTCCCCTTTCTTGTTGTTGCAAGACCGCACCACTACACTTGAATTGTATGATTGCCGACTGTCTCATTGCTCAGCTGAAGCCTCTAAGGGTACGATAAGATTGGCGTATACTGTTTTGTTCCATCACCTTGTGCCGCCGGGCCTCCGGGATGCCGGCACTCAGGCTGTGTATAATGCTCTACAGAATTGCCCACTGGGCCTTCGCGAAGTGTTGTGAACTGCGCTGTTGAAATGCAATGCCACTTTATGCTGACGGTTGGCGCTATAAAAAATAAAGGTCTTTTATAAAAAAAAATATATATATGGCTATGGGTTGGATGAGATGTCCTGCTAGGAATCCTCCACGTGCGGTATTGAATACGTTCGATCAATTCAATATACCGACACAAAGATATGTTTTCGAAGAAATGTGCAAGGTTTTACGTGACCTAATATCGGCTGACGCATCAGATGATGTAATGACTGCCTTGACTAATCTACAGCTTCAGTTTTCGAGCGGAATGATAGTAGGTACCAATGTTCGACGTGCAGTCGAGCAACTACTGTCTCTTCGTCCTTCTATGATGCCTCGAGCATTGTTTGTAGAGGACATTGAAGGACCGTTAGGAGCACCTGGTCAGTATCCTATGCGAGAGGTTCCTCCAGTGTGGATGCCAGGCAACCCTGGCGCTGCTCCGCCGATCTTGCCACATTTTCAGCGGGTGTGGATCCATCTTCCATGGAAACGATCAGAAGTTTTACAGGTAAAGCATTCTTTGCCTGACCCTCGTAAAAATCCTGCAGGGTATTATAAAGAATTATCACAGCTCGTAGACGCTACGATAATGAATCTTGCCGATATCGATATGCTGTTTGGCAATGTTGTGCCGCAACCGGTATGGACAAAGATTCGTCAAGAAAACCATGCGGTAGAATTAGGTGGTGATTGGGCTGCTCTTACCGCGGCAGACACACGACAAGTTGGTGGGGCTAAACCCGAACAGCTCATTACCGATCTCCCTCAGAGAATCATTACTCTAATGAAAACGCTTATGCCAGCCATGAAGGTAAATTGGGACAAACTGTCCGCTTGCAAGCAAAAGAAGGATGAGAGCGTCTCTGATTTCTTCACGAGATTTGAGGAGGCTTTCATCGACCACAGTGGTCAAGACATGGGTACCGAAGGTGGTCAGAGGTTGTTTGTGGACAAATTTGTTTCCAATTTATTGCCTGATTTGAGCAACAAATTGAAAAATTCTGAAAGTGCGTGGGCTGTTTCTACTTCTGCTCAAATATTGGCTACGGCCCAATATTATGAGAATAGAGAGAAAGAGGAGAACGATCGTGCTGACAAGAAAACGAAAGAACTCAAAACTAAAGTTTTGTTGCAACAGGCGTATCCTCCGCGTTCGAATCAGAATGATTCGCAGCAACGTAATAGATCACAGTTTCAATCAAATAGGTCACAATCGCGAAATGATTCCTCCTCACAAAGATCGTCGTTAGGGTACAATCAGTGTGCCTATTGTAGACAGGAGGGTCATTTGAAATTTGATTGTCCAGTCCTTAATGAGCGTAATAGTGGTAATTCGTCTAGAGGAGGTCGTGGTGGTTCTCAACAGACATCACGTGGTAGGGGTCGCGGTGCTCAGAACGATCGTTCCACTAACACTTCTGACTCCAATAATTGTTTTGATCAGCGTGGATCACCGCAAGGGCGATCTGCTCAGTACAATGTAGATGATTATTACGTTGATCAGGGAACTGACGACGGTAATTACTAGGACAGCCATAGACAAGGAGAGGGAGTGGTATCAGTTCCGGTTGATCAGAGAGGGCCTTACGTCGCAGTTGCCACCTCGGGCGTCGTTGAGCCTTTTTTGTTGGACACTGGTGCAGCGAAAAGTTCTATCATGCATTCGAAACTCCCTGGCGCACCTTTGTCTGGCTTAACAAATGTTTCCGTTGGATTCTCTGGCGCCCCTGTTAGCAATCCAGTTTCACGCCCTTTGCCTCTTACAATTGGGCCACGTGAGCTCGAAGCTCCGTTGATTTTAACCACCGGGTGTGGTGAAAATCTTTTGGGTCTGGATTTGCTAAAACGTTTATATGCGACTTTGTATTGTTCTCCTGCGGGAGTGAAGCTTACTTTGGGTGAGAGAGTTATCTCTCCAATGTACTTGTCTCTCGATAAGCTTCCACCGGAATTGAGTTCTCTTCCTGCATCTTTGTGGGCAACAGGTCCCAATGACGTGGGCCTGCTTGACATCTCCCCTTATGTTGTCCATTTGAAATCTAATGTGCGGTTGCCACGTATTCCCCAGTATCGTATCTCTCTTGACGGTGAACGAGCACTGTTGGCGATCATCTATGATTTGATCGAAAAAGATGTTATTGAGGAGACTCGGGGAAACGTGTGCAACAGTCCTGTGTTGCCCATTCTGAAACGTACCGATCCTTCGAAACCACCTGTTTATCGTTTTGTTATCGATTTACGGGAGGTAAACAAAATTGTGATTCCTCAGTTCCCTGTTGTGCCTGACATCACGGCGCTACTGACTCTAATTCCAGCTTCGGCATCTTGGTTTTCAGTAATCGATCTGAAGAATGCGTTCTTCAGTATTCCGATCGCTGAAGAAAGCAGAGACCTTTTCGGTTTCTCTCTTGGTGGACGCAGCTTCCGGTTTAAGCGTGCTCCTCAGGGCTACTGTGAAAGTCCATCGATATACAGTCAAGCCTTGAAGGGTCAACTAGATGCGTTCGTGTTGCCGCCTGGTGCAGCCTTGATCCAATATGTTGACAACTTATTGGTGGCTGCAGATACTCAGGACATTTGCAAAATTGCTACGGTATCGTTGTTGCAACATCTCTGTGACTTAATCACAAGGTGTCTCCTTCTAAACTTCAATATTGTTGTCAAGAAGTAACCTATCTAGGTCACTTATTGTCAAAGGAGGGAAGAAGGTTGACCCCAGAGAGAATTGCAGCGATTGCCCGGATGACTGTGCCAACAACTCAGAGAGATGTGCGTGCCTTTTTGGGCATCACGTCATACTGCAGACAGTGGATCCCGAATTTTTCACTGTTAGCGAAACCATTGGTGGCTCTTACGTGCAAGGATGTTCCAACTCCTTTACCATGGACGGAAGAATGTCAGAAAAGTTTTTCTGAACTGCGTGACGCGTTGTGTTCGGCTCCCGTGTTAGGTACCCCTGACTACAGTAAGCCGTTCACATTATACGTGCACGAGAGAGAAGGTTGTGCGTTGAGTGTTTTGACGCAACCTTTTGGTGGTAAGCAACGTCCATGTGCATATTTTTCCTCGACCTTGGACCCGGTAGCTAGAGCATTGCCGAGTTGTTTGAGAGCAACAGCGGCAGCTGCGGTGTCCATCCGACAATCAGCAGGATTGGTCATGGATAATATGCTTACGGTGATGGTTCCGCATGCAGTTGACACTCTCTTGAATCGTACGAAAACTCAGCACTTGACGAGTGCAAGGTTGTCTGGGTACGAGTTGACGTTCTCGGCAAGTCACATCCAGATAAAACGCTGTAATGTCCTGAACCCGGCGACTTTATTGCCAATTAGTGCAGAGTCAGATGAAGTACCAGCTCATGACTGTTATTTAAGGACTGAGGAAGAAACAAAAGGTCGTGTGGACCTTAAAAACACTCCTTTGGATGATCCCGATGGGACTTTGAATGTGGATGGATCATGTTTTAAATTGCCGAATGGTGATGTCACGACTGCGTATGCTGTGGTAACTTTGAATACTGTTGTGGACGCTGCGAGATTGAATCAGAACTCTGCTCAGACTGCTGAGCTGATCGCTTTGACTAGAGCGTGTGTGTTGTCGAAAGGGAAGCGGGTGAATGTGTTTACTGATAGTCAATACGCATTTGGCGTTGCGCATAGCTTTGGACGATTGTGGCGAGAGAGAGGCTTTATGACATCGCATGGTACGAAGATTCAGCATGGACAACTTGTGAATGATCTTTTGGATGCACTTACATTGCCTAAGGAGGTAGCGATTGTTAAATGTAGTGCGCATCGTAAGGTGACGGATGACGTTGGTCGTGGTAATGCGTTTTCGGATGAGACTGCTAAGGAGACTGCCCGGAACCTTAGCACGAGAATGTATGTGACGAGTTTGGTTAGGTGGCCTACCGAGACGAGTATGTGTGAGGATACCATTGAGAGTGTGAAAGCGATACAGAATGAGGCCACTGAGACTGAAAAGGCGAAGTGGAAAGAGAGTACGGGAAAGTTGGATGTGAATGGGTGTTGGATTGATTTGTCGGAGCACAAGAAGTGGATGTTGCCAGACGCGTATGTGTTAGCTGTTGTAACGATGGCACATGGGTTAGCACATATTAGTGCGAAAGGTATTTGTAAGTTGTTGTCCCCTGTGTGGAAGAATGATGGTATTACGAAGTGTGCTGAAAGATTGGTGAAGAATTGCATGATATGTATGATGTACAATCCTGGTAAGGGAACCCCTACACCTGCTGGTCATTTTGCACCCCCTTCATGTCCCTTTGAAGTGATCCAGCTAGACTTCATCCATATGGAGCGATGCAATAACCTGAAATACGTTTTAGTTGTGGTTTGTGCGTTCTCCCGATGGATTGAAGCCTACCCTCTTAAAGACAACACTGCTATGTCCACTGCGAAAATCCTACTGAAGGAATACTTTCCTCGGTATGGAATGCCGCAAATCGTATGGTCAGATAACGGAAGTGAGTTTGTAGGGAGTGTAATGAAGAGTGTGTGTAAGGGCCTTGGAATTACTCAAAAGTTCCATAGCGCCAATCATCCCCAGTCAGCAGGTTTGGTTGAAGGGTATAATGGCACCCTTAAACTCAAACTAGCGAAGATTCAGGCTACGACTGGTCTTTCGTGGCCTGACGCTTTGCCTCTAGCTTTGTTGTCAACAAGGGCGACTGTACACTCCCGAGTAGGGCTTAGTCCCTATGAAATAGTGTTCGGTCGTCCTGCGAATGTTTGGGGGGTCCCTAGACCAAGTGTGTTTTCCAATCTTGAGTACCCAATGTTGATTGATTATCTACATGATCTGACTGCTAAACTGAGGTTAATTCATCAACAGGTTTACGAAGCATTGCCGACACAGACGGAGGGTCCAGGCCACCAGCTCCAACCGGGAGATTGGGTGGTTACTCGAAACTTCGCTCGCAAGAAAAATCTGGAGCCCCGTTTCACTGGACCTTTCCAGGTCCTCCTTGCCACGAGAACTGCTGTTCGTCTGGAGGGCCGAAAACACTGGGTGCATGCCACCCATACGAAGAAGGTTCCTATACCTTTGCCAGCGGACTCGTGGGTGAGGAAAGGCATTGCTTCATCCGAAACTGAAAAGTTGCAGACCTTTGTACCTTTTAGTGACGCCGAACCTGTTGGAGAATCCTCAGTGCAGCAGAAAGACATTGTTAAACATCTGTCATCGCAAAACTCAAGATCTGAACATTTGACTGATCAACAGAACTCTGTCCCCTCATCGGATCCTTTGTTCGACGAACAGACACGTCCTGGAAAGAAACGATACTTTTTGCGATCCAGCACCAAAGACTAATAAAATTTCGTTTCTATCCTTTTGACATCTACGGTACCCCTTTTGCCACGATCAGTCTAAACACACATGTAATTGTGATTTTTGTAAATATTGAGTTTTTTCACATGTGTTTTTGCTTCCACAGCTGAGAGACTTACATCCAGGTGTACCGTAGGGCCGCGTGTGTACTTCCTTCTGGTTAGTAGGTCTTGACGCTAGGTCAAAGACCGTTGGTTCCTAGGAACTCCTAGGGATTGACTACAGCTACACAGAACGAAGTGCGTCAAGAAACGTTGCGGACGGTTTTAGGGGATGGCGTTCTCAAAGCTGATGGACTTGGAAGAAGCTCAGGCGCAAAGATTCAAACTGCAACAAATTACCCGTACCAAATGCTTTATGTTTCAGGTGTTCCTTCTGTTTTTAATTGTTTCCTTATTATTGGCGGGTGGGGTGTATTACATGATACCGTACTTCTTACCTTCTCCCATACCTACTCCTACTTCTGTTCCTAAACCTACCTCTACCATATTCCCTCATTCCTTCCATATCTTACCCGAACACGAACAGGCTAGACGTGCGGAATTCAGAAATAATTCCTTTATTCAGCTCCTTCATCAGCACCAGTTAGTGGTTAACACTACTAATTGTTGGGTGTGTGGATTAATGCCACATACCACGGATAAGGGAATTCCATATCTGGTCCTTCCTTATAGTTCCCAGGGTTCAGCTCGAGCATTCCAAGCAATGTTTCGAAGTACACTAGATTCCTACCCCAATAGAGAGCCACATCCTTCCCACTTTGGCCCTGGTTCGTACCACAAGCCTTTGACTGTAGCGATCGATGATTTAGATAGGGATATCTATGAGCCGTCGCTCATCCCAGAGGAGGAGGTGCGAGCCTATAGGGTCCTGAGTAAGGTTGAGTATAGTGCGCTCGTGAATGAAAGACAGCGTAGAAGCTCATCTCCAATATGGATCGTACCCCACCTTGGTAACTTCTGTCTACTGGGTCGTGGCCGAAGATCGAGAGCTAGTCTTGGACAGAGTGCTTGCTCCGAGACTTACATCTTACCGATGCTCTCCTCCCCTGTGTTTCTGGCTGCCGAGGGTACATACTTCATCTGCCATGATCGTGCGTATACATGGTTGCCCTCTGACTTTGTGGGCTCATGTTATATCGCAAATCTGTTGCCTCCGACGTTCACTGTTGATGCAGATTATCACAAGACTAGAGTAGTGAGAGGCGTGATTTGCGAAGAGGACACTGCCGGTCAAGAGGCAGGAGACTTTTTCAAGGGTTTCCTTCCGTTTTGGGGACCTATGGTTAATAGTAGGAACCTGAGACAACTGACTCGAGTGGTGGAATCGACAGCTAATATTACTGCCAGTGCCCTTGGTAATATCACCACAGAACTTCAGGCGGATAGGCTCATGACGTTACAAAACCGTATGGTTTTAGACGTTGTTCTAGCAGATCGAGGTGGAGTATGTAAGGTGATCCATTCGAGCTGCTGTATTTTCATTCCAGATAACGCTCCGACTGTCTATCAAGCCATCTCAAAGTTGCATAAGATCTCTGAGTCCATACACTTGGACGTAGGGGACTGGACGCTACTTGGGTGGTTTTGGGGCCTGATGTCGACTTGGGGTTGGAAGATTCTGATGATCATCTGAGTTGGTGCGGCGTTTCTGTTCACGTGCTGTCTTTGTGTGCAGTGTGGTCCTGCCTTACGTGGCCTCTGTGCTACGACGTGTATAAGACAGCCGCCTGTTACCAAAGCAGCTCAGTTGGATAGAGTTATGCTGCAGCAACATCTAGACGGTCTGATGAATATCGAATATGATTCCGACTAGTGCTTGCCTACATGAGGGCAAAAGGAGCGTCTGAGGTTCGGTGACAATTGTAAGTGGTGTTTTCGACTCGCACGAATATGGTCGAGTCTGGTATCTATGAACCGCAAATGACGAGTTTAGTGGGTGTGCGCAGTTTCGCTGTGCTGACCTAAACCGTTCGTTGGTTTCGTGGGTTTCTTCATCCGAGCCCACGGGTTCCATCTTAGATACGGCATCCATTTTGTTTCTTGCCCTCAAGTAGCCAGCGAACGGACGCTGTCCGCTTCGCGACCCTGGGATTCCCAAGACTCTTGCGGAAGACACGTTTCCTTTGAAAGTGTCTTTATGATGAGGGGGATGATACTGTAAGGCAGATGGCCTCGCTCGAGGCTCATCTTGCCGTACCGGTCTATTGTCTTAGCCGTGCATCTCATTAGGCACGTCCCTTTGATGCCTGTAACTCGTGTTTCCCGATGCCACCCCTTTTACACCCTTTTTGATCTCCCCACTGTCCTGTCTTCCTCTACACCTGTCCTTGTTCCTTCTTCGATCTGTTTACTGCTGATTGGAATGTACTAATGGTGTGAAGATGGGTTTTTACAGTTGGGAACCACCAAATGTTTCCGTACTTATGTTCCGGACCCTGAATACATCAAAGCGACCCCTCTCGGGGATAATGATGGGAACCAAGTTGTAAACCTTTGTGTACCATGCTAACCTATGAGAGAAATGTGTATAAAAGGAGCGACCCACAGTAGCAATTCGAATCAGATCCCGCGAACCTACATGCTGTGTACTTCACGTGACTTCTGTGTTCCCTGCAGTAAATAAACCTCGAATCTTTGACGCCGAAGGAAGTGTCCCGTGTCTCTGTCATTTGTACGCCGGAACAGGTTACCCACAAAGGTTTCAGGTGTTGTCCCCTGGCACCGCTGGGTCTTAGAAAACCCAGTCCTTCACATGTCACGCAACAAATGTACCAGTATGCACAGTCAGATTACCCCGATTATCAGCAGTACTCATGAAACAGCCTAGAGAGGGAGGTTGGCTTGCCCCTTATCAATGTTCCTGTAGATCAAGAGGGTCCCTATGTACATAGTCAGGTATTAGGGAAAGACAGAAAATTTTTGATTGACACAGGGGCGAGCAGAACTACCATCAGTCATGACGAGGTTCCAGGGGCACCCCTCTCAGGCTCACAGAATGTTTCCCTGGGTTTTTCAGGAAAGCCTATTGTTAACGAAGTGTCAAAACCAGTTCCCCTAGAAATTGGTCCATTGTCCCGTACTACAGACTTGTTGCTTACGAAATCATGTCCTGAAAACTTGCTTGGTATTAAAACATTGAAAGCACTAGGTGCAGTAATTTGTTGTTCTCCGGAAGGAGTAAGATTGTTTTTACGTGATTTTAAAGGTCATTATGTGTTGAGAGATTTTGATCCAAGACTTCAGAATGTTCCACAGCATTTATGGGCGCAAGGCCCAACTGATGTAGGTTGTATGCACATTACACCATACCATGTCACTCTCAAACAAGGAGTTGTACTACCCCGAATCCGACAATATAAGTTACCACCTGATGCTGTAGTGGCTTTACTGAAAATTGTTGACGAGCTCATTGCACAAGGAGTGGTCGTAGAGACTGACTCCAATGTATGTAATTCCCCTATCATTCCGATTCTTAAACGAACTGACCCAAATGCACCACCGGTCTACAGATTGGTGATTGATCTTCGTGAATTAAATAAATGCATTATACCGCAGTACCCTGTGGTTCCCGACATTTCATCACTATTGACTGCTATTGACTCAGAAGCTGTGTTCTTTACTGTAATCGATCTCAAGAACGCCTTCTTTAGTGTCCCCATTCACCCGGAAAGCCAATACCTTTTCGGATTCTGTTTAAATGGCCGAAGCTTCAAATTTGCACGTGCTCCTCAAGGATTCACAGAAAGCCCTAGTATCTATAGCCAAGCATTAAAACGACAACTTGACAGCATTCACATGCCTACTGACACTGCCCTACTCCAATATGTTGATGATCTTTTAATCACAGCACGAACCGAACGTGATTGCGAACGTGCATCACTGACTGTCTTGTATTTCTTGGCCGAAAAGGGGCATAAGGTGTCCCCTTCCAAGCTACAATTCTGTGCCCAGCAAGTGGTATACCTTGGACACTTGCTGTCCAAGAAGGGTAGACAGTTGACACCTGACCGTATCCAGTTAATCGCACATCTTCCACAACCCAAGACACAAAAGGAAGTACGGGCCTTCATTGGCCTCACTTCTTACTGCAGACAATGGATTCCCCAGTACGCATTTCTTGCAAAGCCACTCATACAGTTGACAACACAGGAGGCAGCGACTTCGACTGTCCTTCCTTGGACTCAGGAACATACACAAGCTTTTGATGAACTGAAGAAAGCTTTATGTCAAGCACCAGTTTTAGCGACACCATGTTACAGCAAACCTTTTACACTTTTTGCCACTGAACGCGATGGCACAGCATTATCTGTTCTGACACAAGATCAAGCAGGAAAACACAAGCCTTGTGCTTATTTTTCTAGTACATTGGATCCAGTAGCCCAGGCTCTGCCTGCGTGCCTAAAATCAGTTGCAGCGACAGCTCTAGCTATCAGACAAAGCGACTCAATAGTGTTAGGACATCCCCTGACAGTACAAGTTCCACACTCCGTGGAAGTTCTCCTGAACCGAACCCAGACACAGCACCTGACCATAGCAAGACTGACAGGATATGAATTGACACTGTTTCAGCCACACATAGAGATCAGACGTTGCAACACTTTAAACCCTGCCACATTGTTACCAACGAGCACAACAGACCCTACACCACATGACTGTGTGGAAGTCATTGACACTATTACTAAACCAAGACAAGACTTGACAGACATTGCCTTACCCGATCCGGACCTGACACTTTATGTGGATGGTTCATGTATGAGAACAAGCACAGGAGAGTTAGTGGCCGCATATGCAGTGACCACTGAGACTGAAGTCATAGAAACACATCGTATTGACACACTGTCTGCTCAAGCAGCAGAGCTCATTGCTCTGACCCAAGCCTGTATACGAGCCAAGAACCTGAAAGTAAACATATACACAGATTCACAGTATGCATTCGGAGTCGTACACGACTTCGGCGTTCTCTGGCAAGAGAGAGGTTTTTTGACCTCCCACGGAGCCAAGATACAGCATGGTCCCCTCATTCAAGCACTGTTAGAAGCAATACACTTACCTGCATCCATTGCTATCATGAAGTGCAAGGCACATACGAAAGTCACTGACACCATTTCCCAGGGTAACGACCTGGCAGATCGAACAGCTAAACTCACAGCTCAGACTCAAACAGATACATCGACTGACATGACAAAGACTGAAGTAACTCCACTGACAAATTGCATGACAGTCAGGGATCCCACACAAGATGTACTCGACATACAGACACATGCCACTCCGGACGAAATCAAGAAATGGACTGAACAAGGAGGGATCCAGACAGATCAGGGATGGTTGACGAAGGGAAAAGCCACATGGTTTCTCCCCGACTCTATGGTTCAAGTTATCATTAATACCGCACATAGTCCAGCACACTTAGGAGAAAAAGCCATGTTAGACAGCATTCAGAATATATGGTTCAACAAGCATTTACGAGCAGCAGCAAAACAGAAAGTGCGTACCTGCATGATCTGTTGTCAGTTCAATCCAGGCAAAGGCATTCCCCTGGAACAAGATGGATTTCATCCTCCTGACCATCCTTTTGAAGTCCTCCAGATGGATTATATCCAGATAGACAGATGCCGAGGATTCAAGTATGTCCTCGTAGTTGTATGTGCCCTTTCCCGATGGACAGAAGCTTACCCAGTCCCAGATTACACTGCTGTAACCACTGCCAAGCAGCTGGTTCGTGAATTCTTCCCGCGATACGGCTTGCCCCGTGTCGTGTACTCAGATAATGGACAGCCATTCTCGTCCGAGCTCATGAAACAGGTATCACTCCTGTTAGGTTACCAGTGGAAATTTCACTGCGTACGACACCCCGAAGCCGCTGGTCTTGTTGAGAGACATAACCAGACCCTGAAAACACGTTTAGCGAAAGTCTGTGCAGAAAAAGGTGTAGATTGGATGGTAGCCCTGCCGGTTGCCCTCTTTTACATGCGTATGGTAGCTCATTCCAGAACCTGACTATCTCCTTATGAGGTAGTCTTCGGCCGACCTCCAAACATGTGGGGTACGCCTATACCTCGAAGAATAACTGATGTCGATAGTAACATGTTGACAGATTACCTAGCTTCCTTGATGTCTGCACTACTATCTTGTCGTTCACAGGTTGCGGCTGCCTTCCCGGACAACACCCAAGTGAAACCGCATGAAATCGTTCCAGGAGACCTGGTGTTGGTCCGCAACTTTGACCGATCAAGCCCTCTGGAGCCCAGGTGGAAGCAGCCGAAGTTGGTGTTGATGACCACGAGGACCGCGGTGAAAGTGGAGGGCAGAAAAGGGTGGCTCCACTCCAGCCACATCAAAAGATTTCATGGACTGTGTCCAGAGACTGTTTTCAAGGACTGCCCCATTCCAGATACTGACTCTAAACTCCCCCTGTTAGAAAAAACTCCGCAACAGGAGTACCGAGCTAAGTTAAGGTCTAGTAAGTCAGACAGCGTTTAATTGTTTAAGTCCCCCCCTGGGTGAAGCGGTTAGACAGGTTTCTGACATGTATAAGATAGACCCAAGTAGTCAGAGAGATAGGCGTATTGAAAAGAGAGACAAATATTGCAAGAACTTGCACAGCAGATGCGTCATTACGTTAATTGTTATGTTTATTCTGAGTATCTCGATAATATGCATAAGCTTGATGCTACATGTTTTCTTTCCTCCTCTTGGTTCACATGCACATATTTTCTCTAATGACACCGTAGAGCACACTTTCAGTGACCTGCCCCCTCACGAGCTGTCCTATCGATTAGCACTGCGCAACAACACTTTCATTCGTATGTTACACCATACTCACCAGACCAGCAATGCTACGAATTGCTGGGTATGTGGCCGACTCCCACCTTATCAGAAATACAAGGGAGCTCTGCCCCTCTATCCTTACCCGTTTACACATAATGGTTCGTGCGGTGCATGGTTTACTTTAATGTCATCTTTAGACAGTGAGTCCAAAGTTTCCCAAGGCAATTGGATATGGGGAAATCTGAATACGGTTATGAATAAAGCATGTTTCCCAGACAAGGACGGTCTTCCCCAAAGGACAGGGACCGATCTAGAAAATGAAGTTTATGGATTAGGAAATTTTACCCTCAATCTCATGATTCTGAACGTTCAGTCCGAGACTAATTCGGATTTGCCGTTTATAACAGTTTTACCAGTAACAGGCGTATTATGCGTTAGAAAGAATGGTTCAGTACATCTAGGACACAGTGATTGTAATACTGTGGTCGAATTCAGTGATAAAGGAAAGTCTACTTTCAAAGCTTCCCGACATTCCTATTTTATTTGTGGTCAGACAGCTTATGTACGTCTTCCCTTAGATTGGGATGGAACGTGTTATATTGCATTCCTATTACCACCTGTTTTTCTAGCCCCACCTGATTATCATCGAAACACACATCTTGTACACATAAGACACAAGAGAGATCTTCCTCCAGTCATCGATTACTCCGAGTCAGCATGGGACCAGTATAAGGACTATATTAAAGGTTATTTCTGGTTCATAGGTCCCGTCCAAAACAGCAAAATAATACGAAGGTTAACTAGAACTCTTGAGGCAGTAGTGAACGAAACTACCTTTGCCTTAGGTAACTTGACCGAGGAGCAGTCTGCTATGAGACTTGTTGTTCTTCAGAACCGCCTTGTCCTTGACGTCATCCTGGCCGATAGGGGCGGGGCTTGTAGAGTGATCGGATCCAGTTGTTGTATTTTCATTCCTAATAACGCACCGTCAGTATATAAAGCAATAACACGGCTCCATAACATAGCTCACCAGATGCACCAGAATCCAGACACCTGGACATGGTCCGGTTGGCTCTGGAGTGTGATATCAGCCTGGGGATGGAAAGTACTGTCATTCCTAGGAATAATACTGCTCATAGTATTCAGTTGTTGTCTCTGTCTGCAATGTGGGCCAGCGATTTGCGGGTTGTGCGCCACAGCTTGTATTCCCCGTCCAAGTCCACGTTCCCGTTCCCGAATGAAAAAAGATGAACAAATGATGTTGTATGAACAGATAGATGGTCTCATGAAAATAGATATATCCTAAAGGGTGAAGTAGGGGCCAAGGAGGGAATGAGGAAATAGAAATTTTTAGGTAGCCAATGTGTCCCCCACTCGCACCCTATCCATGCACCCATGTTCCATGTATGTCGTATAATTCCTTTCCCGTGCCTGTCATAAAGACGCATATGCATTTGCGTCCAACGTTAACATGTCAGTTATTCAGTTCACTAAGAAAACCACGTTAAATTGGCTTTTAGGCCTATGGTGCCAACGTCTTTACATGGTACACTTTTTAATATCGCACACGTTCCCCATGTTTTTCTGGCTCAGCCGAGCCAGGCCCTTAATTGAGGCTCCGAGTTTCTTCTGCCTCTGAAAGCTACAGTTTAGGTATGCATCCCTGACCTCTGTCCTACTTCCTACTCAGGCGAGCGGTGCCCGGCTCGGCCTGACCTGCCTGCCAGGACGATATTTTGCCTACAAGTTATCTGCTCAGCCTCCTCGAAAACACATCCCAGTCTAGTGAAATAGGTAAACATGTTTCCGGCTGCAGAGCAAAGGGCCCTGCCTTCCTGTCTTCATGCAAGTGATTTACTGAACCCGTTACCATGGTAGGCCCATGGCCCCGCGCATTGCATGAAGAACCATATGCACGCACTAGCATTCAGTGTTGAACGGCCTCTGCCCGAGAGACCTTTTACTTCAGACAACACATCCTCCAAACATAAGATATCAGATATGTTATAGGTGCAGGTCGTTCTGACACCCCAGACACCAGACTCCTCTACTAGTGCTAAAGTCAAGCCCCCCAGCTCTCCCCAGTTACACGTCATACCTAGTTGCGCACGCATTCAGGACAAAGGTTTCTGCTGACCCTGCAGAATCTCTCTATGTATCCACCTACTTATGACACTTCTGTGACGTTTCCTGCACACACCTCCGTGTACGCCCCTGTACACGCCTTCTTTTACGCACATGTGTTCTTATCTTCTCTCTTTTCACTTGTTACGCCTACTGTATTCATTTCCATTATACAGTTTTACTATATATAATGTGTGATGTCAATAAAATGTTGAATATCCCTTCCTGAACCTTAGTGGTGACGGAACTCGATGTCCAGTGTCCCGGGATGCTTAATTAAAGCCCGTATGACTCAGATACCATGGACTCTGCCTCTCATTTATTGAGCTATCCTTTATTGTCATTTAATGTATAGAAAAATAGTTCAGGTAAATTATATTTACCACATTGGTATGGTGGATTGTTCACAGAGGGATGACGGATGCTTCTTGAGGAGAAGCACAAGGTTGGGTTCTTACTGCTGGGGTGCAGAAAACAACCAGAAATAGTGAGCTTGTCAGCTAGATAGGTGGTGGTGCCGGGTGGACATGATGGCTTTGTAGTTGATGCAGTTGGTTTTAAAGATGACGCTGGCTTGAAAGGCTGCAGTGGAGGTCAATCATGGAAGGAATGATTTGGTCATGTTTCTTCAGGCCCTTTATGAGGCATGCTGAAGCTCGTAGGATGGCGTAAGGGGGTCCAAAATGTATTTCAGACAGCTGAGGAGCAGCACATTGCCACCATCCAGATGCATAAGTATGAGGTCTTGAATAAAAGTTTTGAAGGTGTTTTCTCAAAGGAATGGTTTCTCTTTGTTAGTGTAAGCTGGCATGAGTCTGTCTTAGTTTTCTTGGTCACATGTTCCTTGAGTGTGGTGATGATGTCCAGGGTGAATCCTAATGATCTGCCTTGACTGAAAATGAGGGTTTGAATCTTTCGTGGTCCATGTCTATGAGCCAGAACTGGACTAGCAGGAATAACTGGATGGGTTTGAGCTTCAGGTAGGTGCTGGATATCCAGGCCTGGAAAAGGTGATGGTGTGTTTAAGGCTTTGCATGTCTGAAGTGTAAGTGACTGTTAGAAATATGGGGGTAGATTTACAAGCCCCTTGCGCCACCAGTGTGTCACTTTTCGTGACGCACCGGCGGCGCATTTCACTGCCTCATATTTACAAGGACAGGAAAAGCCACCCTCTGTGGCTTTTCCTGTCCTTGTAAATACAAACCCTTTACACGCAACACGTTGCGTGAAAGGAGAGTTCCATGGGTGTTGCTGTGGGGGTTCCCACGCAACACCCATGGAACCAGACACATTTCCAGATTTACAAGGAATCGTAAACCTGGAAATGAGTCGGAATGCTACACCACCCTACGTTGTGCCAAAGCGAGGTGCAACGAGGAGAAATGTTTTAATTTCTCCTCATTTTTTTTCTCCTTCAATGTGTCCTGCATTCTACAGCACGCATTGAAAGAGGAAAATGCCTGTAGTGCTTATTTTTGTTCAGGAAGGTGGCCCTTCCTGCACAAAAACAATCTCCCCATGACGCAAGCACCCTTGCACCATGGTGCAAGGGTGCCTGTGCCGGAGCATGGCAGCTGTTTGTGCGCCAGCACAAGGAAGAGCACAGGAATGCGACATATTATTGTAAATATGTCGCATTCCTGTGCTTTGGAAGTGCCGCAGAGTGGCGCTGCCAAAGGGCTTGCATTTGTAAATCTAGTTGTCAGAGAAAACACCCTGTAAAACCAGGAACCACCACTCTAGTCAGGGTAAGCTATATACACAATAAAAGATAACCTGTGAATACCCTCTGTTAGCTTAGCACAGAGCAGTCAGGTTTTTCTAAAGAGGCAATGTGTAAAGTTGTTGTGCAATACACGCACGCATTCACACACAGTAACACAATGAAAATACCACAAAAATACTCCACAGAGGGTTAGAAAAAAATATGATATTTTAATTAGTAAAACAAGAACAAAACAACAAAAATCCAACATGTAGAACAGGAGTTAGGAATTTTTAAAGAATAAATTAAAAATTAGTGCTTAGAAGAAATAGTGCTTAGGGGTTACTTGAGGTCGTGCTGCACAGGGGTGAATGCAAAGTTCAGGCCGACCGCGATGGAGGCCAGGCCAGCTACAGGCCTCATGCAGGGCCCGCTGGAAAAGTACCTTGGATGGAGCAAGCATTAAAGAATCAGATCCACGCAGGCAAGGAAGACTTCGTCAACGAACCTTTACGATGCAGGCTCTGCTTTGTCAGCGAGCTGCGCTGTCCTTCAGTGTCGAGCTGCACAGTCCATTGAAGCACTGCTGTCAATCTTCTCCTACGTTGGCGTCGAACGGCAATGTGTCTATTCCGATTGGCGCAAAGTTATCGCCGAGTTGATTTTTATGGCTTTGTACGGCAGAAGTCACCTTTCAGAGGCCCAGGACTGGATTGGCACCACTTGTTTGGGCAGGACTCACAGATGTCAGAGTTCAGGTGCTGCTGCAGGGTTGAAGGAAGACATTGATGGTCCTGAGACATCAGTGCCGGGGGCAAGCCAGCAAGCCCTTGGAGTCACTCTGGGTTCAAGTGAGATGGGCCCAGTTCTTGTCCTCAGCAGGGCAGAGATCTGCAGGCAGTAGGGCAGCACAGCAAAGAGGAAAAGCAGTTCTTTCAGAGTAGTAGTCAAGAAGAGTGGCAATCCTTGTAGCTCAGCAGTCTTTACTTCTGGCATAGTTCATCACAGGTCCAGTTGTATACGGTCAAAGCCCCAGAACTTATATCTAGTTATGCCTCCGAAGTGGTAGTGACTTCAAAGATGGGTCTTTCTTCTCAGCCCTTGCTCCAGACTATAATTGAGGGGTAATAAGCCCTTTGTGTGCCTATTCAGGTATAAGTGTCAGCTCTCCCTCTCGCTCGCTTCCTGCCCAGAAAGAGCTATCAGAATGCAGATGAGGTCGCTGTCATACCCACTCTTCCAGTGTTTGTGGCTGTCTAGAGGGAATGCACTAATTGTGCACAGACGTGTATTGGAGATAGGCTGCAGGGCACAAAGAGCAATATGAGCAGAGAAATGCCCACTTTCTAAAAGTGGTGCAGCAACAAATGATGGACGAAATGCTGAATGAATTAAACATTCACCCCAGTCAAGAGATCTGGGTTAAATCCATCATTCTTTTGCTCACTCTGCCAGCCCAGTTTGGAGCCAGCCATATGCAAATCAGTCTTGACCCTGTTCCTCATGCAAACAGTCCAGCCCGAACTGCTAAGCCAGGTTCTCCCTGGACCGGATACCAGCATCCTGGGACAGGTTACGGGGTAACACCCCGCATCAGCCAGGCTAGCTTTAAACTAGTGGCACAGTGAGAAAGGGACCCACGTCTGTGCATACCCATTCCACTAAGGGCGAAAAGTGCTACAGCAACAAATGATGGATGGAATGCTGAATGAATCAAACATTCACCTCTCTAGTCAAGAGATCTGGGTTAAATCCATCATTCTTTTCCTCACTATGCCACTCCAGTTTAGACCCAGCCATATGCAAATCAGTCTTGACCCTGTTTCTCATCGGAACAGTCCAACCCGACCTGCCAATCCAGATCCTCCCTGGGCCGCAAAAAAGCATCCTGGGACCGGTTTCGTGGTAACACTTCTCATCAGTCAGGCTAGCTTGAACCCTATGGCACAGCAAGCAAGGTACCCACGTCCGGGCATACCCATCCAACTTAGGGCAAAAAGTGCTGCAGCAACAAATGATGGCCGGAATGCTGAATGAATCAAACATTCACCCCAGTCAAGACATCTGGGTTAAATGCATCATTCTTTTGTTCATTATGCAACCCCAGTTTGGACCCAGCCATATGCAAATCAGTCTTGACCTTGTTCCTCATGGGAACAGTCCAGCCCGAACTGCCAAGCCAGGTCCTCCCTGGACCAGAAACAAGCATCCTGGGACTGTTTTCAGCGTAACCCCTTTCAGCAGCCAGGCTAGCTTGAACCCAGTGGCACAGCGAGTAAGGATCCACGTTTGGGCATACCCATCAAACTTAGGGCGAAAAGTGCTGTGGCAGCAAATGATGGACGGAATGCTGAATGAATTTATCACTCGCCCCCAGTCAAGAGATCTGGGTTATATTCACTCGGCTATGCGGCGAGGGCAAGGTAAGTGGGTTTATTAATTTTTTTATTTAATTTTACCTATCCCATCGTCTGTCGACTTTCCCCCACACTCGCCTCACTGCTCCTACCTGTGCCGGTCACACCTATATTTAGAATGCTGGCATAAATATGGTACAGCACCAAAAATAAGACCAGGGAAAACCTGATCTTAAACTGGTGCAACGAGGAGAAATTATTAATTTCTCCTTGTTTTTGCTGTTTCTATGTGTCCTGCATTCTGCAGCACAAATAGAAAGAGCAAAAAGCCATTAGTGATTGTTAATGTGCAGAAAGGTGTGCCTTCCTGCACATAAACAATCATTAGATAATGACGAGTTTCAACTTTTATATGTGATGCATTCTGCAGCACACATAGAAGTTACAAATTGCCACTAGTGATTGTTTACGTACAGGAAAGGACATAAACAATCATTCCCTACAACTCAGGCAGACTTGCATGATGGTGCAAGGGTGCCTACATTGGTGCTAGGCAGCTAAATTTCACACCAGCGCTAGGGGAAACGCAGGGGTGCGCCGTATTATTGTAAATACAGCGCATCCCAGTGTTTTTAGAATGTCACAGCACAGCGTTACCAATTGTGGCGTTGTAAGTATGCCCCTATGCTTCACAGGCCAGCAGTTGGCCAGTAGTTAGCCATGTCTTATGGATTTGCTGTTGGTTTCTTTAGGGAATGGTAATGGAATGTGCAGGGACAACATGCTCAGAACCTTCTCAGTTCCTCTAGAGAGGTGTGGCTATGTTTGTGATGTTAATCATAAGTGCAGAAAAGTATTGCTTCAGAGCATGTTTCAGAGTGTGCTTCCACCTCCACAACCTCTGTCTTATCCTGAAGTAGCAGGCCCATTAAACACACTGGAGTGCAACCGCCTTATCCGAGCACTTGTTACCAGGTGAATTATGGCTCTTATATATATGAGTTATATAGAATCCTATGTTACTGGCTCATCTTCACGTTGCATTACCAAGTGAGTTATACAGCATCATACATCATCGCCTTTATCTCTACAGGTTGAGTTACACAGCATCATATATAACCAACGTTGTCTTCATGTGCATTACCATCTGAATTATATAGCATCATATATTGCTATCTGTATCAAGGAGGCATTTGCACAGGAGCTATACAGTATCAGGCATCACATGCTCTGTTTTCGCATATGTTACCACGCGAAATGTTACTATCATATGGAAGTGCGTCTGTCCGTGAATGCATTACCAGGTGAGCTATATACAGTCCTTGACATTATCATACATTAAGAGGTGAGTTACATACATTTCATGTTAGCATTCCATCTTGGCATGGTTCAGTGGGTGATTGGAACACATCTTAGCATCTCCATCCTGGGAGCATTACAGAGTGATTTACAACAGCTTTACATTACACCTGCTTCATCCCCAGGACGCCTGGGTGTATGAGCCTCACCCCTGACATGAACCTCCTCCCACATGCAGCCTGACAGCTCCCTTCTCATTAATACCAGAGGCAGCTCCTGGTGGAATTCCCTCTGATGGCTCAGAGTCTGACATCCCCTCACTGCTCTCTGCTCCTAGGAGGCAGGGGCTATAAATAGGCTTCATTTGCCTGGTAAAGTCATAGGCACCTGAGGTCCATTCATTATTCAACATCCCATGATGTAAACAGAGAGACTGCTTAAATAATTAACACAGATTCCCTTGCAAGGTGAAATGCTTTTTATCCGGATTATTGGTTTGCTTTTTATGCGAAGAGAAACATATTGTATCTTGCTTCATGTGCATTTTCCTTTGAGGGCGGGGGGTGGGGGGGGGGGGCTCTGTTATAAAAGTTCATGTCTGTGTGAACAGGACAAAGCATCTAAGCAGCATATTCTGATCCCCTGTGTGGCCCACACAGCACGTCTTGTTTCCCTGGATGGCCCACCCAGGACTTCTTGACCCCCCTGTGTGGGATACCCAGCACTCCCTGCTCCTCTGTGTAGCACACCCAGCACATCCCGCTCCCCTGTGTGGCACACCCAGCTCATCCCGCTCCCCTGTGTGGCACACCCAGCATTCCTGCTACTAAGTGTGGAACAGCCATCACTTCCTTCTCCCCTGAGTGGCACACCCAGGACTTCCTGATCTTCAGTGTGTCACAATATGAAATTCCTGCTCCCCTGTGAGGCACGCCCCCAGCACAGCCCGCTCCTCTGTGTGGCACACCCAGCCCATTATGCTTCTCTGTGTGGTACACCCAGCACATCCTGCTCCCCTGTGTGGCACAGCCAGCACTTCTTGCTCCCCTGTGTGGCACACCCAGCACTTCCTGCTCCTTTGTGTGGCACACCCAGCACATCCTGCTCCCCTGTGTGGCACCCCCAGCACTTCCTGCTCCTTTGTGTGGCACACCCAGCACATCCTGCTCCCCTGTGTGGCACACCCAGCACATCCTGTTCCTCTGTGTGGCATACCCAGCACTTCCTGATCCCCTGTGTGGCACACCCAGCACACCCTGCTCCACTGTATGGCAGCCCCAGCACTCCCTGCTCCTCTGTGTGGCACACCCAGCACATCCTGTTCCCCTGTGTGGCATACCCAACACTTCCTGCTCCCCTGTGTGGCATACCCAACACTTCCTGCTCCCCTGTGTGGCACACCCAGCACATCCTGCTCCCCTGTGTGGCACAGCCAGCACTTCCTGCTCCCCTGTGTGGCACATCCTGCTGCCCAGTCTTGCAAAACCAGCACATCCTGCTCCTCTGTGTTGCACACCCAGCACATCCTGTTCACCTGTGTGGCACCCCCAGCACTTCCTGCTCCACTGTGTGGCACACCTAGCACATCCAGTTCCCCTGTGCGGCATACCCAGCACTTCCTGCTCCCCTGTGTGGCACACCCAGCACATCCTGCTCCCCTGTGTGACACAGCCAGCACTTCTTCCTCCCCTGTGTGGCACAACCCTCCTGCTCCCCTGTGTGGCACAGCCAGCTCTTCTTGCTCACCTGTGTGGCACACCCAGCTCATCCTGCTCCCCTGTGTGGCACAGCCAGCCCTTCCTGCTACTCTGTGTGGAACAGCCATCACTCCCTGCTCCCCTGAGTGGCACACCGAGGACTTCCTGATCTTCAGTGTGTCACAATCAGAAATTCCTGCTCCCCTGTGAGGCACGCCCCTAGCACAGCCCGCTCCTCTGTGTGGCACACCCAGCCCATTATGCTCCTCTGTGTGCTACACCCAGCACATCCTGCTCCCCTGTGTGGCACCCCCAGCACTTCTTGCTCCTTTGTGTGGCACACCCAGAACATCCTGCTCCCCTGTGTGGCACACCCAGCACATCCTATTCCCCTGTGTGACATACCCAGAACTTCCTGCTCCCCTGTGTGGCACACCCAGCACATCCTGCTCCCCTGTGTGGCATACCCAGCACGTCCCGCTCCTCTGTGTGGCACACCCAGCACATCCTGTTCCCCTGTGTGGCATACCCAGCTCATCCCGCTCCCCTGTGTGGCACACCCAGCATTCCTGCTACTAAGTGTGGAACAGCCATCACTTCCTGCTCCCCTGAGTGGCATACCCAGGACTTCCTGATCTTCAGTGTGTCACAATCAGAAATTCCTGCTCCCCTGTGAGGCACGCCCCTAGCACAGCCCGCTCCTCTGTGTGGCACACCCAGCCCATTATGCTTCTCTGTGTGGTACACCCAGCACATCCTGCTCCCCTGTGTGGCACAGCCAGCACTTCTTGCTCCCCTGTGTGGCACACCCAGCTCATCCCGCTCCCCTGTGTGGCACACCCTGCACTTCCTGCTACTCTGTGTGAAACAACCATCCCTCCCTGCTCCCCTGAGTGGCACACCCAGGACTTCCTGATCTTCAGTGTGTCACAATCAGAAATTCCTGCTCCCCTGTGAGGCACGCCCCCAGCACAGCCCGCTCCTCTGTGTGGTACACCCAGCACATCCTGCTCCCCTGTGTGGCACCCCCAGCACTTTTTGCTCCTTTGTGTGGCACACCCAGCACATCCTGCCCCCCTGTGTGGCACACCCAGCACATCCTGCTCCCCTGTGTGGCACACCCAGCACATCCTGCTCCCCTGTGTGGCACACCCTGCACATCCTGCTCCCCTGTGTGGCACACCCAGCACACCCTGCTCCACTGTGTGGCATCCCCAGCACTTCCTGCTCCTCTGTGTGGCACACCCAGCACACCCTGCTCCACTGTGTGGCACCCCCAGCACTTCCTGCTACTCTGTGTGGCACCCCCAGCACTTCCTGCTCCCCTGAGTGGCACACCCAGGACTTCCTGATCTTCAGTGTGTCACAATCAGAAATTCCTGCTCCCCTGTAAGGCACGCCCCCAGCACAGCCCGCTCCTCTGTGTGGTACACCCAGCACATCCTGCTCCCCTGTGTGGCACCCCCAGCACTTCTTGCTCCCCTGTGTGGCACACCCAGCACATCCTGCTCCCCTGTGTGGCACAGCCAGCACTTCTTGCTCCCCTGTGTGGCACACCCAGCTCATCCCGCTCCCCTGTGTGGCACACCCTGCACTTCCTACTACTCTGTGTGGAACAGCCATCACTCCCTGCTCCCCTGAGTGGCACACCCAGGACTTCCTGATCTTCAGTGTGTCACAATCAGAAATCCCTGCTCCCCTGTGAGGCACGCCCCCAGCACAGCCCGCTCCTCTGTATGGTACACCCAGCACATCCTGCTCCCCTGTGTGGCACCCCCAGCACTTCTTGCTCCTTTGTGTGGCACACCCAGCACATCCTGCTCCCCTGTGTGGCACACCCAGCACATCCTATTCCCCTGTGTGGCATACCCAGCACTTCCTGCTCCCCTGTGTGGCACACCCAGCACACCCTGCTCCACTGTGTGGCACCCCCAGCACTTCCTGCCCCTCTGTGTGGCACACCCAGCACATCCTGTTCCCCTGTGTGGCATACCCAACACTTCCTGCTCCCCTGTGTGGCACACCCAGCACATCCTGCTCCCCTGTGTGGCACAGCCAGCACTTCCTGCTCCCCTGTGTAGCACATCCTGCTGCGCTGTCTTGCAAAACCAGCACATCCTGCTCCTCTGTGTTGCACACCCAGCACATCCTGCTCCCCTGTGGGGCACAGCCAGCACTTCTTGCTCCACTGTGTGGCACAACCTTCCTGCTCCCCTGTGTGGCACAGCCAGCACTTCTTGCTCACCTGTGTGGCACACCCAGCTCATCCTGCTCCCCTGTGTGGCAGAGCCAGCACTTCTTGCTCCCCTGTGTGGCACACCCAGCTCATCCTGCTCCCCTGTGTGGCACACCCAGCTCATCCTGCTCCCCTGTGTGGCACAGCCAGCACTTCTTGCTCCCCTGTGTGGCACACCCAGCTCATCATGCTCCCCTGTGTGGCACACCCAGCTCATCCTGCTCCCCTGTGTGGCACAGCCCGCACTTCTTGCTCCCCTGTGTGGCACACCCAGCTCATCCTGCTCCCCTGTGTGGCACAGCCAGCACTTCTTGCTCCCCTGTGTGGCACACCCAGCTCATCCTGCTCCCCTGTGTGGCACACCCAGCTCATCCTGCTCCCCTGTGTGGCACACCCAGCTCATCCTGCTCCTCTGTGTGGCACCCCCAGCACTTCCTGCTCCCCTGTGTGGCACAGCCAGCACTTCTTGCTCCCCTGTGTGGCACACCCAGCTCATCATGCTCCCCTGTGTGGCACACCCAGCTCATCCTGCTCCCCTGTGTGGCACAGCCAGCACTTCTTGCTCCCCTGTGTGGCACACCCAGCTCATCCTGCTCCCCTGTGTGGCACACCCAACTCATCCTGCTCCCCTGTGTGGCACACCCAGCTCATCCTGCTCCTCTGTGTGGCACCCCCAGCACTTCCTGCTCCCCTGTGTGGCACAGCCAGCACTTCTTGCTCCCCTGTGTGGCACACCCAGCTCATCATGCTCCCCTGTGTGGCACACCCAGCTCATCCTGCTCCCCTGTGTGGCACAGCCAGCACTTCTTGCTCCACTGTGTGGCACAACCTTCCTGCTCCCCTGTGTGGCACAGCCAGCACTTCTTGCTCACCTGTGTGGCACACCCAGCTCATCCTGCTCCCCTGTGTGGCAGAGCCAGCACTTCTTGCTCCCCTGTGTGGCACACCCAGCTCATCCTGCTCCCCTGTGTGGCACACCCAGCTCATCCTGCTCCCCTGTGTGGCACAGCCAGCACTTCTTGCTCCCCTGTGTGGCACACCCAGCTCATCATGCTCCCCTGTGTGGCACACCCAGCTCATCCTGCTCCCCTGTGTGGCACAGCCCGCACTTCTTGCTCCCCTGTGTGGCACACCCAGCTCATCCTGCTCCCCTGTGTGGCACAGCCAGCACTTCTTGCTCCCCTGTGTGGCACACCCAGCTCATCCTGCTCCCCTGTGTGGCACACCCAGCTCATCCTGCTCCCCTGTGTGGCACACCCAGCTCATCCTGCTCCTCTGTGTGGCACCCCCAGCACTTCCTGCTCCCCTGTGTGGCACAGCCAGCACTTCTTGCTCCCCTGTGTGGCACACCCAGCTCATCATGCTCCCCTGTGTGGCACACCCAGCTCATCCTGCTCCCCTGTGTGGCACAGCCAGCACTTCTTGCTCCCCTGTGTGGCACACCCAGCTCATCCTGCTCCCCTGTGTGGCACACCCAGCTCATCCTGCTCCCCTGTGTGGCACACCCAGCTCATCCTGCTCCTCTGTGTGGCACCCCCAGCACTTCCTGCTCCCCTGTGTGGCACAGCCAGCACTTCTTGCTCCCCTGTGTGGCACACCCAGCTCATCATGCTCCCCTGTGTGGCACACCCAGCTCATCCTGCTCCCCTGTGTGGCACAGCCAGCACTTCTTGCTCCCCTGTGTGGCACACCCAGCTCATCCTGCTCCCCTGTGTGGCACAGCCAGCACTTCTTGCTCCCCTGTGTGGCACACCCAGCTCATCCTGCTCCCCTGTGTGGCACACCCAGCTGATCCTGCTCCACTGTGTGGCACCCCCAGCACTTCCTGCTCCCCTGTGTGGCACACCCAGCACATCCTGCTCCCCTGTGTGGCAGACCCAGCACGCCCTGCTCCACTGTGTGGCACCCCCAACACTTCCAGCTCCCCTGTGTGGCACACCCAGCACGCCTTGATAAAGCTGAATGCAGATCCTAAGATCCCACGTGATCTGTGGATGAACACTGCATCATGGTGCAAGCTTACAGATACATTTTGCACTGTCAGCGCTGCTTCTCTCAAGGCATTATCTGTGTGTTAACCTGGCTTAGACATGAGAGAAAGCAGCCATGCATGCATGTGTGCATTATACCGGAATCCTTAAGTATTTTACTGTATTTATGAAGTATTTTGTAAAGCGCAATCATTCACCCTGAATATGTTTCTTGCTGCTATAAATTCCGGACACAAACTGAAAATTGGTGCTATTACATTCCTGCTGTAAAAAGCCAAGTGTCAGAAAGTCGTTTGGGAGATCCCAGGTCAATCAGGGTCCACATTACAGAAAGTGTCCCGGGGGCGCAATAGGTGTTTTCGTCCACTCTGCATGCCCCGGGGGTTCTCTGGGATTACAGAAGGGGGCACAGACGCTTGTACAGCCCCTTCTATAATAATGATAGCGCTTGGGCACATAAAGCGCCAGGGCGTCCCCTCATTTGCATGTGGTGTGCCCCATGCAAATGAGGCAATCTCTTTGCCTCTGCACCCGCGCCATATTACAGAAGTGGGCGCATAGGTAAAGAAGCTGTCAGGGAGGTGGTGCACTGTCATTGAGCCCCTGACGGCAACCATCTTGAAGTGGTAAAGGAGGTCCCATGGACCGCCCAGACGTCCCCTTGCAGGCGAGTGCAGTCCCTGACTGCACCTGCCTGCAAGGGGACATCTTAAACCCCTTCAAAGATGCAGTGCAGGCGGGTTGCCGCCTGCACTGTGAAAACACAGAGCAGATTCATAGCAGCCGCTCCGTTTTTCATAGCAGTGCGCTGCCCCCAAGGCAGCGCAAGTTCACAGCTGCCCTGAAGCGGTGCATTCATCATAATACGGTGCACCTTCCTTCATTGCTCTGGGCGCACCGTTCAATAGGTGCGCCCAGTGCAATGAAGGAAAACGGGTTGCATGTATAATGCAGCCCCAGATGTTTTTGAGACCTACTGTGTCAACTGGGGTCTTTGGCCTGTGCTATCCTAGGGCCTCCATACTGCAGGCCTTCAAACTTTTGACCTAAAGTCCCTTTATGTAGATGAGTCTAAGAGCAGTGAGGCAGAGCAGTTCTAGACTGACTCAGGGAGGTGCTACGGGCTCGCAACTCAAAACTTAGCAACACATCAAATAACGCTCAGTAAAAGATTGTCCATTCAGTGCTTTTTCTTTTGAAAATGAAAAGTATTTAATGCTCACACGTGCATGGCCTGTGGGGGTAGGGTCGGTTCCCAGTGAGGCGGGTCACCAGGAGTCGTCCCAGGAGGAGTACTTCGGTCTTGTCCGAGTCGAGCTTGAGGCAACTATCTTTTATCCAGGTTGCAATGGTCTTTGTACCGCTGTGGAGGTTGATTCTGGCGGCTGTGGGATGAACATTTAATCAAAAATGAACATTGAAAGGGAAGTGATCCCTTCCTGCACCAAAAACAAGCCACAGAGGAAATAATAAGGAGAAAAAAAGATGTTCTCCTCATTACGCCTCTTAGTGGTAGGTATAACAATGTAATGCAATTCCAGCTGTACAAACCTTAGTATATCTGGAATTGCATGAAATCCATGGGTGGATGCACGTGAATGCTCATGCCGCACCGATGGATCACCTAGCACTACATTACATTTCTTTACAAAGCCACACAGGCCATGCAAATTAGGCCCTATGTGGGTTTTTTAATTTTAAGGGAGATATTCTCAAGAACCTGTGATAACCATCGCAAAATTAGCTTAACGCAACTTTCAACATCCCAGTCTATCGTGGGAAAAGAAAGCTGTATTAACTAAGTATTCACAACACAGAGGCACCATTCGATAGGCCCCCGACAACGCATCAAATGCCCGCGATAAAGTCAACGTGACGCCGCAAAAATGCGAAACACGAACGCAAACAAAAAACTTGCGATGAGGCCAATCTGGATACAAAAAGCAGCAAAAACCAGCGACAGGCCTGCAAATCCCACGCGTCAGGCAGGAAAATGTACTATAAAAACAACAAAAAGAACACACCAAAAACAATCTCAGGGGTTAAGTCTTAAGATGTTATATGGATCGCTGATTATGCTACTATGCACTTGTTGCGGCTCCTCCGGGGTACGGAGTGCTGTGTCTTATGTGCGATCTGTCAATAAAAAGAGTTGTTAAAAAAAACCCATCCAAAGTGCGCAGCAACATGGATGCACCGGGCCACGTGCAGAGGTCAACGCGAACCCTACAAGCCCCACAGACCACCAGCAAGGAACAACCGGGTCGGGGAAGGCCAAGGAGAAGAGGGAGGAAAATGGTGTGCAGTCCGCAGGCAAACCAGATCAGCGGAGGTGACAGAACACTACCATCACTGACCCACAATTAGACTACCGTGAATGCAGTCAGAGTGTCGAGAAGGTCAATAGAGAAGGCCAAGAGGCACTGCCTTGATGTGAAAACTAAACCAAGCACAATGTGAATGTGTGATGCTCATTTTTGTGACGACACATGCATGTTACATGTGATTGTGCGACATCAGTCAAATTTTATGTATATGATTTCATGAAGTTGATGTGACATGTCTTAGCCTGGGGGAGGGTGGGAGGGTGGCGGTGGGTGTGTGGTCCTGTTGGGGCTCCAAGCTGCATGATCAGTGGCTCCATGGCATCTGTTGCCCTTTTGGTGTGGCTCTGGGCTCGGCTCCCTTTTGTGGTGCAGGCTGCTGTCCGACTTTACACCTGGTCAGAGCAGGTGTTAATTTCCTGCTGCTAACGTGCCTTATGGCATTTTTTGGGATCTTTTCGCCTATCTGGCAGGCCCTTGAAAATGTTGTGGAGTGGTGTTGTCCCGGCTTTTTGCACAGAATGCCTACTCTGCATCTCATTAGCGATAGCTGCAGAGGTCATCTGTGGCGATGTTTTTTGCAGCTGCTATCGCAGGTAAACTGGTGATATGGGCTGTTAGCACCTGCTTGTGAATGGGGTGATACATTTATCACCACTTTGGCTGTGATAAAGTGCTGCTAACTTGGCAATAAATCCTTGAGAATATGCCCCTAAATGTTTAAATAAGCCTTTGTGTTGCCCTGCATCGGCTTGCACCGCACAAGGGCGACACAAAGGCTTGGTAAATGTAGGACCTCGTTTTTAAGAAAATGTATTACAGATTAAATAAACCTAAAACTTTAAGTGGGAGGGCCAATTTTTTTTTTTATTGGTTTTAAAAATTACTGCTTCTACATTAAATGAATATATTTCAACTATTTCAACTATTTTAAATAATTATTAGTATGTTTTTAAAGAGTAAAAAAAAATTGCAACGGTTGCAAAGATCTCCACTTATTTGTGGAAAGTTACCATTAGTAACATTACACAAGTAAAGCTTTTGTAGGAGGCTTTAGCCAATAATTTTAGTGGGTGGAGACATGTAAATCTATATCTAGGTATAAATCTACACTTGGAAAAGGTGAATAGCACAAATGTTTAGAGTTACACCCAGGTGTAGTAGTGAATATGCACATGAATAAATATACAAAGGTATATTTACCATTGAGGTGATGGTCCGAGGCCACCGATGGTATCAGACCATCACCTTGTCGTTCTCAGGCTAAAGTTAAAGCTGAAGATAGCATGGATGGAACTGAAAAACCAACACCAGCGATATAACACCACCATCCTCAAAAGTGCACAGAAACTATGGGCCTCCTTTATGAGGCCCTACCGGCACTTTTGTGCTGCCAGACATCACTTTTTTGACATTCTGGTGGCACAACGTGCCACTGCATATTTATAAGGCCAGGTAAAGCCACTTTAGTTCGCTTTTCATGGCCTTATAAATATGTGCCCCTTTCACGCAGAAACCCGTGTGAAAGGGGCGTTCTAGGGTGTTGCTATGGGTGTTCCACGCAACACCCAGGGAACTAGACACATTCCCAGATTTCACGAGGGAGAGGTGTGGAGCAGCGGCCAGGGCGGCTGAATCCGAAGCACGGGGTTCAAGGTTCAATAACTTGTGACGGCCGCAGCTCAGCCCAGCACCATGTGACTCTGGGCAATATCTTGTTTAATCTTCCCGACGGTCCTCAGCGCCCTGAGACCCTTATGGGTGATTAGTTTGCGCTTTACAAATACCCGGTTATTATTATTATTACGAGAAATCGTAATCCTGGGAATGGGTCAGAATCTAACGCCACCCCAGGGGTGATGTTAGAGAGGGGCATCGAGGAGAAATGTTTTAATTTCTCCTCATGCTTTCCCTTTTCTATGTGTGCTGCATTGTTGTATGACCGTACAATGCATGCAAATACAATGCATGCCTTTGCAACACATTTTTTAGCATGCATGTTTTTACAGGGGATATGCATTTACAATGCATACCAATTACACACATTGTTTTTAGATTTAAAAACAACGTATTTGTGTGGGGAGACCCCCCACCCCTCAACTTACCTTAAATGCGTGGTATTGGCATGCGCTGTAAATGTATATTCAAGGAAAAAAGATGCATGATAAAAATGCGTGGTAAAGTCATAATGAGGTAAAAACCTTGTTGTAAAGGCTGTTTCCCGTGCTGCATCCTGCAGCACATATAGAAAAAGGAAATCACCTGAATTGATTGATTTTGTGCAGGAAGGTGTCCCTTCCTGCACAAAATTAATCAGACCCACAGCGAAGGCACCCTTGCATAATGATGCAATGGTGCCTGTGTTGGCGCATGGCAGCCCATTGTGCGCCGGTGCTGGGGAAATGACAGGCATGTGCCGTATCACATAGATACATCGCATTCCTGGCCTTTGTTTTGACGTAGGGCAGTGCATCAAGATTCCTTGGGGCACTGCCCTACGTCAGTACCTCATACATGAGGCCCTTAGTAAATACTCAGTCACCCTCAGTAACAAGTTTCAACTCCTGCAAGAACCAGAAGACGATAGAGACCCAGTAGAAAGTCAGTGGGAGAAGATAAAAAAAAACAAAAGACTGTAAATGAAAAGGTGGGAGTCCACCAGTGCATGACCGGTAGTCGGTCCAACAATGCCCATGCATACCACAAAGTGACCAAGCCACACCCCCTTCACTGGGTACCAAGCCCTTTGTCATTGTGTTTTAAATAGCTTTTTATGCCACCCAGATGCAACTGAAGATACAAGCTGTATAAATCACCCCAAAGTTGCTGCACTGCATTGCGTGATAGAGAGGAGCAGGCCAGCATCATATTTCTATAGAGATTTGGCACTCTCCTCTCTCCCTAGTGCTAACACACAATCAGGCTATCTAGTGCCACACACCCTTTACAGGGGGAGTGAGAGCAGAATATGTATGCACATCATGCTGGCCCTCCAGAAATGAGGACCATGTTCCCATAAGACTTCTACATTTTTCAAGAGCTGTGGTCATTCTGGGCATCCTTGGGTATAAAAGCCAAGCCTGTACCATGACTCACTGCTTGTTATGTAGTAACTCACCTGAAAGATGTAGCTAGTTGGATCTTGGCGTGGAACTTTAGGTCTTCCTGCATCCTGGTTCATCCTCTGCAACATTTAGACTCCTCAGTGACCATCAATTCAATGACGACCTACAAAAGAAAAGCAACAAATCAACAAGCAGAAAAACATTCTACAGAAATACAGAAACGCATGCGCAGAGGTAAGGGCTATTGCATTTGAATAAGTCTGGAGAGTTGAATCTGAAAGAGAAGCAAGAGAATCTTGGTTAGAGAGTGAATCTCTGAGAACTGAGTGACATTAGGAAGCAAGAGTAGATACGATTAATGCCACGAGTTTACCAAGTCATTTATTTTATTTGAAACATCTTGGCAAGAGAAATTCTATCCAGCATAAGAACCCTCAAGCAATGGTTTTCGAATTCCTGACCAGTGAATTTGAGAAACGTTGTTGCAAACTCCTGAGTACAAAAAACATGTATATCAGGTGAGAGTGGGCACCTAAACCTAATAACTGAGCAACTTCTTCTAGGGATACAAGAGCAACACAAATCAGATGCCCCTATGCACCAATGATTATCCATTGCAAAGAGGGCAAGTCAAGGTAAGGACCGGGGGTTGCATAAGTAAAAGCGGATAGGGAAAGAAGTACATTTTACATCACTCGTTTTTTTTCTATTACGCACATAGCTGAGCTATCATCTGTGATCTGGACAGACGCAGACAACACAACATTGAATGACAGAAGGGTCTCCAGAGGCAGCACCTAAACTGCAGCTCCTCAGGCGCCCACACCTGAAGCCTTCTCTGTCTCTCTCATCTCCTCGTTTCTCTTTCCCCTGTTGGGCTGACTCTGCCTCTGGTGACCATTAGGTGTTGAGCCATCCTCTGCGAAGCTGCCTTTCTCCCGCAGCATCGCACACAACCAGGCTAGTGTGCTGAGCCTTGACAGAGCCCGGCTGCTCTTGGATCCCAAAGTTGGAGTCATTCACTGAGCTGGGGCAGGTGACCTTCTGGACATCCGCAGGAAGATGGCTATGGGCATCTTGGAGATGAACCACCAGGTTCAAGATACTGGACTCTGGCCACAGCCACAGCTGAAGAGAGTCTTTGAGAATCCTCGATCCTCCTGCAGCCTGTGGTCTGAAATTCTAGATGCTGTTGCAAGTCTCAGAGCTTTGTAGGTGCCCAGCGAGAAGATGTTCAACTGTTTGTGAAATATGTACTTTGACATCTTTTGATTCCTAGAGGACTGGCAACCGGTGCTGATGCTGCTAGACAAAGGTGTACCATGGGCAGGCAAGGTTTCCTGGTTCTTCATATTCATACCTTTTTTCATAGAAGTTCAAGGCTTTTGCAGGACTCTGGAAACCAGTTATCCAGACTTGTCCTGCTTTGGCTCTCAACCCTGCCCTCTCAAAGTATGTTAAGCTCCAAAAACAGTGACTACTTCACAACATACAGTATCGAATGGGAAAAGGCCACAAAGTGACATCAGTAGTAAAGCGACATCAGCAGGAAAATGACATCTGCTGCAGTTTTTTAGTTTGCCCTGCTTGGAGCTTTTGGCACCAAAGTTAACAGCTTCATTTGGAGCTAAGAATCAAAGTGTTCTACATCAAGCTCACCTCAACTGTAGCATCCTGCTTTGTCCCACAGGAGGAATTTGACTTTCATCTTGCTTTCTAAGGACCTGTTTACGACTATGGCAGGCAGAAGAGCACCATATCCGCTGTGGCAGTCCGACTGCTGATTATGACCATACCGGTTGACCCACAACAAGACTGCAGCACCTACTAGGATCCTGGATCCCGTGGCTGTGGAAAAAGTGGCAGGGATGGGAGGGAGTGCTGAAGCCGGCACCACAATCCCAATCACAACCTGCCTGTCTGCCAACCTTTTCATGGCAGACACCCCGCCATGAGTTGACAACCAGGGGGTTTGATTTGTAAATGATTTGAGCTTTATTGAAGATTCTTTCAAGAGAGAATGAGATCCTCCACTCCTGCCTCAGCAACCGCCACTCCAGAATGACCGGAGAACCTGGAACAAACTGGAGTTCTAAGTATGACCAATCAATTCCGCGTGGCAGGTTACAGAGCAGAGAGAAAACCATCATAACATATCTTCTTTTCTTACAGAAAGAAAAAAACAAATAGAGAAACTTAGGTCATCAGCATTGCAATAATCATAACTTACCAAAAGAGAACAGAGCATAATACATGTAAGAATAATAGATAGATAAATCTTAAAACAACCTAAATATTTGATAAACAGTTACAATGAAAAGGTAAAATAAGGAATAAATAGTTACAATGAATTTATCCTAAATTTTGAGAAGCATCTTCTTCCTAAAGAGAAGAAAAACAAATTAATACTTAACAAAATCATCATATCTCCTCGGGAAACGAATCTCTCGTATAGGTCTAGTTTGTTTAACCTCATGACATTTTTTACCTGAAGTAGATTGTTGGGAAAGAAGCCCTTCTTTACCAGTACTAGAATTTTTCTTAGAATACAGAGCATTCCTCCTAAAATTCCACATTGACCATTTTCTAAAACAATATGCCATCTGTGAACCTCTTTAACTCTAAGAGGATCGCAAAATGTATTCAACCCCAACTCTTTTCTACCTAATTTGACCTTGACAAGATCACCCACTTCCACACTTCCAGTTTTGGTAACATGACTTTCAATGGGAGAAGAAGTGTTCTCTTCATGCAGCCAATGAGGAGTTAACTTGGTCTTAGCCACTCTACCTCGCATTTTCTCAAAAGGAACAACAACGGTCACACTATGTACAAGGGTATTATATGACCACAACATATCCTCCACAGCTTTTTGAATGCCACGGCCACCCAGAACCGCTAATTGAATAGTGCCTTTCACCATTCTATTCATGCGTTCCACTATACTGTTACCTTGTGGAAGTACACATATGCCTGATTCCATGATTTGAAAGAAAATTACGCATGGCTAATGAAGTTATTTGGGTGCCATTATCTGTGACTAGTACACCAGGAAAACTCTCTTTTAGAAATATAGACCTAAGATGATTAATAACATTGTCAGTAGTAATATTTCTCAAAAACTCTACAACCACCCACTAGAACCATAGCAAATCGATACTCAGCAGAAAATCCATCGGACTAATGAAGTCCGAACAAACTTTTTCCCAAGGCAATTCCACAAGAAAAGAGATAGAACCAGGAGATTGAGAATTAATCTTCAATCTCTTTTCGCTTTCTTTACACAAAGAACAATCCTCAACCCAACAACGAACATCATCATCAATCCCTGGCCACCAAAAATTTGCCTTTAGACGTTTGATGGTCATGGTTTGTCCAAGGTGATCCTCATGGGCTAAAAGAAAAAGTTTCTTCTTGAGAGACTTAGGCGGAACACATTATTCACCTCTCATTACCAAATCATCAGACCTTCCAACACTCAACTCATCCTGTAATTTAACAAAACTATGCAGAGAAGGCTTTACTTCACCCTCACGTTTTCAGCCAAGGCGTATAGCATTAACTAATTCAACAAAATCAGAATCTTCACTAACAGTTTGATGCCACTCTTTTCTGGAAATAGACTTAAATTAATTTGAACACACATCCTCTTTGCTTGCTACTAGACAACACATTCTCTTCCTCAAATTCACTAGAGTGTTCAGACTGAATGGGTAGATGAGATAAACAGTCTGCTTGAATGTTCTTCCAACCAGAAATATGCTCCAGCTTATGTGTGAATTCTTGTAATTTGGTAGCAAATCGCATCAACCTGGGAGAACCATTATTTGCGCCACTTGGGGATAAAATTCTTATGAGGGGCTTGTCATCTGTCCTCAAAGAAAATTGTGGCCCCCACACATACGTGCAAAAATGCAACACACCCATTGCGGCCGCTAAAGCTTCAGGCTCAATAACCACATAGTTTCGCTCTGAACTGCTAAGCGTGCGAGAAGCGAAAGCAACCGTTTTTTAAATACCATTTTTCTTTTGTGAAAGGATAGCACCAATCCCATGAGCACCTGCATCAGCTGTAATGTAAGTGTCTCTACCAGGTTCAAAAGTAGTGAGGATGCCTGCATTGACAATTTAATTTTTTATGTTATCAAAAGCTTCATTTTGTTGAGCTTCCCAAGCAAACTGTACACCTTTTCTAAGCAATAAACGTAAAGCTTCAGTTTTATGAGCAAAATGAGAAACAAACTTAGAGTAGTATTCAACTAACCCCAAAAATGATTTTAGTTGGTCTTTGTTAGAAGGAGTAGGTGCAAGTCTTATTGTTTTTAACAAATCTTCCTTTGGTTTGACTCCAGATTGGGAAATAGTATATCCGAGTTGGTCTATTTCATTCAATAGCAACTTGTACTTATCCTTTCTAAAGGTAATACCAGCATTAAGTAGAATTTGTAGTACTTTAGCTGAATGAGAATTATGTTTTAATTCATCATCATCAGTTATGAGGATGTCATCTTGAAAATAATGTACATGTTTCAAACCCTTCAATAAAGAATGCATCATATGTTGGAAAACGCTGGCTGCTGAATCCAGACCGAAAGGCAGTCTTTTAAATTGAAATACCCCTTCAATTGTTAAAAATGCAGTTAACTTCCTAGAATCAGGATGTAACACCACCTGATGATAGGCTGACCTAAGATCAAGTTTGCTGAAAAATTTAGCCTTATCCATCAGGAGTACCATCTCCGAAATATTAGGAAGCGGGAATTTGTCAACGATGATGTTATAATTTAGAGATCTGAGGTCCACACAAAAACGGAGCTTACCATCTTTCTTTTGTGTAACGACCACCGGAGAAAGCCACTCTGAGGCCTCAACCGGTTCTATGATGTCCTGCTTCTGCATGTCCTCAAGCCTCTCCCTAACCTCCTTTCGTATGGCAATAGGAATTCTTCTAAGAGTATGCTTGATCGGTTGTGCATTGTCCTTAAGTTTGATTTCATGGACGTACCCCAAAAGTTTACCCAGATCAGATCGGAAAACAGCATTATACTTTGTCAGAACAGAGTCTATATTGGGAAAATCTTCAACAACCAAAACTTTGTCAACAGACCTTGGATCTGAAATAATGTGCAGGTCATGTTGTAGAACCCAACCTAAAATTTCTGGACAGTCAACAGGAATGTAAACTTTTCCCAAAGCTGACCTTCCCTTAAATTCAGACACCCTTAATATTGATCACTTCACCCCCATACCCTTTAGGTGTGATATCGCTATTAGAGAGTGGAAAATCAGGCCAACAATCTTTAAAAATGCGGAAAGGAATAACAGTGAACATTGAACCTGGATCAACTAAAAAGTGTGACTGGAACACCATTTAAAACAAAGATAGCTTTAGGTCTTTGTAAAACCCCAGGACAATCCTCTTCAAGACAAAGAGAAATGTCAGGGGAAACGAAATCTTCATCAACAAAGGCAACTCTATTCATAGATGGATTTCTACACACTTTGCTGATGTGACCTCTCTTCCCACATTTCTTACATAATTTATCCCGAGCAAAGCATCCATAAAAATCAGCAGCATTAGTCATACTACCACAACGATAACAACCAACAAATTTGTTTTTGTTGTCAGAGAAATCTCCTTTAGGCTTTGTTTTGGCAACAGAGATCTTAGGTTTAGTATCAGAAGGCTTTGTATCAATGTCTGAAGAAGTCCCTTTATCATTTTTGGTGACGACATTTACTGTGTCTTCTTTCTTTGCTTCAAGCGAGTGCATCTCTTGCATGCATTTATCTGATTCCTCAACGACTTTAGCAATAGCAATGGCTTCCATTAATGAAGGATTCTTAGCTGCCCAGAGCTTTTCCTGCACCCTCTTATTTTTACATTGTACATTTAATTGGTCTCTGATAAGTTGATCAGCCATCGGACCAAAATCACATTTGACAGATAGTTCTCGTAAACGGGTTACCATTTGATCAACAGGTTCTTTATCCTTTTGAGGAACTGTATAAAACTTGTGTCTTTGCATCACAATGTTGACTTGTTTTCCAAAGTACTTTGAAAGTCTTTGTTTCGCCTCATTATAGGGACTATCAATAGGTTGACCATCTGCACCTATAATTTCTGGCAAAAACTTGAAGACGTGTTGACCAGCTATCCCCAGTGAATTCAAAAGAATGGCTCTTTTCACAAAAAGTTTGAAATCTGAGTCCATTAATAGCCTCTAGATAATTTTCAGAGATACCAATATACTCCTCCCATTTAATTGAAGGAGTGTCACCTCAATAAGAAAAGATGGAGGTGAAGCTATTGTTTGACTGGCAGCCATGAAAGGACGAATACACAACTGGAAGAAATAAGCTGAAAATATACACCAAAATATTACTGTTGGAGATTTAAGCGCATTTAACCTAAGGCAGGAGTAAAAATAAAAATGCTGGATAGCAATAATAAGTAGGAAGAAGACCATAAAAATAGAATATATCAAATATAGTTCATGGTTGTGTAGATAATCTCTTGAATGAAAAGGCACTGGTGTTTGGAAAAACGTGGTTGGCAATAAACAAAAAAAAGTGCAGAGAAAATAATCCCACGATATGTTTTCAGCGTTGTTGTATAATAAAGAGTCACTCGTGGTTACCAAAATGTGGTTGGCATAAACAAAACTGCATCCAAAATGGCGGCACGCATTGTTGTATAATAAAGAGTCACTCGTGGTTGGCAAAATTTGGTTGACATAAACAAAACGGCATCCAAAATGGCCGCACATTAAGTTTTCTACGTGCTGCGCCGCTCACAAAAGAGAGTCACTCTTGTTGCTTAGCAGCGCGTAATAAAGTGTATGTGCGCAATCAATCTACACAACGTTCTGGTTGCCTGGTAACGTGCTAAACTGGATGCGCGCGCAACAGTCTCGATTTCGGCAAAATTAGGGAAAAAGAGAAAAGAACCTGATAAAACAATGAAGAATACCTCAATGAACGCAGACGATAGAAACACGCTCACCAACTTGCTGAATCTGCCAGAAAATGACCCGTGAGGTAGACGAAGCGCTGGGTCCGTGATGAAAAACGGGTGGTAGAAGTCGTTGGAGTCACCTGAAGATCGTCGCCAAAATGTTTAAGTAGGTGACAACCAGGGGGTTTGGTTTCTAAATGATTTTAGCTTTATTGGCCCAAACCCCGACGTGTGGAGCGACACCTGGTGGCCCACCCCCCTCGGAAAACCGCCAACCCCCACAGACCACGCACGCAACCTGGGAATCATCCTGGACTCCGAGCTCAAAATGGACCGCCAGATCAACTCTGTCTCATCTTCCTGCTTCCACACCCTCCGCCTCCTTCGTAAGACCTTCAAATGGATCCCCCTCGAACACCGAAAAACAGTCACTCACGCCCTGGTCACCAGCAGACTCGACTACGGCAACCCACTCTACGCCGGAATAAACAAAAACCTCATCAGCAAGCTACAGAACATCCAGAACGCCGCCGCAAGACTGGTCCTCAACCTGCCAAAACACTGCCACATCTCCCAACACCTGCGCACACTCCACTGGCTCCCCGTCGAGGCGAGAATCACCTTTAAGATGCTCACCCACGCACACAAGGCCCTCCACGGCACCGGACCAGCATACCTGAACAGCCGACTCAAATTCCACGCACCCCAAAGGACCCTACGATCAGCCCAGCTTTCCTACGCCGTGGTCCCTCGCACCAGAAAGACCAGATCGGGAGGCCGTTCCTTCTCCTTCCTCGCGGCCAAAGCATGGAACACCCTTCCACTCCACCTCAGACAGACAACATCGCTCCCCATCTTCGCAAGAAACCTCAAAACCTGGCTCTTCGACAGATGGAATGGAACCTGCACCCCCCCCACCTCCCCCCACCCCTAGCGCCTTGAGACCCTCACAGGTGAGTAGTCTCGCTTTAACAAACTCCTGATTGATTGATTGATATTGAAGAATCTTTCAAGAGAGAATGAGATCCTCCACTCCTGCCTCAGCAACCGCCACTCCAGAATGACCGGAGAACCTGAAACACACTGGAGTTCCAAGTATGACCAATCAATTCCACGTGGCAGGTTACATATCAGAGAGAAAACAACATCCCTCACCCCATCTAGGCCACCCCAATCCATTATTCTCTTCACCTTGACCGTTCTTACCTTTGTCTTGCTCTCTTCTTCTTTCTTCCTGTCACATCTCTTTACGCCTGGGTTGTGTAAGGCATAAAAGCAAGACTATTGCGTCTGTCAACTCAACAAAAATCCAATTTTTCTTGTCCTCAAATACAAACTATTTTCACTAAGAAAAGGCTATTTTCCACATTTGAAATTGTTTCTAAAGTGGAGTTTTATCAGCCTGACTTTGTGAGTCAAATTTTCTTCATTTTAGGAATTTGTCAAAATGACGGAATTTCATCCTAAATATAGTAAGGAAAAATATATAGTAAATAAAAATATTGTTCCATTGGAGTTAATAATGGAAGCTCCACAGTATTTTTGTGAGCAAAATTTAGGGCACAATATTTATGCTGAACTATGGGGCATATTTACAAGGGAATGGCGGAGCGTTTAAGCACAAAATGCTAACGCCACGCTATGCCATTCTGAAAAGACAAGGATGAGTCGTATTTACAAAGATACAGCACGGCCCTGTGTTTTCCCTAGCACATGTGTGGTATGTGTATTCCACAGTGCTCCCAGAAGCCCTGCGCTGTTTGTGTAGCGCGAGCCTCATTAGCTTCTTCATGTCTCTCTCTCAAACAGCAAAAGTATTTGCTTCTTTTCTTTTGAAGCCTCGAAGTGAGAATAATAAGCTTAAGATGATTGCATCAAGTGCAGTGGAAGACTCATTAAAAAGGGCAGTTTCTTTTCAGTTTCTAAATGTATTCAAGGACATTTTCAGTGACCTTTTGAGGATGCATACTCCTCAAGAAGGGAGGAAGTGTTTTTGAAGAGATGTCATTGACTTTCTCCAGCTCTACTCTTATGATGTTCTGACTACTTGGGTGCAGTGGCGGCTGGCTTGTACCGAGGGTGGTAAGGCGAGGGGGCACAAAATAAAAAAATTGATTTACCTTTCTAACTTGCTGCATGATATCATCCTCCCTTGGGTGTCTTCTCTCCTCCTGGAAGCTCAGGACCAGGAAATTTCACTACCCAATCCTGACATTGCATTCACAGCATGAGAGTAGCACCAGGATTGGATAAAACAGGCTTTCTCAGCGCTCCTAAGAGCACTCGAGGCCTGCACTTTCTGTAACCCAGCTGTCTAACACAGCTAGGTTAGAGAACTTTAAAATTAGCATCTCTGGCGGGCTGTCCCAAGACGGCAGGCCAAAGAGCCATGCACATTTTAAAGGGCACAGCTCCCTGCGGCTGACACTCAGCAGGACTGGCCTCGCTCGTCCTGACACTTAGGGGCATATTTACAAGAACTTAAGGCTGCTGTGGAGCCCATTTTTTTACTTTACTGCAGCTTTTTTTTAAATCGCCTTATTTACAAGTTGCAGCTAACTCCAGTTAGCAGCAATTTTCCAGCGTAAACGGGAATTTTCAAGATTGCCACTTCTGTTAGCGGGACCTACCCAAAATGATGAAAGGTGGACGTTCACGTGAAAAAAACTGCAGCTAAACACACTACGCAATATTTGCAAGGAATTCCATGCATGTTGCCAAACCAAGACCCAAAAATACCTGGTCTTAAAATTAGTGCAAGCACTTGGGTCCACACATAAGATGTTTGGGTGCTGGACAGCGATGCTAGGAATATTGCTTTGGTGCCCTGCACCAAAACAATAGGTCTGGAATACACCCTATCAATAAGATAGAGTACATTCCTGGGCCTCATTCATGAAAAGCGTTGCATCGCTGTGACAAAACAGCGTTGCAACACTTTTCACTGCGCCCTCCTTGCTACACCATGGATGCGCCATACTTACTATACAGTGCTCCATGTTGCAATCTGCCGCTGCAGGTAAAAGCAGTGGGGCCGGCTGGGGGAGGGTGGGGGGGTTCGAGAGATGACCACAAGGGAAAATTGAATAAATAATTAATTTCCCCTTGTGGTCATCTCTCAAAATACCCACCAGCCGGCACCACCGCTTTTACCTGCAGCGGCCGCGGCTGGTCGTAATCAATGACAGCTACGGCTGAAATCTACACATATCTGTCTGCACTAAAATTGTCCATTGCTGCTGTTGTGTCGCAAGCATGACGCAACTCCAGCAATGCGTGGGGTAGGCCTACCTCTATCTCACTGCGTCACCCTTATGCCTGCCATGTGGCAGGCATACGTTTTTGATGCAGTGGTGCCCTAAAATTGTTGCAGTGTGAACTGATATAGTGCACTGCGCCACTCCTACGAGACTATGTTGCATGGTAATGCACACCCTGCCTACATCATACCTGATGCAGGTATAATGTGGCACAGGGCTTTACAAGGTCGCGCATATGCGTCACTTTGTAAATACAGAGCACGTGGTGCAAAATTCACGCTGCAAATTTCTCAAGGAAATGACGGACCAGCAGCGTTAAACTGTCAAAGGGGCTCATGAATAAGCCCTGCTTTATTTTTCCACTACGTTGACGCACAATAGCTGCCATGGTGCAAGGGTGACTGTGCTGCGGAGTTGATTGATGTTGTGCAGGAAGGGACACCCATACCTGCACAACACCTATCAATCAAGGGTATTTCCTCTTTCTCTGTGTGTTGCAGAATGCTGCACACATGGAAAAAGTGAACAAAAGAGGAGAAATGTATCCTCATACCACCTCCCAAACGTCAACCCTGGGGTGCTATTAGATTCTGACGCATTCCGAAGGTTTAGGGTTTCTCTTAAACCTGGGAATGCTTCAGATTCCATTAGTTTGGCATGGGAACGCCCACAGCAACACCAATTGAACCAGTGCTGGCTCCTCTGCTATGGCGGAGGAGCATCGCCCCACTGCTTTCGAGTAGTGCGAGAAGTAGAAACCTAAAATTATAATAACGTCAGTTATCATCATTTTATGTTTGTGCTGCTTTGCGTGTGGGCGGGGCTGCTCTGCTCTCGGAGCATGGCAGGGGAGAACTGGTTTGCCCACTCCTAAGTGCGCAATGACTGTTTGATCACCCCTCTCGGGCTGCCCAAACCAGTCATGCGTACATTTTCCATTCTCCCTGCAGCCTGCATGGAGAATATGCCCAGGCCCCATTCTCTAGTTGAGTGTCGAACCAGGATGCTCAAAACCAATCACAACGCTGCATTGCAGCATTGTGATTGGTCATTGGGGCCTGGCTGTGTTTCCTGTTCTTTGAGGAGAGCAGGAGCAGGGACGCAGGACCCGGCGGCAAGCTACGTAAAAAACAGTTTTTTATTTATTATACGCACACCCTCCAGCAATCATGACCCCCCGCTATCCCCACGCACCCGCACCAACACCCACGAGCCATGCTGCCCGCCACTGCATCGAACGCCTCTTTCACACTATTTAATGCGTGAAAGGGGCACACACTCACAAGCCCATGAAAAACCACGTAAAGTGGCCTTGCGTTGCCTTGTAAGCATGCTGTAGCACATTGCACACCCGGAAAGTCAAAGTCGTGATGTCACAGTGTTGCAAGTAAGCCCGGGCGGGTAACTTCGCTCCACCAGGGGAGTTTAAAAAGTTTTGCCTTCTCCGTGCTCTGTTGCGAGCATGGAGTTTAGGCAAAACTCTGACTCCATGGCGAAGCAGAGTTAGCTGGCCCCTCTACCCTCCGAAATTCATTATAACTTTTAAAAAAAGGCACCTACCTTCTGTTTGCCACAATTCACAAACTAGAGGCACTATATGTTCATCACATTCGCATGGCATGTTCTTCACGTGAAGACCCTTTTGTGTAGGATCACCGTGTGCTTGTCACACATGATAGACACTCAACTTTAATCACGACCTCGTGTCCCACCAGGCATACATCCACCTTAGGATACTCACAATTACCTTTGAGTGAATTGCGCCTAAACAGTACTGCGTCACCACAAAACCACAATCACAATGTGGGTTGTATACCACACGTCATAAATGCATGTGTGATGCACCCTTGTCACCAATGCATTATGTTAAAGATGCAATATTCAAAAATGAATATCTAGACATATACGTCATTTTGTATTACCAGCCCTGAAGAGTCGTGTTGACTCACCGAAGCACGACGAAACACGTGTCGGCTAACTGTGGACTGTTCTTCATGTGTGGACACATTAAATCATCATCTTGCTAAAAAGAAAGAAACACCCAAGAATCTGCATCTGCTTCTGTTTGCTTATTTGTTTATGTCACAATTTTCTATGTTTATCCTTACCTTAATGTAGTTGCGAGAGCTCAGCTGTTTACATGTTGTTAAGTCTTTGACTTTATTTGGACGGTTAAGGGCTTTTTTCCGTCTGCTCTTCACGCACTACTTACCTACCGACTTACACCATACTCTGTAACGTAGAAATTGAGGCAGAGCGCCCTTAGTATCTGTAATCCTTAAAAAACCCTGTGCAGCTAGCCACCTACCTTCTGTGACTGCCTCCTCCTCACCATAGCCACTCTCCTTCCTCATCCTCGCCATCCTTTTCCATTGGAAAACCCTAAGTTGTACATCTTGCACAAGACGTACAACTCGCAAGACGTACAATGTAGGGGTTTACAATGGAAAAGGACGGCAAGGACGAGGAAGGAGTGTGCGGGAGGGGAGGGAGCAGAGCGGAGTTCCACTGAGTTTTTTTCCAACTCAGTGGAACTCCGCATAGAGGCACTATGCCAGCTCCGCCCGGGTTTAGTTGCAAGAGTTCTGCTAGGGCCTCATAAATGATGCCCGATGCCCTTGGATAATCAAAGAACTCTCACAGTTCATCCTTGGCAAGGTCAACAACGCCATGGACCTCATGCTATTGCAACTCGGAGTACCAAGGAGACCACCACTACCACCCGTGTCATGAATCACTCACCTGGATAAATGCCCTGTTCCCTTTGGGTGATGACTGGAACTGATCCCCTCTAAGTTCTGACCTCGGTAGACCAGAAGTTCAGCAACAGGAAGCGGGAGACCAGGGACCACCAAAAACCAGAGAATCTTCGGAGCTGTGTGTAACCATGGAAGAAGGAGAGATGCCTAACCAGTGAACATTAAATTAGGGTATCTGCCATCTGAGGAGTCACATCCGGGGGCTGCACGGACTCTGCACCGATGACCATGTCGCAGTGGAGCCTACGTCGTTGGGGGAGCATTGAGGGGAAGTGTCAGGATCCTGTCTCTGAGTGTGAGTGTTCATCGTCGGCATCACATGCAGCTCCTTCCACCTCTCTTGTACAACCTGCTGCAGATTGGGGGTGGCTTGTAGTTGTGGCGGGGGCACCTGCTCCTCCTGTGCCTCCAAGTACAACTTGCCTAACGAATGACAGCTTGTTGCGCAGACCATTCACTCCCTGTTGGAAGCACCTGGCGATTAGTAGACTGAAGCCAGGTCCAGCACTGTTCAGTGTCAATGATTTGAATGTCAACATCTGAGATTTGAGATCACTTGCAGCCACTCTCATAGGCATCGCTTAATCTCTAGAGACGAGCCACTCTGCCTCTGCACCCCTGGGGCGTAGTCAGGGAAAAAAATAACTGTGGCATTATCCACTTTCACCTCCCCCAGCTTGTGTGCCTCCCTCAGGACAGTGTCATAATCCCTGTAGGAGGTGGAAGAGAAAGGGTCTTGGACCTGTCCCTGGCGATGTGCAGCTTGCCGGCACTCGGTGGGTCTGCTCCACAATAAGGAATGGGGAGAGTGCACCTGCTGGCAGTAGGTCACGCAACCATGTCTCAGTATATGCCACTGCATGAGCCCCTTCTGCTGCCTCGGGCAGACCCAACACCCTCAGGTTGTTACGCTGGGAGCAGCCCTCTGCATTCTTCACTGTTCTTTCCAGTGACTCCACATGTGTCATTAGCTGCTACACCTCCAAAGCTGCGCTCAGGGTACTCAGGGGGAATTCGGCCAGTTGTGTATCTTGTAAGTCAGCTTGTGATGATCTGCACGCTCCAGGGTAAAGTCGACTGTGATTTTCTCTATGCGTCCCTCAAAGGAAGTGCCTGTTTGTTTGAGGGAGGTACCCGCTGTGTGTACAGTCTTGTTTGGAGTCCAGACTGTCCACTGTCACCTGCCCCAGTGAACAGCAATCTTCCGCCGCTTGGTTCACCGACGTGGAGGATCAGCCAAATGTCGATGACAACCCGTCCGCAGGCGGGCCATCATTGTGCCAGATGCCCAGGCCCTATGTATGACATGCAGTGCAGTGTGGTTAGCTGGCACCTCTCCTCCAGTCAGGTGTATGCTAGTCAGGAATCTTCATTCGGGGGCACCAATGGAAATACCCTGAACACCCAAGAGCTCACTACCAGGGGGCGAGGAAAGTCAGCACCACCTGGTCACCTCCTCTGATCTAACAGTGGTAAACAGATTCTGTGTTCCCTAGTGCCCCAGTGATTGATAGCAGATCAAGAGGCGCACCGAAGGGCCTGGACCTGAAACGACACCTGTGCCTCTGGCACTCGCTGCCACCAACGGTCAATATGAGTGACTAGAGCCAGTTAGTGGAGTCCCCTACAGTCTTGTGGGGTGCCCTCGGTGATGTTGGTCAGCCAAAGCGCAGGGATTGCTCAGGGCCCAGTTTGCAAAACTCACTGGCGCTAGGCATGGGCCCGACTCGACCCACGGGCATCCTCCACTCTGTGTCCCACCTTCACCTCACCTGGACATCAACACAGGGGCTCAATCCGCTGCGCTCTCTCCGAATCTCTGACTCAGCCAGCAGGAGCCTCTGCCAGGAGGGATTTCACAAGCCTGGGTACAGCAGTTGCCGCCAAGTCCATTGGGGAACCTCCAGATTCAGGTGATGCAACAGGGCCCCTTAGGCATAACGTTGCAGTGATCCCGTCACACAATTTCAGCACAGTTCAGGGGCCCCACCCTCCACAGCTTCCGGGCAGCACCACATCCTCTGGCCTGTGTTGCAGAGAGGCGAGGTCCAACATTGGCAATCTCCTCCGTGCACACCGGTGTAGTGGTGGTGCGTGTTATGTAATTCAGACCTCCCTACGCCGGTACACAGGAGCACCTCTAACGATCACAGCTCCAAGGTGCACCAGGCAGTCTTCTCACACAGGTCAGCAACATGACTCCATGCAACCTGCCAGACTTTTCCACCAGATAAAGGAGGTCGCCGACGTGCTCAATGTCTACCGCCATGGCCCACAGGCTTGGGCCCGACACGGCCCGCCTCCACCGCCAGGCTACAGCGACTCCACTGCCATGCTGCCTCCCATTCCGGGTCTCAGACGCAGGACCACCGATGCCTCCAGGCCCTGGAAATTGTCTGCGCTTCCAGGCATTGGCTGCTGTGGTATTGCAAAGATGGCGCTATGAAAAGTGCTGCAGCACTGGTTTTCTGCAGCGATGTGCCACTTTTCATAAATGAGGCCCTAATTCTGCATTTCCTCTTCCCCCTGGACTCTGGCTGGTCATCCTGGCTGTTGGGGGCTTCAGGGGGTTATTGACCTGGGCTGCCCCATTCGGCATTTCATTGTTTTTATTTTCTTTTTTTCATTAGAGGTGTATTTATAGACTTTTTTGCCTCTAGAGGCTGAAAAGTGACGTTGGGCTGGCTAACAGGAATTGTTTTTACACTAATTGGCCATTTGTCACTTTTCTCTCGCTAATGTCAATTTTTTTTGATTACCACTAGTTCTAGCAGCATTTTTTTCCACAGCTAGCTGGTACTATCGCCATGTAGCAACATACTGTAAATACGTCGATAACAGGGTGATAGACAGTGTTAGGAAAATTGCTGCTAACTAACGCAAAATCTGGTTAGCAGCAATTCTGTAAATAAACCCCTTAGTTCGGGATGGGTTGCTCAAAAATAAAATGGTAATAAATAAACGTTATTACCTTTTTATTCTTCCGCTCTAGGGCTTGTGGGGCGATGCTTCTCTGCTCAAATGGAGGAGCCGCCCCAGCTTGTGTGAAGTTGTCTACCAGTTGTGGTTAGTTTTTAAGCAAGGCATGGAAAGGATGTGTTTCTGATTGCTTTGGAGATAAACAAGCTGGTCTTGAATATAATGGGGGTCTTGAGTGGGACTCAATGTAGCTTGTTCACCATTGCTTTGATGTGGCCGAACTTCTTTAGGCCTTTTATGAGGTGTGCTGTGGCGTATGGGATATCTTTTAGTGATGCTTATGAGCTGTCAAAAAGGCCATTGCGCACAATGTTGCCTATGTCCATGTGGGTGTGCTTTTGCACAGAAGTCAGCTGTGGTAGGAAAGGATTCATGTTTTCAAGAGGTAGAGCTGGAGTGTGTGTTTTGGTTTTTGTGTTGATGTGTTCTTTGCATGAAAGATCTATGCCAACTACAAACGTTCAGACCTGCACAGCAGTGTTGATAGTAGTTCCTCTTGCTTCTCCCTCTATTTCATATTAGTGTCACCTGAATGTTCTAAAGTAAAAATGCTTTGTTAGGGCGCTCTGTAACATAATTAAACAACCTTTTAATACTGGGAGTTTAAGGATATAGGTAGCGTCTCATTACTATGAGGCTCGGAAAGCCTTCAAATGCAGTTCGCAGGCTTTCTTAGCGTCACTGCGGTTTAAAAACTGACAGCCTCAGGCTGTTGGCTTTGAAACTAGCCGGACATTCCGTCTGGCTTCCAATGGGCTCAAGGAGCCGGTCTGTTAGTCATAACTGGCACGTAATCCCTATGGACGTCGTTTTACGATGTCAGTTTACGGCAGGGTTTCCATGCTGGGGTTTTGCGACATGGAAACCATGTCAGAAAGTGACTTTGGCTGCCCCTAGAAGGGCCCCCTTCAGCCAGCAGCCTGCGGTTGGGGCCAAGGGGGCACCTACTGCGCCCCCATGTTCATCCCTGCACAGTGTAGTGCCTGCTACGAAGTGCAGGCATAAACACAAACTCCCTTTTCTGTATGGGAGCCTGTGCATCCAGTTTTTGACCACAGCACAAACTCCTGTACAGAAAAGGGAGCGTGTGACCCCCACCATGTGCAGTCACATCAAAATTCAGCAGTCGGGGTGCCGACAGGAGGTCGGTTGGACCCGTCTCTGCAACGGTGTCAGGCAGACTTCAAAATAAGGCCCAAAGTGTCTCCTGCCTTAAATTATAAAGATGAAAGAGGTCAAAGGCTGAGTTTTTTTTAAGGTCATGGAATTTCAAGGTGACTTAAAATCAGTGCTTACTTTTGTAGCGTTCATCGTTTGGCTAGCGCTACTCAGTGCGGCCTCGCAACGCTAAAGAAAAATACAGGAGCCTTTGTTGCTGGTTACGCGAGGTCCCGACTGACTTGTCGTGGCCACGCCTCTTTAATATATACGCTCCCCCGTGCCTGACGTCACGCGTCAGCACGGAGTGTTCCGGCAGCGTGGGTCAGCTAGACCGCTGCCTCACGCTCCGAACACTACATTCCTTCTAACCTTTTTCAAAACAGTGTAAAACACAAAAATTGCAATAGATTGTAACCGATGGATATGTTACCAGTTAATCAGTGTTCGTCCCGGGCCTCACTCCACCAGGTAGTCAGCGAGCTGGGTGGAGGGTGCTGGATTTCTCCGCAGTTCGTATCTGGACTGCCCTCCTCGGGGCATTGCCACCACTGGGGTCCCCGGAGATGGGGTGTTGTTTCTCCCAGCCGGGGAAAACACACCTGACGCCCCGCCCACGGGGGTGGCGGGGAGCTGCGAGGTGTCTCGTTCCAACAGGTCCTCCTCGTCTGAGACCCACTGGTCAGTCCCTGGCACTTCTCGTTGCTGCGGACACAGGCTGGGTTGCTCCGGACTCAGGGAGGTGCTCTGGTGTGCTTTCTTGAAGAACGAGATGTCTCTGGTAACCGTTTCGAGCCCTCTCTGAGCAGTTACCATGGTGCCGGTCCGGCGAGTGACAGTCCACGGTTGGTGTTCAAATGGAAGTTGGAATTTGCTTCCGGGGTATCGATCTTTGACGTAGACTCGATCACTTGGTTGGATGGTGGATTCGCGGGCCCCTCGCCGTCTGCTGGCTTGGTCATTGGAGCGGGTGCGATTTGCCAGTGTCTTTTCTTTGCAGATTCGTTCAGGAACCCACGTAGGGTGATGTGGGAGTGTGTCCTTCACTGTTCGGCCCATGGTCGATGCCCCTGGCGCCGCTTTCGTTGTGACGTGCGGGGTCATGCGATATTCCCTCAGGAAGCTGTAAATGGCTTTTTCCAGTGGCGATCCATCTGCTAGAGCTATGCGAATGGTCTTGTTGAGCGTGCGCATGAACCTCTCCACTTCCCCGTTGGCTTGAGGCCAGCGCAGGGTGATTTTCCTGTGGTGGATGCCCCTGCTCTGTAGGTATTCGGCAAACTCTTGACCTTGAAAGGGTGGTTCATTGTCCGTTTTGACTACATCAAAAATGCCACGAGTGGCGATCGTTTTTTCAAATTTGGCGATGACTTCCGCGGCCGTTTGGCTCCCCGCGATTTTTACTTCGGGGTACTTGGTGAAATCGTCAATGATCACTAGTGCATATCGTCCGTTGGGGAGGTGTCCAAAATCGGCGCTTGCGCATTCCCATGGCCTCTGAGGGTTGTCTTCGATTACGACTGGGTGGGGACGGTCTGGCTGCCCCGCCGCCTGACACCAGTTGCATGTTCTGACAGTTTCTTCTACCATCTGGTCCATCCCTGGAAACCACACCTTGGCTCTCAGCCTGCTTTTGGTCTTCACCATGCCCTGGTGTCCTCTGTGTGCAAGTTCCACCGCTTGACGGGTTAGGCTGGCCGGCATGACTAGACGGGGTTCTCGTAGCAGGCACCCTTGGCTGTCGAGGGACAGTTCTTCCTTGATTCGTAGGATGAACTCCAGAGTTGCTTTGGCCTGGGGTGTCCTTCTGCCCAGAGAGTCCTGGATGGGGTGCCAGTTTCCTGACTGGACCGCCGTGGCGACCAGTTGAAGGCACTCATCGCGTCGTGATGCTTCGATAATAGAGTCGAGGCTCATGGGTAATGGTCGGGATCTCATCGCGTCGTGATGCTTCGATAACAGAGTCGAGGCTCATGGGTAATGGTCGGGATCTCTCCGTCACCAGCCGAACATATTAGTCTGTGTCCTCTGCGTCCTCTTTCTCTTCCGGTGTTGCCTCTCGGGGGGTGTCTTGATAAGTAGTCCGCAGAGTTTGTTGATCCGGGCTTGTACTCCACCCGGTAGTCGTACCCTTGCAGTTGGAGTATCCATTTTTCAATTCGCGGATGTGGTTTGGATACTGAGCCTTGGAAGAGAGGTATGAGTGGCTTGAGGTCCGTGGTCGCCGTGAAGGAGTGGCCGTACACATACACATGAAAGTGCCGGCAGGCCCAATGGATGGCTATGGCCTCTCTCTCTACTTGTGAATATATCTGCTCCGTGTCTGTCAGGGAGCGGCTGGCGTAGGTGATGGGTGCCCATTCACCATTTCCTTGAAGCTGTGTCAGCACTGCTCCTAGGCCGAAGGTGCTGGCGTCCATGGCCACGTTGGTGGGCTTGGAGGGATCAAAGTATGAGAGAGTGGTGTCCGCGGATAGGGCCGTCTTGGTGTCTCGGAAGGCCTTTTCTTGTTCCGGGCCCCACTGCCATATGGTGGCGGATTTGGTTAGCTCTCTGAGTGGCTTGGTGAGGTTGGAAAGATCCAGGATGAAGCGTCCACAGAAATTCACCATGCCGAGGAAGCTGCTTGCCTCGGAGACGTTCGTTGGGGCGGGGGATTCTTGGACGTCCTTTACTGTATCAGGGTCTGGGGCCACTCCTTGGCTCGAGAAAGTATACCCAAAGAAGCTGATTTTGTTTTGCAGGAACTTGCACTTTTCCTTGTGCAGGGTTAACCCGGATTTTTAGATCCTTTTGAGAACTCCTCGTAGTCTCTTGTGGTGTTCTTCGATGGACGTCGCGTAAATGAGCAGGTCATCACTCACGTTCAGGACTCCTGGGAGTCCCCTGAGGACCTCTCTGATTGTATTCTGGAATACTTCTGCTGCACTCGAGATCCCGAAATTGAGACGCCGGTATCGCCTTAGTCCTACATGCGTGGAGAAGGTGGTTATGTACCTTGAGTCAGGGTGGAGCGGTAGCTGGTGATATCCGGACCGGAGGTCTACTATGGAGAACCACTTCGCACCGCTGAGTTCTCCTAGGATGTCGTCGATGGTGGGAGTCAGGTGCCGCTCCCTTTTTACTGCTGTGTTCCGCAGACGCATGTCTACACAAATGCAGACCTGTCCGGGTTGCTTGGGCTTCCGGGCTATCACAATAGGAGATACCCATGGGGTGGGGCCGCTGACCTTTTCTATGATCCCCTGTTTTTACCGTGTTTCTAGCTACTCCTCTACCTTCTTCCTCAGGTGGAATGCTATACGCCGATGCCTCAGTGCAACTGGTTGGACCGACGGGTCGATGTGGAGGGATACCTTTTCCCTTTCAGGCACCCTATACCTTTGAATACATCCTCTAATTCCTCCATGATGGTGTCTAGTTCCTCTTCTAGTACTGCCATGGCATAGGAGATGAGTTTTAAGTCTTCGGCCGACTGTCCGCTTAGCAGCATGCTACTGCCTTCTTTCGTGACGTAGACTGTCGTGGGTACTGTTGCCTCCTTGTGTTGTAATTCTGTCTTGAAGCATCCTATCAGAGGAATGGGCGTCTTCTGGCCATATGCAAATACTCGGATTTTTGCTTAATGTAGGGGAGGCTTTGCCCTTAGTTGATTAAACACGTTCGCGGCCATCAGCACAATGGATGCCCCCGTGTCAATGGTGGCTCTCACCTCTTGCTGGTGGATTTTGATGCGGCACTTCGGGAGGCGGCGTTTCTTCGGTTGTGGCTGATGGATGGCGTATACATAGTGGACGGGGTAATCTTCGGTGTCTTTGCTGTCTCTTTCTTCTCTCACCACGTGTGCAGCTTCCTTCTTGGCTTTCATGGATCTGCATACTCCCCCTTGCCTCCTGCAGCCTCTGGGTATCGTAGCGCTGCTCTCCTCCACAAGCGCCTCGCACTGCTGTACTTTCATTGATTGTGCCGTGTGTCTGCCTATGTAATCTCTTGACTCGCAATTGGTGCCTGTGTGCTGAAAATTGTTTTAAATAGCATTTCCATAAGCTTTAACCTTTATTTACTCTTCCTGTGCCCTAATATCGGCGTGTTAGCCTTTGCGCTTTGTTTTTCCACGTATTGCCATTTGGTTGTGCCTTCAGCCCGTCCCTCCCCCCACGCTCCTGCCTCCCAGCCGCCCCGCCCACGCTCCGCCCCCTCCACTCTCCATTAATGACAGCTGCACAATTGCGCAGCGTTTACGTGCAGCGATCGTGCCCCAGTCGCGCCGAAGGTGCGCCAAAGGTAAGCCCGTCTGCGCCAAGCCCGTGCCCAGCGCTAGACCCCCTGGCCCCGTCCCACCCACCCCACACGCATTACATACGATGCCTCTACCCTTTCAGCCCTTAACCCCGGCCGACTCCCCAACTGCGCCCAAGCCGCTCCTGGACACACCCATGGACCCTTCACATGCATCTCCTGCAAGTATGACGGCACCAAGACCAACTCCTCATCCACGAACACCAAACAGAGATCTGACACCAACCACCTTAAATGCATCCTGCTCAACACCCACTCGGTCCACAGACACGCCATCGACCTTTGGAATCTACTAGACACCATCTCTCCGGACGTCGCCTTCCTAACAGAAACATGGATGAACGCATCCTCAGCCCCAGACATCACCATTGCCATCCCGGAAGGCTACAAGATCATCCGAAAAGACCGCACCAAGCAAACAGGAGGAGGCATCGCAATCGTCCATAAGAATTCCATCCGCATCTCAACCAGTTCAGACGCCAACCTCGCTAGCGCCGAACACCTTCACTTCCAGATCCACACCGACCCCAAGACCACACTCCGAGGCACCCTCCTCTACAGGCCACCAGGACCCCGTGCACAATTCAGTGAAGACATCACTGACTTTATCACCCCACACGCCCTCCCCTCCGAGGACTACATTCTACTGGGAGACCTCAATTTTCACCTGGAAAAGAGCAACGACAGCAACGCCACCACCCTTCTGGACAATCTCGCCAACCTCGGGCTCAAACAACTTGTCAACACCCCCACTCACTACGCAGGCCACACACTCGACCCCATCTTCACCTCCAGCAAACATATCTCCTTCAGTCACACCACAGTTCTCCATTAGACGGACCACAGCTGTGTTCACTTTGTCTACAAAAAGACCACAACCCACAACCTTCCTCAACCTACTCTGCGAAGAAACTGGAACAAAATCACCATCGACCAGATCTCCTCATCGCTTCTTCAAAACCCCCCTGCCCATTCTTCGAACCCCAACCAAGCAGCCACTAACCTCACTCAATGGCTAACCAACATCGCCGACAACCTAGCACCTTTGAAAAAACGTCAAATCAAACTAGGCAGCAAAAACGCTCCCTGGTTCAACGACGATCTTAAGACATCCAAGAAACTCTGTCGCTCCCTTGAGAAGGCCTGGAAAAAAGACCCAAACACCAGCACCAAGGACGCCTTCAAAAATGCCACCCGCACACACCACCAACTGATCCGGACTGCCGAGAAAGCTGCACTTAAAGACCGTCTAGACAACAACGCCCACAGCAGCAAGGAATTATTCAACATCGTCAAAGAATTTACCAACCCCTCAGCCAACTCCAACAACATCACTCCCTCTCAAACCCTCTGCGACTCCCTAGCCTCGTTCTTCCACAACAAAATCGCAGACATCCACAACAGCTTCGACAACCAACCCGGAGACCAACCCACCCAACCTTCTGCCGTACCCTCACCCCCCTTGAACATCCTAAATGACTGGAGCCCAATCTCCACTGAGGACACCATCCGCCTGATGAACTCCATCCACTCAGGATCCCCTACAGACCCATGCCCTCACCATATGTTCAACAAAGCTGACTCCATCATAGCACCACACCTCCGAGACGTCATCAACTGCTCCCTCAACTCCGCCACCTTCCCGGAAAGCTGGAAACACGTCGAACTCAGCGCCCTTCTGAAAAAACCCACAGCTGACCCCACCGAACTCAAAAACTACCGCCCTATCTCGCTCCTACCTTTCCCAGCCAAAGTCATCAAGAAAGCCGTCAACAACCAGCTCGCCGCCTTCCTCGAAACCAACAAATCCCTCGACTCCTCACAGTCCGGCTTCCGAGCAAAACACAGCACTGAAACCGCACTCATCGCAGCAACAGACGACATTCGAACCCTACTGGACAATGGAGACACAGTCGCCCTCATCCTCCTTGACCTCTCCGCAGCCTTCGACACAGTCTGTCATAACACCCTCCTACAACGCCTCAAAAACATCGGAATCCAAGGAAAAGCACTGGATTGGATCACCTCGTTCCTTACCGGAAGAACTCAGAGAGTCCGCCTTCCACCATTCAAGTCAGAGGCCACTGAAGTCATTTGCGGTGTGCCACAAGGATCTTCACTCAGCCCTACCCTCTTCAACGTATACATGAGCCCCCTCGCGACCATCGCACGCCAACACAACCTCAACATCATCTCCTACGCTGATGACACTCAACTGATCCTCTCACTCACCAAAGACCCTAACACCGCCAAAACCAACCTACATAAAGGAATGAAAGAAGTAGCCGAGTGGATGAAGCATAGCCGTCTGAAACTGAACTCAGACAAAACAGAAGTCCTTATCTTAGGCACCTCCCCCTCCGCCTGGGATGACTCTTGGTGGCCAGAGGCCCTTGGAAAAGCACCCATCCCGACGGACCACGCACGGAACCTGGGCATCATCCTGGACTCCTCACTCTCGATGAACAGACAAGTCAACGCCGTTTCATCATCGTGCTTCAACATTCTTCGCATGCTCAAAAAAACATTTCGCTAGATCCCCACCGAAACTAGGAAAACGGTCACCCACGCACTGGTCACGAGCCGCCTGGACTACGGTAACACCCTATACGCCGGTACCACCGCAAAACTTCAGAAAAAACTCCAACGCATCCAGAACGCCTCAGCCAGACTCATACTAGACATCCCGCGTAAAGACCACATCTCCAGTCACCTGAAAAACCTCCACTGGCTCCCCGTCAATAAGAGAATAACATTCCGCCTCTTAACACACGCACACAAAGCACTCTGCGAACTCGGACCCGATTGCATCAACACACGACTTTCCTTCTACACCCCCTCCCGCCAGCTACGCTCCTCCAACCAAGCCCTTGCTGCCGTACCTCGCATCAACAAAACCACCATGGGAGGAAGATCCTTCTCCTACCTGGCAGCTAAGACCTGGAACTCACTTCCCACTCACCTTCGCCTCACTCAGAACCACCTAGCATTCAGAAAGCAACTTAAAACTTGGATATTCGACAAGTAATTCCCCACCCTTCTTCAAGCGCCTTGAGACCCTCTGGGTATGTAGCGCGCTATATAAATTATTTTGACTTGACTTGACTTGACATGCGATACATTTCTTTCCACTCGCAGGGCAGTCCTGCACGCGGTGGGGCTGGCCTCCGCAGTATCCACACTCCTTCCTCTTGTCGGGTGGCTTTCTCCCGCCGGATTGTCTCCATTTGGGTCTTACCACGTTCACTTTCTCCGCGGTATTGACTTGCTTGGTCTTGATCGGTCGGTGTAGGGCTGTTTCCATGTGGGAGGCCCTCGCTTGGGACAGTTCTTTGGAGCGGCCTAGTTTGAGTATATCCGCTAGGGGTTTGTCATCTTCCTGTAGGAACGCCACTCGGAGTTTGGATGAGGAGCATCCCTGAATGATTTGTCCTCGGATCTCCTCTTGCTCATCTCGGAATCTGCAGGAGCTGGCTAGTTCTTTTAGTCTGCCATGGAATGCGTCCAGTGACTCGTCGGCCTCCTGCTTCGCTTGGCGGAATATGAACCGCTCATAGTCCTTGCTTGCCATTGGTTCGAAATAGGCAGTCAATGCTGTGAGTAGTGTTTGGTACGTCTTTGGTGTCGCCTCAGTCAGTGTTTTATAGATGCCGTGTATGTCTTTGCCCCCTAGGGGCAGTAGTAGGGCTCTGCGCCTCTCTCTAGAGATTCCAGCGCCCTAAAAGTAGATTTGGAGGCGGTCAGTCCAATCCCTCCAACGTGGGGCGAGGGATGACGGGGCTCCATCAACCGCAAAAGGTTCGAGGGCGGGAATGGACGCCATCTTGGCACGTGCTCCGCGTGCCGCGCTGCACCTCCAGCGGCGATTTTGAGTTGGAGCTGGTCCTGGGACTGACTATTGTCCCTCTGGTGGGCTGTTTGCACTGTCTCTCTGACGCTGGGCGCGCTCTCGCAGGTTGCGCTGGGGGCCTCTGCGTCGCTGCGTGTATACTGCCTGCCTTATGCCTCTTGGCTAGAGGTGGCGGGGTGGTGCGCTACTCTTACCCGCTTTGGTTGTGCAGGGGGCGCTATCACTGCCCCTCAGGCTCCACCGTGGCTTCTTTCCGCGTCTCTTTGCGGGCGCGGCACCGTGTGTTGGGTCCTGGGCTTGGCTGGTCGCCGTCACTTTTGTTTCCCCCCCGAGAACGTAGTCCCGCACGGGGATGGGCTGAGCAGCGGGGCGCCGTGACAGGGTGCAAGGTGGGTTCAACTGGACCCTCGTCGCCAATGTAGCATTCGTCGTTTGGCTAGCGCTACTCAGTGTGGCCTCGCAACGCTAAAGAAAAATACAGGAGCATTCGTTGCTGGTTACGCGTGGTCCCGACTGACTTGTCGTGGCCACGCCTCTTTATTATATACACTCCCCCGCGCCTGACGTCACGCGTCAGCGCGGAGTGCTCCGGCAGCGTGGGTCAGCTAGACCGCTGCCTCACGCTCCGAACACTACAACTTTGAGGCAGTGGTTGCCACTGGGGGCACGTCACTCATATTTGGGGACCGATACTCATCATCCCTCATCATACATTTCCGAGAGCAAAAGAGAAGAAAAACACACAAAGAGGAAAGAATGAGGAAGAGAAAGACAGAAAATATGTCCCAAAAGGAGAAGCGGGAGCCTGCGGGAGTGAAATAAAGGAGCAGGGAGTGCCTGCAAGTGGATTAAAGAGGCATGTGGAGGACAGAAGACTGCCCAATCGGCGCTGACATTTAATAGCATGTGCGATTAAATGGAGCAGAGCTTTGGGTGCCGGCACTTGTTCTGGCAGGCACCCATGCATTATATTTCTATTTGAACATGATGTCTCTATAATTTCTTGCAAGCAGCTTTAACATTTCTGCTTACTCAGTTCTTATGTAGCAGTACACGTGCAGAACATATGAATAAATGATCATTCTGGCTCACCAGTTTCTAAGACCTGTCTGAGGTGTCAGCATGAAATATATACCGTCAGCCACTGAATTATACAACCAGTGCTTTCTTTAGTATTGATGTATCTTGGGGGCTGAATTGATGATCCTACCAGGCATAAGTCTAATTACCTTTTACAATACTTATTACATACATATTAACATTGTTTAGTTCTGGGAAAATGCCTTCCTGTATCATTTTCATCTGTGTTACATCTCAAATCCTTCAGATAATTAGATATTTTTACCAATCACTGTTTGTGGATATCAATTCTCACGATCGCCTCCATCCCTTGACCGCCTATCATTTTGCACTCTTGTGTCTAAGCGTGACCCCCGCTGTGCAGCCCTAGATGAACCCAGACTTTGGAAGAGTGTTTTCTGTGATGTTGTTCCTCACTCTCAGCATGGGAGTTCGATGATAGCCATTCCGTCCACACCCAGACCCGAGTCTGAGCTCAACGGCTCAACCAGGTGTCTTGTAGAAGGGGTGCACAATTAGGCACTGTGCCTGGTCCATCAGGCACATTTTTGTTCCTGACTTTAATATCTCTCACTAGCCAGTACTATATTTTGTTTTGGACTCCTGTTTGTGTAGGGGAGGTGAGAGACAATGCAAACACAAGGTATTTGTGGTGAGATCAGACCCTTAATGTGTCTGTGATTCCACACTACAGGTTTACATAGTTCAAGCAGTGGAGCAATGTGTGAGAAACTGCTGCACTGCATTGTACGACGAGGGAACATTGAGCAGTTGCAAATCTGCGAAGTACCTTAGACCAATGATGTGATCGCTGCCACTTGTGTCTCAAATGCAAGTTTTGAACGACACCAAACATTGCGCAACAGGAAACTAGTGAGGCAATGTTGTCTGCCACAACTTCCTACACAATAGGCAATGGAGCAAGCCAAGTACAATGTGTACATTCACTCATATACATTTTATGTATTGTTAATCTTTGGTTGACACACAACCTTATGATCATTGAAGATCTAGAACCAAGATTCATAAACTTTGCCATTCTATTTTTTCCACAATGTATCTTTTAGTTTTAATAACAGATGACACAAGAAAATACATTCCAATAAAATGTGAGCAGCATAACTACATCTACAGGGGCAGATTTTCAAGAAACTAATGCTTCGAGATGCCGCAAGTCATTTTCGTTTTGAAGCACAGGGATGCAATATATTTACAACAATGTGTTGCATCTCCGTGCTTTCCCCTGAGTGGTTGCAAAAACTGCTGCCATGCGCTGGCGCAGGCACCCATGGTGAAAGGATATCTGCGTATTGGGGAGATTGCTTTTGTGCAGAAAGGGGCACCGTCCTGCACAAAAACAATCAATTAAGGTGATTTGCTCTTCCAATGTTTGCTGGAGAATGCTGCACGCTTTGAAAGAGGTAAAAACGAGGAGAAATTAAAACATTTCTCCTTGTTGCACCTCGTTACGCCACCCCTTGGGTGGCAAAGCATTCTGACGCATTTCCAGATTGCTCGTAAATCTGGAAATGCATCAGTGGACATGGGAGTTGCGTGGAAACACCCACAGCAACACCCATGTCACGCCCCTAACACGCAAAGTGTTGCGTGAAAAGGGGCGATATTTACAAGCATATGTAAAGTCACACAGGGTGGCTTTAAGTGTGCATGTAAATATCACTCAGCAGGTTGCGCCACCGGTGGGTTACGCCATGGAAGGGGCTTGTAAATCTGCCCCACAATATCTAGTATCAGCTTTAATCTTAGTCAGAAAAAATAATCGGGGACAAACTAATTCAAATTAGTTTCTTGATTACACCAGGACAACTTAAAGTATCATTAAGAGAGAAGATAAGTCTGATCTTTATCTTTATTCGACTTAAGAAGCAAACCATAAAAGCACAGGACGCCTTTGTGAATCAAACGTGAAGTATCTAATTTAGTAAAACTGGTAGGCAATTGTTATAACTAATAATAACAGTCAACAATAGTTTTTAGGTCTCGTAGGGGTTAGCCGTGCGAAGCGCGGTCTCGCCAGAGACCTATAGTCAGCGAGTCTTCTTTCCAGGAGAGGAGACAGGAGCTGGCTGCGCGCTCGGAATTGAGCGGGCCACGCGCACACGAACGCGCTCGCTGTGGCTAGCTCCTGTCTCCTCTCCTGGAAAGCCGTACCACACAGCTACACCTCCCCCTGCACGCATGCGCAGACACAGAGACACACACACGAGCGCACCTACACACACGCACACACACATAGACCCCTGCCCCCCTGCCGCACACACACAGAGACACACACACGAGCGCACCTACACACACGCAAGCACACACACACAGAGACCCTCCCCGCCGCCGCCGCCCACATACACACAGGCGCGCGCGCACACACACACACACAAGCGCACCCCCCTCCCCACTACAACTAAGCACCACTTACCGCCATTCTGGACTTCTGCAGCCTCCGCGGGTCTCTCCCTCGGGCCTGGGAGCCCCGCGTCACCAGCACTGCTTCTCTCCGTGGCACTCCGTGGGCGCGTGCGTGGGCTTCCGAAGACGGAAGTCCTGCCCCACGGAAGGTTTCGGTTTTGCTCACGTCTTGTTCATGTAGCAGTGTATCATAGCATTTAAGACCGCCTATTCACAGAAAGGTTAAGTCATTTGCCCAAGATCACACAGTTTATTCAAATGGTGATTTTGGGATTTTAACTCCCTTCTCTTTGCCTCGCAACCAAACCCGGAGCCACTTTTCATTTCTTCTCCTGTTTCGACCTCTACGCCCAGCCACCTTTCAGCAGAGATGGTTTTAACAGCATGCTTTGCCTGCGACATTAATCTTTTACAGACCAGCGAGGGAGGTAACAGTAGCCTTGGGTTTCATTGCTCATAATGAGCCTGTCTGTGTTCGTTACATGCCGGTGAGATGTGTCCCCCCGCCTCGCTTCAAGCATCTTCTGGTGAGCTGAACAGGGGATGCCGTAGCCTGCTATATTAGCCATGTGCCTCGATGCCCTGTCTTTATTGTTCAACGACGGTGTCAGTTCCTTGCACTTATTGACTTGCACCTGCTATTTTTCTTTAAACCTATAAAACAAGGATGGAGGTCTATGTGGGTGGGAGGGGGTATTTTAAATAATTCTTTGCTGCTATTAAAAAAAAGCACGAGGAGCTGGCGAGTGACCTCCCTTTAGACAGGTGACAGTCCACAGGCTCAGGGCTCCGTCTGCACAAACAGATGCCCTGGCAATGACAAGTGCCACTTCAGCAAAGTGCAGCCGCGCATCGAGCTCCGTTCACCAGCACTGCTTCTCTCCGTGGCACTCCGTGGGCGCGTGCGTGGGCTTCCGAAGACGGAAGTCCTGCCCCACGGAAGGTTTCGGTTTTGCTCACGTCTTGTTCATGTAGCAGTGTATCATAGCATTTAAGACCGCCTATTCACAGAAAGGTTAAGTCATTTGCCCAAGATCACACAGTTTATTCAAATGGTGATTTTGGGATTTTAACTCCCTTCTCTTTGCCTCGCAACCAAACCCGGAGCCACTTTTCATTTCTTCTCCTGTTTCGACCTCTACGCCCAGCCACCTTTCAGCAGAGATGGTTTTAACAGCATGCTTTGCCTGCGACATTAATCTTTTACAGACCAGCGAGGGAGGTAACAGTAGCCTTGGGTTTCATTGCTCATAATGAGCCTGTCTGTGTTCGTTACATGCCGGTGAGATGTGTCCCCCCGCCTCGCTTCAAGCATCTTCTGGTGAGCTGAACAGGGGATGCCGTAGCCTGCTATATTAGCCATGTGCCTCGATGCCCTGTCTTTATTGTTCAACGACGGTGTCAGTTCCTTGCACTTATTGACTTGCACCTGCTATTTTTCTTTAAACCTATAAAACAAGGATGGAGGTCTATGTGGGTGGGAGGGGGTATTTTAAATAATTCTTTGCTGCTATTAAAAAAAAGCACGAGGAGCTGGCGAGTGACCTCCCTTTAGACAGGTGACAGTCCACAGGCTCAGGGCTCCGTCTGCACAAACAGATGCCCTGGCAATGACAAGTGCCACTTCAGCAAAGTGCAGCCGCGCATCGAGCTCCGTTCAAGTGATGTTTTACTGTAGCCTTCCCTGGCAGTGAGGCTTGGCTGGCATACCCTGTAAGGCGAGTGATAGACAAGGGGTGCGGCGCGCAAAGGGGTTCTACCTGGGTCCTTAACGTAACATTCCCAAGGGGCTCTTAGGCTTCTTGGTTTGCACTTGTGCGCGCGTGTGTGTGCATGCGCACTTACTTGCAGAGAACACTAGTATATTCAACTCTGGACCACAGTATTTGTATTGGGCTTGAGTATGCGGGAAGAGAACACAAAGGTGCTCATGTGTGAATACACACCCAAGAACAATGGAATGTTCACTAGGTGAGCCTGCTGGTTTACAGTGTGCTGTGGATGTGCAACTCGTGAGCTCACACTCATTATATGAGCTTTTAGATGCTTATTGTGTGAACAACCTAATTAACAATGACCAGTGTGTCTCATACACTCCGTACAGACTCTTTTGAGTATTCACTGTGAGCAGGTGCTCACAATGGGCTCTTTGATGGTCTTTGTGTGATTACACACTCGTTAAGTATGTGTAGATGCTCAGCTTGTCAATAGACACTCACTGCATGCCCTTGTATGTTGAGCGTGAACAAACACTCGTATGTGCTCCTAGACGATCAGCTTGAACATACCGTCACTACAGACTCGTGGGTGTGCAGGGTGTGAGCTCACGTTTCGGTTGAGGAGCCTCTCGGATGATAGTGTGACCTCATGCTCGTGGACAATAAAAAGATCAGGGAGGTCTCCTTACAAATCCAATTAGGGACAAGGACCAGTGACCAATAGTAAGAAAAAGAGTCCCTATTTTTCCAAAACTGGAAAGGCAATCACAGTGCGACCCTACATAAACCCATTAGTGCCATAACCACATTTCTAATGAACCACATCGATCGACAAAATATAATCAGAAACAATTTAAAATGATATTAGGAAAATTGTACAATGTATTCAATATAAAACAGTACTTTCGTACACAGTTATAGTGCCATAAAATACAGTTAAAATGTGTCAATTCACATGAAGAACAGTTAAAAATACAAAGTTGTCAATGCAGCGTTTCGGTTTTGTTATAGCACCTTCATCAGGACAAAGTTCTGGTTAAAAAGAAACATACAATTAGATACATACAATATTTACTTCTTTTACAAAATACTTGTTAACAAAGCTTCCAATTATAACACTAGATTTTCTTTTGGACAAGATACAGTCATTTAAGGCACTCTTCTATTTATCAAACATGTGGTTTGCTGGGTTTAGGTTTTGAGGGAAAGGATTAATATCTCTAAAGGATCTCGTTGTTGGAGCCTATACCTACACAATAAGGCATTTATGAGCTTCATTATGCATACCTTATGAAGAAATGGAATGATTTTCCGCCTCGTTAATCAATTTGAGGTTATCTTCTTATGTATATTTGTGTCACCTTCTTAGGGATAGGTGCGACTGGTTGGATGTAAGGGTGCTTCTACATAGTGCACAAACCTTTGTTAAGGAGTGAATAGTATCACAAATTAGTTCATTAATTAACCATTTATACTTTTCTCCATACATAGTAGTAAACCATCTTTACCTTTGCGTATATAATGGCTGTATTCTTTTAAAAGGTTGAGGGAGCCACCGTATTGTAGTGATGCAGAGGTTGTGCTTTAATAAAAAAGGATGAGATTTTTCACTCTTTGTTCATTTAACTTCATATAGCTAGATAGCTATAAAGGACAAAAAAAACCCGTTCACCTACGTATCTGAGAAAGGCGGTGAGACAGCTTATGACTGGATGCTCTTGACAATATGATGGGCGCCTTTATGTATTGTCACGTCCTCTTACAGTTCGACGTTGGTACCGGGATTTTATAAATTATTCGGCTCTAAAATATAAAATTAGTAATATTCAGTGTTATTATACTACTCTCATTATGGCTTATAATGCACTACGCTACACGTGCTAATGTTCTTTTAAGGGCCCTCTTATTAGTCTATACTCTTTAAACTCACTCGCCATTATTTGCCTGAAACTCCCGCTGCTTATGGAGTTATAGTATAACTATCCATATAGTGCAGGTTGTTTTAGATCGTTATTACTATCTTTAAAATCTAGGTTAAAGTCCTACGCAGTATTCCTCTACTAGTCTGGTTCTCTCTGGTCCTCTAGGTCATATGTCCACTACCCTGATGTAACCCCTTCGGAATTCTCCATCGTTATCCCGACCTTGTTTTTACTCTATACTATGTCGTACACCACGTTCTCCCCTTGTTACAGTCCTTCATAATTTATCCCCACGGAGTCAACGGCATACGTTATCTCGAACACCTCATGTCTTTCTACATTTACCAAAAACTCACTATCTTGTTCTGATCAAAGAACAGGACATTGTTGAGTTTATTACACACGCACACACCCCTTTATCTTGCTTCACATCTGTTTCTGTTCCTTCTTTTATGGCCTGTTTATGGTTTGGGTTGTGGTCTTTTATTATGGGTTTGTCCGGCCTGTCCGAGCAAGAATGTTGGGCTTTCCTGTGTAATTGATGGTGGGCTGGACAACTGAAAAGTGGGTTTGTCGTCATGCGATACATTTTGAAATGTTACCTATGATTGGACAATTCGTAAATAATGGGTGTTTGTCAGGAATGTGATTTTTAGCATAAAAGACGATGTCTCGCAATACGAAAATTGAGCAGTCTCTAGCGAACCTACTTGTGTCGTACTTCGTAGACTTCTGTTCCTGGTTGCAGGCAATAAATTTGATCTTTGACGTCACCGAGAAGTATCCCGTGTCTCTGTATTCTAAGACAGGAGAACCCGAAGACTTTGGGTGTGCCCCTGGCGCCGCTGGGTTCTAAAACCCGGTTCTTCAGTTGGCGCCCAACGTGGGGCGACTTCAGTGGTACCGGTCCAAGCCTGAAGATCGTGAGGAGCTTCGTGAGGAAATTCTGGAAGACGGCCCCCACTTCATCGACCCCGGCAAGTCGAACGTGGACTGAAGGTTTTTGCTGCGAGGCTTCCCCGCTTTCCGACGGCTACGAAGGACTGCTGCCCTGACTGTCGCCCTGTCTTGGACTCTTTGAGACGATTTGTAGAGCGAGACGATAGACGGGTCTTCTGATGACGTTTCCCAGTCCTTAGTTTTTGGGTATCCTTTGGGATCTTTGATTTGGAACTTGTAAGTGCCAAAGCAGAGGGACTCATATATTTGCGAGACTATCGAGTTTGGTAATCCCTTGAAGTTGGAGTTTGAAGCTAGATTAGTGAGCGAAGATGCCTGGTCTTAGCAAACTTGGAAAGATATTTTGTTGTGGTTGTAACAGGGATTCCCGATTGGAGGATTCGTGTCCGATACCTCCGGTTGGAACTCCGACTTATGAGCTCTATTCTAAACATGGCGTGGGCCCTATTACGTATAATGAAGTATGGGTCCGATACACTAGGAAAGACGGTGTTTTAAAATGGTCCCAATATGGTAGCTATGACACAGAGATTTTAGATAATCTGGAAGTTAAACTATTTAAGAAGAAAGCCCGGCCGGCGATGTTTGACTCTTTCCGCCTCTGGCGAAAGGAAGCCAAACAGAGAGAAATTAAACTAGCGAAAAGAAATAAAAGAGGGAAGGGTATATCGATAATGCAGGCTGCTATACAGTTTAAAGATAATGAAGAAGAACAAGCGAGTGAGCAGTTGCATAGGCAACGTAAAATGGCCATTGATAAATGTTATCCAGCTTTGTCACCTCTTCAACAAGGTGCAACGAAGGACCCTGAAAAGGATCCTTTGATGTCACATTTGTTGAGGTCTCCACCCCCTTATGTGCAGAGTGCTACGGCACCTCCGCAACCTTTAGTTCCGCAACCTCCAGTTGTTGTGTCTCCTGTTGTTGTACAACCGCCAGCTCCTCTTCAGCTGGTTCCTACTCCTTTGCCGCAGCCTTTTCAAGGGCCGACAACTTTGCTATCGGTTCTGCCTCAAATTCCTACAACTTTTTCTCCTGTATTTCCTACTTCTTCTGCTACTCCTTCTGCTACTACTTCTACGTATGCTTTGTCTCAACCTGCTTTGCCTCCTGTCCTTATGGCAGCTTCTCCTTCTGTTCGACAGAGAATGACTGATACTGTTACTGGTCTTTTGTCTCCTTTCTTTGGGTCATTGAGTATGACCCCTGTTTCTGCACGTAAACAGTTGCGTAGCCAGTTGCCTGGTCCCGAAGAGCGGATAGTGTTGGATCATTTGGCTCGCAAATGGGTTACTAATATTTCGAGATGTGATTTAGAGTCGGTTATGGATGTCTTCCGTCAATGGGAAGCACCAAAACAGAGGTATGTCTTCGACATCATGTGTACTTTCCTCCGTGAGGAATGGGAAGATGGTGAGTTGGGTCAGACTCCATCAGAGTTGTTTCGTGTACAGTCCGAGTTTGCGAAAGGAACGATAGTGATGGAGCAAGGATTCGCACGTTACGCGACTTGCTTGAACTCAAGAACCTCTCATAATGTTAACGTAATAATCAACTTGTTTTGTTTATTAACATTGCACTTTTACACTACACGCGGGTGTCCCAATGATGCTTGCCTATGTGTTTACTAATCCTAACTACGCTTGCAGCTAAAATGGTCGCTGCTATGCGGGATTCTAGTCTGCGCATGCGTCGGTCATACCCATGTGACGTGACGCACTCCCAGTTCTGGAGAGAATTTTTCGCTCATGCGCAGTACTGCTAAAAATGGCTGCTTTGTTCGAACATGCCCTTCGCTTGCCACCGCTGCTTTTGCTCAGCTGTTTTGTTTTGCTTAACTCCTAATGCTATAGATATTATGAAGTAAGGGGTGTAGAGAAACCAATCATGGTATACAGTGTCTTCAATTTTTTTGTGTTTCTAAATTGTTTTCGCTTACTTTTCATGTATCAACCATTGTGGGCCTGGGAGCGGAGAGCCACTCCATCTTTGAAGCCCGTGTAGTACTAACCACGTGATGAAGGAGAAACGAATCACGCAGTAGTGGAACTTAGCCAGCTGGCTGCCGAAGTTAAGATGCTCCTGGGAAAATGACCCCTGCTCCAGGAGAAGACTTCGATTTGTACCTGAACTTGTTACATGTTGCAATAAATTTGTATGCCCCATTGTGCTCTGTATTTCTATGCCATGGGAACTGGAATGTAAGGGGTGGGTTCAAGAAATTGAATACTAATTGTGTGAAAGTCAAATTCTAGGTGGTGTCAATGACCTAACCACCTCCCTTGTCCAATCAGAAGTGGGGGATCCTTTCACTTGCAACATTGGTGAGTAGTCCACTGACCCGAAAAAGTATAACTGGCCTAGGTTTAGCTAGAGAAATTGTCCGACTTGTCCGAATAGCTGACCTGTCACTGACCCTACGAACTCTATAGGTGATACAGAGAGCTGCGGAGCACTCTGTCCGTAATATCCACAAACTCAGTCTGGGGTGGAAAACCTTAAGTGCTGGCGAAGCACTTTGCTGCTGAGATTTGTGAACCCAAATGGGGATTATTGGCAAATTCCTTGCAGAGAGGGCGTAGCGCAGGCGTTGCATCCGAAGCTGCAGGTGTTGGTCGTACCCTTTCGTGAGCCCAGTCCTGTTCCAAATCCTGGGGTGATCCTGTCCTGACGGTCCATGAGCTGTACCTGCTCGCCTACTGGCATCCTAAGTCCTTGAGGGTCCTTTCCCGCCTTTCCCAACTGACCCGTGGCCAGGGTTAGTCTCCGTCCTGTTCTAGGCAAATATAGTCTGTGTGGGTGTTTGTCTCTCAACTCTCAACGCTCTCTTTCTCTCTTCTTTAATAAAGCAAACTTGCCTATGTTATTTTCCCTGTCCTTATTTAAAATTGACTTTTCATGCAATGGTTTTCTAGCATGTTCCATATTTCTCCCTACCTTTAGTCAAACCACTAAAACTGCTTTCATTACAGTATGTCCCATTATTACCCTCCCTATAGAAAATAAGTACTTGCTGATATAGAAACTTTAATGAGTGGCTTTTCTCTTTAACTGATAGCATATTAGGAAAGTTACTTTGATTAGTATGTTCCCTTTCTTTACTCGCCTTTAGTAACATTTAGAAGGTCTATTTACTATAATAGTGTGTTCCTTAGTTCTCTTCCCTTATGTTTCCTAAATCTAAATGCTTCTTATCTTGATTCATAGCTACACTGTATTTCTGATCTTAGTTATTGATAGTCTGATCTGTGTAAATCTTATTCTCATGGCATATGAAAACGAAATATAATAGATAAAGGTTTTTGAAACTTCTTGAGTGTGTGGTTATTACAAGGTATGAACAAAATTTAATGTATATGGTATTGGTGTTTATCTACTTGAATCTCAAACTCAGCTCCTGATCCATGGTGATCATAGGTACCTGTTCTCGAGGATTGGTAAGTCAGGTACACGGAAATAAATAAAAAGGAAGAACTCGAATTACTGATAGCGGTGTGTAGGATACCTGATTTTATGAAATAAGTAACAAACATGTTATGGGCCCAGTAGAGTATATTTGGTAAAATAAGAATCGGGTGACCTGCGCGCTCTATCAGTAATTTTCTGGTAGCAAGATGATGGTTAGGACTAGTTGAGACAGGTAGATAGGTTAATCATTGATAAACCGTGAAAATTTAAATGTGCTGCTTAAAATAATTCTTTCCCCTTAAGATCGATCGACTGAAAAAAAATATTGGTTTGAAATGTTAAAATTGTTTTTATGAAAGCTGCTATATGATGTTTTTGGATTAACAATTTGTTAGTGACTGTTATATGTTGTCTGGAAAATCCCCGGGGATAGAAAAGCGGGTGGTGAGTAGAATCCATCTTGCGGTGAGGTCAGTGGCTCGAGGAAAATTAGTGCATGGTTAGGTAGAACTGGAAGCGCTAATTAGGGTTTTCTGAATGAGCAGTTGAATAAATGATAGCAACGAGTCCGCTAATGAAACTTCAGTTGTGATATTACCTAGTAAGGGTCACACGAGGAAGGAGTAGTAGGTTCATTGGAGCTTGAGTGATAGCAGGGGAGTTCACTGGTGAAACTTTAGACTTAGTATATATCCCAGAAAGAGTGGATGAGTCAAAAGAAGTAACAGGTTCTCTAATGCTTGTGTGAAGGGTAGGCAGAAGGGTCTATCCGTAGTGCATGAAAAGTAGACAGAAGAGGTTTACTTGCAGTAAAACAAAGCGTTCTTTATAGACACTCGAGTACAGTGGCGAATGTTATACGTTGTGAACTAAATTAAGCACTTGCACTTTAAGAAAAATTCAAAGTTTCCGTTACCTTGTGAAGGAGGGAGTCGGTCGCAGGGCTGCGCTGACGTCACTCCGTGCCGCGCTGGTATTGGTTGAAACAGCGGGTGTGTAACAGAACTGGTATTTGTAAAGGAGGGGTGAGTGCCAGAGCGTGAGACCGCGTCTCGCGAAAAGGCCGTGCACCCATTGGTCGAGATTTTTTGCAATCACAGTGTTGATTGGTTGTTGAAAAAGTTAGAAGACGCGCTAGCATTGGAAGAGGATTTGTAAACAAAAGACGTAGTTAACCACGGAGCTTCTGGTTACAAAGTCTATGTGGTATCCTGAATTCTTACCTGATCCTCAACATTTAGGTTTTCGCAAGGATCAGATGCTAAGAGGCAAACCTTACAATATGTACGGAAGCAAGGGGAAAATGTCATTTGCTGACAAGGTCAAAAATTATTTCAAGAAAGACAAGCCCATTAAAACTAGAGAAGGTGTAATCATTCCACCACCTAATACTCCCGCATCATTTATGATGTTTGACAAAGGTTATCATACCTGCGTATGGTTGTAGAATTGGGTAAAGTATACCCAAGAAGATGGAATCTTAGCGTTCCCCTTAGATGGCACCTTTAATAGTAGAATTCTGTTTAATTTGAGGACCCGGATGAATGACTTACATCCCAGACCAAGATTGGGGCAATATGAGGCTTTAGAAGACTGTGAGATTGAGGCCTTAGAGCGAGACAGACCCAGAATGGATAAGGGAATAAGTAAATGGTACCCGAAAATGCAGCGAGAGACAAAAGAGAAAAAGATGAAACAGTGGAGACAGAATATGATGGTCGAGGGACTATTTCCAGTATTTAGTGTAGATGAACCTGTAGGAGGAAAAAGCACAAAGAAAACCCGACACCTAATGGCTGCAGGTGATTCAGAAGATGAATACCTGGAGGATTTGTTTATGAAAAATCCACCGCCATATGATGAGGAATCCAGGTCCCTGGGTTCGAAAAACCCATTTTTCAGACCTCCCAGAAATAGAAGGGCCAGCGATACAACAGGTAATCAATCAATCAATCAGTGACACTTATAGAGCGCGCTACATACCCGTAGGGTCTCAAGGCGCTGGGGGGGGGGGGGGGTGCCGCTACTGCTCGAACAGCCAGGTCTTCAGCTTCTTCCTGAAGGAGAGGTGGTCTTGGGTCAGGCGCAGGTCGGTCGGGAGGGAGTTCCAGGTCTTGGCGGCCAGGTAGGAGAAGGACCTTCCTCCTGTAGTCGCTCTTCGGATGCGGGGGACGGCGGCGAGGGCGTGGTTGGCTGATCGGAGGTGGCGTTTGGGAGCGTAGAAGTTGACTCGGCTGTTGAGGTAGCTCGGGCCTTGGTCGTGTAGGGCTTTGTGTGCGTGGGTGAGGAGGCGGAAGGTGATTCTCTTGTTGACGGGGAGCCAGTGAAGGTCTCTCAGATGTCCGGAGATGTGGCTGGTTCGTGGGATGTCGAGGATGAGTCTGGCTGAGGCGTTTTGGATCCGCTGGAGTCTCTTCTGGAGCTTGGCGGTGGTACCGGCGTAGAGGGCGTTGCCGTAGTCCAGTCGGCTGGTGACGAGGGCCTGGGTGACGGTCTTCCTGGTCTCTGTGGGGATCCACCGGAAGATCTTCCGTAGCATGCGTAGGATGTTGAAGCACGCCGAGGAGACGTTGTTGACTTGCCTGGTCATGGAGAGGGAGGAGTCCAGGATGAAGCCCAGGTTTCGTGCATGGTCTGTCGGTTTGGGTGCGGTGCCCAGGGCAGGAGGCCACCAGGAGTCGTCCCAGGCGGAGGGTGAGGAGCCCAGGATGAGGACCTCCGTCTTGTCCGAGTTCAGTTTCAGGCGGCTGGTCGTCATCCACTCGGCTACCTCTTTCATCCCTTCGTGCAGGTTGGCTCTGGCGGCAGCGGGGTCGTTGGTCAGGGAGAGGATCAGCTGGGTGTCGTCGGCGTAGGAGATTATGCTGAGGTTGTGTTTGCGTACGATGGCCGCGAGGGGGCTCATGTAGACGTTGAAGAGGGTGGGGCTCAGAGATGATCCTTGGGGGACGCCGCAGATGACTTCGGAGGCCTCTGACTTGTACGGTGGTAGGCGGACTCTCTGTGTTCTTCCGTCGAGGAAGGAGATGATCCATTCCAGCGCCTTGTCCTGGATTCCGATGTTGCTGAGGCGCCGTACTAGGGTGCGGTGGCAGACCGTGTCGAATGCCGCGGAGAGGTCTAGGAGGATGAGGGCCGCTGTTTCTCCATTGTCCATCAGGGCTCGGATGTCATCGGTGGCGGCGATGAGGGCGGTCTCGGTGCTGTGTTTGGCTCGGAAGCCGGACTGTGAGGGGTCGAGGGATCCGTTCGTCTCGAGGAAGGCGGCCATCTCCTTGTTGACGGTCTTCTCGATGACTTTGGCTGGAAACGGGAGAAGCAAGATGGGGCGGTAATTCTTGAGGTCGGTGGGGTCCGCTGTTGGTTTCTTGAGTAGAGCGTTGAGTTCGGCGTGTTTCCAGCTCTCAGGGAAGATGGTGGTGTCGAAGGATGTGTTGATGATGTCTCGCAGGTGGGGTGCGATGACAGCGTCGGCCTTGTTGAAGACGTGGTGAGGGCAGGGGTCGGTCGGTGATCCGGAGTGGATGGAGTTCATCGTGCGGATGGTGTCTTCGGTGCTGATCGGGGTCCAGGCGTGGAGGTTGGTGGTGGGGGGTGGTTGTTCGGTCGTGGTGTGCGTTGGTTGGTTGTTGAAGCTGCTGTGTATGTCCGTGATCTTGTTGTGGAAGTATGAAGCGAGGGAGTTGCAGAGGTCTTGCGATGGGGTGACGTCGTTGTTTCCTGCGCTGGGGTTGGAAAGCTCTTTCACGATGTTGAAGAGTTCCTTGCAGTTGTGTGCGTTGTTGTCCAACCGGTCCTTGAATGCTGTTTTCTTGGCGGCGCGGATCAGCTTGTGGTGTTTCCGGGTGGCAAGTTTGAAGGAATAGGTATAGGTAATAGGCCAAATAGTAAAGAGGGGTTTTGTAGGCCTGATACAACTGTCCCAAATTATAGGCCATTCGGTGATGAGAGATCGGGTATGGCAGTTCCAACTGCCCCAAGTCTGTATCCTCCTTTGGTTCCACAAGTAATACATGAAACATCGATTGAAAGGGTTTTACAGGAACAAGAAAAGGAAGCCTTAATTAAACAGTGGAATGAACTCATTCAGAAAATATCCCTGTTGAATCCCAGTCCTGAAGCTTTGACAATTCCAGTAACTATTGGTCCAGTTGTTCCTCTTTATGGGGATAGACAGGCTAGTCCAAAAACTCCAGTTATTACACCAGCTGTAGCACAACCTAGAAAAGAGCCTCTCATAGTTGATGATCAGGCAAGTGAATCTGTGGTCTCCCTGATGGATCTGCCCATAAGGGAACCGGAAAGCAGTGTACCTCGGACGATAACTCAGACTAGTGCAAGGGAAGTCCTGATAGAAACAGCTTCAGGTACTCGAAGTGCCACAGTAGTGACTCCGGAACAAATAGATCGATGGACCAGAGAATTAGAAAAGATAACTCCCCAGCCAAAACCATTAGATATTTACAAGCTAAGAATAGAGTTGGAAGAACTAATGGCTGGAAACGTGGGACTAGACAGGCTGAACACTCTTAGTGAGGAAGAGTTGCTGTTTATATGCAAAAGTCTTACCCGAAACACCAGAGTGTTCCATGAGAAACTAATGGACACCGCAGCTAATATGGGAATAGATGTTAGCAAATCCAAAGTCTTACAAAAACCTTACAGGGCAGAATTTTCGGATAAGGATCTGGAAAACATGAATGTGTCAGGGAAAAGGTACAGATAAGAGAATTGTTGAATCTATTACAGAAATGGGGAGATTTAGAAAAATGGAAAGCCAGATGGGCAAAGAAAAAGGAAGACAATAAGGCTAGACCAAGGACTTCTGAATATCTCTTAAAAGAAGTCGATAAGGCAGAGACTTTGTACCCCATGAGAGAAGTGCCAGGTGGGAAATATGTACATGTACCATGGACCCGACAAGATATCGTATCATTTAAAAATTACTTCCCGAAATTCCGAGAAAAGCCTGTTGAGTGGTATAGGCAGGTCGAGAGATTCGTCAAAGTTCAAAAATGTTTCCTGAAGGACCTAGATGGGTTCTTCGACATTGTAGTTCCTGTAGATTTGTGGACAGAATGAAAAATTGCAGTTTATTGGCCCAGTGAAGAGTATGAAAGAGACTCCAAAACCGGAGCTCCCTCACCGGAGGTAATGAGACAGCATGACAAAGTAATACTGTATTTGAAAGGGAAGGTGCCAGCCAAAGAAACTGATTGGATCCGCATAGATAGAACTACCCAAAATCGTGATGAAACTGTTCACTCCTATTATGAACGACTGTTACAGGTATTCAAAACCTACAGTGGAATCGATAACATTGAAATGAAGGATATGACCCATTTCATTTATCGATTCGTGTTGGTATTGAGACCTGAAATCTCACAGTGGATTAGAGACAATAAAATCTGTTGGCAGGGAAAACCCATAGATGAGGTCCTGAAGTACGTCAAGTATTGCGAAGACGAGATGGAAAACAAACGAAAGGCATTAAAGGAAAAGGTCATGTGGGCTCAAGTGAAATTGGCGGAACAGCAAGAAAAACAGTTAGGTAAAATGAATATTAATACCCCGAATACAAGCTCTGGGGGAGGAGGGAAACCCAAGTTAAAATGAGTCGAGAAGAAGCCATGAAGAAATTTCCTTGCCACGGGTGCGGTCAGATAGGGCACTGGAGAGACGAATGTCCAATGTTACAGCATGGTAATGTCCAAAATAATGATTTAAATCCACAGGTGCAGAAAGAGGGGCCACGAAAGACCCAGCAACAGGTAAAACAGAATCAGTTGCCTCGCGCACCTAGACCTAACTATAGGAACAAAATTCAGCAGAATGAGGGGGTCGAGGTATGGGAAGGAAGAGAGGATAGAAATACAGCAACCTCGCAATTCCTGTTGAATGATACATTCCTCTGTGATGAACCTTACTGACAGGGCCTGAGGGGGGAGGACGAGGAGTGCGTACTTGGTGCCTCCTTGTCGGTAGACCAGTCAGGGCCATACATTGAAGGAAAGGTTGAAGGAAATGACGTCACCTTTCTGTTGGACACTGGTGCTACCCGTTCTACTGTGAGAACAGCAGACGTTCCAAACCTACCCCTCTCGGGAGAAGCTATCCAAGTAGTGGGCGTGTCAAATCAGATAATTAGTACCCCAGTAACTGAACCAATGGAGATCTCAATAGGGAATTTTAAAGAGATGCACAGATTTGTTGTCTGTGATTCTAGTCCTGTGAACTTATTGGGACGTGATTTGCTGTGCAAAATGAACTGCACCATCTTTTGCACACCAAAAGGCGTTGAAATTCAGACCCCAGATGAAGACGGACTGTACAAATTAATGTTACTAAGGCCTGACTCAGAAATTAAGAAATTCACAATGCAAGACCTACCTGAAGAGCTCCAACAGACAGTGATACCAGAAGTGTGGGATTTCACTGGAAAGGATGTAGGATTAATGGCAAATGTAGACCCGATTCAAATAGCCATAAAACCAAATGAAGTTTACCCAAATACCAAACAGTATAGAATGAATGCAGAAGTAAAGGCAGGAGTCGCCATTGAAATAAAAGATTGCTAGAAGCAAACATCATACGGGAAGTAATGAGCAGTCCTTGTAATTCGCCCATAATTGGAATTAAAAAGCCTAGTGGGAAGTACAGGGTAGTGCAAGACCTGCGCAAGGTAAACAAAATCGTTGTTCCTTGTTGTCCCATTGTGCCAAACCCTGCAGTGATTTTGTACCAAATCCCATGGAATGCTGGCTGGTCTACCGTCATTGAATTATGTCACGCATTCTTTTCTATCCCATTGCATCCTGACAGCAAATTTCTTTTCTCATTTGAATTCGACAGTCATGTCTATGTCTGGAATCGTGTCCCTCAAGGGTACACAGAGAGTCCTTCTATTTTTAATCAGATTTTGAAAAGATGCCTTGAATCATTAGTCTTACCTGGAGAATCAGTTTTGGTCCAGTACATAGACGACCTCTTGGTGGCGTCTAAAAGTCGGAACAACTGTGTTACTGATACCATTGCATTGTTGAATCATCTAGGAAAAGGAGGGCATAAGGTATCGCCGGACAAATTACAGTTCTGTAAAAATTCAGTGAAATATCTGGGGCACCAGATAGAAAAAGGTATCCGGAAAGTTACTTCAGAAAGGATTAGGATAATTCGAGACATGGAATTACCTCATACTCAGAAAGACATCAGAATGTTCCTGGGAGTAGTTAGATACTGTAGACAGTGGATTGTGGGATTTGCAGCCCTAGCAAAACCATTAATAAAAATGACAAAGAAAGGAGCAAAGGATCCAGTCGAGTAGGATGATGAAAGCATGACATCCTTTATAAAATTACGAAACTGTCTGTGCTCAGCTCCTGCATTGGGAATGCCTGACTATTCAAAGGACTTTGCCTTGTTTTGTGACACACAAGACAATTGTGCACTTTCAGTCCTAACTCAGATTCATGGTCTAACTAGACGTCCAGTGGCATACTTTTCTGCTACCTTAGATCCAGTGGCTGCTGGATTGCCTGGATGTCTGAAAGCAGTAGCTGCAACTTGCATGAGTCTTGAACAGAGTGAATCCATTGTCATGGGACATCCGGTAACTGTGTATGCTCCACATGCAGTTGTAATCCCACTGACCCGGACTAAAACTCAGTACCTCACACCTAGTCGGCTGACTAAGTATGAAAGAATTTTAGTGGGTACAGCAAACGTAACTATCACCAGATGTAATATACTGAATCCAGCAACTCTATTACCAAATACACTGGCTGCAGAAGTCAGGGAAGAGGTTGAGCATAATTGCATGTATCTGACTGAATATAGCACAAAACCCCGTCCAGATATCAAGGAAACAGCTCTGCCCATAGAAGACAGTGAATTGTTTGTAGATGGCTCATGTTTAAGACATGAGGATGGAGGTCTAAGTGCTGCCTATGCTGTGGTTACTCTAGAAAAAACAATAGAAGCATCCTACCTATTTGGAGTAAAATCTGCACAAGTAGCCGAATTGGTTGCATTGACAAGAGCTTGTAAAAATGGGAAAAACAAAAGAGTAACCATATACACTGATAGTCAGTATGGTTACGGGGTTGTGCATGACTTCGGCCAATTGTGGCTGCAAAGAGAATTCATGACTTCCTCGGGTACCCCTATCAGAAATGGAAAAGTGGTACAGAACCTACTGGAAGCAATCAAGTTACCAAAAGAATTGGCAGTGGTCAAGTGTGCTGCTCACAAATCTGGCAATGACAATGTGACAGGTGGTAACTGATATGCTGACCAAATAGCCCAATATTGTGCACGAAACAAAATGTCATTGAACATCACTTTGGGGGGAGTCGGAAACAGCTGCCAACTTATGGTGTTTGAGGATGTATCAACTTGGGAGGAACTGAAAGGGCTGCAACAGGCAGCAGAACCAGAAGAAAAGGAAAGATGGGATAAAGATGGTTGTCAACCAAGGGATAGAGATGGTGTCATTGTCTATATTGATGGTATGCCTGTGTTACCAGACAGCATGGTTGCTCCTATGGCTAGACTGATACATGGAGACTCACACATAGGGAGAGATGCGATGGTTCGTGTTTTCAAACAAACATGGCACAATTCAAAGTTCAGGAACATTGCAGAAGCGCTTTGCCAGAGGTGCTTAACTTGTCAGCAGTTTAATCCTGGGAAGAAAACAGTAGTGTTACCAAGTACAATTGGAAAGGCAGAGGGTCCCTTTATCAGGCTACAAGTTGACTTTATACAGTTGCCCCGTTGTAAAGGAATGAAGTATGTCCTTGTCATAGTCTGCCTATTCTCAAAGTGGGTGGAAGCTTACCCAGCTAAGAAAAATGATGCGATTACTGTAGCCAAGTTGTTACTAAGGGAACTGATACCTAGGTTCGGTTTCCCGGTCACAATTGAATCAGACAGAGGTGGGCATTTTGCCAATGACGTAATAACACAGCTCTTTGAAGCATTTAAAATTACCCAAAAACTGCACTGTGCATATCATCCAGAGGCTTCTGGAGTAGTAGAACAGCTGAATGGCACTATAAAATCAAGACTGGGAAAGATGTGTAACTCTACTGGATTGAATTGGATAGACGCTTTACCCCTTGTCCTGATGGGACTGAGAAGCATCCCAGACCGAAAAACAGGCCTGAGCCCCCATGAGATATTAATGGGAAGAGTGATGCGGCAGGCATGGGTTCCAGGACACAAACTGCTAAGTATTTCTGATGATTTGGTACTAGAATACTGCAAGCAGCTGGGTGAACAAGTGCGTTCTATCTCTCACCAGATTGGGGAAGACGCTGTCGCCAGGCCAACAACTCCAGTCCATAATCTGAACCCAGGAGATTGGGTTGTGCTTAAGAAACACACCCGGTCGAGTTGCCTAGCACCGAAGTGGGGAAAACCAAGGCAAGTGATTCTTGTCACCACAACTGCGGTAAAGTGTGCAGGTGTGCCAAAGTGGATCCATGCAAGTCATACCAAGAGGGTGGCTGAAAAGGAAGTGGCTGAAGCTGAAGGTTGTGCAGCTGAGGGGTCTCCAGACGTTGGTCCTGAAATAGCTGATGACGAACAACCGAGCACCAGTCAAGACAAGTGGTTCCCTGCAGATGATCTGACCTTTGATCCAATAAGAACCAGGAGATACGCCTACTTAGATAGAGAGTGGGATAGTGAGGACGAGACAGAACTAGGAGGAGAAAATCAGATAATCGAAATACATGACAGATCTGATGAGGAAGGAGGTCAGATAGGGACAGGGCAGGTTATCGACACACCTCCAACAACTCCCGAAACTGAAAAGGGACAGTTAGAAATTAGGGCGGAAGTTCATGCGGAAGAAAAACAAGGGTTCGAAGTGCATGAACAGGATCAGATAGAAATAGACGAACGTGTTCAGGAAACAGAATTTGAACCAAACGAAAGTCAAAATCAGCATACACCTGAACCAGGCCAGCTTAGAAACCAGGTGGAAGAAACTGAGGTAAGACCTGGGACCAGACAGGAAGGGAAGAAGGAAACGAAGAAATAAATGTGCCACAACTGAACGAAAACAAAAGAGCACGTGAAGAAAGCCTGATTACAGTGCCAGTTAAAAGACTTAAAAAGAAGAAAAGTGAACCAAGATTCATAAAAAGACTGAAACTGAGATTAAAAACTGTAGAGGAAAAGCTAGAAGACAGAAAAAGGTCTGCCAGTGAAAAGGAAAAGACTGGAACCAAGCCTAAAAGAAGAAGTGACAGAATACAAAGACAAAACAAAAAATATCGGAGTCCTGAATGGACTTACCTAGTACTAGAGGAATTTGAAGACCTCGAGATAAGTGACGGGAGTGACGAAGAGCTGATTGCTGATCAGGGTTCCGAAGAAGAAGACCCAACCTGAGAATTAATCTGCGTAAGCCACCTGTGTAAAGTTACAAAGAGGGGTTGGAAAACTTCTTTTAAGCCAAAATGTCTGATTCAAATGTGAATGGAAGACCTAGACAGAATTGCTGTAAAACATGCTGTAAAATATGTTTGTGTAGTGTAGCTATAGTACTGATAATATGGATAGGACTAACAATCTCAATACCTTTCATGATAAGCAAAGACTCTAACCTGTATCCTACTCAACAATTGACAAAAGACTCAGAAATTCTGCCGACAGAAGAAACACCATGAAGTGTAGAAAGACGCGAGAAAACCTATAGTCTTAGACAGACAAAAATGGACGTAGATGCACCAGATGAGGGAGGACTACAGTATCACAGAATCAAAAACAGAACACATTTAAATGTATTTGCAAATCTTTTAGTACACTATGTAGAAGCAATGGAAATAGAAGATTGTTATGTCTGTTTGAAGCTACCCACTTCTGTAGCTGAAGGAGTGACCTATCACCATTTACCCCTAACCTATGGAATCTCCTGTAGTATTTTAGCAAGCTTATTTTATAGAGGAACTTTACAGTATTACTATTCAAACTCTGACGTAATATTTTCTGAACTTCCTATACATGGAAATCTGAACATTGTTCACACCAAGAGTGACGTGACTCGTTACATGGGAGAATACTTTCTGACTATAGGTGACGTAGATTTAGGTGAAGCACACAGAAATAACTTGGCCTGTTCATTACATGAACAAGAAAATATGTTTTTAAATATGGCAGAGAAGAGAAGGGAGAATGTCCAAAGAAAGGCAAATGATAAAAGACAGAAAACTCCTAAATGGGCAGAAAACATGGAAAGCACCTTAAATGGTGAAGAGAGCGCTGCACTGTTACTGGATTTCGAAAGAAAGGGGAAACTGTGTCTTCATAGAGAAAAGACTAGTTATTATAATAATATATTCATTGGTTCCAGTGAATGCGAACACAATTATAAGGTAATTGGAGGTTGGGGTTTCAAAAATGGGTCAGAACCTGTGTTTCCCGGAATTTATTATATATGTGGGAACAAGGCTTATTTCAAATTGCCGGATCACTGGTATGGAAGCTGCTATTTTGGCATTGTCTTCCCGAAAATATACCATGTGAATGACGCCGCTGGAAGCAATGAAAATACTAATAGTTTAGTGCGTAGTAGACGAGAAAGTGTAGGAGAAATTATAGGTGATATATTTAGTGCACTGATACCTGGAGTGGGAGTGGTTCTGAATACACACCGAATTTGCAAACTGTCTACAGTAGTGGATCGGTTATCTACTGACACCGCTGCTGGTTTCCTGCTGGTCAATACTGAAATGGATGCGATCAGATCAATGGTTTTACAAAATCGACTTGCTCTTGATACCTTATTGGCAAAAGAGGGCGGAGTCTGTAGAATGTTGAAAGCACAACATTGTTGCACTTACATTCCTGATAAAAGTGTTGAAATTAAGAAATATGTGAGAAACATAACTAATTTGGAAAAGGAACTCAAACCACTGGAGGTTGACAGTGCCTGGAAGAGACTAACTGATGGTCTCTCCTCTGTAGGTAGTTGGTTTTCTAACATAGGTAAAAGTCTCGTGAGTAAAATACTGATGCCAGTAGCAGGAATAAGTCTGATTGTGTTAATAATAATAATTTGTTGTAAATGTCAAAAATGCAAAAAGAAGTATGCTGTGAATAAGAGAGGAGTGAAATGAAATGTTGATGAGCTTGAATTGGAAGAGCTGAATAATCAAATATATAAAAAGATGAAGAATTACCATCCTAATAAGGATGCAGAAAAAAGGCTGAACAAACAGTTTGTTGAAATTGAGATGGGTGAGATGTGAAAGAAAAAGTTGGCATCTGGTTCCATTAATAGTGATGATAGTAAATATCATCAAAGAGGGGATTGATGGAGCAAGGATTCGCACGTTATGCGACTTGCTTGAACTCAAGAACCTCGCATAATGTTAACGTAATAATCAACTTGTTTTGTTAATTAACATTGCACTTTGACACTACACGCGGGTGTCCCAATGATGCTTGATGTGTTTACTAATCCTAACTACGCTTGCAGCTAAAATGGTCGCAGCTATGCGGGATTCTAGTCTGCGCATGCGTCGGTCATACCCATGTGACATGAAGCACTCGCAGTTCTGGAGGGAATTTTTCGCTAATGCGCAGTACTGCTAAAAATGGCTGCTTTGTTCTAACATGCCCTTCGCTTGCCACCGCTGCTTTTGCTCAGCTGTTTTGTTCTGCTTAACTCCTAATGCTATAGATATTATAAAGTAAGGGGTGTAGAGAAACCAATCATGGTATACAGTGTCTTCAATTTTTTTGTGTTTCTAAATTGTTTTCGCTTACTTTTCATGTATCAACCGTTGTGGGCCTGGGAGCGGAGAGCCACTCCATCTTTGAAGCCTGTGTAGTACTACCACGTGATGAAGGAGAAACGAATCACGCAGTAGTGGAACTTAGCCAGCTGGCTGCCGAAGTTAAGATGCTCCTGGGAAAATGACCCCTGCTCCAGGAGAAGACTTCGATTTGTACCTGAACTTGTTACATGTTGCGATAAATTCGTATGCCCCATTGTGCTCTGTATTTCTATGCCATGGGAACTGGAATGTAAGGGGTGGGTTCAAGAAATTGAATACTAATTGTGTGAAAGTCAAATTCTAGGTGGTGTCAATGACCTAACCACCTCCCTTGTCCAATCAGAAGTGGGGGATCCTTTCACTTGCAACATAAGTGGGTGGTCCACTGACCCGAAACAGTATAACTAGCCTAGGTTTAGCTAGAGAAATTGTCTGACTTGTCCGAATAGCTGACCTGTCACTGACCCTACGAACTCTATAGGTGATTGATACAGAGAGCTGCGGAGCACTCTGTCCGTAATATCCACAAACTCAGTCTGGGGTGGAAAACCTTAAGTGCTGGCGAAGCACTTTGCTGGGAGATTTGTGAACCCAATCGGGGTTATTGGCAGATTCCTTGCAGAGAGGGCGTAGCGCAGGCGTTGCATCCGAAGCTGCAGGTGTTGGTCGTACCCTTTCGTGAGCCCAGTCCTGTTCCAAATCCTGGGGTGATCCTGTCCTGACGGTCCATGAGCTGTACCTGCTCGCCTACTGGCATCCTAAGTCCTTGAGGGTCCTTTCCCACCTTTCCCAACTGACCCGTGGCCAGGGTTAGTCTCCGTCCTGTTCTAGGTAAATATAGTCTGGGTGGGTGTTTGTCTCTCAACTCTCTCTTTCTCTCTTCTTTAATAAAGCAAACTTGCCTATGTTATTTTCCCTGTCCTTATATAAAGTTGACTTTTCATGCAATGGTTTTCTAGCATGTTCCATATTTCTCCCTACCTTTAGTCAAACCACTAAAACTGCTTTCATTACAGTATGTCCCATTCTTACACTCCCTATAGAAAATAAGTACTTGCTGATATAGAAACTTTCATGAGTGGCGTTTCTCTTTAACTGATAACATATTAGGAAAGTTACTTTGATTAGTATGTTCCCTTTCTTTACCCGCCTTTAGTAACATTTAGAAGGTCTATTTACTATAATAGCGTGTTCCTTAGTTTTCTTCCCTTATGTTTCCTAAATCTAAATGCTTCTTATCTTGATTCATAGCTACACTGTATTTCTGATCTTAGTTATTGATAGTCTGATCTGTGTAAATCTTATTCTCATGGCATATGAAAACGAAATATAATAGATAAAGGTTTTTGAAACTTCTTGAGTGTGTGGTTATTACAAGGTATGAACAAAATTTAATGTATATGGTATTGGTGTTTATCTACTTGAATCTCAAACTCAGCTCCTGATCCATGGTGATCATAGGTACCTGTTCTCGAGGATTGGTAAGTCAGGTACACGGAAATAAATAAAAAGGAAGAACTCGAATTACTGATAGCGGTGTGTAGGATACCTGATTTTATGAAATAAGTAACAAACACGTTATGGGCCCAGTAGAGTATATTTGGTAAAATAAGAATCGGGTGACCTGCGCGCTCTATCAATAGTGGGTCTCGTAGTTGAAAAAGCAGTTGCGACGTTGCTTTCGTTTAGAAGTGTGCGTCCTTCTCGGTCGTTGTTTGAGCCTGATTCTTCTGTTAGGAGAAAAGCGCGACAGTATCCTATGAGGGAGGTTCCTCCGGTATGGAAAGAAGCAGTTCAGGCCGATGCTAATGCTGGTATTGCAGCTGTAGATGCTCATTTTCAGCGTGTTTGGGTACATGTTCTGTGGAAGCGAGCTGAAGTTTTGGCCCTTAAGCAGACTCTACCTGAACCCCGAAAGAATCCTGCAGGGTATTATAAAGAGTTGTCACAGACAGCTGACGCATGCATTATGAACTTAGCCGATATAGATATGTTGTTTGGGAATGTAGTTCCTCAACCCTTGTGGGGAACGATTCGTCATATGGATCATGAGCAAGAGTTAAGTGATACATGGGCTAACATTACTGCTGCGGATGGTCTCCAAGGTGGAGGAGCTAAACCTGAAGCTTTAGTTGCAGAACTCCCTGGTAGGATCATTAATTATATGAAGACTTTGATGCCTGCTATGCGAGTGAATTGGGATAAGTTATCTGCATGCAAGCAGAAGAAAGAAGAAAGTGTGTCTGATTTCTTCACTAGGTTTGAAGAGTCGTTTATCGATCATAGTGGTCAAGACATGAGTACGGAAGGTGGCCAACGGTTGTTCGTAGATAAGTTTGTTCATAAGTTGCTTCCCGAGTTGTGTACTAAATTGAAGGATTCAGAGAGTTCATGGGCTGTTTCTTCGTCGGCGCAGATATTGGCTACTGCACAATATTACGAGAATAGAGATAAGGACGAGAAAGAGAAAGCAGACAGAAAGAGTAAAGATTTAAAGACGAAGGTTCTTTTGCAACAAGCGTATCCGCCTCGTAATAATCAGAGTGAATATCAGCAACCTCAGCAGTTTCAGAGAGGTTCGCAAAGGTCCGAGCATTCTCAACAGCGTTTTCCTGTAGGCCCTAATCAGTGTGTGTATTGTAAAGAAGAGGGCCACTTCAAGAATAGTTGTCCTATTCTGTTACAGCGTACAAATGGTGCTTCTGGTGTGAGAGGTCGAGGTGTTCAGCAAGCTCCTAGAGGTAGAGGACGTGGTGTGTTCCCCCAGAATGCACGTTCCTTTCCTCCACAGAATTCTATGAATTGTTTTGAACAACAGAATGTTGCGTCTGGTAGGTCGACTCAGTATTATGCTGACGACTACTATGTTGAGGGTGAGAATGCTGACGGTAATGATTGCTAGGACAGCCATAGACAAAGAGAGGGAGTTGTGTCAGTTCCAGTAGATCAGAGTGGACCTTATGTTGAAGTGATTACATCAGGTGTGTCAGAGCCTTTTCTGTTGGATACTGGTGCAGCAAAGAGTTCTATCATGCACTCTAAACTCCCTGGCGCACCTTTGTCTGGCTTGACAAATGTTTCGGTAGGTTTTTCTGGCGCCCCAGTTCGTAATCCTGTTTCTAGTCCTTTGTCTCTTTCTGTTGGACCTTGTGAATTGGAAGCACCCCTCATTCTAACGACAGGTTGTGGTGAGAATTTGTTGGGATTGGATTTGTTGAAGAGATTGTATGCGACATTACATTGTTCTCCTTCAGGAGTACAGCTTACATTGGGTAAGAGAGTGGTCTCTCCAATGTATTTGTCTAAAGATCGGCTTCCGTTAGAATTGCGTTCTCTCCCTGATACTCTTTGGGCAACTGGTCCTAATGATGTGGGTCTTTTGGAGATTCCACCGTATGTTGTGACGCTGAAAGCGAATGCTAGATTGCCACGTATTCAACAATATAGGATTTCTAGTGATGGTGAAAGAGCGCTTTTAGCGATTATCTATGATTTGATTGAGAAAGGTGTGATTGAAGAAACGAGAGGTAATGTGTGCAATAGTCCGGTTTTGCCCGTTTTAAAACGTACTGATTCTTCTCAACCGCCTGTGTATAGGTTTGTGATCGATCTTCGAGAAGTGAACAAGATTGTTGTACCGCAGTTTCCTGTTGTTCCGGATATTACTGCTTTGCTGACTATGATTCATGCTATAGCTGCTTGGTTTTCAGTGATTGATCTGAAGAATGCTTTCTTCAGCATCCCGATTACTGAGGAGAGTAGAGATCTTTTTGGCTTCTCTTTAGGAGGCCGAAGTTTCCGGTTTAAGCGCGCTCCTCAAGGCTATTGTGAAAGGTCATCCATCTATAGTCAGGCTTTGAAAACACAGCTTGATACCATTGTCTTGCCTGATGGTGCTGCTCTTATTCAGTATGTCGATGATTTGTTAGTCGCTGCTGATAATGAGGAAATTTGTAAAGAAGCTACTCTTTCTTTGTTGCGACATTTGTCTGACCTCCATCATAAAGTGTCACTTTCGAAGTTGCAGTATTGTCGACAAGAAGTGACCTACTTAGGTCATCTCTTATTGAAGGAGGGAAGAAGGTTGACCCCAGAACGAATTCAAGCGATTGCGAAAATGAATGTGCCAACTACACAGAGAGAAATGCGTGCTTTCTTGGGTATTACTTCGTACTGTAGGCAATGGATTCCAAATTTTTCGCTACTTGCGAAACCTTTGTTAGCACTTACTCTTAAGGATACTCCGAATCCTCTTCTTTGGACTGACGAATGCCAGAAGAGTTTTTCTGAATTGCGTAATGCGTTGTGTTCGGATCCTGTGTTGGGTACTCCCGACTACAGCAAGCCTTTTACACACTATGTTCACGAGAGAGAGGGATGTGCATTGTCAGTCCTGACTCAGCAGTTCGGCGATAAACAACGTCCATGTGCGTATTTCTCGTCGACGTTGGATCCGGTAGCTAGAGCATTGCCGAGTTGTTTGAGAGCTACAGCGGCAGCGGCTGTTTCTATTCGACAGTCTGCTGGTTTGGTAATGGATAATATGTTGATTGTGATGGTTCCACATGCAGTGGCTACCTTGTTAAATAGGACCAAGACACAGCACTTGACTAGTGCTTGATTGTCAGGTTACGAGTTGACACTTTTGGCGAGTCATGTGCATATAAAGCGATGCAACACGTTGAATCCAGCTACGTTGTTGCCAATTTCTGTAGAGACAGATGTTCAGGAACAGCATGATTGCTTTCTTAGGACAGAGGAAGAAACTTTAGGGCAGATTTATGTCGGACTTGAGCCACGGTTAAGCCGCCGTTGCGTCACGCAACGGCAGCGTAAACGTGGCGCATCCCTGCGACCCATTTACAACGTGACGCATCTAGGCAGATGCGTCATGTTGTAAAGCCCTGCCCCACAGGAGGGTGTTCCGGCGCAGGGTGGGTGTTTCAGGGCAGGTGCCTGCGTGAAATCTATAAGATTTCACGCAGGCACTTTTAGGCAAATGCTGCGTCAAAACCCTGCGCCTGCTTGAAGCAGGCGTAAGGCTTGACGAAGCATTGGACAGATATGGCCCCCCCAGAGCATTGCTTGATCTGCGTCGTGCTTGTGAAGCAACTCCAGCAATGCACCGCCTTTACAGCACAGATTCGTCACGCATCTGTGCCGTTTTTGCCCCATGGTGCGCCGCATTGTAAATGCGGTGCACTATGGGTGGCGGAGCTGTGGCGCACAATAACAAATCAATTCTACCTAAGGGTAGAATTGATTTGAAAGATACTCCTCTTGCGAATTCTGATGGTACCTTATGGGTAGATGGTTCATGTTTTAAGCTTCCGAATGGTGATACGACTGCAGCATATGCGGTTACGGCTTTGCATACGATTGATGAAGCTGCACGTATCCCACAAAATTCAACTCAAGCATAGGAGTTGATTGCACTGACAAGAGCGTGTGTGTTGTCGAAAGGAAAGAGAGTGACTGTGTATACCGATAGCCAGTATGCGTTTGGTGTGGCCATAGTTTTGGGCGCTTATGGAAGGAACGTGGGTTCCTTACGTCTCATGGTACGAAGATTCAGCATGGTCAGTTGGTGAATGAACTTCTTGAGTCACGTACGTTACCGATACAAGTTGCGATCGTGAAATGCAGTGCACATCTGAAGGTTACCGATGACGTTGGTCGTGGTAATGCGTTTGCAGATGAAGTTGCGAAAGATGTGGCGAAAGATGTAATGAGTCGAATGTATGTTGCGGGTCCAGCAAGATGGGTTCCGGATAGAGGAATGTGTGAAGATACGATAGAGAGTGTGAAGTCAATTCAGGCTGAAGCTACAAAGAAAGAATTGAGTGTATGGAGAGAGAGTACAGGAAAATTGAATTCGACTGGTTGTTGGATTGAGTTGTCAGAACATCAGCAATGGTTGTTACCTGATGCGTATGTGCTTGCAGTGGTTACAATGGCGCATGGAATGGCTCACATTAGTGAGAAAGGGATTTGTAAGTTGTTGGCTCCAGTATGGCAGAATGCTGGAATTCCTAAGTGTGCGGCGAGTCTGGTTAAGAATTGTATGGTTTGTCTGATGTATAATCCTGGTAAGGGAACTCCAACTCCAGTTGGTCACTTTGCGCCTCCGACGTACCCGTTTGAGGTGTTGCAATTGGATTTTATCCATTTGGAGAGATGTAACAACCTGAAGTACGTCCTTGTAGTTGTTTGTGCCTTTTCGAGATGGGTAGAAGCATACCCCCTGAAAGATAATACTGCCTTGTCCACAGCCAAAGCCTTACTGAAGGAATTTTTCCCTAGGTATGGTTTGCCACGGATGGTGTGGAGTGATAATGGAAGTGAATTTGTGGGTCAAGTCATGAAGAGAGTGTGTGAAGGTTTAGGCATCAAGCAGAAATTCCACGCTGCAAATCAGCCCCAATCAGCTGGTTTAGACGAATGCTACAATGGCACCTTAAAACTGAAGCTAGCCAAGATTCAGGCGAGCTCTGGTCTCCAATGGCCCGATGCTTTGCCATTGGCACTTTTGTCAACCAGAACTACAGTACATTCTCGAATGAGACTTAGTCCTTACGGCAAACATATGGGGAGTGCTGAGGCCGACAAAGTTTAGCGATATTGAACATCCTATGCTTATTGATTATTTGTATGATTTGACGGCTAAATTGCGTGTCTTACACCAACAGGTTCACGCTACATTGCCACAAGCATCTGAAGATCCAGAACACGCCATCGATCCTGGCTAGTGGATTCTGGTGCGGAATTTTCAGCGGACAAAGAACGATCAGCCCCGCTGGACTGGACCATTCCAGGTCCTGTTGGCGACGCGTACCGCAGTGAGAGTTCACGGCAAAAAGAACTGGATCCACGGCGTACATTGTAAGAGGGTTTCTTTGCCTCTGCCGTACGACCGGTGGGTCCAGGAGGGTGTTGGTGATTCAGAGACTGAGACTGTGCCAAAGTTTATTCCATTCAGCGATGCACGTTTGATTGGGACAAGCTCTGAGCGTGAGAACGACGACATTTTACAAGAAGCCGTGCCTCCATCTGTCCTCCTGAACACTACTGAGCCTGAGTTGTTGTTTCGTGATCAGACATTGCCTGGTAAAGGCCGCTATAACTTACGACCGAGAGTCGATGGACAAATAAAATAATTCTTTCTTGCTATTTTTGAAACTACGCTCTCTCATCCAAGAAACTGTTTTGATCTATTTTTCTTTTTCGAACCGCCATCCGGGTTCAGCTGTAGGGTCTCGGTATAAAGACTTGGGGCCTCATTTATGAGCCCTTGCGTCACTTTTACGCCGCCGGTGCGTCACTTTTTGTGACGCACCAGTGGTGTAGAAAATGCACCTTGTTGTGCCATATTTACAAAGTGATGCATCTAGGTAGATGCGTCACTTTGTAAACCCCTGCGCCACATTATACCTGCGCCAGGTATAATGTATGCAAGGGGGGCGTATTGACGCAAGAAAGGGTCATAGAAGTGACGCATTGAAATCTATGAGATTTCACTGCGTCACTTCTAGGATGCAAATGTATCAATATCTTACGCCTGCCTCACAGCAGACGTAAGACTGACGCAGGCACATTTGAAATGGGAGTGTGACACACTCCAGCAAGGCGTCTTTTTTGCGCCTACAGATACATCAGAAATAATGACGTATCTGTAACTCCTTGTGACATGATGCGTCATACTGTAAATATGATGCATCTTTGGTGTCACAAGGAGGGTGCAATGAAAAGGTATGCATCGCTGTTTTCACGCAGCGAAGCGTCACTTTTCATAAACGAGGCCCTAACGTTCCAGTTCCAGGTCCCGGGATCTTCAGTCAGTACGTTACGGGACAGGTGCCGGATCAACTGGCGGACCAAGTTCCGAATGCCTATGATATCGGTTCATGAACGTAATCTCCCAATGTCAAGCGAGTGGCAATACTCGTGTTGTGAATATTGGAATAAATTGTTGCTGTTGCACGCATTCAATTGCATATGGGGGAGAAAGTCGCTGCCTAAGTATACTGACAAATTTGGCACACCTTGCCAAAGCCCAAAAGGCCAGGCTCTCGAACCAGAAAGAAGATACGACTTGGCAGGTTTGCGCCCCGTTGCTTCAAAATCTTGCGCCTGCCTCACAACAGGCGTAAGACTGACGCAGGCCTGACGCCCTTTCACATGGGGCTTGCCCCATGTGAAAGGACGCATTGCTGGAGTTGCGTCACTTTTGTGACACACTCCAGCAATGCATCACTTTTGCGCTTACAGATACGTCAGAAATACCGACGTATCTGTAACTCCTTGCGCAATGATGCGTCATAATGTAAATATGACACATCATTGGTGTCGCAAGGAGGGCGCAATGAAAAGTGAAGCATTGCTGTTTTCACGCAGAGATGTGTCACTTTTCATAAATGAGGCCCTTAGAGTGTACAGCTGGTAGACACAAGGTCGACAGTTCTGGTTTGTTCTAGGGCGTTCACTGGGACATTGAGACGTACATATTTAACAAGGTGGGAGAGTTAAGGGATTATATCCACTGTTGTGGATGGAAGGGTACTCCCAGTCCCCTAGACAGGTAGCTATATAACAATACGAAGGAGTACCACCAAAGATAAGGCTGAAACAGCCAGTATTGGTGGGATGAGACACTAGTGTAAAAGAAGAAGTCCTCCTTTGTTTTTAAGGAACCCCTCACTCACCGACCTCGTCGGTGACATGCTTCATCATCGGGGCCACCTCGACAGCCGAGTGCCGCCAAGGTGTGCTACGACACCTGAATACAGTGGAGCGGGTATGTGAGTGATGAATGTGAAAAAAAGTCAGTGAGTTAAAAATTGTCCTGGTATAACTTTCACCAAATATAATTTATTCTAAAGCTACTGGACAATATTAAAAACAGTGATGATACAATGAAGGCTTTAATGGGACCTAGTGTATCTGTGATATGTGCTGGGTCTACATGTTTCAAACCATATGGGATTTACCGGTTTTTCATCAGGACCAAAAATGATGTAAAGGAGTTGGGTGGTCAGGGTACACTAACACTCTGCCATACCTGCAACCCTTTCAGACCCAAAGATAGCGATTTGCTAAATGGGTAAAAATAATGGTAACCCAAAAGTGGTTACATAAAACAGAACAAACCTGTAAAAGAGAAAAAATTATCACTTATAAAGGTTAATTTACGTGCCTGTAACGTAGTGGAGTGACGTAGTCCGTTCTGTCTGTGACTCAATCCACACTCAGTTATGCGAATAAACCATGGAGCGGTGTGTCAACATAGTTTTCTATATTTAGAACCAAGAGTTCCTTGGTAGGGCACACCTATCAATAAGGGTGTGAGTGAGCACGCATGCGTAGTTCTATATTTTAAACCACTTCTGTCACAAACTTGATTGTGCGTGCCCCAGTCATAATTCTATCTCTTTAGTGTCAGGAATTACCGACGTGTCAAAATGCCAACTTGATCCAGAACCACAAATAACATATAACAAAACACCACAAAACACACACATTGTTTAGAAAAGAACAACACTTACTCCTCAATGGAGGAAGGTTTGCCTCACGGGGATTTGAGGGGAAGTTACAGAGTTCAAAAACGTATTCTGCGTGAGAAAGATAAGGGAACATGGAGAGGGGTTTTAAAGGAGAGTATCCAATACCTTATATTTCCCTCCTCGATAGTTAAAAAGAGGTTCGAGGTATTCCTTTTAGGGCAGATACTACTTACAGTTCCTCTGGTCGGAAATTGGCCGATAACCTACTTCTCTCCCTCCGTGCACCCGCACTGGAGAAAGAATCGGCGTCTGTAGTTAAAGGGAGCCGCCATTGTGGGCGGGGAGGGCGTGGCTGGTCCAGTAGCGCGCGATGACGTCACGTGCGTGCGTGATCGTCATACGCGCGTACTGTTACCATGGTGATTGGGCGAAAACAAAGATCTCCGTGATCGGAGACAGAGGGAGTCTCCATGATCGGAGACAGGTGATGTAAACACAGGCAGCGTAACGCTTGAACTCCGTCTGTGTGGGAAGGGAAGGGGATGCATAATTTTAGCATATTCGAGCAAGTTGACTTCGGCGATAAACTAATGATTGAGTGGGGTCTTAGCCTGGTGCGCTATTTACTACCCATACAAGAAGTTCAATTTCGGACAAGGAATGGTGATTCAGCATACTCGGGCAAGTTTAATAAGTAGATAAATAAAGAGGGGTGTTACACATAGCGCGCTGTTCGCTACAAGTATGGGATAAACTATATATGGAGGTGCGTTACCCCTGGCGTAAGTTTTATATTCAGAACTCTATGTCTGGAGTTTGAATAATCCAATGCTTGGGATAAAAAGAGGGTCAGTGATTACGGCATACTCATTGGGAGATTGCCCATCAGTACCTCAGCTTGGTGGATGGCACAGAGTTACAGCAGAATGGGATGTTTGCTGTGGATGTCAAAAGACCATAAGTCTATGATAGGACAGAGGCCCAGGAGATATTATCATTAAGGCCATTTTTGTTTGTGGATAGCCTGTATACCCATCTTTGTTCTTTTTCGTACAAGCGTTTCTGTATGTTTGGTCCTGGGGATACCTGCTCAATGACGGTCCAAAACATGTCATTCGTGGTATGACCTTTCTCAAGAAAATGGTCCGTCAATCGGGTTGCATTCTTCTTGCAGCGTATGGTGCTGCGATGTTCGCAGATTCTCTGCTTAACCTTCCGGGTTGTCATCCCAATGTATCTTTTTTTGCAAGTGCATTCAATGAGATAAACTACATTCTCACTGTTGCAGTTGGTATGTGCAACTTGCCTCCAGGTTTTCCCGGCCTCTAGGTCAAGGGACTTTGTGTTCTTGGTTAGGTGGCATACACTGCAATCTCCGCAGCGATAATGTCCAGTCACATCCGGAAGGCCCCATGCTCTGGTGATTGAAGGGGTGCTCGGAGCCAGCTTTGCTTTTGGTCTGGTGTTGACAAGGGTGTCTTTTAGGCTGTTAGACTTCTTAAAAGAAAAAAGTGGTTTTTCCCAATGCAGATTGCCAGTGTTTATAATATTCCAATGTTTTTTTATGCTTTTGGTTACTTGGTTGGAAACCGAGTTGAATGTGGTCACACATGTCAGTGGTACTTCCGTGTCAATTCTGGTCTTTTCTTCAAGGAGTACTTCTCTGGGCTGGTTTCTAGCCCTCTTCTGGCATTTGTTTATTATTTTCTTAGGATACCCCCGGTTATCCAGTTTTTCAGAAAGATCATTCGCTTGTTCTTTGTAGTCAGCTAGTTTACTACAATTTCTGCGAAGTCTCAAGAATTGTCCGTAGGGTAGGTTTTCCCTGAGTGGTCGAGGGTGGAAACTCTCAAACCTCAAAAGATTGTTTTTCGCAGTAGGTTTGTAATGGGTTTTAGTTTCCAGGTGATTGCCTACTTTGTTAATCACTACATCAAGGAAAACAATTTCTTTTTTGTCATAGCTGCTCGTGAATTTAAGGTTCCTGTCGCAGGTGTTGATCCAAGCGACAAATTGTTCCAGGAGCTCAGTTGGTCCTTGCCAGATAGCAAGGACGTCATCGATGTACCGCCTCCAGAAGGTCAGATGCTCGCGGTATGGGTTTACAGCGTTCAGAATGAACTTGTTCTCAAAATCATATACATACATACCAGCTATGCTGGGAGCAAAAACACTGCCCATTGAGGTCCCCCCGGTTTGTAAGAAGAGTGTTCCTTCAAACTCGAAGTAGTTGCGTTTGAGGGCCAGCGTTGCGCATTCCAGAATAAAGGCCTTGGGAGTACGAAAAGGCCAATCTGCATTTTCTAAGGTAATCCCCAGTACGTGAATGGTATCGTCTTGGGGTATGCTTGTGTATAAGCTTTCGATATCAAAGCTCAATAACATAGTGTTTTCATCAACCTCCAAATTTTGTAGTAAGTTCAGTAGACTTTTTGTGTCTTGTAGGTAGGTAGTTGACTTCTGTACAATCGTTTTCAGGAAAAAATCACAGAATCTAGAGAGAGGCTCTAATAAGGAGCCGATGCCAGAAACTATTGGGCGTCCTGGAGGGGGAAGTCTGCCCTTATGCATCTTTGGTAAGATGTAGAAGTAAGGGGTCTTCCCTTCGGTGGTACACAAATAGTCCGCTTCCTGTTTTGATATTGCACCATTGGATTAAGCTATCTCAATCAGTTGACATATTTCAGCCTTCAGATCACTTGTTGGGTCAGTACTCAAAACTTGATAGTGATTTCTGTCATTCAGAAGTCGGACACATTCTTCACGATAGGCAGTAGTGTCCATGATTACTAGCCCACCGCCTTTGTCGGCAGGTTTTATGATTATTGTTTCACAAGCACGTAGTTCTTTCAGTGCCATTCTTTCTGCGTTGCTGAGGTTCTGAAAATGGGTTGTTGTTTCCATCTTCTCAACATCATTGTAGACAGCTTGTTCAAAAGTCATTATTTCCACTGGTGTGGTATGTGGAGGTGGCATAAAGGTTGATTTCAATCTTAGTCCACTCTCGTTCTCAACTTTGCACTCTTTAGGTTGACCCTGTTTCTCAAAAAAGGCTTTAAGCCTTAATTTTCTGAAGAAGCTGGCCAGCTCACAATGTAGTTGGAATTTGTCAAGTCGTGCCGTAGGGACAAAGCCAAGTCCCTTATTAAGAACATCTTCTTCAATGCCTGTTAGTGGTCTTGATGACAGATTCGTGACTAGGGTTTCGCACTGCTTGTGCCTGCCTTGCTCTTTGTCCGGTTGCTCACTGGGTCGTCTTCCTCCCAGTGTACCTGATTCGGTTGTCTGTTTTTTCCCCTTCCTCTTCTGCCCCTGTGAAAAAAAGGAGGGCGAAATTGGAAAGGGGGAGGCTGGAAATGTGGTTGGAAAGGAGGTTGCCAACCATACATTTGGAAATTCGCCGTCTGGTTGAAAGGATCTTGAAACATGGGGGGCTGGAAGCCAGGCCAGAAGTTTCCTTGGCCTCTTTTCCCTCCTCTACCCCTTTGCCTGTTAGTGCTGGTGTTAGATCCATTGCTGCTACCTGATGAGACACTTGATGTGTCAGAATCAGATAAGGGTTTATCAGCTGGCTTGAAATCGGGATCTGAATAGGGGTATGTTTTTACAAAGGAGAATCTTTTTAAATCCTTTTGAAATTTCGTGGCTTTTTGCTGGGTCAGGTTGTCTTTATATTCAGTTATTTCCTTATTAATTTCGTCCAACCTTCTTTTATATCCAGTTATAGTGGCCTTTATATGTGCCTCTGTCTTCTGGATGTCAATTTGAATTGCTTCTGATAGTCTCAGGGCTGTTTTTAATATTAAGACAATCCAATCATGCGTGCAGTGCCAGGCTATTAGTGCCCAGTCTTTACGAAACTCTGCATCATTTAGAAAAATCCGTGGGGCATTTGTAACCAGAAGACCCTTGGGTGCCATGTTGTTGGTGACATATTCTTTTAGGATGGTGCCATGTAATATTGTTCTTATGCGTTCCCTCTTCATTTCCGTTAGTTTCTCCCAATCGCCTGTTTGGGATATCGTCTGGGAAATGCTTGCATCTGCAAAGCCAGAGATCTCCCCAAAAATAGCATCTATCTCCTCTGTTGAGTATGTGAGACCTTGGTTTTCTCCCATGGTTGAGAAAAAAATTTAATGTATGTATGGGTGAGATGTCAAAAGGACGGGTTAAGGATCAAAGAAGGACATAAACTCTCGCAGCTGTGCGCTGCCAAGATATATATTTAACAAGGTGGGAGAGTTAAGGGATTATATCCACTGTTGTGGATGGAAGGGTACTCCCAGTCCCCTAGACAAGTAGCTATATAACAATACGAAAGGAGTACCACCAAAGATAAGGCTGAAACAGCCAGTATTGGTGGGATGAGACACTAGTGTAAAAGAAGAAGTCCTCCTTTGTTTTTAAGGAACCCCTCACTCACCGACCTGGTCGGTGACATGCTTCATCATCGGGGCCACCTCGACAGCCGAGTGCCGCCAAGGTGTGCTACGACACCTGAATACAGTGGAGCGGGTATGTGAGTGATGAATGTGAAAAAAAGTCAGTGAGTTAAAAATTGTCCTGGTATAACTTTCACCAAATATAATTTATTCTAAAGCTACTGGACAATATTAAAAACAGTGATGATACAATGAAGGCTTTAATGGGACCTAGTGTATCTGTGATATGTGCTGGGTCTGATGGGCAATCTCCCAATGAGTATGCCGTAATCACTGACCCTCTTTTTATCCCAAGCATTGGATTATTCAAACTCCAGACATAGAGTTCTGAATATAAAACTTACGCCAGGGGTAACGCACCTCCATATATAGTTTATCCCATACTTGTAGCCAACAGCGCGCTATGTGTAACACCCCTCTTTATTTATCTACTTATTAAACTTGCCCGAGTATGCTGAATCACCATTCCTTGTCCGAAATTGAACTTCTTGTATGGGTAGTAAATAGCGCACCAGGCTAAGACCCCACTCAATCATTAGTTTATCGCCGAAATCAACTTGCTCGAATATGCTAAAATTATGCATCCCCTTCCCTTCCCACACAGACGGAGTTCAAGCGTTACGCTGCCTGTGTTTACATCACCTGTCTCCGATCATGGAGACTCCCTCTGTCTCCGATCACGGAGATCTTTGTTTTCGCCCAATCACCATGGTAACAGTACGCGCGTATGACGATCACGCACGCACGTGACGTCATCGCGCGCTACTGGACCAGCCACGCCCTCCCCGCCCACAATGGCGGCTCCCTTTAACTACAGACGCCGATTCTTTCTCCAGTGCGGGTGCACGGAGGGAGAGAAGTAGGTTATCGGCCAATTTCCGACCAGAGGAACTGTAAGTAGTATCTGCCCTAAAAGGAATACCTCGAACCTCTTTTTAACTATCGAGGAGGGAAATATAAGGTATTGGATACTCTCCTTTAAAACCCCTCTCCATGTTCCCTTATCTTTCTCACGCAGAATACGTTTTTGAACTCTGTAACTTCCCCTCAAATCCCCGTGAGGCAAACCTTCCTCCATTGAGGAGTAAGTGTTGTTCTTTTCTAAACAATGTGTGTGTTTTGTGGTGTTTTGTTATATGTTATTTGTGGTTCTGGATCAAGTTGGCATTTTGACACGTCGGTAATTCCTGACACTAAAGAGATAGAATTATGACTGGGGCACGCACAATCAAGTTTGTGACAGAAGTGGTTTAAAATATAGAACTACGCATGCGTGCTCACTCACACCCATATTGATAGGTGTGCCCTACCAAGGAACTCTTGGTTCTAAATATAGAAAACTATGTTGACACACCGCTCCATGGTTTATTCGCATAACTGAGTGTGGATTGAGTCACAGACAGAACGGACTACGTCACTCCACTACGTTACAGGCACGTAAATTAACCTTTATAAGTGATAATTTTTTCTCTTTTACAGGTTTGTTCTGTTTTATGTAACCACTTTTGGGTTACCATTATTTTTACCCATTTAGCAAATCGCTATCTTTGGGTCTGAAAGGGTTGCAGGTATGGCAGAGTGTTAGTGTACCCTGACCACCCAACTCCTTTACATCATTTTTGGTCCTGATGAAAAACCGGTAAATCCCATATGGTTTGAAACATGTAGACCCAGCACATATCACAGATACACTAGGTCCCATTAAAGCCTTCATTGTATCATCACTGTTTTTAATATTGTCCAGTAGCTTTAGAATAAATTATATTTGGTGAAAGTTATACCAGGACAATTTTTAACTCACTGACTTTTTTTCACATTCATCACTCACATACCCGCTCCACTGTATTCAGGTGTCGTAGCACACCTTGGCGGCACTCGGCTGTCGAGGTGGCCCCGATGATGAAGCATGTCACCGACCAGGTCGGTGAGTGAGGGGTTCCTTAAAAACAAAGGAGGACTTCTTCTTTTACACTAGTGTCTCATCCCACCAATACTGGCTGTTTCAGCCTTATCTTTGGTGGTACTCCTTTCGTATTGTTATATAGCTACTTGTCTAGGGGACTGGGAGTACCCTTCCATCCACAACAGTGGATATAATCCCTTAACTCTCCCACCTTGTTAAATATATATCTTGGCAGCGCACAGCTGCGAGAGTTTATGTCCTTCTTTGATCCTTAACCCGTCCTTTTGACATCTCACCCATACATACATTAAATTTTTTTCTCAACCATGGGAGAAAACCAAGGTCTCACATACTCAACAGAGGAGATAGATGCTATTTTTGGGGAGATCTCTGGCTTTGCAGATGCAAGCATTTCCCAGACGATATCCCAAACAGGCGATTGGGAGAAACTAACGGAAATGAAGAGGGAACGCATAAGAACAATATTACATGGCACCATCCTAAAAGAATATGTCACCAACAACATGGCACCCAAGGGTCTTCTGGTTACAAATGCCCCACGGATTTTTCTAAATGATGCAGAGTTTCGTAAAGACTGGGCACTAATAGCCTGGCACTGCACGCATGATTGGATTGTCTTAATATTAAAAACAGCCCTGAGACTATCAGAAGCAATTCAAATTGACATCCAGAAGACAGAGGCACATATAAAGGCCACTATAACTGGATATAAAAGAAGGTTGGACGAAATTAATAAGGAAATAACTGAATATAAAGACAACCTGACCCAGCAAAAAGCCACGAAATTTCAAAAGGATTTAAAAAGATTCTCCTTTGTAAAAACATACCCCTATTCAGATCCCGATTTCAAGCCAGCTGATAAACCCTTATCTGATTCTGACACATCAAGTGTCTCATCAGGTAGCAGCAATGGATCTAACACCAGCACTAACAGGCAAAGGGGTAGAGGAGGGAAAAGAGGCCAAGGAAACTTCTGGCCCGGCTTCCAGCCCCCCATGTTTCAAGATCCTTTCAACCAGACGGCGAATTTCCCAATGTATGGTTGGCAACCTCCTTTCCAACCACATTTCCAGCCTCCCCCTTTCCAATTTCGCCCTCCTTTTTTTCACAGGGGCAGAAGAGGAAGGGGAAAAAACAGACAACCGAATCAGGTACACTGGGAGGAAGACGACCCAGTGAGCAACCGGACAAAGAGCAAGGCAGGCACAAGCAGTGCGAAACCCTAGTCACGAATCTGTCATCAAGACCACTAACAGGCATTGAAGAAGATGTTCTTAATAAGGGACTTGGCTTTGTCCCTACGGCACGACTTGACAAATTCCAACTACATTGTGAGCTGGCCAGCTTCTTCAGAAAATTAAGGCTTAAAGCCTTTTTTGAGAAACAGGGTCAACCTAAAGAGTGCGAAGTTGAGAACGAGAGTGGACTAAGATTGAAATCAACCTTTATGCCACCTCCACATACCACACCAGTGGAAATAATGACTTTTGAACAAGCTGTCTACAATGATGTTGAGAAGATGGAAACAACAACCCATTTTCAGAACCTCAGCAACGCAGAAAGAATGGCACTGAAAGAACTACGTGCTTGTGAAACAATAATCATAAAACCTGCCGACAAAGGCGGTGGGCTAGTAATCATGGACACTACTGCCTATCGTGAAGAATGTGTCCGACTTCTGAATGACAGAAATCACTATCAAGTTTTGAGTACTGACCCAACAAGTGATCTGAAGGCTGAAATATGTCAACTGATTGAGATAGCTGAATCCAATGGTGCAATATCAAAACAGGAAGCGGACTATTTGTGTACCACCGAAGGGAAGACCCCTTACTTCTACATCTTACCAAAGATGCATAAGGGCAGACTTCCCCCTCCAGGACGCCCAATAGTTTCTGGCATCGGCTCCTTATTAGAGCCTCTCTCTAGATTCTGTGATTTTTTCCTGAAAACGATTGTACAGAAGTCAACTACCTACCTACAAGACACAAAAAGTCTACTGAACTTACTACAAAATTTGGAGGTTGATGAAAACACTGTGTTATTGAGCTTTGATATCGAAAGCTTATACACAAGCATACCCCAAGACGATACCATTCACGTACTGGGGATTACCTTAGAAAATGCAGATTGGCCTTTTCGTACTCCCAAGGCCTTTATTCTGGAATGCGCAACGCTGGCCCTCAAACGCAACTACTTCGAGTTTGAAGGAACACTCTTCTTACAAACCGGGGGGACCTCAATGGGCAGTGTTTTTGCTCCCAGCATAGCTGGTATGTACGTATATGATTTTGAGAACAAGTTCATTCTGAACGCTGTAAACCCATACCGCGAGCATCTGACCTTCTGGAGGCGGTACATCGATGACGTCCTTGCTATCTGGCAAGGACCAACTGAGATCCTGGAACAATTTGTCGCTTGGATCAACACCTGCGACAGGAACCTTAAATTCACGAGCAGCTATGACAAAAAAGAAATTGTTTTCCTTGATGTAGTGATTAACAAAGTAGGCAATCACCTGGAAACTAAAACCCATTACAAACCTACTGCGAAAAACAATCTTTTGAGGTTTGAGAGTTTCCACCCTCGACCACTCAGGGAAAACCTACCCTACGGACAATTCTTGAGACTTCGCAGAAATTGTAGTAAACTAGCTGACTACAAAGAACAAGCGAATGATCTTTCTGAAAAACTGGATAACCGGGGGTATCCTAAGAAAATAATAAACAAATGCCAGAAGAGGGCTAGAAACCAGCCCAGAGAAGTACACCTTGAAGAAAAGACCAGAATTGACACGGAAGTACCACTGACATGTGTGACCACATTCAACTCGGTTTCCAACCAAGTAACCAAAAGCATAAAAAAACATTGGAATATTATAAACACTGGCAATCTGCATTGGGAAAAACCACTTTTTTCTTTTAAGAAGTCTAACAGCCTAAAAGACACCCTTGTCAACACCAGACCAAAAGCAAAGCTGGCTCCGAGCACCCCTTCAATCACCAGAGCATGGGGCCTTCCGGATGTGACTGGACATTATCGCTGCGGAGATTGCAGTGTATGCCACCTAACCAAGAACACAAAGTCCCTTGACCTAGAGGCCGGGAAAACCTGGAGGCAAGTTGCACATACCAACTGCAACAGTGAGAATGTAGTTTATCTCATTGAATGCACTTGCAAAAAAAGATACATTGGGATGACAACCCGGAAGGTTAAGCAGAGAATCTGCGAACATCGCAGCACCATACGCTGCAAGAAGAATGCAACCCGATTGACGGACCATTTTCTTGAGAAAGGTCATACCACGAATGACATGTTTTGGACCGTCATTGAGCAGGTATCCCCAGGACCAAACATACAGAAACGCTTGTACGAAAAAGAACAAAGATGGGTATACAGGCTATCCACAAACAAAAATGGCCTTAATGATAATATCCCCTGGGCCTCTGTCCTATCATAGACTTATGGTCTTTTGACATCCACAGCAAACATCCCATTCTGCTGTAACTCTGTGCCATCCACCAAGCTGAGGTACTGATGGGCAATCTCCCAATGAGTATGCCGTAATCACTGACCCTCTTTTTATCCCAAGCATTGGATTATTCAAACTCCAGACATAGAGTTCTGAATATAAAACTTACGCCAGGGGTAACGCACCTCCATATATAGTTTATCCCATACTTGTAGCGAACAGCGCGCTATGTGTAACACCCCTCTTTATTTATCTACTTATTAAACTTGCCCGAGTATGCTGAATCACCATTCCTTGTCCGAAATTGAACTTCTTGTATGGGTAGTAAATAGCGCACCAGGCTAAGACCCCACTCAATCATTAGTTTATCGCCGAAATCAACTTGCTCGAATATGCTAAAATTATGCATCCCCTTCCCTTCCCACACAGACGGAGTTCAAGCGTTACGCTGCCTGTGTTTACATCACCTGTCTCCGATCATGGAGACTCCCTCTGTCTCCGATCACGGAGATCTTTGTTTTCGCCCAATCACCATGGTAACAGTACGCGCGTATGACGATCACGCACGCACGTGACGTCATCGCGCGCTACTGGACCAGCCACGCCCTCCCCGCCCACAATGGCGGCTCCCTTTAACTACAGACGCCGATTCTTTCTCCAGTGCGGGTGCACGGAGGGAGAGAAGTAGGTTATCGGCCAATTTCCGACCAGAGGAACTGTAAGTAGTATCTGCCCTAAAAGGAATACCTCGAACCTCTTTTTAACTATCGAGGAGGGAAATATAAGGTATTGGATACTCTCCTTTAAAACCCCTCTCCATGTTCCCTTATCTTTCTCACGCAGAATACGTTTTTGAACTCTGTAACTTCCCCTCAAATCCCCGTGAGGCAAACCTTCCTCCATTGAGGAGTAAGTGTTGTTCTTTTCTAAACAATGTGTGTGTTTTGTGGTGTTTTGTTATATGTTATTTGTGGTTCTGGATCAAGTTGGCATTTTGACACGTCGGTAATTCCTGACACTAAAGAGATAGAATTATGACTGGGGCACGCACAATCAAGTTTGTGACAGAAGTGGTTTAAAATATAGAACTACGCATGCGTGCTCACTCACACCCATATTGATAGGTGTGCCCTACCAAGGAACTCTTGGTTCTAAATATAGAAAACTATGTTGACACACCGCTCCATGGTTTATTCGCATAACTGAGTGTGGATTGAGTCACAGACAGAACGGACTACGTCACTCCACTACGTTACAGGCACGTAAATTAACCTTTATAAGTGATAATTTTTTCTCTTTTACAGGTTTGTTCTGTTTTATGTAACCACTTTTGGGTTACCATTATTTTTACCCATTTAGCAAATCGCTATCTTTGGGTCTGAAAGGGTTGCAGGTATGGCAGAGTGTTAGTGTACCCTGACCACCCAACTCCTTTACATCATTTTTGGTCCTGATGAAAAACCGGTAAATCCCATATGGTTTGAAACATGTAGACCCAGCACATATCACAGATACACTAGGTCCCATTAAAGCCTTCATTGTATCATCACTGTTTTTAATATTGTCCAGTAGCTTTAGAATAAATTATATTTGGTGAAAGTTATACCAGGACAATTTTTAACTCACTGACTTTTTTTCACATTCATCACTCACATACCCGCTCCACTGTATTCAGGTGTCGTAGCACACCTTGGCGGCACTCGGCTGTCGAGGTGGCCCCGATGATGAAGCATGTCACCGACCAGGTCGGTGAGTGAGGGGTTCCTTAAAAACAAAGGAGGACTTCTTCTTTTACACTAGTGTCTCATCCCACCAATACTGGCTGTTTCAGCCTTATCTTTGGTGGTACTCCTTCGTATTGTTATATAGCTACATTGAGACTTACACCTGAGCAGAAGAGAACCAACTGCCGCGAACAGCACGGTTAGAGGATGGAGTTTTTTGCGATCGAGAGAGCTGTTGAGGAAATGAACTTTAAGACAAGACTGTGTAAATTAATGAGTAGCAAATGTTTTTTGATAACGTGTCTTTTAATGTTACTTAGCATGACGATGTTTTTGGTGGGATATGTTATTTTCTGTTTTCAAGTGATGTTTGCACCCACCACACAACTTATGTCTTTTCCTACTATTTCTTCACATTCTTTTCATCCTTCGCCTGAACATGAATCCCTTAGAAGATTGGAATTCGTTAATAACTCCTTTGTTCAACTTCTGCATCAGCATCAGTTAGTAGTGAACACCACTAATTGTTGGGTGTGTGGTCTTATGCCTTATACTACGGATAAGGGTATTCCTTACCTGGTCCTGCCATTCAGCTATAATGGTTCTGTATGGGCGTATAGAACGATGTTCATTTATGCCCGTGAAGTTTACCCCCTGCGTTCTGTGAAAGATAATCCGAGGAATAGTGCTCTGGTGAAGGGAATAATAGATATGATTAGAGGAATTAATTCCTATGAGACTATTCTGAAAGATGAGACACTAGCATATATTGGATGGAACGTGACTGGATATGGTATTAGTCTGAGTGAAAAGCAGCGAGGGAAAAGATCTTCTCCGATTTGGATCATACCCCATCGTGGTCATTTTTGTCTGCAAGGTAATGGCAAGAATCCGAGAGCTCAGTTAGGGAAGAGTGTTTGCACTGAGACGTATGTTTTTGCGTCCCAGACTTCCCCATCGTTTTTAGCAGCTAAGGGTACATATTTTGTTTGCTACGATAGAGCATATACATGGTTACCCCCTGATTTTTCGGGAACATGTTATGTTTTGTTTCTGTTGCCCCCTACGTATACTGCTGCGGCAGATTACCATAGAACGAGAGTTGTTAGAGGTGTCGTCAGTAAGGAAGATACTGCAGGACAAGAATTGGGAGACTTTCTTAAGGGTTTCCTGCCGTTTTGGGGACCTATGGTCAACAGTAGGAACATATGGCAATTGACGAGAGTGGTTGAGTCCACCATAGTTGAGACTGCCGGTGCCCTTAGTAATTTGACTGCTGAGCTCCAATCGGATCGTCTTATGATGTTACAGAATCGAGTTGCGTTAGACGTTATACTTGCAGATAGAGGAGGGGTATGTAAATTGATTCAATTGAGCTGCTGCGTTTTCATTCCAGACAATGCTCCGACAGTGTACCAGGCCATTTCCAAGCTACATAAGATCTCTGAGTCTGTACATGTGGACGAAGGAGATTGGTCCTTAATGGGATGGTTTTGGGGATTGTTATCCACTTGGGGATGAAAGATTCTGATGATCATTGGGATGGCTTTAGCTATTCTTTTCCTGTTCTGTCTTTGTGTACAGTGTGCTCCTGCTATATGTGGCCTTTGTGCTACTTCGTGTGCAAGGAGACCTGTCCAGAAAGAGTTGCTAAGTAATAGGATGATGCTCCAGCAACATCTTGATGATCTGATGAGTATAGACCTGGATTCAGATTGACGTGAGTTTAGGTTATTGCCTATGTAAGGGCAAAAGGAGAGTCTGAGGTTCCGTGAATTCTGAACCCATTTCATAAAGGTCATGGTATCGTTACGAATTTGATAGTAGCGAACCGTAAATGGTGAGTGCGGCAAGTACGAGTGTTTTCGTCATGTTCGATCAATGGATTCACTACGTATTTAGGGATTTCGTTCCGAACCTTCGGGTTCCATTTTGTGCACGGCAGCCATTTTGTGGTTGCCCTCACCTAGGCCGATGACTACGGCCGAACGAGTCCTTGGACACGTACACGTTAACTGACTTTTAGATGACCTGAGCGAACTGTCCCCGTTGCCTGAAGCTAACCTTGCTAAGCCAGTTCCTTGTCCGGTAGCTGGTCGAGATAGAGATCAAAGAACAGGACTTGTTGAGTTTATTACACACGCACACACCCCTTTATCTTGCTTCACATCAGTTTCTGTTCCTTCTTTTATGGCCTGTTTATGGTTTGGGTTGTGGTCTTTTATTATGGGTTTGTCCTGCCTGTCCGAGCAAGAATGTTGGGCTTTCCCGTGTAATTGATGGTGGGCTGGACAACTGAAAAGTGGGTTTGTCGTCATGCGATACCTTATGCAATGTTACCTATGATTGGACAATTCGTAAATAATGGGTGTTTGTCAGGAATGTGATTTTTAGCATAAAAGACGATGTCTCGCAATACGAAAATTGAGCAGTCTCTAGCGAACCTACTTGTGTCGTACTTCGTAGACTTCTGTTCCTGGTTGCAGCCAATAAATTTGATCTTTGATGTCACCGAGAAGTGTCCTGTGTCTCTGTATTCTAAGACAGGAGAACCCGAAGACTTTGGGCGTGCCCCTGGCGCCGCTGGGTTCCAAAACCCGGTTCTTCACCGCAATGCACTGCTGATGATGTCACATATTACATCACTCATGACATTGTCAGTGACATCACTCATGAAATCACTGATGATATCTCAAATGACATCACAGATGACATCATCCAGTGAATGTGTGTTTTTCTGAAAATTAAATATGTTTTATATATGTACATCTCAAGGTCGATGGAAGAATAAATGGGTATATAAGTGTCTAGATGGATGATTTGTTTAGTAAAATTGATTGTATAACTGACTGATTAAGTGTATCTTAGTGAATATATGGGTTAGTGAGTAATGTTTAAATATGTAAATATCTGTATCAGTCGCTCACTTGTGTATGAGTGGCTGCATGGGTTGGTGAGTGGCTACATGAGTGTCTACATGGGTTATTAGTTGTTTTTTTTAGTATCAGTATGAGTGTCTGTATGGTTCGGTGGGGGTATTACTTAGTGCATAGATGCATGAATGAGTGACTCACTGTTTGTATGTGTTGAAGACAGCATGTTTGCAGGACTGTATGGGTGGATGAGTGTGTGTATGGGTGTGTTAGTGAGTGAATGACTGTCTCAATAGTGTCTTTTTGAGTGACTACATATGTTTTAAACTAGTATATGTGAGTATTGGTATATGTGAGAGTGAGAGATTGGAAGAGTTCCTGGATAAATAGGTATGTGTTTTTTCATAAGTGATTGTTTAAGAGAGTAAGTATGTGTAAATTTCTGTAGAAGTAAGTGTGGTGGTGTGTGTTTAACTGTATATTCGAGTAAATGGATGTTTGATACTTTGTTTGCATGTGTGACTATGAGTGTCAGTGTGTAACAGGATGTGTAGGTGTATGAGTACATATGATGAGTGAGTACATGTATGAGTGACTGTATAGAACTATTGGTGAATGAGTGGATGTGTGTGCAGATCTTGGAATTATTGAATAGGTGTGTTGTAACTGGTATTGGTATCTCCATTCTTTTGAAAATGTTAGTTTCTATTTTTGAGTGTGTGTACCAAAGGTTATATTAGGGTGAGAGGAGGCCTGCCACTCTATCACAAGGATGATGTCATCCGTGATGTCATCAGTGATGTCATTTGAGATGTCATCAGTGATGTCATGAGTGATGTTACTGACCATGTCATGAGTGATGTACTATGTGACGTTATCAGCAGTGCATTGCGGGTGCGCAAGTTATAGTTAGCTGAACTAACTATAACGGGGGAATTTCAATGGTTTTGTACGAGTATAATGTCCAACTAACTATAACGCCCCTGAAACCTATGTTTTTTTTTTCAGTGAATTTCTAAGGTTTTTAAAATGCTAATTCCTAACTATAACGTGCCTGAAACCTATGGTTTTTTCAGTGAATTTCAAAGGTTTTTTAAATGCTAATTTGTAGCTATAACGTGTCTGAAACCTATGCTTTTTTCAGTGAATTTCAAAGGTTTTTTAAATGCTAGTTTCTAACTATGCCTACAGAGGTAGGACATGTGAAGAAAGAAGAACAAACACACAGAAAGAAGAAAAAGAAATGCAGAAAGAAGCAACAGAAGTCCTCAAAGATGAAGAAAAGTGCAGGAAGAAGGAAGACGTGGGGAAAGAACAAACAGGAGCAGAAAGAGGCCTTGTTGCAAAATCATCCTGTACCCTCAACTTTTTCTGATGGGTACTGGTGGTAACTGACTCTGATTAACCAGTCCTAGAGCCAGTGCTATGCTAAAAGACACTTAGAATACAGTTAAAACACCTACATACGCTAGGGAACACTATGCGTTCGGCTACCCCTGTGATTAGCATGACCTCCTCTCTAAGCCCCTAGTATATAATAGGGCAGGGGGATTAAAACTACCTCTTAAAGGGGATGAGGAGCTACGACAGCAACCAAGATGGCCGCTTAGTTTCCCGGCTCCGCCGACCTCCGTCTTTCGCTTGAAGATCCTGGCATTTATCCTGATATTCCGCCCCATATCCGTGTCTATGAACTAATCTGCAGTGCGATGGAGCAATCCCAAGACTTTTCCGACATTGTGGAGTGGAGTAATGTCGAGGTTAAGGTTTTTTGTTTTGCCGTTATTTTTTCTATGGCCTTTTTCTCTTTTATATCTTTCCTTTTGCCTTTTCTTTGTTTCTTCCTCTTTCGGGTCAGCGTAGTGGGTCCACTCTTGTGTCTATTATCGATCTTTTCTTACCTGTTCCTATACTTTCTACAGTATAGCAGTATCAATGGGCGGGCGCTTAACTGGTGCGAACTGTGATTGTATGCTTGTTTATCCTGACTTGTATGCCTTAGCGCCTCTGTTCTAAATGATATCGTTCCAACTGTGGATGTTCTACTATTTTGCCCGCACTTTATGTGTTATTGTATGGCACCTGATTCTTTCATTTTCATATTATAAAATGGAGCCTTTAGAATCCTGTTATTTGCTTGGTATGCTTAATAGCCAGTTTCAACTGAATTTTTGGTACCTTCGCTTCCCGGGCTGCCGACTCGTGTCCTAACTGACTTGCTGTAATGAACCTGATTAGCGGCCAGCCCAGGTGGTTGTAGGCCCATAATTGTAACTGTTTGAAATAACAATAAAGGTTTTCCAAAAAAACAAAACAAAAAAACTACCTCTTAAAATGCACCACAGGGCGCGTTTGCACACTGGTGAAGGGAGGGGGGGGGCCTGACATGACATGTGTGCAAACACGCTCTGTGGCAAGTTTTAATATTGGGGATTAAGTCCCTTAAATCCTGAGGGTCCCTGGGTTCCAACTAGCCCACTAGGTACCTTCAGTTAGCGCCACAGAGCTGTGTTGCACAGAGGTGTAAAGAGGGGCACGGTCTGGACCACCTCTCTGCATTGCAGCGCAGTGGCGGTTACTGGAAGCACCTGGTGGGCTAGTTGGCCCCCAGGGACCCTCAAAATTGAAGGGGAATTATTTCCCCAACTTAAAACGCGCCACAGGGCGTGTTTGCACATGTCACCTCAGGCCCGTCCCCTCCCTTCCCCACTGTGTACACACACAATGTGGCCATTTTAAGTTGGGGGATTAAGTCCCCTTGAATCCTGAGGGTCCCTAGGGTCAAATTCGCCCACTAGGTACCTCCAGTAAGCGCCATTGCAGAAAGGTGTAAAAAGTGGCACAGCCTGCAACACCTCTCTGCAACGCAGCACAGTGGCGCTTACTGGAAGCACCTGGTGGGCTAGTTGGCCCCCATGGTCCCTCTAGATTGAAGGGAAATTATTTCCCCAACTTAAAACGTGCCACAGGGCGTGTTTGTACACGTCACCTCAGGCCCCGTCCCCTGTGTAAACGCACCCTGTGGCCGTTCTAAATTGAGAGATTAAGTCCCCTTGAATCCTAAGGTCCCTAGGGTCAAACTAGCCCACTAGGTATCTCCAGTAAGCGCCACAGAGCTGCGTTGCAGAGAGGTGTAAAAAGGGGCGTGGCCTCTGAACACCTGTCTGCATCGCATCCCCCTGGTGCATACTGGAGATACCTGTTGGTCTAGTTGGCCCTCAGGGACCCTCAGTATTGAAAGAGAATGAATTCCCCAACATACAACTCGCCACAGGGGGCCTTTGCACAATGGTGATGGAAGGGGGCGTGGTCTGAGGTGACATGTCTGCAAACACACCCTGTGGCGGGTTTTAAGTTGGAGAATTAATCCCTCCTCAATCCTGAGGGTCCCTGGGGGCCAACAAGCCCACCAGGTACCTCCAATATGCGCCAGAAAGCTGCGTTGCAGAGAGGTGTTCAGAGGCCACGCCGCTTTTTACAACACTCTGCAACGCAGCTCCGTGGCGCTTACTGGAGGTACCTGGTGGGCTAGTTGGCCCCCAGGGACCCTCAGGATTCAAGGGGAGTTACTTCCCCCAACTTAAAACACGCCACGGGTGCGTTTACACAGTGGTGAAGGGAGAGGGAGGGGCCTGAGGTGACATATGTCCAAACACGCCCTGTGGCGCGTTTCAAGTTGGGGAATTAATTCCTCTTCAATCTTGAGGGTCCCTGGGGGCCAAGTAGCCCACCAGGTACCTCCAGTATGCGCCAGGGAGCTGCGTTGCAGAGAGGTGTTCGAAGGCAACGCCCCTTTTTACAACACTCTGCTATGCAGCTCCGTGGACTTATTGGTGGTGTCTGGTGGGATAGTAGGCCCCCAGCGGACTTCAGGATTGAAGAGGAATTAATTTCCCAAATTAAAACGCGCCATAGGGCGTGTTTGCACGCATGTCACCTCAGGCCCCGCCCCCTCCCTTCACCACTGTGCAAACGCGCCCCGTGGAACTTTTTAAGTTGGGGGATTAAGTCCCCTTGAATCCTCGGGGTCCCTGGGGTGCAACTAGCCCACCAGCTACCTCCATTAAGCGCCACAGAGCTGCGTTGCAGAGAGGTGTAAAAAGGGGCTTGGCCTCAGAACACCTCTCTGCAATGCAGCCTCCTGGCGCATACTAGAGGTTCCTGGTGGGCTAGTTGGCCCCCAGGGACTCCCGGTATTCAAGGGGAATTTGTTCCACATCTGCAAATGCGTCAGGGGGCACGTTTGTAGAGTGCTGCAGGGAGGGGGCGGGGCCTCCGGCATGATGCCGGTCGTTTTTTTATTTTATTTTTTAAGAAGGGGGGCTGTGTGGCCCCCTTCTTTTTCTAATTTATTGGCCCTGGTGACCCCATACCCCAGGGCCTGCCCCCTCATTATTTTTTTTTAACTTTTGAAGGGGGCCACATGGCCCCCACCTGAGGCCTTAATCGGCCCTGGGGACCCCATCCCCTGGGGCATGGCCTTTTTAAAAAATGTTCATTCTTTTGGAGGGGGGCTGCGTTGCCCCCTCCTCAGGCCACTAATGGCCCGAGGACCCATCCCCCGGGGCTGGCCCTCTCTGTTGGGGACGTGGGCGGGGTCCCAATCCCTCCACGGTCCCGCCGGCTCCCCGCGTCCCTCGGGAGCCAGCATTGCTTTTCCACATGGGGAGTTGCTAGGATGCAGCTCCCCGTGTGGGAAAGCAAATTGGTTTGCATTTCGAAAGAGAGAGCAGGTTTCCTGCTCTCCCTTTCAAAATGCAAACCAAGTTTGCTATGGCAGGGCGGGAACCGCAAGGCTCCCGCCCTGCCATAGCAAACTACAATGTCCCGGGGGTAGGCACCCTGGGACACTGCAGGAGCCAGCCCTGGGGGGTGGCGGTACCCAGGTCCACGACAAGGCTCCAGGAGGGGGGCCTCGTGCCCCCCCTCCCACAATTTAAAAAGCTCTGGGAGTGGTGGTCCCCGGGGCTGGGGGTCTCATCACAGACCCTCCAATTTGACTATTCAGTGCCCTGGGGAGGAAGCAGTCCCCGGGGCGTGTGGGGGTGGGGGCCTGAGCTCCCTACACAGGTTATTTTTTTTAAATAAAAGAAAAATCAAGCCCCGGGGGTGGCGGTCCCTAGGGCAGCGGGGGGGCGTGAGCCCCCAACATATATTGTCTTAAAGCCCCGGGGGTGGCGGTCCTGGGGTTTGGGGGCCTTTGAGCCCACCACCCATGTATTTATGAAGCCCTGGGGGTGGCGGTCCCTGGGGCTGGAGGTCTGTGGGCCACCCGGCACATAATTTTCTAAAGCCCCGGGGGGTGGCGGTCCCCAGGGCTGGGCCCCCCCATTGCATAACAACATTGCCCCCGAGACTTGGTCCCCCAGGGGGCTATATAGCGACGAAGCGCGGGAGTACGCGCTTCATTTTTCTTTTTTTTCTCAGCAGGATCCACGCACCCTGCGCGGATTTTGCCGATTTAAAAAAAAAATGTCTTTTGGCCCTGGGGGTCCTTGTGGGACACCCTAAGCAGGCCTAGGGGGTCAGGGTGTTTCTACCCTGCCCCCTTTTTACGTTTTGTGCCTTAGTTTGACTGATTTCTTGTGCCTCAGTTCTACCAAGACACATGATGGCTGCCAACACATCCTGGTTTGGAGTGTTGACAGCCAATTAGCATAAAGCTCGTGATTGGGAGGGTGCGCGGATCCTCCGCAGCCATAGATATCACTATCTTTATTCCTTAATTTCTCAAAAACTACTGAACGGATATACGCCATTTTTGAAAAGGTTGCTTTCTGAGCCAAGCAGTACCTTTTTGCCAAATTTGGTGCAATTCCGTTCAGCAGTTTTTACTATAACAGTGTCTAAAGTTCCCTATGGGAAAATTATTTTTTCACAACTATTTTTTGAATTTCTCAGGAACTACTGAATGGATTTACACCATTTAAAAAAAGGGCGCTTTCTGAACCAAGGGCTACCTTTTTGCAAAATTTGGCGTAATTCCGTTCAGCAGTTCGGGCTGGAGCCGTGTCTAAAATTTCCTAGGAAATAACATGGAGAAAACATGTTTTGGGATCCACCTTTTTTCTGAGCCCCTGCTTGACGAATCACCCCCAAACTTCCAGGATAGGAGCGGGCTGGAGCAGGCTGTAAGTTTTGAAAAACTTGCGAAGATTCGTCAACTGGCGCCAAAGTTATTGCAAGTAGAATGTTGCAGATTTCCTATGGAAAATAGGTCCTCACCATAACTACCTAATATATCAATTTAGGGTAGGTGTTGGACACTAAAGGGTGACATTTACAATTCCCACTCCAATTTATACCAATTTGGGGAAGGTATTGGACACTAAAGGGGTGAACTTTACTATTTCCATATCGATTTATACCAATTTGGGGAAGGTATTGGACACTAAAGGGGTGACATTTACTATTTCCACTCCAATATATTCAAATTTGGGGAAGGTATTGGACACTAAAAAAGGTGACATTTACTTTTCCCCCTCAAATCTAAACGAATTTGGGGAAGGTGCTGGACACTAAAGGGGGGACATTTACTGATTGCACTATAATCTAAAATCTTTTATGAAAGGCACTACACACAAGAAATGTAATATGCACAATCTATACTCCATACTCACACATAATTGTTATGCTATGAAATAAATAAAAAAAATCATTAAAAAATACTCCAACCCAAAAGGCAAACTTATATTCATAATTAAACATTTAAATATAATATATTATGCTTATCATTATTATTAATAAATATATATATATAAATATTTGCTATCATTCCTAAAATGTTAACATTTAAAAAAATATAATACTCCGAAATTAACAATCATGCAAATTACAAACTATTTTTTTTAATATTCACAAAAAATATGATCAATGTTAGAAAATATATTCCCAACAATAGAACTTATTCAAATATTAAACATAATATAAATCTGATTATTAATTTGTTAACAAACATTTCATAAATAAACCAATACAATAGAAATATACATCGAAATGTATATGTCATAATTAATACATATGTATATTAATTTCATATTGTAACTAAACATTTCAAAACATTTCAAATAAATGTAAATATAAAAATAAAAGTTGTCAAAAAGTGTTTTTACATTTACATTATAATGTTCAAGAAAGAAAATTAACATTTTTTAATTTCGATAAAATTTAGAATTTAATAAAAACTTAGGGCCTGATTTTGATCTTGGTGGTCCTACTGCCGTCCTGTTGCAGAGATTTTGCCAAGTACTCCGTCGAGTTCATGGCAGCCCCCCTGCCGTATCTAGGTGTTGCAGCTATAGACAGGAGACCGCCGCAGTAGCGGGCATCTCTGCTGGCTGGTTGAACTCATGCCAGAGGTATTGTGCTGAGCCAATTTAGATGTTTCTATTGAGATGGATGTGTCCTGGTGGCAGAGTCCTGACCAAGTCGGGCAATGTGGGCGTGGAGACACGTAACCACTACTTATTTACATCTCAATACACATATATGTTGTTGATTTGTCAATATGTACATAATGTACGTGATGTGTACTAGCCATTGATTTCACACATAGCATTGCACACCAATTGACTGTACATGCCCACCCACCACAAAAGCTTATCTTAGAATCCAGTGACAACAGGGTCGCTGAGCATTGTGGTCAAGTAGCAGCAGCACAGCAAGGACCTGGACAGCTGGGCACTAGGTTAGCGCCCTTCCATTTCTGGAGCATAGCAGCAGTTTTAAGATCTTCATAGAGTTTCTTGTTGCTCAAATGTGTGTAATGTCGGATATTTATGTGTTTCCTTTGTCTTCATTGCTTGATTTTACTCACGAGAAAGTGTCACTCATAGTCGTTGGATGTCACTCATAATTACACTGAAAATATGAAAATGTCACACATAGCAATCTGAAATCTTGGCAGCTATGCAGGTGTCACAGAGTATAGGAGCTAGCCACAAACATATCTCTGTTGCAGACCTGCCAACTCACACGGTGTCATAGTGTAACACACAATCTCGGCTTTCATCACAGGGTTACCTGCTGAGGAGCCACATTCATGGTGGCAGGGCAAATTAGCTGAAAACCACTGTTAATAGTGGATTTCCAACTTGTTTTCCGGGACACATCCATTAAGGGGTGTGAAACCACCCTAAGACATTGGCACCAGCCTAAGCAAGCTGGGTTGATTTAGATATTCTGCAATGCCTACAGGTACATAGGAAAAATACTGGCTGTGGTGGAATATCTCAAAAGGATCAGGCCCCTGCAAGATGGGATGGAGGACACGTGGTTCTCTCATATCTCACATATGTTTATTGAATTTGGGCTGAATGGGGACCCCTGGATGGCTGGCGGCCTTCCTGCATCCCAGGCTGCAGGGGCATGCATTAGGCCCCTCAACAGGATTGTCTGGGCATGATAGGTTTCATTTGTTTTTCTGGAACAAATTACCAATCCAGCACTGGTTTTTTTGTAAGGTGTTTATGGTAGTACTGTCACTCTATCCATAAGAGTGAGTGAAGGAACAGCCAACACATGTTTCACCCCTTTACATGGCCATCCGGCCTGGGGCTTCTTCAGGGCAGTTGAATTATAAAGAAAGTAGATCAAGTCGTCTTGGAAAGATAGTCCTAAGGATTCTCTAGTTCACGGGCATAATGCCAGTTCGGGTTGTTGTAGTCCGCTGTAATCGATGTATTACGCCCCTGGCTGGCTGTGTCTTGGCAAATTCAATTCAGAGGAAGTTATTAAAGATGACTCTCTGAGGAAATATCTCCTGAGTCTTCATCCCGAGAGGAAAGTTGTAAAGATCACACAGACAAGTATCAAGTAGGAGAAGGATATTGTGTACATTTGATCACTATGCAACGCAGTTATTTATTCAGCAGTTATATATAGCACGTACAATGCCCAAGAGTACTTCACGCCTAACCAACGGGGACAGGTGAGAGGAACATACAGAGCATCAGGACAAAACAATGGTTATGGCAACGAGTGGATGAAGCCATTAGATGTGAAATCGTAAGGCAACAGAAAGAAGAAATGTATGCCAAGTATGCCATAATGTACATGGGAGTATACCTGAATATATATATATATATAGAGAGAGAGAATTACCAGTTGAACAGAGTGGCAAATTAATAATAGCAAATGCATAAAATCATGGTGTTCTCATTGATAACGCAATGGCTCCAGCAAGCGCTGTTGCCTCCTTGCTTTGGTATGTATGTATTGATATTTATAGAGCACAAACCTAGCTGGGAAGCAATAGAGCACTGTACATTTAGGATTAAGGGACGATAAAAAATGCAAACATGTAATTGGGCCAGATAACATAGAATCACACATTCACAATTTTACATACATAACAGGATTTGCCAACCACACATTTATTCAAGCACCAAATCTAGGATCAGAACCGAGCTCCTGGGGTTCCAGAGGTAGTAGTTCAACCAGAAGACCAAACCATGGCTGATGACGTTTTGCACGGACGTCTGTGAGCTAGGGCCTATATTTATCAAGGTTTTGCAACGCAATATCTAAATGAGATTTATCAAGTCCCACAAGGCCACCTTGCGTGGCCCTACGTGGCTTGATAATGATAGATCTAGAGTAAATCAATGCAGTGCAAGTCACTGCCTTGCGTTAGTCTGCGGCTGGGTGGCGTGTCGGTGCTTCCACGCATCCACCCATGTATTCTGACACATTCCCAGAGTGACCAACCCTGGTAGACCTGGGAATGCGTCTGCATTGCACGCCTCCCCACCAGAGGCAAACGAGGAGAAATGTCTTTATTTCTCCTCGTTTTTTTCACTTTCTACGTGTGCTGAATTCTGTAGCACACATAGAAAGAGGAACATGCCTCTGAGGATTGTTTTTGCACAGGATGGTGCCCGATCCTGCACAAACACAATCCAGCCTACAACTCAGCCATCCTTGCATCATGGTGCAAGGGTGCCTGCGTTGGCGCTAACACCAATGTAGGCAGAAAGCAGGAATGAACTGTATAATGTTAAATATGGCTCATTACTGTCCTCACCCCTCCATGCATTGCATTGCATTGCATTAGATATTGATAAATATGGGCATTAGTGACTGGTTGACTGGTGTTATGCACTACAGCAGGAGGGGAGACCTTCCTGCACATAAACAATCATTAATGGCGTTTTGATTTTTCTATGTGTGCTGCAGAATGTAGGAAACATAGAAAAAGCAAAAACAAGGAGAAACAAAAGTATCAGGTATAGAGAAGTGTTCATTGCTGAATAAGTGAGTTTTAACAGTTTCCTGAAAGCAGTCTCATTTGTAGTATTTCTTAATGGGAAACTCTGGAGTTACAATCCATCGAAACACATGTCGACACATCGCTGTTCTCTGTCCTCCCTTTGTGTACTCTATTCAAGCATGGATGGAATATAACACACTCATGCACAAGCCTGAGGAAACTGACTTCTTGCTGTCATCAATAGATACCAAAACAGATCTGATCCAGCTCTCCTGAAGGAGTTCAACATGATCGCTTTCTGCCAAAACAGACCCCTGAATTTATCGCTCTGCTTCATTCTCAATACCAATCTTTCCCTAGGTTCCCACATAAATAAGGTGTTCAACTCGGCTAATTACTACGTATACCCTTAGAAAAAAAAATCAACAGCCTTCTCTCTGTGCCAGCTGAAGATTGTAGCACACGCCTTAACCCTCTGCAGAATAGACATTGACATGGTCAAGCTGGCTGGCAGCCCTCTCGCTTGCTTTACTCCCCTGACTTGTTAAAAATGATAAGACATTTGGTCACATGTATCTCTTTCTAAGGGACCTACCTTCTCTGTTTCTTGAAGCTAGCATCAGGTTAAGAAACTCTCAAGTAACCCTGGGCGTAGGTTGCGTAGTAGCGCTATGCATAGCTATGCGAAGTGCACTTCGCACTACGCCTGCTACGGGTAGCTACGCGAACTGCGTAGTGCGGTAGGGAAATGCTGTTCGCACTGATTGCACAGTGCTGGATGCTTGTCTGCACTGTGTAATCATTGCCAACGGCATCTTGCACAGTGCAAGCGGTCGTTTTCTGCCGCTCAAGATTTGTACTCGAGCTGCAACTTTCTTAACGCGGACTGGTAGTTTCTCATCGCGAGCTGTCACAAGCATACGCGGCCACTCGCAAGGAGAAACCTGACCTCCCCGAGTTGAGAATCTCGCTGGGAGGTTTATTTTCAACGTTCCCTATCGGCAACTTGATGTTGTTGATCGCGAATGAAGAAAAAGTCTCGCCAGGTGGTTGATTTTGCTTGCTCGCGGTCCCCAACTTGACGTTGAGGACCCCGAGCAAAAACAAATGCCCGCTATGCATTTTTGCACTGTGCTTCGTGCAATTTGCATACTGAGTAGTACCGCAAACTACGCACGCTCCGCAAGCGTATCGTAGCCCTACGCCCAGGGTTACTCTCAAGGCACTGCAGCAGAACACACCACCAGACCTAACCTACTTCTTGAACATTTCATGTGGCAAATTGGCATTGAGAAGCAAGGATGGCTAGAAACCCCAGAATTCAGAGCTGTTCAATCTATGAAGCAATCCTTTGCAGGTGCCGCCACAATCTCATGCAACCCCCTCCCCCTTGAGCCCTCAACCCTCTCATCTAGCTTAATATGAGGATGCCAATGAAGACACATTTATTCTGTCAATAGCTTGGTTCCTCCCTTGTCTATCAGACCTTAATTCAGCCTTCTAGAAATAATCTGCTTTTATCACATAAGGTGGAATTTACTCAGCAAACTACCTACCGATATATTACTTTAATTCACATTATATCGCCTTCTAAATGTCATTGCTGATGTTACATATTGTTGTACAATCTGTAGTACAAGACGGGCAAAAATGCATTAATGATGCTTTACTCCTGGCCAGAAAGAAAGGCGTAAGTTCTTTCCTATAATCATAGCAAACATTAACTGCAAGGATCCTGTGAATACAATGAGTTTCAATGCTCAAAAGGCTTTTCACTAGATTAGCTAGGGTTCAACTTTTCACACACTGAGAACATTAAATTAATTTCTAAGTTCAGCATTTTGGAGAAGTGTGGCTCACTGGTTAGAGCGGCAGACCCTGATGCAGAGGTCTGGCCCGGGACCAGGGTTCAAGTCCCGACACGGCAGGGTCTTGGGCTCATTTGTCCGCGGACCTGATAATTCTCGCCTCGGCGCCTACTCTAATCATGGGTCCCACGCTGCAACTCTGGGCAATAGCTTGCTTAATCTCGACAACGGCCCCTACAACCCTGGGACGCCTGGCTTCACCTTGGGGGTGCCCAGGAGGGGCATCTCACAGGGAGAGCCAGGAAGGGTTCCACAGTGTTATACAGCGCCAGGACGCCCCGTTGGGGCAGCTGTGCGCTTTACAAAACACACTACATAGACTGTTAGATGTTGTCAGTGGCGTGGTTTCGGACATGTGGTTCCAGGCAGCTTCACCCCCATCAGAAAAGTTGTCCCCATGGGCAGGGGCATAACACAGGCCCCCAGAGCCCCCGCAAGCTTGGGATATATAAAAACAATTTCAATGTTAGAGGAAAGATGAGTAAAATGTAAAACATTGTATTTTCCTAGCGCCTTATGCTTATCCCTGAACACATTGCTTACATTTCGTAAGAGCAGTTTAAAGACTACAAACATGTTTAATTTCTACATGAAAACTATGCATATATGTGCATATCACATATGAGGCTTTAGGTCCAGGGCATTTACTGTGAACAATATCCTTGCTCTATCTTATTTGAGACACCAAGCTACTCAAAATAACAACCTCTTAGTATTCTGTTGCTTTATCAACTACAGTGCGGCATGTGACAAGGTTGGAGGAAGCTGGGCGCATGGGGTATACTCCCTAGGCTGATGAGAGCCATAAATTAATGCACACTAATACATGGGTCCAAGCGCAAACTGGCCCTTGTACGGTCACTCAAAAAATCTGAGCCAATCGTGACCTAAAGCAGGGTTGTGTATTGGCCCCATTGCTCTTCAATCTGTATACAGCTGATCTAGGCAAAACCTTGGAGTCTTGTAGCCTAGTCCTGCTCAGACTAGGTAAAATCAAGCTGCAAAAAATTCAATATGCAGAAGACATGGGGGCATATTAGCAAGGCCGTCTTCGCCACTTTACTTTTTGCCGCTAAAGCTGCGATTTTTTTATTGCTTAATTACCAAGCTGTCGCTAACAGCAGATAGCGACAGCTTCCAGACGATAGCGACCGGTTTGGGGCCAGCTTTGCATGTCAGCGATATTTATCGCTAATGACATGAAAAGGGGGGGTTCCCAAACTGGTAGCGACTTTAAGCAGTCGCTAACACAGCTATCGCCTATTAGCAATACCCGCGACGCGATAAAAAAACGCACGCTCACCGCGATTAGCGCCAGGATTTTACACCTGGTAAAAATGTGACTTAGCCATAATAGTCAATGGGAGGTGGATTCTAAGGCTAAGTCCCCACCTGCCTATTAGCAAGATTTTCCTATGGATAGGATTTTTATCTCTGAAAATCTCATGTTGAGGATGGGATTCGCTGCTATTGCTGGATTTTTTATCGCAGTGGGGATAAACATTGGTAATACTGTGTTATCTTTGCGATAAAATCCAGCGATAGGCGGCAATAAAAAAAATCGCGCTAAGAGCGGTTTGCGATAATTATCGCAAGTTGTTGCTAATATGCCCCATAGTGATCATGGATTGCACTAAAACTGGGTTGCAACAGGCACTCTGGGCAATAGCTTGCTTAATCGCTCAAACTGGGGATATCTCAGTCAATATGTGGAAGAGGGCCAATAACCAACAACTGAAAGAGTTCTCAAGGGAGCAAGACTTACTAGCTGTAGACAAGTCATCATTGGTCCAGCTCCTGAATTATTCTTATCTACCAGGGAAACCATAACTGTATTTAAATGAACAATAAATGCGGGTACCCACCACCAAATATTGTATAAGAGACTATTAGTATTGCCTACAAGAGACTTTAATCTGCTCTGGCGGTGGTGGTGACAAAAGGTAGTGCGTGTTATGTTCCTGGCGACAAGAATCATGGATACGTCTGTTATGCTGTTGTTCTGCATTAGAGCAAGAGAGGAGGCTACTAATCAGACCAGTCTTCCAGGCTCTTGGGGCGCAAACCTGCCAAGTCGTATCTTCTTTCTGGTTCGAGAGCCTGGCCCTTTGGGCTTTGGCAAGGTGTGCCAAATTTGTCAGTATACTTAGGCAGGGACTTTCTCCCCCATATGCGTGCAACAGCAACAGTTTATTCCAAAATTCACAACATGAGTATTACCTCCTCGTCCTGGTCTCCCCGTCCCATTCCTGATACATGAGCAGCTAGTCTGCTCCACAGAAACCCCTACCTAGCTGAGCTGTTTGCACTTCCCCCTAGGATGACGTCACCATCACGTGACTATAAAGGGGGAAGTGCATCCATTAATCATCCTGTTCTTTTTTTTCTGCGAACGCAGTTGCCTGTTACCTGGCTGTGCTGGAGGTTTGCCTTCTTGTGGGTAAGTTTCTTTTGGCTTTTCTGTTGTTTTTCGGTGGCCTGCTTTAGCGGCCGCCCTTTGTGTCTTTTATTCTATTCCCCCCCCCGCGCTGCCTGGTGTTTCATTGCCGGTGGTCTGTGCTTTTAAATGCGCGGCTCGCGTTAGCGGCCGTTTCTGCCTATCCTCGCTCACCTTGTTTGCTGGGCCTGCTTCAGCGGCAGTTTCCTTGGTGTTGGCAGTCCCCGATAGGCCCTGCTTTAGCGGGCGGGGGTTTCTGCTTGTGGAGGTTGAGGTGCACTGGATTTCCTGTGCTTTTGGGGGGGGGCGGGTTTGGCGTTTGGCTGGGTTTTTATTATTCTGGCCTCCTTTTTCCTGCACTCGTGTGAGTCCAGGTCCTCGGGACTTTGCGTCCTTTGTATGAGGTCCTTCCTGGCTGCAATTTGGTCCTTGCTTCTGCCTGCTTTTAGTGTTTGAGCCTGGACTGGTTGCTGTCGTGGATTCAGGGGCTTCTTCCTCTGCTACCCCTCTTGTTGCCCTGCGCCTCCTTATTGATGTGGCTGTGGCTGCTGCTTTCCTGGCTTGGGTCGCGGCTGGACCTCCTCCCAGGGTGCCTCGTGTCTCTTTGATTCCGCAGGCTGCTGCTGAGGATGTCAATGGTCCTGTTGATGAGGGGGGTGTACGTGGTTTGTTCAGGGTGCTGAGCTCGCTGGACTGTTCTCCCATGTGCGGTCCTATTTGGGTTTTTTCTCCTCCGGCGGAGACTGTCTTTTTTACGCAGTGTGTCCTGCCTGCTCCTGACTTTTTTCCTTTGCTCGGGCGGTACGCTATGTGCTGTCTCGCGTTTGGAAGGAGGTGGTCATGTCTTCTTTTCCTCATTTCCTGTCCCGGCATTGCCTTCTTGGGGGTTTTTGCTACTGAGTTCCCTCAGGCTGTGCAGGTTGTGGATTTGATGGCTGGCCTTTCCTCTCAGGGTTTAGTAGTTTCTATGTACGCCCTTCCTGCGGACGCTATGGATGAGCGTGTTGATGGGGCAAGGTGGCATTCCTATGCTGCTTCTATAGTTTCTGTCCGGGCGGATACGTATTCTTCCTATGTGGTTCAGTCGCTCCTTATGGATTTCCTGTCCTTGCCAGTTTTGCTGTAATGTCGGCGAGGTTACCGCGCCTCTTTTGTCTCTGGTGGAGTTGCAGGTGCATTACCTGTGCATTACCTGTCGGACTGCTTCTGGCGCTTCCATCGTTGCCTGTCGTCGTATTTGGATGCATTCCTGGTAGGGGGATTCTTCCCTGGTGTCGGTCCTCCTTTTGTTTCCCTTTGTGGGCTCCAGGGTGTTCGGTCCTCAGCTGGAGGGTATGGTCGATCGGTCTGCTGGGATCCGCAGGCTCTTGGCTCCGGTCCGCCCTCCTTCTCGGGGTCGTGGGTTTGGTTTCCGTCACATTTTGGGCGTCCTTTCGGGCTGGGATCGTGGCCAGGGGGCCCCTGGAAGTGCCAAGCCCCGCTCCGCTGCCGGTGTTGCCACCCCCGCTTCCTCCTCTTCTCGGTGACTGTCTGCCTTTGCCGGTTGGTGGTCGCCTCCAGTCCTTCCGCGCCCAGTGGTTATCGGTTCCGGTTGCCTGGGCGGTTCGGACTGTTTCGGAGGGTTGCCGGTTAGAGTTTTCCTCTCCTTCTCCTCCGGGTTTTGTACGGACTCCCCTGCCCCGTCTTCCTCTGCGTAGAGTTGTTTGTTGGCAGGTGTGCGACTCCTGTTGGTGAAGGGGCTGTTGTGTGGGTTCCTCCGCTGGGGTGGGGCTTGGGTTACTACTCAATCCTCTTTCTGGTTTCCAGGAGGTGCACTTCGGTTCTTCGTCCTGTTCTGGATCTGAAGTGGGTCATTTGCTTCATCCTCCGTCGTCCATTCTGGATGGTGTCCCTCCGGTCCGTCCTGCCTCTGGTCCTTCCGGGTGGCTTCCTGCTGTCCCTGGTTCTGAGGGATGCTTATCTGCAAGTTCCTGTCCATCCGGTTGGCCAGCGTTTTCTGCATTTTGCTGTGGGGACCCTTCGCTCTCAGTTCTGTGTGCTGCCTTTCGGCCTGTCTTCAGCGCCCAGGGTTTTCGCCTTGCTCCTGGCCCCTCTGGCTCTGTCGGTTGTGGCCCGGGTGTGTCTTCTGCTGGGTTCATTCTCAGCCACCGGTAGTCCTCCCTGGCGCCCTCTCTGTCCCCGTTGTTCCTGGGGACTCTCTTCCAGATGGACTGGGGCATGGTGTTCCTATCCCAGGGGCGCCGGTTGATTTTGTTTCATCTCCTTTCCTGGCTTCTTTCCCAGTCCCGGGTGTCTGCCCTTCTCTGGTTGCGGTGTCTGGGGGAGTTGGTGTCCGCTCTGCATCTCCCTCCTTGGGCCGGGCTGCGTCTGTACCCCCTGTTGCATCATGTCCTGTCCCTTTAGGATCCCGCCTCCTTGGACTACGAGACTCTGATCCCTGTCACTCTGGGGATTCGGGCGGTTCTACAGTGGTGGTTGTCTCCTCTCTCCCTCTCCGGGGGGTTCGATCTCCTTCCCCCTCAGTCTGTGGTCGTGTTGTCCACGGATGCGAGTGCATTGGGTTGGGGGGCTGTTCTGGGTTCTTCCAAGGGTCAGGGTCGGTGGTCCCGATTCGAGTCCCTCCAGTCCTCGAACTGGAAGGTGTTGAGGGCAGTCTGGCTGGCTCTCCTTTGGTTCGCACCTCACCTTCGGGGTCGGGCGGTCTCTGTGCAGACCGACAATCAGGTGGTTCGCTCCTATGTGATTCACCTGGGGGGCATGTGTCATTCTCTCTTTCTCCTGTCCAGGGAGATCGGCCTTTGGGCCGAGTCGAATCTGTTGTCTCTGACGGCGGTTTGTCTTCCGGGGAAGGAGAATGGGCCTGCGGATACTTTGTGCAGGGTGTTCCCCTCCTCTGTGTCCCTCTATCTGTTCGGACAGATTGACCTCCGTTTCCGCCTTCCTTGGCTGGATCTTTTTGCCTCGGTGGATTCCGCCCTTCTTCCTCTGTTTTGCAGCGTCATTCCGTCTCCATTGGCTTGGGCGTCCGATGCTTTCTCGATTCCTTGGTCGGGGGGTCTGCTGTTTGCCTTCCCTCCATTTGCATTAATTCCGAGGGTCCTCCGGAAGATTCGTTTGGATCGGGCGGAGGTTCTCCTGGTGGTTCCAGAGTGGTCTCGGCAGTCTTGGTTTCCCCTTCTGCTGACTTTTGCCGTTTGCCCTCATTGGAGGTTTCCCCTGTCTCCCTCCCCCCTGCGGGCTCCTCTTCTCAGTCTTGCCTCCCTGAGTCGCCTCCGGCTGGGGGTTTGGCTCTTGAGAGGTTGAGTTTGCTGGGTCTGGGTTGCTCGTTAGAGGTTGCCCAGTGTCTTCAGCTTTCCCGGCGTCCTTCCGCCTTGAAGTCTTATCCCCGTCACTGGAAGAATTTTTCCACCTGGTGTCTTGGGAGGGTTCTCTCTCCTGCCTCCTGTGAGGCCGTGCGGGTGTTGGACTTCTTACGGGATGGTTTTGTCTTGGGTCTGGCGGTTTCTTCCCTGCGGGCGCAGTGGGCTGCCTTTCTTGCCTTTCGGGGTTCCTCTGTTTCATCTGTCTCCCCGTTGGTGGCTCGCCTTCTGAGGAGTTTCTTGCTTCAACGTCCTGTCTCCCGTTCCCCTGTGCCTCCTTGGGATCTGCCCTTGGTTCTACGGGCTTTGACGGGTCCCCCGTTTGAGCCTTTGGACTCCGTGGCCCTGAAATTCCTTTCTGCCAAAGTTATCTTCCTGGTGGCCATTACCTCTGGGCGTAGGGTTGGTGAGATTGGTGCGCTGATGGCTTCCCCACCTTCTTGCGCTTCTGCGCTGACAAGGTCGTTCTCCGTCCGTGTCAGTTTTTTCTCCCCAAGGTGATTTCAACTTTTCACTGTCAGGAGGATGTTGTTCTCCCTGTGTTTTTTCCGGCTCCTGCCTCTCCTGAGGAGGAGCTACTCCATTCTTTGGATGTGTTGAGGGCTCTCCACATCTACTTGGAGCGTACGGCTGGTTTCCGTAAGGTTGGTTCCCTGTTCGTCTCCTACGGCCTGTCGGGTCTGGGGCTTCGCCCTTCTTTGTCCACCTTGTCTTGTTGGGTCAAGGGCGCGGTGGTTTCCGCTTATGTTTCGGTCCAGTGTCCCCTGCCTTCTTCTGTTCAGGGTCGGTCGACTCGGGGCGTTTCGTCCTCCTGGGCCATGTTCAAGGGTGCCTCTTTGCGTGACATTTGCAATGCTGCTACGTGGGCTTCTCCCCACACTTTTGTTGCCCATTATCGTCTGGTGTTGGGGATGGCGGCCTCCGCTGCTTTTGGGTCTAGTGTCCTGTCTGCAGTACTTGATTTGTTATTCTGTACTGTTTGCTTTGATTAAAATGGACCTGTTTTTCTGACATTCTTCTGGTCTGTTTTTTTCTTACTTGGGTTTTTCTTTGGGTGATTGTTTTTTCGTTCTGGTTTTCTTTGGTATTTTCAGGATGATTAATGGATGCACTTCCCCCTTTATAGTCACGTGATGGTGACGTCATCCTAGGGGGAAGTGCAAACAGCTCAGCTAGGTAGGGGTTTCTGTGGAGCAGACTAGCTGCTCATGTATCAGGAATGGGACGGGGAGACCAGGACTCGGAGTAATGGTTATTACCGGTGAGTAACCGGGCATTGCCACTCCCTTGACATTGGGAGATGACATTCATGAACCAATATCATAGGCATTCGGAACTTGGTCCGCCAGCTGATCCGGCACCTGTCCCGTAACGTACTGACTGAAGATCCCGGCACCTGGAACTGGAACGTTAGGGCCTCGTTTATGAAAAGTGACGCTTCGCTGCGTGAAAACAGCGATGCATACCTTTTCATTGCACCCTCCTTGTGACACCAAAGATGCATCATATTTACAGTATGACGCATCATGTCGCAAGGAGTTACAGATACGTCATTATTTCTGATGAATCTGTAGGCGCAAAAATGACGCATTGCTGGAGTGTGTCACACTCCCATTTCAAATGTGCCTGCGTCAGTCTTACGTCTGCTGTGAGGCAGGCGTAAGATATTGATGCATTTGCATCCGAGAAGTGGCGCAGTGAAATCTCATAGATTCCACTGTGTCACTTCTACGAGGCTTACTTGCGTCAGAACACCCACCCTGCATACATTATACCTGGCGCAGGTATAATGTGGCACAGGGATTTACAAAGTGACACACCTACATAGATGCGTCACTTTGTAAATATGATGCAACATAGTGCATTTTTTACGCCGCTGGTGCGTCATAAAAGGTGACGCATCGGAGGCGCAAAAGTGATGCAAGGGCTCATAAATAAGCCCCTTAGTACTTACACTCTGGCATCAGCTGCTATGCACGAAGTGCTCTATTAACTGCTCATAGTATTTGGACATTTTTTAAAGACTTTTTTGACAATTGCAGATTTCAATTATTTTAATAGTTTAAACGAACAAATTACAATTACTATTAATGTGGTAGTCCACGATGCTGGCATCAGACAGGAGTCATGCTGACATGGGAGTGTGTCAAGCCATCTCTGCACACGGCACTTTGGGTCTTGGGTCAGTGGTCGCTATATCAGACGAAGCAAGCCAGGTGGCAAGTCCTTTCGCTTGGGGCACTTTCTTGAATGGAGCACTTTGTCTATTTCAGGTAATATAGGTTCGAAGAATCCCATGGAAACGGCCTTATTGGTGGCCAAAGCAACGTAAGTCCGGCAACACCCAGAGGCACAGCTTTCTTGCACAACGCACTTTAAGTATGAAGCACTTTCGGCCTTGGTCGCTATTGCAGAACTGTGACCCACAGGGGCCCGTTAAGAACAAGGTAGTAACGCACACTGGGGGTTTGCGGGGGGAGTGTGGAAGAACATATTGTATGATGATGTCCAGGTGTAGCTTGAGGTATTACATTTAAGCATATTTATATGTGCTGTGATGTAATGATTTTATGGAGTGAATATCATGTTTAGGTACTCTACGTGATGTAATGATTTTTTTTTTCTTTTTAAGTTTGATTTTATTGAAGATATGAAAAGGGGGGAAGGGGTAAAAATGAAGAAACAGGAAAATGCTTGTGACAATAAAATACAACTTAAGCAATAAACATGAGGAAATGTAAAATACATAGGAGAAAATAAACAAGTCATTAATTTATCATGAAAAGCAAGTATAGCAAGCATGAAAATAGCATGAACAAAGTAAATGAGCACAAGGTAAATGTACTGCAATATAACCTTGGGGAATACAATTTTAAAGAGAAAAGGGCAATAGGATATTCATGGAGGTTTGCGTACTTCCGCTACATCAAGGATTAAAGAGGGATGAACTGGAGCACAGGAAGAGAGAGAAGTTACCAAAGGAAGCCAAAGAAGGTCCCGTTTAATTGCCAGGGAGACAGGGGATACATAATTGGTGTCAAGGCGATGATAAAAACAGACTGCATTCCACCATGAGCGACAGGAAACATCCTCAGCTTGCTTCCAATTGGAAGTGATAATGTGGAAAGCAACAGCAATCAAAAGGTCAAGGAGTTGGTAATGGCGTGGGGATTGTGGAAGGTGTGGGGAGAGAGGCTGGAATGCCAGAAACCGGTCCTCGGAAGCTTGTTTCCGGTCCAGGGAAGACATGGCTTGGCAGTTCGGGCTGTACTGTTCCCATGAGGCACAGGGTCAGACTGATTTGCATATAGCCATGTCTGAACTGGGGTGGCAGAGTGGGCTAAAGAACAGTGATGGATTAAACCCAGATCTTTTGACTGGGTGTGAGTGTTTGATTGATTCAGATGCTCCGTCCATCACCACCCCCTTTTGTACCTCTTTTGGAATTAAGCATATTGAGGCCTGTTGAAAGGAACCACTGGAAGACCCCTCTGTAAGAAAAGATTGAAATAAGAGAAGAAGTTTAGGGAGAAGAAGGGAGGCAAAATGACTATAAAATTCGATGGTGAAGCCATCAGGACCCGGAGCTTTCCCATGACGTAGTTTAGAAACAGCATGAGAGATTTCAGAAAGCGATATATCCACATCCAAAGAATTGAGATTAACATGGGACGTCGGGGGAGAGGGAAGGGATTGGAAGTAGGAAAGAAGTTCTGTGGAAGATGGACTCTGTTTAGGGGTATACAGAGCGTCATAAAATTTAACAAATTCGGTAAGAATTTCTTTATCCTTAAATCGGGACTCCCCAGATGAAGTCCGAATTGATTCAATCTTCGTGCGTTCTTTCCTAATTTTTAAATAGTTAGCAAGAAGTTTCCCCATCTTATTCCTGCCACCATAATACCGGGAGTTGCATTTTAATAAAAGGTTAGAAGTGGCTTCAGTTGTGAATTTGTTGAACGAAATTTTCGCCTCAATAAGTTTCTTAAGGGAAGAGTCAGAATTGGAAGAATGATAATCGAGTTGGAGACGCTTAATATCAGCCAGAATTTGAGCAGATTTGGCCTCTCTGAGTTTCTTCCATCTTGCCACAAAGTTGATGATAAAACCCATAGAGGCTGCTTTGAAAGAGTCCCAAACCATAACACAGGAAGAATCAGGGGTGTGATTGAGAATGAAAAATTCAGTGGTGAAAGAAGAAAATTCAGAACAAAAAACAGGATCATGTAGCAGAGCATTATTGAAACGCCATCTGCCAGAGTGAGGGGAAAATGGGAGGAGATCCAAATCCACAAAAACAGGGGCGTGGTCAGAAAGTAGAATGGAGCCAATGTCAGAGCGAATGGCATGCTGGGAAAGGGATTTGCTAAGGAAAATATGATCAATGCGGGATTGGGACTGATGAGGGGGAGAGAAAAAACTATATTCTCTAAGGTCAGGGTTACACAGTCGCCAGATATCAACTAAAGCATTATTTTGAGTAGTTTTGACAAATTGGGAATGCATTTTGGAGGGCACAAATTTGGCTTTGGAGCGGCGGTCGAGGAAGGGATCCATATTTGATTACAGTCCCCACCAAAAAGGATGTAATCCCCAGAAAGGGAGGCTAGCTTGTCAGAGATAGAGGGCCAAAAGGATCTATCCACTCCAGTAGGGGCATACACATTAAAGAGAGTAATAGGGATATTATCAATAAGCAAATTAACAATGACCCAACAGCCATTAACATCACACTCATGAGAAGTTGAAGAAACATTTAACTTTTTATGCAATAAAATCACAACACCATTTTTCTTATCAACAGTGGGAGAGCAGAAAACATGACCCACCCAACCACGTTTAAGCTTTAAAGCCTCTGCCCCCGGGAGATGAGACTCCTGAAGGAGGGCAACATCAGTATTAAGTCTTGCCAGGTAAGATAACACCCTTTGTCTTTTAATGGGATTGTTTAATCCCTTAATATTCCATGACGTAACACAGAATGAAACGGCTAAAGAAAACAACTAGCAACAACATGCTCATTAAATGCAAATACAGAAAATAATTGGAATAAAGTGTAATTAGTGATAAAAATGAAAAGTTAAAAGAAGAGAAGACAGAGGGAGAAAAGGAGAAAAAAGTGAGAAGAAAAGAAGATATTGCAAAAATATTACTAGACCAGAAAGAAGAGAGAAGGGAGAAAAAGGAAAAAGAGAGAAAAGAGAAGGAAGGGAGTGAAAGGATAGGAGAAGAAGGAGAGGGAAAGGCAAGAACAAATAAGAACAAGAAGACAGTACACGTCCATGGCGGACGACTGAAAGACATACTTACGAGAACGGAAAACGCAAAACGAAAACGAGGGTGGTGGCGTTGACGGAAGACAGCGACATCAACAGGAGCGGGCACCAGACCTCTAATACCACAATTCCAGAAGAGCAGCGTATAGAAACAGAGACACTGAGTAACATCGGGATGATAATATGGAGGGGAAAATCTGTGAAAAATAAGAAAAGAAAGGATGAAAGTATAAAGTAAGACGAACCAGGGAATGAAAATGGTCAGAAACAATGGGTAAAAATAGACAGGAAAATGACAACAGTAAAAGGGGACCACAGAAAAAGAAACAGCATCAGCAAAATCGCCAAGACATCAGGTCCCTTCAAGTCGATCTGGAAACATCCATATCATCAGGACTGTGTTGTCAAAGGAACGCTTGAAGCACCGCAGGATCTTCATAGGTGGTGGTTTTGTCCTTGTAGGTAACCTTGAACAAGCAAGGGTGAAGAAGTTCGTAACGTGCATTAAGGGCTCTGAGTTGTGGACGTAAATCCAAGAAACTTTTTCGACGGTCCGCAGTAGCTTTGGAGACATCCTGAGATAGAAAAAGATGATGACCTTCCCATAGAATTTGTTTCTTGAGTTTTGCAACTGAAAGGACTTGCAGGAGATCAGTGTATTGAAGGAACAACATGATGACTCCTCTGGGCTTAGTAGACACTCTAGGACCAAGGCGATGAGCTCTTTGGATGTTGATGGAAGCCAGGGCCAGAGTATCTAAGATCTTTGAGAGAAATGATTGGAAGAAAACAGTAGGGTTAGACCCTTCCGTAAGTTCAGGAAGACCATACAGGCGAAGGTTGTTCCTACGGTTTCGATTTTCCAAATCTTCCGTCTGCCTCTTAAGTAATAGAATCTCTGCCTCCAAGGAAGGGATATGAGATCAAGAGGAATGAAGAGCTTCCGTTGATTGTTCCAATATGAGAACACGGGAGTCCAGGGAGGTCCATTTGTCCTGCATAGCTTGCATATTTTTGGTAGTAGCTTCCATGAAAGGCTCAAGGGCTCGAATTTCCTCTAAGATAAGATCCATGGAGGAAGAAGTTTACGTATTCCCCGGAGAAGGTGGATCTTTCTTAAGACGTTTACTAGAAGCTAGGGTAGATGATGGTTTGCTGCCATTTTGAGATTTAGGGATAGCGCCGTGAGAAACACAGAGTTTTGGCATTGTGCCTTCTTCCATATCTTGATGAGGGGAGTCTGAGTCCGAACCAGCTGGCACTTTTATGGCTGTCGATAGTTTCAGGTTGAGCAGCCTCCCCAGGTAAGACGCATAGATACAGGTGAAAAGCAGTAGACCAAATGTGCCAGGTAAGTTAAGTGAAGTCACAACGACCCAGTACTAGGATAAAACACCTCATCAAGAAGAAGAACACAGGAAGTCTGAGTGTATGTAGAGATAATTGGAGTAGATTCCTGTAAGCACCGTTGGTATGATGACCAAAAAAGCAAGGTCGCCTCAGCTACCTAAAATCAGGTGCAGATGAGGCATAAGGGAGACATCGCTGAGCAGGCGTCGAAAGATGAGTGACAGGGACGTAGGTCCTGACTGCGTTGAGGAGGCAATAAACCAATGCACGCAAGTGAATAGAAAAGCGTGATAATGTCGCATTTCAACTGGAGGCGCACCCAAAACAAAACAGGAGTGAAAATAAAATCATTTGTGCAGATACTGAGAGCGAGGTGAAGAAAGCCTTTGCATCCCACAAAATGGCGGCTGAGGTGACAGGAACAACTAGTGGCAGAAAAAGCAGTCAAAATAAGCCCCCAAACGAAAGCATCTTGAATGGAGGGCTCACCTTATGGCAGGAAAGTATACTGTTCATCAGGGCATATGCCACGGAGAGTTATTCGAGAAGTCGGCATTCGGGCTGTGAAGCGCGCCGCGCACGCAAAATGGCGGCCGTGCTGAGGGATCCGCGACGGAACGAACAACTTCAGGCAGCCGGTTGTAAACTAGGAATTAATGAGGGCGCTGGGCTCACCTCATGTTCCGATCCTCGCGTAGGTCCGTAGGATGTCCGGTGTTGGAGGAAAACTGCCGAAATTTGCTCAGAGAAGGAGGACGGCGCCGGAGCTCCGGGATCACGCCGCCATCACCGTTGACGCGCAAGCCACCGATGTAATGATTTTTTAATCACAATTATGTGTGTTGTGATGTAATGATTTTAATTACTCAAACATCAATATATATATATAATGTGATCAAGCCTCCTTGGAGGCGAAACGCGTCATGGCGGCAGCGCTGGCTATCAAAGAATAAACACTGTTCACCAGCACCTTTTGGGTCGGCTCTTTGTTGCAGAATATTGGAACATCGTAACAAGGTTCGTCATATATATATATATATATATATGGCTCGTAATCCTCAAACTCCTGTCTGAAAACAGCACTCATAGGGACGTTGATATTAATTCTCCTGTTTATTTACACAGAGTCGACAAACGCGTTTCGGCTGCAAGCCTTCGTCAGTGTCGATTGTCGCGCGCCAAACAACAGTGTATTTAAGGGATATCACATGATTTTGGTCAGTGTATTACATAAAAGAGGGACTTACAACATTCTTGCAAATAGTCGCGCCCTATTAGAATGAGCAAATTTGCTCCTATTAATGGACATGATGATATTTACATATTTATCACTCTAAATGCGCTTTGCAATACTTTACCGGTATATATATATGCATATATTAGACCATGCATGACTTTCAAATTAGTCCAATGTATGAGAAATATGTTGCAAACATTTATTAAGTTACGTCCATGCATGTGCAAAGCATGCACTTTTTCAGCCAAACATTGTAAAGTTACTCCCTCTTTGTTTATACGAGTTTTGAAAAAACACACATGCACCAAGCTACTGAACAGGGCTGTAGCAGGTTTGCCATGGGACCTAATAGAAGCAAGACAAATACTCCTCCCACCAGCAGGGCATAGTCTGGGTGAAGTGGGGCCCTGAGAAACCAGGGCTACACTGAGAGCTGTGGCTCTGGTAATCAGCATGTCAAACAGTCCTTGGTACCATCTTCTGCCCAGCGTGCTCCTGGCTGCATCCAATCCTTGTAAGAGGAGGCGTCCTGCAGTACCCATCCCTGCCTGCAGGGGCGCAGCGGCTCTGATAGTCAGCATGTCAACCAACCCTTGGTATCATCTTCTGCCCAGCGTTCTAATGGCTGCATCCAATCCTTGTAAGAGGAGACTTTCTGCAGTACCCATCACTGCCTGCAAGGGCGCAGCGGCTCTGATAGTCAACATGTCAACCAACCATTGTATCATCTTCTGCCCAGCGTTCTCATGGCTGCCTCCAATCGTTGCAATATAAGGCGTCCTGCAGTACCCATCACTGCCTGCAGATGTCAGGATTTTGCTCCACCCTGTCCTGGTGGACACCACTGTAGTTAGTCACCTCACACAGCTTCAAACAAGCACAGCACAATCCCCCAGTGCTCCGGGCACCATCAAGGTGCAGCTGGAGCCGGAAGAGCAGGAGCCCCGCTAAGTAAACAGGATCTGCATCTAGGGCGAGCCTGACAGCTTTACAAGTCCATTAAGTTTAATGAGGCATTTGATGACTGAATATAATGCCAACTATTATTAAATCACGCAATACATTAACATAATTGATATCAGTGTGGGCAGTCTAGAAAACGACGTGTTGTCTTACATGAATCCGCGGGATAAGCATGTTAAGCACAGCTGCGTGCATAATGGTAATGGGCTCCACTCCGGACCCATCAGGGCACCTTCCACAAAGAAGCTCTTCGGAGAAGCAGCCATGCACCCAGGGAACTCTGCACCCAGCATCGGCTTCTTTAGGGGCTTGCAACTTGGCCAAAACCGCAACAGACAAATATGCAGTGGAGATTCACTAACATGTTGTGCTGGGTTTGCATCATAAAAGTGCAAGCCCGCACAAAATGTGGGCCTCATTTACAAGCTTTTGGCTAAGGCAGCGCCGCAAGCCTTCCTGCGGCGCTGCCTTACGTCAAAAGAAAAGGCGTTGTATCCATGATATACAGCGCATGTCTGCCCTGTTACTGCACTGGCGCTCAAATGGATACCATGCCCAACGCAGGCACCATGGTGCAAGGGAGTCCGCATTGTAGATACACCTTCCTGCACAAAAACAATCACTGGAGGCGTTTCCCTTTTTGTGTGCAGTTGAATGCAGCACGCATAGAAGAAAAAAAGAAGAGAAATAATGTTAGACCTCCTCGTTGCGCCTCCCCTACACCTCCCCTGGGGAGCTGTAGGCTTTTGACGCATTCTCAGTTTTACAGTTTGTTGTAAATCGGGGAATGTGTCAAATGCCGTGGGTGCTGCATGGGAACACCCATCGTAACGCCCTTGACACACCTCCTCTTTGCAGTGTGAAGCAACGCAGCGACTTGCACTGCCTCACTCCATATTTACAAGGGCATAAGGCATGCAGGGTCACAAAAAGTGACGTTCTGGCTGCACACAGGGCTTGTAAATAAGCCCCCATTTATCTAATTATTCACTTTCCAGCGCGAAACTTGTGTTGTGCTGGAAATTGACTAATAATAACTCAAAGTACTATAAATCGCTTCTTGGGTTACTTAGCATCAAGGGAGTTACATGGACGTTCCCATGCAATCACCCACCCTTTTTCAAGTAAAACTTTACAAAAATAATGTTTTTATTAATTAACTCAGGTGACAATGCACGACGCCGTTGCCTCAGTGGAAACACCAAGGAATAGAGAGGAATAGAGGGATGATCACTGAAGTCCGGAGCTCGTGACTTCAGTGATCATCCCTCCGGTCTATCCGTGCACCGCCACCGAAGACCGCAATTCCTGCCTCTCTATTCCTTGGAGTTTCCACTGAGGCAACCACGTTGTGCTTTGTCACCTCGTGCCTCCCCACCTTTCCAGCCTACCAATCCAGGCCCGTATCTGAGCTACTCTTGGCTCAATTCAATCCACCCGCATAGGAACGCCATCCAGATTCTTCCGATGCATCAAAAAGAGGCACCAAACAATTCAGGCTTGTATTATACCATCCTGATGATGATCCAAGTATTGTGTTAAAGGATCGAAACGTCGCCAACTCGCTAAAACACCTTGCACATAAATCTATTGTGATAAAACAGGGCAACGGTTGTCGTCTCTAAGCTTGTTCTAACCATTTGCATTATATACAAGCTGTTCTTGTCTTGCCTGAATGTTTTTTGCTTAAATGTAAATGTTATGTGACTATGTAGGACCCAGGACTGTGTCCCACATTATTGTTGTGTGTTTATTATTCTGCCTTGATCATTTATTACATTTACTGTCCGGCTGCAGAGTAGCAATATAGCACTGATTCTAGTCTATATTAATTGCATATCTATCCCAGCTGCTGCATAAGGACCACTGTCTACTTTAAATACTGTAGTTTGAATAAGGCTGCTTTAATGAGACAGGCCTGATCTCTCAAACCAAACTATTAATGGCTTGGGAGCATATTAACAAGCAGGGCATTAAATATTATCGCCGTTTTAGTGGCAGAAAACTGCTGCTAAAGCGGCGATAATGGGCTTGATACTATGGCCTTGTGAATTCCAATAGAAACCCATGTTGTGGTGTGAACATGGGTTTCTATTGAAATTCTCCACAGCATATTATCATGCCGTTTATCGCCGCTTTAGCTGCAGTTTTCTGCCGCTAAAACTGCGATAATTTTAACACCCTGCTTGATAATATGCCCCCTGGTTCTTTACACAACTGCCAGACTGGCAGAGCCACTGGATTTAGGCGGCATGGGAGAACCAAATTGTGCAGCAGGGTTGACAAATTATGCACCAAGAAAAGGTAAATTGTGCGGCATAATGCAACACATTTTGGTACAACATAATTTCATTATTTTGCCATTTTTCTCATGTGTAGGAAACTGGCTCTGTGGGGAACATCCTTTAACACAAATCTTTTAGAACGCGGTACCGTTACCACGCAGCTTTTACAACAAAAGTCGTTACAACGACTTGCGTTGGAGGGCTGTATAGTTTAATTTACTATCCAACACCTTCCCTACTATCCACGGGGACTGGAGTTGGAATAGTAAATTAAATTATTCCACTATCCAGCGCCCCCCAACGCAAGTCGTTGTAATGACTTGGGTTGTAAAACCGGCGTTGTAAAAGTACGCGTGGTAATACCACGCGTTGTAACGAAATACATCCGGCTCTGCATATACTATATCAAAATAAGGTATTGTGTGCACAGAGTCGAGTGGATTCCCCCAGGAATAGCAGAGGCTCAATTAGATAATCACTAACAGCTCTATTTGTGGTAGTGTGGTCGAGCTGTTAGGCTTATCAGGAGGGTGTGTTAAGCATTTTTGTCTTCACTCAATCAAGGCTGATGTCACACACTCAGAGACAGAATCCAGACTAATTAGGTAAGTATAAAAAATGGTATACTTATGGTTTATTTGTAGAACCAAGCAGGACTTGGCACAAGTAAGTAATAAATACTTTCAAATGCCCGACTGTCCAAGAAAGGCAGTTGTTCGTGTAATTGTAACAGTTACAGGTTGATATAGCTTTTCAGAATACTTGGCATTACACAGTAAATACTCTTTAATTACTTTTGGATTACTTTACAATGATGCTCACTTTTCCACATACATTAACTGTTCTGCATAGAACACTTTCTAGACCCAAAATCTCATTCTATGAGACGCTGTAGGAGGAAAAATGGTTATCAAGCTCAGAGGAAAGTATTTGACTTACGAGGTTGAGGTTTCGGGGTTAGGACCAAGGTTCCCCAAGGTCCAAGTGGACACTCTAGTTGCATCACCAGCAGCATTGGGGCGGCCGGGTGCAGAGTGCAGAGGTGCAATGTTAGCCAACGGGCTAAGGGCCTTTGATCGGGGTCTACTGGCAAGCAGGTCAATTGGGTGTGGGAGCAAAGCTCCTAAAGTTGAGGTTGGCACTGCAGGGGGCAACAACCATCACAAGAACTGTAACGCCAGTGGCACCGAGGTGGCAAGGTGGAGGAGGTAAAGCGGACTTACCAGTCCCTGGGCTTCTCAGTGGAGACCATCAGTTTTGGAAAGTTGCAGGCTCGGTTGGGAGGACTTCTTGGAGGCGAACAACGACTGGGAAGGCGACTGGGGATCAGGGAGGATGCTTGGGCACCATCGGTTAGGCCAGCCAAGGCAAGTAAGGCGTAGAGGGCTGAGGTGTCTTAGCCGTCGGTTTCCTTAGGCTGCGATCAATCACAGATGGCGTCAGTCAAACAAACGCGATTAAAACTTCCTGGACTGCGTTGGTCGCGGTCGGGGGGAGGGCATTCAAGTAAAGGCTGCAGGTTTAGCATCAAAGCCGGTGCGAGTACAGGAATCACAGGATCCCAACTTATGATCTCAGGGGGACCTCTTTGAAGTATAGGGCCACTCGACCTCATGCTATGGCAGCCGTGTGCAGGGTGGTGCAGAATTGCGAAGTCCGGACTCTGGCAGTTTAGTCTTTGGCTTGAGCAAATCTGGTGCTCACATGAGCCAGAGTCTGTTGGTTGAGTGCAGGGCAGGTCCTCTGGGATCTAGGGGGTCTGCTGCTGCAGGAGATGCCAGTTTTGTTACTGTTATGTTATGTTATGTTAAAATGGGACTTTTATAGCGCAACGGCTACTCCAAAGGAGTGTCCCGGCGCTTTGTGCTCCAGACCAAAGAAAGAGCTGGAAAACATAACAGTAAAAGAACAGGGGCCTAAAAGAGGAGACGGACTATCCCGAGAACAGCCAAGTTTTTAAGTCTTTCCTGAAGACAAGCAGGTTCGCGGTATTCCGCAAGGACACCGGTAAGGAATTCCATAGCTGAGGAGCAAGGAATCTAAAGGACCGGCCGCCTAGCCGAGCCCTTTTGATACGTGGCACCCGAGCCAAAGCCAATGTTTCTGACCTGAGGGATCGTGTGGGTCGGTAGAAATCCAAACTCTTCTGAAGATATTTGGCACCATTGCCATGCAAGGCCTTATGGGCAAGGGTCATGGCCTTGAACAGTATCCTCTTACGCACCGGAAGCCAGTGAAGGGATACAAGGAGGTTAGAGGCACTGGTGCGGCGGTGCAGGCCAAAAATTGCACAAGCAGCAGCGTTCTGAGTAACCTGCAAACGCTGGAGGAGGTATTCAGGCAGACCCAGATATAGGACATTTGCATAGTCCAATCTGGATCCTATGAGTGCCTGAACAGTGATCCTCCGATGTTCCTCCGAGAGAAGGGGAAAGAACTTGCGCAGCATTCTGAGGATCCCAAAGCATGTTCCCGTAAGAGTAGAAACCTGGGATTTGAGCGAGAGCTCGATGTCAATTTTAACTCCCAGGTTCTTAGCCCACTTAGAGGACTGAGTGGGAGGGAACATGTCAGCAGGCCACCATCCCTGCCAATCTGGTTCCGATGAGCATCCGAAGAATAGTATTTCGGATTTGTCCGAGTTGCACTTGAGGCTGTTGTGTTGAAACCAATTGAAGACAGCCCCAAGGCACTCTCGGATCCTTTCTCCATCGAACTCTTCGCTCTTACAGCAGGTGAACAGAAGCTGGGTGTCGTCAGCATAAGAGACGATCCGGGCCCCATAGGACTCCGCCAGTGTCGCCAGAGGGGTCATAAGGATGTTAAATAGAGTGGGGCTCAGTACAGAGCCCTGAGGCACTCCGACTCCCAATGGCGGCATCTCGGCGGACCCGGGTGGGACCCAGACCGTCTGCCGGCGGTTGGCCAGAAAGGAACGAAACCAGTTGAGCACCGTCCCCCCTAGACCGATGGCGTGAAGTCTAGTGAGGAGATCCTCATGGGGGACGGTGTCAAACGCCGCCGACAGGTCTAACATGACTAACATCACCCTGCCTCCGGTGTCCAGCACCTCCTTAACGATCTCAGAAACTTCCAGGAGCGCCGTTTCGGTGCTTAAGTTGGAACGAAAGCCCGATTGGGATTCATGAAGTAACTCGTTAGACTCCAGGAAGTTAGAAAGCACGCTATGCACGTGTTTCTTCAGGATCTTGGTTAGTGCTGGAAGGAGCGAGATTGGCCTATAGTTGGAAGGCACCTCTGGGTCAAGATTAGGCTTTTTGATAAGGGGGATGACCATGGCCTGCTTCCAGGCCTGGGGCAGAAAACCCTGACTCAGGGATAGATTAAGGATGGGATTAGCTATGGGGTTAACGGCGTCTGCCATTTTCGCTAAGAATTTTGCAGGGCACGGATCTAACGGTGAGCCCGATTTAAGGTTCCTCATCAAGGCTAAGGATGCGGCAACCTGAAGGGGCGGAAAGTCTAGCAGAACTGGGCCGGGAGGCGACAGGAGAGCTGTCTCAGTCGGCAAAGTAGACAGGTCATCTAAAGATCTCAAAGGGAAAGAATCCTGAATTTGCCTGATTTTGGTGGTGAAGAAATTAGCAATAGTGTTGGCCCAGGTCTCCACCGGAGCGTCCTGAGTAGAGATTGACCGGGGGCTGGTGAATTCACGCACAATTGAAAAAATCTCCTTACAGGAGTTAGCCGCGTCTTCAATCCTTTTGGCAAAGTAACATTTCTTGCCCTGAAGAATTAAGTCATGGTAGGCAATTAAGTCACTGTAGGCAGGTTGTTGTTGGGACAGGCTGATAGGGCTGGTGCCCAGTAAGTTGGTGTTCTCGTTTTGGTCAGCACAGCTCTTCGGTCCTTCTTTCTTCCTCAAATCTGAGGAGGCAAGTTTCTGGGTCACCCCTCAATACTAAATTTAGGGTTGTGTTCAAGGGGGGTGTAGGTTGGGACCAATGCTTCCCTTCCTTGGGGTGGGTACACCCTCTATTATGCCACCCTCCAGTGGGAGGGGGCATGGGTCTCTTCCTAATTGGCTGAGTCCCCTTATCTTCAAGATGAAGGAGACTGAGATGTGTACTTCACCTCTAATCCGTCACCTAAGGGGTGGGGTTAGCAACGGTGGGCAAACCTCTCTTTCTAACTTGAATTTCCTGCTGATTCTTCCACCTAAGTGGGGGTCAGAACCTGTGGGAGCCAGTTGCTGGGGGCAGCAAAAAGCAGGGACAGTGTCAAAAGGTGGCAGGCCTCTGAAGCTTCCCCATTCTTGGGTGCAGCCCATCCTGGGGGAAAAAGGCTTGACATCTCTTCCCAGGATGGGCTCTGTTTCTGAACCCAGAGAGTGGAGGCCCACTACCCAGGGGTCCAGAAAACTGTCTGGTGGTGGCAATGGTGGGCAGCCATTCAGCCACACCAGATCTGGTCAGCTTTCAGGGCGCATCTCTAGGATGCCCCCCTGAGTACATTTTACATTACATTCCACACTGGCATCAGTGGGCTGAGAAGTTTGCTACCAATTTTTGCAGTTTTTAGTAAATGCATTATGGAGCTTAGAGTTTGTAGTGACCAACTCCCAGACCATATACTTTTTATGACTTTACTACACTTACAATGTCTATTGAATAGACTTATACACTGTAGGGGTACAGGGCTCATGCCTCTGTACCCTCACCTTAGGACTAGTGCACCCTCCTACAGGGGTGACTTACCTAGGCCTTAGGCAGTGGATTGCAGGCATGGCATGCAAGGGTGTGTGCCATGTTGACTCTTCACTGTTCCCTGCACCAAAACACGCAGCCTGCTGTGGAAGAGTGTGTAGGTTAATGTGAAGGGACCCTGAGGGTGACAAAATGGGTGCTGCAGCCATCAGAGGCTTTCCTTGATCACAGTGCACTTGATACCCCTGTGGCCAGGGATGTGCCAATTGTGGATACAACAGTACACTTTTGGGAAAGATTACAGGCTTAAGGAACCTGATTGGTAGGGTCCCAGGTTACATCAAGTTACGTTGCATCAGATGTCAGGCAAATTGGGGGTAACCACGCAAAGAAGGGGCACTTTCCTACAACATGGTAACACTGTTTGATCAAAAAGAGTTCACCTCATTAGTGCCTGTTTAACAACCAAATGGTGCAATAAGCAAACGAAAGATGACAAGTAAAATTTTGGAAAGGGTTTTCCACTGTGCAGAAATACATGTTAACAGATTTTTTGTAATCTGTGATCCATTGGAGTTAGAAATAACATTTATATTTTGCAGATTATGCAGCAGATGATGGATTTTAGGGCACATGCAGCAGATCCATAATTATGTGTAAACCGCCATAAAAACACATATGGGTCCAGCAGTCCTTCTCACTCTATCCTTGTTATCTTTGCCTAACATGGACCTACTGCTTCTGCTTCTTCCTGTATCGGCTGGTGCTTCTCAGCTTATCGGCTTTCATGCGAGCCTGACTACAGGGGCAAGAGGGGGTTGCCCCCTACACCTAACAATCCACCTCCTCTTTTCCTGAGTCTACTAGACGTCCAGAGGCTCAACAGCATCACAGCCCCTCAGCAAGCCTGTGCACCCTGGATACAAGGCCAACCTTTGCTCTCAACCCTCTTTCAGAGAAGCTCAAAACTGAAAATTATTTCTACAAGAACTCGTAAGGTGAACCTTCCCACACATCACATATATCTTGACCAGTCAAATCTTAGTCGCCTTCCATAACAACCTTGTAAGAGGCTCCCAACCAACAGGCCTGTGGCCACCTAACTCTCTAATCTGCATCATCAGCCCAAGCAAACAACCATTAAAACTATATAAAAGTAACTACCTCTGTTGACCAGGTGACACAGCACTCCTCTTACTAAATAGCAGCTACCATAACATCTCTTTAGACCTAGTGGCCAGAGCTCTGTGACCTACTGTTTCCTTTTTCTTTCTCCTCATCTACAGCCCCCCTCCACCTTCCCACCTCCAGGTCCTACTGGTGCTTCCAACACATGTCTTGGATGCATGTCTGAGATCCCTCCTTCCTTTCTAACCATTGCTGTCAATTCAACCCACCTGGAGATACCCCCTTGCTTATTTCCAAGCTGTCCACCAAAGCCTAATGGGTCATCAATCTTAAGGCCCCTGGATAGTGTGTGCGGAAAGAGAGGACCAGAATTTGCTATCCTCCGCCCTCCCCACCTGTCCATCTAACTTTTCCTAGTTCTACTGGCCGCCATGAACTAGCAGCTCCATGTGGCACGTCTCACTCATTCACACTGGAAACAGCACAATCTAAACTGCACTCCTTCCAAATATTCCTTCATTACGTATACTGGATGTGTCCTTCCAACTTCCAGCCTGCAGGTGTATCGAATTTTCTTGTTGAGCAAACCGACTCCAACACACCAATCTTGACTCAACTGGAAACAATGTAGTCCCTAAATGTACCACCTGTCAATTTCTGCCTTTCAATGCTTCCCTCAATTCCTACCCCTGGACCACCCTTCAAATGTGCCTGAGACCAGAGCCTAGTTCAGCCTCTTGATACACTCACACATGTTATAGACTGACAATTTCCAAATTGAAGTGATCCTTCAAGTTCTTGAACCTGGGAGCAGACTCCAAATATTAATTCATTGTCTACTCACTTCTTCGGATGAATATGGTAAAAGGCGTTTTTGACCTCCGCAAGCTTTCAACATGTGGCACTCTCCTAAAACACAAATGTTACCCATCTATGGTGTGACTATAAACTATGACCACCCTGACCAGATCCTGTTTTGTTTTGTCTCCTTGTTGACACTGATTGAGACAAGATCAGCCGGGTGCAAGGCTCCAACATGTATATTTCCCTTCTGCTGTCTTTGCTATGCTTCGGCCATGGTTAAGAGGCTTTCTACGGCACACCTGTCTAGTGCTAGTGGACCATTCTTTTTATTCACCAGGGCAGGATTCAGACAGGGGCATGCTGGGACATGATGCAACACTACAAAGGAAGGCGAGTGCCTCAGCCAGTTACAGAGGCATCCTCAGGGAGAAGAAACAGCATGAGTTGTGTCAGATGCGCGCTACAGGTGGGCGATGAAATGTTAAAAAGAAAAGAGGATTGAAATTATCTATAGAAAAAGAGACAGATATATGTATATATATATATATAGATTTATAGAAAAGGAGACTGCTACTCGTTGAAAGAAAGAAGATTATAGATACTGAGGGGCTTTATTTATGGGCCCTTGCGTAATTTTTGCACCACCGGTGCGTCGCTTTTTGTGACGCACTAGTGGTGTAAAAAATGCACCATGTTGTGCCATATTTACAAAGTGATGCATCTAGGTAGTTCCGTCACTTTGTTAACCCCTGCGCCACATTATACCTGTGCGAGGTATAATGTATGCAGGGGGGGGCATTAAGATTTCACTGCGCCACTTCTAGGACGCAAATGCGTCAATATCTTACACCTGCCTCATGGCAGGCGTAAGACTGACGCAGGCACATTTAACATGGGACTTGTACATGCTGGAGTTGCGTCAGTTTTGGGACACACTCCAGCAATGCGTCATTATTGCGCCTTCATATACGTCAGAAATATTGACATATCTGTAACTCCTTGCGACATGATGCCTTATACTGTAAATATGATGCATTTTTGGTGTTGCAAGAAGGGTGCAACGAAAAGTGATGCATCGCTGTTTTCTCGCAGCGATTCTTCACTTTTCAAAAATGAGGTCCTGAAGGTTTTCCTATTTGCTTTTCTGGTTCAGGATTAATTCATTCTGTTTGTACTCATGTAGGGCAAAACTGCTTCAATAATATAGCACCTGTCCCTGCCCCAAACTTAAGATGATGACAGAGGAAGTGGAGCAGGAGAGCTTCAAAGCATTCCTAAAATCTGATTATAACCCTGCTGAAACCATATCTGCAAGAGGCATTCAAATATGATTCAAAGGCTGTTGTTTATGTTATGGTTGAAGAGATGATTGAGAAAACCAAAAACTGTCAGTCATTAAATGAGGAATAATGGCAGATGATTCTTCATCCACCGAGTCAAACCCAGAGCTCAGTACTTCCACTTCAGCAAAGTACATCAGGTTAGGCCCTTGACTGTGTGGGGGAGACTCTGAGTTTTCCAGAGGGTTCTCGTTTGTTTCCACAATTTAGCATCCCTTCAAACTTGTCCCTTCCCATGCATGAGAAAATGAAACACCTAGGGGCTTGTTTACAAGTCCAGTGCACCGGAACATCACTTTTTTTGATGTTCTGACGGCGCGCTGGGCTTGCCCATATCTACGAGGCCACTGAAAGACACCCTGCATGGTTTTTCATGGCCCTGTAGATATGGTGTAAGGCCACGGAGTGTAAATCCCTGAGTTGCCTCATACTCTGTGGGGGAAACATACCATGGGTGTTGCAGTGGGTGTACCCACTCAACGCCAATGGTTTTTGACACATTGCCAGATTTACAGCAAAACATAAAAGCTGGGAATGCACCAAAACTCTGCGCATCCCCAGCGGTGAAGTAAGGGTTATTTTTGGAAAGGAAGGTGTCCCTTCCTCAACAAAAGCAACCTGATTTCAATGTAGGCAACCTTCTGCCATAGTGCAAGGGAGCCTGAGTTACAATTTGTGCGCCAGTGCAGTGGAAGAAGACAGAATGCATTCCTGCGCTTTTCTTTTGATGCAGGGCAGTGCAGCAAAGTGACGTGCAGTGCTGCCCAGCATCAAATTGTAGTAAATGAGCCCTTAATTTTCACAGGATGTAAGTGTAAGTAATGGAATTAATATTTGGGGTGGGCGTCTGCCCATCTCAAAGAATAATATAAACTTTTGTCAGGATGATCTAAGCTTCTCGAAAGTTTTGGAAAAGCATATCAACTCTCAACTTTCCTCTCATGAGGCTACTCTTAATCTACTGCATCCTTCACAATCCGGCTTCCTATCTGGCTACAGCACCAAATCTGCCCTGCTTGGGGTTACTGAAACTCTCATGCAGCAGCTGGATTGCGGGGGTGCGGCAGCCCTTATCTTACTGGACTTGAGTGCAGCATTTGACACAGTCTCACATTGTAAATATTGACAACGTCTTGACCAAGGCCAAACGGTAGCACTTGTGCTGTTGGATCTAAGTGCGGCGTTCGATACCATCTCCCACGAAACGCTCCTTAGAGAACTACACACAAATGGCATAAGAGGAAAGGCTCTGGAATGGATCAAATCCTTTCTGGCAAACAGAACCTTTCAGATCGCATCAGAACAGGCCGAATCAGACACCTTACCCGCAGCTCATGGAGTGCCACAGGGGTCCATTCTGAGCCCTCTGTTTTTTAATATCTACCTCAGACCACTGGTAGAACTTGTTGAGAAGCTAGGGCTCACGCTCATGAACTACGCTGACGACACCCAAATCATTTTTTCCTTGTCTAATTCTTGTCCCCACTCCCCGTCACTACTCAAGGAAGGATTACTAAAAATACTGAACTGGATGACAGCAAACCAGTTAAAACTGAACGGGGACAAGACGGAAATTCTGATTTTGGGAAAAGACAAAGATCTCTGGAACCCCGCGCATTGGCCAGGACAGATGGGTATTCTTCCTACCCCGGTGTCCCATGCTCGAAATCTGGGTTTTGTACTCGACAACGCCTTATCCATGGATAAGCAGGCCAGCAAAGTTACTGGATTGTGTCTCACCATAACCAGATGGTTGAGGAAAATCCTATGGATGTTGCCTATGTCAACTCAAAAGACCGTAGTCAATGCCCTTATCACATCAAGGCTTGACTACGGCAACATCCTATACTTAGGCGCAAATAAATCTGTCATTGGACGACTACAAGTGGCGCAAAACGCTGCGGTCAGACTCCTGTGTAAGATTCCTAGGAACGCTGGAGTCTCGAACCATCGCCGAGACCTTCACTGGCTCAGGATTGAGAACAGAGTTCGCTTCAAGGCCTTGAACTACATGTTCAAAATAAAAACAGGAGGAGCCCCAAAATACCTCCAATCCCTTGCTTGCCTTTACACACCTAAGAGAAACCTCCGGTCCCAGACAGCAGCATGGTTCTGTGTACCAAGGTTCAAACGTGTAAGATCAGGGGGCAGATCTTTTGCCTATCTTGGACCCTCCCTGTGGAACACGCTTCCTCCAAGCATTCGGAAGGAAGATAATTACCATAGCTTCAGAAAGCTTGTAAAGACCTGGCTGTACGAACAATAATCCCTCATAATTTCCCTCCGTTTCTGTCTTTTCGCTTCTAGCTGTGTCTAGGCGCCGGGAAACCCTTCTTGGGTAGCTGTTGCGCCCTATAAATTGACAAAATAAATAAATAAATAAATAATCCAGTAGCCTTAACTTCCGGAGTGCCTCAGGGTTCAAGTGCTAGTGTTGTGGGGGTATTAGTGGTATAGGAAGTGTTGGCGCCTGTCAAAATCTGCGTGTTATATGTTGATCTGATGAACTGTGTGGTGCAAGAGGTAGGGGAGAAACACCCTGCAACCACTACGTTTTGAAGGACCAAAACATCCTACAAGTAACTGTAACAAACAAATCTTTTACAAAAACAAACTGTAACAAAAAAGTCTTTTATTTGTCTTTTCATTCCAACATAAAAAGTCCAGCCAGTGGCTGGACTTCTGGCTGGACTTTTTGTGTTGGAATAAAAAGATAAACAAAAGACTTTATGAGACATCACTAACGTTTGTGCCTCAAACACATGATGAACTTTCATTGAACACTAACAGCATGTGAATAGGATTTTTTTTTGCCGCAGGGTTACATTTTGAGCCCTTTGCTTTTTAATCATTATGTCTGTCCTTTGGTGGATATTGCGGAGAAGTCAGGAATGACTATTTTTTTCTTACGCAGTGGTCACTCAGATCATCTTCTCTCTTTCGGCAGTTCAGCATCAGGACACCTTCCTGCTCCAGCTTGGACTGAGTAAGGTTTCTCGGTGGATGTCCAGAAACACCTTCAAGCTGTATTGCTCAAAAACTGAGGTTCTCATTTTGGGAAATAATCCAGAACTCTGGGGAATCACCCCTTGGCCTGAATCTCTGGGACCTCTACCTGTGTTAGTCCCTAAAGTCAAAACTCTGGGCTTTACCATCGATAACAAGCTTTCCCTGAAAGCACAGGTGTCTGTGGTCACTGCAACTTGTTTTTCTGTCCTTAAATGGCTAAAAGAATCCTCTAGTTAATTCCTCCAGCTGCTCAAAGAATGTTAAGCAAGCGCTGGTTCTATCCAGACTTGATTATGGCAACGTTTTGTACTTGAGTGCTGATAAATCTTCGGTCTATCACCTACAGCTAATACAAAATGCAGCGGCCCATCTTCTTTTTCAGCTGCCTCGCCAGGCCTCAACCACACCTTTGCTCAGTCAACTCCATAGGCTTAGGGTGAACAAACGTGTTGAGTTTAAGGCCTTATGTTGTATGTTTAAAGCCAAACAGGGCTTGTTGCTCACCTACGTACAAAGTCTGGTTAAACCCTATGTCCCACTCGACAGCTGAGATCAGCAAGCCTTTCTCTGTTCCCAGAGTCCACCTTGCCCATATGAGAGGGCGCTCTTTCGTCTATCTTGGCCCCAGACTGTGGAATTCTCTTCCTCTGGAACTTCGGTTGTGTCACTCGCTCCTAGACTTCAGCTAAAAATGAAATACCTTCCTTTAGAATTAAGTACGACTTCCCTCTGTTCCTTCTGTAACTTGTGGCTTATGACTGGTTCTGTTTCAGCTCCAGGAAACCCTGTTGGGTAGCTGCGCGCCTTACAAATCTTTATAAAAATAAAAATGGAAAAAGTCACTAAATTTAGCTGAACTCAACCCCCTGATAGCTATGGCGCAGAGCACATAGGCATAATTTAGGGCAATGTGGAAAGTAGTTATGCAGTACCAAAATAGTAGCAAAGCCAAAAACACAAAGTAATACAAATCCTACAGCAAATTAGAACAAGCATTTGCAATGCAATAGGTCTCGCATTAGGAAAGTTTGAGCTATTGGTATTGTAAATCACAATTTTTTTATTTATGTGTTGGTTTTGAAAATAGTGAAATTAATAGCTTTGTCATTTACAATGCCAATAGCTATAAATTTCGCAAATGTGACACCTATAGCATTTGTAATGCAATATGTGTTGTATTTAAGTGACTTAGATGTATTGATATTACAAATAACAATGTTTTTTTTATTTTTTTTTAAATAAGTAATACTTAAATAAAAGTTATTGTAATTTATAATGGCAATAGCTTAAACTTTTGTAAATAACTTTTGTGAAGATTATGCTCAGTGTATTTTATTGTGACGAAATCCAAGAACAGAAGTGAAATACTTTTGCGACATTTGTAATAAAGCTAGAAACATTGAGAGAACATATTTGAACCAGTTGTTGTTGAATGGTTGCACAGATTGATGATGTGGTGGCGCGGAGTGATGTTGTGGTGGCTACCAGTGATGCTGTGGCGTTCAGTGATGCTGTGGTAGCGCATAATGATGTTGTGGTGCCCCTGAGTGATGCTGTGGTGGTGCTGAGTGATGCTGTGGTGATGCAATAGATAGAGTGAGTGCAATAGATAGAGTGAGGGCGATAGATAGAGTTAGGGCGATAGATAGATAGAGGGAAGGCGATAGATAGATAGAATGATGGCGAGAGAGTGAGGGCAATAGAGTGAGGGCGATGGATAGATAGATAGATAGATAGATAGATAGATAGATAGATAGATAGATAGATAGATAGATAGATAGATAGATAGATAGATAGATAGATAGATAGATAGATAGATAGATAGATAGAGTGAGGGCGATAGATAGAGGGCAATAGATAGAGTGAGGGCGATAGAGTGAGGGTGATAGACAGAGTGAGGGTGATAGATAGATAGAGTGAGGGCGATAGACAGATAGAGTGAGGGCGATAGATAGAGTAATTATATGGGGTGTAATTATGTGGCACTGAGTGTATGTTGCGTTGAGCGCAGTGTAAAGATGAAGCATATAATTATGTGGCACTGAGTGGAATTTGGAATGTATGTTGCATTGAGTGCAGTGTAATTATGTGGCGTGTAATTATGCGGCATTAAGTGGTATTTGGAGTGTATGTTGCGTTGAGTGCAGTGTAATTATGTAGCATATAATTATGTGGCATAGAGTGGTATTGTGTGGCGTGTATGTTGCATTGAGTGCAGTGTCATTATGTGGCATGTAACTATGTGGCACTGAGTGGTATTTGGAGTCCATGTTGCATTGAGTAGAGTGTAATTATGTTGCATGTAATTATGTGGCACTGAGTGGTATTATGAGGAGTGTATGTTGTATTCCGTAGAGTGTAATTGAATTACTTGTAATTATGTGGCACTGAGTGGTATTGTGTGGAGTGTGCTGCATTCAGTAGAGTGTAATTATGTGGTGTGTCATTAAGTGGCACTGAGTGGTATTTGGAGAGTATGTTGCATTGAGTGCAGTGTAATTATGTAGCATATCATTATGTGGCACTGAGTGGTATTGCGTGGAGTGTATGTTGCATTGAGTGTAGTGTAATTATGTAACATAATTATGTGGCACTGAGTGGTATTGTGTGGAGTGTGTCTTGCATTCAGTAGAGTGTAATTATGTGGCACTGAGTGGTATTTGGAGTGTATGTTGCATTCAGTGCAGTGTAATTGGCATGTAATTATGTGGCACTTAGTGGTATTGTGTGGAGTGTGTTGCATTTAGTAGAGTGTAATTATGTGGTGTGTAATTATGTGGCACTGAGTGGTATTTGGAGAGTATGTTGCATTGAGTGCAGTGTAATTATGTAGCATATAAATATGCGGCGCTGAGTGGTATTGTGTTTTGCTATGCTATGCTTTGTTATGCTATGCTATGTTTTGTTATGCTATGCAATGTTTTGTTGTGTTGTATTATGCTATGCTTTGTTTTGCTATGCTATGTTTTGTTATGCTATGTTTTGTTATGCTATGCTATGTTATGCTATGTTTTGTTATGCTATGCTAAGCTTTGTTTTGTTATGCTATGCTATGTTGTGCTTTGTTAAGCTATGCTATGTTTTGTTGTGTTTTACTATGTTTTGTTATGCAATGTGTTGTTGTGTTTTGTTATGCTATGTTTTCTTATGCTATGCTATGGTTTGTTTTGCTATCCTATGCTTTGTTTTTAATGCTCTGCTATGTTTAGTTTTGCTATCCTATCCTATGCTTTGTTTTGTTATGCTATGCTATGTTTTGTTATGTTATGTGTTGTTGTGTTTGTTATGCTATGTTTTCTTATGCTATGCTATGGTTTGTTTTGCTATCCTATGCTTTGTTTTTAATGCTCTGCTATGTTTAGTTTTGCTATCCTATCATATGCTTTGTTTTGTTATGCTATGCTATGTTTTGTTATGTTATGTTTTGTTGTGTTTTGCTATGCTATGCTTTGTTATGCTTTGCTATGTTTTGTTATGCTATGCAATGTTTTGTTGTGTTTTATTATGCTATGCTTTGCTTTGCTATGGTATGTTTTGTTATGCTATGTTTTGTTATGCTATGCTATGTTATGCTATGTTTTGTTATGCTATGCTAAGCTTTGTTTTGTTATGCTATGCTATGTTGTGTTTTGTTATACTGTGCTATGTTTTGTTGTGTTTAGTTATGCTAAGTTATGTTATGTTTTGATATGCTTTGTTATGCTATGTTTTGTTATGTATGCTGTGTATTGTTATACTATGCTTTGTGTTTTGCTATGTTTTGTTATGCAATGCTTTGTTATGCTATGTTTTATCTTATGATATGTTTTGTTGTGTATTGTTATGCTATGTTTTGTTGTGTTTTGTTATGCTTTGCTATGCTTTGTTGTGTTTTGCTATGCTATTTCTTGTTTTGTTCTGCTAGGTTTTGTTTTGCTATCCTATGCTTTGTTTTGTTATGCTATGCTATGTTTTGCTATGCTATGCTAGGTTTTGTTATGCTATGCTGGTGAGGGTGAGTGAGGGTGTGTGAGGGTTGGGGGGTGTGAGGGTGAGGGTGTGTGAGGGTGAGAGGGTCGTGAGGGTGAGTGAGGGTGGGTGAGGGTGTGAGGTTGAGGGTGTGAGGGTGAGGGGTGTGAGGGTTAGGGGTGTGAGGGTGAGGGGGTGTGAGGGTGAGTGGGTGTGTGAGGGGGTGTGAAGGTGTGCGAGCGTGGGTGAGTGAGGGGGTGTGAGGGGGTGTGAGGGTGAGTGAGGGTGTGTGAGGTTGAGTGAGGGGGTGTGAGGGTGAGGGGGTGAAGGGGGTGAGGGGGTGAGGGGGGTGAGGGGGGTGAGGGCGAGGGGGGGTGAGGGCGAGGGGGTGTGAGGGTGAGGGGGTGTGAGGGTGAGGGGGTGTGAGGGTGAGGGTGTGAGGGTGGGTGAGGGTGTGAGGGTAAGGGTGTGTGAGGGTGAGGGTGAGGGGTGAGGAGGTGTGAGGGTGAGGGTGGGTGAGGGTGAGAGGGTTGTGAGGGGGTGAGGGTGTGAGGGTGAGTGAGGGTGTGTAAGGATGAGGGGGTGAGGGTGAGTGAGGGTGAGGGGGTGTGAGGGTGAGGGGGTGTGAGGGTGGGTGAGGGTGTGTGAGGATGAGTGAGGGGGTGTGAGGGTGAGGGGGTGTGAAGGTGTGTGAGGGTGGGTGAGTGAGGGGGTGTGAGGGTGAGTGAGGGGGTGTGAGGGTGAGTGAGGGTGTGTGAGGTTGAGTGAGGGGGTGTGAGGGTGAGGGGGGTGAGGGTGAGGGGGGTGAGGGGGGTGAGGGCAAGGGGGTGTGAGGGTGAGGGGGTGTGAGGGTGAGGGGGTGTGAGGGTGAGGGTGTGAGGGTGACTGAGGGTGAGGGTGTGAGGGTAAGGGTGTGTGAGGGTGAGGGTGAGGGGTGAGGAGGTGTGAGGGTGAGGGTGGGTGAGGGTGAGAGGGTTGTGAGGGTGTGAGGGTGAGTGAGGGTGTGTGAGGATGAGGGGGTGAGGGTGAGTGAGGGTGAGGGGGTGTGAGGGTGAGGGGGTGTGAGGGTGGGTGAGGGTGAGTGAGGGTGTGTGAGGGTGAGAGGATGTGAGGGTATGTGATGGTGAGGAGGTGTGAGGGTATGTGATGGTGAGGAGGTGTGAGGGTGAGTGGGTGGGTGAGGGTGAGGGGTGTGAGGGTGAGGGGTGTGAGGGTGAGGGGGTGTGAGGGTGAGGGGGTGTGAGGGTGAGGGGGTGTGAGGGTGAGGGTGAGTGAGGGCGAGGGGTATGAGGGGTGTGAGGGTGAGGGGTGTGAGGGTGAGGGGTGTGAGGGTGAGGGGGTGTGAGGGTGAGGGTGAGTGGGTGTGTGAGGGGGTCAGGGTGAGGGTTAGGGGGTGTGAGGGTGACTGAGGGTGTGTGAGGGTGAGGGGATGAGGGTAAGGGTGTGTGAGGGTGAGGGGTGGTGAGGGTGAGGGTGTGTGAGGGTGAGGGGGTGTGAGGGTGAGGGTGTGTGAGGGTGAGGGCATGTGAGGGTGAGGGTGAATGAGGGTGAGTGAGGGTGTGTGAGGATGAGGGGGTGAGGATGAGTGAGAGTGTGAGGGTGAGGGGGTGTGAGGGTGGGTGAGGGTGAGTGAGGGTGTGTGAGGATGAGGGGGTGAGGATGAGTGAGAGTGTGAGGGTGAGGGGGTGTGAGGGTGGGTGAGGGTGTGAGGGTGGGGGTGAGTGAGGGTGAGGGGTATGAGGGGTGTGAGGGTGAGGGGGTGTGAGGGTGAGGGTGTGAGGGGGTCAGGGTGAGGGTTAGGGGGTGTGAGGGTGACTGAGGGTGTGTGAGGGTGAGGGGATGAGGGTAAGGGTGTGTGAGGGTGAGGGGTGGTGAGGGTGAGGGGGTGTGAGGGTGAGGGGGTGTGAGGGTGAGGTGGTGTGAGGGTGAGGGCATGTGAGGGTGAATGAGGGTGAGTGAGGGTGTGTGAGGATGAGGGGGTGAGGATGAGTGAGAGTGTGAGGGTGAGGGGGTGTGAGGGTGGGTGAGGGTGTGAGGGTGGGGGTGAGTGAGGGCGAGGGGTGTGAGGGATGTGAGGGTGAGGGGTGTGAGGGTGAGGGGTGTGAGGGTGAGGGGGTGTGAGGGTGAGGGTGTGAGGGGGTCAGGGTGAGGGTTAGAGGGTGTGAGGGTGTGAGGGTGACTGAGGGTGTGTGAGGGTGAGGGGATGAGGGTAAGGGTGTGTGAGGGTGAGGGGTGGTGAGGGTGAGGGGGTGTGAGGGTGAGGGTGTGTGAGGGTGAGGGTGTGTGAGGGTGAGGGCATGTGAGGGTGAGGGTGTGAGGGTGAGTGAGGGTGTGTGAGGATGAGGGGGTGAGGATGAGTGAGAGTGTGAGGGTGAGGGGGTGTGAGGGTGGGTGAGGGTGTGAGGGTGGGTGAGGGTGAGGGTGTGTGAGGGTGAGAGGATGAGAGGGTGTGTGATGGTGAGGAAGTGTCAGTGTGAGGGTGACTGAGGGTGTGTGAGGGTGAGGGGGTGAGGGTAAGGGTGTGTGAGGGTGAGTGGGTGTGTGAGGGGGTGTGAAGGTGTGTGAGGGTGGGTGAGGGGGATGAGGGTGAGTGAGGGGGTGTGAAGGTGAGTGAGGGGGTGTGAGGGTGAGTGAGGGGGTGTGAGGGTGAGGGGGTGAGGGTGAGGGGGATGAGGGGGTGTGAGGGTGAGGGTGTGAGCGTGACAGGGTGTGTCAGGGTGAGAGGGTGAGGGTAAGGGTGTGTGAGGGTGAGGGGGTGAGGGTGAGGAGGTGTGAGGGTGAGTGAGGGTGAGAGGGTTGTGAGGGGAGTGATGGTGTGAGGGTGAGTGAGGGTGTGTGAAGATGAGGGTGTGAGGGGGTGAGGGTGAGTGAGGGTGTGAGGGTGAGGGGGTGTGAGGGCGAGGGGGTGTGAGGGTGGGTGAGGGTGTGAGCGTGGGTGAGGGTGGGAGGGTGAGTGGGTGTGAGGGTGTGTGGTGGTGAGGAGGGGTGACCAGAGACAGACAGAGGCCACTGGAGACAGTCAGAGAGCAATCTAGACAGACAGAGGGCAGCTGAGAGAGGGGCGAGCAGCGACAGAGAGAGGTCACTGAAGACAGTCAGAAAGCAGCCTAAGTGTGGCAGAGAGAGAGAGACTGGGTCACGTCACTGGAAACATCCAGAGAGCAGGCGAGATGCAGAGAAAGGGAAACAGCAGCAGGGACAGAGAGAGGGATGGAGGATTGCAAGGACAGAGGGCAGCAGAGAGAGAGCGGGAGATGCAGAGACAGAGGACAGACGACAGGGAGGCGAACAGGAGGAGGAGAGCAGAGACAGAGATAGACCAGAAAGATAGAGTGAGAATTTTGCAGAAAGAGAACAGTTTCAGAAATATTTATGCATTTTTTCAATCTGTAGATTTAACATCATTCTATATACCGATATATTTAGTATATGAAAAGCAGAATAGATTCTGGTGTAGTTACTGACATGGTCTGCATAATTAATCCGGAGCTGAAGGGAAATAGAAGACTACACGAAGGAAGGGCGCAGTGGCACTATAAGTGTGATTATGTCAGCTATGCCTCCCCCTGTATTGCTGGAGTTACGTCACGTTTCGGACAACTCCAGCAATGCGTCAGTTTTGCGATGACAGATACGTCAGCAATGCTGACGTATCTGTCCTTCCTTATGACAGGATGTGTCATACAGTCAATATGATGCATCCATCATGTCGCAAGGAGGGCGCACTGAGAAGTGACGCATCGCTGTTTTCACGCAGCGATGCATCACTTCTCATAAATAAGGCCCTCCATGTTTGCCAAAGCTGTCTCGCCTTTACTTTAATGTGACCAAGTTGTACTTACCTTTCTCGTATCTCAAACTGTGCTACATTAATTAGGCTTTCTATCATTTTTTTATTCGAACCCGATGTCCTTTTGCTGCAGAGGCATACACATGTAGAATGCAATAAAACCTGAAAATAGCAGGTGAAACAGTACAACCCCTGCTCGCCCTGTAAAACAGAGGTTAAACACCAGGCAAGAGTCCGCTCCACTAGCATCACCAATAGCAAACTAGAAAGAAATACAATTCATGGAATATATATATGTGCATTATGTTGGTGTGGGGTCCGTGGGGCATTCTATCTTTTATAGGATCAAAGCTACACTAATATTACCTTTACGTAGGGCTCGCTTCCTAAACAGATAGTCTTTTGCTGCCACCTACTGGCCATGAATGGACAACCACGAATAAGCACGACTACTTTTGAGTCAATTGTGCTGCAGGTTTTCCCAGCCTTGCCAGAGCAAATAGGTTTAACTTTTGAACAGTGAATGCCCAAAAGTGCACATATATAGAAACACATTCAAACACAGATCACATGGGGGGGAGGGGGAGAGGGAGAGAGAGAGGGGGAGGGAGGGAGGGAGAGAGAGACAGAGAGAGAGGGGGGGAGAGAGAGAGAGAGAAAGATAGAGAGGGGGCGAGAGAGAGAGGGGGAGAAAGAGAGGGGGGAGGGGGGAGAGAGAGAGAGGGAGAGGGGGGAGAGAGAGAGGAGAGGGGGTAGAGAGAGAGAGGGAGAGGGGGGAGAGAGGGAGAGGGGGGAGAGAGAGAGAGGGGGGGGAGAGAGAGAGAGAGAGGGGAGAGAGAGAGAGAGAGCGAGAGAGAGAAAGAGGGGGGAGAGAGAGAGAGGGAGGGGGGAGAGAGGGAGAGGGGGAGAGAGAGAGGGAGAGGGGGGAGAGAGGGAAGGGGGAGAGAGAGAGATGGAGAGGGGGGAGAAAGAGAGGGGGAAGGGGGGAGAGAGAGAGAGGGGGAGGAGAGAGAGGGAGAAGGGGGGGGGGGGAGAGAGAGAGAGAGAGAGAGAGAGAGAGAGAATTACCCAGTATTGTCTACATTGTCTACCTTTTTCTACCAAGACATTTCTCGTGCGCTTCCTTGTACATTTTTATTAGATTATCTTGTTATCCTCTACTATTGCCTTACAATGTTCTCCGTTTTACCTTGTTACCTCTACCATTACTGTGAAGCGCTCCGATACCTCTCGGGGTCTTGTTTGCGCTATACAAAACTTTTAAATAAATATATATATATATATATAACAATGCACAGAAAAGAAAAGACACTCACTTTCCCATGCACAAGGACAAACCAGCATTCAGGTAGGTATGGACACAAACCAACAAACATACCCCTATGGGCACAAACTAAGAGACAGCAAGGCAACCCCACATCCTGCACAAAGTAAAACACTAAGGGTCTGATTACGAGTTTAGGTGTTATTTAACACACCTGATAAATAACGATACCATGGTGTACTGTCTGTGGGGAATAACATGCGAATTTTGGCTTTTAACATACCAAAAGCTGCTTGATACAGTAAATACTGTATGCTTTTCTCCTGTGACATTTCGGCAGGTTGAGTTACTTAGAGCATCAGATATCAGCCTCAGAAGAAAGGCGCAGATGAAACCAGATGCCCCCTTGGGACTGCATTGGCACTGGGCTATAGTGCTTTCCTTTAGACTGCAAAGGGAGGACATTCCCGGAGGGCCACGATCATTCCCTGGAGAACACCAGGAGTGAAAAGTTGGGGTCCGCTTCAGAAACCGAGCCTGGCACAAGGAGCAGGGCACACGCAGTAGGGGGCTTTAGAGCATTCCCGGTTGATGGTGGTCACAGTAAAAGTGCATTTGAAGTGAGAGCTCCTCCTGCTGGCAACCATCTTTCTTGCATAAGCAAATGAGACTGCTCAAGCGGATGGGGGGGGGTGGGGGGACATAAAACAAAGCCCTTCCAAACTGTATCGATATAGGGGCAGTGCCCTATTTCTGAAGAAATAAACCCTCTAAGCCAGAGTTCTTCAAACTGTGGGGCGCGCACCCCTAGGGGGGGCTCGACACCATCCTTGGGGGGGGGGGCGCGAACTCCTCTCTAATTTCACAACTACTCTCTAATTTCACCTTTGTTCTCTGTGGCAAGTCGAGGGAGGAGGGAGGGGAAATCGACGAGGCACGAAGTGCCCATCCTTTTATTATGTTTACCCTCCCAGGAGGGGGTTAATTCATTCAGCTTCAGCAAGGAGGCAGGAAGTCTCCTCTACTAAACCGAAAACTGCCTTTCGAGGACATTTAATTTAGGAAAAGAGGTCTGTGATGGTTTCTGATGATATTCACAGAAGCCATGGTGACGTGGGAGGCGCTGCTTTAGGTGACTGAGCCCAAATGCAAATTATGGTTATGGGAACAGCGCCAATTGCAAACAGGAAGCATTTAAAGTTGACACGGAGCCCGGCCCCCCTTTGAAATGAAGTGAATCCATACCAAGAGCACAAAATCGTAAAGAACAAAATCATCCAGAAATTGGGCAAAGTCACAACATTCAGACCATGAAACAGGACATATTGTTGCAGCCTCATTTTGAGACATTTATAGCAATTGATTTGTGGCGCTTGCCAATGGTCCCTTAACCCACATTCCTGATAGTCTGTTCCCAGAGGTGAAATACAGAAGCCTCATTAACATACAAATGGTCTTTTAAAGACCTGTGAAGTGCTTAGGTGCGGGTGTGTGTGTGTGTGTGTGTGTGCCCTGAAGCTGTATCAGCCCGGGCACAGACAGGCAGGATGAGATGAAGAGGGTGATAGAGGGAGGTAGAGGAAGGAAGACAGAGGGAAGAAGGAACAAGCATTTGCAATGCAATAGGTCTCGCATTCGCAAAGTTTGAAGTTGTTGGTATTTTAAATGGCATTGTTTTTTATCTATTTGTTTTTAAAAGCGTCCGTGGTGCATTATTTATTATAGTTTTATGTAGCACTATGTTTTAACGTTGCATTAGGGGTGAATTAACACATTCCGTGCTGCTTGACTCCCGCACAATAGGAGCATCAGCCGAGAGGCCACTATTTGAATGGGCACAATAACAAAGCTGTATTTAACTGCCTTGAGGACACCTCTATTTGGAGGGTTGCGGCTAAGTACTGTAACAATTCCCACATCTCCATGATAGTCATTTTCCTGACAGTGGGAGGACGGTGCGCAGCCAGCCCTACTAGGGTTCAAACTCACACTCTGCAGCCTGCGAGGACGTTTCTCCAGCAGATGTGATAACCCGCTCAGTTACCTCCTACCACCATCATGCACTCTGGCAGAAGTTACGAGGGGTCAGCTGGGCTATAGCGCACACGAATCATGATGACCTTGAGGCGCTTTCAGGCAAAGTCCCATCTTAAAAGAGTGAGAAATGCTAAAGCAAGTCAAGGGTCCATGATAGTGCTAGTTTTGAAAAGTGGTAAGTGTGTTCTCCACAGAAATTCACATAAATTTTTCAGGATTGATATCCATTCTTTCCAGATCGTGGTATGAAGGACAGAGACGTTTTAATTGCAGTGAAGTGTCTTTATTTTTGTTCATAGGACAAGGACAGCCGACACGTGTTTCGCCCCCTCTTGGCGATTTGCGCCGGGGCTTTCTCAAGGCTGTTGAAGAGGATAAGAGAGAATATTTTAATTGTGTGGTATGAAAGCAGTTGACCCCAAGAGGAACAGAGAAAACACCTAGTGTGAGGAAGTGGTTAGGGTGATTTTGTGGTGTCATAGCGCAAAAGGCCTTATCTACATGCTCAAAAGAGTGGTGAATCTTGAGTCAAATGCAGTGATTTGGGTTGTGCCAGAGCCGCGCAGAAAAGAATTCAGAAAGAAGCGATACTAGTGTTTTTTTAGAAGAACAGCAAGATCTAGTTAGCGTTGAGAAAGGTGTCTCGATATTCAGTTTTCATTTTGCAATCCAGAAAAAGTCCCAAAGTACCAGAACAGAGAGTGGTGAGTGGATAGAGAAAGGTCACAGTGTGGTAGATGGAATACAATAATAATACCTAATTTAGCTTTATGACGTAAATGGTTGTGGTTTCCATATAATTACAGTGTCCCAAGTGCGAAAATATAATTCTTCAGAAATAAAACATGTTTCTGTCAATTCAAATAGAAGAGTTCGTAAATACAATTGTTTTGGTAATTGGTCTTCCGCATAGCATATCAGATAAAACATTATGAAAAATACAAAAAGTCTTACAATATTTAAAAGCATCTATCTACAATACAAAAGTACAAAAATGAATAGGAGGGTTCGCACTTTCTTACAAACTTAGTATTGAGTTGTTGCGATTTTAGTTGGTATGGTTACTTAAAATCATTTTCTCAAAGTTTATCTAACCCATTTGAGGTAGTACCTTATGTTCAATAAAGTTAGACCTGGCTATTGTGCCTGCATCCCGAGGACTGCCATCAAAAAGATCATATGTTGGTAAAAAGTTCGAGCTGGTGGCAGTCCTAGTAACTAACATTACGTTTGAACGTGCATGAAACATGGTCAAGAGTAGCCTCTGTTGAAAAGGGTTTACTTAGTTCCTATATTCAAAAGACACATGATTTAAAATAGTAGCCGAACTGCACATATTTATTACATATTTTTAGCATTGTTGTAAAAAAGGAAAGTAATTCCTGTATTTGGTGATTTATCAAGAACGGGCATTATTTACATGGCGGTACAGGTATTGCTAAGTTCGTTAGCTTAATATTATTTTGACATAGTCAAATAGACGTGTAGTTGGTGCTGCGCCACATTTCTGTACAAACATTAGGTTTATTTTAAAAAGGCAGTATTGCCCAGGTAAGTTCGTCTGTTTGTAAAGATAGTCGATGGTTGACGGGTAACGGTGCAGCTCGTAGTGTTTAAATTATGCGAAAATGGGCAGGAAACGCGAGCGATTTAATGAGCTGGCGTCACGGGGAAAAGAGGGACGGCATGTAGCTGTAATTAGAAAAGGTTACACACACTCCAAATGGATCGGCGTTAAGTTGGAGTATGGGGTGCTTTGGAAGCTTCCGTCCCAGAGAAAGGGGGATGGCACACATCCGTGATTACGGAAGTCACACAAACCAATTTAAATGGCTTACGCAGGAAACTTACTTGTTAGGCTGATGCCCCTGCTCCTAACTCACCACTCTCTGTTCTGGTACTTTGGGACTTTTTCTGGATTGCAAAATGAAAACTGAATATCGAGACACCTTTCTCAACGCTAACTAGATCTTGCCGTTCTTCTAAAAAAACACTAGTATCGCTTCTTTCTGAATTCTTTTCTGCGCGGCTCTGGCACAACCCAAATCACTGCATTTGACTCAAGATTTGCGCTATGACACCACAAAATCACCCTAACCACTTCCTCACACTAGGTGTTTTCTCTGTTCCTCTTGGGGTCAACTGCTTTCATACCCCACAATTAAAATATTCTCTCTTATCCTCTTCAACAGCCTTGAGAAAGCCCTGGCGCAAATCGCCAAGAGGGGGCGAAACACGTGTCGGCTGTCCTTGTCCTATGAACAAAAATAAAGACACTTCACTGCAATTAAAACGTCTCTGTCCTTCATACCACGATCTGGAAAGAATGGATTTCAATCCTGAAAAATTGATGTGAATTTCTGTGGAGAACACACTTACCACTTTTCAAAACTGTTTCTTTACTTGAAGCCCAAGAAGGTCCAGAGCTTCGAGTGTGTCTCCACTCACTCACCAACACAACTTATTCAAGCGTTGTTCAAGCCTTGAAATCCTTGGACCTTTGCTACCCCATTTACATCCATGATAGTGCTACAAGGTGAACATCTGACTGAGGAGGCAAGCTAGTCCAGATGCATTAGGGGCGAATTTACACATTCCGTGCTGCTTGACTCCCGCAGAATAGGAGCATCAGCTGAGAGGCCACCATTTGAATGGGCACAATAACAAAGCTGTATTTAACTGCCTTGAGGACACCTCTATTTGGAGGGTTGCAGCTAAGTACTGTAACAATTCCCACATCTCAATGATAGATGTACTTTATAGTGTACTTTTGATAAATATACAAATATAATTTTAAAAACGTTAAGGAAGCTAACAAGAATGCGTTCTTAAATTATAATATTAAAAGTACCTTACCTTATATTTACGTACTAAATATAGCAAGGCTTTCAGCTTTCCAATTCACAAAGTGTCTCCGTTGGAACAAATGTTTGCAAATGCTTGCTTGTGTGTGCTTAAGTAGAGGAGCGGGAAAGGGAGTCAGACAGAGGGAGAGCGAGGGAGGGAGGGAAAGGGAGGGAGAGGGATGGAGGGAAATGGAGGCAACAGAGGGAGGGCGAGGGAGGGAGGGAAAGGGAGGGAGAGGGAGGGAGAGAAAGGGAGGCAGAGAGGGAGAGCGAGGGAGGGAAGGAAAGGAAGGCAGACAGAGGGAGAGCGAGGGAGGGAAGGAAAGGAGGGAGGGAATGGGAGGCAGACAGAGTGAGAGCGAGGAAGGTGGGAAAGGGGGAGGGAGAGGGAGGCAGACAGAGGGAGAGCGAGGGTGGGAGGGAAAGGGAGACAGAGAGAGGGAGACAGAGAAAGGGAGACAGAAAGAGGGAGACAAAGAGAGGGAGAGGGAGGTAGACAGAGGGAGACAAAGAGAGGGAGAGGCAGGGAAACAGAGAGAGAGGGAGGGAAACAGGGAAACAGACAGAGGGGGACAAAGAGAGGGAGAGGGAGGGAGACAGAGAAAGGGAGACAGACAGAGGGAGACAAGGAGAGGGAGGGAGACAGAGAAAGGGAGAGGGAGACAGGGAGAGGGAGACAGAGAAAGGGAGAGAGAGGGAGACAGAGGGTGACAGAGGGAGGGAGGGGGAGGGCGACAGAGTGAGGAGGGCGACAGAGTGAGGAGGGTAGGAGAGAGAGGGAGACAGAGAGGGATAGGGAAGGAGAGAGAGGGAGACACAGACAGAGAGAGAGAGACAGAGAGAGAGAGGGAGTGAGACAGTCAGAGTGAGTGAGAAAGGGAGGGAGAGAGAGGGAGTGAGAGGGAGCGAGACAGTCTGAGTGAGACAGAGGGAGAGAGGGAGAGAGATGGAGAGAGAGAGAGAGTGAGAGAGAGATGTGTGTATGCCTGGTCTGGTGGCTCAGTGGACAAAGGCGTCTGCTGCAGGGACCTCTGTTCAACCTCAGTTTTTTTGTTTTCTCTAGCCCCGCCCCCTCCCCCACTTACCCTGCCCCCACCGGTGCGGCCCTCGGACACAAACCACACTGTAAATTTGGCCCCCGAGAGAAAGTCTGTGACTGCCCATGGTTTAACACGTTTGAAACCCTACTCTGCCCTCAATAACATTCTGAGTTACTTCAAGTGTCTTGGAATGCACCTTGCATTCAGACAACTCGCTTCTCATTCTCAAAAATCCATCCACAGATTGAGCGTCTGTGACGAAACACGGGCACACCCGTAACATTTATGTTGGTGGTGTTATCAATCAATGTCATGTGTAAAACAAAGCATCCTAGTAAAAACAATTTGCGCACATTTTATCTAGGAAAATGGTGGTTTGAGCTATGTAATAATCTGTAATTTCAGCACCCCCACTCACAAACCTGCACTTAACTAAACACTCTTATTATGTTGGCCATTATATGCTGGATATGGCCCCGGGTTTGGCGCGGCGGTAAATTATGTAGTGTACCAGATTCCAGAAATTTCTGTCAGGTTTTGGGGGGGGGGCAACAGCTGAAAAAAGTGAGCTGGGGGGGCTCAACCTACAAAAGTTTGAAGACCTCTGCTCTAAGCCCTAGAGGGGACACTCCTGCACTGGATGTAGGCTGACCCAGAGGAGTGCCCTGTGGGTTACTGGTGAACGTTATATATCAGGAGCGATAAATAACGCCTATTATGAGTCTGTGGAGATTAACATGCAGATTTGGGGTTTTAACGTACCAGAACCTGCATGATATGGTAAATACTGTATGCTTTTCTCCTGTTAAAATGTGGCAGGTTGAGTTACTGAACACATCAGATAACTGCCTCAGAGGCAGGACGATGAAGGGCGAGGATTAACCCAGATGCCTCCTTGGTGGAAGCTCTGCAATGGGTGGAGTCAAGGTGAACAAAATGAAGAATGCACAACAGTGACGTGAGATGCTCTAATCGAGCCCAGTCAATCATGTGATGGTGACAGGCAGGGATCAGTGGACCAGGCACACCCAGGGCGTGCTGTGGGTGTTGACACTGCCCTAGCATTTACAAAATCAGGTAAACCTAGGGCAGCGCCAAAACCTTACACCTTGCCAAGGCAGGCGTAATGAGGACAAATTTGTTCATTTCTCCTCGTTTTTCCTCTTTCCATATGTTCTGCATTCTACAGCACACAAAGAATGAGGAAAATGCCTTGTAGGATTGTTTTTGTGCCCCTATCTGCAAAAGCGATCCAGCCTGCAACGTAGGCACCCTGGCACCATGGTGCAAGAGAGCCTAGTTGATGCTAGGCAGCAGCTGGTACACCTGTGCAGGGAGAAAGGACTGGAATGCACCGTAGTTCAAAAAGACTTGTGGCGGTGCCCTGTGCCTGTTCCTCGTAAATGATGCCCAGAATCCTTGCGCCAAAAATGATCACACTAAAAGAACAGAATATTGATCTATAAAGACATCAGGTGTGCCTTGAAAATACACCCTGAAGGTCTAGCACTAGATTCAGCAGAGCCCAACAAGGCACAGAGAAAGATGCAATTGAAGAACAGACAGATCCGTCCAGAGCTGCAAGAATCAGAGATCCAGCTAGACAGAATAAATCAAGTGGGCCTGGTGTCTATAGTCACAATGGTAGCCCCAGACGTTCTAACCTGTGTGCTTTACTAGCGATAGAAGGAAGATATCCTGGGAGCGGCATGGACAGCAGATGGGGTACCCTCTGAGGAGGCTGAGCTGTGTCTCTACCAGGGCTTGCCTTCCGTCACCTTGGAGAAACACTGCCTGATCCACCCCCATCAGCTGTTTGAGGGTGAAGAGAGTGAAACATTTAGACATATGTTTACACAGGATGGCAGATCACACCAGGCCTGCTCCCTTGAAAAGGTGCAGTGCTGCCTGGGGTTCAGTGGGGACCAGGGTAGGGCAGAGAAGCGCCACACGCAGGGCCTTAGTGATGGCGAGTGACATACAGCAAGTCACCTTGCTGCGTTGCACTACGTAAAAAGGAAAAGACAGGAATGCACTGTATTCATCTAACAATGCATTCCTGTCCTTTCCCCCTGTGCTGGTGTCATGTTGCCAGCCTAGCGCCACCGCAGGCGCCCTTGCACCATGGTGCAAAAGTGCCACTGTTGTCAGCGGGATTGTTTTTGTACAGGAAGGAATATCTTCCTGCAAAAAAACACTCCTGGGGATGTTTTCCTCTTTCTATTAAATCTTTTTAGGCTTACAGCAATTGACACGTGTCAAAACACGATTGAAACTGCATTTTGCCTACAACACCCACAATGCATCATAATTTGCCACGTGGGTATGCTTGTATAAATTTGCAAGTTTTTTCACAGGGGAAACCCAATAAACCCTTGTAGGCTTGGGCAGTTTATGGTTCAAAGCATAAGGTGCTACAAGGGACTTATTTCAAAAACGTTGACTATTAATCGGCGAGTGGTATCTCTATTTCACACTCTTAGGAATCCTTAGGATATCTAATTTCTTTCAAACACAGCATAAATGCATGGAAGGTACAGATAAAAATAGAGCTAGAGAGGGAAGGTTCGTTCTGAAATAAATCTTAACTTTGTAAAAATGACAAGGGAAGTAAACATAAATCAATTCAAGCTAAAAGGTCATGAACAAAGAAAGATAAAGAATTTTTTCTGTGGTTCATAACCAAAAATATCAACTCCAAATAGTTCAAGCAGACAACCCAAATTAAACAATAAAACGTGGTTGTAAGTTGGCGTCTAATGACAACGATGAAGGAGATGATAGCAAGATGTCGACGTTTCGGTCTTTATTGTGTTCATCGATAAGACCATCATCAGGACGATGTTAACACCACTTCCAATATTAAACAATTTGAGTTAAACAACAAATGCTTTAAACTCAGGAACTTCTCAAACTGCAATACGACGAATGTCGTTTACTGTATTCAATGCCCATGTGGCATGAGGTATTTTGGGAAAACTACCCAACCCATCAAAAAAAGAATCTTACAACACCAATCGAGGATTCGCTGCCACACTGAAAATGCTCCACTTGTGGAGCACTTTTCTCTTAAAAACCACACTGAGAATGATTTTCATTGGTGGGTCGTGGAAGTGATCAAACCCAATATCAGACAACCTAATGTTGATCACCTATTAACTATCAAAGAACAACGCTGGATTTGCCTAGCCGATTCTGTCAAAACGGGCCTTAATCCCTACACAGAATGGCACGCACTGGCGTGCCTTAGCTAAGAGGAATAAGGAAATTCAAAACTGTCCAGTATGCCCATTTAATGAATAGTATCAAGTTATGTTTGTTCTATGTTTGTTTAGTGGATTATTTGCACTTCATGTAAACATCGTTTTTGTCATCCTAATATCAGAAATTGTCTGCACTTTTATCTGATCCACTGTTTTTGATTGATTCCCACACTCTAATATCAGAAATGCTTTGAGTTGACCCACTGAATTTGATCTATTCCCACTCCAAGATGGCCCCTGTCTTTTAGCCACACGATATGTCCATCGTCAGTTTTTGGTATTTTAACCTGCTCCAAAATGGCGACCCCGCGTTTTTGGACGCGATCATTAGCCGATCTTTGAGTTATATGATTTGTTAATAGCTTTAAGCTCCTTGCGCGATTAGATTTTTAAACCGCCTAGATACATCATTTAAAACTTAAAATTGTTACATCAGTTTAGCCAGAGAGCTTTTTTCACATATGTCTTTTCACTTCCGGGTCAGACGGTATAAACAACTCCGACCCCTGGTTCAGTCGATGTATCGAAACGAACCGAGGGTGACTTTTCCGTGCTACTAGAGGTTTTTCTGAAGTAAGTACCTTTTGAAGCTAGAGTTTAGAGTTTGCGGTTTGTAAATCCATAGATGTCAGGTTTAGATAAATGGTTTAGATAAATGTTGGCAGAAAATAACTTTCAGTTCCAATTAGATAAAGTAAATAATTCCCGATCTTCATTTAAACCTCACTTTGCCTCCTAACTGTTAACAACTGCGCAGAACCTTTTGAAATTACATTTCCTCGGTCTCTATTGAAATCTTACTGACTCAGCATCTGACCTGATAACAACTGTGCAGAGCCTCATTTTGCTAAAACTGGTATAAATTAGCATGTTCACGCGCTTTTTCTGACCCAATATAATTGAATTCTCTCGGTTGCAGATAGAACAGCGCACTTTTCTGCCTGGACTACTAAACACATTTGAAAAAACGTGGGCCAGCATCCACCTTGGTGTGAGGTAGATTGTTTTTTAGTCCTATCTGGCATAATTCAATGCACCTCTGCACTCTGCTTGTTAAACTGATAGGGTCTTTTGTCTCTCCCTGTAGATTTGTTCTTGCCATTGATAGCTTCAGAGACCGCTGGAATACCCTAACGCGGCCCCCCCTATATACTCTTAGGTATGTTACTGGTCCTTGATAATACACATGCCCAGAGCCTTATTTTTGACGCTCTATATTGTGAGAGGACAATGTGAATTATGATGACAAACTCGAGAATATAGGTTAAATACATTTGTGTGCCAGTATTTCTTGTTCTGGATATAAAAATGAAGTCTTGTTCCTAAATATAGAGGATTTCTCCTAATTATTGCTAACTCAAGACACTGTTTTTGCACCTACAAGATGTATATTTCAAGAAGTGTGTCATTATATCATTTGTTAAAATGTGGTGATAAAGAGGTCCTGTCACATTAAGAAGAATGTTCATGCACAAGTGACACTGAATAAGGTTAAGTCTCTTTTTTAAAGTCTTTTTTTCAAGTCTTTGAATGACACAGAATGTCTTGTATTCAATTCACCTAATTGAGGTGATATACCCCCCCCTTTTTTTTTTTTTTTTTTTTTTAAACTAAGATCACTTACAAATGTTTGATGGAGCGATTTAGTTAGGTCATTATACCTAATATCCTCACGAATTTGTATTCAGTCATATTGACTGCTTGTTGATTTTTAGACTGAATGGAGGTATCACCGGGAAGGGGTTGATACCGTCCCTAACTTTTAAGTTACATATGTATAGAGCTTTTGTAGGGTTCAAGAAAATTGTTAATTTAATTTGTTTTTACCAGTCTTTAATAATTGATTTATTTTTACATAGGGAGTTGTTCTCAGCATTGAAACATAACATCGTCCTGATGATGGTCTTATCGATGAACACAATAAAGACCGAAACGTCGACATCTTGCTATCATCTCCTTCATCGTTGTCATTAGACGCCAACTTACAACCACGTTTTATTGTTTAATTTGGGTTGTCTGCTTGAACTATTTGGAGTTGATATTTTTGGTTATGAACCACAGAAAAAATTCTTTATCTTTCTTTGTTCATGACCTTTTTGCTTGAATTGATTTATGTTTACTTCCCTTGTCATTTTTACAAAGTTAAGATTTATTTCAGAACGAACCTTCCCTCTCTAGCTCTATTTTTATCTGTACCTTCCATGCATTTATGCTGTGTTTGAAAGAAATTAGATATCCTAAGGATTCCTAAGAGTGTGAAATAGAGATACCACTCGCCGATTAATAGTCAACGTTTTTGAAATAAGTCCCTTGTAGCACCTTATGTATAAATTTGCAACACAAATGATGGACTATTGTTTACACACCGTGACCAGGGACTTTGATAGTCCGAAACGCGTAGGTGGGAGAATATTTCCGTAAAATAAAAGCACTTTAAACCATCCTGAAGTGGTGCGCGGGTCTTCTTGGTTGAGGAATCTTTGCTTCAAAATACAAAGCGAGGTTGTCCCACTCCTCGCCGCCAGCTAGGAGTTCGCTCCCCCTGCCTAGGACATTTGCTTGTGGATGTGGAGATATATATATATATATATATTTTTTTTTTTAATATTACATTTCATTGGTTTTCTTTTTTTTGGTGGGAACCCCCCAAATCGCCTAACCTGCCTACTGATACACACGTCCAAACTCTAAAACTACCCATACCTTCCTTTACCACTACACACCCATTTACCCTAAACTTAATATTTTGTTTATTTAATTTGCTTTTTTTGTGTGGGAAGTCCCCCAAACATTTAATTTACTCCTAACCTGCATTTACCACTACCCACCCCTAAACCCTTAAATTACTCTTACCACTCTTTAACACTATCCACCCCTACCTACCCTAAAATTACTCTTACTAGCCATTACCACTACCCACCCTTAGTACCTAAGCTTCGTTGAAAATACATTAGGGGGCATATTTACAAGCCCCTATCGCCACCACAATGTCACTTTTTGGATGTTGTGTTGGCGATAGGGGCTTTGCCTTATTTACAAGAGGAGGGCAATGGGTGTTGCGGTGGGCGTTCCACCACAACACCCATTAATTTTGACGCTGCTCCATATTTACAAGGGTGGCGTAAATATGGGGCAGTACCAAAATGAAGACCAGGGAAAACCTGGCAAAACAAGGAGACATTTTTAATTTCTCCTCGTTTTTGCTGTTTGCATGTGTGATGTGTTGTGCAGCACACACAAACAGCAAAACACAGTTGATTGTTTATGTGCAGGAAGGTCCCCCTTCCTGCACATAAACAATTTTTTTTTTTTTAATTATGCTTTTGCCACTTCTATTTGTGCTGCATTAAGCGGCACACATAGAAGTTACAAAATGGCATTTAAAGATTGTTTATGTGCAGGAAGGGGGACCTTATTCCTCTACAACACAGACATATTGGACCTATGGTGCAAGGGTGCCTGCGTTGTCGTAAGGCGGCTAAATTCCCGCTAGTGCAGGGGGTATCGCAGGGCTTCACCATATTGTTTTAAATGGTTCAGCTCTGCGTTTCAGAAGTAGCGGATTGTGGCGCTAAGCCAAGAAGGCAAACGTTGTGCTCCCTCACATCCATAGGACACATGCCCCTAGGTTGGTACTATACACCTGCGAGGGAGGAGTGTTGGATGGGGTGCAGAGTGAGTCCTACTTTGCTACACCCACAGTGGCCTTCCCGAAGCTAAAAAGATACTGACAGGACTTATCAATTGACATCAACTCTAGGTTTGAGATGGAAATCCCACTTTCCCGGCCTCCATTAGCAAACATGTCTGCAGCGTTCCATGAAGGGGAGGAGGATTTCACTTGGTCTTGGTGCCCTCAGACATTCCCTGCTCTGCACCAGAAGAAAGAAGCTGTCTTTGTAAAAGATGGGAACTGATCAGCCATACTTGATCAAAGGGAGGAACAATTTGAGGAGATATGAGCATCCTGTATAACGTTTCTGGCACAGGAATTTAGGGACCTTTCATGTCCTAGATTTCTTAAAATATTGCAGATCACAGATAGAAGGGATGCGGGTAAACATAGGACACTCAATGGAAGGTCAATAAAAAGGCTGGCAGAGACACTTAGGAGCCGCAATGAACTGGGATAATGTACAAATGCAGTTTGAGGCGGGAGTAGCATACCTCTCCCTAAGCCTTTTGGAGGCGTGTGTAGCATACCTCTCCCTAAGCCTTTTGGAGGAGTGTGCAGCATACCTCTCCCTAAACCTTTTGGAGGCGTGTGCAGCATACCTCTGCCTAAACCTTTTGGAGGCGTGTGCAGCATACCTCTCCCTAAACCTTTTGGAGGCGTGTGTAGCATACCTCTCCCTAAACCTTTTGGAGGCGTGTGCAGCATACCTCTCCCTAAACCTTTTAGAGGCGTGTGTAGCATACCTCTCCCTAAACCTTTTGGAGGTGTGTGCAGCATACCTCTCCCTAAACCTTTTGGAGGTGTGTGTAGCATACCTCTCCCTAAACCTTTTGGAGGCGTGTGCAGCATACCTCTCCCTAAACCTTTTGGAGGCGTGTGTAGCATACCTCTCCCTAAACCTTTTGGAGGTGTGTGCAGCATACCTCTCCCTAAACCTTTTGGAGGCGTGTGTAGCATACCTCTCCCTAAACCTTTTGGAGGTGTGTGCAGCATACCCCTCCCTAAACCTTTTGGAGGCGTGTGTAGCATACCTCTCCCTAAACCTTTAGGAGGCACGTGCAGCATACCTCTGCCTAAACCTTTTGGAGGTGTGTGTAGCATACCTCTCCCTAAACCTTTTGGAGGCATGTGCAGCATACCTCTGCCTAAACCTTTTGGAGGTGTGTGTACGTGTGTAGCATACCCCTCCCTAAACCTTTTAGAGGCGTGTGCAGCATACCTCTTCCTAAACCTTTTGGAGGCGTGTGTAGCATACCTCTCCCTAAACCTTTTGGAGGCGTGTGTAGCATACCTCTCCCTAAACCTTTTGGAGGCGTGTGCAGCATACCTCTGCCTAAACCTTTTGGAGGCGTGTGTGCGTGTGTACGTGTGTAGCATACCTCTCCCTAAACCTTTTGGAGGCGTGTGCAGCATACCTCTTCCTAAACCTATTGGAGGCGTGTGCAGCATACCTCTCCCTAAACCTTTTGGAGGCGTGTGTAGCATACCTCTCCCTAAACGTTTTGGAGGCGTGTGTACGTGTGTAGCATACCTCTCCCTAAACCTTTTGGAGGCGTGTGCAGCATACCTCTCCCTAAACCTTTTGGAGGCGTGTGTAGCATACCTCTCCCTAAACCTTTCGGAGGCGTGTGCAGCATACCTCTCCCTAAACCTTTTAGAGGCGTGTGTAGCATACCTCTCCTAAACCTTTTGGAGGCGTGTGTAGCATACCTCTCCCTAAACCTTTTGGAGGTGTGTGCAGCATACCTCTCCCTAAACCTTTTGGAGGCGTGTGTAGCATACCTCTCCCTAAACCTTTTGGAGGTGTGTGCAGCATACCTCTCCCTAAACCTTTTGGAGGCGTGTGTAGCATACCTCTCCCTAAACCTTTTGGAGGCATGTGCAGCATACCTCTGCCTAAACCTTTTGGAGGTGTGTGTAGCATACCTCTCCCTAAAGCTTTTGGAGGCATGTGCAGCATACCTCTGCCTAAACCTTTTGGAGGTGTGTGTACATGTGTAGCATACCCCTCCCTAAACCTTTTAGAGGCGTGTGCAGCATACCTTTCCCTAAACCTTTTGGAGGCGTGTGTAGCATACCTCTCCCTAAACCTTTTGGAGGCACGTGTAGCATACCTCTCCCTAAACCTTTTGGAGGCATGTGCAGCAAACCTCTGCCTAAACCTTTTGGAGGCGTGTGTGCGTGTGTACGTGTGTAGCATACCTCTCCCTAAACCTTTTGGAGGCGTGTGCAGCATACCTCTTCCTAAACCTATTGGAGGCGTGTGCAGCATACCTCTCCCTAAACCTTTTGGAGGCGTGTGTAGCATACCTCTCCCTAAACCTTTTGGAGGCGTGTGCAGCATACCTCTGCCTAAACCATTTGGAGGCGTGTGTACGTGTGTAGCATACCTCTCCCTAAACCTTTTGGAGGCGTGTGCAGCATACCTCTCCCTAAACCTTTTGGAGGCGTGTGTAGCATACCTCTCCCTAAACCTTTCGGAGGCGTGTGCAGCATACCTCTCCCTAAACCTTTTGGAGGCGTGTGCAGCATACCTCTGCCTAAACCATTTGGAGGCGTGTGTACGTGTGTAGCATACCCCTCCCTAAACCTTTTAGAGGCGTGTGCAGCATACCTCTCCCTAAACCTTTTGGAGGCGTGTGTAGCATACCTCTCCCTAAACCTTTTGGAGGCGTGTGTAGCATACCTCTCCCTAAACCTTTTGGAGGCGTGTGCAGCATACCTCTGCCTAAACCTTTTGGAGGCGTGTGTGCGTGTGTACGTGTGTAGCATACCTCTCCCTAAACCTTTTGGAGGCGTGTGCAGCATACCTCTCCCTAAACCTTTTGGAGGCGTGTGTAGCATACCTCTCCCTAAACCTTTTGGAGGCGTGTGTAGCATACCTCTCCCTAAACCTTTTGGAGGCGTGTGCAGCATACCTCTGCCTAAACCTTTTGGAGGCGTGTGTGCGTGTGTACGTGTGTAGCATACCTCTCCCTAAACCTTTTGGAGGCGTGTGCAGCATACCTCTCCCTAAACGTTTTGGAGGCGTGTGTAGCATACCTCTCCCTAAACGTTTTGGAGGCGTGTGTAGCATACCTCTCCCTAAACCTTTTGGAGGTGTGTGCAGCATACCTCTCCCTAAACCTTTTGGAGGCGTGTGTAGCATACCTCTCCCTAAACCTTTTGGAGGCATGTGCAGCATACCTCTGACTAAACCTTTTGGAGGTGTGTGTAGCATACCTCTCCCTAAACCTTTTGGAGGCATGTGCAGCATACCTCTGCCTAAACCTTTTGGAGGTGTGTGTAGCATACCTCTCCCTAAACCTTTTGGAGGCGTGTGTAGCATACCTCTCCCTAAACCTTTTGGAGGCGTGTGTACGTGTGCAGCATACCTCTCCCTAAACCTTTTGGAGGCGTGTGTAGCATACCTCTCCCTAAACCTTTTGGAGGTGTGTGCAGCATACCTCTCCCTAAACCTTTTGGAGGCGTGTGTAGCATACCTCTCCCTAAACCTTTTGGAGGCATGTGCAGCATACCTCTGACTAAACCTTTTGGAGGTGTGTGTAGCATACCTCTCCCTAAACCTTTTGGAGGCATGTGCAGCATACCTCTGCCTAAACCTTTTGGAGGTGTGTGTAGCATACCTCTCCCTAAACCTTTTGGAGGCGTGTGTAGCATACCTCTCCCTAAACCTTTTGGAGGCGTGTGTACGTGTGCAGCATACCTCTCCCTAAACCTTTTGGAGGCGTGTGTAGCATACCTCTCCCTAAACCTTTTGGAGGTGTGTGCAGCATACCTCTCCCTAAACCTTTTGGAGGCGTGTGTAGCATACCTCTCCCTAAACCTTTTGGAGGCATGTGCAGCATACCTCTGACTAAACCTTTTGGAGGTGTGTGTAGCATACCTCTCCCTAAACCTTTTGGAGGCATGTGCAGCATACCTCTCCCTAAACCTTTTGGAGGCGTGTGTAGCATACCTCTCCCTAAACCTTTTGGAGGCGTGTGTAGCATACCTCTCCCTAAACCTTTTGGAGGCGTGTGTACGTGTGCAGCATACCTCTCCCTAAACCTTTTGGAGGCGTGTGTAGCATACCTCTCCCTAAACCTTTTGGAGGTGTGTGCAGCATACCTCTCCCTAAACCTTTTGGAGGCGTGTGTAGCATACCTCTCCCTAAACCTTTTGGAGGCATGTGCAGCATACCTCTGACTAAACCTTTTGGAGGTGTGTGTAGCATACCTCTCCCTAAACCTTTTGGAGGCATGTGCAGCATACCTCTCCCTAAACCTTTTGGAGGCGTGTGTAGCATACCTCTCCCTAAACCTTTTGGAGGCGTGTGTAGCATACTTCTCCCTAAACCTTTTGGAGGCGTGTGTAGCATACTTCTCCCTAAACCTTTTGAGAGGCGTGTGTAGCATACCTCTCCCTAAACCTTTTGCAGGCGTGTGCAGCATACCTGTCCCTAAACCTTTAGGAGGCGTGTGCAGCATACCTCTCCCTAAACCTTTTGGAGGCGTGTGTAGCATACTTCTCCCTAAACCTTTTGAGAGGCGTGTGTAGCATACCTCTCCCTAAACCTTTTGGAGGCGTGTGTAGCATACTTCTCCCTAAACCTTTTGGAGGCGTGTGTAGCATACTTCTCCCTAAACCTTTTGAGAGGCGTGTGTAGCATACCTCTCCCTAAACCTTTTGCAGGCGTGTGCAGCATACCTGTCCCTAAACCTTTTGGAGGTGTGTGCAGCATACCTCTCCCTAAACCTTTTGGAGGCGTGTGTAGCATACTTCTCCCTAAAGCTTTTGAGAGGCGTGTGTAGCATACCTCTCCCTAAACCTTTTGCAGGCGTGTGCAGCATACCTGTCCCTAAACCTTTAGGAGGCGTGTGCAGCATACCTCTCCCTAAACCTTTTGGAGGCGTGTGTAGCATACTTCTCCCTAAACCTTTTGAGAGGCGTGTGTAGCATACCTCTCCCTAAACCTTTTGGAGGCGTGTGTAGCATACTTCTCCCTAAACCTTTTGGAGGCGTGTGTAGCATACCTCTCCCTAAACCTTTTGCAGGCGTGTGCAGCATACCTGTCCCTAAACCTTTAGGAGGCGTGTGCAGCATACCTCTCCCTAAACCTTTAGGAGGCGTGTGCAGCATACCTGTCCCTAAACCTTTAGGAGGCGTGTGCAGCATACCTCTCCCTAAACCTTTAGGAGGCGTGTGCAGCATACCTCTCCCTAAACCTTTTGGAGGTGTGTGCAGCATACCTCTCCCTAAACCTTTTGGAGGCGTGTGTAGCATACCTCTCCCTAAACCTTTTGGAGGCATGTGCAGCATACCTCTGACTAAACCTTTTGGAGGTGTGTGTAGCATACCTCTCCCTAAACCTTTTGGAGGTGTGTGCAGCATACCTGTCCCTAAACCTTTAGGAGGCGTGTGCAGCATACCTCTCCCTAAACCTTTAGGAGGCGTGTGCAGCATACCTCTCCCTAAACCTTTTGGAGGCGTGTGTAGCATACCTCTCCCTAAACCTTTTGGAGGCGTGTGTAGCATACCTCTCCCTAAACCTTTTGGAGGCATGTGCAGCATACCTCTGACTAAACCTTTTGGAGGTGTGTGTAGCATACCTCTCCCTAAACCTTTTGGAGGTGTGTGCAGCATACCTCTCCCTAAACCTTTTGGAGGTGTGTGTAGCATACCTCTCCCTAAACCTTTTGGAGGTGTGTGCAGCATACCTCTCCCTAAACCTTTTGGAGGCGTGTGTAGCATACCTCTCCCTAAACCTTTTGGAGGTGTGTGTAGCATACCTCTCCCTAAACCTTTTGGAGGTGTGTGCAGCATACCTCTCCCTAAACCTTTTGGAGGCGTGTGTAGCATACCTCTCCCTAAACCTTTTGGAGGCGTGTGTAGCATACCTCTCCCTAAACCTTTTGGAGGCGTGTGTAGCATACCTCTCCCTAAACCTTTTGGAGGCGTGTGCAGCATACCTCTCCCTAAACCTTTTAGAGGCGTGTGTAGCATACCTCTCCCTAAACCTTTTGAGAGGCGTGTGCAGCATACCTCTCCCTAAACCTTTTGGAGGCGTGTGTACGTGTGCAGCATACCTCTCCCTAAACCTTTTGGAGGCGTGTGTAGCATACCTCTCCCTAAACCTTTTGGAGGTGTGTGCAGCATACCTCTCCCTAAACCTTTTGGAGGCGTGTGTAGCATACCTCTCCCTAAACCTTTTGGAGGCATGTGCAGCATACCTCTGACTAAACCTTTTGGAGGTGTGTGTAGCATACCTCTCCCTAAACCTTTTGGAGGCATGTGCAGCATACCTCTCCCTAAACCTTTTGGAGGCGTGTGTAGCATACCTCTCCCTAAACCTTTTGGAGGCGTGTGTAGCATACCTCTCCCTAAACCTTTTGGAGGCGTGTGTACGTGTGCAGCATACCTCTCCCTAAACCTTTTGGAGGCGTGTGTAGCATACCTCTCCCTAAACCTTTTGGAGGTGTGTGCAGCATACCTCTCCCTAAACCTTTTGGAGGCGTGTGTAGCATACCTCTCCCTAAACCTTTTGGAGGCATGTGCAGCATACCTCTGACTAAACCTTTTGGAGGTGTGTGTAGCATACCTCTCCCTAAACCTTTTGGAGGCATGTGCAGCATACCTCTCCCTAAACCTTTTGGAGGCGTGTGTAGCATACCTCTCCCTAAACCTTTTGGAGGCGTGTGTAGCATACTTCTCCCTAAACCTTTTGGAGGCGTGTGTAGCATACTTCTCCCTAAACCTTTTGAGAGGCGTGTGTAGCATACCTCTCCCTAAACCTTTTGCAGGCGTGTGCAGCATACCTGTCCCTAAACCTTTAGGAGGCGTGTGCAGCATACCTCTCCCTAAACCTTTTGGAGGCGTGTGTAGCATACTTCTCCCTAAACCTTTTGAGAGGCGTGTGTAGCATACCTCTCCCTAAACCTTTTGGAGGCGTGTGTAGCATACTTCTCCCTAAACCTTTTGGAGGCGTGTGTAGCATACTTCTCCCTAAACCTTTTGAGAGGCGTGTGTAGCATACCTCTCCCTAAACCTTTTGCAGGCGTGTGCAGCATACCTGTCCCTAAACCTTTTGGAGGTGTGTGCAGCATACCTCTCCCTAAACCTTTTGGAGGCGTGTGTAGCATACTTCTCCCTAAAGCTTTTGAGAGGCGTGTGTAGCATACCTCTCCCTAAACCTTTTGCAGGCGTGTGCAGCATACCTGTCCCTAAACCTTTAGGAGGCGTGTGCAGCATACCTCTCCCTAAACCTTTTGGAGGCGTGTGTAGCATACTTCTCCCTAAACCTTTTGAGAGGCGTGTGTAGCATACCTCTCCCTAAACCTTTTGGAGGCGTGTGTAGCATACTTCTCCCTAAACCTTTTGGAGGCGTGTGTAGCATACCTCTCCCTAAACCTTTTGCAGGCGTGTGCAGCATACCTGTCCCTAAACCTTTAGGAGGCGTGTGCAGCATACCTCTCCCTAAACCTTTAGGAGGCGTGTGCAGCATACCTGTCCCTAAACCTTTAGGAGGCGTGTGCAGCATACCTCTCCCTAAACCTTTAGGAGGCGTGTGCAGCATACCTCTCCCTAAACCTTTTGGAGGTGTGTGCAGCATACCTCTCCCTAAACCTTTTGGAGGCGTGTGTAGCATACCTCTCCCTAAACCTTTTGGAGGCATGTGCAGCATACCTCTGACTAAACCTTTTGGAGGTGTGTGTAGCATACCTCTCCCTAAACCTTTTGGAGGTGTGTGCAGCATACCTGTCCCTAAACCTTTAGGAGGCGTGTGCAGCATACCTCTCCCTAAACCTTTAGGAGGCGTGTGCAGCATACCTCTCCCTAAACCTTTTGGAGGCGTGTGTAGCATACCTCTCCCTAAACCTTTTGGAGGCGTGTGTAGCATACCTCTCCCTAAACCTTTTGGAGGCATGTGCAGCATACCTCTGACTAAACCTTTTGGAGGTGTGTGTAGCATACCTCTCCCTAAACCTTTTGGAGGTGTGTGCAGCATACCTCTCCCTAAACCTTTTGGAGGTGTGTGTAGCATACCTCTCCCTAAACCTTTTGGAGGTGTGTGCAGCATACCTCTCCCTAAACCTTTTGGAGGCGTGTGTAGCATACCTCTCCCTAAACCTTTTGGAGGTGTGTGTAGCATACCTCTCCCTAAACCTTTTGGAGGTGTGTGCAGCATACCTCTCCCTAAACCTTTTGGAGGCGTGTGTAGCATACCTCTCCCTAAACCTTTTGGAGGCGTGTGTAGCATACCTCTCCCTAAACCTTTTGGAGGCGTGTGTAGCATACCTCTCCCTAAACCTTTTGGAGGCGTGTGCAGCATACCTCTCCCTAAACCTTTTAGAGGCGTGTGTAGCATACCTCTCCCTAAACCTTTTGAGAGGCGTGTGCAGCATACCTCTCCCTAAACCTTTTAGAGGCGTGTGTAGCATTCCTCTCCCTAATCCTTTTGAGAGGCGTGTGTAGCATACCTCTCCCTAAACCTTTTGGAGGCGTGTGTACGTGTGCAGCATACCTCTCCCTAAACCTTTTGCAGGCGTGTGCAGCATACCTCTCCCTAAACCTTTTGGAGGCGTGTGTAGCACACATCTACCTCAACCCTTTGAAAGACAGAAAGCAATAGGACTGGGTGTGCAGGGGAAAGGGGCGCGGTGTTTCTTACAGGTTGTTTCCCCACCGGCCACTGGTTGCAGGTGGTTATGTATTAAATTACAGGCTCCAAATAACAAAGAACTAAACCATTAACAAGCATGATATTTATGGATGTGTTTTGATATGGAACCACAATTTTCTATACTAAATGAGTCTAAACATTCTGTTAAAGACACAGGTGAGTATGACCCTACCTACTCCTGCCCTGCAAAAGGAAGGGGCAGTTTATGACAGGAACGTATAGGATGGAGTTTAAGCAGCAGAAGCTGTTCTATTCAACAGAGCACCGTGATCACCTGGGGAGGGCGAGGATACAAGGTTAAGTACATCAAGTGTGATTTTACATATTGGCATTACACATTTTTATATTAGACATATTTACAGTTTGAGGCATAGGAAGCATTTGTTAATTGCCCCAAATCACACGGTTTTTCATTAACTGGCGAAGTCGGGATTATAAATATATTTCCCAAGGTCTGAAAGTCAGCAGTATCGCCACTTCGCCACATCTCCTCCCCCTGGAAAGAGGATCTCAGTGCATGTAAATTGTACAAAAAGTTAATCGTGGCGTGATCTGATGATGGACAGGTTTGTCTGAGGTGATGGGGTCACGTGCACAAGAGTATACATTGGAGAATAACCTGCTTATGTCTCTGTTTTGCTCCTAGGTCGGGGTATTATGGGTGAATGGGAACCTGTCTGCGTTGAAGAAAGAGAAGAAGTTCCTCCTGGAAGATGACGTCAGAACAAGGGAACAAGCCCAAGTCCTTTCCCTTCTGGTCGGAAGCAGCGCCCAGCTCAGCAGAGTCCCTGGTGCCAGTCTGGTGCCTCTGAAAGGAATCCTGCCCACAGCAGCCTGAAGACATCTGACCACATCACCGACACTGGTCCGCGCCCAGCCTGGACCATCTCCCGGACCAGCGGCATCACTGATGAAGCTCTCGGCGGCAAGACGCCAGCGTACCTGGCAAGAAAACGAGCCATGTCTGGACCAGCACCAGACCAGAGGTCTGAGGTCACCAGACTGGAGGCAAACATTACAAGTGGAGAACTTCTCGGTTCATGGTGCCAGGATGGATCAGCCTCTCTAGGAGCAATCGATTATCACTATCAGCAACTCTCCTATTCAGCAAAACTCCGAAGACAGCTCTTCAGAGAGCCACCCAGACCCGACAGTCTACCCTTGCCCGGCTTCAACCATTGCTGGCGCATCCCTTGCGCAAAGACCAGCACATTCATACACAGGATGGCGGGTGTTGCTTCTCACCCTCAAAGGCTTGAGAGGTTCCCTAGATCGGGAATGTTGTAAATGTTGAGATTGATGGACAAATAATTTAAGAGACACCTATGCAAGGGTAGGGAACTAGCTAGTATGTGAACGAGGGGCTGGACACACCGTGAGGAAGAACATTGACTTTTAATCCAGATCTTCTGTGAAAGCAGAATTGTTTTAGATTTGTGGCGCCAATGAAAATAGCATGAAAGTTAAAGAGGCATAATACATACTTTTGTGTTTTAAAGATAATTTCAAATTACTACACAGATCATAACAATATTCATCCAAAAATCAATTTCTTATTCCGGTTATTTGTGAATTAAAAATAAAAGTTCACCAAATATCAAACCGGTGTTAATTCATCTTCTGTAATCAAATCCACAAGCCACCTGACTATTGGAAATGTGTTAAAGATTCATGGAAACAAACTGCCTGTCAGCACCAATCAGGGGCTCTTGGAGTTAGGGAGCAGCATGGACTTACAAAGCTCCTGGCGGGAGAAGGGTATGTGGTGTGCATGTGTGTATGTAGCGGTGCGTAGGGAACCCACAGCTAGAGAGCGCAGGAGGCAGCACCGAGTGAGGTCCCACTGTGCAGGACATGAGCCTGAACCGCAGGGGCTTCGGTGCTACCCTTTAAATGCATCAGGTGTGCAAACTATTGTAATCATTCTAGCTCACTGGTTGTTCGGCATTGATGTAGTGATTCCCTGATACCAAATATCCGATTTCCCAAATGTTACCATTTATTTGCCAATGACTGCCCTCAGATCCCAGAGGGAAGCACCTGGCGTCCATCAGACCTTCTGAGTGTACAGACTAGTCCAAGAATGAATTGCTGCTGCGGAGGACCAAATGCACAAGAGGCCGGACGTTTCCCACAGTGTCAGGGCCTGAAAGGTTCAATTGAGAGTCTAAAGCCTACAGTGCTCCAGGGTCCCTCCTGCCCCCGCCCCCAGTCCTGGGGCAGCACAAGGGACAGATGCTCACACCTGCAGTACATCTGAGAGAAGAACTACTAAAAGGGGAGAGAAGAAGGGTTATTGAGTCAAAGCTGGGGGGGAGGGGGGGAGTTGATGCTGATACACTCATACATTGTTTGATATTTCACTGCAAATATTTCATCATGGAAAGAGAAAGTGAATCACCACAACTCCTGCACCAACCAACTGTAATGTATCAATCAAGGAGAAAATATCCACAAAACCGATCTACCAATAACTGTGGCCCTGAAAGACTGGGTGCTACATACTGGAAGGTGCCGGTCTGCATTCTAACACATCACATGCACCAGGATTCAAGGCTGTAAAGGAATCTACGGCGGAGGGTTTCCTGCTGCAAGAAACACGCGCTAGGAAGTGAATCCAGAAGCAATGAAGCACGACATGAGCCACACCAGCAGCATCCACCACGCAAACAACAAGTGCAGGACACCGCTATGTTACAAGGCAGCCACGTGAAGCAATGGAATGAAAATCTGATCATTGCAGGAGATGGACAGTGATAGAAGTGGATGTTGTAGAAGCCTCTCCCGCTCTTATGCCGCCGTATCCTGTTCCGCAGCTGCCGCACGCTCCCCACCCCACTCCCACCACACATTGTGCACTGACTGCTCCATCCTAGTTCGCAGCTTGTGTGAGTGCACTGTGCCATAGGTGACTAAGCATGTATGCCTAGAGCAGAGCAGGGCCTACTGATCACCTTCTAGAGCCTGGAGGGGCATCTGAGAGGGGGGTGATGGGTAGGTGGAGGGACATTTGATGAGGTACCGCATCGAGAAGACTACGCTCCGCCTCCCTTACACTTGCTCATGCTCCCCGCATCTACCAAAGCAGAAGTGGTGGACGCTCCTTCACGCACATTGCAGCAAAGACCTGGAACAGCCTCCCCGCGCACCTCCAGACCATCACCTCACTTCCGGAATTCCGAATGGCCCTCAAGACCTGGCTGTTTGAATAAGTCTCCGGGGTCTGCAAGTGCCTGCATACCCTATTGGGTGACTCTATAAATCCTGATTGATTGATTGATTGATTGACTGTAACATGTAGAAAACCCTGCCATTTTGAACAGGTTCTTCTCCTCCCTTTCTAGGACTTGAGTTTAGGTGTAGAATGAAGGACCCACTTTGTCTTCACATGTGCTGTGCACATCATGGTAAGGTTGGAAGTGATTGCACACCACAGTGCCTTTCCTTGCTGCTTAGGTTTTTCCTTTGTGTTTGGACTGCTCTGATAGTTACGATCAAAGGTTCTCCCGAGCATTCTGAAGCAATCCTTCCTGGCTGGTCTCCTGTAACTGCTCCAAGGGGATGGATTGAGGCCTATCAGCAGACGCAGATACACATGCAGTTGGCTTTGTAGGTTGCAACTGTGCAAGAAGCTCATCATCCACCACAGTTCCCTGATATTTGTGTAAATCTTGTCCTCCACATCATCCCTGCCTCCTCCTTAGGTATAAGCATGATGACTGCCCCGGCTGCAGGTAGATGGCCATGTTCTCAGTGACACTAATTGGCAGTGACTTTGATAGGGTTCATCAATTCAGTTACCAGTGGTAGAATTTTTGCCAGTGGTGTGACTTATGGGGCCGTTGAATGTGCCTCATCCTGCACCTATGGCTGCAGATTCTGACTGAGCAGGACCACCTGCAGAGGGATGGCGTGATTAGCGTGTGTCACGTGGGCACACATACCATATCACATGTACATTCTGGTACACCTGACCCTTGAAGACTGGGAACTTACTCCTGCCTCAACGCATCCCTGCACAACAATGATTCCTGAGGGCCCCATGAGGCTGAGAATGTATTGCTGCCTCAACTCATCCATGCACACCGGATTCTGAGAGCCGATGGTACTAAGGGCCTCATTTACTATATTTTTGACGCAGAACAGCGCAACAAGTCTTCCTGCTGCACTGCTGTGCGTCAAAATAAAAGGGCAGGAATACGCAGTATGTACAAGATACGGCGCATTCCTGTCCTTCGCCCCATTTGCCGGCGTACAAACAGCAGCCGTGCGCCAACGCAGACACCCTTGCTCCATGGTGCAAAGGTGCTTGCGTTGCAGGAATGATTGTTGTCGTGCAGTGTGATGGAAGCCCCTCTTATAAACACTATTTACCTTGTTCAGTTCTGCTGGGTACAACATGATTGTGCATAGTGTGTAAGCAGTGTTTGATATGCTAGTAGTGCTTCCAGAGGTTTCAAGGTGCTTAGGCATTAGCTGTACTTTGTTACTCAGCACTCTGCTCCTTCTCTTTACTACACTAGAATCTGGACGCGTAAAAGCACTAGGCAAGTAGAAGTCAGTGGCGCAGAGACAATTTTCAGAGTGGAGATGCTGCATGAATGTTATATCACTGTAGTCTCAGGGACTCTGGAAAATCCAAGCGTCACACAAAGAACAAGGGTAGCAAATGAGCCACAGCATTCAGGAGGGTGGTATGGGTGTGGTATGTAACCACTGGTGCATTTTGGAGCACACTGTCACAAGTATATTACTGAAGTATTGTGCGGTAGGGCACTGTCATTCACACACAGCATATCTTCAATTGGCATGGGCACTACATTCGTACAGACATGTCGTTTTACTGATAAAACTTCATAACGCGCAAACAATAATGCGTGGGATTCGGATTTCAGCAAATATTTATAATTTACACATCACCAAGTTAAGTCCATTAGAATTCAGATTGCGCTTTCTTAACTGCTGATCTATTATGAAATATTTGTACAAATTATTTACAGCGAGATTGGCAAATAGTTCACTTTACAAAATCCTTTCACTTTGCAGTCAGATAAAAAAGTTGGCATCAATCTCCATGTTACAAGAATGAGCAGCAATTTGTAAATAGACATAGTCTGACATTTGACCTCTCTCTTTGCAGTCACAGCAAATGTGACAAGATAAAATTGAAAGGCATCTTTATTGCTCATATACCTTCCTGCACATAAACAATCGTCCCTGCAGCGCAGGCACAATAGCAACATGGCCACAGGGTGCCTGCGTGGCGCTAGGCAGCTTTTTTGTGCCTGCGCTAAGGGGAAACACAGGGGTGCATCGTGTTCTTGTGAATAAGCGCATCCCTGCGTTTTGAAAATGTCAGAGCCCAGCGCTGCCAAATTTAGCACAGGTCCACGCTTCGACATTTTATTGTAAATTTGCCCCTCGGACAGGCGCGGCCCGTGCAGGTAAAGAGCGTGGGACGGGAGAGCGATGTGGTGGAGATTCGACATGCGACGACGAGGGGAACAAATAATAGAAAATAAAACCATGGCTTTCTTTTTTTAATTTAAGTTTCCCTCATCGTCGTATGTCGAATCCCCTCACTCTGACCCCCCTGCCATACCGCTCTTACCTGCATGGACTGCGCCTGCCCTCTGACAGATATCTGTACCCTGTGCGTGACTCAGTTATCCAGATTTCCTGTGGTGTCATGGACATAAGTTAGATCTGCCGTTTCCTGGAGCCAGCTGATTGGCTTATGTCCCCCCCCCCCCATGCTGTTTATGAGAATAAAGACCAGAGTGAGTTTTCACGAGCTGCATCAACTGGGGTTCTGGGCTTGGTACCTTGCAGCGGTTCTTAACTTTTTGATTTCTGTGGACCCACACTGAATAATTACTTGAATCCGGGGACACACACTGAGCCATTATTGGAAGTCGGGGGGCCCAGGGGCTAAGCAATTTCTATGATTTGAACCTCAAACCAATACTCAAAAATTGAGGGGCCGATTCACAGAACTAATCTGAGATAAAATCCTAAACTTTTGGTATTCACAGGAGGCATTTAGTAGTAGTAAAGTTAGGACTCTTAACTTTACTACCACTAAACCGAGAGAAAATCCTAACTTTACGTCTTTTGGTATTCAGAAAAGGCATTTAGTAGTAGTAACGTTAGGAGTCCTAACTTTACTACTACTAAATCCCTTCTGTGAATACCAAAAGTAGTAAGTTTAGGATTTTATCTCAATTTAGTAGAAGTAAAATTAGGAGTCCTAACTTTACTACTACTAAATCCCTTCTGTGAATACCAAAAGTAGTAAGTTTAGAATTTTATCTCAGATTAGTTCTGTGAATTGGCCCCATAGAAACAAGTACCCCTCAAACACATTCTCAAACATTGAAATCTTTTATATAGAAAAAGTTTTCTCATTTTCAATGCTGCATCTTTATTTGTATATACATTATTAATTTTAATTTATTATTATTATTATTTAATTTTGTAAAACAGTCGCAGGACCCCTGAAGGGCCCCTTTGGGGTCCTCTTACCAGAGATTAAGAACCACGACTTTAGTGGAAGACTGAAGGGCTGATTCACAAAGTGCCCCACACTCATGGCGGAAGCCCTGCAGTCATGGCGGGGAGGCCTGTACTTGTAGCGGAGGCGCCGCATTTGTGGCGGAGGCCCTGCAGTCATTGCGGAGGCTGAGCAGTCATGGAGGGAGGCCTGCACTCGTGGCATGGAGGTATGTCACGGCTGTCATGGCGGGGAGGCCTGTACTGTGGCGGAGGTGCGGCATTCGGGCGGAGGCCCTGCACTCATTGCAGGGAGGCCCGCAGTTGTGGAAGAGGCACCTGCGCTCATTGCAGAGACCCCGCAGTTGTGGCAGGGAGGCGTGGAGGCTTGCACTCATGGCGGAGGCCCAGCAGTCGGGGCTGAGGCCCGCAGTCGCTGCAGGGAGGCCCACACTTGTGGTGGGGAGGCCCGCACTCGTGGCAGGGAGGCCCGCACTCGTGGCAGGGAGGCCCGCACTCGTGGCAGGGAGGCCCGCACTCGTGGCAGGGAGGCCCGCACTCGTGGCAGGGAGGCCCGCACTCGTGGCAGGGAGGCCTGCAGTTGTGGAAGAGGCACCTGCGCTCATTGCAGAGACCCCGCAGTTGTGGCAGGGAGGCCACACTTGTGGTGTGGAGGCTTGCACTCATGGCGGAGGCCCAGCAGTCGGGGCTGAGGCCCGCAGTCGCTGCAGGGAGGCCCACACTCGTGGTTGGGAGGCCCGCACTCGTGGCAGGGAGGCCCGCACTCGTGGCAGGGAGGCCCGCACTCGTGGCAGGGAGGCCCGCACTCGTGGCAGGGCCCTGCAATGGGTAACTGCAAAAAGGAGGTCCCACCACAACTGAGGTCCTCTGCCACGAATGCGGAGGCCCTTTGTGAATCTGCCCTGAGTGAGTCAAGCTATGAGTTAGGACAGTTATGCCAGCCACGTACATGCAGGAAGGTGACCTGGCCCAACATGTTTCCATCTACACTCCAAGCTAGGAAGTGGCGGGGGCACTCCCAAAAGGGGAAATAAGGGCTATGTTGTGGAAAATTCTGATGTGGTGATGTCTGACATCTGTGAAAACACGAATAGAAAACAAGGACAAATGATAATCAGGGATTAAGACAAACCACAGAGTGGGTCTGATTTTAAAAGGCGGATTTCCGGGCACCCCACAGATGCTGCCGTCACCACAGTCCTCCAGCCCAGCTGCCCATCCGTGCTCCCTTTCTAGCTGGAGCAGTGTTTGTCTGCATCAGAAGCAAACATTTACTGTCTATCTCATTCCGCCAGCAATCTCTGAGTGCGCGGTGGTGATGGCGGTGAGCCGCATTAGCATGTTTGATAGCCTGCAAATGAACTCAGCACCTTGACTTGTAATGAGTCGCGTCTAATGGGTCCTGTCAGGATTCCAATCCCGGGTGTTAGTTCAGCTGTGGATGTGAGATAAGACAGGTGCAAAAACACAAGCAAGTGCAACTGAATAATTCATACAGCTTGTCTTTGCCTCCTCTCTCTGCATATTTCTCAGAGATTCTCATTTGTCCTTAACAACACTGGCTTATGTGTTAGCCCGGAAAGAAATGGTGTGATTTAGGTCTGGCTATTTGGAGGTTACTGGTCTCATAACGTCATCATCATTTTCTGAGTCCAGTCAAGGTTTATAGGGCATTATTTACTGTACTATGTGAAGAGAAATTGCTGAATAAATCTGAAGCTTTGTGGTATGTGCCTGGGCGGTGCAGGGTGAGAAGGGGGAATGTTTTAGGGTGTGTGTGGGGTGGAAGGAATGCGGACGTGTGTAGGGAAGAAGTCTGAATGGGAGTCAGTGGAAGACCGGTTCTGGCAGCTGGTCTTGTATTGTTTTACTGTTAACATACAGCTTAATAAGTTGTGTAAAGTTCTACCTGCGTCCTTCCTCGCCAGCACAAACCCTACAATGGTGACAAGCAGGAGTACAGCAGCACATGGACATCTACTGCTGTAGTAGTATTGTCAGCACGTCAACAACAGACACACTGTGACCATGCATCATGAACTTTGGTAAGTATTTGAAGCATCTACAAACACAGGTTCATGGAGAAAATGTAGTTTATTCTCATAAGACAGCTTAAACATCCACAACTGGAAATAACGTTCCCTTGACTGACTCCAACACTCATAGAATCCCCCAACATAGAATACAGATAACATTCTAAACCTAAGAATATTCTAAGTAGGAATACCACGGTATTCAAGCTCTCAGGTGCCTTGGCCACCAGTCTAGTAGGGTCCGGTGATACCCATTGGATGCATTTTCTGGTATCCACCTTTGTAGTCCATGGTGTGAAATGTTGGAAAAGCTGCCATTGAGGGCACAAAGCTGGATACCACCAACGGGGTACGTTGGGATGCAACAAGGTGTGCTCTTAAGCAGGGGACCTTCATTGCTTCACGAAGCTGCATGGACGTGGGTGTCTGTTGCATCTTGCCCCATGAGTGAGAATCGCTTCCCCTCACCTGCACCCATTGTGCTACCACTTTCTGTGTAGCACTCAGCTGAGGAGTTGAAGGAGGTGGTTCAGTGGGTCCTAGGGACACATCTTAGTGGGTCCTCCAGATAGTTCCATGTGACAATATCGATAAAAAGAATATTGGTGCACACAAATATCACCAAAAAATGGAAAACATAAATATCACAACCCTATACTTAAAGATAAAGACACAAATCTCGATTATACATTTTTTGCTGGAAGAATAACTATATTAGAACAATATTGTAAACAAAAATAAATATTAGGTGTCAACTACTTATTAAAACTAATGAGCTATAACAACAATCACAAAAACTAAAATATCTAACCCTAGAAAATTAACATAATTCTGAATAAAACAATAACTGGTATAGCAGCCAAATTAAAAGTTCAACACTGCTTATTGGGATTGCTGCCATTCCCTAAGAAGGGTAGGAAGATGAGATATATGTGTGCCTAACTGGGACTGCTACTCGCCAGGAGGCGCATTGCAATCCACTGGGTGAGCCCGGTGCCACCGACAGGAAGTAAGTAGAGGGCTGACCTATTAGAGAGGGCTGAAATCATTAAAACTTTGCTGCATGTTTATTTCTCACAATTACAGGTGTAGCTTGTACAAGAAGGAAACACACTAAAAGGGATGTAAAATAAAATAAAGCCAATGACACCAAATTACTCAAAATACAAAAAAGCTACATCAAAAGGAAATATTGCAACCAAAGCACTAAAATAAAAGTAAAAATAACGCTTTTACCGATAAAAAAATAAAGTAAAACTAGCAAACTCCTAACTAAGGTGCTCATTGGGATGGCGGACGGACCTGCGTCCGTCCGCCACCCCAGAGTAGGAGGGACCGTCCGCAGGGGCAGTGGCGGTCCCTCCGTGCAGATTAGGATGTGACCCCCACCCTGGCGGTCTCATCCTCAATATTTAACATTCCGGCGGGTGCAGCTTGAAGCAGCACCCGCCGCAAGGTTAAATATGCATGCATCGCATTTGTTATAGTAATAAAGAAAGTAATCAACAGGCACTGGGGCCTGTTGGCTGAGGACATCCAACAACAAGAACCACCTATGCATGCCTCTAGAAAAGCCAAGAGCATAAAAGACCATGTGGTCAACTCTTTTCTTCCCAGCGACGATCACCCTACAATTCAATCAATGTGGAGTTTGCCACCAATAAAGGGCCTTCACAAGTGTAGTAAGTGCAAAGCGTGTGCAACTACCAAACAGACAAAAACTTTTGCATACAAACAGCAAACAATTGATCTACAGGATTTCACTAATTGCAACTCATCAAATGTTATTTATATCATCTTATGTCCATATGGCCTAATATACGTAGGTCAGACACAACAAAAGATCAAGATGAGGATCCTTCAACATCAGAGTCGGATAAGATGTCAAGTACAGGGAGCGCCATTAGTTGAACATTTCGTTGAGCACGGCCATACACCAGACCAAATGCAGTGGCTTGTTTTGGAAAAGGCACAACTGGGCCCAAGGGGAGGAAACATCAGCAGTGTCCTCAATGTAAGAGAATCGAAATGGATGATTAAATTTGATTCAATCACACATGGGCTGAACAAACTTGATACTAGCAATGCACAACTAGCCTGCCTGAGCTCGAGATAATTAAGAGTGAACCTCACACCCACACTATCTCGTAGTATTCGTATAACCATTCCTGTACTGACGAATGTGTGCAACCTTACAACTTGTATTTTGCTACATTCATAATTAATGTCAATTAAGATCCACCGAATGGCATTGACAAATGTACTGCTAAAAAAAACCTTTTGTATTAATATCCAATGTCGTGCAAGAGACTATTGAACCCTTTCTGATAAAATGTACATGCGACAACATTTATACTACTCTGTTTAAAATGTCCGTTGTGTACACCAACCAATTGAGTATACGTCTATAAACATGTATGATTTCTGTCCAGTTCAACAAATAGTGGTATTAAATTAACCAGTTATTCTATTTTTGAAAGTTTATAAGCTCCAACAATGCAAATGAATTGGTATCAGGTTAAACCAGCTGATCGATTTTATGAACGCTTATGTGCTTAGCCATAATCGACACCCAGTGTTAACTTCATCAATGCCAAGTAACTATTATGCACAAATTCCAGATACAATCCTCTTCGATATATACCCATTCCCCATCGCTAGATTACGGGCTCACTGAGTATCTTTTCTGTTTTTATGACCGCCATGCACGTCACGAACAACCACCAACGTGCACGCTTGAGGTGGATTGTTCTGGTATTCAACACACAGCGCGCGGAGTGCGGGCTGTTCCTGACCGACGCGAACCAGAGACCTTGCAGGTAAGACGCTTCATTAAGCGGTCCTTTAGCATTGACAGGCTTCGAGTAGATTGTAAAGAATGCACCATCTGAAACAAATGTCGAGCTTTTTAATATCTTGGGCCACTAACAAGAGCACCCGTTTAATCTATTGTTTGTTATAATGCACAGCGTGGTGTCCGCCAGGCATCAGCTACAGATTGTGCCGGTATGACACTCCATCCAGCGGTCCTTGAGTACAATCAGGCCCGAACTAAATGCATTTGACATTGTGAACATCCCGCACCAATTAATGGAACATACTGTTAATCTATGTGACGCTGCAGCATTCGTTTGCTGATTTTCTCCCGGGTCACTTGCACACGGCCATCACTGGAACCTTTGAGGTTCAAACTGGCGCATTAGAGCACTTACAATTAACATCACCTTGGCATGATCGCATCGTACACATGCATTACACTGTCTGTTTTAACTGCGGAAACGTTATTTGTTCTCTAACTAGTCTCATTTTTGACTGGTCTTCTTATCTGGTTGTTGTTTCTCTTCCTCCCCAGATTTAATCTTTGTTCATACCCTTGACTGATTTGGGTGAACACGCTCTTTACTTCCTGTGATTAGTCCAATTGCAAAGGCTGTATGAAGAATTAGGAACCGTGCGTACATCGCAATCCAATGCAGTAAGTGCACAGGCTCTCCACCATAGGAAATTGAATCCTGGATCTGTTTCATTTAGGTTAATGGTCACTTTTATTATTTAGGTGACGTCTCATTCCTGCCTACGCTTGATGAATTTTGGAGAGCTACGGAGCCCCCTCTCTCAACAACTGATCTGTGAGAGCCATCCCTTCTCCCCGCTGTTTCAATCTTGGTAATTTCTATTTAGCTTTGGTGTAAAGCCCTGATTTTCTCCTGCATTATTAATACTGGTCAGGCATTCATTCAATTCCCTCATTTCTTTTAGGTGTCACCCCCACGCTCTCCCACTCCCCACCACGTGTCCTGAAGAAGACCCCAGCAGTAAGGTCCGAACACCTACAGACATAGGGGTCGAAAGGTCGACTTCATAACATTTGCCAATACAGAATTGACAGTGATTAATTAACTGTGTTCCTAATTGTTATGTGGCAGATATGTACAGTAACTGTGGACTTTGACCTTCTGGTATATGATGTATATATACCAAAACTGTACGTGATTTTTTGTCACCTCCACTTAACTTTCCCTTCCATCCACTACTTTACATCCCTTCTCTCCCCCCCCTTTTCCCCTTGGCACCGCACATTTTAATGTGATACCTGTTAAGGTGTTTTCTTGCTAAAAAATCTTTTTAAAACAATGTGTTTTCCCAATGTGATTAAACAACATTGGTGACATATTGTGGTTCTCCTTTCATGTGGTTCTATGACTTGTATTATCAAAAAACATTTTTCTTTCTCCCTCACTACTAAGCCAGTAACACACTGGGACCACTATTATAAATATCGTCTTGTACCCAGGTCCCAGTGATTCCGGGTTTACCCTTTTTTGTAACCGACACATATAATGCAACAAACTAACCACTATAACCCACAAAAATATCATCCTATAGTTTGAGAAGGCAATTATTTCGACAATACTTAAAATCTACCCACAAACTGCAATTCAGAGGTGTTACTATCATTTTAACGAGAGCATATGAAGGCACCTATAAAAATCCACCATGAGTACAGCACACGCAACTAACTCAGGATTTACAAACAAAATAAAAAGGCTAATAGCTTAAGGATACAGTCCTGTAACAGAAGCTACTAAACATTATGATATGCCAATTAAACACACCTATTACCAACAACATAAACCAAAACTAGCTTAATTAATGGAATATTTGGAGTATGCTTGGGTGGGAAACAGCATTTACAATGCTGTTGGAACCACGCATGCCTTTACAACACAGGCTTTACAATGCGTGCATCTTTGCCATGCATGCCTTAACCACGCATATTTTTACAACAACTATACCTTTACCAGGCATGCCTTTACAACAAAAATGTATTTTGCAGGTAAGTATAGTATATATATATATATATATATATCTATACTACTATTCTAAAGAGAGAGCTGAAACCTTTGAGGCGGGTAAGCTCCAGAACCACAGCACCAACCGGAACACCGCATACAGCATTGGAAAGGTGAGTATAAGCAGACGGACATAGGCTATACACCAGCCCATCATATACTTTAGAAGGGAAAAAGAACGTTTGGGACAAAGTAGTCCGTTGGAAGTAGCACCGGCTGTGAGGTGGGCGTGTGAATTGTGATGGGCGTGTGCGCTCTGTACAGCGCAAGACGCCGCCTGCATTGAGAATAGCGTTCGATCGCAGCACTCACGCCCCCTGAGAATAGCATTTTCCTCATGAGAATAGCGTTCTATCGTGGCACTCACGCCCCCTGAGACTAGCGTTCTGTAAACCGTGTCACGCCGCATGACAATAGCGTTAAAGGAGACACATGTTCTGCTGCAACATCCCCCCAGCATTAGCCTGTCTGCAAAGATCACCAACACAGGTAAACGTACATTTTCTACATTTACGAAAGAAAGAGTGTTAAGGGTTCAAAGCATTGAAGACATTCTGTTTTTATGCCCGGACAACGTAGGGACAGGTTGCGAATAGCGTTCTATCGCGGCACTCACGCCCCCTGAGACTAGCATTCTGTAAACCATGACACGCTGCATGAGAATAGCGTTAACGGAGACACATGTTCTGCTGCAACGTACACCCAGCATTAGCCTGTCTACAAAGATCAACAACACAGGTAAACTGACATTTTCTAAATTTACGAAAGAAAGCGTATTAAGGGTTCGAAGCATTGAAGACATTCTGTTTTTCTGCCCGGACAACGTCGGGACGGGCTGCTAGTATATATATATATATATATAAAAGAGCAAACGGTCCTTGCGGGGGGGAGCACCTAGCAGCTGGTGCAGGCGGCGAGATAAGGACACTCTCGCTAACATTTATTCACACAACTAGAAAAAATACGCCGCACTCCTCTTGGATTCTTTAACTCGATTTATTGACCTTGCTTCTCTCCACCTACGTGTTTCGAACTAAACAGTTCTTGATCACTGTAGTAACATAAGTCCTTTGTTTGTTTCACCGATTTATACAAAATCACCACACTAGCCCATAATGAGGCATTGTGGGCTTGGTAGTTTTTCAACACTTTGCATGCATTCATGCTTCTAATCCCTCCTTAAGCTGGTGGACATCAGCGTTTTTCACCAGTGTCATATGGGAGATATATTAAGCAGCCTGAGTGGCTGATTAACATTCATTGAGCCCGAGAAAGTGATTTGAATTTATCACTAGAGTGACAGCACTATGCGTGTCCGCTATTAAGTGCGCGTCACTAGGCTCTCAGATAAGCTATAGCTTACTCATTTCATGACTGCATGTCATGACATTCTAGGCTGAGTGCCATATTACCCCATATACCAAACTGGTGTCCCACCCACTGTCCTCCAGCACTCAAAGAATGGAAAAAACTTTACTTTGAATGATTCTCTCAACATTAATTCTACTCATCACATTATCTCAATTGGAGCTTTCAATTCTTGTGTACATATTTACAGTGATAATTTCAGCAGCAGAACGTTGCGGATTAAGTTCATGTTTGTCCATGTTAGATGTTAGACATGGAGGATATGTTATTTATAAATGTACATACGTCTCTCATCCTTGTTCAGACCCAAGGGACATTTCATCTTGAAGCAAATTATTAGTTTGGACTCTAGTCGTCTCAGCTTTTGAACTCTATTCCCTCCTCTTTCATGTTCAAGTATGGTAGCTATGCCTGAATATCTGATGTCTTGCCAAGTTTTTCCACTATGATTTTGCAGATGCTTGGCTATAGCATAAGTCATGTCTCTGTTTTGGATTGCTCAAATGCGCTTTTTCAGCGGGCATATGGTAGATCCTATACAGCGTTTGCCATAGAAACATTCAATTAGATAGACCACAAATTGCGAGTCACAAGTAATTGTATCTTTTATTTCAAATGTCTGACCTCTCTGATCTTTACTGGTTTTCAGATTTTTTTCACACTTTGCATGCCTTGCATGTCATGCACTTGGTGAATCCTCTCTGTTTTTTTTTTTAAGCCAAGTTTCTGTTTTTTTAAATTCAAAATGGCTGTTGACAGAGGAGGAGCTACGACAGCAAACAAGATGGCCGCTTAGTCTCCCGGCTCCGCTGACCTCCGTCTTTCGCTTGCATATCCTGTCATCTATCCTGATTTTCCGCCACATATCCGTGTCTATGAACTAATCTGCAGTCCGATGGAGCAATCCCGAGACTTTTCCGACATTGTGGAGTGGAGTAACGTCGAGGTTTGACTCGAGGCCTAACCCAGTCTGGAAGCCAGGGTCTTGAGTGCGGGTCCTGCCAGGTCCCAGTTGAACAACAGCGGACTGGTGAGGGCGACAGGGTCCGGTCCATGGAACTTTCGACATCTTTTGGACTGCTTTGCTGCCGATCTGCTGCCTGGTCCCGTATCGTAGGTGAGGAGACGTGTGACGCCCGAGGCGGTGTGGCGGGGGTCCCTGACCCGGAGGCCTAGTGTTCGCCTCGCCGGTGCCTTTGGGTTGGGGACTTGGCGCGCACGAACGCATGTTGACGATCTGTCACTCACGGTTCATCCCTGCTCCGCCTAATCTTCCCCTGGGGAGAGCGGCTCTCCGAGGGGATCACTATGCCTGATGTCATGCGAGACCTGGCGGAGTGGGCTAAGTGCGGCCTGTCACTGTGGTCTGTGCTGGCAGCCCTCGAGGCACTTCAGGGGACTACGGAGGCCCAGATCTGTAAACTGATGTCGGCAGCAGACGGAATTAGGCAATCGGGTCCGACCCCGATTCGTCGCACGGGACTCGACGGCCAGCTCTACTCCCGATAGACACCCCAGCGTACATTCAGACCCTGTGCATGGAGCTGTGCCTGCCTCTACAGAAGTGGAACTGCTCGAACATGCTGCGATCTGTGTATGGACTGTATGGTCGGAATCCTTGGTTTCGCTACCAGTGGAACATTTAACTGCTGTTCCCACTCTGGAAACTTTTGGTCGAGACTGTGAACTGCGTTGGATTGTGTCGCACCCCCTTTCCAGCTGGTTCATCAAGATGGCGGAGGAAACAGTGTCGGGCCTTGGAGTCGGGGAGGGGCACCGTTGGAACCGGCCATGTACTTTGGGGTTTGCCATCCTTGCTCCATCTAGCAGACTATATTTTGGCAACTTCTATGTATATTTTGACAATTTGTGGATGGAGTTCTACTTACCAGAGGGAGTCAACAAGTTTGATCGACGGGGTCAAGGCTGAGACTGTTGTTTTGGGATTACTATTGTGGTTTAATCGGTAACGGGATTTGCTTCATTAGGTTAACGGAAACCGGGCGGGGTTTATAGTTTCCTCCGGTGTAATCTTCTATTGTGTTTTGCTCGCTTGCGTCAGCTTTGTGGGGGATTCTTTGTTAAGGCGGGGGGGAGACCGGGAATGTGTACAACAATGCCCTCCTCCATTTCTACTCTTAGTGTCCGGGTTTAGTTACTCTTTTATATCTCTTCGTTCTCTCTATATTTCAGGTTTCAGTTATTTGGGGCAACAGGCACGCTGCTAGTGGGGGTCGGCCATAGTCATCTGCAGGGGTGCAGGGTGGGGGGTTGGGGGAGGGGATTTTTTGTTTTGCCTTTATTTGTTTCTATGGCCTTTTTTTTTCTCTTTCGTATCCTTTCTTTTGCCTTTTCTGTCGTTTCTTCATTTTTCGGGTCAGCACAGTGGGTCCACTCTTGTGTCTATTATTGATCCTTCTTTCTCTGTGCCTATACTTTCTACAGTATTATCAGTATCAATGGGCGGACGCTTAACTGGTGCAAACTGTGACTGTATGCTTGTTTATCCTGCATCATATGCCTTAGCGCCACTGTTCTATCTGCGATCGTTCTAACTGTGGATGTCTTACTATTTGGCCCGCCCTTTATGCAACTCTGTGTTATTGTATGGCACCTGATCCTTTCATTTTTTACATTATAAAATGGAGCCTTTTGAATCCTGTAATTTTGATGGTACAGTTAATATCAAGTGTTAACCGAATCTATGGTACCTCCGATTCACGGGCTGCCGAGTCATGTCATACCTGACTTACTGTGATGAAACTGATTAGCGGCCGGCCCTGGTGGTTGTAGGCACATACTTGTAACCATTTGAAGTCATAATAAAGGATTTAAAAAAAAAACAAAAAAAACAATGGCTGTTGACCAATGTGTGTATATGTATATATATATATCAACTCACAAGCAAATAATAATCCGGCACTCCGCTTGGTAGATGGAATTAATTTATTTAGTACACTGTGATCGCCTACGCGTTTCGAACAAAAGGTCCTTTTCACGGCAGTGTCAATCAGTTGTCCTACCTCACTTTCATTATTTATACATGTGGGGCATAGTAATGCATTCTGGGATATGCAGTTTTTGTACATATCTTCTACTTTTTGTATATGCGGTTTTTACCATCAATTATTTACATTTCTTTTCTCACTAGTATATATTTCTAATTGCTGTCATCAACAAAATTCGTGTTATATCAACATTGCAAGTAGATGTGAGACATCCCCCTTTTATTTCACAACCCCATGCAATAGGCCAAGGAGTCCCCCAGGGCTCTGCCCTTAGCCCATCCCTTTTTAATGTGTATATGCAACCGCTTGCGGCTGTGGCCAAAGAATGGAACCTCACACTAGTTTCATACACTGACGATACCCAGCTGGTAATCACCCTCACGGAAGCACCCTCTGCCACGTCCACTAAATTTAGGGATGGGCTGGCCGCAGTCGCCAACTGGATGACGGCAAATTGTCTGCAACTCAATGCAGGAAAAACAGAAGTGCTACTCCTGGGTAAGAACACTAGCGGTTGGAACGACCACTGGTGGCCCCCTCTGCTTGGCCCTACCCCCCCGCCAAAATCCTTGGTAAAAAACCAAGGAGTATGGCTGGACTCAGCACTGAATTACCAGTCGCACACAAAAAAAGTGGCAGCTACTTGTATTGGGTTGCTGAGAAGCCTGAGCCCCATCTTAGGTTTCTTTGACCCCAAGACAAGGCAGCTCATTGTCCAAGCCACCATCCTTGCCCGGCTGGACTATGCTAACGTCCTCTTTCTAGGTGCAAATAAATCTGAGATATCCAGATTCCAACGTATTTAGAACTCAGCAGCCAGGGCAATTGTAGGCCTGCCCAGAAGATGTTCGGCCAGAGCCACCATTCAGAGGCTCCATTGGCTGCCCATAGGAGCTCGCATCCAGTTCAAGGCTCTTATCATCGCCTTTAAAATCCTTAGAACGGATGGCCCTGAACTACTCCGATCGCTGCTTACTCCTTATAACCCCCAACGCAATCTTCGTTCCATGGGTCAACATCTAGTGGTGGTTCCTCGAACGAAGTTCTGCCGTATCGGAGATCGCTCCTTCAGAGTAAAGGGAGCTAAATTATGGAACTCCTTGCCCCTCCACATTCGTCACCTCACCAATCTGTCTGCTTTTCGCAAAGCAGTAAAAACGCACCTCTTTCCTCCTCTGTAGTCCCGTCCCCCCCCCCCCTTTTCCTCAGTTGGTTATGCTTTGGTTCTTAGCGCCGGGACGCTCCGTTGCTGGGGCAGCTGTCGCGCTCAACAAAACTGATAACATAACATAACATGACCATGGTTTTTGGCTGAGTGCCCTACCGCCCACTATTAGATACAAAAGGAATGCACATCGTCCCATTTAGCAGTTTGATTTGACAGTTGTCATTGGTCAAAATGTGACTAGGCAGTGTTACACTGTACACACTAGGATTTACATCATCCAAATTATCAAGCTGTTTTTAAGCAGTTCATGTTAGTGGACAGTAATTCTATGTTTCTAGGGCGGAGTGCCCTTACCACTGCCTGATATTTGTCACAATTAATGCCCATTTAGAGTTTCCATCGATCAAAAAAGTTTTTGTTGTTAGTTCTACAGTGCAGTGGCAGTCCATATTTTTCTTACTAGTTCTCATGTTTACAACTACAAATAAATTTTTTTTTTACAAATTTTGATAGAGCAGAAAAATGTTCAATTTAGCAGTCTAGAGATGGAAATAGAGTTCCTCATCCCCATTCAATCCTTTGGGTTGTTTTGTTTTGAATCGCATTATTAGTTTCGATTCAAGTCTTCGTAGTTTGATGGGGATCATGCCTATGCAATGGCAAAACACATCACCAGCCATACCAACAAAACATGGAAAGACATTCAGTTATTTGGTCTAGCAACAATCCAGCAGCATGAACGTGGAGGAAATAGAAAACTAAAACTACGAAGACTTGAATCGAAACTAATAATGCGATTCAAAACAACCCAAAGGATTGAATGGGGATGAGGAACTCTATTTCCATCTCTAGACTGCTGAATCGAACATTTTTCTGCTCTATCAACATTTGTAAAAAAAATAAAAATTTGTAATTGTAAACATGAGAACTAGTAAGAAAAATATGGACTGCCACTGCACTGTAGAACTAACAACAAAAACTTTTTTGATCGATGGAAACTCTAAATGGGCATTAATTGTGACAAATATCAGGCAGTGGTAAGGGCACTCAGCCCTAGAAACATAGAATTACTGTCCACTAACATGAACTGCTTAAAACAGCTTGATAATTAGGATGATGTAAATCCTAGTGTGTACAGTGTAACACTGCCTAGTCACATTTTGACCAATGACAACTGTCAAATCAAACTGCTAAATGGGACGATGTGCATTCCTTTTGTATCTAATAGTGGGCGGTAGGGCACTCAGCCGAGAACCATGGTCATGTCTCACATCTACTTGCAATGTCGATATAACACGAATTTTGTTGATGACAGCAATTAGAAATATATACTAGTGAGAAAAGAAATGTAAATAATTGATGGTAAAAACCGCATATACAAAAAGTAGAATTTATGTACAAAAACTGCATATCCCAGAATGCATTACTATGCCCCACATGTATAAATAATGAAAGTGAGGTAGGACAACTGCTTGACACTGCAGTGAAAAGGAACTTTTGTTCGAAACGCGTAGGCGATCACAGTGTACTAGATAAATTAATTCCATCTACCAAGCGGAGTGCCGGATTATTATTTGCTTGTGAGTTGATTAATTACGAGACCCTGTCCTGGTCTCGATTCCGGCACCAACTTGCGAAGCGCTCCCTCTGCGACGGGACAGTTCGTGTTTGATGTGTATATATATATATATATTACCTACTGGCTATCGCCAGTAGGTATATATAGTTAGGATTAATTCCCTATGGGATTTCTGAAAATTCTATGTCTAATAACTTTGGCGTTTGTGGACGGAATCGGCTGAAATTTTCAGGAAAATGGCACATTTTGTTTCTGAGCAGCCCCTGAAAATTTGGTGGGGTTTCGTCAAGGGGGGGCTGAGAAAAAAGGGGGGTCCCAAAACGCGTTTTTTGCATTGAGTTTTCCATAGGGCGGTTGGACTCACTTTTAGCTCGAACGGCTGAATGGATTTGCACGAAACTTGGCAAAATTGTAGGGACTGTTAGCCCGATGTGCCTTTGCTAGGTCTCAATATATGTGCTTCAGTGGATTTTGAGAAATTAACGTTTAAATCAAGATATATATCTGTAACAGCGCTCCGGGCAGCGATCCGGTCCGCTTACTTTTCGCGTTTCGGAACTTTGCGTGCAGAAAGCTGATTGGCTCTCCGGTGTCTGTCAACATTCTAAACAGTCCGGAGCGGCCGCCATCTTGTCTCTCGGTAGGATCGAGAGAGAAGAAGAGGTGAAAAACGAAAGGGGAATTTAATGAAAGGGGGCAAGGTATCCCCCTCTTGACCCCCTAGGAATGTTGTTGGGGTTATTAAAGGGTCCCGTGGGGAAAAGAAAAAAAAAATGATTTTTCACGGTAGAAGCGTTTCCCGGGCCGCGAACTGGGCCGCAAACTGGTAGCGAAACGGGAATTCGCCATTTTGTGCTTCGTTTTAATTGTTTAGAGACAAAAATTATCGCCGCACATCGGCCACAATGCATGAATATCGTTGAAAAGTCAGCGATATTCATGCATTATCCAGCAAATGCTCTTAGCCATGTTATCCACCTTCCATTGGATAACATGGCTAAAAACTGCTCTGTGTGTGACGTTTGTTAACGTTCGATTCGATGGAAATCAGGAAGTGTTGAACACCATTTTGTCACTGCGAGTAAATATTTTGTTATAAATGAATCCTTATTGATAAACATTGTCTGCGCCATCTTGCGTTTTTGTCCAATGCCACAATTTTGTCGTGCACGGCAGCCATTTTAGATGCCTTGACCAGGGCCACTCTCTGCACGCCGCCGATTCTCAGCATGGCTCCCCACCCTCGCACGCATCTCCCCCACGCAATGGTCACCCCCGCTCTCTCTCTCATGCATGGGACATATACTTCCCCCATCTGCGCTGCTCTTCTCTGAGAATCACACCCTGTGCCCGCTCGACACCTCCCTTTCACCCTATTCACTACCGCACCCTCTGACACTCCTCTTCCTCTGTGTCCGATTGTCCAGGCCGGACCTAGGCTATCACCTAGCCCCGCTGAATATCGTTGAAAAGTCAGCGATATTCATGCATTATCCAGCAAATGCTCTTAGCCATGTTATCCACCTTCCATTGGATAACATGGCTAAAAACTGCTCTGTGCGTGACGTTTGTTATCGTTCGATTCGATGGAAATCAGGAAGTGTTGAACACCATTTTGTCACTGCGAGTAAATATTTTGTTATAAATGAATCCTTATTGATTAACATTGTCTGCGCCATCTTGCGTTTTTGTCCAATGCCACAATTTTGTCGTGCACGGCAGCCATTTTAGATGCCTTGACCAGGGCCACTCTCTGCACGCCGCCGATTCTCAGCATGGCTCCCCACCCTCGCACGCATCTCCCCCACGCAATGGTCACCCCCGCTCTCTCTCTCTCATGCATGGGACATATACTTCCCCCATCTGCGCTGCTCTTCTCTGAGAATCACACCCTGTGCCCGCTCGACACCTCCCTTTCACCCTATTCACTACCGCACCCTCTGACACTCCTCTTCCTCTGTGTCCGATTGTCCAGGCCGGACCTAGGCTATCACCTAGCCCTGCGGATGTAGTTTATGGCCCCAGCTGTAGAGTATCCAGACATGCCAACCCTCCCGATTCAGGCGTGAGACTACTTATTTCAGTGGTAGTCTTTCGCTTCCCGATTCCTGCAAGGAAAAACCCGGGGGCATATTACCAAAAACTAGCGGTAATTTTTGTCTCTAACTTGTTTAGAGACAAAAATTATCGCCGCACTTCGGCGAATTTTATCGCACATAAACCTTGCTATTAGCAAGGTTTATCGCAAATGCGATAAAAAACGGCCGCAATGCATGAATATCGTTGAAAAGTCAGCGATATTCATGCATTATCCAGCAAATGCTCTTAGCCATGTTATCCACTTCCCATTGAACAAGCGCATGGTCTTTTAAAGATTTGTGAAGTACTCGGGGCGGCGGTGTGTGTGTGCCCTCTTTCAGGAGCGGGCGGGGGGGCACTGCCAGCAATTTGCAGGCCAGGCAGTGTTCAACACGTGCATCACCCTTTCTCTGCCTGCTATTGCGCTCCATGCTTCGGAAAGGTAAGAAAAAGAACGTGCATTTGAGTTTGAAATGTCCGATCTTGTAGCAGTACACTTGCAAAGCCCACACATGACAATAACCCGATTCAAGGCCCCATTCACCCGATTTTTAAAAAAAATATAGTACTCCAAGACAGTTACATTTTAAAATTTTATTAACATTTAAATATAACGAACGCAACAAAAACTGTAAATATATTTAACCATTTTTTGAAATTAACCAGAACTATAACGATAACAACAACAACAACAATAATATAACTTTTATGCCTAAATTACGCAAACATTTAGCTAATCTGCTAAAGGGGGGAGTCGCCATTTCTTTACAATAATCAATAATGAAAAATCCACATCAATAGGGTTGCCCGTTTTCTCGATGCAGCACTATAGTGCAATATACACAGCACCTGGGGTGTCAAGAGTGAACAGGTCTTTCTTTGTTCCTTAAGATGTTATCTCCGAGAATGCTGATGCATTGGTGTCTGTACACTTCTTTGTCAATTCTGTCAAGATGATAACTGCTTTATAAACAGACGATATCTTTGTTTAGTCATTAGTGTTAAGTGTGTCTGAAACTACAGTGCCCTTCTGTTTTTTTTTCTTCAGGCTCTACAGAGTTTTGTGTGTTGTTCTTTTGAGCGACAATTATTCCAGAGGTTTCAGGTTCACTTGTTTTGTCCTGCAGTGAGTTAACAGCTTTAGAGAGTTCATGTTTATTTACTATGTCCTGCTGTTCGTCAACTGCTTCAGAGACGTCAGCCTCATTTTTTATGTTTCAGTAGATCCTGGACCTGCCCGGCCGCGCCCAAAATGGCGCCGGTGTAAATGGGACTCGTAACTGCTTGTTCTGTACTGGTTGCCCAACCTTGATATCACGAGATACATATGCAGTTTTGAAGCACATGGCGGAGGCTTGTCTGCTGTAGTGGGGCGCCCCTTTATCGTTTCAGTCGCCATTCCGCCCGCTTTTGCTACACTGTGCCTTTTCCGCCATTCAGCTGTTTAGCGCCCGCTCTTACGGCTACAGCGTCTCGCTCACCATGTAGTTGAGTTGCTCCCACTCTTGCGGTGCAGCGATAGGCGGCTGCCACAGGACTCTTAAAATGGCGGCCGGCTCTTCGGATTTGGGCCTGGTCCAGTAAAATGGCCCTGGGACACCTTGGAACTCGGACGCTTGTCTGCCAGGGCTTGGGTTCCATTCTCGAAAGCGTCCCCTCAGCCTTGAAGATTGTACAAAAGTCTTGGGGGCCCTCGACTCCCGCAGGCTTCCGGTGGGGAGCGGCTGCCATGATTGCTTGCGGAATGGCCACGACGGAGCTACGAGATGGTGGTGCTCTCATGGTGACGCCAGCTTCAGTCTGAAACATCCAGAAACAAGGTGGGGCTTTCATCGTTTGGGGAAAAAAAATGTTTTAATCCAATGAAAAGTGTTATTTTTAGGTCACATGACCTAGTCTTACATAATTAGGAAAAGAAAAGTAAAATGAACCAATGAAAAGTTTTATTAACAAGTCACATGACCTGTTATGCTTACGTTACGCGCTGCGCGGCGCGCTCTGGATCGTTTCCGGGAAGCTGCGCCTTGCGCACCGGAGCACTTCCGGGTGCGCTAACGCGTCGCGTCATATGACGCATTACGCGACAATGCAGGTGCAGAATATAGTCAAAATGTCTCCACCAACCAGCGGTCGGAATACAACCGCTTTCAGCAGTCCAAAAAGTTCGGTCAAATCTTAAGAGCGGGAGCAACTCAACTACATGGTGAGCGAGACGTTGTAGTCGCAAGAGCGAGCGGTAAACAGCTGAATGGCGGAAGAGACACAGAGTACCAAAAGCGGGCGGAATGGCAACTAAAACGGTAAAGGGGCGCCCTACGACAGCGTGTCTTCAGGTGAAACGGATTGTGGGACAAGGTCCAGAATGAAAGATTCTTCAAAAGGGAAAAAATTCCGCTGGACCCCGGGAGCCGGCCGCCTATGCCGGGGGCGATCTCAGGCCTCACCAGGGCAACACGACTTGGGGAGGGGGCAGGAGCCAAGCGCCCCCTCTCAGTCCGCGCCATCTCACCGCCCCTCGGGGGCCTCCGTCAAGCGGTTTAGGGAGGCACCGTATCACATTGTTTTCCAATGCAGTCAGGTCCACAAATGGACCCCACTTACTTTGAATAGTGAAGCTGCAGCAGGTGCAAATAAGGTTTAAACAGTGTTACAAGAGCTGCTTAGAACTCTGAAGTATGGCACTCAACAACCAGGACTTATGCCATTTATGTAAGGCAGTGACATGGAAGCAACTCAGGGACAAAAAGCATGAACGAACATTCACGTATGAAAATCTTATTTGGAGAAGGGGTAGAATCCAAACGCCCCCTGCCAGTTCGCGCCACTACACCGTATGTGGAAAATCTGAAGCCATCATTCTACAAACTCTCAACGCTTGTTATCAGTGCATGAGTTTCATGCTCGATCGATTGAGCTAGCCGGATCGGGCAATAAAAAGTATAAAATAGTTATGTAAATAGTTATTTAATAAAATGTTTTACTCTGTTTCTTTGGTGGTGTGTTGTGTATATTTATAATATTTGCATAGGGTTTGCCGTTATTTTGGGCGGTGTGGGTGGCGGAGTCGAGCTGTTTTGCAGCCCTCATGGTGTGGAGCTCAGTTCATTTCACTATTTTCGTATTTCTCATGAAGGGTTATTCCTAATGTTTGTATTTTACCGAGGTCAAAAAGAGATCGAATTAGTGGTCTACTGATTTTGCTCGATTACTTTTATTTTTTTACACAATTTTTCACTATCTGCAAAGACTAAACAGAGTATTGCGACTTTGTGCTTGTTTGTAAATAGAGAATGATCCAAAGAGAACCAATTGTAAAACAGTAAATGCTTGGATAATAATCAATCAAATGGAGAGACAAGCAGGTACGACGGATTACAACAGGGGTAAAGGTCTGAGTTAACTACCGTTCACTATCTGCAAAGAGAGAGTACTACTAAGAGAAAAGAGGGGAGTGGGGAGGGGGCAGCGTTCAAAGCACATCAGCGTGCATAAACACGAAAACGTTTTTACCTATCACGTACTTGACATTTGACAGCTTTTGATACTTGCTATTAAAAAACCATTGAAATTCACAGAAAAAACCATAGGTTATACTCCATATATAGTTAGGAATTTGCATTTACAAAACCTTGAAAATTCAATGAAAAAACCATTGGTTTTAGGCCATATATAGTTAGGGATTTGCATTTAGAAAACCTTATTTTACTCGCATAAAACCATTGAAATTCCATATATAGTTATAAGCGCTAACTATATATCGCGCACCCGCAATCCACTGCTGATGATGTCACATATTACATCATTCATGACATGGTTAGTGACATCACTGATGACATCACTGATGACATCTCAAATGACATCACTGATGACATCACTGATAACATCTCATTTGACATGACTGATCACATCACTGATGATATCATTCATGTGATAATACCATGAACCTCTTCAGACTCTAATATAACCTTAGATACAATCAGTGTAAACAGACAGTCACTCATCCATGGAGTTACTCACACACCTAGTCAGTTATGCCAAAAATCAATCACACCTCCATTTTCTCAACTATACAGTTATACACACCTTACTTATTCAAACATATACTAACACATATTTACTTTACTCTCTTATACAATCTCTGATACATGTTCACAATGATCCATACAGCCACTCACACATTCACTAGCTCTTATGCACAGTTATATATAGATGTCAACTCTCACATGTACTGTGTTTTACATATGTACTTAATTTGACATGTAGCACTGAGATATCCATTCACTCACTAATACACTCATGCACAGTCAACCGCCCATACAGCTGTTTCCACATGCAGTTGTGAATCTATACATATAGTGAATCAACTACTCACACATCTATGTACAGAGTCACACACCTCCCAGCCACCCATACACACACACTCAGTTTCCCATACAAATACTTGGACAACCAATCAATAACCCATACAGTTACTCATATAGCTACTGAACAACATATGCAGCAGTTTGTAGAACAACAGATATAATGATGCACAAATTAAAACAGTTTAGTCACTAACCCATGCACTCAGTGAGACACATTTAATCACTCACTCAATCAGTCAGTCATGCACCTAGTAAATCCTTCATCCAGACACTTATACATCCACTCATTCTTCAATATGTAAGACCTATTTTAACTTTACAGAAACATACAGTCACTGGATGTTGTCATCAGTGATGTCATCAGTGATGTCATTTGAGATGTCATCAGTGATGTCATCAGTGATGTCACTAACCATGTCATGAATGATGTAATATGTGACATCATCAGCAGTGGATTGCGGGTGCGCGATATATAGTTAGCGCTTATAACTATATATGGAATTTCAATGGTTTTATGCGAGTAAAATAAGGTTTTCTAAATGCAAATCCCTAACTATATATGGCCTAAAACCAATGGTTTTTTTCATTGAATATATATATATATATATATATATATATATATATATATATATATATATATATATATATATATATATATATATATATATATATATATATATATATCAAAGCCATATCCTCTTCTGTTAAAGGAGACGCCGGGACACAGCGGGGCTTTTCAGGAACCGGTTATTTTCAGACACTGGCATGACGCGTTTCGGCGAAGCCTTTATCAAATGCCACGGGTGCTGCGAGTTCCCTGGTTTCACTCTCGTGGATTTTCTCTTCCTGAAGTAGGGTAGGTCACAGCTGAGCCATATTAGATTAGAGTCCATTCAGTCAATTCAATTGGTGAAGACCGCAATTCCCAGCATGCAGTTTGTTTTTTATCTGAATGAATGTCTATCTCAGCTGGATTATTGTTTGCTTCAAGTAAGCGGCTGATAAAAATTGGTTCAGGTGGAAAGTTGTAGCGCTGTGCAGGGCAATAAACAGTTTCTGTGCCCTCACTCCCAGCCCCACATTCTCGATGATTGCAAGCTCGGAGATGCCGGTTAAGTAACTGCATCACTCCATGCAGTCATGGACTGTCATTCGACAGCAAAGCCTCTGCTTCCTCGAGAAGGATGGCGGTTCCGGGTAAATGCCACTGATACCGTGAACACTTATGGAAGGCTCCCCACTGCGTGTCACTGGCACACGTCAAACATTGCAAAGCCATATCCTCTTCTGTTGAAGAAGTCGCAGGGACACGGCTTTTCAGGAACCGTTTATTTCAGACACTGGCATGACGTGTTTCGGCGAAGCCTTTATCAAATGCCACGGGTGCTGCGAGTTCCCTGGTTTCACTCTTGTGGATTTCCTCCTCCTAAAGTAGGGAAGGTCACACTTGAGCCATATTAGATTAGAGTCCATTCAGTCGATTCAATTGGTGAAATCTGAAATTCCCAGCATGCAGTTTGTTCTTTATCTGAATGAATGTCTCTCTCAAACGGATATTTATAAATATCACGGCTCGCCACAGTAACCTCCGAGGCACTTTGAACAACTGGGACCATCGAGCACAGAGGGAGCGGAGAGACGCTGCATCTGATCTGCGCTGCATTGTTGCGATAGCTCAGAGGCTGTGGCAGAGAGTATGGGACTGAAAACAGCAACAAGTTTGTTTGAAAGTGAAGCCTCACCAACCCACGTTCGCATTGCCAGCACGCTGCATTTTGGGACTGGTAGTCCCCAACACTGATGCAAGCAAAAGCAATTTGGCGCAGGTAAACCCGCCGCCAGTAGGAGGGAGGAGCCAGAACATAAAAAAGAGTGAGGTGCATTCACAGCATAAGGCCTACAGCACTTGATGAAGGCACAAGCCGAAACCGGTCTGCTGATTTAATCCTGAATAAAGTACCTGTTTTTGAAGCCCTGCAGTGTCCTGAGTGATCTTCTACACGAAAGAGGAACAAATGATTTTATATTCAGCGCGGTTCCAGTAACGCGCAACGAAGGACCCTTTCTACAAGTGGCCGTGGGTATATTGGAAAGAACTGATGTTGCCGAGGGATCGGAGACATATCACGGGCCGCCACAGTAACCTCCGAGGCACTTTGAACAACTGGGACCATCAAGCACAGAGGGAGCGGAGAGACGCCATTCCCCATCAGCGGCAGAAGCCTGGCAATACCACTACACATTGCCTCTGACTACTGCGCTTCACTTTCTCCTTAGCACCTGAGGCGGAAGCCGGGTGACAGCTTGTTCGTGTATTTTAAACTCACTGTTAAATTGTTATTTAATTTGCGGCGTAATTAGCGTTTTAATATTGCTTTTGTTAAAACTCCTACCGCACTGTCAGCGCGTGTTCTCTGTGCTCACAGACGATTAAGTTCTGTGGCAGGAGACGCGTCATTAGCCCCCACCCGCTTTCAGGTCCAAACTACAAGTCCCAGCGTCCTTGCGCTATCGAAGGGACTACAAAGGAAGATGGCTACCGCTTCACGCAGCGAATGCGAACAGCGAGCGAGCCAGAGTCTAGCCCGTCTGCGCTCGTCCGTGCCGAGGACGGGCCTAGGGCCAACCATTATACACAGGTGACTCCTCTATCTAGAGATTCTATTTTAGCCTTGAACTCTTCCTGCGTCCACTGCCACCATGCTCTTAACGTAGATAAATGGGCTGGCCCCATCTGCTGGGTTACCTGTAGGAACCTATTACAACCCTACCACCCTGTTGCTAATCAATTGACACCCAACTATTTGAAAGGTGGTCTGATAAATGCTCGCTCAATGCGTAAAAATGCGCTTCACATATTTGACTTAATCAATGAATATAAGTTAGATTGTTTATTTATTACAGAAACTTGGCTCCGTGAATGGTCTAACCCAGACTTAGTTCATGATGTACCCCCCGGCTACTCTATCTGCAGACAAGATCACGTAGAACAGCGTGGTGGTGGCCTGGCTATCATCTATAGAGATACCTTTAAATGTTCTATTAGAGAGCTTCCTGACATTGAAGAAGCTGAAAGCCTGTATTTTTGCATTCAAGTGCATGACACTTTCCCCTTTTCTGGAGCATTGCTCTACCGTCCTCCCCACAATCCCACACAGTTCCTTGCCAGTGTGGGGGAAGTGTTGAGGGTCCTGATCCTCAGATACGCCAATTTTACTATTATTGGCGATCTAAGCCTTCACTTAGACAATCCCAACGATAATCACGCCTCCAGCTTCAAAGAAACCGTCCAGATCCTAGGATTAACAGTTAGGACTTTTGAAGCGACTCACAAGGCTGGACACTCCCTTGACTGTGTCAGTTCTAATTTAGACAAAATGACGGTAAATGATCCCATACCTCAGATCTGGACGGACCACTACTTCACGAATTCAACATTGAACTTATAGGGAGTCAAACAACGTCTAAGAGGGTAGCAAATAAAGGAAACTCTTCACCCAATTGGGGAAAAATCATGAAACATCCTGATCTCATTAGCTGGGCCAATGATAGTAAACCCTCTCTATCAGGGAATACCACTATAGATTATCAAAAATTTGAAGGATGGATGACAGAGATCGGAAATAAAATTAGACACCCAGAAAAAATTAGAGATCCCATAGGGAAAAGGAAAATTTCAGCTCCTTGGTTCCTAGATACACTAAAAGAACAATTGGTGGAAATCAAACTGTTAGAACGTAAATGGAGACGGAACTATGATATTGACGCTAAAGTGATAAATAAGACAGCTAGGAAATCATATCACTCCTCCATCAAAGCTGCCAAAACCAACTACTTCACCTCCCTAATTGAAGCAGCTAATAATAAACAAAAAGAATTTTTTAAAATCGTCAATAGTTTCACGAAGTCCAAAATTGCAACCCAAGAAATCCCTCAGTCTCAAATTTTGTGTAATGACATAGCCAATTACTTTACTCAAAAAGTAGACAGGCTTATTAAAGACTTCCCCCACTCTGTAACAGTAGAACATGCGATTGAAACTGTTCCTAACCCTCATCAACCCAGATGGGAAAAATTCTGTCACATTAGCCTTGATGACACATTACAGGGAATCTCTGCCCTGAAATCAGGTTCCCCTTCTGACCCCTGTTCCCCTACACTCCTTAAATCCATAATACAGGAGGTCAACCCCCATATCAACGCTATCATTAATTCATCTTTCCAAACGGGGGAGATTCCTTCTCAGTGGAAAGTAGCGACAGTGAAACCTTTACAGAAAAAGGTATTACAAGACCCCACCACCTTATCCAACTTACGTCCCATCTCTCTTCTCCCTGCCATTTGCAAGATTACAGAATCTTTTGCCAATAAACAACTAATGGCATTTCTAGAAGAACATGACATTCTGCATCCCTGTCAAGCAGGTTTCAGGACCCACCATTCTACCGAATCTGCACTCCTGTCATCCACTGAAACCATTCGTGCTGCATTGGATCAGGGCAAACTGGCTGTCTTGATCCTATTAGATCTCTCTGCAGCATTCGACACGGTGTCCCACGCTATCCTTCTACATCGCCTGACTAATGCAGGCATAGCAGGAACCGTGTTCGAATGGTTCAATAACTATCTAGCACACAGGCGTCAGATTGTCAGGTTGGGTGAATTTTCTTCAGAAGAAAAAACTATCAAAACAGGGGTCCCGCAGGGCTCCAGCTTAAGCCCCACCCTGTTTAATCTTTACATGGTCCCCCTACTAAAATTAATTTCATCCTTCAACATAAGTACTGTCGCCTACGCTGACGATACTCAGCTTGTTCTGACTCTTGATAAGAATCATTCCAACGCAGAACAAATACTGAAAGAATCTCTGTCAGCAACCTTCAAATGGATGTCTCTCAACCATCTAAAATGTAATTCATCAAAGACAGATTATTCCTTTTGGTCCTAACAACTCCTTCTCCCCTCAAGACTGGTGGCCTGAAAAAGCAGAACCCCCCCCCCCCCCAGACTATTAATGCTGCCCGAAACCTTGGCATAAAGTTTAACAATACCCTGACATTTAACCAGCAGGCCAAAGAAGTAGCAGGAGTATGCTTCGGCATCATTAGAAGCCTTAGAAAATTCTTTGACTTTCTCCCTCTGAGTGCCAGACGTACGGTAGCCGTAGCCCTTATAACATCAAGGTTGGACTATTGCACCAGCCTTTATGCAGGACTAAATAAATCTGCCCTGTATAAACTCCAAATGGTCCAACACGCAGCTGCCAGACTGGTCCTCAGACTGCCTAGGAAATCCTCAGTCTCCACAGCTCTGAACACATTACACTGGCTTCCAATACATAAGCGCATCCTGTTTAAGGTTCTCACCATCACCTACAGAGCCTTTTATCATCATGGCCCACTCTTCCTGCGCAAATACTTCAGACAATACCAACCATCATGATCTCTTAGGTCCTCCACTGCTAACCTGCTGCACGTCCCCAGGTTTAAAATGACAACTAGAGGAGGTAAATCCATTGCAGTCATTGGAGCGAACGCATGGAACAAGCTACCCCCATGTCTGCGTCAAACCACTACCGAACTAAAATTCTGAAAGCTTTTAAAAACATGGATCTGCTCCCTGCCCAACTCGGAATGCATGAGGCTCCTAGGATACGCTGAGTAGACAGGTAGTCTTTTACCATTCTTACTGCCTTCTGTCTTTATGGAATTCAAGCGCCAAGAGACTCCCTGGAGTGGTAGTGCGCTATACAAGTGCTGTTTCACATCACATCACGCCGCATCTGGTCTGCGCTGCATTGTTGCGATAGCTCAGAAGCTGTGGCAGAGAGTATGTGACTGATAACAGCAACAAGTTTGTTTGAAAGTGAAGCCTCACCAACCCACGTTCGCACTGCCAGCACGCTGCATTTTGGGACTGGTAGTCCACAACACTAATGCAAGCAAAAGCAATTCGGCTCAGGTGAGCCCCGCCGCCACTAGGAGGGAGGTGCCAGAACATAAAAAAGAGTGAGGTGCATTCACAGCATAAGGACTACAGCACTTGATGAAAGCACAAGTTGAAACCGGTCTGCTGATTTAATCCTGAATAAAGTACCTGTTTTTGAAGCCCCACAGTGTCGTGAGTGATCTTCTACACGAAAGAGAAACAAATGATATTATATATATATATATATATATATATATATATATTTATGCATATGTGTTTTATATATATTTTTTTTCCCTAAAAAATACAAAGGTAACAGGGACATTATAGTTAGACTCAGATTTCACTCGTACTAAACCATAGAAAAATTGCAGTTACCTGAGCTAACTATAAATGACATCCCCTTAATGCACTGCTTATGACATCACATATTACATCATTCATGACATGGTCAGTGACATCACTGATGAAATGACTGATGACATCTCAAATGACATCATCAAGTCAGTGTGTTTTTAAGAGTTTATGGGTGTTAAACATATATACTAACCTACTGCAAAACGTAAATTAGTATACTAGGTACACTACTACTGAGCGATTCTACTTCTAACATATATTATGTGAGTGGCTTTGTGACTATGTATCCTTGTGTGTATGGGTGTGTGAGTGGCTGTATGGGTGTATAAGTGGGTGTGTGAGTAGCTGTGTGGGTTAGTGAGATGCTGTGTGAGTGGAAATCTTGGTGAGTGAGGAAGTGAGTGGTTATGCCAGTGACTGTATGGGTGAGTGAGTGGTAGTGTGATTGGCTCTATGGGAGGGTAAGTGGGTGTCTAGTGACTGTATGGGTGAGTGAGTGGGTGTTTAAATGGCTGTATGAGTGAGTGACTGGGTGTGTAAGTGACTGTATGGGTGAGTTAATGGAGGTGCGGGTTGAGTGAGTTGTTATGTGAGTGGCTGTATTGCAGAGTGAGTGTCTGTGTGAATGGCTGTATGGGTGAGTGAGCGGATGTGTGAGTGTTTATGTGCATGTGAGAATGGGTATATAAGTGATTGTGTGGGTGTGTGAGTGTTTGTATGGGTGAATGAGTGGCTCTGTTGAGAGGCTATATGGGTGAGTTAGTGGGTGTGTGAGTGACTGTAAACTAATAAGTGGGTGTGTGATTAGCTCTGTGGCTGTGAGTGGCTGTATGGGTGAGTGACTGGTTGTATGAGTAGCTGTACAGTTGAGTGAATGGTTGTATGTTTGGCTGTATGAGTGAGAGGGTGTGTGAGTGAGTGGCTCCATGGAGGAGTGAGTGGGTGTTTGAGTACCGGTATGGGTCAGTGAATGGGTATGAGTGGTTGTGTGGGTGTGTGAGTTGACCTACCAGAGGTTGTATGGGGGTGTGAGAGGTTCTGTGAATGATATAATCAGTGATGTCATGTGAGATGTCATCAGTAATGTCACAGACCACGTCATGAGTGATGTAATATGTGAGGTCATAAGTAGTGCATTGCAGGGGTGTAAGTTATAGTTAGCTCAGGTAACTATAACTGCTGCATTTCTAGTGAAATCGGAGCCTAATTATAACGTCCCTGTAACCTTTGGTTTTTTTTCAGTGCATTTCTAAGGTTTTTTCAATTCTATTTTCTAATTATAACATCCCTGTAACCTTTGTTTTTTTAAGTGACTTTCTAAGGTTTTTCAAATTCTATTTCCAAACTATAACGTCCCTGTAACCTTTGGTTTTTTAAGTGAATTTCTATGGTTTTTTTAAGTAGTAGTTCCAGAGTGGTGGAAAAAGGGGGCAGACCTTCGACCAGCTCTCAGGAATCCTGCTGTGTGTACTGGAGGTAACAGGTGGGCTTCTGGGCCCCCAAGAACCCTGAGCATGGGCTCCGAAGACCTCTTAGCAATTCTGCTGTGTCGGACTTACTGGAGGTAACAAGAGGGCTTGCTGGCTCCCAAGGACACTTTAGAGGCAAGGGGACTTTATCTCCCAACCAGCAGTGTATCATCAGGTGCTCTTGCAGAGTGGTGGAGAAAGGGGCGTGGCCTCCGAAGTCCTCTCAGCAATCGTGCTCTGTGGGACTTACTGCAGGTAACAGGAGGGATTGTTGGCCCCAAAGGACCTTCAGCATCCAAGGGGACTTCATCCCCTCAAAAGCAGTGCACCAGGATGCGCATTTGCAGAGTTGTGGAGATAAGGGGTGTGGCCCCCAAAGACCTCTTAGAAATCCCACTGTGTGGGACTTACTGGGGGTAACAGAATGGTTTCTTGGCACACAAGGACCCTCTGGACCCTAGGGGACTTCATTCACCAACCAGCAGTGTGCCAGGGAGTGCGTCTGCAGAGTGGTGGAAAATTGGGGCTGGGTCTCTGGCAACTTGCCGTCTGGCATTTTTTTCATTTATTACAGGAGAGGGGCCAAGTGACCCCTTTTCCCTGGGCCAATTTGGGTCCTGGGTACCCCATCTCCCTGGGCCGGGCCTTTTTGGAATGGGGGAGGGGGGCCGCTTGCCCCCCTCTCCGGCCCATTTTTGGCCGCGGGGATCCTATGCCCGGGGGTCCTGCATTTAATTTAAAAAAGCTCTTTATTACTTTTTTGAATGGGGGTGGGGGCGTGCAGCCACCCAGGCCAATTTCGGCCCCAGGGACCCGAACCCAACGGGGTTTGGCCTTTTTTTACATTTTCTTTTTAAATAAGGAGAGAAGGGCCACGCAACCCCCTCCCGGGTTGATTTCGGCCATGGGGACCCCGTCCCTCGGTGCCTGGCCTCTGTTGTGGGTGCCCTGGTCCCACCCAGGGCACCTACTCAGAAGTATTGGGGACCGCGAGGGGAGCCTCAAGGTCCCCCACGTCCCCTGCCAGCTCCCCGCCACCTGCGGGAGGTAGCATTGCTTTGACAGAGGTTAATTGCTAGACACGCAGCTCCCTCTCCGTCAAAGCAATTGTGCTCCGCTTCTAGCAAGCGAGAGCATTTTTTATGCTCCTGTTTGCTAGAAGTGGAGCACAGTTTGCTATGGCTAGGGGAGTGGTAGGAAACAACTATGTCCCAGGGGTGGGAACCCTGGGACATAGCAGGAGCCGGTCCTGGGGTGGTGATCTGCAGGGCCATTGATGGCTCTCGAAAGGGAGCCGCGTGGCTCCCCTCGTTTCTTATTGTAGGGCCTGCCCCGGGAAGGTCGCGGTCCCCAGGCCAGAGAGCAGCCTGGGAGGGAGGCCTCAGCACCCCCCTCCCAGGCCCTGGGGACCACCACATCCCCAGAGCCATCTACTTTCTAAAATATTTGGGAAGGGGCTGCCCAGGGGAATTGCTGGTCCTCAAGGCCAGGGAGGTCCAAGAACCCCCCCATTAGATTGCATAAGCCAGAGGAGGTGGTGGTGTCGGGGCACGGGTTGTCCTCAAGGCCACCCCAATTTGTTTATGGAGCAGGATCCTAGGGTTCGAAGGGTCCATGCGGCCCTCCTTAATAATTAATCATGCCCAAGGAGGTGATGGTTGCTGGTGCATAATAAGCCTGAAGAGGAGGGGGGGGGCCATGTGTCCCCCTCCTTTATTTCAAAAATGCCCCCGGGAACTGGCTCACCCGGGGGTCAACAATTAATGAGGTGCAGCAGCTCACACTTTGTTTTTCTAATAATTTCAGCAGATCACGCCAAAATCTTTAAAAAAAAATGTTTTTGAGACCCCTCCGCCCCCTCGGAGAGGCCTAGTGGGTCAGGGTATTTCTACCCATCCCCCTTTTCTTTTATTAAATGTTTTTCCTGGGACTCGGCTCAAACCAAGTCCCAAGCTGGCTGCCAACCCTTCTTGGTTGGAAGGGTTCTCAGCCAATCAGATCTCAGCACGAGATCAGGAGGGATTGCGGTGCCACTGTCTCCCCAGATATACAAATTTGTTTTTTGTTTAATATCTTTAAAACTACTGAACGGATTTACACCAAAAAACAAAGAGGCACTTCCCTGGACCATCATCTACCTACCAGTCAAATTTGGTGTATTTCCTTCAGCGGTTCGGGCTGTAGCCATGTCTAAAGGTCCTATACGAATTAACAAGGAGAAAACACGTTTTGCGACCCCCCCTTTTTCTCAGCCCCCATTTGTCAGATCACCCAAAAAGACAGCAGCTGAAGTGGGCGTCAAATTAGGTTTGAAAATATTGTTATGCTTCGCCAAACACCGCCAAAGTTATTGGTAAATGCAGAAATGCTCTTCCTACGGAAACGACATCCTAACTATAACCACCTACTGGCGAGTGCCAGTAGGTAATATATATTTTTATATGTTACGTTAAGGGTGTTTTTAAGGTTTAGGATCGGTGTGGGTTTTTGGGTGGCAAGTGTATTTTATGAATTATGAGTGGGTGTGGATTCTTGGGTGCCAAGGGAAGTTTAGGGTTTAGGGTGGGTGTGGGTTTTTTGGTGGCAAGGGTCTTTTTAGGGTTTAGAGTGGGTGTGGGTTTTTGGATGGCAAGGGTACTTTTAGGGGTTAGGGTTGGTTTGGGTGACAACAGTATTTTTAGGGTTTAGGGTGGTTGTCAGTTTTTGGGTGGCAAGGGTATTTTGAGGGTTTAGGGTGGGTGTCGGTTTTAAGGTGGCAAGGGTTTTTTTAGGGTTTAGGGTGGCTGTCACTTTTTGGGTGGCAAGAGTAATTTTAGGGTTTAGGGTAGGTGTGGGTTTTTGGGTGGCAACATTACTTTTAGGGCTGAGGGTGGGGTTAGGGTGGCAAGGGTATTTTTAGGGATTCAGGTGTTTCTGGGTTTCTGGGTGGTAAGGGTATTTAAGGGTTTACTGTGGAATGGGTTTTTGGGTGGCAAGGGTATTTTTTGAGGTTTGGGGTAGGTGTGGGTTTTTGGGTGGCAAGGGTATTTTTAGGGTTATGGGTGGGTGGGTGTTTTTGGATGGCAAGTGTATTTTTAGGGTTTAGGGTGAGTCATGCCAGATCTGGTGGCTCAGTGGACTAATGCATCCACTGCAGGGGCTTGTGTTCGACCCCATGGTCACAGGTTCAAATCCTGGTGGGTACACTAAGCCTTTTATCCATATGAGGTCAATAAAATGAGTACCATTGAGTTGGTCCTAAAAAACCAATTTTTACTGTTACCCAAGATTTGCTGTTAGGGGTGAACGTGCGCTTTACAAATACACATGTTATGTTATTTTACACGTTAGGTCTGGGTTTTTGGGTGGCAAGGGTATTATTTAGGGTTTAGGGTGGGTATGGATTTTTGGATGCCACTGGTATTTTTAGGGTTTGAGGGAGTTTGGGCAGCAAGTGTATTTTTAGGGTTTAGGGTGGGAATGGGGTTTTGAGTGCCAACTGTATTTTTAGGGTTTAGGGTGGGTATGGGTTTTTTGGGTGGGAAGGGTATTTTTAAGATTTAGGGTGGGTGTGGGTTTTTCGGTGGCAACTGTATTTTTAGGGTTTAGGGTGGGTATGGGTTTTTGGGTGGCAATGGTATTTTTAGGGTGGGTATGAGTTTTAGGGTGGCAAGGGTATTTTTAGGGTTTAGGATGGGTATAGGTTTTTGGGTGGCAAGTGTATTTTAGGTTTAAAGCATTTTATTAAGACAAAAAACATAGGGAGAGGGAACAGGAGGTTAGGGTACATACATTTAAGCGAAGAATATGAGCATGATATTATGAATGCGACGGTGGACTGGTCCGCTGTGGAGAAGGAAGCAACAGCAACTGAGAAGAGTGAAATATAAGCAACACCTCCAATCTGAGCATAGTCAACACCATCAGTCTGAGCAGAGAGAAATAAGCAACAACACAAAGAAACCCAACCCATCATCCCCCAGAACCCCCCCCAAACACCCCAACTCCCCCCCCACCCCCGTCCAATGTATAGCTAATAACACTACCTGCCCTCCCACCGCGCCCCCCCCCCTCCATAAGCCCAGCTCCGTTGCCCCTCCTAGTCAGCTGAAATCACCGGTGGCGTCAACCTTAGAAGCCTGAGGTACCTCGGACAGGTGAGTTCCCTAAATTCCGTAGTTAAAAGCGCATGAAAGGGTTGCCACAGCTCATCAAATTGGTCCACCTCCCCCGCTACCATGAGTGACAATTTTTCCATGCCCAGCACATGCCAGAGCCTGTGCAACCAGCCAGTGATGGAGGGGATTGTGGTGGTGCGCCAGTGGATTAGAATGTTCTGAACCGCTGAGCCCAGCGCTATCGCGATTTGCCTGCCCCTGCGGGACTTCAGCGGGTACATCAGGCCATTAGGAAGGCCCAGCAATACATACGCCGGGAAGCGCAGTAATTCGATTTCAAAGTGCATATCAACCTCATCAAGAACTTCCTTCCAATAAGCGGCCAACAAGGGACAATCCCAAAGAATATGTGAGAGGGTCCCCACCTGACCACAACCTCTCCAGCACACCCTCTCGATATTCCTGTTCATCTCGTGCAGTCTCTCTGGGGTGTAGTACCAGTATGTAGACACCTAAGTGATTGTTTCAGTGAGGCCAGTGTGATATGCCGAGTGTCACGCACGGTGTGCAATCTGGTTCCACTCCTTATGGCTAAGTGTCCTACCCAATTCCCTGTGCCATCGTTCCCTGCCCGGATTATAGTAGTGAAACGGAGGGGGCTGTAAGAACTTGTAGAGATCGGTGATCAGTTTGGCATCGGAGGTGCGGGTCACCAGCCACCGCTCATATGGTGTTATCTGACGATCAGCGGTGTCTCGCACCTGGGGTTGAAGCGCCCAGTGCCGGACCTGCATATATCGCAGTCTATCCGACTCCGGCAGTTGGAACTCCTGTTGAAGTTGCTGAAAGGGGACCACTCCCTCCGACCCATAAATCTGAAAGAGCGCTCGGCAGCCCGCCGTCCTCCAGTGGGAGAAAGCGCCCGGCTCCATCCCAGGGGAGAAATCAGGATTACCCGCAATTGGCGTAAAAGGCGAGGGGAACGTGGTGAGTTCCCGAACCTCACAAACTGTATCCCACACCCTCAGGGGAACCCGTGTGACAAAAGAAGCATAAAGGTTGGGGGGGCGGTGAACCCGGCGCAAGAATGGAACTTCCTGGAGGGTACGCCCTGCCACCGCCTGGTCCTGAAAGAGCCAGTGCTTATCGGATTCCCACCTGCTCCACTCCACAAGGTAGCGCAACTGCGCCGCCTGAAAATATTTCCGGAGGTCCGGGATACCGAGGCCCCCCGCCTCCGGGGCGAGCGTGGAGAGAACCCTCTTCATCCGCGGCTTGCGGCCTTGCCAGACAAAGCGTGCGATGTCAGCTTGCGTCTGCCTGATCCAACCCACTGGAGGCTGGAGCGGCAAGGCTCGGAAAAGGTATAGAATCTGGGGCAGAACCGTCATCTTGACCGCAGCAATCCGGCCAAGCCAGGACAACAGGCTTTTGCTCCAGCGGCCAAGCTCCTCCTTGATCTTCTTACTAAGAGAGGCGTAATATGCCATTACCATCTCTGGCAACGTCGGTGCCAACAGAATCCCCAGGTATGGCACCAGGGATGATGACCACTGCATGGGAAAGAGCCGCTGAAGGTCCCGTCTAGTATCCGCAGTCAGAGACACATCTAGAGCCACCGACTTGCCCATGTTCATTTTGAAACCGGCCACTCGCGAAAAAGCATCCAACTCGTGGATGTAGGTGGGAAAGGACCTCCTGGGATCGTCCAGGGTCAGCAGGACATCATCCGCATAAAGACTGACCGTGTGAACGTACTGCCCCATCTTGATCCCGATCGCATCCGGGTTTTGGCGGATCCTCTGGGCAAACGGCTCCATGTAAAGAGCAAAGAGGAGTGGGGAAAGTGGGCACCCCTGCCTAGTGCCCCGCTCGATAGCAAAACTACGGGAGCTGCACCCATTGACCCTCACCGTCGCTGAAGGGTACCTGTAACAATTGAAAACCATCGAGCAGAATTTATCACCGATGCCCAGTTTCTTGAGCACCCGCTCGAGGTAAGGCCAGTGAACCCTGTCGAAAGCTTTCTCGGCATCCACCGCCAGCAGCATCCGCTCGCCTGTGATCCGCGAAGCCTTCTCCAGAATGTGCGCCACCCGTTTAGTATTGTCGACAGTTTGTCTGCCAGGCACAAAGCCAGCCTGGTCGGCCTCAACTAGACCCGGGAGGTGCAGGGCCAGCCTGGACGCTAGAATCCCCGTGTACAACTTGAGGTCGACATTCAGGCGCGAAATGGGCCTATAGGAGCCACACAAGGTCCGGTCCTTCCCAGGCTTCGGGATCACTGAGACCGTCGCTCTCAGGAGATCCGGTGGGATGGCTCCTGATTCAGAAAAGGAATTAAACAGCCGGGTGAGGATAGGGGCCACAACCGGGCAGAAGGTTTTGTAAAACAGGGACGTGTAACCGTCCGGGCCCGGGGCTTTCCCGTGCTTGAGCCTAGCTATCGCGGAAATCACCTCCTCCACGTGGATATCGCGTTCAAGGTATTCCGCCTGAGCGGGGTCCAACGCCGGAAGGGTCACGGATTCCAGATATTCCACGGCATCCCGCGACGAGGGGGACTCCCCGGCGTACAGCGCCTCATAAAAACTACAAAAAGTTTCCGCCACCGCCGCATCACCAGAAACCGCCATCCCCGTCAGCACCCAAGAGTTCCTTCACTACGTTACGCTGGTGCGCGACACGAAGCCTATGTGCCAAGAGTTTGCCACATCTATCTCCCCCTGTGTAGAATGCATGTTTCAGACGCAGCGCTGCGTATTCCGCCCTGTCCATGTCCAGCGCCGACAGGAGCTTCCAGGCAGATTTCAACTGCCTCCAAACCCTCGGAGCTCCCGTACTGCGGTGGACCTGTTCCAACTCCCGTACCTGGGAAGTCAGCTCCTCCCTCTTACGCTGCCGCTCCCTATTTTCTGCCGAGGAGATGGAGATGAATTCCCCCCTGAAAACCGCCTTCAGCGCCGCCCACTGTGTCACCAATGAAGTGTCTGAGTTACTGTTGTGTGCCTGGTATTCCCGGATCGCCTCCTCAATATGTTTTACAACTGTTTTCTTGTGCAGAAGGGTGTCCCTAAGGCGCCACACCCCCCGAGAAGGGGAGGTCGCCGGCCACGCAAATGTGCCCACGACCGGCGTGATCAGACAGTGTCAGGACCCCAATGTCCGCCGCCGGAGCAGCGGCACGCATCGGTCCACTAACCAGAAAGTAGTCCAACCGTGCGTAGGTCCGGTGCGCATGCGAGTAATAGGAATAATCCCTATCTGTAGGATGGAGGGTGCGCCAAAGGTCATGTAAATCCATGTCGGTGATTCGGGCCTTCCCGGCCTGGGAAAGTTCCCCAGTCTGCGGGAATCGCTGCGCTGATCTGTCTAAAGCAGAATCAAAGACTATATTTAAGTCACCCCCTAGTATGACATGACGATTGGGGGAGGCAGTTACATCCACCAGCACTGAATCCAAAAAGCGTTCTTGATGGTCATTCGGGCTATATAGGGAGCCAATAGTAAACGACGTGTCCCCTAGGTGGAGGCGGTATGCCAAAAGCCTCCCCTTCTGTTCAGCAAATTTATACAACACTTCCCCCCTGAAGGAGCTCGACAGCAGAATAGCCACCCCCGCAGTCTTGGACGCAGCAGAGGAGAAAAACTGGGTGGGAAACCTGGCAGAGCGCATTCTGTGACAATCACGGGACAACAAGTGGGTTTCTTGCAGGAGGCATATATCAGCTTGTGTCCCCTCCAGCAGAGACAAGATCGCCCTACGCTTTACAGGGTTATTCAGACCCTTAACATTAAGGGTCACTACCTTCAGGGACGACATACCTCCCAGGGTCCGGAGACGCTAAGCCGCTGGCATGCAGCTGGTGGGGGAGGGGCGCAGGGCAGCAGCGCAGGGCAGGCAAAATAGGACCAAGCGTTAACATAGAAAATACTGGACGGTTCCTTCCCAACCCCTGAACAACTCCCAACCCCACCCCAAACGAACCAATGGCAACTAGCCAAATTCCCACTCAAACACAAACAACCCATTGTCCCAGTCAAGTCCCAAAACGGACAAGTCTGCAGAAAGTACCAAAAGTGGACGTCCGGCCACTCGCTCTTCCCGCTCCCCCCCGGCCCTCCCTCCGACCCCCAAACCTGGCACCGAAGAAGCTATGTCCATCTCCCCCCGGAGTGAGTTTACGCCGTCAAGGCCACACCGTTCGTGGCGGCCGAGTCCCTAGCCGCTTCTCTCAGAGCGCTGGCCATGTCCGCTCTGATGGTGGGCGAGTCAGGTCGCCCAGCGCTCGCCGCTGATCTCCCCTCGCCGACCGCCTTCATCCTCCTCTATCCGAGCGCCTCCAGGACGGTGTTGCTCCATCCTCCTCCGTGGCCGTGATACCCAAGACGCCGCAGACATCCTGCAAGGAGCGCAGCTGATGCAGTACCCCGTTCCAGCGGAATATCAAACGAAAGGGATGCCCCCAGGAGTACGGTGTCTCGTGCTCACGCAGGAAATCGGTTGTAATCCTGAAGGACCTGCGCTTCTGTAGCGTGATGGCAGACAGGTCCTGATACAGCGCCACAGGTCGCTCTCGGAACGTCAATGGTTGTTTTCTGCGGGCCTCGGACATGATGCGCTCCTTCACCGGAAAGTCAGGGAGGTAGGCCAGGTTATCCGGCGGGGGTGCTGCCGACTGTCGCTGTCGGCCGACTCTGTGGGCCCTGTCGATGCGGATCGGGAAGTCCCCGGCCTCTCCCAGAATCTCCCGGAACAAGTCCTGCAAGTAGCCCACCAGGTCCGTCCCCTCATCTGCGGACGGTACACCCCGTACCCGTATATTATTCCGCCTCGACCTATTCTCCAGATCCTCGTTATGGCCTTGGAGCTCAACATGTTGCTCCCTGAGACGGAGAACGTCCTGTTGCAGATGGACAATCTCGTCGTCCCGACGTTGGGCCGCCGCCTCCACCGTCTCCATCCGTTCGCCGAGGCCCTCCACCTCCCTGCGGACCTCGCGTACTTCACTGGCCACCTCCTGCTTCAGTGTTTGGAAGTCAGCCTTAAGCGAGCTGAACAGTTCCTCCATAAAGGACCTCGTGACGGGGGGCTCACCCCCGGTCGGGTCCGCAGCAGCCCGGGAAGAGCCCGGAGACGGTTGCGCCCTGTCTCGCTGTTGCTGGGCCCTGCTAAGCATGTCCGGCAGGGTGCGATCCCCCTTCCTCGATCCTCCTTTTCTGGACATTCGCGCCCCGTATGCTGTCGCACTCAACTGAGGCAGGAACACTGGCTTCGGCCACCTGCAGTAGGCTCGGCCCTCGACGATTCTCCAACGTTCGGTAGAGCCCCTCCAGAGGGATCGCCCGGCCCGATAGGGACATCAGAGGACCTGCGCCACAGATGACAAAATGGCGGGCCAGTCCAGTCACATAGGGCCGCTCGGTGCCCAGCCGAAGTTTCAACAGAGACCCCCCCAAGGGGAACCCCGGCTGGGGCGTCTCGCAGGGGGGGGGAGCCGTGCAAAAGCAGACATGCAGGAGACAGTTCCTAGCGACACTGAAGGAGGGCTGCGTCACCGTCGCCGTGAAGACAAGATGGCGGTTGGGCGGGGCCGGGTAGATCGACCAGGCCCGGCGATGCCACCTGGGCCCCTCTAAAAGCCAGGTATACTGAGGAAAGTTCCAGCCAGGGCCGTCCAGCTAGAGAAGAGAAACAGTAGACCTGGCCCCAATCCTAAGCATAGTCGCCAACTGGCCACGGGGCCGGGGCCCGCACAACGTGAGAGGCCACCACCGCAAGTCCAAGCACCACCACGATCACATGGCAGGGTCCTCGCTCAGCGATGTCACACAGCAGTTGTCCGTCCGACGATCCCCGTCGAGTACCGGGCGAGCTCCACTCCAGATCGCTAGACATCAGCACCAGGCCCCAGCCGAGGCATCCGGACAGCGCTCCGTTCTGCTCCGCCTCCAAGGCGCTCCACCGACCGGCTATCGGTCTCTTATCGTGCTTCCGCCGAAGCGATCGGGGCCAAAGTAGCATCAATGTGTGCCCCAGGGTCTCCGCCGCCCGTCTCTCAGCCGCTGAGCTTCAACGGGGGGAGAGAAGCTAATGAGAAAGGGCTCGGGCCGGAGGAGCTGCGGGAAGAAGCGTCCGCTCACCCCGCCATCTTGGCCACGCCCCCGGCAAGTGTATTTTAAGGGTTTAGGGTGGGTATTATGGGTTTTTGGGTGGCAAGGATTTTTAAGGGTTTAGGGTGGGTATAGGTTTTTGGGTGGCAAGGGCAATTTTATGGTTTAGAGTGGGTGTTTTTTGGGTGGCAGGGTTATTTTTAGGGCTTAGGGAAGGTATGAGTTTCTGAGTGGCAAGGGTATTATTAAGGTTTATTAAGAGTATGGGTTTTTGTGTAGCAAGGATATTTTTAGGGTTTAGGGTTGGTATGGATTTTTGGGTGACAAGAGTATTTTTAGGGTTTAGGGGCTGTGGGTTACTAAGGTGATATATATAGGTGTGTGTGTATTTTATAAATATCTATGTATACACCCACATACGAAGAATATCAACTAGAGAGTGAGGGCATGAGTAGACACTCCTATACCCCTGTCAATATATAATAAACAACTAAGGATTACTGAATGACAGAATAAAAATAGAAAAAGGAAGAAAAAGTATATTTTCATGTGTTTTGTTTTTATCCCAAATGGCGAACCGGGATTGAGGGAACACCCAAAAAGGGGCAACCTTTGCCCTTGTGCAATTGAAAAAAAGGTGAAAGACAAGTCTTTCACTTTTAAAAAGGACCCTCACTCACCACTAGTTGGTGACATGCTTCATCATAGGATCCCCGCTGGGGCGGCCGAATGCCTCTCCAGCGTGCTACGACGCCTGAATTACAGCGGAGCGGGATGATGGTGCGTGTAACAGTGCTCTAAACAATATGTGAGTGTAACTGTGAGTGAAAAGTTAAAAAATACAAGGTTGAGGCCTATACAATTTTTTTTAATAAAGGCCAACCCGTATTGGGTTAAAATCGGTGCGGAGCGGACAAAACTAGGTTCTATATTAGGAAACCTGTGTCCTTAAGTTAGATGGTCAACATGTTTCTGAGCATCTTGTTTTATATTTTGTGTAAATTGTGTAGAACCAGAACATACATCCAAAAGATTACGAACATCACAAACACTTTGTATTTCACTTGTATTAGTTCTCAATTTTTATTAAATGAAATGCAACAAGGAACAAAAAAAAAAAGAAAACAACATTGACCACTACATTAGCATAGCAGTTGACACCTGAACTATTATCAAACTGATAACCAACAATCTCTTCAACAGTGTCCTTTTTCTTTTTGCTTGCAGTGACAACATTATGTAGTTTTTTTTTCCTTCTCCATACCTTCACTACACATATTCTCATACCTTCTTTTTCGACCTACTACACGCTTTTCAAATACAGGATATTGACCTAAATTAGGAGCATATGTTCTTCTTAACCTATTATCATCTTTTACACAATTTGCATCTGCAGTAACCTTTGTGTCATCAAAATCAATCAAAAACAAACCAGATAATGTTTTGACTCGCAACAAAGCAACATATGCCATACCCTCTTTAAACACAGTATTTCCAATGTTCACCAAAGCACTGTCAACACTTAATCCTTGAGATTCATGAATAGTCACTGCATATGCCAGTGAAAGTGGAAACTGTTATCTACGGACATATAAATCTTTAACAAGCAAAAAACGAACTGAACAACAACCAATTTGTATAACTTCTTCAATCTATCAAATTAAATGCTTTAAGAATTCAAAACCATCTTTATTCTGATAATTAACAAAATCCACATCTTCACCCATTGCTCCATTAACTAAACCTTTTTCTACGTACAAATGACGCCTTAAAATGACTCGACAGTTTCTACATGCATATAGATTCTTTTCTAAACCAGCAGTTTTCAATATCGATTTTTCTAAAGAATCCAATTTTGTCTTCAATTTTTCTGTCAAAATAATAGTGATTCCTTCATGCTCTATTTTATCGATGGCTTCCATTTGTATTATTTCTTCATTTTCCAGTTTCTAAAGTTGTTAGTTGAATATACAACACTCGCGCAGTGTTGGCATTAAGCAGATTACAGATTTGTTTTCTGCAATTTTCATGTATATTTTCTCAGGAACTGAGGGCCAGATGTAGGTAAATATCATTTACCGATTCTAAAATACCGAATTTTACCGATTTGGTATTTTAGAATCGGTAAATGGTATGTAGCTAATGATTCGGTAAATTTTACCGAATCAGTAAAAATCGGTAAATACCGATTCGGTATTTACCGATTCGGTATTCCCCATTCATTCCTATGGGCCTGGAGGCCCATAGGAATGAATGAGAATTACTGATTCGGTAAATACCGAATCGGTAATAGGGGGTAGACTTACAAGGGTGGCAGGGTGTCACATTGACACCCTGTTGCACCCCTGAATAGTGCATGGGTGCACATGTAGCAGACCTACATGCCCTAAGGGCATGTAGGTCTGCCACATGGCACTGTTAAAAAAGCACAAAATATTTACCACCAACTTGTAGTTGGTGGTAAACAACAAATCCTTACAAGTGAAAAGCACTCACTTGAGTGCTTCCTACATTAAGGATTCGGTAATTTACCGAATCGGTATTTAAGAATTCGGTAATTTACTGATTCCTTAAATGAGGCCCCTACATCTCAAATGCCAAATATCGGTCGGTAACGGCCGAAATTCGGTAATTTCGGCTGTTACTGACCGGTATTAGGCTTCCTACATCTGGCCCTATATCTTCATTTGGAAACAAATTGGAAAGTAATCGACTCTTCACAGCTTGTTTCCAATGTTCTCTCAGTAGTCCAATTCTTATATCTTGAAGAATAGTTCCGTAATCAACATAATTTGCCTGTCGCACATTTGTAATGGGTTCTTTGTATTCAAAATATGACCAAATGTTCACGTTTCCAACACTACCCAGAGACTTTCTGGTGTCTTCATGTGCAAGTGTTTTAAATACTGGTTGTCCTTTTACGGGAGTAAGTTGCCGAAGATCTCCGAAAACTATGACATGTTCTCCTCCAAATAACACGTCATATAATTCCTTTAATGTTGTGTGCTGCCAACCCAGTTGGACAGTTAAAACACAAGACAAATCTGTAGATAACTGGTGATTACTTTAATTAAGAAACTTTTTCCTGTTCCAGCTTGTCCACTCACATAGATTCGGATAGGTGGAAATGATGTACATGTGCATTCTTTCTTTTCATGAAGAAATCCATGGTCAATCTTTTGTTTCACTTGCTGATCTATTTCTTTCTGTTCAACGTTTAATTGTTCTTCCAAGTTTGCTAAGTCCGTCACATCTTCTTAAGCTTGATGCATTGCTGTTTCCACCTCATTCATGGCGATTGCTGCTTCATTTTCAATAATGTGTTGTCTTAGTGGATCCTGACTCAGCGCAGCAGAACTTTGACTGTCTTGAGAACTGTCTCTAGCTGCAATTGTAGCTTCTTGATTAATTTAATCGTTCAACATTTTCACATAATTTGCAAAAGCAATGCATTCTATGCTATCTTTACAAGCATTGAAGGAATCTTCATAGCTCTGGAAATCTCAAAGTAATTCCAGTTGTGAATGCCACAATTTGAACAGTTGCAAAAGGGCTAAATAGTAAAATTCTCTTTAATCAGCAGTGTTGCAACTCAGCTTCCTGTGATTAATCAAATTTCCTTTCATTTGTTTCATTAGACATCCTTCGGAACCAATGACTCCATATTTTCCATCATTGATGTTCTCTGTCATATTCCGTTTAAAAGTGTAGTTTGGTGCACTTCATAGAGACACATGTTCTCAAGATGATGACTTCTGTTTGGGTAATATGGTTCCAACATATTCGTTTTTTAAAATATCTGTACTTTCTGGATCTTTTTCTGCTAAATATAATCAATTTTTTGAACAGTTTTCAGTTCCCGATTTCGCATTGCTGCAAGACTTAGACTCTAGATTTGGAGTAAAGACTTGCAGATGATAACCGATCTGAACATTCATATGCTCCAATTTCTCGATGCGATAACATCTTCAAACTGAAACTGTATAATTTATTACTTAGAGTCTTTTCGTGAGAAATCTCTTCCCACATTTCTTTCAATTCTGTCTTTTCTGATTTTGTAATATAGGACGTTACATATCGAGCAACAGCAATGGAATTGTCCGCAACGTACTGAATATCCATGTTAGCATTCCACATGGACAGAATAACTGGATTGTAGTCATTTATGTATTTTAACTCTTTGTTTCTTCATAAGTTGTAGGTATTTTTGGGAGACTTTCTTGTGATGGTATGTCACAAAGATGACATAAAACTATTCACTCTTCCTTTGGATATTACAGGACAAGGAAATGCAAAATGACATTTGGTGTAGAACTTATGCTTATACTTGTACTTTTGTTGACAGTATTTTCCACATCGGTGGCTTTGGAATCGTAAGACTTGTTGTCTTAAGTTGTTTTCTTCTGTGCTTTTTGGTACAGCACATGTGGCATATTGTTCAATAAAAGACAAAACAGTATCATCCACATCTGTTTCAAATTTGGGGGCGTCCTTGATCCATAACAGCATATGTATATGAGGAGCACCTCTTGCTTGATATTCCTTTCTCCAAAAGAAGTCCACAACTTCTCCAAGAGGAGGATTTTTTTTATTGCAGATAAAATACATCGTAGCTTCAACTCTATGATTGACATACCTGCACACATTAACAGGATCCAAAGAGAACAATTCCCCAGGTGTCTTGTATTAAAAAATTTTCATACTGGAATTTGCCTCTAGAAGAAATTCAAGTAAATAATCCCAAGGGTACTCAGCACAGCTTAGGGTAAGGAACCATGTAGGAGTTCCTAAGTTCCGTAGCATACATTTCAGTTCACCATGACAACGGTACCAATATTCATTAGTCCCACGCTGACATGCCATCAGATTAATGAGCTGAGATTCTAAATGATCATCTCTCTGGTGCACTTTATCCATAAAATCCTTTGCAGTTGTATTCCAGTTTTTAAAATGTGATTGACTGCATATGAAAGTCCAGACAAGTCACTTTCAAACAAAAGATGAAATATATAAGGGATACATTGTCGAAATCTTGGCTCTTCTGCATATTCTTGTTGTCCGATATTCAGATGCAGGAATCTACATAGGACGTTCATCATATCATCCTCCTTTTTCTGTTGGGAACTACTGCAGAAAACAACGAGCTTCCAACCTCTCTTCCTATACACTTATGGGACTTCCTTTTGCTGTTTTTATTTGGAACAACTCAATAGTGTTCCCCATCACTTCTTTTGAATGAAGTGGATGCACACTGTAATGTTCATAGATTTCTTCACATCTTAACATGTCCACTTTTTCAATTTGTCCACTTGACGTTTCAGTATCTTCTGCTAAAAGTATTTCTTCTTCTCCCATATAAAGATTTTTATAGTATGTATTGTTTTTTTATCAAATACAAAGTTGCCTTCTGTACTTTCCTAACATCCACTAACTCCTACCAGATTTTTTTGTTCTTAGTCGGCACACCATTAACAAGAATAACTAGTGGTTCACTTTCTACACTCTCTACACCAACAGTTTCAATATTTTTCTTTAAATCTAATGGTAAATACACAACTCTTCCTTTTAATCCTCTTTGTAAATCTGAAGGAGGCAATTTACCAGTTTTAGGCTCTATACAAACAATAGCCAGAAACTGTTGCACACATTGAATAAGAATATACTCATAGGTGTTTAAAACTATTAATTCTGGAGGAATAGCAACTAACTCTAAATTATTATGCACAGCTCTAGCGGGCATTTTATTCTCATCTAATTTGTGACAACAATATTTACAAATACGCTGATCAGAACCCAAATCAAAACAATTCTCTACCAACAAATAAGTTGCAAATTCCTTCCACATATAATTATTTTCTTTTTCACTTTTTAAATACAGATCAACACTCCTAGTCTGCTTTTTATAGTGAGTTCGCTGACAACAAATACAAGAAAAATTTAGCCTTTCACCTGAAATCACCTTAAATTTGTAATTTAACCTTCAAAAATGTTTGTACAACTATGTTCAACATTCTCTACAACATTTTCTTCTATTAATGTCTGAGTTTCTTCACTCTCTTGTTCAGGACCAAAGTAACAAAACTCAATGTCATCACAATTCTTCTTCACATCTGAAACTGACCCACGCAAAAGAGCACTGTTCAACTCATTTAACTTTAGTGCTGAATTTTTTGCATAATACAATCTTCTGACTACCTTCCGCATTTGAGTATGATGTACTGCCAACATCCTGAAATGGTGAAAAACACTTTGACAAACTTTCCTAGAAAGACAAGCCAGAGAATGACCTTGCAAACCAGTATTCTTTTCGTACTCTACAAGGGTCTAGGCCTTGCAACATCTTAATCTTTTGGTTAACACTTTTTTAGTATATGTTCATAAGAAATTGCGTACAAGGTCAATAGATTCTTGTCGTACACTACAAATACTACTGCAATCCCAAGTAAACACTGGAGCTTTAGGACGTCTGCCTAGAACCTCATCAGCTATCACTTCTTCTGCATTTCTGGGAACCATTTTTTCTTTCTCAATTGGACAACCATTTCTAACCTCATAAGCTCGACCACTGGTGTCAACTGCATGCAACAAATCATTGGCCTGAAAATAACTCTCTTCATTAAAGAAAGGATCAGAACTTGAACTGTGTTTCCATTCCCCTAAAAGAACATCACAAAAATGAGTTCTGTTAATTACTCTTTTCCTCTTACTTTTGGCCTTCATTAAATGGATTGGTTTATTTAGTGACCAAATTCTGTTTAAAACTAAAATAAATAATTTCCTCTTTACTTCAAAAGCCTTTTCAACAATATATTCAATATGCTTCTTCTTTTTTTAAAACAGTGATCTCTTTTTATATTTCCTGATATCTTGCAAGAAATTATGTACTACTCTATAATAAAATATTTTTTTACGGATTTCTTTATATTGATTTTCTCTTCATTTGATATAAGTTGTATACTTTGTATGTATATTGCCTTTTTTTCCTTTCCTATTTTTTGCACTTTTATTTGTGCTTGGAACATTTTCAGTGCTTTCAACATTTTCAGTATGCTTTCTGAGTCTAGTAATATTTTTAATAAAGTCCTTTGTGGTCTTACCAGATGTTTTTCTCTTTTTAGCCACATTATGTTGGTCATCCAATACTTGTGGTTGAGTTTTCTTCAAGTAAGTATCCTTTTTCTGTCCTTTTCTTTTTCTTACTTTGTCTGGCATGATAACTTTATGTTAATGATGATAAACAGTATCTGTAAAAAATAATCATAAATACATGTATCTTAATACCTTTATAAATTATACTTTTCTATTACTATACAAACACATTTTATATAAATACTGACTAAGAAACTGTAGATCTTAAATACCAGTGTAAAAGTGGTTAGAGTACTAAAGGTATATTGCATAGGAGTTTGAAGCATTCCATACCCTAAAGCCTCGCTTGATTCAGTTTTACTTTAGTAAAATGATTATACATGGTACTGAAAGAGTCACTATAACATTGTAAGAGCACTCATAGAATGTTTGTTGGAGTGTATGGATACTGACTGGGGAATTGTGGGCCTGAAACACAAGTGTGAAGGTGGTTAGACTACTACATCCATAGTGCATAGGAGTTTAAACCACTCTGTGTGCTAAATCCTGGCTCCCTGCATGAGTACATGCATACTGACTAAATGATTACACTACTATAAGGAGAGTCAGTGGGTAAATTCATAATTCTTTGAGTTTTACTTTAGTGAAAGGATTAGTACATGGTACTGAAAGAGTCACTTTGGGTTTGTAAGAGCAGCCACAGGGTGTTTTCTGGAGTGTATGGATACTAACTGGGGAATTGTAGGCCTGAAACAAAAGTGTGAAGGTGCTTGGACCAGTACATGCATAGTACATAGCAATTTGAAGCACTGTGTGCCCTAAAGCCTGGCTCACTGCATGAGTACATGTACTTATGTATCTCCAAACACATCAAGCAACCAAATTATTCTCTCTCAATTTTCCCAAATGCACACTGACTCACAGTGTGATTCTAGACAAATAACAGTATCCCTTGCACTTTACTGAAAGGATTACTACATGCTACTGAAAGAGTCACCATGGGTTTGCATGAGCAGTCACAGGGCGTTTACTGGAGTGTATGGATACTAACTGGGGAATTGTAGTCCTGAAACACAAGTGTGAAGGTTTTTAAACCAATACATGCATAGTAAATAGGAATTTTAAGCACTGTATGCCCTAAAGCCTGGCTCACTGCATGAGTACATGTACTTATGTGTCAGGGTGTTTGCTGGAGTATATGAATACCAACTGGGGAATTGTAGGCCTGAAACACACGTGTGAAGGTGGTTAGACTACTACATCCATAGTGCATAGGAGTTTAAACCACTCTGTGTGCTAAATCCTGGCTCACTGCACCAGTACATGCATGCTGACTGGATTATTATACTACTATAAGGAGAGTCAGTGGGTGAATTCATAATTCATCGAGTTTTACTTTAGTGAAAGGATTAGCACATGGCACTGAAAGAGTCACTATGGGTTTGCAAGACCAGTCACAGGGTATTTCCTGGAGTGTATGGATACTAACTGGGGAATTGTAGGCCTGAAACAAAAGTGTGAAGTTGCTTAGACCAGTACATGCATACTATTTAGCAATTTGAAGCACTGCATGCCCTAAAGCCTGGCTCACTGCATGAGTACATGTACATATGTATCTATAAACACATCAAGCAATCAAATGATTCTTTCTCAATTTTCCCGAATGCACACTGACTCACAGTGTGATTTTAGACAAATAACAATATCCCTTGCACTTTACTGGAAGGATTACTACATACTACTGAAAGAGTCACTATGAGATTGCAATAGCACTCATGCGGTGTTTGCTGGAGTGTATAGATACTAACTGGGGTATTGTAAGCCTGAAACACAAGTGTGAAAGAGGTTAGATCACTACATGCATAGTCCATATGAGTTTAAAGCACTGCATGCCCTAAAGCCTGGCTCACTGCATGAGTACATAAACTAATGTGTGTACAAACACATCAAGCAAGCAAATGATTCTCACTCAATTTTCCCTAATGCACACTGACTCAAACTGTGATTCTAGACAAATAACAGTATCCCTTGCACTTTACTAAAAGGATTACTACATGCTACTGAAATAGTCAAAATGGGGTTGCAAGAGCAGTCACAGGGTATTTCCTGGAGTGTATGGATACTAACTAGGGAATTGTAGGCCTGAAATATAAGTGTGAAGGTGGTTAGATCACTACATGCATAGTCCATATGAGTTTAAAGCACTGCATGCCCTAAAGCCTGGCTCACTGCATGAGTACATGTACTTATGTGTCTACAAACACATCAAGCAAGCAAATGATTCTCACTCAATTTTCCCAAATGCACACTGACTCACAGTGCGATTCTAGACAAATAACAGTATCCCTTGCACTTTACTGAAAGGATTACTACAACCACACATACCAAATGCTTCTCTCACAATGCATTACAAATTAACACACACTCACAGTGTGATTCTACAGAAGCAACACTATTCACTAGTCTGCAAGAGTTAAGATGACTACACACATTTCAAATATTTCATTACTACATTTGAGAGTACAAGCCTGACACATTTTAAAACACATAGGCAATGACTGCTTTGAAATTCTACCAAAACTTGGCAACAGCATAAGTTTTTAACGAGTACTAGAACTGCAAGCACATGAAATCCGCACAGGCTTCTCTCACATCAGTTCCTAAACTTACACAGAGACGCAGTGTGATTCAAGAAAACCAAGACTCTCTTGGACTTAATCGAAACACATATACTGATCTGCAAAAACGAATGTATCAACACACATTTCACATATTTCAGTACTGCATTTCAATGTTAAAGCCTAATTAATTTTCCAAATACATAAGCAATGTCTATTTTCTAATTCTATCGAAACTTAACATCAAAAAAAGTTTTTAAGCACTTATGTGTCTGCAATCACATCACACAACCAAATGCTTCTAACACAATTTCCCCAAATGCACACTGACTCACAGTGTGATTCTAGGCAAATAACAGTACCCCTTGCACTTTAACACAAAACATTTAGTAGTCTAGAACAGGAAACATGACTGCACACATTCTACATATTTCAATACAGTCTCACAAACTGAATCTAGACATGCAACATTCCTCCCTGCAGTTTACCAAGAGAAACACATTAATCTTATTAAAAAACAAATATACCAAATACAACCTCTCACAAAAGAATAAGTTGCCTTTGAAATTGATTTGTAGATTTAGAAGTATGTCAGTCACACAACAGATTTTCTTATACAGAATCTCTGCTCTGAGCATCTGTTAGCAAAACCAAAAGAATGGCAATCTTTCCCTCTCATTCGCCACACATATACATGTAAATATCAAATCACATTGCTTCCCACAATAATTCAAAAGCTAACACACATTTCTATTGGTTACACATTTCAGCCCTTTCCAAGTGACATAAATGTGAACCCTACCCCCAATCTGCTCATTGCCTGTTACCATAGAAACAGTTCATGGAACACTTAACTGAAATCATAGGTCAGAAGTTCAACACACAATGTTGCAACTCCAAACAGCAAGTGTGCTTGACTATTCAAAATATCAGCGTATCCTATGTAATGTTCCTTTGAAAACATGCTTTAAAAAAACAGAAACATGCACCCTACCTTTGAGACTAAAAATGATCTCAAACACCCAATCATTTCTTTTCTTTTTTCAAAACTGCATCTTATCCACCATTTTTGAAACATCTCACTTGCCATTTCACATACAGAGACCATCTGAGTGCATCCAGTCCTCACTTCAAGATGCTTAGAGTGTTGATTGTGGGACACAGCTATATTTTCTGGAGCCAAAGGTATGCAGAAAACAGAAACATGGACAAAGACCTAGCTTTACCAAATGTAGACATTAAATGGATTTGACAGAGAGGGATAATGTGTCTCCAATATATGCCATTGATTAAATCCTTTTTGCATCTCCAACACCCTGACCTCATAATTGTGCACTGTGGTGGCAATGACCTAGGCACTTTCACTGGGGTAGGTCTGGAAATGCTTATAAAGCAAACCTTCACAGAATTGATGTCACTTTTCCCCCAAACTTTGTTTGTCTATTCTAACATATGCCAAAGGCAGAAATGGAACTGGTCCAATGAATTTTGTCCACAAATTGAGAAAGCTAGGAAACATGTCAATGAATCTGTTTCTACTTTTCTCCGAGATTATTGAATGGGGTCCATTTTACAACACCAATCTGCATTTCAATATGGATGGCATCTATAGGAGAGATGGTGTACATTTTACAGATGACGGTGTTAAATATTGCAGGGATTTGTTAGCATGAGCTGAAAGCCATTTTGTATTTCTGGCAGCCATCTTGTTTGCCATGTGCTGCCACATGCTCGCTATGTGCTCTGTCCTCCCTCAGTGTTGACTGCTCTTGTAATCTGCCTAGAAACTAACTATATTTAGCATCTTCCACCTTCGCACATGCTCAGTTGAGCTTGCAGTTGTCCTTGCAACTGTTCCTAGTCTGTAAATGTCAGGATGTGTTCACCAGAATTAGAAACTGTTAGCTCCTCCCACTTTGTTGAGCAAGCAGATCTCTCATGTCCATATTAGTCATTTTGCATGCTTACATGAGCCAGGACTGCCCCTTGGTCTTATGCTGACTACGTAACCCTAAGCATATATAAGGCCCCAGTTTTCTGTACTCCTTAGACTGCCTCATTCAGTTGCTAAGGCTTCTGTGTGACATAATCTCCCTCATTTGAGTTTAATAAAGATGTTACTTTTATATTTCAGCTTCTGTGCCGATTTCTTCTTTGTTGGTTTAAAAGAACCAAGTATCAGTGGGACCCCTGAGAAGGTTTCTATTTTCTACAAGGGTAACAGAGTCTTCCTCTTGAACTTTAGACTCTGCATAGGTACTTACTTGTAGGTACCAAAATATCTCAAACACAAGGGCACTTTTTAGAGCCACCTAAGAACTAAACACAAAAGCTTGATGTATATCTAAAAAAATGTATTTGATTTTTTGCTTGGAGTCGCACACCCAATGCATCAGAGTCGTACACCAAACGCATAGAAGTCGTGCACCAAACGCGTTGGAGTCACGCACCCTACAGCATATGAGTCGTGCATCCAATGCGTGCACACCAGATGGGCCGCACTGAGCGCCCCGCTTGGTGCACAACTCCTAATTTTACCATGAAAAAATATAGCCCCTATCACTAATTTGTAATATCCCTTGGGACCCCATCCCCCGGTGCTTATAAAAAATGTTGGGGACCGTGGGGGGAGCCCCAATGCCCCCACGGTCCCGCTGGCTCCCAGCGTTCTTCGGGAGCCGGCATTGTTTTTCCACATGGTGAGCTGCTAACATGCAGCCCCCCCATGTGGAAAAGCAATATGATTTGGATTTTGAAAGAGAGAGCAGGTTTTCCTGCTCTCTTTTTCAAAATCCAAACCAAGTTTGCTACGGGAGGGCGAGAGCCGCGAGACTCCCGCCCTCTCATAGCAAACAGTAGTGTACCAGGGGTGGGCACCCGGGACACTGCAGGAGCCGGCCCTGGCGGGCGGTGGTCTCAAGGGCCCTCGAGGGCTCCAGGAGGGGGGCCACGCAGCCCCCCTCCCACAATACAGAAAGCCCCGGGGGTGGTGGTCCCCTGGGCTTGGGCGGGGTCATTGAGGCCCCCCAACCACTAATTTTGCAGGGGGCCTTGGAGCCCCCCCAACCATTTATTTTATAGCCCCAGGGTAGCAGTCCCAGGGCTGGGGGCCACTCTGGGCCCCCCATATATTTTTTAATTTGCCCCCGGGATTATAAAAGAAGCTCCATTATATATATATATATATTTCTTTTATGGCAGGATCCGCGCACCCTGCGCGCACTTGCCATTTTAATTTTGGGCCCTGTGGGACCCCCTAGGCAGGTCTAGAGGATCAGGATATTTCTACCCTGCCCCCTTTATACGTTTTGCACACTTGTTCCACTGACTTCTTCAGCCTCGCTTCTACAGAGGCACAAAAAGGATGCCAACAGTTCCTGGTTTCGAATGTTGACAACCACTTGACAGCCAATTAGCATTCAGCGCGTGATCGGAAGGGTTCGCTCGGGGTGCGCGGATCCACCACGGCCACAGATACATACATACTTTTAATTGTAATTTTTTAAGAAACTACTGATGTACACCATTTAAACAAAAGGCACAAGTCTGAACTGAGGACTACATCTTTGCCAAATTTGGTGTAATTCCGTTCAGCAGTTCGGGCTGTAACTGCGGCTAAAGGTCTCTATGGAAAATTGCATGGGGAAAACACGTTTTGGCACCCCCCTTTTTTCTCGGCCCCCACTACACGAATCATCCCAAGACTTTCAGGATAGGAGCAGACTGGAGCTGGCCATTAGTTTTGAAAATTTCGCTAAGATTTGTCGACCGGCGCCAGAGTTATTCCAAATAGAATGTTGCGGATTTCCTATGGAAAATAGGTCCTGGCGATCGCCAGTAGGTATATATAGTTAGAACCTAGTTACCATAGGTAATGCCGAACATTCTATTGGGAGTAACTTTAGTGCCGATTGAGGGATCTGCCTGTAATTTTCCTTAAATTTGCCTCGTTGCGCTCCGCTCCTTCCCTGAAAGTTCCGGAGGGATTCATCAAGCGGGGCCGAGAAAAAAGGGGGGTCCCAAAACGTTTTTTCCCCATGTTAATTTCCATAGGGACATTCTGACAAGGCTACAGCTCGAACGGAATTACACCAGATTTGGCAAAATGGTAGGGACTGGTATGGAGCAGTGCCTTTTGTATGTTTGGTGTAAATCCCTCCAGTAGTTTTTGAGAAAATTGAATGTGAAATTGAGTCCAATGCAATTTTCCATAGGACCTTTAGACACAGCTACAGCCCGAACGGCTGAATGGAATTACTGCAAACTTGGCAAAATGGTAGAGCCTGGTATGCAGACGTGCCTTTTGTATAGTTGGTGAAAATCCCTCCAGTAATTGCTGAGAAAATTGACTTTTTTCAAATTATATATCTATGGGCGGGACACGGTGCGCGCACGGGCATGCTCCGTCCTTGCACTGTCCTTGCACGTGCGCGGACCTTAGCGTGCGCGCGCGGAATTCTGATTGGCTGTTGGATGTCTGTCAACATTCCAGTCAGTCGAAATGAGGAAGTGTTGTCCGCCATCTTGTTTTTGGGGCAGATGATAGTGGTTGTAAACAGAAGTGAAATAGTTGACAAGGAGGCAGGGTAGAGATTCCTGAGCAAACTAGGTTTTGTCATAGGGCCTGTAGAGGACCCCGAAGGTTGAAAAAAATAAAAAATAAAAAAATTTAAATCGCGGGGTCCGCGCACCATGCGGGACTGTGGCTCAAAAAGACAAAAAAGAAATACATTAAAATAACAAGTGTCAGTGTTTAGATGTTGGTTGAGTGCAACATTGAGTGATGACTTTCACATTTGGGTTTAGTTAGGTGTTTTGTGGAGAGTTTGTATGGTAATTGGTAGAGAGCATTGGGGGTAGGTTGAACATTATGTGAGTTTGAAAGTTTTGATAATTTGAACCAATTAAAATGTTCCTTTGGTTTTGCTTTTGTGTGTGATGAAATGTGATTGGCTTGGTATGTGAATATGTATGAGAAATGTGAGGGAAACTCAGTCATTTTGAGATTTTAGTGTTTGAGGTATACTTCTGAGGTGTGAGATTGACACAGAATTTACTGTTCAACAGTTTTCTAGAAGGAGAGTTGTTAATTTGTAAGGAGCACTAAGGTAGATCTGGTTGTACTCAGATGAGGGCTGTACATGAAATGGCATTTGTAAAGCTTGCAGTTTAGATAAAAAAAAGAGGATGACATTCACTGCACTTGAAATTTAAGAAATCATTGGTGCTTTTTGAAAATGCAGCACAGCATATTAGGGTGCATAGTTTTGTTTTTTAAAAGAAGCAATTATAATGGTTCAGAAAAGGTCATTGTAAAGAACATTGCACATGATTAGCTGTTATATTGAAAGGTCAAAGAATCTTGTTGGATTCATTTGCAAAATAGTATGATGAACTTTTTACCTGTGTCCTTCTTAGGTGGGAGTTACCATGGTAACAGGTTGAAAGAGCACTAGGGGGATGGGTGAATATTATGTGAGTTTGAAAGTGTGGGAATGTAGAACCAATTGAAATGTTAGTTTAGTTTTGAAATATTGTGGGAAGACATTACATTGGCTAAGACTTGAGATATGTGTGGAGAATGAGTGGGAAAGTGTGCCATTTCTGGTTCTAGTGTCTGAGCTGCATTTCAGAGATTCTTCTTTAGAAAATCTGCTGTGTGTTTGACACTGTTCTACATTTTCAAAAGCAATTTTAAAGGTGAGTAATATAGAGAGAGTGCTGTTTGCAGTATTGGGAAGCATAACAAGCATATTGGGCTTCATTTCTGTTGTATTTTGAAAATGAGTCCGGTTTCTGCATTGTAGTGTAGTGCTTATTTAAATGGGTTGTGCTCTGTGTGTAAAATGATTTACCATGCTAAATGTTATTTGATTACATGTGTGGCTTAAAGATTTTTGACAAGGATCACAGTGAGTGTCTGTGTGAATTAAGGAATTATATTTTTACCTTTTTCCATAATGTTAGCTGTGTGTGCTTACAGTTTGTATTATTTAGTTTATAAGGTAGACTTCTTTTTAAATTGTTTTTTATGCTTGGATTCAATGCTGGTATAGAGATAGTTTAATGATTTCATTGGACTTGTAAATATGGTCCTTTTTTAGAAGTGCCTTGTGCAATCTTTAACATGGGTGGAAGCAGTGAATGTATGGAGAGGGATAGGAATAGCAGATAGAAAACCTTATGAAATGGTGTGAGAGATGCATAAAGGATTTTACTAATGGCATCAATTGAGATGGAATATACAAAAAGAGAGGCATATTTACAAGACTTTTGCGTAAGGTTTGACATGGGTGCAAGCAGAAAATGCATGCAGATTAATATAATTGCCACACAGACAAGAATATCAAATGCTGTGAGAGATGCTTAAAGGGTTTTTCTAATGGCATAAATTGAGATAGAATATACAAAAAAGAGAGGCATATTTACAAGCCCTTGCGCAATGTTTGACATTAATGCTGGTATAGAGATAGTGTAATGGTTTCATTGGCATATTTACAAGCCCCTTGCACAATGTTTAACATTAATGCTGGTATAGAGATAGTGTAATGGTTTCATTGGCATATTTACAAGCCCCTTGCTCTATGTTTGACATTAATGCTGGTATAGAGATAGTGTAATGGTTTCATTGGCATATTTACAAGCCCCTTGTGCAATGTTTGGCATTAATGCTGGTATAGAGATAGTGTAATGGTTTCATTGGCATATTTACAAGCCCCTTGCGCAATGTTTGACACTAATGCTGGTTTAGAGATTGTGTAATGGTTTAATTGGCATATTTACAAGCCCCTTGAGCAATGTTTGACATTAATGCTGGTATAGAGATAGTGTAATGGTTTCATTGGCATATTTACAAGCCCCTGGCGCAATGTTTAACATTAATGTTGGTATAGAGATAGTGTAATGCCAATTTTATTACTCTGTATGCATTTTCTGCTTGCATCCATGTTAAACATTGCGCAAGGAGCTTCTAAATATGCATCTCTTTTTGTATATTGTATCTCAATTGATGCCATTAGTAAAATCTCTCACATCATTTCATTTCTACACACAGCTAACATTAAGGAAAAAGATGAAAATATAATTCATTTATACAGTCAGTGTGATGCTTGTCAAAAATCTTAAAGCCAGTCATTTCAGCAAAAAACATTTAGCATTGTAAATCGTTTTAGGCACAGAGAGTGAGATGACACATACACACAAACAGACAGATGGTGTAGGCAGAGATTGAGATGACACACACATACAAACAGAGAGATGGTGGAAGGAGGGAGTAAGATGAGGCATGCAAAGAGGGAGATTGTGCAGGCAGAGAGTGATAAGAGACATACAAAGAGAGATGTGAACTAGTGTTTATAATGTTTAGTTAATGTGATTGCTATGTGCTATGTTAGTAGTGGTCTATAATATGTTACATTTTTCTTTTCAACAGATTGTAAATATCTACAGAGTCATAATAGATCATGCCTACGAAAGACCGCCAAAAAAGAGTTTATAAGAAAACTTTATCGACCAAGAGGACTCAATTAGAAGATTCATGCAAAGGACAATCTTCAGAGAAAAGAAAAAAATGCTCCTGGTAAGCAAACCAAGGATGTTTTAAGGAAACTGTTAAAAAGCAGAAAAAGTCAAGAAAGTGTTTCTACGAAAAAAATAAAAAGTGTTACTAGAAAGAAAAAGCAGAGGTCAACAAAAAATGGTATAATGGTACGAGGAGATCATAGTGTGTCTGGTAATCGTAGGACAAATCAGTTTTTGGACATTCGTAGACGAATGTTTCGTAACAGAGTAGTTTTGAATTTATTAAAAAATCTTTAGAAAAATAATAGGAAAACAGCATTTTACAAGAAAAAAAAAGATTAGAAAAGTTTGTTGATCAGGCTTTTGAAGTGAAGAGAAAGCTGTATATTTTAGTAATCAATAGAGTTCGTACACTAGATAAGGCAATCAATGATTTGAAATCAAAATGTAAGTGGAAAAGAGTAATTAATCAGACTAACTTTTGTGATGTTTTTTCGGGAGAATGGAAGCATAGTTCAAGTTGTGAGCCATTTTTTAATGAAGAGAGTTACTTTCAAGATAATGTTTTGGTGCATGCAGTTGACACCAGTGGTCGAGCATATGAGGTGAAGGACAGTTGTCCAGTTGAAAAAGAAAAAATTGTGCCTAGAAATGCAGATGAGGTGTTAGCTGATGAAGTTTTAGGGAGACGTCCTAAGGCTCCGGTGTATACTTGGAATTGTAGTAGTATTTGTAGTGTGTGACAGGATTCTATTCATTTGTTTTGCAATTTGTTACGTACATATAGTAAGAAAAGTCTAAAACAAAAGTTTAAGATATTGGAAGACTTAGATCCTTGCAGAGTGAGCGAAAAAACAGGTTTGCATGGTCATTCACTGGCTTGTCTTTCTAGAAAAGTATGTCAAAGTACTTTTCACCATTTTAGGATGTTAGCAGTGCATCAAACTAAAGTGAGGAAAATAGTGAGAAGGTTGTATTATGTAAAAAGTCCAGCACTTAAGTTAAAACAGTTAAACAGTGCTCTTTTGGAGTACATCTTCAAAATGTTTCGGCAAGAGACTTTATGGATAAAGTCCAAGTGGAAGACAGTATTTTGGAATCTCACCTAATCAATCTCATGGCATGTCAACGTGGTACGAATGAGTATTGGTACCGTCATCATGGGGAATTGAAATGTATGCTAAGAAACTTAGAAACTCCTACATGGTTCCTCACTCTTAGCTGTGCTGAGTATGCCTGGGAAGACTTACTTGAATTTCTTCGAGAGGCAAATGGAAACATAGAAAATATAGAATTCAAGACACCTGGAGAACTGTGCTCTTTGGATCCAGTTAATGTTTGTAGGTTTTTTAATCATCGATTTGAAGCTATGATGTCTTTCATCACAAACAAACAAAAATCCTCCACGTGGAGAGGTTTTGGATTTCTTTTGGAGAAAGGAGTATCAAGCAAGAGGTGCTCCTCACATACATATGCTGCTATGGATCAAAGATGCTCCCAAATTTGGAACAGATTCGGATGACACAGTGATGAGTTTCATTGAACAATATTCCACATGTGTTGTTCCGAAAAGTACAGAAGAAGACAACTTACGGCATCAAGTCTTACGCTTTCAAACCTATTGCTGTGGAAAGTACTGTCGTCGAAAGTTCAAATCCAAGGAGAAGTTCTACACAAAATGTCATTTTGGATTTCCACGACCAGTAATATCTAAAGGAAGAGTGAACAATTTTATGTCTTCACTGCGACATACTGTGACAAGAAAATCACCGAAAAATACGTACAACTTGAAAAGAAATGAAGAGTCCAAATACATAAATGACTACAACCCAGTCCTTTTGTCCATGTGGAATGCTAACATGGATATTCAATATGTTGCTGACAACTCTATTGCTGTGGCTCGATATGTAACGTCTTACATCACAAAATCAGAAAAGACGGAACTGAAGGAAATGTGGGAGGATATTTCGCATGAAAAGAGCCTAAGTAAGAAATTATACAGTTACAGTCTGAAGATGTTGTCGCATCGAGAAATTGGAGCATATGAATGTTCAGATCGGTTCTCATCAGCAAGTCTGTATGCCAAATCGAGATCCATCATTTGGGTGAGTCTAGGTCTTGCTGCAACACGAAACCGAGTTTTGAAGTCTGCACAAGAAATTGAGTATTTGGCGGAGTTTCAACCAAACAGTATAGATATTTTGAAGACAAACATGTTGGATACATATTATCCAAATAGAAGTAGTCATCTTGAGAACGTTTATCTCTATGAAGTATTGCAAAACTATACTTTTAAGAAGAATATGACAGAAGATATCAATAAAGGAGTATATGCTATATTTGGATGTGAAGGATGTCTGGTGAAACAAAGAAAAGGACATTTGATTAATCATCGTAAATTGAGTTGCGAATCTCCTGATAAAAGGGAATTTTACTATTTAGCTCTTTTGCAACTCTTTAAGCCATGGCGTTCAGAAGAGGAACTACTTGGAGATTTTCTCAGTTTTGAAGATTCTTTCAATACAACTAAGGATACCATTGAATGTCCTGTTTTTTCAGGTTATCTGCAAATGTTGAACAATGAAATACAGCAAGAAGCTATCATTGCAGCAGAGATGTCTAGAGACAGTTCTCAATACAGTCAGAGTTCTGCTTAGTTGAGTCAGGATCCACTAGGAGGACCACTTATCCAAAATGAAGCTGCCACTGCCATGGAAGAGGTGGAAAGAGCCATGGAACAAGCTCAGGAGGATGTAGTTAATTTAGAAGATTTGGAAAATCAACTAAACGTGGAGCAGAAAAAAATATATGATGAAGTTACAGAACAGATTGAGCATGGTTTTCGTCATGATAAAAAAGAGTGCTCATGTACGTCATTTGAACCTGTCCAACTGTATGTGAGTGGAGAAGTCAGAACTGGGAAAAGTTTTCTGATTAAATCAATTGCAACTATCTGCAGAAAAGAACAGAGTCATCACTGTCTTGTGTTGTTACTGCTCCAACTGGGTTGGCAGCACATAACATTAAAGGGATTACTTTACATCGTTTATTGATGCTGGCAGTAGAGCATGATAATAAATTACAATACCACAAGCTACCTGGGGAAGCTTGTTGTGAAGTTGGTAGAGTCCTGAAGAAAATGAAACTTCTTATCATTGATGAGGTAAGCATGGTTTCAAATGTGATGCTTGCTTTTGTGCATTTAAGAATGCAACAAATACTTAAAACACAGTATGTTGTGTTATTTGGAGGCAAACACATCATTGTCTTTGGAGATCTACTGCAGCTAACTCCAGTGAAAGGACAACCAGTGTTTAAGATGCTTACGCATGAAGATACAAGAAAGTGCTTAGGAAGCATTGGAAATGTGAATATCTGGTTATATTTTAAATATGCAGAACTGCTTCAAAACATGCGACAGGCAAAGGATGAAGATTATGAAAATATTCTACAAGATGTAAGAATTGGAAAAGTAACTGAACATGGCAAAGAAGCTTTACAGTCACGATGAATTTCAAATTTGTTTCCAAAGGAAAATATTCTCCCAGAGATTATTTATCAGAAATTGCTGAAAACAAAACTGTAATATGCTTGATGCCAACTCTTCGAGAATGTTAAGTCTTCAACAACAAAATGTTAGAGTTAGAACATCAAGAGATTGTGAAACTGGAAGCTATTGATAAAATAGAGCACGAAGGAGTAACTATTGTTTTGTCAGAAAAGTTGAAATCAAAGTTGGATTCTTTAGAGAAGACAATTTCTAAAACTGCTGGTTTTGAAAAGACTATCTGTATGTTTAAATTGTCGTATAATTTTACGACGGAATTTAAATGTGGAAAGAGGTTTAGTAAATGGAGCAATGGGTCATGTTGATTTTGTGAATTATCGAAATAGAGATGGAATTGAATTTTTGAAAATTAAATTTGATGGAATTGAAGAAGTACAACAGTTTAGTCGTTGTTCTGTTCGATTTTTGCTTGTGAAAGTTTTATATGTCCGCCAAAAACAGTTTCCTGTTTCTTTGTTATATGGAGTAACTATTCATAAATCTCAAGGTTTAAGTGTAGATAGTGCTTTGATGAATATTGGCAGTTCTGTCTTCAAGGAGGGTATGGCATATGTTGCTTTATCTCGAGTCGGAACTTTTATCTGGATTGTACTTGATTGATTTTGATGAGACAAAGATTAGTGCAGATCTAAATTGTGTAAAGGAATATAATAGGATAGAAGAGATTATGCTCCAAATTTACCTCAATATCCTCTGTTTGAAAAGCATGTAGTAGGCCGAAAAAGAAGAAATGAGAAAAATTGTAGCAAGGCTGTAGCAAAAAAAAGAAAACTAGATGAACCAGTAATTGTAAGCAGAAACAAAGAGGATTCTGTTGAAGATATTGTTGGATTTCAGTTTGAGAACAGTTCTGGTGTCAACTACTATGCTAATGTAGTGGTTAATGTTTTTTTTCTCCAAAGTTTGCAAGAACAGATTGTTGAAAATCGGGATCAAAGTTTTTGTTGTTTGTTGAATACTGTGTTTGAGAAATGTAGCAGTGATAGAACAAATATACAAAGTGTTTCTGATATTCGAAATGATTTAGACATATGTTCTGGTATAACTCAATTTTCTCAGAATATTCAACTAGACTGTCAGGAATTTCTAATGTACATGCTTGTTGTATTGCAAGAGGAAGGTATAGATGTTAAAAATCTTTTTGGACTTTCTTATAAATGGCAACATGTCTGCGATAATTGTTCCTTTTCAAGTAGTACAACAGTAGAAACCGAAAGATTTATATATTTGACTTTACCAGACTGCAAATCAGTGTCTTTTAATAATCTAGTTAGAGCAGCTGATCAAAACAAGGTTTGTACCCAATGTAACTGTGCAATGCTATCAACATTATTTATACAAAGTTATGGACAGTACGTAATTTTAATGTTCCAACGATGTAGACCTGATAGAACTAAATTTACAACTTTAATCAAAAATGGTGTGGCTTCTCAATTATCAATTTCAGGAAGGACCTTTGTAACAGTAGCAATTATTTTCCATGATGGTCCTTCAACAACATCTGGACATTATACATCTTATTCAAAATGTAAAAACGGTTGGACTTATTGTAATGATACTGTTTTGACTTTCAAAAAACGTTTGCCTTTTGACTTAAAAAATTCTTAACTAGTGTTTTTGCAACCTAAATTTTAGGAAAAGTAATTGGCCTAGAAAGATTGGAGCAATTAATAAAAGTTAGTCATCAGGATACTATATGATGTTCAGATTCAGAGTTTACTGGTTGTTTAAGGTTTTATGGACATGATACACATCCTTGGGAGGAGATATAAATATTGTAAGGTGTTACAAAAGAAGTTGCAGCTTTTCATGCAGAATGTTGGGAAATGGAAGGTCAGGAGTATTATTAAGTATTTTCCAAAACAAGGAATTTTTACGTACTATTTGGCCATGTGGGAAAGTACATCAATGAAAAATGAGTTTCTCGGGTAAATGTTGATAATATATGTTTTTACATAGGTTTGTAATGATACTCAATTGATTTTCAAACAACGTTTGCCTTTTGACTTAAATTCTTACCTAGTGTTTTTAGAACCCACATTTTAGTGAAAGTAATTGGACAATGAAGATTGGAGCAGTTAATAAAAGTAAGTGCGTTGTTCAAAATTAGTTTGTGAGTGAAAGTGATCAAGATAATTAGTAAACTGGTAGTTGTCACATAGGTAGTATAAGTGTATCACATAGTGAGTGATATCAGTATTATAGGAAATGTTTATCAAGAGTAAGTCAGAGGTGTAAATAGAATTATTGTTAGATGATGAAATAGATGCTGAACTTTTCATTCCGAAAGTCGGGTAAATGGAAGTTAAAACTACTATTAAGTAATTTCCAAAAAGAGGACTTTCTGTATACCCTTTGGCCATGTGGAAAGGTATGTAAATGAAGATACGTATTTCGGGTAAATGTGGTTAATATATGTTTCTATATCACTTTAGTTTGAGAGTATAATAATGAGATACTGTATCTTGGAAATTGCTGTTTGGAAGAAAACATTTAAGATATGTTTTTTCTAAGTTTTATGGGTTTTTTAAACACAATCATTTTGATTGTGTTTTTTTTTTGCCCGCTGTGATATGATGAATAGTATTGAACTCACAGTTTTTAGTGAAAATCAATATATTCAGAGAACAGCAAAAATAAACCATATAACATGTTGTACAAGTTAATTTGCATTTTGTATTGTGAAATATATATTATAAATATTTACTCTCTTCTACAGATATTACATTTATAAGGTAAGTACGACTAATAAAAAATAAATGTATTACTTTTTTATTTCTGTTTCTCTCTATCCTTCCCTTACTACCTCTCTCTTAACCTCACTGCTTTCATCCCTTCAGTTTCTCACTCCCTTTCTCTTATGTTCACTCCCTTTAACTCATCCACATTTTCTTTTTTTTTTTGCTCCTTCACTCAGTCCCCTTCTCTCACTCTTTCCTTCACTCCCTCTATTTCCTCACTCTTTTACTCTTCTTGTCTCATGCTCATTCAACTCCCATTGTTTCACGCTCACTCGACTTTATCCACCCTCTATCATTTGGCTTTCTTCAACTTCACTGTCCTTCTCTCACTCACCTCACCCTTGTTTCGTTAGGCTGCTTCCGTCAGTACCCTTTATTCCTATCCTTCACTCCCCTTCTCCTTTCTTGTTTCCCTCACTTATCTTTTCTCAGTTCATCTGATTTACTCCCCTTCACCTCTCTTTCCTTCTTTTGCTCCCTTGCTCATTAACCTTCCCTCACTCACCTTAGTCCACTTCACTTACTCCTTTTGTCACTCCCTTTGAATTCGGACATTCTCACTTCTCTTTATTCACTGTGTCTCGGTTAGCCTTACTTCCTCTGTCCCTTCACTGTCTCACTGCCCTTCCCTTACACTCACTCTCTTCAACTCACCCACACTCCATCACTTGTTTTTTTTTTTGCTCCCTCACTCAGTCCCCTTCTCTCACTCTTTCCTCCACTCCCTCTGTGTCCTTACTCCCCTTGTCTCACGCTCATTCGCTATGTCTCTTTTGACTGTGCTATGTCTTCCTTTGCTTGTTCCATGTTTCTGTGTGTGTGTGCCTTCTTACCCTCTGTTTGCACAATATATGCATGTGCGTGTGTCATCTTACCCTTTGCTTGCACCATCTCACCCTCTACTTGTTCTATCTCACTCTCTGCACCATCTCACTCTCTACCTGTGGCATGTGTCCCTCTGCATGTGCCATCTATCTTTCTTGTCTCTTAATCTCCTTCCTTCTCTCTTGTATTGTGAAATATACATTGTATGCATTATAATGTATTTGTTTCTTGTGTTTTACAGATATTATATATTTTTTAAATAATTTCTTTACTTTTTTTATATCTTAGAAGGTAAGTATGAGAAATAAAAAACTTTTTTCGCATCAGTGTCTAAGTTTTCATTATTTATAAGGTAAGTATGAGAATCAAAAATAAGTTTGTTATCACTCTCTTATTGTGACAGAATAACTGCCTCACTCTTTTTCAGTCCCTTGCTCCCTCTCTCTCTACATGTGTCTCCCTTACAGTTAATCTTCATTGCTCTTTCTTTCTACCACTCCTCCTCTTTACCTCAGTCAGTTTCTCTCTTTCTTTATTTTGTTAGGTTTGTTCTTCCTTCACTCTGTTATCCATTTCTTACCTGTTAGTAAACCTTCATTTATTGGCACTGCACTTCCTCCAGTGCACTTCCTTTTCTCTGTTTCTCACACCTCTTCCCTTTTGTGTTCACTTTTGTCTACACTTCTTTGTTTTTAAAACAGTACCACAGACCCTTAAATATTATTTAGTTACCACTGAATACTATACGGCCTCAAGGCCCATAGGAATCAATGGCAATTACCGAATCGGTAAATACTGATTCGGTAAAATGACTGAATTATACAGATTCGGTAATTTCAAAAGACAAATTACATACATCCTATTTACCTACTCTTAAATATTGAAGTGGGATGATTTGGGACTCTATGTAGGTAGGAATTTACTGGTCGGTAACAGCTGAATTTGGCTGTTACCGACCGGTAAATGCCTTTTCCTGTGTAGGAGGCATTTATTTACAGATTTGATATTTTTAAAGATTCTGTATTTACCGAATCGGTAAAATTACCGAATCGGTAAATACAGACTCTGTAAAAATACCAAATCTGTCAATTCTAATGTAGGTAGCACTGTTGATAGTGCAGGAGGCATCTAAGAATTTGTTATTTACCACTCAATACAATTGGGTGGTAAATAAGGAATTCCTTTTGTACATGCACATCTGTGCATGTACACCTGTGCCATGTGGCACACATACATTCCCTAAGGGCATGTATGTGTGTCACATTGCTCCCAAGCCAAAAACAGGGGTGCTACAGGGTGTCAAAGTGACACCCTGTTCCCCCTGGCAGGATTTGGTATTTACCGATTCGGTAATTACCGAATCGGTATTTGCCATTGATTCCTATGGGCTTCAAGGCCCATAGGAATCAATAGCAAATACAGATTCTGTAATTATCGAATCGGTAATTAACGAATTTTACCAAATCGGTAATTAGTTCGGTAAAAATACATACATCTCCAGTGCCAGTTCTTAAATACCGAATCGGTATGATTCGGTATTTAAAAAGTGGTAATCTGGGATTACCTACATCGGGCCCTCGTTATTAATGAGTAGGTAAATCGAGATTACGTACATCTGGCCCATTGAGGTGTAACATATTTATATACATATGTTACATTTCAGTGTTTTGGAAGTAGTACAGTATACTATAGGTAAACACATTATAGGTTTATGCTGTACCACATCCTTATAGTTTGGCACTTTGACATTCACTATGACAAACTTTTACATACAAACATAAAAATTTAGTTCGTTCTTTAACCAATAGAGGTAGTTCTAAAAAGAACTGTTTTTTTGTTTGTTTTGCCGGAAAAACGATGTAAAAAATAAACTTTTTAAGGCAGATAATTGCTCAACCGGAACAAACTATGAAAGATAAAGAAAAAAATTATGGAGTGCACCTGTGCTTCCTGTTTTTTTGCAGGATAACTTGAATGGACTCTTGTCCAAAGGCTATCAGTTTCTGGCAACGAATGCATTGCATCATCAAATTCTTAAGTTCTGGTTGGATATTTGCAACCATTGATGCTTGCATTGGTGGTGCTGTTGGTTGAGAAGAAGTGCTGGGAGCAGAGCCCTGCTCCTCTGATGATCTTTTCATGACAGCTTTACTCCAATTGTTTGGATGTATATTCCTGACATGCTAAAAGTTCCAAAGCTGTACTTCTTCTGTGGATCCCCTCTGGAAAGTACCGTGTCACAGATTTTGCATGTAACAAAAGGCGCATTTACCTTTTTCTATTCTTCTGGGAATTAATTTTTTTTCCAAACTATGGATTCTTTTGGTAATCTAGGGGTTTCAGGAACAAACTCAGGTTCCTCATCTTCAGAATGGTCAGATTCCTAATGCTCTGAATGCTCAGGTTCCTCATGTTCTGAATGCTCAGGTTCCTGCTGTTCAGACATTTCAATAGATTTTTCAGGAGCAAAGTGCTGATGAAAAAAGGTGTTTCTTCCTCGAAAGCCAAAGAAGAGGGGTCTTTAACAATTGGAGTAGGAAGTATTATAAACCAATTAAATCTTTTGTTTTGGGGTCACATGGTTGGACGTAAGCTTACGGAGCGCTTACGTAAGCTTACGTTGCGTTTACGCTCTATTTACGGAGCGCTGTCATCTTACGATGCGTTTACGTATTACGCACCCTCGCAAGATTTTTAATTGCCTAAAGTTATATATGGTCTTTAAAATTTTACACTAACATGTTCTTTATTATCCCAGATAATGTGTATCTTTTCATTGTGCAATGAATACGTAGATTTAACGATTTCAACTTTATAAAACTTTCGGGGGTAAGAGCTTGAAGCTTTTATGGTGCGCAGATGGTGCTCTTACATTGCGTGCACGTGCGACATACCCTCGCGAGATTTGTTACTACTCAAAAAAGTAATATACTGTTGTTAAAAGTTTTTAAAAAACATTTTCTACATTTAAGCAGATATTGTTTACCTTTAAAATCTACGTTAAAAACGTAGATATTATGTTTTAGAAACTTAAAAAAATGTGTTGGGGTAAGAGCTCAGAGCGTTCACGGTGCGCGGACCCTGTAATCATATAAAAAAAGAACTTGAGAATAAAAATTATATATATATTATATTAAATATATATATTCACTGAATAAACCATAGGTTTCAAGCCTTACATAGTTAGGTATTAGCATTTAAAAAACATTTGAAATTCACTAAAAAAAACATAGGTTTCAGGTCATATATAGTTAGGTATTAGCATTTAAAAAACCTTGCAAATTCAATGAGAAAAACCATAGGTTTCAGGTCATATATAGTTAGGTATTAGCATTTAAAAAACCTTGCAAATTCACTGAAAAAACCATAGGTTTCAGGTCATATATAGTTAGGAATTAGCATTTAAAAAACCTTGCAAATTCACTGAAAAAACCATAGGTTTCAGGTCATATATAGTTAGGAATTAGCATTTAAAAAACCATTGAAATTAATCCTATATAGTTAGTTGTACTAACTGTATTTCGCGCACCTGCATTCCACTGCTGATGATGTCACATATTACATCATTCATGACATGGTCAGTGACTTCACTGATGATATCTCAAATGATATCACTGATGACATCTCATTTGACATCACTGATCACATCACTGATGATATAATTCATGTGATAATACGATGCACCTCCTCACACTCTAATATAACCTTTGATACACCCAGTATTAAACACAGACTACCATTCTTGAAACCATTGACACACCAATACCAGTTACTACATACGCACACACTGATTGCTAGGTCTATACACACATCCAATCATTTACCCATAGAATCACTCATACATACAGTCAATCATCAATACAACACTATCATCTGTACTCAAACACCTATACAGACACTCACACTCTGCCACTCATCCATGGAGTTACTCACACATTTAGTCAGTCATGCAAAGAATCAATCACACTTTCATTTCCTCAACTATACAGTTATACACACAACACCTTACTTATTCAAACATATACTAACACATACTTACTTTGTTATAGAATTACTGATACAAGTACACAATGATCCATACAGCCACTCGCACAATCAGTGGCTCTTATGTATAGTCATTTATATATGCCAGCTACCCACACACACACTCAATCTCCCATACAAATACTCGGGCAACCAATCAATAACACATATAGTCACTCATATAGCTACTGATCAACACATGCAGTAGCTTACACAACAACAGACATACTGATGCACACATTCAGATAGTTTAGTCTCTAACCCATGCATTCAGTAAGACACATTTAATCACTCACTCATACAGTCAGTCATGTACCTACTAAATCTTTCATCCAGACACTTATACATCCACTCATTCTTCAACATGTAAAACATATTTAAACTTTACAGAAACACACAGTCACTGGATGATGTGATCAGTGATGTCATTTGAAATGTCATCAGCGATGTCTTCAGTGATGTCACTGACCATGTCATGAATGATGTAATATGTGACATCATCAGCAGTGGATTGCGGGTGCACAAAATATAGTTAGAACAACTAACTATATAGGAGCAATTTCAATGGTTTTTAAAATGCTAATTTCTAACTATATATGACCTGAATCCTATGTTTTTTTCAGTGAATATATATATTATAGACATGTGGTTCGCAACAATCAACACGAACCGATCATTGGTGAGCCGACAGCGTGAGGGGGAGGGGACCCAGGTGCATGCAGGTATTTTACTCAGGAGGAGAACATTTGGGAGGAGTCCTTTGTAGCGTTGGGCGCTGAGGAAGGCTAATTCAGCCGAAATGCATCCGCCGCCGCTGAAATTTGAATAAAGGAAACTTCTGCTTCAGGTTCCCCTTGTGTGGCCACCGATCTTTTCTCGCAAAGGATTTTCAGTCATGTGTTCTGCGCTTGCTGGCTGCGCAGCACGGAAGGCCCTGCAGCATTAAGAGACTCTGGAATCGCTAGCATCTTGCTGCCCATGGCAGTTCTCTCGACCGAGGTATTGGTATTCCTGAAGTCCGCCAGGAGGTGCAGGCGTTTGAGAGAGAACAGAGATATTTTATCTCGATGGGGGCGTGCTGTCGTTATTGTGACTTCCCCTGCTCATGAACCTACCTGCAAGGACTGGCGCCGCAGTACAAGGGGGCCCGAGCAGTTTTTACCCACCCACTCACCTGGAAAACGTGCACCGACCCTCTGGTATTCCCTAACTCCCCCACACCACCATCTCTGCAACGACAATACAGTGCCTGCTGGGACATGTGGTTCGCAACAATCAACACGAACCGATCATTGGTGAGCTGACAGCGTGAGGGGGAGGGGACCCAGGCGCATGCAGGTATTTTACTCAGGAGGAGAACATTTGGGAGGAGTCCTTTGTAGCGTTGGGCGCTGAGGAAGGCTAATTCAGCCGAAATGCATCCGCCGCCGCTGAAATTTGAATAAAGGAAACTTCTGCTTCAGGTTCCCCTTGTGTGTCCTCCGATCTTTTCTCGCAAAGGATTTTCAGTCATGTGTTCTGCGCTTGCTGGCTGCGCAGCACAGAAGGCCCTGCAGCATTAGGAGATTCTGGAATCGCTAGCATCTTGCTGCCCATGGCAGTTCTCTCGACCGAGGTATTGGTATTCCTGAAGTCCACCAGGAGGTGCAGGCGTTTGAGAGAGAACAGAGATATTTTATCTCGATGGGGGCGTGCTGTCGTTATTGTGACTTCCCCTGCTCATGAACCTACCTGCAAGGACTGGCGCCGCAGTACAAGGGGGCCCGAGGCAGTTTTTACCCACCCACTCACCTGGAAAACGTGCACCGACCCTCTGGTATTCCCTAACTCCCCCACACCACCATCTCTGCAACGACAATACAGTGCCTGCTGGGACATGTGGTTCGCAACAATCAACACGAACCGATCATTGGTGAGCCGACAGCGTGAGGGGGAGGGGACCCAGGTGCATGCAGGTATTTTACTCAGGAGGAGAACATTTGGGAGGAGTCCTTTGTAGCGTTGGGCGCTGAGGAAGGCTAATTCAGCCGAAATGCATCCGCCGCCGCTGAAATTTGAATAAAGGAAACTTCTGCTTCAGGTTCCCCTTGTGTGGCCACCGATCTTTTCTCGCAAAGGATTTTCAGTCATGTGTTCTGCGCTTGCTGGCTGCGCAGCACGGAAGGCCCTGCAGCATTAAGAGACTCTGGAAACGCTAGCATCTTGCTGCCCATGGCAGTTCTCTCGACCGAGGTATTGGTATTCCTGAAGTCCGCCAGGAGGTGCAGGCGTTTGAGAGAGAACAGAGATATTTTATCTCGATGGGGGCGTGCTGTCGTTATTGTGACTTCCCCTGCTCATGAACCTACCTGCAAGGACTGGCGCCGCAGTACAAGGGGGCCCGAGCAGTTTTTACCCACCCACTCACCTGGAAAACGTGCACCGACCCTCTGGTATTCCCTAACTCCCCCACACCACCATCTCTGCAACGACAATACAGTGCCTGCTGGGACATGTGGTTCGCAACAATCAACACGAACCGATCATTGGTGAGCTGACAGCGTGAGGGGGAGGGGACCCAGGCGCATGCAGGTATTTTACTCAGGAGGAGAACATTTGGGAGGAGTCCTTTGTAGCGTTGGGCGCTGAGGAAGGCTAATTCAGCCGAAATGCATCCGCCGCCGCTGAAATTTGAATAAAGGAAACTTCTGCTTCAGGTTCCCCTTGTGTGTCCTCCGATCTTTTCTCGCAAAGGATTTTCAGTCATGTGTTCTGCGCTTGCTGGCTGCGCAGCACAGAAGGCCCTGCAGCATTAGGAGATTCTGGAATCGCTAGCATCTTGCTGCCCATGGCAGTTCTCTCGACCGAGGTATTGGTATTCCTGAAGTCCACCAGGAGGTGCAGGCGTTTGAGAGAGAACAGAGATATTTTATCTCGATGGGGGCGTGCTGTCGTTATTGTGACTTCCCCTGCTCATGAACCTACCTGCAAGGACTGGCGCCGCAGTACAAGGGGGCCCGAGGCAGTTTTTACCCACCCACTCACCTGGAAAACGTGCACCGACCCTCTGGTATTCCCTAACTCCCCCACACCACCATCTCTGCAACGACAATACAGTGCCTGCTGGGACATGTGGTTCGCAACAATCAACACAAACCGATCATTGGTGAGCCGACAGCGTGAGGGGGAGGGGACCCAGGTGCATGCAGGTATTTTACTCAGGAGGAGAACATTTGGGAGGAGTCCTTTGTAGCGTTGGGCGCTGAGGAAGGCTAATTCAGCCAAAATGCATCCGCCGCCGCTGAAATTTGAATAAAGGAAACTTCTGCTTCAGGTTCCCCTTGTGTGGCCTCCGATCTTTTCTCGCAAAGGATTTTCAGTCATATATATATATATATATATATATCCTACTGGCAATATAATTAACACCTAGTTTCCATAGGAAATCCTCAACATTCTACTGGGAATAACTTTGGCGCCGGTTGATGAATCTTCGCGAATTTCTCAAAGATGGCCCGCTCAGCTCCGCTCCTTCCCTGAAAGGTTTGGGGGTATGCAGCCCGAACGGCTGAACGGAATTACACCAAATTTGGCAGAGAGGTAGAGTTTGGTTCACAGATCGCTCTTTTGCTTAAATGGTATAAATCCCTCCAGTAGTTCCTAAGAAAATCAAAAGGAAAAATATATATATCTGGGTGGAGCCTAACCACACATCTCATTGTGAGATCTGATTAGCTGGCAGCACTTCATCCAAGAAGTGTTAGCAGCCATCTTGGGACCAATATACATGATAGCACCTCATTAAAAAGCATTGCAGTTAATAGAAGGTTTTAGGAGTTTAGTTACATTATAAATCATTTGTTGATGGTACCATACTCATTTTAGGAATTGTGGTGTGTCCTAAGGTGATTTTACCATGTGAAAAAGCCTTCTGCTGGGATATCATGAATCATGTTTGAAAGAAAACTATTATCTCATGCTTTTCCCACAGTGGTTTGGAAGGGGATCTATAAGCTAAACTGAAAGCATATTTTCTGTAAATTCACATTATCTTTCTCAGTCATGTGAGAATGAAGTCTGACATTCTCAGTAAAACATGTACATCCAACAAGGACAGAGACTGTCAGTTGATTCCTTTGTGTTCTACTGCAGCCTCCTAGAGTGTTCTAAAGAACAACTAGAGCGCTTACAGTCCTACTTATTACAAAGGTATGGCACACCTAAGCCATCTTGATTGGAATAAAGTGGTAACTCTTAAAACATTTAATTTAAAAAGGAACAAAATGAGGGGTTATATTTTGCCATAGAAAGTAGAATTAGTGCTGCAGAAAGAAAAATTAGGGCACATTTTGAGTGACTTCTCAAATCCTCTTCTATTTCATTAAAAAATTCTGACAAGCAGTCTCCCAAGATGGCCACCAAAGACAAAAGAGCCCAAATGTAGTCCAAATATCACCCAGTTGTAGCCCAAGTATAGCCCAATGACAGAATGTCCCAGAGTGTTCTAAACAACAACTAGAGCGCTAACAGTCTTACTTATGACAAAAGTATGGCACACCAGAAGCCATCTTGATTGGAATTAAGTGGTAAGTCTGAAAACATTTAATTTAAAAAGGAACAAAATGAGGGGGTTCATTTTTCCATAGAAAGTATGATTAGTGCTTCAGAAAGAAAAATGAGGGCACATTTTGAGTGACTTCTCAAATCCTCTTCTATTTCATTAAAAATGTTTTAAAATTTTCTGACATGCAGACTGAAACATGCACTTTGAATACCAGCAGCAGACTTCCCTGGTGAGCAGTAGCTTTACTACAGTGATCTAATGAGCAACTAGAGTGCTAACATTCAGAACTCATGGCAAATGTGTGACACAACTAAATGCCTTCTTGATGGAACCAAAGTAAACAAGCACTGAAAATGCAGTAGATCTCGCCCTCGTTTAAGTTAAAGCCATTCTGTTTGTAATGAGGTGGCTTTTTAGCTTTGCTTTTATTAGTGTTTTTCAAACTTTCATGTAAATAACATGCATATGTATGCATATATGTATATGTTTTCAGAACAACACACCTTCCGACTTCCTGCTGCCCCGGGGGAATTGGCGTACACCACCGGCGGAGCATGCCGGTAATAATTCCTTCACGTAAAAGCACTTCAGTACGCTCTCAATCAATGTCCACACATCAGCTCATATTCCAAGGGTGTTTATTCCAAAAAACAACATGTTTCGGCTTACCAGAAGCCTTGTTCACGTCAATTTGACATGTTTTTTGTTGTTTTTTGGAATAAACACCCTTGGAATATGAGCTGATGTATGGACATTGACTGAGAGCGTACTGAAGTGCTTTTACGTGAAGGAATATATGTATATGTATGCATGCATTTATATTTGTATTTATATAGATATGCAGATTATATATGTTTATATATGTATGTATATATATATATACATGCATATATATGTGTATATGTGTGCGTGTAGAGAGAGGTAGAGGTGTAGAGGTAGAGAGGTAGATAATAGTAGAGAGAGAAGTAGAGAGAGTAGAGAGTGAGTAATAGAGAGTAGAGAGTGAGTAGTAGAGAGTAGTAGAGAGCAGTAGAGAGAGTAGCAGAGAGTGAGTAGTAGAGAGTAGTTGAGTGAATAGTAGAGTGAGTAGTAGAGTGAGTAGTAGAGAGTAAGTAGTAGAGGGAGTAGTAGAGATCAGTAGAGAGTGAGTAGTAAAGAGTGAGTAGTAGAGAGTAGTGGAGAGTGAGTAGTGGAGAGTGAGTAGTAGAGAGTGAGTAGTAGAGAGAGAGAATAGTAGAGAGTAGTAGAGAGTGAGTAGTAGAGAGTAGTAGAGAGTGGGTAGTAGAGAGTAGTAGAGAGTGAGTAGTAGAGAGTGAGTAGTAAAGAGAGAGTAGTAGAGAGAGTAGTAGAGAGAAGTAGAAAGTGAGTAGTAGAGAGTAGTAGAGTGTGAGTAGTAAAGAGTATTAGAGAGATAGTAGAAGGTAGAGAGTAGTAGAGAGTGAGTAGTAGAGAGTGAGTAGTAATTGTAATTGTAATGGGCATTTATAGAGCGCTGCTACCACTCCAAGGAGTATCTTGGCGCTTACACAACCCAGATGGAAGGGTTGGATAGGGAAAGAAGTCCAGTTTCTTAAACACAGCCACTACACTAGGGTTCTACACATTGAGTCAGGCATGGAGAAAATCCAGGTTTTCAGTGCTTTCCTGAAAGGGGCCTCTTGGGAGAAAGAACGCAAGGGAAGGGGAAGTTTATTCCAGGCCTTAGTTCCCAGTACAAAGATGGATTTGCCACCCTTTGTAGCCAGTTTAAAACGGGGAATAGTAAGTAAATTCTGACTGGCAGATCTTAGGCAGCGTGCTGGGTAGTATCTTTTGAACCCCTTTCGTAAATAGGTCGGGCCACGTTGATGGAAGGCTCTAAAAGTAATCAGGAGAAGTTTAAACAAAATTCTCTTTCCTATTGGCAGCCAGTGTAAGGTATTTAGAGCTGCAGAGGCAGATGATCTGCGGGGCAGACGCAGTACGAGGCGGGCAGCCGCGTTTTGGATCATCTGCAATTTGTGGAGCACGATTTTATTTGCTCCAGCATAGAGTCCATTGCAGTAATCTAGCCTGGAATTTATTAAGGCCACTGCGACTGTTTTCCTCGCCGAAAGGGGAAGGAGGTCAAAAAATTTCCTAAGTGCTTTGATAATTTGAAAGCACATACCTGCCACTGCTACAGCCTGAGGTTTGAAGGATAGGCAGTTGTCAAACTTTATACCTAGGTTACGGGCGGATGCAATTGTGTTAGGTGGAGCTTCTGCATCCGATGGCCAGCATGCTGACGGGGAAAAAAGATTATTGATCCCTATGGGTAAGATTTCCGTTTTTCCGGCGTTGCACTTTAGATGGTTGTTATTCATCCACTTGAATGTCGCTGCAAGACAATTCCTGAGGTCTTCCTTGGCACCTGGTTGTTCCTTATCCAGCACCAGAATCAGTTGGGTGTCGTCAGCGTATGAGATAGAACTGATCTTGAATGACTCGATCAAGTTCATCAGGGGTGTCATATATAGATTGAAAAGGACAGGGCTCAAGCTGGAGCCCTGTGGCACCCCTGAGCTGACGTTTTTAGCCTCAGACTGATATGGGCCAAGCACTGTTATTTGGCGTCTGTTTGTGAGGAAGTTCCTACACCAGGTCAGCACCTGTCCTCCCACCCCTGCGGCAGCCAACCGGTCCAGTAAGATGTTGTGGGACACGGTATCGAAGGCTGCCGACAGGTCAAGAAGGATAAGGACAGCCTGTTTTCCCCGATCCATTGCTGCTCTTAAAGTTTCAGCAGAATATAATAGAGCTGATTCGGTAGAGTGTTCTAACCGAAAGCCCGACTGATTTGAGTGGAGAACGTTATTCTTCTCCAAAAAGTTTGTCAGTTGACTATTGACAAACTTTTCAGTCAGCTTAGATAGGATGGGTAGCAAAGAGATCGGGCGCAGGTTGGACAGGGTAGTAGGATCGGCCAGGGCCTTTTTTTGGAGTGGCTTTACAGCTGCCAGTTTCCAGTCCTCTGGGATACTTGCTGTTGCTAGAGAAGAGTTGATGATACTGTTAATCATAGGATTAACTATCTCTATTAGATGGTGCAACAGTAGTAGATAGTGAGTAGTAGGCAATGAGTAGTAGAGAGAGTAGTAGCGAGTAGTAGTGTCAGGACCTCCACTCCTCAGGATCTGGATGATGCAAGGGGTCCATCTCCAGACATCCCCGAACTCTGAATTACTAGCACAGAGTTGAAGGGTTATCAGGTGAGGGAAAAAAGGAAGGCCGGGAAAAATGGTGAACCTGTGGGAAGAAAGGCAGAGGGTCAGGGCACATGAAACAACACCCCCTACTCTCATTTAATTCTCACTAATGATATGATGCATACCTTAGCTACCAACCGGGTCAGCATACTCTAGAGGGATATCCACCACAATCAGAGCACTCCCAAGATAGCACCTAATGCACACAGTAAGGCAGAAGTAATTACTCACACCTCTATAGGTATAGTTGTACTAGTATGGTGGTATATGGAACAGAGCTCACCGGTCCAAAATAAAAGCGATTGCATGTGAAAACAATCAAGACAGACTTCAGGCCCGGAAACGAATAGAGGACTAATTTTCAGGTTTCAAAACACCAAACAAAGTCAAGCTACTGGGCTTACACGGTGTAGCATACCGCCGCCCTTTCTTTCCTGTTTGAAAACCACAAGAAACAGCTTTCAGAATTAGTACTCGGTTACGTCACCGTTGCCAATTCGTGTTCGGAAATAATGCTCTGTAATTCCCCACTAATGCAGGCTTCCACGGTATTAGTACAACCGCCGCCTGATAAGAGGGGGTATTACTTTTGGCTCGCGCCCTACTGCAATCAGGGTCCTGCGTAGCCCTTCCGATAATGAATCGGAGATGTCTGCTTCAAATGTCTGCCACCAAAAATAAATGCTGCTCGGTCCCCCCAGCAGAAACGGTTCCGTCACCGCGTCTCCTTTTGTCACTCTCCGGTCAGAAACAGAAATCACCAGGCAGACGGCTCAGTAAGCCTCCGCTTTTAGTTTCAACAAGATACGGTTTCCTCAACCCGTATCTCAATGCGTGTGTACTCACCACAGCCGTGGTAGTAATCAAAGGAACGAAACAGGAAAACATCCGCGTCCTCAGTCTCAGGAACTCTCCGAGCCGCGATGTCGATTCAGGAAAACAGTATTACTCACACCAGTGTGCGCGACGAGCGCCTACATAACCAGTACCTCTGCCCCATCGCCTCATGGGATATGTAGTTTGATTGAGTAGGCGCGCTTCAGTGTATCTCGAGCGCTAATTCCTCACAAGTAGAGTAATAGAGAATGAGTAGTAGAGAGTGAGTAGTAGAGAGTGAGTAGTAGAGAGTAGTAGATAGTGAGTAGTAGCGAGTGAGTAGTAGAGAGAGTAGTAGAGAGAGTAGTAGCGAGTAGTAGAGTAGTAGAGAATGAGTAGTAGAGAGTGAGTATTAGAGAGTAGTGGAGAGTGAGTAGTAGAGAGTAGTGGAGAATATTCCAAAGTTTGGCACAGCACCACTTGCACAACAAGTCTAATCAAATCATATCACTTAGAGTCCTTATTGAAGCGTTCAATCTTGGTGTATATTCAAATGCTTTTATTTTCCTTAAGTTTATGTACCACAGCTAGCCGACGCGTTTCATTCTGTACAACAGAACTTCTTCAGGGCGTTCTTATTTCCTTCAAGTTATGTCGGTATCCTGTTGTCATATAACTAGATATTTTTTCCAAATGTTAGACGAGACACAAGTACATTCTTATTCAAAGTGACTAGGTATCAATTTTACCCACACAATTCGGGCAGACTTGAGTAATTTATAGCATCCTCAAAGTCAGTCCTTCAAAAATTCCAAAGTATAGGACATGATAATCCAAATCCAAATGTTTCTCAAGAAAAGTCATTTTCAATCGTTCGGAATATCGGCGTTTGGGCAGATATGACCCACTTACACGGTTTATGACTTTTCTTGAGAAACATTTGGATTTGGATTATCATGTCCTATACTTTGGAATTTTTGAAAGACTGACTTTGAGGATGCTATAAATTACTCAAGTCCACGGATGCTGCTGGGAACCCCCCCAGCAACACCCATTGCACACCCCTCTAACGCAGGACACTGCGTTAAAGGGACTGATATTTATCAGGGAGGATTACGCCACAAAAAGTGTCTCAGTCCTGCCTGATAAATATCACTCAGTCTTCTGCGCCACCAGAACGTCACAAAAAGTGCATCATTCATGACATGGTCAGTGACATCACGGATGACATCTCAAATGACATCACTGATGACATCACTGATGACATCATCCATGTGACAATCAAATACACCTCATCACACACTAGTATATTCTTTCATCACTCACTGTAAAATAATAAGTGCCATATTCGAAACCATTGACACACCAATAGAAACTTCTAAACACCCACTCAGTTATTCATAGAACTATACACACATCTAATCACTTACCTGTAGATTCAGTGTTATATGCAGTGAATAATCAACAGAACACTATAAAATATACTTATACGCCTATTTCAACATTACACACCAGCACACATTGTATTCACTTATAAAGACATCCTTCTGACTTATGCAAACAATTGATTATACTTACATTTACTCACCTACACACTTATACAAACACCACTTCATCTATTTATTTAGATAGAAACTCGCACTTAGTGTGTTATAAAATCACTATTACAAGTATACAGTTATCCATATAGTGAATCATACAATCACTAAGTCTTAGGCACACTTAATTAGATATAACTGTCACATACATTGCCTTTTTTTCAAGTTTAATGGAGATGTACCATTGAGAGAAATATTTCACCACCACCACACCCATAAACATATACACTCACTGAAACAACTGTTATAACATGTAGTCTTAACCTCATATACCTACTGAATGAACTATTCACACATTTTTTGGCAATCTCACCCCCCCACCAAACCACATAGACATTCATTTACCCATACAAATACTCAGTTAAGAAACCAATAACAAATATAGTCTTTAACATAGCAATTAAGACAAAGCAATAAAGACTTTCACACAGTTTAGTAACTACACATTATATATACTGAGACTCTACAAATTAGTCAAGGAAACAATCAATTACACTGTTACTAAATCCACCATCCACACATTTATATTTATATATTCACTCATTCTTCAATGCAAAGTAGTGTATTTATAATACATATTTAAATATCAAAGCAAACCACATTCACTGGATGATGTCATCAGTGATGTCTTTTGAGATGTCATCAGTGATGTCATCAGTGATGTCACTGACCATGTCATGAATGATGTAATATGTGACATCATCAGCAGTGGATTGCGGGCGCGCATGTTATAGTGAGTACGACTAACTATAACGGGGGAAGTTAAATGGTTTTGTATGAGTAAAATGTCCAGCTAACTATAATATATATATATTTATATAAACGTGCGCGGACGTGTGCGGACCTTCGCGTGCGCGAGCTGCATGCTGATTATTATTATTATTATTATTATTAAAGGCTTTTGTATCGCGCTCTATTACTAAAAAAATAGTATCCTGGCGCGCTGAAGGCAGAGCATTTTGGGAGAGGACTAATGACTAATAACTGAACATAAGAAAAACAGTTAAACTATTGTATTAAAAAGGTGAGTTTTTAGTCCTTTCTTAAAAACATTGAGAGTCGAAGCAGTTTTTAGGTGAAGGGGAAGGGTGTTCCAGGATTTTGCTGCTCTTACCGAAATAGATTGGCCGCCAAGTCTACAGTATTTGAATTTGGGAACGGACATTTGGCACAGGTTGGCCGATCGCAAGAGGCGATTAGGGACATACAAACGGAACCTTTTCCACAAGTAGATAGGGCCAGTTTGATGAATGGCTCGGTAGGCCATCACTAGGATTTTGAACTGAATCCTAAGGGCAACAGGAAGCCAATGGAGAGCACACAGCAGAGGGTGTGCACTGGAACGCCTAGGAACATTAAATAAGAGCCTGGCAGCAGCGTTCTGAATGACCTGGAGGCGGTGAATCAAATATGCTGGTAATCCGCCAAACAGTCCATTCGCGTAATCCAATCTAGAGAGAATCAAAGCGCGAATAACGGTCTCTTTAGCTTCTTTCGGCAGGAGAGGGAAGAACCTACGTAGAGTTTTTAGGGTGGCAAAGCAGACCCCCGTGAGTTTCTTAATGTGATCCTCAAACTTAAGGTTCTTACTGAACCAGACTCCTAGGTTTTTTACTGGGCCAGATGTGGCTTTAGGAGGGGGTAAATCAGCAGGCCAGAGGCGCTCATTAAAGTCCTCAGGGAAAGAGCCATACAACAAGATCTCAGATTTACTTTCGTTGCATTTCAGCTGGGCACGTGCTAACCATTGAAAGACAGAGGACAAACAATGTTGGGCCACCGACGCATCTAAATTACCTCTGGGCCAGGTAAACAAAAGCTGCGTGTCGTCGGCGTATGCCATAATTTTTGCACCCAACTGTTCAGCAAGGTAAATCAAAGGGGTAAGGTAAACATTAAAAAGTAGGGGGCTTAGGATGGACCCCTGGGGAACACCTGTAGAAAGTAATTTAGGGGTGGAGGCAAAAGGAGGCAGCCAAATTTGTTGTGTGCGGTTATCTAAGAATGAAGTTAGCCAATCAAGTGCAGGGCCGGTAACACCAATATCAGCTAGTCTGGCAAGTAGGAGGGAGTGAGGCACCGTATCGAAGGCAGCAGAGAGGTCCAATAAAATCAGAGCCGCTCTGCCACCCTCGTCAAGACACTCCCGGATGGCCTCCGAGATTTCAACTAAGGCCGTCTCGGTGCTATAAGTGGCCCTAAAGCCAGACTGAGCTGGATGTAGAGCCTCTGTTGATTCGACAAATTTATCCAGCTGCTTGAAGACGGTCTTTTCACAGATTTTTGCAAGAGCTGGGAGCAGAGATATAGGTCGAAAATTGGACGGCGTGGTCGGGTCTAGACCATTTTTTTTAAGCAATGGGAGCAATTTTGCTTGCTTCCAACAAGCGGGGACAGTAGCCGTATGGAGTGAGAGGTTAATAAGCTGGGTAACCTCATTTCCCACTGTTTCTGCTAAGCCCGCAAATACTCTAGCCGGGCAAGGGTCAGAAGGAGATCCTGATTTTAAAGCAGCAATAGTAGAGCTGATATCAGAATTTAATTGGAGGGTGAATTCAGCCAGCTGCTCCGTGAGTGGGGGCATCGAGGGAAGCAGAGTAGGTGAAGGTAATGTGGAGCCATTACAAACCTTTTGCAGGTCCTCCTGGATTTTAACAATTTTTTCAATGAAGAACTCAGATAGTTCTTCACACCATTCCTTTGATGCAGGTAACTTAGGTTGAGAAGCACAGGGAGATGTAAAGCTTTTTACAATAGTAAAGATTTCCTTATTGTTGTTGTTCGCTTTATTAATACGTCCTGTAAAATAGCTGCACTTGGCAGATCTAATGGCTGCATAATACTTTTTTTGTGCAGCCCGCAGATCTTTTTTTGCCTCAGGGAGATAAGCTTGTCTCCACGCCCTCTCAAGCTTTTTGCAGCCTGATTTGAGGTCGCGGAGGGCATGGGAAAACCAAGGTTTGGAGGGGGTAGAACGAAGCCTGCAAACCCGGCTGCTGTTAGTTGATGCAGCAGTCGCGCATTCCATCCATGAATTAAATGCGCTGGCAGCGGCCTCAATGTCAGGGGGAAGCAAAGGACGAGACGCATCAAGTCCCTCACAGAGGGTATTCAAATTAATCTTCTGTGTGTGGGCAGTTTGGGGTTGAGCCACAGCAGAAGTCGAAAGAGGCCAGGAAAATCTGACAAGCTTGTGGTCCGACCAGATTACTGGCTCAGGTTGGGCCATAGTAATGTCGAAATTTGAGCATACCAGATCCAAGATATGTCCTCCTAGATGGGTTGGAGCATCCACCCATTGTCTTAACTGGGCCATAGCAAGAGCTTCTGTAAGGCGAACTGCCTCTGGGAGGTCCGAACAGTCAACATGAATATTAAAGTCCCCCAGGAGGAGATACCGGGAATGGCGTAAGATCCGAGGGACTATTAACTCTTCTAGGGCTTGTACAAAATTACCCACGTGGCCAGGAGGGCGATAGACCAACGTACCGCCTATGGAGGAATGAGCGTTGAATTTTAGGGAAAAGTGGAGCATCTCGGCCTCAGGCAGTTGTTGTTGGGAGTCGTAAGAGAAAATCCACTGCTCCCTAAAGACAGCCGCAATACCTCCTCCTCTACCTAGGGGTCGATCAGATCTAAAAATCTTGAAACCGCGTGGAATGGCCAATTCAACAGAGGGGGCACAGGTTTCATTAAGCCAGGTTTCCGTTATAAAAAGTAAATCTAGTTGACTTTCACTCAGCAGCTCATAGATATCTGCGGCATGTTTAACCAGTGACCTGGCATTGATCAAACCCGCTTGAACCAGTGGAGAATCAGAGGGTCGGAGGTGTACATAGTTGAGCATAGGCTGAAAGCAAAAGTTACAGACCTGGCAGACTCGAGAAGCACTGTTTCCCACTTCCCAAGAGGTGTTACATGGGCAGGGACTGGGTTTCAGCGTCATGAGGTACCCGCGTGAGTACCGCATGAAATTATTAGAGGGGCGCCTGGGAGCGTTAGTAGAGATGTTGGCCCTAGGCCCGTCCGAGGCACGGACGGGCACAGACGGGCCCTCCTTTGGCGCTCCTTCGGCGCGCAGACGGCGCGCCCGCTGCGCGTGGCCGCTGCGCGTCTTAAAGTGCATGTTTATTTATAACCACAGCCCCTCCCTCCGCTGGACCGCTAACTCGGGTCCAGCCGGGTCCGAGCCTGACTAAAGATGGCGCCCGTCTAGCCCTCCACAACAATCGGCACCAGGGAGCCGCGGTGGAACGGGGCACAGGGGGGCCAAATCACAAGCGCTATGAAGGTGACAGTAATTTAAAAGTTTTTAAAAGGCACAATACTAATTGCAAACAATTATAAAATCAATTGTAGGAAATTTTACAGATGACTCGGTAATTCAGTGGGAGAGAGCAGAGGAGAACCCTCGCAATCTGCTCGCCTTCGCTAAGCGAAATATCGAGGTGCTGCCACCACCTCCAACAAACGCTCAGACCCACCTACTCCGCTTCTATTTATAACCACAGCCCCTCCCTCCGCTGGACCGCTAACTCGGGTCCAGCCGGGTCCGAGCCTGACTAAAGATGGCGCCCGTCTAGCCCTCCACAACAATCGGCACCAGGGAGCCGCGGTGGAACGGGGCACAGGGGGGCCAAATCACAAGCGCTATGAAGGTGACAGTAATTTAAAAGTTTTTAAAAGGCACAATACTAATTGCAAACAATTATAAAATCAATTGTAGGAAATTTTACAGATGACTCGGTAATTCAGTGGGAGAGAGCAGAGGAGAACCCTCGCAATCTGCTCGCCTTCGCTAAGCGAAATATCGAGGTGCTGCCACCACCTCCAACAAACGCTCAGACCCACCTACTTCGCTTCTATTTATAACCACAGCCCCTCCCTCCGCTGGACCGCTAACTCAGGTCCAGCCGGGTCCGAGCCTGACTAAAGATGGCGCCCGTCTAGCCCTCCACAACAATCGGCACCAGGGAGCCGCGGTGGAACGGGGCACAGGGGGGCCAAATCACAAGCGCTATGAAGGTGACAGTAATTTAAAAGTTTTTAAAAGGCACAATACTAATTGCAAACAATTATAAAATCAATTGTAGGAAATTTTACAGATGACTCGGTAATTCAGTGGGAGAGAGCAGAGGAGAACCCTCGCAATCTGCTCGCCTTCGCTAAGCGAAATATCGAGGTGCTGCCACCACCTCCAACAAACGCTCAGACCCACCTACTCCGCTTCTATTTATAACCACAGCCCCTCCCTCCGCTGGACCGCTAACTCGGGTCCAGCCGGGTCCGAGCCTGACTAAAGATGGCGCCCGTCTAGCCCTCCACAACAATCGGCACCAGGGAGCCGCGGTGGAACGGGGCACAGGGGGGCCAAATCACAAGCGCTATGAAGGTGACAGTAATTTAAAAGTTTTTAAAAGGCACAATACTAATTGCAAACAATTATAAAATCAATTGTAGGAAATTTTACAGATGACTCGGTAATTCAGTGGGAGAGAGCAGAGGAGAACCCTCGCAATCTGCTCGCCTTCGCTAAGCGAAATATCGAGGTGCTGCCACCACCTCCAACAAACGCTCAGACCCACCTACTCCGCTTCTATTTATAACCACAGCCCCTCCCTCCGCTGGACCGCTAACTCGGGTCCAGCCGGGTCCGAGCCTGACTAAAGATGGCGCCCGTCTAGCCCTCCACAACAATCGGCACCAGGGAGCCGCGGTGGAACGGGGCACAGGGGGGCCAAATCACAAGCGCTATGAAGGTGACAGTAATTTAAAAGTTTTTAAAAGGCACAATACTAATTGCAAACAATTATAAAATCAATTGTAGGAAATTTTACAGATGACTCGGTAATTCAGTGGGAGAGAGCAGAGGAGAACCCTCGCAATCTGCTCGCCTTCGCTAAGCGAAATATCGAGGTGCTGCCACCACCTCCAACAAACGCTCAGACCCACCTACTCCGCTTCTATTTATAACCACAGCCCCTCCCTCCGCTGGACCGCTAACTCGGGTCCAGCCGGGTCCGAGCCTGACTAAAGATGGCGCCCGTCTAGCCCTCCACAACAATCGGCACCAGGGAGCCGCGGTGGAACGGGGCACAGGGGGGCCAAATCACAAGCGCTATGAAGGTGACAGTAATTTAAAAGTTTTTAAAAGGCACAATACTAATTGCAAACAATTATAAAATCAATTGTAGGAAATTTTACAGATGACTCGGTAATTCAGTGGGAGAGAGCAGAGGAGAACCCTCGCAATCTGCTCGCCTTCGCTAAGCGAAATATCGAGGTGCTGCCACCACCTCCAACAAACGCTCAGACCCACCTACTCCGCTTCTATTTATAACCACAGCCCCTCCCTCCGCTGGACCGCTAACTCGGGTCCAGCCGGGTCCGAGCCTGACTAAAGATGGCGCCCGTCTAGCCCTCCACAACAATCGGCACCAGGGAGCCGCGGTGGAACGGGGCACAGGGGGGCCAAATCACAAGCGCTATGAAGGTGACAGTAATTTAAAAGTTTTTAAAAGGCACAATACTAATTGCAAACAATTATAAAATCAATTGTAGGAAATTTTACAGATGACTCGGTAATTCAGTGGGAGAGAGCAGAGGAGAACCCTCGCAATCTGCTCGCCTTCGCTAAGCGAAATATCGAGTATCGAGGTGCTGCCACCACCTCCAACAAACGCTCAGACCCACCTACTCCGCTTCTATTTATAACCACAGCCCCTCCCTCCGCTGGACCGCTAACTCGGGTCCAGCCGGGTCCGAGCCTGACTAAAGATGGCGCCCGTCTAGCCCTCCACAACAATCGGCACCAGGGAGCCGCGGTGGAACGGGGCACAGGGGGGCCAAATCACAAGCGCTATGAAGGTGACAGTAATTTAAAAGTTTTTAAAAGGCACAATACTAATTGCAAACAATTATAAAATCAATTGTAGGAAATTTTACAGATGACTCGGTAATTCAGTGGGAGAGAGCAGAGGAGAACCCTCGCAATCTGCTCGCCTTCGCTAAGCGAAATATCGAGGTGCTGCCACCACCTCCAACAAACGCTGCCAATGTCTGTCAACACTCCAAAACAGAAATTGTTAGCAGCCATCTTGTGCCTCGGTAGACTGAGGCACAAGAAAGCAGAAAAACAAACGTGTAGAACTCATAAAGGGGCAGGGTGAAGCACCCTGATCCCCCAGGCCTGCTCAGGGGGTCCCACTAGGATCCCCCCACCCCCCCAAGGCAATTTTATTTTTCCCAATAATCGCAGGGTCCGTGTACTGTGCGCGCACGGGTCCGCATACGTACGCGTACAGTACGCGTACCTTTCCGAGAAAGCTGGATGCTTATTGGCTGTCAACACTCCAAACCAGGAAGTGTTGGCAGCCATCTTGTGCTCATTAGACTGAGGCACAAGAAAGCAGAAAAACAAACGTGTAGAACACAAAAAGGGGGCAGGGTAGAAACACCCTGACCCCCTAGGCCTGCTAAGGTGGTCCCACAAGGACCCCCAAGGCCAACAAGTTGTTTTTTTTTAAAAACCCGGTATTTTTTTTAAAAATTACCCCCCAGGGGGACCAAATCGCGGGGGCATAGTGATAAAGAAGTGTGGGGGTGCCCAATCCCCCCGCACTGCCCCGGGGACCGCCGCCCTCCGGGGCAAAGCAACACAGCCCCCTGGTGCATACTGGAGGCTCCTGGTGGGCTAGTTGGCCCCCAGGGACCCCCAGTATGCAAGGGGAATTAGTTCCTCCTCTGCAAACGCGCCAGTGGGCTGCGTTGCAGAGAGATGTAAAAAGGGGCATAGCCTCATTAAACCTCTGTGCAATGTAGCCCCCTGGCGCATACTGGAGGTTCCAGGTGGGCTAGTTGGCCCACAGGGACCCCCAGAATGCAAGGGGAATAAGTTCCCCCTCTGCAAACGCGCCAGGGGTTGCGTAGCAGAGAGGTGTAAAAAAGGGTGTGGCCTCATTACACCTCTAAGCAATGCAGCCCCCTGGCGCATACTGCAGGTTCAAGGTGGGTTTTCAAGCCTTCTATAGTTAGGAATTAGCATTAAAAAAATTGGAATTCACTGAAAAAAGCATAGGTTTCAGGCCTTATATAGTTAGGAATTAGCATTTAAACAGCCTTGCAAATTCACTGAAAAAAACATAGGTTTCAGGCCTTATATAGTTAGGAATTAGCATTTAAAAAACCTTTGAAATTCACTGAAAAAACCATAGGTTTCAGGCCTTATATAGTTAGGAATTAGCATTTAAAAAACCTTTGAAATTCACTCAAAAAAAGTTTTAGGGGTGTTATAGTTAGCTGGACATTTCACTCATACAAAACCATTGAAATTGCTCATATATAGTTAGTTGTACTAACTATATTTCGCGCACCCGCAATCCACTGCTGATGATGTCACATATTACATCATTCATGACATGGTCAGTGACATCACTGATGACATTTCAAATGACATCACTGATCACATCACTGATGACATCATCCACGTGACAATCACATATACCTTTTCATACACTAGTAAAATCTTTCATCACTCTTTGTAAAATACAGAATATCATATTTAAATCCATTGTCACAGCAATACAAGTATCTAAAAACCCACTCATTGATTCATAGATGTATACACACATCAAATCACTTACCTGTAGATTCACTCATACATGCTGTCAATGAACAATAGAACACTATCAAAAATACTTATACACCTACATTGACATTCAACACCAGCACACATCCTATTCACATATGAAGTCATCCTACTCACTTATGCAAACAATGGATCATACTTACATATTTACTTAGCTACACACTTATACAAACACCACTTCATCTATTCATTTAGATACTAAGTCATACTTAGTGTATTATAAAATCATTATTACAAGTAAACAGTTATCCATACAGTCACTCACACAATCATGGAGTCTTATGTATACGTATTTATATACAACAACTGACACATACACTGCCTTTTATTTTTCTAGTTTGTTGGACATGTACCATTGAGAAATATATTTGCTCATCACCACACCCATAAAGATATTCACTCACCCAAACAACTGTTAAAACATGTAGTTTTAACTTCATATATCTAGTGAATCAACTATTCACACATCTTTGGGCAGTCACACAACCCCCACTGAACCACACACACATTCACTCTCCCATACAAATACTCAGTTAACTAATCAATAACTAATATAGACTTTCACATACCTAGTAACCAACTGGAGAACCAGTTTACACAACAACTGACAAAGTGATACAGATATTCACACAGTTTAGTCACTATCTACTATATTTAGTGAGACACTATAAATTGGTCAAGTAAACAGTCAATTACACTGCTACTAAATCCTCCATCCAAATATTTATTTTTATATATCCACTCATTCTTCAATGCACATTGATATATATATATAATGCATATTTAAATAACGAAGCAAACCACATTCACTGGATGATGTCATCAGTGATGTCATTTGAGATGTCATCAGTGATGTCACTGACCATGTCATGAATGATCTAATATGTGACATCATCAGCAGTGGATTGCGCGTGCGCAAAATATAGTTAGTACAACTAACTATATAGGAGCAATTTCAATGGTTTTGTATGAGTGAAATGTCCAGCTAACTATAACACCCCTAAAACTTATAGTTTTTTGAGTGAATTTCAAAGGTTTTTTAAATGCTAATCCCTAAGGAGTATTACTTAGCGCCAGGACACCCATGGGTAACAGAGCGCTGTACAAATGTCAAAAATAAATAAATAAATAAAACTATATAAGGCCAGTAGGTAGTTATATTTAGGATTGGCTACCATAGGAAATCCGCAACATTCGATTGGTAATAACTCTGGCGTCGGTTGAGGAATTTGTGTGTAATTTTCCAAAATTTTGGCCAGCTCCGCCGCGTTCCTTCCCTGAAAGTTTCGGGGGGGGGGGGGGGGGGGATTCGTGAAACGGGGGCTGAGAAAAAAAGGGGGTCCCAAAACGTGTTTTCCCCATGTTAATTTCCATAGGACGGTCTACAGCCCGAACCGCTGAACGGAATTACGGCAAACTTGGCAAAATTGTAGGGACTGGTCCGCAGATGTGCCTTTGCTATATTTGCTGAAAATTGCTTCAGTGGTTTTTCTGAAAATTAACTTCAAAAACACATATATATCTATAGGCGCGCTCCGAGCACTCATGGGTGCGCGTACCTGGGAGCGCACCCGGCGCGCTACGGGAGTGAGCGAGCGGAAAGCTGATTGGCTGTCGGGTGTCTGTCAACATTCTAAACAGTCCGGAGAGTCCGCCATCTTGTGTCTCAGTAGAATCGAGACACAAGAGGTGAAAAAAGAAAGGGGGATATAATTAAAAGGGGGCAGAGTAGACATCCCCTGACCCCCTAGGTTTTCTGAGAGGGGCCTAGAAAAATCCTGAAGGGCAAAAAAACTTTTTTTTATTTTTTTTATTTTCGCGGGGTAAGCCCTGGGTGCGTTCCCGGGTACGCTCTCCGGTACGTGCACCCTGAGTGCACCACGGGGAAAAACAGTGTAAAAAAATCACCTGATGTAGGTATAATGTGGCGCAGGGGTTTACAAAGTGACGCATCTACCTAGATGCGTCCCTTTGTAAATATGACTCAATAAGGTGCATTTTTTGCAGCACTGGTGCGTCACAAAAAGTGACGCACCGGTGGCGTAAAAGTGATGCATGGCCTCATAAATGAGGCCTTCAGTCTTCTACTCATGCGTCATATTTAATATAGGACGCATTATGTCGCAAGTACTTACAGATACGTCAGTATTTCAGACGTATCTGTAAGCGCAAAAGTGATGCATTGCTGGAGTGTGTCACAAAAGTGACACACTCCAGCAATGCATCCTTTCACATGGGGCAAGTCCCATGTGAAAGGGCCTGCACCAGCCTTACGCCTGCTGTGAGACAGGTGCAAGATTTTGACACAACGGCGTCCTAAAAGTGACGCAGTGAAATCTCATAGGTTTCATTGTGTCACCTCTACGACCCTTTCTTGCGTCAATACACCCCTTTTGCATAGATGCCTCACTTTGTAAATATGACTGAACAAGGTGCATTTTTTACAGCACTGGTGCGTCACAAAAAGTGACACACCGGTGGCGTAAAAGTGACGCATGGCCTCATAAATGAGGCCTTCAGTCTTCTACTACATACTTATATTTAATATATGACGCATTATGTCGCAAGTACTTACAGATACGTCAGTATTTCAGACGTATCCGTAAGCGCAAAAGTGATGCATTGCTCAAGTGTGTCACAAAAGTGACAACTCCAGCAATGCATCCTTTCACATTGGGCCAGGCCCATGTTAAAGGACCTGCGTCAGTGTTACGCCTGCTGTGAGGCAGGTGCAAAAATGAGGCCTTCAGTCTTCTACTCTTATTTTTTCTTTCCCTTTGTCTGTTTCTTCACTGCCTTACTTACCTGGTCTCACACTTACTTGTCTTTATCCAATCTGTAGCTCCACTCTTTCCAAAACATCACTGCTCTTTTCTTACCCTTCCACACCCCCGTTCCTTTACTACATTTTCTTCGCATATCCACATTCCCCATGTTCACTCTCCTTCTCCTCACTCTCCTTCCCCACACTCACCTTCTTTCAGTCCCCCTACTTCACTTCCCTTCTCCTCTCGTCTCTTTCTGCGCTTTCTTACTCATTTTCCTCTCCTTTATCAATGCACTCCACTTCACTTACTCTTTTTCATTTTTTTAAGAACACTGCACTTTGATGAGAATTGGAGGTAGTTCTGAAAAGAACTTTTTTTTTCTTCTTTTTTCCTTTTTTAGAACAAAAACAAAAACAGGGAATGGGAAACTGCTCAACAGGAGCAAAAAAACAAAAACAAATTTAGGGCTGGGAACGGCAGCGATGGTTCTCCAATGCTCGAACCATGAGCAGAACACTTTGTTCTCCATAGCAAAGTAGCTGATCACAGTCTCTGCATTTAATAACGCCTTTATTAAAAGCAGGCTGAATGTTAGGAAGCAGCTCTTGCGATCGCCCCCTCACTGAAGTTGTTGCTCCTCCATTTGAAGTAGAGGCACCATCACTGGGAACCTCTCGTGCCAGAGCCCCAACACTCTCCCGGGCAAAGTTCTGGGGGTGCCTCCTCTCGACATGGCGAATCATAGTGGAGTTTCCAAAAGAATATTTCTTGGTGGGGTCACCCCGTGACAGGACAGTGTGACAAATCCTGCACTCCACCTTTGGAGCATTTACTTTTTTCTGGTCATTTGGAATGGAAAAAAACTTCCATATGAAGTGTTCTTTTATTTTCGGCTGAGGAACCTCTTCATCAAGAAATCCATTTGAGTCATCTTCACTGCTGGATGGTCTGGCAGCCATGGTAATCCAAGATATTAATCCAACAAAGATCCAACAGCAAAAAGACAGGTCTTGCAGTCACAAAAGTGAAAGAAGAAGTGAAGGAAATGGGTGGGGATTTCATTCTTTGTAAAAAAAACTGTTAGCAACCAATGAGTTATTTTAAGGTCACATGACTTGATGCGCTTACGCTGCGTGCACCGAAGCGCTTCCGGGGGTGCTTACGCGGCGCGAACGTAGGCGCTTCCGGGGGAGCTTACGCAGCGTGCCTAAGTGACGTTTCGATAGATTACGGAAATGCAAAATCTTTTTCTTTTCGTAAATCAAAAGTACTGCTTTTATAAGTATGGTACTAAATGTCTTCCATTATTATTTACTTTTCATACATATTTTTTTTTTACAAACGCAGAAATAGTGCTGTCGGTGCGCTCTCGGGAGAGCTTACCGGTGCGCGCACCCTGAGCGCACTGGGAAAAAATGTTTAAAAAAAATATATACATTTAACACATTTTTTTTAAAAAAATTTATATAATTAATTGTTGTAAAAAACAGCTAACAAAAAAAATAATCATAGGTTACAAAGTCGATAAACAAATGAATTCGCTTTTAAAAAACCTTTGAAATTCACTAAAAAAAACATAGGTTTCACAATTGTTATAGTTCGGAATGAGCTTTTAAAAAACCTTTGAAATTCACTGAAAAAACCATAGCTTTCACACTCGTTATAACAAGGAATTAGCATTTAAAAAACCTTTGAAATTCACTGAAAAAAACATAGGTTTTACACCAGTTATAGTTAGCTGAACAGTTTACTCATACAAAACCATTGAAATGTCCACGTTATAGTTAGTTGGACTCACTATAACTCGCGCGCCCGCAATCCACTGCTGATGATGTCACATATTACATCATTCATGACATGGTCAGTGACATCACTGATGACATCTCAAATGACATCCCTGATGACATCACTGATGACATCATCCAGTGAATGTGTGTTCCTGTAACGTTAAAATGGGTCTAACATATTGAAGAATGAGTGTATGTATGAGTGTCTGGATGAAGGATTTAGTAGGTGCGTGACTGACTGTATGAGTGAGTGATTAAATGTGTCTTACTGAATGCATTGGTTAGTGACTAAACTGTCTGAATGATTACTTTTTGCTTAGAGAATAATTTGTTCCTTTTTGATGGTAAAATGTATAAACAAATGCAGGGTGTAGCTATGGGGGCCAGCTTCTCCCCCAGCTATGCCTGTTTATTTATGGGCTGGTGGGAGGAGCTGGTCCTGAGGCGACAATATGAAACAGTGTGCGCTAACAATATAGTAGTTTGGGTACGCTATATTGACTATTTGTTCATAGTCTGGAATGGTAGCAATGAAAGTGCCAAAGAATTTTTAGAACAATTGAATCACAATGATGTTAACTTGCAATTCACGGCAGAAATGAGTAGGGAAACAGTCACATTTCTGGACGTGAGGGTACAAGTAACTGCAAACAGAATCAGTTCTACGCTATACAGGAAACCTACATCAGGGAATACACTCCTACATGCCTCCAGTGCACACCCCCCACATTTACTTAGAAGCATCCCGTATGGGGAGATGCTCCGCATCAGGCGGATTTGTAGTGATGAGACAGATTGTGAGGCAAAATTACAAGAATGCAAAGATAGGTTTCTTGATAGGGGGTACAGTTTGGAGGTGATCCATGAAGCAATGGAGAAAAAAAAGGTAACTGCTAGAGAAGATCTCTTGCAATATAAAAACAGAGATAAGGCAAGAGGGGTAGAACAGGAACCAATTAGACTTATCCTGGGATTTTCTAGACAACAGAAGCAAATCAGGGAAATAGTCCATAAGAACTGGCCTATTATCAAAGGTGATCCGGTAGTAGGGGGATCCATGCCCAAAATGCCGTCAATCACCTTTAGGAGAAACTGTAATATGGGCTCTTCTCTGGTAAGAAGCAACTTTCAATCTAAGAGAAAAGCACCATGGTTAGCAGCAAGAACTGGCTTCTACAAATGTGCTGTATGCAAGGCATGTCAGCATGGAGTCAATACCTCCAGTTACACCCCAGCCTTTGGTTGCCCGGCCTGCAAAATAGAACAACATATTACCTGCAAATCTGATTTTGCAGTGTATGTGCTAACCTGTAGTTGCAACCTGCGTTACGTGGGAAGCACCAAATTGCCCGTACATAAAAGAGTATTACAGCATATCAGGGCAATTTGCAATAAAGATGAAAGCTACCCGGTAGCACGACATTTTCAGCAGAGCTACAACAGTGACCCTAAACATTTGAAATACTTTGCAATAGACACTGTTACGTCTCAAGGAAGAGGTGGGGATAGGGAGAGAAAACTGAGGAGATTGGAAACATCATATATACTCAGACTTGACTCAATGCACCCCAACGGTCTTAATACCACTGAAGACCTTTATACCTTCCTATGACCACTTATATATAAGAACTTGCAGGATAACACATCATATTGAACAAATCTTTCATTATGAAATGACATGATGAATTTAAATGCACAGAATGTGATAAGGGATTGTGCAATCAGAGGTAGATACCATTCATCAAATGTAAATAGATGTGTATATATATGAAGTGAAATGTATGATTTTGTATAGATGAGGTAGTATTGGTTTGTATATTTATTAAGGATGTTGGATTGTATATTCCTTTTAACCATTATACAGAAAGTATATTTATTTTTGATACTTCAGATATTTATGATGGTTTTAATTAAGGATTGATCCTGGCAACTATTAAGTCTTATAAACTGATTTTACTGCCCTGTCGATACCATGCACTTTAACTTTAGAATACAGTATTCTCATGACTGAATGTCGCCTTGCTGGCAAGCTCTGATGATTTTCACTTATACTTATCACTTATATGTTTGGAGCACTATTTAATTTGATGTAGGCACTTGATAAGTTTAATGTGAATAATATGAAGGCTTGGTTAAGGTACTAATGGCATTTATGCTGGAATAACTCAGCTAGAAGATGAGGAGCTAGCGGAGCATATTCCATTTATGGAATAATTGAATCAATTTGAAAATGTAATTTCTGAAATTTCCATATTGTACAAATTTACTTGACTGTATTTTACAGCCAATATGTTTTCTCACATGCATTATGTACCAAACGAAAGTATGTCGTCTATGTCCATTAAGGGGCTGCTATTGCACATGCACTTTAAAAAGCGATGGGTGAAGCCTTTTAGGCTGTCATATGATCAAGGGAGGGATCTCCCGAAATGCGTAATGGCGGCAATGGCTAATTAAAGAGTTTGCACGGATTTTGGGTCCACGCTCGTTCTTCCCGTGTTTGGAGTGGAGTGAAGGCGAGATAATCTGGAATATATATATATATATATATATATATATATATAACGCTCCAACTCCTCTTCCAGTTAGAAGAAGACAACAGCACTCGAGGGGTTCTTTCTACCATGCAAGGTTTATTTTCGCAGGCGCTCTACACAGACGCGTTTCGGCGTGCTGCCTTCGTCAGTGTGGGTAACAACAATCCGTACATCACAGTGAGTTAAATAAGACATTTTCTCTTTCTTTTCTTTTGTCATAGAAACAGACAGAGGACAACCCCACCATGGTCACTCTAGGCGCCATCTTGGAATGGTGCGCATACAACCCTGAGATATTAACAGGTTGTGTAATTAAGCCCATAAATGGGCAAATCCATACGAAAAAGTGGGTATTTGTAACATCTCAAATGTTTAAGATATAAACAAACAGAAAATAAAGCCGTGGATCGGCTAAGGTCCTCTATCCTAGTTCGTCAATTAATAGTCCACCTGTGTGTACATATATACAACCATGCTTATCAATACATGTAACAATATATACAAAACTGTACAACCTGAGCTCTTTTATCGGTTCATCAACATGCTCGTCTGGGCAAAAATTCAAGATCCCTTGAACAATTCATTATCATATTCCCTAGCATGTATTGATTCTGAGTACAGAATACTTTCAGAGCATTGTTAATAGTGCCCTGAAAGTAGCATTAAGCAACAGTCAAGTAATCTCGCAGAGATTGTTACTTATCAAATGCTATGTTCTCCAAAGTTTAGCTCATTAAAGCAGATACGACAAGACAAAATATTTGCATTGGATAAAAAATCATGCTTATCAGTTCCATTCGAAACAAATGCTGTAACTCGAGTCATATTCTACATCACATCACAGAATTATATAATCAAATGTAAACTATGTGATCACCATGACCTATAAGAAAGTAATTCTTTTTGTGGTCAAAAATGGGCTCCTTAGATACTATATGACCCTGATAGTGTTTATTCATTTACCCAAATGGAACGCCATCTCCTCCCCACTATTCAGACCTCTAGGGTGCTTCATAGAGAGATCTATAATGAATCTGGATTCTAATCTACGAAGTCGTCTCAGACGGTCACCGCCCCTCACATTGGGAGGTATGGTGTCGAGACCGTAGTATTGTAGTAGTTTACGGTCCCGTCCGTGTACTTCTGCGAAATGGCGGGCCACTGGATAACTGGGGTCGGCTTTATCGATGGCCCTAAGGTGTTCCATTATCCTTAGTTTTAGCTCTTTAATTGTACTGCCTATGTAGCAAAGGCCACATGGACAGTGCAAACAGTAAACCGCATATTGCGTACTGCAAGTGATGAACTTTCTAATGGGAATGTTCCTTCCTGTGTCCGGTATTGTGTATGAGAGAACCCTCTTACTGCTCGTGCAAGCTTTGCACCTACCACAGGGATAAAACCCTTTTTGATCCCTTAAGGTGTTCGTCCTGGGAAGGGGTTTTTCTAGATGGCTGGTGACGAGCATGTCTCCCACGGACCTGGCTTTACTGAATGTTACTAATGGATTGGGGGGTAAATCATCTTTTAATACAGTATAGGTCTGTGGAATGTGCCAGTTTTTCTTTAACATTCTTCTCAAGTCATTGGCCCCAGAAGAATAGGGGGTGATCACCCTGAATTTATTAGTGTTAGTGGTTATATCCTTGTCACGGCCAGCCACATCAGGTTTAGCAGTGAATAAGGTACCTCTTGGGATCTTTTTGACTCTTTTCAGCGTATTATGCAGTAGATCTTCGCCATATCCCCTTATCTTAAAGCGGGATATACACTCCAAGGCAGCCGCCTCGAAATCCGAGTCTCTAGAACAGTTTCTTCGGAGTCTCAAGAGCTCTCCGTAAGGAATACTGTTGATGAGTTGTGGTGGGTGGCTGCTGCTGGCAAAGAGTGTGGAATTGCCAGCAGTTTCTTTTCTAAATAGACTCGTGTGTAGCTGTCCCTCTTTAACAAACACCTTCAGGTCTAAATACTCCGCTGCAACCGGACTAATAGAACCCGAAAAGTGCAAGTTGAGGTTGTTGTTGTTTAGTATCTTGATATACTCTGTAGCTGTTGCAACATTGCCGTTCCAAACGATGAAAAGATCATCGATGTAACGATGCCAACACACGGTAGTGCCCACCTCCTGTCCAACCCTACAGCTCCTGGGCACCTGCTCCCCCCACCAGCCTAGGAAAAGGTTCGCATAGCTGGGGGCGAAGCAGGTGCCCATCACCGTCCCTGACTTCTGTAAGTACAGTTGTTCTTCAAACAAGAATACATTATGGGTTAAGCAGAACTCAACAAATTCTAGTATCATCGTGTTGTGTCTGGCGAATCGCATTTGACGCTGTTCGAGAGCATGTCTTATTGCCTTCAGGCCATGTTGGTGTTCGATACACGTGTATAAGCTTGTAATGTCTAGCACCAGAAGCAAATACCCTGTGTCCCACTGTAGATCTTGTATTTTCATCAAGAAATCCTTAGTGTCCCTGATGTAAGATTTCAGGTTCAACACCAGAGGAAAAAGGATGTTATCTACAAAACGCGACATGTTCTCTGTCAGGCTGCCAATTGAAGAGATAATAGGACGTCCAGGTGGACTGTCTTTACTTTTGTGCAGCTTTGGGAGATGGTAAAAGGTGGGGATCATAGGACAGTTGTTACATAGGAATAGGTGTTCATCTTTTCCCAGCATCTGAAAATCGTACAATTTTTTGATAAGAATATCGTATTCTTTAATGCTCCGTTGATACGTGTCACTGGTACACTTTGTGTAGAACTTCTCATCAGAGAGCTGCCTCAGTGCTTCGGTCTTGTAATAATCCCTACTCATTAAAACAACGTTCCCACCTTTATCTGAAGGTTTCACCACAATGTTATTGTCTTTCTTTAAATTCATTAAAGCATCATATTGCTGATCTGTGATGTTGAGTTTATGACTTTGATGGTGTGACTTGCGATATTTCATGAGGTCATTGATCATAGCTTCGCTAAACACATCCACAGCGTCCCACGGAGACTGGGGAACAAAAACGGACGGAGGTTTGAAATTGCTTTCCTCCCTTTCTTGGTCAATTCCTTGCAGCTCTGCCCTTTGGGCAGTATCCAAATGATCTATATCTAGTGTTTCCTCTCTCTCTAGGTCTTCAAGAGTTTCAACCATTGCTAGATCTCTGCTGCTTAAGGCGTCCGTTGCTGTTATTCTTGTTCCCTTCTTGTTAGAGTCTTGAGTGTGAGGACGCAGTTTAAAATATTTGTGGAGTTTCAGTTTTCTTGTGAAGCGAAACAAGTCAATCCTCGTTTGAGTGTACTCTAGTTCTTTGTTTGGGCAAAAGGTTAATCCTAAGCTGAGGACTTCAGTTTCTTGATCAGTTAGTTGTTTCGGTGTAAGGTTTACAACCGTTAAATTCACCTGGTCCAAGGGGCCAATATTCTCAGGAGTTGCTATTTCTTGGTACGATTGCGGTTGGTCCAACGGGAGCTTCTCATGCCTCCTCTTCCTCCTTTTTCCGCCCCCTGACCTCCTCGTCCTCCTGGTGCTCCGGTTACTGGTTCCTCCGCATCCGGAGGCTTGTTTTTCCCTCCCCAGAGCCACGTGCTTTTGATTACCTCGTACTCCTCTTGAAAAGGGGTTCTCTTGTTTTTTTACGGGCTGTGTTCCACGATTCTGACTCCGCTGTGATGGCTCCGGTTGTTCATCGCTTGATTCATTCTCAGTCACTTCTGACTCGGAAGTAGCTATATCCGTTGTTGTGACTGATCCAGCAGTGGCACCTGAACTTTTTAGTGAAGCTTTGCGTGGAGCATCGAATTTCTTGGCATAAGTTAGGACGCGACCCGTCAAATAGTCATTAGCATCCCGTTCAGATTTTTCTTGTTTGCGATTTCTTATTTTTGTCTCATATTATACCAAGCGAGCTTTCATTTGTTCTTTCTTCTCAACGATTAACATTGTGGTGCTCGAGTCGGTTTCTTTGTCAAGTTCTTCATTGATCAATGAGATCTCAGCCAATACTTTCTCTCTGTCGCTCCATGCGTACTTTATCAAAATTTTCGGGGTTCCTTCGCAGTATGTCGCAGTGTGCTCAAACTAATCAGTGAGCAGCTGTGGAAATTCACTGAAAAAACCATAGGTTTCAGACCAGTTATAGTTAGGAATTAGCATTTAAAAAACCTATGAAATTCACTAAAAAAAACATAGGTTTCACACCAGTTATAGTTAGGAATTAGCATTTACAAAACCTATTAAATTCACTGAAAAAACCATAGGTTTCACATCAGTTATAGTTAGCTGGAAATTTTACTGACATAAAACCATTTAAATTCCACGTTATAGTTAGTTGGACTCACTATAACTTGCGCGTGTAATGCACTGCTGATGACGTCACATATTACATCACTCATGACATGGTCAGTGACACCACTCATGACATCACTGATGACATCATCCTTGTGACAGAGTGACAGACCTCCTTTCACTGTAATGTAACCCATGAAACACATATTGAAAAATATAAATTAAATTTTTTTTAAAAATGGAGATACCCATACCAGTTACAACAACCAATTCAATAATTCCACCATCTATATACACATTCACTCATTCACCAACAGTTCTATATAGTCACTCATACATATACTCACTCATCATATGTAGTGATACACCTATACATCCTGTTACACACCGACAGTCATCCAAAAGTTACTCACACACATACTCACTCATGCAAATAAACTATTGAACATCCATTTATTTGCATATACAGCTATACACACACTACCACCTTACTTCTAAGGAAACTTACACATACTTATTTAAACAAGAACTCTTTCAATCTCTCACTCTCACATATACTCACTCATATACATCAATACTCACATATACTAGATTAAAACATATGTAGTTACTGATAAAGACACTAATGAGACAGTCATTCACTCACTTACACACGCATATACACACTCATCCACCCATACAGTCCTACACATATGCCGTCTTCAAAACACATACAAACAGTGAGTCAGTCATTGATGCATCTATGTGCTAAGTAACACTCCCACCAAACCATACAGACACTCATACTGGTACTAAAAAAAACATCTAATAACCCATATACACACACATGTAGCTACTCACCAACCCATGCAGTCATTTATACACAAAGTGAAACACTGCTACATATATTTAAATATTTAAACATTACTCGTTAATATATGTATTCACTAAGATACACTTAATAAGCCAGTTAACCAATCATTTTTATTAAAAAAAAACATCCATTTACACACTTATTTAAACATTTATTCTTCCATCGACCTTTACATATACATGTATAAAACATATTTATTTTTCAGAAAGGCACACATTCTCTGGATGGTGTCATCAGTGATGTCATGAGTGATGTCACTGACCATGTCATGAGTGATGTAATATGTGACGTCATCAGCAGTGCATTACACGCGCAAGTTATAGTGAGTAAAACTAACTATAACGTGGAATTTCAATGGTTTTATGTCAGTAAAATTTCCAGCTAACTATAACTGATGTGAAACCTATGTTTTTTTAGTGAATGTAATAGGTTTTTTAAATGCTAATTCCTAACTATAACTGGTGTGAAACCTATGTTTTTTTCAGTGAATATATATATATATATATATATATATATATATAGAGAGAGAGAGAGAGAGATATTGAGAAAATTGGGTTTATATTTATACCTTACCATGCATGCCTTTACCACAAAAATGTAAGCATTTTACAGCTAAGTATAAACCCTTTATATAATGGGTTTATACGTAGGTGGTTTTATATTTTTATCAGTATTTGTATTTTTTTTTTTTTTTATAAATTTTTTTTTTTTGTCCTCATCTGCCTTCCCCTCCGACGGAAGATACCAACCACCTTGCACAACATTGCTGACGTGATATATACTATTGGTGGGAGATATATGTCGAGAAACAGACAGTTAGGGGAGCGTTCTTTTGACTCTACCTAGGTATATTTCAACCTGCCGGACCTTGTTCGAAACTGTCCTAGCCCTTGGTCCAAAAAAGTAAAGATGGCATAATCATCGGACCCGGGGAGAAAAAAAAAAAAAAACCCCGGATTATCTCCAGTTGGTCAGGAGATCCCAAAATGCTAACTTTCTCTTATTTACCGATCTCATTATGTCTCTTTTGGAAATCTCGTATAATGATGTAAGCCATGAACAGTGTAGAGGAGGTGTCTTCTCTACCCATTGCATGCAAATCTGTCTTCTCGCCAACAAAATTGCATAGAAAAGAAATGACTTTTCCTTGCCTATGATATTGTCTTCTGTCCCAAAAATGACAAGTGGGAGAGTTATTGACAAGGAAGTGTTTAGTATGGAATTTAAAGTGTTTTTCACGTCTTCCCAGAATTTTGTTATATTAGGGCATTCTAGGAACATATGTATATCACATGCATCTGCTAAGTTGCATTTATTACATTTTTTGTCTGTTTGGTATTTAGAGAGTTTCCGTGGTGTTAAGTATGCCCTGTGTACAGAGAAAATGTGATTTCGTACAAGCCAAGAAGGCTTTACGATATTACGTAATATCTCAAAAGAGTTTATCCACCTCTCCTCGCATGGAGTCCCAATTTCTGTCCCCCATAACTCATCCGGGAGTTTAAACTCCCCTTCGCTTTCCTCTAACAGAAGCCAGTACCATCTAGCTACTTCTTTTCCTTCAGTTGGTCGTTCTACCAATTGTTGTTCAGTTTCGTTTATTTTTCCAATGTTACGGTCTATACGGGTTTCAGATCTTGCCCAACTATCCAATTGAATATATTTAAATCTGGAAAGCCCTGGGCCTACTTGCTCATGTAACTCGTCCCAAGTTATGAGGTTTTTTTCTTTAAATAGGTGACCCCATTTACAAATGCCTGCTTGTTCTATTATAGTGGACAAGTTATCTTTCAGGCATAGGGGTAGCCCGGGAGAGTCCCATATCGGGGCATAGTTTGAATAGTAAGATAATCCCAGTTTTTTCCTGATGTTAAACCAATTTTTGGCCCATGAGTGTAGTATTTTCAATTTTATATTTTTGAAGAATGTCTGACTTCCAAACTTAAACATAAAGCCATCTGCTGCAAGATTTGTCTCCTTTAGCATAGCTCCGTACATGGATGTATTAGGTAGATTAGATGGCATTTTGAGAAGCATTCTAGAATAGGACATCTGAAAGGCCCATGAGTAGAACATTAGGTCCGGTAGTGCAAGGCCCTCTTTTTCTCTTCTTCTTCTGAGCTTCTTCCATGATATTCTTGTGGTCTTGTAATTCCATATAAATGAATTGATTTCTCTTTGACATTTTTCCATCATTTTTGTGTTCATAGTTATTGGGATAGTGTTAAAAAGAAAGGTGAATTTTGGGAGAATACACATTTTGACTAAGTTTACCCTTCCTGTTATAGAGAGAGGCAAATGTGTCCAAGATTTCATAAGTCTTTTGCTTTCATTATGTATTCTTTCCAAATTAGTTTGTGCAAGGGTGCCCACATCTTGAGTTATTTTGATTCCCAGATACCGCATTGAGGATGAGATGTTAATCCCAAGATCTAAATTGGGTAGGTTCCATGCCATGATCTCACTCTTACTAGAATTTATGTCGTACCCCGAGACATGGCCACATTCTACAGCGCGTTGTATAACCACTGGGTATGCCTTGACTGGATCAGCTGTAAACACTAATATGTCGTCTGCATATAGTGCTACCCGTCTTTCCCACTCTCCGAAGCAGAAGGATGAAATATCCGCCTCTTCCCTTAACACATGGGCAAAAGGCTCGATGTATAAAACAAATAGGAGAGGGGAAAACGGGCAGCCCTGCCTTGTTCCTCTTGTGATATTAAATGCTTCAGTCAAGGACCCATTAACCAGCAACCTAGCTGACGGTGAGTTGTACAGCTGTTTAATCATTCTGCAGAACACTTCACCACAGTTGAATTTTTTTAGGACGTCATTTAGGTAGAGCCAGTTAACTCTGTCAAACGCCTTGTTTGCGTCTAGAGTCAGGGTGGCCAAAGGGAGAGAGAAAGCGGTGGCAATGTCTATAGCCCCTATTAGCTCACGCGTTAGCTCGGCTAATTGTCGCCCCTTAATAAATCCTTTCTGATCTTGACGGATTACAGTACCAATAACGCTAGCCCGTCTTGTGGCAATTATAGTTGTAAAAATGTTATAGTCGTTATTAAGTAACGATATTGGTCTGTATGACCCACACTCTAATGGGGATTTCCCTGGTTTGGGGATGAGAACAATTGTGGCCTCACCCCAAGATTTGGGCATAGGCTGTTCTTCCAATAGAATGCCATTAAAAAGTTCAATTAGTACTGGTATAATGGCGTTCTCAAGTGTTTTGTAGATCTCTCCCGGTAACCCATCCGGGCCTGCCGCTTTGCCTTTCTTAATTTGACTGATAGCTTTTTTCACCTCCTCTTGTGTGATGACTGATTCTAGTGATTTGCTCTGGGTTGTTGAGAAGTTTGGTAATGTAATAGCTTCCAACCAGCTATCTCTTGCGTTTGAATCATTGGGGAGATCCTCTTTGTAAATATCCTGAAAAAATTCAAGAAATGCTCTCCCTATCTCAGGACTGGTAGTTCTTGTCTCTGGCTCACCTTCTATCTTAATTTCCCTGATGTAGTTTAGGGCTTTATCAGATTTGATTTTCCAAGCCAGAATTTTTCCTGCACTTTCTCCAAACTCAAATTGAGAAGATTTACTCGCTTCCCACCTTCTATTTATTCTCTCCTGCAGTGTATGTTCTAACTCCGCTTTCAACTCAGCCATTTGTTCTTGTTCTTCAGCTGTTCTTGATGGCAATGCCGTTTTTGACTCTAAGGTTTTCATGTCTTGTTCTATTCTATTGATCTTGTCAAAGTATGACTTCCGCCTATGGGAGGCTCTGTTGGTAATTTGCCCTCTTATAAACGCTTTAAATGTCTCCCAGATGATTGTTGGGGTGGCTGAGTTTCTATTTAAATCGAAGAAGGTTATAGATTCCTTAATTAGGAAGTTGATTTCCTCTTCTTCAAGCAGGAGTGTCCTATCAAAGGACCATGAAGGGTGTTTGATAGAGGTTTCAGCCTTAAGAGTAAACTCTAACGCCGAGTGATCTGACAGATGTGATGGAAGCTATTCTATTGATTCTAGAGTGTCTTTTAGACAGTAACTAAAAAAGGCGTAGTCTATTCTGGATTTATGTTTAAACCTACTGTTCCTATAGGACACCCCAATCTTTTTACCCACTTTTTCTCTCCAAAGATCAGCCAGACCCATGTGTGTCATAATTGTTTTTAGTGTTTCTCTAGATTTAATCGAGCCAATATTTTTAGATCTTATTGATTTATCTAGTTTGGGATCGAGCACAATATTAAAATCACCCATCCAGATTATTGGCTCTTGCACTGTTAGTAATTGAGTCTTTATTGCATCTAGATGTGATGGGTCATCCGAATTTGGACCATAGTAACCCACCAAAATTCTAGTATGACCATCAAGCGAAACTCTTATCATTAGCCATCTCCCTGTTTGGTCTTCCCTGCTCTCTAATATTTCTGCCTTTGTAGATTTTTTAAAGATGAACACTACTCCTCTTACGTTAGCGTTGTGGTCTGTGGAACAAAATTTATCAATCCATTTATGTTTTCTTAGTATAATATTTGCCTCTGTTCTTAGAAGGTGTGTTTCCTGCAACACTATGACCTGTGCCGGTGAGTCTCTCAGATATTGTAGTATTCGCTCACATCTTCCTCTCACGCGCAGACCATTTACGTTCCAGGACAAAAATTTAGTACATGTCATAGTTTGCATCTTCCCCTGACACCCTACGTTTTTTTGTATTTATATGGAATTTTCTTAGACCTGGCATGAAAAGAGCCTGTTTTAGTAAAAGTCATAATGTTGGATATTTAAACCAACAGTTGAGGAGCACAAATGAGGATTTTTTTTTCCATTCTACCACCCCCCCCCCCCTACCCTTACCCCGGGAAACCCCCCCCATGTTTACTCTGGCTTGTTCTTTAGCCAGGTTAACGCCCGTCTACAGCCCTTCCATGGACTACTACTGCTACCTATTATTGCAGGAGTATGTTGGTCTGTGAGAAAGTAGGGAAAAGAAAGGCCTTCCCAAAAAAAAAAACAGAGAAAAAAGAAATGTGTTTTCCTTTTTTTTTTTTTTTTTACTATCTCTTTAAAGTAATCATAGGCGGGAATTAAACGGGAGTTTTAAGTGCTATTTTCATATATATATATATACATACGTGTACACCCATATACATAGATATATGTATTTATATATTTATATTTATATATACATGCTTTTTTTTATTTTTTTTATTTGCTTTTTACTTTTTACTTTTTCCTCCCTATTTTCCTTCTCTCTACTCTCTTCTCTCCCTTTTCCCCTTTCCTCTTTGGAGATTTATTTATTTAATTATTTATTGATTCCTGCCTATCCCTGTGCATAATCTCCCGTGATTATCTACATTTATTGTGCGAACACATTTTTTTTTTCCCTTCTTCCCCCTTTTTTTTTTTCCCTTTTCCCCTTTTCCTTTCCCTCTACTCTTTTTCCTCCCTTCATTTTCCGACTTCTTTTTTTTTTTTTTTTTACCGTTTCCCTATTTGAAATCTTCCTTTTTCATTTATCTATCTATGTCTAAAGTCGATTTCTAAGCCTTATGAGAGTGAGCCTGGTCGTGGGCTTGGGCTTGGGCATGATCTTGGATGGACTCTAACAGCTCATCTGCGTCATGAGTAGTGCGAACATTATGCATTTTATTATTATACATGATGCGCAGGAATGCAGGGAATCTCATCTGCACCGTAGCCCCATAAGATCTAAATTTATCCATGTGCTGCCCCCAGTCTTAAATATTATGATGTCAAAAATACGGTGGTCAGAATATCGAAGGTAAGGCTATTATTTTTATAGTTCTTATCAGTATTTGTATTAAGAACTATAAAAATAATAGCCTTACCTTCGATATTCTGACCACCGTATTTTTGACATCACAATATTTAAGACAATATTTATCTTACACATTGTTATTGCCATGATATTTTGTCTGAACACCCTACAGAGGCATCTCTTGAAGGTACTGTCCAAGAAAATAGTTTTGTGGAATTTGTATGTGGTGTTGCATTGGCAAATGTCTACATTTAACCACTTCGGTGCAGAGGACGGCTGACAGGACTGGCGGCAGATTTAAATGTTACGTTATATTGATTTGCATAGAGCAGTAATTGCCTGAGAGGGTATCCAGGCTCTTGGGCAGGTGTGTAGGTGCGTGGTCCCCAAGGTGCTTATAAGGAGAGCCAGGTCTTCAGCTTCTTGCCGACTCAAGAAGTGAGGAGGAGGCTCTGATGTGTTGCGGGAGTTTGTTCCATGTTTATGTCAAATCAGAGCTTTGCCAAATTTCATTACAAGACCAGAGGCTACCATTATGCAGTAACCTTTTATGCGGCACATTCAGCCATTTTAAGAACATGTATTACATCATGCATAAAACCTTCCTTTAAGAACTTTAAAACAACATATAACGTTATGGTAACTAGGCATCATCCTCTTTTATTCCTTGCTCCTCACAGTTAAGTATGGCTTCTTTTGACTCTAAGATGTTATGGTCTACATTGTATAATCTTATCTACTTGACCTTCTACCTTAAAAACATTTCATGTACAGCAACATCAGGTAAGTGTCTGTTGTTTATAATCTGTTCGAGAAGACCGTCAACAAACAGCTCACCGCGTTCCTCGAGAACAACAACTCGCTTGACCCTTCCCAGTCCGCATTTCGAGCAAACCACAGCACCAAGACCGCCCTCATCGCAGCCACAGACGACATCAGAACCATGATGGACGCCGGAGAAACAGCAGCCCTCATCCTCCTGGACCTCTCAGCAGCCTTTGACACCGTGTGCCACCGCACCCTAGTACACCGCCTCAACAACATGGGTATCCAGGGGAAGGCCCTGGAATGGATCACCTCATTCCTCACCGGCATAACCCAGAGAGTCCGCCTCCCCCCTTTCCGCTCCTCGACAACCAAACTCATCTGCGGCGTACCCCAAGGTTCCTCACTCAGCCCAACGCTCTTCAATATCTACATGAGCCCCCTCGCCACCATCGCACGAAAACACAACATCAACATCATCTCCTACGCCGACGACACCCAGCTGATACTCTTCCTCACCAAGGACCCAGCCACCGCCAAATCAAACTTCCAGGAAGGAAGGAAAGAGGTAGCAGACTGGATGTAGCACAGCCGTCTCAAACTCAACCCGGACAAGACGGAGGTCCTCATCCTTGGACAATCCCCCTCGGCCTGGGACAACTCTTGGTGGCCCTCGGCGCTAGGAACCGCACCGACACCCACGGACATCGCACGCAACCTAGGCTTCATCCTGGACTCCTCGCTCACAATGACCAAACAAGTCAACCCCATCTCATCCTCATGCTGCAACACCCTACGCATGCTCCGGAAGATCTTCCGATGGATCTCCATTGAAACCAGAAGAACAGTCACAAAGGCCCTTGTCACCAGCCGACTGGAATAGGGGAACGCCCTCTACGCTGGAACAACCGGAAAACTCCAGAACCGTCTCCACAGCATACAAAACGCCTCCTCACGACTCATCCTCGACATTCCCCACCACAGCCACATCTCAACCCACCTGAGGAACCTCCACTGGCTCCCCGTCAGCAAAAGGATCACTTTCAGACTGCTCACCCACGCACACAAAGCACTCCACAACATGGGCCCGGAATACCTCAACAGCTGACTCACATTCCACACCCCCACCCGTCAGCTCCGCTCCACCAACCTCGCCCTCGCCATCATCCGCAGAGCCACCACCGGAGGTAGATCTTTCTCCTACCTGGCAGCAAAGACCTGGAACGCCCTCCCCACCCACCTATGACTGACTCAGGACCACCTCAGCTTCAGGAAAACCTCAAGACCTGGCTCTTCGAGCAGTAACAGCGCCCCTTTCCCCCCAGCGCCTTGAGACCCTATCGGGTGAGTAGCGCGCCTTATAAATCTCTGATTGATTGATTGATTGATGGTTCATCCTTCCAATTTCTGGTTGGGTTTTCTAATCAATTCGTTTTTAGAGGATTGTTTAAAAGAATAATGTATTTTGTCTAATTATATATATATATATATATATATATATATATATATATATATATATATATATATATATATATGGAGAGCACTTTCACTTTGGTACAAGCGATCTACAAGAAACAAACCGGAGTGTTGAACTAACTGTTATCCTGAACACCGATCACGCTGCTCGGGCCCATAAGCATCAGACTGGCCTAGGTGCGGCTTCCGCAGACGGACCACTGAAACAACTGGTGGTCCTTGGCGCGGCTTCCCAAAGGCCCTCTATCCCAATAGCCGAGGGTAGGAACCACAGCAATGGTGATGCTCAGCTCCCGTCGCTAACCGAGGGCAGGAACCGAAACGGAGCCGGGAGGCGCACTTCGGACGACGTTCCATAGACCCACTCCGATCACCAACATCAGTCCAAAATAAAAACATAAAAGGGCCCATCCCCCTACACGAAAGAAGGGGGATGACGTACTAGTAGAGCTAAAAATAGGTAAACCTAGAAAAAGGACTAATATATTTTTAGACAAAACTTAGACACCAAACGTGCCACCATGACAACAAATCTAGCAAGAGAAGTGAACTGCTCGATCAGACAAACACAGCGCAGGTTACTCGATGCTACAAAACGATACGAGTATACATTTTAAGATTTTAGAGACAAAAAAAGGGGGGGTGAATATTTGAAAGCCTCAGTAAATCTTTTCTCTTCATCCTGAGTGAAGCATGTCAGATAATGAGGTACATGGAAGTACAGATATACCACATAGTGAGAATACACTCATACATTTTTGGCAGAGGGAGTTTAAATCCTCCTTAAAGGAAGCAGTTGAAGCTGCTTTTAATAAAAGGAAAATAGACTACCTTGAAGAGGACTTAGTGTCCCTTTCAAAGGAAGAAACCCCCTTACCCGGACAAGGAGGTAGGGCCCTGAAGAAAACTAAAACATTTGACTAATGATATTGCCTCTCATGGTAGCCAGTGTGCTACAAAAGAAAGAGAACAACCACTGGGTAGCCTGTGCACTAAAGATGCCCTTGGTGCCCATAGTGGCACAACTAGCAAGAGCACACTCTATTGGCGCAATTGGTTCAGGTGTTCCCAACCGCACAAAAAAGATCAAGTAACCTTCATGGCACAAAACACCTCAGTTTCCAAACTGAAAACGAAGACTATCCTTATGGAATGGACCTTGAGGATGGAGGAGGATGAATATATTTTCGACCCCCTAGGGACCCTAGATAATGGCCTCCTCGATGAGGACCTCGACCAGCCATCTAACACTAAGGCTATCAAAGACCCGGCAGGTGTGGAGATGTTTAACCCAAAACAATGCCTTAAAATAACTTTTATCCTCATATTGTTAACTATAAGAAACTGTTGTAAATTGCATGAAACCTTATGAACATAGCATTATTGATGTTAGACTAGATGGCAAGGAGCAATTACTAATATCTTTTGTGAAACCCTATAAGGCGGTGTCTACAGCTACCATTTCAAGATGGGTAAGAACAATTATATAGGAAGCGAGAGAAGATTTATCCAAATTTGGAGCACACTCTTCCCGGGGTACGATGGCCAGCAAAGTGTTTTGGGCTGGAGGTTCACTTTCCAATATATTGAGAGCAGCAGATTGGTGGAGTGCTTCCACCTTTGCAAGTTTTTACCTTAGGCCGGTGGATCATGTGAGCAGAATGGCGTTGAAAAGATTTAAACATGCATAATGGTAGCCTCCGGTCTTGTAATGAAATAGCGATTCTCCAATTAACATACAGATAGAATCTTGATTTCATTAAAGACAACGGAGGCTAACATTGTCTCACCCACAATACCCGTGTGGGGAAAGCTAAAACTGATTACACTTAGATGTGTAACTTTCTTAAGTTATCTAGGTGTTTGACTTATTTATTATGCATCTCTAGTGAGCAAGTTTCTATGAATTATATTATTTATTATGCATCTCTTGTTAGCAAGTTTTTATGCTGACATACTTGATATTTCTTTATCAGTTGGTAACACATTGTTTTTGTTTCATTGTTTTTCAGAGAACTTGTCACTGTGAAACCTTTATCCTTGTCAAGTGAAATTACCTAGAATACATCAAAATAAGCATAATGGGATCACATTTTTTAGTCGCGGCCTTAAAAAGATGATGCCTAGTTACCATGATGTTATATGTTGTTTTAACATCCTTAATGGAATGTTTTATTCATGATGTAAATACATGTTCTTTAAAGGGCTGCATGTGGGGCAGCAATAAAAGGTTATTGCATAATGTTAGCCTCCGTTGTCTTTAATGAAATCAAGGTTCTCTCTGCATGTTAATTGGAGAATCGCCATTCTACACATGATCTTTAAGAAATAACTTATTCTACTCCACATGTAGACCAGACAGGCACACTGCAAAGGGCTGGAGCAGCAGTGAATGATTTCTGGAGCTGAATACCACCAACGGTCCAAAATGAAACAGGGCACCACCTCTGCCATCGAGCTCAATTCTAAATGTACAATTTGTGTATTGAACAGTAACAAAGAAAACACATTTTCCCACAACATGTGCCCAATTTTGAAATGTAACATCTGAGGAATGGCAACACAATCCAATTTTTACCGATTACACGCACCTTTGTCTTGCAATATCCATAAAAGGTAGAAACAGTAAGTTTGGAGTCAGAAAGAGAAAAGGGAACGAATTGCAGAAACAAAGTATATAACCGAAGTATCACAAAAAAACTCTGAGAGACCCCTTTCAACCCAGGATCCCAGAGGAATCAGCAACGCCGCCCTCCTAAAACCCCAGAATCCTTCTGGTTCCCCTCCTCGGGCAAACACTATTATTTGGAACCTCTAGCACTTTCCAGATCTGATGACACGAAATTCAGCAGGAATTGCTGTATCAGGGATTTCATGTTCTCATAATCATGCAGTGGTGGCATACCAAGGACCTCAGTTGGGCCAATCTGACTACTTGTTGGGCATCTCCACTTCATTCTTTTGGTGAACCATAGTAGGTATTGAAAGGTTTTTGAACCTATTCTCTCTGCCTGAAGGCTTCCATGAGTTCAACCTCCTGGGACTCTAGACTCACTACTCCAGCCAACTGCCATTGCCCTACGTTTGTGCCACCTTCTCCTTCAGATTCTTCAGGCTCTATACAATAGAGGATTGTTTTTGACAATACTCCTATTATAACTCACTCACTAAGATTTGTAACAGGGATTCTCCTTGGCCATACCCACCGAATGGAGATCTTCTTTGAAGACCACTTCCCACCATGCCTTGGGAAGAGTGCCACCTAGGCATAAAGAACTCCGTCTTCTCCCTAGTTCCTATACTAGAGCAGTGCTTGTTCTTGGGCAGCATATTAAGAGAGGGGGACCTTCTCCCAAAGTCCATGTTATCACCTCTGACTTGGTATCAAGCTTCAGGCACTCGAGAAGGATACTCACTGAGTCCCACCACAATGTTCTGGTGCCATCAATGGTAAAGCAGCTACTTGCAGGCTTGAAGCCCCGGCATGTCCCTTCATTGTCACTCCCAACTACTCCCCCTGATAGTACTACTGCCACAATGGGCCTGCGAGGCGGAAGCTGTGATGCCTCAAATCCAGTTCCTCAAGACTCTGGGAGAGCATGCCATAGATATCTTAAACCAACCCTCTGGCTCACAGCACAGTCCATGCATGTGCACACTCTGTTTGTGCGGTGCCACATCTCAGCCACTTCATAGAATTCCAATGCAGTAAAGCAGCACCATCTAGAAGATAACACTTGGTGGGAAGAGACCCTCTATACGTCCAAAGTTTTTCATACAAAATCAGGGACCACTGGATAGGTGAGACAAAAGAGAAAGGGTCTAGGTCCTGTCCCCAGCGGCAGACGGCTCGGCAGCACTCGATGGGCCCACTCCACAACAAAGATTTGGGAGAGAGCACCTGCTGGCAGTAGGTCACGCTACCATGTCTCAGTATTTGCCACTGCATTAGCTCCGTCTGCTCCCTCTGGAAGATCCACCACCCGCACTTTGTTTAGCCGGGAGCGGCCCTCCGCATCCTCCCCTCTTCTTTCTAGTGACTTCACACATGCCATTAGCTGTTGGTCAGCTTGCGATGATCTGCGTGCTCCAGGGTGAAGTCAACTGTTGTGTTGGTCAGCTTGCGATGATCTGCGTGCTCCACGGTGAAGTCAACTGTTGAGGCGGCTCTCAAGGGAATTGTGCGTTTGTTTGAGTGAGATACCTATTTTCCCCACAGCCGTGAGTACAGAGTTTAGTTTGGAGTCCAGGGTGTCCACTGTCACCTGCCCTGGTGGCCAGCGGCCGGCCCAATCGTTGCGCCGGCCGCCCAGGCACTATGTATGACATGCAATGGGGTGCAGTGTGGCATGCGGCTCCACTTCTCCAGTCAGGTGTATGCTAGCCAAAGATCTTCATTTGGGCTGCACCAAATTAAATCCCCCGCACACCAAGGAGCATACTAACAGGGTGCGAGGAAAGGTAGCACCATCCGGTCGCCTCCTCCGATCTAATAGTTCCCCAGAGAGTAACAACGGATCAAGCTGCACACTCAAGTGCTTGGACCCAAACCAACCCCCGTGCCCCTGGCACCCACCACCATCGGCAATCTCCTCCATGCACCCCCTTTGTAGCGGTGGAGCATGTTATGCAATGCAGACCTCCCCACGTCGGTGGGCAGGAGCACCTCTACCGATCATAGCTTCAAGGGGTGCCAGGCGGTCTTCTCACACAGGTCAGCAACATGTCTCCATGCCACTAGCCAGACTTTGCCATCAGGTAAGGGTGATCGCCAACGCCTCAATGTCTACCAACATGTCCCACAGACTCGGGAGCAATGGAGCCAGCCTCCACCGCCAGGCCACAGTGACGCACCAGCGCCTTCCACTCCGGGTCTCAGACGCAGGCCCAGCAAGGCCTCCTGGTCCCGGAGACTGTTCATGTTTCTAGGCATCGGCCGCCGTGGCGTCGTAAGGTTGGTGCAATGAAAAGCAATGCACCACTTTTGATAAATGCTGGCCCTGATTCTACATTTCCTCTTCCCCTGGGACTTTGGCTCATAATCCTGGCTGTTGGGGGCCTGGGGGGGGGGGATGTTGACCTGTGCCTAACTTGGTCCTGGCTGTTCCATTCTGCATTCCAGTGTTTTTATTTTTTATTTTCCTTAGAGGTGTATTTGAAAGCTCCTTTTGGCTCTAGGTGCTGAAAAGTGACGTTGGGCTGAAATTTTTGGCTGCTAATTTGTCAGTCGTCACTTTTTTAACGCTAGTATCTATTTTTCTAGCGCCTTGAAGCTAGTGTTAGCGACAATTTCCCCTGCTGCTAGCTTATCCCAACGCCATGTAGCGACGTCTTGTAAATACGCCGTAAACATAGCGCTAGGATTTGGAGATAGGCAGCAGTAAAAAAGTTGCCGCTAAGTAATGTCAAAACAGCTTAGTGCCAGTTCTTGTAAATATACTTCAATGTTCGTAGAGATGAACATAAGTTACTTACCTGTAAACTGTGGTTCTCCAGTATTGGTGTCTTTCATAGATTCACATGCTTGAATATTCCCCGTCGTCGAAGTGGGAGTCCCACGGTACATAAAATAGCAGTAATATATGCATATATAAGTAAAATTACTATAACTATGAAAAATACATATACATATATATAAATACAGTAAACTCAAAAGTACTATAGAACTGCATAGGCCCATAGAAAGCCTAAGGGAGAAAACTCAAATTGGTAACATATCAGTGTCATTATGTTTTGGTCCAAATTCCAGCCAATCAGGCTGCAGTTCCCTCTAGAACCTTCTCCTCAGAAGCCCAAGACCTCAGATTTTCGTAGCACAGAGTAACCAAAGTGCCTGAGGAGAAGAGAGCCTCTGAGGGGAGGATGAGAGGGTCGCATGTGAATCTGTGAAAGACACCAATACTGGAGAACCACAGTTTACAGGTAAGTAACTTATGTTTTTCTCCAGTATTAGGGGTGTCTTTCATAGATTCACATGCTTGAATAAGAGTAGAATGCAGTAAACATCATATAAGTCATAAAGGTAACCGTAATTTCAAGCATACAATAGACATATCATATTAAAGAGAGATAACCTTTATGACAGAAGGCGGGTAGCAACAGAGGCTCACCTTTAATGGAAAAGATTTTGCAGCACCGCTTGTCCTACTGCTGCATCTGTGGCATCTGTTGACTGCAGACAGTAGTGCTTCGTAAAAGTATGGCTGCTCGACCACGTAGCAGCTCTGCAGATGTGTCGCAGAGGTACCCTCGCAAAAAGGGCAGTAGAAGCAGACACAGCTCTAGTTGAATGAGCACGTACTGGAGCTGGAAGAGGCTTGCCAGCACGCTGATGACAGAAGGCAGTAGTGGAAGAAATCCACCTAGTAATAGTTTGTTTGGTAACAGGCTGTCCTTTAGAAGCCGGGCCATAGGCCACGAACAGTTGATCAGATTTCCTGAAGGATGCAGTGCGCTGAATATAAAACTTGAGGAAACGTTTTATATCCATGGAATGTAATGAACTTTCCGCAGGAGTTTGTGGATCCGGAAAGAAAGTCTTTAAAATGACCGGTTCATTGAGATGAAAATCACTGGGAACTTTCAGAATAAAAGTAGGATTAGTACGTACTGTAACAGCCTCATTTGCTGGAGAAAAGGAGGTTGAATTGTGAATGCCTGAATGTCACTGACACGCCTAGATGATGTCAAGCCGAGCAATAGGGCAACTTTCCACGTGAGGAATTTTAAGCTTGCTGAATGGATGGGTTCAAAAGGAGGTAGGAGGAGCCGAGACGAAACCAGGTTTAAGCGCCAAGTAGGCGGAGGACGTCGAATGGGTGGAAACATTCGGAAGAGACCTTTGAAAAACTGTTTAATAATTCTAGACGAATATAGTGAGGAAGAGCCATCATGACGGAAGCGGGATAGAGCCGCTAGAAAGACCTTCAGAGTGGAGTGGGAAAGTCCTGATTTCGCAAGGGATAAGAAGAAAGGCAGAATCTGTTCTGGTTTAGCGGTCATCGGATCCAAGGCCTTGGTATGGCACCAGACACAGAAACGCTTCCACTTCAACTGATAGGTTCTAATGGTGGAAGGAGCACGGGCGTGTGCTAACACCTTTCGACAGTCTGCGTCGATGTTCAAACGAGCAAATTCATGGTGCTCAGGTTCCAGGCATGAAGTTGGAGGTATGCTGGATCCGGATGGCAAATCCGCCCCTGCTGCATCGTGAGGAGGTGAGGCAACGGATGAAGCGGAATTGGCTCGCTCTGGGAGAACAAGAGAAGGTCCGGGAACCATGGGCGCCTCGGCCATTTGGGTGCGATCAAGATGACTTGACAGGGTTGAAGCCTCATCCTGTGCAACAAGCGTGGAATCAGAGGAAGCGGAGGAAAAGCGTAGCTGAATGCGTTCAACCAGCTGATCGAAAATGCATTCCCGCTCGACTCTCTGTGGGGATGAAGACTTGCAAAGCGTTGGCATTTCTTGTTGGTGATCGTCGCAAAAAGATCTATCTGCGGATGGCCCCAACGGCGGAAAATGAACTCTAGAGTTGGTTGATTGAGTTCCCACTCGTGGTTGTCCGAGAAAGACCTGCTGAGTGTGTCCGCCAGAACATTGGAAACACCTGGCACATGTATGGCAGTGAGATGAATCTGGTGATGAATTGCCCAATTCCATATCTCCTGTGCTTGTTGGGAAAGCAAAAGGGACCTGGTGCCGCCCTGCTTGTTCAGGTAATGCATGCTGGTGGTGTTGTCTGTTCTCACCAGCAGAGATTGACCTTGAACGATCCGTTGAAAAGACTTCAGAGCCAGGAAGATCACCAGAAGCTCCAGGCGATTTATATGCCAAGTGCGTTGGATCGCAGTCCATTTTCCTTGTACTGACAGGCCTTCGAGATGTGCTTCCCAGCCCTCTAGGGATGCATCGGTTGTAAGCGTCAGAGTTGGGGTAGTGTCTTGAAAAGACCGACCTTTTGAAATGTTTGGAGGGTGAGCCCACCACTCCAGAGCCTTTTGGATGCGGGGTGTAAGAAGGATCTTGTCGTTGAACGATCCTGAAATCTGCTTCCATTGCTTGTCTAACTCCTCTTGGATGACCCTCATATGAAGTCTGCAGTGGGGAATCAGCTGTATGGCAGAAGAAGCCATGCCGAGGAATGATTTCAACATCCGGACTGACACGTACAGTTTTGACTGGAGGGATCGTACCATCTGGAGCATACGGTCTTGTCGTTCCTGGGAGACAAAAACCATTGCCAGATGAGAATCTAGAGAGGCTCCTAGAAAATCTCGCCGTTGAGATGGGCGAAAGTGTGACTTCTGGCAATTGATGGAAAGGCCCAGGTCTTGAAACAGGGAGAGGCAAGACTGTGTATGCTGGATTGCCAGTTGAAGATTCGGAGCCTTTATGAGAAAATCGTCCAGGTATGGATAAAATTGTATGCCTCATAGGCGTAGAAAGGCAGCTACCGGGGCCATGATCTTTGTAAAGACCCTCGGTGCTGAACGGAGGCCGAATGGTAGGACCTTGAATTGGAAGTGCAGGTGTCCGACTGTGAAGCGTAGATACTTCCTGTGTCTGGGGTGAATTGGCACATGGAAATATGCGTCCTGGAGGTCGATCGTTGAGAAGAATTCCCCTGGATTGAGGTAATTCAGGATTTGAAGCAGAGTTAACATCTGAAAGGTTTTGCAAATGATGAATTTGTTCAGGGCACGTAAATCCAAGATTGGACGCCATTCTCCCGACTTCTTCTTTACTAAGAAAAACCGGGAATAGAATCCCTTGCCGCGTTGACCTAGCGGCACTACCTCGATGGCCCCTTTTTGGATCATTAATTTTACCTGGGTCAAAAGTTCTTTGAGGTGGGGGGAGGGTGGCCCCGAAGGTGGATGAGTGGGAGGGAATTTTGTGAACTTCAGGGTATGGCCTCTGGAGATAACGTCCAGGACCCATTGGTCGGAGGTGATTTCGGACCATTTGCAAAAGTATTTTGAGATGCGACCTCCAAGATGCACAGTCCGCAGACAAAAGGAACTGAGACTGTCACTGTTTTTTGTTGTTTGCGCCACCTCTATAAGTTGTTTTCCGTTGGTATGGTCTGGAGGAAGACTGACGATTCTGGTTTTGGTAAGAACCTCTCTGCCGGTTATCGCCGTAGGTATTGTATGAGCAATACTGGCTTGATCCACGAAATGTAGAGGAGCCACCGCCTCTACCTCGTGCCCCCCGAAAGGGCCGCTTTTTGTATTGGAGAGTAGCCAAGGACTTTGCGGTGTCAGTGTCCTTTTTGATCGCTTCAAGAGCATCGTCTACATGCTTGCCAAATAAAGACTCTCCATCGTAAGGCAAGTCGAGGACTTTTGCTTGTACTTCTGGGCGAAATGTTGTAGATTTCAGCCAGCCTTGACGCCTCAAGACTGCAGCCCAGCTAAATGGCGAAAGCCTGTGGATAAAATGTCAAGCGCACATTCGATAATTTCAGACGAAATTACCTCTCCCTCTTGGATAATAGCCTGCGCTTCTGCACGGATGGCCTCAGGCATTTGAGGAATCAGTGCGGCAATCTCGGACCACATTTGGCGGACGTAACGGCCCAGAATTGCCAAGGTGTTTTCCGCTCTGACAGTAGTGGCCGCCATTGTAGTAAACTTTTTTCCTATAAAGTCCAACTTGCGGCCTTCCTGATCAGGAGGAGACGTGAGTGGTGTAGCTGGATTACGAGATATTTTCTGTGCTGCCTGAGTAATAACAGACTCTGCTTTTGGCTGTGACACTAAGCAGGCTGGAGCGGACGCTGGAGCCTTATATTTTTTGTCTAATCTGGGCAAGACTGCAGGTACTGAGTTGAGATGTTCCATGAGTTTAAGACCCTCTGACCAAATAAAGTCAATAATTGGAATTGTGTGGGATTGTCTTTGTGAAACGTCCTTAAAATCATACAGGAAGCATTCACTTTCATGTTGCTGTTTCTCGACAGTGAGATGAAAGCGTTTCGCTGCACGCACCATTAAATTATGGAAGTTTGCAATGTCCACTGGAGGCGATGCAAGAGGTGAGGTGGGCGGAGTGGAAGGTGTTTGAGCCCTGTAATTGTCCCACTCATTCATATCGACATCATCGTCGTCATCAGTGTCGTGAGGAGCAGGATCCTCATTGTCAGTGTCAGGTCGAGTTCTTTCCAGTGATGCGGGTGGAACCGGAGAGGGTGCTTGTAGGGGTTGAGGTTGAGGCTGGGGAGGAGGTTGTGATGCTGGGGAGGCAGGTGTAGATGGAGGGAACCTGCGGTTATAGTCATCAAGCATGTGCTGTAAATTTTTGACTAAAGATAAAGGTATTTGTGTAACAGGTTCTGAAGTTACTGTCTCTGCTTCGTCAACAGGAAATAAATCATTCCCACTTTCGACGTATTCCTCTTCGTCGCCCTCATCACTGTACTCCTGGCACTTAATGTGCAAGTCAGATGGACTAGATGCCTGTCCAAACAGTTGTTCCACCTCCGATTCATGGCCGGATTCTTCTCCACCTGATTGAAACAATTTTTCAAGAAGACGTGCTCCACTCCTTATTGGACTTATTTGAATGAGAGGCACAGTCCTCAAGGTAGAAGCAGTAACCACTGTAAAAGTGGTAGCTGAGGCCGGAGGAGGATGAGATGCCGATGAGCCTGTTGATGTAACAGCAGTAGTCGTATGGCAAACCTGAGGCGCAGAAATTGAAGATTTTTTCGTCGTCGACGAAGTTTTCTTGTCCGTCGACGGAGCCGTCGACGAAGTCGTCGACGGTATTGAAGGTTTGGTCGTCGACGATGAAGTAACCGTCGACGAGCTAGGTGTAGACGTTGCTGATGCGATGGCCGTCGATGAGGTTGTCGTCGACGTTGATGGGCCCGTCGACTAGCTTCTTTTGAATGATTTGGTCTTCGTCGTCGGTATTTGCTTCGACGACGGAACCGTTGACGGAGTTCGCGTCGACGATGGGAGCGTCGACGATGATTTCTTCGTCGACGGCATCGATTTGACACTCGTCGACGAGATCTTAACAATCGACGTAATGGGTCTCGTCTCCTGGGCTGTCGTCGACGAGGTGATCGTCGCCGACGCAGCAGTGGAAGACATAGAACATGTTGTCGTCGACGTAGAGGTTACAGACTTCGTCGTCGCTGAAGATGTCGACGGGCGCGTCAACGAGCCCGTCGACGAGCCTATGCCGGATTTCTGAGAGGAAGGCAAGGCTTTGGGCGCAGACATCAGAGAACCAGGTCCCGTAGACGTGCCCTGAAGCAAATCCTGTGGGGGAACAGTCCTGGAGGATTCCAACAGTCTACTTCTCTTAAGAAAAGGAGATGGAACCTCAGTTTCAGACCCACGTTTCTGAGAGGATCTAGAAATGCCTGAAGAAAAACTTTCCACATCAGAAACCACAGACTCTGATGTCTTCAACTTCTGTAGCCACAGAAGGAGACAGGCCTCTCTATCTCTCAAAGTCTTGGGAGGAAAAGTGTGACAGTACTTACAGTTCTTAACCTCGTGTTCTGGGTAGAGACAGTAAATGCATTTACTGTGAGGATCCTCATGGAAAAGGCGCAGTTTACCACAAGAAGGGCAAGCTTTAAACAAAGATTTCTTATTTGAAGACATTTTGAAGAAATAACAGGTAAAGTTGAAGAAAAAAACTGAGCAGAGCTCAGGGAGACTCCCTTCACACGACGTGTGGTAGAAAATCTGAGGTCTTGGGCTTCTGAGGAGAAGGTTCTAGAGGGAACTGCAGCCTGATTGGCTGGAATTTGGACCAAAACATAATGACACTGATATGTTACCAAGTTGAGTTTTCTCCCTTAGGCTTTCTATGGGCCTATGCAGTTCTATGGTACTTATGAGTTTACTGTATTTATATATATGTATATGTATTTTTTATAATTATAGTAATTTTACTTATATATGCATATATATATGCATATGCTATTTTATGTACCGTGGGACTCCCACTTCGACGACGGGGAATATTCAAGCATGTGAATCTATTAAAGACACCCCTAATACTGGAGAACTATAGCTACACTCTAAGTGGATGTGGGAGGCATCATAGCAGGGTACAGGGCTGAGAGAAGCGGTTGGGGTTGTGGCATAGGGAGTGGGAGATATGAAACAATTTTAGGTAGGTATTCGATCTTTGTATACTTATATTTAAAACTCAATACAAACAAGCTAGAAAAATAATGACCGACGTCCACTCTTGCACCAAAAACAAAAAGCAATAGTTTTTTTGTTGTTGCAGTTTTATATAGCGCAAACTCGACCTGGAGGTATTGGAGCGCTTTACATAAGCACCAGTTACATTACACAAGGACACATTTATTTTTTGTAGGCCCAGGGAGATTCAATGATTTGTCCAGAAGTTATGGCAGGATGATAGCGACACCGGTTTTGCCAGTTCCAAAGTCGGTAGCTGTGGTTGTTACGCCACATTCTCGCCCACAGCAAACAGTAAGGCCTTACACAGGTCGGAAGGGCAGTGGCAAGATCAGTAACCTTCCATGCTGTTACTCGCAAATGCTTCCGTTGGTGCTCTGAGGGTACTCCATTTACAGATCCAGAAGTGTGGGGGGGGCAGATCTCTACATCCAAGAGTCCCAATTTCTTCAGACTAACATCCAATTGGTCACTCCAAAAGATCTAAGGCTGCTAGGGGCAGCTCCAGGTGACAAACTCAAAGATAGCAGTGTGAGTCGGGCTTAACCAAGTTCTACAGCCAGAGATTCCAACACAGGTCCCGGTTCCAACTGGTCTGCCGACTCACTCTTCCAAGATGCCCTTCTCTTACCCTCAGTTTCGATGAGGCTTCAGGACACATGCTGGTCTGACCCATGAGAACACTTCCAGAGTTGGGATTCTACCCCTCACTGATATCCCAGGCAGATGCAGCAACCCATTCTTCCTCTCCTGTCATTTTCCATTCTGGTCATGTTCTGAGGATCTGGTGGTGAGAAGCCTTTCTTACAGTGCACACTGGCCAGTGATGGTGATAACTCTAACCCATTCATAAGTACATTCTCAAGGCTAAATCATCATAGTTTTTTAGCATTCCACACTGTTTTGCGGTAAACAATTTCAAGAAACCTTGTGCTGGAAGTCCTTTTCAAGATGGGAGGGCTTCTGTGTCAGGGACTGCCCAATTGAACTAAGAAAACTGCCCCTAGAAAGCAACCATGTTTGGGTCTGATGCCAGTTCACCTACTGTTGGGAACGAAGAGAGATTGGCTTGAAAGAGACCACCATTATAGGCTTTCCTCACACAAGGACCCTGTTTACTACCAACTATCTAAATATCCAGGTGGCAGCCAGGTCTTTGCCATGCCATCTTCTGTTCCAGTCCCCTCCACACTCCAGATAATTATCAGTGGATCGCAGGCACCTACCTCCCTCCGCCTTCCTGCCAGCAGAACAAGTCTATTGTTCTCAACATTGTTTCAAAAATGAAAACTGAAGTACAGAAAGGAGATATTTTTGTCACAATATGTATTTTTTTCCAATGCAAGGGGGTCATTACAGGAAAGATAGAATCTCTCTGCATGTTTCTACACATTCTGGAGCACAGGTTTTTAAAAACCTCTGACTTACACTAAACTGATTCTAATGTATTTTTGCAACAAATTACTAACTTATATTTGAGGTGTTTAATTTACCACTACAGATTTCGCATTCATTATTCATGTCTGCAACCACACTATCTATTTCATATGAGAGAGCAAGACACCAAGACGGTAAGCAGTTTGTGGACAGGGCTGTTGTGTGACCATGTATTATAAGGAATAAAATATCTTCTGCCATATATAAACTTGTATAACGTCGGGCCGCAGATACTTTATCCCATAAATCATGTATTTTTTAAAAGTTCTGGAAGACATCTAAAGCTAATTGAAGCCAAGAAGGCAGGGGACGTGGAGAGGTGAGCAAGATGGCGTCAATGTGAGCGCTCGCGCTGATCGGCCGCTCACGCCAGACGCGGTTGTCTTTTCAGGCAGGTATCCTTTGGATACTACAAACAGGTCAGATTTAAGACACTGATGAACTCCTGTAAGGTTTTTCGCAATATTCACAGAATATAAGGGTTGGGAAGACTTAACTACTATTCCCCTATCAGTGCAAACTGCAATCTGCCCGCTATCTTTGGTAGGTCCGATCTACTAGACTGGTATAAAGCTGGTATCACAAAGCTAGGAGACCTAATTTCCAGCGAAGGAGTTAAATCCTTTGCAGACTTACAAAGCAAATATGGTCTGAAAAACCAAGAGGCCTTTAAATACTTTACTATATGTGACTTTCTTTCTCGAAAGGCTGGGGGACCCTCAGGGTTTTCAGAAATTGAATTTATCAAAATATTACAGGCCCCAGTTACCCCTCGGATAGGTCTTATATACTCTGCATTAAATAGCCAAACTCCAGATCTACCTAGAATAGCGGACAAGTGGCTCCCAAAACTGGAGGCCCCACATAGCAAGTTCTGTAACTCACTGGAACTTTCCCAAAGTTACTTGCTGTCAGCTAAACTACAGGCGCAACATTTTAAAACCATCTTCTTTTTATATATTACCCCCAGTAAAATTGCTAAATGGGAGAAGGCAAAGGGACACGGTGCTCAGAGTTTGGCGCTGATGCAGTACACATGTTCGCCCCCTGCCCAAAACTTACTCCAGTCCTTCTTAAAGTACAGGACTTTCTGGGTAAGGTCATCTCCCAGACTATAGTGCTGACTCCCATAACCATCCTGCTGGGGACAACAGGAAAAAAGGTGGAGCACTTATCTTCGTCGCTATGACAGTGTGGAGGATCGGTGTTGCTTCAGCATGGATAGAGACCGACCCCACTCCTTTCTCCCAATGGCTGGCTAGGCTAGTTGCGAACTATCACCTGCAAAAGGCTGTTTATGCTAAAAAAAGGTCTCAAAGGGCGAATAAAGGGGCTAGACATCTGGGGACATCTCTCTACCTGGCTGGAACAGCCCGGGTCAAACGGCTAATTCGTCCTCTTTCTCTCAAGGGACACCCTGCCTGAAAAGGGGCAGTTCATGGTCAGCCAAAGGCCGGATGGCGCTCTTTTCTCTTTCTTCCTTCCATATTTATTATCTCTTCCTTTTCTTACCTTGGATCTTTCCTGGTCATTTTATTTCTCTCTTTTACCATATGTTCCGTTAATTAGTGACTAAGAACCCAATTTCTTTAACGGTTTATATCTTTGTTTTTCCTTTTCTTTCCTTCGTGTCCCTGAAACGTAGTAAATTTATAGCTGTTGGGGGTGGGGGTGGGGGGTGGCAGGGTGCGGGGGGTGTGAGCTGAAAATGTTATATTGCTGTATTTACTGCATTGGAAAATAAAACTTCAAAAATAAAAAAATAAAGTAATTCTGATCCCAAACAAAGAAAAAGAAAAAAAAAAGAAGGCAGGGGACGTGAATGTGTCTCCTAACACAATGACACAAGCATGCAGGCATTATGTACAATTAATTATGTCAGACCCAAGCAGGATTCTTTGCCTTTGGTTGTTAGATACTGTTAAATCTGTGAAGGAACTCCCCAGTGAGGCTGTAATACTGCAGAATCCTCTAAATCCGCTCCAGCACTATAGAAACTCAGGGTCCGTGAAGGAGGCAAGCGTCTGATCGCCACGCCGCTACAGCTCGGTGGCCATGGCCCAGAGCGCTGCCAAGCAAACGCATCACTTCCTCTACAAATGCTGCTAATCTCTATAACCACCCTGAAGCCCAGCAGGCATTCTGGAGGGAGGTCTAGCTGCTCAATGGAGGCCACATTTAAGCTGGTTTTAATCACCTTCTGCATAAAAAAAAATGAAGTGAAACAGTTGAGCAACGTCTGTGGAGGCGCGTCCGTTGAGTACTGCGCATGATGCTGATTAGCCCTGGAGCAGCATGGCACAAGCCTATCCCACTGCACCGGGCATCATGTCTCTTCAAGATCAGAGACATGTAACAATATTTTCTGCATGTCACTTCCTTCAGAGGGAACTTGCCCTTGCAGGGTGGGCTGAACTGTGCCCACTGGAGCACAACCAGGGCGGATTTACCAGCAGTAGGTACACTGACTGCAGTGGCACAGAGAGCAGAGCACAAGAGGGACGAAATGTGGCCTCAGTGATTAACAGTACCTGACACTAATGCAGGAATTCCACTTGTTTCTTTATCTCAGTGATGCTTTTCACTTCACCGGTTACTATCATTAATCCGTATATTATTTATGTAACATTCTTTTCTAGTGCCCTAAACAAATAGCATCCTAAGCAACATAGAAACATAAAAACAGTTAACTTTGTCCTGGGACCTGCAATCTGACAGAGCTCCATTTCCTTTTGTTTAGGTTTGTGCTTTATATGAAGGGCTTCATTTATGAAAACTGTTGCATCGCTGCGATAGAACCGCGCTGCAACACTTTTTACTGCGCCCTCTTTGCAACACGATGGATGTGCAGTATGTAATGTACGGTGCTCCATCTCGCAAGAAATGAGACACTTCAGGAATACTGAAGTATCTGTCAGGGCAAAAGTAACGCATTGCTGGATTTGCGTTGCAAGAATGATGCAACTCCAGCAATGCATGGGGTAGGCCTGTGCCTATGGCACTGTGACGCAGTGGCGTCCTAGAAGTGTTGCAGTGAAATCCCATAGATTTCACTGCAACACTTCTATGACTCTTTTCTATGTGGGAGCGCCCACCATGCATACATTATACCGGACTAAGGTATAGTGTGGCGCAGGGCTTTACAAGGTGATGCATCTGCCTAGATGCATCCCCTTGTAAATATTGTAAATATGTTGTAACATGGCGCATTGTTTTTGCCGTCGCTGTGTCACGAAAAGTGATGCAACTGCGGCGCAAAAGTGTTGCAAGGCATTTATAAATAAGGCCCATATTGCGTACATACATGCATACACACATACATACAATGCAATGCAAATAAAACAACTTCAGACGAGGGTTAGGGAATGTTTTGAATCAAAGGCCTTGAACGTCATCCAGAATTACAGTTCCAAATAGACATTGGCCATATGCAAATTAACTGACCAATTGACTGGGATGGAGAGGGCATTTATACAAAATCACTGGATGCCTAATACACCTCTCTCTGTCCTGTCTCTGAATTTGGCCTATAAAGAGCTTTTCTCTGGATAATAGAGAATGGCCTGTCTTTGAATGTGGCTAATAAAGAGTTTCCAGTGACAAGCAGCACATTAGAGATCATCTCTGACAGGCTACAAGAACTTGGAGCAGCTCTAATACCCACCCTAAAAGTTCATTGTTAATTTGTTTTAAAAGAATATGTCTGGTTTTAGGATCTCTTTCGTTTTTACTAATTGCATTAGCTGATGACTTACAGAGAATCCTTTCATCACTTCTCCAGATGCATCAAAAGGTGAAGAAGTGTTCTAGTACTGTCACGGTTGGACAAGGTCGAGTAGTTTACTCTGTCACTATAAAGAAGGAGGTACAAAAGTTGCTGACATATCAGAACTGGTTGTTGGTCTCTACCCAGATCTAAACAGAAGGACCATATTTTGTCAGCTCTGCAAGAATTGCCATGGCTCCCAATGGAACAGAGAGTGAAGTTACATGTATGTCCTGTGCTGTTAACAAATGAAACAGACACATCGGTAGGAGCACATGACACCTCAGATCTGGTGGCACTAGTCACATCACATCTTATGCCTAATGTGGTAAGTCACTATTCGCAATTACTGGTGCAGTCATTACCAGTATTACAATATAAGGATAATTCTTGCCACCCAAACTAATGACAGTACTTTGTTAGCTCAAAAGCCACTGGTATTCAGCAGCTCATCGCATTCGTTTTTGGGATCCATTTTTGTGAATTCGAAGGCATGTTGGACAAACTTCAAGCTGTCTTCAAAGGTATGCCTGAAAAGCCAAAAGCATCAAGCTACATACTGGCTCATCAGAACAAGCAGTAGTTCAATGTGTTGGGAGTAAGCCTGGGTGGTGAAGTCCGCTTCGCTCGCTGAGTTTGTGGACTTTTCCGCACTACGCGTTATGCGGAGCTCATGGAGTTCTGAAAAACTCCCATCCACAGAGTGGAGTTTTTTTCCTCGTTGGCGCTCGTCAACATCAAGTTGGTAAGCACAAGCGAGGTAAATCTACCTTCCGGCAAGATTTTTCCTCATTCCCAATCATTAACGTCAAGTTGGCGGGCGTGGAAAATCAACCTCCCGGTGAGATTTCTCAACCCGGGTGGTTGGATTTCTTATTGAGAGTTGTAGCGTATGCTCGCGACTGCTCACATTTAAAATCATCCATTCGCCTTGAGAAAGCTGCCGCTCGAGTAAAAAATCTACTTGAGGGGAAGAAAGGAAGCAGCGCCTGCTGGCTCTGTGTATAGTGCCGTCGCAATGATTGCACAGTGCGGACAAACACCCGGCGCAGAAAATCACAGTGAACAGCATTTATCTAACGCACTCCGTTGCTTGTGGAGCCCCGTATAGAGCAGCAGAGGTTTTTTTAACTACGCAGAGATCCGCTTAGCGGAACTACCCTCAGGCTTAGCTAGAAGGCTCCTGTACAATGAGAGGGGGCAAGTTGAGGCAAACTTGAAAAATTGAAGCTCACAGAAATATTGAGTAGGGGGATGGGAGCACTCACGGGCTTCACCAACAGTTATTATGGGGAAACCTAAGCAGATGGGGGAAGTTCGTATATGTAGGGATATGTGTGACACTGAGCCCTCTGAAGGAAGAATTATCAGGTACGCATGCCTAAAAGGGATTCATTCGACTGCAAATTCATATTAATTTCTGCATTTAATGTTAACAAGCTCTGCCCAGTAGCTTATAATTCAATTTCTTCAGATATAATTTCAGTTATTTCCATATTAACAAATCTTCAAAAGAATTTTTAAACACAGGTGTAAGTATTCAACAAGTAAATTTATATTGGCAAAACAATTTGCAAAGGGTACAAAAACAAGTATAAAAATTGTTCAATAAAAAGCACGATGTAACTAGAAGTTTACAATGATTTTGATGTTACAGACACTTCTTTGTTACAATAGTGAACACCTTTTCACAACAATTGTTAGCAAAAAGACCAATTTCCACGGGAACGAAGAAGAATCCCTCCACCTCCAGGACACAGAAGCAAGAATGCGGTATGAAACACACTCCTGTCTACTGTCCCCTAAAAGTATGAGGGAATAACCCAAGGAGTGTCCACCACTCTCCTCATACGAGGGGGTCAGCTTGTAGTAGGAAGAGTCTCAGGTGGTGGTCGAGGCTAGGAGACAAAACCAGGTCACACTTTGTAATACACACTCTAACTAGATAATGCAGTAACTGGTTAAAACATTGACATGTGTGGTTGCACCAGGTATTCTGACCCCAAATGAAGGTCGGGATCTCCTTATTGATGAGTTCAGAGAAGAGGGACTCGGACAACCCAATGGACAGGCCAGAACAGTTAGAACTCACGAAGGACTCACACACCAAACACTCCAAAGAAAACAATAGAGGGAATGAGGTGCACCACCCGGATTTATGGGGGTCAGAACAGCGGAGCAGTAACACTCTCAGGAGGAGAGACACCCGCCCCTCAGAAGATCCCAGGGCGGAGCGTTCTCTCTCAAAAGGTATCAAACACAACGGGATACAAACAAAGGATCCTAGCGACATAGGACAGGAAGGAATAGAATAGTTACGAGCAGAACGCCCGCAAAATGCGTGAGGAATGGTAGAGAAAGGAGTCGAGCAAGACATCCGCCAAATGCGTGGGAAAAGGTAGGGAAACAAACCAGGCACTCTCGAGCGATATCGAAGAAATGCCGAAGACCGGCAGGAAATATCTCACAGCGTTCAAGGAAGGTGATATACTGCGAGAAAAGGTAGGAGAACAGCAGCAGACAGGTAAATCTCCACAAACGCCCAGCAGGAATTGCAGCATGCCACGGAGAACGCCGACAGGAACCAGGAAGAGGAGAGGGGGGCGTGGTACTGGAACAGTAAGCCAAGCAACGGCTACGTTCCGACGCGTCTCCTTAAGCGCGTTAGGGAGTGTCAACAAATTGCAAGTACCCGATCATGGTTAGGGTTATGGGCGAAATACCGGAATCTTAGCAATCCCACATGTCACTGTTCTTAAAACCTAACAGTACCCCTCCTCAAAGGCCTATTCCCAGGACCAGGCTTGGAAGGATGGAGTCTGTGAAATTGTCTAATTAATCTAGCTGCATGGATGTTTTCAGCAGGCTCCCAAGATCTGTCTTCCGGGGGGTACCCTACCCAATCTACGAGGTATTGGAGTTTGCCTCTAGATGTCCTGGAATCTACAATTTTATGTACTTCGTATTCCTCTTCTCCATTGATTCGAACAGGTGGAGGAGGGATCTCAGGAACAACAGAGGGTAGGTATTTTTAGATCAGGGAACTGTGAAAGACAGGGTGTATTTTCATGCATGGGGTAATTGAAGTTTCAGGGTGACAGGGGATGTGATTTTCTCTATAGGAAAGGGTCCTTCGAATCGGGGTTGGAATTTTTTCGAACCTTCCATCCTAAGGTTTCTAGTGGACAACCACACCTTCTCTCCTACAGTGTACAGGGGCTCTGTTCTTCTGTGTTTATCAGCTTGTTTTTTCAAGGCTTCTTTTGCTTTGCCTAGTTCTGCCTTTGCCGATTCCCACACTTCCTGAATGTGTGCATGGTGCTCTTTTAGTGCAGGTACAGATATCTCCTTCTGCTGTAACACAATAGGAATCATTCTAGGGTGTTGCGCATGCATAAAGAAAAAAGGGGATACATCTGTAGCCGAGTGACTAGAATTGTTGTAAGCAAATTCTGTCAACGAAAGAGCTTGAACCCAAGTAGAGGGGATGGATGGTAATAGACACCGTAGGAACTGCTCTAGGGTGATATGCGGTGGAAAGTCTGTGATCAATACCCAGAACGGAACACAACCCCCGCCAGAATTTAGAGACAAACTGGGGACCTCTATCGGAGATATTGACTGTGGGTAATCCATGCAATTTTACAATATTGTCCAAGAAGACAGATGCTAGTTCTTTAGAGGAAGGCACTTTTTTCAGAGGAATAAAATGACTCATCTTGGACAACAAATCCACTACCACATAAATAGTGGTGTAACCTTGACAGGAGGGCAGATCCATCATAAAATCCATGCTTATGGTGTGCCAGGGTGATGGAGGAATGGCTAGTTGTCTTAATAGCCCTGTAGGCGCACAATGTGATGCCTTTTGACGTGCACAGGTGGCGCAAGATTGTACATAAGCTAACACATCTATGGACATGGATTCCCACCAAAACCATCGGTGGCACAACTCATTTGTTTTACGACTACCAGGATGTCCTGCCAAGGTGCTACTATGACACCCCTCTATGATCTTTTGTTGAAGAGCGGGAGTAGGGACATACAGTTTGTCTTCATGATAATACAACCCTTCTCTGATGGTATGTAAAGGATTGAGCAACCAGTCTTCTGTTGGTATGGTAAGATGATGTACCTTGATATCGTCAAGGAGTGTGGAGTCTTTTTCCCCTACCCCAAGTATCTTGTTCGCAGGAATAATAGGAAGGGGTTGTTCTTTGTCTGTGTTTTTGTCATGCCCCAAACGCGACAGAGCATCAGCCTTTCCCTGCTGTGCCCCCGGTCGATAGGTGATAAGAAAATCGTATTCACTAAAGAATAACAGCCACCTCCTTTGCCTGGGCGTGAGTGCTCTTGCGGATTTAAAGAACTGCAAGTTTTTGTGGTCTGAATAGATGGTGACTACATGAGGGGATCCTAACAAATGATGTCTCCACTCTTGAAAGGATAACTTGATGGCCAGCAGTTCTCTTTCTCCTATAGTATAATTTCTCTCAGCAGGTAACAATGTTTTTGAGAAATATGCTATAGGATGCATTTGTCCTGTGTCGGAGTCTCTCTGTGAAAGAATTCCACCTACAGCATACTGAGAGGCATCCGCCTCCACAAAAAATGGTTGTGTGTTGTCTGCGTGGTGAAGAATGGGCGCAGTGATGAACTTGTCTTTAAAGTCACAGAAAGCTCGTTCTGCTTCGGCCGACCATACAAAAGGCACCCCTTTTTTCAATAGTTTGGTCATTGGGGAAACAGACTCAGAAAAACGATCGATAAATCGCCGATAAAAATTGGCGAAGCCTAAAAAAGACTGTATTTCTTTGATGGAGGAAGGACTTGTCCACTTGACCAATGCCTCCACCTTCTTGGGATCCATCTGAATGCCCTCAGGTTTGATTAGGAAGCCAAGGAAGCCTACCTCTGTAGTGTGAAACACAGTTTTATCCAATTTGGCGAACAAGTGATTTTCCTGCAATTTGCTAAAGATTTTCCGGACATGCTCCACATGATCAGTTTCATTCTGTGAGAATATAAGAACGTCGTCGATGTAAACAATGACAAAGATATTCCCGTAAAATGTCATTTATGAAATATTGAAATGCAGCAGGCGCGTTACAGAGACCAAACAGCATGACACAATATTCATAAAGACCGAATTTGGTGCGAAAGGCTGTTTTCCATTCATCACCCTGCTTGACGCGGATCAAATGGTAAGCACCTCTGAGATTGATTTTTGTGAAGATCTTGGCTCCTTTAATTTGGTCAAGGAGAACTGGAATAAGAGGAAGAGGGTATTTATTTTTTATGGTGATTTTATTCAATGCTCTGTAATCCAGGCACGCCCGGAGCCCACCTTCCTTCTTATCTATAAAAAACAGAGGGGATGAAACAGGTGAAGTAGATGGCCTGATAAAACCCTTGTTTTGCATGTCAACCAGATACTCCTTCAGATACTCAGTTTCTGAAGGCGTCAGAGCGTAAATGCGATTGCAGGGCAGGTCTGCCCCGGGTATTAAGTCGATGCGACAATCGTAACTCCTGTGCGGAGGCAGCTTAGTGGCTTCTTGTTCACAAAAAACGTCCCTATAATCCAGATACTGGTCAGGTACTTTTAAGTCAGTCCCTGTTTGAACAGCACAATATAAAGGGAGTTCTGGTTCAATGGCTTCTTGATAACAGTGAGCTTCACAATATGGGGATATCAATGTGACAGTCCTCTTTTCCCAGTCTATTGAGGGGTTGTGTACCTGTAACCATGGAACCCCCAAGATAGCACCAAAATATGGGGCGTCTATTAAATCAAAGACCATACTTTCGGAATGCCCATTGTTAAAGACTATGACCATAGGCGCTGTTTGATAACTTATTAACCCCGAGGATAACTCAGACCCATCCACAGCCCAGATGGATTCAGGTTGGTGTTTAGCAACAAAAGACAGGCCCAGTTGTTTAGCGAGTTTGATGTCAAAAAAGTTTCCAATAGCGCCGGAGTCTAAAAGAATAGACATGTTGTACTGTTTTTGATTCATGTAAGTGAGGGTGATGGGTAATGTAAAGTGTTTTATGACTCTGTGTGTTGGTAGTTTATTGGTAGAGATCTGCTGGTGTTTGTCGCTTGAGGAATTGATCTCTCTGTTCCTCAAGCATTCTTGTTTTCCGAACAAGAAAGGCTATATTGACTGCTAGTCTGGGTGTCTTGGGACGTACGGGACAATCTTTTGCATAATGACCCCCTTTTCCACAATACAGGCATAAGTTCATCTTTCTTCTCTTATCCTTTTCTTCTGTGGATAGAGGTCCTCTTATTCCTCCTATTTGCATGGGTTCTGGAGTATCTTTTAATGGTGGTTTTTCGAGTCAGGGTAATACATATCTGGGGACACTACTACGATTCTTTTCCCCTTTCCTCTCGAGCAGTCTATGATCGAGTTTCACCACTAAATCAATAAATGAGGCACAGTCTTCTGGTGGGTTAACTATTTGTGAGAGTAAGTCTTTTAACTCATCACATAACCCACGATAAAACAAGGAGGTTCTCTTATCTTCTGGCCAATGAGTTTCAGAGACCAGCCGATTGAAATTAGTTGTATAGGAAAGGAGGTCTTTGGATCTCTGTTTAAGGTTCAGTAGCGCGGTATTGCTAGCTTGCATATAAGTATGTTTAGCGAAGAGGCTTCTCATCTTTTCTTGGAACAAGGAGAGATCGTATAACAATGGATCATTATTCTGTACCATTGGAACAGCCCATTCCGCTGCATTCCCCGCAAGATAGGAAATGATGAAAGCTACTTTGGCGGAATCATCTGGGAATGCGGCTGCTTTGCATAAGAATTGTAACTGGCATTGGTTCATAAACACATTATATTTGGTGCTATTTCCTGTGAATCTTTCGGGCATAGCTAGAGGAACCGGGCTGGGAGTATGCACTGTGACTTGGACAGGAGATAGGGTGGAATCACCGCTAGCCCCTTTTTCAGGTTCTGTGGACCCCAGAGTGAATCTGGCGGGTTGTATGTAGCTCTTACGAGATTTAGGGATGGTTCCTGGGTCTCTATCAGCTGATCTTAACTGATGAACCTCTGCCTGAAGTCTTTGAATTTCCACCCCCAATCTAGCCACCTCTGACTGTAGAGCCACTAAAGCAGCAGTGAAATCCTCCATGGTATTGGCCTGGAAGTTAAGGTCATCTAATGAAGGGTCAGGATCCATCTTCGTTCGGGGGAAAGATATTTCGTGGGCTTGGCTTTCTGTTAGCAAAAAGACCAATTTCCACGGGAACGAAGAAGAATCCCTCCACCTCCAGGACACAGAAGCAAGAATGCGGTATGAAACACACTCCTGTCTACTGTCCCCTAAAAGTATGAGGGAGTAACCCAAGGAGTGTCCACCACTCTCCTCATACGAGGGGGTCAGCTTGTAGTAGGAAGAGTCTCAGGTGGTGGTCCACACTCTAACTAGATAATGCAGTAACTGGTTAAAACATTGACATGTGTGGTTGCACCAGGTATTCTTACCCCAAACGAAGGTCGGGATCTCCTTATTTATGAGTTCAGAGAGGAGGGACTCGGACAACCCAATGGACAGGCCAGAACAGTTAGAACTCACGAAGGACTCACACACCAAACACTCCAAAGAAAACAATAGAGGGAATGAGGTGCACCACCCGGCTGTATGGGGGTCAGAACAGCGGAGCAGTAACACTCTCAGGAGGCGAGACACCCGGCCCTCAGAAGATCCCAGGGCGGAGCTTTCTCTCTCAAAAGGTATCAAACACAACGGGATACAAACAAAGGATCCTAGCGACATAGGACAGGAAGGAATAGAATAGTTACGAGCAGAACGCCCGCAAAATGCCTGAGGAATGGTAGGGAAAGGAGTCGAGCAAGACGCCCGCCAAATGCGTGGGAAAAGGTAGGAAAACAAACCAGGCACTCTCGAGCGATATCAAAGAAATGCCGAAGACCGGCAGGAAATATCTCACAGCGTTCAAGGAAGGTGATATACTGCGAGAAAAGGTAGGAGAACAGCAGCAGACAGGTAAATCTCCACAAACGCCCAGCGGGAATTGCAGCACGCCACGGAGGACGCCGACTAGAACCAGGAAGAGGAGAGGGGGGCGTGGTACTGGAACAGTAAGCCAAGCAACGGCTACGTTCCGAAGCGTCTCATTAAGCGCGTTAGGGAGTGTCAACAAATTGCAAGTACCCGATCATGGTTAGGGTTATGGGCGAAATACCGGAATCTTAACAATCCCACATGTCACTGTTTCTAAAACCTAACAACAATCATGGGGAAATGTGACTGACTACATAGACAACATGTCCTTCAATTCAATAGTACAGAGAAATAGGTGGGAAGACCGACGTTTCGGTCTTCAGAAGTATGTGGATAAAGTTTATTCTGTGTTCCACAATCAGATCGGGTGGTGGCTCAATAGTCTTCCACTTATAACAGCATTAAATGCTAGAGAAAAAAATTATGGTTATTTATGCTAGGAAGAGGTTATGTTCACCGCACAGCTATTTAATATGTGAAGTTGATGGAGATCATAGTTTAAATCCTCGCTATTTTTAATCATTGTGTAAATTAAAAAATCTGTTCACAATACCTGTAAGTATGCATACTGTTATAGTGGCTCCATGTATGTTGCTAAAAATTAATCTCATATTTACTAGATCAATTCTCATATGAACTGGACAGCGACAGGATGAGGGTTATATAGCCTGCCATGCCTCGAGAAAATTATATTGTCACAAAGTCTGTGTTTAACATCTTGTGCATCGCGCTATTTGCTCAGACTATTGGAGTAACCATCCTTTTAGCTGTGGTCTGTAGTATCTAAGACAACATTAAACCTGACTTTTAAACAAACAAGATCAAAGCCCGTTATCACAAATAAAGAACACAAAAGATTTTTGATCAAATGTCACCTTGTATTTTTAGGGACAAATATTTCGCCCCCTCAAGATATATAGATCTTTAGTATAGATTTCTGAACGATAAACAATAACATTACTGAATCTTTACCTGGCATTTGAGAAGCTGCAACCTTAAATCTTGTAATTTGTCAGCTCTCACGTCCAAAATATGCATCAGTCTGAAGATTTAAGAAGTAGAAGTTATAATCTTAATTAAAGACCAAACAAGGTGGATACAAGAAATTAAAAGGCTGAACTAAGTTTTTACCTATATTCCGACAAGACTCGTTTAAACCGATGTACCGCTGCCTAAACAGTCGGAGTCTCAGAGGCTCACGTTGAAACGGCATTTGTTTAAATCACTGGAGCGTACGCGTACCGTGTTCTGTAACTATAGAAAGAGGACTACTCAGTCTATGGGTAGGGCTGGAGAACTTTCGCGGCCATCTTGGAATTTTGGAAAACTGGTCTGGCTATATTCCACGAGATGTTTATTGTCAAAAATTATCAATAGACACAATGTGTGTCCAAGGTTTAAATATATATTTCAGCGAAAAGGTTACATTTGGACCCGGACTGTCGTATTTTAACCGTACTTGCATTTTCTATCTCTTTCAATAAATAGTATTAGAAAAGATATATATATAGAAAAAAGGGTTCCCATTTCCCAAGAGAAAAGTAAATGAATGAAGTTAATCATAGTATAACCAACAGAAGTTAGAGTTTTTTTCCATTTACCATTTGTATAATATACAGATCTATATAGATACAGATATGATCAATATAGTGAATACAAAACGCTGGGGGCTATACTTATTACTTAGTCTTGAAAAATACAGAAAAGTGCATTCACACGTTTTTATGTTGTTATTACCGCATTTCATCTGATTAGTGTTTATCTATTCAATTCGAAATCTTGATGTCACTCAAATTCATTATGGCAATCACTTTTCTACAGTCGATGTTTTACATTTTTATCAAAGATTCAAATGTTACAGAATAATAGTACAGTCAATCATATAGAATTGTGCAAAACGATCTGACACCATACTTAATGTAACTCCTAAAAGGATACATCAATGCATATGACACAATTAGTTCATTTATAGCAACCCCTGTAGTGGTCACTATGAATCATGATAAAGTGTATACATGATTAAAGAAAGCAGGACAGTGTATGCCATCCTGTTGCAGAGTTCAAACCTTTATTGATGTTATTGGTGCGACAGATCCATCTGTTCTCTTTCAGGGTGAGTATCTGATCAACATTTGTCTGTCTATTTGATGGTTTGACATCCCACCATAACATGTCTTTTTCTGAGTGACTAGATTTTAAATAATGTTCCACTAGAGCGGCATTCTCCACTCTACATTGAATACGTGATTGATGTTGTAAAATTTGTTCTTTAACGACCAGTTTTGTTTTCTCTATGTAGTATAAGCCACAAGGACATTGGATGTAATATACTACAATGGTTGTGTTACAGTTCAAGAATTGCTTAAGTACAATTGTGATGCTGTTGATCTCACATGTCTTAGTTGGTTTTGTAGTGCCACGTGCTGTGCACATGTTACATTTATAATGTCCAACCAGTGGTACCAATTGTCTCATGTTGTCCACTGTGTCCGAAGGAAGAGACATATAATTTCACCATGCAGGACCTGGTGTGGGAGGTTAACAGGTCCCAGATACCTCCAGTTTCCCCGTAGGTCCTCCATGTGAATCACCACCTTCTCAACCAGAGTAAGACTCTGGTGGAACAAAAGCATCAACTATGGCATCTCATGTGCTGCTAAATAGGTTCAGATTTGATTAATTCAACAAACACATCACTGACTTCATTAGCCCACATGCCCTCACATCTGAGAACTACATCCTACTGGGAGACCTCAACTTCCACCTGGAAAATAAAAACAATAGCAACACCACCACCCTTCTGGACAACCTGGCCAATCTCGGACTCAAACAACTTCACACACCCACCCAGTTAGCCGGACACACGCTCGTCCCGATCTTCACCTCCAGCAAACACATCTCCTTCAATCACACCACAGCGCTTCATTGGACGAACCACAGATGCGTCCACTTCATCTACAAAAAGACCACGACTCACAACCCCCCACAACCTATTCCTCGAAGAAACTGGAACAAAATCTCCACCGACCAACTCTTCACATCGCTTACCCAAAACCCTCCTACCATATCATCGGACCCAAACCAAGCAGCCACCAAACTCACACAATGGATCACCCACAGCGCGGACGAATTAGCACCCTTGAAAAACCACCAGATCAAACAAGGTAGCAAAAAGGCCCCCTGGTTCAACGATGACCTTAAGAAATCCAAGAAGTTATGTCGTACCCTCGAGAAATCCTGGAGAAAAAACCCAACCACTCACAACCTGACCACCTTCAAGGACGCCATCCGCAAACACCACCAATTGATCCGATCCACCAAGAAATCAGCATTCAAGGACCGACTCGACAACAACGCCCACAACAGCAAGGAACTATTCAACATTGTCAAAGAATTTACCAACCCCATCGCCGGCACCAACGACATCACTCCCACCCAAGACCTCTGCGACTCTTTATCCTCCTTCTTCCACAACAAAATCGCCGACATGCATAACAGTTTTGATAACCAGCCCGAAGATCAGACCACTCCACCCACCTCTGAACCAAAACAGCACTCTCACAACCTTTGCGCCTGGAACCCAATCACTACTGAAGACACCATCCGCCTGATGAACTCCATCCACTCAGGCTCTCCAACCGACCCATGTCCCCACCACATTTTCAACAAAGCAGACTCCATCATCGCACCCCATCTCCGCAATGTCATCAACTGCTCCTTCAACTCCGCTACCTTCCCGGAAAGCTGGAAACATGCCGAACTCAGCGCCCTCCTAAAGAAACCCACAGCAGACCCCTCTGAACTTACTAATTACCGCCCCATCTCACTCCTCCCTTTCCCGGCCAAAGTCATTGAGAAAGCCGTCAATAATCAGCTCGCCACCTTCCTCGAATCCAACAAATCCCTCGACCCTTCACAATCCGGATTCCGAGCCAAACACAGCACTGAAACCGCCCTCATCGCAGCTACAGACGACATCCGAACGCTACTAGACAACGGAGAAACAGTTGCCCTCATCTTACTTGACCTCTCCGCAGCCTTCGACACAGTCTGTCATAACACCCTCATACAACGCCTCAGCAACGTCGGAATACAAGGAAAAGCTCTGGACTGGATCATCTCGTTCCTCGAAGGAAGAACCCAGAGAGTCCGCCTCCCCCATTCAAATCAGAGGCCACCGAAGTCATCTGCGGCGTACCACAAGGATCATCGCTCAGTCCCACCCTCTTCAACGTTTACATGAGCCCCCTCGCATCCATCGCGCGACAACACAACCTCAACATCATCTCCTACGCAGACGAAACCCAGCTGATCCTCTCCCTCAACAAAGACCCAAACACCGCCAAAACCAATCTACACGAAGGAATGAAAGAAGTAGCCGATTGGATGAAGAACAGCCGTTTAAAACTAAACTCGGACAAAACGGAAGTCCTCATCTTAGGATCACCCCCCTCTGCCTGGGACGACTCATGGTGGCCACCGGCCCTGGGTACAGCACCCATACCTACAGATCATGCACGTAACCTGGGCTTCATCCTAGACTCCTCCCTCTCGATGACCAGACAAGTCAACGCCGTCTCATCTTCATGCTTCAACATCCTACGCATGCTCAAAAAAATATTCCGTTGGATCCCCACCGAAACAAGAAAGACAGTCACCCACTAGTCAACTGGATTATGGAAATTCCCTTTACGCCGGAACCACAGCCAAACTACAGAAAAAACTCCAACGCATCCAAAACGCCTCAGCCAGACTCATACTGGACATCCCCAGTCATGCTCACATTTCCGGCCACCTGAAAGACCTCCACTGGCTCCCAGTACACAAGAGAATCACATTCCGTCTACTCACCCACGCACACAAGGCTCTCTACGACCTAGGACCTGAATGCCTCAACACACGACTATCCTTCTACACACCCACCCGCCAACTACGTTCATCCAATCAAGCCCTCGCCGCAATTCTACGCATCCATAGATCCACCATGGGAGGAAGATCCTTCGCCTACTTAGCTGCCAAGACTTGGAATTCTCTCCCCACTCACCTTCGTCTTACGCAGAACCACCTCTCCTTCAGAAAGCAGCTCAAAACCTGGCTTTTCGATAAGTAATGCACCCAACCTCCCACAAGCGCCTTGAGACCCTCTGGGTGAGTAGTGCGCTATACAAATCACTGAACTTGAACTTAAAAGCACATGTGTGACTGCTGTGAATAATCAAATTCTGGACAATGTGCTAGTTCATGCCAACTTGATTGAACAACATCATTACCACTGGTGAACTGTCCTCAAGAGATTCTTTGTCAGAGAGATGACAAAGCATTACAGCGGGTGAAGGTTTCTAAAATCAGAAATCATTCTTTTTTTATATCTATACTCAATAGATGATGTTGCTCCTGGTCTAACAAAAGACCACAATGTAAAAACGATTTACAAAAGGGGGTGGTGATGAACAGAGTGTCTGAATTGAGCAGACCACTCTTACCCAGTCCAAAGATCAGGGCTTGATCCATCACCGTTATTTATCTCACTGCCCCATCCCAGCTCAGAACCTGGCTATATGCAAATCAGTCTGTCCCTGGCCCAGTGCATCATGGGAACAGGGCAGACTAAACTACCAAGCCAATTCTTTACCAGAAAGGAGACAAGCTACCGGGGACCGGTTTCTGGCATTTCAGCCTCTTCGGCCCGGCTTGCTTGAATCCTGATGGAGCAGTGAGAAAGGGACTCATGTCTGAGTATACCCTGCCACACCTATAGTGGCCAAAATCGATTTACAAAAGGGGGTGGTGATGAACAGAGTGTCTGAATTGAGCAGACCACTCTTACCCAGTCCAAAGATCAGGGCTTGATCCATCACCGTTATTTATCTCACTGCCCCATCCCAGCTCAGAACCTGGCTATATGCAAATCAGTCTGTCCCTGGCCCAGTGCATCATGGGAACAGGGCAGACTAAACTACCAAGCCAATTCTTTACCAGAAAGGAGACAAGCTACCGGGGACCGGTTTCTGGCATTTCAGCCTCTTCGGCCCGGCTTGCTTGAATCCTGATGGAGCAGTGAGAAAGGGACTCATGTCTGAGTATACCCTGCCACACCTATAGTGGCCAAAATCGATTTACAAAAGGGGGTGGTGATGAACAGAGTGTCTGAATTGAGCAGACCACTCTTACCCAGTCCAAAGATCAGGGCTTGATCCATCACCGTTATTTATCTCACTGCCCCATCCCAGCTCAGAACCTGGCTATATGCAAATCAGTCTGTCCCTGGCCCAGTGCATCATGGGAACAGGGCAGACTAAACTACCAAGCCAATTCTTTACCAGAAAGGAGACAAGCTACCGGGGACCGGTTTCTGGCATTTCAGCCTCTTCGGCCCGGCTTGCTTGAATCCTGATGGAGCAGTGAGAAAGGGACTCATGTCTGAGTATACCCTGCCACACCTATAGTGGCCAAAATCGATTTACAAAAGGGGGTGGTGATGAACAGAGTGTCTGAATTGAGCAGACCACTCTTACCCAGTCCAAAGATCAGGGCTTGATCCATCACCGTTATTTATCTCACTGCCCCATCCCAGCTCAGAACCTGGCTATATGCAAATCAGTCTTGACCCTGTGCCTCATGGGAACAGTCCTGCCCGAACTGCCAAGCCATGTCTTCCCTGGACCGGAAACAAGCCTCCTGGGACCGGTTACAGGCCAGGCCTAGAGGATTTACCAGTGATTGCTTTTGAACCTTTTGTCCTGATCTTAATTGGTATCTGCAGCATTGATGAATACTGTCTAATTAACCCCTCTCTTCTAAGCCTCATCTGTGACAGTATATTGTATGTATAATGCGGTGCTTAGAATCTACTGATAGTGAGAAAAGTTAATTTGAAAGAAATGAAAAATATTGCAGATTCTAGAATGCAACAATACTAGATACTCACCCATCATGCATTGAGCTGAATCAAACAACAGAATCTACAGACACTTTGTGAGGGGAATACAGTTTATGCAGGCTGGATGGCAATGTGTAATCAGGCCACATCACCAAGGGGACACGTTTTATTAATCCTCCTCACTTGGCACACCAACCCTTCAAATATGCCGCAGCCTCTGATAGAGGCAGACATCCTGGGAAAGCAGTGGACTCCTAGAGGTCAGGACACTATTCACACACTCTGGTCTCCAAACAACCAATGTGGGAGGCCTGTCTGGAAAGGACATTTTGATTGATGGCTCTTTTAATTAAATTTGGGGATGCCCTCCGGTTCCTTGTGGTTTAACTCTTGGCATAGTTTGCTGCGGATTTAGAGGAATAGTATGAATCCTAGCTCAGCTTTCAACTGCTCTTAAAATAAATACCAAATGTCCAAATCTTGGAGCCAGCCACTTTCAGGCATGCTGAGTGAGGCTGTACACCTCCATCATAACTGGGTGGGGTTCACAAATGACTGTGGGACAGCCATAGGATGAGGGGGTCACATGTGGCCTAAGTAATGAGCTACCAATATCCCTTGTCAAAGCTTCGGGGGTTCTTACATCATACCTCCATCATCGCTCAGCCTCACCCTCTTTAATGCATACATGATCCCTCTGGATCATCTGCTCACGAATCAACATCCATCTCATCCGTTTCCTTTCAGACAAGACCCATACACAAGAAACAAGTTCATTGCATTAAGTAAGGCACTAACTGGATGAAAACCAACTGTCTCAAGCTTAACACTGACAAGATAGAAGTAGTGATCTTCGGCAAGAACATCTCACCCAAGGGTTCCAACTGGTGGTCAGCTGAACTCAGACCCACACCAGGAATCTTGGAATACACAGATAGCAAACTAGATATGAATGCTCAAGTCAAAAGTGTCACTGTATCCTGCTTCTACACACTGAAGATGCTGTGGGAAATCTTGAAATGGCTCCTAGGCAACACAAGAAAAACTCTCACTCACGCCCTAGTCACCAGCAAGTTGGACTATGGAAGCACTCTCTACACCAGGATCACCAAGCAACTCATTAGAAGACTAAAAACTCCGGACTCATACTCAACCCCTACATAGAACTCACATCACACCTCAGGAAACTACAAACTACACTGGCTCTCATTACACAAACATGCTCAATTCAGACTCTCTAAATATACATTGAAGGCACTGCAAAACGCAGGCCCCACTTACCTGAAAAGTCACATCTCTTTCCACCAACCACACACATCCCAAGCATACACCGAAGCAGATCAGGCAGACAGGTGTGCTCTTACATCGCTTCCAAAGAGTGGAAAGACCTCCCATTCTACATGAGAGCCTCCTCCTCTCTTCTTGAATTCTGTAGGAAGCTGAAGACTTGCCTTTTAAGATAACCAACCTACCATAGGCAGGGCTGGACACACACACTTGCTCAGCACCAGGATACCCTCACACATGGTATTGTGGTTCACAAATACACATAACATCTTCAGAGCTTGCTCCAAATATAGTATTTAATAGATGTTCTCTAGTCCCCCTGATCCTTTCAATGGAAGGAGGAGGGAATCCAGGCTGATCTTATTTCTTTAAGAAGAGTGTTTACACAAGGTGCAGGGTGGAGGAAAGTGTATACACTGCTATGGCTGATATATGTGCTGCTGCATGTGAGCTCTCAGCAGGAACTGCTAGGGGTGAATGCAAGTGGAAGAAAAAACAAAGAGCAGACAATGAGAAATGCAGAGCGTGTGGGAACTGATAATGACAAAGAGGAGAGAAAGAGGGAGTAAGATAAAGAAAGTAGGAAAAGCAGAACTGACGAAAGGAAATAGAAGACTGAGGACTTTCAGAGGGAAGTAGGCTAGCACTGGCAGTGAACTACACAGGTGACTTTAACAGGACAGCCAGCAGCAGTTCAAGCTTCCTTCACGAAAACTCAAGGTACAACTTGAGTGTCAGCAGTGGAACATTATTACCATCCATACAGAAAAGGATCAGTATAACTAGCAGCAATGCAAGCTTTTACAAAAACACTGACAACAGATACAGCAGACCCACTGAAAGCTGATGACATACGGAAAACATACAGTGCAAGTTGCTTGACAGAACAGGCAGGCTACTTCCATAAAACACCAGTTAGAACTAGGGAATCAGCAGTGCAAGCTTGCCATCCTTACAGAACAGGATCAGTACGGTCAGAAACAGAGCAAGCTTCACAAACAGACACAGAAGAGAGACAGCAAGGGTAGAAGCGCAGCAAGCTGAAGCTATAAAGAAACGCTGCAGTAGCCCCACAGCCAGTGGACTCTTCTCAAGGGCACATAAAACAAGAACAGACAGCCAGCAGCAGTGCAAGCTTCACGAAGACACACAGCAAAGGTACAGCACAACTGAAAGTATTGCATGCGCCAGACACAAGGGACAGGTGTACTACAACCAGAGTAGGACAATCTTCGCACAGGTATATAACAGGTATGGTACAGCCAGCAGAAGTGCTGCTCAGACATACAGAAAATAAAGTACAGGATGCTCTCACACACAAAGCACAAACAGCAGCAGAGGTAACAGCAATGCACACGTCCTTGAGAGGACACAATGTACGTCACAGGCACTGCAACAAAACATCTATTTGTGCTGGACAGGAGCAACATTTGTACCACACAGAGGCGAGAAGCAAGCAAGCTTCCCTCACACAAAAACAAGCACAGCCTTGACGGCAGTGCATGGGGTAGCCTCAGGAGCGGGATGCTCTGGCCCGATAACATGCTATGCCCAGCAATTATGGCAATGGCAGGACAACTCTGCAGGAAGTTATGGAGAAAGGACACAGGGTCGCTTTTGTGCTTCCCTTCACCTCACTATCATACACAGCTGCAGTATGTCATTACAACATTAGATGACAAAATACAAAAACAATATGAGCAAAAACTGCAAGCAAACAGCTTTGCTTAACTGTGGTGGTGGGGGGCACAATATGTGTTCAGGAAACGTCAAGGTGAAAGCAAACAGGAGAGTAGTAGAAATGCAAAGAAATAATGGAGCAAAGCCGGGGTAAGGCAGCAGAGACGAGCAGGGGCAGAAAGTGGGAAATAAAAAACCCAACGGAGCTGTACAAAGACGAATAGCAAGTGGAAATGAGAAAGAACACACAACTACTGGTTAAGACACACTGGCTGGGCAGAGGAGCAGACATGGAGAACAGGAGTTGCTGAGGACACAGTCGAAAAGGAGGCGGAGCAGAAACTGCTGAGGACAGGACTATGAACCAACAGGGCAGTAACAGCTGAGGACACAGTGGGGTGAGTATGGAGAGAGGGAATTCTTGAGGATAGGACATGCGCAGGAAGGGCAGTAACAGCTGAGGACAAAGTGGGGTGAGATTGAGAGCAGGAGCTGCTGACAAGAGGGACACGCACTGGAAGGGCAAAAAGGGGGGTGGGGGGGTTAGGCAACAGAGGAGCTTCTGTTGGAAGGGATCAAAACAACCTGACATGGAGGTTGGGGGAAGCAATGAATGAGTGGGAGAGGAGGGAAGGATGGAGCAGGTTGGCAAGCTCGGAGGCAAGCATTTAAGGGGAGAGCAACACATGGGGGAAGAGAGCCAGAAAACACACGCACACTGCCAAGGTGTAAAGAAAAGAAAAAAGTAGTCCACTGAACGTGAGCAGTGGAAGGATACATGTCATCCACTAAATATGGAGATAAGCTATGCTCCTGTGCAGGCACAAACACAGAGAGGAACGAATACATAGCAGGCAAAGCAAATAAGACTGACAAGAAAGTCAGCCAATAGATAGCAATGGGCTGCTTCAAAGCCCATTGTAGGTATTGGTATTGTCCACAATAGGTTTTAATGAAATGCTGATGGTTGAAAGGGATAAAGGAGAAATAAGAGAAAAGGTAAACTTTAGAAACCAAGGTGCCGGAAGAAAGATAACAGATCAGGCAGGACCCACTGAGGATAGGGGTGAAAAAAAGAAATGAATGCTGGAGAGGAGCCACAGAGGGAAAAGCAAGGGAGTCGCTAAATAATTCCGCCCATCCCCACACTTTGAACGTGTTCAAATAGCTCTGAGGAAGCAAGGGAGGCAAGTGAACCTGGCAGTTGTTCAGGAGACCGTTCACACTGATCGAATTCTGAATTCTTAAATTTCCTTTCTTCCTTTTCTACATAGTATTTAATTTTTGTGTCCTTCAAGCTCTCCACCCTTTCTGGACCTGTTCCATTCATCCAGCCATCCGTCCGTCTTTCTGCCTTCTCCATTCATCCTTTCTTCGTTCTTGATCTCTGGATCTTTTGTCTTTTTCGGTCCATCCCCTTTCATTCAGCATTCTGTCGTGCAATCAATCCATCATCATTCTATCCATACTTCATTCTAGCCAATCCCTCATCATCCATCTTCCTGCCCTCCTTTCTTCTCACCCACCTCTCCATCCATGTATTCATCTTTCTCTCATTCATACTTCCATCCATCCAGCCCTCATCTATCCTTCTCACGGCCATCCTTTCATCTATCCATCTCTCCAGCCATGTTCATCCGTCCATCCAGCTGTGCATTCATCCATTATTCTATCTTCTCTCCATCCCTCCTTTCACTGCAAGTGGTTGTATGTATGAGCTTCTTGTAGACTAGAGTGTCCAATCAATGTCAAAGGAGCCATCATCAAAAACGTAAACATTTTCTTAACACAAAGAACTGTCCATGTGCACCTTCCCAGCTCAAGCTGCTAAAGTAGGGAGTGAATGAGGCTTCTGTGTCAGAGGCAGGCGAGCGAAAAGCAGACCTCCTGAGAACCGTGGACTGGACAGAGAAGAGGAAAAGCATGAACAAATGAGGACATACAGGTAGAGAGTGGCGTAGGAAAGGGTACTAAAGAAAGGTAGAGGAGCCGAAACCAAGGAGGAGAGCCAGGCAGACAGAGAACAGTAAAGGATATGGGCCTATGAGAACTGTTGTAGATAGTAACTAGGAAGGGGAGTAAAGAGACGGAGAATCAATAGAAATGGAGGGCAACAACCAGTGAGAATGGCAAAGAGACATATTACGATGGGGGCAGATAGAAATGAAGACAGAGGCCGATAGCAAATACTGATGGAAAGAAGAGCGGCATTGTTGCTATGGCCAGACTTAGGCTGTGTATTGCCTCGGCATGGCTGGATGCCAATCCCCCTTCCCTTCAACAGTGGTTGGTCCGATTGCTTTCGATTCGTAATTTGGAAAGAGCAATATATGCTAAGAAAGGAATTCGAGCCAGGAAAAAGGATTGGATACTTGAGATCGTTTGACCAACTGGGTAACCCAATCTACCACGTCATGAAGGGGAATTAAGCCCAGAGGGCAAAGGGCAAGCCCGGGCCAATCTATGCTGAACAAGGTACTTGCACTGTATATTTGGTACTCATGAACACTTCTTGTCAGTTTTTGTTTATTTGAGGGATGTTGCCAAGAATGTATGAATTTATATCGAAAAATGTGTTTGTTTATGAACTGAATATCCGCACATGCAGGCAAGCCGTAATCCGCTGGATGGAAGGTTCCTCTAGAATACTGTCCTGCCGGGGTGTAAAATAACTTGCAGAATTAAGGAAACTTTTACGGAAAGCAGACTTAGAGGAAAATAGAAATAAACGGTGAGATCAAGGTCGATCTGGGTAATAGCTCAAATACTGAAGCACCTTAAAAGCCCCCGTAACTAGTGGTCCACATGCTCAACCCATCATTGATTAAATGTACAGTAGGACCTTTGAAGACTGACTGTAATTTTATTATAAGGCATTGTATTTCTTGGTTTAAGTATCACTGCTCGCAGTCTTATTATAAAGCTGCTGGTTCTTTTACTCCCTTATACACATGGATACACCCACCCACGCTTCCCCCTCCCCTTTGCATATACTCCCCCTGTTAATGTTCCTATGTTTTATCGATGCAATGGTCCCTTCCTCGACCAGGCTCTTTGGAGTCAGTTTATAAAGACACTGTACGCGTTGCACGCACATACTTGACTATCACATCCTAGCCCACATATCGGGCCTCTTCCCCCTTCCCATGGGTGATATACCACTGCAACGATAGAAAGCAGCCAGAAGGAAATGAACGCCGTGCGTACCATTCGAAGATGAACAAGTAGATCTGGGTTGTCTCATACATTACCGGCTCTCTCGCCCGAATCACAGCTATTGTGACACGTCACACACCCGGGGTTACTGACAGTGATTGTCATGGCAAGGGTGCCTCCAACTAAACATCACCGCCAGCATGAACCTCTCTTGCTCGGAATAATAAGCTACATAGACACTCGCTCATTGAAAACTTGCGATGTCGCACGGACCCACCCTATGATTTCAACGCCCCGCGCCGAAGAAGAAACACACCGACACACTTACCCATAATACTTATTAGAGGGAGCGGGCTGCGATCCGCCTGGCGGCATTGACGAACATCATCATTGCTTGATAAATAAAAAAAAAAGACAAAAACTTTCAGACCTATACATCTATAACGCTAAGTGGTTTACTGAATGTAAGTGCTGCAATGAAACACTCTACGCCGCCGAACCTCAGGGCTGTCAGCCATACGGCTGTGTTCATCTGACAATGTTTCATATAATTATTGATTCACGCGGCTGGCCCCGGGGGTTGTAAGCCGGAAGCTGTGTAACATGCACTTTGTACAATAAAGGTCTTATAAAAATAAAGCTGCTGGGTCTTAGGCACATTCGTACTTTAAAATGGTGAGAGTAATTTATTAGCCTAAGACTAACTCTGATCAGATCAAAATAATGTATGCCTGTGGCTTAGTACTTGCACTTTAGTTTACACTTCATGTGTTTTATTAGTGTTGTTTAAATGTTAATAATCATAAGCCCTTTTTCCATTGAGTGTGACTTGATTTAGGTGTTTTTTCGTTTGCGTCTGTTATGTAATTTTTACCTTTTTGCAAACTGTAACGATTTTAATCAAGCATACAATAAACTGTAACTGTGTTTGTATATAAAGGGGAGATCCAATATGCTACTTACCAGTATGCATCTGTTCTTGGCATGTAGGGCTGCTGACATTCATATCTGTACATAGATTGCCGCCTGGTGTTGGGTCCGGATGATCGCACATTGTTGTCCTGGAAGAGTCTTCGAAGTATCACGAGATAGGTGGCTCCTCCCCTGGACTACAGTGCGCATGGGCATCGACTCCATCCTCAGATTGTTTTTAGCCATTGTGGCCAAGATGGAGTGAAACTATGTGAATGATGACCATGCTAGAAGTATGTGTGAATGTTGCAGCCGCTACAGGCGCCAGGGAGGAGGGCAGGCGATATGAATGTCAGCAGCCCTACATGCCAAGAACAGATGCATACTGGTAAGTAGCATATTCGGTTCGAGGCATGTGGGCTGCGGAATTCATATCTGTGCATAGAATACATAGCAGTCCCTCCATCAACGGCGGCCGCCTGTGCCAGCTGCAGCAGTTTGGAACAGTGTTTTTAGAACAGCCTGCCCTACAAGTTGCCTGCTGTTTGGAGTGCACATCAACACAGTAGTGTTTTGTAAATGTGTGTGTGGTAGACCATGTGGCTGCTCTACATATGTCTTCCAAAATATTTCCAAGGAAAGCCATGGAGGCCCCCAACTTTCGGGTGGAGTGGGCCCGCGGTGGAATGGTGAGAGTGCGCTTGGCTTTCTGATAGCAGATCTGAATACATTTAACGATCCACCTGGCTATACCAGCCTTGGAAATGGGGTTGCCTTTGTGTTGTGGCGAAAAGGCAACAAATAGTTGTTTAGTCTTCCGAAAACCTTTGGTCCTATCAATGTAGTACATTAGGGCCCTCTTGAGGTCAAGTGTGTGGAACATCCTCTCCGCAACTGACTCTGGATTTTGGAAGAACACAGGTAGGTCTATAGTTTGGTTGATATGGAACTGGGAAACTACCTTAGGAAGGGAAACTACCTTAGGAAGGGAAACTACCTTAGGAAGTAATTTAGGGTTAGTGCGAAGCACCACCCTGTTGGAATGAATTTGAATAAATGGCTCTTGGTTAGTTAGTGCCTGGAGTTCACTAACTCGTCGTAGTGACGTAATCGCTATAAGGAAAGCCACTTTCCATGTCAAGAACTGAATCTCGCAGGAATGCAGTGGTTCGAAAGGGGGACCCATCAGCCTGGTGAGGACCACATTTAGGTTCCACTCGGGAGCTGGTGACGTCCGCGGAGGAATGACTCGTTTGAGTCCTTCCAGAAAGGCTTTAATGGCAGGCACCCTGAAAAGTGAGAGGTGCTGTCTGTTTTGGAGATAAGCAGCCATTGCGGATAGATGTATACGAATGGAAGCATAGGCCAGATTACATTTGTACAGATGTAAGAGATAACAAATGATGTCCTGAATAGAGGCATCCAGCGGGTTAATGTTGTGGTCTGCACAATAAATGACAAACCGCTTCCATTTCGCCGCATAGCATGCTCTGGTGGTGGGCTTTCTTGCCTCCCTGATTATGTCCATACAGTCAGGAGGTAAGTTGAGGTAGCCAAACTCTAAGACCTCAGGAGCCAGAAAACCAGGTTGAGCTGTTGCGGATCTGGATGCTGAATGTCGCCATGGCTCTGCGTCAGAAGTCTGGGTGTGAGGCACAGCCTTTGATGCGGTACCACGGACAGTTCCAGAAACGTGGTGTACCATGGTTGGCGAGCCCACGTAGGAGCAACCAGGATTAGAGTCATCGAGTGCTGCTTCAGCTTGCGTGCCACTAGCAGTATTAGAGGTGCTGGGGGAAAAGCGTACGCAAATTTGCCTTGCCCTGCGACTGTGGGTGTGGGTACCTGGTGGCAAAGCTTGGGCATTTGGCGTTTTCCTTTGTGGCGAACAGGTCTATCTCTGGATGACCCCACCTTAGGAAGTACGGGTGGAGTACTGATGGATGTATCTCCCACTCGTGCATCTGGTGGCTGTACCTGCTGAGCAGGCCCGCCATCTGATTGTCCTTGCCTGGGAGGTGTTCGGCCATGAGGAAGACGTTTCTCTGAATGGCCCACTCCCACATGCTCTGAGCCAGATGAGACAACTGTGGAGAGTGTGTTCCTCCCTGTTTCTGAATGTAGTACATGGCCGTCATGTTGTCCGTCCGGATCAACACGACCTTGTTGCAAAGATGCACTTTGAAAGCTTTCATTGCCATGAAGATAGCCATCAGTTCTAGAACATTGATGTGCATCTTCCTTTGCTGCGGTGTCCATAGTCCCTGCACAGTGTAGTGGAGTACATGAGCTCCCCAACCCTGGAGAGAAGCGTCCGTTGTCAGAATGATCTGTGGCACAGGCTCTTGGAACGGTCGTCCCATGCAAAGGTTTTGTGGATTCCACCAATGCAGAGAGTTGGATGCATGACCGGTCACCAACACTAGGTCTTTCAACTGTCCGTGAGCCTGAGTCCACTAACGTGCTAAGCACTCCTGAAGCGGACACATATGTAGTCTCACGTGCAGGACTATGGAGATGCAGGAGGCCATCATGCCTATCAACTGCATGAACACTCGAGCTGGAAGCGAGTGTTGAGGTCTGAATTTTTGTATCGGCGATTGAATGCTGCTGACCCTCACTGAATTTGGCTGTTCTGTGGCTGCCAGAGTGTTTATCGTCGCACCCAGATACTGCCGTATGTGGGCGGGTTGCAGGTGGGTCTTTGGGTAATTCAGTGAGAATCCCAGATCGTGAAGAAGGTGAATGGTGCGGGACATGTGGAAGGCACACTGCTGGGCTGACTTTGCCTGGAAGAGCCAGTCGTCCAGATAAGGGTAGACGTGAATGTTTTGTCTCCTTAGGTGCGCCGCCACCGTCGCCAGGCACTTTGTAAACACCCTGGGAGCCGTGGTGACCCCGAAAGGCAGAACCTTGAACTTGTAATGTTGGTTTTGGATGGTGAACCAGAGGTATTTTTTGTGTGACGGGTGCACTGGAATATGAAAATACGCATCCTTTAGATGTAAAGTTGCGAGAAAACCCCCCTGACTGAGCAACGGTAGGACCTGCTACAGGGTCAGCATGTGAAAGTGCTCCGATAGAATGTACTGATTGAGGGGTTTGCAGCATGACGTGGACGTCCTGCTGCAATAAGTGCAAATGCTCGGCGGACATAGGACGGTGTCTTGGGGGTATGTTGGGTGGAGTGGATGTTAACTCCAGACAATAACCGTACTGTATAAGCTGTGTGACCCGCCTGTCTGTGGTGATGGACTTCCAGACTGGCAGGAACTGTTGAAGTCACCCCCGACAGGTGTTGCGTGGTCGGGGGCAGTGACAAGGCGTCACTGTTTGTTAGTGGCGGAGGATCTGGCGTTGTTGTTTCCACGACCTCTGCCTTTGGCGCTGTTTCCACGATATCCACCTCGACTTTGTTTGGTGTATGTGGTCTGCGTGCCGCCTTTATAGTACTGTGTGGTTTGGGAGAGCTGGCCTCTTGAAACACCTCTAGTGCTTGAGCGACGAAAAGAACCACCTCGGAACTGCTGGGACTGTAGAGCCCCCATGGACTTAGCAGTTTCAGTGTCCTTTTTGATTTTCTCCAAGGTGGTGTCTACCTCTTGGGCAAATAGATGATCAGGGTTTACCGTCTGATTGAGAATGGTGGTCTGTATTTCTGGCTTGAACCCGAAGATTCTGAGCCAGGCATGTCGTCTCAGCATGACACTAGTGTTAACAGCTCTGGCCGCAGTGTCTGCCGCGTCCAGTGCACATTTAATAGAAGCATTTGATATGAGCTTCCCTTCTTGAATGAGCATCTCAGCTGCCTCTTTGTATTCATCTGGCAGGTGCTGTAACAGGGTCTCAAGTGTGTCGTAATGTGCCCTGTCATACCTGGCTAGAAGTGCATGAGTGTTTGAAATGCGCCAGATATTGGCCGCTTGAGGTGCCACCCTTTTCCCCGATGCCTCAAACACCTTAGATTCCTTATCTGGGGGAGGAGCATCACCCGTTGTTTGTGAATTAGCCCTCTTCCGGGCATTAGAAACAACAAGAGAGTCAAACGGCAACTGTCCCTTGATGGAAGTAGGGTCTCCAGGCGCCGGTTTGTACTTCTTTTCAATTCTGGGGTTTATCACCCTGGCTCTCGTAGGCTCCTTAAAGATTTCCCCAGCATGCTTCAAGACACCCTTCAACATAGGCAGAGTCTTGACAGTCCTCTCTGAGACGGAAAAGGTGTCAAAAAGCAAGTCCACTTCAATGGGGTCAGCATGGAGCTGGACGTCGTGATTCTTAGCTGCCCTTTCAATGAGGGCATTAAACGCTGCCGAATCCTCAGTAGGCAACGTTTTTACAGCATACATTTGAGTGTCTGGGGTAGAGTGAGGATCACCTGGGTCAGCAGCAGCTGCCCAGGGTTCATTGGTATCATCTGGATCAGTATATACTGGATAGCTGTATTCATCATCATCATCACCTTCCCCAGTGTCCACATCTGAATAAGTGGGTGAGACATCATGGCCACGTGGAGATACCGGTTCCACAAGAACAGGTGTCGAAGTAGAATCCTTTTTCTTCTTCAGTGGAATTTTATAGGACTCCATTGGCTGTTCCGGGGCGATTTTCCGTTTATAAAGGGAAAGTCTGCCTGTTTCGGCATCGATAAACTGTTCCTGTTGCTCTTCCAACGAGGATTGTTGATGCTTTATGGCCGGGACCACTGTTGTCGACTTCGGCACCGAGGACACCTACTCGGGCATGTTGGTGGCCATTTTAGGGGCGAAAGCCTTAGGCGCCACTTTCGGCGGCAGCGTGAAGTGGATGGGCGTCGACGTCCTCTGAGGTTTATCGACAGGCTTCGAAGGTGGAGGATCCTTAGGCCCGACACTTGAGGCCTTGTCCTTGATGCGCTTTAGGGAGTCTGCCACCTGCTTGGAGAATGAGGCAGACGGCTGCGTCGACTCGACGGAATCCTTCGAGGCACCACCAGACGTAGACTCGTGGGTCGGTCCGCTTTTGGCCTTGTCTTGTCGACGCGGAGGCTCGAGAACCTTCTGATCACCGAGCCCTTTGTCGGTGTCGACTGCCTTCGGCGCCAATTTGTTCGGGTCGACTGCCTTGACCTTTGTCTTTGGCGCGCTAGACTTCGTCTCGACGCCCTTGAGCTGTTTCTTCGGGTCGATAACGCCCTTCTGCTTCGTCGGTGCCAACAGGTCCGAGGACTTTGAGCCGACCAAAGCAATACGCACTTTTGGTTTCGATGGAGGCATCAGTGCTTTCACTTGCGTCGAGACCGGAGCTTTTACTTTCGGTTTCGATTTCGCAGGTTGCGGCTCCTTAGCAATGTCCGAAGCCGAGCCCGAAGGCGGGGCCGTAGAACTTATTGGAAGATCTTGGGTAAGGCCTAGTGGCGATCCCTCGACCCGAGCTTTATGAAGCGCTTCGGCTCCAATGTCAGTTTGAGTTAGCTCCTCGCTCGAGCTATCTTCCATGGCCCCAAAGGCCCCGTCGTCGTCTCCTACCTCGTCGACAACTTCTTCCGCTTCGAGCATTTCAACATCCGCGTCGTAGTTTGAGTCGACCTCCGACACGGGATTCGACAGGTTCTCACGAACCTCCCGGTCAGCTCCTTCATCATCCCCGGCATCGAATATGTCCACAGGCGCCGGTGCAGTCTGCTGAGCTTCCTGGCGCGCAGCGCATCGATGCAGAAGAGTCTTCTTGGATCGAAAACGGGAACAAGCCATGCAGCTGGCTTCATCATGATCCGGCGAAAGACACTTGTTGGACACCGGGTGGACGTCGATGTGGGGATACTTGGAGTTGCACACGGGACATCTCTTGAACGGGCTCCGTTCCATGATGGTTCGTCGATAAGGCCTCTGGCGTCGACCGGGCCTTCAGCCTCGAAAAGCACGCGGCTTTTCCAGAAATCCAGCTCAGAACTGAGCTGGAAAGAATCGGGCTCAGAACGCAATACTATACCGACGAAAACCTAAAGGCCTTTTGGCCTTAAGAAAACTTTTATATCGATTCTGACTAGAGTGAACCAATATACATCCGAACCCAATGGCGGGAAAAAACAATCTGAGGATGGAGTCGATGCCCATGCGCACTGTAGTCCAGGGGAAGAGCCACCTATCTCGTGATACTTCGAAGACTCTTCCAGGACAACAATGTGCGATCATCCGGACTCAACACTAGGCGGCGATCTATGCACAGATATGAATTCAGCAGCCCACATGCCTCGAACCTTAAGCTCAACGGGTACTCCATGGGGAATTGTTGCTGGATAAGCGTTTTTGCACTTGGCACTTTGTATTCCTTTTGTCCGTTTTTGCTTATTAGCGGAATGTTGCTAAGAATGTATGAATTTATATAGAAAATTAATAGGGGCCATGAAGGAGAAAACCTAAGCTCAAAGGGTATTCCCGGGTCAGTTGGGGTTGAACTAGCAGTTTGCACTTACCACTTATTTGAACTCTTCTTGTCAGCCGCTATCCACATGATGAACGCAGCTAAGAATGCAAGAATGGATATCCAAAATGTGGTGGGTTTTGGCTTTGACGATCTGGTAGTATGTCTAGGGCCGGGGGTAGTGGCCGTGGGCGGAGGATGTACTAATGGATAATTGCACTTTGGTTGTATGTCTTTAAAAAATAGTAATAAAAATCTTTTTTCTATTTTTTAAAGGAATGGAGAGCTGGAACTAACGAAAACAGAGAGGTAGGCAGGGAGCAGGAAAGGGAGAAGAGAGATTGATCAAGTCAGAACTGATGAAACTAGAGACAGACTTAAAAAGAGAAGCAGGAAATTCTAAGAGGGGGGATTGGAAGTGGCAAGGACTGATGAGCAGCAGGAAGTAGACAATAAGGGTAGCAATGACTGAGCAGGTCAAAGAGCCAACTCGTGATTAGTAAAGCCAGCTGGAACGGATAATAACAGAGTTAGGCAGAAAGGAGAAATGAAGCAGGAACTGATAAGGTCAGAGGTAGATAAAGCAGAACTGATAAGAACAGATAAGTTGACAGTGGAAAGGTGAGAACGAACAAATGAGTAAAAGTAAGAATGTAGGCAGACAAGCCAAAAATTGGTCAGGAAAATATAGAGACTGAAGTAGATAAAGTTGAAGAAAAAAGAAGAAACTGATAAGAGCAGGTGGATTGAGAGCAGAAACAGGTATGAACTGATAAAGACAGGCAAACAAAGCAGAAAGGGGGGGAGGAACGGTTCATGATAGAAAGGTAGATAGAAAATAGAAAGGAGGCATGTACTGATTGTGGCTGACAGGTACACTAGGAACACGAGTAGAAAAAGATGAGGTAATGAAACGATCAATGAGCATCGAAACAGACTCCAATAAGGGGGGGCAATAACTGAACAGGGGAGATGCAGACAGAGAACTGAAAAGTGAGCAGGAATCAATAGGGACAGAAACAGACAGAGAAAAAGGTGAGCTAGAACTTATCAGGACAGAGGTAGAAGAGGGAAAATGAGAACAGAGCCTGATGAAGGCAGAGAGCCGAGCAAGAATTCATAATGAAACAGACAATTATAATATAATTGGGGCTAGAACTGATGACAAAACAAGTGTGGAATTGCAAATAAGACTGCAAGAGAAACAAGCATTTACAATGCAATGGTCTCGGCATTATTAAAGGTAGAGCTATAGGCATTGCTCATGACTTTTTTTTCATTTTTTTTAAAAACATAAATAAATGGTATTGTCATTTACAATAGCAATAGGTGAGCATTAGAGAGTAGCAGAGAGTATTCGCGGACACAGAGCCACACACACACAGAGCTGCACACACACACACAGAGCCCCCCCACACACAGAGCCCCACGCACACACACAGAGCCACACGTGCACACACACAGAGCCCCACGCACACACACAGAGCCCCACGCACACACACAGAGCCCCACGCACACACACAGAGCCCCACGCACATACACAGAGCCCCACGCACATACACAGAGCCCCCCACCCACACACACACACAGAGCCCCACACACACAGAGAGCCAACACACACACACACACACACAGAGCCAACACACACGCACAGAGAGCCACACACAGGTTTGGGTGATTACATTTCTCAAGTTAAGAAGTAAAAAAATCACCTGCAAGCAACAGTTCAATTTCAATTTGTGAAAAAACATTTTCTGTGTAATATAAAGCATGGGCGCTGAGGAAGAGAAGCGAACTTGAGTTTGGCCAGGCATTGGGGGTCCTACCTGCAATATGTCAAGAAGTGTTCGGGCCATGATAACTTGATTACCAGGGACCCAATGCTCATTCAGTCAAAGTTGCATTCAGAGTCAGGCAAAAAATGGGGGCTAACCCTGCCAAAAGGACTACTTTCGTATATGAACAAAAATTATATATTTTTAGAACTTTGAAAAATTCTAACTCCTAAAGTACTTACCTTAGTATTTTGTTCTTGGTCTTAAAAAATAAATTTAAATTGCCTTTTTTTCTATAAATTGGTGTCAGATTTATTCTTGAGTGTGTGACTCACTTATTGGCTCTGTGAGGACAAGAGATGCTTAGCACTACCCTCTGATAAGCCTAACTGCTCGCCCCCTACCACAAAAGAGTATTAGAATTATCTCCTTATGCCTCTATTTACCATTTGGGGATTCACTTGACTCTCTGCACAGTGTACTTCATTTAATGCACTACATCGAGAGCCAGCTTCCTAAAAAGAGGTTAGATGCTGTCAGACTGTGAGGACGGTTACATAGGAGAGTTTGTGGTTTGTGAGGAGTGAAGGTGGGATGTGTAGATAGATGGACTAGGAGAGATTAGATACTGCTACACTGCAAGTTATGGTTACACAGGATAGTTTGTGGTTTGTGTGGAGTGAAGGCAGGATGCATTACTAGATGGGCTAGAAGAGGTTGATACCATCAGACTGTGAGGAATGGTGATCCAGAAGGCTGGTTCATGGTTTGTGGGAAGTAGTACGCTTGGTTTGCACAAATGTAGTGGAGAGGAAAGCAGAGAGGCATGCGACAGTGTGTGCTACATTCAGAGGCGCTGAGGCATGCAGAGGATGGCGGGTAGGGGTAAGTTTAGGGTTAAGGGAAGGAAGTGGTAAAGGGCGGTAACGTTCATTTTAGGTTTTAGGGGTAAACGAAGATTAGGAGTGAATTAAAAAAAAAGAACAATTAAAGAAAATCATTTAATTAAATTCAAGTTTTAGGGTTTAGCATTTGGTAGTGAAATTTATATATAATGTTTTACTTACCTAAAATATACTTGCTGTGTGGTAAAGTGGTAAAGGCATGCATTGTAATGTCAGACATCTGTATAAATGCTGTGACTGATTGCTATCTCTCACTCTTACCTGAGCAGTAACATAAACACTCCGGAGAAGATTTACAAGAAACTGACACATCTCTGCGTTATAGCAGAGATGCGTCAGTTTACTTGTGCCAATGCCCAAAAAAAACTGCGCCACCATAGATGCGTCGCATTTACAATGCGGCGCACCATGGCACAGGTATTGACAGATGTGTCACTCATCTGTTGGCGCAAAGGTCACTCATTGCTGGAGTCGTGTTGCAAGCATGACTCAACTTCAGCAATGCTCTGGGAGACCTATACTTATTGGGCTGCGTCACTCTTTACGCCTGCTTCAAGCAGCCGTAAGGTTTTGAAGCAGTGGTGCCCTAGAAGTGGCGCAGTGAAATCTCGTAGATTTCACTGCGTCACTTTTACGAGGCTTTGCTGCGTGGGAACACCCACCCTGCACACATCATACCTGACGCAGGTATAATGTGGTGCAGGACTTTACAACGTGACACATCTCCCTAGATGCATTACATTGTAAATGGGCCATAACATGGAACGGCAGTGCAAATGTCTTGCATGGGGCTTGAAACCCTGCCCCTCCAGCTCTTTAAAAATACGCAGAGTTTGTATTTACTCATTTTCAGCTAAAAGTGCACATTTTAAAGTTTTTCCTACCATGTTTTTGTTGTATCCTGTGCTGCCCTTTTATCCCTGTGACCTCATAAGCAGTGCTGACAGGATGAGCCACAGGGGTTGAATCATTCGCAGGGTCAGTGACCGTTTCTCTCTCCTCTTCAGAGAGGTCGTGCTGTCCCTTGGTGGGTGAAACATAGACCTGGAAACAGACTCCCTCTCCTGGATTACTTCATTTGAGCAGCTTTCATTTACAGCTCCAGGATAGCTTGAAGTGTGACACAGCGCACGTGATGTGCAATGGGCGAAAATGACATCTCTGTGTTAGTTCTGTATTTACATGTGCGATGACATTTATTGTAATTGTTGCTGTAACAGGGTCTCAAGTGTGTCGTAATGTGCCCTGTCATACCTGGCTAGAAGTGCATGAGTGTTTGAAATGCGCCAGATATTGGCCGCTTGAGGTGCCACCCTTTTCCCCGATGCCTCAAACACCTTAGATTCCTTATCTGGGGGAGGAGCATCACCCGTTGTTTGTGAATTAGCCCTCTTCCGGGCATTAGAAACAACAAGAGAGTCAAACGGCAACTGTCCCTTGATGGAAGTAGGGTCTCCAGGCGCCGGTTTGTACTTCTTTTCAATTCTGGGGTTTATCACCCTGGCTCTCGTAGGCTCCTTAAAGATTTCCCCAGCATGCTTCAAGACACCCTTCAACATAGGCAGAGTCTTGACAGTCCTCTCTGAGACGGAAAAGGTGTCAAAAAGCAAGTCCACTTCAATGGGGTCAGCATGGAGCTGGACGTCGTGATTCTTAGCTGCCCTTTCAATGAGGGCATTAAACGCTGCCGAATCCTCAGTAGGCAACGTTTTTACAGCATACATTTGAGTGTCTGGGGTAGAGTGAGGATCACCTGGGTCAGCAGCAGCTGCCCAGGGTTCATTGGTATCATCTGGATCAGTATATACTGGATAGCTGTATTCATCATCATCATCACCTTCCCCAGTGTCCACATCTGAATAAGTGGGTGAGACATCATGGCCACGTGGAGATACCGGTTCCACAAGAACAGGTGTCGAAGTAGAATCCTTTTTCTTCTTCAGTGGAATTTTATAGGACTCCATTGGCTGTTCCGGGGCGATTTTCCGTTTATAAAGGGAAAGTCTGCCTGTTTCGGCATCGATAAACTGTTCCTGTTGCTCTTCCAACGAGGATTGTTGATGCTTTATGGCCGGGACCACTGTTGTCGACTTCGGCACCGAGGACACCTACTCGGGCATGTTGGTGGCCATTTTAGGGGCGAAAGCCTTAGGCGCCACTTTCGGCGGCAGCGTGAAGTGGATGGGCGTCGACGTCCTCTGAGGTTTATCGACAGGCTTCGAAGGTGGAGGATCCTTAGGCCCGACACTTGAGGCCTTGTCCTTGATGCGCTTTAGGGAGTCTGCCACCTGCTTGGAGAATGAGGCAGACGGCTGCGTCGACTCGACGGAATCCTTCGAGGCACCACCAGACGTAGACTCGTGGGTCGGTCCGCTTTTGGCCTTGTCTTGTCGACGCGGAGGCTCGAGAACCTTCTGATCACCGAGCCCTTTGTCGGTGTCGACTGCCTTCGGCGCCAATTTGTTCGGGTCGACTGCCTTGACCTTTGTCTTTGGCGCGCTAGACTTCGTCTCGACGCCCTTGAGCTGTTTCTTCGGGTCGATAACGCCCTTCTGCTTCGTCGGTGCCAACAGGTCCGAGGACTTTGAGCCGACCAAAGCAATACGCACTTTTGGTTTCGATGGAGGCATCAGTGCTTTCACTTGCGTCGAGACCGGAGCTTTTACTTTCGGTTTCGATTTCGCAGGTTGCGGCTCCTTAGCAATGTCCGAAGCCGAGCCCGAAGGCGGGGCCGTAGAACTTATTGGAAGATCTTGGGTAAGGCCTAGTGGCGATCCCTCGACCCGAGCTTTATGAAGCGTTTCGGCTCCAATGTCAGTTTGAGTTAGCTCCTCGCTCGAGCTATCTTCCATGGCCCCAAAGGCCCCGTCGTCGTCTCCTACCTCGTCGACAACTTCTTCCGCTTCGAGCATTTCAACATCCGCGTCGTAGTTTGAGTCGACCTCCGACACGGGATTCGACAGGTTCTCACGAACCTCCCGGTCAGCTCCTTCATCATCCCCGGCATCGAATATGTCCACAGGCGCCGGTGCAGTCTGCTGAGCTTCCTGGCGCGCAGCGCATCGATGCAGAAGAGTCTTCTTGGATCGAAAACGGGAACAAGCCATGCAGCTGGCTTCATCATGATCCGGCGAAAGACACTTGTTGGACACCGGGTGGACGTCGATGTGGGGATACTTGGAGTTGCACACGGGACATCTCTTGAACGGGCTCCGTTCCATGATGGTTCGTCGATAAGGCCTCTGGCGTCGACCGGGCCTTCAGCGTCGAAAAGCACGCGGCTTTTCCAGAAATCCAGCTCAGAACTGAGCTGGAAAGAATCGGGCTCAGAACGCAATACTATACCGACGAAAACCTAAAGGCCTTTTGGCCTTAAGAAAACTTTTATATCGATTCTGACTAGAGTGAACCAATATACATCCGAACCCAATGGCGGGAAAAAACAATCTGAGGATGGAGTCGATGCCCATGCGCACTGTAGTCCAGGGGAAGAGCCACCTATCTCGTGATACTTCGAAGACTCTTCCAGGACAACAATGTGCGATCATCCGGACTCAACACTAGGCGGCGATCTATGCACAGATATGAATTCAGCAGCCCACATGCCTGTATTTACATGTGCGATGACATTTATTGTAATTGTTGCTTTAATCTAGACCTCAAACCTTAAGGAGAGACCGGTGCTTCTAGCAGGGCTCGACTGGGAACCAAAACCGGCCCTGGCAAAGTGCTCGGCCGGCCCCGCCCCCCCTTCCCACTCGGGAGGGGGTGGGGGGGGGGGGGGGTGTCGAGGTGCGGCCGAGCACTTTGTTAGGGCCGATTTTCAGCCGATTTTGTTGCAGGGCCGATTTTGCAGCTATGCTGCAAAAACGGCCCTGTAACAAAATCGGCCCCCAGGGGCTCAAAACCGGCCCCCACACTTGCGGCGCACCGGGGGATTGCCCGGTGCCCGCTATGGCCAGTCCAGGCCTGGCTTCTAGGCGCTCACAAAAGCTATACATTATTGCAGAATTAAATGAGCATATGAGCTTTTCGATGACGTGAACGTGCGACAACAGCATGAATGCCTGGCTCTATAAAGCAATGTCTGCATCCCTTGGTTTACATTGTGGCTGTCCTTGGCGGTGCTTGTCTGACTTCTGACGTGCTACTTGAAAAGAGATGGGCTGTCCTGCGATTCCCTGCCAAACGCAGGGTTGGTTAGGAGCAGGGCATTAAGTGGAAAAAACAAATATAGTAGGTACTCATTCCTTCGAGCACCTGTTTGCTCCTGAGAAGTGCCGGAACTCACTCTTTCGAGCTCCTGTTTGCTCCTGAGAAGTGCAGGTACTCACTCTTTCGAGCACCTGTTTGCTCCTGAGAAGTGAAGGTACTCACTCTTTAGAGCTCCTGTTTGCTCTTGAGAAGTGCAGGTACTCACTCTTTCGCACACATGTTTGCTCCTGAGAAGTGAAGGTACTCACACTCTTACGAGCTCCTGTTTGCTCTTGAGAAGTGTAGGTACTCACTCTTTTGCGCACCTGTTTGCTCCTGAGAAGTGCCGGTACTCACTCTTTCGAGCTCCTGTTTGCTCCTGAGAAGTGTAGGTACTCACTCTTTCGAGCACCTGTTTGTTCCTGAGAAGTGAAGGTACTCACTCTTTCGAGCTCCTGTTTGCTCTTGAGAAATGGAGGTACTCACTCTTTCGAGCACCTGTTTGCTCCTGAGAAGTGCAGGTACTCACTCTTTAGAGCTCCTGTTTGCTCCTGAGAAGTGCAGGTACTCACTCTTTAGAGCTCCCCTTTGCTCCTGAGAAGTGCAGGTACTCACTCTTTCGAGCATCTGTTTGCTCCTGAGAAGTACCGGCACTCCCCATTAAATGTAAATGCAGTGTAGCAGTGGGTAGAAGTGTAGGCGCTCACTATGAAGAGTGCAGGTACTCTCCCTTTCACATGAAAGATGCGCAGGTACTCAGTGCCGGGCAGGACCTGCCCCTTTAAAACACAGCTTGGGAGAACCGTGGCTGTCCTTGGAACTGGGGAACCAGTTAGAGTCTCTGCGTCGGCTACACATCCTGTGATCCTGGGCAACTCACTTAATCTCCCCATGCCTAAAGAAAAGAGTATAAAATGTCACCTAGTGTATGTAAAGCGCACTAATGCCTTCAGGCCAGTTCGTGGTATGTTCAACTTCAAAAAATAAAACAATCTTTTGTAAGAATGCAGTATATCTGTGAAATAGAGGAGGTATTATTGCTGAGTGAGTCTGCACACAGGTCAGGGAGGGGGCAGTGTTGCGGAGTTAGCTGCGCATTTACTTTTATGGCAACACAAACTGTAGGGCGGCCCACTCGCTCTCACCCAGTGAATTTATTTCCAGCATAACCCCGGGTTTTCCTTCTGATTCACCCGAGTGCCCTGTCATGGTTACTGCTTAGCCCCCAGCCTTGTCTTTGAGGGGCGCGCCCACAGCGGTCCTTAAAACCATCAACACAGGGTGCTGTGTAATTGTAATTGCATTTAGATAGCGCTTCCTACCCTTGGAGAGGCGTTGAAGCACTTTTCGGAGAGCAGCACGCTACTCTGGAACTCAAAAAGTACTAGTGGTGAATTAGCACAGTTCTGCAGCCCCCCTCATTCGAAGGACCTGGCCCCCTCTGTGCCCCAGAGACAGCCAGGCAATCTGATGTGTCTTTTTAAATATCCATTCTCTCTTTCCATCGAACAGGGCCGAAGATCGAAACCTGCGTCTCACTCAACATTTCCATACCGCCCGCAGGGATGTAAACACTTGTCATGACAAAGGACGCCTGTGGTTTATCTTGATCCCCCACTCCCTGCCCCGCCCCTCTCTCTGGGCCTCTCTTCCCTGAAGTTTTGCTTTGCCTGGTGACTCAATCGAAAGATGACACACTGAAGCACATGCGAAAACAACCCAGAACAACACCGAAATGAAACATACAAGGAAATGCGTTCCAGAATATGAAGACAAAACAACTGTGTGTCTGTCAGTTCTGCAGACACCGGATACAGACCTCAACATTCAGGAGGAGCAGCCTGGGATTCGGGGGCGTGGTTTTCGTTCTCTCTTCTTCCCATTGGCTGGAAGGTAAAATTCCAGCCATTGGAAAGAGGAGAGAACGAAAACAAGAAAGAAGAGAAAAAACACGCCCCCGAATCCGAAAAAGAGAGGGCTTAAACAGAGTGACGCCCCTCTCTTCCAATGGCTGGCCAGCATTTACGAGGCCAGCCAATGGAGAAGAGGGGCGGGTTTAAGCCCCCTAACTAAGAAACATAAAATCTCGGAGCTCTGCCCACACTGCTAAGTCCTCGACCTAAAAAGCACCAGTAAGGGCAGAGAGCATGGATGGGCTAGTGTGAGGCAGGGCTAGTGAGGGGTGGGGCTAGTGAAGGGCAGGGCTAGTGGTGTGCTGGTAGGGCTGGTAGGGGGCTGGGCTGGTAGGGGGCAGGGCTGGTGGGGGTGGGGCTGGTTGGGCTAGTGGGGGGAAGGGGCTAGTGGGGGCGGGGCTAGTGGGGACGGGGCTAGTGGGGGTGGGGCTAGTGAGGGGCAGAGCTAGTGAAGGAGCAGGGCTAATGAGGCGATACCTGCAGGTCTGACTGAAACATTCAAGGATGTTCAAAATAGTAAACCCCTTTGGATGGAGTGGTCACCTAGATATTGTTGATGTGCCAGCAAAAGACGGATTTTCTCCACAATCTGTAGAAAGCAATATTTTTTAAATATATTTTTTTCTTGACTGTTGAGGCAATAAAACCACTGTTTCGTGTGATGATGATTTATCTATGGCGCCTGCCATGATTACAACAGAAGATGGGAAAGAGGCTGTAAAACAACCTTGATCCAGTAGCTTTCGAACCAATGTGGAGTTGTCTTTACTTAGCTTGTCAAAATGTAGTCTGGATATGCTTTTATGTGCATATTGCTATGGATATCACAGATAAGTGACGCCCAAGTCGGGAATAAGTAAAATCAAGGCAATGGGCTACAGTCACTCGTCATCAGTTCTTCAGCAAATACTGACCAAAAAAAAACAAGCTTGGGGGACAGTCACAGCATGGTGTGCCATGCTCGATCAGCCTTCAATGAACCTACACCCGTGCACAAACTGGTTCACAAGACGGAAATTATGATGCGTTAATCAACTTTTTTATTTGCCATGTATGATCTGAATCCAAACAACAGTAGCTTAAATAACCAACTTTGCATGTGGCTGAAAGAAGCAGCACTACAAAAATATATGTGTTTAGCAGGCATGGAAATGTGACCTTCAACTAGTCTTGACCAGACCGAAGCGCCTCCACAATATGTGTATCCACAAAAAGTTCTTCTATATCACGACTGGTGCACTAATATAAGCACTGCATGCTGGTACCCAAAGTCCTCTGGCGCCAGACTGAAGCCTCCAAAGGTGAGGATCTTCCAAGAAGATCGATGTCAGATCTCGGGATTTTGCAACACATTCCTATCTCGTCTCAAGTGCAACAATCAGTTAGTACAATCCTGGCTGGTGAAACAAAAGGTAAAGTAGGTCAGCTTGAGGTACAAAAAAATAGGCTTGAGCCAAGTTCTAACCGTTCTGGGAGCACTGCGTGGAATCGAGCTGAGCTTCTGGTCTATATGCAATGGTTGACAGTTGAGTGCAGTCGTGTTTTTAAACCCTCGTACCTTACTGGTGTGATCTTACTGGGTGGATTTGTTTGCATGTATAACTTTAGGGAGGTTTACACGTGTTGAAAGTGGAAAGCCTGTGGCTCAGGAGCTCTGTCGCTCTTCTCCACACACCGCACAAGACTATATACATCTTAACAATGTAAATCTCTACACCTCTATTCAGCCCTGTTTCTGTGCCCTTGGACGTTATTAAGCTTCGAACTTCCGGGGCACCAGTGTCTTGAAACTCACTGGGAAAGGCAAGGCTAGCAGGCCACAAGCCCTGCATTATACAATCCCAGATATTAAACTTGACTGTTGGCTCTTTTGGGGCTTGAGGACCATCGTACATGAAGGGCCGGTCTGCATGTCTTTGTCCTGCTGGTTAAATGTCAGTATTGTGATCCTTCGTAGGATTATGCGTGGGGCGCAAGTAGCGCCGGACACACTGTCATTTAAACCCACAGCGCCGCTATAGAGACTTATTATCCAATGCCGCCTTACAGTCCTGAAAGGTCAAATCTAAAGAGAATTGCACCCACCCAACAGGCCGAGAGGAAAGACTGGAGAATCTCGAGAGCTGCAAAAGTGGATAGTAAATACAGGGCCAGAAAAGGAGGGACACATTCCCATACTGCAGAGTAAACCGGAGGCAAATCAAAAGGACAACATGAGGTTGATACGGCTTCAATTCTACTGCACTCAACAATGGCCTGGAAAATGCCGCTCTGCAGCAGTTATTAGAGAGATTTATGGAAAACAAATTGCTTTTTTCGAGGATTAAATGAGGACCAAGAGTCATTATTTACTTGCCGTCCTTTGCAACTTTAAAGACATGCTCCCACTTAGGTGGAGCGCAGGAAATGACGGATGAAGCGCTCTGCCAGCAATGTCACAGCGCCAACTCAGCAATCGCTGCAGCACTGCTGAAGGGACGCCGCGCCATTATGTGTGGCCCTCCATGGGTGATAGGCTTCTTGCAGAGTCCAATCAGTGTAGAAGCCCTAATGAGCAACAACAGAGCCAGGAACATGATAAACAGCAGCAGAAGAACAAATCTGCAAATGAACACAACATAACTTAGGAAAAAGGTCAAATGATAGGGCAGTGCCACACAAAAGTGAACATTTCTGCAGCAGAGCCTGCTCCAAGGACTGATGCAAAGAACTGAATGCCTCTAATCGTCACATTTAATTCGTCCATATGTGTGGCTTGCATTTGTATTCCAAGCCTGGTCTGCCAATTACAATCCCTTGCGCCCCTTTGCCTAGCTGAGATTAGGGAGGTAAGGTATTAATGGACGACTTGATGAAGATTGAAGACCAATTTTCTCCCACCACCAGTCAGGCTGATTTGCACTGACGGAGGAGGGTGTTGCAGACTTCTCGTGTCCTTGGGAAGCCTTTCCCACTCCAACAACTCTTGCCAGGCTCCAAAGTACTGTAAAGTAAGAAAGGGCCTTCAGGGAAAGGATGACAAGGCTGCCCCTTCCATCCTCACCAGGTTCAGGTCCTCACTCTTGACCCATGCATTACTGTTGCTGACTTTGTGATCGAGAGATTGAATTTGCAGACAGGAGCAAGGCAGCCATGCCTTGCGGACCACCAGAAAGCTGCTCAGCCAAAGCCCCTGGTTCGTTCTTCTCCTCCTTCGGTGACGGGGTGGGGGCAGAGATCTGGGCCGGACACTCAAAGTGCACACAGTGAAACACCTGGGTAATGAAAGCATATGAGGTACATGTTAGAGCACTTTAATTAAATATCAGAGATTTCAACGCATTCCTAGGGGATGGATTATTTTAGGATTACATTTTATGACTATCTGGTTCTGTTTCTTAACTGTAACTTACGATCTGTGATCTGAATAACAACATTTTCTAAAGATGGTTCTTGTACTAGGTTGTTACATTTTGGATTATTTTTGACAACACATTGTTGATAATATAAAAGAACATATCCCCCTGATGATGGGCCTATCCTGAAATGCATTGGGATTTCTAAGGAAATGCATTTGATGAAAAAAAATGTATTGTGCTAGATTAACACTATCAAGCTTATGAATTACTCAGAAGAAATCATTCAAAATAAATAACGCTTGGAACGTTGTGATTACTCATATCAAAGGAAATTAAGAAAATACATTCAATAAGCCATTGGAGTGAAACGCAACAGTGGTTTATTCTTATTACGTCTCTGATCAGTGGGCGAAACCCACCTGCACCGAAACAGCACATAAAGAAAAGACGATAGGGTGGACCTTTTGAGGTTTGCAACAATTTTCAATTTGTAAGACGTGGATCATGGTCAGAGGCTCAGGCTGCTTCATGCTAGTCACACCATCAAAACACCACAAGCTCAAACTATTGAACTTCTTCCACTGACATCTACTCTTTAGACAATGTAAATTTATCAACATATTTCTGAGACTTACAGCAAGAAATACTGAAAACATACACACAAGCAGTGATCAAATTTGGGATCTCCGTGGTGGTGATTGTCAGGACTCGTACAGTATGTGGAAGGTCCAATGTCTGCTCTATATTGGGGTCGGTGATCAACTCTATAACGTCCAAGAAATTCTTACGTGATGGCAAGGCCAAGGAATAAAGACAACAGTGACCAGGAGAAGATATAATGTAAACATCCCAGATGCTAGGTAAACTGTGCAGAGAGGTAGCAGGGAAGAGCGCTACTAGCTTTATATTACATATGGAAATCAACAGCGTCCTAGATAAGCAACAAGCACAAGTGAGAAAATGGAGCTAGCCAATGGAAAACAAACATTTCCAAGGTACTTCTTCTGTCGTGCACTCGCCCTCTTTTCGAGCGCCATATTTGGCTGGTGTGTTTGTGGCATCAGAATCATTACTTCAAACAGATCAGCAGCGAGGGGGCTCTACTGATCAGAAAAGGAGAAAAAAAGTCTAGTACTTGATAGTTTACAAGGCGGCGACCTTAACGTCCTCCTGGAGAACTGCACCTCAGGCCAAGCTAAAGGGAGAACTAGGTTAGGGAACTAAATACAAATTACAATGTCAAGAAGCAGGTACTGAACCCTGGTGGTGTTCAACCCAATGTGGTCAGGCACAACGGATGGATGGGGATGACGGGGAGTGTTAAAGGAAGCCACCTTTACATTATCATTCATTAATTCAACATAGCTTGATCCCAGCACCTAGGTACACATTCTGAGGCAGATAAGACCCTCCTTGAGGAAAGAGCTTTGCAGCAATAATAGCATGCAGAAGTGCGTCTGCCTTTGGACAATAATAGTAGAATGCAACGCATACCTGGCAGACAGCACCACAATGCATGCCCGTTCAGCATGACTTGGACACCCCTTAACAGGTCAACATGTCAAGTCACGGAATGGTTCAGGGATAACACGAATGCAATATTACAATGAAATGGCAATTTCAATAAGCATCCTCATAGACCTTTGCTCGTCCCATCACATGCAGTGTTAAGCACCTTCTCTTCTGGGCCCAGACACAGGTGAGGAGCGCAGTCATGTGAGTCTGCCAACCAATAACGATAATGAAGAATCAGATTCAGCAGTGGTCTGGGAGGAACTAAGAAGGCATTTTCGGTTTCAAAGGCATGTGTGGAAAACTCATTGCCTACTCCGAGGAAGGCAGTGTTATAACTTTTCTACCTGGCTAAACAGTTTGTGGTTGCACCCAGCATTAAGCTAGTACAAACCCAAAGATGAGTTCTAGGACAACTTTTCCTCAGCAGGTCAATGACTTGCAGTTCTTTACCAAGATGGTGGGAGCAGGGGGAGCGAGGCCATTGTCACAGCTGTATGCACATCTGATGAAATTCACTTTTTGTTAAAGGTTTTAAAATATTCTATTCTAGAGAATCTTTCAACAAAAGCTGGTTTCCTTGAATTTTTTTAGGTGTATAGCATTCCAAAGATGTCAGATCCACAGTGATGAAATCACTTGATGTTGCAGCTCTTTTATTTCTCCGGATGACATAAATCCCTTATTTTGTATATTTATTAAACCGTGGGCACAAGAGTTTTTGGACTGCAATAGGTATAGTGCTTTCCGTGAGATAGTTTGGGATATCTTTAAAGCCACCCTGCGAGGTCAGATAATAGGGTATGCGGCTCGCATTCAGAAAAAGCGTAAAATGCAAGTTGATCAACTAATTAATAAACTATCTAAATTAGAGGCAGAACATACTCCGATAATAAACAAGGGGAGCCCAGAGTGTTTAATAGCTGAACAAATGACTAAACTCGCCATAGCAAAATCAGAAATAAATGCTTACTTCCAGAATAAAATCGCTCAGGTGTTTCAAGCATATCGTGGGGAGCTTTACGAATATGGGGAGGCTACGGGTCGACTCTTAGCATTAAGAAAAAGGCAGAAATCTGTTAGAAATAACATAGTCGAAATGAGGGATAAAAATAATCAGTTAGTATCTGGACCGCAAGAAATAACCGGGGTATTTGAGGAATTTTATACTAAGCTGTATCGCTCAGAAGAAAGCTCACTGGATGGTGGCGCATATGTTTAAGTAACAGATTATGACGGGGGGGTCAGACGACTGAGGGGTCTGAAGAACTACAGGACTGGTGGTCCGCCGTCCCCCTCTCACCCACCTCTGTACCCTCTATGCAGCAATCCCCTCCTGCTGACAAATGGATACAGGACGGACGACCCCCTTGATGACGAAACAACACACGGCTCCTTTAACCCGACTCCTCCTCGATGTGACGTCATCACGCAGGACCCGTCAAGAACAAGCGGAACCAGGAAGTCGGCGGACGACGTTTCCCTGGAGGTGGAAGGGGTGGAAGGCGAGAGAGCGGAGTGGAGAGCAGTGAGACCGGAGGAAGAAGACAAAGCGAAGGAGAGGTGTGCGGAACGGAGGAGCATCGACGGCAAGCCAGGAGGCCAACGTCCCTACGAGTCGCCCCGTCACGATCCCGCGGGAGGAGCATGGCTCGACCAGGTACGGGGAAAGGGAGCGGGTTGGGTGGGAAGACGCAACCCTCCTGCTTAGCAAAACACCCCGCCACATGTGTACAGACTTCCTTGTACATAGTGTAAATACTGTAAATATACTTCTTCCCGATCACGAGCACCAATCCTCTTCAACCCCCTCCTCACTAGAAACCCCGGAGCACTCGGTTTCCCTCACTCCCGGTCCCTGGTGAAAAGCAAGAGGACGTTTGTCCTAAATCTCGGTTTCTTTTCTTTTCTTTTGGGGCAACAACACCTCCGGAGCCACCTGGGTCGATAAGGCTTGTTGAAGATACCGCAAGAGCCTGGAGCCCCCACGTCGGACCAGGACGGACCCTGCCGCGTTCGCCAGGGAAACACTGACCAGCAGAAAGCGACGAGTGTTTATAAAAATAAAGCCATCACTTAAACATACGACTACTGCCTCTGCGTCAGTTCCTTCTGCCCCACTTGCCCCGCAACACAGATGAATATCCTCTCCTATCACGACTAGATCTTGAGGTCGCCTTGGAACTGGAAAGTGAAATAACTGTAGAGGGAGTTCAGGAGGCACTGGCATCCCTAGCATTGGGGAAAGCTACAGGTCCTGATAAAATCCCCATAGAAATGTATAGACTATTATTGCCCCAAATACTTCCGGTTATGCAAGACTTATTTGTCAGTATTCAGTATAGAGGGATCCCACCCGTGTCGTGACAGGATACGGATGTGGTTGTCTTTGTGAAAAAAGATAAACCTCCAGAATTACCATCATCGTATTGCCTCATATCGCTCATGAATGCAGATGCTAAAGTGTACTAAAAAATAATGGCTACTCGATTACAAAAGACCATTGCTGCTCTCATACCACCTTGGCAACATGGTTTTGTTCCCGTCAGGGGGACCACAGACCATACAAAGCGGGTTATTTCAATTTTGGATATAGCAGAGGTGGATGAGATTGAAATGGCTATGGTCCTCCTGGACGCGGAGAAGGCCTTTGACCGAGTGGCCTAACGATATTTATGGAGGAGCTTGGTAGATAGAGGATTTCCTCCAGGAATTGTTAAGGCTCTCCAGGCAATGTACTTTAAACCGCATGCCCAGATTCAAATTATGGGTCATATATCTAGGAGGATAGAGATAGCTAGGGGGACGCGTCAAGGATGCCCCTGTTCCCCTATATTGTTTGCATACTATTTAGACCCCTTTATTAACAGCATTTTACATTATCAGGTAATAAAACCAGTTAAAATATGTGATTATGAGACAAAAATGTTAGCATATGCAGACGATATTGCAATTATTACAGCTGAACCCCGAACTGCAATCAAAGAAAATAAAGGTTTGGCAGCCGAATTGGGGAAAAATCTGGGTATCTCTTAAACAAAACTAAAACGCACATTATCTGCTCTGCAAACTGCTCTTTTAAAGATCTTCGGGTAGTCAAGTCAGTGACGTATTTAGGGGTCAAAATAATAGCAAACATTAACGAACTTTGAGCGATTAATATTGATCCAGTATTACAAAGAATAAATAATGACCTAAAATGCATTAATAATTTACATCTTACAATAATTGGACGAATAAACGTAATTAAAATGAAGATTTTCCCTAAATTTCTGTATCTTATTCGGGCAATACCTTTGGAGCTCATTGCTACTAAAATACATAGAATTGAGGCAATGTTCTCTAAATTTATCTGGGGGTATCAAAAGGTGCGTCATGCCTATAAATACCGGACGCTACCGAGGGACCGGGGACGTTGGGGAGCCCCTAATGTACAGTTGTACTATTGGGGTACTGCCCTGCAACAAACCGGGTCATTATCTATACTACTATTATAAAGTAAGAACTGGGAACCTTTGAGGCGGGTAAACTCGGGAAACAGCGCCAATCCAAACACCCAATACATCATTGGAATTGGCAGGGTCTGCAGAGTGACATAGGCTATATAACCCCCAAAAATATACGTTCTTTAAAAAATATACCTTACTAAAAAAATAGTCCCTTGGAAGTAGCGCCGGCCGTGTGCACGTACGTGTTGACATCATCAGTAGCGCGAGGAGTACAGCCGTGGGGAGGAAAAGTAAACACGGCGTTCGGCGGGAGGAGCACGGAAGAGAGGTAAGGGACTTCCTGGAGCGCGGAAAGGAGCAGACAATTTGTGACGGGTGTCAGTATTGCAGGGGGCCCAGAAGCAGCCTTTACGTCGGGGCGGCCGGGGGCCCAGAAGCAGCCTTTTGCTCCCGGACAATGTCGGGACGGGCTACAAATAAATGAATAAACAGGCAAAAAGAATGCCCCTCGACAACTCAGAACAATAAATAAAACAGGCCTGTGGTTACTCGAAATCGGTAAAAGTGTGCAGGAATACAGGGACTGAGGCCCAGATTAACCCTCCTACCCCCGGAGCTGCGGAGACTCAAAGCAAGATGCAGACTTCAAAAGAATGGACAATATAATGAGTCGTATGCATCTAAACGAGTGAAAACTCCCGTTATCTTTTCACCATTGACTCGTGAGAAACGAATAACCGATCAGTGTCAGTGCAACAGGAAATCCACCAGCCTTAAGAGATGAACCACAAATACGTTTTGAGAGCGATCGCAAGCAATAAACTGTCCTGGTTACAGAGGAGATCTGAGAAGGTAGCAAGGAACTCCAACTTCATGTTGCATCAAAAATAAATTGGCTTGCAGAAAAGCCCTCCTTGGCATGTTAAAGCAAATCAAAACAAATTCAAAATCTTCCGTTTTGTAAGCAAACAGCATAACAATACACATGTTTGGATCTGTGTGGATAAGTATATTACCCTCTGCAATGAAGAGAAAAATGCAGCAAAGAACAGTACTAATACTATATAGTCAAAGTCCTAGATGGCGTTTTTCCATGCCTCTGTCAAGTTCCATCCAACCATACATGATTATGTAAGTTGCTGTACTGTGTGTTCTGTATGAAAGGGCCTTTGCATTTCAGTTGCCTTTGCTGCCTCTGAAGCCCCCTTCACTTGCAGGGCATCTCCCTGTCACATCACTTGTGATTGGTAGTCATAACTAAATGCAGTAACTGACAACAGGGCATAGCATTGTGCCATTGTACCCAGAGAGAACATCTCTGACAACATCCTGTTAAATTGTTCACTTTTCACGGCGTGTGTCAATTAAGTATGGGCGGAAAATCCGTTCCGCTCGCGGATTTTCGGTAAATTCGCAATCCGCGAGATTCGCGAATTTCCCGCAAAATCCGCAAATCCGCGAGCAGCGGATTTTATGGCTTGCTCGCACTGTTCGCGTGAGTTTGCGGCTTCCCAGTTCAACTTCGCGCCCCGCGAATAAGCGCTAAATTGCAGAAATACGATCTTAGCAAAACTGAAACTACTTACCAGGTTCAAAAGTTCAAGCTCATCATTAGTAGCCATTTCCTGTAGTGCTTCCTGAGGGGCCCCTCCAGAGTTCAGTTGCCTACTTGCAACTATTATGTGACCCTGCTCTGACCCTCAGAATAGTTACACATATGCCACAAAGGTCCTGAATTACAGCTAAGGGAGACAAGCAGGAGCCAGGCTGGAAGTTCAAATCCAGTGACACATTAATCAGCCCCTAATTCATTATTGTCAGTTGGGGCAGGGCAGGTGTTGTAACTAATTTTGCAACAATGAAAGCACTTAGCAAGTGCAAAAGATCACTAATCAGGAAGCAGGTGCCAGCTAAAAAAATATTCTGTGACACATTAATCAGCCCCAAATTAATTCAGGTCACTTGAGGCAGGGAAGGTGTGCTTTGCTTTGCCACAATAATGTACACTGGACAACCAGAGGGTGCTGTGATGAAACAGAGGGTGGCATGGGTGGGCCAGAGGGTGGCATGAGTAGTCAGAGAGTGGCAGTGGTGACAGAGGGTGGCAGTGATGAAGAAGAGTGTCCCAAACAGGCTGGACACGTAGAAACAACAAGTTCGCAAAACTTGCGACCCGACAGGTAAGTTCGCGTTTGCGAAATTGTACAAAACCCTCGCGAACTGGCAGAAACCCGCGCGAACACAAAAAAAAAATCCGCAAATTCGCGAGAATTCGCGGATTTTGCGGATTGCGAATTCGCAAATCCGCAAAATTCGCGAACGCGAGATTCGCAAAATTCGCCCATGCTTAGTGTCAATGTGTTTGATCCCATAACAGGTAAGCACTGCAGCACTTACAGATGGACATGATACTTCGCCCCCGATACTGTGCTGTCTGAGCGAGGCTTTTAGTGGAGATGGCTTGGACAGTGTTGCTGCACTGCCTATACCTCCCTCCTGTCTATCGAGTGATGGGGCTGGCTGAAGGGGGGGGTAGGGGGTGTGTGTCTTAAAATGTAGCACCACATGAAACTGAGAGTTTCTGTTTAGACATTTTATATACAGAGCTGTCTGCAGGAAAAGAAGCCATCTTTCAAACTTGCAGTGGAATCCGAACAATTCATGTATGACGGAAATTAATAATTTGCTACATCATGTGATCCCAAACGCTTAACCTACATTTTCAAATGAGTATGAGGAAATCTTATACCGGCTTCTGCCATAGATCAAACCATACGGGAGGAAAACGTGCGCACAATTTAATATTCACTCGCTATTATCAGGGCTAAATTTCAGAACAGCGAGGCCTGTCAACATAAGCAGCTGTGCGAGTCACTCGCATGAACGGGCCAACTTACAAACAGCTAAAGCATGCTTGGTAATTCATACAATCTAAGAAGTAGAGGCGCCGTTAAGGGACACATGACAACGCAAAACGTGTCCGCCTCGTTTCCGTGGTAAACAAAGCATTTACAATGCAATTGGTCATTAAAAATGGTAATGCCTTTTATAAAAAAAAGTATATTCATTTAGAATTCAATTAATCCATACTAATATAATAAAGAGAGAGCCCAAACCTTTGAGGCGGGTAATCTCAGGAACCACAGCACCAATCACAACACCCAATACAGAGTTGGAAAGGGCAGTTGCAGCAGAAGGACATAGGCTATGCAGACGCCCACCATAAACATTTAAAAGGTAAAATAACCATGCCAGCAAAGTAGTCTCTTGTGGGCGTGTCTGCATTGTGCTGTGGGCGTGTGCTGGGGGCGTGTGGTACGTTCCGCCCTTCATGCCATGTCTCATATCGTGTGCTAATCCCACTCTGCTCCCTTTAAATACCCCTACACCCCATAATCATAACCCACCTGTACTCCTTAAAATACCCCAACACCCTTAAACACTAACCCATCTTAACCCTATAAATATACCCTGTACCCCAAAACCCAAACCTATCCCTAAACCCTAAAAATACCCTGTACCCCAAAACTCAAACCTAGCCCTGAACCCTAAATACCCCTCTATCTCAAAACCCAAACCTACCCCTAAACCCTAAAAATACCCCTGTACCCCAAAACCCAAACCTAGCCCTTAACCCTTAAAATACCCCTGTACCCCAAAACCCAAACCTACCCCTGAACCCTAAAAATACCCCTGTACCCCAAAAACCAAACCTAGCCCTGAACCCTAAAAATAACCCTGTACCTCAAAACCCAAACCTACCCCTGAACCCTAAAATACCCCTGTACCCCAACACCCAAACCTAGCCCTGAACCCTAAAAATACCCCTGTACCCCAAAACCCAAAACTAGTCCAGACCCCTTAAAATACCCCAAAACCCAAACTTACCCCTGAACCCTAAAATACCCCTATACCCCAAAGCCCAAACCTAGCCCTGAACCCTAAAAATACCCCTGTACCCCAAAACCCATACCTATCCCTAAACCCTAAAACTCCCCCTGTACCCCATAACCAAAAACTATACCTGAACCCTTAAAAGACCCAAACACCCCAAAACATATACCTCAGTACCCCAAAACATATACCCCTATACCCATACTTACCTTATCCAAACATTAAAAAAAAACATGCTTTTACCATTCATGCATTTACAACGAATTACGTTGTAAATGTATGCGTGGTAAAAGCATATAAAATGTAATGCCATGCGTTATAATGCCATTGCGGAGTCATGGTACTTTCGTAATGAAAGTATACGGAGTGATGGTATGCGGAAAGAAAGTTGCGGAATAATGGGTGTTTACCCTCCCGATAAGTACATTGGTGGCACGGCGGCCCACATCTCTAGCAACATACTCATATTTTTTCACCACCCATTTGAAAAATGCACAGGTCTCTCATTGATGGCCAGCACCGACATACACTTTTAGACACACCTCCCGCCACAAGTTCTAGAATTGCGAACTTTAGAGCTGGGGAGCTACGTTCGAATCTCGGCATCAGCTCAACATCCTGTGATTCCAGGCAAATCGCTTTGTCTCCCCGTGCCTACCACAAATGAATGTGTTCTTCTGTAATGTAAATCATGCTCATGCCATGTTGTCGAGTTCGCGCTATATAATATTGCAAGGAAAAAAAAAAGTAGGGAAACTCGAGTTCACACACTACTGAACACGCACTCTTACGTGCATCAGCAGTGCACTGTGAATCGGAGCGTTTCACAGGCCTGTCACAGATAAGAAATGCTATCAAAACGAAATCCTACAAAACAATATACTACTGGCCAACAGCAATTCATACCCGGACAACGTCAGGACGGGCTGCTAGTATCATCTACAAAGGGATGAGGTGGAACGATCTCGAATACCCACTATATACAAACTGGCCACAGGTAATGAAGTTACGGGACTACTACGACAGCTAGATACATTATATAAAAACACTCGCTATAGATATATCCAGACGGTGCTAAGAATTTGGAAAAAAGTGGAAAAAACCTGCAAAATCAGTAAGTATAATAAATACACCTCACTCTGGCACTCTGACTTCTTAGTATCAACACTATGATGGAATGGCTAGGAAATGGGAACAGGCAGGGATTATATTTTTAGTAGATTTATATTCGAATGCGGTACTGAAATCTTTTTTAGAATTAGTTAAAACATTCGGCCCATATCAAAGCTCCTGCTTTAAATATCTACAAATCCAAAACCGAATTAGAGGGCTTCCTACAGGCTCTATCAACATGGATGCTGCTCCTATTTTGAAAATGATGGAAAATGCAGGTAGTAAAATTAAGGATTTTTATCAGGAATTAATAGCAAAGATACCAAATGATATAGGTAAAATAGAAACCAAGTGGGCTTGTAAGCTTGAGGATGGGGAAATAGATATCGATATGGTGTTAGAGATTGGAAATAAGGTACTTATGGCAGCCAACCTCATAGCTCAGCAATATAAAACAATATACGATATCTATTACACGCCAGATAAATTATTTGGGTGGGGGAAGAGGCAAAATTATAAATGTCCAAGATGTCAGGCGGGCCCAGCGGACAGCATACATATGTTCTTTTCATGCATAAAGTTGAACCCGCTAAAAGAGCCTATTGAAACATTTTGGTTTCAGGTATTCAGCAGAGAGATTAAAATTACTCCAACAGTGATGCTGTTAGGCTTTGATGCGCAATTAAATTTTGAGGGAACGGGATTTTGTGTTTTTAACAATGGTGATAGTATGCCTATTGATAACCACAGGATGGAAGGATAGTGAGCCTCCTACATATTTTCAATGGCTCTACAGGCTACTATATCTGGGCCATCAAGAAATTGCTTTGTATAAATGTAAAGGGGTCAGGACCAGGAGGAAAGGCGAGAGCATATGGGAACCTCTTATAACATGGATGGAAGAAAAGGGGCGGCAGGGGATTGGGTAGATATGTTTATATGTAGAAGAAATCTGTTTTGGAATTTTGGGAGGAAACTATGTACATATACGGATTTACAAAGAAAGTCAATATGTAACAGATGCGTAAAATATCTCTGATAAAAAAAAAATGTAATCCCTTATTTCTCTTATAGGGCGATGATGCTCCCTGAATTGTCCTTCTCCCTGTACATTCCTCTGATTTCCTCACCTAAATGGGGGCACTCTCGTCCCTCTAGCTTTGTCTGCCTTCAACCCGTATTCCAATTTTTTATATTTTCAGCAGGTGCTCCACCCTTCTTCAACTCTGTTTTTCTTTGTATCATATTCTACTACCCCAACTTGTCCCCTTGCCTGTCTACTCTCATACCTCTTCAGTTAACTGTACCCTAAGACTGGAACCTCTGCCAATATCTTATTGGCTCTACCAATCCCTATTCTAGAGTGTTTCTATTCCAGCCTATATTCTTTGACGCCTACCCTTACTCCTACACCTTTGCCCTCAGCATCCATAACTGCTGCCCCTTTTTGGGTTTCTATTAGAGGAAGCTTTTTCTGTATTATCATTCTTTTTTTTTTTTTTTTTTTTTTTCCTCATTTGCCTGTACCTCATAACCAGAAATTATGTAGCCAACCACCAATCCATGTGCCCTAGATTGAAGCGCACGTTCCACCACCATAACCTTGTGTACCATCCTGGCGGGAGACTTAATCTGGGTTTACTGAGGTATTGATGGCGAGTGACAGACTGCCAAACCCATCCCAAACTCCGTCAAGGTAGAGGTTACTGTAGTACATTGTTAGTACTTTGCTAGTTGTCATTCTAGTCTTTCTTAAGAATGCTTGCACTTCATATTCTATATTCTGTGTTCGCTCTGTGGGTTCTGCATTGTGGCAGTTGACTGGTTGCTGCTGCAGTGGAGGGTCTGCTCTTACTCCACCTCCTATCTACAATAAAGAATACTGCTGAAGACATCTGCTGTCTCCTGATCCTATTTACTACAATATTTTGGCGACGTTGTTTGAACCCATCGACTCATCACAGTCCCATGAGTTAAGAGCAGACCGACATGAGATGAATCTGGCTCCGTTTCTCAACACAGCTTTTCAAGGAAGACTTCACGACTTCACAGAGGACTTTTAAAAGCAATCGGCAAGTTTTCATTTCACTTGTTTGCTGTTGTTCTCCTCTGTTCACTTACCGTCTTTTCCTCCGGCTGTCTCCTGCTCCTGTCTTTGCCTTCCTTCAAGTGATGACGTCTTAGAGCGTTCAAAGGGAGTTAGCGTTTCTCCTTGTGACGTCTGCCTGCTTCGCGTCTTCTGCCTCCGTGCCTTAAGCCTCAGCGCGACGCTTTCTGCAACGTCCACACGCTTCAAGTTCCAGCGCGACGCTTAGTGCAACGTCTACACGTCTCTGGGGAATTGACGTCATTGGAGCAGCGTCATTACGTCAATACGCTTTAGGAAGCCATTTCCTGTTACAATAGTAACCGATTCATCTCCAGCAACGCAACGACGATGCACACGTCTTTTGCGCATTCTTACCAAGTAAACTTTCATTTCTTTGCCTATTATTAACGATTTTTGCTCATACGTCCTCCTGCATATGTTGTTTTAACTCATTCAACTTTAGTTCTGTATGACTATTTTCTGACTTTTTCGACTGAGGTGATTACCACAGTTTTTTTTTTTACAAGTCAACTCGCTACTCATCTTCCTTCTTTTTACTTGCTTTACTTTATTACATTTCAGTCATGTCTGAGCAAGTAGCCTTACAAAGTGGCACTGTGGTTCTACCTCCCAGTTTTCTTTCTATCCCAGGCCAACCCAGTATATCATGGGAAGACTGGTTTCCCATGTTTGAAAACTATTTGGATGCCTTGGATGCACAAGAGTATTCTGCTAAACGCAAGAAAGCTCTTCTTTTGAGTTCTCTTGGTAAAGAGGGCCAGCGCGTTTTCAGGTTCTTGCCACAGGTCCTTCAGGCTGGTGCACAAGCTCCTTTGGACGAGTATAAGGAGGCTGTTTCTCGTCTTGAGGTCAGATATGCCAAGGAGGAAAACCTTGTAATGAACAGATATAAATTTTACACCAAAAGTCAGAAAATGGGGGAGAGCATAGATGACTTTGTTTCCAGATTGCGCGAAATGTCCGTCAAGTGCAAATTTGGCAATATGACTGATGAGCTAATTAGAGACCAGCTTATTGTGCAATGTAACAATAAAAAAATTCAGGAGCGTCTATGGGCAGCAAAGAACCCCAATCTTCAAACGGCAATTGATTTAGCAAAGGTTGTTGAGCAATCCGAGGGGTGCATGAAAGAACTAGAAAAGAGAGCAATTTCAAGTGACGTATGGTTTCTGGCATCTTCGAAGGCGTGCCCAAGGTTGTCTATTTTCAGGACGACATCCTGATTTATGGCCTTACTGAATGTCAGCATAATTCCACTCTCAGAGTCGTCCTGGAAAAATTATCTGATGCTGGTCTTACCCTACGCAAGGACAAATGTTTGTTTGGGGTGGATCAAGTGGACTATTTGGGCTACACCATCACCTCCTCTGGCATCAAGCCCAAAAGAGACTTGTGTGAGGCTATTCGCTCTGCGCCTCCACCTTGTGACAAAGATCAGTTACGTTCCTTTATGGGATTAATAAAATACTATTCAAAGTTTGCCAAGAATTTTTCTGATAAGACTGTTTGTATAAGATCTTTGCTTAAACGTGGTGTTGGTTTCACCTGGGGGGTTGAACAGCAGGAGTGTTTTGTAAATATCAAAAATGAGATTTGTGATGCCAAGATGTTGTCTCCCTTTGACATTCATAATAAGTCAATTGTCACTATTGATGCTAGCGCGCCGGGTTTGGGTGCCATGCTTTCTCAATTGAAAGGGGCGTCAGAAGTCACCATTGCTTTCGCCTCTAGGACTCTTACTGACACAGAGAAAAATTATTCTGTTATCGAAAGGGAGGCGCTAGCTGCTTCTTGGGCTGTTGAATACTTCCGCACATATTTGTGGGGTATGAAATTCACTTTAAGGTCTGATCACAAGCCTCTTATCAAGGTCCTTTCTCCTGGTGGGGCGGGAAAGGGTTCGGCCCGGCTCATGAAGTTGGCGGCCAGATTACAGGAATTTCAGTACTCTATGGAATACATTCCTGGTTGGAGGAATGTCCAGGCCGATTGTCTTTCCAGGCTGTCCTTGGACTGGCGTTCTCCTCACAATTCGGTTGTACCGTTAGATTTTGATGATGTTGCTGTCGCTTCAGTTGAGGATGCGGTCTTTGTAGGTGAAGGCGTTTTTTCCTCTAGTGATTGGTCTAAGGAAATGACTGTTGATACCACTCTTCAGGACTTGTCAGGTTGGGGTCTAGACGTGAGAGTTCTGTTTCTGTTTCTGTTAGACCTTATATTAAGGTCTTAGATGAGCTTTCAATTGTTGGTGACATTCTTTTTAAAGGTGAGAAATTTATACCACTCTTTGGGTTGAGGACTAAATTGTTGGCTTTGGCACATGAGGGGCACATGGGCCAGACCCTCACTCAAAGACGCATTAAGGACCACTTTTGGTGGCCTGGTGTTGACTCCCAGGTTGTTGATTGGATTGAGAATTGCGCTTTATGCAGGGAAGGCGAGAAGCGTTTAAAAACTGGTCCTAAGGTTGTTGCTGGTGCGCACATTCTGAGTCCAAATTTGCCCTGGCACACAATTTCTCTCGACTTCATTGGTCCCATGGGTGAGTTAGGTGAAACTGACAGATTTGCCATTGTTGTTGTTGATGTCTTCACTAAGTGGTTGGTGGTCCATTTCACCAATGATATCACTACTCCCAATACCATCAGGTTTTTAGGGAATCTTTTCAAAGATGAGGGCTTGCCTTCTATCATCATTACTGATAATGGTCCACAGCTCACTTCCAAAGATATGCACATTTTCTTGAAAGAGTGTGGTATCTCCCATCATCGTACGTCCTTGTACAACCCTCAAGGCAATGCTGTTTGTGAAAGGGCCAATAAAGTTGTCAAGGGCATTATCCAGATGGCATCCAGTGGTGGTCATATTGTTAGGAAATTGGTGAACGAAATGTTGTGGGCCTATCGTACCACCCCTTTAGCTAGTGGATTTTTGTCTCCTTTTCAGTTGATGAGAGGAAGTGATCCTGGTTTGAAGTTGTTTCCGTCCTGGATGAGGGATGTTGTCACTTTGCAGTCTCAGGGTAATGTTTTGGATGGTGAGCAAACCAAGGTTGGTGAACTTTCTTCCCGGACCCTTTCTTCATCTCCTTTTTTCGTTGGTGATTTAGTCAAGAATAAGTTGGGGAGGTTACAGAAAGGTTTGTCAAAATTCAAGGGACCATTCAAAGTCAAGAAGGTTCTCAATCATTGCGTCATTCTTAATAATGGGGAGTGTTGGAACTTTAGGAGAGTTGCTCTTTACAAGAGGGAGAAGTCTTCTGCTTCTTCGCCTCCTTTGCCTAATGATAGTTCCATTTCTCCCATTCCCGTTGCTAGTGGCTCTTCTACTAGTGGTTACTTGTTAGCTTGAGGAAATATAAATTTTTGGCCAAGTTATGTTCCCTATCGTGTACCCCACCGTCTCCATGTACGAGTTTAAAGTGCATGTAACTTCCCTCCTGTGCCAGCTATGAAGACGCAAATACATTAGCGTCCAACGTTAACATGTCCTCTTTCCGACCCACCCTGAATGGGTTGAATAGTCCGTTCCTAAGTATGCCATGCCAACGTCTTTTTGTGGTGTACTTTACACGTTTTTCAGCTTTGGCAAAGTAGGCCCTGAATTTCTGCCATCGAGCTTTTTTTCTGCCTTCTGACTCTGAAAGCCTCAGCCCAGGCTGCCCCCGTACCTGTGAACTCTGCCTTACTTCCAGCGCGGCCCACCGCGCTTAGCTCAGCCTGCTGCCTGCCAAGAATGAATTCAACCTTCGAGTTATCTGTTTCCTCTCCGAAGATGCATTCCTGCCTACTAGTTTAAGTAAACATTCCTCCAGCTGTAGAGCAAAAGGGCCTGGCCTTACTGTCTCTGTGCAAGTAATTCATAGCCTCTGTTACCACGCTACCATGGAAGGCCCATGCCCCCACGCTCCTCATGCAGACACTTAGGCGCTTATACACGCACTCACAGTCAGTATAGAATAGCTTCTGCCCCAGAGACCTTTCCGCCCAGATAGCTCAGTTCCTAAACATCAGATATCAGATATGATAGAAGCACAAGTTGATCTGACATGCCAGACTCCTGTCTCTTTCCGCTAGTTGAAATGTCAAGTTCCCTGCACCCTTCAGCTTCACGTCAGTTACACGTCATGCAGCTGCGCGCGCATCCAGGCCTCAGATTTCTGCTGACATTGCAAGATTCTGCTTATTGTTGCCACCCACTTATGACACCTACCTGTGACGTTTCTAGCACACACTTCTATGTTCACGCCTAGTTTACGCCTCCTAATTACGTATCATGACCACGTGTGTGTTTTATCTTGTTTCTCTCAGCTGTTACGCCTTCTGCATTGACTTCTATTATGTATATTAAGTATAAAAGTAATGTAATGTCAATAAAGTATGCTCTATCCCTTCCTGGACCCTTTGTGGTTGCAGGAACCTGATATCCAGTTCCGGAACGATTCCTTTTTAAGGAATAAAACCCCTAAGAACTCTAACACCACGGACTCTGTTTCTTTCTTTCCGATTGAGTTATTATTGATTAAGTACTTACCTGCATAGAAATTAAGATGGTAAATTAAGTATTTACGACATTTTGGCGCCCGAATAGGGACCCCTCCCCCACCTCACGCGCCGGTTGGTGCGTTGCAAACTCTGTCCCCTGCCATCAGTTAGACGGAACCTATGCGTACCGGCAGGATTTCCTGTATCTCCCTCTGGCCCACGGAGGTGACGAAGACTGCAATTAGCACCCAGACGAGGCGGTGAGGAGCGCGGAGGATCCCGACCAGAGCCTAGCCGAAAGAAGCAAGGTCCGAGGTGTCAAGAGGCCCACCAGTTTTCCGAAGTATCCACGTGTCGAGTCGAGCCGAGTCCGGTCCTGTCCAGTCGAGTTTTCCGGGGCCTTCTGTTTTCCGTGCTTCCCGGTGAGTACCATTGCTGGGACGTATCTAGACGGGTTTGGGTACACAAGTCCGGTCTGCACTGTTTTAGACAGTGTATCTGTACTGTTTAGCAGTATATCCGATGATTCAAGTTCTTGCACTGTTCTCAGCAGTGTATCTGTGCTGTTTAGCAGTACATTCGGTATAGGGGGTAGTAATAAGTGTTCTTAAATGTCTTTCTTCATGTGATCAATGTCGTTGTATGAGTGACTGTTTTTAATGTGCATTATTGTGTTCTTGTGTAACTAGCTGTATTCAGTAATAAGTAGCAAGGATTGAGCATTCAGTACTAAGTAAGCAAAATGCAGTTTTTTAACAAGTTAAAGCAAATAGGAACTAGGAAAGGGATGCTAGAGGAAGAAATTCCTATCCCCCCTAGGGACACTCCTGGAAATTTCATGTACCAGAAACATGGCATAGATGCCATATTGTATCTAGAATTATGGGCCGATTATACTAAGCATCTAGACGAAAGACACAGATGGCCCGTTACCGGAACATGGGATGCCGAGTGCATCATGAAGGTAGAAGAAGCATTATGGAAAAAGAAAGCCAGACAATCTCAGAAAGACGCCATAGAATTTTGGCGTAAGGAATCACATAAGCGTACAGAAAAAGCACTCCGTAGAGAAGACAGACTTAAAGAATCAGATAAAGCTCAAGAAAACAAATTAGTTACTGAAGGGATCCGAGTAAAATCAGAGCAAATAGACCGCGCACGAAACAATCTTGTAAACGGTATGTATCTTGTGGCCGAAGGTTCGCCTGAAGCCACTTCAGAAATACCGAACAATCTGCCGCCACCATTAGTTCCAACTAAAGTAACTCACAGGACCACTAAAGACATATTCCTGAATTCCTATCTAGAGGATGTAGCTCCCGCTTACACCAATCTGCCTGTCCGCGCCCTGCCTAACGACGGGGACGGGGGTGGTAACCCGCCCCAAGATCATATTCCGCCAGTACCACAACAAGGTTCCCCCGCCCGACAGATTCCCCCTGTTCCACCACCTCCGCCACTTCCCGTACCTAAAATTAATACGCCGAAACAGCTTCTACCTGATCCTACTAAAAGACAAATTCAAGTACCGATACAGACTCCGCAAAGAGATAACGCTCAAGCTTCAGCCTCAGGAGGCGCGACCGGGGGTCCCCAGACCCCGCCGCCAACACATAGATTACACCTTAAGGATATAAAGAATCCTTTTATATTCCAATCACCCCGTCTCGACATACTCAAAGATCCGCTTCAAGTTTGCAGATACGACCCAGTACCTGGTAAAGATAATAGGATGTTTTTAGCATCACTACGCTTACGACAAGCTACCGATTACCTACTGTACTTCCCAGGAATGAAAGAGTACCTAGATAGAATATACAATTTTGTCCGGACTGGGGAAGACCCTGACAGTATTAAGGAAGCCATGGCATATCAGAAAGTCGACACCCAAGCGTCTCTACTACGTTTTTTCATAAATTGCTTAATAAGAGAACGAGACAGGCCTGAGACAGATCAGGATGAATTAGATGGACTCAACAAGTGGGGTCAAAATATATCTGAAGGAAAACATGATAAAGGGGGTTGCATAGCCAGTATGTACAAGAAAATAAGAAAAGAAGTAATAGAGATTCACAAAAAAGAAAAAGAAAAAGAGAATGCCTCCTCCGGGGAGGAGGAAGAACCTGAAGAACCAGAAAAGACTACAGATACGATAGCGTATGTAGGTAAGGGAGCTTACCTTAGGAAAGGCATCCGTCCAGAAAGCAAGAGAGTTTTTCTCTCTGGCTTAACCAATCCGAATTCCACTGAACATCAGTTCCAGGAGACCGATAAAAGGCTTCGAGACCGAATGGGGTACCATGTACTCAATTCTATGGATGAACAAGAACTAGCTCGGTCAGCAGTATTATGGGCTAATAACCCGGATATATATAATGATGACACAGTAGCGCAGACATTCCTGAACCTTTCCCCAGACGAACAGAAATTAGCAGGTGTTTACATGATTCAGCACCTCCTCACGTTATACAGAAACAAACATTCTGATCCAGGTCCCTTACACGATACATTAGAAGAACTACTCATGGATAGATGGAGGGGTTTAAGCACCAAATTAATTCAAATAATTCTAGAACAACGCCACAGATATAACACTTTCATAAGCTCCGAATATGTTCCCGCTCCACCCCCAGAAAGAAAAATGTATCATATGGAACGCCTGCATGGCATTGAAAGTCAGAACCCCTTACGAGAAGTGCATCCAGTTATGGGTGAGGATCATAACTTGAAACGTGTGTATGTACACACGCCTCTGACTAAGTTAGAACTGTTAGAAATGAAGAAACTAGTACCGTGTCATGATAAAGACCCTGCAGGTTTTCACAGAGAACTTAAAGACATGTTACTGATGGGGGATTACACATATGAAGATATCATGAAAATGTTAAAGGTACTGCTGCCCACGGGCATCTACGAGAAACTCAAGGAAAAAGAATGGGAGGTGGGAGAGAAAAAGATTGTATGGGCAGAAATAGAAGACGAAGAGAACAAACGTGTCCCAGGGGTAGGCCTTGGGGAGAAAACTAAAGCATTACCAGGTTTGATAGTACAGGTTCTGCCAAGATTATTGACAACTAGAAAGGAAGATTGGGACGCCATCTCGTCCTGTAAACAGAAACACGATGAAGATACTAGCGACTTCTATTCAAGATTCGAGAAATGTTTCATTATTAATAGTGGCCTTAAACCAAGTAGCGAGTCATATCCGCATCTTTTTGTATCAAAATTAGTCGAGAAATCCCTGCCATTAGTTAAGAACCGCGTGTATAAAGTTGAAAGTACTTGGCAGGCAAATACGCCATCCCAGATGTTACAGATGTTACAATACCATCAGAACAGAATTAGAGAAGAACAAGATCAGGAACAGAAACGCATGAAAGACACGAAAATGAAAATGTTAGTGGCCCAATCGGTTCCAGCCGACGGCCAGAGAAAGGGTACGACCCAGACAGGTCACGCCACAGCTCCCGTTAAAGGGACATGCAACTATTGCAAGCAACCAGGTCACTACGTACACGAATGCCCAGTTCTGAAACATAACATAGCGACAGGTAAAACTAAAGAAAGACCGCATCCGCCTAGACAAGACCATAACCAGCATCAGTCTTCACAGAATATACAGCCCATGCAGAATACACAGCCTATGCATGCTTCATCACATACAGCACAGACAGTAGCGGTATCACCGCCGCAGCCCATTGCCGCAACTCAGCAAGTTTCACAACAAATGTACCAGTATGCCCAGTCCGCTTACCCCGATTATCCACGATATACATGAAACAGCCTAGAGAGGGAGGGTGGCTTGCCTCTTATTGAGATTCCTGTAGATCAAGAGGGTCCTTATGTACATAGTCAAGTATTGGGAAAAGACAGAAAGTTTTTAATTGACACAGGGGCAAGTCGTACCACAATCAGTCATGATGAAGTCCCAGGGGCACCCCTCTCAGGCTCACAGAATGTTTCCCTTGGTTTTTCAGGACAGCCTATTGTAAATGAGGTATCAAAACCAGTTCCCCTGGCTGTGGGTCCATTATCACGTGTTACAGACCTGTTACTCACGAAATCATGTCCAGAAAATCTGTTAGGAATAAAAACATAGAAGGCTCTAGGAGCCGTGATCTGCTGTTCCCCGGAGGGAGTTAGACTCTTTCTGCGGGATTTCAAGGGTCATTATGTGTTACGTGAGTTTGATGTCAGATTGAAAAACGTACCAGATCACTTGTGGGCAAAAGGCCCAACTGATGTAGGTTGTATGCACATTACACCATACCGTGTTACACTCAAACAAGGTGTAGTTTTACCCAGAATCAGACAATACAAGCTACCACCCGATGCTATAGTGGCTTTACTGGAAATCATTGAAGAGCTCATTGCCCAAGGAGTGGTCGTAGAAACAGACTCCAATATCTGTAATTCGCCCATCATTCCGATTCTTAAACGTACTGATCCCAATGCACCGCCAGTATATCGGCTGGTGATTGATTTAAGAGAGCTGAATAAATGCATTATTCCACAGTACCCTGTGGTTCCCGACATATCATCCCTATTGACCGCTATTGATTCAGAAGCAACGTTCTTTACTGTAATTGACCTCAAGAACGCCTTCTTCAGTGTACCTATTGATCCAGAGAGCCAATATCTCTTCGGATTCAGTTTAAATGGACGAAGTTTCAAATTTTCACGCGCACCTCAAGGATTCACAGAAAGCCCCAGCATCTATAGCCAAGCACTAAAAAGACAACTTGATTGTATCACAATGCCAGTTAACACCGCTTTACTGCAATACGTCGATGATCTGCTGATCACCGCACGAAGTGAGCCCGAATGTGAACAAGCATCACTGACAGTTTTACATTTTTTGGCCGACAAGGGACACAAGGTGTCTCCTTCGAAGCTACAATTCTGTGTTCAGCAAGTTGTGTACTTGGGTCACTTGCTGTCCAAAGTGGGGAGACAGCTCACTCCCGATCGCATTCAGTTAATTGTAAATATGCCACAACCCCAGACACAAAAAGAAGTGCGGGCCTTTATAGGCCTCACCTCGTACTGCAGACAATGGATTCCCCAGTATGCATTTCTAGCCAAACCACTCATTCAGTTAACAACACAGGAGGCAGCGACTTCGACTGTCCTCCCTTGGACTCAGGAACATACACAGGCTTTTGAAGAATTAAAGAAAGCTTTATGCCAAGCACCAGTTCTAGCGACACCATGTTACAGCAAACCTTTTACACTTTTTGTTACAGAACGTGAGGGTACAGCATTGTCTGTCCTCACTCAAGATCAAGCAGGTTCACATAAGCCTTGCGCTTATTTTTCAAGTACATTGGATTCAGTAGCTCAGGCACTCCCTGCGTGCTTGAAGTCAGTAGCAGCAACAGCACTAGCAATCAGACAGAGCGATTCAATTGTTTTAGGACATCCATTAACAGTTCAAGTTCCACATTCTGTAGAGGTTCTTTTAAACAGAACCCAGACTCAACACTTGACTATAGCACGACTGACAGGTTATGAATTGACACTATTCCAGCCACACATAGAAATAAGACGCTGTAGCATTCTGAACCCCGCAACATTGTTACCTACAATTATGACAGATCCAACCCCGCATGATTGCATAGAAATCATTAATACAGTAACAAAACCTCGACGAGACCTAACAGATGTTCCACTGACAAATCCAGACCTGACACTTTATGTGGACGGTTCATGCATGAGAACAAGTACAGGAGAATTAGTGGCCGCGTATGCAGTGACCACTGAAACTGAAGTTAAAGAAAGACACTGTATTGACACACTGTCTGCTCAAGCGGCGGAGCTCATCGCTCTGACCCGAGCTTGTATTCTAGCCAAGAACAGAAATGTTAATATATACACCGATTCCCGCTATGCGTTCGGAGTCGTACACGACTTCGGCATGTTATGGCAAGAAAGAGGTTTCTTGACCTCTCATGGTGCCAAGATCCAGCACGGTCCCCTCATTTAAGCACTATTAGAAGCAATACATTTGCCCTCGGGCATATCAGTCATGAAGTGTAAAGCACATACTAAGGTTACAGATTCTGTTTCCCAGGGTAACGACCTGGCAGACCAGACAGCAAAACATACAGCATTGACTCACACCCAGACTACTGATGTGACAAAGACAATAGTACCAACTCAGTGTATGTCAGTCCGGGATCCCACCCTAGACGTAATCGATATTCAGACACATGCCACTCCAGATGAAATAAAGAAATGGACTGAACTAGGAGGGATCCAGACAGATCAAGGATGGGTCACAAAGGGAAAATCTACATGGTTCCTCCCCGACTCAATGGTCCAAATCATGATAAACACAGCACATAGTCCTGCACATCTAGGAGAAAAAGCTATGTTAGACAGTTTACAGAATCTCTGGTACAACAAACACTTACGAGCAGCAGCAAAACAGAAAGTGCGTACTTGCATGATCTGTTGTCAGTTCAATCCAGGTAAAAGCGTTCCTGTAGAGCAAGGTGGATTTCATCCTCCCGATCACCCTTTTGAAGTCCTCCAGATGGATTATATCCAGATGGACCGTTGTCGAGGATTCAAATATGTCCTTGTAGTTGTTTGTGCACTTTCTAGTTGGACCGAAGCATACCCAGTCTCAGATTACACTGCCCCGACCACTGCCAAGCAGCTGGTTCGAGAATTCTTCCCACGATACGGCTTGCCTTGTGTCGTGTACTCAGATAACGGACAGCCGTTCTCATCCGAACTCATGAAGCATGTCTCCCTTCTGCTAGGATATCAGTGGAGATTCCATTGTGTCCGACATCCAGAAGCCGCAGGCCTTGTAGAAAGGCATAACCAGACACTAAAGACCCGCCTTGCCAAAATATGCCAGGAGAAAGGGGTCGACTGGATAGTCGCCCTGCCAGTTGCACTGTTCTATATGAGAATGGTTGCCCATTCGAGATCAGGACTATCCCCGTACGAAGTGGTCTTTGGCAGACCACCGAATATGTGGGGGACGCCCATTCCTAAGAAAATTACTGATGTTGATTGTAACATGTTGACAGATTACCTTGCCTCCTTGATGTCTGCACTCCAATCATGTCGTTCACAGGTTGCCGCAGCTTTTCCTGACAACACTGATGTAAAGCCGCATGATGTCCGTCCTGGCGATCTGGTCTTAATCAGGAACTTCAACAGGAAAAGTCCGCTGGAGCCCCGCTGGAAAGCGCCGAAGACTGTCCTTCTTACTACGAGGACCGCAGTGAAGGTGGAGGGCAGAAAGGGGTGGGTCCACACGAGTCATTTTAAACAATGCAACGAACTGAAACCAGACCCTGACTCGTCCACTCCCACCAAAGACTGTATTAAACCTAGTGACTTTAAAGTACCCGAACGAGAGAAAACTCCCCAAGAGGAGTATAAACAAAAGCTCCGATCTAGCAAGTCAGACAGTTTAATTGTTTAAGTCCTCCCCTAGGTGAATCGGTTAAATAGTTTCTGACATGTATCCCCTAGATCGAGATAGAGAGAGAGAGAGACAATTCAAGAAACGTACCTATTGCAAATCACTGCGTAGTCACTGTATAGTGACATTATTAATTATGTTTTCTCTAAGTCTTCTGATTATTGTTGCAAGTATACTGCTTCCTATCTATTACCCTATTTTCAAGCGTGAACAATCTGCTTACAATGTTTCTGCTGAACATTCTTTTAGTACATTACCCCCTCACGAATTATCTTACAGACTTGCGCTGCGCAACAACACATTCATTAGCATGTTACATTACTCCCATCAGACAAGCAATGCTACAAACTGTTGGATATGTGGTCGACTCCCTCCCCACCAGAAATACAAGGGAGTTCTGCCCCTCTTTCCGTATCCGTTCACTCACAATGGCTCCTGTGGTGCATGGAGTAGATTGATTAATTCTTTAGATTCTGATCTTGCTGTTACCCGCGAAGGGGGCTGGGTTTGGGGAAACCTGAATTCAGTTCTGTTCGACGTCTGTTACCCTGATAAAAGTGGACGATCCGTTAGAATAGGAACTGATCTAGAAAACGAAGTATATGGATTAGGTAATTACACAGTTAACCTCATGATCCTTACTATTGAGTCCGAAGCTGCACCCATTCTTCCCGCTATGTCAGTATTACCAGTCACTGGTCATCTTTGTGTTAGAAAGAAAGGTTCAGTACACTTAGGTCATAGTAAATGTACCACTGTGGTCGAATTCACTGATGAGGGTAGGTCCTCATTTCGAGCTACACGTCATTCCTACTTTGTTTGTGGCCATACCGCATACATACGTTTACCTCCAGATTGGGATGGTACCTGTTACATTGCTTTCCTTCTGCCCCCTGTTTTCCTAGCTCCTCCTGATTATCATAGAAATACAAATCTAGTAAAAGATAGATTCCGAAGAGATCTCCCGATTGTCGACTATACTGAAACGGCATGGGAGCAATACACAGATTTTAATAAAGGATTCTTTTTCTTCACAGGTCCCGTCCAAAACAGTAAATTAATACGTAGATTAACTAGAACCCTTGAAGCAGTAGTACATGAAACTGCCTCCGCCCTAGGTAACTTAACAGAGGAGCAGTCTGCTATGCGGATTGTTGTCCTTCAAAATCGTCTCGTTATTGACGTCATCTTGGCAGATAGAGGCGGAGCTTGTAAGGTCATCGGGTCAAGTTGCTGTGTTTTCATTCCAGAAAACGCGCCATCTGTATACAAAGCTATTACACGTTTTCACAAAATTGCAAGTTTAATACATCAGAATCCAGGCACCTGGACTTGGTCCGGTTGGTTCTGGACAACGTTGTCCGCTTGGGGATGGAAGATCCTATCCTTCCTAGGCATTGGCCTTGTCATAGTATTCAGTTGCTGCCTGTGCCTACAGTGTGGGCCGGCGATATGTGGACTGTGCGCCACATCGTGCATTGAACATTCCAGTTTTCTCTCGAACCGACAACGGAAGAGAGACGAGCAAATTATGTTACAAGAACAGACTGATCAATTCATGATGATCGAGATATCATGAAGGGTCCGTAGGGAACAAGGAGGGAATGAGGAAATATAAATTTTTGGCCAAGTTATGTTCCCTATCGTGTACCCCACCGTCTCCATGTACGAGTTTAAAGTGCATGTAACTTCCCTCCTGTGCCAGCTATGAAGACGCAAATACATTTGCGTCCAACGTTAACATGTCCTCTTTCCGACCCACCCTGAATGGGTTGAATAGTCCGTTCCTAAGTATGCCATGCCAACGTCTTTTTGTGGTGTACTTTACACGTTTTTCAGCTTTGGCAAAGTAGGCCCTGAATTTCTGCCATCAAGCTTTTTTTCTGCCTTCTGACTCTGAAAGCCTCAGCCCAGGCTGCCCCCGTACCTGTGAACTCTGCCTTACTTCCAGCGCGGCCCACCGCGCTTAGCTCAGCCTGCTGCCTGCCAAGAATGAATTCAACCTTCGAGTTATCTGTTTCCTCTCTGAAGATGCATTCCTGCCTACTAGTTTAAGTAAACATTCCTCCAGCTGTAGAGCATAAGGGCCTGGCCTTACTGTCTCTGTGCAAGTAATTCATAGTCTCTGTTACCACGCTACCATGGAAGGCCCATGCCCCCACGCTCCTCATGCAGACACTTAGGCGCTTATACACGCACTCACAGTCAGTATAGAATAGCTTCTGCCCCAGAGACCTTTCCGCCCAGATAGCTCAGTTCCTAAACATCAGATATCAGATATGATAGAAGCACAAGTTGATCTGACATGCCAGACTCCTGTCTCTTTCCGCTAGTTGAAATGTCAAGTTCCCTGCACCCTTCAGCTTCACGTCAGTTACACGTCATGCAGCTGCGCGCGCATCCAGGCCTCAGATTTCTGCTGACATTGCAAGATTCTGCTTATTGTTGCCACCCACTTATGACACCTACCCGTGACGTTTCTAGCACACACTTCTATGTTCACGCCTAGTTTACGCCTCCTAATTACGTATCATGACCACATGTGTGTTTTATCTTGTTTCTCTCAGCTGTTACGCCTTCTGCATTGACTTCTATTATGTATATTAAGTATAAAAGTAATGTAATGTCAATAAAGTATGCTCTATCCCTTCCTGGACCCTTTGTGGTTGCAGGAACCTGATATCCAGTTCCGGAACGATTCCTTTTTAAGGAATAAAACCCCTAAGAACTCTAACACCACGGACTCTGTTTCTTTCTTTTCGATTGAGTTATTATTGATTAAGTACTTACCTGCATAGAAATTAAGATGGTAAATTAAGTATTTACGACAAGCTAATGACACTAGTGGCTACTTGTTAGCTAATGACACGCCCACTGGTTCTCTTGTCCAAAATGAAGTCAATGTCTCTGGTTGTGGTGATGCTCCTGCTCTTTTGCAAGATCTCGCTCCTGATCAAAGTAGTTCCAGTTGTGCACGTTCTCTTAGGCCTCGGCGGCCTCCTGCTTATCTGCAAGATTTTGTTTGTTAAGTTTCCTTTATTCTTCTCGTTCTCCTCAAACAACAGAAAGGGAGAAGATGTGTAGTACATTGTTAGTACTTTGCTAGTTGTCATTCTAGTCTTTCTTAAGAATGCTTGCACTTCATATTCTATATTCTGTGTTCGCTCTGTGGGTTCTGCATTGTGGCAGTTGACTGGTTGCTGCTGCAGTGGAGGGTCTGTTCTTACTCCACCTCCTATCTACAATAAAGAATACTGCTGAAGACATCTGCTGTCTCCTGATCCTATTTACTACAGTTACCACCAGGCCCAGCTCATGTCTAACGGAACCACCACACTGGACCCTGGAGTTGGAGGCCTAATCATAGGACCCGGGAAAAAAAAAACCCCGGTATAAAGCATATTACCACCAACTCCAAGAAATCAAAAGATTCCAAAAGGTGAGGTTGTTACTGCTGCAAGATCTGGCCAGATCGACCGTTGATGTTTCAATAAGGGATGATAGCCAACTGGCGTGTGTTGGTGCCTTGGAGTCGATCCAATGTGTACATATCTGTCGCCGCGCGAGTAAGATTGCATAGAACAACAATTGCCTTGCTGGGCCAGAAACATTGTCATCCATCCCAGAGATTACCAATGTTAGTGCGCAGGGTAAAGTTACTTTAAGTATCGAGCCCAGTGTAAACAGAACTTCTGCCCAGAACGCCTTAATTGGGGGACAGTCCATAAACATGTGAACATCTGATGCGCCCTGGAGATTACACTTGTTACAACATTTTCCAGGTTGAAACTTCGCAAGCCGTTGTGGTGACCAATAAGCACGATGCATCGAGAACAAGTGATTCCGCCTCAACCAAGCAGGCTTGACAGTTTTATAAAGAAGAGTGAATGACCTTATCCACCATTCTTCCCCTCGAAGGTCCATGTCCATGGCCCACAGTTCATCCGGGAGTTCAACGTCTCCATCTACCTCCTCCAATATAGCCCAATACCAGTGTGCTACCTCCTTGCCCCCTGAGGTTTCTCCACAAGCTGTTGTTCTAGGACACTACACCTCCCCAATAGGGTATTCTTCTGAAGGAGCTCTCTAGACCAGCTTACAAGTTGTGTGTATTTAAATTCTTGTGGTGTTGTATTATCATTCTTGTGTTTTCCCAAAAAATCAGCCTTTCAATACATACACATATACAGGGGTGTAAGATCAGTTCCCGTTATCCTTTTCATTCACTGTTTGCTTCCATTCCCCACAATTTCTAGTGGCTCAGCCCACTTCATCCACTGGATGTCGCACTACGATGCCATTTTGTTATTGCCTGTCCACAGTTTGCTAAAAATGAGTACACCTCAGTGCCAGGGGCTGGTGTGCCTCCGCTGCTTGGCCGCTCCTTTATTTTAATTTTCTGCATTTTTAAATTGTCCGCAATTTTTTTTTCTGCATGCTAGCCAAGGTCAGATCTATTGGTGTTGCACTCATTTGTTATCATTCTGATGACATTTTCTCGCAGCCTTTCTATTAGGGTTTTTTTTGGTTTCCATTTTTTTATGTCTCCCAATCCTGCAGTTTAAGAATGAGCTGTAAATGGGAGAGGAGAGCAGACAGATTCATTCAATGGATCTCGGATCGTGATCGATCCTTTTCAAGGTAACATGGCTAGTAGGGTGGCTTCTGTAAAGCTAAGACGCCCCCTTCAGAACTTACTTCCAGGGCTGGGAAGGCCAATGTCCGACTAACAAAACACAGTAACACCAGGGCCAACACTCTTTTGGGGAAGGAGGACTCTTCCCCTCATGCGCCATTCATACCATGACGTCATCCAAGAGTTTGGGAAGTGACCCGCTTGGATACAGAACACTCTCCCACGCTCCCCTGGGATTCCTGCTGGTCCGCAGTGGGCTAACCCAAGAAAGAGAAGTCACCCGAGGCCGCAAAGAACCCCAGGGACCAGGTTAGAACTACAAGTGCTCAACAATAGACGGATCATTCAATATGGCAAGCGGACTTGGTGCCAGAATAACATAGGTCACAGATTGTTTATTAAAAAAAAAACAGACCGGGGCAAAATAAAACTGAGATACAACGAACAGCAAGCAAAACGGCAATGAGGGCTGGAAGAGCAACTCATTTTTGTTTGAATGAAATGCTTGTAAAGTAATGCTTTTTATGATCATTTTCTTTTTACGGCCTCTGTTTGGCCTGTCAGCAGTTTTAAGCTGAAATGAGCAACCCCGATAATGTTCCTGCAATAACTGCTGGCATAGTCGGCGTCCCCATCCACACTTCCTGTGGGGGCACCAACAGTCACATAAACAAATCCGTGGGATGCAATTTACTGCGAAATGGCGCTGGTGTGAGGCTGCAGCGGGTATTTAATCGGAAATTGCTCAAAGATGCTGGGAATCAGCTATTTTCTGAAAGAGTCGCAAATATTGGCAGGAACTCAGCTGAGAACGGCATCACACCTTAGTTGCAGAGAATTGTACTTCTGTAATGACATAGTGCTGAGATGAGCAGAAGAGAGTGCTGAAGTTATGGCCTCATGCGCAAAAACTACCCGGCACAATTCCGAAGTCTCACCTCGAACCCTCTCTGGGTACCAACTCCTGGGATGTGATGCCCATGCAGCAATGATGCCAGCAGGCGGTGGGAGGCCACGCACACGAGGAATAGATACCAGAGCCACCTTATGGCTGCATTTAGAGCTGTGTTCTCAGAATGCAGTGGGATGTCCACATGGTCCTCACAATCGTCGGAGAAGTTACCGTGGGCGCCTTTGTAGTAGTGGAGAGGGATGACACCATGGGAGCCAAGGGGCACCTCTGGTGTGCTGTAGGAGTGACACACACTTAGACAACATTAAATCATCTTAAGAATGTACCTAAATTCATCAACGTGATCATTCCAAAACCGTAGCCATGTTTACACTGGATGATCTGCTCTGCCCTGACGAAATGTGACATACCAAAGAGCAAAGAAAATGTCTGAAATCACTGTTGATGAAAAAGAGTACCACTACTTTTTAACTGTCTGTTTTAAGTCTTTTGGGGATTTGAGGTTGATCAGAGATTTGTGGGCACACTTGCAATTAAGCCTGGGCAGTGAACTCCACTCCGTTCGCAGATTTTTCGCACTCCGAGAGTTTTGAAAAACTCCGCTCCGCGAAGCAGAGTTTTTTCCTCACTCGCACTTGCCAACGGTAAATTGGCAAGAACGAGCGAGGGAAATCCAAAGCTAGAGCACTTCCCTGTGATATTTATCAACGTGGATGGTCGCTACCGCTTGCGTTGAGAAACCTTCCGTTCACGTTGAGGAAGCTGTCGCTCGAGTAGAACTTCTACTTGAGCTGCAGAAAGAAGAGGCGCCCTGTTACGCAGGATGGAACAAACACCCAGAGCTAAAATTCAGTGCGAACAGCACAAGGTAACCCATCCTGCCGCTCGCAAAACTCTGCATAGTTTGGCAGAGTTTTTTATCACTTTGCGAACTCCGCCCAGGCTTACTTATAATGCGGACTGTAATGTACCAGCAGCAAATGTCAGTTTTTAGATCATATTGAAAACGCGGTGGCCCCCTCGGGAAGGACCCCTCATGAAAGTCCATCAATATGGTCACCACGATGATGTTGGATGTAGGGAAAGAGTCCTCGCTACTGTTAAAGTGAGCAGCAGTGGAATATATCCTGCTGCCACCACCTGAGCTACTATTTCAGCAAGACAACTAACAATGTAGATAGACAAACAGTCAAGGAAGGGAATGTAAAAAAAACAGTGGAGTCTTTCCTAGCAAACATCGAGACAGCGTCAGATGTATGATTGGCTGTTTTTCATGAACTAGGTATTTATGTCTTGGAATAAACGCAAGTGATGAACCTTTTCCCCAGAAAAGTGGGCTGGCTCTATGTGGAAATGCATGCTCGATATGGAAGAACCTGAGCTATGGTATACAGTTGGGCATCTCAGAATGACTGTGTCAGCCTTAAAGCCATTAAAGATGTGAATTTAAGTTCTTGGGAACGGAAAGGTCAAGCAGAGTTCCTGAACCTCAGCTGTTGCGTCTTCAGGATGAATGCTGCCAACAACGGAGGTATTTCTGAGACCAAAGACGTTGTCTGGAGGGAGATGGCAGGAGTAGCAGATCCATGGACATTCTGTATCAATCTGAAAAAAGATGGCTTTGTCTGTTGATTCCTTCGGATCCTGAATGTGTCCTGTAACACTGGTTGCCCAGTACGGACACCTTCCATAGAGCTATATAACTTGTCTGAAGATTAACTAGCCAGATAACTGCATGCCATCACTAACACACCTCAATAAAGTCTCTGCTTTATTACCCCCTCATTGGTCCTCCTCATCCCAGTCATTACATAATTAGGCGGTCCCGCCTCCCGACAGGCACTCTAACACGCTAGTATTTTTTTTATTTCCATAGAATAAAGGTCCCTCCCACCAGCCTCAATGCCTGTGTGTTTTCCTGTTTGATGACAGGTAAGAGAATGCACTGGTTTTGCTGTGTTTGTGCATTTCTTTTTGTGTTTTGACTACATGACATTCACCTGCCGAGTGCGGTGTGCGTTTGGATATCTCAAGAGGGAGATACTGAAAAGTGAAGACCTTATATAAAGAACACGGTTTCTGAAATGTTAGTCTCCTACTTGGCGATCACATTTTCAAACAGTATCAAGGCAATCATCTAAAGAGAAGGTGAACATTGACATCTATGTAGCGGATTTGTAAATCCAAAGGTGTGAAATATTACAGTGAGTGCCCCAGTGATAGAATTCCCTCGCATACTACTTGATGTGGAGCTACTGGAAACTAGACAGTGATCCCTGTAAATGAGTGAACTGATGCACACTACAACTCACCTAGAAATCACTCAACTATAATCTCCCCGCTGCCATCATAGCCGTAAGTCAGAAATCCTCTTTCATATTTCGGCAGGTTCTGTCCTCCGGCTGATCAGAAAAAAACACTGGTAGCCTCATTAACTAATTACTATGAAATTCAGAAACCAGTAAGAACAAATGAGGAGAGTTCTGGGCACAATTTATTTGAAAAATAGCGAGATACTAATGTACTCAATGTAGAAAGCAAAAATATAGCAACATTTGAAGTAGAAGTTAAAACTATTATAAGGATCAATACTTAAATGTGCATTACTAATAAATGTTGAATAAACCCCATTAACTTCTCAAAAACAAGTTTACTAGTTGCAAATAATAAAACTATTATGATCTTGCTTTTTACTGCTTGAGATATCTGAATTTGTGACAGCCCCTGAGCACGAATGGCAGTGTAGGAAAATTGGAGAGGAAATGGTTAGTGCATTTCAACTAAATAGTCTCACCCAATAATCCACGTACTGCAAACACTCTTGTAAAATGTGAGTATTTTAGGTTTTCTTTGCAGCATGTCTGTTTATATAAATACTCCACTACAACAAATATACCTGTGCCTATTCCTTGCTAGTCTAGCTGGCATTTATGAGCTCCAGAAGTCTTTTTGATAAGGGTCTTTCGCTATCTAGCGTGTGAGAGTCAATGTCCCATAATTCATTCTCGTAAAAGCAATGCTCCCTCCTGCACACGATTGCCAGGTTGCCTATTTCAATTGAACATTCCTGGTTTGAAGACCAAGAGATGACAGACGGCTCTGTCTAGTGGCTCTCTTTTACCGCACAGTAGTGTGTAGACTTTCTTCGTCCACCGGCCGGACCTAATCAGATTTCCTGTACGTGAGCATTTATGATTAGATGAAGCACTCAACCCTCTATTCTGTGGATGAGGAATATCCTCTCTGATGCGCAAATCCATCATTATGATGAGCTTTTGCAATTATAGCAGAGAAATGAATGAAGCATGTGACACTTTACTGTCAAGAAAATGCTGAAAATAGATCACTGGTAAAATGAAACTCTGAGGTTTACAAGTGGACATGAATTCTTAAAGTATCTTTGCTTATCATGGCTTACATACAAGACTGAAAATAACGTGAAATGTACTGATGAATCTGAATACCATTCTACGAGATGACCAACCTTTGTTCTGTGTCCGTAATTAAACCTGATGTATAATGGAAGGCTGGTCTGAAGCACACATAAAAGCAGACAGGGCAGCCAAATAGCCTTTAACTGTTGCAATTGCTAGACCCTACTGGGAAAGAAACAGAGTGAATAGCAGGAAGTTAGAAAGATGGGATAGAAAAAAATTAATGGGATAAACAAATGGAGAGCAAGGGTTTTGTTAGGGGCGAGTCCTTACCCCTGAGGTGTAATCAAGTAAACAACGAGGACTGGCTCACTGTGTGGAGTGTTGGAATCTAGTTAGTATTCCATGTCACCTGTAAGCGTAGCTGTATCAGCTGGGCACAAGCAGTCTTTGTTTGAAAACCCCTCACACACCAACCTGGTTGGTGTCATGCTTCATCATCGGGGTCCAGCCAGGCAGCCGAATGCCACCTGGCTGTGCTTCAACGCCTGACTACAGCGGAGCGGGTGTCGTGCAATAGTGTGAAGTGAATGAGAAGTGAATGTTAAAATACACCTCTGGGGATCCTTGCCTGGTAATTTTATTCGTGGCGGCCCAGGGTGTTAGTTAAGAAATATGTGTTGCAACTAGTAGTAAAAAAATTATGTTTACTGAGTTGACTTAGTTACGGTAACTAAGTCAACTCAGTAAACATAATTTTTTTACTACTAGTTGCAACACATATTTCTTAACTAACACCCTGGGCCGCCACGAATAAAATTACCAGGCAAGGATCCCCAGAGGTGTATTTTAACATTCACTTCTCATTCACTTCACACTATTGCACGACACCCGCTCCGCTGTAGTCAGGCGTTGAAGCACAGCCAGGTGGCATTCGGCTGCCTGGCTGGACCCCGATGATGAAGCATGACACCAACCAGGTTGGTGTGTGAGGGGTTTTCAAACAAAGACTGCTTGTGCCCAGCTGATACAGCTACGCTTACAGGTGACATGGAATACTAACTAGATTCCAACACTTCACACAGTGGGCCAGTCCTCGTTGTTTACTTGATAGAAAAAATTAAGCCTTCCAACTTGCATCACTTAATACATTTTCTTCTGCGACGCGCATAAATAGATTTCATAGGATGATTCCTGGTAGCCAAGATAATATCCCCTAATTCAGCCAGAAGGCAAACAGATTGTTGCTGGAACTGCTCAATCTCTACATGTGGAACCGTAGTAGTTCGGGGACAGAAGTTGAGGTCATGAAACTTCTCCTGCCAAAGCAGGTCTACCCTGTGCGTGGGAAAAAAAGGTGAAGAGTTTGTCTTCTTTGCCTAATCTGGATCAGTTGTGCTTGATCCTGCCACACCTTTTGCAGGACCTGCAATAGAATAAAATCTATAGAAACATGTACAACAGGCCCTGAGGCCAGCTGATCCTGAAAGCATTCCCCAGGGAACCATTCAAAGAGAAATATGTGACACATAGCTTAAGACATTTCCTATTCTGGCCTGTGGCAAAGAGATCCACATATGGACGTCCCAATCTGGACAAGAGCAACTCCTTTACATCTGCATGTAGTTCCCACTTGTGGTTCTCCAGTGAGAGGTGCTGAGAGAATTCACTCTCATGTTGAGGGAACTTGCAAAGGGAGCTACTACAAAGAACATTCCCTACCACTGTACGTATTGTCACAAGCAAATTGCCTCCCAACACATGTTCCACTATCTCACACCACTCTGTTTATATACTGAACAAGGGTGGTATCAGAATCAGAATGATGTTCTATGATATAGAAGAAAGCAATGCCTTTTTGGGGAGATTGTCATTTTGCAGCTCCATCACTTTTACATGCAGATGCTGCTCCTATGAGGACCAAAGACATCACACCATCCTTGCACTGAGATGGCCACACGTGCCCAGCTAGCAGACATCTGTGAAAATGGAAGCCTGTAATTTCATAGGATTAAAATGGAAGCCTGTGATTTCATAGGATTAAAAGGATGACTCACTAAACGGTTTGAATGTTCCATTTACCACTAAAGATCCAGATACATAGGCCAAGGGTGTCCCCTCGGGTGCAGCTAGGATACTGCGTAGTGTGTGGACTGGCTATGTACTCACAGTAATGCAACTCTTGTATGTTATTCTGCTATGCCTTTGAGAGAGATCGTGTGGCTCAGTGGAGCCTCTAGCCAGCTAACGTGCCTTAATGAGTCAGACGATGTGAATACGTGCTGTTTCGATGCCATGGGGGGGGGGGGGGGTGGGGGGGGGGGGAAGAGTATTGAATGTTTGTACACTATAAAAATGAAAATAAAGTTTACATTTAAAAAAAAAAAATCCAGATACATTGACTGGAAAGACCCTGGCTTGAGATGCTCCCTTTTTCTGGAACCAATGTTTCCTCGGAAACCACTAAAGAGCCTTCTGGCATGAGGCACCAACAAGAAAAACAAGTTCATGAGACTGATGGCCACATGCATCAACCTATTTAGGAAGTGCAAACGGTGCGAATCGCAAAATTCGGCCGTTTGCGATTCCTAAATAGGTTTTTGGGATGCATCAAGCATTTTTGGAAAAATAGCTATTTTTAGCGAATTTCAAAAATGCGATTGCTTTTAAGGAAACGCAAATTTGCGATTCCTTAAAAGCAATGCATGATTAATTTTAAAATTGCGAATTCGCAATTAGGGGGTGCAAATTACCACGAGGTTGAACCTCGTGGTAATGTGTTAAAATGCTCTAATTTGCATTTCAAAACACTGTCATGTTACAGACACACATGTCCTTAGGACATGTGTGTTTGAAACATGCACTTCAAAGTACATTTCAGGGGTGCAGGGGGGGGTCCTTTGGAGGCCCCCCCCTGCACCCACGGAATGCATCAACATTTTGCGAATTCTAATTTGCGAATTCGCAATTCCCATTGATTCCTATGGGCCTTTTGGCCCATAGGAATCAATGTGAATTGCGAAATCGCAAATTGGAATTCGCATAATATTTGCGATTCAGTAAAAATTGCGATTTTTACCGAATCACAAATTTTATGCACTTTCAATCATGCATCCCGTTTTGCGATTCCTTATTTGCGATTCCCTAAAAATCGCAAATTAGGAATCGCAAAACCGGACTTTGATGCATGTGGCCGAAAGATTGGGAGAGGATGTGGCCAAAAGGGCTAGGGCGGTCAATCTCAGATCTGGGGAACCTAGTTCGAGTTTTGGCAATGACGCTCAAAATCCTGTGATTCTGGGCAAATCACTTAAGCTCCCAGTGCCTAACAAAAATTAATGTGTCCTTGTGTAATGTAACTGGTTCTCATGTGAAGCGCTCTGATACCCGTTACCGTTGGGCCAAGTTTGCGCTTGATAAAACTCCAGGAAGAAATAAAATAAGGAGATGTAAGGCTTGCAGGACCAGGATAAATGTCTGACTCAAAAACCCCGGAATTCTCTCCTGAATATCTGCCATCCTTTAATGAGTTCAAAGAGCCTTCATGGGGTAATGTCCAAAACAGCTTCTATGATGATTGACCTCTGTGTCTCAGTGAGAAAGGGGAGTGATAATAAAACCAGAGTCTTGAAGGAGAGTCACCAGATGCTGAAGCTGTCCTTCTACCAAGAATAAAGTAATTGGCCAACAAGGGAATCATTTCTAAATGATTCCCTGGCTGGCCACTGATCTTTTTCTTAGTTGATACTCAAGCTCACAAGGAATTATTAGGTTGTCCTTTTCCTTGACTTGCTGTTCTTCTACCAGCACCAGTAATTCCACCTTCACCAGCTGGCTGTCCAAATATTGAAACACCTGGGCGCCTGAAATTGTAATGTTAGCACTTTTGTAAAAATGCATGGAGTGGTCTTAAGTCCAAATGGTAAGGTTGTAAACTGTTAGTGCTGAGTTCGAACTGTAAATTTCAGCTAACATCAGTGGTCAGGGAGAACTATCAGGTAGAGTAGACTTCCTGGAGGTTCATGAACATTAACCAATCCCCCATATTGATGGCCAACAGAACTTGGCTCGGGGGAAAGCATATAGAACTTTCCCTATTGAGTTCAAAGTTTCAAGAGAGCTCTTCCTGGAGGAAGTAGAAGAAAAGAGAATAAAATCCCATGCCTCTTTCTTCTAGAGACACTCCCTATATGGCTCATTTGTTCAAAAGGAAGCAGACGTCCACCTAAAATCAAGGCTTGCGCTGGAGAGCACATCCTAGAGGAGCGAGTGCAGTTTGGAGGGGAGAAAGAAAGTGTAGGGTGTAGCCCTTGTGGATTATTTGGTTGACCAAGTAATCTGTAGTGTATTGATGTAGGATGTGCATCTCAATTGGTGGAAAAGAGGATGGCCCTCACCACCCACTGGAAGATAGTGGTGTAAGAAGGAGAGTCAAGGACAAGTGTATTTGTTGGGTCATCGAGATCAGTTGAGAACGTTGTTTCCGTGTTAAAAAGTGGGTTGATGCAGGAAATAAGATGTAAGTCTTCTTAAAAGGTGAATAGCAGACTTATTCAATGTAAGGAGCAGGATACAACAGCTCACCAAGCCAAGTGTCTAAGGCTCTCCTAAAACTTTACCATAGAAACATAGACTGAGTCCTACTCCCTCAGTTCTATTACAGAACACAACTACATCATAGAGAGAGCTTGGCTAAGCAAGTAAATATATTAATTAAAGATAACAGTAAATGAACATAACATGACAATATTAGAAGTAGCAGATTACAGCATATCTCCCTCCTTAGAAGAAATAAAACACAGCAAGCAGAACTATAATAATGTAAGTAAAATGTACAATTACTAAGTGATATAATCTTGTAAATAAGAAGGACTACGTGTAACTCTAGAAGATTTTCTTTCAGAATACATAGAGGATTTTCCTTCAGCAGGCATATCATCATCATTAGAAACACTGGAAGAGTAATTAGGAACACTCTTGGAAACAGAAACATTCTTGTCAATCGGAACCATTTCCCCTTTATATAAGGCAACACGGTTCAGATTCCAAATCCTATGGTCAGAGGTCTTTACTGCATTTTTTAAAACTTTGATGACTTTACATGGTTTCGAAAACTTGGAACCAGAAACGCAAAACCCAGGTTTCTTTATCAAAATAAAATCACCAACATTAACCTTGGTAGTTTTAACAGTATGCCTTAAATCATAATAATTCTTACTCTTCAAGCACTTCAGGTTTTCTTTCACTTTTCAAGAATCTGAGTCTAAGGTGTCAACACTTTGAGAAACAAACTTACTAACCCAAGGAGGATCAAGAAAGGTGTCTGCATGTCTCCCACGAAATAAAAGAAAAGGGTGTGTTTTACCAGTAGTTGAGTGAGGTGTAAAGCGATACACATGAACCCTTCTTGAAACCTCATCCTTCCAATTTTCCCCATTTTGTTTCGCTAAAGATATTGTTTCCTTTAACACCTGATTAAATCTCTCCACAGTGCCATTAGATTCCGGGTGATACAAAGCATATTTTTTATGAACAATCCCACAATTTTCCAAAAATTTCTCCATCTCATTTGACACTAGCTGTACCCCATTATAAGTGAGTAATGTTTGAGGTATCCCTTCTCTTGAAATGAGAGTTTTCAGAAACTCTAGGACAGTGTGAGTATTAACATTCTTTGTGATCAAAAACTCTGGCCATCTAGAGAAAAGATCCATTGTCACAATTACATGTGTTTCAGAACCATCACCATGAATGGGTCCCAAAATATCCAGTGCAATGTCCCTCCAAGGACCACTAGGGCGAGAGCTCTTTACCATAGGTTGAGTACGTATCTTGAAACTCTTCTCACTCAAAGAACATTGTATGCACTCCCTGACCATTCTTTCAATTTGCAAATTGAGCCCAGGCCACCAATAACTGGAGCAAATTCTCTCCTTGGTTTTCGAAATTCCCAAATGAGCCTCATGAGCAAATTCTAACAATTCTTGCCTTAATGCCAAAGGAGGAACTAATGTATGTCCCCTTAAAAGCAACTCATCACAGCAAGAGAGTTGATCCCTAACACCTAAAAATCTTTCATGACAGGATGTTTCGCATCTTTAGGACTCCAACCAGAGTGAATGCGTTTAAAAATCTCTTGAAAAATAGTGTCCTCACTACATGCTTCAACCCATCTCTTCTGAGAAATGACCTTGTAATCAATTTCACAAACGAAATCATGAGAATCGCTTGAAACTGCATCTGAAAAAATGACTGAATCAACAACTGGAACCAGTCTAGAGAGTGTATCAGCTACAAAATGATCAGAACCTGGAACATGCTTCACTGTGAAATCATATCCTTGTAAGCCAATAATCCACTTTGAAATTCTAGGAGAGATAGCATCAATTCCTTTATTAACTAAAACCTCACACAGAGGTTTGTGGTGTGTTCTGATACTAAAATAGGTTCCCCACAAACATTTCTTAAGTTTCTTAACCGCCCAATAGACAGCAAGGGCCTCTCTTTCAATCACAGAATATCTGGATTCAGCTCCCTTCAGGATTCTCGAGATGAACATTATAGTATTCTCAGGAGCAGTTCCCCCTTGATATAAAACAGATCCAAGCCCCTTTTTCACTTGCATCAATAGATACAATAGAACTTTTGGTAGGATCAAAGTTTCTCAAAATGGGAGCATTTTTCAATCTCCTCATAATCTCAACAAACTCCTTCTCACATAACTCATCCCATAAAAACGTGTTACCCTTCTTCAATAAACTCCTCATGTGAAAGGTTTCTTCTGCAAAGTTTTTAATGAATTTGTTATAAAACTCGGTAATACCCAAGAAACGCATAAGCTCTTCCTTTGATATGGGAGTATTCAAGTTTGCTATAGTATCAACCAACTCAAGTTTTGGAACAACACCTTGAGCTGTTATTGTATGACCCAAATAATCAATCCGGTCTAATCCAAATTTACACTTCTCACGCTTAATCGGGAGATTATGAGATGAGAGACTCCTTAATACTTGTCTAACTCTGTCTCCATGTTCAATCTCATCACAGCCATAAACTAAAATGTCATCTTGGTAGACAGAAACACCATCAATTTTAGCCAAAACCTTCTCCTTTACTCTCTGAAAGACAGAGGCTGCAGAGACCAACCCAAATGGTAGCCTCACAAACCGAAACGTACCAAAGGGCGTGACAAACGCCGTCAAATCTTTGGAAGATTCCTCCAACAAAATCTGGTGATATGTGGAGGTCAAGTCTATCGTGCTGAAAAGACTTGCACCCCACACCATACTCACAATCTCAGAGATATTAGGAAGAGGGTATTTGTCTACCAGAACACATTTATTTATTTGTCTAAGGTCCACACAGAGCCTCATGGAACCATCAGCCTTTTTGGCAGCTACCACTGGAGCTAACCAAGAGGTAACCTCAACCTCCTCAATAATTCCTTGTGATTTAAGCTTATCCAATTCCTTCAACATGTCATCCCTCACAGTGAAAGGAACATTCCTCACTTTGCTTGAAACAGGAATCGACCCAGCTTTTAACTTAATCTTGGGACAGTAGCCTCTGAGTCAACCTAATTTCTCTCCAAAGACCAGTGGAAATTCCTTTATCAATTGTGCTTGTAATGACACTTGCTTATCAGAAAGTAATGGCTTGTTTACCAATTCAACAGAATCACTAGAAACCTTTTTAGAACACCAAGATTCCTTCAGTATAATGGGTGGACTACTATTAGGATCTAGCATGACACCCAGATCTTTCTGATGCCACCACCTAATAATGCTATCCCCTTTTTTTGAAACTTAGATCTTGCCAGGAGCAGAACGTCCACCATATTCAATCAAGCCCTCAAATTAACCACTAAGTTCAATGGGATCGCCACCATATGCAGTAGGTCTAATGTCAGGCTTCTTCAGTTTTACTTTGGAGGATAAATGATCATTAAATACTTTATTGGAAACAATAGTAATTTTGGCTCCAGAGTCAAAAAGAACTCTAGTCCTATGACCCTCCACAAAAATAAAATCAAGAGGGCCATCACCACCAACCTGGGCAACGATTTGACCACACTCAAAATCATGTTGAGTATTCTCTTCGTGATGAGAAATCTCACTAACACTCCCTTTTGAAGCCTTAATCCTACATGCACTTACAAAGTGGCCTTTCTTATTACAAAACGAACAAGTGACATTTAAAGCTGGACAGTTCTTGTCATTGGCCCAATGTCCAGACTTGTTGCATCTAAAACATCTATTCACTCTTTCAAATGTAACATTCGACTTATTAACAATTTTCTTCTTTGAAAAGTTTTGAATAAGTACATCTTTAGGTTTGGATGACATACCCGTATTATTCAAAGACACATCCTAAGACGTCTCCTTATTCAAGTCTTTTTAAATTTCCTTAACACATTCCAAAGAATGTTCAATTCTTATGGCTATAACCAAAACCTCATCCAGAGTTGGTTCGTCCTTAAGCCAAAGTTCATCCCGTATTTTCTCGGAAACACAACCAAGCATGAATTGATCGCGAATCCTCTTTTTAATTAATGTGTCAAATTTACAAGTAGAGGCATGGCGTCTAAGATCAGTGACGTAGTTCTCAATGCTCTCACCCTCTTTTTGCATACGTCTACCAAAGTGATAACGTTCCAAAATTGTACTCACTTGGTAAATAGTGAGCATCAAGTTTATGAATACATAACTCCAATTCATTAGTAGTAGTAGCTACACTATCCGGGACGTCAGCAAGATGGTCGAACACATCCTGTTCCTCCGAGCCCAAGCAGTGCACGAGTAGTGCTGTCTTCCTTTCAACACTAAGAGAAGTGCCACAGACTCGCGCAAAAACTTTCTTCCACTTGGACCATTTTATTGGAGGATCTCCAGGTGATTGCAGGAAGAAAGGGGCAGCTGTAACATTTTGCATGTTTACTTCGAGAGAATAAAATATTACAATATATTAAAAAAAAAATAATGAGCACAGTAGGTGTCAAAAGTGAGTGCGTATCACAGATGACGTATATAATGGAGATGTGAGCACATTACAGTCGACATGAGAACATTAAAACATAGTGAGTGCAACAGAAGCAATATTAATGTATTTTTTTTTTTAAACAAAAACATGTGTGCGTATCACAGCAAATGTGCACGTACTTAAATGAGGATACACCACTTCAAGGCTTTAAGACAACATAATGTACAATATGTGTGTGCATCACAGTTGACGTGAGCACAAAAGTGTGTGCACATCACAGAAGTAACAATAAAAGATTTGAAATTATACACCATTTAAAAAAAATGTGAGCACGTCACAGAAGAGATATTAATAATGAGCTCATAAAATGTGTGCGCATCACAGAAATAAAATTAAAAAAAACGTGTGCACATCACAGAAGACGTGCGTATAAAGACGTGAAGTAGCGCAAAAAAAAACTTTAATCAATGTCTCAAAGCAAAAATGTGTGTGCACATCACAGAAGATGTGCAAGAAAAGAGGTGAAGCAGCGCTTTTAAATCCACACAAAACACTTGAATCAGTATTTTAATATGAGAACAAACGCACAAAATAATATTTCATAAGGTAAAATTGTGTGTGCACATCACAGAAGATGTGCGTATAAACGCGTGAAGCAGCGCTTTTAAATCTTCACTCAATTCGGTATTTTAATAGAATAAGATTGTGTGTGCACATCACAGGAGATGTGCACATATACCAGGGATGCAGCGCCAAGAAACAGTATAATATTACACCAATTTCTTGTTTAAATCCCACAACAGCTTGACTGTAAATGACAAGATAAAAAAAACGATGACGTTAGATTAAACAAAGATGGCCGCCAAGACGTCTTCGGACGTGACAACGTCAAATCTGCATATCCATGTATCTCAAATAAGGGAAATTACTCCCAAAATGGCCACAGAGCGTAAACTTGCCGACTTGTCGAAGAATGGAGTTGACGTTCTATCCCTTTTGAGAACGAAGACAAGGGAAGAACGATGGCTCCACAAGATGCACAGTTTTAAAACCAACGAACAGTAAGTAAAGACTTTGTTCTTTACCACAAAGTATATTGCCAGTGTAATTTAAATCGTCTTCTTTTTGAGGGGGGCGTGGCTACGGATGGCTGCCTGAGCAGACGTGCTGCTCCGGAGCTCCCGCCGACGGCCAACATTAGCACCGGCTATTGCAGCCGTTCCTGCAGCAATCGGCACACATCCGCGTACGATTTTGACCGGGATTCAGCGGTGGCGGAGCAGATGCGGGTCGCGGCTCCTGGAGTGCCGTTTACCCGAGAAACGAGTTCCTAGCTGCCCCGACTGGAGGAGGCTTGGTGCTGCCTGGTGCGGCCTGGTGCAGCGGCGGTGAGGCGGGTAGCGGGTCGTGCCGCCCATTGCCCCGGTTGGCCGGCGATCCCTGGATGCCCCCCGCAATGAAGAGGACTGCCCTGCAGCGGCGCGACAGTGACAGGCAGATGCACTCCCCCCCCACCCCAACCCCCCCCCCCCCCCCCTCCCCCGGGGCGCTGAGGTGAGACCGCAACGCGGCGGGCCGGCCTGGCCGCCATCTTGGATTGGGCTTGAACCGCTGGAGTACACCGCCGGCAGGAGAGGGCCGCAATGTGACCCACGGCCGCGGATAAGCAGCAAGGAGAAGCCTCGGAGCTTGGCCTCATGGCGTGACTGGCCTCCAATTCGGCAACACCTTCAGAGGGGGTACCCTGCGGCTCTGCCACGAGGAAGCAGCACACTCATTATCTTGCAGCTGGCCCACCGCACCTGAGACGGAGCGGTCTGCAGAGAAGAATCCGACGGGGTGGCTGGAGACCGGGAGACGCAGACGTGGACCCTCCGAGGTCAGATTGGGGCCTCCTGAGGAAGCGCATTGCCCGACCCCCGTGCGGGAATGAAGGGGACTCGAGGCATCGGTTGCGGTGGACCTGTGTTCGGGCCTCGAGTCTGGATTGCCCAGCGGCAGCGGGAGGCGGCGGTGGAGCCGCCTGGAACCATCGGTGAGTGGAGAGAGGATGGCGGGTCGGCGCTGAGTGGAGCAGGAGGCTGGTGTGGCATTGTTGGCTACCTGTGCGGCATGGCGGAGGTCGGAGAGGATGCGTAGGAGCACCTGAATGCACGGAAGAGAGGAAGTGCTACTCCTGAGGACGCCCTGCTGAGATACCTATCCCTGGAGCCTACGGAAACGGTTGGGGACTGTGGTAGCGGGGACGGAGCAGCTTATGGGTGGAATCCCTGTGGCCCTGGATTGAGTGCAGGAAGTGCAACAGACAAAGGTGCGGTATGACTGAGGCCCACATATCGCCAGTATTCGGACTTGGTCCCCATAACTGCTTGCCCTGGATCTGAGTGCGCGAAGCTGAGCGCCAAGAGAGAACCCTGCCAACAGTAAGGGGGTGAGGAGCAGACACAGGGGAGGGTCTCACAGCCTGAACACGTGTGGAGCGTTGGAACGCCGCAGGTTAGAGTGGCTGGACTTCGTCATAGTTGGGAACGCCTGAGTGACCTAGGGGGTAGTAGCGGCGGTGCCCCTTGGCAGTTCCACAGAAGAGCCCATCACGTTGACCCCTTTGCAGGGTGGAAAGGACGCTTGTGGTCACAACCTGTTGCCGAGAGGCTAGTTCCGGAGCTGGGAGGGAGCTTTACACGGCGCTCCTGAACCCTGAGTGGGGTGTGTTATGTCCTCCTCCAGAACTCGGAAGGATAAGACTATTAAGGACTTGTTCGTCAAGGCACAAGTGGACCAAATGGCCTCTAATGGGAAAGCGGGGTCCTCGGACCCGCAGCCCAAGAAGGCGGATGGAGCGGAACCCATCACAAAGGCGTTTCTTGAGTCCATGTTCACTGCCCTGAGGGAGGACATCCATACCCTCAAACAAGAGTTCACGCCGGAGATCCGGGAAGTCAGGCGCGATATGGACGGCATTGGCGAGAGAGTGGCGGACCTGGAAGGGAAGAGCGATGGGAGAGACCCGGAGGTGGTGGCTCTGCAACAAGAGCTTCTCAGGATCCACGACCAGCAAGTGGACCTCCAAGCACACGTCGAAGACTTGGAGAACAGGTCCCGGCGCCACTATATACGCATCAGGGGGGTGAAGGTGGACGAGAGCTCGAATGACCTTTTCGCCTACTCCAAAGAACTCTTCAATCACATACTAGGCAGGCCGCTACTGACGGAGTTGAGGCTGGATCGAGCTCACAGAGTGGGACCCCCGCGGGCCCCGTCGGCGCCGCCATGCGATATACTTGTCTGTGTACAGGACTTTCGCACCAAAGAGGCTATCCTGCAGAGGGCCCGACAAATACACCCTATACAGTTTCGGGCTGACGCTCCGGTACTTTGCCAGGATTTATCTGCCCTCACTCTCCAAAGAAGAAGAACCTTCAAGCCTATTACTTTGCACTTGCAGCAACGCAACATCGCCTACAGCTGGGGACACCCGTTCCGGCTAGTGTTACGCATGGATAATCAACTGTTCCAGTTGCGCTCCCTGTCTGAGGCCTGCAGGCTGCTTGGTGTGGAACTGCCGGAGTCGGAGAGTGGCGATGCTGATTCCAAGGAGGAAACTGAGGACTCCAGGCCCCGATGGCGCATGCAGGGCCGCAGGTGTCGGCTTAGGAAACCCCAAGCTGCAGAGGTTATGGAGGGCAGGAGGGCGGCGCTGGAGGCCGCCTCGGCGGACCCATCAGGCGGCCCCACCGGCTGACTTTGAACACAAGCCTAACTGTCTGCCTGATTTTCTATGGTCCAGGCCGTTGGCAGGATGGAGATATCGTCTCTGATGGTGTTTCACCCCGATAATCTTATACTGATCTACCATGGTTGATGGACTATCTGTCTTTGCCTTTTTTTTCTTACTTAGACTGCTTGGTAGTTGGGGAATTGTGGGGGGGTTTGAGGGAGGGGGTCCAGTGCTCCATGTCCTGCTTTACTCTAGTGCCCGCGTAGCTCCACCGGCCCGCATGGCCCTTCCCCGTTTGGTGATTAAGACAGCTGAGGCCGCCCCGCTGGGCTCCCTATTTTTTAAGCATGGCTTTGCCAGTAATCTGTTATTCCTGATACCACCCTTAAGATCTTGACCCTCAATGTGAGGGGTCTTAATAACCCTATGAAACGCAGAGCAGTGTTGTCATGCCTAGAACACACCCAAGCTGATATAGGTTTACTTCAGGAGACCCATCTGTTGGGACGAGATTGTTATAGACTAAGGTCTTGTAGGTTTCCCACGCAGTTCTTCTCCTCATGCTCTACTAAGACGGCTGGGGTCGCGATCCTAGTGGCGCAGCGATTTAAGGGGGAAGTCCTACACAAAAGGGCTGAGATTCAGGGGAGACGTCTGGCATACTGTTTCGCCTTAAGTGGCCTAACGTTTACTATTGGGTCCCTGTATGCCCCAAACGAAGGTCAAGAGAGGTTCCTACATTCTGCACTTAGTGAGATCACAGCGACGCCGGATCGTAATATCCTTTTGGGGCAAGACTTAAATCTGGTATTTGACAATCTACTGGACAGATCCAGCCAACGCACCCATCAGGTGGGGGAGCTCTCTGCAGAAGGGCTGGGAAGATTGCATGACCTAGGACTCTGTGACCTTTGGCGTAGTTTCCACCCCCTAGATAGGGAATACTCTTACTACTCAAACGCACACAAGACTTACGCAAGACTCGATCACCTATTGGTCTCAGCCCCGATACGCACATTCACGACCTCAGTTGAAATAGGGGTGGCCTCATTATCCGATCACGCCCCAGTGGTCTCCACACTCTCTCTCCCGCCCACATCACGACCTTCCAGGGTTTGGCACCTTAGGGATACTCTCTTACTGAGGTTGTAAAGCACATACATGACGCTATCACTGATTACCTCTCTCATAATGCGAATACGGATACATCTCTTGCAATGCATTGGGCAGCACTGAAGGCTGTGATTAGGGGGGAATGTATTGCTCTATCGACGGCAGATAATGGAGAACGCCAGCGTGAGGAGCTCACACAACAGGTCCGTGAACTAGAGCAGATACACCAAAGGACGGGCACCCCCATGGTGCTGAGACAGCTTAAGGCGGCACGCCAACAACTGGTGGCGCTGGATCAGGATAGGGCGGAGTATGCGGACCTCCGGTTGTGGCATGCTGGGGGGACAGATGTGAACGCCTGTTGGCAAATAGGCTTAGAGAGGCCCGTCAACAACAGGGGGTTAAAGAAATTTCCAGGTTAGATGGAACATTGGTCTCTGAGGATGCGGCTATAGCGGAAACGTTCCGCGACTTTTGTGCTACCCTTTACACCGGGGGTCCAGTAGCCAGCTCCGAGGAGGTTACTTTTTTTGATTCAGTCTCCCTACCATCTCTGTCACCAGCGCAAGCCGAACACTTGGTCAGGAATATTCAAACGGAGGAAGTCATTGCAGCTATATCTCGCCTTAAATTGGCGAAAGCCCCTGGCCCAGATGGCTTCCCTGCTGTTTTTTATAAAAAGTTCTGCGCTGTGCTTGCCCCAATCCTTACCCGCTTGTTTAACTCCTTCGCGGAGCAGGGAGCAATACCGAGAGACCTGTGAGGAGCTTCCATAGCGGTAATACCCAAACCGGGGAAGGACAGAACTAAGTGCGGGTCCTATAGTGCGATTTCCCTCCTTAATGTTGACCTTAAACTGTACACTGGGATTTTTGCCGCCTGTCTATGCCCTCGTATGCCCGGTCTTATCGACCCAGACCAGGCAGGTTTTATCCCCGAACTCCAGACGTCAGATAAAACTAAAAGGATCCTCCAGCTCATAGAGAAAGCTGAAAGTGCCCGGAGAATACATGATGCTAGCCATAGACGCCGAGAATGCGTTCGACCGTGTTCACTGGCCCTACTTAGAGCGGGTGCTGGAGAAGGTGGAGATACGGGAAAAGTTCTGCACCTTTATATTTAACTGTTACAAATTCCCTACGGCGGCAGTTCGGGTAAACGGGTACACCTTCTCTTCTTTTCCCATAGAGAGGCACGAGGCAGGGGTGCCCACTGTCGCCCCTTCTAATCGCCCTGTACATGGAGCCTCTGGCTCAGAGAATTCGGCAGAACCAGGCGGTGGAGGGGATCAAGTTCGGTAGCTATGTACACAAGATAAGCTTGTACGCTGACGACGTTCTGATTTCACTGACTAACCCGAAGGAAGCCTTGCCAGAGTGCTTGGCGGACCTCGATGCCTTTGCTCGGGTGGCCGGATTTAAAGTCAATACAGACAAGTCCATGGCTCTAGATCTCTTGCGGTCACGCTCTACCAGGGAATACCTACAGAATTCGTCCCCCGTGCAGTGGGCAGCGGACACCATCCCATACTTGGGAATCCAGCTAGCCTCCTCCCTTCCTACTATGGTCTCCACTAATTATGCTATCCTTCGGGGGACCATCCGACGTGAAATGAGCCGCTGGAAACATTATCCTCTCTCCTGGTTGGGCAGGATTGCGGCGGTCAAAATGACTGTTTTGCTCCAGATTCTGTACCTCTTTCGCACCCTTCCTCTCCGGCCGCCAGCTGGGTGGATCCGACAGGCACAGTCCGACTTGGCCCAGTTCATTTTGAATGGCAGGAAACCAAGAATGCAGAGAGCGTTGGCAACGCTTTCCCCTGAGATGGGAGGTCTGGGGGTTCCCGATTTACAGTTGTATTTTCAGGCGGCACAGCTACGGTACTTGGTTGAGTGGAGTTGGTGGGAATCGGAGAAACACTGGCTGTTTCAAGATCAAGCGGTCGCGGCGATACCGCTGCAGGAAATTCCTTTCCTACGCAAACCACACAGGCCCCCTAATTTGTATGCCTCGCATATAACGCGGGTCCCCCTTGAAGTGTGGGATGCCACCAATATCAAACATGGCCTTACAACCTTTCCATCCCCTCTCACCCCGCTGGTCGACAACCCTGACTTCACCCCGGGTACTGATAGGCTGGCCTTTGCGCGCTGGAGGCCTGCTGGTTGCCGGGTTTTGTCTCTCGTGTACAGAGCTGAGGGTGTTGTCCCTTTCACCAACTCAGGCAGGAATATGGCCTCCCTGAGACCGAGCGGCTAAAATACCTACAGGTGCGTCACTGGGCACTCCAACCCCAGATACGCTCGAGCTCAGACAGGCGCCCATCCCCCTATGAACGCTTGCTCATCACCCGCACATTGGATGCTAAACTTGCCTCCGACCGCTACAAGATGCTCCAGGCTACTCAGACACACACATATAGTCCTGGCAGAGAAAGGTGGGAGAGAGAACTAGGTAGGACGCTCAGTCGCAAAGAGTGGGAGGGGATATACTACCGAGCTCGTCAATCTGCATACCAAATGGGGTTGAAGGAGACCTTCACAAAAGTGGTGACATATTGGTACTATACTCCGGAGACACTACATGCACTAGATCGCCAACGAGAAAGGACCTGCTGGCGTGGTTGTGGCTGGGTAGGCACTCTGGTGCACTTGTTGTGGGAATGCATACACATTCAGCCCTACTGGACTCAGGTGTTAACGGAAGTGGACAAACACTTTGAGACAGAAATCCTGCGCTTTCCTGCTTATGTACTGTTGGGTCTTTCTAACCCCCTAACTTACCCGCTGAAATCCCGTAAAGGCAGGCAGATAGCTATTGCTCTAGGCTCAGCGGTGCAAAATATACTCACACATTGGCGCACTACCAACGCACCCTCCTTTGTGGGATGGCTTCATAGACTGTGGCATGTCCTTGGGATGGAGAAGTTGACTCTTACTATGGTGGGAGAGGGATCTACCTATGATGAGCTATGGCACCCATTTCTGTCGCTCTTGGCGACGGAGTTTCGCGAAGTCACATGTCCGCGATATCTTAGACTACTACGCCTTACAGAATCACGAGAGACGGATTGCTAGACAGGCCGTTGGGGCTGGTGTGGCAGGGAGATGATAGATGGGGTTGGTGAGGGAAAAGGGGCACTGGACTGGGGAGGGAGGAGGTTTCTAGGGAAAGGGGATTGTTTTGTTCCTTTTTTATATTTCCATAGCTTCCTTCCATGTACATGATACGGACTGCTTCTGTTTAGCATATTGGGCTCGCGCCCTCAATTAATATTGTCTGGTTGTATTGCGTAGATATTGCCTGAAACTAGCCGAATGTACATGGGTCTGCTTATGTGTTAAAACTCAATAAAGGCATTTGAACCATAAATCGTCTTCTTTGAGCTTAAGGCACACAAAGTTTAATCCTCCTGATAAGTTAGTTGCACCAGAATTCAAGCTTTTAATGTTGGCACTCGAAATTAAGCTTTAGAGTCGTTAGTTAGCAACCGGTTTCAGGAGATTTAAAGCGCCATACAAGTTCCTCTTAGAAAAGCCAGCGCGATGAATTTTAAAGAAGCGCTGTACCTAAAAAAGTCATTAAAAAAATATATACATGAAGAAGGAACAGTCTCACTTGAAATATCATTTGTTAAATTCTTAATTGAAGGTTGTTGTTGAGCTGCTGCTTCAAAGCCCAATCGTCGCCAGTGTTAAAAAGTGGGTTGATGCAGGAAATAAGATGCAAGTCTTCTTAAAAGGTGAATAGCAGATTTATTCAAATTAAGTAGCCGGATACAACAGCTCACCCAGCCAACTGTCTAAGGCTCTCCTTAGACTTTACCATAGAAACATAGAATGAGTTCTACTCCCTCAGTTCTATTACAGAATACAAGTACATCATAGAGAGAGCTTGGCTAAGCAAGTAAATATATAATTAAAGATAACCGTACATGAACATAACATGACAATATTAGAAGTAAGCAGAGTACAACACTCTGCCAGGATTGTTATGCCGTGGAATATCCTAGAAATGTCCGGCACTGCTGGTGCAATGGTCTGTCTGGAGATACTAAGTTATGTAGTTCTTGAAGAGTTCCAGGGAGGAGTCGGCATTCTTTCTGAACAGCCCCTCGTTATCAAAAGGCACTTCTATGCAGGTTGCCTAGATATTTCTAGAGAGGCCGAAGGAAAGCATCCTTGTTTGGAAGCTGTGAGAAATAGGGTTGGCAGTTGAAGGGGTTATGTGCCCTTCTCAAGTCACAGCCACTATCAATCAATCGATCAGCAATTTGTGTAGCGCGCTACTCACCCAGAAAGGTCTCAAGGCGCTGGGGGGAGGGGTAGGCTACTGCTCGAAAAGCCAGGTCATGAGAAGTTTCCTGAAGGAGAGGTGGTCCTGGGTCAGCCGTAGGTGGATGGGGAGGGAGTTCCACGTCTTGGCCGCCAGGTAGGAGAAGGATCTTCCTCCAGCGGTGGCTCTGCGAATGCGTGGTGCGAGGGCGAGGCTGGCCGATCGTAGCTGGCGGGTGGGTGTGTAGAAGGTGAGTCGGCTGTTGAGGTACTTCGGGCCCATGTCGTGGAGAGCCTTGTGTGCGTGGGTGAGGAGTCTGAACGTGATCCTCTTGTTGACGGGGAGGCAGTGCAGGTCTCTCAGGTGGGTCGAGATGTGGCTGTGGCGGGGGATGTTCAGGATGAGTCGTGCGGAGGCGTTCTGTATGCGCTGGAGTCTTTTCTGTAGTTTGGCCGTGGTTCCCGCGTAGAGGGTGTTCCCGTAGTCCAGTCGGCTGGTGACGAGTGCCTGGGTGACAGTCTTCCTGGTTTCGGTGGGGATCCATCGGAAGATCTTACAGAGCATGCGCAGTGTGTTGAAGCATGAAGATGATACGGCGTTGACTTGTCTGGTCATCGAGAGGGAGGAGTCCACGATGAAGCCCAGGTTTCGTGCGTGGTCCGTTGGCTTGGGGGTGGTGCCCAGGACAGGGGGCCCTGAACAAATATTCAAGTACTAATCAATATTTGTATGATTTATCCTCTGCTTAATTTTAATCATTATATCAAAAAAGATTTTGTTCACATTTTATGTCTGTTTTTTAAAAAAGATTTACATATTTTTTAACTTGGCAAAATACATTATATTTCATCTGACCCTATACACTTCTAATAAATTACAATCACAAAATAAATCACATAAAAACGATCAGTCATCTCTTGGAATACAGAACCAATTCCTCTTCAACGCGTTTCGGCGGTTAGCCTTCCTCAGGAATTCTGTATTTTCTATGCGACAATTGATACTGCTTCCCAAATTGTAAGACTCCGATGATGTGTCTTGTCCAAGGGGCGAGAATTTCAAAAGAACTGCTGAATGGAGAGACTGTGGTGATCGTCTTTTAATGTTCCAAGATTCAACTTCAGAGAGACATGTCCAATTGATTACTGGGGATCGTGCTGGTTAGCTGTAGTAGTCTGTTTATAATACAGAGCTAGCGTAAGTAGGCAAGCAAGAGAACGTCCTGTCGACTGTGGACCATGGAGACGCTTTCTTCTTCTATGACTGTGCGCTGGTATCGTTAGTTTGTTTTAGATGAAGTGCGCCTGGTAGCGATGTCTCTCTCCCGACTCCATATGCGTCTCGCGTCGTGTCTCTCTGAAGTTGAATCTTGGAACATTAAAAGACGATCACCGCAGTCTCTCATGCAGCAGGGCCTCATGCAGCGGGGCAGTCCTTCTTTTGTAGTATCCACAAGTTCAGGAATGTACTGAAGAGTGAGTCTGAGGGTCACATTTTTACACATTGTGCCCACTATGAAGTGGTAGAAATTTCTAAAGTCTTCCCCCCTGCAGAAGTGTCTCGGATGTCCTATCTCCCTGCTCTGGTTCCAGTCTGTCTGCAGGCAAAATAGGCTAGTGTGAAGTACTTTCTGTGTGAGCTGAGGCAATGTCCTTGAAGTGCAAGGGTGACAACTCCACCCCTCTCATCACGCCAGGATGGCCCATCCTGCCAACATCCATATGCTTTAATGTGTGGCTGTTTGGGAGGAATAGACAAAGGCCAACTGCAAACTACACCTAGTCATGTGACCCGGAAAACAGAAAGCCGGCATGAAGTGGTGAGGACAAGAAAATGCCAACTTCCTAAAAGTAAGGGGGTGTTTGTCCTAGCAGTCACATTCAAATGCTGCTAAACCAAATTAACAGACTAAAGCCCCCCCCCCTTTCTCTTAATTTACTACAGCATTGTCCAGACGCCTAGGGCCAGAGCCCTTGTTGCTATTAATTTTCTAAAAGTGTCATTTTCAAAATTGTGACTTAAAATCCAATTTTACCATTAAAGAGGTTTTTAAATTACAATTCATCCGATACCAGACATGCCATTCCTACATGATCCCCCAAAAAAGTTATCATCACTTATTAAATGTAATAAGGTAACCCAATGTTATTCTATGGGAGAGGCGGTGTTGCAATAGCGACAATCAAATTAGTGTTTTTCACTACCAGAAGATGTAAAACTTAAAAAGTACATGTACAACTTGTAAAATAAAACGCACCCTGCCCTACAGGACTATCTTCCACCTCCCTAACTACAACGCTGCAGCACAAATACAGCTAGAATTTGGCCTACAGAAACAGACCATGGCCAGATAGGGGTGTTCATTAAAAGCGGTCATAACATCAGGGGAGCAGAGGAAGGCATACTGAATTCACACCTATGGGCTGCACTGTCATCCCAGGAAAACTCACCAGCCAGAGAGTACATTCACAACCCTCTACTGAAGACCTGACTAACCTATGGGAGACCTCAGCAACCCATGCGAGATTCAAAAAAGAAGTAAAAGCCACAAAAATAAGATCCTTAATTGAAGACAAAGCAACTCTGGAAAAAAGGGCACACGGATGGTTTGTCGTCAACAACTACACAGTAGTCAAACCACAACAATTCTGACAATTGCCTGGGCATACTTCCAAATCTCCCTCATTTACCTCCCTGGAAAAGGAAACCTGGAGACCACACTTGCCGCCTTTGTGGCAATGGAAGAGAGGATCTTGTGCACATAATCTCCATCAGCCCAAGCTTACTGGATATCCGTCGCGTAATGCTCCGTCCCATTTTCAACCGTGCAGACAGGCAGTGAAGTCCCGTTTTGATCCAACTGTGACCCAATTAAACTCTTGCTTCACAAGATTCCTCAATGTAGCAGAAGGGAGATTGGCCCAAGTGCCACCTTGCAGCAAAACAGCATGCGAGTAAAACAACTACTGGGCCTTGTACAACTTTAATCCAATGGCCCACCCTCCTTAAATGAACCATCTCAGGCTGCTATATTTATTTTAAAATCTTCAAGAATGATTTTAGTCTATGCAATGCACACATCGCACTTTCACTCGATAAATCACATAAGGCAGACAAAATTCGGCAAACCACACAAGCACACATTAACCACAATGCCATAGAAACATCTACCTAAAGGAATATTTTGCACTGCAAACTTTGCACAACGAATTCTTTTTACTTCTTAAGGTCACACCGATACTCAGCCACCTGAAAGCTGCAGCCTTTTCGCCTTCCGTCAAGATGTAAATGCGTTTTCAATGCACTTTATGCCATTACCGGATATTATAAGACGACCTCATGTAGGTTTCCTGATAATACCGACTGCCACAGTTCTGAGCCAACTGCTTGAAAGCACAAAGGCTTACCTCAAGCAGCACGCTGTTAATGATGCTTTTATCCAGCTTTTAATAATTACTTTTTTCGTGTTATGTAAATGAATTCATAAAATGAAACGTGTATGCAACGGTTTCACTTAATCATTCATAATATCCTTCTTTGAACAGTGAACCCTGCCCTACGAACTGTTTAGGACTTACTCTTGGGTTGACAAATATTGAAAAGAAAAGTTTAGGCCTGGCAAAAGTTGTATTTTGCCAGGTCGAAATGGCAGTTTAAAACTGCACACACACGCCACAATTGCAGGCCAGAGACAATTTGTAAAGGGCTATTTAAATGGGTGGCACAATAAGTGTTGCAAGTGCCCTAGCAGTATTTAATTTACCAGCCCTGCGTATATGGTATACCAATTCGTAGATACCATGGTTAGGCACCTCAGTTTCAAAGTCAATTCATAAGTACTTGGTTTGTGCACAACGCATCCGGACCTCGCCACACAAGTGCTCCACTGTAGAGACAGATACAAACTTTTTTTAAAACAAGGACGGTGCACCAAAAAACTAAATTCAAAGAGCTTCCAATTTTGCCAAAATGAAGTCCTTTATTCTTTTTCAATCTTTAAAAAAGCCTCAGCCAACGCGTTTCGTTCCAATGGAACTTCGTCAGGGCTCGATAATCTCTTGTGGTTCCAAAAATGAGGTCAAAGATAGGGTAATCCAAGTGTTTTCAATTCACGTTCTCATCAATGTCCTTTTATTCAAAGGAGACTAAAGGACGGTTCTCAAACTGCAAGTCACGCTCTAATGGCCCGGAGTCCTTGCTCATGTACCTTTTGTCCAGTAGAAGCTGCAGGAAGCACCCGGCACACAGGCTCCCATAGTGTTGTGATTGGTCTGAGCTCCGTGGATCGGGACAGGGAGCCTGTGCATATTCCCCACCAGGCTGTCCATTACAGCCTGGTGGGGAATATGCAAAGTGTGCATGACTGAAAGATGAAAATATTAATGGAGAAGATCAAGGGCAGATGAACAAGAAACATCTGTTGGGGGAAGGGTCAATATTTATTTGTAAAAAGATGCAATAGAATCTGTGCTGTCTTCAGTGCCAGTGACTTCAGACTGGAAGCTGAGGGTTAGATTATTAGGGACACAGAAACAATTGATTTGTTTTATCCAATCGGCAATGAGCCATCCTTCAACTGTGCAAATTAACTCTGCTAGAAGGAATATACTATTCACAGCATACTCTTCTACATCAATTAAATATTTACACTCACAGTCCATTTGCATGTTTCCAAAATAGTATTTGCGATTTCAACATCCTAACTGAAGACAGCATCTTAATTTACATTACTGCAATAGATGCTAAAATTAAGGTCATTCTCTGCATATGATTTAATGCACCTGAAGAGGTGCTGATTGTAAAGCTGCACAGCTGAAGGTGGCCATTTCAAATTTAAATTTTTTAATGAAAATGCTATTTGCGGGCAAACCATATAAAGCTATGTTTCACATCCACATCCAGAGTTCATGAACTGTGAAAAGCGATACAGCAAGATAGTCGTGCTCTGTCCGTTCCCATCCCTGGCTGGCTGTATATCTGAAGTCTGATGAGCTTACCGCTTAGGTGCCTCAATATTCGTCCACACGACTATCCCTATTTCAGCTAAACGATACAGCTCTTCATAAAATCGCTGAATATTTGCTTTGCCTCCAGTTGTGCATACATCCGCGATTAGATCTATATTTCATATTCTGCTTTAAAATTATGCACCTCCAAAGGGAGCGTGATGAGACTGAGAGGTTTTAGAAAAGCGATAATAGACCAGACAGACTGATAGCGCGCAGGCATGACCGCCGCCACCAGAAGCAGAGCTGTCACTCTCCTCCTTGGCAGGCTGACAACAAATTCATTGGCAATGTATAGAAAGTTCTGGGATGCAACCTCTACATCAAAAATCGGATCTAAACTCAATTTTCTAGAAAGATATGGTCACCGCTTGCCTAGTTTGTCTTTTCGTCCTCAGAGTGTGTGATAAAGCGATAAAATCAATACAGATGTAGTGGGGGGACAAGTGTTAATAGCTGGGATATCGCAGTAAAACCACAATTTTCAACAAGCAGCTCTCCCAAAGAAACATAACTCAGTGGAAGCCAACCGCTCCATAATGGAGACACTGTGAACTAAACCTTCCCAGGAGGTATACTTCAAGCTGCGATGTCCAAGCTACTCCCAACACATTTCTTCCCTCATTCATTTCTCTTAATGTTCTGAACTTATGGTATATTCTTTGTTAAATCTGTCCTTGTCTGGAAAACACAGAGTGCTGGTTGACTGGTGCTGAGAATCCCTGATGGGAAGCACCGGATGTCCTTTTTAGGTCTCGGCTAGCGTTGCGCAGTCTCGCTGGCGTGATTTAATGACTCTATAGCGAGGGTACACCCTGACCCTCTTCTCCAATGGCTGGCCTCCTAAACGGCGGCCAGCCATTGGAGAAGAGGTCTAAGTGATGTCATTCTTTCCATCTAAGCCCAGTCCTTTTAGGATTGGGGGGCGTGTTTTTTAGTTTTGTTCTACCCTCTTCTCCATTGGGTGGAATGTAAAAACAACAGTCAAAAACACGCCCGTTGTTTACATTCCAGCCAATGGAGAAGAGGGGAGAAAGAAAAACACACCCCCCAGTCTGCAAAGGACTGGGCTTAGTGACAAATGGCGAGCGCTTGGAGAGCTTGTTTTTTTCTTCTGGGTAATCGGTTTTTGCATTCTACGCCCAGCGTTTCTTCTCCTGCCTAATTATGAACTTTCTACGTCACCGGCTCTCTGACAGCAGCTTCATCGCTAACCTGCCCAATGGATACATGACCAACCTGCAGCGCTCTGAGCCCCAGCAGCAGCCCCCTGCCGCCGTGTCTGCTGCTGCCGCTCCAGGCCAGCAGCCTCCTCCCGCCGCACCCTCGGCGGCCCCGGAGAGGCGCCCGTCCACCCAGTCCGCCCCGGTCGGCAGCAGCAGCTTCTCCTCCATCCCAATCCAAGATGGCCGCTAAATGCTTCTCTAGTTACTGTTTTTCTTCTGTTTCTAGAACAGCACGTCACCCGGAAGTCGAAGTGCAGCAGTATTTTGCAGTGTATGTGGTGTAGTTGCTTCTGAAGACCGTTGTCTTAAAACTTACGCTCTGTGGCATTACATGTCCGTGAAGCCACAAGGATGTTCTGATTGTGCCGCCAATGAGTCCCTCCCGGCAGTTGGAGGGACTCTGTGTAGGACTGCAGCCGGGCCTGTGGCTCGCGCTGAGGCCTGCAGCGTGAGCCTGGGAACCTTTCATGAAAGCAGCGTTAGCCCGAGACCCGGAGTGTAAGAGGCAGCAGCGCCAGCATCGTGTACAGCACATGTGTAGCCTGACGCAGGTATGGACAGAGAGCACAGTCAGTCACCAATATGAACTGTGATGGCTGAAACAGTCTGGTACATTATGCAGATGTTAGTATATTGATGCGGCCGAAACAGATATGAACTGTTAATGTATAACTAGAGCTTTGCAGAGTAATCAGCCGAAAGGCGAGCCTTCGGTATGAACAGAGTCCTATTCTGCCACGAGTATGAACACACAACCTAGTCGAATGCACCTTGTTAGCAGAGATTTTGCTTCACATATAGATCTGACCGTAAAAAGACACAGTGATCGCTTGGTCCAAGTGCGAATCGTGAAAAGCTGGAGTCTGACGTGTTTACAGACATTTCGCATTAAGACAGATTCAGGCGCAGACTAAAAGAAGAGTCAGAAAAAGATCCGCTAATGGATACACAGTAGAGGCAAAACTCGTCATAAACATGGCTTCTAAAACAGAAACCATACTAGGGGTATCTATAAACATATAACAGTCAAAGCATACACACAGAATTGCACCGGAACGACAGTGGAGAAGGCCAGCTGAGAACGTAACAGGTAAACTACGAGAAAATAGAACCCAGTATAGGTATAAACTCTCAAGGTGGCACCCAGGGTTTGCACCTTGACAACACAGATTATAGTTTGGAATACATGTTAGGGGAACCCAGACAGATGGACATGTCTAGTTATAACCGCAGAACATAGATCGTTCCGAACTCTGAAAGCACAGGCAGCTCTGTTTAGGTTTTTTTTTTTATTAACGAGAACATGGAAATAGCAGGATGCACGTGTGAAAACCGTAAGATCCCGGTACAAGTGTCAACATAGAGCACAGACCGAGTTTGGCACAGGTGTGAACCCAGATAGTTTTTGTCCTCAGAAGTCCTGTGCCATATATATATATTTCCTCCAGTACACTAGAGACTGAGTCAGCTCGCTGGCCACAGAAACTGCTGCAGAGGGCAGATTAGCCCATCGAGTTGTACGTGTGTCTTTAATGATTCAAAGATTGCTCAGACGATTTTTTTTTCTAGTAAGTGAAGAAAGATTGAATGTTTTTTTGTTTCTCCAACAGAAAGCATATTTTTTATTTGAGCTGATCCTGCTTCTCATGCACATTCTTTGATTGCGGTTTTCATACATGATGCTGCAATTTAAACTCTGTAGATGCAAAATGTAATGGTACAATTAAACAACCCTTTTGCCAACTATAACCGATTATACTTAAGTCTGTTGAAAACATTGTTTACAGAGGGCTAGTTGAAGTGGTTGGTAAGGCTATAGTGTGAATGTATGCCCTGAAAAAGTTGGAATCAGTTTGTGAAAACACTATGCCCACTAGGCACTTATCTGTGGATGGTAACTGCTTCAGGCTCTACAGTTCTGCCTCACCTTGTGCTTCCACGCCACTATAAATTTGGGTTGGATGTAACTTAGATAATTTGCTGTTGCATAATTACGTAAAAATTACAGCAAAATTGCAGAAGATTAACTGGAAAAGCTCGAGGTGTGTAACCCAGTATTTAGTACTATTCTCTTGGTGTAAAATGAATCTCACGTCGAGAATGGATCTGAGGATGTATTCTGCGCTGAGTAAATAGCGCTAAATGCAACAGAACGCGAACAGTAACATCCAGCAGCATCTTGCACTCGCTATATTCATTTTTCCTCAGGTAGGCTATTTCTGCCAAATTACTCCTAATTACATGAACTGGCATAATTAATTTCAAAGAAGTAGTGCAAAATTACTCCGGCGTGATTAAAATTTCACCTATGCCTTGCCTTGCCTATGCAATTATGCGCCTGCCAAAAACTGCCCCTCTCCGCCACATCCCCTATCGCCCCAACGCGGTGTCTCCGTATTGTCGAGAAAGGGATGTCTTGGAATTCGTGGAAAAAAAACAGCTTTTTAAAATGGGAACAGAGACGCTTTTGTGTGCCGACAATATGACTGACAACGTGATGTGCAAAAAGAAATAATACGCTTGAAGAAAATTGCTTGAATTAAAATATGCAGGGTTCATCGGTTTTACGGTCCGGGCATTCCCCAATGGCGCTATTCACCACAGTAACAACACGGGAATGGGGTTTTCATAGGCCGTTGTACAGCAAAAAAATGTACAGTGCCAGACTTCATCCTCAGCTTTCTCATGGGAACGCGGAAAGCAAACTCAACTGGTGGGGGCGCCCTTGCACTGCGAAGTTGGAGAGATCACCTCGGGATCTCAATTCATTGCGATTTCTCTTGGTTTTGATTCAGGCACCCTCACCTGTAGATCGTCTTGAACGTATTGAGGTGTAAAACCACCACAAATAGCTGCCAATTTTTAAATTTGCGTAGTGTGACATTGATGTGCCTGCAGAGAGCTGTGTCACTCTGTATGTGGCTCTGTGTGTGTGTGTGTGTTTGTGTGTGGCTCTGTGTTTGTGTGTGGCTCTGTGTGTGTGTGTGTGTCTCTGTGTGACTCTGTGTGTGTTTGTGTGCAAATGCAATAGGTCTCGCATTTGCGAGAGATTAAGCTATTGGCATTGTAAATGACAATGCCATTTATTTACCTGTTTTCAAAACCAACAAATAAATAAAAAGTTTGTCATTTACAATGCCAATAGCTCTAACTTTTGCAAAGGCGAGACTGTTGCATTGTAAATGCTTGTTTGTGAGTATTGAATGGACTGGAGAAGCAGCAAACAGTAATTCTGGGCACTTCGCAGGAGGATGCGCAGATTAACACGGATTCTCTTTCTGCATCCTCTAGTCAAATTACCAGGGAGTCATACAAAAGAGATTGTATATCAAAGACAATCGATCAGACAAAGTAAACAGATGCAAAATCATGAGTTCCCACTATGCTGCCATATCGAAGAGCCCTATAAGACCAGCGGGCTCCACTATGCTGGCACATATAGGAGCCCCACAGGGACAGCTGAGTTATCACTATGTTCCATATAAAGGAGCAGTGTAGGAACAGATGAGTTCCCACTATGCTGTCATTATAAGAGCACCGTAGGAACAGCTAGTTTTCCCAATATACAGACATATATAGGAGCACCAAAAGAACAGCTAGTTCCACTATGCTGGCACATATAGGAGCATCATAGGCACAGCTAAATCCCCACTATGCTGCTACATACAAAGACACCATAGGAACAACTGAGTTCCCAAAATTCTTCCATATATAAGAGCACTATAAGAACAGCGACTTCCACTGTGCTGCTATATGTAGGAGCACCATGGCGACAGCTGAGATCCCACTATGCTGCCATATACAGGCAGCTCTTCCTATGCACGTTCTACTCCCTTTATGTTGACATCAATTGGCAAAGCTTTAGGTGTGAGGTTTCCTCCTCTCCACCTCCGTGACCTTTAGTTACAACTTAAGAGAAAATGTTGGGGCTGTTCACTACCACGATGTACTATGAACTGGATGCACAAGGACCTGTGGGCTCACTACCTGTCAAAGAGTCCAGAATAGAGCAGCAGCTTGTCTGCATAGCCTCTTCAAGTACCTGCAATGTAATTGGCTTTGTGCACCAGCACTTAAGCACAACCCGTTGATGGTCTCTGTCACAAGAAGAACACTTAACACAAATACTTTTTTGTCTATTCGAGACCCAGAAATCAAGAAACAGATGCCCCTGCTCCCATTTCAGACCTCCCACATCAGACCTGACATCTTTAGTGTGGCTTTCCCCCTAATCTTTTGCCTTGTTCGTTTTTTTGCTGGCCTTAGGACTCTGCACACTTTACCACTGCTAACCAGTGCTAAAGTGCCTGCGCTCTTTCCCTAAAACATAGTAGAATTGGCTTATACCCAATTGGCATATTGAATTTACTTCTAAGTTCCTAGCAAAGTGGCACTATATGTGCCCATGGCTTGTCAAATAAATGCTACTGATGGCGCTCCCACTTGAGTAACACTTTAAATATGTCTCGGGTCTGCCACTGCAGCCTGTGTGCGCAGTTATAAAATGCTATTTCGACTTCGCAAAATAAATCTTATGTCAGGCCCAGATGTTTCATTTTAATACATATACGCCACCCAGAGGGGACGCCCTGGACAGTCCAGAGGACAGGGTGCACAATATTTTAAAAGTTGGACATTTATTTTTAAGTTTCACACGTCCTGGTAGTGAAAAACTCTTACATTTCTTTTTCACTAATGCAAGGCCTACCTCGTTCATAGGATAACTTTCGAGTTACCTTATTATGTTTCTTAATCTGTAATTTCCAAATGGGAACAGGTAATCAGTTCATATTTGGTATCTTTGGAAATATAATAAAAAATACTATCTTATGGTGAAGTCTGTGTAGGAAGGTGGATATCGGACTATGGTTACCCCCAAACTTTTTGCGTGGTGCTTAGCTGGTTTGTGACTTAGTTGGCCTGGGATCCTAATTGCTCTCTCCTTAAAATGGACTCCATGTACCTTAGGTACATACACAATTGGAACTGGTTCACCTTAAAGGGCCCTGTAACAGTGTACCCCAGGTACCCAGGGCATAGGTGCATCCAAGGCCTACCAGGGGCTGCAGCATGTATTATGCCACCCCTGGCCTGGCCTCCATATTTGACACAACTGGCTGTTCCATCAGCTGGGGTAAGTTGGTGTAATCACCTCTTAATTAGATATAGTATACCTGTATCTAACCTATCTGGACACATGTTAACCTATAAGCCACTCCTATGGAAGGCCTCGACAATCCTGGAGGCAGAGTGCTTGGTTTCATGTGAGATGGTGCTCTGGCACGAGCTGAGCCCGCCTGCAGCTGTCGGGAACAACTCCCTTAGCTGTTCGGGGATATTGCCATACCATATACTCTTAAGTGCATTATAATCCTCGCGGTTACTTGCTAACTTTGGTTTGGCTTTATCAAAACATGTCGAGTAAGGTGTCATACGAATTGGGATACTACCCCCTCGCCAATCCTGGCGACGGGGGTAGCATTCCACCCTTCTAGAGGGACACGACATGTACATAACCTGAACCCTGGTTAAAATTAAACTCGAGCCTCAGCATCACAAAATGGATGCTGCCACCACAGACACAAGTCTGACCTCCTGCTGCTAGGAGTCCTTCCAGCGAGGGAGGCTTGGACAAAGGGTGTCCTGCCTTGGGAGGTGCGAGCACCACCCCAGACAGGATTTTGTGTATTGGGTAGGACAGGGCTGAATAGAATGAGACATACCTGGGGCACACAAGGTGTCCCCGTGCATAAGCCAGTCCAAACCGGTGCTGGGGCTTTCCAGCCCCAGTCCTGGCGCGGAGCTGGACAAAGGAAATGGGGTGTAACCGCCTCCCTTCCTGGTCCCACCCAGAGGAGGGACCTAGCAGGTGATCCGGCCCCCAGATTGAGAATAAGAGTAGGAGCTGTGTCCCAAGACTTCAGATCATCCTGAACTCGACTTGAAACTAAGAAGAAAACTGGACTTCGACATTCTGCTGCACACAAGACTGAAGAGCATCTCCCTTGTGGCCAAGGAGTGACCACCCTGTGAATACAGGCACCATCCAGCAACTCAACGTCTGCTTTGCCGCCGCCTCCTGCCGGAGCCCGAGTCCAGAGCCCGACGAGACCCAGACTCCCAGACATCTCAGAGCCCGATCCACAGTCCCTGAAAAGAAGAGACCCGTGGAGGCACCGAGAGACGTGGGACCGGCCATCTCGAAAGACCCCCGAGAAGCTGACTGCGCAGCACCCGAGGCACCCTCTATTGTGTTTTTATCTAGGAACCTGAATCAATATTGCTATTTTATGCCCTTGTACGGCTATAATCAATAATATCCCTATAATGGCATAAGAATCAGATCCATATTTAAGTAAATAGCACTTGCAGTCCAAAGCACGGCAGAAGCTACTTCCTTGGATTCCTAGAAAGCACAATGAGTTCTTTCGACACACCAAACCTCCAGCAACCTGGGAAATCCCGATTTGCTTTTATTTTGATTTGTCCTAGAACTCCTGCGAGCACTGTAAGAACGGCCAGTTCTTAGTGACATCTTTATTGACGTCTTATGTCCAACCTTACGTCAAACCCGGCACCTTTCAGGTATAAAAACCGAAGACCCTGCATCCTCCTCAACGTCCGATCCCTCCACAAACACGCCACAGAAATCGGGGACCTCCTTGACAGCACCACCCCAGACGTAGCATTCTTCACCGAAACCTGGACCAACACCACCTCGGGACCGGACATCGCCATCGCCATCCCCCAAGGATACAAGATCTCCAGGAAGGACCGCCCCACCCACCCAGGAGGAGGAATCGCCATCGTCCACAAATCCAGCCTCTGCCTGAGCACACTCCCTGACGAGTCCACAGAACTGATGGAACACCTTCACTTCAAGATACTGGCCAGCCCCACCGCCGCCCTCCGAGGAACCCTCATCTACCGACCCCCTGGACCCCGCGGACCCTTCGCCAACTCCATCACGGGCATTATCTCCCCGCAGGCCATCGCATCCACCAACTACACCCTGCTGGGAGACCTCAACTTCCACCTCGACAATCAACTGGATCCCAACACCACATGCCTCCTGAACAACCTCCACAACATTGGACTCCGCCAGATCTTGACCGAGCCCACGCACTCAGCAGGACACACCCTCGACCCCCTCTTCACTACAGGAAACTCCATCACCTTCAGCCACACCACCGAACTCCCATGGACCGACCATCGTTGCGTCCACTTCACCTTCAGAACACCCACCATCCACAGACACCAGCACCTGCTTCCACAAAGAAACTGGACCAAAATCACCGATGACCAGCTCACCTCCTCACTCAACAACTCCACCCCAACCATCGCGGAAAACGACAACCCCAACATCGCAGCCCGAACCCTGCATAGATGGATCTCGGACAGCACCGACACCATAGCCCCCCTCAAGAAAAACAACAATACTCATGCCAAGAAAGCCAGATGGTTTTTCCACCGAACTTCGAGAGTCCTGGCGCACATGCTGCTGCCTCGAAAAGGCCTGGAGAAACACCAAATCCACAGAAGCCCACAACAACTTCAGAGCCGCCACCAACGCCCACCATCAACTCATCAGAGAAACTAGGAAAAAAGCGATTGAAGACAGAATCTCCACCCACGCACACAACAGCAAGGAACTCTTCAGCATTATCAAGGAGTTCGGCCAACCCACCAGCGAGTCTACCGACATCCCTCCCTCACAAGACCTCTGCGACAAACTCAGCATCTTTTTCCACCACAAAATCAAGAGCATCTACGACAACAACAACCAACACACTGAACTCTCACCAACCACCCCCGACACCCGGAAACCAGCGATTAATGACTGGACAACCCTCACCACCGAAGACACACTGAAGACAATGAAGTCAATCCACTCAGGGGCCACCACGGACCCCTGCCTCCCACCACATCTTCAACAGAGCCGCCAACACCATCGCACCAATGCTCCGCCAAACCATCAACCGCTCCCTGGCGACCGCCTCGTTCCCCGACGACTGGAAACACGCCGAGGTCAACCCCCTCCTAAAGAAACCTTCAGCGGACCCCACCGACCTCAAAAACTACAGACCCATCTCCCTGCTCCCGTTCCCAGCGAAAGTCATTGAGAAAGCCATCAACAGCCAACTCGCCACATTCATTGAAGAACACAACATCCTCGACTCCTCCCAATCCGGCTTCAGAAAAAACCACAGTACGGAAACCGCCCTCTTCGCCACAACAGACGACATCCGCACCTTACTGGACAAAGGAGAAACAGTAGCCCTCATCCTCCTCGACCTATCAGCGGCGTTCGACACAGTCTCCCACCGCACCCTAATACGCAGACTCTACGATGCAGGAATCCAGGACAAGGCCCTCGACTGGATCTGCTCTGACGCAGCGGTTCAGACTCCCCCTTTTCCTCTCGGACCCCACACCTACCACCTGCGGAGTCCCCCAGGGCTCCTCCCTCAGCCCGACGCTCTTCAACGTATACATGGCTCCACTTGCCCCCATCGTCAGAACCTACGGACTCAACATCGTGTCGTATGCAGACGACACCCAGCTCATCCTCTCCCTATCCAACGAGCCCAACACGGCCAGACGCAACTTTCGAGAAGGCATGGAAGCCGTCGCCAAATGGAGGAAAATAAGCTGCCTACAACTAAACACCAACAAAACAGAAGTACTCATCATGGGCCCAAACCCCGATGCCTGGAGCGACACCTGGTGGGCCACCGCCCTCGGAAACCCGCCAACCCCCACAGACCACGCACGCAACCTGGGAATCATTCTGGACTCCGAGCTCAAAATGGACCGCCAGATCAACTCTGTCTCATCTTCCTGCTTCCACACCCTCCGCCTCCTTCGTAAGACCTTCAAATGGATCCCCCTCGAACACCGAAAGACAGTCACTCACGCCCTGGTCACCAGCAGACTCGACTACGGTAACGCACTCTACGCCGGAATAAATAAAAACCTCATCGGCAAGCTACAGAACATCCAGAACGCCGCCGCAAGACTGGTCCTCAACCTGCCAAAACACTGCCACATCTCCCAGAACCTGCGCACACTCCACTAGCTCCCCGTCGAGGCGAGAATCACATTTAAGATGCTCACCCACGCACACAAGGCCCTCCACGGCACCGGACCAGCATACCTGAACAGCCGACTCAAATTTCACGCACCCCAAAGGACCCTACGATCAGCCCAGCTTTCCTACGCCGTGGTCCCCCGCACCAGAAAGACCAGATCGGGAGGCCGCTCCTTCTCCTTCCTCGCGACCAAAGCATGGAACACCCTTCCGCTCCACCTCAGACAACATCGCTCCCCATCTTCGCAAGAAACCTCAAAACCTGGCTCTTCGACAGACCCCCTCCTTGATGGAATGGAACCTGCACCCCCCCCACCCCGCCCCCCCCACCCACCCCACCCCTAGCGCCTTGAGACTCTTACGGGTGAGTAGTCGCGCTTTAACAAACCCGTGATTGATTGATAAATATACCAACGTTGCCTTAAGCAAACACACGGTGGTGGTTTTGGAGCAGAGCAGCTATCTACTTGCCCGAGAGCCCAGCTGATGCGAGAGCCAACGGACGCTGCCCCTCCTCTTTGAAGCGCTGAGAAAGACGCTGTCTTTTCTCCTGCCGAGAAAATCCAGCTCCGGCGTTTCCAGCCTACCCTTGCGGGTTGCTGGAATATCGAGTCCTGAGGAAAGAGATACCAAACCTCCCACATTCGATTACCAAGGTACGGGGCTGACTAAACCCTTAAAGAGAATTCTTGAGTCAGATTCTTGGCAAAACCAACTTAACTTAAACTGCTACTTACTTACTCCTTCCCACGTATTAGGCTTAGGTCAGGCCTATCTAGAAGCACCAGTTGAGTATGTTAGTCAATGTATATATGTATGTATAGATTTTATCCATTTTAAGTATCTTATGGCTAAGAAACCATATCAATGCTTTTACAGTATTATTTCATAATACTCCTTTTACTGTACGCACTTTACTTTACATTAAGTATTACAATTGTGGCAATTCATTTCTCTTGCAAGGAAGACTGCTCAATAAATTATACCTTTTATTGAAAACGCCCGTCTCTCTCTTCTCTGCACTCTGGTGAAACTAAGAACGCACATTTGACTGAGTGAAATAGCTGTCTATTGCTTTCACACGACTCTAGAGATACACTCTTATTCAGAGGGAGCAAAGTTGTCATGTTATATGGTTGTCGGAAGCTAATCCCTTCTTGTCTATCCAGGGAGGTTAAACTCCTCCTCGTTTATTCGAGAAAGTTTCTAATGACCTCTGAGCTAGCTGGCAAACCTTAAGTCTAATATAGTCAGTAGAGACCTAGTCGACCTCAGTCCTACGTCTACACTGCTGAATATATTATTCCAATGCGCAGAGCCTATTGGGAATATAGGAACTACACTACACCTCGACGCTGTGCTTTGGGGTTTGAGAAGCCCCAGCCCCGAGCAGCATCTGCACCGAAGATCAGCCCCCCAGCATCTCCACCATCTGCGTGGGGCCCTTTTGCACTTTGCCACTCGACGCGCCATCCCGGTTACTAGTCCGTTGGCTAGTGGCCATATTGGCGACGAAATCCGAAAACTACACCGCTGGTCTGGTTGCTCCAGACTGGCCCTCGCTCCTGTAAAAAGGACCACCCCCTCTGACCTTGCTGGTCAGAGTGAGAAGCTTGCATCACTTCCTGCGTGGCTTGCATTAGCCAAGGCCTGTTTGCTCCGATCAAGAAGCTGACACCGCCATCAGCTAGAGCCTTCGTGGGACAGCTCGTGACCGACGCTTGGACGTCCTCGACCTCTTCGTGTCCACGTGGCTGCAGAGACAATCTTCACCTCTTCGCCTGTTTGCGTCCGACATCGCCTGGTTCCATCCTGGTTCCACGGTAGTCACTGGCTAGTGACTTTGAACATTGTCCCCTCTGCTTTCAGGTCTTCACCTCTTTAGATCCACCCTTGGATCCACCGGAACTCTCCTCGACGACCCGCCTGCAGCACCTTCATCTACAGGCTCCATAGACCAGCGCGACGAAACCCGACACACTTTAAGACATATGCACCCGCTTCCTGTGGGTGAGGTAACCCTGGCACTCCGGTGCTCCTGTGTAGCAATACACCTCTAGTGTCTATGTTCCAAGTTGCTAGGTTCTAGGTCATCCGGAAGGTTCCCTTTTCAGTAACTTTGTAACTTTTACGCACCATTGACTTTGCATTGGTGTATGCGTGTGCTTTAAGCGCTGCACCCGAGTCCCGCGGGCCTTTCCCGACTTAGTCACTGCTAGTCCTGATCAGCTCCAGCGATTCCCCAGGCCCTAGGCCTACTTCCTTTTCGATTGGTGGTACTTATACCACTATTTTAGTATATGGTTTAGTTGGCCCCTAGGGCTCATCCATATTGTGCAGCTTTTGTATATTTAAAGTGTTTTGTTTTAACGCATTTGCTTCTGTGCTCATAAAAAGTATAGGGGATTTTTGTAGTAAATAAATATATATATATTTTCAATATATATCTGTGTGGTGTCCTTTCATTTGGTATTCAAGGGGATTGTGTATGGTAAAACAGCTTGCTTCACATGCCTTTACAGAGTTTAGCCTAAGACTGCTTTGTCCACGCTACTAGGATAGCTGGTCTATAAGGTTGACTTACAACCAATCATCATAAGGGTTGCTTGGCATGGTACAAGGTGATCACTAGAACTAGTGAGCATCATATACCAGGCCAACTTCTCACAGTCTGGTTTTAAAATTACACAATGTAGCCGAGAGTTGGACTTTCTGTACTCCTCCTACACAGTTGCATACAACAGAGAGCTTAGGTGTACTTGGATGGGACATCAATGACAGGATAAGAGGGCGGAACTGGACCGACTCTACTTAAACTTGAATAGGGCTTTTCCTACATCCATATAAAGGGCTGCATATCCCCTGTAGTTATCCTGGAGCCAGGGGAGACAAACATATTGTGCACTTCAAATGGAAAACTCTAGAAGCTTTACCTACTTCAAAGTAGGCACCTGGTATACATCCTGGATATCAGACACCAACTCTTCAGTACACTTCTGGACCTGTAGAGACTCTCACAGGAAGAAGAACTGCTGTTCTGCTGATAGGACTGCCACTCAGCCTGGCTGCTGCCCTGCTGGATTACTTAGAGGGATATGGACCTGCACCTGAAGCAGGACTCCCAGAGCGACTCCAAGGGCTAGTCTGCTGGCCTCCTGTTTAGAGCCACAGGGACATTACAGGCCCCCAACCACCTGCACCAGCACGCAGATCCAGCTGGAGCAAGCCTCTGACTCCCCAAGCGGTGGTCTCCAAGTCCTGGACCTTTGGTGTACCCTCAGAGAGGCTGAATTGAAGTTTCTGGGCTCTTCGTGAACGCGATCTGACCAGTTGGCACCAAAGCCCTGTAACTCGCACTGTCCGCCAACGCAAAGGTCTGTCAACCCGACTCTTCGTGCTATAGCATCGGCCCCTCGCGGGGAGCACCACCGCAAAGCTCCAGCCTGTTCGCTCGTGATGACAACAGGATGGTCGCGCTTCAGCCAGGCCTGCTCTTCGCTCTACATCAATGACTGTCAACAACACTTCTCTGCTCTCTGCTCCTTGCAGCCCTCTCCACCGTGAAAGGGACTATTTGTGCTGTACTGAGAAGGTAATATTTTAGTGGGTCTCTATATCCAACTTACACTCCATCGCAGTTGGCATGAACTTGTGACTTTCACCAGGTGTTGCACGACCATATAGCAGCGAGTGGTGTTTTGTGTTTTTTGGTGCTATTTTCACTTAGATCTTTAAAATTGCATATCTCTGGTTCTACGGATTTGATTTTTTGATGTGTGGTCTTGTGTTATTCATTACATTTTTTTCTATGTTTCTAAATCAGTGTGGGATTTTTCTTGTGTTGTGTTTTGTGCTGCATAAATACTTTATACATTGCCTCTAAATTAAGCCTGACTGCTCTATGCCAAGCTACTGGAGGGTTGAGCACAGGTTAATTTGGGACTTGCTTGTGCCACACACTGACAAGGTTTTAGGTTGCTGCTTGTTCTGGATACTGTATAGCTTTTAACCACATGGCTGCTGCGGGGATTTTTGCGCTGTGCTGCAAATTGCTCTTTTGCTTCACTTATGACGAGCTCAGCTCGTCATCAGCACACGACACCCGTGGGTGATGACGAGCTGAGCTCGTCATCAGCAGCGAAAGGGTTAAATCAGATCCAGCCTGTAACTGCCACTGTCAATGATTAGGAACTCACAGACCTCAAAACTAAAGTGTTTCTTGTAAGAAAAAACTAGATAACCAAATATTTTTTTTATAAAATGCCTCTGTGATAGTTCTGGTCTAATCACTATTACAGATTGATCTATTGATTCCAAGATAGATTCACAACTTACCAATAATGGCATAATTTGGTGGGGTTTTTTTGTAGTCTTGCTACAGATAGGCTCCGCTGTCTGTCACAGAGAGAACTGTATGCAGTCCTACAATGGGCTTTGGGTCATCCCCTTGCTCATGACTGGGTGGCTTTCTTGTGCATCTCAGTGGTCTTTCCTCTCTATTCCTGTTTTTGAGCCAATCCAGGAAAGTATCTTCTTTACCCTCTTTTTTGATTGAATGAGTCATACTCTTTCACTGCTGATGTCATAGAACTATTTTTATTCCACATTTCATTTCTTATTTTGGCTCTCTATGGGAGGGCATGTCCTGCTCCTTCCAGGGCTCTGGGCACTTAGAGCGAACGTTCCCCACTTTGTCTCTTCCTTCTGGGTGATGCATTCAATGCAACCTCTCCTTCCGCTCTCTTCCCTCTGCTCACTTGAGGAAGACTTTAAGCCGCCGGAAGGTCTCCTTTAGTTTTTTTCGAAGAAACAGACGAACGCTGACGTGCGGGACACGGGTGCTGAACAGAGATTGAAACACCTTACGAAAGCGCTAAAATAATTGAGCGAAAGGTCAACAAGGCGTCTCCCCAATCCACCCGACCCAAGGACCAACGTACTCTGTTACTAGATTACAGAATAAAGGTGAATAACGAGACAAAGGACCTCGTGCCCCAGTGCCGTGTAGAAGACTAATAACCACGGAATAATTGCTTTTTATTACAAGGAGATAAATATCTTCTAAATGCCAATCTGAATGAATCTGAATAAGGCCACCAAAAAGCGAGATTTATAAAGAGCATCAGAACTAATTAAAAACAAGGATGCAACTACACAAAAACAGAAATAAATCCGAAGCTATATAAAATGGATATGCAATAAGGATTTCCCTGTATGAGGCAACCATCCAGTGCCACACAATAGGAGATACATATTTCTTAGTCTTGACAAAGATGGCATATTACTGAAAGAGTCCATCGAAACGCGTCGACGCCCATTATCGCACAATCGAACAATCTAGCTCACCCTAAGAACAACAAAAAGAGACGGGTCTAGGATTGAGCCTAAATGAGGGTTTTGATGTGCTTATCTTTATGACAAATCGTTGATGAATATGTTTGTCTCTCTCCCCCCTTTTTAATGGCATAACCTGTTTTAATTTAGGTGATTTTTCTAATTTGGATTAGTGATTACAGTCTGATAATTTGTTATTGCTTATATGAGCTGTGACTGTGTTTTTGCTGTTCGAAAAATCTTTTTATGAAATGAGAATGTATTTTTATATGTTTTAATAAGGCTTTGTTTTAATAAATGTCATATATTTTAGATACAAAATTGTTTTTGTTCATGTTTATGCTTAATTAAGCTTTGTGCCCAATACCAGTATTTGGGCGTATTTTCTCAGTAGCTCTACCAAAGGAAACTGCTTGATTTCACTCCTTGAAGATGACCCTGGAGATGTGATGAGATCCTCCAGGATGTGGCTGGTACCAGACAGCTTGGTGATGACCTGGATGTTGTCCTACAGTACTATCATGTACTTGCTTGCACTCATTTCCCCAATCTTCTCTCGCTCCGCCATGGGCCCTTTCTGCTCTTACTGCCACTACCGACTTTACCATTGCCATTTGCTTTTAAAATGAGCCAGCAAAGGCAAATCCAGAAGTGGAACCAGCCATCTTGAAAGTCTACTTCTTCTCCTTTCAAGATCGCCACCGGATTGCATAACACAGCAGCCATCTTGAAGAATAGCAACGTTTTCCTACTTTCAGGATGGCCACCTCATTGCTTGAAGAAATGGAGCAGCCTTCTTGAAAGCATTAAAACCTTACTTTTGAGATGTTTGCCGTGTCAAACCACATTGCGTATCCATCTTGATGTTTAAGAAACAGACTTTTAAGACAGTCAGTCAGAGAACACCAAACACTGTGTTTTTATAAAATAAAACATGCATGAAATCGAATCCTATTTATACTCAGTAACACTGACGACGAACTTAAAATGTCTACAATATACATCTTTGAATAAGATGTGGAAGAGGGTTTCTGGTTCGATTTACAAACCCACTAAACTTTGGCTTTCTGGAAAAAATGGTCATAAGGCTACAAGCAGTAATGGTGGAAAATCCAGTGAGTAGATGCCTTTGCGTGGATCATACGGGGCGCTCAAGAGCAGGGGGGCTTTTAGTTCTGCTTAGTCATCAGTTTACTCTCTACCTATACTGTGGTCATTTAGGTTTCTTAGGAATGTATAATCAGTCATTTATTTTTCTTTCATAAGGTTCACTGCTGTGAAGTAAATTCCTGTCTGTAGAGACCAGGTGAGGCTACAACACGCCAGAAATCAAACAAACGTGTTACTTTGAAATATATTTGAAAAGATTACAGGCCCACTAAGTGAGTGGGAGCAGAGCATCCAGGACTCTGAAAGGCCACACAACCTGTGGCCACAGGCTGCCTGAATACACTCCAGCTGTGTGGAAGGCAGTGCTTCATGCTGTTGTCAGGCTTCTGACCTTCATTCACCGGATAGTCCTTGCAGCAATTAACAGAACGATTCAAGTGTGTCAGAAGGGGGCGCATAGGTCAAGATACACATAGTTCGTAAAGAAAAGGCCTTGACTTGAGCTTTTTATAGAGCCAACATTAAAGGGCAGCACTCTCCTCCCACGGCTGGAAGATCCCCTGTGGAGCGAACAAACAGAGTCCATCAAAAGGCCATCAGGCAGGATCAGATGGAGAGAATTTTAAGAGTTCTGAAAGGACCTTCTATTTATCATGTTACTTACGATACGCAAGTTTATAAGACTACGAGTCAGGCTGTAAACAACGGAGCTTGGATGGCAGTGGCTTTACAGGCCTGCCAACTCAGACGGTCTGCCATTGGTCACACAATACCAGCTCTCTTCACCGGTCACCTGAAGACCAGCCAAACTCACACCACAAACAGAAGTTGAGCAGGAGACCCCTCCATACAGTAGGCTTCTAGCTTAATTGTGGAGGCTCAGCACCTCCATAACATACATTACAGGATTTACAACTCCCCCAAGATTGGGAAGGCGGTTTCAAAAGCCTGTTTGTATGTATGTTGGTTAGGGAGAAGACACTGCTCAAGCCCTGCCGCCTCCAGGCCCAACTTTCTCTCTCACAAGGTGGAAAGGTTTCGTGGTTGGCAGGTCTGCCTTAAGATTATCCCATGTTTTCATTTAACTGATCATTACTGTGATTTTTTTTTTTTTGTGACTTGCGAGTTCAGCAGTGTACACATTCCTCCTCCCCAGATGAATGTAGATGCATAAACCATATGCCACCCGACTGCAGTTTTACCAGGCACAGAAAGTAAGTATGAAGAGGACACAGTAGGTTGGGCTTGTTAATGGTTTCAGCCAAATTCCAGGAGCCAATTAAGGAAGGGGACTTCCATTTTCCTGAGTTACTGGTAGGATGGCACTCAGCCAGAATCTCACTCTCTTAAATCTATTATTTAACTGGATTGGTGTGAGGTTAACACACTGTAACGGGGACGGCTTGCCGGCAGTCCCCTCGAAGGCTGGTACCTCCCCACGCGGGTATTCACCTTGTGACCCCCCTCCTGTCTTTTCAGCCTTCACAGCCAATGGTCTCGTCGGGGACGGCCGAGTGGTATAGCTACGATGAGGAAGACAGCGTGGACTGGCCCTTTAACTGGAAATGCTCCAGGGCAAAGGAGGAGCCTCGACAGGAAGTAAAAACGTCAGGAGAGGTGAGCCAGGTGTGCTTGTTCACCGGCGTGGGAGTTGGAGTGGAGGACGCAGAGCGGAGAGACGAGTGGTGGAGAGAGCAAAACGAAGGATTTACAGAAGAGGAAAGACCCGGAATACCATCTACCGAGGCAGAGGAGGAGTTGCGAGACCCGTTAACGGCGCGGGAGCCAGGAGGCCAACGGCATCACGAGCCGCCCAGCCGCACGCGACCTGGAGGCGTGCGGCTTACTGAGGTACATGATCGTATCTCGGGCTGGGTTAAGAGGAGAGGGAACCGAGTGTGAATGAATTCCTGTCCCTTCCTTTTCCCCGGGAACCCTTCCAGCCTCCCCTCCCCGTCCCTTCACCTGTTGTATATAGGCACCGGTGGCTCCCATCACTCCTTTCCCCTGACTAGCGAGCTATTACCTAGTACTGAGGCGCCCTCTCTTGTCTCTTCTTCCGAGGCGGCGTCCAGCGTAACCACGGAGACGGACCAAGGGGAAACGAGACGGAGCCCGATCCGGAAGAAGGCGGAGGCTACCCTCAGGAAGCAGCGTCCCGATAGAAGTCGATCACCGAGACGACCCCACCTGAGGAAAACTTGTACTGACATTTTGTTCCAGCAAATAAAGCCTGCACGTACCAAAACCCGTTTGTTGCCCATTACTGTGCTCCCCGCTACACACACCCAACAGGGTACACATTATGAGGCAGGTTGTATGGCTGCACCCGCCAGCTGTACGAAGGACCAGGGAGACTCATGTAAGTAGGTTAGGTAAGCAGCAGGATACGTCTTCAGGTTACAAGATAGATTTATTAAGATAGCACAGCAGATCGTTACTCCTAGCTGGGAAGGCTGGGAGGTGGGAACACAAAGGAAGGACTACTGACACCAAGTAGCCACATTGAAGGAAGCACAAATATACTACAGAGATGCTTCATGTCTCCTTCCTTGAACCCACCCCGAAGGCTGAGGGTTGAGTATGAGGAACTCTAGTGTATCATGCTGAGGCCCCGGCATATGATTTAAACATAGTTTAACCTTTACCACATACCTCATTTGCAGTGTTGTTGGTTCCAACAATCCTGATGAACGATGCAGGTTTTCTGTCAAAACTGACTGTCTGCCAAGATCTACAAAAAAGGACAGAGAGATTCAGACTTACAAGGAAATGGCGATAAATTAAAAACAAACAAGTTTTGTGACCAGATGTAGAAATAGTCGTACCACGTCTAACATTAAACCATGTTTTGTATTTGTAAAAATGTAAATGTAAATTGATACTTGTATAGCGCACTACTCACCCGCAAGGGTCTCAAGGCGCTTGTACGAATACCACTGTGGAACCCGTCCTGGCTTTCCCTGTGAGGCGTCCACTCCTGGGCACCCCCAAGGTGGAGGCCAGGCATCCTTAGCGTTGTGGGGGCCGTTGTGGAGATTAAGCAAGCTATTGCCCAGAGTTGCAGAGTGGGACTCCGTGATTGGAATAGGCACCGAGGCTAGAATTATCAGCTCCGTGGAATTTTTGAGCCCAAGACCCGCCGAGGAGGGAATTGAACCCTGGTCATGGGGTAGACCTCTGCATCAGGGTCTGCCGCTCTAATCATTGAGCCACACTTCTCCAGTAAAGAGTAAAGGTAGTATAGTAAAACAAGTTTAAACTATTACCATAGTCACCTGCCTGGACAAACATCCTTTTGTTTTACTGTGAAGCTAAAAATACAGAAGGTACCTGCCCTGAGGCCATCTCTTCTTGGATCAGTCATAAAGAGAAACTAAGTCCACACCAGATCCAAAGTATCTACAAAATACCACTCAACTCCGACTTGGATGCTAGGGAGACAGTAATGAAGATCAGCAGTCCTATCTAAAGGAATATATACCCAAGAAATAACACCAGGTTCTCTTACCAAGAAACCCAAATAACTCAAGAATGCTGGAAGCACATTTCTATTGGGATAGCAAAATGAAATAAACTGCCCTAAATACCAAAAGCAGAAAAAAGAAGAGCTGTACTGTAGATTCCTGAGCCACAGAGTGTGTCTACAGAGTAACTCAAGAAGTTGGACTACCTTCAAAGCTTCCAAACAGGAAACCGCCTTAGGCCCTGTGAGATCTACTCTCAACAGAGGACTAGCTGCTCTGCCTGGTGACCATGCACCTCAACCTGCTAGAAGTAGACGATGAGTCTTCAGGTCACATCTAACAGCTGTAAATCAACAGGGTCTCACTTTCGGAAAAAAAGGCAGCAGACTAGTAGAGGTAAAGTAATACTGCTTTAGTGACATCCTGGTGATGGAGACGTGTGCCGGCATAGCGAAGGAAAGAGAACTTATAACACAATCTCTTGATCCTGATGGGAGACAGAACTCAATTTCAGAAAAAATCGTGGATCGGCTGGTGGCCTGGCTAGATTCTCAAATATAGGGGTCTAGGAGAGAGAGACCCCCAACTCCTAAAGCCTGCAAGATGACATAAAGGCCACTGGAATACATTTTTGAGAAAATAAAGATGTACTTCCTCTAACGGTTTCCAAAGAGCCATCAGTTCCATTTATTGGGAGAACAAGTTACTTCTTACCCTGTCCAAATAAATCGACCCAAGGTTGCTTTGCAGTTCGCCCAGTAGCTAATATGTGAATGGAAAAAACAGGGTGCTTTAAATCAGATTACAATATCTTCTATCACAGTAAGTGAACCATATAAAGGTTGTGAGCCTTCGTCCTGGATAGGTGGTGCGGGCAAACCACGGTTTATGGCTTCAGTGACACTTACACTATGGGTTCTGAATGTCCAGGACAATCTCATCAACAGTGAAGAGTGTAACTGAGTTTAGACGTGAGGGTTGGCTGCAGTTCACCTAACACGAAACACAGACATTCTGAACACTGCATTTAGAGGCTACTACGGCTAAGGAGGCCCGTACGCATGGTCAAGATATATGATCTTACCATGAGTGGGGAGGTTTGTCTGGGTGCAGCCAGATAAGACAGGCGTCAGGTGTCTGTGAACGATGACTAGCTTCAGAGACTTATCTCAGTTGGGCTGCAGCCAACTAAGATATCAGTCAGGCGGTCTGCGAATAAGGACTAGTTTTAGAGCCTAGGCCCTGCCAAAGCAAGTGCCCACACCAAACCAATGGAGAAGCAATGGCATACGAAGACTGGCATGCCCCCTCATGCAATTTCGGACAGAAGGCAACCCAATGCTGCTGCTGGATACTAAAGAATATCGATAACACAATGAAGAGGGCCCCTCACAGCTCTACGACTGCACCTGCTACCCTACTGATCACTATGCTCCAGACAAGGAAGTCAGATGAACAAGGCACTGAGTACAAGTGTTTCAGGAGAACAGAAGAGTTTTCGTTACACTACACGCCGTGGTTGCACATATCAAATGCTTTCCACACCTCTCTGCTAATGGTTTATAGTGGACCCTCCATGTTGGACTAGTGCGATGCAGCTGCTGGGCAGCGCATGCGCTAGCGTCAGTGAGCACAAGGTGCGCTGGTCATGGGAAGCCATGCATCTTGTGTTCCTTCTTGCACACAAATACAACTACTAAGATGACATGGAAAAAGAAGGATGCGAAGGAAGACTGAAGGTGAAGCTCTCCAAGAATGGGCATCCTGTAACAGAGACACCTGCATGGGCAAGCTACCTCAGAGCTTCGAGCAACCTCTTAAATGAAGGAGTCAAACCATCACCGTGAGGTCATTACACTCTTCCAATGCACTGGTACCCTGCTACATAGATACGAAAACAGCAAACGTTACAGTGCAATTCTGAATGCACTATTGGTCTGTAATAAGAAAGGCAGTACGATGCTACACCGTAATACCTTAATGTTGGAGGTCAAAGGACAGTCATAGCACCATTTAGTTTCCACAACTTTAGCCTCTGCTTCCTGAGGGCAGGTAGGTGAAGGTGGACTAGGGCTGAAACAATGGCAAGAGCCAGCCAAAACATGTGTACGTTTGGGGGCGGCTGTGTGTGGTGCTATGAACTGATGAGTGCTAAATTCATAGACGCTCATATAACTTATTAGCAGCCTCTGTGAAATGCTTAGAAATCGGGGTTCACATTCCACGGAAAATTCTGAAGAATGCTTCATGTTCACAGTACTGGACATATACACACTACAAAATGTCAGTGAAGCCGAGCGCTTAGAACATTCAGAGTCACCTATAAACCTAAGGCCATCTTGTGCTGTGCACTGTGAGTAAAACTTTATTGTTGGTAAATTAAAAACCTTACAATATAAAAGCACGCATTGTGTTAATAAAATGGATACATTTCTTAAAATTGTTAGGAAAACATTTTGGTTAAAACTCTACTTGGATTTTTAACTGCTGATATAATTCTCGCGGACCAGGTTAGAATCAACAATTTATTAGTAGCCGACAAGGGGTTGGTGTGTCCAATGATGGAGTTTCCATTGGCTCTAATGGGACAAGGTTGGCGGACCCGATAACTTCCAACTGGCTTAATACTTTAGTTACAAATTTTGAAGGCTGCTATTATGGCTTGGCGGCAAGATAGAGTTCCATGTTTTAGCCATTCTTCTCGCAATAATAAGCGTCTAGAAGTAAGCATTGTTGGGCATAAGCAGATTATGTGTTCCAACCCCTCGGTGTGGTAACCACACAGCCTGTACTGGGTGTGGCTGTCTTTCCAGTGACATTCTGGCAGATTTTTCAAGAAAGGCCATTCACCCAACCTCAGCGCCAGGAACCTTCGTTTCTGGTAAAGTGCCATGGTGCTTGATAGATGAAGGGATTCTACTCCTGGGTTAAAGTTAGTGATTACTGCCCAGGCGTGTTTCCTTTTTGACAGCGTTGCCCTGTCTGAGTGAAAGGACCACAACATGACTGGATAGCTAGCTTTAACGCAGACTGGGGGGGGTGTTCCCCAAAGATCCTTGATACCAAGTAATTGTAGACTGTGCTCCAGGTGGAGCCGATATTTGTGGCTGGCATGACTTTTCTGGATTACTTGCCAGAGTCTGGCCTCCAGTGGGTCTTCCCAGGCTTGACGCAGTCTGTTGCAAAACTTTATAAAACGCCCCAGCCTCTACGCCATGGTGGTCAAGTAAGCCAAATTCCAGGCAGACTTGTGCCAGAGATGCTGAATTCGGAAGATGGAATGCACGTTTAAAGATTTTAGTTGTCAGTTTATTTAGAAGAATGTTTGTGGTTCCCTTCATGATCTCTTGGCCGTACGTCAGGGAATTAGATGTTTTTGCCTTTATCACTTTTAACAGTGGGATAAAGCAGGGACCTAATAGTTTATTTTTTTTGTAAGACTTTATTTGCAGTTGTCAAATACGCAATACAACATTTGTGTGTTCAGAGATAAGTTGCCACGCAGTAATTAATTCGGTGTTTGTGATACACAGCTATTTAGCCGTCAAACTTCCGGTCCGGCAGCATTCGTGGATATTGTGTTCGAGACATTCCATTAGTAGGTAAAGAAAATTACATGTCTTACTTTTATTATTTTATCTGAACAAAACCACAGACTCATTAGGAATAATGAACAATATAGCAAGATATCAATACACGTTCAATCGTTCTTATCAGTGGGTTTTCCCGATTCACTATTCTATCCCTATCTTGTGAGTTCCTTAAAGTATCCCACACTCGTGTGCCTAGACCCCTCCCACTATCTTGTCAATGTATCCGTATCAGTCCTCTAACTCATCCTCTCCTCCAGAGCTATCCTCTTCCTCCTCCGGAAGAGGTTCACACAGTTCACCCCGATATTTATTCCAAGGTAACCATATTCTGTTCCATTTGCGAGGGTTAGCTCTGATCTTATAAACCGCTCGCTCGGTTACCATCAATCTATCCATGTTTTTGCACCATTGTGCCGACGTCGGTGTGTCCGCTGCCCCTCATTTCTGCGCTATATCTCGCTTGGCTACCATCATTCCTACCACTACCCACTGTTGTCCCTGTCGCGTTAGATCAGTCTTTGCCCATATATTCAGCAAGCAGACCCTTGGGTGTGAGTGACACTTCCAGCATTTGAGAAATGATCCTCATAATGCGTTTCCAGTACTCACTAATGATCGGGCAGCCCCAAAGTGTGTGCAGCAGTGTCCCTTCTTCTCCACAGCCTCTCAAGCAGTTTGGATGATCAGTCCTATGTATTCTGTATAGGGTAGTTCTGGTGTAATACACTCTGTGTAGTATTTTAAATTGTACCAGTCGGAAGCGGGCCGACACGCCTGCCTCCCGCGGGGATGCCAATGCGGCGTTCCAGTCCGTCTCGTCCATTTCATCCAACTCCTCCTCCCATTTGTCTCATAATTTAGTTAGTGGATCAGGCAGGTTGTTCAGCAACTTTCGATAAGTGAGGGATGTGGCCCCCCGTTTGCATAAAATCAGTGAGTAGGCGGTCCTCCAACGGTGAGGATTCAGGGATCTTGGTCCCCGGCTCAATGGCTGCCATCAATGCATGCCTTATCTGTATATCTCAGTAGGTCCTAGGTCATACTGTTGTTGTAATAGTGAGAATCCCTATATTGTCCCATTGGGTGAATCCCTTACTATGTCTCAGACATCCCAGTGATTTAGTGTCCCATAAAGGTGTAAGTTTAGTTATCACACCCCCCCCCCATTTCAGCCTGGTCTGCGCCTTATGCCAGAGTACTATTGTGTGTTTCGTCGGGCCCATCAGTTTTGCCAGTAGACTCTTATTGTATAGTGGTGCCAACAGACTGTGCGTGCCTAGCTGTGCCCTGTCTGCCAAATAAGCTGGGTCTTCTTGTGGTGCGTGGATCCATTAGTTTATCACATTGAGTTGAAACGCCCAGTAGTACAACTGTATATTCGGCAGCGCTATCCCACCGTTGTACAATCCACGGTTCAGTTTTATATGTGCCACCCGAGCCGGGCGTTCCCCCCATAGCAAACCTGAAATTACTGCCGTCACCTTTTTAAAATATGAGGGCGGTACTAGGGTTGGTGTATTCTCCAGTATATACAGAAGACGTGGAAGTGCTTTCATTTTACACAGAGCCGCTCTACCTAAAAGTGTCGAGTGAGTGGGGGTAACAGGTTTTGATTATAATGGATCGAGACTTCTCGGGCGATGTAGATTCCCAAGTATTTAAACGAGGCGTCTGCAATTGTCAACGGGCAGTCGCTGGGTAGGAGTGGCAGAGGACCCTTCATCTCATAGATGACCGATTTCGACCAATTTATGGTGTAGCCAGAGTTGATATCATGTGTGTTGCATAATTCTAATAGTATCGGGATGCCAGCGGTAGGGTCGGTCAGGTATATTAACATGTCATCAGCGTAGAGGGAAACCCTGTCTTCCCAGTGCTCCCCCCAACTCACTCCTTTCAGTAATGGGGTGTCTCTAATGACAGTCGCTAATGGCTCTAGGACTAACGCAAATTGCAAAGGGGAGAGTGGGCAACCCTGTCTCGTTCCTCTGGCCAACGGTATTTCTCGGGAAATGTGTCAATTGGCCGCCACGTGTGCGACAGGTTCTGTGCACAAAAGTGTTATCCATGCGATAAATTTAGGGCCGAAGCCCATGTGTGCCAGGACTGCGAATAGGTATGGCCATTCTACCATGTTGAACGCCATCCTGGCGTCCAACGATAGAATGACTGCTGGTTCCGTTAGTAGGGGGGCCCGTGCCAGTGCGCCATGTACTCGTCTGAGGTTCAGTGCCGTGCTCCTATGGGGCATAGAACCGGATTGGTCTGGATGGATCAAGCCGGATAGGTGGGGCACCAATCTAGTAGCGAATGTTTTCACCAAAATTTTGGCTTCCGCATTGAGTAGCGAGATCGGGCGGTACGATGTACACTCGGCAGGCGGCTTACCTGGTTTCGGGATGGCCACAACAGTTGCCATCCGTTGATCCAAAGGCAGGATCCCCCGCTCCAAGCTATCCTTGAGCATGGCCAGCAACGGCCCACTTAGTGTGTCCGCCATCGTTTGGTACCATTCAACCGGGATACCATTGGGGCCTACCGCTTTTCCTGTGTGTAGTGCGTTGATTGCTGCCTGTATCTCTTCTACCGTTAGGTCTGCCTCCAGTTCATCCACCGTGTCTTGGGGTAAAGTCTGGGTGTGCACCGTTTGGAGGGCCAGCGCCGCAGCACTTGCCGGGACTTCCATTTCCGAGGTATATACTCCCGGAAAGTGGTCCGCGAGGATATCAATTATTTCCGATGGGTGCGAATGTAGCTCCCCATTCGAATCTGTCAACTGTAGTATGGTCCTGTTACCCTCTTTCTTTTTATCCAGCCATGCCAGGAGTTTACTGGCCTTGTCACCTATATCATACACTCTATTCGCCGTCGCTGTTATATTCTCAATCGTTTGCCGCCGCATATGATCTTTGTGTAATTGTTGGCATAGATTAAGTGTGTGTAGTGCGTCCTCTGTTGGATGTGCCATGTGCGCCGCGTTTGCTGCTTCAAGGTTCAGTTCCAGATCCAGCAATTCCCGTTGTTGTGTGCCCTTATGCCCTGCTATCGTTGTAATAGCATGTCCCCTCAGAACCGTCTTATAAGCCTCCCATAGGGTTGTGGGGGATGATACAGAGCCAGTATTTTCTGCAAAATAGTGCTGGGTCGACTTTTTCAATTCTTTCCGGACATGCGGTACCTTGATATAACCCGGATAGATTGGGTACATTCTTTTGCGAACCCTTCCGAGCTCGAGAGGTTTAGTGTTGGGGGGAATGATCCGAGATACCCCTGGGTCTAATCTTTACATCACTTATTGTAAGGTGACCGTCACCCAGTGTGAGAAAATAACCTATGCGGGACAGACTATAATGAGTTGTGGAGTAGTAAGTGTATTGGCGGCCCTCGGGGTTGAGATGTCGCCAAATATCTAACAGTCCTTGCGCCTCGAGGAAGTCGTTAAAACTGGACGGGCCAAGTGTGTGTGTTCGGGTCGGGAATCTATCTTGTGTGTTGTGTGCCACTGCATTGAAATCCCCCCCCCCCCCCCACTATAAGGTCACCTTCCAGGAGATCCAACAGTAATTTCCCCAACTTGGGAAGGGTAGTCGCATGCAATGCTGGAGGAATATACACAGAGACAATGTTAAGTGGTTTACCTTCCCATTGCCCAATTGCTACTGCAAAACGGTCATACTCATCGGTTCTAGTGGAATGCAGTATAAAGCGGGACGCTTTTCTCATTAAGATGCCCGTTCCACGAGACCCCGAGGTAAAGTCCGAGTGCACTACCATGCTATATTCACGTCTGTCTAGTGCCTTACTAGCCGCTCCCACTAGGTGTGGCTCCCACTAGGTGTGTCTCCTGAAGAAGGATCAGATCCGGATTTAGTCTTTTAATACCCTGCAGGACCAACCCCCTCTTTATCTCGTCTCCTAGTCCCCTCACGTTCCAGGACATCAACTGTAATGGAATTACCGGTCTCGTGCGAGCGTTCTCATTTAGTGTGTCTGATTGTATGTTGTGCGCCATTGCATATCTGGTAGGACTAGCCTGTTTTTCTCAGTGTCTGTTTGCCATAGTGTCCGGTATACACCCATCTGAGTGTTCAATTCGTCATGCTGCACGTTATTTCCTTGAGTCAAACAAAACAAACAACAAGAAACCCCCCCTATATCCCGAACATCCCCCCTCCCTGCCCCCCTGCTATACGGACATAAAACCACCCGCCCCCCCAACTTAGCAGAGTGCTTGACCCATTCCCCACACCAAATACTTGCTTGCTGGGGTGAAGGTTCTCCAGAGCCGGCGGCCCCTCATACTCTCCTCGGAAGCCCTCAGCCCAGTGTCCTGTAGCCAACCTTCAGGCAGATCGCAAAGTTAAAGATCAAGTCATTAGTCGTCTTCCAGGAGGTTAGTGTCCCTTACTGGCGTCATCGACCACCATGTCTCCGTCTTGTGAGAGTTCCTCTTCCGTTCTGTGAGATGTTTGTGAGCCCTCCGGAAGCCCCGTATTTTTGTCCTTTTTCGCACTGTTCGATCTGCGGGGCTGTGTCGTCGGTCTCCATCCATCTAGCCAGTCTCTTGCTAGTTCAAGCGTGTCAAAGAACCAAGTCTTATGGTCTGATGCCACTCTGAACCTAACCGGAAAGAGCATGGAGTAAGGGATCTCTCTTGCTCTTAGTTCTTCCTTGACCTCCAGAAATGTCCTCCTGCGGCGCGCAACTTCTGCTGTATAATCTGGAAAAAAGGCCAGTGTGGAGTTGAGGATCTTGACCGGAGGGGACACTCTAGCAGCCTGCAAAATGGCGTCTCTGTCCCGAAAGTTGAATAGACGGGCTAAGATGGGTCTTGGTGTCGCGCCTTGCTTAGGTTTACCCCCCGGTACTCGATGCGCTCTTTCTACGGAGAAAAAGGCAGACAGTCCCTTTGGTTGGAGCTCTTTTTTAATCAGGTCCTCCACATATAGGTCTGTTGCTTCAGATTCCGGTACACCAAGAATTCTGATGTTATTCCTTCTCGAGCGACCTTCCTGATCGTCCAGTTTCTCACGTAGTGCTTTGTTCTCCACCGCCATTTGTTGCATTGCTGTTTGAAGCTCGGAGACATCCTCCACAAGCGACTTCGTGACCACCTCCATCGATTTCACTTTTTCGGACATCTTTTGAAAGTCAGCCAGAATCAATGTGATTTCAGTGGATATTGAGCCCACTGTGGCCTGTACTTGGGTTAGCGCTCTCATGATGTCTTCCAGCGTTGTTTTCTGTGTGTTTGTCCCGTCTGCCATCTTGCTGGCTGGGGCCCTTCCCTCCGACGGGGAAGAGGACGCTCCACCACTGGAAAATCTGTCAATACGGGTCTGTGTACTGCCTCCTCTCGAGTTATTTCCAGCCATCCTTGCTCCTACGTACCACAAGAGTCTTGTAGGTTATGCCTCTCAGCTTTTCGGAGTTCAGTGGACCCTGGCTTGCAGCTGGTCTTCACCTTTCTCTTCGTATGGACAGTAGGCCCACACCACCCGTTTCGCGCAGGTTCTCGCAGTTTATTGCTCTGCAAGTTCCAGAGCAAGTTGGGAGCAGGTATTATAAGGCCAGAGGTCCTACTTTGAAAAGGTGGATCTTGGTACTGTGGCGATGGTGTTCAAAAGCGGTTGATGCACTGATCACTACGTGTTAAGATGGCGGACCGATCCTTTGTTATTCTCTAGTTTCGGTTTCACCTGCCCGTCGTCTGAAAGTATTCTTTCCTGATTGCGTTTAATTTCCCCTCTTATATGCGACAGAGTCCAATTAGGTCATCTTGATCAGTCCTCGCTGGTATCGAACCCGCGACCAACTGCTTGGATCGTGGTGTCGTGCGTTTCCGGTGGAGTCGATCCGAGTTGCCCTCACTTCTGCTCGGTCGATCATGCAGGATAGGTCCCGGCTCGTTGCGGTCGTTCAGGCCTCAGAGTCGTCACGACATAAGTTTCGGCTCCGGTGTCGGACAGTTTTCAAAGTTGCTGCCCTGGGTTCCGCCCGGTCCTAGGCTTCGGGACCCTTCGTTAGAGCATCTTTCCTGCACGGATAAGTAGTCGGATATTAGGAGAGGCCGTCCGATCTACGGAGCTCTTCTTTTAGGCTGCCGCCATGCTCGGCTGCTAGCCACGCCCCCCTCCCTAATAGTTTTTTTTGACAGTTTTGTTGCTGCAGCCTCTAAAGCCAGAGCTTTGGTCCTCATTGCTTCTTTTTGCTTAGCAAATGAGCTTCTGGAGTCTAAAAATATTCCCAGATACTTATAGTGAGGTGTTGAATCAACTTTTACGTTGTAGAAGTGCCACCCTCCGCGCGACTTCTTGGGTTTCCCAAAGGTGATTGTTTTTCTTTTTCTTAGGTTTAGCTCTAAGAGGTTGTTTTTTGTGTAGGGGAGCAGTTCATTAAGTAGCCTCTGTAAGCCCACCTTCGTGTGACTGAGCAGCACCAAGTCGTCGGCGTATAGGAGGTTACTGATTCGTACACCATCTAATTGAGGCGGATGACAATTGACGGTATCAAGGATTGGTGAAAGGTCCGATATAAACAGGTTAAAAAGGAGTGGAGCCAGCACGCAACCTTGTTTTACTCCACTGCTGGTCGCAATCTTCCTGGAAACGTGGGAGCCTTCACCCAGCTTAATTCTTATCCACGTTTTAGAGTGGAGCTGAACTATAGCTTGTAGCAAGGATTGAGGGACTCCCCAGCCTTTTAGTTTTTGCCACAATAGGTCCCGGGGCACGTGGTCGAAGGCTGCTTTAAAGTCCATAAAACAACAGTGCAGTTAAGTTTGTTGTTTGTTGGACAGTAGCTTTCTCCATGAGGACAGATAATGTCAGTAGGTTGGTTGTGGTTCTGGATTTAGCCACGAAACCTGTTTGATTGAATGGGAGGTGCTTTGTTTCGTTGGCCCAGGTCAGGAGATCTTCTAATAGAATACTGGCATAGTATGTGGACTCCACGTCAAGGAGGGCTATCATTCGATAATTACTGGAGTTGTTTCTCTTCCCACTCTTGTAAATGGGATGGATGATTGCACCTCTCCAGGAGTCGGGAACTTCATAGTTTGATCGACATTCAAAAAACAGGGGGGGTCAAGTGCTCTGACCAGAATTAAGCTTCTGTTTTGAACATTGCCTGGGGGAGACAGTTTGGACCTGGCGCGCCATCAGCCTGGCTTTCTTTATAGAGCGCAGGATCCTTTGCTTTATTCCTTCAGGTGTCACGGTTAGCTTTTCAGTGAGTGAATTGGTGTTGTTCCTAGTAATGTGAATGGGCTCTTCAGGTGCTGTAGGTGGGTAAAGGGCTTGTCCGCAGCCGTGTTTGATTTGCGGCCTCCGGTGAAAATATCATTGCATTATTTATGCTTAGCTAAGTAGGGCAGTTGTCTTTGTAATGGATGAACTTAAAGTGAGAGGATAATAAGTAGATCCATTCATCAGCGCCTATGTTTGCATTGCTGTGGCCATTTCCGCCTTGCTGACTCCTGTTCACCAGGGACCAGAATTGCTTTGAATTTGATTTCCTGCTTTCATGGAAGAGCTTCAACCAAAATTGATCGGAGGCTTCTCTTTTTTCCTTGCATATGGCGAACTTGAAGGCTGCTTGAGCTTGCTTATAATTGAGAAATTTAGTTTTTTTGTCTGGGCTCTTCCTTGATTGACGAAGGGCTTGATTTCTGTAAAACGTTAGCTTTTTTGTTGCTGGTGAAATGTGTGATTGAAATACCTGCTGCCCAGTTTTCCTCTTTAGGGGCACAGCATGTATAAATTGGTTGATAAAATTTGCCCAGCTACTAATAGCTGTGGAATCAATGTTTAGTTGTTGATTTAGCAGTGCTCTGCTTTTTTCCAGCAGAGATGGGGCGATGTCGGCTGACCATTTCAATCATTTTAAATTCACTGTGTAGGTGCCTCCGTAGGTGTAGGCTAACTCCTGGTGGCGCAGGGTTTTCGTAAGTATTGTTATTATTTGAGTCCGATGATCGATATCGCCTTGTGGTGCAAGAGAAGGTTCGACCATCAGATTGTGTCCAGGCTGGGGGTTTTGGTTGATCGTTGGAAAAAAACGACAGATCTAGGGGAGTAAGGATAAAATTGTCTTCTGGCCCCTCTCGAATACCCATGTTAACACCTGGGTTGGCCATTTCTGGTTGGCTTTTTGGTTCTGGATTTTTACGTTGGGGATGGAAATGAGGCACGACTTGGGGAGTCATTACGCTGGTATGTATTTTTTGCTTGTTGGATACTATGGAGAGTTTTGGTGGTGATGGAGAAGACTGACTTGGAAACTGTGCAGGCTTGACTGTTAAGAAACTAGCATCTTTGAGGGTTAGATCTTAGGTTGGAGCATGCTCAGTTTCAACTAACTGTTGATCTGGAGGAGACTGTCCTGGTATTTGAGTTGATCGACTGCCTTCTGGGACTGCTGAAGTGTCCGAGTTGTTTGGTTCCGTAGTAGCTATGGAGAATGGCTGCGGGGAGGTCTCGCCTTTATTAACTGCCCCGTGGATCAAAGCCTGGATTAAAATTTTGTTTGGGGTTGCTACTGCTTTTGTTAAAGGAAAAGCCTGGGTCAGTGCCCTTGGACTAGAATTTTTCTTCAGGGCAGCTAGTGGCACTAGGTTCCTAAAGTAGTCCCTTATTGAGAGTTGATTTATTGGTAAGTTTATGGGAGCTGTTGAGCCCCGGTAAGTCGGTCGATGCTTCCGAACTATTAGAGATGACTTTTATTTTTGCTGACTTTTTTATGGACTTTGATGGTGTTTTCCTCTCCCGCCTCGATCTCATGTTTGAAAAGCTTGAGAAACTCTTACTGTGGGGAGGAGGGAGTGCCGCAAGTCAATTTCTTAAGAAGTTTTTTTATTTAATTGATTAGATGATACTCCGCACTAGATGATCCGGGAGTGCTCACTGATGAGCCCACGGGGCCTGCCTAAATACAGAACAACAAAAAAACTAGTGACTTCTGTAGTGTGATACAGACAATGTTGTCTGAGGCCTTGTTTGGTGCAGGTTGGTTGATGCAACTCAGATACTGAAGTGACTGAGATTATTGGAGTCTGAGGGCACTGAGTGCTCTCAAATTTACCTTGTTAACCCTTTGGTGGCCGTTTGTCGTCCGATAAAGTAGGTGCTCCTGAGCTAGACTAGAGCTCAAAGGGTGCGTCGGCGCGCGGCAAGCCTAGGTGTAACGGTGAGCTGAAGGGACTCAAGGTTGTGGGACGGTGATTCTAAGTACTGATTATTAGTTCTTGATTCTTAGTTCTGGTTAGTTTTTTAAGAACTGTTTAAGAACCGTGGTTCTTGTTCCTGCTCCGTCCCAATCGCCCTACTCTGCTACTGATCTAGTTGGTCGGTCAATCGGGCGGCTGATGGATCACACAGCGCTCCGTAGTTTTCAGGGCTCCGAGGCTCAGGGGCTCCAATCGTCCGCTCGCCTCTCTGTCTGAGAAGTGATTTGGCTCCTGCTGGAGAGATGTTGGAGGGACGCTGGCTGTGTAAAGGGAGCGGCATGCACCCTCGGAATGGATCTTAGATGAAGTGCTTGTGAGTCCTTGTGGTGCTCGTGGCGGTGGTAGGCTGAGGCAGACCAGGAATTAGGGAAGCTGAAGCGAGAACCAAGAGTCAGAAGGGGGTTGGGGGTGGGCTTTGCAGGGCGGTTAGCTGAGTGCGGGTGGCGGATTGCAGGTTTGCAGGTTGCGGTAGACCTTCCCCTCCCCCCGCGGGTTTCACCGCGCACCACTAGCGCTTACGCTCACCTGCAGGCACTTGCACTCAGCTGCAGCCTCACGGCACACGCCGCTGCTCCTCGCCACTGCACCTCACCGCCTAGCGGGACCCACTCTTGCCAGCACCGTTGATCCGTTATTCCGTTGGTTTGTCGGTTTGCTTGTTCTCGATCCCCGCGGCTTCCCTCCCGCCGCTCTCCGTTCTCAGCTCTCTGCACTGTTCTCAGCTCCGTTCTCGGTACCATTGAAGAGTGTGCTATAATATAGAGTAGTCAGTTGCAGTGAATGCTATATACTGTGCACTGCCTGGTGTTATGCCACTATGACTATGGTCTATAATAGATCAACGAAATATGCAGCCAGTGTACTGCGCATCCTTATAAAGACGTGCCGGTGCTGGCAGCATCTGTGCGACTCGTTTAAGTCCCCCGACTAGAAATATCCTGCTTCAGTACACTGGGGATGTCAAACCCCGTATATATATCAGAGTATTAGAAAAAATATTTCTAATGCCCGTTCGAAGATGCAAGCATGTTACTATATTGTGCAACAGGACTTTAAGTGGGCCGGGTCTCAAGGGGTCTGAGCACCGGGAGTTTTTTAAAAGAAGCCTCAAAACGGGTCTCTATCTGGCTCAGTTTTGAGCCCTGGCACAGGCGGTCCGTTTTTTTTTCCAGACTGCAGAGACAGCAGTTTACTGTCACTGCAGCCGGAAAAAAGTGCCAGGGCACAAAACGGCCAGATAGAGACCCGTTTCGAGACAAGCACATGGATGTGCACTGCCCACACTGCTCACTTCTCAATCTCTATTGGCCCACGGAGTTAGGCCTTGCTCCAAAACCAAGCCCGTTTGTAAAGAGCTTGGGGATCAAGCTGGATGGTGACCTGTCAATGGCCCCTCAAATCTCTTCGGTTGTGGGAAGCTGTACAAACATCATTCGGCAACTGCGGAAGCTAACTCCTGTCCTCTCACAATCCATGATGCGATCAATAGTAGCAGCCACCATCATCTCCAGAATTGATTATGGTAATGCCCTTTACCTTGGCTTACCTAAAACTCTGACCAGTAGGCTTCAGGTCATAATGAATGACGCTGCTCGGTTGATCTTCAGACTCCCGAGGAGATCTAAAGCCACTCCCCTACTACAAAGTTTGCATTGGCTCCCCGTTAAAGAAAGAGTGGAATTCAAGAACTTATGTACGGCCCATAGGGCAATCTATGGCAAGGCCCCAGCCTACATTAAAGATTGCTTGCAGCTGTATTGCCCTATGAGAACACTCCGATCCTCAGACTCCCAGCTACTGGTCTGCCCTCGCTACAGGTTAGTGACTAAGGGAGGGAGAGCCTTTTCAGTGTTAGTTCCCCAGTTATGGAACAGGCTGCCTGGGGAAGGGAACCTATTGCGATTCAGAAAGGGCCTAAATACACTACTGTTCAGTAAAAGCATGAGCACAGTATAATCTAGCTACGGCCTCAGCTTCCACCTTGCCAAGTTATTGTCTGTTACCATCTTTCCAAGCGCTTAGAGACCTGTAGGTGATTAAGCGCGATATAAAACCACAATAATAATAACAATAATGGATAAGTTACGTCATGCCAGGTGAGCTTTGTGGGGGAAGGGAAATCCTTTAAAGAGAGTAATTTTCTCTCTGGATTTCCCTTCTCTTTCTGAAACGCAAGAGCAGCAACATTGTGGTAGGGTCACCAGGGCTTTAATTGGAAGCTTTTTCAATATTATATGTAACAAGATATAGTTGCAGCTTATTTATCTTATGCAACTAATAACCATTGACAAAGCCAATAGTCCTTACTTGTTGTAGGTATGATGTTACTTATTGTATCACATATCTGGATGTGATGACAGAAACAGCAAAATACAAGTTGGGCAGCACACTATACTAAACAAAGATTTTTAGCGCAAGTGTTTAAAAGCCACGCCCCTAATTAGTGGCCACGCCCCTTTGAGAGACCCCCCAGTTTTTTCATCCCACTTAAAGCCCTGATGTGCAATAACCAATAGTGCCACAAACGAACCATCATGCATTGCAGAAATGCAGAATTATTGACGTTTCATATAGAAGGAATATTTTATTTTTATAGCCGAAAAAGAGAACGTATAAACACAAGTTACAAAAGGTAATACATTAGAAGAACCCGAAACTAATATTTCTGCTTAAAACAAACCTTTTTAAAGAAACTTCCAGTCCCTCTTGAAATATTTATTACAGACACACAAAATAGCAAGCATTAGCAAAGCCAATATAACGCACCCCTAGGAGCTATTGGCTTCGACAAAGGTGTCAAGCGATGCTGTCCAGACTCTCCAATGCTGTGCAGCATGGCTCAAGAGGAGGGCTGACCGCATTGTTTTGAAAGCACCCATACCATGCATGTCTACAAAATAATGGTTTATTTACAGATCCGAGTTGGATCAGAGCAACATGGAGCACACGGGTGAGAGAGCAATGCGGGGGCAGAAGCACACAACAGTGGGCACAATACCGAAGGGAATAGGGAAGAAGCACATGCGCGAAACAGCAACATTGCATACAGAGAGTGGAAGGAAGTATAGAAGGGAAACTGCTGGAAAACACATACACTCTCATGGAGTGCTTAGCCAAAATCAAAAAAGTAGTACCTGAAAATTAAGCAAAGTAAGGATAAAAGAAATAAGGCAACTCCAGGGGAGGGAAAAATACAAGAAGAAGGAGAAGGAAAGCCCACCCAAGCTAATGAAAAAAATCAATTGAAAGTGACAATAAAACCAACCAATGGAAGCAGTGGGCGGGCTCTAAGCCCACTTTAATCTGACAATAGGGCTGTTTACACACAGGCAAGCTTGCGCTTTCTGGTCGGTGAGACCTAAAAAGGCCACTGCCTTTGTGAGCATCACAACAGGATATCTATATAAATAAGAAAGGTGTTCTAAAGCTATTCCTCTGCAGATGTTTCAAAAAGAGTTGGAATGTTATTATTATTCAATGGATGAATTAACATATCTATACCGAAGCTGAATAACAAGTCCCAATCTGGCCATCAGTAACAAACAAATTCACTTATCTGGCACTAAACTTAAATACCCGTCACGGCCCACATTTGGCTAACTGAGTGATGTACATTTATAGTGCGCTTTTAAACTAAAATAATATAGCTAAAGCCACAGGTTAAGGAACACATTTGCCTCTAAGATCCTGGAGTGTCTCCTTCACACTTTTTGTACACAGGTTTGGTGTGCAAGCCCAGCCAGTATGAAGGTCATTTATCAGGTAGCAGAATATTCTACGAAGAAATATGGCCAGGGACACGACCTGCATGTCATATTTCAGAACAACATTGCACAAGCACAAAACGACAACTATCAGAAAACAGGGGTCGAGTCGCCAGATTAACATGTGTCCAGCTACCTATATTTTGGTGAACAAATAAAAGCAGCACTTAGGTACTACATTTAGAACAATGTAGGAGGAAAAGTACAAACCTTATGGGTCCCACAATAATGAGACGTTAGAGAATAAAGTTGATAAAGTGAGAGCCTAATTACGAATACTATAGGCGTTCAAGTGGTTGTATGTATAGGTGTATGTGGTATTTATAAAGCAGGAACCGAGGCGAAAGGTAGTGTAGCGCTGTACAAAGTCCAAGGCAAGGACACAGCCGACGTGTGATTGGAAGGGTCGCTGGTTTCCAGGAGCGAAAGTGGACAGTTGCATGTCGTTTTCCTTTAAAATGTTGTGCCTTCCACTCTCTCCTAATTAGAAACATCCTCGGGGCCCCTCCTGGTGGATATGAGGATGCTGTTCGAGATCCACGTGCACAGATAGACAAGGGCTGTTACCTTATGTTTTATTTTTGGCACCTCTTTGTCTCCAGTCATGTCCTGGCTGCAGGTGTGCCGAGAACCACCGGGGATGGTGTGTTTGTTAGCCAAATAGCTAGTGGTGCCAGTTGTGATGGTTTTGTACATGATGCAGCTGATTTTGTAGATGATGCTGCTGATTTTGTAGACGATGCAGCTGATTTTGAAGATGATGCAGCTGATTTTGTAGATGATGCAGCTGATTTTGAAGACGATGCAGCTGATTTTGAAGATGATGCAGCTGATTTTGTAGTCGATTCAGCTGATTTTGTAGATGATGCAGCTGATTTTGTAGATGATGCAGCTGATTTTGTAGATGATGCACCTCATTTTGAAGATGATGCAGCTCATTTTGTAGATGATGCAGCTGATTTTGTAGATGATGCAGCTCATTTTGAAGATGATGCAGCTCATTTTGTAGATGATGCAGCTGATTTTGTAGATGATGCAGCTCATTTTGAAGATTATGCAGCTCATTTTGAAGATGATGCAGCTCATTTTGAAGATGATGCAGCTCATTTTGAAGATGATGCAGCTCATTTTGTAGATGATGCAGCTGATTTTGTAGATGATGCAGCTCATTTTGAAGATGATGCAGCTCATTTTGTAGATGATGCAGCTGATTTTGTAGATGATGCAGCTCATTTTGAAGATTATGCAGCTCATTTTGAAGATGATGCAGCTCATTTTGAAGATGATGCAGCTCATTTTGAAGATGATGCAGCTCATTTTGAAGATGATGCAGGCTGGCTAGGGGAGTTGGTAGAGTTCCATTTGGGTGGAGGTGAGGTGGTCATATTTCTACAGGATATCAACAAGAAGGGGAACCATGAGTGGACGATATTTAACGGGGTCCAGTGTACAAGTACAGGAAACTAGTAGCACAAGAGGGGTACAAAGTTCCACGATGGGAAATATAGGACACAAGAGTGCGTGCAGCGTAGATATTGCGGCCTTTGCCTCTACTGAAGCGACGCATATGCTATACTCCTGTCTGGAACTGTGGCTAAAGGGTCATCTAAATACATGGTGGCCATCCTACGCGAGTACACATGGACTCGGTGTCACTGTTTAAGTTTTACTTGTAGTAGTAAAGAAATGCTGGACATTGTTTGCATACACATGTATATGTTGCGGGAAAATTATTAAACAGATTTTTTTTAAAAATCAAGGTCCTGTAGAAATATGTAGCACAAGAGGGGTACTAAGTACCTCGATGGGAAATATAGGACACAAGAGTGCGTGCAGCGTAGAGGAAGGTAAAAGGGAAAAGGGCATTTCCCTTTTTGGAACTAAAACCCTCACACACCCAGCAAGCTAGATGTCATGCTTCATCATATAGGTTCTGCTCGTCAGACTGGCGCTGCAATGTCTGACGGGCACCCGTAAAGGGGTTCTTTATCGGAGATCTTTTGTTCCGGCCATATGGTGCATGCGGGTGAGAGGGCGAGTGAAAGTGTAGTCGTGAAGTAGTGGTGAATTAAAAAAGGTGGGTCAGTCCACAGGGAACTTTATTAGAGTGGCTGACTCCCTTGGTTAAAAAGGGTGGGAGGGGAGATTTGTACTGGAAAAGTTAACAGCAGGACATCTACGACCCTCTGGTCAGGTCAACATGTTTCTTGCCGTCATGGCAATTCTTCAGGACCTAACTGCTCGGTACTACACAGTGAAAAAGAATGTAAATTACAACCTTATTGCAGGAGGTCAATAAGTTGGCAGGCCAGCAGGTCCTGCTGTAGCAATGCGACCTAAGGGAAAATATACAATGTGGAAAAATGATCAATACTATGTTCCATTGCTTCCTGGGTCACATGTATTCTACGCTGAAAAGGCACACTGATGGCAATAAAACCAAAAATCATATGGCCACGTTTGAAGAAAGTGTCATCAGGGCCGCACACAACCCCTTTAGTGACAACTTAACACTCTGGCGCAGGTACATAGACGATATCCTCGTACTATGGAAAGGAGACCGCGTGACTTGCGAGGCCTTTTGCACCTGGATTAATCAGCAGAATCCATTCCTTAAATTTACTGGCACCATCTCTGATACGGCTATCCCCTTCCTAGACTTGAGCATTAGTCTGATCCCGACTGGGCTTAGCACAACACTCTACCGCAAGGACACCAACAGGAATAGCCTTTTGCTATACGACAGCTATCACCCTAAAGCCCTGAGGGACAATCTCCCATTTGGACAGTTCCTCAGGGTTCGCAGAAACTGCACCAACAAAGCTGATTTTAAGCAAGAAGCAAGCCTTCTACAACACAAGTTACAGGACAGAGGGTACCCAACCAGGCTCATCCACAACTCGTATAAACGAGCCTTAAATAACCCCAGAGAAGCACTACTGGAAACTCGCTCTAAAGAGCAAGAAGAACTGATAACCTGCGTCACCAGTTTTACTAAAAACTCGGCTTACATTAAAAGCAGTGTGAACAAACATTGGAATATCATTAACGCAGGTGGTTTGGATATCCCCCGCCCCCGTTTTGCATTCAAACGGACATCCAATTTGAAGGATGCTCTGATCCATACACGGCCCAAGAAACAAAACACCAGCAGCCAGAGTACTTTATGGGACCTCCCCCCGTGAGGGGTCATTTTCCATGTGGGGGGTGTGCTGTATGCCCACAAACTCATCAGTGCAAAGAGATTAGTCTCACTGACACGTTCACATGGCATCTCCAGAGGCATACCAATTGCAACAGCACAAGATGCATTTATATGTTGACCTGTCCCTGCAATAAGTATTATATCGGGATGACCATGAGACAAGTTAAACTAAGAATCATGGAGCATGAAAGCAATATCAGATGCTCAAAGACACATACCAGACTGTACGAACACTACACACAACAAGGCCATCATGCAGACAGTGTCCGTTGGCTGGTTCTAGAGTCCCATCCCACTATTAAACAGCAGGCCCTCTTTCGAATTGAACAAAGATGGGTTCACCGGTTAAAACTTGACACGATGGGTCTAAATGATTCTGTGCCATGGGTGTCGCTGGCACGCTAGCTCTGACCCGGAGGTTGCCAGACAACCAACACACTATCTGCTTTCACGCATACAACCCCCATGACCATTCACTAATGGCTCCACATCCCTAGTTGTATATGTGTATGGCTTGTCCAGATAACTTGCTCCCAACACCTGGTGCACGGCTGTGTATCATTAGGATTGACTTGAGCTCATAGGGATTACTGAGCCTATGCCAGTCCCAGCTCCTGTATCAACTCCTCATCCTCCAACATTTTGACATCACTTCCTTGCCTACACAGTATGACTTGGCACAGGGGGGTAGTGTGTGGTGGCGTCACTCCGTAGTGAGGCGTTACCTTTCGGTTACCTTTGGCCACATTACTTGAGACGATCCACAAGTATGCATGCGGTCTCCTCCTCTGTCGCTTTATGCAAGGGGTCTTGATTCACGACCCTCTCATTCGTTCCCATATGACCCACAGATATTATCGGGCTGCTGGCATGTCACCTCACCATCTTGTGTCTCTGTGGATACAATTAACCATGCTTGTATAACCGGGGGTTCACTGGTTTACTTTTGTTAACATTCTTAAGACAGACTGACACGGGTATTGTTAACCCGATAAACTGCGAGTTCTCCCAATATGGCCGCCGCAACTCGCCGCAGTATACTGAGGTTGAACTCGGTTGGGTTTCTACTCGTAGCAAGTGCCTGGCGCATGCGCAGTCCCGTCCTGCTGCAGCCCTGCCCACCGCGAGCGTGACCATGCGGAAATGCGGTTACTACTAATACTGTGGGCATTCCCCGTGGACACTACCAGTCGCTCTGACGCCCTGACCAGGCTCGTGGGGATAGGTTGTGAGGGTTGAGACCGCACGTGTATTAGGTAAGTGCGTTGCGAGGCTCGGAGAGTTTCGAGCATAGTACCTTGTTGGTGACGTATCGGGCTGGGAGCGCGTGTACCATCGAGATAGCTCCGATTCGCCAGTGCTGTGGAGGACATATGTCCTGAGTTCAAGGAGCGGTGTTTGTATGGGCATTGATGCCATGCCTGCTGGTTGCGGTACGCACACGGGCTCGACCCTGACCTGACGCTCGCTATACTGTTCACCTCTGGTGGAGGTGTTTTGACGTGGGTAGGACGAGCTTAATGTCTGCGATGCTCCTATGGGTATTGTACGGCCTCATGGGCCCTTGCTTTGACCTCCTGACAATTACGCTCACCTCGCAGGTGTGTTAAGGGGCTATTCTTTAGACGGTTATCTCCCACAGTAACCATCTATGAGCTCATAGCGATCAACTCACCTCAACGCCTCCGTGTGAGTTGGTTCTAAGGCAGCGCATCTGCTGCTTGTATTTTCTTACCTTTAGGTATCTGACACATTGATGCAGGCCCACGGGAGCAGACTGCGAGGCGCCTTAGGGATTCACTTAGGGTAAGCTTCTTTCTGTCTGTCTCTCGGTCCCTCCATTTCTTCATTGGTTCAGGCGTCTTCGCCTTCTTAACATAGCTATGCCCACGCCTGGGGGATTCCTGTCACTATTAACATAAATTGTTTCGTTTTTGGTTTTATTGCCATCAGTGTGCCTTTTCAGCGTAGAATACATGTGACCCAGGAAGCAATGGAACATAGTATTGATCATTTTTCCACATTGTATATTTTCCCTTAGGTCGCATTGCTACAGCAGGACCTGCTAGCCTGCCAACTTATTGACCTGCTGCAATAAGGTTGTAATTTACATTCTTTTTCACTGTGTAGTACTGAGCACTTTGGTCCTGAAGAATTGCCATGACGGCAAGAAACATGTTGACCTGAACAGAGGGTCGTAGATGTCCTGCTGTTAACTTTTCCAGTACAAATCTCCCCTCCCACCCTTTTTAACCAAGGGTGTCAGCCACTCTAATAACGATCCCTGTGGACTGATCCACCTTTTTTAATTCACCACTACTTCACGACTACACTTTCACTCGCCCTCTCACCCGCATGCACCATATGGCGGGAACAAAAGATCTCCGATAAAGAGCCCCTTTACGGGTGCCCGTCAGACATTGCAGCGCCAGTCTGACGAGGAGTAAACCCATATGATGAAGCATGACATCTAGCTTGCTGGGTGTGTGAGGGTTTTAGTTCCAAAAAGGAAAATGCCCTTTTCCCTTTTACCTTCCTCTACGCTGCACGCACTCTTGTGTCCTATATTTCCCATCAAGGTACTTTGTACCCCTCTTGTGCTACATATTTCTACAGGACCTTGATTTTTAAAAACAATCTGTTTAATAATTTTCCCGCAACATATACATGTGTATGCAAACAATGTCCAGCATTTCTTTACTACTACAAGTAAAACTTAAGCAGTGACACTGAGTCCATGAGTACTCGCGTAGGATGGCCACCATGTATTTAGATGACCCTTTAGCTACAGTTCCAGACAGGAGTATAGCATATGCGTCGCTTCAGTAGAGGCAAAGGCCGCAATATCGTCGTAATATGGTTCTGAAGGCATACTATACAGAGTGGCACAGATCAGTATGTGAATGCACAGAGGTTATAAAATAAACCAAACAAACAGTAACTAAAGAAAACACCAACCACAGCAGCTAAGTTCGACAACTGATTACACCTTTACCAGATTCTAGTTATCGCTTAGCCCCCTTACCCTCCCCTCGGCTATAATGACATCTGCCACCCCCTCACCATCCCATCCCTCACACCCCGTCCTACAGCTCTCCATAGAGCTGCTACATCAGCCAACACACATAGTTGCATCCTTGCTTAGTCGATAAGTAGTGTACATGTGCCTGTGTGGCAGGATAAGGATGCACCCAACCTATCGCCGCTCTCGGGTTGCAAGGGTGGCCCTCTCCTCAAGCAGTCCCTGCTCTGATGTGTCCCCCTCCATATGCATAAGACACAGGAGCAGCCCCTCGTATTGCGCTGCTATCGGCGTCTTACGCAGGCCCAGTGTTTCCTCCCGTGTAATGGCTATACCTTCTGCTTTGGCCCACGCTATGAGGGAATACCTTCATGCCCTTGCGTGTGGTGGGGCTTGCGACTTCCACCTCTTCGTTAAAAGGGGCTTAGCAACGACTAGCCCCAGGTCGAGGAAGCGAGAAGTGACTTTTGTGGCCGACGTCCTACTGAACTGATGTAATAAGTAAGTGGACCACTCAAAGGATATGCTGTGACCAGTACATGCGCCCAATGTTTCTACAGGACCTTGATGAGTCATGCTGCTGCAGGTAGGATGCCCTAAAGGGGGGCCAGTTTGGAGTATGGGCAGCAATGTGGAGTCTGGGAGGCAGTGTGGAGTCTGGAAGGCAGTGAAGCAGGTCTGCTCCACTATCCAGATGTGAGAGAACGAGGGCTTGAACAACAGTTCCGGAGTTGCTTTTTCAAAGAGGAATAGATTGCACTTTCTTTAGCAGAGAGAGCTGATAACGGGCCACCTTAACCTTCTTGGTGAAGTGCTCCTTGATGGCAAGGTGAGTGCCCAGGGTGCATCTGAGAAACCTGGACCTGAAGTTGTGATCTGAATCCATCCAGGTTCATTTCACTGAGCTAGGTCTGGACTTTCTCATGCTTCTTGTTCTTGGAAATAGTGGGACTTCTTAGAGATACGCTTCAGTTAGGTCCAAGACGTCCAGATCTAGATAAGCTGCAAGCAGTCAGTCTGAGTTAGTGGATGTCTCGAAAGAAGGAGACCTTCAAATACATTAGTCAACTTTCAATGACCAACTGATGGATTCTGAATATTAAACGAGCAGTTTATTTCTTGGACAGATCAGACACGAGGGAAATAACTAGTCCAGACAAACAGCTTGGTGCCACAGAAAGGATATCTACAAATCAAAGCCCCTCTACTGTTTAAGACAGAGGCTGCAAAAAGTCACCTTGAGATTTCAGACCTGGAACTTGGAGTTTCAAAAACCTCGAATCCTCGACTCCAGAAATCCTTGGCTGTCTCCTGACATTAATCTCAGGACGAAGGGCCCATCATTACAGGTGACAACTCCGGTCCATCACACCTCACAGATATGTCGCCACCAGCGACGGTCTGTGCATTGGACCGCTCTGACACCAGCAACCATTACTATGGGTTGGAAATGGCTGCGATCCTTCTCAGCAGCACTAGTGAAGAGTAAGCGTAAAAATAAATTGCCTTCCCGTTCTATTCTCAACTTGAAATAAGATGCATTCCTTCAGGAGTAAATCAGCATGATTAACAGTAGATGGAAACCATTAACTGTGAAAACTTCTCTCCCACCCAACTCCGAGCCAGTGTTATGGGTCCATCCTTTGAATGAAATATGGATCTCGTTAGGGTAAAATAAATGTTCCCCTTCTCCCAGCACCGGGCCTCATTGTGTCTCTCTCAATGAACCCAGCCAACGAAGGGCATGCCCATGGCTGGGCTCAGGGGCTGGCTGTGAGGGAGCCTGGCAATGTGTGAGTTCATGTGATGGACTTGGCTTCCAGCGCGGGTTCATGTGATGGATACGGCTTCTCGTGTGGGTTCTTGTGATGGACTCGGCTTCTCGTGCGGGTTCATGTGATGGACTCGGCTTCTCGTGGGGGTTCATGTGATGGACTTGTCTTCTCATGCGGGTTACACCGCCAGCATTTCAATTGGAGCCAGCAGTATTTCCCGCTGACTTCCCTCTTCAGGCAGGGCCTTCACCTCGTTTATTCCATACCAACGTGTCCCCACACTAAATCCTGCAGTTGCCGCCCCCAGCCCTGGCAAGAAAGTTGCTGATGTCCATCTCAGCAAACCTTAAAACTGGAAATCAGGCTACAATTTAGGGCCTTCAAGGTGTCGGAACACCTGAACGGTTGATAAAGAAATCGGTCTTGGGGCACAGCAGAAACGGAGGTATAGCACAGGGTGCAGCGGTCATGTTTTTATGCTTTACTCAGTGCATTTAATACATTTCTTTGCAAAGGGGATTCAAACGTGCGAAAATGTCGCTAAAATGGCATTAAGTCTTCTACTTGCACCCAGCAAATGACGGGCAAACTGGTGTCAGCGTCAGAAACATCCAAAAATCAGCGCCAGGATTCCCCCGGTGACAAGGCGCTTTACAAATCCACATAACATCACTGAGCATCTGACAAGGAAAATTTCGTCCCTCACACCCCCGGGTGCTGCCAGCGTCAATAGATGTGGTACTTACAATATTATAGCGCTTAACAGCCCTCTTGAACTTTACAGAGAGAGATCCTTTTGTGTCTCTTCAACACATTCTTTCACTTGCTCTTGTTTTGAGACCGTAAGATACCCAAGGCTGCGGGAGGCGCCTAGAAGAAGCAGAACAGCCGCCTGCCCCAGTCTGCAGGGGCTAACCCTGCAAGCATCGTCGACAGGTACAGGGACTATTCGGTCCACAGGCCGGGTGGGATTTACACATTAGTCCTCAACACACACTGTTAAATGGTAAAAAATGTATTTTGTTAAGTTAGCCTCTACTCCTCTTCCTTTTTGTCTACCAGCCCCCATTTTTTGTTTCTGCAGGGACTTTTTGCAGTCAGAATTTACGTGTTCACTGAAAACTGGTTGTGCTGATAATGCTTGCATGCCAAAGTGGAGGCGCTTCCCTGCCGAAAGGCCTGAGCACACATATGTTTAATCTCCCTTGCCTATCTACAAAGATGACATGGGGGGGGGGGTTTATTAGGAGTTAGCAGTCTGCATTTCATCATGATAAAGTTGCTTCCAATGTGTTTCACGAGGCACCAAACTGTATAAATGCTGTACTTGAGCTTGTGGTTATCAGTTCCCTCCCTCGGGCACTTGCAGTGTCTGAGTGATGGGACTCCTCTCATGAGTGAAACAAACTTGTCTTTTGTTTCCACTCCAGTGTTGATCCTCATATGTGAACCCGTAGACAAAGGGTGTCCCTGCACCAGTGAGACTGATAGCAATCTCACTTCTACAACACTGTGGGTAACATATAAAAAAGTCCAATCCGGGAGGAGCCAGTGACCTGGTAATCTTGTGGCCACCCTTCCAACTGGCACACACATGTTCCACCCCAAACTGATCACGTGCAGCGGCGTGCTTACCATGGGTCAACCTATATCTAGGCGTGAAGACGGCACAAGTGATAATTCTGCTGCAGTCAGCACGGAATACACTTCCGCTAGAGTTACAATCAATTAATTGATGCAATTTCATTATTTAGAGAAAACAAATGTCAACGTGGCTTTTTAAACCAGAATAAATGGCCTTTTTGCACTTTTTGTGTGGCCTGTGTGCAGAGCGCCGGGACACTCCTCGGAGTAACCATGCGCTACACAGGTCACCTTTCATCTATTCATGAATGTGGGTACATGCACATATGGCCTACGGGCTTCTACATGTAGTACTACCAGCCACAAATCACAGCAGCCCTCAGTCCCTTGGAACACTATGGGGGAGAATGAATGATTGAATCTAGAGGCATTACTGACAGAATTAAGCAGGTCTGTAGGGGGTTTGTATGTCCTCAAAAGCTCGGTCTGTTAATAACGGAGGCCATCTTTAATAAAGAGCCTGACGTCACTGTGCACTGTAACATGCAGCCCTTGGGCCAGGCTCAGAGTTCAGTAAGACACTGAGGCCAGCCCGCTGAATTCCTTGAGAAGCATCCATTCGAGAATCAACAAATCATACTAAATATGGGAGAAGTTTACAAACACTCCTGATGGAAAAGGACGCACATTTAATCATCCAAGGCAATCTTCGCCTCCAAGATCACGCCATGGAGCTGGGTCGCAGGTGCAGGGCCTGAATCCTGGGCCAGAGACCTCATGGTGGTTTCTCATCACAAGCGCTAGAACCAGCAGTTAGGCCTTCAGCTTTAGTTTCAGCTGTTAACGGTGATCGTGCTGCTGGCATGAACATAGTGGGACCAAGAGATGCCTTAAGCATGGATATATAGTTTGAAAGAGAACCCAAAACACAAGCACTGAATAACAAGCATTGGCAAAGGTGATAGGTCTACCTTGGTTGCCAGCCGTTTGGCTTAGTCAAAACCTGTTTTATTTCGTCATTGGTTTAATTATGGAGACAATATAAAAAAACATGCCTGAAAGCAAAAACATGCTTTGATCTTTAAAGCACACCTTCCCACAGGAGCATCTAGGATCAACGCCAATACTGTGAGTGCAGAAGCATCCCCCGAGAGGAGCAGAATCCAGTCACCCACAGGAAGGCTACCAATGGCTGAAGTGGGCGGACTCATGCCCCATGCGGTATGCTGTAGTGGGCGGAGGAAAGATGTGAATGACACAACAGGCAGATGGAGGAAGGAGGGCTGGCTGAAGGCCCTTGTAATTTAGTGAAATCCAAAGATCTTTGGTAACGCCACACCTGAAGAAGGCAATAGGACTGAGCGGCTCTGCAGTGAAAGGTGTAAACATGAATATAATAGGAGGGGGTCACGGAGCGCAACCTGTCGCAAGGGAGATGCCTTCCGCAACAGATATGAACACATTTAACAGAGGGAACCCATCATAATGTTATTAGAAGCCATTAGGTTTAGTTTCTTTCAGTTTCATGGTTCATAGCCCAATTTCTAGGGGAATTACTGCACATCAACTATGAACAGCTAACTTCCTACCTTATATCACTGCTAAGAGAAAGAGCATGTCTCTGTCTCGTTAAAGTTATATAAATGTATATCCCTGACTGGACTACAGCTGTGGCTATATGTGACAACATCAAGGCCATAAACATTGGTCTACAAAAACAAACTTCAAAATATTGACTGCCACTGGAAAGGGAAGTACAGGAAAGCATACATTTACTATTTCCTATATCTACTTTTCTTAACTCCGTATCAGCCTTGAAGACGTATATAGATGTACAAGAAACACAACAATTACCAACACCATCACGCGGTCAAGGTCATTTCATAGTAGAATAGAGAATCAATCACCAGGACAGATGGCAGTACCCAATAAAACAAGCTTGTGGCAGGTGGCAAGCGTCCCTGTTTTTGAAAGTTGGCCATGGACTCCACGCCTTTCAAAGCTTCTGAAGTAGCTCATACTTGGCCTTCAAATGATCTGATTCTTCTGGAGACATCCCCGAGATTCATATTTGGACCCTTTAGAAATCCATATGGCTCCGAATTGGCCATGCATATTTACTGTCCCTCCCATTCTTTGCCAGGACCAAATCTACACTACGCCCAACCAGACCAGAGTCTAGCCCATACAACATATTTATTAATGCCTCTTGCATGAAGGGGAGGTGAAGGTAATCTGCCCACCATCACCTCTGACGCTGTCTTGGCTACACGCTCTGAGAATACCTATATCATTCTACAACGCCAAGGTGGGCAGACATAGTTGCCTTCATCCACCTGAAATCTCAAACATGCATCTTGTTATGGGTGCCTTAATTGAGTACGAGTGAAGTGTGCATGGTATAGCCAGTTGGAATGAATAAGTAGGTAGTGAGAAGACATTGCTACCTTCCATGGGGCAACCCACCAATCTTTGTTTTCTATACGGCCTAGGTCAGTCAGCCACGTAGGTCTTAGGATGACAGATGTGTCTGGTGTGTTCTGTTCATCAATGAGATTTTGTAAACCTGTGACATTTTATTAGATTGTCTGGCAGCTTTATAATAAAATTTCCCTCCAGTGGGTTAAACTCTGCCAGTTTTTTAATATTCTTGAGATATGTAGTAAGAGCATGTTTGAGTTGCAAGTATCATAAAAACTGTCAAGCAAGGAACCCACCTTCTTCCTTTAGTTCAGCAAAGGTGTCATATAGTTATGAGGGCCACTTTTCCCAGTTTGGAGACCAGCTAGACACCTATTTTTGGCAGCCACTTGGGAAGTAGGGGGCCACTCATTATGGTGTTTCACCTGTCCATCACTGAGTGCATCCTTCTAGATGGGGAAGTCCGCTTTGGTGGTGGGAGGATATGCTTATGAGCAGCCCCCATTATACGAAGTACAGAGGTGTACGTGAACCAACAGCCCAGAGTGTAGACAGGCTCTCCACCCATCTCAAAAAGCTACACTGTAAGGATGACCAAGAGTGTCGCTTGATAACATGATATGACATCTGGCATAAACAGGCTTTGATAATATACTGTATTATAACATATCCCCTTAGCTCAAATAAATAACTCTCTTAAGGAAGTTACTCGCCAGAAGAGCAGCACAGGAATGCTGCACGGACCGCTTTGTAATATGTACCGGAGTCTTGGTAAGTCTACCGTTTTGAAGCAAACCACCATAACTACTGCAGATTACAGCAAGAATTCCCAATGGAGGAGATCTCATTTCAGTATCTCCATCATTGGCATCATTTTGCATGCTAAGGCTGGAAACTATGGGATTATCACTAAGAAAGAGAATCCCACTGACAGTATTCTCAGGATCATTCGCGACACTCCCTGTCCCGGATGTCTTCCTCACTTTGCACAGGGAATGTTTCACTTTGTCCAAATTACCCAGAAGAATGACTACCTCCCAAAGTTTTTCAGAATGGGATCAGCTTGTAGCCTGGATTTATTCAGGGGACTCATGCATCATAGTAAGCTGCTAGCGCATAGTAGCATGCTGTGTTCCAGCTTGAGGCCCAATGGAATCCTTTGATTCCATTATCTTTAAGGAGCCATTCGGTCACGGGTTCAATTGAGAGGACAAATAGTAGTGGTGGTGAAGAGACAGACCTGTCAGGAGCCAGTACCAATGATAAATGACTCCAGGTTCCCCATGTACTAGGGCCTATGTAGAGAAATCAATTGGACTACTGTTCTCTGGGTGGGCTCAGGCAGCATCCAGATGATCTTTTTTAGCCACTTCAGGATGGTAAAGCATGTAGCGGCTACCTTGACAGCTTGATGATGCATAGTTAGCGAGTCATCGATGATGATGATACCCAAATTATTGACTTGACAGGAGGGCAAAGGAAGTGAACGCATCTCACTTGGTCAATGTTATGGGCCCCAGAGATCCTTGTGTTTACCAAGTATCATGCTTGGCATTATAGATACATATAAATTTGCCATAAATCAGTTTAGGTAAGGGAAATACATAAACAGTATCAATTTAGATTATAAAAGAAGTCTTCAAATATATTAAAAATATTGCTAAGGGATCTACCCGCCAATGGCTTGGCATTATAAATATACATACATTATGACATGGCCAAGGCACATGGGAGAAGATATATTGTGAGATTGTTGACTAGGGCTTTAGCCACTACCACACATATAATCCCTAGAAAGGTCTGGATGCATATTTATGCATTTTAAAGTTTTTTAGAGTGCTGGACATCTTTTTTGGTTACTTCTTGGCATTCAAGTGAAATTAGCTTTTTTCAAGGATGGTCTAATCAGTGAGGTAGGACCATACCTTATGTTCATCTGTGGCGACCAATTCACTGCATAGACACAGTTGTAGGCAAGTATTACAAGTTTGATTTTCAGTAGTTTTCTGAAAAGCATCAGAGGATTCATCTCTTGGGTTGGGTCTAAGGCCATCCAAAGAGTTAGTACCTAGATTCCCAAGGATTTGTCTCCATGTTAAAGCTATTCAAAAAACCCAAACTGGTGGTGGCATGGCCAATCACCAATCAAGATGGGTGCTTCTTGACAGTGCTCCTGCCACCCACCGCAATAATCCCAAAATATTCGTATAATTCTTCGGACACCTCAGGGAAAAATGCTAAGAAGAGATGCACAATGTCTTGGGGAGCCCAGCAGTGCCCTTATTTGTGAATTCTGAAACCCTGCAGCAGAATCGACTTCTGGGGCCTAAGTGGGGAAGTGTGGCCCGGGCTAGCATGGTGCTGTGGCAGAGAGGAGATGGTGCGAAGTGGTCCTGCAGTGCCTCACCGGCTGTGGGCGGGCATCGCAAACGACGTGAGAGGAGACGACACCGGAGGCAGAGTTATATCTCTGCATGGAGCAACGGTGGATTGATCATGCACCCTCAGTGGAACCAGCTGATGGGGGAGAGCCAAATCAGCAGCTGATGTCGGACGAGTGGTAGTCCATCATTCGGGAAGTTCGTTGAGGCCCCAGGACATGCTGAAGGTGGGCTGTTAAGCGAGCTGCGAGGGCTGAGGGAGAGCTCCTTGGCCCTGCGGAAGAAACAAGGGCTTATGAGGCTCGCTTTGCCCCAGGCGGCAAGTGCCCTATAACTAGGATAGCGGCTCCAGCAAGAGAGGCTCAGCCGGGAGCTTGCAGATGCCCAGCTGACACGTTTCTCTTGTAGACTCTGGTGGCTGGGTCTGATCTGTGAGTGGATTCAGCGCTTGAGTGTGGCTGGACAGTGGGGCGACTCTTCGACCCAGGGTGGGGCCCCAAACCCTAGACACCGCCTATGTTAAGAGATGGCTCGCCTCTACCTGCAACACCCTACCTCTATTGCTAAGAGGGAGCACCATTTTATGCCCTGTTCACAATGATAATCATTTGGAATCCTCACGCAGAGCAGAACTGGGCAACATCAATCACCTAATGGTGGGGGGTGCAGTAGGAAACATGACAGGCCACAGAGGTGTCCCTACATGCCCTCTGTTAGGTGGCGATGTGTACTGAGGCCCACCTCCTGTTACAACAACTGCAGTGACGCTTCGAGCACGGGAGAGAGTGATGTCTGGAGATAGGGGTCCCGTATGACCCATCAAACCGAAAGGGACAAATATGCACAACCTAAACCTGACACACTAGCTTCGGTGGAAGAGGGTCAGCAACCATTATCCGTGGCAGAGCTGGACCCAACTCTGCAAGATATTATGGAAGCAATTCAAGGTGTTATAACGGCCCTGGAGGGCAAAATAGATTCAATAACAACCGAAGTTACCTTGATGCACGCTGATCATCGAAATTTGGGCACACGTGTCAAAGATGCCGAAGATTCAATAAACATACTCAAGACAGAAATAAAAACGTTAAATGCCCAAGTCAAGGAATTGAGCGCTTTGAGTGCATCCTTCTAGATGTCCTATAGTGGTATTATTGGATGCATGGATGTCCTTCGACACGGTGTAATGGCCCTTTATGCATGCAGTTTTGGAGAAGCTGAGATTCAGACCAAGTTTTTTGTCCAGGATCCGGCTTTCACACACCCGCTGGCTCAGGTGATGGTCAACGAGGGCACGCCAACAACCTTCCAGCAGCGGCGAGCCATGATGCAAGGCTACCTGCTTTCCCCACTGATTTTTGCCTTGGTGCTGGAGCCATTGGCGGATTGGATAAAGGGAGACCGGCTAATCAGAGGGTTGAAATGGTCGGTAGATTGGGAGGACAGAGTTTTCCTCTAGGCAGACAATATCCTGCTATATGTGGCAAACACCGCACTACACAGAATAGTTCACATATTTGACTTGTATCGTAAATACTCGTGGTATACTAGAAATTGGGATAAATTGTTAATGAATGTATTCCATGGAGATAACCTACGCCTCCCCAGGAACTGAACAGCACGGGTGGTGACGGAGAGGTTTCGCTACTTGGGTATTTTTTTCACAGGGAGACCCTGATGTCTTTTACGAACACAAACACCCCTTTGACACGTCTGTGGGGGGATGTTCAGCACTGGAGAGCCCTGTCCCTATTGGGGACAGCGTCACTGTTTAAAATGATGGCCCTGCCCCACTTTCTCTATATCCTTCACAACACACCATATCCGGTTCCCCCACATACGTCCGTGCGGTGGACAACGCTGTTCGTACACTCCTCTGAGATGGGGGAGCCCCCAGGATATCTCTCCCAAAACTGACAAGGGGGTGGTACGATGGTGGGATAGCACTCCGGCCCTTCAAAAATACTAGTGGGCAGTCTAGCTCATGATGGTAAATCACTGGGTTTACCTCCCTCACGACAAACCTGCGCACAAAATGGACCGGTAAAATATATAGCCGGGGGGCTACCTTGGAGCCATCTATGGGGGTAAACACTACAAGTCACTGCCTACCCCGACTTCGGTGACAATTCAGGTGTGGCACGCTACCCTAGTGGCGCTGGGACAGCAGTGTAAAAATCACTCATGCTACCCCGCAATGGTACACAGAACAGCTGGGTGTTCTGGCTGAGCAACAGGGCTTTGTCAAATGGGACCTAATAGGGCTTTTACGAGTAGATCTGTGGGGAAGTGATGTCCTTTGGAGACTTACAAAGAGAATCCCTATTGGCACACACAGAGGCATACCGCTACTTCCAGATCAGTCATGAATTACACAGGGCATTACCAAAGGGAGAGGAGCTCCCGGAGTCTTTCCCGTTAGACTGCTTGATGAATATATGGATAAAAAGGCATTTCCCCTAACTTATTGTAAAATCCTAAACAACTCCCCTGAACACTTGGCGTGTCTGCGTAAAGGTTGGTTCTAGGACCTGTGGCAATTAGAGGATGACGAGTGGCCGGAGGCAACACTATCCCCTTAAAAGGTGGCTATCCAATCCCGTAATAGACTTATAAAACTTAAGATCTTACATAGGTCCTACTATGCCTATACAACGCTGGTCATGATGGGCATTGCGCCCCAGGAAGTGTGGTCAAGAGGGCACATTCTTTAACATATTGTGGGACTGCCTGGTGCTCTGGGTTTACTGGGGTGAGGTGACGTCCTGTATCTTGACAGTGTGCAGAGGGAAAATGATGATGAAAGCAAAGTGGTGCCTAATAAATATGTGAGAGGCAACAGACCTGAATGGTAAGGATCCTCTCTGGGTGACACTGAGCTTCATGGTGGACAAGCGTAATACAGCTAAGATGTGGAGAGCTATGTCCACCCTGACATTGAGAGAAAGGAAGGCAGACATTGATTCGTGCATGCAAACTGAGAGGTAGTCTATAAGGGCAGAGATGGTCCAAATAAATTGTCGAATGTTTGGGGAAAGTGGAATGAATATAGGGGAATGTTATGCGCACCTGTCAATAGAGTCAACCAAATGGAACTATCTTAAAGTACGTTGCATGAATGGGTTTAAAACTGTTGTAATGTTGGAAAGGTCGAGATAGCTGGAATGTCTAAGATATTTATGGATCTCGCCATTCTTGTAATGTGTCTCAATACCATGTATAATGAGCTGTGCTGTCATTGCAGAGTTATGTTCACTTATTACAATAAAAAGAATTAAAAAACAAACAAACAAAATCATTTGGTGATGAGGAGCGCTGCGGTACAGGGAAAGCTTCCGGTTGGGAAGTAGTTCGGGAAGATAAGGTATTTTGGACATTTCCGCTGCAGGCATTGTGGACTTGATTCCAAAAGCTTCATATGAAAAGTGCATTAGGAAATGCGCACATCCCACTAGCTCGGCATTCTTGCAATGGTTTAAACGGTGCTACTACAGGAAATCCATCAGGATAACAGAGAGAAGCTCCACATTGAAATATAAAGAAAGCATTACTGAGTCAACACCACCAACTGGGATACAAGGCAGAGTTGTAAGAGATGTCTTTGAGCAGGCTTAGAAGGCACAAACAATCAAATCTATTGATTACGTTCAATGAATAGCACAGATTGCACGATCCCAACATAACTGCCTTAAAGCCTCAATCTAATAGCGAAATTAAAAGTTTCCACATACATTGTATCGCCAAGTACAATATGCGGATGCTGATCCGATGGAAGGATGACCCTCAGCTTGCAGAAGCCTCAGAAAGCTTCAAGTGTCACGGCAGGTTGTTCCCCGCCACGGGATCTTCACTTCTAAAAAAGAATCATCTCAGTTTGACCCTTGGGGGCTTTTTTCATACCTTACAACCACCTCTTGCCCGCCTAGGCTAGATTCGTGTGCCCAGCTACCCGCGGGAGATGCAGTAATTGAGGATTAGAATGCAAAAGCCATGATTACATTCTGTAAGTCGGTCACATCTAATTACATTTTAACTATATCAATTTTCATAATAGCATGAAGTTCATTTAGATGCCTATCCCTCAACATCTTAATTTTCTAGCACTGTCGGTCTCAAGAATCATCTTGTATCAAACAATTCACATTCGGTTTAAACACAGGACCAGACACTTGGGCCAAGTGATTACCTTTATCTCTCCAACTTATACACTTGTCACTAGTGACACGCCAATGCTTGCAATCATTTTTCATTTTTATTTCTCCGACTCTTCTTTTTGCAACATACTCAAGCGCAAGTAAACAAATGATCATGAGATCTTTGCAGATTAAGAAGAGATCTATGGCTACCACGCAATCTAATCACAAAAAGGTTTTTGTTTGAGTGACAGGCCCTATATGGAGGTTATCCATATGGGCGGGGATGTTTGAAAATAAAAAAAATCATTACTAAAATGGCCACATCCGTGAAGGATTTTTAATTCAACTTTGCATTGCAAACATATGGTGCCCACATTTAGCTGGAGAAATGTATTTTATTTTATTGCAATAAAATAATCATTGTACCAGCTGGCCAAGGCACAGCCTTTTGTCTCGGCTATGGCTCTAAAAATAGGATTTGACCTAGCTTCTTTTATGCTGTATTCGTTGTAAAAACATTTAATAAATTTCTCAACACATGGGACTCAAACACACATGCAGATTCAGTTTAATAATGGAGTCAGCATCAAATTAAAAGCTTCCACTTGCACCTACCAAAAGACGGAAAAACTGATGTCCGCACCAGTAACTTCCAAGCATCCTCTGCACAAAAGGTTCTCCTTAACTGACCATCAGACTCCAACATGTTTTAAAGGAAGGATTACAAGTAGAGAATGGGACAGCCATCTCTCTCCATATGCTGCCTTTGTTAGGTCGAGCCTGCAGGCAGCAAGAATACGAGGTTGCTTGGCAACCTATGGTCTTCAAAAAAAGAAACCTCTAGCTTACCCATTACATACCATTCGTTGAACTATCAGTCTTCTTTGCTGCCTACTAGTTCGACAGCAAGTGCCACACGTCACTTCCTGCGTCACTTCCTGCATCACTTCTTTTTCTCTCTGTGGCACATGGACCAAGTACAGATTGATTAGGTTTAGTTATTCTTTGTCCACTACTGATTGAGGTACTATTTCTTTGACAGCCACCACCTGGCTCCAGCTCCTTTATACCCAACCCATATGACGTATTGCTTTCTCCCCCACTAGTCTGACATAAATTGGTTTGCAATTAAATGATAAAAATATATCGTCCAATTCTTGACATAGAAAGAGAAAGCACTGCCATCCATCCATGATTCAGGTTGAGTTGTAGACCCGCCAAGACAACACGGTAGTTTTGCACAAATCTGAAATAAGTCTGCGGTGCTGCTTTTTCCATTGCCTGTATTTCTATATACCTGTACATAATGGGCACCACTTCCTTTACCCTTCCGTTGTCACCTTTTAAATGCAGTGCTCCCATATCTACAATGTCTCTGGCCTATGCTTGTACAGTTATGAGAAAATGTGTTTTCCAGTTTCCACATCATCGAAAAAAATGTTAGCATAAATGCGCTTGTGTTCTACGCTCCCACCACCCCCGGTTGGTGGTGTTGATATGATTATGCAGAGCTGCAGACTTGGCAATTCTTTTTATTTCAATGAGGAGATTATTTCAGTTGTCCTGAAGGAACTCCATTAGCACTATTTAAACCATTGCAAGAATGCCAATCTAGTGGGACATGCGCATTTCTTAATGCACTTTATTTATGAGTTACCTTAGTTTTGGAATTAAGTCCACAATGCCTGCTGCAAAGAGGTCCAAAATACCTGCTCTCCCCGAACTACTTCCCAAGCAGAAGCTGTCCCTGTACTGCAGCGCTTCTCCTCTCATTACGATCTTGTTTTTTCAATAGCTTAAACACAGAGACAAATCCTTGGGAGTCTAGGTACGAATTCTGTGGATTGCCTTAGACCTGACCCGAGAGATGAATCGCTGATGAGTTTCTGAAAACGGAACTTGTAATACTTGCCTTCAACTGAGTTCATGCAAGGAATGGGTCGCCACAGATAAACATAGGGCATGGTTCTACCTCACCGATCAGACTGCCCTTGAAAGAAGCTAAATTCACTTAAATGCAGGGATGTAACCGAAAAAGACATCTGGCAAAAGAGGTCCAGCATTCTACAAAACTTAAAAATACATAAATAAATAGTTATCTAGACCTTTCTGGTTAGGAGCAATGCTTCCTCTACAAAGTCCGTCTTGTCTGTGCAATTCCTGCGGAGACTAAAAAATTGCCCTACCGATAAGTTCTATCTCAAGGATTTTGGATGGAAACTCTCAAATGATGATAGAGAATTTTTATGTGTCGGTTTGTGATAGACCCGGGTGGACAATGTTCCTCCTTTTGGTTCAATAACCAAATCCAAGAAGGGCAGTTCTGTTTTGGGGATGGTCGACGTGAAATGTAGTAGCGGATTACGGCCATTAAGCCACTCTAGAAAATTGTCGAGTCATCACCCCTCCATATTACTAGAGATGGCTTAACACACCCCATGGGATGCCTTATTTCCATGGACTCTCCTTCGCCATCTACACATACCTTCCTTAAGCCTAGCCCTGACTCTGGGTCAAGACTGTCAGAGTGAAGCTGAAACCCAGGCCTCCCCTCTGCCTTTGAAGAGCATAGTTTACGACGCCACCTCCTGGTCTGGCATTCCTATAGACCAGCACACTGCCCTCCCAACAGCCTGGCTAAACCACTTAACTCTGAACAATCAGGTCACCACTGAAAGGCTGAATTTGGACTTACAAACAAGAAAGTCTCATAACTTCTTGTATGTACACTTTAGGAGAAATTCTACAATATAATATTGTTGGATTTACTACTACCATTCTGGGAAGTCTTTGAATGGTCCGGCTAGTCCTCTCCTATCAATATTTATTAATCAATAACTTCCTACCATGTTAACCTATGGGCCATGGGGTTTGCAATGGGGAAAATGACTTGCGCCACTTTTGTAGCACCAGTGCTTATAAAACCATATTTTATAAGTATTTCCCTAATTTGTACCGGACCCCCACTCCCTGTGCAACTAGGGGAGACTTCAGGGGTTCTGAATCTGCAGAAATATTGCAGATCATCCTTACCCAATTCTTCTAGCATCAAAGTCGAATTTGAGCACCTCTTTAATACAATGTGGGGAGTGAAATGTAACATTTCACTTTACCCAGGCATATAAAAACTCATTTTATAAGGGTGCTCCTTATAGATAACTGACCCCCCACAACCTGGGATACCTAGGGGTGACCCTGGGGGTCCCTAATATGTAAAAACATGGTAGGAGTTTTTAATTTTTAAGGGCCCCTACCCCCAAAGTCGAGTGTGGGAACAATTTAAGGTTTAAAAGCTGTCCTGGCAACCAATTCTGCTTGTAAACTGACCTCAGGCTTCAGCAGTGCACACAAGCAGGTGCATAAAATCTGCTGGAATCTAAACTGCCATGCCCCAGGATACTGGAGACTTCTAGGTAGTTTCAATCCCCTGCCCTATTACATACTAGGGGCTTATGGGGTAGGTCATGCCAATTACAGGGGGGTACCCCACCATACCATAGTGTACCCTAGTGTACGTTGGGTGTCTTAACTGTATTCTAATGGGTTCCTTTTAGCTTGGCACTGGCCCTGGGCCTGGTTAAACAGAGCCCAGGGTCAGTCAGAGTCAGTTACTACCAGTTCCAGTCAGCAAAAAGTTGGGGGGTGCCCAGGGCACAGGATGACTTTGCAACATAGACCCCTCTCCCCAAACAAAAGGTGATGGGTTACTAACCTACACCCTGGTAGTCCTCATCGGCTAAGTGGAAAAACCTGGAAAGTCAATCTGCATTGGCATGGGCAACCCCAGGTCTGTGTTCCGCTGTAAAGTCCATTCCCTGTAGGGAAATGGACCACCTTAACAGCTTGGGATTCTCCCCTCTCATCTGCATGAGCCACCTGAGAGGCCTGTGGTCAGTTTGAACACGAAAGTGAGTCCCAAACAAATATGGTCTCAACTTTTTCAGTGACCACATCACAGCAAAAGCCTCTCCCTCAATGGCACTCCACCTCTGCTCTCTGGGAAGAAGCCTCCTGCTAATAAAGGCAACTGGCTGATCAAGGCTCCCTTCATTTAGCTGTGACAACACTGCCCGATCCCTTGCTCTGAAGCATCAGTCTGAACTACAAATTCTTTTGCGTAGTCAAGGGCCAGTAACACTGGCGCTGAACACATAGCAGCTTTCAGAGTGTCAAAAGCCTTCTGACACTCTGGGGTCCAAATCACCTTTTTGGGCCTCTTTTTAGAAGTCAGTTCTGTTAGGGGCCCCACAATGGCCCCATAATTTTGAACAAACCTTCTATAGTACCCTGTCTTTCCAAGGAATGCCCTGACCTGAGTCTGGGTAACAGGAGCTGTCCAATCCAAAATAGTTTGGATTTTAGCTTGGAGAGGCTGTACATGGCCCCCACCTACCAGGGGCCCAGGTACACCACAGAATTCTGCCCTATTTGGCACTTGCTTGCCTTAATAGTCAGGCCTGCCTGCTGCATAGCCTGAAGCACTTCCCTTAGGTGGTTTAAGTGATCCCCCCCAGGTAGAACTGTATACAGCTATATCATCCAGGTAAGCTGCACTGAACTGTTCCAACACAGACAAGACCCTGTTCACCAACCTTGGGAAGGTGGCGGTGCATTCTTTAATCCAAAGGGCATCACCTTGAACTGATAATGCCCCTCTGTGGAGAATGCTGACCTCTCCTTTGCTCCATTAGTGAGGGTAATCTGCCAGTAACCGGAGGTCAAATCAAAAGTACTCAGGTACTTAGCAGCCCCTAACCGATCAATGAGCTCATCAGCTCTAGGTATAGGGTGAGCGTCCGTCTTTGTGACTGCATTCAAACCTCTGTAGTCCACACAGAACCTTAACTCCTTGGGTTCCCCCTGAGGGTTAGGTTTAGGTACCAGTACCACTGGACTGGCCCATGGACTCTCAGACGGTTCAATTACCCCCAGCTCCAACATCTTAGCAACCTCAGCTTTAATGCTGGCTCTGACATGGTCAGACGACCTGTACAGTTTATTTTTGACAGGTAGGCTGTCACCAGTGTCAATGTGGTGCATACACCACTTAGTGATGCCTGGGGGTCAAAGAGAACAGGCCAGCAAACTGCTCCAGCACCTGCTTACAGTCTCTGTGCTGCTGGTCTGTCAATTTGGGAGAGAGTACAACTCCCTACACTGACCCATCTTGCACATTAGTGGAGAGGAGGTCGGGCATAGGCCCAGTTTCATCTTTTACACCCTCATCAGTGACCAGTAACATGGTCATGTCTGCCCTGTCATGATGGGGTTTCAATCTATTTATATGCAGGACCCTGTGAGGGTTTCTGGGGGTGCCAAGGTCAACCAAATAGGTAACCTCAACCTTCTTTTCTAAGATTGGATAGGGTCCACTCCACTGTCATGGAGGGCCCTGGGAGCCACAGGCTCCAACACCCACACCAACTGTCCTGGAGTATACTCCGGCATAGTAGCCTTTTGATCATACCAGTGCTTCATTAGCTCCTGGCTGGCCTCCAGTTTCCTGTTTGCCTTGTACATGTATTCTGCCATTCTAGATCTCAGGCCTAGCACATAATCAAACACATTGTCCTTCGCTTCTTTAAGAGGCTTCTCTAAAGACTCTCTTAGCAGACTCAATGGCCCCCTCACAGGGTGTCCAAAACCCAACTCAAAAGGACTGAAACCACTCCTTTCTGTGGCACCTCCCTGTAGGCAAACAGTAAGCATGGGAGGAGAACATCCCATCTCCTCCTGAGTTTCTCTGACAACCCATTTATCATGCCCTTCAGGGTTTTGGTGAATCTCTCAACAAGACCATTTCCTTGTGGGTGATCGGGGGTGGTGAACTTGTAGTTGACACCACACTAATCCCACATAGCAGTCTTTTGGAAACCCCACTCTGTTGAACACACCAAGAAGTGCTCTAGCCACTGCAGGTGCATCAATGGTTCTAAGAGGTATGGCTTCATGGTATCTAGTAGCATGATCAACTACCACTAAGATATACCTATTCCCTGATGCAGTAGGTGGGTCCAAGGTACCAACAATGTCCATCCCCACCCTTTCAAAAGGAACCCCAACCACTGGCAGTGGTATTAGGGGAGCCTTTGTCTTGCCCCCTGCCTTGCCACTGGCCTGACAGGTGACACAGGAGCTGCAAACCTCCTTTACCTTTTCAGACATATAAGCCAGTAGAAATGGTTCACCAACCGGTTCCATGTCTTTGTCCATCCCAAATGTCCTGCCAAGGGGATATCATGACCCAAAGTTAGGATGAACTCTCTGTACTTCTGGGGTACCACCAATCTCCTGGTGGCCCCCTCCTTGAGGTTTCTGGCCTCAGTATAAAGCAGTCCATCTTCCCAGTACAGTTTGTGAAACCCACTGTCATCCCCCTCCTCTTGCTTAGAAGCAATCCACCTCAAGCTCTCAAGGGTGGGACAGTCACGCTGTACCTGACTGAACTCCTCTCTGGAGGGTCCACCTGCTCCTGTCAGTTCTGCCAAATCTGACAGCTCTGACAGAGATGAAGTCCCTCCCTCAGAGGGCAGATCCTCCTGATCAGGGTTAGATTCTTCCCGCACCTCTGGAGTTCTCTGCGCTGGCTCACCAGGCCCAGTGCCCTTGTCCTTGGATGCTTGGCCCTTTGTTCCAAGGTCCAAGTGTCCAGCCCCTCCCTTCTGGCTAGACTGTGACCTAGCCACAGTACATACCCACACAGGGAGCTCCAATATTTTCATATGGAGTCTTCCCGCCACCTCTGACCAGGCAGAGGCTTCAAGATCATTGCCCAATAAACACTGGACCGGGAGCACCTTTGACACAGCTACCTTCATAGGGCCTGTCACACCTCCCCATTCCAAATCCACCACAGCCATGGGATGGAGTTTGGTAGTGCTGTCTGCATATGTCACCTGGTGAAACTCACTAGGTAATAACCTCTCTGGCGGCACCAATTCATCTAGGACCATAATTACACTAGCCCCAGTATCTCTGAAAGCCTCAACCTCAGTCCCATTCACTTTAGGCCTCTGCCTGTACTTGTCCATGTTTGGAGGTAAGGCAGCAAGGGTGGCAATATTCACCCCTCCCAGGGACACTAAGGTTGCTTCCACCACCTGACTACCCCTCTCTGGGGCACCACTCTCCACCCCTACACTGACACTGGCAATTCCTGTGGATGGCCTCTTAGGGGGGAGCTTCTTGGTGCAGACAGCCTCTCCCTGCTTATGCCTTGGCTGGTTACAGTCAAAGCACTTACCCACCTTTGAGGTATCAAATAACCTAACAGGCTTTCCCTGAAACTCCCTCCCTTTGAATTTAGGCTCGCCCCCCCCCCCTCCTTGTGCAGGTTTTTGTGGGTCTTTGGAGGACTCCTTGGGTTTTTGACCTTTATTTCCCTGGGCTTTCCCCTGGCGAGGGACCTGTCCTCCTTTCTTCTGGTTACCCCCCTGGTGCTGAATGGAAACCCGGGTTCTCACCCACTCATCAGCTGATTCCCCCAGCTCTCTGGGGTCTGTCAGCTTAGAGTCCACTAGATACTGGCGTAACTTCTCTTCTGCACAATGAGTCAAAATGTGTTCTTTCAAAAACAAATTATGCAATCCCTCATATGTGTCAACTTTGTTACCAACAATCCAGCCTTCCAGTGCCTTTACTGAAACGTCCACAAAGTCTACCCAAGACTATGAACTCAATTTCTGCGTGCCTCTAAACTTCACCCTGTACTGTTCTGGAGTCAGACCAAATCTCTTGACTAAGCATGCCTTCATCTGCTGGTATGATTCCGCATCCTCTCCCTTCAGGGTCAGGAGCCTATCCCTTCCAGCTACTGGAATCAACTCCCACAGGACTGCACCTCAATACCTAGAGTGGACCCTACTCATTTTAAGGGCCCTCTCAAAAGCTGCTAGCCACTTGTCAATGTCATTCCCCTCAGTGTACTTAGGTACTATGCCTTTGGGAAGTTTAGGTTCAAATCTACCACCCCTGGACATCTCAGCATCTTCTTCACTTTCGCTGCCACCATTCCTTTTCTCCTCCTCCCTCTCCCATTTTCCCTTAGTCAATTCGAATTTCTCTTTCTCCAAGGCAATCAACTCTAATTGAGCCTGAAGCTGTCTCTTTGCAAGGGACAGTAGTGGTACCTGAGTAAGGGGCCCTTCCCCACTCCCACCACCACCTTTATTCACCTGGCTAACACTAGTCACAATGGGAAGGGTATCATCCTCACCCCTTCTAGGGTGAGGTTGGGGAAACATCTTCCCACCGCCTTGGGTTCTCCTCCGCTACTCTGGTCCAGGCCTTTAGGGACTCAAGCAACCCTGCCTTCCTCATCTTCTTGGCAGGACGCAGCCCCCTAAGCCTACACTGTTCCCTAAAATCCGCCATCTTAAACTGGGACAGTTTAGCCAGGTCTAGCTCCATGGTTCCCTAGTTTTGGGTCACAAAAAACTAGGCACAATAGACTTGGATTAAAAACAGTTTAGTCCAAATTCGAAAAATCAAACTCAAAAGTTTTGCTCTAAGGCAATTTAGAGGATTTTTATAATCTTAAATTATTCACTGAAAGGTGAACTTTTTAAACACAAGTCCTCATCCCACCGCTGCCACCAAATGTTGGAAAGTGGGTTATTGGTCGGGGCAAATGTAGGTCTGCCACTGGCAAGAAGGCCACTAACACATGATAGGACTCAGCATAGGTCTTAGAAAATTATTCCTTTGCTCAACCGTTGGTAACGTGGCTGCGCGCAGATAGGCTTAACTTCAAAGACTGGTATGTAAAACATTTAAAAACACCATTTCAGTAAATAATTAAGCCACAACACAAAATAAAAATCCAACACCAATTCATAAACATAGGGAATATTTGTATCTATTAAATGACACCAAAACGAAAATAATCCACTGTAGGGAACCAGAGGTATGAATTTTTAAAGACGAGTCACTCTCTAGTGCTTAGAAACCAACAGCCCCCCTTTAAATCATTTTGTTTTCTCTGTCAGGGACACACCTTTATAAATTGTTCTGAAGAATTCTCACCACTGTAGTGGGCCGCCTTCTTCAGCAAGCGGGGTCCAGTTAGAACACCTTCCTGGAGTTCTGCTTGCAGGTACCAAAGTATCCAACACACAATCCAAGGTTCTGGAATCTCCAAGAGGGTCCTTGAAAGTGGGAAACTTCAATTCCGCAATCCACTTGAACAAAACCCTTACAAATCAACTGGTACTCCAGGCTTTGAATTCTTTGTGGGGCTGTCCAGGTGAGCTCCGTTAACCTGTAGCTTGCAGGGAGTTCCACTCTTGAGTCTTTTGGCAGCAAGGTAATCCACAGGGCTGCAGTTTTACTTGGTGCAGTCTTCAGAGGTCAGGCCTTAGAGTACCGTGCACAGCAAAAACTTTTTCAGCAGGGCACTTCTTGCTTCAGTAAGTTTCAAGCAGCAGATCTGGAGGGCTCTGCCCCTCTCAGATACTTATTAAAAATTCTCTGGGTCAAGAACTAGGTCACTTCTGGCCAATGAGAGCAGGGCAACTCCTCCTAGTTATGACCACAACCTGTAGAGTATGGCATTATTTTGTCCCAGAGGGTATCATTCTTCCAAATTCATAATGGCTGATTTTCAAGCAAGGAGGTAAGAGCTGGCTAAACACACCCCCTGGGATGCCTTATTTCCATGGACTCTCCCCCTACCATCTGCACATACCTTCCTTAAGCCTAGCCCTGACTCTGGGTCAAGATTGTCAGAGTGAAGCTGAAACCCAGGCCTCCCCTCTGCCTTTGAAGAGCATAGTTTACGACTCCACCTCCTGGCCTGGCATACATATAGACCAGTACACTGCCCTCCCAACAGCCTGGCTAATCCACTTAACTCTGACCAATCAGGGCAGACCACTGAAAGGCTGAATTTGGATTTACAAACAAGAAAGTCTCATAACTTCTTGTATGTACACTTTAGGAGAAATTCAACAATATTAAAGTGTTGGATTTACTACTACCATTCTGGGAAGTCTTTGAATGGTCCGGCTAGTCCTCTCCTATCAATATTTATTAATCAATAACTTCCTACCATGTTAACCTATGGGCCATGGGGTTCGCAATGGGGAAAATGACTTGCACCACTATTGTAGCACCAGGGCTTATAAAACCATATTTTATAAGTATTTCCCTAATTTCTACCGGACCCCCACCCCCTGTGCAACTAGGGGAGACTTCAGGGGTTTTGAATCTGCAGAAATATTGCAGATCATCATTACCCAATTCTTCTAGCATCAAATTCGAATTTGAGCACCTCTTTAATACAATGTGGGGAGTGAAATGTAAAATTTCACTTTACCCAGGCATATAAAAACTCCTTTTATAAGGGCGCTCCTTATAGATAACTGACCCCCCACCTCTGGGATACCTAGGGGTGACCCTGGGGGTCCCTAATATGCAAAAACATGGTAGGTGTTTAATTTGTGTGGGCCCCAACCCCCAAAGTCGAGTTTGGGCACAATTTAAGGTTTAAAAACTGTCCTGGCAACCAATTCTGCTTTTAAACTGACCCCAGGTTACAGCAGTGCACACATGCAAGTGCAGAACATCTGCTGGCCTCTAAACTGCCATGCCCCAGGATACTGGAGACTTCTAGGTAGTTTCAATCCCCTGCCCTATTACATACTAGGGGCTTATGGGGTAGGTTATGCCAATTACAGGGGGGTACCCCACCATACCATAGTGTACCCTAGTGTATGTTGGGTGTCTTAACTGTATTGTAACGGGTTCCCTTTAGCTTGGCACTGGCCCTGGGCCTGGTTAAACAGAGCCCAGGGTCAGTCAGAGTCAGTTACCACCAGTTCCAGTCAGCAAAAGGTTGGGTGGTGCCCAGGGCACAGGATGACTTTGCAACATCAATAAATCTTTTCCACAGCTTGAGCTTGATGTGTTGGAACCAGGGGCTTCCTTGGTTGTAGATATATTCCTTCTCAAAGGCCCCAACGTAAAAGACCTGCTAAACTGGTGGTGAAGGCATTACACATGGAAGAACCGCGGGTCTGTAGATAGATTGTACCCTCAAATTCAAAGAAATTATTGGTGAGAGCAATCTCCGCCAAATTCAAGATGAATGCTCAGGGTGTTTCATAAACCTTTTCTTCTGCGTATAGGAAGTCCTCCAGCACCCTCAATGTTTTTCCCCTCTGGAGGATGTTCCTGGAGAGGGACTCAATGTCAAGGCGCAGGAGGTATTCGTTCAGAGGGTCAAACTCTATCTCCTCTATGAGATTCAATATGCCCCATGTATCCTGCAGATATGCGTCCATCTTCTGCACCAAGGATTTGAAATAAAAGTCACAAACCTGTGACAGAGGTTCGAATATGGATTCAATCCCCAATACAAAGGGTCTCTCTGGGGGTGGTCTCGTGGGCTTGTGTATCCTCAAGAGTGTGTAAAAATACGGTGTTACCAGTTGGTCCTTGCACAGTTAGTCTGCTTCCTGTTGAGAAATCCAATCATTGGTTAAGCCCTCTTCCACTATGGAGCTTATTTTCTTCCTGAGTTCTGCTGTGGGGTCCCTTCTAAATATGCTGTAGTTTCTCTGGTCAGATAGTAATTGTAAGCACTCATCTGTATATCCCTTTTTATCCTGAAGCAGAATGGCTCCCCCTTTGTCCGCTGGTTTTATCACCAGGTCCGGGTTCTCTCTCAGTTGTTGCAGAGCCTCCTCTGCAACAATTGAGTTCAATGGATCTCAGTGAGAAAGACTCTTTGTTCGGCCATAGTAGACACGTGTTAAGACACGTGCTGTAGTAATGGAAGTGATGGACACCTGCGGTTGAATGAAATGGTGACCTTTCCATAATGAATTTTCCGACTTGGACTGCAAGAGCTTACAAGTGAGACAATAAGGGGCTCTTAGTGATTGTGGCGTACAGATATGGAGTGAGATGAACGTATGCGCATGTACTAGAAAGGTTTCTTGCTCTTACATATTTAATTATTAGAGTAAGAGGATTATTAGAGTAAGAGGATCTGATTGCAGATCTCCTCTTCTCTCTTTACAGGTTATAATGAGAGTGTAAATTAGAAATATCCGATCTTGGAGGGACAAAGACCACGAAAATCCTGAATTAAGAATCATAGGGTGTTGTGTTTTGGGATCCTGAAGGTCTTGATGAATGCCGGACTGACCTAACATTGTGGACACACTTAAACCCGCAGAAATATGTCGACACCTTTGCAGTAAGGAGGGGTGAAGTGATCCTAATCTTCTCTTTTCACCACCATCCTTCACGTTTTTAACCCTGGCCGGATGGCCCAATAGTAAATTTAGAATTAGGGACACATCGAGCTAGTTTTAACCTTCACAAACTGAGATCCACTTTGGGGATCCCAATACTTCACGTTTGTATTCTCCCTATCCCTTTTGCTCCACCCGAGGTCTTGGTCTGCGCAGGGGTGTCAGTTAGCAAGCCCGATGATGAAGCATAAGAGGATGTAGCCATATGGTTAGAACGGTCGATCATGAAGCTGGGGAACCAGGTTCGAGTCTCGGCAAGGATGCTCAACATCATGTGATTCTGGGCAAATCACTTAATCTCCCAGTGCCTAACAAAAAAAAAATGAATGTGTCTGTCTGTAATGAAACAGGTGCTCATGTAAAGTGCTCTAATACCCTATGTCTCGGGTCTAGTTTGTGCTATTTAAAACTCTAAAATAAAAAAAATAAAGTTAAATTTGAGTAGGACGAAGCTTGCATACCTGTTACCATCATTATTGCCCAACAGAGGACACAAGTGAACGTATTTTTATTATGGAATTTGTGAGTGGGGGGGTGTCACATGTTATGTTATAATATATAGCGCATGGCTACCCCAGCAACGAGGCGTCCCAGCGCTTGCAGACAAGCCCAATTACATAACACCCAGAGGGATACGGTAAAGTACCTGCTCAAAAGGAGCCCTAGATAGAAGAAAACAACCAAGTTTTAACGTGTTTTCGAAAATGAAGGTGATTAGTGATGGAGCGCACATCCAGAGGGATAGAGTTCCAGAGTTTTGGGGCCAGAAACTTAAAAGTTCGGCCTCCAGCTCTGCACTTCCGGATCTTGATGGTACAGGCAAGGGAAAGGTCCGCAGAGCGGAGGGCACGTGGCGGGACATAAAAGGAACACATTCCTTGCAAGATTTGGGGACCTAGACAATGCAACATTCTGTGAATAACACACAAGGCTTTAAATTGAATGCGCTGTTTGACGGGCAGCCAATGGAGTCTATGTAAGACCTGAGAAGTGTGGCAACGTTTCGGCAGACCGAACAAAGTACGGGCTGCAGCGTTCTGGGCTCTTTGTAGTCTATTAACGACTGTCAGATTGGACCCAAGCATAAGAACATTACAATAGTCTAGATGGGATAAGACCATAGCTTGGACAATTGTCTGACGGATGGAAGGTTCAAAGAAGCCGAGGATAGGTTTCAAAGAGCGCAGGCGACCATAACAAGTACCAGCGACTCTTTTTGCGTGGGAATCCAGGGTGAGTGCGTCATCTAGAATCACGCCCAGATTTTTAACTTCCCTCTTGGGCGTGGGAGGGGGGCCCAATGTAGGGGGCCACCACCGCTCATCCCACTTTTGAGTATCAGTGCCAATAAGAAGGACTTCAGTCTTAGATGAATTTAACTGAAGGCAGTTCTCTGTTAGCCAGCTGGAAATGGCCAGAATGTCCTCTTGAAATTTGGCTTGATCTCCCACGGTGTTATTAGAAAAGGTAAAAATCAGTTGCGTATCATCCGCATAGGATATTAATTTGATGTTACGTTCCCTGGCCATTATGGCCAAGGGGCGGACATACACATTAAACAGCGTGGGGCTGAGGGCAGAGCCTTGTGGGACACCGCAGCCTAATGGATAACTGCTGGATGAGTATGGGCGAGCATGAACCTGGAAGGAACGGTCAGATAGAAATGACACGAACCAGTCCAGAGCTTCATCTCTGACACCTATCTCCCACAGTCTCCTAAGCAGGATCCCATGGGAAACGGTGTCAAACGCCGCGCTCCAATCCAGCAGCACCACAGCTGAGGTGCTGCCCATGTCCTGTGCCACCCTTAGATGTTCCATAACGGCCAGTAAGGCCGACTCCGTGCTATGTTTGGCACGGAATCCATTCTGAGACTCCTCCAAGATCCCGTTAGTCTCCAAGAAACCCGTCAAGATGGAGTTTACATGAGCCTCCGTAACTTTGGCCAAGTACGGAAGCAAGGAGATAAGTTGGAAGCTTTCTGGCTTGGAAGAGTCCAGGGTGGGTTTTTTTAACAAGGGGATCACCTTGGCGTGCTTCCACGATTTCGGGATAGTGGCTGACTGCAGAGATTTGTTAATCAGTTCCCACCCTTCCGTCATGATGGAGTTCTGACACAATCTAAACATCTCTGGTTTGACAGGATCTTCCGGGGACCCCGATTTATTTCTTAAAGTCAGGAGTTCCATATCTGTCTGAGAGATGTGTGGAAGAGTTACGAGGGAATAGGGAAGATCTGGTGGATCTGTGACATTTCTATAAGTCATAGACGGGCCTCCAGAATTGAATGTATTATAGATCCCTTGAACTTTGTTGGTAAAAAAGTGCGCCAGATTTTCACATTGTAAGTCAGACACTATGATGTTATTAGTCCCGACAGGTGGTTTAGTAAGCTCCTTCACTAGCGCGAAGATAGTTTTAGCGCGATTAGTGCTGGCATTGATCAGATCAGTGTAATAACTAGCCTTGGTCTTTTTTATAAGCCAATGATAGGCTTTAGTGGCACTTCTAAAATTGGATTTGGCAACAGAGTCATACGATCGCCTCCAGATACGTTCAAGTACCTTGCACTGCTTTTTTTTGATTGAGAGTGCCTCACAGTACCATAAGTGGGACTGTTTGCGTTTGGGTCTTGACATTTTCCTAGGTATAAAATAATCCAAGGACTCATTGATCCATTCTCTATAGACTAGATCCGCCTCATCCAAGTTAACAGGCCAATCTGGCCGGGAGTTTATGCCGCTGCGGGGTGCAACAAGCGGTTGTGTGAGCATTCTATAAGGAAAATACTGACAAACATTCAGTTGCAGAGTGAGCCTTGGCGCCGATAAGATAGGCTTCATTCCACGAAAATGGCTTGAGCTCTGAATCAACCAGTGATTCCGTTGCCATCTGAAGTCTGGGTTGAGCGACCTGCAGGCGTCCGGCCATTGCAACTGGTGCAGTCTGCTGAAGAGGTTGGGTGTAATCCATGTACCTGTGGGGTATCGAGGAGGAGGCTGGTCTGCCATAGCATCATTCAATATTCTAAATAATTAAGCACGGTACAGGCCCTGCTTTGCACAAGCTTGAGTTGCGTTGTTCTCTTTTGGAGATCTAATTAAAGGTAAGACAGTGCCAGACATTTAGGGCTAAAGCGTTCCAGGGCAAACAGAGCAGGGGCAATGGTGTCTGTTGGTTTTGGGTTTGTTTGCCTGGATGCCCTGCAGGGTCACAGTAGATCAAGGCAGTTATGATGACCACTAACTCATTGGAGGAGTGTGACTTTGGTGGCATGTGATGGGGTTAAGTCAGTGTAGCAAAGAAAAATATGACTGGGAGCTTCCTGAACGGGGTTCCCTATTTTAAAGGAGCAGTTCTCATTTGAAAGGACTAAGCTTCACTCAGAGGATCCTGCCAGTGATCTTTTGTCGTATCTCTCTCCTGATGACCAAGACAAAGCTGCTTAAAAATGGGGTTTTATCGCAGGCTAAGATCTTTCTGGCATTTCTGTACTGCTGGGTGATTTCCGCATTAACTGCACACCCTCATCTGGGCCACAAATGTGTACTGGATGATCTGGCTCAGACTGTGAATGGCAACGGTGTCCCCGCCTTGTACTATATGTGACACCATCAACCACAATATCCTATAGGTGTTGTCCAGGGTCTGTTCTTCACTGATGTTGTCGACAGAGTTAGCAAACTGTTTTCCTTACCCTCTACAACTCTAGTGCAACATGGTCATCCATGTTGCCGTTCTGCTCAACGCACACATTGAGACAACTGCATTGCTTACCCCGGCCTAGGACAAAGCTGGCTCCCACTAGCCCTTCTTTGCGTAGCAGCTTACGTGTGGCCTACATGCAAACATCCAACTCATTCAGGATTTTGTGTGCATCTTACATACGTGTGTGCAACACAAATCTGAATCTATAACATGTATCACATTCCATAAAAACAAATAATTTATTTTCAATACCTAGCCTAAAACAGTAATGGAGCCAGGAAAGACAGCAAGCTACCAAAGGAAGATAGATAACGAAACGTCAGCCTTACAGCAAGATGTGTTTGCAAAAATATCTGTAGAAAGCAAAACAAGATGGGCAGGAGCTTGGAATGTAGAGTTTGCACACAGAAAAATATTTTAATGAACAAGAAAATGGCGGTAAGACAGATATGGGCGAGGAAAAAATCTGAAATATAACTATTTTCTTTTAAGTTGCTGGGCCAGAAGTGCTGCTTTTACAGAAAATGCTCATGAAAAAGGAAGCTTGTTTGTGTCACCTCACCTCAGCAGGCAGTCTTGTCTTACTGTGCTCAGCGGGCAGCCCGGCTGCTCATTCACAGGCTCAGGGCAGCCTGGCCCGGGCAGATTTCCTAGTTTTCTAAGAAAACGCTGAATCGCTCTCGGCTCCTGTTTGCTAACGAGGGTGCCTCGGATTTGAAGTAAATAACAAGCGGAGGGAATGAAAAAGCAACAGCATCAATTAATACCAGCAGCCGGAAGAGATCGAGCAGAACAGGTCTACTTTGTGATGAGGAAATATAGATTACCAGAAATTCCACAAGCTGCAGAACCAACCAACCAACCACTGTACCTAAATAAGTAATGCGCTGCCGGCCGAGCTCTCCACTCCTGCCTCAGCCAATCAAAACTCATGGCGGCAGGAAGTATATTCAGTCTGTGTTCTCAAAGGCCTGGCGTTCAAGGGTTAAGGTCACCGGGCACACAGCCAGTACTCGACTCAGACATGGGGGTAGGGGCAGAAATGAACCTGTGATTCAGTTGCAGCATGAAGGGAAATGTCATCCCAAAAGGAATGAAACTAACAAGCATTGGCATAGCCAATAGGTCTCGTCTTTGGGGCCTTATAAGTGTTTAGGCAGAGCTATTGACTTTGCCAATGTGTTTACGCTGTGCTGTAGAGAAGTGTTGCTAATGTGCAGGATGCTTGAAAAGTTGTAATAAAGTGCCAGAAGCATTTTTGTTACCTTATATATGACCAAGAATGTCCAACCGAACGACCATATTAAAAAATGTATGTACAATAAAAAAAATCCTTTTTTTTCTTTTGTTCTTGCAATGCTGGCAACTTGTTTGAGCCTATTTCAATGGTTGGTTGTTAAAGTTTTTTTGAGGGGGCATAAACAATTGGAGGTTGAAGGTTGTATACGTGTATTCAGCTATATAAAACACTATTTCAATAGTCCACTGAAGCCTGTTTCTCAGCTCTTGGACAATGTAAACCCACTGAAAACAGGTTTGTGGTGGGAGTACCCCAAGCAAAGAGTCCAAAATCCATTGAGGGGTGGAAGGCAAGTAAAAACCACTGAAACGCAAAAAGGCACCCAGATGACTGCTGGAGACAAGCAAGGCAGTTGAGCTTCTAAAAACTAACATGTCTACAGGGTACGTTGCCTTACATCCCCAAATTCCCAATGGCAATAAAAAATGAAAAAAACACACAAAAAACCACAGCAATGCTGGCGAATTGTTTACATGGCAAGCAGGGCAGCACCCTCTCAATCCACAGAAAACGTGTTTTATGGGCCCGGATACCCGGATACCTGAAGTTTATAACCGCTGCATTGATTAAAGATTAAAAGAAGACAACATATTTGGCAACAGCATGAGCCACAGCATACCTTCCCAGCCTCTCTCGAAGATAAAAGTAAAGAAATTGAAAATGCAACTCCCACAGCGGCGCCCTTTCCACCATTACAAAGAAAACAAGTTACTTACCTGTAACTTTGGTTCCCCAGTATTGGTAACTTTCATAGATTCCCATGCTTTGTATCATTCCCCGTCGTCGGAATGGGAGCCTCGGTAAATAGTAAAAAACCATAGTAGTAAGCACAAAGTGAAAAAATAGGCCTAGGCCTCATCTCATTTTGTAGCTTATCCACCTCTTTTTGTAAAAGAGACCAAATTTCTGCAGCAGCCAATCAGAGCAGCCTCACCCCATAGAACCTTCCTGAGAGAAGCTCAGAGCCTCAGATTTTCGTAGCCGTTGTATACAGCTATCCACCAAGATCAGAAGAGTGAGCTTTCCCAGGGGAGGTGGGTGGGCGCATGGGAATCTATGAAAGTTACCAATACTGGGGAACCAAAGTTACAGGTAAGTAACTTGTTTTCTTGCCCCAGTATTGGAACTTTCATAGATTCCCATGCTTTGTATCAGAGTAACTAGCAGTAAAGAAAAACATATTTTGTCATACCTGAACCTAAAATTGTGACACATCACTGTAAAAAACAGCAGAACACATAGGATCATGAAACATGACAATAATGCAGTATACAAAATATGCAAAGGAAGGCGGGATAGAAAGGAAAGCTCACCGACTTATTGGAAAAGATTCCTCAGGACTGCTTGGCCCACTGCTGCATCCTCCTTCACAGAAGAATCCAGGCAATAGTGGCGGGTGAAGGTGTGGACACTGCTCCACGTTGCCGCCCTGCAAATGTCCTTGATAGGGACTCCTGCGAATAACGCCGCAGATGAAGCCATGGATCTGGTAGAGTGAGCACGAACTGCTCGCTGCAGAGGTTTCCCAGCCGCCTGGTGACAAAATTGTATAGCACTGGAAATCCAACGGGAAATACAAGCCTTAGAAACTGCACAACCCTTGCGTGGAGCACTGAAGGAAACAAAGAGCTGTGAAGATTTCCTGAACTGCTTCGTGCGCTCCAGATAGAATTTCAGGCATCTGTGAATGTCCAGAGAGTGCAGAGTTCTTTCCGCAGGTGAAGAAGGTTTTGGAAAAAATGGTTTCAAGACCACGGGTTCATTTAGGTGGAATTCCGAAGGAACTTTCGGGATAAATTTAGGATTCGTCCGTAGAATCAGCACATTATTTTTAAACTGGAGAAATGGTTCCTCAATCGTGAAAGCCTGGATCTCGCTTACTCTGCGAGCCGATGTCAGGGCTAAGAGAAGAGCCACCTTCCAGGAAAGAAACTTAAGGTCAGACTTATGCACAGGTTCAAAAGGGGCTTTCATGAGGGATGACAAAACTAGATTCAAGTGCCAGGTCGGAGGAGGTGGCCGGACTGGAGGAAAAACCCTGAATAAACCTTTCAGGAATTGCTTGACAATCCTGGCCGACCATAGGGAAGGCCCTGAAGATGAACGTCTGAATCTAGAGATGGCTGCCAGATGGACCTTTATCGATGATGGAGCCAATCCCGATTTTGCCAGTGAAAGAATGTAAGGCAAGAGCTTGTGTGGAGAAGAAGTATACGGGTGTAAACCTTCCTTCTGGCACCAAACACAGAATCTCTTCCATTTGGCTCGATAGGTCTTGTTGGTACTAGGGGCTCGAGCCTGAGCTAGAATGTCTCTACATTCCCTTGAGAGATCTAACCCCTGGAACTCTCTGAACTCAGGAGCCACGCTGTCAATCGCAGGGACTTCAAGTCCGGATGTAGAACCTGACCGTGAGACATTGTTAGCAACGTTGGAACAGGCTGTAGGAGAACTGGCTGGTCCTGGGAGAGGAGAAGAAGCTCCGAGTACCAAACTTGTCTGGGCCATGCTGGAGCGATCAAAATCATCCTGCACGGTTCCACCTTGAGTTTGCTGACCAACTTCGGAATCAGTGGAATGGGAGGAAAGGCGTAAACAAAGGCGCCTGACCAGGCAATCAAAAGCGCATTCCCCAAGGATTCCCGATGGTGAACCCTGCTTGCGAAGGACAGGCATTTGGCGTTCTGGGGAGTCGCAAACAGGTCGATTGATGGTGTCCCCCAACGAGCAAAGAGTTCCTCCAGAACGGTCTGATCCAGTTCCCACTCGTGAGAGACTGTCCTCTGACGACTCAAAGCGTCCGCCTTGACATTGAGTGTCCCCGCTAGATGTTCCGCTGAGAGGGAGACGTTGTTCTGTATTGACCAGTTCCATATCGTTTGGGCTTCCTTGGAGAGGGTGGAGGATCTTGTTCCACCCTGTTTGTTTATGTAGTGCATGGCTGTAGTGTTGTCCGTACGAACCAGCACTGTCCTGTTTTGAATCCTCGGAAGAAAAGCTTGAAGAGCCAAGCGGATCGCGAGAAGTTCCAGGAGGTTGATATGGAACTTGCGTTGCACTGGACTCCAGTGACCGCTGACCTTCAGCTCCTGGAGGACCGCTCCCCATCCTTCCATGGAAGCATCCGTTGTTACAATCAGGGGAGATGGAGGAATGAGGAACGATAAGCCCCTGGAAAGATTGTCTTTTTCCAGCCACCAGCCGCCTGCTTTTCTCATTTCTTTGGTAACGACAACCTTGTCGTCGAAGGATCCTGTGACCTGCCGCCACTGTCTGTCCAGTTGCTCTTGTAGTGGGCGCATCCTGAGCCTGCAGTGCGGAACTAAAGGAATGCAAGATGAAATCGATCCGAGCAGTGATTTGTACTTGCGAACTGTCAGTGTCTTTCGAGATTGGAGAAGACGGGCCGAACACATTAGTTTGGTCTGGCGCTCCTCCGATGGAAGGGCTAAGCAAGTGTCCGTGTTCAGGATGGCTCCTAGGAACCTTGCTGACCTGGATGGGTATAAAACCGATTTCTCCCTGTTGAGTCGAAGACCTAGCCGCTCGAACAGATCCTTGCACGTCCGGACTGCACTGGACGCTTCTTGAACAGATGGAGCTTTCAGCAGCCAATCGTCCAGGTATGGAAACACCTGAATAGCTTGTTTTCTGAGAAAAGCTGCCACCGGAGCAAGAACCTTTGTGAAGATCCGTGGGGCGGATCGGAGACCAAATGGCAGTACCTTGAATTGAAAGTGACTCTTGTCCACCGTAAAGCGCAGATATTGCCTGTGAGCTGGATGGATAGGAACGTGGAAGTAGGCGTCCTCCAAATCGAGGGTCGCCATACAATTCCCCGGATTGAGCAGACGAAGGATGTCCTGAAGAGTGACCATCCTGAAGGACAACTTCACGAGATAAGTGTTGAGCTGCCGTAGATCTAAAATTGGACGCCACTTGTTCCTTGTCTTCCGAACCAGGGAGAACCTGGAATAGAACCCTTTCCCCTTCTGCGAAAGGGGTACAGGCTCTACTGCCCCCTTGGTGAAAAGTTGGTGGGCTTCGAGATGAAGGAGCTTGAGATGTTTCGGAGGGAAGGCATCCGGCGCTCTTGTTGGAGGAAGGTCTTGAAACTCCAATGTGTGTCCTTCTCTGACAATTTGGAGGACCCACTGATCCGATGTAATAATCATCCAGTTGTGTAGGCAATGGGAAATCCTGCCCCCCACAGATGTGAATGAGGGGACAGGAACAGTGGAAAGAGCCACCTGGCCGCTATTGTTTCCTGGTGTTGTCTCTCCTTTGCTGCCCCTGACGTCCTTTAGGCTGCTGGCGAGAGAAAGAGCCTCTTTGAGAGTATTGTGGCTTGTACGACTGGCTGGACTGAGAACCAGAAGAGTAGCGATTTTGATTACCTCCACGATAAGAAGAAAAACCTCTTCCTCTAGCTCCTCTGAAGGGCACCTTACGATACTGCAATGTACCCAAGGACTTAGCTGTATCCGTGTCCTTCTTGATTCCTTGCAGGGCCTCATCGACGTGCTTGCCAAATAGCATCTCACCGTCATATGGAAGATCCAAGATCTTATTCTGAACCTCCTGTCTGAACCATGTGGCCTTTAACCACCCCTGGCGTCGCAGAACCGCCGAGCCGGCTAGTGCTCGGAATGCGGTGGTTGCAATATCCATTGCCACATCAATGACCTCCGAAGAGGCTCGCTCCCCTTCAAGCAAAATCTTCTTCACATCCTCCTTAGACGAATCTTGCAGCTCGTCTACAAATGGGGCAAGATCGCACCACATTTGTCGATCATAGCGTCCCAGAATCGCTAACGCATTGGCTGCCCTAACCAGGAGACTGGCCATAGCTGAAAATCTCTTGCCCACATTGTCTAGGCGCCTGCCCTCCTTATCCGGCGGCGTAGTCATCGGCGCTGAAGGATTCTTGGACTTGCTCTGGGCAGCCTGCGAAATGACCGAATCCGGTTTCGGTTGGCCAAGTAAACATGCTGGACTGCCATCAGGTGCCTTGTACTTCTTTTCCAGTCTTGGTAGCACCGGGAGGACTGTGGCCGGATTATGCATAGCCTTCAAGCCCTCAGACCAGACATGCTCAATGATTGGAATGGACCTCACTGACTTCCTGAATGGTTCTTTAAAGTCATACAAAAAGCAATCCGATTGCACTGTGGTCACTGGGAGACCAAATCTTTTGGATGCCCTGTCCATTAAGTTGTGAAACCCTCCAACATCCGCTGGAGGCGAAGTTATATTATCCGGGTCGGTGTTGTCCGGATCGATAGGGTCCGCAGTATTCCATGGAGCCTGTTGATCTTGATCAGGATCCGCTTGCTGGTCTGCATCTGAAGACGCAGCGTCATCATCATCATCATCAGTGTCTTGCACCTGTACTACCTCTTGAGGGCGCACTTCCAGCGCAGTGGCACGCTCTCTTGGGGGTAAAGAATGGTCTGCCACAGGACGTAATGTCTGAGGCGGAGGGGTCGTGGGGCGCACTTGTTGGGCTTCCGGAGGCGCCGGGAAACGTTGCTTGTAATCACGCAACATAAGTTGTAAATCCGCCACTAAAGTGGATGGTATTGCCACCATACCCTCAGGTAACTGACGCATCGGTTGTTGTGGAGGCACGTGCCTGGTAGCAGTACGTTCCTCCTCATAATAATGCTCTGGAGCATAGTGCTGCCGTTCCATCTGCTCCTCCTCAGAGCTAAACTCCTGCACCTTAACTTGGAGGTCAGAAGGGCTATAGGCCTGCCCAAATTCACTGAAAGTCTCTTCCTCAGAGTCATCCTCCAATAGAAGTGATGGTGGTAGCTTCTGAACCTGGCGAGGAGACGTCATCTCTGGCGTGATCTGCTTTCTTTTCCGCGAAAAAACCTGTTTTCCCGCCATTTCCATCGTCGACGAGGTCGTCGTCGACGAGGTCCTCGTCGACGAGGCCGTCGTCGACGGGAAGGTCTTCTGTGTCTGTGTCGACAGTGGAAGAGTAGATATAGAAACTGTCTTCGTCGACGAGGATAGCGTCGTCGACGAGGTGAAGCTCATCGTCGACGATGGTGGAATCGTCGACGGGACCGTCGACGAGCTCGTCGTCATCAACATGGCAACCGGCGTCGTCGACATCGTCGTCGTCGAAGTCGTTCTCGTCGACGACACAGCCGTCGACGGCAGCTTTGCAGACATTGTCGTCGACGTGGAGGTGGTCACTCTCGTCGACGACGAGCAGGATTCCGGAGCCTTGAAAACAGTCGACGGTGTAGGCGTCGACGCAGCCGTCGTCGACGAGCCCGTCGACGAGGCAACCTTGGCAGAGCTGTCCTTTTTAACACTCGTAGACGACGTACCTGGGAGTTTAGTCGTCGACGGTTTCTGCTTCTTGTCTGAAGCGACCTCTTGAGTCGGGGTTGAAGGCTTTTTGACCCCACGATCCTTTTCTGAGGAAGGCGAAGAGACTGTAGAAGCCTTTCTCACCTTTTTTGAGGCCAGAAGTTCCTCAGGCTTACCCTGCCTCTCCTTTTCACCTCGGTGAGGAGATTTTTGGGCAGCCGGCCTGGCAGACCTGTCAGAGGTCCCTGGTAAGGCCTTGTGATGGGACTCGTCTGAAGCAGAAAGGGGGGACCTACCCCTTTTTTGAGACCTTCTGGATGACACCATAGACGAGGAGCCCTCACTGTCCGAAGAGATAATGTCTTTTCGATCTTTCACCTTCTGGAGCCATGTGAGGAGACGTCCTTCCCTGTCCCTCTGGGTCTTGGCTGAGAAGGATCTGCAAATCGGACAGTCTGTTGGTTTATGGTCCGGATATAAACAGTAGATACAATCCTCATGTTTATCCTCGATAAACAACCTCTTCTTAGAGCAGGTGGCACAGGCTCTAAAAAGGGCTTTCCTCTCCGACATGCTGAGAAAAAATCCAAGTAGTTGAAGAAAAAACTGAAGAAAACTGAGCAGAGCTCAATGGAGACTCCCTTGCACAACGTGCGGTAGAAAATCTGAGGCTCTGAGCTTCTCTCAGGAAGGTTCTATGGGGTGAGGCTGCTCTGATTGGCTGCTGCAGAAATTTGGTCTCTTTTACAAAAAGAGGTGGATAAGCTACAAAATGAGATGAGGCCTAGGCCTATTTTTTCACTTTGTGCTTACTACTATGGTTTTTTACTATTTACCGAGGCTCCCATTCCGACGACGGGGAATGATACAAAGCATGGGAATCTATGAAAAATTCCAATACTGGGGCAAACGTAAAACACCGTTTTAAGAATGAACCACAAAACAGCGGAAAATAGAGGCACAATTAGAGGGGAGGAAAGGAATCTTCATTCTCTGTCAGTTTAAGAGGGAAGGCAAGCGGTTTAAAAATATACATGTCTCTCCCCCTCTCGTGCTTACAAATTGCAATTTAAAACGCCTTTTTGTCGAGCTGCTGCAACAAGTCTAACTGGTCCTGGGCGAAGGGCAGCATATTCAGAGAAGCGCTTTCTAATCGGATCCCACCTCAGCTTGAATTTGCCTGTACTGAATAGAAGAATTTGCGCCCCTGCCGCCTCCCTCTCTGGTTTTGTTTTAGCAGGGCTTTGAAGAGCATCCCTGAGAGAAAGCCTTCATCATCTGCCTCGCTCTATCAGAAAAGCCCGCCATGGAATCATGCTAAAGGTAGAGGTGGAGAGAGATAAATGTCCAACGGAAAGGCAAACAATGAACTCCTTCCTTGTACGTCTGGCTGTACTTTGCTGCTCCAGACAGTAAAAGTCATCCGTGTAGTAGTGTCCTAGTGATCCGACCATGTGTGCCCGCAGTGGCAGGATTAAAAAGAGTAAAAAACAATAACAAGAGGAGTGTCTGGCTTGGAGTGGTTACGCTTGGCACACTCGATTGACAGCACAAGACGCTTTGCATAGATTGATAGAAGCGCAATGCCTGGAAAACGTGTTTTGTGTTAGGAGGAGGAGGCGGATTCTCGCAACATACGCACAGCAGTATTACATAGCGGAGCCGCGAAAGGGAAAGTAATCGCGGCTGGTGAAGTGAGTTGTGCGCACACGCGCGACCGGAAAAAGTGCTGTGCACGTCGCGTGCGCGCGTTCTAGGAAGCTGGTCGCCGCAGAGTAGCGCTTTTTGAAGCAGCTACTTAATGCTCTCCGAGCAGCGCATGCGTGCTGACTCAGAGAGACCTAAAAAAGGATGAAGGACAAAACCCATGACATCAGAGCAGTACTAATCAAGAAAACTGGGCTACAGAGTGAGATGCACCTCATCCCGACCTGGATGTCCAGTGCTACCTGAAACTGAAACCAACTAATGCAGAACCTGCCTCAATGTCATGCATCTTGATGGCTTTGATCTCCAACTTTCACAGAAAGCCAGTCCACTTGCATTCATCCTGGACACTAACCTCACCTTCAAACACGCTGCCAAAAAACACAAGACAGCCTGGTACCAGCTCTCTTTCTGAGAGTCAAACATATCTTCCAGAAAGTGACTTCAGAACTGCTGTTAAAGGCCTCATAATTTTGCATCATATTGGTGGTAATGTCCTACTCCACGACATCCCAGACACCACAATGGGACCCCCTTAAGGGCATCCTACATACTGCATTACGTCTCATCCAGAATGAATGAATGGGCAATTTATAGTGCACAAACTTAACCCAGAGGGCATCAAGGCGCAAGGAATAGGGCCTGAAGAAATAGGTTACCATCACCCCCACCGTCATGTTGGAACTACATTGGCTCCCCTTGCCATCTTTAAAACAAACAGCTTCATTTACAAAGCTATCACAGCCAGCACCCTTCTTATTTTGAAGACAAGCTCACCATGGTGGATCTCAACATACATGGAGCCAGGACACCATCAGACTGTAGACTGAGAAGTGTAAAAAACAAACAAAAAACAAGCAGTCCTATTCTTTCTATGCACCCAGCATCTCAAATAACAATCCCATATCTATCAGGACACCTGAAAGTTGCTCCAATTTAGGAAAGAGTTTCAGACTCTCTCTTTAAAGATACTACATCACAATGCATTAACTATCCACAAGCGAGTTTCCTCTTCTATAACTCATTGACTTTAAGGTCATCTTTGATCTAGTACAGCGCTCTGCTGCCTTTCAGCAAGGTTTGCGCTATAGAAGCACCATATACATACATGCATGCATACATAAATACATACATATGCCCAAAAAACGACCTTGGGACATGGCCAAGAGAAGATAACTCTATATCCACTTACAAGAATCATAATCATGAAGTGAAACATTTCCTACCAGAAATAAACTGCAGGTAAACACCCCAACAACCTGTTCAATGGTATCCATAACATCACGCAGGTCGCAATGAAAGTCACCCTACAGACCCACAGGATCTAATTAGTGGCCATAGGAAGTACTTACACAGGACCTCAACCCTGGAATAACTACACTTCGACTCACCATCGAGGTCTGTATCCTCTTTAAGAACCGCTGCAAGGTCAATAGTACAGCAACGGTGACGCATTAAAAGTGACGATAGGACACCACCAGACTAAAATTTAAAAAATGCAAAAAAGAAAAAACAGAAGACCGGTTAGGCTCCTAGATTCTTGAACAACATCTCTGTCAGTATTCGATTAGTCCCAGCTCCATAGAGTTCAAGAAGGCACTGAAAACAAATTTCTTCAAAGAACACTACATTGCCAGATGGCAGGAATACCTCCAGTTAGATTCCACATACCATAAAAGATCCTTCATCGTACTCTTTGGCTCTCATCTATATTCAGCACTGTAACTCTGGGTTGGAATCTTAGGCTTGACCCCACACACTGCGCGTAGAACCAGGATAATGAAGACTGCTTTCTGCTAAGCGACTCGCAATGGTGCACACACAACAGTGAGATTTAGAACAAGGACAGAGGCTGTGCACAGAAGCTACACAGGCGCTGCTAATAACTCAGAGTTACCCTAAATCAGATTATACTCCACTAATCACATGGGTTTATGTTTTTGGGCAAAAAAATATCATGAAGAAAATGGTTCTGACAAATTATTTTTGCATAAGCGTTTTTTACAAAACGTACACTTTTTTCTTTACCAATGATTTCAACGAGCTGAGCTCGTCATGAGCATCGAAGGGGTTAAAGTACATCTGGGCAATAACGAGGCAGAAAACATTCACTGATGACAAACACAGAACTCTCTCTGAACTGAGGATCGGAATAAACGATACCGCGAGCAGTGCAAGTTAAAAACTTCAGTTGAGAACATGGATAAGGGGAATGTAGATTTAGGAATCTAATTATTCAATAGTGAAGGACAGATTAATTTAGCAAGTTCATGATTCTGTTAAATCCAGGGATGCAATATTAAATGGCACTTTGAAGAAAGCAAATTCCCAAATGACACGGACATGGTGCAACTGGATGACACCGATCTGTGAGTAGTCAACCGACATAAGCAAAGATGGTCAACAGACTCATGAGGCTGTTTAGTTCCAAGTGAGGAGACAACGAAGCATCCTTCAATAGTGCCTCGATTAGACAGGCCCAGACTCCTCCTTTCATTCCATTACCCATCACTTGAATACAGACAAAATCTTGACTCAAATGATCTAAGCTCTTCTTTACAAAAGCAGCGGATGCCAGGAGATTTCCCGCTTCTGCAGAACTTGGTGGAATCCTGAAGACTGATGCCACCTATCTGGTGCTAGCATGAGCATCACTGCACCACAGACCACTTTAGGCCTCGTTCTTGCACCCAAGGACTCATATGTCAGTGAGCGATGTTGGGTATCAGAAGAGGGGCGGACATTAGGTGACTTTAAATTCTTTACCCTGTGAGAGGGAAATTTAGCACTCACTCAATAGGAGATGTGGACAGAGAGAAAGCCACAAAGATGATACAGACACTGCCCAAGAGGTTTTCGCTACAGTCTTTTAAGAACTTTCGTATATTTGCCCACTGAATTTAGTGGGTTAAATATTTCATGTGGTTCTTCGGGAATCAAGAAGGGTTGGTAGAAGGTCATTACAAATATAGTATGTTCAATAAATAAGCGAGTAACAGATTCAGACTGAAGCTGCGCGAACCCTCATCCACCAAGGCAGCATTTGAATGATCTGACCTTTCAGACAATTAGAACAGAAGGTGGTATTGGCCAGACACAAATAATGTTTTAGGGTAGGAGATACAATCACGCGCCATATCAATCCGATCCATTGCTGGTGTGCAGAGGTGCCATGATATTTATTGCTCCTCCTTGTTACATTCCCTTGGGGTGTCATTTCACGGCCTGCCCATAAAAACATCACATTTACAGAGACTGCCCCTCTATTACTGTCGATAACATCTAATTGATATGTCAACCCTCCAGGGGCTGCAGTAAATTGTAGCACCACCAGCGGGGAGGAAATAAACTGCATGGGAAGTAAATCAGTCCTGGCTTACCAGTAAAGACAGCTCAATGCAGCCAACCACTGGAAAAGGAAAATCAAACATTTACACTAGACTTTTGCAAACAGCCACATTTATATGATACTAAACACAAAATCAAGAATGTACTTCATGTTCAATGTCTAGATCCTTCACAGTAACCTTGGGCTGTATTACGGAAGTGTCCTCGGGGTGCAACAGGCATTTACGCCCACTTTTGTGCGGCCCCTGGGGGCACTTTGGTATTCCTGTAGGGTCTGCAGGTGCTTGTGCGTCCCATTCTGCAATACCGATAGCGCTGGTGCACATAAAGCGCAAGCATCACAGGGGGTTTACTCATTTGCTTGGGGTCGTGGCCCCATGCAAGTGAGGGAATCCCTTTGCCTCTGCGCTCACGCCATATTATAGACACGGGCGCAGAGGTTAAGAAGCTGTCAGGAGGCGCACTGACCGTGCACCCCTGATGGTAGCCCTCTGGAGGGAGGAAAGGGAGTTCCATAGACCCCCACCCCCCACCCCCCCCCTGACATCCCCTTGCAGGCAAGTCGGTCACTCACTGAACCCGCCTACAAGGGGAGCTCTAATCCCCCTTCAAAATACAGGTGGGTTCCCGCCTACACTGTGAAACTAGGAGCAGCTTCAAAGCAGCCACTCCGTTTTTCACATATATGAGTACTTCCAAGGGAAGCGTGAGTTAGCGGCTGCACTGGTGCAGCGCATTCATCCTAATACAGCGCATTTTCCTTGTTTGCACAGGGCGCACCTTTTAAAAGGTGAGCCCAGCGCAAACAAGGAAAATGCACTGTATCTGTGAAATGGTCTAAGCAATGCATTCCAGTAGTAGCACCAGAAATATCTTCACCCGGCCAACCTGAGGTGGCCTCTGGTGTCATCTGCGGTCTGGCCACACTGACTGCGATCAGGTCTCCAAGGTGTGGAGCATAGGAAGAGTGATTCACATCAGCCCTTATTTGCTATACCCTGCTATCGGTGAAGGATGTTGAGACTGCATGTTTCATTTGTATCCAGCTTCTACTCTTTAAAAGACAACAGCATGGTGTTCCATATGCCTGGACTCCTCATATGACAAATGAGCAATAGCAGATGGTTGAGACCATGCAGAAATACCAACACCATCCTTGACATGAACGGGACACACACATCCCGGAGTAAAATCATGCCAGAGTTGACACTGGCTTTGTGAGCAGACTCTGAAGACCCGGTGCCATGCGTAAGATGTTCTACAGTGACCCATCAACCTCTCCCATGGCTGAGATTCGAACAGAACTCAACACAGACCAACAAGACCTGCGTCTAGCCACCTTCCGTTGAGGGAGGCCACTGAAAAGACCAATCAGTGCAACCATCTACAAAGAAGTCCATCAAGCCGTCCCATCAGTTCCATCCTCGCTACACTAGTACTTCTGCGGCTACAACCAGGCTTTTTATTTTCCACTCCATGCAAGGCTTCAATTTGCTGAAACTTTGAATACACATTGTGCCGCATGTTACAATAATGACTTGGAAATCTTTTTGTATTTTTTACTTTTACAGCATTCACTGATCCGATTTTACGATTCTGGGAGGACTGACTAAAACATCAGCCTGTGCTACATCATCAAATATCCTCTTGAAAAAACTTGAAATGAACATGCAGATTGGGAGCCGTCAGTTCTGCATTTGCAGCGATAAACAGTGTCTTCAGACACCTCCTCTTCTAATGAGATATCACCGCTGTCGGCGTTCAAGCTTTAGCACCAGAAATCTATAGCTTTCTTTTTATGCACACTTTATTAGGTTTCTAGAAACCTATAGCTTTATAATCTGTGTTTTTTTCTAAGGGAACGCCGGCGTTTAGCATAAAGACTGCACTACTTGACCATCCGAGGAGGAATTGTGGCTTTCCAGGGTGAAATGAAAGTAGAAGCTGGGATCCCGAATTTAATTAAGACAATCTATAAGCAGGGAGCACAAAGACGCAGAGCCCGCGGTGCATTAACCTCTGGCATCCCCTTGTTTACTCTGAACGCAGCAAGGCTTCCGGTCGCTTCCCGCTTACTCAGCAGCACGTGGGGCCTCCAAGGCCCCCTATTAAAAGGTAATTGCTTGGAGCCCAGGACACTGACCTGGGTTCGAATCCTGGCTTTAACACAGGATCTGAGCAAAATGCTTAACCTCCCCATATCGAAGCAGAACATACCCCGCACTGACGTCTTCCTCATCCTTCAACACCAACAGTGCACTCATGTGAGAATGGGTCTCTAAAACCAAACTGTGCCAGGTAAAAATATTTTAAGAAAAAATATATATATATACTGCCACGTGACCAAGTATGGACCCGTGGCAGGCGGTGCCTAAATTAAGTCCCACTTACTACCGTTACAAAACACAAAAGGGCATTTGTATCAAGCTAAATTGCGCTTGCAAACGCTAAAATTCACAGAATTTCAGCGTCTGCGATCGCAATTTAGCTGTGTGCAATGTATGAGAAAGAAAACCACTCGCAAAATAAGTAATCGCAAAATTTGCGATTCCCTATTTTGCTATTGCATTTTTGCGATTCCTTAAATGCAATGTAGGAAGCACAGAAAAAGTGCTATTTGGCCGTAAGGAATCGCAAATTACCACCAACTTTAAGTAATCCTTAGCAGCCATGCAATCCCTCTTTCCATTTCACGTGCTTTACTTCCTCTTGCATTGCCCAAGAGTATTTGCTATTTTTATGCAACATACGATCTTGTGTAGCGCATACGGTGAGCCGAGTCACCACCTGGGGTTGGGGGGAGTTCAGGTTTTGGGGGTGTTTATGACGGTGCACGATTGAAGGTCAGGTGAACTGAAGGCAGTGAGAGCTTCTCGCACACTGGTGCCTGTCAGTGGGCTGTGAAGGTGTGCAGACTACCTCCCCCTCCAATCCTTGGCCTCTCTGCAGAGCGCACAGAGTTATGGTCGCATATTACCAATGGTGGGAAAGAGTGAGAGCTGGAGGATGCAAGAATGCTGAGGGGTGACAAAGGGTGTAAGGGTCCAACAGGTGAGAGAGTGGAGTGAAAGGGAGAACAGGAGTGACTAAGACACCGAGAAGACCAACAACCCTCCCACACACACCATAGTAATGTCGAACTCACAGTGTCATATGGTCTTAATTGAAACATTTTTCCATTCTAATTATTTACAACAAAATCCTTATTGTTATTCACATTTTTGATACTGATATTAAAGCACTGCACAGCCGATAAGCCTGCCTTGTTTTAAGTATATGCTTTGGATTTCATTCCAGACAATTTAAGCCAGGCCCTTAATGACACAGGCCATGCATCTCAGAAAGGGGTTCTTGCTGCGTCCCTTTTAGAGACCCTTCACCCACTTAAAGCTCGGCTTCTGTCAGTATCCCACCTCTTCTGCCTGACCGCACTGGAACAACTCAGAGGACCATGAGGCTGTCAGCGGCCCACACAGGGGGCCCCCATAGGAGGGCGGCCACCTTAGTGCCACTTGATGGCACAAACACAACAGGGCTAGTATTTGGACCTCCCGGGTGTTCCAGCACTACTCGTTGTCATATCCAGTGCGCCAGTGGGCCGGGGTATATGTACCTCCCGCGAAAAGCTGGTGATCCTTTTCGCGCCAAGGAACACGCCAACCCAATGTAGCCCCCGCAGGTTTACAACCGCCCGAAGGACTAATGGGCACTGTCGTTCCTCCAGGGTCCTGCTGTAAGGACTTCCTGGGGCTATTTGGCATTTGCACCCTTCTTCTGGTCCTGAAGAGGGTACCCCTATGTACCATTCAGCCTCTGGTTTGCCCTGTAACTCCGCCTGCAACACAAAAGAACAAGTTTACAGCCTTCCTACCCTAGCCACCCTTCCAGCCGACATGCAGAGTAAGCGGTAGGGAGGGAGACTTGTGCACTCGGCGCCAAAAAGGATCACCAGCTGTTGCAGAGGAGGCAGATATACCTGCCTTCCTCACCCACTGGGGCCGCAAATGACAGTAGTGCTTGGACATCCGGGAGGTCCAAACACTAGCCCTGTTGTGTTTGTGCCATCATATGGCACTAGGGTGGCCTCACTCCTATGGGGGCCCCCTGCTTGGGTCGCGGGAAGCCTCATAGTGCATTATCAGCAACACACCCAACCCGCAAACACAGCAATACCAGAATAAAGAACACACAAGACACATTGGTTGTTGGCAAACCTATGTAATGCATTGAGTCACAGCTTCAGCCAGCTGATCTCATTGAGAGTTTCAGGGGAAGAGGGGTTGTACTTCCAGGCAACAGGCTCCCACTTCAGAAGAAGGGAGAAGCAGATTCTGGGGCAGGTTAACATAGATGTTTGTCTGTGGTTTAATGCATGTGTATCTCTGGCTTATGGTTGGGTAGAGCCATTCTCACTTAGAGGTATGTCCATATTAAAATGTTGTGCTTATGACAGTTCTCATGACCAATGCGGTTTCTTGTAGCTTTCCTAGGTGAAGAGACATAATTTAGATAATTCATCGCTTATAACGTAGCACATTAAGGAGGCGGTGTAGAAATTCAAGTGGCAACTGGGAGATTTCCATCATTAGCGCCAGCAGCTGCTCACATGGTTAGCAGTAAGCAGCCTGGGAAGCCTGGGGGTAGGGGGACACCACAGATAAACTAAACAGGCAAATTTCCTGTAAAATGGAGGGTTTCACAGCAAGTACACAAGGACTCCCTTGCTTAAAGTCACATATTTCTAGGCTCATCAGTTAGTTGGGTGCATCAATACGGTAGCACAGCACCCAACTAGAGCCCATAGTTAGAAGGGGATTGGATGTTGTACATACTGTCTTGCTTTTCTCACCACCCAGAAGCTTTTCCATCACAGGTCTGCATCCTGTTATACAAGAAAAGCAATTTTGCACTGAGCTACTCACGCTAGGGTGTGAACATCAGCAGGGCGACTCAGGAGCTAAAATCGCAGTCAGATGTGACGGTCTTGCAGGCAGGCTGACAGGAGGTAGAATACTGTAAGGATGAGTGTGGGCTAAGGGTCCCTACAATTAAGCCAATTCAACCTGCTGCCTCTCAGCCAGGTGGGCTGCGTTAGTTGTCATCTAAAAAGGATGCGTGGGCCTCAATAGTGTTGAGACAGATGGGTTTGGAGCACATATGCTGACAACCACCAGTACACGTGCATTTTGAGTGAAGATGCAGGTAAATTGGTTCGCATGATTCACTACAGATTATCACAATCCAAAAGCAATGGCCTCTGTTGGGCACACTGGTATACCTTTAGCAAAAGTAGGTGTTGGACAGGCCTCGTGGCAGGCCCGACCCCTCCCCGCATGGCGGGTCTCGGACTACTACTACCCCTGTTCCCCGGACAAGAACAACACCTGCAGCCCGCCGGGTCAACCCCCAGCTCTTCCCCGACGGAACCCAGGCTCGTAACCACAACATTCTCGGCTGGCCCGGGTCCCTTCCCGAACCACCGTCCCCGGCCCAGCCGCCATCTTGGACCCTCCACGACCAGGCCTCGTGGCCTCGGGTCGATCTCAGCCTCAGGCCCAGCCAGGCCCCGACATCGAGGCACCACCATCCACCCAGGGGGTAACGAGACCACTTGGCGAGTCAATGGGAGAAGGAGTGTCGATGGCTCCCCTCCGCCCGGTTTCGATCGCCCCCGGCCTCCCTGGGCACTGGCTCCACCCCCCTGCTGGGTGTCTGGACTCCCTCATCCCGGACCCCCCAACCTCCAAGTGCGAGGGTCCGGACATCAAAGGGCGCCAGACCTATAACTGGGGTAGGTCCAGAGCAGGAAGGGAATTGTATCCCAGAGTCGAGAGACACCGAGACAAACTCATCCTTGGAGGCCTGCTGGCGCTGCCGCGGCTCCTCTCCGTGAACCATCTTTGAAGGCCTGCTGGCGCTGCCGCGGCTCATCCTCGTGAACCATCTTTGAATGCCTGCTGGCGCTGCCGCGGCTCATCCTCGTGAACCATCTATGAAGGCCTGCTGGCGCTGCCGCGGCTCATCCTCGTGAACCATCTTTGAAGGCCTGCTGGCGCTGCCGCGGCCCATCCTCGTGAACCATATTTGTAGGCCTGCTGGCGCTGCTGCGGCTCCTCTTCGTCAACCATCCTTGAAGGCCTGCTGGCGCTGCCGCGCCCCCTACTTGCGAACCCTCCAGCTCGAGGATTGACAGCTATACTCCAGCTACCCCTGTACCGGACCGGTACTGAGACTGTCCCGCTACCCCCTTTCCCCAGAGACTAGAATTGAAGGGATCATCGTATCCTGGTCCTGCTGTAACGTCACGTTTAACCTGCCTAAGAATACCGATAAAAGTGTACAGAACCTATCTTTGTGTGGTGTCCATCTGTGGGCGGGTGGTTACTTGTCCGTACGATCTAAGGAGAGGGCCCTCGCCAGGAGGCCTCTCCCCCTTGCTCGGCCGACCCTCCTGGTTCCCGTCTAACAGTAGGGTTATGGGCCACACAAGGTAAAGGGCTATTCAGTCAGGTGGGGCGTAGTAAAAGGGTGCTGTTACTTCATCAGTGTTGAAAAGGCTGGGATGGAGCACAAATTTGGACAACTACCAGTGCACATCTTGCACTCACGTTTAAGAAGGTGCTGGTACATTGGCAAACCTTTTTGGCACTCTGATATACCGTTGGCTTAAGCGGTCTATGGGTTAATACTCAGGTGGGGACACCAGCAGGGCGACACTGCATCTGTCACAAGACTCCAACCTGTCCACACCCGATGACCCTCTCCAGGGGGTCCATATTTCTCTTGCTCCGCACAGGGTCATCAGTGAACCCCCAATGTGGACTTGCCAGGCAAGAAGGCTAACCAAGGGCTTAGTCAACCCCCATATGGAACTGCACATAATGGTACAGAGTGAACAAGGGACTATCCCACGCAGAAGCCTGGTCAAGAGGAGAGCAGTAGTTTTAATTCCTATGGTAATATCTCTGGCCGGCGCTGTACTCCCATACAACGGAGGTCAGCGGGTAGAGAGAAGAGTATTGTGCGGCCACAATTAATAACTGTTAACAATTATACCGAAGACCTTGGAGGCGAACTCCACCAGGATTACCAGCGAAGCCTTATACCAAGGACTGGGCGGTAATGGGTAAACACATTACGCAGCAGCACCTAACAAGAAGGCCCTTATTGGGTAAAGGGCACCATAGGGATTTCTTCCTGAAAAGTGGTAAGTAGCGATCAGTTGGCACACCCAGGGGAAGCCATTGAACATGCCCATGGGGGTAAATAAAGCTGTGGTTCAAACAAATAACAGTGGTTCCCAAGTTAAGTGAAGGTCATGGATCATGCCTAAGGAAGGCTAAATAAGCCATGCGCAAGCACACGAAGCATGAGGGCTTGGTTCAACTCTAATTCAAAATCATATCAAATCTGAGGGGCTCAGTGAATTAGGCATGCTCTCTTTAGTGCTACATTGCAAGGTTTCCCCGATAGGGTCAGGAAACACCTGCAGAGGTAAAGGTGAATTGTCCAGCCAGAAGGATGGTAACCAGGTCAGAGGGAAATGGGAATTGTCCGGGTCTGGAGAGGCCGGTGAAATTTCTCACAGGAAGGTAAACAGTGCCATGGGCAAAATTCATGGGACAGAAGTGGTTCCTGGCTTTATCAGACTCTGCTCTTGCATGCAAAGAACATAGGATGTTTTGATGTGGATGGGGTCCATTTGTCTAGAAGGGGCATAGACCCGTTTTTGTTGGACCTAGGTGATGTTCTAGAAGGAGCAGGGTGAAAGTAAGAATACCTGCGTTGGTGGGGGGCCATGCGGATGACGGGTGCCACACCCAGAGCTGTGGCGGAGTTGCAGGGTGATCCAGAGGCTGAACGGTACATATGGGTACCCTCTTCAGTACCAGAAGAAGGGTGCAAATGCCAAATAGCCGCAGGAAGTCCTTACGGCAGGACCCTGGAGGAACGACGGTGCCCCTTTGATCCTTCGGGCGGTTGTAAACCTGAGGAACGAGGGCCTTGCCTGGATAAGCTCCGCCCCCTCAAGAGGCGTGAGTAAATGGGAGGACTGGTGGTCCACAGGATGTAAGGGGTAATCCCCAAAAATGGTTAGCACCACTTGGGTATGCCACAGTGCAATTTGGCTCTTCAGGTGGGCAGGGCTGCTTGCCCTTGGATCGCCCGTAAGTTGACCCACCATGTTGGCATATTTCTTAAGCAAAACAAACCTGCAGCAATGTTTTCTCCAACAACCAATGTGTCTTGTGTGTTCTTTCTTATGGTATTGCTGTGTTTGCGGGTTGGGTGTGTTGCCGATATTGACACCATGCTTTGTGCACCTCCTAACTGCAGAGGTCACATTCCATCTCACCTCTGGCCTTAAGAGTACGGCCCACATCACTCCAGCCACATTGTAAAGATTCCGAAATTAAACTTTAAAGCAGTTAAAAAATGGTGTGATCAAGCACCCAGCCACTTGACTCCTCCTAAAAGAACCTGCGCCTTTAATGTGTAAGGTACAAACCGATGGGTGAAGAGATCTGCATGCACGAGGCCCCAACCCTGATACCTTTGGATTGATTGGGATCTCCTGATGTTTAAGCAAGAACAAAAGATCCACTGTTCACATTACACCTACCATATGTAATTACATAACTCCCCGCCCCCACAGTCACTCAAACCTCCTGCTCAGATCCACCCACTGCCCGTCATCACATCACCCCAGCCCCTCGAAACTACTGCTCAGATCCACCCACTGCCGTCATCACATCACCCCCAGCCCTCCCAGCCCCTCGAAACGACTGCTCAGATCCACCCACTGCCCATCACATCACCCCCAGCCCTCCCAGCCCCTCGAATCTCCTACTCAGATCCACCCACTGTATGTAATCACATCACTCCCTGCCCTTCCAGCCCCTCACACCTCCTGCTCATATCCACACACTGCACGTCATCACATCACTCCCTGCCCTTCCAGCCTCTCACGCCTCCTGCTCAGATCCACACACTGCACATCATCACATCACTCCCTGCCCTTCCAGCCTTTCACACCTCCTGATCAGATCCACACACTGCAAGTCATCACATCACTCCCTGCCCTTCCAGCCTCTCACGCCTCCTGCTCGGATCCACACACTGCACGTCATCACATCACTCCCTGCCCTTCCAGCCTCTCACCCCTCCTGCTCAGATCCACACACTGCACGTCATCACATCACTCCCTGCCCTTCCAGCCTCTCACACCTCCTGCTCGGATCCACACACTGCACGTCATCACATCACTCCCTGCCCTTCCAGCCTCTCACGCCTCCTGCTCAGATCCACACACTGCACGTCATCACATCACTCGCTGCCCTTCCAGCCTCTCACACCTCCTGCTCAGATCCACACACTGCACGTCATTACATCACTCCCAGCCCCTCGAATCTCCTACTCAGATCCACCCACTGTATGTAATCACATCACTCCCTGCCCTTCCAGCCTCTCACGCCTCCTGCTCGGATCCACACACTGCACGTCATCACATCACTCCCTGCCCTTCCAGCCTCTCACGCCTCCTGCTCAGATCCACACACTGCACGTCATCACATCACTCCCTGCCCTTCCAGCCTCTCACACCTCCTGCCCACATCCACACACTGCACGTCATCACATCACTCCCTGCCCTTCCAGCCTCTCACACCTTCTGCTCAGATCCACACACTGCACGTCATCACATCACTCCCTGCCCTTCCAGCCTCTCACACCTCCTGCTCAGATCCACACACTGCACGTCATCACATCACTCCCTGCCCTTCCAGCCTCTCACACCTCCTGCTCAGATCCACACACTGCACGTCATCACATCACTCCCTGCCCTTCCAGCCTCTCACGCCTCCTGCTCAGATCCACACACTGCACGTCATCACATCACTCCCTCCCCTTCCAGCCTCTCACACCTCCTGCTCAGATCCACACACTGCACGTCATCACATCACTCCCAGCCCCTCGAATCTCCTACTCAGATCCACCCACTGTATGTAATCACATCACTCCCTGCCCTTCCAGCCTCTCACGCCTCCTGCTCAGATCCATACACTGCACGTCATCACATCACTCCCTGCCCTTCCAGCCTCTCACGCCTCCTGCTCAGATCCACACACTGCACGTCATCACATCACTCCCTCCCCTTCCAGCCTCTCACACCTCCTGCTCAGATCCACACACTGCACGTCATCACATCACTCCCAGCCCCTCGAATCTCCTACTCAGATCCACCCACTGTATGTAATCACATCACTCCCTGCCCTTCCAGCCTCTCACGCCTCCTGCTCAGATCCATACACTGCACGTCATCACATCACTCCCTGCCCTTCCAGCCTCTCACGCCTCCTGCTCAGATCCACACACTGCACGTCATCACATCACTCCCTGCCCTTCCAGCCTCTCACGTCTCCTGCTCAGATCAACACACTGCACGTCATCACATCACTCCCTGCCCTTCCAGCCTCTCACGCCTCCTGCTCAGATCCACACACTGCACGTCATCATATCACTCCCTGCCCTTCAAGCCTCTCACACCTCCTGCTCAGATCCACACACTGCACGTCATCACATCACTCCCTGCCCTTCCAGCCTCTCACGCCTCCTGCTCAGATCCACACACTGCACGTCATCACATCACTCCCTGCCCTTCCAGCCTCTCACACCTCCTGCTCAGATCCACACACTGCACGTCATCACATCACTCCCTGCCCTTCCAGCCTCTCACGCCTCCTGCTCGGATCCACACACTGCACGTCATCACATCACTCCCTGCCCTTCCAGCCTCTCACGTCTCCTGCTCAGATCAACACACTGCACGTCATCACATCACTCCCTGCCCTTCCAGCTTCTCACACCTCCTGCTCAGATCCACACACTGCAAGTCATCACATCACTCCCTGCCCTTCCAGCCTCTCACGCCTCCTGTTCAGATCCACACACTGCACGTCATCACATCACTCCCTGCCCTTCCAGCCTCTCACACCTCCTGCTCAGATCCACACACTGCACGCCATCACATCACTCCCAGCCCCTCGAATCTCCTACTCAGATCCACCCACTGTATGTAAGCACATCACTCCCTGCCCTTCCAGCCTCCCACACGTCCTGCTCAGATCCACACACTGCAGGTCATCACATCACTCCCTGCCCTTCCAGCCTCTCACGCCTCCTGCTCAGATCCACACACTGCACGTCATCACATCACTCCCTGCCCTTCCAGCCTCTCACGCCTCCTGCTCAGATCCACACACTGCACGTCATCACATCACTCCCTGCCCTTCCAGCCTCTCACACCTCCTGCTCAGATCCACACACTGCACGTCATAACATCACTCCCTGCCCTTCCAGCCTCTCACGCCTCCTGCTCAGATCCATACACTGCACGTCATCACATCACTCCCAGCCCCTCGAATCTCCTACTCAGATCCACCCACTGTATGTAATCACATCACTCCCTGCCCTTCCAGCCTCTCACACCTCCTGCTCAGATCCACACACTGCACGTCATCACATCACTCCCTGCCCTTCCAGCCTCTCACGCCTCCTGCTCAGATCCACACACTGCACGTCATCACATCACTCCCTGCCCTTCCAGCCTCTCACGCCTCCTGCTCAGATCCACACACTGCACGTCATCACATCACTCCCTGCCCTTCCAGCCTCTCACGCCTCCTGCTCAGATCCATACACTGCACGTCATCACATCACTCACTGCCCTTCCAGCCTCTCACACCTCCTGCTCAGATCCACACACTGCACGTCATCACATCACTCCCTGCCCTTCCAGCCTCTCACACCTCCTGCTCAGATCCACACACTGCACGTCATCACATCACTCCCTGCCCTTCCAGCCTCTCACACCTTCTGCTCAGATCCACACACTGCACGTCATCACATCACTCCCTGCCCTTCCAGCCTCTCACACCTCCTGCTCAGATCCACACACTGCACGTCATCACATCACTTCCTGCCCTTCCAGCCTCTCACGCCTCCTGCTCAGATCTCCACACTGCACGTCATCACATCACTCCCTCCCCTTCCAGCCTCTCACACCTCCTGCTCAGATCCACACACTGCACGTCATCACATACCTCCCAGCCCCTCGAATCTCCTACTCAGATCCATCCACTGTATGTAATCACATCACTCCCTGCCCTTCCAGCCTCTCACACCTCCTGCTCAGATCCACACACTGCATGTCATCACATCACTCCCTGCCCTTCCAGCCTCTCATGCCTCCTGCTCAGATCCACACACTGCACGTCATCACATCACTCCCTGCCCTTCCAGCCTCTCACACCTCCTGGTCAGATCCACACACTGCACGTCATCACATCACTCCCTGCCCTTCCAGCCTCTCACACCTCCTGCTCAGATCCACACACTGCACGTCATCACATCACTCCCAGCCCCTCGAATCTCCTACTCAGATCCACCCACTGTATGTAATCACATCACTACCTGCCCTTCCAGCCTCTCACACCTCCTGCTCAGATCCACACACTGCACGTCATCACATCACTCCCTGCCCTTCCAGCCTCTCACGCCTCCTGCTCAGATCCACACACTGCACGTCATCACATCACTCCCTGCCCTTCCAGCCTCTCACACCTCCTGCTCAGATCCACACACTGCAAGTCATCACATCACTCCCTGCCCTTCCAGAGTCTCACGCCTCCTGCTCGGATCCACACACTGCACGTCATCACATCACTCCCTGCCCTTCCAGCCTCTCACACCTCCTGCTCAGATCCACACACTGCACGTCATCACATCACTCCCTGCCCTTCCAGCCTCTCACACCTCCTGCTCAGATCCACACACTGCACGTCATCACATCACTCCCTGCCCTTCCAGCCTCTCACGCCTCCTGCTCAGATCCACACACTGCACGTCATCACATCACTCCCTGCACTTCCAGGCTCTCACGCCTCCTGCTCAGATCCACACACTGCACGTCATCACATCACTCCCTGCCCTTCCAGCCTCTCACGCCTCCTGCTCAGATCCACACACTGCACGTCATCACATCACTCCCTGCCCTTCCAGCCTCTCAAACCTCCTGCTCAGATCCACACACTGCACGTCATCACATCACTCCCTGCCCTTCCAGCCTCTCACACCTCCTGCTCAGATCCACACACTGCACGTCATCACATCACTCCCTGCCCTTCCAGCCTCTCACGCCTCCTGCTCAGATCCACACACTGCACGTCATCACATCACTCCCTGCCCTTCCAGCCTCTCACACCTCCTGCTCAGATCCACACACTGCACGTCATCACATCACTCCCTGCCCTTCCAGCCTCTCACACCTCCTGCTCAGATCCACACACTGCACGCCATCACATCACTCCCAGCCCCTCGAATCTCCTACTCAGATCCACCCACTGTATGTAATCACATCAATCCCTGCCCTTCCAGCCTCTCACACCTCCTGCTCAGATCCACACACTGCAAGTCATCACATCACTCCCTGCCCTTCCAGCCTCTCACGCCTCCTGCTCAGATCCACACACTGCACGTCATCACATCACTCCCTGCCCTTCCAGCCTCTCACGCCTCCTGCTCAGATCCACACACTGAACGTCATCACATCCCTCCCTGCCCTTCCAGCCTCTCATACCTCCTGCTCAGATCCACACACTGCACGTCATCACATCACTCCCTGCCCTTCCAGCCTCTCACGCCTCCTGCTCAGATCCACACACTGCACGTCATCACATCACTCCCAGCCCCTCGAATCTCCTACTCAGATCCACCCACTGTATGTAATCACATCACTCCCTGCCCTTCCAGCCTCTCACGCCTCCTGCTCAGATCCACACACTGCAAGTCATCACATCACTCCCTGCCCTTCCAGCCTCTCACACCTCCTGCTCAGATCCACACACTGCACGTCATCACATCACTCCCTGCCCTTCCAGCCTCTCACGCCTCCTGCTCAGATCCACACACTGCACGTCATCACATCACTCCCTGCCCTTCCAGCTTCTCAAACCTCCTGCTCAGATCCACACACTGCAAGTCATCACATCACTCCATGCCCTTCCAGCCTCTCACGCCTCCTGCTCGGATCCACACACTGAACGTCATCACATCACTCCCTGCCCTTCCAGCCTCTCACGCCTCCTGCTCAGATCCACACACTGCACGTCATCACATCACTCCCTGCCCTTCCAGCCTCTCAAACCTCCTGCTCAGATCCACACACTGCACGTCATCACATCACTCCCTGCCCTTCCAGCCTCTCACACCTCCTGCTCAGATCCACACACTGCACATCATCACATCACTCCCTGCCCTTCCAGCCTCTCACACCTCCTGCTCAGATCCACACACTGCACGTCATCACATCACTCCCTGCCCTTCCAGCCTCTCACGCCTCCTGTTCAGATCCACACACTGCACGTCATCACATCACTCCCTGCCCTTCCAGCCTCTCACACCTCCTGCTCAGATCCACACACTGCACGCCATCACATCACTCCCTGCCCCTCGAATCTCCTACTCAGATCCACCCACTGTATGTAATCACATCACTCCCTGCCCTTCCAGCCTCTCACACCTCCTGCTCAGATCCACACACTGCAAGTCATCACATCACTCCCTGCCCTTCCAGCCTCTCACGCCTCCTGCTCAGATCCACACACTGCACGTCATCACATCACTCCCTGCCCTTCCAGCCTCTCACACCTCCTGCTCAGATCCACACACTGCACGTCATCACATCACTCCCAGCCCCTCGAATCTCCTACTCAGATCCACCCACTGTATGTAATCACATCACTCCCTGCCCTTCCAGCCTCTCACGCCTCCTGCTCAGATCCACACACTGCACGTCATCACATCACTCCCTGCCCTTCCAGCCTCTCACACCTCCTGCTGAGATCCACACACTGCACGCCATCACATCACTTCCAGCCCCTCGAATCTCCTACTCAGATCCACCCACTGTATGTAATCACATCACTCCCTGCCCTTCCAGCCTCTCACACCTCCTGCTCAGATCCACACACTGCAAGTCATCACATCACTCCCTGCCCTTCCAGCCTCTCACGCCTCCTGCTCAGATCCACACACTGCACATCATCACATCACTCCCTGCCCTTCCAGCCTCTCACACCTCCTGCTCAGATCCACACACTGCACGTCATCACATCACTCCCTGCCCTTCCAGCCTCTCACGCCTCCTGCTCAGATCCACACACTGCACGTCATCACATCACTCCCTGCCCTTCCAGCCTCTCACACCTCCTGCTCAGATCCACACACTGCATGTCATCACATCACTCCCTGCCCTTCCAGCCTCTCACGCCTCCTGCTCAGATCCACACACTGCACGTCATCACATCACTCCCAGCCCCTCGAATCTCCTACTCAGATCCACCCACTGTATGTAATCACATCACTCCCTGCCCTTCCAGCCTCTCACACGTCCTGCTCAGATCCACACACTGCACGTCATCACATCACTCCCTGCCCTTCCAGCCTCTCACGCCTCCTGCTCAGATCCATACACTGCACGTCATCACATCACTCCCAGCCCCTCGAATCTCCTACTCAGATCCACCCACTGTATGTAATCACATCACTCCCTGCCCTTCCAGCCTCTCACACCTCCTGCTCAGATCCACACACTGCACGTCATCACATCACTCCCTGCCCTTCCAGCCTCTCACGCCTCCTGCTCAGATCCACACACTGCACGTCATCACATCACTCCCTGCCCTTCCAGCCTCTCACGCCTCCTGCTCAGATCCATACACTGGACGTCATCACATCACTCCCTGCCCTTCCAGCCTCTCACACCTCCTGCTCAGATCCACACTGCACGTCATCACATCACTCCCTGCCCTTCCAGCCTCTCACACCTTCTGCTCAGATCCACACACTGCACGTTATCACATCACTCCCTGCCCTTCCAGCCTCTCACACCTCCTGCTCAGATCCACACACTGCACGTCATCACATCACTCCCTGCCCTTCCAGCCTCTCACGCCTCCTGCTCAGATCCACACACTGCACGTCATCACATCACTCCCTCCCCTTCCAGCCTCTCACACCTCCTGCTCAGATCCACACACTGCACGTCATCACATCACTCCCAGCCCCTCGAATCTCCTACTCAGATCCACCCACTGTAAGTAATCACATCACTCCCTGCCCTTCCAGCCTCTCACACCTCCTGCTCAGATCCACACACTGCATGTCATCACATCACATCACTCCCTGCCCTTCCAGCCTCTCACGCCTCCTGCTCAGATCCACACACTGCACGTCATCACATCACTCCCTGCCCTTCCAGCCTCTCACACCTCCTGCTCAGATCCACACACTGCACGTCATCACATCACTCCCTGCCCTTCCAGCCTCTCACGCCTCCTGCTCGGATCCACACACTGCACGTCATCACATCACTCCCTGCCCTTCCAGCCTCTCACGTCTCCTGCTCAGATCAACACACTGCACGTCATCACATCACTCCCTGCCCTTCCAGCCTCTCACGCCTCCTGCTCAGATCCACACACTGCACGTCATCACATCACTCCCTGCCCTTCAAGCCTCTCACACCTCCTGCTCAGATCCACACACTGCACGTCATCACATCACTCCCTGCCCTTCCAGCCTCTCACGCCTCCTGCTCAGATCCACACACTGCACGTCATCACATCACTCCCTGCCCTTCCAGCCTCTCACACCTCCTGCTCAGATCCACACACTGCACGTCATCACATCACTCCCAGCCTCTCGAATCTCCTACTCAGATCCACCCACTGTATGTAATCACATCACTCCCTGCCCTTCCAGCCTCTCACACCTCCTGCTCAGATCCACACACTGCACGTCATCACATCACTCCCTGCCCTTCCAGCCTCTCATGCCTCCTGCTCAGATCCACACACTGCACGTCATCACATCACTCCCTGCCCTTCCAGCCTCTCACACCTCCTGCTCAGATCCACACACTGCAAGTCATCACATCACTCCCTGCCCTTCCAGAGTCTCACACCTCCTGCTCAGATCCACACACTGCACGTCATCACATCACTCCCTGCCCTTCCAGCCTCTCACGCCTCCTGCTCGGATCCACACACTGCACGTCATCACATCACTCCCTGCCCTTCCAGCCTCTCACGTCTCCTGCTCAGATCAACACACTGCACGTCATCACATCACTCCCTGCCCTTCCAGCCTCTCACGCCTCCTGCTCAGATCCACACACTGCACGTCATCACATCACTCCCTGCCCTTCAAGCCTCTCACACCTCCAGCTCAGATCCACACACTGCACGTCATCACATCACTCCCTGCCCTTCCAGCCTCTCACGCCTCCTGCTCAGATCCACACACTGCACGTCATCACATCACTCCCTGCCCTTCCAGCCTCTCACACCTCCTGCTCAGATCCACACACTGCACGTCATCACATCACTCCCAGCCTCTCGAATCTCCTACTCAGATCCACCCACTGTATGTAATCACATCACTCCCTGCCCTTCCAGCCTCTCACACCTCCTGCTCAGATCCACACACTGCACGTCATCACATCACTCCCTGCCCTTCCAGCCTCTCACGCCTCCTGCTCAGATCCACACACTGCACGTCATCACATCACTCCCTGCCCTTCCAGCCTCTCACACCTCCTGCTCAGATCCACACACTGCAAGTCATCACATCACTCCCTGCCCTTCCAGAGTCTCACACCTCCTGCTCAGATCCACACACTGCACGTCATCACATCACTCCCTGCCCTTCCAGCCTCTCACACCTCCTGCTCAGATCCACACACTGCACGTCATCACATCACTCCCTGCCCTTCCAGCCTCTCACGCCTCCTGCTCAGATCCACACACTGCACGTCTTCACATCACTCCCTGCCCTTCAAGCCTCTCACGCCTCCTGCTCAGATCCACACACTGCACGTCATCACATCACTCCCTGCCCTTCCAGCCTCTCAAACCTCCTGCTCAGATTCACACACTGCACGTCATCACATCACTCCCTGCCCTTCCAGCCTCTCACACCTCCTGCTCAGATCCACACACTGCACGTCATCACATCACTCCCTGCCCTTCCAGCCTCTCACGCCTCCTGCTCAGATCCACACACTGCACGTCATCACATCACTCCCTGCCCTTCCAGCTTCTCACACCTCCTGCTCAGATCCACACACTGCAAGTCATCACATTACTCCATGCCCTTCCAGCCTCTCACGCCTCCTGCTCGGATCCACACACTGAACGTCATCACATCACTCCCTGCCCTTCCAGCCTCTCACGCCTCCTGCTCAGATCCACACACTGCACGTCATCACATCACTCCCTGCCCTTCCAGCCTCTCAAACCTCCTGCTCAGATCCACACACTGCACGTCATCACATAACTCCCTGCCCTTCCAGCCTCTCACACCTCCTGCTCAGATCCACACACTGCACGTCATCACATCACTCCCTGCCCTTCCAGCCTCTCACACCTCCTGCTCAGATCCACACACTGCACGTCATCACATCACTCCCTGCCCTTCCAGCCTCTCACGCCTCCTGTTCAGATCCACACACTGCACGTCATCACATCACTCCCTGCCCTTCCAGCCTCTCACACCTCCTGCTCAGATCCACACACTGCACGCCATCACATCACTCCCAGCCCCTCGAATCTCCTACTCAGATCCACCCACTGTATGTAATCACATCACTCCCTGCCCTTCCAGCCTCTCACACCTCCTGCTCAGATCCACACACTGCAAGTCATCACATCACTCCCTGCCCTTCCAGCCTCTCACGCCTCCAGCTCAGATCCACACACTGCACTTCATCACATCACTCCCTGCCCTTCCAGCCTCTCACGCCTCCTGCTCACATCCACACACTGCACGTCATCACATCCCTCCCTGCCCTTCCAGCCTCTCACACCTCCTGCTCAGATCCACACACTGCACGTCATCACATCACTCCCTGCCCTTCCAGCCTCTCACGCCTCCTGCTCAGATCCACACACTGCACGTCATCACATCACTCCCAGCCCCTCGAATCCCCTACTCAGATCCACCCACTGTATGTAGTCACATCACTCCCTGCCCTTTCAGCCTCTCACGCCTCCTGCTCAGATCCACACACTGCAAGTCATCACATCACTCCCTGCCCTTCCAGCCTCTCACACCTCCTGCTCAGATCCACACACTGCACGTCATCACATCACTCCCTGCCCTTCCAGCCTCTCACACCTCCTGCTCAGATCCACACACTGCACGTCATCACATCACTCCCTGCCCTTCCAGCCTCTCACGCCTCCTGCTCAGATCCACACACTGCACGTCATCACATCACTCCCTGCCCTTCCAGCCTCTCACACCTCCTGCTCAGATCCACACACTGAACGTCATCACATCACTCCCTGCCCTTCCAGCCTCTCACGCCTCCTGCTCAGATCCACACACTGCACGTCATCACATCACTCCCTGCCCTTCCAGCCTCTCACACCTCCTGCTCAGATCCACACACTGCACGTCATCACATCACTCCCTGCCCTTCCAGCCTCTCACACCTCCTGCTCAGATCCACACACTGCACGTCATCACATCACTCCCTGCCCTTCCAGCCTCTCACGCCTCCTGCTCAGATCCATACACTGCACGTCATCACATCACTCCCAGCCCCTCGAATCTCCTACTCAGATCCACCCACTGTATGTAATCACATCACTCCCTGCCCTTCCAGCCTCTCACACCTCCTGCTCAGATCCACACACTGCACGTCATCACATCACTCCCTGCCCTTCCAGCCTCTCACGCCTCCTGCTCAGATCCACACACTGCACGTCATCACATCACTCCCTGCCCTTCCAGCCTCTCACGCCTCCTGCTCAGATCCATACACTGCACGTCATCACATCACTCCCTGCCCTTCCAGCCTCTCACACCTCCTGCTCAGATCCACACACTGCACATCATCACATCACTCCCTGCCCTTCCAGCCTCTCACCCCTCCTGCTCAGATCCACACACTGCACGTCATCACATCACTCCCTGCCCTTCCAGCCTCTCACGCCTCCTGCTCAGATCCACACACTGGACGTCATCACATCACTCCCTGCCCTTCCAGCCTCTCACGCCTCCTGCTCAGATCCACACACTGCACGTCATCACATCACTCCCTGCCCTTCCAGCCTCTCACGCCTCCTGCTCAGATCCATACACTGCACGTCATCACATCACTCCCAGCCCCTCGAATCTCCTACTCAGATCCACCCACTGTATGTAATCATATCACTGTCGGCCCTCCCAAACACTCGAACTTCCTGCTCAGATCCACACACTGCACGTCATCACATCACTCCCTGCCCTTCCAGCCTCTCACGCCTCCTGCTCAGATCCACACACTGCACGTCATCACATCACTCCCTGCCCTTCCAGCCTCTCACGCCTCCTGCTCAGATCCACACACTGCACGTCATCACATCACTCCCTGCCCTTCCAGCCTCTCACACCTCCTGCTCAGATCCACACACTGCACGTCATCACATCACTCCCTGCCCTTCCAGCCTCTCACGCCTCCTGCTCAGATCCATACACTGCACGTCATCACATCACTCCCAGCCCCTCGAATCTCCTACTCAGATCCACCCACTGTATGTAATCACATCACTCCCTGCCCTTCCAGCCTCTCACACCTCCTGCTCAGATCCACACACTGCACGTCATCACATCACTCCCTGCCCTTCCAGCCTCTCACGCCTCCTGCTCAGATCCACACACTGCACGTCATCACATCACTCCCTGCCCTTCCAGCCTCTCACGCCTCCTGCTCAGATCCACACACTGCACGTCATCACATCACTCCCTGCCCTTCCAGCCTCTCACACCTCCTGCTCAGATCCACACACTGCACGTCATCACATCACTCCCTGCCCTTCCAGCCTCTCACGCCTCCTGCTCAGATCCATACACTGCACGTCATCACATCACTCCCAGCCCCTCGAATCTCCTACTCAGATCCACCCACTGTATGTAATCACATCACTCCCTGCCCTTCCAGCCTCTCACACCTCCTGCTCAGATCCACACACTGCACGTCATCACATCACTCCCTGCCCTTCCAGCCTCTCACGCCTCCTGCTCAGATCCACACACTGCACGTCATCACATCACTCCCTGCCCTTCCAGCCTCTCACGCCTCCTGCTCAGATCCACACACTGCACGTCATCACATCACTCCCTGCCCTTCCAGCCTCTCACACCTCCTGCTCAGATCCACACACTGCACGTCATCACATCACTCCCTGCCCTTCCAGCCTCTCACACCTCCTGCTCAGATCCACACACTGCACGTCATCACATCACTCCCTGCCCTTCCAGCCTCTCACGCCTCCTGCTCAGATCCATACACTGCACGTCATCACATCACTCCCTGCCCTTCCAGCCTCTCACGCCTCCTGCTCAGATCCACACACTGCACGTCATCACATCACTCCCTGCCAGCCTCTCACGCCTCCTGCTCAGATCCACACACTGCACGTCATCACATGACTCCCTGCCCTTCCAGCCTCTCACGCCTCCTGCTCAGATCCACACACTGCACGTCATCACATCACTCCCTGCCCTTCCAGCCTCTCACGCCTCCTGCTCAGATCCACACACTGCACGTCATCACAACACTCCCTGCCCTTCCAGCCTCTCACGCCTCCGGCTCAGATCCACACACTGCACGTCATCACATCACTCCCTGCCCTTCCAGCCTCTCACACATCCTGCTCAGATCCACACACTGCACGTCATCACATCACTCCCTGCCCTTCCAGCCTCTCACGCCTCCTGATCAGATCCATACACTGCACGTCATCACATCACTCCCAGCCCCTCGTATCTCCTACTCAGATCCACCCACTGTATGTAATCCTATCACTCTCGGCTCTTCCAGCCTCTCACACCTCCTGCTCAGATCCACACACTGCACGTCATCACATCACTCCCTGCCCTTCCAGCCTCTCACGCCTCCTGCTCAGATCCACACACTGCACGTCATCACATCACTCCCTGCCCTTCCAGCCTCTCACACCTCCTCCTCAGATCCACACACTGCACGTCATCACATCACTCCCTGCCCTTCCAGCCTCTCACACCTCCTGCCCAGATCCACACACTGCACGTCATCACATCACTCCCTGCCCTTCCAGCCTCTCACGCCTCCTGCTCAGATCCACACACTGCACGTCATCACATCACTCCCTGCCCTTCCAGCCTCTCACACCTCCTGCTCAGATGCACACACTGCACGTCATCACATCACTCCCTGCCCTTCCAGCCTCTCACGCCTCCTGCTCAGATCCATACACTGCAAGTCATCACATCACTCCCTGCAACTTCCAGCCTCTCACGCCTCCTGCTCAGATCCACACACTGCACGTCATCACATCACTCCCTGCCCTTCCAGCCTCTCACGCCTCCTGCTCAGATCCACACACTGCACGTCATCACATCACTCGCTGCCCTTCCAGCCTCTCACACCTCCTGCTCAGATCCACACACTGCAAGTCATCACATCACTCCCTGCCCTTCCAGCCTCTCACGCCTCCTGCTCAGATCCACACACTGCACGTCATCACATCACTCCCTGCCCTTCAAGCCTCTCACGCCTCCTGCTCAGATCCACACACTGCACGTCATCACATCACTCCCTGCCCTTCCAGCCTCTCACGCCTCCTGCTCAGATCCACACACTGCACGTCATCACATCACTCCCAGCCCCTCGAATCTCCTACTCAGATCCACCCACTGTATGTAATCACATCACTCCCTGCCCTTCCAGCCTCTCACACCTCCTGCTCAGATCCACACACTGCACGTCATCACATCACTCCCAGCCCCTCGAATCTCCTACTCAGATCCACCCACTGTATGTAATCACATCACTCCCTGCCCTTCCAGCCTCTCACACCTCCTGCTCAGATCCACACACTGCACGTCATCACATCACTCCCTGCCCTTCCAGCCTCTCACGCCTCCTGCTCAGATCCATACACTGCACGTCATCACATCACTCCCAGCCCCTCGTATCTCCTACTCAGATCCGCCCACTGTATGTAATCATATCACTCTCGGCCCTTCCAGCCTCTCACACCTCCTGCTCAGATCCACACACTGCACGTCATCACATCACTCCCTGCCCTTCCAGCCTCTCACACCTCCTGCTCAGATCCACACACTGCACGCCATCACATCACTCCCTGCCCTTCCAGCCTCTCACGCCTCCTGCTCAGATCCATACACTGCACGTCATCACATCACTCCCTGCCCTTCCAGCCTCTCACACCTCCTGCTCAGATCCACACACTGCACGTCATCACATCACTCCCTGCCCTTCCAGCCTCTCACACCTCCTGCTCAGATCCACACACTGCAAGTCATCACATCACTCCCTGCCCTTCCAGAGTCTCACACCTCCTGCTCAGATCCACACACTGCACGTCATCACATCACTCCCTGCCCTTCCAGCCTCTCACACCTCCTGCTCGGATCCACACACTGCACGTCATCACATCACTCCCTGCCCTTCCAGCCTCTCACGCCTGCTGCTCAGATCCACACACTGCAAGTCATCACATCCCTCCCTGCCCTTCCAGCCTCTCACGCCTCCTGCTCGGATCCACACACTGCACGTCATCACATCACTCCCTGCCCTTCCAGCCTCTCACACCTCCTGCTCAAATCCACACACTGCATGTCATCACATCACTCCCTGCCCTTCCAGCCTCTCACGCCTCCTGCTCAGATCCACACACTGCACGTCATCACATCACTCCCTGCCCTTCCAGCCTCTCACACCTCCTGCTCAGATCCACACACTGCACGTCATCACATCACTCCCTGCCCTTCCAGCCTCTCACACCTCCTGCTCAGATCCACACACTGCACGTCATCACATCACTCCCTGCCCTTCCAGCCTCTCACGCCTCCTGCTCAGATCCACACACTGCACGTCATCACATCACTCGCTGCCCTTCCAGCCTCTCACACCTCCTGCTCAGATCCACACACTGCACGTCATTACATCACTCCCAGCCCCTCGTATCTCCTACTCAGATCCACCCACTGTAAGTAATCACATCACTCCCTGCCCTTCCAGCCTCTCACGCCTCCTGCTCAGATCCATACACTGCACGTCATCACATCACTCCCTGCCCTTCCAGCCTCTCACGCCTCCTGCTCAGATCCACACACTGCACGTCATCACATCACTCCCTGCCCTTCCAGCCTCTCACGCCTCCTGCTCAGATCCACACACTGCACGTCATCACATCACTCCCTGCCCTTCCAGCCTCTCACACCTCCTGCTCAGATCCATACACTGCACGTCATCACATCACTCCCAGCCCCTCGTATCTCCTACTCAGATCCACCCACTGTATGTAATCACATCACTCCCTGCCCTTCCAGCCTCTCACACCTCCTGCTCAGATCCACACACTGCACGTCATCACATCACTCCCTGCCCTTCCAGCCTCTCACGCCTCCTGCTCAGATCCACACACTGCACATCATCACATCACTCCCTGCCCTTCCAGCCTCTCACACCTCCTGCTCAGATCCACACACTGCACGTCATCACATCACTCCCTGCCCTTCCAGCTTCTCACACCTCCTGCTCAGATCCACACACTGCACGTCATCACATCCCTCCCTGCCCTTCCAGCCTCTCACACCTCCTGCTCAGATCCACACACTGCACGTCATCACATCACTCCCTGCCCTTCCAGCCTCTCACGCCTCCTGCTCAGATCCACACACTGCACGTCATCACATCACTCCCTGCCCTTCCAGCCTCTCACACCTCCTGCTCAGATGCACACACTGCACGTCATCACATCACTCCCTGCCCTTCCAGCCTCTCACACCTCCTGCTCAGATCCACACACTGCACGTCATCACATCACTCCCTGCCCTTCCAGCCTCTCACACCTCCTGCTCAGATCCACACACTGCACGTCATCACATCACTCCCAGCCCCTCGTATCTCCTACTCAGATCCACCCACTGTATGTAATCATATCACTGTCGGCCCTCCCAAACACTCGAACCTCCTGTTCAGATCACCCGCTGCCCGTCATACCACCCCTACCAGCCCCTTGAACTTCCTGTTCAAATCCACCCAATGTATGTAATCACATCTCTCACTGCCCCGAGCCACTCAAACTTCCCCTTCCAATCCACTCGCTGTCCATAGGTGCGGGGAACCCCCAGCTGTAGGGGCCCCTCAGCACAGTACTCAGGTCCGAGCGCTCAGTACACTCAAAAGCAAGTCAGAGGTGAAGCATACCCATTTGTTGGACTAGATTCTTCTTATAGTTGGGGAAACATTGTGGGCTTCTCGTGCATGATAAAGAACTAAAAGGAGGCTCCATTAAATAACGATTTGCCTCGGATCACAGGGAAGCCGGGATTGATTCCAGATTCTTCTGTTTCACACTGTACAATTCAGCCACTGGACAGGTATATTATCTGACTTCAAAAGTTAATCAATGCTTTGCCCTTAATTCTTGGAGGGCGAGATTATAACATGGGTGACAGGTGGAATCTACATTTTCTTCACACTTCACATTTCAGCAGAAAATCGAGCCCATCCTTTTTAACAGCACCTGATCAACTTAGTAAGTCCTGGTTTCACTAAACAGAATACTATTATATTTTAGTAAACACACTGTAACCTTAGATGATAAATGTCGGTAAGTGCGCTCGCTTTCAAGTGAGCGAGTGTTTCTGTCTGAGAGGATTAATATGTGCGTTTTGTCAGGGTAGCCATTAATTCTCTCAAGAAGGAACCCTCAGAGCTCTTCTCTCGATCCGCAGAGCACATGCTCATTTGTACTTCAAATGGAATCTCATGTAGGAAATGAAACAACAATAGCGTGAGAGCAGCTCCTTTCATCCTCCGAGCTGGAGGGTCTCGTGAGAGAGAGGGCCAGAGGCAGCAGCAGAAAAGAGCACTTCATTAGACCAGAACCAAGCAACACTAAGATTCTGTGCAAAGCAAACACTTCCACTTTCAAAGAGCCACGAAACGAAATCAGCATCAGAACAGGCAGCGCTCCAGAAGAACCGCACACAGTGTCTGCCCAAGAAAGGGCAGTCAACAGGTCCTCTCCAGGGATCCCAAGCAGTGAGCCATGAGGAGCCCCACGGATATTTGGACTGCCTCGTTTCCAAACTCCTCATCGCAGGTGCCTGCTCCTGGGTGCCTGTGGGTGATGACCGGGGACACCCTACCACAAATAAAGGCACCACCAGTTTAGTCTCTTCTCCATATACTCACGTACATGCCTACATCTACTGCATGTGCATGGCCGCTGACTTTACACGGGTTCTCTCCAACTGAGCAGCTGCATTCTCTTCCTCGTGTCTGAAGCAAGTACATTTACCTTTTAATGTCTGCCAGCAAGCATGTTTCCTGTGTATCTGTGACTCTGTTGCATGTGTGTGGGGGTGCTGCACTCTGCATGGCTGTGGAACTTTCACACTACTGCAAGTCTGTGGCAGCTTTACTCTATTCCGCAAGTTGGTGGCAACTATACACTCTACTGTGGCAGAGGGACTCTACCACTTGTCAGGGGCGGCTGGTGAGATTTGAAAGTGGTGGGCATCAACTGTTAACACATCATTACATCTTTGGGAATACATAGTCCTACAAGGGTAAACCGGATGTACATATTATTAGAACATTGGAATGTTGGGAGCTCCATTGAAAACAATGGAGTGCTCTGGGCTTATAATGGCTGGTATAAGCCTGGAGCGCCATCATTCCAATGTTTCTTTGTTCACTGCTCTGGCTGTGACAAAGGCTTCAGGGAGCCAAAGGGGATTCCAATCCCCTCACGCTCCAAAAAGGCTTTGTTTTTTTTTTTAGAACATTCTGCCCTCTAGTGACAGAATGTTCTAATAGCCTTATAGCCCTTCGTAGATGGGCTATATCGCTATTAAAGTCCCTCTCGTGAAACGTGTACCATGCATGTAAAAAAAATAAAAAAATTATGTGCATAGCTCAGTGGGTTACTGCTTTTGTCACAGATTCTGTTGGTTTTGTGCAGTTCATAAGTTACAATCGTAATCTAACACAGTGGGATGTTAACTGCCATCAAAGAGCTGCATGCAAACTGCATGGTAAAGGTTAGTAACTTATGTTCTTTTCCCAAATTTAAATGCATACCAGTATTGAAGAGATGTGATTGGTATCCCTTTGCCTTATGTACCATTTTCTATACACTTGCATAAATCCTTGTCTTTGTATGTGGGTGATGTAAAGAAATCTGATGTGCTACGCTGGTTTAAAAGATGCTATAAAACAAATGAAATACATTCGACAGAAGGGTTATGGAGAGATAAGAGACATGTTGGAGGGTGACAGTGCGGGAAACATTGCAGAGCCCCAACAAACATCGTCTTATCATTTTTACCATGCTCTAAAAGCTAATACAATTTAATATATAATGCCATTATGTGTTGTAGAATTTCCCTAATTTTCTTCGCGGGAGAGCCCCCAAGGTCCCCTTGGTAGTTGTTAGGCCCACTCATTGCACTTGGTGTGCACCATACGGGTACTGCTCTGCCAACATTTGCCATGGCTGCTTTGAGTTTTCAGTCCAGCACTGGCAGGAGCCAGGTACTGTGAAAGAAAACTAAACATTGAAAAGTTAGTCGCCTAAATGCAACATCAACCTTCTGATTAACATTTCTAGATTTTTACAAATACTTTCAATATAAAATAATAAAATATTTAGTAATTTGAGTAATTGTTTGGTGTGCATTTGTTTGTGTATTTTTTGTGAATTACTGTTTTAAAGTTTGAAATTTAAATAGTACAAATTGCTTGGGGGTCTCCGGCTTCCAGTCGTGACTCAATGGGGGTCCTCAGGAGTCAAAGGTTTGGGAACCACTGCTGTAAGGCATGCCACTGGCAGATGGACTATCGAAGGCATGCCATTGGCAGATGGACTATCGAAGGCATGCCATTGGCAGATGGACGATCGAAGGCATGCCATTGGCAGATGGACTATCGAAGGCATGCCATTGGCAGATGGACTTCCACCTTTGCCTGTGGCACATGGACTCTACCAAATGCCTGGAGCAGAACGACTCATCACATGCAAGTGATAGCTCGGCTCTCTACTGCATGCTAGTGGCAGTTAGATAGCCAACTGCATGTCTGTGAAAACTAGACTTCAAACTGCATGTCTGTGGTGGTAAACTCTTCCACACTCCTGTAACAGCAATACAATAGTCTATGCCTATTTGTCCCCGGTAAATTCCTCTGGGTGAAGAGGAAAAAAGCAGATCCTATAGTGTAGCCAGTATTTATGTTGTTGGAAGAGAATGGGGATCAGGTGTGTATTATTTCTTTCATGGACTTGTAATTTGTCTATCCACTTTCATCCGGTGTCACCCCCCCCCCCCCGCTTAGATGATGGAGACATGCAAGTCTACACTTTGTAGCAAATTTACACTTAGAAATGTTGAATAGCCAAAAGTAGTACATTAAACTGACCATCCTAAGATGGCTACTGGTCATGCTAGAGTAGTAAATAAAAAATGCCCCTCATGTGTCATGATGCATGCGCGTGCACTGTGGGCTGTGTATTCATGGATGGTCATCTTGTAATGGATTTTCCTTAATGGCTAACTGAAAAACCCAATGCCAGATGGCCATAAATGTGCCTGCATGGGTACACATGAGTTCACATGCCAGTGACTACGAAGAAAGCATTGGCAAAACCAATAGCTGAGCCTTTTAGAAGATTTTAGAACAATCCTTGGCAAAACCAAAAAAAACTATAGACACTGACTCTAAAAGGCAAAGCTATCAGCTTTGTCAAGGCATGCATATTCATGCATGACTGACTGGCAATCTTAAAACTGGCTATATAGTAGTAAACTTTATTCGGTAACCATGCATCATAAAAGTATACTTGCACAATAGATAACAATATAGGACGTTAAAATACAGTTTAAAATAGTCATGAGATAAAATCACTTCCATTCCTATATACAAATGGTGCAAAGCTAAGCTTAGGCTATGCGCAAACAGGCAGAAAGAACAGACCTCAATTTTTGACAGCAGATTTAAAACAAACAGGTAGCTAAATCATACAGTAAAATCAGTACTACTTCAAGTCCATTCCTATATACATTAAGTTAAAAACCTAGCTACAGTGGTTAAAAATATATACAAGTTAAAATCAATTTAGTATTCAGAGTACATCTTGTTCACTGAGTTTCCCTGACTACAGTTTGCTATGCTTGAACCAAACCACCTGTAAAGATTTACTGATAGCAAAAACAAATGCAGGGGAGGAAAATTCTGTAAGCAACATGGTATCTTGTCACAACCAGATCTAGATATATTAGGCCGATCCATTTCCGGCATGGCACAATATACCCAGCGATACCAAAGGGGAAGATGGAGGGAGCGTTTGAGAAAATCAAACACTCACCCCCAGTCAACTGATCTGGGTTTAATCCATCATCATTCTTTCGCTCACTCCGCCATCCCAGGTCAGACATGGCCATATGCAAATCAGTCTGACCCTGTGCCTCATAGGAACAGTCCAGCTAGAACTAACAAGCCATGTTTTCCCTGTACCGGAAACAAGCATCCTGACATGGCTTGGCAGTTCGGGCTGGACTGTTCCCATGAGGCACAGGGTCAGACTGATTTGCATATGGACATTTCTGAACTGGGGTTGTGGAGTGAGCTAAAGAATGGTGATGGATTAAACCCAGATTAGATGACTGGGGGTGAGTGTTTGATTTGTTCAAACGCCCCATCCATCAACCCATTTGGTATCGCTTTGTTCACCCTATGTTGGCAGGGTATGCCCAGACGTGGGTCCCTTGCTCACTTTGCCGCTGGATTCAAGATAGCCTGGCTGATGAGCGTTATGAATCCGAAACCAGTCCCAGGATGCTGGTTTCCGGTCCAGGGAAGACATGGCTTGGTAGTTCAGGCTGGACTGTTCCCATGAGGCACAGGGTCAGACTGATTTGCATATGATTTGAGAATGCATTCTGCCCATTGTTTACCACTGGCTTTGTAACTCACATTTGCTTGCTTTTTATTTGCCTTCAAATCGTGTTCTTATCTTTTCACATTTGCTCTGCCATAAAGAGAGAGGTCAAAGGTCTTCGGAGGGAGCTCTGTGTTAACTTTTCTTTCTCTGAGAGGATGTATGTGACAATCTTGCGATAAAAGGAAATGCTGTTTTCTAGCACACAACACAATTTGAATATCTGTAAATGTACTGTGCAGATATTTCAGAATATATCAGAATTAGGAAGACACAAATGAGGCACATGTTTGTGTAATTCTGCTTGCATTTCCATACCTTATTTCAACAACACTTAGACCCTTACTCATTTGTTAAAGGTCTAACTATAATTTCACAAAACAACCCACAACATGGAACTGGCTTTACTTAGTCTCAATAAATAACTGAACAACATGATCAAAAAAATCACAGACATTTCACAATTCCTTTTAACAGGGCAGCACATCAAAGTCCCGGTCTCTTGGTCCTAACCCAGTTGAGTGTACATGAGCCCCCACTTCCAAACAAACAACCACATTGGAACATAATCAGGTTATGAAGAAGCAACACACGAGGAGTATTGTCCTAAGAATTGCATCGCTGAACTTGCTCGAAGGCGAAGAAGAAGGAACTGAGTATAAAGCATATTGTCTGCCATTATATACTTTAAATGTTTTTATTCATAGCAAACAAGACTCAGTATCTGTGCATTCATTAGCACAAGAAGCCCACTAGAAACAGGGGTTTTCTAACACTCATACAAAGAAGTGGACTCCAAAGGTCATAAGGCTAACCTCCTGTTAAATATACACGAGAATTTTTCCAGGACGTACCTAGCTAACCGGTTGAAATGAAGAATAAATTCAGGATTGAAGTAAAGTAATCCTTTAATTAATCGAAGAGCTCAGTACATGTCATCCAGTAAGTTCAGCATCACAGGAACAACTGTCCTTTACAAATGATGCACAGTAACATGACATATATAACATTCCATATTCTAGAAATGACATAACTAGTACTAACACAATTAAAGAAATAGTACAATTAAGAATGCAAACACAACACATCCCCCTTTCCTAATAATAAAAAAAAACAAAAATAACACTAAAGATATAATTGATACCCCAAAATATAAATACAGAAATTAAATTCTGACAATTACTTATTACTCATAATATAATCTTTAAGCCAAAGAGGAACCACCCTCCTCCTTGAGGAATGACGACACAATGATGAGTCCTCATCCACAGAAACAGTACTTCCTTCTTCAGGAACAACATTTTCTCCTGAAACCTCACCAGAAGAATCTACAACACCACTCGTAGAAGGAACCTCACCAATACTAGGACTATTAACCACTTCAGAATTAACCTGAGACTCGTCATTCTCAGAAGAACTATCTACATCCAAATCCTCTGGTTTCCAAAAAGCGCGAGAATTACCAGGTTTACATTTCGCAATCCTACTCAGATTCCAAACCTTCCCATCATTTAGTTTAACAGAGTTTCTCAAAACCTCCGCTACCTGAAAAGGCTCAGAGAATTGTGAATCGCCTTTCCGGACCTTAAAAGGCTTCTTGACTCTAATCCAATCTCCAACCTTAATCTGAACTTCTTTAGAACCATGCTTTAAGTCATGATATGTTTTACTTTTATCATGCATGAGTTCCATACGTGCTTTCACTAATTCTCTAGACCAAGGTTCCACATCACTAGTAAATAGCCAAGCAGGTATGCTCTTAGAACGTGGATTCCTACCTTTCATTAACACAAATGGTGAAATTCCAGTAGAATCATTATTAGTGATGCGGTAATTCCAAACTACCTTCCCCACTTGTGTAGGCCAATCTAAATTATTACTCAAAGACAACTGAATGGGATTCTTCAAAACCCTGTTAAAACACTCAACAACACCATTTCCACCAGGATTATAAAGCGATGTAGTCCTGTGTCTAATACCTAATTTTTTAAAGTACGCTTTTGCCCTTATGGACAAGAACTGAACCCCATTATCCGTGAGGATGCATGAAGGAATTCCCTCGGTAACAAAAGTCTCATCAAGAAAGGAAAGAACTGAATCCGTGTCAGCCTTCTCAACCACCTTAATCACAGGCCATTTCGAGAAAAGTTCCATAAGAACCATTAAAAATTGATGGGAGTCATCATCCCTTTGAATAGGACCAATAATATCAACTGCTACACACTCCCAAGGATGCTCAGGAAAGGAACACTCTAACATTGGAGGACGAAAAGTATGCAAAGTCTTATCTGCAGAAGCACAAATAACACAATTTCTAACAACCTTTTCTGTCTGAGAATCACAACCCGGCCACCAAAACAAATGCTTAATCAATGACTTAGATCGCACAATACCTGGATGTCCTTCGTGGCAGAGTTCAATAATCCCCTCACGCAAAGTCACAGGAGGAATTATCCTTTCACCTCTTAAAAATGTTTCATGTGCCACAGAAAGTTCAGACCTAACCTCCCAAAAAGGTCTGATAGCATCATCCAACAAATCCTTTTTACTTGGCCAACCATCCACAGTAAATGAAATTACCTTCTGCGAAATATCGTCAGCTGAATACTCCTTATTCCACTCCTCCTTACTGAAGGCTGAAAGACCTTCATCATGGACAAAGGCAACTTGCAATCCATTCCACTCATTATTGTCACACTCTTCCAACATGACTGGCATCCTTGACAAAAAATCCGCCAGGACATTACTTTTGCCTGGAACATATACAATCTTGCAAATGAAATTTTGCAACCTCATTAAAATCCTAGCCAACCTCGCAGACGCATTGATCACACCTTCCGTTGTTACATTTTTTTACCAAAGGCTTGTGATCACTACGTAATAAACAAATTTTTTCCCAAACAAAAGATTTAAAATGTTCTAATGCCCAAGCACACGCTAAGGCTTCCCTTTCTATTATTGGGTACTTCTCTTCACAAGGAGACAAGGATCTTGAAGCATAAGCAATAACTTTCTCCCTGCCCTTCTCATCCACTTGAACGAAAACAGCTCCAAGGCCTTTGTTACTAGCATCAGTCGTAATTATGCTTTCCAGAGATGGATCAAAATTTTGCAGGGAAGTGGCTTTGGCAATAGCTAACTTGACATTCTTAAAATCTTCATCACAAGAATTAGACCACTCAAATTTTACATTCTTTTTTAACAGATGGCGAATGTTATAGGTGACATTTGCAAAATTAGGAACATATTTTGAGCAAAATTCTGCCATTCCTAGAAATGACTTGATGTCATCCTTACACGTAGGAACAGGAGCGTCAGAAATAGCTGAAACCAGAGTGGGTTTAGGTCTAACACCGTCTTTATCAATTAAATGACCGAGGTAAGTCACACTCCTTTGTGCAAATTTACACTTAGAATGTTCTACTGTAAGGCCTTTGCTCTCAAGAATACTCAAAACTCTCTCCAATCTAGACAAATGCTCACTCTCATCATCCCCAAAAACAAGTATATCATCTTGAAAAAATCTGACACCTTTTTCTTCCTTAAAAAACTGATACATTAAACGGTGGAAGACAGCGGCCGCCGAGGCTAAGCCGAAAGGCATCCGCTTATAACGGAAGCAACCAAAAGGGGTTACAAAAGATGTAAATTTAATTGATTCCGGACACAAAGAAATCTGATGATACGCCGATGATAGATCTATGGTCGAGAACCATTGTGCATTGCCTAGACTAGAGACCATTTCATTAATCGTCGCCAGTGAAATGAAGAATAAATTCAGGATTGAAGTAAAGTAATCCTTTAATTAATCGAAGAGCTCAGTACATGTCATCCAGTAAGTTCAGCATCACAGGAACAACTGTCCTTTACAAATGATGCACAGTAACATGACATATATAACATTCCATATTCTAGAAATGACATAACTAGTACAAACACAATTAAAGAAACAGTACAATTAAGAATGCAAACACAACACCGGTGGCAACCGGACCTGGACTGAACCCTGCTTTTGGCCTCCGCTTGACACCCTGTGAATCTCTAACTGCCTTCACTAATGTTCTGATGGCCATAGAAGGGCATTTCTGTGGTTGATCGAGGCATAAAAGACTGGCTGCCTGATTTAGTTTGGTGTATGGATTATTCTATCACAAACGTGACTAAACATTCCAGAACAGTTTCCATAGTGCTGTTTTCCAGGATGACTGAGCCTGCATTGTACGCCACTCTGTGGTTGTGTACCCAGTTGGAAGTGTGCTCTATGTATACAGGAGCCGTCAAAATAATGAAGCTCATTTGAGACATGTCTCAACAAAAGAAGGGGGGACTAGGAGCTGGTTGTGGTCCAGTACCCATGCTCCTGTTAATAATGGTACCAAATCGAGGCTAACTGTTCTGATGGGAGGGGTGCTAACAGTCACCAACTCACCAACAAAAGAGGGGAAAAATGCAGAAAAAATGAAGAGGGGGAGGGATGGGAGATTAAGAAGATGAATCCTAGGTCTAGAACCCACTAATCGGAGACAAGCACGTATCTTGTCTCATGTTGCCCTCACACACCCCGAGGGATGTCATGCTTCATCATCGGCCGTTTGCTCCTCGTCGGGCCGGCGCTGTAATCAACGCCCCACGGGTCCGCCGAAGGGTCACTTTGGCAGAGATCTTATGTGTTGAAATGTTGTTTGACGAGTGCGGGTGTGTGGGATAGTGACAGCGGGTCCTACTTGGAGGTTGAGACTGCTGCGTGAAAACTAAAATTGGCTAAGGAGTACCAGGAGTCAAACTAATTTATTGTGGAGGTGCCCTTGCAAGAATAAAAAACCCTAAAGGGTCGTGAGTTACTCCAATAGGCGTAAAGTGCCCCAGTAACTATAAGGTTGTCATGTTTCGCTCTTCTATGGTCAGGGAGATCCATGGCGCTTCATGAGGACCAAAAGTAACATGAAGTGACAGTGAACAGTGAGTGAGGGGTCGGGAAACACTATTTGGTCAGGGTGGTCCTCAACTGAGTGAAACTACAGGAGGTTACGACTAAATCGTCAAACCCTGCTCCTGGCGGTGCCTAGGATTGGAAGGGAAGACAGAAAAAAGAAAAAACAAATGGGAGTCAATTTGAGTATCCACACGGCGCTTCGAACAGTGCCAATAATACATAAAGCCACATAGGAGACTGACTACAATGCAAGACTGAGGACTGGCTACTATTTCTACGGCGCTCAAACAACAGCCAGACAATATGCAGGCAGACGTGAAGGCGGGTAGGTGCTGAGATGTTGAGGCCCGCCCTGACCAAATAGGGTTGGACCTGGCCTGGCAGTTTGGTCTTGACTGTTCCCATGGGGCACAGGGTCAAGACTGATTTGCATATGGCTGGGTCCAAACTGGGGTGGCGTAGTGGGCAAAAGAACGATGAATTTAACCCAGATCTTTTGACTGGGGTAGAATGTTTGCATTGTCAGCATTCCGTCCATCATTTGTTTGGAAAAAGAGGCACAGTGAAAGAAGATAAGATAATTGCCTTGGATTACACACTTTGGTCAAGTTTCATCCCGGGTTTCCTGCTAGCACTGTTCAGTCAATGGGAGGGTATTTCTTTATCTTGCTTTGCATCAAAAATGTAGGCTTTGCCGTAAATTTTCTGAGATGGTTGCAAGTAAACTGTATTTTATTTCATTTTTACAGTTGTTAATACCCCTCAAGAGCTGATAAAGCACTTTGTCAAACGCTGGTGACTGCACTATGTAGAGGCCGTCGACCCTAGTTCCCAGATGAGTGTCTGCTACATTTGAAGCAGTATGCACTGTAAGGAGTCCTCCCTTCACACCCCATGTCGGATTCGATCTGTTGCTGTGCAGATTAGCATGGGGATGTGTATTTGACTCCACTCCTCACACTGAAGGTTTGTGCTTCAACAGTTCTCGAATATGATAGAATATATCCAAGTCTCTTTCTCAAGCACATCATTCAGGCTCCTGGGGGCAACAACGTTCGAAGTGTGCTTGAGATGGAACTGAAACAAAAGAGACTTTGTGGTTTGAGAGATACTTTTTTGCGTTGATGTTTATCAATGAATAATGGAATTTCCTTCAGGTTCACGTGCTTTATCCAGAAAGTATATCCTTTTTAAAAACATCAGTTGACTTCATGACATGACTGCTCACACCTCACTGGTGCATCTCCTTTTTATAGTAAGGTTTGCCATCTAAAGGATAATGAATCAATAAAGATGCCTGGGGGTATGGTATGGGGCAGGTGTAACACACAGCTGGACATCTACACTTGAGAGCTGGTGCATTCGGAGCCCCTACAACCAGCTTTCATCCATTGACACAACAGGTAAGACAATACTTGATAGAAAACGTCATTAGAGGCTGAAGTGAAACAACCCGTGTCAGTCAGCACTGCCACTACAGTGCTAGCCTCGGAGAATGAATCTCACTCGTGCAGCTCCACCAGTGCACCCCTGTCTTACACACTGAATACAGAAGTAGCTCAGTTGATGTTCAATCAGGATTTGTACAGCGCGGCGTCTCGAGGCGCTATGGGATCACGCTGCAGCAGCGCTTGATTTCAGAGTGCTTAAAACCATTTGTGGCTCTGCCAGCGCTAGATTCCTGTGTCCCTCCGTCCTGCAGCAGCGTCTCCTGTCCCAGCACTCACACACTGCTGGCTAGAGAGAGAGCCGGCTGCTCATCACACACGCGCAGCAGCAACAACATCTTCTTCATGTCTATGCATCACCATGACACTCAAAGAACTTCCTTTTCTGCTGCTGGTCATTCTGTCCACAGTAAACAAAATGCATTTTTATCTCGCTGCCATAATTCATTCTCAGTTTTCAGTCTATGTATCCGGCATTCAGCAACAGGAAGTTGCACGTATGTTCTGCACTTTATCCATCTGCTAGTTTCACTAGAGATGTTTAAAATGATGTTGAGCAATGCTTTGTACCGTGGAGGAGTTTTAAAATCTATAATTTTGTCCAATAAAGAATAATGAATATTAATAATTTGTATGTTAGATCCTATAAGCAAATGATGGGTGTGGAGAAGCAGTCGTCCCTACCTCGCCGGGGCGGCGTCCCAGACAGTGGTCCCTCCCCTCAACAACGGGGCGTACAGCGTCCCTTCCACATTGGACTTCCCCTCTTTCTCTTCGCCCACAGGAACCGACAACAAACACCAAGACCGAAGAACCGGAAGCGGTCGCACATGACCCCGGAAGTGAAGCACCAGTAGAGGACCCGGAAACAACCCCTTCCGGACCCGGAAGCGCTTCCACAGAAACCAGCCCGGAACAGAGAAAATCTGTCCGGAAAGAAGGAGAGGCATTCCCACCAGCGGACTCGTGGCAGGAGACAGCGGTAGGCGTGGAACCCCTGAAGGAGAGCGGAGCGGAGAAGGAGAGCGGAGAGGAGAACGAGGAAGAGGACGTTTGGTCGGAGGACTGGTGGCGGCCTCAGGAGGTGGCTGGAGAGCGGCCGCAACTCGGACGAGAGTTGCGGCGGGGCATGTGAGTACCCACTATCCTTTCTCCGTGTTCCCTTGTATATAACTGTAATTACTGCATAGAGACCCTCACGAGCACACAGCACTAGCTATAGAGATAGAGAAGTATCACTGGCACTGTATATACTCCTGCGCACTGATCCCTGACACAGCCAACACCCTCTTCCCATTCCTTTTCTTACTCGTCTTGTCCCCTCCTACCCAACCGGCCCTTCCCCACGCTCGCTTTCCGATTCCTTCACTCCCCGGTGCAGGTGGAAGTACTCGATAGTCCTTGCTGAACTGGACTAACCCCCTGTATTCTCTCTCCCCTGTATACCTCCGAGGAGTACCAGTGTCCGGCGTTTACCAAGACGACATCAGCCCAGCAGAGGACTACACCCCACGGCGCCTAACCTTCATCCGAGCCAACCCAGCCCTGCACTTCCAACCGGGAATCCTTCATCCACCTCTGTTACGAAAGACTATTGTGCTCTACTTACAATAAAATCCACTGACCATAGCTCACTATATTCGGCCTCCCCGCCTGTTATTCCGGTCCGCCCAACCCACAACTCCACAGGTGGTGTCAGAAGTGGGATCAGCCGGAAGCATGGAGGCCGCAGTCCAACAGCTCGCGGAGAGCCAGGAGCAACTCGGGAGAATGATGGAACGTTTCCTCAAAACGGCAGAAGACGACAGAGGACAGCTGCATGATGTCCTGAAGGGCCAGGGCACCGGGCAGGATCAAGCCCTCGAGAAACTAACCACCGTCATGGGGCAACAAAGACCAGTAACTTCCTTGCCCTCAGTGGTCTTGCAAAAGTACGTGTCGGGTGAAGACCCCGACTATTTCTTCACAAATTTCGAGCGCATACCCAGGCTGCGGCATGGCCTGCCGACCGATGGGGCCACTACCTGGGTCCCCTGTTGACTGGTGAGCTGCAGGCAGCCTACCAGCAGGCCAATATACAGGGCCAGACCCCCTACCATGACATTAAAACCTGCATTCTGGAGCGTCTGGGGATCGACGACGAAACATACAGGGTTCGTCTGCGTCAGGCAAAGGAAGGACCCCAAGAAACGCCTCGGGCTCTCTCGTTCCGTATACAGGACTTGGCTAATCGGTGGCTGAAACCTGCCACAGCCACCAAGGAGGACATCCTGTCGAAAATATACTTGGAGCAGTACTTAGCGTCCCTACATCCGGCCACCCAAAAGTGGGTGCGACAACACGCCAGCCTAACTCTTGATAGTGCTGTGGAGATTGCCAGTGCCTACAGCAGAGCCCAGGAATCACAGCGAAACAGGGAGGAACCGCATCCGCGCATCCCACATGGCGGCCATTCCCGTCCCCAAAGACCACCTCCCGTGGCCAGAAGACCGGATCCGGTTCCCTTGTTGCCCTACCCTGTTATGCCTCGGCCCAACCCACCTGGGCCTCAGTGTTATCACTGCGGTGGGTATGGACATATAGCTCGTATGTGTCCTCAAAAGGAAGAGCCCATGGACATAGGAATGGCCAGGAACTATGTCTGTCTCACCACTGAAGTCACCCCGCCGCATACGGGTTGTCGGCATAGTGTTCTACGACCCCAGGAACTACCTCATCCTGTCGGACCAGTGACAGGAACAGTCGCTATCAAATGTGTCCACGGCGATACCAGGAGTTATCCGACGACCAGAGTACGGGTGCAACACCCCTCAGATGAAGGAAGTATGTTAACCGTTGGTTTGGTTCCCAATCTCCCTGAACAAGCCATCCTGGGTAGCGACTACAGTGATCTTCCCCACCTCCTTCAGGACACTACAGTCTCCCTAAAGAAATGGTGGGTGGAAGCCCCGTTTCCCCATGCTTTTCCTTCTGTGGAATCTCCGTCGAAACCGTGCAAGACCAAAAAGCAAAAGAAGAGAGAAAAAAGGGACTTTACCAGTGCTTACCCGGCTCAAGTAGACATCCATCCGTGGGAAACCGATAAGGAATTCCGCGCAACCCAGCAAGAAGATCCGGTGTTGCAAGAAGCCTGGAACAGTGCCCTGGACAATGAGGACCCACTAAAAGTAGGTCCTTACTTTTTCCGAAAGAATGGACTCCTGTACAGAAAAGGGGGGCCTCAGCTCCCACCCCAGCTAGTTATCCCTGGATTGTTTCGGGACAAAGTACTGTTTCTGGCCCACAGCCACTTACTGGGAGGGCATTTTAGCGACGAAAAAATGGGGCAAACAATCCTAGAGAAGTTCTATTGGCCGGGAGTACACGGACAAATAAAGCGGTATTGCAGGGAGTGTCCGGTTTGCCAGAGAAACAGCCGGTATCGTCCCCCCAGGGTTCCTCTCCAGCCCCTCCCTCTTATCGATGTCCCTTTTTCCAGAGTGGGTATGGACCTTATAGGACCCTTGCTACCCTCTAGGACTGGGTGTAGGTACGCTCTGGTGTTAGTGGACTATGCCACCCGGTTCCCGGAAGCCGTCCCATTGAAACAACCCACAACCCAAAACATAGCCAAGGCCCTCATCTCCATCTTCAGTAGAGTAGGATTTCCTCGCGAGATCTTAACAGATCAAGGGACGCCTTTTGTCTCCTCCTCATGCGCCAAGTATGCGCCCATCTGGGTATCAAACAAATAAGAACTTCGGCGTACCACCCCCAGACAAACGGGTTGGTGGAGCGTTATAATGCTACCCTGAAAACCACCCTCAAGAAACTCCTGGGCCTCGAGAGCAAAAGGTGGGAGGAGATGCTTCCCCTTGCCCTTTTCGCTATCCGCTGTAAAGTGCAAAGCAGTACCGGGTACTCACCATATGAGTTGTTATATGGACGAGCCCCCAGGACCCTGTTAGACATGGCTCGCGAGGCCTGGGAAGCTGAACCAGACCGAACCCGTCCCCTCCCTGAGTATGTAGATAATCTCCGAACCCATTTAGGACAAATCAGGGAGATCGTGCGACAGAACATGGTGGCATCTCAGGTGACAGAGAAACAGCAGTATGACAAAGGAACCAAGGCCCGCTCGTTTAACCCTGGGGACCTGGTGTTGTTACTCTTGCCCTCTTCCAACCATAAGCTATTAGGGCAGTGGCAGGGCCCGTTCCCCGTCATAAGACAGGTGACTCCTGTCACCTACGACATCGAAACGGACTCCACCCGAGGGATCACACAGATCTACCATATAAACCTCCTGAAAAAGTGGGAGGGGCCACGCCCTGTCCTGATGAGCACTCCATCCCTTCCTTTTGAAGGGTGCATAGACACAGACCTCCCTGAAAGGAACAAACAGGACCTCAGACGTGTCTTGTCCTCTGTACAATCAGTGTTTTCGTCCCTACCGGGACACACCACCATAGTGGAACATGCAATCCACACGGAACCAGGGAAAACAGTGAGACAAAGACCCTACCGTATCCCTGAAGCACGACGAGCCGTCATAAAAGAAGAGACAAACCAGATGTTAAAGATGGGCATCATAGAACCCTCCAGCAGTAGCTGGAATTCACCCATCGTTCTAGTTCCCAAGCCCGATGGCTCTACTCGATTCTGCATCGATTTCAGAGAGGTGAACAAGATCTCTGCTTTCGATTCCTATCCCCTACCTCGCGTAGATGAGATGGTGGAGCGCATAGGCAAAGCCAAGTATATAAGCACCCTTGACTTGTGCAAGGGTTATTGGCAGATCCCCTTAAAACAAGAAGATAAGCCAAAAACTGCGTTTTCAACCCCCGAGGGCTTGTTCCACTTCAGGGTAATGCCCTTCGGGCTTCACGGAGCCCCGGCGACATTTCAAAGGGCTATGAACCTTGTATTACGACCCCATTCAAGTTATGCAGGGGCATACCTAGACGATATAGTCATTTATAGTGACAGTTGGGAACAACATCTACACCATTTACAATCTGTAGTAAACTCCCTTGGGAAACACGGTTTCACCATCAACCCCGCCAAGACCACATTGGCGGCCCAAAGCGTGAAATACTTGGGATATCTGTTGGGGGAAGGGGTCATCCGTCCCCAAGACAATAAGATCAAGGCCATTCAAGCCATACCCTTCCCTCACACCCGGAAGGAACTTCGGGCCTTTCTCGGTTTGCTGGGGTATTACAGGAGATTTATCCCCAACTTTTCCCAAACCGCAGCCCCATTGACCGACCTGTTGAAGAAGGCCACTAGAACAGAAGAGAAGCTACATCATCCCACTCCCCTGCTGTTACAAGCCTTTGACCTACTCAAACAGTCCCTGCTTTCCGAACCAGTGCTAATCAGCCCTGATTATACACAACCTTTCATCCTGCAGACAGACGCCTCCGATCAGGGTTTGGGGGCCGTCTTGTCACAGAAAGATCCGACAGGGGTCGAAAAACCGATCCTGTACCTCAGCAGGAAGCTCTTCCCACGTGAACTGAACTATGCAGTTGTTGAAAAGGAGGCCCTAGCGATTAAATGGGCCGTGGATAGTCTTCGGTACTATTTAGAGGGACGTGAGTTCCTCTTGTATACTGACCATGCCCCACTAGAGTGGATGGCCCGCAACCAGGGCCACAACGACCGAGTCCTTCAGTGGTTTCTCTCTCTACAGCCCTTCCGATTCAAAACGCTACACCGAAAGGGGCTGGAACAGGGCAATGCTGATTACCTCTCACGTTATCCACCTCCATCAAGCCCTACTAGTAAGACAGCTAGGGAAAGGGGATGTGGAGAAGCAGTCGTCCCTACCTCGCCGGGGCGGCGTCCCAGACAGGGGTCCCTCCCCTCAACAACGGGGCGTACAGCGTCCCTTCCACATCGGACTTCCCCTCTTTCTCTTCGCCCACAGGAACCGACAACAAACACCAAGACCGAAGAACCGGAAGCAGTCGCACATGACCCCGGAAGTGAAGCACCAGTAGAGGACCCGGAAACAACCCCTTCCGGAACCCGGAAGCGCTTCCACAGAAACCAGTCCGGAAAATAGAGAAACGCCGTCTGGAAAGAAGGAGAGGCGTTCCCACCAGCGGACTCGTGGCAGGAGACAGCGGTAGGCGTGGAACCCCTGAAGGAGAGCGGAGCGGAGAAGGAGAGCGGAGAGGAGAACGAGGAAGAGGACGTTTGGTCGGAGGACTGGTGGCGGCCTCAGGAGGTGGCTGGAGAGCGGCCGCAACTCGGACGAGAGTTGCGGCGGGGCATGTGAGTACCCACTATCCTTTCTCCGTGTTCCCTTGTATATAACTGTAATTACTGTATAGAGACCCTCACGAGCACACAGCACTAGCTATAGAGATAGAGAAGTATCACTGGCACTGTATATACTCCTGCGCACTGATCCCTGACACAGCCAACACCCTCTTCCCATTCCTTTTCTTACTCGTCTTGTCCCCTCCTACCCAACCGGCCCTTCCCCAAGCTCGCTTTCCGATTCCTTCACTCCCCGGTGCAGGTGGAAGTACTCAATAGTCCTTGCTGAACTGGACTAACCCCCTGTATTCTCTCTCCCCTGTATACCTCCGAGGAGTACCAGTGTCCGGCGTTTACCAAGACGACATCAGCCCAGCAGAGGACTACACCCCACGGCGCCTAACCTTCATCCGAGCCAACCCAGCCCTGCACTTCCAACCGGGAATCCTTCATCCACCTCTGTTACGAAAGACTATTGTGCTCTACTTACAATAAAATCCACTGACCATAGCTCACTATATTCGGCCTCCCCGCCTGTTATTCCGGTCCGCCCAACCCACAACTCCACAATGGGTTAATATGATTGCAGTCGAAACGAGTGTAACATGAGGTACAGAAGTGTGTTCATTAACAAAAATGAGTTGTGCCACATTAATGTGATCAAATGGGTGCCGATTCTGTCATTCGCTCCTGTATTCACCCGCTCCCACCATTCTTCTCCCCTCACAACCTCTGCAGAAGCGAATACAGCCGATGTAATGGTTCATTTTGCTGTTACGAATACAACACTTTCAATGATCCTGCTGTAGTTCCACTGAATAAATGAGTTCTATTGATTTGTGTGAAATGATATTTTATTTAATGTTTGATATTTTGTTCAATCATTTCTGGATAGCAGTAGCATGGAAGATGCTGGGTGCTTTCTTAAAATGGGATAGTGCTTACGAGTTAAGGAATTGATGTTTCTACTTTTGATTTGCTCAAGAGTTGTTACTTATGATCATGGTAAAATGAATTGGGTGTGCTAGCTAATTTGTTATGAAAACATTGTGTATAATAACTATGCATTTGAGCCTTCGTGGCATTTACTCTTTACTGCTTATTATTGACATTTCTGTAATAAAACCCTTAAACTTTTGTTTCTGGGCTAGAACCCAACTATTCAGTGGTCCCGGTTACTTGTTTTGGCACTCTGCTAAACTGCTGTCGTGGAGGCTGCTTTTTTGCACAATTATTCCTGGTGGGAGAACTGTTTGAGGTGACATTTTGAGTTTCTGAAATTTTGGGGAGCCACAAAATATGGGGGTCATTTTTTTGCTTTTTTAATGAATTAATTTTTGAGTTGCTCCTCAAGAAACACTCTAAAACTGCTCTCCCCATTTAACGCAGGCAGCATGAACATGCTCTTGGTAATAACATGCACCTTTGAAAAAGTTATTACAAAGAGACCATTTTCATACTGTCTAGAATTAAATTACTCTACAATGCTAATATCAGAAAAAATGTTTCACTTTCTATGTTTTTCAAACTGTTTGAAATAGATTTTTGGTATTATGCACACGATTCATAAACATTAGCATATCTCACTATTTACATTTCTGAACACTGGGACCAGGCAAATTGCTGTGTTCCAGTCTTCCAAATAACAAAGTCGTTGGAGAAATGAAAAAGAAAAGGCACCATTCTTTCAAGGAGAGTCATGTTTTAGTAAGTAAAACTGCATATAGATTTGTGTAGCCCTGGGCATCCCATACTTCTCTCAAACATAACCGCACTCTGAAGTCTAAAGACAAAGATGGAAAGGGGAGGGGCTTGGACTGGAAAACAGCAATACATTTCTCATGACTGTCCTCCCTTTTGTGCTGCTGCCAAAGAAAAACAAGCATTGAAAATGCAATAGGTCTCGTCTTTGATTAAGTTAAAGCCATTTGCTTTGCTAATAGTATTGTATAGGAAAGCAAATGGGGTTGTATGTTCTTACCACGCATTCCGTTGCAACGCATGCCTTTACCACGCATGCGTTACAACGGAATGATATTTCAACGCTTAACCTTTTCCTCTATTCTGCCGTGGTGACGTCGTACGTCGTTAAGAGGAAGCAGAAGTTTCTTTCCGTTTCCTCTTAACTGACGCCGATTGCCCGCACATTCTGACATTATTTCAGGTGAGGTTTTTGTTTGGGGGGGGGGGGGGGGGGGGAGACCCCCCAAGGCCTCCCTTTTTTAATTTCAACCTTTACCACATATGCCTTTACTACATACCTCGTAGTAAAGGTATGCGTGGTAAAGGCGTTCGTGGTAACCACGCATGCGTTGTAATGCATGCGTGGTTAATGTATTCGTGGAAACGGCTTCTTTGTAGTGGCCGTTTCCCGCAAATGGCTTTAAACTTAATGAAAAACGAGACCTATTGCATTTTTAATGCTTGTTTTTCTTGGACTGTTGGTAGCACTTTATTGGATATATTGCACTGCGTCTGCGAGTATGCACTAGAGTGATTTTTGCACTTTTTCTGTTGGCCACAGTTTTTGGGTCATCCAGCCAATAGGTACACTTATTCTGTTAAACTTTACTTTTAGGTTTTGTTGTGAGCCTCATTTTTGTGATTCTTTTTCCATCCGTAGTGTCCTCTCTGGGCGGCCCCCTACTCTCCCGCTTTGGGTTGGTTCTGATCTTCTTTGCACCCTGAAGGTGTGACCGCTTACTGGGTCTCCCACCAAAACACGTGTCTGCGCTTACCAAGAAGTGGACCCAAAGATCATGGAAGTAGATTTACAAAGCTAACTGGACCTTCTGAATATTAAACATGTTGTATACAAAACTATTCTCTGAACGTGTAATATTATGCAGTTGATTGTGTTTGTGTTTGATGTAGGTTATTTATACTTAAGCACTTATTGTCAATACATTTTGGACCAGTAGGAGTATCCTATATTTGTATGAAGCTAACTTTGATAATCGACATCGCTGGTTTTGAAGGGCTTGGATCTTTAAAACTGATTTGATTTTAATTGCTGTTTCTGTAGGCAACAAGGCTGGTGCCATGTTTAGTATAAATGGGATGTGCGAGAATGATCAAAGGTGTGCTGGCGAGTGGGGTGTGAGTAAAAGGTTTACAGAGAGGATGCATATTAGAATGAATACTGAGATTTATGTATGTCAAATCATTGTTCTCTGTTTTATATATGACCGTAGTTGCTCAGCTTCATACATTTAGTTTATTAATTAAAAAAAATGTTTTTATAAATTTTATGTCTTTTTCAGATAATTATCATAGTGGAATGAGCAATGTTTGAATCACAATGCTCAGTTGCGCTTAAAAATATACAGGAGTTATACCGGTATTGTCTATCCAGTAGGCAGGGATTTTGGTTTTGTTGTTGATTTATTTTTGTTTTGTTGTTTTACCCTGCTTCTGCCTGCATATTTTGGATCGAAGGGGCCCTCGTCTTTTTTGAGAACCCACAATACCAGACAGCAGCCTGACAAGAATGTAATACACCCGGCGTGGCCAGCAACATGACAGAGTGAGCCGCAAACCGCCGCAGCTCCGGCGAGCCACATCGATCCGACGTGAATTCCCCACATCCAGGTGGCAACAACAAGCCACAAACTGTGCACAACGAAGGCAGAGACTCCCAGACAGCGACCGACGCCGAGTTTAAGGGGCGGAAAGGAGCCACATCGTGAAACGAGGCAAGAGATCCGGCGTAGGACGGAGCTCCAAGATGGCGGCGCTCTGATCCCTGGGAGAGGAGTTCCGGGAAACCGCAGGCAGCCAGGCGACAGGGACCCGAGTCCGGGAGAGTGGAGCGTGTGCGGCGGGACGCCGAAGAAGTGCCGGCAGAGTGGGGGACTGTCCGCGCTGCACGGCTGAGTGAACAGAGACTGGGGCCAGCGCTGGAAGGACGGACGGAGCGGTAGGGGCCGACAGTACACGGCCCCCTCCAAAGTGAAGGTATGTGCCCGGCCCTCCATCCCTCCGAGAAGCGGAGAGCAGTGCAGGGAGCCGTCCCTACCTCCTTCCCCACCTTCCTCCTGCACCGCCATGAGCTCCTTGCCCGGGTGATGGCCGCGCACCATCGGCAGCGGGGGAAGCCCGGTGAGGTAGGGGGCTGAGCTAGGAGACCTGAGACCGGATGACCCAGGCGGCCAGCAACCACCCAGGCCAACAGCAAGCCGCAATTGCCGCACCCCCCCCCCCCCCCGCGGCGGTCGGGACGGTCCCGCGCAGGGAGTGGAGGCTGAGGACAGAGAGGGCAACCACGGAAGAGGCATTGACGGGAAGGCGCGGAGAAGCGGACCTGGGGTCCATACTGCTATATAGAGTCTGCCCAAGCAACTACACCAGGAGGCGGGGCCCGACTCCAAAAAAAAACCCCACACATTTTGGGGCTGCCCCTTGAGCGGAGGACCGATCTAAGCTGCTAGAGGCAAAGATGTGAGGGACGCCCCGGGAGGATTGCGATCTGTGTCCCCAAAGTGTGCCCCTAGACGGCGGTATACTCTCTCCTGGACAAGGCAAGTGGAGGCCCGGCTAAGTGAAGGAGGGGACCGACCGAATCTTTCTCCCCCTACCCCCAACTCCTAATCGACCAGACAGGTCTTCAGAAGGGCGGCTCGCCTCAGATGATCAGGAATCAGGAAGCGGTGCCCAGGACACAGCGGCAAGGAACCATTGATCAATTTGCGACGACGCCACAGATGCCAGGGCAGGGGGGGACCGGAGCAAGCTCGGACACGGCTCTGCTCATGGGGGCCATACAGGCATCCAGGGAGGACATCCAAGCCTTGCGTGCAGCCCTGGAGGTCAAGATAGGGGAAGTGGGGAAAGAAGTCATGCTCCTGAGACAAGATTTCCGCAAGCTATCTGAACGAGTGGCGACAGCAGAAACAAGATTGGGCGAAGCGGAAGACACCATACACTCCCTCCAGAGAGACGTGAAAGAACTTAAGGACGCACACACGCAGTTGCAATGGAAGGTTGTTGATGCGGAAAACCGGACGAGACACAACAACCTGCGATTTGTCGGCTTTAGGGAGGGAATTGAGGAGACTAACATGGTGGGGTTCCTACACGCATGGATCCTTAAAACGATGCCCCGATCGGAGTTCTCCAATTGCTTTATCATAGAAAGGGCGCATAGGGCCCTACTTGCGAAGCCACCAGAGGGAGCGCGACCGAGACCGGTCATCGCAAGGTTCTTGAACTTCGCAGATAGAGACACGATCCTAAGTGAAGCCAGGAGGATGGGGGAGATCCGGACTGAAAACTCGCATATACTGATTTTTCCCGATTACAGCCAGGAGGTTCAGAAAATGAGACGCTCCTTTGACGCAGTAAAGGCGAAACTACGTAAACTTAAGATCCAGCATATGCTGCTAATGCCAGCCAAACTAAAAGTCATCTATAAGGAGAAAACACACTTTTTCACTCACCCGGAGGACGCTTGGCAATGGCCCCCCCCCCCACCCCCAGGAGGCGAGCAGAGGGCGAGCGAAACCCGGGAGCGAGGGACTCCGAACCGGTGGATCGGTGGGAGCTGGTGAAGACGCAAAGGCACCGCGGAATGAAAGGCAACAGGAGAGGGCAGATGACGCCATACCCCATGAAGAGCCTGACCCCCCCCCCGGAGACAACAAGAACGGCCCACCCCTTCGAGATGGTCTAGCAGGGTCTAGATACCGTACCCTGGCGAACCTGGATCGCGCCGAAGGAGAAGAGGAACTAGGAGACAGCTTGTCTGGGAGCGAGGAAGGAGAGGGACAGTCGCTGCACCCGTTGGTGGAGGCAATTAACGAACTGGAGAGAGATGCCACTGTCGAAGAAACACGTAATCAGGAAGACGGTAAGGACGCCAATGCATGATCGAGGGCCACACTGGATGAACAAGATATGGGCTCATGGACCGGAAGCACGCAAGTTGCTGCACGCACCCAATTTTTCTTGTTGTATTTTATGTGGTTGTTTCTGTAGTTCTTCTTTCTCCTTCTAGACCACCGCACAGGACTGCGGACATTGAGTGAACGTTCTACTTGTAGTTGTTTTCAGCACGTTGGGGTAGGTCTGTAGAAGACAGGGGAACAGAGGGGGGGCGACAGGCCTTTTCCTACCAAGTAAGTCCTTCCTCGGAGTTGGGTAGAGGATGGGGCTGAAGGGGGAGGAAGGTGGGGTGGGGGGAACAGGGGGGAAATGGGGTTGTTCAGAGGGGACACATGAGAGGAAATGTTCTGGTTTGGGGGGGAAATGGGGGGGAAGGTGAAGAGTTTGGGTGGTGAGGGAGAGGGGGGGGGGGTCACATCACACGGGTCACACATTCCGATGCCCGAGATTTTGTATCCACACCGAGTATCAGCGTCTATTCACAGAGACCAGGACAGGATGTCAGGTGACCATACGAGAGAGACTCCAGATCAGGAGGGATTTAGTGTCCTCACATGGAACGTAAACGGACTGGGTAGTAAAATCAAGAGAGGGTTAGGAAATCCATACATAAAGAGGCAGAATACCGACGTAATCCTCCTGCAGGGGACACATCTTAAAGGCACACACTGCGCATTCTTGGCACATGGGCCGTATAGAGTCCTTGCACATGCGGGGTTCACTACAGGGTCCAGAGGAGTAGCGATACTCACGATGAAGACCCTGCCATTCCGCATAGCCCAGACATGGACTGACCTATTTAGGGGTGAGAGGGGTGTGGAAACGCAGGGAATACACAATAGTTTCGGTTTATGCGCCCCCAAAGCTACAGGCGGCGACACGCCGAAGGGTGACAGACATACTAATGGATACGGCAGACACCACTCAAGTCATAGGGGGCGACTTCAATGACGTGATGGAACCCACAATGCACAGGACGAGCACTGGACATCGTGATCAGCCACGGACCTTACTCTCCAAACATTTACTAACATTTACTAACATAGGGCTCACAGATGACCTACTCCTACTTCTCAGGCTCTCACAGAGTCTATTCGAGACTAGATTACATTTTCCTACTCAGACAGATTCTGACGAGAGGGAATATAGCGGAATATAAAGCGAGAGGGATATCGGACTATTCCCCACTTCTGGCGAGAGTGGGGGGGGGGGGAAGGGGTGAAAAGAGAGGCACCTGGAGGCTGAAGGCATGGGACCTACAGAACTCTACCATAATCAAGGGAATTAGAGCAGACATCAAGATCTACATAGCAGAAAATGAGGGCACAGTTAAATCTAGGGTGGCCTTCTGGGAGGCGTTTAAGGCGGTACTAAAAGATAGGGCCCAGAACAGACTTGAGGCAGAAAGGCGGAAACTAGAGACCGAAGTGGGGACCCTGGAGACGCAAATACTGGAACTAGAGGGGGAGTATCAGGCTGCAGGGGAGACAGGGATACTTCGGAGGCTGAGGGACGTGCAACATCAATACCGAGAATTAGTTACGGGAGAAGAGAAGACTCAGGCACTGGCCACACTGCACCGCCTATATGACGTAGGGGATAAATCGGGAAAGTTAATGGCGTGGCTCAGTAGGAAGGAACGCGCAGCCAGGTGGGTGGAGCAAGTCGCCTGTTATACATGGAGCCCAGAGCCAGGGTTAAGATAAACGGTACCATATCTCGCGACTTCCCGGTACAGAGAGTAACACGACAGGGGTGTCCACTGTCCCCCCTCCTCTTCGCACTTACAATTGAGGTGCTGGCGGGTAGAATCCGCCAAAACGCAGATATCAGGGGCTTCAGGAGCGGAGAGGTGGACCCAGCCGAGGAAAACATTTCGCTATATGCGGATGATGTCCTCCTTTACATCACGAAGCCAGACAACATGTTCCCGGTGCTTTTTATGGAACTGAAATGTTACGGAGAGCACGCGGGATACCAGATAAACTGGCACAAGTCAGTCCTCTACGACCCCAGCGGGCGCGGCAGATGCACGGAATTGCCCGATAGGTTATTGACGACAACTGAGGGGTTCCAGTACCTTGGGGTCGATGTGACGCTAGATAATAAACAGTCATATGATAAGAATGTCGAACGCATATTACAGAACTTTACGGAGGACGCGCATAGATGGCGACAGGTCCCTCTCACCATACTAGGGCGAGCAGCCATGTTTAAAATGATAACGCTCCCAAAATTCTTATATGCACTCCAAAACGAGTATTACCCCTTGCCTCATACGGTGTTCGGGAGAATAAGTGCGGAACTTAAGAGCCTTCCTTTGGCTGGGCAAACAGCCGAGGGTCGAGTTGAGTACTCTCCAACGTCACCAGAATATCTTTCCCAAATTTGGAGGCCTATTATTGGGCAGAACATTTAGCCCCTATCAATGACTGGCTACCCGCACCGGTGGACCACCCCACATATGCCCTAGAAAGAAACTGAATGGGCACTGTATTTATTACCTATATGGGGGAAAGAGTAGGACAAAACTCCTTCCGGCCACGGGGCTCACCCTGGCAGTGTGGAATAAAGCGTCGACACGCAAGGGATGGAAGAAAAAGCCCACCCGTCAGACCCCGCTCTGGCACTGTGCGTGGCTGACAGAACTGCATAAATTAAAGGGCTTCCAGCGCTGGGATGATATTGGGATCTCGAACATAAATGACATAATAGCCAAGGGGGAGTTAAAATCTTTTGAAGAGCTACAAAGGGAATTTGGCCTACACAGCACACAGATATTTACATACACACAACTACGGCACGCGTGGCGTGCAGAAAAAATCCAACTGGTCTCACTTCTGGAGTATGCACCCTTGGAGGGCAGACTATTGCAGGAACAAATCCCAGATAAGGTAGTGCCCCTCACGTATAAAACATTGATGAATAACATGACAGACGACCTGGGCGACCTCAAGAGGAAGTGGGAGACCGAGGTGGGTGAAATGGACACGGTAAGCTGGGACACAGTCCTAATGCATCCCAGAGAAGTTGCCATTAAATCCAGGCTAAGAATTATACAATACAATGTACTACACAGAACATACTATGACAGGGTGAGACTACACAAGATGGGTAGGATTAGTGATACGAGATGTCTGAGATGTGGCAGAGCTGAAGGAGACTTCTACCATATCCTTTGGTCATGCCCTACAATACAGCGATATTGGCAAGAAGTTTTGAAAGAGATGGGGGAGGTTCTGGGGGTCCCATTGCCGTCGGATCCTAAATTGGTCCTTCTAGGATTGACAAATGATGTAGACCTTGCCCGTCCCCTGCTGATCTTTCTAGTTCTAGCACTGGTAATAGCAAAACGAGATGTGGCTAAGTACTGGGGAACGGACACGCCGCCACAATTGGGGGAGTGGAGACATGGGCTAGATGTCTATATGGTGGTGGAACGGGACACATACAAGGCAAGAGGTTGCCCCAAGAAATTTGGCAGAGTATGGGGGAAATGGAGAAAATTCCATGGGCTGGATGGGGGGGTTGTAAGATGGACATATAAAGGACCACCGATCTCTCGTGCGGAGACCCTGGAACCAAGACAAGCAAACCGCCCCGGATCACACCGGACACGATATGGGGGTATGAACTGGAAGGAATTTTCTGCTGAGACACTGGGGGATCGGGGGTTGAGGGGAAGGGAGTGTGGACCAAAGATTATGTGCCCGTAATGTTGTACCATGGTAAAATGCAAATATAAATGTTAATAAAAAATAAAAAGAAAGAATGTAATACACCAAGAAGTCTGGAAAATATCGGCAACTATAGTACAGTAAAAAACATGCAATATGAATAACAACTGGTCTGAAAACCAAAGCGACACACCCATCTCATGCAGTCTGCCATTTCTGGAATACCAGGTTCCAAAGAACAACTTGCAGTATTCCTACTGCCTGCCCTAGATGTCACTGGCCACGTCCACGAACCTTCAGTATCATCTTTAGAATGCTACCTGTGTAAGACTTCACAGATTTAGGAAGCCAGGCCTCCCTACCCACTGCAGCATGTCTCTTAGTGCCCCTACTACTATCTAGTAACCTCCACCTGACTAGAAGCTGCTAAGTGGCACCACAGCACGTGTGATACTTCTTACATGTCGTTCCTTTTTGGACAAGACACAGTACTTCGCAATGTGGTATTCTTCATGTCACACTTTCAATGTTAAAAGCAAAAACTACAAGTCCCATAAATTAACATGTTGTAGTACAAATAGGCAGGAGTGGTTTAATTACTGCATCACTCATGCCACACTGCTGCGACCACTTGGAGTGCCGCTTCTTTCACCGAACTATACTAGTACCCCAGGCAGATAGTTCTGTAGCCTCCTTAGGTTAGGTTATGACCTCAGAAATCCTCTTTCTGCATCCCATGCTGAAGAGCCACCATCTCCTTCTCCCTCCCGTGTTTCATACGTACCAGTGAGCACCTCTCCTGTCATTGACCTCTCCTTCCACAGTGGGTGACACCTCTCCACGGGGCCTCACCTGGACTGTGAGAGGGGCAGGCTAGCGAAGGAGGCCTCTCTGCGGTGCTCGGTGAGCCTGAGGAGCGCGGAGCCTCTGATAAAAGCAGCGGCCGGTGACACGAAGAGGGCGCCCGCACTAGGACACTGCACTAGAGGGCACGCAACGCCATGACTGCTCCCACAGTGCAGCGGACAGGAAGAGCAAGTCAAGAAGGGTAGACTGGCCGCGGAAACAATAGAGGGGAGGCGTGTACAAACAGGAGATAAAGCGTCTACCAGACTAGAGCAACTAGAGAGCGGTGAAATAGAGAGTCGCCTCAACGGCTAGAGCATCTCCAGCAGAACCGAGCTGGTGGGTGGGATTGAGTGACTCCAATGTCACTGGCAACTGTAGTCCGCTTTCATCCCGCTCTGTGACCGTTTACAGTTACTGTGTAGCTCTGCATGTGATCTGATCGCTTGTCCAGGGAGACCATGGCAGCGGCTAGAGCCCACTGGCGGGCTTCTGGGAGCGGCAGGAGCTAGTCTGTGTCTAGGGTTGCTCTAAACGACCAGCCCCTGGCGGAAAGCATGAATTCCGCGGTGCTTCTGTGCCAAGTTTGCGATGGGCGCTGAGGAAACACACCCTGTGCAGGCAAGCAAGGAGCATTGAGGGACTGAGGGCAGAGAGAGACACAGGAGATTAGAGCCCCTGACGTCAGAGTCCCGCCGCACTGGGATTGGACCCAACCACAGGCGTTGCCTGGTAACGAAGGGGCTCGTCTGGCCGAAGCAACGCTGGGAGTTGAGGAGGCGCGGGACGTCTCTTGGCAACCAGGCCCCTGCGCTTCCCCCCGTCGCAGCTGAACACTGTATCTGGAGCCGGGGAGCAGCGAAGGAAGACTCCCTTTCAAAGATAATCGGAGCCAAGTGGCATTTCAGGGGCTGACAGTACCAGTTTACTCGGTCCTCACACGCTGGTTGCCATGACAATGGCCTAAGCAAAACAAGATGGCGTCGGACTGTCCATCCATAGGAGCTTTGGCTGAATCAATTGCAAAAGGCACTCGCAATGGCGAGAGCGCTGGGATTGGACCCAACGCAGGCGTTGCCTGGTATTTAAGGGGCTCGTCTGGCCGAAGCAACGCTGGGAGTGGAGGAGGTGCGGGCGTCTCTTGGCAACCAGGCCTCCGCGCTAACGCCCCCCCCCCCACCCCCCCCCCGTTGCCGCCGAACACTGTATCTGGAGCCAGGGAGCAGCAAGGGAAGAAAGCTGCTTAGTCCAGGGCCGGCGCCGACAATGGAGACTCCCTTTCAAAGGTAATCAGAGCTGAGTGACATTTCAGGGGCTGACAGTCACAGTTTACTTGGTCCCCAGCTCTGGTTGCCATGACAATGGCATAAACAAAACAAGATGGCGACTGACTGTCCACTGTCCAGAGGTTTCGTGTGCATGTACGCGTGCATGTTTACCTTTGGCTGAATGGCGAGGGCAGCCATCTTTGCCCATCGGTAGGAGCTTTGGATGAATCGATTGCAAAAGGCACTCGCAATGGCGAGAGCAGCGCATGCGCACTGCTAACGCAAGGCGAGACCTAACAAATGCAGTAAATGATCTAATTGTCTAAGAATGTTAACATTACCGTGCCACGTGTGAGCCCCAGAAAGGTCAAGTTCATAACCATTGAAGTCTGGACACTTTATGTATGTTAGTGAGCCTTCTGTAGGCAGCCATACTGCTGCTGGCTCAGGCAGCTGGAGAAGCAAAGTGAACACAGCAGTGTGGAAAGGAAGCACTATTTATGTGGAAGCAAACAACTTTTGTCCAATCTAAACAAGTACTCCTGTTCACCGACAGGTGGGCGGAGCCAAAGCCCCCCTCTATAATACTCCTAAGAGTCTTTTTTAGATTGATTACATAAGGTCTGGCGAAAAGTGTGCGGTCAAGTCAGAGCTACCCACAAGGGTCCTGTTAAACCATGCGCTCAGAACTGAGGATCGAATTATGATAGAACCCTGTCAAACAGCGACCCCCCCAAAGAGACTGACAGGAAGGGAATAATAGCACGAGACACTACTGCAGGAGCCTTTCTGTAGGCGCTTCGGTGTAACTGAAAACATACTCCCAGCCGGCTCATAAACCTGCAGCCTGAGAGCTGTCTGGAACCGCAGAATGTTATCCCCTACTGCTGCTAGCTGTTCAAGAGAAGGTTAAATTAAAGAAATCAGGTTAACTTCGGTGGATGGGAGAACAAGCACTCTGGAATCACAGTCAGCTGCTCAACAACTATTCTGCATTCTACTCAGAAGCATCGCTCTGAACGACTATCTTCTGGGTACGCCATGCACGCCAGAGTTGCCACACTACATAAGCAAAGTATCTAGACAGTACCTGCGGAACATACTCCTTACTTACTACATACTTCCTTCACCAGGAGTCAAAGGTATTGTAGGACTGGTGGTGCGGAGCTCCTAAAATGGCTGTGCACTCAGAAATCAATCAATTTACAAGGTGATGGTGTGAGAGACCTTGAGTGATGTCCAGGGCTCCAGGAGGAGAAGCACTAACCACTGCCAAGATGAGAAAACAGAAAGGCTCTCACGACCACAGCTACAGCAGCAGCAAAGAAAAGGCACCCACTGAAAAGAATACTGTGAGCGTAACCAAGCGCACTCTGCAGCAGCGAGAATGTTTAATGAGCTTTATGATTAAGAAGTGATTATGCTGGATGGAGAGCTGTGTGTGCAGCTCTCAGGGCTAGAAATGGTCCACAGATCTTTATGAACCATAAATGTGTGATGAATTGTCTAATTAGCATTGCTGAAACCAACAGCAGATAAGAAAAGGGAACAGAAACACGATCGCACTCTAGTTTTTGGCAGTGGCTCTGCGGCGCTAATTACTGAAAATATACAGCACTACAACTTGACTAATAGATGCCTGGCACTGCCAGGAGCAAACACTCGTGCCCTCCTGGCACCCTTTCCACCAGGAGGGCGGTGTTCACGGCCAGGTGGAGACTGCGCTTCAATATCCCAAGTCATCACTGAGGTGAAGCACCAGAAAAAAAGGCTGTGACTGCCCCTAAATAACACACACCGTCATGGTGAAGGAAGCCCATACCGCGCCTTGAATAACCTACACCATCACTGTGAGGTGAACCACCAGAAGAAAGGCAGTGACCCCCCTAAATAACACACACCGTCATGGTGAAGGAAGCCCATACCGCGCCTTGAATAACCTACACCATCACTGTGAGGTGAACCACCAGAAGAAAGGCAGTGACCCCCCTAAATAACACACACCGTCATGGTGAAGGAAGCCCATACCGCGCCTTGAATAACCTACACCATCACTGTGAGGTGAACCACCAGAAGAAAGGCAGCGACTCCCCCTAAATAACACACCGTCATGGTGAAGGAAGCCCATACCGCGCCTTGAATAACCTACACCATCACTGTGAGGTGAACCACCAGAAGAAAGGCAGCGACTCCCCCTAAATAACACACCGTCATGGTGAAGGAAGCCCATACCGCGCCTTGAATAACATACTTCATCACTCTGAGGACAAGCACCAGAAGAAAGGCAGTGACTCCCCCTAAATAACACACACCGTTATAGTGAAGGAAGCCCATACCGCGCCTTGAATAACATACTTCATCACTCTGAGGACAAGCACCAGAAGAAAGGCAGTGACTCCCCCTAAATAACACACCGTCATGGTGAAGGAAGCCCATACCGCGCCTTGAATAACATACTTCATCACTCTGAGGACAAGCACCAGAAGAAAGGCAGTGACTCCCCCTAAATAACACACCGTCATGGTGAAGGAAGCCCATACCGCGCCTTGAATAACCTACACCATCACTGTGAGGTGAACCACCAGGAGAAAGGCAGTGACTCCCCCTAAATAACACACCGTCATGGTGAAGGAAGCCCATACCGCGCCTTGAATAACCTACACCATCACTGTGAGGTGAACCACCAGAAGAAAGGCAGCGACTCCCCCTAAATAACACACCGTCATGGTGAAGGAAGCCCATACCGCGCCTTGAATAACATACTTCATCACTCTGAGGACAAGCACCAGAAGAAAGGCAGTGACTCCCCCTAAATAACACACACCGTTATGGTGAAGGAAGCCCATACCGCGCCTTGAATAACATACTTCATCACTCTGAGGACAAGCACCAGAAGAAAGGCAGTGACTCCCCCTAAATAACACACCGTCATGGTGAAGGAAGCCCATACCGCGCCTTGAATAACATACTTCATCACTCTGAGGACAAGCACCAGAAGAAAGGCAGTGACTCCCCCTAAATAACACACCGTCATGGTGAAGGAAGCCCATACCGCGCCTTGAATAACATACTTCATCACTGTGAGGTGAAGCACCAGAAGAAAGGCTGTGACTCCCCCTAAATAACACACCGTCATGGTGAAGGAAGCCCATACCGCGCCTTGAATAACCTACACCATCACTGTGAGGTGAACCACCAGAAGAAAGGCAGTGACTCCCCCTAAATAACACACACCGTCATGGTGAAGGAAGCCCATACCGCGCCTTGAATAACATACTTCATCACTCTGAGGACAAGCACCAGAAGAAAGGCAGTGACTCCCCCTAAATAACACACACCGTTATGGTGAAGGAAGCCCATACCGCGCCTTGAATAACATACTTCATCACTGTGAGGACAAGCACCAGAAGAAAGGCAGTGACTCCCCCTAAATAACACACCGTCATGGTGAAGGAAGCCCATACCACGCCTTGAATAACATACTTCATCACTGTGAGAACAAGCACCAGGCAGTGACTCCCCCTAAATAACACACACCCTCATGGTGAAGGAAGCCCATACTGTGCCTTGAATAACATACGTCATCACTGCGAGGTGAAGCACCAGAAGAAAGGCAGCGGCTCCCCCTAAACAACACACACCCTCATGGTGAAGGAAACGCATATACTGCGCCTTAATAAGTGAGATAAATAACGGTGATGGATCAAGCCCTGATCTTTGGACTGGGTAAGAGTAGTCTGTTTAACTCAGACACTCTGTTCATCACCACCCCCTTTTCTAAATCGTTTTTGGCCACTATAGGTGTGGCAGGGTATACTCAGACATGAGTCCCTTTCTCACTGCTCCATCAGGATTCAAGCAAGCCGGGCCGAAGAAGGCTGAAATGCCAGAAACCGGTCCCCGGTAGCTTGTCTCCTTTCTGGTGAAGAATTGGCTTGGTAGTTTAGTCTGCCCTGTTCCCATGATGCACTGGGCCAGGGACAGACTGATTTGCATATAGCCAGGTTCTGAGCTGGGATGGGGCAGTGAGATAAATAACGGTGATGGATCAAGCCCTGATCTTTGGACTGGGTAAGAGAAGTCTGTTTAACTCAGACACTCTGTTCATCACCACCCCCTTTTCTAAATTGAATAACATACGTCATCACTGTGAGGTGAACCACCCGAAGAAAGGCTGTGACTCCCCCTAAATAACACACACAGTTATGGTGAAGGAAGCCGATACCGCGCCTTGAATAACATACTTCATCACTGTGAGGTGACCCACCCGAAGAAAGGCTTGACTCCCCCTAAATACCACACACCCTCATGGTGAAGGAAGCAAATACCGCGCCTTGAATAACATACTTCATCACTGTGAGGTGAACCACCAGAAGAAATGCTGTGACTCCCCCTAAATACCACACACCGTCAAGGTGAAGGAAGCCCATACCGCGCCTTGAATAACATACTTCATCACTGTGAGGTGAACCACCAGAAGAAAGGCAGCGACTCCCCCTAAATAACATATACCCTCATGGTGAAGGAAGCCCATACCGCGCCTTGAATAACATACTTCATCACTGTGAGGTGAACCACCAGAAGAAATGCTGTGACTCCCCCTAAATACCACACACCGTCAAGGTGAAGGAAGCCCATACCGCGCCTTGAATAACATACTTCATCACTGTGAGGTGAACCACCAGAAGAAAGGCAGCGACTACCCCTAAATAACATATACCCTCATGGTGAAGGAAGCCCATACCGCGCCTTGAATAACATACTTCATCACTGTGAGGACAAGCACCCGAAGAAAGGCTGTGACTCCCCCTAAATAACACACCGTCATGGTGAAGGAAGCCCATACCACGCCTTGAATAACATGCGTCATCACTGTGAGGTGAACCACCAGAAGAAAGGCATTGACTCCCCCTAAATAACACACACCCTCATGGTGAAGGAAGCCTATACCGCTCCTTGAATAACATACACCATCACTGTGATAACATACTTCATCACTGTGAGGTGAAGCACCAGAAGAAAGGCTGTGACTCCCCGTAAATAATACATACCGTTATGGTGAAGGAAGCCCATACCGCGCCTTGAATAACATACTTCATCACTGTGAGGTGAAGCACCAGAAGAAAGGCTGTGACTCCCCGTAAATAACACATACCGTTATGGTGAAGGAAGCCCATACCGCGCCTTGAATAACATACTTCATCACTGTGAGGTGAAGCACCAGAAGAAAGGCTGTGACTACTCCTAAATACCACACACCGTCATGGTGAAGTAAGCCATTAAGTGTCTTGATTAACATACACCATCACTGTTGTGGTACTCGTTAAATGGAAGCCTGTAACTGTGCTTAAATATACGTAATCATACGTATCATACTGGTGCGAATCGCTAAACGTAAGCCTGCATCTAAGTCAGGGCTACCAAGTTTTCAGTTAGCTTATGTGTGACATTTCTATGTTTGAGGTGCGCTTATGTGTAACATTATGAGTGACACATCAATATCATCTATTAAATAGTCTTGGACACACCCTTCACTTGTCTCTCAGTAGAAGACACAACTCATACACCTATGCCTCTGTAAGTTGCTCTGAGCACCCCTTGCTGGCCCTGTTGAGACTTTACAGAACCAACCCCAAGAACCTCCAGCAAAACTCGGAAGCGTAAATGCAAAGTGCACTGATAGAGGTCCAGCCCGTTGTACACACAGCAGCTCATGAAACTTAAATGCATGTAATCCCAGGCAATACAAGCATCAGTAACAGCAGGCTGCCACATTCTTAATGGGTCCACTGACCTAGCCAGTAGATGCATAAATGGTCCCATGATGCAATGTGCATGCACGTACCCACACAATACATGCATTAATGTACTCATTTACATTTACAATGATGGGCAAGTGACCTGTTGCCTTCTCACGTTGCCTTTTCTCAGTCAATCAGCTTACCTAATAATGCAGCAGAGGTACTGTATTGTCATCTCTAAAGTGACTATCATCTCAGGTAGGGGCATGTTCTTTCAGGATAATGCACGTCTCAGGCAGCAAATATATTACTATTCTCCCGAGCCCCACACTCACTAACGATGCTCAGTGTGTAGAGTAGTGAGTGCAGAGTGTGAGTGCAGAGTAGAGAGTGCAGAGTATAGAGTGCAGAGTAGAGAGTGCAGAGTGGTGAGTGCAGAGTGGTGAGTGCAGAGTGGTGAGTGCAGAGTGGTGAGTGCAGACTGCAGAGTTGTGAGTGCAGAGTGCAGAGTAGTGAGTGCAGAGTAGTGAGTGCAGAGTGCTAGGGAGTGCAGAGTGACTAGGGAGTGCAGAGTGACTAGGGAGTGCAGAGTGACTAGGGAGTGCTAGGGAGTGCAGAGTGACTAGGGAGTGCAGAGTGACTAGGGAGTGCTAGAGAGTGCAGAGTGACTAGGGAGTGCTAGGGAGTGCAGAGTGCTAGGGAGTGCAGAGTGACTAGGGAGTGCAGAGTGACTAGGGAGTGCTAGGGAGTGCAGAGTGACTAGGGAGTGCTAGGTAGTGCAGGGTGACTAGGGAGTGCAGAGTGACTATGGAGTGATAGAGAGTGCAGAGTGGCTAGGGAGTACAGAGTGACTAGGGAGTGCAGAGTGACTAGGGAGTGCAGAGTGACTAGGGAGTGCAGAGTGACTAGGGAGTGCTAGGGAGTGCAGAGTGACTAGGGAGTGCTAGGTAGTGCAGGGTGACTAGGGAGTGCAGAGTGACTATGGAGTGATAGAGAGTGCAGAGTGGCTAGGGAGTACAGAGTGACTAGGGAGTGCAGAGTGACTAGGGAGTGCAGAGTGACTAGGGAGTGCAGAGTGACTAGGGAGTGCTAGGGAGTGCAGAGTGACTAGGGAGTGCTAGGGAGTGCAGAGTGACTAGGGAGTGCTAGGGAGTGCAGAGTGACTAGGGAGTGCTAGGGAGTGCAGAGTGCTAGGGAGTGCAGAGTGACTAGGGAGTGCAGAGTGACTAGGGAGTGGTAGGGAGTGCACAGTGACTAGGGAGTGCAGAGTGACTAGGGAGTGCTAGGGAGTGCAGAGAAACTAGGGAGTGCTAGGGAGTGCAGAGTGACTAGGGGGTTCTAGGAAGTGCTAGGGAGTGCAGAGTGAATAGGGAGTGCAGAGTGACTAGGGAGTGCTAGGGAGTGCAGAGTGACTAGGGAGTGCTAGGGAGTGCAGAGAGACTAGGGAGTGCTAGGGAGAGCTATGGAGTGCAAGGGAGTGCAGAACGACTAGGGAGTGCAGAGTGAATAGGGAGTGCTAGGGAGTGCAGAGTGCTAGGGAGTACAGAGTGACTAGGGAGTGCAGAGTGACTAGGGAGTCCTAGGGAGTGCAGAGTGACTAGGGAGTGCTAGGGAGTGCAGAGTGACTAGGGAGTGCTAGGGAGAGCTAGGGAGTGCTAGGGAGTGCAGAGTGACTAGGGAGTGCAGAGTGACTAGGGAGTGCTAGGGAGTGCAGAGTGCTAGGGAGTGCTAGTTTGTGCAGAGTGACTAGGGAGTGCTAGTTTGTGCAGAGTGACTAGGGAGTGCTAGTTTGTGCAGAGTGACTAGGGAGTGCTAGTTTGTGCAGAGTGACTAGGGAGTGCAGAGTGACTAGGGAGTGCTAGGGAGTGCAGAGTGACTGCAGAGTGTTAGGGAGTGCTAGGGAGTGCAGAGTGACTAGGGAGTGCAGAGTGACTAGGGAGTGCAGAGTGCTAGAGAGTGCAGAGTGACTAGGGAGTGCAGAGTGACTAGGGAGTGCAGAGTGACTAGGGAGTGCAGAGTGACTAGGGAGTGCAGAGTGACTAGGGAGTGACTAGGGAGTAACTAGGGAGTGCTAGGGAGTGCAGAGTGACTAGGGAGTGCTAGGGAGTGCAGAGTGACTAGGGAGTGCAGAGTGACTGCAGAGTGTTAGGGAGTGCTAGGGAGTGCAGAGTGACTAGGGAGTGCAGAGTGACTAGGGAGTGCTAGGGAGTGCAGAGTGCTAGGGAGTGCAGAGTGACTAGGGAGTGCTAGGGAGTGCTAGGGAGTGCAGAGTGACTAGAGAGTGCTAGGGAGTGCAGAGTGACTAGGGAGTGCTAGGGAGTGCAGAGTGACTGCAGAGTGCTGGGGAGTGCTAGGGGGTGCTAGGGAGTGCAGAGTGCTAGGGAGTGCTAGGGAGTGCAGAGTGACTGCAGAGTGCTAGGGAGTTGCAGGGAGTGCAGAGTAACTGCAGAGTGCTATGGAGTGCAGCGTGCTAGGGAGTGCAGAGTGACTGCAGAGTGTTAGGGAGTGCTTGGGAGTGTAGAGTGACTAGGGAATGCAGAGTGACTAGGGAGTGCAGAGTGCTAGGAAGTGCAGAGTGACTAGGGAGTGCTAGGGAGTTCAGAGTGACTGCAGAGTGCTAGGGAGTGCAGAGTGCTAGGGAGTGCAGAGTGACTAGGGAGTGCAGAGTGACTAGGGAGTGCAGAGTGACTAGGGAGTGCTCAGGAGTGCAGAGTGACTAGGGAGTGCAGAGTGACTAGGGAGTGCTAGGGAGTGCAGAGTGACTGCATGGTGCTAGGGAGTGCAGAGTGACTAGGGAGTGCCGAGTGCTAAGTGACTAGGGAGTGCTGAGTGACTAGGGAGTGCTAGGGAGTCCCGAGTGACTGCAGAGTGCTAGGGAGTGCAGCGTGACTAGGGAGTGCAGAGTGACTGCAGAGTGCTAGGGAGTGCAGAGTGACTAGGGAGTGCAGAATGACTAGGGAGTGCGGAGTGCAGAGTGACTGCAGAGTGCTAGGGAGTGCAGAGTGACTGCAGAGTGCTAGGGAGTACAGAGTGACTGCAGAGTGCTAGGGAGTGCAGAGTGACTGCAGAGTGACTAGGGAGTGACTAGGGAGTGCAGAGTGACTGCAGAGTGCTAGGGAGTGCAGAGTGACTGCAGAGTGCTAAGGAGTGCAGAGTGACTAGGGAGTGCAGAGTGACTAGGGAGTGCAGAGTGACTAGGGAGTGCAGAGTAACTAGGGAGTGCAGAGTGACTGCAGAGTGCTAGGGAGTGCAGAGTGACTAGGGAGTGCAGAGTGACTAGGGAGTGCTAGGGAGTGCAGAGTGCTAGGGCGTCCAGAGTGCTAGGGAGTGCTGAGTGACTAGGGAGTGCAGAGTGACTAGGGAGTGCAGAGTGACTAGGGAGTGCAGCGTGACTAGGGAGTGCAGAGTGACTAGGGAGTGCAGAGTGACTAGGGAGTGCAGAGTGACTAGGGAGTGCTAGGGAGTGCAGAGTGACTAGGGAGTGCTAGCGAGTGCAGAGTGCTAGGGAGTGCTAGCAAGTGCAGAGTGCTAGGGAGTGGAGAGTGACTGCAGAGTGTCAGGATTACCCGGCCGCTGGTAAATCACTGCCTGCAGTCCGAGTGATTTACGGGCTCTGAACTACTAATCCCATGATTCCTAGCGCGGCGCGTCGGTATGACGCTAGGCAACAGGAAACAGTATAATACGGAACTAACTGAGAGACGCGCTGCCGATTATTCTTAGTAGCTGGCAAGCGCGTGTTGTTCTGTGTTCTTGGATTTGTCTAAACAGTGAGCGTGGGCTGAGGATAAGTTCACGTCGTCTGTTCTTGGTGCCTTCCTTACAGATTACTTGGTGGGGCTTCGGAAGCGCCCGCGGTGTTTCTGCTTGGTGCTTACCTCCTCGGAGCACTCGGCTGGGGCCCCGGATACACCCGCAGCATTTCGAACTCTGTGCCTCCTGACTTTTAGATTACTTGGTGGGGCTTCGGTGGCGCCCGCATCACGTTAACGGAACCCTCGTATCAGGTTTTCTCCGGGGGGTTCTTTTGTGGATATAACTGCTAATTACTGTGTACAGTATCTCTTATTACCTCCCAATTTGACCTGCGTCAGGTTGGGGTCGGTTTCTGTTCCTTCAGGACACCGAGATTATTGGTGCTATTTACAAGTGAAGGTTTCATGTCCCTGCTTTGATTGTGCAGAGGCTTATCTGCAGCAAAGACGTTTTCTGATCTTGTTTTGAGCTGGGCTGCTTTTCTTTTCTTCTTTGGGTTGGCAGAGGAACGTTAAGTACAGACTACAATTAGTAGGTGGTGATTGATTCATTAAGGGTATTTGAACTCATCTGCACGCACTGTTTTGATACCTGATATATCTTATGATTAAGCCACCTCGGAGGGGATGATGAAGAACCTTTGGTGAAGTAACCAGTATGTTCCTAGAGCTCATATGTATAGTCTATGGAGAAGAGTGATAGAAGACCATACAAGTAGTCTTCAGGGCATCCCAGTCCTCCTCATTCTAAATAGGGTAGGTCTGCCCCCCATATTCGCTCTAACTGATTTATTAACACCAATTGCGTAAGGGAAGTTCAATAGTTTATGTTCTCATTTATCTATCTCATTAGGAAACCTGGGGAATGAGAAGAAGCCTGTTCTATTGCTATCTTACTTTTGTATTCCTGTTTAGTATTACAGGTGAGACATTGTATAGCTTATCGTTAGCATTAGTATTATAGTACTAGGGTGACAGTACCACTTATTTCGTGCTTTGTATATTTTCAGGTCTCCAGTTCCTGCCGCCCAGCTGTTCCCCTCCGGATCTATATTTTCCCCCGCTTGATCTCCTTAACAGTCTGTGAACACTATTGCCAGACTTGGGATGATCTAGAGGAGGGCCCCTTCATAGCATCAATAAGATCCTGGGGATTAGCAACGGAGAACCTGACACAGAGTGCTAGGGAGTGCAGAGTGACTACAGAGTGCTAGGGAGTTTCAGAGTGACTGCAGAGTGCTAGGGAGTGCAGTGTGACTGCAGAGTGCTAGGGAGTGCAGAGTGCTAGAGAGTGCAGAGTGACTGCAGAGTGCTAGGGAGTGCTAGGAAGTGCAGAGTGACTGCAGAGTGATTGCAGTGTGCTAGGGAGTGCAGAGTGACTGCAGAGTGCTAGGAAGTGCAGAGTGACTGCAGAGTGACTGCAGTGTATGAGTGTGCAGGGTGAACACATGGATAAAACACATTGCCATTTACAATGCCATTACCTCTAACTCAAAAAAATCCGAGACCTATTGCATTTCCAATGCTTGTTTTATTTGTGTAGTCTTTCTTCTAGATTGTTGGTTCTCTCATTGGTAAGCTGGTGGTAGGCTGTTTCCGCGTCCTAACAGTGACGTCGCCAAGCTGAGGGTTGGGTTGTAGGATGGCCTTTTGTTACGTTTGAGCCTGACAGGGCCAATGGGCGGGTTTCCGTGGCAGTGATCGACAGGCAGCAAAGGCAATGGAGGCTTGCAGAATCGGCGACCTCTGCAAATACTCGAACAATGGCTGGTGTAAGTCAGTTGAGCCAATCATCGCGCAAAGCAGGGCGTTGTAGGTGGGGCAAGCTACTGTGAGGTCACAGGACGCCATCGGAGCTGCGCATAGACACGTAGAACTCGGAGCGGAAGAGAAGAGAGAAGGAGCAGGTAAGGGTGGGTCGAGCCGGTGCTCACGGGGCGCACTCGAGGGGCTAGTGGGTGGGTAGTGTGACGTTACCCATCAGTGAATACCCCCATTGTTCTCTTTTAACCCCGAGCTCATGCCTCCTCCCCACAGCCCGAACTCTTGCTTTATGTGCCCCGCCCCCTTGTTGATCTCTTACCTCCTTTGTCCCATCTTGGTGTTACCTACTCACCCTTGTTGCTTCTAGTTCCTCACCTTTCCCCTTTTAGGCCCTCTACCCGTTTGCCCACCAAGGTGGTTCATCTGGGTTGAACATTGTTGGTGGTATCTTTCTGCGAGTCTCGGGCTTTTTACAGGACGTGGTTGTGAGAGGTATGTTTCTCGGGGTGTTTTAGTTTAGCTTAGTTTTTGCAGCTTGTATTTCGAGGGGTCATTTTTAGTAGCAGTGGTTGCTTCGCACTTTTATAAAATGCGGTTGTAATGATGTTTCGTAGGTTGTTTCTCCTTTTCGCCCTTCTGTCTTTTCTAACCGCACCTAATATACTTCCTGTGATGTATTGTTTATGGTGGTTTTTATTTTGGGTGTTATGATTCGCATTGAATCTGTTGGGAAAGTTTAGGGTTTGCATTTGTTGGTAGTATTCGCTGTATTGTTGTAGCTGTATGATGCATTTACTAGGTAAGTTGTGTGCCGTTGCGTCTTTCTGGCGTTGCGTTGTTTTGACTTACAATATTTTTTGGTCGAGTTCTTTTTTTTTTTTTAAGGGGTTGCACATGTTGTTGTGGTGTGTTTCTTATATTTTTTTGTAGTGAAGACCGTCATCCATTTAAAGTCAGGAGCTTTCTCCTGAACTTAATTGTATGGCGCTCTTCACTATAGTTAAAGTACACCCGTCCTCAGTCTTTTTTGTGGCAGAACTGGTGTAGAAGTTCTGGGGGCTAGGAGTATTGCCGATCATCTCCCCTGCCAGGCTGGCAGAGCCAGTATGTTTCAAGGTGGAACAGTCTGGAATCTTCGTTTAGACGCTCTTCATATCCCACCCCTGTATTGCAAGTATTCGGACGAGCTGCCTTTCCCTTTCGGTTCAGCCGAAGTTTCATATTGATGAAAAGAGCCTCGGGGAGATATTCGGGTTCACTTCTTCTTTTGGTTCATAAGAATTTCCAAAATAACAGAAATTGTAGAACAATATTGGCTCTAATAGGCAGGCTGTCTCTCTGGGGGTAAGTTTTCTTTACACAGACTGTGTACCCTTCAGGCCTGTTTCGTGAGCCATGAATGAATGTGTTTAGGAGTTGGTTAATTGTGAGAAGCGACGCAGATACAAGCATACGGACTCCTACATGACTAGGCTTGTTCTTGTGACCAGTCAAGGCTGACGCTGTTACAGTTAAGTTGGCTCTTGTGACAGTCATGAGGCTGTTGCAGGCATTCTGGTTCTTGTGACGTTCCTGGTGACTATAGCGACTGGCTACATCCATGACTCTGTTAGACACAGCCTGGCTCTTGCGGCAGAGGCAGACCATAGGTATGTTGAAATATCTTGTAGACTGTCCAAATGTCCGAGGTTGGTAATTTCTTTGTTCTAACCCAATAGTAACGTACCGGTCGGGGAAAATAAGTGACTTTTTATGGTTCACCTTTGCCCACGTCTGATCTCTGTCGCACTGTGGACCTCTGTGCTCTGTCTTCCCTTGTTGAATAGCAGTCACATGGGGGAGGTGGCTAGTTTGGGAGATTGGGATTGGAGGACAGTACTTGATTCCACTTGTGTGCTGCCTTTCGGCGAACTTTATGCAGTGATACCTTGTACCCTGCAAGTCCCGGTGCAGCTGCCAGTTCACAGCCAGTAGATATATGCATGTTTTTTTTCCTATCCTAGCAGATATTCACAAAACTAGCATGCGATTTTGTATCGGTACACAGACCAGGCATTCATCAAGCACTTTGTATTGATTTTTTAGTCCTTTGCTTCAGTATTCGAAGTATCTCATTTTATGTTGGCTGCTTGTGGGGCACTTCAACTGTTTTCTGTGGCTGCTTCAAAGCAGAGGTAGGACATTGGGGTAAGTTGGGAAGGAAAGAGCTGGACAATTTGTATCATTGGAAAGGGAATGTGGGAGAAACTTTGTGAACATAATGGGCTACCCAAAAATGTTGACACTGGTGGCCTTGGACTTCTGCTGTCCTGGGCAGGAAGGAGGTAATAGAAGAGGCCTGGCAGATTAAGCAATAATGCTTCAGTTTTGCCAAAGTAATGAATAAAGAGCTGCTTTTCAAAAATCATCGTTCGGGAAAAGGAAATAGCTTTCTAACAAATAAGACAGGAGTGGAGAGGATGTGGTGCACCGGCCAGGGCTGCTGACTCGAGAGCTGGGAGTCCCAGTTCAAGTCTGCTGCGCCATGCAACACTCCGAGATTCTATGCAAATCACTTGTTTTACTGTGCTTTCAGTTTCATTGCGACTGTGCGTATTTGTTTACATGTGGCTAGCCGTATTTACTTTACCGTGGCTGCACGGACGGGAAGTAGCAGGGGACACAGCCACACGGACGCCCCCACCCTCACTACAGTAAGGAGCCGCTGTCAGATGAGTTCGGGCAGAGAGTTCACTAAAGTGACGTACCGGGACAATGTTAAACTGGAGTATTGGAAAGAGGGAGGCGAGTGTGTGTACAGCGCTGCAGGGAGCAACATATACCCGGAGAGTATACACAGGGGCAGCGGGCACTGACAAACCAAGACAGTGGGCACTGTCTCATGGGGTGAGGGATGGTCATCGGTACAGGACAGTGACGAACGTGCCACCACCACCATACAGGGGTTAGAGACGTGTTTGTCTCAGTGGACAATGTGTTACTGGGCCTGTGCCCACAGAAGGTAGTTATTTGGTTCACTGAACAGTAGGCTCTATGGCCAAAGTGCACCACCGGTTGATACAAGAGAGAGAGTGTAGAGTGCCACACAGCGGTGGGGGCTTGTTTTGTTAGGCACGGGGAGAGTGGGTGTGGCTCTAGGTGTGTGTGTGTGTGGCTCTGGGTGGGTGTGTGTGGGGCTCTGGGTGTGTGTGTGTGGCTCTGGGTGTGTGTGTGTGTGTGTGTGTGTGTGGCTCTGGGTGTGTGTGGCTCTGGGTGTGTGTGTGTGTGTGTGGCTCTGGGTGTGTGTGTGTGTGGCTCTGGTTGTGTGTGTGTGTGTGTGGCTCTGGTTGTGTGTGTGTGTGGCTCTGGGTGTGTGTGTGTGGCTGGCTCTGGGTGTGTGTGGCTGGCTCTGGGTGTGTGTGTGTGGCTCTGGGGGTGTGTGTGTGTGTGGCACTGGGTGGGTGTGTGTGGTGGTAATTGCTGTCTGCTGAACTCGTCCGTAGGGTACAATAGGTCTCACATTTGCGAGAGATTAAGCTATTGGCAATGTAAATGACAATGCCATTTATTTATCTGTTTTCAAAACCAACACATAAATACAAATTTTGTCATTTACAATGCCAATAGCTCTAACTTTTATAAAGGCGAAACCGTTGCATTGTAAATGCTTGTTTAACTTGGAATAGAAGAACCTTCTAACAGGAACTTCAGCGACGTATGGTCGACTGCTCCATTTACTCATGGATGCGAGGAAGATGGTCTGTAAGTAGCACTCAGTAGTACCTGTCTAGCGCAGTATTGAGGAAGCCGTTGGTGGAACTGCGATTGGCTGCATTTTTCGAGCGGCGGCAGTGTTCCAGATTGCAGCGCGAGGTAGAGCAGAAGGAGGCTATTACGACCAGCAGGCGTTGGCGTGACAGTCACACATCTTTACGCGAGGTCGCGCAGCGTGACTTTGCGTGACGGCCATATTGTTTGCAGTCCGGTTACTTAGCAACAACCGGAGAGAAGCAATCAGCTGTGGGCTGCCAGGGAGAACTACTGGAGTGAAGCATTCAGCAGGAGGCTGCCACAGAGAAGCAACTTTGACATCAAGAGACTGGACAATAGACTGACAATACACAGAGAGAACAGTTGAGGAAGTCGGGGGCAGTTTCCTTTTTGACAAGTACAATCTGTGTCAGGAAGGGTAACAGTTGTGTTTTTTTTTTTTTTTACATATTAGAGTCAAATATATCAACTATTTAACAAATCTTTATGAAGTAGGAAAGTTTCATTACAACTATTCTGAAATATTGTATAAAAATAGGGATATATACCTAAGGAGAATATGGCCCAGCAGAATTTTACAATCGGCCTTCCACATGCATTTTGGGCAGCAGGTCCACAACCAGCAATGAAGTGGATGGAATGGAAGGACTACTTCGTCAATTATATCAAGGCTGTGAACGAGGCTGGTAAGATGAAGGCAGAACAGATAAAAATTATTTTATTGCATTCATTAGGGCCGGTGGGATTGAAAACATATACCCGCATGCCAAAGTTGGTTACAAGTAAGGAAGTAAATGTTTTTGAGTCGGCTTTGAAAGATCTGGACAACTCGTTTGCACTGAAGGTTTGCATCGGTGTTGTACGCTACAAATTCTTTTAAAGGAAGCAAAACAAAGGAGAATTAGTGGACGAGTACATAGATGAATGAAAAAACTGCCCATTGATTGTAAATTTGGTACTCTACATAATGAGATTATACGAGATCAATTGGTCATGCAGAGTAACAATTCAGCGATTCAGGAACGGCTGGGATCAATGGGGATGTGCTAACAATAGTGCATAAAGCAGAAATGTCAGGGAGATGTGCAAAAGAACTCAAAAAATCAGACAAGGATACTGAGGGTGTCTTCAAGGGACAAAGCATAGGCAGAAATCAAAGCAAGCCGCAGAAAAACGCATGGAAGGAAAAGAAACCAGAGGAGAGAAGATGCTATCATTGCGACAGCAAAGAAAATTTGGCATTCAGCAAATTTTGTCCTGCGCCAAAACAAAAATGCAGTATTTGAAGGTTAATTGGACGTTTTAGTAAAGTTTGTAGGCGGAAGGAAGGTAATGTTAAATGTGTGTTGGAGGAGAACAGTCCTGAAGCTAGTGAAGCTGAAAAGGAGAATTCTAAATGAAAGTGTGTACAGAATTTGCAGGGCAATTTTGTGATAAACATTTAAGATGGTTCAATGGAAGGGAAACCAGAACGTGACATGTAGATATCTGTTAAAATGTTTGCAGACTCTGGATAACCATTCACTATAGTAAGCAAGGAAATTTGGGAAGGAAGGTTTGCAAGCAAAATGGGACAAAAGTTGACGCCCACTGATGTTAACCCAGTGAGCTTCAGGGGGAGAAAATAAGTATGCTAGGTTTTAGGTGGTTGACATTTCTATTCAAGGGAAGGTCAGCAAGAGGGAAACTATGTGGCCAAACAGGGGCCATCAGTTTTAGATTGGATGGACCAAAAAGATTTGCATATTATCCTAGACCCCAATAGCGAGGAGAAAGTACTCATTGTGGATGTAGGTAGTAGGATGGGGGATGTTATGACTAAAGATTTTCCAAAGATATTTGAAAAGAATGAGGTGTGCTGAAGGGGTTTGAGCATATCATTGTGCTGAAAAAGGACGCTGAACCTAAAGCGCACAAGGCAAGAGGGATTCCGATCCTAATCAGAGATGAAGTGATAAAGGAATTGGAAGGGCTGATTGAAAAGGATGGGATTGAAGAGGTGGAGAGTAACGTTGCTATCAATTTAAACGTATGCAATTTGGCCTTGCATCAGCAGCTGCTGTGTTTCAGCGACTAATGCATAGGTTGTTTGGGAAAATGGGTGGAGTGAGGCATAGAATGTATGTTTCATTCTGCTTGTAGATTCCAATCCAGGACATTCGTTTACAGGAGGTCTTGGAGTGGAAGCTGCGCTGCTTGGCTCTTACCTGTTCTCATTATATGTTTAATAAATATCTTCGGGTGAACAACCTTGATGACTCCTTGTGCTCCTTCACATCACAACATCCTATTTCCAGTATCTGGCTCCCTTATAAACAACTGTAATGCTAGAGCCGTCTCCTATGGCAACACCAATCAGAACCCGATCTGACACAGGAGCCCTCACGCAGTGTTGCACTGAGGCGCTATTAGCACCATGACATCATCCCAGCTCGCACATGAGGGTGGTGTCCAGTATTCAGAGGGACCAGTTTTCACTCACTAGTCGTACCAGCGGCTAGGAGAGATGTGTATATAGGCGTGAGGCACGATGGACCTCTTGATGAAGAAAGTTGGGATTGGGTAGGGGTAAGCGGGGCTCTTGATTGTTTGCAATACAGAAAAGGGGGTGGTGATGAACAGAGTGTCTGAATTAAGCAGACCACTCTTACCCAGTCCAAAGATCAGGGCTTGATCTATCACCGTTATTTATCTCACTGCACCATCCCAGCTCAGAACCTGGCTATATGCAAATCAGTCTGTCCCTGGCCCAGTGCATCATGGGAACAGGGCAGACTAAACTACCAAGCCAATTCTTCACCAGAAAGGAGACAAGCTACCGGGGACCGGTTTCTGGCATTTCAGCCGTCTTCGGCCCGGCTTGCTTGAATCCTGATGGTGCAGTGAGAAAGGGACTCATGTCTGAGTATACCCTGCCACACCTATAGTGGCCAAAAACGATACAGAAAAGGGGGTGGTGATGAACAGAGTGTCTGAATTAAGCAGACCACTCTTACCCAGTCCAAAGATCAGGGCTTGATCCATCACCGTTATTTATATCACTGCACCATCCCAGCTCAGAACCTGGCTATATGCAAATCAGTCTGTCCCTGGCCCAGTGCATCATGGGAACAGGGCAGACTAAACTACCAAGCCAATTGATTGTTTGCAGGCAGCTTGACTGTAACACATTATACAAGCTGTGTTTAACACTGCGGCCCTCTTTTCCCACCAACGATTTAGATGTCTTGATAGCCGCTACTCTGGGTTTCTTAAAACTGTGCATATTATGACTGTTGCTCGGACTATGTGTCTGAATGACTCTTCGACATGAGTGCCCCTTTAACTCTATGGGGGTTTTTAAAACTGCATATTATGCCTAGCGCAAGCACTATGTGTCGATACGACCCTTTGACATGAGTGCCCCTTTAAGTCTATGGTATGGGGGTTTTTAAAACTGTATATTATGCCTAGCGCAAGCTCTATGTGTCGATACGACCCTTTGACATAAGTGGCCCTGTAACTATGCGGCTCCCACAACCACCAACGATTCGGCGTCCCATGCACCTGATTCGAGGGTTGTATACAACAGTGCATGTAATGCTTAATACCTGACAATGTAATAACGATGTGAACGTGAAACCTTATTTCTTTCCTCCTACAGCCATGAGCACTACTTTGACAAGAGGTTTAATCACCATAACTCTGTACATAGCAACCTCTTCATTTTCCATAATGTGATCGTTGCTCACAAAGGACTGTGAGCTTTATGAAAGTGTGTTTGAGAGTGTGATCGTGTGAATGTTTTTTCCTTTTAACTTACCAGACACTAGGTCAATACGTTAGATACAAGACTCCTGGAGCATTACAGTGATCTTTCTAATCAATTGTGTTAGACCCAGTGTGTGACTACAGAGGACATTGTCCCCTCCCAGACCAGGGAGCTTGTATCCCCTGCATTAGGATAAGGAACAGGTATTTTTAAATATTTATAATTTGAATGTGCTCCTTGCATGTGGTTTTTCCACATTATATGTGTGGTTTTGAGTGGGACGCCATGCAATGGCACCAGTGTTCCACAATGAGACATTGAGTCTTTGCGTGTGAGTGTTGCGCTTGCTAATCGGTTTTTACATATTCTTTGTATTTTTTCATGTAGGTGTCATTACTAACGACCCAGATAGGATTCACCTGGGTTGAACTGGTTTCACTAAGCATTTTCTAAAGGCGCACTTGCCAATCCATTAGGGATCCTTGGCAATGAAGAATGCCCATGAGCTGTACAGGCAATAGATAGGGACAGAAACATGTTGGCATAGGGAAAGGGACTGGGCCATTGTGCTTAAATTCCATCTTGCAAGTGTTTTAGACATACCAGTGGTCCCAAACAATAAATGTGATAACCTGGGTGTCCCAAGGTCTTTTTTAACGGATCTAGGTCACTCATTTGTCCCATTATACTTTACCTAAGAACTCCCTCCCCCTTTTTTTGTCTTTGGAGGTCGAGTCCGCCCTGGTGGTATTGTCCTACCAGCGTGGGGAGAGGCTGCCTATGATGAAGCATGCCACAGTTTGTGGGTGAGTCCTCTTCTTCCAAAAGATAGGTCTTTCTATCTTCTCAGACAGAACTTCTGTGAAGCCTAACTAGGGCAGAGTTGATCTATTTCTTTGAGGGAGAAGTAATCGCCCCTCTTTCATAGCTACTGTACTCTCGTGTTATATCTTATTGTCCATGGAGAATGCGTGGTGACTTGGCCCTCCCCTTCTCTCCTTATGTGATAATAGTGTAAGGCAGAATGATCAGAGCAGCCCTCACGCAGATTCCAGTTTTTTACTCCTCTACTCCTAAACCCTCAAATACCCGATGATCACAAGACATTCCAGCCACAACTGGCATCACTGTGCAGGGCATCAGATAGTCAACATAACGTACGTAGTCTTGAGTATGTGAAATTGCGGATATTCATGTAATGTTATCCCTAATTACATTATCTTGGACAAAGCCACGCAGCCTTGGTATCCTTTTGCTGTAGGTTGTTCATGGAATGACATGAGGTGGCTCTCCGTTTGAGCAGAGGTGCGTCGTCTCACTAATTAAAATGCTCCTGATGCCCCAGAGATTAAAAAGTAAAATGGCAATAGAGTTAATTTATTACCATTTTATTTTTCATTCGTATGTCCCGAACAGTGTGTCAGGGCGGGGCAGGGCTGGGTCTGCTAAATGACAGCAGCAGGGAGGAGGGTGGGCTACCTGGGCGCAGGGCACTTTACTTCTAGGTGTGCATGTCCCTTGGGGCAGCCGTTTTGAGACAGCCAGCCAGACATGCGCACTTTTCTCTAACCCAGCGGTCTTAAAACAGCTGGGTTAGACCAAGCCGATGCCACCAGTGCCCTGGGGAATGATGAGAGAAGCTGCTCACTCCAATCCTTGTGCTGCTCTCATGCTGTTTGCAGTGCCAGGATTGGTTAGGGGAGTTGTTGAGGGTCACGTGTGAAGAAGCAAATCGGACCGGAGCGAGGAGGACATTCATTCAGGTAAATAAGTATTGATTTCCGTATTTTATTTAATGTGTCACTGTAACATCCAATAATTGAAAGATGAATCCTTATTTGCTGTGTCAGGAGGTATGTTTATTCTTGGTAATCAAATAATCAAGTACAGCATTTAGATACGGAAGCAATCCATGTTCCACTAAAGGTTAAGGTAAATGCCCCACTGGGAGCAGCTGCCCAGCTGCTCAGCCTCCAAGGTAACAGACAGTACACTTAAAGATACACAGATAGAACTAAGGATGACATCATAGAGACAGGATGAGCTGCAGAGTACAAGAGACGAAAAAAGGACAAGAAAGAGAGAAGAGCAGGGAGAAGCAGAATACAACAGTCACCCACCCACCACCCATTTTCCGGCCACACCACTCTCTAGTGCTGTCAGCCGCGACTGGCAAGATAAATGGTTTTAGGTCCTGGGACGTGTAGTTGGTTGGACCATATATATATAGGAAAACATTTAAAGATACCAACCACACACTTTCTTCAATCCTTCAATTTAAGGAAAAGAACAAACCAGTATTACTCAAAGGTTTATTGGGTATATCTTGTTCTTACCCTTTTAATTTCTATTTTTTTATTTTTCAAAAAGATTTTTATGTATGAAAAGGAACAACACATTTATGACATTTACACATAAATACAAAACATTACTCACATATATATACACTAATGTACAATATTCACTTGTTTTCACTTAATATACACAGATCCTTGTCTAAAATTGACAAAGTGACGCTCAATGTTATATTCAACAAACCACATATAAATGCAGACAATCAAAAATTATTTTGAATATTAACCATATATAAATTCATTGGTCTATAAGTTTATTGGTGTCTATTTTATATGCCGACGCGTTTCGAACCAGTTGACCTCAGTTCTCAGGTTCTCTTCAGGGCTCTGTCTTTAGTAAGTATCTAAAAAATGTATACAAAGCAAAAAGTTCGTTTTTAGCTTCCTATTTTAAGCATAACTGCTCCCAATCTGTTCAAGAAGTCGCTATATATATATACCTGTTTTTCAAGCAGCCGCCGGTCTACAGGTTTGACGATAATTCCCCAATTCTTGGAGTCTTTATCCTGCACCCAAAGTGAAAATAAATTCATCACCATTTGTGTAGGAATATCTTCGATTAAACATGTCAAGCCTCATTTCTCCCAGACATACCTTTCTATGTGTTCTAGTGTCTAAATCCTAGGTCGGCTTTTAAGATACAGAATGAGCGTCTCTGCATAAAGAAACTGAAAAGATTCCTGAGCACTAGAACACACAGAAAGGTATGTCTGGGAGAAATGAGGCTTGACATGTTTGGCCTAAGATATTCCTACACAAATGGTGATGAATTTATTTTCACTTTGGGTGCAGAATAAAGACTCCAAGAATTGGGGAATTATCGTCAAACCTGTAGACCGGCGGCTGCTGGAAAAACAGGTATAAATATAGCGACTACTTGAACAGATGGGGAGGAGTTATGCTTAAAATAGGAAGCTAAAAACAAACTTTTTGCTTTGTATACATTTTTTAGATACTAACTAAAGACAGAGCCCTGAAGAGAACCTGAGAACTGAGGTCAACTGGTTCGAAACGTGTCGGCATATAAAATAGACACCAATAGACTTATAGACCAATGAATTTATATATGGTTTATTTTCAAAATAATTTTTGATTGTCTGCATTTATATGTGGTTTGTTGAATATAACATTGAGCGTCACTTTGTCAATTTTAGACAAGGATCTGTGTATATTACGTGAAAACAAGGGAATATTGTACATTAGTGTATATATATGGGAATAATGTTTTGTATTTATGTGTAAATGACAAATGTGTTGTTCCTTTTCATACATAAAAATCTTTTTGAAAAATGACAAAATAGAAATGAAAAGGGTATACCCTTTTAAGATATACCCAACAAACCTTTGAGTAATACTGGTTTGTTCTTTTCCTTAAATTGAAGGATTGAAGAAAGTGTGTGGTTGCTATCTTTAAATTTTTTCCTGTCAGCCGCGACTGGGCATGACCAGGCTGTCTGGGTGGCGGTGGCCTTGCTTGGCTGCCTCTGGTATAGCAGTATTCAGTGTGGGAGTCTTAGAGGTAGCTGTACTCTACACAGAACACCACAACACTTCGCCTATGGCATCCCCAATGGTACAGATAATTGTGTTTCACTGGACACAACCTCGCACTCTGGCAAGGTGGCCTTCCTGCCCTCCAATGCTGCTCATTCATGTGACCTGGAGGTTGTACTTGTCGCTCTCTCTTTAACGAGGGCACTGCAGGAGCCTGCGCCACCGTTCACAAGCACAGGCTCGGGAGCAAGCTTGCCCTTTCAAAGGGAGACGAAGCCAACATCACTGTTTTAATTACTGTCACCCTGTGAAGGGAAAACTTGCAAGTAGTCAGATATAAGAAAAATGGAACCGTTCTTGGCCACTTAAAAATGACAATTACATAAGCTAGCAGTTAATTGGGCTTTGGTTTAGAAGCGGGAGTGCTCGTGCTTTGTGAGGATAACAAATAGCCTGTCCAGATCATGTCCTGAGAGGCAAGAGCGGGGTGTAGAAAGTGAAAGCGAAGAACTGCCTGTCGAGGCGAGCAACAAACAGTGAATTATTAATGCTGAAGACTCTTGGAGCATTAACAAGGAGTCACAGAACAAGTTTTCTTACTTTTCAATTCATCAGAAAACTTTTATGAGCAGTGTGCTGTCTGGTCTGATCTGACCGCCATTTTGTAGGCTGGTTAAAAGCTGAAGAACGGTGACCCATGGAGTAGGATAACACTAACAATGGCAATTTATTATACTCGCGACTTCAAAAGGCATTTTGATGTATGGGTCGCAGCTGCCATAGGTGTCTAGACATGATAAAAGCCTTGGGTTCTAAAATAAATAAATACATTTTTTATTTCCTTACTCTGTAAGCATCTGTTCATCATGTAGTGCTGTGCATACTCCTGGCATCTAGCATTGGGTCAGGATTTGTGCAAGTTCTTTTACTTCAAAGACTTCTCGAGCCGCAAGGTAATGTGACTCCACCTCTTGCTTGCAATGCACATCAGTAGATTGTTTTCCACACAGCTAGTGAGGATGGAGCTGGAGCCAAGCGATACAGGAGAGAACTAGAGAGATGACCATGTAAGAGAAGAAGGAATGACAACTGCAACAGACAGAGGCTTCTGGGGAGGAGGGCAGACGCTTATGAATCTACAGCACTACATGCCACAATTGCTTACAGGATAATTAACATCTTCCGTTCGATGCACATCTGACTGTAGACACACATGCTGTGCACAGACTATAGAGTAGTCCCCCCCTAAGCGATGGCTAGTCTGTGGATGTTGCAAAAGCCTGAAAAAGGGTACAAAATACAGCCTTGCCTACCGTGTCTTGTTGGCGGGCTAACACGTGTACACAGTAGTGTTTACTGAAGGTATGTGGTGTCGACCAAGTAGCTGCTTTAGAAATGTCTGCTATAAGGATGTTCCAAAGGAAGGACGAGAGGTCCCTTTCTTTCTAGTAGAGTGGGCTACAGGAGGACCAGGCAAAACCCTGTTTGGCTTTTGCGTAACAGGTTTGATTAAATCTAACTATTCATCTGTCTATGCCCAATTTAGATAATGCCTTTTCCTTATGCGACTCAGAAAAAGCAACAAACAGTTGAGTTTTTTGGAAGAGCTTAGTCCTATCCGCATGGTACATTAAGGCTTGTTTAACATCTAAGGTATGAAGAGCCCTTTCTGCAATGGAGTCAGGTTAAGGAAAGAAGAATGGGAGTTCTATAGACTGGTTAAGATGGAAAGGAGAGACCACCCTAGGAAGAAAAGTACGGTTAATGTGAAGGACAACAATATCTTTATGAACCTGAAAGAAATGTTCTTCCAAATTTAAAGCTCTCAATGATGTGATAGCTACCAGGAAAGCTACTTTCCAAGAGAGAAATAGTAGGGCACATGACTGAGGGGCTCAAAAGGAGGACCCATAACTCTATACAGGGTGATGTTAAGAATCCACTCTGTGGGGGGACCACCCAGGGAGGAATTACTCTTTTTAAGTCCTTCCATAAAAGCTTTATTGACTGGCATTCTAAGGTTGGAGACATCTTGCCAATTTTGGAGATAAGAGGCCAGAGCAGCTAATTGTAGGCGAATGGAGGTGAAGGCTAACTCACACGTTAGGAGGTGTAGTGGGGAACAAACAGTGTTCTGAACGCTGGCTGCTATGGGGTCAATCTGGTTTCAAAAGCAGTAGCAGACAACCCTTTTACATTTAGCAGCATAGGAGGCACAAGTAGTGTGCCTGTTTGCTTCTTTAAGAACATTCATGCATTCAGGAGCTAGATTGAGGTTATCAAACCCTAAGCCTTCAGGAGCCAGCCCGCAAGGTTCAGACTCCTGGGGTCAAGTTGCCTGATTCTCCATGGTTCTGCGTGAGAAAGTCCAGAATGTAGGAGATTGTCCCATGCAGAACCACTGTAAGCTTGATGAAAGAGGTGAACCAGGGTTGTCTGGACCAAGTGGGAGCCACCAGTATGAGAGTGAGGGAGGTTTGCTGCAGCCTTCGAACCATGAACAGAAGGAGGGGGAGAGGTGGAAAAGCGTAGGCAAATATCCCTGACAGTTCATCCATAGTGCACTGCCAATGGACTGTGAAAATCTGGAGGCAAAGTTTGTGTTCATTGCGGTGATGAAGACGTCCACGCCTGGAAACCCTCAGCGTTGGAAGTATTGAAGGAGGACTTTCGGGTGGAGTTTCCACTCACAGACTTGTTGCTGCACCAAGCTAAGGAGGTATGCAAAGTCATTGTCCATTCCGGGGAGGTGGATCCTGTGGTGGAGAGCCTAGTACCTCCCTACTTTTGTATGTAATACATGGCTGTTCTGTTTTCTGTCCGGATGAGGACCACCTTACTCACTATGTGGGAAGGAAGTTCTTGAGTTCTAGATGGACAACTAACAGCTCCAGACAGTTGATGGATGCCACTTGACACTAAACTGTCAGGTTTGGTATATGTGCTACCCAGTGAGAGATGTGCCCACTGTAATTGTAATCTGCAAAATTAGGTCGACGAATGGCCACCTCTGCAACAAATTATTGGAGTTCCACCACTGCAGAGAGTGAAGAGTGTGGTGGCTGATCAACACTAGATCTTCCCAATGACCCTCTGTCTGGGACCATTGATGCATTAAGCATTCTTGCAGCGGGCGCATGTTTAACCTTGTGCAGGGAACAATGGCGATTCAGGAGACCATCATGCCAAGGAGGCGCATGGCTGTCTGGACTGTGACCTGTTTATGTGGCTGAAAAAGAGCGAGCAACGCATAAAAGGACTGGACTCTTGCTGAACTGGAATATGGTTTGCCCACCTCTGAACTGAGGATGGCTTCCAATTAGGGTTGGATTTGAAGGGGTTGGAGATGAGACTATACTACGCTGATGGTAAAGTCCAGTTCGTGAAGCAGGTCTATAGAGGTTATAGTGCGTACACAACACTGCTGTTGCACTGCATCCTTTACCAGCCAGTACTCCAGTTATGGAAATAAACGAATGCCTTGTTTTTGCATAGGTACAGAAGTGAGCACTTTGAAATGGTAGTGTATGCCACCTACCACAAATCCGAGGTAGTGCTGATGCGCTGGATGAATCAGGATGTGGAAGTAGCCATCTTTGAGGTCAAATGCAGCCATGAAGCAATGAAATCGCCTTGTTACAGCAGTGAAATGACATCATGAAGAGTGACTATGGAAAAATATTCTGACAGGATGTACTTGTTCAGGGGTTTGAGGTCCAGAATGGGCCTGAGGAACCTGTTCTTCTTGGGAATGAGAAATTAGAGGTATTACACCCAAGCCTTTTAGATGTTGTGGCATGGGCTCTTTAGCCCCTTTGAGAAGGAGCAGTTCAACCTCTTCCTGAAACAGACGATGTCTAGGGAAAAGGACATGTCTTAAGGCCTCTCCAGTTAGTGGAGAATGCCAAACCCCACCTCGTCCTGACTACACTTTTTGGTGGGAGGAAAGCAGGAAAATTACTGAGATTAAGAGGTGTGCCCACAGTCCATCAGCACCACCCCTCAGGTGGAGCAGGTGATGTGGACCACACTTTTCCAATTCCTCCATCTTGGGTTGGACAGAATTAGCCTATCAGGTTCAGGTTTGTGCCCCTTCCCTTAAGCAGTGGTCACTTAGAGGGTGTAGACACCCTAAAGCTAGGTAGCCAATTGGCTACTACCTGTCGCTCCCTTTAATGCCCCAAAAATTGGCATTTAGGTGGTATCCTTAGACCCAAATCTTCAGATTCAACGGACCTAAAGAAAAACTGGACAAAGAAGAGCTGCTGAACCAGAGAACGGAGTGCCTGCTACAGAATTTTGGTGCAAAAACTAGCCTGCTGCTTCATGACTCTACCGTCGTGGTGTGTGATCTCGTCCTGCCACTGTGAATCCTCTAAGAGCCTCGGAGGCTCTCCAGACCTTCGACAATCACTGAAGAAATTCCTTGGAGTGGAGGAACTACTCCAGTGCAGTAACCAAATCCGCAGAGTCTGGCTTAGTAACTTGCCACTCCCCAGCAACGCTGATGCAGCAGCGAACCAGGAGAGGCACACCAGCTCCAGAGGGTCAGATCTGTCTCCCCACCGGGTGTTAAGGCACCATGACCTACCAGAGCTATGCCGTAGCAATGCCCAGGGTACCGGACCCCCTGCAACCAACAATGAGACTAAGAGTCTAATCTGGACTCCAACTTCCCACGAAGCACCAGTCAAGAGACATCGAGACCCCCCAAGAACTACTCAGTGAGTGGCTCAGCTACCTGCCTGCCCCTGATGCAAAGATAGGCTTGACGCACAGAGCCTGGCTGACCAACCTGCTCTTCATCTGCCAGTGTGAACCAGCTATGCTTGCATGCTCCTGAGGCCCTTGAACCGGATTACTCATTTGTGATCCCTTGGACTTACCTGTAAGCCTGCTTGTTTCGAGGTTCTTTGTAGCACCTGCGACCAACGAATCCAGCACCATTCTCCCGGTCAAAACAGAGACACTCCTGATGATCTGCTGGTGGAACATTGAACCTGGGCTTGCTAATACCCTAAAACCAGAAGGTGAACCCGAGAACCGCCTGCATGATTTTCTATACATTATGTGTTTTCTACTATAGAAATGCATTATGCATAATTGCGTTATTTTCTGAACTTTGCAAATTCATTACAAAATAAGTACTTACCTGTAAACGAAGTTTCTGGTCTGAATAATTATACAAATGATAGAAATTTATAGAAAATAAAGTGCTACTTTAGCAAATCGGTTTCAATTAATTCTTTGAGTGTCTGTCTCATTTATTGCCTCTGTGAGTGCAAGAAATGCTTAGCACTACCCTCTGATAAGCCTAACTGCTCGTCCACACTACCACATAAAGAGAGTTAGTATTATCCACTTTTGCTTCTGTATATCAATCAGGGTCTCACTGGACTCTCTAGACGGTGTACTTCGTTTTAGTGCACTATATAGAGAGTCGGCTTCCACAGAACACAAAAGGAAACCAGGCTGCAAAGAACTATATCTGGGACTAAAGTGGTACAAGTGAGAGTTGAATACAAAAAGAAAAATAATGTATTGCGATTCATCTCAGCACTGGATAGTGACTCCTGTAGCTATCATTGAAACAGGAACCAACATGACAGGAAAGGATTTCGTTGCATCTTGGATTGGGACCCTCAAGCGAAAATCTCTGAACCCATCTCCATCTTGGAAAAACCTAAATCAGGATTAACCGCGCATCTCTCTTCTAACACATGGTAGTAAATAAGCATGCGAGGATGAAGTTTGCCATCTTTCATCCAATACGAGCTCTGCAGTCCCGATGCCGCCCTTCACAGGTTGCAAAGCCTCCTGTGCATGCCTGCAACCACAGAAACGCTTGAGTGGCCCAGATGCATGCTGGGTGCGGTGTCCTCCAACGCGCTGCCTGATTGCACAATGGGACTCCGGAGGTTTGCAGCCTCTGATAAGCTCTTGGTGTGTTTGCAACAGTATAACAATTTAAATGCAAAAAAACATTAGGTTTAAAAAAGGGCACATTCAACTGGGAGCTGCTAAACTGGCCACGTGTTAAAATATACTCCAAAGTCCACAAAATTTGAAAATACTAAATCAAAACCTATGACAAAATATATTTTTATAAATACTATATATGGATCCATCAACATATGTGTGAAAATGAAGTAAGTGCAAATAAATCAAGTGTAACTGAGTGCTGAGAGATGGCTATGGAACTCAGTGACTGAATTAGTCCAAATGCTCAGGTACATTTGGATAAGTGGTATACGACATCGGTCGTTGTAGCTCATCTAAATTACAAGTATACATTGGTAAGGCGCCGTTATAGTGAATTACATATTTCCCGCTGACAACATAGAAATAGATTTGTATTCCAATGACAGGTTTCCCATTGGGCGTTTACAACTGCCGTGAGCCGGGATGAGATCAATGCAATGTATGTGTGCAGTATATGAGTTGACACTGCCTCAGCACAAGCCTGAAATGATGCTAGACTATCCAGACGTTGCACTCAAGCAGACTGCAGACAGAGCGGAAAACAGGAAGGGGAACATTACTAAATCACAGAGTTATTGTGGAATGTTATGTTCGTAGAGTTTCTTTCTTATGAAGTGATAGTATTCTCGGGTTGAAATGTTTGTATAGGGCACTTGATGGGAGCTGGGATGTGGACAGAAGGCGTTTTGAAGTGTGTCCTGTTGACCTCCTTTTTGTGAAATAAATCTCCATCTTGAACATTCCCTTTGGCTATCTTCATTTACTACCCCCTCCTCCCTTTCCCCAGGGTAGGACAGAAAGACAAGGGCACACAAGGCACAGTGGCAACAGTGCAGGTCAAGTGTAGTCCAAAGCAGCAGAGCCTGGTGACTCCCAAGCAGAGGAGTGTGAGCAGGCCCGTGAGACCCGCCCAGGGAAGGACTCCCTACAGACTGTGAGCCGCCACCAAACAGCAACAAGTGCTCTTACTTACAGGCATCTCTAGCGCTTCCCCACACACCTGCCTCACGCACAGCATCCAGGGCAGGGGAGGAGGGTGTCACTTATTTAATTCACTCCCTGATACAGGGCCACTTAAAACTGCCTCCAACCTAGTGAAATTCATAATATGCATTAAAAAAGATGACATGGATTTTTTTTTCTTCTCAAAATACTTTATTGGTTTTCACAAGGTATACAGAGAGCGTATAGCAGGGTATGCAAGGGTATCCAAGGCAAAGTTTTACATGTGCATGTATAACGCGAGGCGCCTTAATGGTTAACACGAGCCTACCCCGGCGACCATTGGCAGCCGAAAAAAAAATGTTTCTCTAGCAATCTTGTTTTGTGCTGGGGTTGCGCTCTATAAATGCAGACACGTAGAACACGAATGGAGCACGTGGATCGTTGAAAACATCCAAAATGGAGCCCACAGCCCTCGAACTGACGCCTTTTTCTCAACACCCCAATGGAATTTAGTATCTGGATTCTGACTTGTCCCTATATGAGAAAATGTCATCAAATAGGCTTTCTTTCACTTTAAATGTCTGCAAACAACGCTTTCCTTTCAGGGTTCATAATAGAGAGCTCATTTGGCAGGCTAGGACGGGTACACGGCCATTCAAAATGGTGCCTGCTAGGGAATCCCAACTGTTGGAACCCATCTTCTGGCTCCAATGAGAGAACAGAGGTCAGGGCCATGTGACGTACAAACAACTCACTGAATGCTGCGCCATGTCTTCCAAAAAAGCTCCTGCCAACGAGGTCCCAACCTGGAGAGGCCATGTTTACAACTAACCAGGAACGTGCTGCCCATGTTAGGCCTGAAATTTTCAGCCAACTCCACCATGCCCTGCTCTCATTACATGCCATGATCAGTCATCTCCAAAATCAGCGTTAAGTGCTAGGTATGCTGGACACCGAGCACTGGCACAATCCAGACAGCAACAGTGCAAACTTCCCACTCATACAGCAACCGAGCAAGGGCACACCAGAACGGACACTCCTACGTGTGCGACAAGAACTCCAACTATTTCCATGCCTTCCCAATATATGCTAGATAGGGCAGGACCGTCGCAGTGGATGGCTCTCTGGTTTCCCCTCAACAGTTCCTTTATCAGGTGGGCAAATTGGCCCACCTCCTTCGTCCTTCACTGTGGCCGAGGATGCTCAACTTTGGGGTGTTTTCTCTTATGTCTTCCTAGTGACCTGCGGCCTGGCAAGGTGATTGGTAGAAAGGAAAACAACACCTGCTCCATGAGCTTTGTCCCTCTTCCAGTATCAATGCCCTGAATTCAGGTTACCCTTTGAGAGAGAGATGGGAAGGGTGATTCTAGTCTTCTAACCATAGTTTGTAAATTTATATAGCACAACTTATCACCCGTGAGGATATCCTGGTGCTGTCCAGGGCACAGAGAGATTAAGTGATCAGCCCCAGAATCGCAAGAAGTTGCGCCAACAACGAGACTTGAACCTGGATCAACAGCTCTTTCCGCTGCGCCACATTCTCTCCAACAGTCTCTACAGCGTATCAAGGCAGCATTTGCCTAACGAGTTCACTCAGAGTGTGTGCAAGATGCCTACCCATGGGAAGGGCAGGACAGGGCTGGGCGTGTGATGGACTGCCTGATAAGCGAATCACATGGTAGTAAATACAACCCAGTGCCAATGTCTTTAGGTTTCCACCTTTCGTTTGGTGCATTTGCAGAGGAGAGGAAAGCCCACCCATATCTTATCTAAGACTTGCCTGTGATTCCCTGCAGGAGTGCTGGCGAGCAGTCTGCTGCCACAAAGCAGTTTCTTGCTTCCCGTGTGCAGCCCTAAGGTGCCCCGCGCAGAGAAAACTAGGGATAATATTACCTTACTCTCCTCTTGACCTGAGGAGGTGGGTGTTTCATATATTTTTTTAGAGATGTACATGTTTGTAATATTGGGGTACTGATTCTAGAATGGTTTCCCTAAAAACACAAGCCTATAAGTTGTGTGAAAGGTGGGGAGTGTTTGTTTAAATGTGGACCCTGCAGACAATTATGTACACTAGTTTATTTTTATTTTTATGTTTAGCGATTATTATTAATGTTTTGTACATGTCATTGTGTACATCTTAATGTGATAAGTTTTTTTTGGATTAACGTTAAAATGCATGGTTTCATGTTTTGATAGGATGATGCCCTATGAGGTTTAGCGACTACTACTAATGAGTTGTACATTTCATTGTGTATATCTTAATGTGATAAGATTTCCTTGCTATTGATATGTATATATTTATGTTTTGTTTTTATTAGGTTTTTAATGTGTTTTAAATAAACAAGAGAGACTATTATCTGGTTTGTCTTGAAGAAGGTGGTTGCTTTCAGAGAAATACCACCGAAACGTGTCTACTCATTTTTTCTATTCATCTGATTGTATCCAAGGAATATGTTCATGCCCAATAGATGATTGTATTGATGGACATACGAACAGGCAAATGAAATGAATTCCATATGCAACAATCTAAATATGATGTGACCATTACATTGCACTTTTTCTTTGTCTATCATTAATATATATATATATGGTATTGTGGTTGTTTTTTATGCTTTGTTATGATCTTGATGAGGTTGTGATTTCTTTTTCTTTAAATTTTTAAACAAAAGAAGCAACACTGTTTTTAATAAATCTATATATATTTTGTATACACCTTTGTAGTGACTAGTATTTGTACTATGATTGCCTAAGAGGGTCCGTTTTCGGACTGTGTATGTGAGGATTGTGTGAATCTGTCCCATTGGAATTAGATAATTATAAGTGTGAAATAAACATTGAGAACCTTTTGGTGATCCCAAGAGTACTCTGAATTTTTACTTACCTGTGGTACCCCTTCTCTTGGGTTGTGGGGTCGCTCCCTGTTTAATAAACAAGCCACAGAACCCAACTAATCTTGTGGGTGTGGATTCAGAGAACAAAGGAAGAGAGACACTTACCCAAAGTTTGATGGTGACAAATGGAAGTGTGGGCTCCCAGGGGAGTGTTGCTCTTCCACTGTCCTGCAAATAATTGGCCATCCTACCAAACACCGACAACAGCAGAGCTTAAAACAAACATCCCGCTATCTTCAGCCAGTCCCATGGACGCAGGCTAATTTGCACAATATAGGACATGTGCGCCATGTTCTAATCAATACCAAGTAAAATCATGGATGTACTTTTTAACTAAGCCAGAAATTGGAAACCAGAATTTTATGTATAGCTTCAGATCACGCTGCAATACAGAGACTGCCACCTTACACATAATAGATGATACTCTCTTGACCACAGATGAAAATGACTCCTCATATTACTGAACCTCTCGGCTGCTTTCGACATTCCCCCTCATACACATCCTCCAGTAGTGAATGCAAATCACCGGCAATGTCCTTCACTGGTTCTTCTCCTTATTCTTCCGACAACCCCAGTTGTTGGTTCACATGGGCATTTCCAGGTCATACAAGATGCTTATCAAATAAGGAGTCCCCCAGAGCACACCATACTGTCTCCTGTCATCTTCAACTTTTACACGGAGCCGCATGGTGCTCTACATACAAAAAACAGCATCAAGATTGACCAATATGCTGATGATACACAAATCTACTTGAAAGTCTCCTCTGCTTTAGAAATCCAACACCTCAAACACTGCTTGCACATCATCCCGACCTTGATGTCCAGTGCCTACCTGAAGTTCTACTCAACCAAGACAGCATTCCTACTATTTGCCATGAACAACGACAAGATGCAGTGCAAACTTGGCTCAATGACATGAACCTTGATGGCTTTGAACCAAAACTCTCACAGAATGCCAAATCACTTGAATTCACCCTCAACACAATCCTCGTCCTCAAGGAACATATTGCCAAAAAAGACTGCATGGTACATACTCTTTCTTCTAAAGAAAGTCAAACCATTTCATACAGAAAGCTACTCCAGAACTGTTCCACACTGGCACCCCTTAGGAGCATCCTATACTTCGCAAAATGTTTCATCCAGGGCCTGAAGAAATATGATCGCATCACCCCCACCCTGATGATGCAACTTCATTTGCCAGGCTGCACCATCTTCAAACCCAGCTGCATCATTTACAGCCAGCACTCCCGTATCTTGCAGACAAGCTCAACATCTCTGGTGGTCCTCAGCAGACCAGAAGCCAGGAAACCATCAGACTGCAGACAAAGAAGTGTAAAACAGATAAAAAACAAAGCAGCAAGCCTTTTCCATCTGTGAACCGAGGATCTGGAACAACAATCCAGTATCCATCAGCACCACTGCAACGCTGCTCCAATTTAGAAAAGAGTTGAAGATGAACCTCTTTAAAGAACACTACATCACAATGCATAAATTCTGCACAACTCAGCTTCCTCTCCTATTACTCATTGAATTTTAGCTTGCCTTTGGCCATGTACAGTGTTCTGCTGCCTTTTGGCTAGGTTCACGCTATAGAAATATTATATAGATACATACATACCTAACATTTATGGTCTCTTCATTAACGTTCATACCAGATTTGAAAACTAGTTATTCACTGCTATGATTGAACAGCAGTGGAAAGGAAAAGCAAAAGTTATGTTTTTATTGGTATTTCTTTGCTAAGGGCAGCATTGCAGAGACCCAACCAAAGCAATAGAATGGAGGGCAATGGTTTTCCTGTTTCACCTCCCTTCTCCCTCTTATCTCAGGCTTCTACCGACCAAAGAGAGGTGGACAAAGATCAACCGTTGCTTTTCTGTGTCAGTGCAGTGCAGCACAGACCCACACTGAAAGATGATTTCATCTGCACTCCACACAGCCTGGCAGTGCAGTGCTGCATCAACACTGCCCTCTGATGGAGAACAGCAAGTGTGCCTTTCGGTGGGCATGGGGAAGGAACAGCAGGGAATGGTGGGGAGGTTGGTAGAATGTTGGGTATGGTTTTCTTTTTTACATTGTATTGGTGCTTTTGAGGGTACTAGGGCTCTGAGTAATGTGTTTCTAATAACCTGGTTTGGGTGAGGCAAGGTGTTACACTAACAAGGATGGTGGGGGGTTCGGGATAGGAGGTTAAAATGATTAAACTATAATATGGGGTGGGAGGGGCTGAAGTGGGTACATTGTGTCTTCCCCTTTACTCATTCACATATGCAGTTAATCCATAGTGTCAACTGTGCAGGGGAAGAGGACTGGGTGAAGCGCACATCAACATTGTAAATGTGTAGCTCTAAACGGTGGGACTGTTTTCAAGCTTGAGAATGCAAGCAGCATCTCTGGATGTCAAAGGGAACACTTTGATGGAAAACAGCCCCATTATTGGCAGCAACCAGCTTCTAACTGTACATGGTGTTACTTCTCTTGTGCTTCAGTTTTTAATACCAATGAAAAAGGTCACCCTTAGTAAGGCACCGCCACATCCAAAAATACAAACGCAGGCACACTTTTTACCCACCATAGAATCAAATCTTAAAATGGGATGTGAAAATAAGGGTTGGTTAATTCACATGCACTGGGATATATACATTGTCAGAAAAGGTGCAGTTCTGTTTTATTGAATTGAGCTTTCTGGCCTGAAAGAACAAAACTGAAAACTGGTGGAAATCTACAGGAATATTGAGAACTCACTTGCAGGACACCTTGGTTCGGTCTACCACCATGGTCCACTGTTGCTGATTGGTCGAAACCTCAATGTAGTAGCTGTAGCTTCGGTCATCACAGTCCCATAGCAACAACCTGTACAGAGGAGAGAACATCAACAAGAAGATAGTATGAAAGGGACCACTCTCAAGAACCAGCCACTTATAATCTGTGCCCAATCAGATGCTGTCTGAAATCCTGTCCCACACCCGTCCCCGTGTTCAGACACGTATCCTTCAAAGAACTGCCCTCCACCCTCTATCTTAGTTCACAGAATCCACTCCTGAGGCGGAAGCCGGGAGATTGCATTGTTTTTACTTTGTTGTACTTGCTCTTAGCTGCTAAATACTCCCCTCACTTTTTAAAACAACTTCAGACCGACCAGCCGATTCAGGGCTGACGCTGAACATTGTTGCCAGGGCGACGCCGCCTTCCTTCCGGCGGACACGCCCACACGCGCTGACCACGCCCCCTCTGACTACATGAGCGAGCGCTGACCACGAGCACTCGTTCACAGAATCCACTCCTGAGGCGGAAGCCGGGAGATAGCATTGTTTTTACTTTGTTGTACTTGCTCTTAGCTGCTAAATACTCCCCTCACTTTTTAAAACAACTTCAGACCGACCAGCCGATTCAGGGCTGACGCTGAACATTGTTGCCAGGGCGACGCCGCCTTCCTTCCGGCGGACACGCCCACACGCGCTGACCACGCCCCCTCTGACTACATGAGCGAGCGCTGACCACGAGCACTCGTTCACAGAATCCACTCCTGAGGCGGAAGCCGGGAGATAGCATTGTTTTTACTTTGTTGTACTTGCTCTTAGCTGCTAAATACTCCCCTCACTTTTTAAAACAACTTCAGACCGACCAGCCGATTCAGGGCTGACGCTGAACATTGTTGCCAGGGCGACGCCGCCTTCCTTCCGGCGGACACGCCCACACGCGCTGACCACGCCCCCTCTGACTACATGAGCGAGCGCTGACCACGAGCACTCGTTCACAGAATCCACTCCTGAGGCGGAAGCCGGGAGATAGCATTGTTTTTACTTTGTTGTACTTGCTCTTAGCTGCTAAATACTCCCCTCACTTTTTAAAACAACTTCAGACCGACCAGCCGATTCAGGGCTGACGCTGAACATTGTTGCCAGGGCGACGCCGCCTTCCTTCCGGCGGACACGCCCACACGCGCTGACCACACCCCCTTCCCATGGCACACACTGGCCAATAAAACATGTGCTACGATCGGAAGCGCAGCGGACGAGCGCAGCGGGCGCGACGATTGCGCGCCGAAGGCGCGCATAAGGCAAGCTCGTCTGCGCTCGTCCGCGCCGAGGACGGGCCAGGGGCCACCCCCCTTGCAATACCAGTACCACGACCACCATTGAACACGGTGAGAATACAATATACTTCATCTGAGTTATTAGAACTCAAGCATACTGCCTCAAGACCCCATGCTCCTCCTTACCTAGAATACTCCAATCCTATTCTAGGTCCGACCCTATGTCCAACATGCACTAAAAAATCCTCGACACCTGATATAGCTGCCCCTTCAGTGGTTCAAGCAGCATTAATAAATGCCAGATCTCTCCCCAAAAATAAACTAGAAATCGCCGACCTGATCGACGCATATAAGTTGGATCTCCTGTTTATCACGGAGACCTGGGGCGACGAAGCCTCTGGACCCGACTTTAGAGCAGCCACTCCTGCCAATTACAACGTAAGCAGATTGGACAGGCCAATAAAGAAGGGTGGCGGTATTGCGATAATTTATAAAGATCACTTCAAAATCACTACGAGACATGCAACTTGCCCAGAATATGAATCCCTTCTTTTTTCGCTATGCCTCTCTACCAAGTCTTCTTTCAAGGGCATATTAATTTACCGCCCACCCGGTTCAAGAGCCAAGTTTCTAGCAAATTTAGGCAACTTAACTGAAGCAGCTGCAGATTCCACTCACTTTACACTACTAGGTGATTTTAATTTTCACTTGGAATCACTTGACAACCATGATACTTCACAGTTATTATCAGACCTTGCAGCAGTTGGAATGACTCAAATGATAACTTCCCCTACGCACCAAGCAGGCCATACTCTGGACGGTCTGTTTACCAACAGCCCCTTAGTAAAGATCACCCAAACTATCCCTCTCGTCTGGACAGACCATGCAGCGATCTTTTTCACGGTAGAAACGAATCCACCAAAACCCACAGTCACAGCCTCCTCCCAATCTTCATATAGAGACTGGAAAAACATCAACCTACCGCACTTAGCGGAGATGATGCAAGAAAACTTTACTCCTGAAGAGCACGACCCTCTCATAGCGTCCTCTACCTACTTAAGGAACTTAAACATGGCCTGTAATAAGCTAGCACCAACCAAATCCTCCTATCGAAACAGGAAAACACCATCAGCACCATGGTTTAATGAAACCCTTCGGCTGCAGAAACAACATTGCAGGAATCGTGAAAGGCACTGGCGACAAAACTATAATCCTACAGATAAAGTGACCTATAAAACTGCCCTGGCCATTTACAAAGGATTTATAGTCGCAGAAAAAAGCCGCTATTACACCTCTCAAATTGAGCAAGCAAAGAATTCAGCGGGAGAACTATATAGGGTGGTCAACACTCTGTCCAACCCCCCGGCACCTCGCCTAGAAGGCTCTCAGTCATTAGTGGATGCCCTAGCCACCTACTTTGAGGAAAAAGTCAGATCCATCTTCATCACCTTTACGAATTCCGCCCCCCTTTCTCTCTCCGAGACACCTCCTACTAATACCCTGCCCTCCTTATTATCTTTTGATGCTGTTGACCAGAGTCATATTCACCGCTTGGTTTCCAGCATCAAATCTGGCTCTCCTCTTGACCCTTGCCCACCAGCCATCTTAAACCGCATCCCTGACGCAATCTCTCCTGCTCTGACCACTATCTGCAACGCCATGTTTGTAACTGGCATATATCCTTCAGTTTGGAAGGAGGCCATTATCAAGCCCCTCCTAAAAAAGCCTTCACTGGACCCCCAGCTTCCAGCTAGTTACAGACCCATCGCCTGTCTCCCCTTCCCAGCCAAAATCTTTGAAAAGTCTATTAACATCCAGCTTTCCAAATTCATCAACGATAACAATCTTCTTGATGAGACCCAGTTTGGTTTTAGACAGGGTCATGGGACGGAGACGGCACTTTTAAAGGCCGCAGATGAAATTAGAACCACCATGGACATGGGAGGAGCAGCAGTCCTTATACTTCTGGATCTTTCAGCTGCTTTTGACACGGTCGATCATGTCACTCTGATCGACCGTGTCTCAGCTTTAGGAATTAAAGGCAAAGCTAAAGATCTGATTGCCTCATTCCTAGCTAACCGTCCTCAGACCATCAAGATGGGCAATTTCACCTCTCACACCTTCTCCCTTCCATGCGGTGTTCCCCAGGGCTCCTCGCTAAGCCCAACGCTATTTAATATCTATGCGTCGGACTTGGCGAGGGTGATAAAATCTTATGGAATTGCCCTCACCACATACGCCGACGACACCCAACTAGTGTTATCGGTGCATAATAACGGAACATCTGTTGCAGCCAACTTCCAGGAGGGAATGAAGGCGATAAGCTCCTGGATGTCATCAAATTGTCTCAAGCTTAACTCCGACAAAACGGAGGTGATGACATTCGGGAGTTTACGCCCAGAATGGTCTCCTCAGTGGTGGCCATCTCAGTTGGGACCACCACCCCAGCCGGTAGAAAAGGTTCGCAACTTGGGAGTCATCTTTGACAACAAGCTGACTTTTCACCACCATGCCAATGCCATTGTTTCATCGGCTTTCTACACTCTCAAAAAAATAAAAAAACTGCTTCCTTATCTTCCACAATCAGCTGGAAAGACTCTCATCAGCACATTGGTGTTCTCGAGAACAGATTATTGTAACTCACTTTTTCTGAATGCGCAGGAAGGAGTTCTCAATAAACTACAAACAATACAAAATGCTGCAGCCAGAACCCTACTGGCCATCCCTAAATTCTCATCCGTCTCCCCGTACATTAGAAAACTCCATTGGCTCCCCATCAGGAGCCGAATTAAATTTAAAGCTATGTGTATAGCTTATAAGACCCTGAACAATACTGGACCACAGTTTCTAAAAGAAGCTCTCCGTCCAGCTGAACAACATAGGACTCTACGGTCTTCCTCAGCCTTTCTGTTGAAAGTCCATCGAACTAAAAGGGCCAACTGGGGAGATAGACGCTTCACCATTGCCACGGCCAAACTGTGGAACACTCTACCTCTCCACATCAAAACTGCTCCCACGCTCCTAAAATTCCGTAAAAGCCTCAAGACATGGCTATTCTCTTCCTCCTAATCCTCTTTCTAGACTCCCCTGACACCTTCTAGTGAGTTCTGTGAATTAGCGCCGAGACACCCTCATGGGTATTTGTTTGCGCTTTAAAAATTGCTAAAATAAATAAATAAATAAATAAACCAAGACCTAAGAAACTTGTCGTCACAGAGGAAGTGTTTATTGGAAACAGATTTAATCATCTGCAACATGCATTTCAGCACTAATGAGTTTTTTCAAGATGTCTATCCTGGACAAGCTGAGGCTGATCCCCAGGCTCCATGATGAGACCCAGGATGCAGCTTTCAGCAGCCTCTCTTGGTGAACAGAAACCTCTGCAAAGAGGTCTCTGGTGCATTCTCTCAGTATACATCTGACAGTATCCAATACTGCCATGTCCCCCATGCTTATCTTTACACAGGCCTGATTTCCAATGCCCGATGTGACATTCCTCTTCTCATATTCAGAATCCTACTCGGCTTGGATTTCATGCAAGAAGCTGTCTTGAAAAACCTACTTACAGCTTACTCACAAGTAGCCAGTCAGCAAAAAAATGCATTGTGTTTAACCTTGGGAGGTCATCGAACTATATAAGGAATATGCTACTTACCAGTATGCATCTGTTCTTGGCATGTAGGGCTGCTGATATTCACATCTTGTGCATAGATCGCCACCTAGTGTTGGGTCCGGATGATTGCACTTGTGGTCTTGGAAGAGTCTTCGAAGTATCACGAGATAGGGGACTCCTCCCCTGGACTACAGTGCGCATGGGCATCCTCTCCATCCTCTGATTGTTTTTCGCCATTGTGGCAGAGATGGAGACAGTAAAGTAAGAGATGGCCATGCCAGAGAGAATGCTGCAGCTGCTACAGGCACCGGGGAGGAGGGCGGGCGATATGAATGTCAGCAGCCCTACATGCCAAGAACAGATGCATACTTGTAAGTAGCATATTCCGTTCGAGGCATGTGGGCTGCTGAATTCATATCTTGTGCATAGACTGTATAGCAGTATCTCCTCTAGCGGTGGCTACCTGTGCCAGCTGCAGCAGTTTGAAAAAGAGTTTTGAGGACAGCCTGGCCTACAGCAGCTTGCTGTTTTGTTTGTACATCTACACAGTAGTGTTTTGTGAAAGTGTGTATGGTGGTCCATGTGGCTGCCTTACAGATGTCTTCAAGAGGAATATTCCCTAGGAAAGCCATGGATGCCCCCATTTTCCTAGTGGAGTGTGCTTTTGGGGGGACGGTTAAAGTGCGTTTTGCCTTTTGATAGCAAATGTGAATGCATTTAACTATCCATCTGGCTATTCCTGATTTTGAAATTGGATTCCCCTTGTGTTGTGGTGTAAGGCAACAAACAGTTGCTTTGTTTTCCTAAGAGATTTAGTTCTGTCCACATAGTAAAGTAGAGCTCTCTTTACGTCTAGTGTGTGCAGGGCTCTCTCAGCTACTGACTGTGGATTTTGAAAGATCACTTGCAGTTCTATTGATTGGTTGATATGGAAATTGAATGCAACCTTAGGCATGAATTTAGGGTTTGTTCTAAGAACCACCCTGTTGGCATGTACCTGCATGAAAGGTTCTTGAATTGTAGGTGCTTGTAATTCACTCACTCTTCTGAGTGAGGTGATGGCCACTAAGAATGCAACTTTCCAAGTTAGGAATTGTAGTTCGCATGAATGTAAAGGTTCGAAAGTAGGGGCCATGCGTCTGGTAAACACTATATTGAGATTCCAGACTGGGGAAGGGGGTGCTTAGGAGGAATCACCCTTTTTAAACCCTCCATGAAAGCATTGATTGCTGGTATTCTAAACAGTGAAAGGTGTTGTCTGTTTTGAAGGTAACATAAACACGCTGGATTAATCTTATGTGTTCTTGTTGCATTTTACTAGTTAGTTTAGAAATAATAAACTAACTTTGTCTTTTCGTTTTGTCATCATTAATTGCGGCTGATTAAATAATAGCATGTGCTTATTTTTAAATGTGCTTTTGTTTATGTCATGTCTTTAATGTGACAATGGTTTGTTCATTTTCGTGCTCAAAGCTAGGTAACATAAAGTAATGGGTTAACATTAGTGAAGGGGGTGGGTAACAGAATGATTTTCATTTCTCAAATTAATTGATGTTTTGTGTTTTCTTGCATACTAGAGTGTTGGTAAAGAGGCCTGATTTAAAATGGAGGATTCTAAAGTCCTGTCATGAATGAGCCGTGCACAGCAAAGAATGAATTAGAAAAAGTCAATTGTTCATAATCTTCGAAAAACAAATACGTGGAACTGAACTGTGCAGGATGTACCTCGTGTTGTATAATTTTGCCAAGGACAGGACATAGCGGAAAGGCCTAAGCTGAGGAAGCAACGAACTGTTATTCAATAAAATGTTGCGAAGTTCCTCGGAAGGCACGAAAGACAATGGTGTCTCTTGAAAGGCACAAGTTTGGATCGTGAAGGCAATCAGCTAATGTGGCCTGACGGCTGTCAGCCAATCATCGTGTTATATGTCACTAGAAAAGTATTCATTTAGTTAGTTTAAGATAGAGAAAAGGTATAAAACTTGGCCCCTTGGGAGGAGCTATGGTGGCTCGTTCCTGTGATCGTGAGATGCTGTCGGACATTTGACTCACGTAAAAGAACTCTGAACTTTGCTTTTTCCCTTTAGGTTACATTTAAGGAAATAGGGTTTAGGGAATGAGTTACTTTTGCTTAAATACTTTTCATGCTGATTTGATTTGAACTGACAGTCTACTGTGCCTTACTAAATAAATGATGCTTATTAAATGCAAATAAAAGGATTAATATTCTGAAAATGCTCTTATTCTGAAAATAAAATTAATAAAATAGATTTTGAAATTACAAGCTGGCCTTGTTTATTTAGAGTCTAGTTACCATTAGTTAATCCATTGCCTAGGTGGCTTAATAATGATAATAAACTGCAGTTGTATATAAATGGATTTGTGAATAGTTCTGATTAATTAGGTCACATGATTCAGTTGGCCAATTCTTGTCTCAGTCATTTATGGGCCTAGTGATGAATTTATGAATTATGGTGAGTATTTTGATGTAGGGTAACGCATATGAGACAGAATTTCCTTAGGCCCGCTGGATCAATTTTCTGGTAGCAGAGTTTGATGGCCACGCTAATAGGTCAATACACTTGACCTATTAGCGTGGATCTGGAAAGACCCTACACCGACCTGTATTACTTTGCTCGAACTCTATGACTATGTATTTCACCTGTATTATTGTCGCTACTGTCTATCTATGCACACATTTAACTCTCTGTTCGAACTCTATGGCTATGTATTTCACCTGTATTATTGACGCTACTGACTATCTATGCACACATCTAATTGTTAGACTTGTATTATTGATGTGCTGTGCTACTTTGCTCCCTCACGTACCTACCCTTACCACTTATTATGTGTAACACCACTCTCTTGATGGCATTCCCGGCTTTGTAAAGCGCTCGGATATCTGCAAAGATCTTGTTCGCGCTATATAAAACTTTCAAATAAATAATAAATAAATAAATACTATGGTAACTAACATGCTACATGCAGATACATAGGATACATGTTTAACACATGTTAAGTTTGTCCAGTTGTTATATGTAGTCGAAAGGTTTTTTCCAGCAGTGTGAAAATTCCTAGTAAGTTGACGGCAGAGTAGTGTGACAGGTGAAGTTACACAGTTAATTTGTTCTGTCTCAAATTGGTGATATTGACATATCATTAGTGTTGTGGACGTACAGCACAAGTTTAGGGATTTTAGGTATGATTGGTTGTATGTATAGTAAGGATTGCCTATGAAATCGTAGCTTTCAGCATAGGGACTAGGAGCCCGTTTTAAAACTCGCTGTGAAAAGAGTATTAGGATTTTTCCAAGCTTGAGTGAAGGGTAAGTAAGTGTCGTCTATTCTTACTGGCGATTGAGGATTTCTATTGGTTGGTTAAAGTCCTGCCAAAGATTTCATGTATACATGGTCAGAGTTTTTCCGTTTGAATGCGTAAAATGATTTTGTGAAAATAGCGTTGTCTATTTCACGAGTGTGAAAACTTGAATATTTGATAAAAACTATCACTTTGTTTAGCGAAACAGATGGTTTGTTTTTCTGTAGTTATTAACTGATTTCATTGAAAAGAATTGTTTTTAAAATGGTGCTGTGAAAATATTTTGTAAAGGAGGAGTGAGTTTGTGAAGCGGAGACAGTGAAGCTGCAGCGGCAGTATACGCCACAGGGTTCACGCTGCGATTGGTTGACATACGTCACAGCAAGCGTACTGATTGGTTCATGTGACTGAAACGAGCTGTTCTTTCTGAAAGCAGTACTTCTATTAGTTGAGCAAGGTAGTGACGTGGCTTAACCTGATTGGCTTGTTGGTGAGTTTCGCGCACGGATTGGCTAGAGTAGCGGAACAACAAAGAAATACTTACGATCTTTTCTAAATTAAACGGAATCGTTTTTAATCATGAGTTATTGGTACGGTAAGGAGGAAAAGAAGCCTTCATGGTTTCAGAAATTTAAGAGTTTATTCAATCCTGATAAGAAAATTGAAACGCGTAGTGGAAAATTCCTTCATAAGTACAAAACACCCGCAGCATACATGGAAGGTGAATATGGTTATCATACTGTCCTCTGGTTTGAAAATTGGATGCAATATACCAAAGATGATGGTGTATTAGCGTGGCCGGAAGATGGATCACTTAATGTAAAAGTTTTGAAAAACCTGAGAGAAAAAATGATGGCTCTCACGCCAAAGCCTAGACCAACTCAATTTGAAGCTTTAGTTGAATGGGAGATTGAAATGATGGCACTCTAACGAGAGAGTAGGGGAATATCTAGAGGCCCAAAATTAGACATAAATAGGGAAACTCATCAAGATAGAGTGCGTCGTTGGAGAAAAGCAGACATGTGTGATGGTTTGTACCCAGTTAGGGAACTAGTTCTTGAAACATCAGGTCAAAAGAATTCCCGAAGGAAAGGTCATCTTGATGAAGAATTAGATGATGAAGTTTTAGAAGAAATTCTTACTAATCCAACACCTTATCAGCCTAGTTGTTCACAGTCTAACCCGAGAGTTTCTTCAGGAATCTCTCCTAGTGCACCTCCTAGAGAAGTTGATGAAAATTCACCCAGATTTTTAAGATTACCAGAAAGAGTCAGGTCAAGAAGTAAATCTAATACACCAAGAGAAAACAGAAATTCCAGAACAGAGAAATAATTTCCCGAGAAATGATATAAGAGCAGAAATACCTGAAAATATACCAAATATGTCAGAATACTTGAGAGCAAAAAGAGAATTAATTCAGCAATTAACAAAAGGGATGGAAGCAGGAACAGTTCCAGTAACAATTGGTCCTGTTGTACCAGTTTTTGAGCAAGGTGAAAATAGACATTCAGCTTTGACTGTTCCATTAAATGCAGAAATTCAAAAAGTAGCTGAAATTTTTTTATTCAGAATTATCAGAAATTCATAGAGAGAAAACAATGCCAAATTTAACTTTTAATCAAAGTTTGTCAAATGACCAAACACCATCAGCTGCAGGATCTGATTCTGGGTCTTCAGAAAAGACTATGAATAAAACAGATTTTACACAGATTCCATTAAATCCACAAATTCCTGAGTCTAAACAACTTGATGTTGCGAAATTAAAAGATTTAGAAGAATTAATTATTGGAACTGGCTGTTTAAAGAAATATCAGGATGATGAATTGCTGTTTATCTGCAAAAGTACACAATGGAAATGAAAAAACAAATATGATCAATTTGAAGAAGTGGCTGCTGAATTAGACATAGATTTGAGCAGGCAGAAACAATTGCAAAAACATTACAGAGTGTATTTTTCTGAAAAGGATATTGAGAACTTGAATATTACAGGTAGACTAACCCATGTAAAAGAGTTAATTGCGTTTCTAAAAAGATTAGGTGAATTAAGTAAATGGAGAGTGAAATGGACTAAGAAAAGAGAAGAAGAAAAAAGAGAAAGAGGGGAAGTTGCAACTGAGTTTCCTATGAGGGAAAAAGCTGGTGGAGGTTATGTTCATGTTCCATGGACAAGGCAGGATATTTTGCTCTTTACAAACGATTTTCCTCGGCTGAGAGAAAAGCCAGTAGAACGGTATTGTCAGGTGGACAGATTTATAAAAGTTTCAAAAGATCTGTGGATCGATCTTGATGGTTTCTTTGACATTGTTGTCCCATCAGATCTCTGGACAGAATGTAACATTTCTGTAGGTTGGCCCAGAGAAGAACCAGCTCGAAATAAAATAACAGGTTAAAATTGACAGAACAAACCAGGAACCAAAAGAATCAGTTCATTCATTTTATGAAAGATTACTGCTGGTATTTAAACAATAAGTGGCTATGAAAAATTAAGTGAAAAGGACATGAGCCACTTCATATATAGATTTGTTTATGGTTTAAGACCTGAAATTAGTGAAATGATTAGAAACAGAATTGTCGGCTGGCAATCACTTTCAGTTGACGACATTCTCAGAAAAGCCAAATACTGCAGTGATGAGATAGATGCCAAACAGAAAAAGCTTAAGGAAAAAGCAATGTGGGCACAAGTGAAGGTAGCTGAACAGCAGATATCAACTTTAGTAAATAAAAATGTGTACCAGAATCAAGGAAAGTTCAAGGGAAATTTGAATAAACCAAAATTTAATATTAATATTGAAGAGCTTAAACAGAAACTCCCATGTTTTAATTGCGATGAGATTGGACACTGGAAGCGAGAGTGTAAAAATCCGCCCAGAAATTTTAAAAATTCATCATTAAATCCACAGATGCAGAATTAGATAAATCAGCAGCAACAGCTACAGCGACAGTTAAATGAAATAAGTCAGCAGCAACAGCTACAGCGACAGTTAGTGAATCAGCAGAGCCAGTTGAATCAGCAGAGCCAAATTCCACAGCCACCATTACCAAATTGTATGAATGCACAAAGATTCAGTCCTGAGACTGGATTCTGCGGAGCTGATCAGGTAAATAAATCACAAAGAGTGAATGGGCCGAATGTTTCTCAGCAATATTGGTTGAACAAAGGGAGTGACTCAGAGGATAGTTCATGACGGTGCCTGGGAGAGGAGGAAGTGTGTGTGCTTGGAGCCACTCTTGAGGTAGATCAGTCAGGTCCATTTGTAAATGGTAAAGTGAATGATGTAGAAGTCACTTTTCTTGTGGACACTGGTGCTACCCGTTCTACTGTTAGATCAGTGGAAATTGAAAACCTTCCCCTCTCGGGTGAATCTATTCAAGTAGTAGGTGTAGCGAATCAGCAAATTAAAACAGACCTGACGGAACCAGTCGAAATAGAAATTGGAAACTTTAACCCGTTTGACGCTGATGACGGAACTGCTCCGTTATCAGCTGCGGTTGGGCTGTGCTGATGATGGAGCGGTTCCATCATGGCCCTGCCGCCGCGCCTGCGCGGCGCGTTCTATTGAGCGGGCGGGGCCATGACGGAACCGCTCCGTCACAAGCACAGCCCAACCGCGGCTGGTGACGGAGCGGTTCTGTCACCAGCATGCGGCCGCAGCGCGGCCGCCCCGCCCACTTAGCGCTGCGGCGTAACAGCCGCCGCAGCGATGTGGTTAAAGATAAACACAGATTTGTTGTCTGTAACAGCAGTCCTGTTAACCTGTTAGGCAGGGATTTGTTGTGTAAAATATATTGCTCACCGGATGGTATTGAGCTCCAGACCTTAGAAGAAGATGGACTGTATAAATTAACAATGCTTAAGGTTGAAGAGGAAAACAAAATGTTTCCTGCTTTTGATAAAAACTATTTGCCCGAAGAACTGAAAGAGCCAGTTAATCCAAAAATGTGGGATTTAACAGGAGATGAAATGGGTTTAATGAAACATGTGGACCCAGTAAAAATGACTGTAAAGCAAGGAATAGATTTTCCAAACATTCCTCAATATAAAATGAAAGTTGAAACTATTGAGGGTGTCATTCCTGTGATTGAAAAATTCATTAAACAAGGTGTTTTAAAAGAAATTGAGAGCAGCCCATGCAATTCACCAATTATGGGAATCATAAAGCCAAACAGAACTTACAGAATAGTTCAGGACCTGAGAAAAGTTAACCAAATTGTTGTTCCTTTTTGCCCTGTTGTACCAAACCCAGCGGTAATTCTATATCAGATTCTGCATGATGCAGAAAGGTATACGGTCATTGACCTGTGTAATGCCTTCTTTACAGTTCCACTGCATCCAGAAAGCCAACAAATTTTTGCGTTCAGATTCCAAGATCGCATCTTAGCATGGTGTCGTATCCCTCAAGGGTATACTGAGAGTCCATCTATCTTTAATCAATTGTTAAAGAAATCCTTGGAAGATTTCGATTTGCCTGGAAAATCAACATTGGTCCAATACATTGACGATCTCCTTGTGGCTGCAAAAACACGAGAAAATTGTGTAACAGACACCATTACACTTTTGAATTGTTTGGCAGATGAAGGACATAAAGTGTCACCTGCAAAATTACAGTTTTGCAAACAAGAAGTAAAATACCTTGGTCACAGAATTGCAAAGGGAATCAGACAAGTGACAATTGAAAGAATCAAAATGATCCGAGCAATACAACCTCCAACAACACAGAGACAGGTCAGAATGTTTCTAGGAATGGTTGGTTATTGTCGCCAATGGATTAGTGGATTTTCAGTAATTGCGAAACCACTTCAAAGACTGACAAAAGCAGACATAAAAGACCCGATTACTTTGACAAAAACTGAGTTACAAGCTTTTGAAAAGCTAAAGAAAAGTCTGTGTGAAGCTCCAGCATTGGGAATGCCAGACTATGATAAGGAGTTTGAGATGTACTGCAGTGAAAGGGAGGGTTGTGCATTGTCAGTTCTGATTCAGAGACATGGAAAAATGAGAAAGCCAATTGCTTACTTTTCCGCTGTTCTTGATCCTGTTGCAAAAGCATTGACAGGTTGCTTAAAAGCAGTGGCTGCAACAAGTGTAAGCCTTGTGCAAAGCGAAGGAATTATAATGGGGTTTCCTGTAAAAGTGTACGCACCTCATTCAGTTGAAACTCTCCTTACCAGAAGTAAAACACAACACCTGTTGAGTAACAGGTTGACTAAATATGAAAAGGTTATTCTGGGATCAGATAATGTATCAATTGCAAGGTGTGTTAACCTTAACCCCTCTACACTATTGCGAGATGGTGTTATTACTGAAATCAAAAATGAAGCTGATGTTGATCATGAGTGCTTGGATGTTTTGGAATACTGTACTAAACCCAGAAAAGACATAAAAGACGTGCCTTTAACCCCTTCGGTGCTGCACCGATTCCCCCCGGTGCTGAGCTCTAATAGAACCGGGCGTGGTCATGACGGAACGGTTCCGTCATAAGCACAGCTCGACCGATGCTCATGACGGAACCGTTCCGTCATGAGCATGGAAGGGGTTAACAGAGTCAGACATTGTTTACTTTGTTGATGGCTCCTGTCTGAGAACAAATGAGGGCATTCTGAGAGCAGCGTATGCAGTTTGCACAGTTGCAGAGGTAGTTGAAGGTTCAACTCTTGAAGGAATTCGTTCAGCTCAAGTGGCAGAATTAATTGCTTAAATTCGAGCATGTGAAAGAGCAAAAGGGAAAAAAGTTACCATAGTGACTGATGGTCAGTATGGATATGGCGTAGTCCATGACTATGGCCAGCTCTGGTCTCAAAGAGGTTATTAAACTTCTGCGGGAACACCAATCAAAAATGCAAAATTGATCAAAAGACTGATCGATGGCATACAATTGCCTGAGAAAATTGCTGTTGTCAAATGTGGGGCTCACAAAAAGGGTGAAGACTATATTACTAAAGGTAATTCCTTTGCAGATGAAACTGCACGATACTGTGCGAAGAACAATTTTTCAATTAATCGAGAAAAAGACAATGATCACATTATGAACTCTCTCATGCTAATATCTGTAGTTGAAACATGGCAGGGAGTGAAAGATCTACAAGATGAGGCAGATGAAGAAGAGAAAAACACTTGGCTGAAAGAAGGTTGTAGACAGGGGGAGGAAGATGAGATTTGGGTTTACAAGGATGGCAGACCTGTTATGCCAAATTGCATGATTGCTGACATGGCACGGATGTACCATGGTCCAGGTCATTTTGGAAGACATTCTATGATTAGAATGTTCAGGGAGACTTAGTATAATCCAACATTTAGGAATATTGTGGAGTCACTTTGCCAAAGATGTTTGATCTGCCAGCAAATAAATCCAAACAGAAAAACAGTTGTAAGCATGGGAACCATAGGACGGGAGGGTGGTCCTTTTACCAGGTTGCAAATGGATTTCATTGACATGCCACCCCATAATAAGTTGAGATATGTCCTTGTGATTGTCTGTCTGTTTTCAAGGTGGGTGGAAGCATTTCCAACTCGTCACAATGACTCAGTTACTGTGGCAAAATTGCTCTTAAGGGAGATCATACCAAGGTATGGATTTCCAGTCACTATTGAAAGTGATCGCGGCACACATTTTGAAAACAGATTGCTGAAATTAATTTGTGAAGACTTCAGCATAAAGCAAAAGCTACACTGTGCATACAGACCAGAAGCATCAGAAGTTGTTGAGCAAATTAATGGCACAATTAAAAATAGAATTGGAAAAATGTGCCTAGCTACAGGAATAAAGTGGACAGATGCACTTCCACTTGTCTTGATGTCTTTGAGAAGCACACCTGATAAAAAGACAGGTCTAAGCCCTCATGATATTCTCATGGGAAGGGTAATATGAGACAGGCTTTTATACCATTTGGAAAATTATTGAGCATAAATGAAAGTGCAATTATAGATTACTGTAAAAATCTCTCTGACGTGGTGACTTCTGTATTCCATCAGGTGGGAACAGATGTGATTTCAAAAGAAAAGGAGCAAGCTCATGATCTATTCCCAGGAGACTGGGTCAGAACAAAAGTTCACCGAAGAAGAAACTGTTTATTACCCAGATGGCAAAAAAGTGAGACAGGTGATACTAGTCACAACAAATGCAGTTAAATGCAAAGGTTTGAAAAAGTGGGTGCATGCAAGTCATACCATTCGTGTAACACCTCCTGATAATCCTGATGAGGATAGTGATGACACAACAACTGATTCAGACTCTGAAGAAGAAGTACCTGAAAATCCAGATTCTGAAGATCGAAAAGAAAGTCGACATCTGGAATATTCTGATGCAGATCAGGCATTGAATGAAAAAGATCTAGAGACTGTGATTCTAGATTCAGAAAATGATGAAAATGTTCTAGAAAAAGAAACAGAAAAAGAATCTGAGCCAAAAGAGATTTAAGATCAGGAGAGTATTGAAAAGCAAATTGAAAGCTCTGAAAGCAGGAACAAGAATTCTGAAACTGGGAAGTTAGAAGTAATTCCAGAAGAGGAGGAGGATGAATTACCAAGTACCATCTACAAAGATGATGTTCCTAACGGAGTGAAGCTAGTGAGTAAAGAAGTTCCTAGATATAGAATCGAAATCTCTGAAACTGATTCGGACGAGAGTGATGAAGAGTCTGAAATAAGAAAATTCAGAAAAAGGGCTTGGAAAGTTGAGTGTAATGAAACTGAGCCTCAGAGGAAACTCTTGAGAAAAGGAGATAACTGGCCGAAAGAAAATCTAAAATTCAAATTGGTGAACAAATCAAAGGAGCAGATTAACGAGATATCAAGTCAAAAAGGTAATTCGGATAAAAAGGGTCGGGCAGGAAAGAAAATTGAAGTAATTAGCAGTAGGAGCAAAAGACCACTAAGGCCAAATCAAAAGTATAAGTCTCCTGAGTGGACCTACATAATTATTCCACCAGTAGTGGAGATCAGTAGTAGTAGCCAGGAAGATTTGGACGAAACTAGTGACAACGATTGAAGATTATTTCCTTAGGTTGAGGTTTTATTTTTGGCATAAGGCTGAAGAAATTGTGTTAGGTGACACAAGGTCGAAGAAAAGCTCTTAGAGGGTTACTAAAAAAAAAAAACATTAAAAAGGGGAGGTGTATTTAGTACTACTAATTTACTACTATTATTTTTACATTTTTGTTTTAAGTAAAAACTTTGTATAAAAAAAATGCCTAATACTGATAATTCAAGGTGTGCTATCTTTAGGAGATGTTGTAAAATGTCTTCTATTTGTGTGATTCTAATTATTTTAGTTTGGTTAATATTGGCAGTTATCTTTCCCTTTGGCATTGATAAAGAGGATTATAAGATTAATATGACAAGCAAAGCTGAATCTAAACAAGCTGTTCATGATGTAGAAGCCAAAACTAATAGAGTCATTTAGCACAAACCGGAGATCCATCAAGATAGATCTGTTGGTGATTTTTCTACTAATTCCTTTTCGAGGCTTCTGACAGAATATGTGAAAGTTATGGATGTTAAGGATTGCTAGGTTTGTGTGAAGCTTCCTACCTCAGTTTAAGAAGGGGTCAAATATAACATGTTACCCCTTACTTATGGCATAACATGCAGTGTTATAGCAAGCTTGTTCTATCAAACTGGTCGTCTGGAGTACTATTACTCAGACTATGATGAAATCTTTGCTAACCTGAAAGTTGTAAATAGCTTAAACAAAGTAAAACCTGCTAAACAGATGAGGGAATTCTTCTTAGTAACTAATGAGCTGACATATGAGTATGCTTACAAGAATAATTTAACCTGCAAAATGAGAGATGAAGAAAGGTCTTTTGTCAAGTTGGTTGAGGAGAGAAGGGCGATTTAGAAGAGAATTGAGATGCTGAAACAGACTAAATCCAAGTTCTGGCAACTTGAGGATGAGAAGCTCAATGGTGGAAATAGATATGCTGCTATTCACATAGATGATCCGGTTAATGGGAAATTCTGTATTAGAAGAGATAACACGCTTTATGACAATTATTTTGTCGGTGCTAGTCAGTTTGAGGATACTTATCGTATTACAGGGGGATGGGGATTTAAAGGTGGCAAAGATCCAATTTTTCCTGGAATTTATTTTGTTTGTAGGAACAAAGCTTACTTTATAGTCTCCCGGACCATTGGTATGGGACATGTTACCTTGGTCTAGTCTTTCCAAAAATGTTCCATGTGGACAGAAATGGAGAAGGTTCATTCAAAATTGGCAAACACCTGAACAGATACAGGAGAGAAAGTTTCTCTGAGATCATGGGAGACATATTCGGTGCAATAATTCCTATGGTGGGAATAACCCTGAATGCAATTAAAATTAGAAAGTTCTCCACAATTGTTGACAGATTGTCCACTGATACTGCAAGTGGTTTCCAATTAGTTAGTACTGAACTTGTCGCCAGCAGAAGTATGGTAATGCAGAACCGTCTTGCATTAGACATTCTGCTAGCTAAAGAAGGAGGAGTCTGTGGAATTTTACATGTCCAGCATTGCTGTACTTATATCCCAGATAAAAGCCAGAATATAGAAATGCTAATCAAGAATATCACTGAATTTCACTCAGAAATAGAACCCATGGAAAGTGAAAATTTTTCAGAGCGTTTGAGCAAAAGATTTGAGGCAATTGGGAATTGGTTTAGACAAATTGGCAGTTTAATCATTGGCAAACTACTTTATCCTGTAGTAATCAGTGTTATAGTGACACTGTAACAGAGTGCCACTGACAGTACAGGACATTGTTCCCCCTTCAACTCCCCTCTTCTACCCTTCACAGAGACCACAGACAGCACGCCAGAGAGCGAGGAGAGACACTGGCCCTTTAACGAGGAAACAGCAGAGGAATGGGTGGGGCTGTATGGGGAGGCGGAGACGTCTTATACGGAGGAATGCCAGCACCAGGTGTGCTTGTTCACCCGGAGGGAAGAAGACGTGTGGAGAGAAGCGGAAGAGGAGCTGAGAATTACGGACCCGGAGGCAGAAAGGAAGGAAGACTCGGAGTGTGAAGAAGCTGGGAGTTTGAGAACGGACGAGAAGCCAGGAGGCCAACGACTTCACGAGTCGCCCCGCCACACGCCTAGGGGAGGTGTGTGGCTAACTCAGGTACGCAATACTATCCGGAACTGGGTGGGACGTAAGGGCGCTTCGCCTAGTTTATCCTGACCCCTCCTTGACCCGGTGTACCTTTCCCCGAGCACTATCCTGCACTGCCATTAGTCCGACGCAAAGAGAGTTACATGGGTTAATGTGTCCTCACTCCTTTTCCCCTTCACATGTATATATTTAAAGCACCCCTCTCATGAAAGACTATTTCTGTCTGTTTAAACAGAGAGCCAAGACGGAACCAGACGTAAAGCCCCGACGGAGTCCGGAGGTGTTTCGACGACTCGACCCATCTGAACGCCATCACAGGAGGCAGAGTAGAAGTAGATCCCCACGACGGAACACGTCTTTAAGGAAGAAGTGTACTGACCACTTGTTCAACACAATAAAACCCGTTAAAACTAGAACACGTCTTTAAGGAAGAAGTGTACTGACCACTTGTTCAACACAATAAAACCAGTTAAAACTAAAACCCGCCTGTTGCCGATTCCTCTTGACCCTGTCACAGACACTTTTGTTAAAAATCAGTTGCATGATTCACAAGAGAAAGAAGCATGTGAGGGAAAAGAGAAGGATCTATAAACTCAGAAAGGCTCAGGAGAAGGAGATTGAAATGGAAGAGTTTCGTAGGGCTCAATATGAGAGCTCCAGACAAACTGCTGAGACAGGGTTTTAGAATTACTAACACAGAGACTGTTCATAATGTGACGTCTTCAAAAGTTAACATTTTTGTTAACATTTTTGGATTTTGTTTGGTGATTTTGAAATCACCAGATGAGGGAGTTAAAAGCGAACTTTTAAAAGTTATTATGTTTTAATTCGCTGAATTGAACTTCCATAATTTAAATAATAATATTAATGAGTTTTGCATGTTTTTGTATTAATTCAACCTAGAATAATGTGCACCTTCATAAACACGCGGGATTAATCTTATGTGTTCTTGTTGCATTTTACTAGTTTGTTTAGAAATAATAAACTAACTTTGTCTTTTCGTTTTGTCATCATTAATTGCGGCTGATTAAATAATAGCATGTGCTTATTTTTAAATGTGCTTTTGTTTATGTCATGTCTTGAATGTGACAATGGTTTGTTCATTTTCGTGCTCAAAGCTAGGTAACATAAACTAATGGGTTAACATTAGTGAAGGGGGTGGGTAACAGAATGATTTTCATTTCTCAAATTAATTGATGTTTAGTGTTTCCTTGCATACTAGAGTGTCGGTAAAGAGGCCTGAGGCCTGATTTAAAATGGAGGATTCTGAAGTCCTGTCATGAATGAGCCGTGCACAGCAAAGAATGAATTCGCAAAAGTCAATTGTTCATAATCTTCGAAAAACAAATACGTGGAACTGAACTGTGCAGGATGTATCTCGTGTTGTATAATTTTGCCAAGGACAGGACATAGCGGAAAGGCCTAAGCTGAGGAAGCAACGAACTGTTATTCAATAAAATGTTGCGAAGTTCCTCGGAAGGGATAAAAGACAATGGTCTCTCTGAAAGGCACAAGTTTGGATCGTGAAGGCAATGAGCTAATGTGGCCTGACTGCTGTCAGCCAATCATCGTGTTGTATGTCACTAGAAAAGTATTCATTTAGTTAGTTTAAGATCGAGAAAAGATATAAAACTTGGCCCCTTGGGAGGAGCTATGCTGGCTCGTTCCTGTGATCGTGAGATGCTGTCGGACATTTGACTCACGTAAGAGAACTCTGAACTTTGCTTTTTCCCTTTAGGTTACATTTAAGGAAATAGGGTTTAGGGAATGAGTTACTTTTGCTTAAATACTTTTCATGCTGATTTGATTTGAACTGACAGTCTAATATGCCTTACTAAATAAATGATGCTTATTAAATGCAAATAAAAGGATTAATATTCTGAAAATGCTCTTATTCTGAAAATAAAATTAATAAAATAGATTTTGAAATGACAAGCTTGCCTTGTTTATTTAGAGTCTAGTTACCATTAGTTAATCCATTGCCTAGGTGGCTTAATTAAATGTCATTATTTTATAAACACGATGATGATAAACTGCAGTTGTATATAAATATAAATAGATTTGTGAATAGTTCTGATTAATTAGGTCACATGATTCAGTTGGCCAATTCTTGTCTCAGTCATTTATGGGCCTAGTGATGAATTTATGAATTATGGGGAGTATTGTGGTGTAGGGTAACGCTTATGAGACAGAATTTCCTTAGGCCAGCTGGATCAGTACCACGGTTGTCTCGCCCATGTGGGAGCAACTAGGATTAGTGTGAGGGAGTGTTGCCGCAGTTTGCGTGCCACCAGCGGGATCAGTGGTGCTGGGGGAAAAGCGTACGCAAATCTGCCTGACCAGTTCATCCATATCGCATTGCCCTGTGACAATGGATGAGGGAATCTGGCGGCAAAGAATTGGCATTTGGAGTTTTCTTTTGTGGCGAACAGATCTATTTCTGGGTGACTCCCCTCCTCGAAGAATGGTTGGAGGATCTGGGGGTGAATCTCCCATTCGTGTAATTGCTGGCTGTGCCTGCTTAGCAGGTCGGCAACTTGATTGTCCTTCCCTGGAAGGTGTTCTGCTAGGAGAAAAATATTTTTGGGAATCGCCCACTTCCAGATGCTCTGTGCCAGATGGGACAGCTGTGGAGAGTGCGTGCCTCCCTGTTTATGGATATAGTACATTGCGGTCATGTTGTCCGTCCGGATCAACACCGTCTTGCTGTACAAGTATTTCTGAAATGCTTTCAGGGCTAGGAATATCGCTAGCAACTCTAGTTGGTTGATATGCAGCCTTCTCGCTTGTTTGTCCAGAGCCCCTGTACTGTGTATTGAAGGAGATGGACTCCCCAGCCAGTTAGTGATGCATCCGCTGTTAGTACTAGTTGTGGAACCGGCTCTTGGAACAGTCGCCCCTTGGAAAGGTTTTGTGGGTTCCACCACTGCAGAGAGTTGTGAGTGCGACTGTCTACCAACACTAGGTCTTTCAGTTGTCCTTGAGCCTGGTTCCATTGCCTTGCTAGGCATTCCTGCAATGGGCGCATCTGAAGTCTGGCATGGGGGACAATGAATATGCAGGAGGCCATCATGCCTATGAGTTGCATGAAGATTTGGGCTGGAAAAGAGTGTTGTGGCAGGAATTTGCGAATGAGTATCTGCATACTGGCTATACTTGCTGAGTTGGGATACGCCTTTGCCACTGAGGTGTTTATGGTGGCTCCCAGGTACTGCTGTATGTGGGATGGTTGCAGATGTGATTTTGTGTAGTTGACTGATAATCCTAGGCTGTGTAACAGCTGGATTGTTTGAGACGTGTGTGCTGCACATTGGTGGTATGATTTTGCTTGTATAAGCCAATTGTCCAGGTAAGGGTACACATGGACGTGCTGCCTCCTGAGATGTGCTGCTACGGTCGCTAAGCATTTTGTAAACACTCTTGGAGCCGTGGTAACCCCGAAGGGCAAAACCTTGAATTGGTAGTGTTGACCTTCTATTGTGAACCTGAGGTATTTTCGGTGGGCTGGATGGATGGGTATGTGGAAATACGAATCTTTGAGGTCCAGTGTTAGGATATCACCCTGTCGTAGCAACGGGAGCGCTTGTTGTAATGTTATCATATGAAAGTGCTCCAACAGTATGTATTGATTTAGGGGCCTGAGGTCCAATATTGGTCTGAGAGAGCCGTCCTTCTTGGGAATAAGGAAATATAGGGAGTGAAATGAAATGAAATGAAAATGGATTTTATAAAGCGCAGATAGCTGCCCGGGGGCGTCCCAGTGCTGAATGCTAATAAGTGTTCTCAGTGGGGCTGAAATGTAAAAAAGAGAACAAACTATTTATTGAACAGAAAAGTTTTTAGATGTTTCCTAAAGGAGGTAAGGTCCGAGTTGGACCTAAGATGAAAAGGTAAACTGTTCCACAATTTGGCCGCATTCAGGGAGAAGGAACGACCTCCTGATCTAGACCGTTTGATCTTTGGCACAACAGCAAGTAAAGCGTTAGTAGATCAAAGCTGTCTGCTGGGAAGATAAGGAGTAATTAAAGGGCGACTAATCAATGGACCGGTTTCCCAAAAAGATTGGTGGGCAACACAAAGAGATTTAAAACTAATCCTATCCTTCACCAGGAGCCAGTGTAATCTTGTCAGTCCAGCTTTCACAGAGGTTCTACGGGGGATTTGGAGCAGAGTCCGAGCCGCACAGTTTTGAATTACTTGTAGCTTTTTTAGTGTAAAATCTGGGGCCCCAAGGTAAAGCGCATTTCCGAAGTCCAACCTTGAGAGAATCAGTCCTTGGACCACAATTTGTCTTGCCTCAAAAGGTAACAACAGAAGAATCTTCTTCAACCATCTAATGAGGCCAAAACAGGTGGCAGATAGTACAACGGCCTGATGGTCAAACATCGGGGACTTGTCCAACCAGACACCCAGGCTCTTGGTGGCATCCCTGGGGACTGGGGGAGTGCCCAGGCACGCTGGCCAGATCTGGTCGATCGTAGATGGGGCAAGGTGTCCCAGCATCATGACCTCTGTCTTGTCCCCATTAAGTTTGAGACAAGACAGTATACCCCTGTCCCTCGCTGTTGGAAAGGGACTTGCTCTATGGCCCCTTTTTCTAGCATGCAGTTCACCTCTTGTTCACCTCTTGTTGTAACAGGGTGATGTGTTCTTTGGACATTGGACGATGTCTGGGCGGTATGTTTGGTGGTGTAGAAGTCAGTCCTAGGCAGTAGCCAGACTGGATAATTTCTCTCACCCACCTGTCTGTGGTAATTGTGTTCCAGACGGTTAGGAACTGTTGGAGTCTGCCTCCGACCGGTGTTAAGTGGTTACTTCTGTAGCCTCCTCTTGTGTTTTTGGAAAACGAACTTTGTGTGTTACCTTTATATGAGGCCGTTGTTTGTGAGGGATATCCTCGTGTATTTGCCCTGTATGAGGAGCGACGAAAGAAGCCCCTTTGTTGCTGAAATTGCAATGCCCCCATTGATTTTGCTGTCTCTGTGTCCTTTTTCATTTTATCCAAAATGGTGTCGATAGCAGGGCCAAATAAAAAGTCCTGATTAACAGGCTCGTTAAGGATAGTGAACTGTACCTCATTTTTAAAACTAGAAATACGCAGCCATGCATGTCTGCGGAGTAGAACGCTAGTGTTGATTGACCTAGCTGCAGTGTCTGCTGCGTCAAGCGCGCATTTGATGGAGGCGTTAGTTATGAATTTCCCCTCCTGTATGAGATCTTGGGCTTGTGCTTGGAAAGGCTCAAGTAGGTGTTGCATTAGGGTCTCTAGCTGGTCATAATGCGCCCTGTCGTAACGAGCCAGTAGGGCTTGTGTATTAGCGATCCTCCACGAGTTGGAGGCTTGTGCTGCTACTCTTTTCCCTGATGCCTCTAGTATTTTTGATTCTTTGTCTGGGGAGGTGCCTCCCCGGTGGTTTGGGAGTTGGCTCGTTTACGTGCGTTGGCCACTACCAGTGAATCAAGTGGTAACTGCCCTTTGATGTAAGTAGGGTGTGTAGGGGCTGCCCTATACTTTTTTTCTATTCTGGGGTTGATGACCCGTGTCCTGGCTGTATCCTTAAATATGTCAGGTGCATGTTTTAGGACTCCTTCTAACAGGTGAAGTGTTTTGAAATTTTTCTCTGATGTGGGGAAGGTGTCAAACAAGAAGTCTTCCTCTACGGGGTCGTTATGCATATCCATGTTGTGGAACTGTGCATCTCTGTCTATGAGCTGATTAAAAACCACGGTGTCATCAGTAGTTGACGGCTTAGTACGATAAGAGGGCATATCAGGGATGGGATGGGTGTTGTAAGGGTCAGTTGGCTCTTCCCATGGTTCCTGTGGTTCAGGGTCCTGTGGGAAGTCATATTGAGGCTGTGGCTCATCCCCTGTGTTACCCTCGTCGTCCCCGTGATGAGGGAGAATAAGGAATATAAGGATTGAAAGGAGTAGTAGGCATGATAGGAATGAAGGGTCTAGAAGGAGAAGTTCCAAAGTCCTTTTTCTTTAGTGGAATAGGGGACTGAGGTTCAAAGTCTAAAGGCCTCTTTTTCCTATGCAGGATGGTAACTTTACCAGTCTTTGGGTCGATAAAAATGTTTGCTTGATCGTCAGAGGGATCTGGGTGGAAGAGTTCTTCCTCAACAGTCCTGGGTTGAGTCTTATGCTTTGGTTTGTAGACTACTTTAGGTTTAGAAATACGACTTTTTCGGCTCGGGCCTTTTTTCGGGTCGACTGTGTCTTTCGGGTTGACGCGTTTTTTGTGCTCCATTGGCTTCTTCGGAGAAGTGTTGTCTCCAGAGTCGATGTTTTTGTTGGGATCGACTGGAGACTTTTGTTTTGTCGGCTGAGTGTCCTTTCCGGAGTCGATTGTCTTTTTTGGATAGACTGGTGCCTTCGGATCCGGTGTTTTCGGTCCGAGAGGACGTTCAGGCTTGGACGTGGGCTTAGGTATGGCGCCTTTTGTCGGGTCGACGTTTTTCGGTGCCGAAGGCTTGTTTGGGTCGGCGACCTTCTTTGATTCGGCGCCCTTGGGTTGTGTGGCCTTGTTCGGGTCGACAACCGCTTTTGGGTTGACAATTTTTGGCAGCACGGCCTTCTTGGGGCCAACAGTCTTTTTCGGCTCGACGCTCTTTGGCTGTACGGTCGCTTTCGGATCGACGCCCTTCAGGTCAGCGACCTTTTTTGGCTCTGGAACCTTCTTTGGGACGATGTTACTGGGCCCTGGGGTTTCCGAAGGTTTCGGTTTCGGAGCCGAACCGGAAGGCGGGGCAATCGAAACTTTTTTATGATCTTGGCTAAGGCCTTTCGGCGATGCCTTGACCGGAGCCGTTGTTAACGGGGTAGATGGTGTCGGGGGCAGGGTACTCACGATTTGCCCCGGTGGGATCTCGTCATCGGAGTCCGAGTAGTCCTCTACAGTGACGATCTCTAGGTCCGAGTCCGGCACCTCTTGTAGTTCTTGGTCGTCATCGAAGATGTTGTCCGGGTCTGGTGCCTGTCGTTGCATTTCCTGCCTGGCTGCATGTCGGTTCCGAAAAGTTTTCTTGGATCGAAACTGTGCACAGGCTGGACAGCTTTCCTCTTTATGGTCTCGGGAAAGGCACTTGTTGCATACTGAGTGCTTATCAGTATGTGGGAACTTGGCGTGGCATTGCGGGCACCTTTTAAAGGGGCTTCTTTCCATCGACGGTCGGCTCACGTGGCGTCGAAAAGGCCCAACGGCCCGCGTCGACGACCGCTTGGAGATGGAAGGCTGGATCGGGTAGAGAGGTACCAATCGAGAACAATACAGTCGAATCGAAGGCCTTTTGGCCTTTAGAAAAGTTTTGTTTTGATTCCAAAGTTGGAGTATAGGAGTTTGCATCCGAACCCAATGGTGGAAAAAAACAATCTGAGGATGGAGAGCATGCCCATGCGCACTGTAGTCCAGAGGAGTCGCCGCCTATCTCATGATACTTCGAAGACTCTTCCAAGACAACAAGTGCAATCATCCGAACCCAACACTAGGCGGCGATCTATGCACAAGATATGAATTCAGCAGCCCACATGCCTCGAATGTTACTTTTTGCATTTTTTTTAATGCAAGAGAACAAACCACACTAAAGTGAGGGATGTTATTTATAATGACAAATTAAAGGGCGAAACCTGGAGACATTAAATACATATGGGATGAAACAATGTCATGGAAGTACTGTACCCCCAATGGTGAAAAGAAAGGCTCTTAATGGGAAATGAATACTTGGATCATCATTTGCAAGACTTGATAATTCCATTCCATTTCTAATCGAGGTATAATCCGTCCGTGTAGGATACTAATGGGAGTAGGACTGCGAAAGAAGTGCGCTGTTCCTGGGCGCCCCGCTCTCACTCCGCACCAAGGGACGAGAAAGAGTTTAATGGAGGAAGTAATGGAAATTAAGCAATGCACGCATACTGTTGAAATTGTTGACCAAGCAACTATGAGGAGATATTGTACATTTTATTTAATGTCTGCAAATCATGGATAGTGTTTAAGATACTGTTTCATAACTTGAAGTACCACAACAGTCATGGATGTTTGGTATATTTTTTTATATTACAGCCTTGAGAAAGCGGTAATAATGCTGCGAAAGACGTGAAGTCTGTTGCTGTTAGGTATTATATTAATCCAGAGGGGTCCCTATGATGACATGATATATGGCAACTCCTCCAGAAATGGGTACACCTGAGCAAGGAATCGAATATGTCACAGGTTTTCTACAGCTTGTTAACTTGCTGCATTTAAACAGACCTATAAACACAATACATAAAGGAAAACAGATGGAGTTGACAACAGCCCTGGCTTTTCCATATTCCATCATCAGTGTTAAGCAACACACACAAACGGCAGAAACCTCAAGAGAAGATTTGAATAGTTGTTTAGATATGAATCAGAGGAAAAGGTATATTCTCACCTGACACAGTGACTGTTTACAGCATAACAATGACATACCGACAGAATACGGCATAACACTTATGAGATAAACACCAGTGGGCCCTATGGATTTTCCCAGATGCCTTTTTTGTAAACAAGATGTTTTCAGGTTTCCCTGAGTCCAGGACTGTGTTGCTTGAACTCCAGCAAAGAAATGTGTGCAGCTGTGAAGATCAGCATGGTTGTCTTTCGGCCTTATAGTTGTTGCCATATAGACTGCCACGTAAGGGATACAATGGGGAAAATGATCAATGCATAATGTGCAAGTTGCCCTTAGTAGGCGATATTAAAATAGGTCTTTAGAAATGTGTCAAGGGAATGACCACTCGTGGAATCAGCCCGACTGCTAAGGACTCACCGCTCTATCCAGCTCCAGTTTCTTGCTACAGGAGTAGCGTTTCACATCTTCAGAAGCCCGCAGCGCGACTGGGAGAAGGGGGCCGCAGAGGAGGACGAGGCGCCGGCCCCAGGACTGCGAGGACCAGCATTCACCACCTTCAGCTGGTCCTCTTCCTGGGAGAGCCGCGCCCCCTTCCAGTGCCCCGCCCCCAGTGAAGCGCAATAACTTCTCGCGGCACCCGCTGCGCGGGTGCCACTCGTGGAATCAGCCCGACTGCTAAGGACTCACCGCTCTATCCAGCTCCAGTTTCTTGCTACAGGAGTAGCGTTTCACATCTTCAGAAGCCCGCAGCGCGACTGGGAGAAGGGGGCCGCAGAGGAGGACGAGGCGCCGGCCCCAGGACTGCGAGGACCAGCATTCACCACCTTCAGCTGGTCCTCTTCCTGGGAGAGCCGCGCCCCCTTCCAGTGCCCCGCCCCCAGTGAAGCGCAATAACTTCTCGCGGCACCCGCTGCGCGGGACGCGCGCGGGACGCAGCCCGGGGCGAAGCCCGGGCCAAGGGCGGGCCCGTTGTTGCCCGTTAGTGCCCGATAGAGACCGGACCGGGCCTCCTCTCTTACATCAACGACCTGGCAACAAACAACAACATGCCGGCAAAAACCAGAAGCACCACCAAGCCCAAACCAAAATCCAAGCATGCGCAGGAGGTAGCTCAGGTAACAGGCCCCATCGACTTATTCATATCGCGGGTACACGAGACAATAGATCAAAGCATAGCCTTGATGGAAAAGAGAGTCTCCATGGATCTCATGAGCGCAAAAGCCAAACGCTCATCTCTCGGTGCCATAGCGAACGCTGCATCCCCAATTAACCCAACCCCTCAAAACAGCTCTCTCTTAGTTCTTCTTCCAACCACCGAACTCAACACCGTACCATCCGTTGTAGATTTGTCAGTTACCCACTCGGAGTCAGATCTCTCACTGACAACAGACGATTTGGAAGCAACCCCAGATTTAGTTGGTTGCCACACGCAAGAAGGCACCCAAATTTCCAACACACTATCACAACATGGTGAGAAAGAAAAGGAAACTTCGGAAATTCGACTTCAAATCAGAGGTGAAACACAAAGTGCACCCACGACCAATTTAACCTCCACAAGCTCCAATAGCATATTGCACATTCCCGACTGTACCCTCCCGCACAAGCCAATATCCAGCAACAGTAATGCAGCCGAGCAATGTAAGACGTGTAGAATTACATCCCAAGTGCTAACTACTACAAAAGACTTACTCTATCAGTACCTTAAACCCATCCAGTTGAGCATAAGAAACCTCGAGGCCCAACTAACAATAATATCAGCTACTCTTCTGGATACAAATACAAGGATAGATGTAAAGGGCCAGCGAAACACCACACACCCACTAAAAAAGCAAACCCAAAAACTTATTCAGAAAGCAGCCAATCCTATAAACACAACAGGAACAATACAAAAGAATCCCAAGTTACCCTCTGTAACACCAAACCCAACAGAAAACATACCTCATCCCCAGCAGGATAAACCACCACAACAGAAGACAACACAAAAAGCGCAGCAGGCAGATAATAAAGGGAAGATTACAGTACAAACCCCGTGTTCAGCACAACCGTTAGACCATAGTAGGGTCCCCCAGGAAAAACCAGATTCCCAGCCTACGAATTCCCCACCCCCTCAAAAAACACCTAAGAATGTAACGGAAACAGCCCAGAAAAAATACCCAGTAGTGAGACGCCCTGCCCATTTGCCCCCCGAAGCTACTCCATACACAATAGTCTTAACAGGAGTACCCGAGCTGGTAGATGACATCCCAGAAACTGCTTGGTCGCTTAAAAACAAGGCCATGCAGTGGCTTAGCACAAATAGACCCCTTGAGTCACACCTATCAGGAGGAATTATGTCAGCACGCCGAGTAACCTGGATAGGTAAAACCAGGAAAACAACACGCGGTGACTGCATTATTGTAACTTGCAAAGATCCCGCAACGGTTGACTACATATGTGCCTGGCCACAACTAGAGAAAAAAGGGGGAATAGACACTCGTCACCTTTCCTTCTTTTATCCCCCCACGAAACATCAACACAATCCCCCACCATGGGAATGGCATCATCTTCCCAAAGGCACACGGAACCAGGACCCATGGCGTCAAACACCATGGATTAGGAGGGATTTCCAGTCTGAATATCTTGACAGGGGGGGGCCAAGAGAAAGGTATGTCGATAGCCAAATTCCATACTGGCAGGACAGATCTTACCCAACATATGAGGGGTGGCAGGGTTTTCCGACCCGAAACCGCTACGAGTGTCTCGATATGATCGATTGACCACCCACCACTAACCGTGAACAACCCATAGCTGCCGCCCCACATTCAGCTGACGCCTTACTCCTTCCAGCTTCTGACACACACCAGATAGCTCCTGATACATATCAGACATTTCCTCTCAAACAGCCGGAAGTATCAGAGATCCGAATGATCCAACGTAACAATCCACCTATCCTTCCGGCTCCAATAAATCTGGCCGAGCACACAGGACCATCCACAGTACAAATCTCAACCACTGACATCTCGACCAACAGTAAAACAGCAGGTATAACCCCAACAGTAAACAAGGCCTCGTCCATAGGCATAGTTTTCTGGAATGTTGCTGGCCTGACGGGCAAAATAACATGCCCTCAATGGTTGGAAATTGCACAAAGCTTCCAAATCTTGTGCTTACAAGAGACTTGGCTTCTATCCCCCCTCCATCTAGCGGGATACAAAACTTTTTTCACGCGAGCAACGCCAAGCACAATGGGGAGACCAAAAGGCGGCCTCCTGACCTATATTTCCAACACCTTGGCAGTAAAGGTAAAAATCACGAAAGAAACACCAACCTTTCAAGTCATTCAGATCACGCCTCATAACACTGCAACAAAGAGTGTCTACATACTCATAAATTATTACAACAACATAGGCACACAGGATTGCTGTACAAACTTGGACGAAATGGTAGCCCACATATCACCACTTCAAAACCCAAAACTGAGCAAGTCAATAAAATATATTTGGGGTGGTGACTTTAACCACCACATATGCCCAAATCACAAAAGCGGGACCTGTGGCCTGCAATCTGAAACTGGCAATCCGATTCCCCACTTCGCTCATACCCAAAGTGGAAACAAGCTGAACGAAATAGTATTCACTCTGGACCTTGACTTTGTAAACGAGCTAGTGCACCCAGCCCAGGAATTTCGACCCACTTTCCACGGGCGTGGTAGCACATCCACTATTGATTTTATCTTAGCCTCTATCACTAGTAAGAACTCGTTAAGTAATCACAAAATAGGGTCCTGCCCGGTCAGCGATCACTACCCCATAAGTGTGGAGATCACTATGGAGAAACCAGGTCCTCCCATAACGAAAATCAGTCCTCTTGACCAACAAACAATATCACTGGGGAAAAGAAATGGGTTCGCAATCAAATGGGCCAAAGTTGATCCTGAGGTGACCTCACAAAGAATCCTCGAAAAAGCACATCCCTGGCTAAGGGACTGTCTCTCCGCAGAGGCTACGCCTGAATTAATCGTTACTTCCTTCCTTAACATCCAAGGGATAACAAGAGATGAGTTACTTAAGCAAAGGTCAAACAAACCATTATCCCAAATCAAAAGATGGTTTAATTCAGACTGCAGAAAGGCCCTCTCGCTGCTAAAAGAAGCCCTCCGTAAGGAGCCAAGAGACGTTCAACTAATCTCATCCCGGAGGAAAGCATACAACGAAGCCAGGAAAAATCGCAGGTCCCAGATAAAGAGAGATCTTTGGTGCCAACTGCATGAGAGCGCACTAAAAAAGGACAGTACAACTTTTTGGCAGACCATTAGATCACCCTTCTTTGACAAAGATAATGATCCGAACCCACTCGACGTAGCAGTAACTGAATGCGAATGGGTTCACCACTTTTCGAAAATTTTCGATCCACCACCTGCCACGTCCCAACAAGATCACGAGGCTGAAGCAGAGACCCACCCTTGCCCTAACAATTTACCCATTAATCTACGCTTCACTGTAACCGAGGTTAGAAAAGCAATTGCAGCATCCAAAACTGGTAAGGCTCCTGGCCCAGACGGTGTACCCATGGACCTGTTCCTACACAACAGTGACTATTGGTCGCTAATAATAACTCGGGTAATGTCCGCAGTCGTTGAGGTCGGTCTCCTAACATCATGGTCAACGTCTACACTCTTGCCAATTTTCAAGAAAGGGGACCGCAACGACCCAGCGTGCTACCGGCCGATCTCCCTTCTGGACGCCACGGGAAAAATTGCAGGCCGACTACTCCTGGACCGATTACAATCCTGGGCCCAGGAAAACAACATCTTTACGGACCTGCAATATGGCTTCCAGAAGGGGCTCGGTACAGTGGAGCAAGCCCTTAACCTGACGCTCTTGACCAACAAATACGTCCACGCAAAAGATGGGATAATTCACCTGGTCTACATTGACCTGAGCGCAGCTTTCGACTGCGTTCAGCACGCAAAGCTGTGGGAAATTATGGCAAATCTTGGAGTAGACCCAGCAATACTGGCTTTTCTCAGGGGCCTATACACCAACGCAGAAGGCCGAGTGCGCTACGGCATTGGCGGCGACCTGTCACGTCCTTTTAAAATCACGCGAGGAGTAAGGCAAGGGTGCGTATTGGCACCCTTCCTATTCAACCTGTACACCAACGGGATTGAAAAAGCAATGCTGGCAGGAAGCCGGGATCTTCCGCAAATTGACCGGCGGCCAATACCCATTCTACTCTACGCCGATGACTCGGTCATCCTGGCCCGAACTGCCAACCAGCTCCAACAGCAATTGAATAAATATGTGACATTCATGGACTCCCTAGGATTAAAAGTGAATACAAAGAAAACGTTTACAATGTCCATAGGCCCCAAGTCTGGAAAAACAAAAACCATACATATAAACAATACCAAATTGGAAAAAACGTTAACTTACCCGTATCTGGGGATACTCGTGGACGACTCTATGACCTGGCGGAAAGCCATCGAAGCCAGAAATCTAAACTTTCGCCGAGCAACATCAGCACTTTGCGCTTTCTCCAGGAAATTAGGAAAACCAGCTCCGTCCGAACTATTAACACTATACTATGCAAAATGCCAGAGCGTGGCGAGCTATGGAGCAGGCATCTGGGGCCACGGAAATATCCAACAAATACAGGCAACCGAGAACGCTTTCATTAAGTATGTCCTGGCACTCCCACAAAGCTCCCCGATTTTAGCATCACATCGAGAGCTAGGGATGGAATACGTGACAGACACCATACGCTGTCAGCCTCTCATCTTATGGCAACGTATTTGGTGCAATCCCGAAAGTCACGTCACACGCTCCATCATTACAGACTGCCTGAGCCTAGCACATTGGAGAAAAATTCCCTGGCTCAATTATGTCTTCAAATTTTTTAAAGACCTCAACTGTGAACAATACTTTCTTGATCCACCCTCAATTGAAGACATATCTAAGAAACGGCTGAAAGACCTGTGTCTAGGACACTTGAGAGAACTTCGTAACCAGGCAGAGATAGTGAAAACGCAAAATGGTAAAATCTCCCAAATCCAAACAGGGAGACTGATACAGCCATACCTTACGTTCTTTTTATCGAACTATGAAAAATTTTTACTGACAAGATTCAGGTTCGATCTTTTTTTCCGCCTGGTCACATTCCCAGAACAGAATATCTGGTCACGGACCCTGATTTGCTGCCCCTGTGACGGGACCTCCAAGCAAACAACGGTCCATGTCACACTGTTCTGCAAACATTACAGCACGGCTAGGAAAAAATGGATTCTCCCCCTCTTACGCTCAAGCGGCCTTAGAAACACATATCCAGCGCTTGCCTACCTTCAGTCGCCGTTAAACCCTCACGAAGCCAAAATGACAGCGACTTTTTTAAAAAAAGTTATAAAAATACGGCAGGACATTGTTTTTTAAAACGTATTATGTGATCCCTAGCTTAACATTGACGGTTTTTTAAAAAAATGTTGTACTTTTTATGATTATGTAAATTTTAATAATCGAATAAAAGTTTATGAAATGAAATGACCAATGGATTTCATATGAATACCACTTTTCATCAATGGTTGATACCTGTAAGCACCCTTTGGAAGGGGGCTACTCTGGGTGAGACTCTGTAAGCGGGACATCTTGTTTGGAGTCAAGGACATCAAGTATTCATGTTTTAGTCCTTTTGACAAGGAGGCCAATCCCCTGCAGCACAAACCTCTTGGCTGCCAGTTCTCAGTACCACATTTATGGATCTGTGAAATAGCATTTTCAGTAGTTGAATTAAGATGTGTATCTATACCTTGAATATGAATTTACCTTGAAAGAAATAAAAAATACGAGGCGTTTGGCAGAACAGGAACAGTCCCAGAAACGAGTCCAAGGGCTGTCTCCACGTACATTCATTCTGAGTGCCATTACATATAGTCTTTGAAGCCCGGAGTGGTCTTCTCAAGAGATTTTGATAAAAGTGATTCGATCTCGTTTTATTTACACTTCATTAGTGCAAAGTCTTTATAATAGGGAAAAAAACACTGTAAGGAAATAGTGCGAGCTCAGCTAGAACTACTGAGAGAGGTTTCAGTAAAAAATAAAATGTGTACACACATTTGCAAAGTTTAACAAGTTGAGGCCACCTACAATGCTCCTAGAGTGCTCCGAGATTAAATGCAATTACTAGCTGAAGCCTGAAAGCAAGATTGACGATTATTAGATTTCGAAATAAAATGTACACAAAAAATAGCAACTAGAAGAAACAGGTTTTGCTAAACTGTGCATTTTGAGTACCATTTCTTTGAGGCATCCTTTAGTAAAATGTGCTTGATGCAGGCTACCATTTCCCAAAAATATTAATATTAAAAACTTAGTGTAAAACCAGTTTTGGCAAGGGGTTGGGAAACAAGGAAAAACAATCACTGGCAAAGAAAATCCTTCTGGCAGTGGTTGCCAGCCTTTTAGATTTGTCAATGTGTGTTTTGTTCTTACATGGTTCTTGTAAAACATTATTTTTGTGGGAACTGCCGGGCCCTCACCAATGTGCAAAAACATCAGATAACAGCAAAAAAAAATAAAAGGCATTGGCTAATGCCAGATGCAATTAGGCACCCAAATATTGAATAAAGTCACAAAAGTGCACCCATGGTAGATTTATTCGCATTATTTCAGGTTTACGACTTTCAAGAATTCACAAGTATTTAAAGAAATAGACATGGAAACTACTCCTTGGTGAACTGCATTTTTGCGTGAGCAAATATACATGTATATGTTTGCTCATGCAAGAATCCGTTGATCGTTTGCAAGTTGACGTACCCTACAAATCTTTTTTCCTCCAACCCTGGAAAAAGTTTTACTCCTGCCCTTGTCAGTAGTACATTTTCAACGTGTCCCAGTGAGAGAAGAGTTGGTAAAAACCCTTAAACATGTAAGTTTGTAGGGTATTCTAAACCTTGAACTACCACTTCTTGCTACACCCAGCTCCAGTATGTAGAGGTGGGAGAATCAAGCAATTGCTAGAATCAGGGGTTTGTCGAAAGCTGCTGCTCACTCGTGATGGTCTCGAGGCACTGAGGGGGAGTGGGGCTGCTATCGTATGAGTCCTCGCTAAAGCTTAAGGAGTTAGGTCCCGGGACATGGGGGGGGGCTGGACCCTTTTTCAAATCATACATATATTTTGAACTTGATGATTTGAACAATTGCCGCTATATGTAAATCATGTGCATATATGTTTAGAATTCTGTTCATTTTTTGATGTAACTTTTTGTTTTGCATATTTGTCATTAAGTGTTATATGTTACGTGTCTTTTTCAAACATAAACTTTTTGTATTTTGAAATTGAAAAGTGAAGGGTGAAACTAAATAAACCCACATATTCAGAAGTAGACCTGATTTATGTGCTTTAAATTATCAAGCAAAAAAGAAGTGTGAGGGGAGCAAGTTGTATATGTATGATCGTATGAGTCCTGGCATAATCACAGAGGCTATTTTCAGAGCTCTGTTTCAATGAGATCGCTGCCATAATTTGTCACTTTACTGCATGGCAGCAGAGTGACAGCGGATTTTTTACAGGACAAGTAGATTTATGAAGAATTTCATCCCGCAGAAGCAGATTAACAGGATTAGAGTACACAATATGTATCAAAACCACACTACGTATTGCTGCAGTTCTCTGGACATGTGCATAGCCACAATAATGTGTACAAGAATAAGTGTAAGAATATTAGACGGCACAACACGCAAAAACAATCAAGGGTACAGAGTACAAATGCTAAACATATATGAACAGAGGCTGTATAATGTACCTGTTCAAGCCCATAGGTGAAAACCCAAACAATGTATTGATGCTTATTTGAATTTAAAATAGGCAAGGCAGAGAAGTAGAACTCCAGTGTTCATGAGACATGAGCATCTAGTGCAAAGGAATAGTTTGTCTAGGAAGTCGTTCAGGTATGAAGGCTTAGATGACAAAAGCTGGAGCCCATTGACCCTCCGGACAGATGTTATTGCCATTACAAAGTCAGTCTTGATAGTTAGATGACGGAGAGGACACTTGTGTAACGGCTCAACAGAAGCGCACATCAGGAAAGTCAGAACTAAATGTAGGTCCCACTGAGCCATAATGAAGGGTGAAGGTGAGAACAAGTGTTGGAGACTTTTAAGAAACCTATGTACAATAGGCCACGGTCCAGGACCTTGGCCACCCTCCTCACCACCACAGCACATGACGCTTTCTTCTCCATAGCCACAAGAGGTGTCCTGTCCACTGGTGTCCACCAGATCCTCACAACAGGTGTCCTCACTGGGGTCTAAGTGCTGGTATTCTTCATTGTCCAGTGGCCCCTTCCAATCTTCCTCAAGTCCCAGCTCACAGGAATAGGGCTTAGGCTCCAGTCTGAAGTAAATTGTTCCAGTCGACACCGGAGTCGGGTGATGCCACTCTGGCTCCGTTTCGGAGTCAGGGATAAGAATGCAAGAGAGGCGATAGTGGGACTGACCCCGGGGAAGGTAAAGGTGGCCTCACCGGCACCAGTCCAGATCCACCTGTGGATCCAAGGGGCCCAAATGGCGCCAAGTGCGGACCCACTGGCTGGGAACCAGTAGGGACCCCTCCCAAACCTGCAGGCCCAAAGGCACTCCAGCAGAGACGGCCCGCTCAAAAATGAGGGTCATGGCCTCATAAAATTCTCAGAGTTGGGCAGAGGTGACTCTAGCTTCCGGAAATTCAGAGAGGCGCTGTTAGAAAGTCATCCATTTGCGCTGTTCACCCAATTTGTTGCGGAGTGATACTTGTGGTAACTGACTCTGACTGTACCCTGGGCTCTGCTAACCAGGCCCAGTGTTATGTTTAAAAAGGTACATGTAATAGGGTACACTTACAAGTGGCAATGACAGACCCTATAAGTCCCTTGTATATAATAGAGCTAGAGGGTTCAAACTACCTATAAGACCCTAGTATATAAGAAGGCATGGAAGTGTAGAGGCCCAGCTGTTTTTATGGATATGAATGGGTGCACTGCTTAGTGCCTGATGTCATTTTTTTTAATTCAAATCATTTTTATTGAAAAAATACAAACAAAAACAATACATATATGACTAACGGAAAAAAGGAAATGAAATTTAAAAAAATAAAGTCATTTTAAAGGCAGACTGGCTTAGCAGACTAGAAACTTAAATTGTATGCAAATTCGACTTTGGTGGTATGGGCACTTTAAAGTGATAATCTACCTTACTTTTACACATTATGCACCCCCAAGGTCTCCCCCAGGAGTCCCAGTGGCGGGGCCATGTAACTATAGGCAGGCACCTTATAAAAGATGTTTCATATGCCCTGGTGAGAGAGAAACTGCCCATTTCATTTTTATCCATTGTAGATACTTAGCTCTATAGGATAACATTGCAATATTGTATTAGATATAACTATTGCTACGAAAGGAGTAATATATCATTCAAAGACTTAAAAGATTGAAATTGATGAATTCAACAACTTGCCACTGTTACATTTATCATAACTAGTACCGAAGAGAAGTTATAAAACTTTCTCTTCTGGAAGCCAAAATCCAGCCTTCTAGTGGTCTCTGCTGATTGGTCAGCCTTAACAGGCTTAGCTAGGCTGCTTTTGATAAGTGGCCTGGCCGGAGCAGAGTTTATCTAATGGTTGGAGTTCTGCAGCTGCTTAGAACAGGCCAGGCAGGGGGGAGGGTAATTCAAACTGAGCTCAAAAGGAGCAGATTAGTAAGGAATGCCAGGCCTACATACCCCACATCCTGTACCCCTAAACAGATGACAGACTTAGGATTGGGATTTGCAGAGGTCAGGAGGAAGAGAGCTAATGAAAATGAGTCACACTGTGGGTTGGTTTAGCCATCTCTTCCATGCTGGATATTGAAAGTGTAGTGCTTTGTGGGACAAGACTTTGGAGGAAGTTATCATGCTTATGGGTGGCACCCAGCATCTCACTGGACAGGGGTCCCCCCCCCTGCTTGTTGCTGCATACTACTGAATAAGTATGTGAGATCTGCATAGCTCTCTGATCTGCTGCCTGAAACTAGAAGGAGAAGAGGACCTGTCCTTCTGGAATATGGATGTGTACCACAAGGCCTGCACTCTGACTGACTGCACCTGCTGTACAATCCTGTGGACTGTATCTTGCTTCAAGATGGATTAAGGAGTGGACTCCCTGCAAGCTACAGGTTAACAGTGCGTCCAGTGGACTTTTAAGGAATGGCCAGGTATAGTGCAGGAATTGTAATCTAGACATCCCATAGACCAGCTAGGAGATTCAAGACATTTGAATTGGTGTTTTAGACACTTGGAACCTACAAGGATACCTTCATGAAGATCCTCCTGAAGTTTGTATAACTTTGCTGAGAGTTAAGCAGACTACCTTCAACTGCTACCCGGTCGGGATTTCAGTTTCGTTCCGCTGAAAGCTTTGGAGTGCCAGTCTTCCAGGATTTGACTGTGGCCACGCAGAAAGTCATGCCGGTGAGCCTTGACTGAATCCCGCCTGCTGTGGAGGGTCGGGCAATGTCGGAAGGAAAAGATCCAGGAAAGGTTTCTAAGTGTTAAGGTAACATTTTGACCAGGGCCTCACAATTAGTGCATCTGACCAGGGCACCATCGAGGTCAGCCTTAAACTTTGACTTTGTACGGGTCAAGCGTAGACAGATGTCCAAGAGTGGTACTATATGTAGAGAGGTTCATCTTTCAAAATACATATCTTCGGTTCCCTACATTATATCTTGGTCATTTTCGTGTCTATTTGCTCCTAAAAATATTTACTATTTCTATACATTGGTGTGGGATTTTCTATTGTGCGTTGTGTCTTACTCAGAGTATTGGTATTTTTAAACGTTTTACACTCCTGTCTCCCAAGTAAGGCCAGACAGCTCATTGTCAGTTACCAAGGGTTGAGCAAGGGGCTAATTTACTGAGACCTTTACTGGACCCTTTTCAATGTTGGTGGCCTTACTACTAGTGATAGGTGCTTACCAACCAACTTTCCAACAGATGCGGAGATGGCCCAGGCACAGGCTCAACCGCAGAGCCAGGCCTTGAGTGATAACGCTCCCTAGCCTCTCTGGATAACTTCAACTGATGGGGTGAAGTCTAAGACCTCTTTGTCTTCTTGCTGTTATTCTTCTTGTGGGACTAACTGGAGTGGGGAGACTTTGACTGAAGATCGATGGCTCTGCGACTCCTCTCAACCAGGATCAAGACCATCGCGGTGTCGCATATCGAGCGGCAAGGAGCTTGAGGGATCACTCCCTCAAGGCCTTGTGGTGCATGGCGAGAATTGACGTGGGCCTTGGCATCATGATCGACACCACTGACAGATGAGATGTGGGTCCATCACTGACATTTGCAGGTGACAAGCACCGCAGGAATTGATTCTTGCCTTCCTCTTTTACATCTCAGCCACACCAGGAGATAAGTCTCAAAACACTTGGAGAAAAAGAGAAAAAAAAAGACATTTCAAAAGTGGACGGGGGAGCTCTCTCCCGATCTGCGCTGACTGAATTGGAAAGAAAAGAACGGATGTCAGCACGCTGGGGTGGCGCCTACAAAGGCACCACGCACGTCACTTTCAGCACGGACGATGCTGTCAAAGCCATCCAGAGTCGAACAACTCCACCTACATGCATGCAAGCGTACTGCTCACGAAAAATATGAGGATCCAATCTGAGGCATGGAGATAATTCTAAAGTAAGGAATCTGCAGCTAGAAGTCCCTATTAGATGCAGACAAACTATAAATATTGTTTTTTTGGAGAAAAAAAGGAAAATGCCAGGGCTGGTCACATAGTGTTTTCCTGACATGCAACAGCATGGCAGTTCTAGAAAACTCATGTTCCTCTCTCTGACTAGGGAAATCAGTTATCTCCCTAAACAATAAGTTAGGATAGCACCCACATATAGATTGCTTGCACCGACAAACAAATGAAGACATACCAAGTGTAGATGCCATTCGTCCTTTAAAAAATGTAGAATATTGCTCAAACTTTTGAAGTATTTGTCAGAATTGTTTCAAAGTGTACATTTTTAGACATCTCTGAAGACAACAAATATAGATTAGCATATTTTTAGCCATACTGGGATTTTTAAGAAAATGGGTGCCAAACAATGACATACTTCTAGTATGAACACCATCTTCGGTCTAAAATATCAGTAAACTCTGTTTGGATGTAGTTTGATTAAAAGAAATCCAAGGCTTTCCTCCTTACAATTCAATAACCATCCATAACTCCGCTTCCTCTCCTCTTATTTGCTGACATTATGTATGCATTTGACCATGTACAGCGGTCCGCTACCTTTCGACTAAGTTTCCGATATAACAATACCATATACATAGATACTCCCTCCTATCCTGAGGCGGCCCCATTTGTGTTCTCTCCTTAAGGAGGGGCTTGCCAAGGTCTACTTTCCTTATACCGGAATCTTCACTGAAATGTCTCTAAGGATTTGGCAAAGGCACTGGTCTTGCCTTTGAGGTTGAACCGCAATCCGGTGCTTCTGGGGACATTTCTTTGGCAACCTGAATGGTTTGGTACTACCTAGCCAGGTCCTCTTCGATCAAACAAGCTCACACATATAGGCAAGTGATAATAATAGTTGTTTCTTTGAATGTGTCAGTTAATGCAGTAGTTTGTTACCTCAGAAAGGCCTGTTAAGAAATAGTAGCTGTTACTATTAACAAATATACTGATACTCAGAGGAAGGATAACATTATAATTGATATTGTGGAATTGATAGTTGTGACTTGCAGACCACACACAGTACAGTAGACAGTGCTTAATTTGCTGAACTATCTTCGGAGCTCAATAAACACAACTCCCCAACACTCAATTCAATGTATACGATGAGTGTTCAGGAGTCTTCAGCTGTCACATGTAGACTGGAAACCTGGGCTCTTTCCTAGCCTGCCACCCTAGTATGAGTGCCAAGAAGCACGGCCGAGAGCGGACAACGGGCCGGCATCACTTTTGCAGCTCTAAGATCTCTCGCCTCCAGGTCTACAGACTTGATTTGCACTTTGATGCTGCCTCCATCTCCCAACCACTCTGGCTGTCCTGCTCCCACTGATCAGCACGGCTTCACTTTACAGCAGCTAATTGCTCTCCTCGACCGGACTTCTCAAATATTCAATAGCAAAAAGCAATCTGAACCTTCTCCTGCGCAGAAACGCCTGGAGGCAAAACCAGCGGATTGTGCAGGCCCCTCTTTCAAATAATTGCCATCTCATCAGTCTGCGAACAAAGCTCCTAAATGGTGCCACTCTAATTGGAAGGCTTGCATTATGCATGCCATGACAAAGTGTGTTGTGCTGAATGAGACTGTTATCCCCAGCTCCCTCGCACAGGGGATTATTTCAGCACCAGAACGCATCGCTTCACCCCTCAGAAATATGCAACAAAAACAGAGTTTTATGAAACACTGCCTGGCTGAGGAGCCCGGATCACCAGAGACCTCCAATGGACGCAAGAAGGAATTCCAAGCCAGTCTGGAGCTAGCAATGAAACGATGCAAAAAGATGATCTTCAGAAACATTTAAGAGGCCAGTGAGTAACATTTTAGCCAATTCTACATAAATGACGGCCAACACCCTTAAAGAGCCAGCAAGGTCAAAGGAGCTTGTTAAGGTTTTGGGCAGAGTAACAGATCGACCAATATGAACAAACCGCAAACTTGCACATCAGCTCTCCATCAAATACCTCATCTTGGACTTGGCCCTTTTTGCAGGGTCATCCCTGAACTTTTTGCCTTCCTCCTGTATTTTGTCTGAACTGTTTTTGTTGGTTTTATGACTCTGGGCACTTTACCACTGCCGATCAGTGCTAAAGTGCATATGCTCTCCCTATTGTAAATTGATGTATGAATAAGTGATTTCATGATAGGCTGATTTGGTTTACTTGTCAGACCCTAGTACAGTGCACTGAGTGTGCCCAGGGCTTGTAAACCAAATGCTGCTAGTGGGCTTACAGCACTGGTTGTGCCACCCACAGAAGCAGCTTGTAAATGTGTGTCTAAGGTCTGCCATTGCAGAGCCTGTGTTCAGTCTGGTACTGCCATGCTGACTGGGCAAGTGCACCCACTTGCCAGTCCCTAAACCTCCCTTTTTTCGGCACGAATTGCGTCAAACCATCCCGAAGACTTCCACGTCGCTCCGGCAAATTGCCCGGTTGGTAGACTTACTGTCCTCCATCCAGGCAATTTTTCCGGGCCTCCTTCATTACTGGGCCCTCCAGCGTCTCAAGGCATACTACTTGCGGAGAGGGCTGTCATACAACCAGTTGGTTCCTCTCTGAACAGAGGCAAGATAGGAGATCGTGTGGTGGCTGACCCGCATGAACTGGTCAGGCAATTTTCGGCACCGTTCCGGGTCTCATCACAGAATCAGACGCCAGCAGGTCAGGCTGGGGCGCCCGATGTGGAGACTTCTCCACCGGAGGCGTTTGGTCATTAGACGAGCAGAGCCTCCGCTATATTCTCCTTCCTGAGAAACACGCGCCCTGCAGTCTTAACCCCTCCCATGCTCATGACGGAGCCGCTCCGTCATGAGCATCGGCTGAGCTGTGCTCATGACGGAGCGGTTCCGTCATGGCCCTGCCGCCGCGCCTGCGCGGCGCTGATTTCGCACCTGCGCGGCGCGTTCTATTGAGCGAGCCGGCCATGACGGAACCGCTCCGTCACGAGCACAGCTCAACCGCGGCTCATGACGGAACGGCTCCGTCACGAGCATGCGAGCGTCGCTCAGCCCCCCGCACCCCCTAGCGCTGCGGCGGAATTGCCACCGCAGCGAAGGGGCTAAAAGAGGAGGGCTCATGCCTAACCCTAACACTGCTTCAAAACTCCATTCTATGCCTAGGAAGCAAACATCGACCTGCTTCCAATGCAAACCCTGCAAACAATCTCCGGTATGCTCAAGTGAAATATGAAAAGACCCTTGACTTCCAGATAGAGGGACGAGTGTGCTGAGCCAGAGGCCTAAATCCCCTAAAGAGCACATATATTAGTGGTTGGTCAGTCAGGGGGCAGAGGGAGGGAATATAAAAGTGATAAAAGCTCCGTGCATTATGCAACACTGCTGAGATCTCTAGTAAAGTCTTACGGTCTTAGATAATGATCACAGTAAGATAGTTGAATTTGATAATATGCTGATTTTATTTATTTATTTGAAGATTTTTATATAGCGCTGCCAGGATCTGAGAGTATCACAGTGCTTTACAACATCATAAGGCATTAGCAGTCATTTACAATACAGTATGATTGTCCAGTGGGGAGTACAATTATTATCAGTCAATAACAATACAGTACATTTCTAATCAAGGAGTCTCCCAACATTGTAAGGACCTTGGGTATGGTATGCAAATAACGTGGTAGTTTTCCAGTGTGCGTTACGAGTCAATTCCTGGAGTGGTTAGGTGCTGATTTAGGGGAGATTCTTTTAATTGTCACTTGAAGCTCACAAAGGAAGCATTAGTTCTGATATGTACTGGGAAAGAGTTCCAGATTGTGGGTGCATTGCCTGAGAAAGAGCAAGAGGGCTTTTTGCTTATGTTTTTTAGGGAGGATGAGAAAAATTGTGTTTGAGCTTCTTAGATTTCTCGATTGGCCTGCTTTTGTGAGCTGACATGCAAGATAGTCTGCTTTACCAGTGTGTAGAGCTTTGTGGGTGAGACGAGCAGTTTTGAAGCGGCATTGTGCTTCAATTGGTGGCAATTTAAGCTTTTTCAGAGAGGGTGAGATGTGATCAGTTCTTTTTGCTCCAGTGACCATACTTGCTGCTGAATTTAGAGTGCCTCTCAGGGGGGCTAAGTATTTTGGGGGGAACCTGCGAGGGTGGCATTCCCGTAGTCTAGTCAGGATAGAACCAGTGCTTGTCTGGCAATTGTTAGGTCACTTGGTGGGAGGAAGGGCTTGATTTTGTTGAGTCACTTTAGGTTATAAATGCCACACTTCACTGTGGACCTTGGGTGTGCTCATGTTCAAACTTGAGTCCAGGGAGATGTCGAGAGATTTGGCAGAGTCTTCTAGAGCCAGTTCTGAACTTTTATGAGCGCTGCATTAAGCCAGCGTTCAAAGTGGATATTTCCAGGAAAAACTGGGTGTTGTTTGCATAAAAGTGATAGGCAATGTTTTCTTGGTTGAGTATTGCGGTGAGGGGCTCCATGTAGATGTTGAAGAGTGTAGAAGAGAGGACTGAGCTTTGGGGGACACTGCATGTGAAAATAGAACAATCAGATGACAAGTTGTTTATTTTTATTAGTTTGGAGCGGTTGTGCTAAAATGAAGTGAACCACTGCAAAACTGGGCCATCTGCTCCGATTTGTTGTTGCAGAGAGTCCATAAGTAGCTTGTGGTCGACAGTGTTGAAGGCCTTTGATAGGGCTAGGAGGATGAGCATGCAGCATCTGTTTCTGTCTAGGGATTTGTGTATGTCATCTGTTATATTCAGTATTGCTGTTTCCATGCTGCATCCCTTCCAGAAACATGACTGGTGTTAATGGGGTAGGTTATTGGTGTCAAAGTACTGCTTGAGTTGGGAGAGAACACATTTCTTAAAGATTTTAGCCAGGAAGGCAAGGTTGAACATGGGCCTGAAATTGTTGAGGTTCTTCGGGTCTGCACCGGTTTTATTTTTAACAGGGGGTTGATTTGGCCCTGTTTGAGTCAGCCAGGAATCGTCCTATCGCCCAGGGAGCGGTGAATAAGAGGGTTCTATAAGGTGCAGCTTATTGAGGAAGCGGAGGGTGGAGTGTTATTATCGAAATCCAGTTAATACAACCATGCAGAGAGGTCACATTTGGAAAGGAGAAAACAAGTTTCTATCAGATGGAAAGATTGAACACAGATTTTGGAACTGTAAGGAGGCTCATGAGGTTTTCATGAAGTTCAAAGAAAGATCCAGCTTGAAGATGAGAAAAGCTCAATTCTGGAACGATCGTAACCTCCTCCTGATACAGAGGAGATTATTATAATAAAACTTAAAACTTTGACCTGGAGGAGCTGCCACCCCAGGTCAGACACTGAGCTGGTCTCCCGAGGACCTCTTCAGGCAATCCTTTCCTCTTTTGTATTTGTGATTCAGCAGAAACAGCAGCTTGTTACTACTGCTGCAATTCTGGCCAGTCAATCAAGCAGCAAGGGTTGCGGCTGCCGCGCCTCCCGGTTGAAAGCACCGGCACTCTCTCCCATGGAAGATGGTCCCACTGCTGTCAGTGGCACAGGGCCATTCTCTGGTACCCGATTCTGCCACGGCCACTGCCACAGTGCACTCCCACCGATGATAGGCTCTGCAAGATATATGCCCATGATTAGCACCACTCCTCCCCAGCTTCAAAATACTCTGAAGGGTTTGTGCATCAGTGGCGCAGGTAGCACAGCCACAGATTCCCGGGCAGCAGAGCCTCGCACTGGGGCAGAATGGGGACTCGGGTAAGGGATCGCTACCTCTCTAGCGGAGATCCTGTCTCCACTCCCACGAGGTTCCAGACCGGATTCCATTCAGGTATGTGGCCTCTGCGAACTAGCAATCTGCTGCGGATCCAGTGGTGAAGGGATGGCTAGGCAAACCTTAGGGTGCTTGTCCGACTCAACATCTGGGAGATTGGTCACAGGTACCAGTAAACGCCTTCTCAGAGCCTGCCTTTGCTTTTGACTTCACGTGTGAGTAAAATACCCAGGCAAATTTTTTAACCAACTAACACATAAAGAGTGGCTTAGGCCACATAAAGAAATGATATTCCACTACTGTTTGTACACATATAGAATACAAATGTAATACTCATTACAATAGCATGATAATTGATAAAATTGACATAATTATACACACAGGATATAAAAAGATTTTTTGCATTATAGCATATGCATAACTTCAAAATTTCAAATAATTCATAAGTATAAAAACTGTTGGATGGTTTCCTGTCTCCTGTCTACGCGTTTCGACACTTTAACGTGCCTTCTTCAGGACTGTACCATCGTGCTATTATGAGGATATAACAGGATAAAAATCTGAGGCCTAGACAGAACAAATGCCTCGATGCCGTTGAAAATTAATATGGGTTTCAATGATGGTAAAATCGCGTTTAAAAATAATCTTCAGTTTCCATTGAATATAGGTGCCATATTCGTTATGTTTCCAATACTCATTAAAGATACATGAACTAAATCATCCGCCTGAGTGAGCACCCCAAAAAAGTTCTTTCCCGCGTTGTATGCAGCGTGTGTAATCGCATTTTGCTTTTGACTTCAACATATCCTCTTATCTTCTTCTGTCTCTTATGGAGGAATCTCTGCCACATTATGAGGTTGATAGTCAGCACCGTAGTAAGCACAGGTTATGTAGACTTATGGCTCTGGTTTGATAAAATCATTCCCAAGCCAGCACACAGCTCCCTTGTCATGTAAATCCACATCAACTATAGCTACCTCCACTCAAGCAAGAGGAAAGAGCATGTTGTCAGCAACTGAAGCATAGATTCTGGAATGGGGATGATCTTCTCAGGTTTGACTAAGGCTTGCTTCACCATAGCTTTATGGAGATCATTCTCTCTCAGGGCTGGAACTTTCTTCCCATGGATAGCAGCCTTATTTGCAATGCCCATCAACTATGGGTGGATGTGTGTGAGGACATCTGGGTCCAGATGTCCATAGCAACTAGGTTAAGCTCCACAGCACCTTTACTGTTGCAACCCACTAGAGAAAATACCACACATAAAATAAGGATCCACAAAGATAACCAAAACCCTACTGCTCCTTCAAAGCAACAGATCGGACCCCAAATGTTATTTAAGTGCTTGTAGCGCTAGAATCTTTTTTACCATGGCGTCTATAGTTAATGCTAACCTTTAGAGATATCCATGGTTCCTTCCAGGCTCTACAGCATATTACAAGCTAACTTTGTGAGCATAGGACTAGGCATATTGACTATTGACCATTTGCTTGACTGGGGAGAGTTCGCACTGAGGTTTCTCTATATGGCCAAGCAGAGTCAAAAGTGCAGTTCGCTAGCCCAGATTCTCGCTAGATGCAGTTTAATGCTGCTGCCATTCAGCCACTGGTCCTCTTGCTACACTTCTGCCAGATATGTATCTGTATTTTTATTCTGCTGAAATGTGTGCTGCTGCTTAAAATTACAAAGGTTTTACAAGGTTTTGGCGCGCCTACTTCAAGTCAGCCCAGGCCCAAAGTAATGCTCACAAGCCTCCCCAAGCCTAGAAGACTAAAGAAAGAGTCTCAAAAGAGGGAAAGAGGGAAATATCCACTGCCTGAGCACAGTCGTTAGGAAACCAGTAGGCTAAAGGCTACTGAGGAGACTACAGCTGATTTTCATGCGAGTACACCAACTACTCTAGCTGGGCACAAACTTACTTCACTCTATCACAGTTGTAATGCATCTGTTGTAGTGATGACATTTGGGCTGGGTGTTTTGAGTAATCTGGCCTTAAGCATATGAACATTGTTACACCACTATAATTTATTGTGTACCTTGTTTATTACGACCACTAGATCCTCCCAGTTCTCATTTACTTGAGACCACTGACTGCTCATCCATTCTTGAATCAGCCTCGTGAAGTGGTGCATTTTAGTATAAAAATGATACACATTCCTTCCAAATAGCGTCTTTACTGTTCATACTGTCAGGAGGAGACTTAGGGTACAGGTGAGTTTCTTCCTGTAGTGCCAACACGCTCCAATGAATGAGGGATACCAATGAAAATGATGTGTTGATGCTGGCCCCAGAAAATAAATCTGTTTCTGAGGACATGGGGATTACCTTTTCAAGTGGAGTGTGAACTCCAAATGATTTAGATATATTACTATCGGGAGCAGTGGCCTTATACCAGTCAGTTGAGAGCTGCTAGGAGCTCACATTAAGCTTCCGAGTAGCTCACAGCCTCCACTTCCTTTTTAAACAAGCATTTACAATGCAACGGTTTCGCCTTCGGAAAAGTTTGAGCCATTGGCATTCTAAATGGCAAACTTTTTATTTATGTGTTGGTTTTGAAAACAGATAAATAAATGGCATTCTCATTTACAATGCCAATACACACACCCACACAAGAGCCCCCCACACACACACACACACAAGAGCCCCCCACACACACCACACAAGAGCCCCCCACACACACACACAAGAGCCCCCCCCACACACCACACAAGAGCCCCCCACACACACCACACAAGAGCCCCCCACACACACCACACAAGAGCCCCCCACACACACTAGATGTTCTGCCTGCGGCGGCGTGTGCTGCCATCTAGATCAAGGGTCTCCAAACCGGTTCTAGAGGGCTGGATCCATGCCAGATTTTTTAAATTACTACATGTATCTCAATGGGGATATCCAAAAAATCTGGCATGGATCCTACCCTCCAGGACCGGTTTGGAGACCCCTGATCTCGATGTTCTACCTGCGGCAGCGTGTGCTGCCATCCAGAAGTTCTGCCTGGGGCGGCGTGTGCTGCCATCCAGTAGTTCTGCCTGTGGTGGAGTGTGCTGTCATCCAGAAGTTCTGCTTGTGGTGGAGTGTGCTGCCATCCAGTAGTTCTGCCTGTGGTGGAGTGTGCTGCCATCCAGAAGTTCTGCCTGTGGTGGAGTGTGCTGCCATCCAGTAGTTCTGCCTGTGGTGGAGTGTGCTGCCATCCAGTAGTTCTGCCTGTGGCGGTGTGTGCTGCCATCCAGTAGTTCTGCCTGCGGCGGTGTGTGCTGCCATCCAGAAGTTCTGCCTGCGGTGGCGTGTGCTGCTATCTAGATGTTCTGCCTGCGGCGGCGTGTGCTGCCATCCAGAAGTTCTGCCTGCGGTGGAGTCTGCTGCCATCCAGAAGTTCTGCCTCCAGTCAGTGCTTCTCGCAGCAGCGGGAATGACGTGAGATTCATTGTGTAGTCCCCCACCGGCAGCTGGAAGCAGGCTACTTAACCTGCACTGTAGCGAGACTGATCGTAAACAGTGACTTGTTAAATAACTGAGCGCTATGAACTTCACTCCCAGGAAATCTACACCTAAGCCTTGATGTTTGTCTAAGAGAGACTCTAACCCCAAGGGGAGAGCTGCCAAGACATACAAATGGAGGGGGTCGTAGGAAATACCCAGGAGAGGAAGTGGGATGGGGCAGGACACAATGCACAGGAGCCAGTACATGTTTTGTAAAAGTTACCTTTTCTGTGGCGTATATTGTTTGTTTGTAAATGAAAGTACTTTTCATGACTAAAGTAAAGCGCTGGGTTGGACAATTGTGTTACCCCTGAGAGTCAGGTGCTGAAGGGGTCGTTACTGGCCCAGTTTGCAGATCCATAGTAGAAAGGACCCTAGGACATCCGAGGGAAACCTCTCCCAGCCTTCACCGCTGAGAACCAGTGGCCCCTGTGGCCCTATGACTGGTGTCTGACATACTGCATCAACTCGTGCCCTGAGGAGCGGTGGTCCCCGCTGCATCTTTTCTGTGCTCAGCCTTCTTCATCCCAGTCCAGCTGCTGGAACCGGCCCGTGCGCTTTGCAGCTCCTCGAGCAGTGCTTCTGGCTCGACCCTGGCATGGCGAGTTTGAGAGCTCATGAGCATTGGTTTACGAATGGGAAGTGTGCAGAGTCGGAGTCCGTGCTCCTGGGATCTTCCAGCACCAGTGAGTGCGTACCCCGTGAAAGCCGCGGCTTCAGAAACACGAGGCTCGGCAGGTAAACCCAGCGATCCGCCCTGGCTCAGCACCTTGAACGAGTCGCAGTGGGCTGAGATGTGTACGGTGCTCTCTTACCTACCACTGACTGCTTCCAGAGCGCCGTTGGTTGTCATTGCCCATGCCCCACTCCTTGTTACACCGTTTATAGCGCGTATTTAAAATGCTGGGCCCTATTGCTGGGTAGAGGAAGCAGGACATTCTGCTTGCCTCGGTTCGTCGCCATTCCCGGAAAGAAATTCCTTTTGTGCGTTTCTGTGAGCCCTTCTGTTTAGGCCATACAGCACTGGCCTGTGTGTGTTTACTCTTTTCCCTGCGAGTGTTAGAGCCAGCCAGGCTCTGTGTGTTCTCGGGCGTTGCACATACCTGCCCCGACTCCTTGTGATGATCTGTGTGCGTCGGTGTGTTCGTGCGGGGCAGTGTGCTGCTGCGCCCTGCCCTCGCTGGCAGCGGCCTCTCCGGGAACTCGAACACCCCCGCCCCCCCCCCCCGTCTCCGCCGCCGTCTAGCAGTGCCGGGGCTCAGCTGGCAGCGCCCACGCGGTTGTGAATGAGATTTGTACCAGCAATAAAGCGCCAAGAGGCGGCTGATGAAACTCGTGTTCAGTGCCCCCCGCGGCCCTGCGCGCCTTTCCTCTGCCTGGTGATAGCCGGGTCAGGGGCCCGCCGGTTCGGAAGTAGGCCACGCTGCCCGCTGTGACTGTAGCGCTTGCTGGCGCGGCGAGGCGCTGCCGAGTGCGCAGTACAAGTCCTTCCTGCATGCCGGGCGGACACAGAGCTAAGCAGGTTAGCGCAGTGTACACTTGCTCCACCGCAGCTCTGGGTCCGGGTTGTATGTGCACTCTCTCCGTCTGTCCCCAGGGGAGTTGTCTGTCTGTGTACAACTTTTCAGAGTTTATCGTAATCGTTGTACGGATACGATCTGTCTCACCCTTCTGTCCCATTTCAGCATGTTTTTAGCTCGTGTCTGCAGATGGGTTTATCTGTCCAAGACCTGCTGTGGACCGTACCCATTATTTACAGGGGGCCTGGGTGAGCCTGTTGCTTCTATCCCCTGGATTTCTTGTCACTCTTGCTTGGATCTCGATCAATGACTTTCTGTTGGTATTAAATGTCGGATCATGCATACATCGTTTCATGCAGCAGGCTGCTGGTAATCATGCATACTACATTCAGAGGTGTTCGCAAAAAAACTATTTCCTTCATCCCTGTTCCCTGCATCAGCCTCCGCAGCAACTCCATAGAAGCGACCAGAGTAACAGATACACATCACCACTTAGTCTCGAGGGTACCACCCTTCATCAGCTGAAGATGTTTGCACCCATGTAGGAAGCAGGGAGGGTCAGTATCATCAGGTGCAACACGAGCTTCTAGTCGGGCGAACATGGTGTATCGAAGTCCGCCTTGTCTACCGTTCAGTAGCGTGGAAGTGAGATGAAGGCTACTTCGTAAAATGTGTGTAATTAAAAATCAAGAGGTATTTTATGATTAAGCAAGACCAACACTGCTAACATTGAACCAGTCACAGCAGAGTTGTAGCATTTCAAAGTACCAGCTCGTTCCATGGTAGCTCCTCCATTATGCATGGACAGTCAGTGACCTTCCTGTGCAGTGCTCAACAGTGGTCATTGGAGGCACTCACGGCGCTCCCTCGGCGAGGTCGGGTCGGTCTTCCCCGGCTTCGTCACTCCCACGCAGCTTGCTACCAAGCAGGGCGCCGAGGACCAATCCGGTCGCGGCGTTCACGCCAAGCCTCCACACACGCCCGGGAGTCAGCCATTGACAGCGCGGCTCCCAGGGACCTGCCCCTGGATGATGCTGAGCCGGCAGCCAATCAGTGCGCGGCCTCGGCGATGACGCGGCGGCGCTGGGCCAATCCCAGCGCGGCGTTACTGGAGGGGCTCGTCTTGCTGGGCCAATAGGAGCGCGGCGGCTTCGATCTTTGCTGCTGCAGCTCCTGGTCACGAACGGCCGCTTTGGAGGGTGTTTCTGGCCCCGGGCCGCGACGGTGATTTGGCGGCAATAGATTTTCAGGGCCCCAGGTCGCGGTTAGACCGTTTCTAACCAGCAGATCAACAGGGGGGATCCTGGGCGCAGGGAAACACCGCGGGCCTCGTTTCACCCCTGAATCTGTGCCAGCAGCAAGCACGGCCCGGCCGGACCAGACACGGGGGCGTTCCCGGCGTCGCGTGACGTCGGCAAAAGCCAAAGAATCTCGGGAACGCCCCCGTGTCTGGTCCGGCTTTGACGGACGCCTCTCTGTTCCAATGGCTAGCCTCCATTTATGGAGCTAGCCAATGAAGCAGAGAGGCGTCTTCAAGTCACCCATACTAGAAACTACAGATTTCGCTGGAGGAGGAGCCTAACGGCTCCGCCCCCCAGCGAAACCTAAAAAGCACAGCGTCTAATTTTCCTCTGAAAGGCAAGAGAAGGCTGTGTTTATTTTACATTATTAGTATCAGGTTGCAGATAGCTGGGCCTGACAATGAGCAGTGTTCAGTAAGATTTGCACTTCATTTTAATTTCCTTCCATTTCAAAGTGTCACACAGCAGGCCTCATGCTATCAGTGGTCAGCAGACATTGTGACGTTTTTATAACTGAAAAATACAGTCATTGTTTAAATGGTAGAAACTTACAATTAAGCAAGTTAGATCTTCAAGTTTAATTAAACATATTTCTTCACTTTAAACTCCTCCAATCTAAATAAATGGCTGTATTTTTTCTATTATAAATATGGCACCCAGGCAGGGAGCGGGACGACCGATGACCCCCTTCGAGAAGTGGCTACTCCTCAAATCCAACGACAAATGTCTTATAATTGAGCTTTATGCCTTACTTAGGAGGGGGATGACCCTGATTAAACGGGAGGGCACCTTGGATGGAAGGCGGAACTGGGTAGAACACGCTCCACTAAATCATGGGAGGATATTTTTTACTAACTACACCACACAGCGCACAACATAGCCTACACTAAGACTGCATACACAATTTTTTACTAGTGGTACCTAACCCCAATGAGACTTCAGAAATGGAACATAGGGCACTCGAAGAAGTGCTGGCGGGGATGTGGGGACACAGGGACTCTAATCCACCTTTTATGGCACTGTCCGAAGCTCACCCAATACTGGGATCAAGATTTACGTGACACTGACTCTGCTTTCAACACTTTCATCCCGAGGTTCCCAGCTTATACATATAGGGACTCCTCAATCCCCTGACTCACCCGTTGCTCTCTAATGGAGGGAGGCAAATGGCTATGGCCCTAGAAGCAGCCCATAAGGCCATACTCCCTCTTTGGGGCATACACAGGATCCCAGGCCATACCTTCTGGTTGCATAAATTGTGGTTTATCCGGAGGATGGAGAAGTTATCCTTGTCGGCAGACTCGGGTCGCACCTCCTACTCCGACATGTGGGCACCCTTTATCCAAATCCTTTCCTTGGAGTTCTGGCAGTTGACATGCTCGGCCTATTTGCGAATACTTTGCCTGATCCCAGATCCAACCCCAGCTGAGACTTAGACTATCTCTGAAGCTCCATATCTTTTACATCCACATCCTGACCTTGCACTATGTCAACATTATTGACCGCTCGGCTACTACACGGAAGGAGAATTGGGTGGGAGGGGGTTTTCTTCATTTACCTTATTTTTTTTCTATTTTAATTGCCTGAACTACACTTCCGGCCCCGGGTTTTAGTCAAAAGCTGTGTTCCAGACCTTTCTGAATTCTTTTTCCTCAGACACGCCCGGCCCTCTGAGTTGCTGTGTATTCACTAGAGTTGGCAGGACAAATAATAAACAGTATTGTTCCATAAACATGGAACCATGTCTACAGACCACTGGGAGCAAGATTCCTGATGTTCGTATAAGTGATATTTGGAAATGGGAGAGTTCCATGGAATCTATATAAACGTAAAGTTAACTCTTCAGTTTAATTTACTCCCATTTCAAAATGTCTCCTTTAGACACAGCAGGCATCTTGCTTCCAGCAACTGGTAGACATAATCCATATTTATACCTGAAAAATGCAGCCATTATTTTAAGTGGGAGAAATTTAAAATGCTGAAAAATGCTCAATATCATGAACATTTATTTTTCTCCACTATAAATTTCTACCATTTAAATACAATGATTAGGGGCGTGGCCAAGATGGCAGCGGAGTAGGACGTGTCTTCGGTCCCTCTGGCGCCACAAACTTCCTAGCTTTGTTTAGCCCCTTCTTATGTGCCCATCCACGCCTGAAATTGTGCCTGGGAGGCCCCGGGGGCGGTGTGGCAGCATTTGGCACCCTTTTTATCTATCGAGTGACCGGAGCGAGGAGGAGCAGCACTGCACGGCCTAGATAGGAGACGAGCCGGGGGCTCCGCCGGACGCCAGCGCTGAGCGACAGTGGAGAGGTGCGAGCTGACCCGGGACATGGAGGCAGTACTGGTGATTGTACAGGAGTATCCTGGAGGTGCCTGGGCCTGGCGACGTCCCGCTGCGGCTGGGGGCTTTTCTGGTGCCCGCTGCGGCCTGCAACATCTGAGGGCAGAGAGTGCGAGGAGGCCATCGGGAGGCCCGCGTAAGACGGCGCTCACCGGCGCGAAGCTACAGCCTGCCTGGGGTTGCTGAGAAAGTGAGGAGGAGAGGAGCGGCCCGGAAGCGAGAGGCATCGCCCCGGCCCTAGCTGAGGACGAGAAGGGCGATCCGGTTGTGCGGCCCCCTGGAGTACGGTGGAGCTGTACAGGTCGACAGGGCCTAGACGGAGGTGCTGAGAGTAGCGAGTTGCCAACCCCGGGCAGCTGCGGTGGTTGAGATCCCTGCTTTGTGGGTGAGTGCTCCCTCGCAGTTTCGCTCTACTGCCTGCATCGCAGAAGGTGAGAGGCGTGTGGGTGGCCCCTGAGGGGTTGCAGTATCTCGGTCCGCGTTTCGGCGGAAGGGAAAGCTAGCTTGGAGAAGAGTGCGACGGTGTGGAGGACGGGGACAGTGGTGCGAAGCTTTCTTGGCCTCGGGGGGATTGGCCATTAGCAGGGCCGGAGGTTCTGCCTGACGAAGGTGCCTTTTGGCGTCCCCACCCCCCATTATTGTCTGAGCGCGAGTTTCTACTCGGCCCACTTTTCGGCGGGGTACAGTGCCACCGACTGTTGTAAGGCCTGCTGCTACCCCCTCGCTGTCGCGATCTACGAGGCATATCAGCTAACCAGCGGGCCTGGATCTGCTCCCTACTGCCTGGGCAGTGGTGCTGTGCAGGCACCTGGCTACCGTTGTGTAGGCAGGTCTGCTGGTTGATCCTGTGGCGGGCCCTGACCTAGAGGCGACAAGGCCGTTGCTTGGCTCTTTGAGGTTGTTGTCCCCTTGGCGGCGGGCTGCAGCGGAGCGACAGGGTGCGGAGCAGCCTACTGGGTTGGAGCTGGCTGCCGACGCTGTTAGAAACCCAATAGGCGTATAGCTGAAAAGTAACAGACACGACATTGCCCCCGTTGGGAGCTACCGGCGGAGTTAAAATGGCGACGGCCAGGCTCAAAAAAGATAAGCTGCCAAAGGACAACACTCAGAAACCCTCTTTGCAACCTGCCTCGCTGGCCACTACGAAATCCCCACGTCAAGACGACAATGATGCGCCAGCGACCAAAGCATTCATGCTAGAGTTGTTTGGGGCCATTAAGGAAGATATAACGGAACTACGTTCCCAGCTGGCCTCGGATATGAGAGAACTGCGGCGGGATGTGGACAATGTGGGGGAAGAGAGTCGCAACCTTAGAGGAACACGATCTGGGGACGGCGGAGGATATTCACCGGCTGCAACAGGATGTGCTCCGTCTCACGGAACAGAACTTAGACCTCCAGTCCAATGCTGAGGACCTGGAGAACAGGTCTCTGCGCAATAACATTCGGATCAGAGCGGTCCCGTGGAAGGGGGAAGGTGCGGACCTGCGAGAGTACGTGGAGGCCCTCTTTAAGCACGTTTTGAATGAGGAGGATTTGCAGGAGATTAAAATGAACCGTGTGCACCGAGTGGGCTTACCGAGGGGACTCCCCCATGCCCCCCCCCCCTGGACATTCTGGTCTGTGCATGACTTTCAACTTAAAGAGAGAATCCGGAGACGGGCGTGCGACATCGTTCCCCTCCAATTCCGGGATCACCATCCTGTGTTGTTCCAGGACTTAGCAGCCTCCACATTGCTCAAGCGGAGAGACTTTAAGCCAGTCACTAATTACCTGAGGGAGCAGGGGGTCCCCCTACTCCTGGGGGCACCCATTTAGGCTTATCTTCAAGTGGAAGTCCAAACTGGTTCAGGTGCTGTCCTTGGATACAGCTCATACCATTCTAGGCTTGGAAAGACCTGATCCCCTTTCTGAGACCGGCAGCTCCTCTGATCAACGCCGGTGACGGTCCGCGGAATGGCAGAAGGTGGGCGGACGGGCGCCAACATTGAAACCGGACCAGTCATTATGCCTGAAGGAGAGAGGTGACGCAGTGGCCTCGGTGGCCTTGGTGACGGACGCTCCCGGAGACGCCTGAAGCTCCCATTCTTTAGCTGGGCCTTTTAGGGACTCTGCTTGGCGCTGGAGGGGTCCGGATGAGGACCACCTGCGTCACCTGTGAGTGTCTTTGCTGTGAGGAATGTCCTGTATCAGGAAACAGGTATGGGGTTGGTGGGTGCCATTTCCCCTTGCCTTTGGGGCCTGTTTAACGGACTATCGTCTATCCCAAAATCAAGTGTTGTTTTGTTCCGAGACTTTTTGGTTTTCTTCTTATTGCCAGGGTGGGGGTAGGGGGGCTAGGAGGGTTGGGGGGGGGGTCCGCATCAGCTGAAGGGGGGCTTATGGAAGCGGGAAGGGTTTGGTCTTCTCTCACAGGAGCGGAGGGAGTGCGACTAGACTGTGATGACCAGAGAGCTGTAAGTGGTGCGCCTGAATGTGCGTGGGTTAAATAGTCTGGTGAAGCGAGCTGCGATCCTGTCCCTTCTAGAGAATGCAGATAGCAATGTGTGTCTGTTGCAAGAAACCCACCTACTCGCTAAAGATGTCCGACGCATGCAGGACAAGCGTTTCCCCTTGCACCTATGGTCCTCCGGTCCTAACAAGAAGAATGGAATGGCGCTATTGTTTAATAGTCGTATGCATTGCAAAGTGCTATCTCAGGTAGTGGACATTAGGGGACGATTCTTGGCAGTGCGGGTTCAATGGGATGCGACGACATTCACGATAGGGTCCATGTATGCGCCGAATGCCCAGCAAGAATCCTTCCTGCGTGCTGCCCTCGCGCAGGTCTTGGCGTCTCCAGATGCGTTGATTCTGGTGGGGGGGGGGAGACTTTAACCTTGTGATGGAGGGGGGTATATATCGATCAGAGCAGCGCTCACACCAAACTGGCGCCTGGTCACAGGAGGGGAAACAGTGGTTGGCTGAGGGAGGGTTGCATGACGTGTGGCGAATTCAGCACCCTCAGGAACAACATTTTACGTACTATTCCACGGCACACAAGACATACCCGCCTCTTGACCACTTTTTAGCTACATCAGCCTTCCTACCTCACTTATCTGACGCAGACATTACTCCACGCTCTCTTTCCGACCACACACTTATATCGGTAAAGGTATCGTTCTTTGGCGATAGGCCACCGTCGGCTGGCTGGCGGCTTAGGGACTCTATGTTACACTCGGATGACGTGGTGACGAAGATACGGGACACTATTGCCCACTACCTCGCAGAAAATCGTGTGGGGGACACAGCACTGGAGTCAATCTGGGAGGCCCTGAAGTTAGTGGTCAGAGGCGATTTCATAGCGCTTGCGGCCACATATGCTAAGCTGCGTAGGGAGAAACGCGAGGAGTTGGAGGGGGAGGTTCGCGGTTTGGAGGCGATTCACAAGAGGACGGGGGCCCCAAGGGTGTGGAGAGAATTAGAGACAAAGAGGCGCATGCTCAAACACCTGGACCTAGATAGAGCGGTATATGCCTTGCTACGTTTACGGCATAAATTCTATCTCTGTGGTGATAAAAGGGGCAAGATGCTTGCACATAGGCTTCGAGCATGGGTGCAGACCTATGCCATCACTGAAATCAAGGATAGCCAGGCGAACCTCCACACCACTGATGCTGCCATTCTAGATACCTTTCGTCACTTTAATCAGTCGGTATACACAAGGGAGGGTACAAGGCATGAAAACATAACACAATACCTCGCAACATCGCACATCATTCCCTTCCACCCTGACTCGGTCGAAGTGTTGGACTCGGAGATCCGCATAGATGAGGTTATATCGGCCATTTCCAGGCTCAAACTGGCTAAGTCACCTGGTCCGGACGGGTTCTCAGCTATATTCTACAAAACATTTTGTCAGGGAGCTGGGTCCTTTAATGGATGAAGTGATTGAACATGACCAGGCTGGGTTTATACCAACCAGGCAAGAGGCTGATAACACCAAGAGGCTGCTCCATTTGCTGGACCTAGTCCACCGTTCTAAAGCACAGGCTTTTCTCCTGTCTATAGACGCGGAGAAAGCCTTCGACCGTATGGACTGGGGCTACATGTTTGAGGTGCCGAAGGCCTTTGGCATCGGCGACAACTTTTTACGCTGGGTGCGGTGCCTGTATGCGGCGCCCAAAGCGGTCGTGAGGGTGAATGGTTGTAGATCTGCCCCCTTTCCCATTGCTCAAGGAATGCGGCAGGGGTGTCCCCTCTCCCCCCTGCTCTTCGCACTCTAAATGGAGTCCTTTGCCCAGCGCGTTCGTGCCCACGCCGCTATCACGGGCATCTGCTTCGGGGCTGATGCCCATAAAATAAGTATGTATGCGGATGACGTTATATTAGTGTTGACTGATCCCCACTCTTCCCTACGGTGCTTGTCCACTGAGCTCCTTGCCTTCCGCGACGCGGCGGGGTTTAAGGTTAATTTTGCCAAGTCACAAATCTTTAACATTTCGGTGCCAGCTTCTGACGTAGTAGACTTTCAGAAGGATTTTGCCTTTCAGTGTGTGCATTCGGATATTACTTATCTAGGAGTGCGTTTAGCTCCGACTCTCGCCAATACCCTCTCTCTAAACTACATTGCGCTGGGTGAGCAAGTTGCTAAGTCCCTCTCTGACTGGTCACGCCTTAAATTGGCATGGTTTGGCCGACTGGCCGCTATTAAAATGACGGTGCTTCCCCGTATATTCTACCTCTTTCTGATGCTGCCCCTGACACCACCGCTGGGCATGTTGAGAGGACTACAGGGTCTCCTTAATAAATTCTTATGGGACAATAGGAGACCTCGCTTTGCGTTCACGGTAACCACAGTTCTGAAAGCAATGGGCGGACTGGGCTTCCCCCTACTATCTGCGTATTTCCAGGCTTCCTGTCTTAGATATGTGGTGGAATGGAATAGGCCTATGTCCAGTAAACATTGGCTGTTTATGGATCAGACGGTGGCCGGTCACAACATTTGAAGGGAGCTTTGGCTGCCGCGCAAATGCAGAGCGTGGGGGCTGTACTCCTCTCCGGTCACGTCCCCGACACTACGAGCGTGGGATCAGCTGGCGCTCCGCAAGGGTTGGACCTCCTTCCCCTCCCCAATGACGCCAATAGTAGATAACCCTGACTTCCCCCCGGGTTGTTCATCCTCCGTCTTTCATAGTTGGCAGGAGAAGGGTTGTAAGCGGGTGGGAATGCTATTTGATCTAGAAGGACTGATTCCGTTCTCGACACTACGATCAGATTACTTTCCGCTGGGTCCAGAAGATGAGTTCTATCATGCGCAAGTGGCGCATTGGGTAACCCGGCCAGCTAATGTGGCCCTCATGTCGAGACCGCTGACAGCCTTTAAACGTTGGCTGGTCTGTAAGAAGGACGATCGCAGCCTTATTTCGGAGCTCTACGCCATGATTATACGCGGCCCCCGAAAGCAGCGTACGAAGGCGCAGGTACGGTGGGAGACGGAATTAGGGTGCCCCATATCGACTAAGGAATGGGAGCATGTGTTCTACCGGGCTCATCACACGACCTCTAACACTACAGGAACTGAATCGGCCTATAAAACAGCGACCTATTGGTACTACACCCCAGCGCGCGTAAAAGCTTGGGACAAAGCAAAGTCGGGCCTCTGTATGACGAGCTTGATGCTGCTTTTCAGATCACACTGCCCCGTCTGCCCGAACATACCCTGCTGGGGCTTCCCTACCCTAAATGTTTTCCCTTGCACTCCCTTAGGGGCAAACAAATAGCTTTGGCTCTATTGGCAGCGCGGCAAGTCCTTTTAGCACAATGGGGTTCCCCAGCATTACCTGATGTGAGGGACTGGTTTCAGCGATTGTGGCAGACCCTGGCTATGGAGCGCCTTTCCTTGAGTATTGATGGGAAAGGTACTGAATATGCTACCCTCTGGGCGCCGTTCTTGCAATTGTTATCTAAAGATCTTCAGGGGGTGACATGCCCGAAATACCTGCAGATACTACACCTTATTCCCTTGGAACCTGCTGGGGCCTTCCAGAGCACCTGAAGGCCTCCTAGTGGTAACGAGCAGAGAGAGACTGAAAATTAGGGAATAAATGTCACCTGGATGAGCTGATGCGGATGGGGGTGGGGTTGGGGGGGACATAGGATGGGTGGGGGTAAGGGTAGGGGGGGGTTCTGTTCTCCTTTCTGTCCTTTTTTGATTTTCTCTCCTAAAAGCGGTTTCTATGCTTCCAGTGAGATGGTGGTGATTCCTCCAATACGCGGGGTCGGCCTCCGGGATGTTGACCCAGATGCTGTGTTCTATTATAATGTGAATCCGCCCTGCCGGCGAGTTGATGTAGGCAGCTGGGCTGTGTTATAAGATACTCTCACTGCATAATAAAAATGTTTGATTCTAAATAAAATGATTATATATTTGCATTATACATGTAATGATGACACATATGGGAAATGTATGTCCTGTGCCACAAGTACATATGACACAGGCTCCCAGTCACCCATTCACATACTTCTCATTCATAAGAACACATGTTCATACATCCCCAAAGACTATACTCTAACTGACCCACATCGCAGCCCTGTCATAGTGCCACTCGTCAAAGTATTTTGTTCAAACCATAGTATCTGTCTCTATGGACCTTAGCCTTAAAGTCAATAAAACTGGTTGTGGGGGTAGGCGTGCCCACCCCCCAGGCTAGTACCAAGTACTATTAGTTGGTCTAACCTGAAGTGGACACAACTTTTCAAATGTGGCCATTTTGTGAGGGCAAATTTAGGAACTATGGAACAGAGTTATGCCCAATCTCTACAGGAAGAGGTCATATAGGGGGCATAGTGACTCCAAGGGTAGGTAGCCCATTGGCTACTACCCTACACTCCCCTAACACCCAGAAATTCAGTATTTTGGGGAGCCTCTGGCACCAGAAAAGTGGATCCTGCCAACCAAAAGAAGAAGAAAGGCGAAGGAGTCATGAATGCAAGAACTGCAGAAAAAGCAACTGACTTGGCACCAGCCCTGTCGGCCTGTTTGCCTATTCTCGACAATCGCGCCAGAGCTGCTGACCCACCAAAGCCTAGGAGGAATGTTAGCACTTCTCCAAAGACACAGGAACTCCTGTGAGACAACAAAGCTATTCCCCTGCATCTTTCAGGTACCAACGTCTGAGTTGTGATGCTTCAAGACCGCCAAAATCCGACACCAAGAAGCTCCACTGCAGTGGACCAACTTGGTCCCCAGAACCTTCAGACTCGAAGCCCACCTTTGGTCTCCCCCCTGTGGACTTTGGCACGCCTGCAGTCTCTGTTTGCAGGATCAATCTACCACAACCGCTTCTGGGGATAAAAATCGAATGCCTAAGGCACCTATGCAACCCATAGCCCGTGTTTACCTTGAACAAAGAGCAGATATAGAAGTCTTTAGGTGCACAGCCTTGAAGGAGACAGAGTATGTTCACTATCAACAATTAAGACTCTGTACCTGTGTGCCGCGGCTCGTCTTTCTGTTCCCTCCCACCTTCATCGTCATCACTTCCAGGCTTCCGGTCCCGGGTCAGCTTCAGCTGTGTCAGCGGAGTTGATTTGCACGGGACGCCCCACGGTGCCGGGAAATTCGTCCTCTTGGAGTTCAGCCTCATAACTACTTATTGTTCCACGTTGATTTCGGCGGTGTCAGCAGCGCAACACAGGAAGTCACACATTGCCCTCATTATCCCCCGTTGGCACGGAGCAAAAGAGACGCCACGGGGGAGACAGTAGTCTCAGGGCATTTTGGGCGCCATCTGGTGGCCGGAGGTTGCTGGAGGTCGCCACAAGCAGGTTAGGGGGATGATAGTGCCCCCTGGACCTTTAACCTGCAAAATACACGGGAGCCGGACAGGATTGGATGCTCATGGACCTGAAAAGAACTGAGGAAAGGAAGAAAAGGTGGTGGAGGCATAGAGAGCGGCAGAAAGCGGGCCCACAGGACAGAGGTAAGTGGATAACAAAAAAATGATTATTTTTTTTTATAGTTGAGGGTTTTTAGCAAAGAGATAATTACTGAGGTGGCTGTAGTGCACCTAGAAAGCGAAGGAAAAAGCGAAGGGAAACAGCCTGGTAAATCTCTGCTCCCTTGGAAGCGAGTAAGCAGAGAGGGAGAACTTAAAGACATGGCATTAGGAAAGAATAAACGTCGGAAAGCATCGAAGAACTCAAAACTCCCAGGAAATACAAGCGAAGGAGTAGAGGACATAATAGATCTTCCCACTGACTTGGAAAGTGTGATAATGACACCTACCAGAAATGGAACATCTGTACTGGGGTCAACAGCATCCTCAAGTACAGTTAATCAGAAGGGGCCGATGCCCGCTAAGACTGCAGGTGGAAAGGGTGGCTCCACAGTCTCAAAATCTATTAAAGACTTCTTTGGTAAGCATTTTAAAGAAAAGGAGACACCAGAAAGGGATTCAAAAGTGGTGGAGTCCCCAAAATTGACAGAGATCGTGGTATCAGACGCCGATTCCTTGAACCAGACACATTTTGACATTGTTAATATCCCGATAGTACCTCGGCTGTCTTCCTCCCCACGGCTGTCTTCCTCCCCACGGCTGTTTCAATCAGCATTAAGCCAAGAGGGAGAGGGGGGGGAAGAGAAAGAAAAAGAAAATGAAAATGAAAATCAGAGTGGTTTACACCCGGAGAGAGAAGCTGCCGAAGAAGAATTTGGACTTAATGTAAAAGACAGTCTGGAAAACGTAAATATGGCCCATACTGTGCTATCAGGCCTACCCGTGAATAGTTTGGAGGTGACTGGTACCTCGAGCTCATCAATGCTTGAGGTTATGCTGATGCTCCAGAAAACTTTGCAAGGAATCCTATAGAGGTTTCAGTGGTGAATAACGAAATTCTAAAAACCCATAGTAAGCAGTTTAATAACATAACTGTGGAATTGATGCAGATTAAAGCCCAAATACCATCCCTTGTAAGATCTGTAGAGAACAAAGCTGACTAGGTGGGAGAAATAACAAGGACAAATACACCAAATGAGGAGGAGCCCACCGTATATATCTCCCGCTGTCCCATGATCATAAGGAGATTTGGTGAAAGTAGGCGCTGCCTGAAAAGGAGAATAGGGAAAAAGGTCCAACGGGTCAGACTGGTTGCACAACAGGTGAACAGGAAACAGGCACCCCATGACCTAAGGCCTAGGGACAAGACAGGGAGAGTAGAAATGGATAATGTAACCCCAGTAGTCACTGGGGCAAGCACCCCTGGTCCCCAGGAAAAATCATGTTGGGTCCAAGATAAATGCTTGGCCAAGAATGCAAGGGCCGCTAAGAGGATGCCAAGGGGGACAAAAGAGGGGTTAGAACCTATACGGGAAATAGAAACCTCCACTGATGCAGGGCCTAGTAACTTATCCCCGGTGAATAATTGGATGAATGGTGGTAGAGTAGAAAGTAACTTGAAGAGGGGGAATAAAAACCCAGAAGAAAGCCATAAGTATTTACAGGCACCCAGGATTGTGGACACTTGGCTATACCTAGAACCAATGGGTCAGGGAAATGGGGGGGAAATGGGGTAAGAAGTTAAAACCCCTAAACCGCTCGCAGTTACTATTCTCATTTGCTAAATGTCCTAGCCTAAAATATGTCAGTACAGATGATTTAAAAGAAGTGGGGGTTTTGGATAATGCTAAAGGTGAGGAAATAACAAAGGTCCTCCTCCACTCAGCTTTGATAAAAATCGCCTTAGAAAAAATGGAAGCTGAGATGTTAATTGAAGGAATTAGATTAGTAAAGAGACAGGACCTGAAATTGATTAATCAAGGGCACAAATTTCTTAGAAACCATGCAGGGCTGGGAGAACGGCAAATAAAAATGATCTCATCTGGACGGAGTAACAAGGAAGGCCTGGCAATTACAATTGTTCCTAAAAAGTTGGGGTGGGGGGAGGAAGATGTCTTGGATGGGAACAGGTATAGAGAGCTGGCTTACTTAGACCAGGAGGAGGAGGGGAATTTAAGTAACATCGATTAGGAAATTGGGCCGTCACACAGCCTGCGTATCTTGTCTTGGAACGTTAATGGCTAAAAAAGAATATGGCCTCAAGAGATTTTCAGAAATCTCCTCGGAAAGACCGATATCTTGTGCCTACAGGAGACATGGCTGTGCGACAAAACCCCTGTTACGGAAGGTTTTGCCATTCACATAAAACCTGCAAGAAAGAATAAAATGGGTAGGGCGTCAGGTGGTCAGATAACGCTGGTCTCCACAAGGATGGTGAGAGATATCCTCCATCTTGACTTAACATGTATCTGGGCATTGGGCAGCAGAGTGTTGATCTTAAATAACAACACAAGGGGTGAAGGTTTCTGTATCATGAACGTGTACATACAGAAAGGGGAATAACAAGAGTATAAAGCGGAGCTGGATCGTTTAAAAAAGGATTTAGAGAACTTACAAGAACTCTACCCAGGAGATGTGATTTTAAGTTTGGGGTATTTTAATCATAGATTCAATCCCCTAAAAACGGATGCCTGGAATAGTGACATACTAAAAGCATATAACATAGAGCCTGCAATGTTCATCAGCACCGAGCTTTCAAATCAGGACGTGGAGCTTGGACGGCTGCTGGGGGCCATGGGTCTGGTCTGTGTGAATGGTAGGAAAGAAGGAGATCGGCCCGCTAAGCGCACATTTAAAATAGGACACCAATTGTGCCTGATAGACTATGTTTTTATTCAGGCCTGGTGCTTCAATTCAATTCAACATTTTGAAATACTTCAAGTAGAGGGCAGCGATCATTTCCAATTATTGTTAGAAATGTTTGTAAATAAGGTTCCGCCAAGACAGAATGTGTTGAATGTTGAGATTGAATATCCCAAGCAACTTACAACTCGGATAAATGAAGAACATCTAAACAAACTGAAGGACCTTTAGATAGTAGCTGACTTAGGAAACCCAGTAAAGGGGGAAGAGATACCCTGGTATGAGGATATGATAAGACAACTTGTAGAATGCATCAGAATAAACATTAAACGGGGGTAGCACAGTTTGATAACGAAACTCCCATTACATGCTACTAGTAACCCATGGTTTGATGCAGATTGCCGTAAAGCAAAGACCGCTATTAGAAAGAGTGAAAGAAGCCTTAGGCGTAGCTATATTAAATTAGAACTTCAAGCCCTTAAGAAACTAAGGATAAAATATAAGGCATCAACTAGAGACAAAAAAAAGATCTTTTAAAGAAAATTGCTGGAAGAGCCTACTAGTGGCAATTAAAGAAAAAAATGTCAAAGGCTTCTGGAAACTGATACAGGAATGTACAGGGAAAACAGCAGGGTCCATGCAATGTTCTGTCCCAGAGGATAAGTGGGTAATTTACCTTGAGGAGATCTACGGCAATTGGCCTATGAGGGAGAGAAGATGTAATGGAGCAGTTCTCCCTAGGTCACATTAAAATGGTGATAGCCACCTTAAACTTAACACGAGCTGCTGGTCCAGACAATCTACCCGCCATTATTATAAAAACAAATATAGATTGGTGGGCGGATTTGTTTGCAAAGACGTTCTTAAGTATATTAAAAACAGGAACGTTACCGAAAGACTGGGGTGAATGTGTGACATTGATCCACATTCTGTCCATCACCTGTTTTGTTTGCAATTGCCATCATTAGACCCATACACAAAAAAGGTGATGTAAACTCCCCCAAAAATTATCGCCTGATAAATCTCTTGGACATTGGGGAAAAAGTTCTCTCTAAAATTATTTTGGGGTTGCTAAAAGATTGGGCTGAAGATAATGGTACAGTACCTCCTGAACAGGGGGGTTTTAAAGAAGGTCATTCAACTGTGGACCATTGCTTTGACCTTTGGGCGGTAGCACGGAAGTCTATAGAGCAAAGGGGTAACCTGTTTTGCTGCTATGTGGACTTACGCGCGGCATTCGATCTTGTAAGCAGGGAGCAACTATGGTCTACTTTGAAAGGCTATAAGTTACATGCAGACCTGTTAGCCCTTATCCAGGCCTTGCATACAGACAACTGGGCCCAGGTAGTCCTGGATGAGGAGGGTGGATTATCTGGTAGGATCCAGATTGGAAATGGCCTGAGGCAGGGAGGGGTGCGTACTAGCCCCGTTGCTTTTTTCTCTGTTGATAGCGGACCTACCTCGGAATCTAAAAGAGGTTAGAGGGGCGAGCCCAAAGCTAGGGGGTAACCATATATCCCGTCAGCTTTATGCAGATCTGGTGATCATGGACCAGACGGAGATAGGCCTGCAGAGGAAACTAGATATGTTCCCTTAATACTGCTTAAATAAAAAACTGGTAGTAAATATGGAAAAGACCAAAATCTTATGTTTCGGCAAAAGAAAGACCCGGTTCCTGTGGTATTTGGGTACGGAACTTCTTGAGAAGGTAACGGAATATAGATATTTAGGAGTATGGTTCACGAGTAACTTGAATTGGACCACCCATCTGGAAGCTTTAAAAATTAGGGCAACAGCTTCTATAAAGGGCTTAAAAAGGTTTAATAGCTTTTACAGAGACATGTCAGACGGGCCGGTTATAAGGCCTACCTGGCAATGGTCACCGCGCAATTCCTATATGGATCAGAGGTTCTCCTCCTCAGTGGGAAAAAAGGTTGGGATAAAGAGAAGGGTATGATCCTGAAAAGCTTATTCTCGTTGCCTAAATCAGCTATGTTACAGGCAGCAAGATTGGAGATGGGAGTCACTTCCTGGGCAATTACAACCAGGATGGCACTAATACGGTTTTGGCAGCGTCTGGAGACAGGGGAGCCGCCCAGAAAAATATAACATTGGTGTAGAGAGAAAATTGCCTCCAGTGAGTTATCTTGGGCTAAAGAAGCAAGACTCTCATTAAAGGAAGCTTATGGGAAGTTAGGAATAGAACTAGATACCCAGTTAAGATACACCAATATAGACAAAAAAGAACTACGGTCATTGGGTGTAGATGTGTCCCGTATATGTGATCAAGAGGATCTTCGGCAAAAAATATCGGTGTCCCATATGATCCAAGTAGGGATTTCAGAAGATCATCTCTACCTGTACTTGGATAGGTTGCCAAATCAGCAATTAAGAAAAGAGGTTTTAAAACTGAGAATGGGTGTAAACCCCTGTTATGTAAATACCAGGGTTAAAAACCTCATGATTAATAGTAATGGCAATTGCACATGTACGTTAGGTTCCACCTGTGACATTACTCATGTTTTATAAGACTGTAGGAGGACCCTTGATATACGCAAGGAGATTTTAGGCCCGTTATTCAAAAATTACAGGATTACGAATAGGAAGCAAGCTGCAGAGCTGCTGGTGGGGATGGGAAACCTGGATATAGCCTGCACTTTGGGGAAATACATGATCCGAGTTAAGGGGTTTCTCCAGAATACAGAGGTATAGGCGTATGTTATCGAGATTGTACTTTAGTGTATGTACTGTGTTTGGAAGGCCTAGTCAGATATGTTTTCTCATGTTTACCCATGTGATTTTAACATCCCAGGAGGATACTGTTAGAAACAAAGTTGTTGGGGTTATCCTCCGGGAAAAGACTGAATTGCAATTTTATACATTTTTAGATTTCGTGTTTTTATAAAGTTTTATAAATGTATAGTGTATACTTTTATGGTTGTAATAACCCAAATAAAGTTTTAATGACTGACTGACTGACTGACAGAGTATGCATACAGTGTGTTTTGTCACTGGAATCAAACTAATGGCAGCAGTTTGGACAAAACTTGAATACGGTTGTCATGCTATGAAATGGCGTTGAAGAGATTCAAAGTTATGAACTACCCTGAAATACATTCTCAGACCTAGTCGAAGTCTCCTCGATGTTGAATTGCCTTTCTCCCGGCACTTGGAGATCCACAGTGAAAAGGTGACATCTTCTAGCTCTTTCCTACATCTTCACACCCACTGGTCGGAAAAAAGTCAAATTTTTATGAATTGTGAATTTATGGTCCTAGTGAGCCACATGGATCTTCCTTAGTCAGTGCCTACACTCCCATTACTAACCACTAGATGGCTAATAATGAATAATATGTGAATCTAAAAGACAATACAGGTTACAAACTAGATATATGTATCTAAAACCTATAAATATATGTAGCAGACAATCGGCTCTGACTCCCCCCCCAAAGAACTATAAGTAGCATTGAAGAATATGTTCTCCAAGAGTTTAGACAATAAGTGTTTAAACAACAACAGCAGATCAAAGCATAGAAGCACCTGTGGACCCCAAAATCCACTGAGCGCTAACTAAATATACTTGGTCTCTCTGAGGACATGCCTTGCCACTCCCTACTCACGGCATGAGGACAATCCTGATTTAGGATAATCAGTTTATTTCACAGGTCATTGAAAAAAAAAAAGAGAAAGAAAATATTGAACCGGGTCACCCTCTAGCAGCAAGAGTGCCATAGCTTCAAGTCTCCTTGATACAGATTGGAAGCCAAAAGGAAAGAAGATTGAGATCGAGAAAGTGCTGGTAATAAACCCTATGGAGAACAGTAAGGTGCACATTCAGAATATGGGACATGCACCACCTCAACACAACAGCACCTTTGTGATCTATGGTGTGTTACCTTATGGATCCTATCATGTAGGGCTGCGCAAGCTGCACCACAATGGCGCCACTGCCCAGCTGGTGGCATGTGTACCCGGAGTCCCAGTCGTAGTTCTTGGTGTCTCCATTCAGTAAAGCGTTGCGGCTGCGGCTCACCCCTTCGATCACACTGGCGCAGTCCGCAATCGTTGCAACGTTCTCTTGAGGAACTGATGGATGAAGTAGAAATAAAATACCATTAAAAAGATGAATTTGAAGGATTTCCACCGAACATAAATCCAATATTTAGTCTGGGCTGAAGCAGAACATCACACACATAAATGGAGACAATCCGCACCATTCTAGTAATTCTGTGTGAGTGGTTTTCAATATTCAGATGCATATTTCCAATTATTAGCAATAAAGAAATCATACTTACCGAATCTTACACCACACTACGGGTGTGCATCGACCTCTGTAAACCTGTACATAGGGAACTAGTAGCCACCAAAAACCCTTCCTACTTATCGCACCACAAACAAGAACTATCAGGTTGAGGTTATTTACCACAGGTGTAAACATAAATAACCTAGAGGGTGAAGAAATACCTCCTACTCCAACGGAAATTTACTCCCACATGCAATCCGGCATGCGAATGGTAATGCGCATATTGGCCTCAACTCTTAGAAACCTCCTGCAGAATAAATCCAGATCAGATTCACTGGTGCCGGGACATAAACTATACAAGACAAGTGAGACAGATGTGTCAGGAACGCTACAAGGATCCAGGGTTACCTCCAGGTCTCAGGAGAAGGGCCCTCTTCCCCTCAATGCACTCAGCAGGCTCACAGTAGTGCAGCCCGTGCCCTCCACAACCTAGGCGCAGATGGGTGCCACCCAAGAGGCAGCATTCACGGGTCTGGTGGCAGAGCACTGCACCCATGTGAAGTATGAACCGGATTTGAAAGGGAGACTCTAGTTCCCCAAATAGAGAGTCGAGAGAGCAGCATGCTGATCATAGCCAGATACTCTTGTTGTGGGTGCAATCACAGGCATAAGACATGAATTAGTGAATTGTGCTAGTGGGGTTGGAATTGAAACACAATGCCCCTATTGGGAAGGAGGAGGTTGGAGTTGGACATGATGGCCACCACTCATATAGAGGCCTGCATGGAACAAGAACCTAGATTATTAAAGGTGCAATTGGCAGAAATTAAAGATACAAGCTACCTTTACATGAAGATTATTTAGCAACATTACACACCAATTGAGGGGAGGGCAGATGAACTAAGGGCATCATCTGATTAGAGATGTCCTGCTCTCAATATCAATTCAATACATGGTATGTGGAACCTGATCACACGGTATGCCTTGACTGGTGGCAGGGAAAAGTCACACAGCCTAAAAGGTAGTTTAACTGAAGTATGGTGTATCTATTAGTGGACTGATAACTGCTAAAATGAGCACAAAATTCACCCAAACATTACATGAATGAGCACCAATTGTATGGGTTGCACCAGGTTTTAACGCAGCCAGGAAATTGTACAAGACCGTTTTTTGTGACCCAGATGGGTAACGTTCTAGTCCTCTCTTCTCTGCTCACTTTCTACTACCTCCACATTAGGTGGATAAGTTTGGCATGAAAAATGGAGAATGATGATGAAGATGAGTGTACAAAAACCTCCTACAAGTTCAAATATAAAATGTAGTGCCTTATCTGGGTAAAGTGCTAAAAAAATGTGTCTCGGGTGAATAGAAAACGGATTATTTACTTACAATGAACAACGTAAAAAATATTAAAAACACTTAATTCTATCCAATTTTGTTACTATGTTGATGTACATATGCAAATACTTTTTCATTTGGCATGAACAGACACAAAGACTGAATGCATTCAATCTATACAACATTGAATGCTTTGACCAAGTGTTCCTTAATTGTATGCAATATTTGCAAGAACTGGCATCATGGGCTTTAATCTCGGTGCGTTTCAGCACAAGAGCCATATTAGGTGACCAGTGAGGGTACTGAAGCTTGTGGGAAGAAGGAACGACAAGCCCAATGACTAAAAGATGGGGCACAACTGATAAGACTACATGCTGAAGGCGGGCTGTAATACAACAGAGGGTGAGGAGCCAGGCCGGCCATGGGGCAGTCCTTCGGATATGAGGGTGATTCAAGATGTAGGTTTGTGCATCAGACTTGGAAGATAAAGAGCCTCTATGGCGTCCCGGGCGGGAGTGCAGAGAGCAGCACAGTATCTGGCATGCAATGGTGATGACGAGCCATGGTGTGTTTCACCACTAGCCGCGGGCGATGAAATGGGCACACATAATGCCTGGGCTGATTACATACATCAAGCTTCTGCTGCTAGGGGCAGGTGACTGGCGTGATATTGCAACTTTGAAGCTAATTACCGACTAATTAAAGTGATAATCTTTCTGCATTCTGAGTGCCTCTAGCCCATTTCAAAAGTTGATGGGTGTATACTTTTACATAAACCCAGGAGTAGCATGTATTTCAATGCACAAACCATGCCACGTTATGGTTTGCTTTGGACACCAGGAATGTCGGTGGTGAATTTTTCCTGGGCACTGCCATTTGGTAGATGGTAGGAGGAGTGGGACTTCAATTTCTGTTGTTCAGGGTAAGGATGGAAGTTTCTAGACAGGGCTTGTCCTTTCGTCTGTCCTGGAGTACTGCTCCAGGAAGACTGATTATCAGAAAAACAATGGTTCCTGTGGTCTAATATTTATCTAATACTGTGTCAGTACAAGTGTAGTTGTAAAAGCCAAAGATTAAATACGTAACAGTGAGTTCATATATACCTTTTTCTAATTCACCCGTAGATGTCCCCCATTGATCAGTCATGACGAGACCCCCATCTCTAAGGTTCGAAATGCCGTCGACGCCATAGGAATTGAACCACAAGAACAGTGCCTATGATTCAAGATAGTCACTGCATAATCATTTCCTGTATCATTGTTCTTGGTCATTTTCCTTCCCCCTGTACATAACTCCAGAAAACCACTGTATATGAACTCACTGTTACGTATTTAATCTTTGGTTTTTACAACTACACTTGGGACACTTTGCAGTTGTTTTGGAAATACTATATGTATAGTTCTATATGAATGTAACCACTGTTTTGAATTACAAAAACATTGATAAAAAGCAACTATTGTTTTGAAATACAAAAAACTTTGCTGATAAAAATCCTGGTATACTGTCCCTTTTCTCCCCTTGACATCCCCTCCAAACCCTCGACGTTTATTAATTGCTATTACGCTATGTACTGACACTGTATTAGATAATTATTAGACCACAGGAAACATTGTTTTTCTGATAAACTGTTCGCCCTGGTTCCTCTGTGAGTAGGGTTCCCTTGATCCCTCCTTGTGGCCAGGAAGACTGATGGCAGCCAGGTGCTGAGACCTCACACTTCATTGTGCCTTTATTTTTGGATGCTTCTGGTTCCAGCAGCATCATTGCTACTTGCTGTGAGAACCATCACCTAACACAAAGGTTTTGTCTGAGATAGAGCAAGAAAATTACATTTGTAAGTGCTCCAACCCAAACCAGTTATTAAACTAGACACTGCTTCTATATCCCTTGTCTGACAAATGTGGATAAATGCCTGACCCAAATTACCCCACTTTGCTTCTGTTCCAAGCTCTTCATGAACAAGCAAGAGAGTGTCAGAGAGGGACTGCTGTGTGACCTGGGCTGGTGTCCTCACGCCAAAGGTGACAAATCATCATCTGAAGTCTGCTGGAGGAGCAGAGGGTCTGCCTTGAGTCTAGGAGCATGCCTGCTGAGCGAAGGAAGGAGTGTGACTGGTTCTGCATGAGGACAGACTGCCCAGTGTGAGAAGCCTAGAATGTTTCCCACTTTACGGAATAGCCTGAGATGCAAGCAACTGCAAGGGATCGAAGCCCTAGGGGACCTTTTTAACCGTATCAGAAATTCTGCAAAAATCAAGTGACGAGTGTGAGGTGCACCCCGCCATGAATTAGACAGGAGATTGCTTTCACATCTATCAGGACACGTACAGCCGATATTCACGGCTTTGCCTCGCAGACCGAGATTTTACACAAGAGGACTATCTTGCCTCCAACCAGTTAACCGCCATTAATGCGGCATACTTCACTTCATTTTTATCGTGAATCTCTATGTACCATACATCAGGTCTGCTTTTATTAACCCCATGTTCAACATTGAACACACATAAGATACATAAAGGTGGTTACTGCGGCCTCATATCTTTCCAAATAGTTGTGATACTCTTTTAAAAGGTTGTATTCTATCAAAGAAAGTGATTGAAGACATCTCATCTATAAAGCTCTTTATACCCACCACTATATAGATAAAGTTTTGTGTGGCTATTCCTGATGAAGTCGTGTTTTACGCCGAAACACACGAAGATTTATTGTCCTACTGCCACATTGTTGCGTATCAACATTGTATTTTTAATCTAGTGAGACCATATGTTTAGTATAGGTTCAATTTATTTTGACTGTTAATAAAATTGCGTTTTTACTTTATTTTATTAATGTAATGATATGATTACAATTCATCATTACATTTTTTGAATTTTATAGTTTGGTCGTTACACTGTTTTTAATTTTGTCACATTTCAAATAAGGTATGTAATTTGAATTTTATTGCCTAGGAATTTATTTTTCATTGTGTATTACACTGTCCTAGGACTTGTTACTCTTGATTAAACAGGGGGTCCTTGTTACTCGCATAATAAATTAACTCCTGACCCAAATCACCCCATTTTGCTTCTGTTACAAGCTCTTCGTGAACAAGCAAGGGAGTGTCAGAGAGGGACTGCTGTGTGACCTGGGCTGGTGTCCTCACGCCAAAGGTGACAAATCATCATCTGAAGTCTGCTGGAGGAGCAGAGGGTCTGCCTAGAGTCTAGGAGCCTGCCTGCTGAGCGAGGGAAGGAGTGTGACTGGTTCTGCATGAGGAGAGACTGCCCAGTGTGAGAAGCCTAGAATGTTTCCTGCAAGGGATCGAAGCCCTAGGGGACCTTTTTAACCGTATCAAGAATTCTGCAAAAATCAAGTGACGAGTGTGAGGTGCAACCCGCCATGACTGAGACTCGTAATGCCACTGCCAACTTCAGAGTGCTTTGTCAACAACAAGATGGGCAATCTCATCGACCCAGAAGAAGCAACTGCCAAAGTCATCCAGAAGGTTGAGTTTGGCAATAAGGCCACGCCTGTCATACAAGCATCCCGTCTGCACCTGGCCTTTGGAGGTTTTAATCGCCGAATAGGACAGCTGCCTTAGGAGCCATAGAGCTAAAATCTTCAAAGTCCTCAAATTTCCAGCAAGGCTAACACTATGGCTCAGAAGCTGCCACTGCATCTACGGCGCACCCACCCTGACTTATGTGGTAAGGCTGTGTCTGATTGCATGTGATGTATACTGAAATAAAAATACTACAAATCTTAAACATGTGTTATTTCTAGGCCCAAAGTGATATATTTGTTTGAATTTTTTGATGAGTATCCTGGAATAGGTAATTCAGGCTTAGAAAGCAACCATACCACAGTTTGGGGATCAGAGAGTAGGCAGACTCAAGGGTCATATGCATTGTTTACCAGCATGTCATTTACAAGAATAATGTATATTTGTCTATGAAGCAATTTAGCAAACATGGGTGGGTTTCACAGATGTAAATTGATTGCTACTACCTTGGAAAGTAGAACAAATTATTTTTGATTTATCAAACTGAAAACTGGAAAGTCGGTATGCTGGTATCTAGTAAATGTATCTCCAGGATCGGGGAAAACTTATGCATGAAATTTGCAAACAAATCAATGTTATTAAAGATTTGTTAGTGAGTAGCGGACCCATTAGCTAATAACCCAGACCCCAGGTATAGCAAAGTATGCCTTGCCAGTCATAGTATTGGTAAGCTATGTCAAGAGGGGGTAAAAGACTTCTGACTGGAAACTGTAAGTCAACACATTGCATGAAAATATTAATGTTTATGGTTTAGAGTAACAAGAAATAATAAAAACAAGATTTACCTGGGAAAAATGGGTTTGGTTAGAACTCACAGTAAAAATTCAATAAACTTACTAAGAATTCAAGTGCTTCAAAACACGAGTAATCTTTCTGTAGATGTAGGAAAATGTTAACTCTGAGCTCTCATTATACTCGCTGAAAAAAACACCCGAAACAAAAGGGTCTGAAGCGTGGAGTACTACTGCGAACCCAGTGAGCTCTCGTTCTGTTCATATTACATAGCCACAGTGAGGATTACAGAATTAGATGACTTAGAATGTCTTCTAAACAGGCATATATATATTATGACAGTTGTGCTAACAATAATAACTCTCTTCATTCTGATACACACAGTTTTTGTACTGATTGTACATTAGAAAAGATGTCTGATGTTAAATTGCATGACTTTACCACAAAGTCTTTACTACGCAATGCCTTTAAAATGCAAAGCCATTATCACAGAAATGCCTTTACAACACAAGGTATGCATATTTAAGATAAGATATATATATATTTATATTTATTTATTTTCGTAACATTTTTGGCGCTCTGACCCAAACCACTTTGATACGGCGGTCTGCGGTGAGGTACCAAGCCCCGATAAATCCAGGCAAAGCGTTGTTACTTCCTCCAGTACAACACCACATCGCGGCAAAAAACTTTGATGCAGAACTAATCCAAATGTAGCTCCTTTTTGGAAAGAGTTGTGGAGACTCGTCGAACAGGGTGAAAGTTTATTTAAAATTAGAGCGATCTGATTGGCGTCAGGACCCATTCCCCTTTACTTTTAGTAATGGCCCGGAGGATGGGGTCCCTAGGGCCTAACAAGGCTTGTGGAGATGGCCATGCGAACCTCCTCCCTTTATTTAAATAAGGGGCCCCTGGGGATGGGGTTCCTGGGGCCAAGAACGGCTCGGGGAGTGGGGCCTTGCGGCCTACTGCCTACATTTTTAGAACTGGTCCAGGGAAAATGGGTCCTCAGGGCCTAAGAAGGCTCATGGAGGGGGGCTTTGCGGCCAAACCTCCCTTTTATTAAAATGCGAGCCCCCGGGAGGGGGCCGTGCGGCCCCGCCCTCTATTAACATATATATGTGGCCCTGAGAATGGGGTCCCTAGGGCCTAAAGAGGCTGTGCAAACCCCCTACTCTTAACTAATATGTATAGCCCTAAGGGATGGAGGGGCCCTGAAGGCCTTGCGCAGTGTGAGGTTTGCTGCCTTTACGGGGGGTTGGCTACAGGGCATGGCCGCAGCGTGGGCTTAGCTGCATGTGAGGGGTTGGCCGCAGGGCATGGCAACAGACATGGCTTAAGGCTGTGCACAGCGTGGGGTTGGCTGCATGTGGAGAGCTGGCAGCAGCTAGGCCATGCAGCCACCCCCGCCACGCACAATCAAAGGACATGCGCAGCAGGGAGTTGCATTTACGTCTGGTGATTAAATATTACTTTAGCATAGAAATTCACTGAAAAAAAAGGTTAAAGCAATGTTATAGTTCGGGATGCTAAGATTTTTTTTGTTAAACCTTAGAAATTCATCGAAAAAACTAAACTAAATATGACGTGCGCCCCCGCAATGCAGTACTTATGACCTGCCATATTACATCACTCATGACAGGATCTATGACATCATTGATGACATTTCAAATGACATCACTGGTGAGATCATTCAAACTTCTTTTGTACACACTGCTCTGTAAACAGATATAGCATTAGAGCTCTGAATGTAAGTACAAAATAGCTCAGAGGAATATAAGGCATCATTAATGCCATCACAGAAACAGCTCCCTTAGGTGTAGAAAGCATGGATTATGCTATACACTTCACTGGTAGCATATTTAACATTAACAATCAACCATAAATATATGGAAAAACCCTCACAGCATATGGTATTCAATATGTATACAGTTGTTCAGAGAAAGCCAAGTTCCTAAAAATACTGAACGTCTGATCCAAAAGAAATGCCCTACTATGGAAAGCTTTAATCTGTATCAAACGTCTGACAGTCGCCAAACCTACATTGAGAAGTGAAGTTGATTATGAGTAGAGGAGTGGGTACTGTAAACAGTATTCATTGTATGTAGAGAATTTACCCTGCACCAGACTGTTTGCAGATCGTGAAACTTTCAGGAGAAATACACAACATAGCATCAAATCGAATCTGCTAAGAACAGTGTCCACTCCAAGCAGTACTTGACAAAAAAGGCGCTATTCGCTTAAAATAAGCCTGAAGGTGCTAAAGATTATACTACCTGCAGCCTTCATACTGTGGTAAAAACTTAACAAATAGCCGAACATCTGAAGCAAAACAAGCACATGTTAAGTAGAAATGGTAATGCTGAGACGATTGGGACTAGTAACTCATGGTTGCTTACAATATTTAGCATGTAGTACACAGTGAACACAAATCGTCAGCGCTCACCTACACACACAGTGACTCTCCAATACTAAGATTTATAGCGTGTTCAATACCTCTACAAACCAATGATGCATTTTGTAAACACTTACACCCAATAGCTATACCCAGGCTGTTCAAAATTAGGTAGAAAAGTTCTATGTTAGTTACCTGCCACCATTTTAACAATAACACAAACTAGCACATTTATTGGATGATGTCATCAATGATGTCATTTGAGATGTAATCAGTGATGTCATAGAACATGCCATGAGTGATGTAATATTCAAGATCATAAGCAGTGCATGGAGGGTTTGCACGTTGGCTTAGCTCCGCTAACTAGAACTGGTGACTTTACCGGTTAATGTTGTCAGTGCAGATTCACCTAACTAGAACGTTACTTCAACCGTTGTTTTTCAGGGAATATACAGAAATATATATGCACACTAAAGGCTTTGTATTGTAAAGACACTGCATGGTAAAGATTCAGTGGTAAAGGCGTTGCTTTGTAAAAACATCGCTGTAAAGGCTGTTGCCGATTATAAATAACCAATCATTATAAACTCCACTTGCTGTGTGTCTACTGCTTTCAGGGATCAGGGTAGGGATCCATGCAGATAACAAGGAAGGTAGTCTGACTTATAACACTCAGCCAACTCATGACAGGGAACAGTGAGAGAGATCTTCCGTAGTTCCTTTTATTCGCTATGGGAAGCAAACACCACCTGGGGATCAGGAAATCTTCCCAAGAACAACCCTCATTTTCGGGTGTCAAGGCAGGCCAGAAAAGCAACACTAAGATGCAGGTAGCCACAGGGCTTCAGAACGGTGACAGAACGAGAGATGAAGCCGTAGATCATCGGCCTTCAGAGCAATTTTACACAGAGGGGTGAAAAGAAAATTGAATTGTTGGGGGCCTATACGCCTTTGTGTGATTCTGCACCTGTTCCACATCATCACCATATCCCAGATTAGTGTTGTTTATTTGGGAGAGTCCCTCTTATCACTGAATCCTGTGTAGCTCTTGGTCACATATGTGACTTGTTTCACCAGACTTGTCTCTGGAGGTTCTCTTTCCTCAAGGCCTCCATTTTTCCGGTTGCCCAGACAAACATATCGGACAGGTAATCAGACAGGCACACACCTATCTGTACAGGGATAGCTTGGGAAAACTGATCTTTGCTGTCTAGAACCAACGTAGGATATTTCTGCTGTCTAAGGCAGATGTGGGATGGCTTTGCTGTCTGCACTAAGCGAGATCTCAGCCAGCAGAGCAAAGCGCAGATCTGCAAAAGGTGAGGGATAGCTGTGCTATCTGCACTGAGTGAGGAAGAACATGTGGGCTCCTGTACCCGGACAAGCGAATCAAGTCCTTACCCAGATGCTGGTGTGTCCTCAGAACTCTGCCAATGAGGAATGCAGACAGAACTAATCCATACATTTACAAGAAGGCCAAGAGATGCCTCCTTGCTCCCTTTTGCTAATCGATAGATTTATCCGTGGAGCCTGAGTTTAAGGTGCCTGAGCTAGGGGATGCCAGTCACTCAAAAAGGTGTAGTAGTCTGCCCGATTAATTCAGGGGTTTCTGCCTTCCAGCCAATACTAGTCATAAAATATATATAACTTTGTTATTTCTCACAACAGTTTCCATGTTTTGGTTTTCAGCATTTTGTATTAGGTGTACATGGGGATGATTAGTAAAGGAGCTTTTTCTACGGCTAGTTCAGGCAGTTCAAGGAAGTGTGCTTTGAAAGCTCAGTAAGCATTATCCAAGCGCTGGCTGTTTCATCAAGTGGAGGAGTGTGGCTCACTGATTAGAGTGGTAGACCCTGATGCAGAGGTCTGGCCCGGGACCAGGGTTCAATTCCTGACGCGGCAGGGTCCTGAGCCCAAAAATGTCCACGGACTCGATAATTCTCGCCTTGGTGCCTTCTCTAATCATGGGGTCCCACGCTGCAACTCTGGGCAATAGCTTGCTTAATCTCCACTACGGCGGCCCACCCGCTGCGGGATGCCTGGCTTTCACCTTGGGGATGCCCAGTAAGGGTTATCTCACAGGGAAAAAGCCAGGACGGGTTCCCAAGGCAAGCGCCTTGATGCCTTCGGGTGATGCGTGCACTATATAAGTCGCAATACATTTACATTTACAAGGCATGAGAGAGACTCGAATTGTATGAAGTAGAAACAGTCTGCTGCCCCTCCTCTTCCCCTCCAGGGGGCGCTGGCCACTACCCAGTTTAAAGCTTCATTATCATCCTTCATACCAACTTGATACATTTATTAAAAACACCATCTGGCAGGGACTCTGCGCCGAGCTTCTGTCTTCAGCTCTCTTCCCTTTCCCCAGTGGAGATGAAGCTTCAATTTGTGTCATTTTGTTTGAAAAAACGGTGCCAGAATCAACAATGTCTCGTTTCCACCCATCGTGAGTACATTTTCTGTTCATGTAAACTGTCCAAATATTACAGTAGTGAAGCTGAACAGAGAAGCAGTATAAAGAAATGGTATCTGATGACTGGCACGGAACAGATTTCGCCCCAAAAATGAAATATTACAGAAGAGCGGTGTACTCCTGAAAGCGTTCAGCAGACATCTCATTTGCCAAACGCATGCCTCTGGGTTGGGTTGCTTGCCAAGAGCCAAGCACACAGGGCACGCGAGAGTAGGAACACGCAAACATCATCCTGTTAGGATGAAGAATTAGAACCTTCTTTCACTAACATGAAAGCAATGGTTGCCACCATGTGCGGTGCTGACCTGTGAGGCTAAAAGTATCAGATCTCTTTTGGCACAGATTCCTTCTCGGGCCAAGTCGCCAATGGAGGACCTGGGGTCTGAGCAGGCCCTAAATACCACTGAATGTGTTATACATCTAAAGCCTGTTCTACATTAGGCTCAGCTACAGTCCAATCCTTTGATGGAAAATAACGTAAAACATTCCTCAATATCTGCAACAACGAACCACTAAAATGACAATGGCACAGTCACATCTGCCAAACCTCTAAAGGAATAGGATGCAAGTGTTTCTGGAATAACCCAACATCAGTGAATAAATCCTGTATTTGTAAAGCGCACAGCTACCCGTAGGTTTCCCGGCACTGGGGGCCGTCGGGAAGATTAAGCGAGTCACATGGTGCTGGGCTAACCTGCCGCCAGCCCCGGGGATCGAACCGTGATCGCCAGCGTCCGGCGTCAGTCGCCCTGGTCGTTGCGCCACACCTCTTCCGCAATATAGCCCACAAGTATAAAAAATGTATCATTGGTAATATATCTTGAATAACCGACATAAAAATGTTGGGCGCTTGCTATCACAGTAGCTAGGAAACAAATTTGTATCGCTGATGAAAAAAGATATGATATATATACACAGTCAAAGTATTTTTATATAAAATTTAGACAGTCTTCGCTTATACAAAAAAGTGGTTCAACAATAAGTAATAAAAAGGACTCTACTTGTGAGCGAAATAGCCAATAGACTTTGAAGCACTTTATGCTATAATGCATAAACGCTATGCCGATAAAAAAGCAGTGGATCAAGCAGTCCTCTTTTCAAGGAACATAACAAGGTTATGTAGCGAAGCAATGACCTTATGTTATCGGACCGACACACAGTGAGTGCTTTTTCCACCCTGTTGCCTCCTATATAGTCTTGGCTTAGAAAAGAACTAGATCTGGACTTTTGTAATTTAAATTTTTGATAACCTGCTGAATTAAGTTTGAATAATTGTATTTCAGTGCGCTTTAATTGAATGTTTTATATCAATTGGTTTTAGATATGTGACCATGTTTGCTTCATCCAGTACGAAATGCACCGAGGCACATAAATCATTAAAAAGTATCTCCAGCTCTGCAAGGTACCTAGAGTAATATATAGAAACAAAAATGAATAACCTTAGACAGCCCAGTAGCAATACTTCGGCCACTTGCTTTTGTCTAGTCATCCGGTGCTGCTTTATTCCGACCATGATGGCGGCCCCGTACGTTGCTGTACTATAGAACTCACACGGAGTAGAGTGACATTTGGAAAGTATACACTAGAGAGGAGAGACTGACTCGGATGCGAATGAAAACGCACCATATCCAGGTATCTATAAGAAATAGTGGTTGTACCTCAAGTGATTGGTCACCAGCTGCTGCCTGATTGAGCTTGCTTGTTGTTTATCGCCCTGTCCTGAAGAGGCCAGACTTATCGGAAGGCCGAAACACGACCGCGTAGACACTTTCCATATGGAGGAGTCCCTGTATAAAAATTGATTTTGGAAATTAATGCCTTGTGACACACTTGTTGATTTAGGTTCTGTAAATCTGGGCATTGAACCAGTGGTGTCTGACTACCTCCTAGTGCACCCTCTATAGCTAATGGGAGGGCACTTAGCCTTTGCTAAAAAAAATTCTAAGGGTGAAAAATTATCTAGTTTTCTGATTTTCTTTTGTTTTTTGTCCAAAGTGTTTTTGTTGTGGCTGTATATAGGTGTGTATATATGGATGTACATAGTGGTATATAAAAAGAAAAAAAGAGTATACGAAATAAGATAAAAATAACTTATGTGCGGATTATAAAAAATAAAATGTGTGATCATGTCCCTTTGTGCGAGTGATGATGTACAGAATGTTTTATTAACTTCACAGTGACCATTTGGTATAAAAATAGGTGAATTAATTGTCCCCTATTTTCGAATAGCGCAGAATTTGTTCCTCCTTTTTCCATTGTGTTGTTTTTTGCTTTTCCAGCCAGCATCACAGCCCAGTGGTGCTTTTCAAGCCAGCATCCAGAGCTTCAAGGAGAACTAGACCATCACAACCAGTACTTCAACTTATCTTGCAGATAAGCTCACCAGCTTTAGTGGTTATTGACACGCCCAAAGCCAGGACACCATTAAACTGCAGACTGAGAAGCATAAAAAACAAGAAAACATGCCGTTTCCATCTATGCACCAAGAATCTGGAACAACATCCTAATATTCATCAGGACTGCCCCAAGAGTTGGACTCACCTCTTTAAGGAAGACTACATTGCAATGCATTAACCATCCCCAGCGTCCTCTCCTATTGCTCGCTGACTGTGTTTGACCGAGTAAAGCATGACGCTGTCCTTTGGCTAGGTAAGGAAATATCACATACATTCATACAAGACAAACTGCTTCAACCAAAATAGTTGGAGGAAGGGGCGAAGGACCCTCTCCTTGCCCAAGATCTGGCCCTGTGGTAAGCTGGAGGCGTTGACTTCTGAAGAAGATGTAGGCTGCTTGACAACCAGGCCTAATAAGGGAAGGCTGGTTACCAGAATAAAACAAGCACTCTGGTCTATTCATTATCTTACTTGAAATAAAGATTCCTGCAGTCTCTCCCCTTGTTATGTTTTTTATCTTTTTCCAGCGCCAAGAAGCCTTCGGGCGTACGTGCGCTTTATAAATTTTTAATAACATAACATAACATATTTTATGGGGACCTCAGAAGCAAGAATATCATAGCACGGAATAAGTGGCAGGCACAAAGGAATGTTCTCCAACAGTGCTGAATGAGACCATTTGCAAGGGGCCACTAAGCCCTCCCAATTGAAGCAGTATAGTTGCATTTTTGGATTGTGCCTTGGTGACCCAAGAATTTGATGACTCAGCTACTGACTGCCCGGTTTAGCTCCCAACTCATTTAGGCAAAATAGGTGCCTGCTGACCACAATTTTTTAATCACTAGATATCATGGAGGCATAACCCAGGGATAGGCAGGCAGTTGCCTTTTTAGAACTGAATCTAATAGATATGGCTGGTGCAGGTTGAGTAAAGGGTGGCTATCCTCTTCAAACTGTACAAGGGAAAAACAAAAAAGACGCTTCTTGGGGCACACCAATGTTGTCCCTGAGAAGCACAGGTCTATAGTTTGAGCTGTCACCTGACATTATAAGCCTTGCAAACTCTGAAACAAGCATGAGCAAAAACAATTTGTCTCAGCAATGCCCGGCTAATGGCCTTGTCAATCTTAATGTCTTTTAGCCATGTTGTCTATCAGCACATCTTCTGTTTAGCATGGCTGAAAGTTCATAAAATCCCAGAATCACAGGATGTTGAGCCAATGCCAAGAATCTTCACCCACCCCATGTTCAGTTTATTGTCCTGCCCTTCCTAACACTAATAAGCGCTATGATGTGGCCTGCGTGGTCTGCATCATAGTTTTTTTTTCCAGAGACTTTCAGCCATGCTGAACAGCAGATATGCTACTAGACAACATGGCTAAAACACATTCACATTGATGAGGCCAATAGCTGGGGCATTGCCAAGATCTACTGGCATTGCCAATGCTTGTTTGGAGTGTACGGGCTACTGCTGAACAAATGTGGAACTGATAGTGAGAAACAGTGAGCTTTGAAGTGAAGCAAGGATATGGTGTAACGGATAGAGCTGCCAACAGGGGACCTTGGGAACCAGGTTCTAATCTTGGGGTCGGCTGAACAATTTGTGATTCTGGGCAAATCACTTCCACTTCCCCCTGCCTACGACAATGAATGTGTCATTGTGTAATGTGAGCACTTAAAGCACTCTATGGCAAGATGGAGGATGGAACAAGTGCTCCAATACCATCAGATTGTGTAAAAAAAAATATAAAAGAGTACTGTTCATGTTTTAATAACTTTTCAAGTGTAGTGTTGTTTATGGGCCTCTTTCTGCGTGCATGTTAAGTTAGCATGGCTTATTAGGAGTTTAAACGCCATTTTTCTTTTTGCTGCTCTTTTGCACACAACACTGCTTAGTTGTTTTTGCAGAGTTAGCTTTCACGAAGGTCTATACATGAGAAAAGGTTTGTTTTTCGACATCTCTAGACATACATCGTGTCCCCAGTCTGTACAGTGAGTGCTGAGCAGCCAAGGTTATCATAACGTGCGAGCCTGTTTATCGGCGTGTCCGTGTAACACATTCTAGACACAACAATTTGGCAGCTGCAAGCAGAGTAGGATTCTGGCGCTTTTATCATAGCACACTTGCCAGAATTTAACACACTTGGAAGATTCCAGGAATGCAGAGAGACTAACCGATGGTGATGTAATTTACACTTACTGAGCGGACAGGTAAATGGGGTCCCCCTAAGAAAACTCCAGAGACCTTCTATAGTTTTATAATACCTAGTTCCTAGATAGGGAAGGTGCTTTAAATAGGCACTTTTATCAACTGTTTGCACTATTATTGTAATATGATTCCTCCTTTTGTATTTTATGGAATTGTAACCATGCTGTCCGTATTATTCTTATCCATATGTATGCTTATGTTGATTAAAATACTGCGCTTGAGATCACGTCGTTAAAATAAACATTTTAACCTTACAGTGCCTCTATTTTACTCCCGTTGTGGACTGGTATGAACGTATAACAAAAGAGTGTTCTCACTTCCCACCATTCCCGAGATGGTTCTAAGTCGCATGTTCTAGTTTGTCTAATCTTTGGTTTCTTTGCTATAGGACGAAGAGCTAATGTGACATTGATTGCTAGTCTGGTAGGGGATTTGGGTACTAAGGTGATTTTTGGCACACCCTAATTCACTGAGGTCCTAAGTCTCTGTGCACAGTTCTGTGTTTGCGCCGAATCCCTGTTACATGGCGCCGCCATTGAGTGTGGTCTTATTGTGAGACACTTGAGTAGTGCTTATATCAGTCTACGACCCCCTCACTATCGTTTCCGGTTGACGATGGTGACGGATAAAAAACCTACATATATTAGCAAAGGTTGTTTCAAGCTTGATCATAGTCAAAGGTTTCTCCTTTGATTTACTACCCAGTTGTGCGTTATAGTATTGTACTTCTCTGTTACTGTTTCGATATGGCTGTGGTTGATATCCCGGCACACAGTCGTGTGGCTGTGCGTAATCATTTGCAGGAATACCTCGTATCTCTAGAGGGACAGGCAGTGGTTTTTGTAGTCTCTGCTGACGTGGCATACCCGTTTGAGTTGTATTACTCATGGGTCACATTTTCCGCGGTGGATGCTAATTCTGGTGTTTTTCACACTTACACCCCCGCTGATGCTCCTGCAGTGTACGCTCCATATCGGACGGTAGAAATTTCGATTTCTGTTTGGCAGAATGCCATTTGGTTTAATGGTGCCCTCCCACACGTTGTTACAGCTTTCAGACAAGGACCGTTGTCCATTCGAGGCGCTACTTGGCCAGTGTTGGCTGCTTACACACCGCATCCTCAGGCGAGTGCTTTGACAGCCCAACAACTGAGACCCCTATATGCCTCTTCGGTTGCAGTTATTAGGGGTCTGGTTCACTACATTACTCGCAACCTCCCGGGTGGGGCCCCGGGTGATGCAGCGCATCCAGTTGGCAGTGGCAGACTCAAACTTAGTCCCGTCATGGTTAATGCGGTCAAGGGAAAGAGTCCCCAAGATAAGGAAGAAATGCCTTTTTAGCTTGCCGAGAAATTTGACCAACGGGAAGCAGTGTTCCCAAATACTAATCCTGTTGAGAAACACAGGATTCTTACAGTGAGTTTGCAGAAAGACTTAGTGCCTGACGTAACTGAGTGTACAACTTGGGGGGTGATTTTTGCTGCAGTCTATACTAGGTGCTTTGGCACCCCGTCAATGACAGTTTTGCCCACTGTGATCAAGCGTGTTCAGGATGAGCACAGACCAGTGGCAGCAGTGGAGTTGGGTATGCGCCTCGTGGGAGCATTTGATATGGTACGTGATCTTGTCCTTGCTAATGTCAAGGGGGATGCTGTAAGTTTCCAGGTCGCTAATGCTCTTTGCGAGGTCCCCGACGCCGATAAACCCTATCAGTTGCCGAAAATTATTACAGAGGCTTATAAGACCGTAGGCCGTAATAGTTTAGGTGTTAAGCCTTTTTGCGAAGAAAGAGAAGCAACAGCAAACTCAGCAAGGGTCGTCCAATAAAGATGACCGCCCGAAAGTTCAGAAACAAAATTGGAGTAAGAACAAAAAACAGGGGAAGCAGCAGCAGCAAAAACAGTGTTCCCGTTTCGCTTCGCCTACACCTGCCCCCGTTGAGCGTAAATATGATTTGCGCGACCGCAGTACTATTAAGTCACCTGATAGGTTTCAGGTTTCTGAACAATGTTCTCCTCGCTCTTTGTAGGAAACATCGATAACAGCCACCGGTGGAGGAGGCGGCGGCAGAGGTCAAGGTGCCTAACAGAGCCGTGAGCAGCCTCGTAAGGCTGACGGAAAAGGCAAGCAGGATGAGTCGCCAAGTCAAAGACCCCAGTTTCAGAATAAGAACGTTGCTGCTGTAACAGCCAGATAAGCCACAGATAGTGAGAACGCAGCTTCGGAATCTGACATGGGCTCTGACCCTGCTGGACAGCGTGGCGGTGATTACCATCATTCGAGAGGCGCTGCGTCCACTACTGAAGGTGACAGCGACTGACAACTTTGTTGTAGTTGAGACAACAAACACTAGAGTGGCTCCCCCTGAAAGACTTTATGAAATAGTCCTTGTGATTGAAGGTGACGTAGAACGGACCATAAAAGGTTTTTTGGGGGAAAATCTAACAACTACTTATGACATTTTGTTGGCGGAGGTCGACTGGTGGCCCCCACCTTTTTTTCTTGGCCGCTCCACAAGGGGAAGAAGTGATCAAGTCAAGTCAAGTCAAGTCATAAAATTTATATAGCGCACTACATACCCAGAGGGTTTCAAGGCGCTTGGGAAGGGGAGGATGATTATTTGTCAAAAATCCACGTTTTAAGCTGTTTTCTGAACGCTAGGTGATTCTGGGTGAGGCGAAGGTAAGCGGGGAGTGAGTTCCATGTTCTGGCAGCCAGGTATGAAAAGGATCTGCCTCCCATGGTGGTCCTGTTGATGCGAGGTACAGTGGCGAGGGCTTGGCTGGAAGAGCGAAGTTGGCGGGAGGGGGTGTAGAAGGACAGTCGAGAGTTGAGGCAATCTGGTCCGATGTCGTAGAGTGATTTGTGTGCGTGGGTAAGCAGACGGAAAGTAATCCTCTTATTGACGGGTAGCCAGTGGAGGTCCTTGAGGTGACCAGAGATGTGTTCGTTGCGTGGGATGTCTAATATGAGTCTGGCTGAGGCGTTTTGGATTCGTTGTAGTTTCTTCTGGAGTTTAGCGGTGGTACCTGCGTAGAGGGTGTTTCCGTAGTCCAGTCGGCTCGTGACCAGGGCATGGGTGACTGTTTTCCTTGTTTCGGTGGGGATCCAGCGAAAAGTTTTTCTGAGCATGCGAAGAATGTTAAAGCAGGAAGAGGATACGGCGCTGACTTGTCTGTTCATAGAGAGTGAAGAATCCAGGATGACGCCAAGGTTCCGTGCGTGGTCTGTCGGGATGGGTGCATTTCCGAGGGCTTCCGGCCACCAGGAGTCGTCCCATGCAGAGGGGGATTTACCTAAGATGAGGACTTCTGTTTTGTCTGAGTTCAGTTTCAGACGGCTTTGTTTCATCCATTCGGCGACTTCTTTCATTCCTTCGTGTAGGTTAGTTTTGGCGGTGCTGGGGTCCTTGGTGAGAGATAGGATCAGTTGAGTGTCATCCGCGTAAGAGATGATGTTGAGGTTGTGTTGGCGGGCGATGGTCGCGAGGGGGCTCATGTATACGTTGAAGAGGGTGGGGCTGAGTGAAGATCCTTGTGGTACGCCGCAGATGATTTCAGAGGCTTCGGACTTGAATGGTGGGAGGCGGACTCTCTGGGTTCTTCCGGTGAGGAACGAGGTGATCCATTCCAGTGCCATTCCTTGGATTCCGATGTTTCTGAGGCGTTGTAAAAGGGTGCTGTGGCAGACTGTGTCGAAGGCTGCAGAGAGGTCGAGGAGGATGAGGGCGACTGTGTCTCCATTGTCCAGTAGGGTTCGAATGTCGTCTGTTGCTGCGATGAGGGCGGTCTCAGTGCTGTGTTTGGCTCGGAAGCCAGATTGTGAGGGGTCGAGTGATTTGTTGGCTTCGAGGAAGGCGGCGAGCTGGTTGTTGACAGCTTTCTCGATGACTTTGGCCGGGAATGGAAGAAGCGAGATGGGGCGGTAGTTTTTGAGTTCAGTGGGGTCTGCTGTTGGTTTTTTCAGAAGGGCGGTGAGTTCAGCGTGTTTCCAGTCTTCTGGGAAGGTAGCGGAGTTGAAGGAACAGTTGATGACGTCTCGGAGGTGCGGAGCTATGACGGAGTCTGCTTTGTTGAAGATGTGGTGAGGGCATGGGTCTGTGGGGGATCCAGAGTGGATGGAATTCATCAGGCGGATGGTGTCCTCAGTGGAGATTGGGTTCCAGGCGTTAAGGGTGTTAACGAGGGGAAGATGGTCGGCTGATGGTAGGGTGGGTTGGCTTCCGGGTTGGTTGTCAAAGCTGTTGTGGATGTCAGCAATCTTGTTGTGGAAAAAAGAGGCTAGGGAATCGCAGAGGGTTTGAGAGGGGGTGATGTCGTTGGAGTTGGCCGAGGGGTTGGAAAATTCCTTGACGATGTTGAAAAGTTCCTTGCTGTTGTGGGCGTTGTTGTCAAGTCGATCCTTGAATGCTGTTTTCTTGGCTTTTCGGATCAGTTGGTGGTGAGTACGGATGGCGCTTTTGAAGGCGTCTTTGGTGTTGGTGGATGGGTCTTTTTTCCAGGCCTTTTCAAGGGAGCGGCACAGTTTCTTGGAATTCTTGAGGTCATCGTTGAACCATGAGGCCTTCTTGATGCCAGGTTTGTGTTGACGTTTTTTCAGTGGTGCTAAGGTGTCGGCGGTGTTGGATAGCCAGAGGGTGAGGTTGGAGGCGGCTTCGTTGGCGTTAGAAGAGAGGGCTGGGGAGGTTTGGAGGAGTGATGTGGAGATTTGGTCGGTGGTGATCTTGTTCCAGTTTCTTTGTAGAGTTGGTTGGAGGTGGATGGTGGGTTTCGGCTTGTTGTAGGTGAAGTGAACGCAGCTGTGGTCAGTCCAGAGGAGATTCGTAGTGTGTCTGAAGGAGACATGGTTGCTAGAGGTGAAAATGGGGTCGAGTGTGTGACCTGCGATGTGGGTGGGTGAAGTGACTAGTTGTTTAAGTCCGAGGTTGGCGAGGTTGTCCAAGAGGGTGGCGGTGTTGCGGTCGTTGATCTTTTCAAGGTGAAAGTTGAGGTCTCCCAGAAGGATGTAGTCTTTGGAGGGGAGCGCGTGTGGGGTGATGAAGTCCGTGATGTCTTCACTGAATTTTGCGCGGGGTCCTGGTGGTCTGTAGAGGAGGGTGCCTCTGAGTGTGGTTTTGGGGTCGATGTGGATCTGGAAGTGAAGGTGTTCGGAGTTAGCGAGGTTGTCGTCAGAGCTGGTTGAGATGCGGATTGATTTCTTATGGACGATAGCGATTCCTCCTCCTGTATGGTCGGTGCGGTCCTTGCGTGTGATCTTATATTCATCAGGGATAGCGATGGCGATGTCAGGGGCGGAGGAAGCGTTCATCCATGTTTCCGTTAGGAAGGCGACGTCAGGAGAGATGGTGTCTAGTAGGTTCCAAAGGTCAATGGCGTGCCTGTGGACCGAGCGAGTGTTGAGAAGGATGCATTCTAGGTGGTTGGGGTCGGTAATCTGTGTTGTGGTCGCAGCGGAGATGTTGTCGGTGCCGCTAAATTTGCAGGAGAGGCAGGAGAACGGTCCATGAATGCGTCCAGGAGCGGCTTGGACGCAGTTGGGGGCGCGACCGGGGTTAAGGGCTAGGAGGGAGGCGGCATCGTAGGTAGCGCGAGGGGCAGGGGGTCTGGCGCTGGGCGCGGTCCAGGCGCGGACGGGCGTAGACGGGCTTACCTTTGGCGCACCTTCGGCGTGTACGTAGCGCGTGGACGCTGCGCGTGGGGGCATTGGCCATAAATGGATGGTGGGGGGGAGGGGCGAGGGCGCTTCAGCTGGGAGGCGGGGCGGGCAAAGGACGACGACAACAACAACAAAATGGAGGTGGGGGGGTCAGGGCGGCAGGAGCGCTAGGGGGCAAACGAATGCTGAAGAGATAAGGCGGCGAGGTGAACACACAATGAGCAACAGAGTCACGCTAGCACAAACGCACTTAGAATCGGCAAATCGGTAAATACAATAATTAAAATGCCAAAGCGGCAGTTCCAGCAAGCAGCGTAATGAGGGCACACAGCAGGCAGTAATTGTAAATGCAGACCAGGTCAGGGCGTAAGCGCTGCAGAAACGATACCTCAGCAGCAGCAGCAGGGGAGCGACCACTCAGCTTGGAAGCTTTCGCGCACACTGTGCCGAAGGAGCAGGCACTGCAATTTGCAGAAGATTGGGCTAAGGCACTTGAGCCGGCGTTGTACCGTACTGATTTCCCCTCGACATGAGATCCCTTTGAGGTCAATGCTGCTGCCACAACCCCAATACCTCATACGGCGTGAGGCGAAAGCCTCTGTAGCAGAAATCCTTGAACAATTGGAATATCAAAGTGTAATTGAAACGTCTGTGTCTCTGATGAATAACCCACTTTTTACTGTGACTAAGCCGGATGGCTCATACCATTTGGTAGTGGATTACCGCCACTTAAACTCACATTGTCGTACGTGTGGGGTGCACAATACTCACAGCTCTGCTCTAAAGATAGTCTTGTGCGTAAAAGGTTCAAAACCACGCTTGACATTTCCAATGGCTTCTTTGCCCATAACTTGTCCCCACTTATTAGTCAGTGGACGAGTTTTACGTGTGGCGGCAAACAAAGCCAATTTCTTTGTTTGGCCATGGGCTACAAGAACAGTCCAGGCGTTTTTGCCGCCCGCATAGTCTCTCTGCTTGAGAGGCTCGACGCAGATGCCTGTTCGTATGTGGATGACATTTATCTCACCGACGACGAATTATCGCCGCATCTGTGCCGTGTTGACCGCATAATTTGCCGTTTTGCGGACTTTGGCTATAAATTCAACTTTGCAAAATCACATATTGCACAATACACAGTGTTGTTCCTAGGCTACGAGCTCAACAATGAAGGTAGAGGCTTGGCTCCTCACTTCTTGGAGAAATGCGTACTTTTGCGCCCTCCCACAACTCTGAAAAAGCTACAATCCTTACTGGGCTTTTTGAATTTCGGACGTACATACATTCCGGAATATGCCCAGCGTATCAAGTCACTCTATGCATTGATACAACCTACTTTTTCCAAATCATGCTGGCTGCCAGAACATTCAGCCATTATGCAATCTTTGCAGGCTAACCTACTTGAATCTTAGTTCTTGTCGACTCGTGATAACCACACCTACCCGGTAATAAGAATCGTACCAGGGGCGGTGGGTTTCACGTACTTCACTTTTAATGAGGGAGACAGTCCTTATTGCTTACAAGTCACACCTGTACACCTCGGCCGAGTTGCGGTTTTCCACTGTGGAAAAAGTTTTGACAGCAGTGCAAATGGCGATTCTTTTTTTTTTTTTAAAACAGATTTTATTTGTCATAGGTCACATATACTGCATAGCTCCGGGGTCCGGAGTCTGCTGCACACATTACTAGATCGGCAATCAACATCTTAGACTTTTATAGATACGACCACGTAGGCCGGTCACCCCTATCACCATACCACCACTCGTTGAGAACCAGCAAGTGCACCGCCTGGCAGTAGGAGAGAACATCGGATGTAGCAAGCCCCCCAGTATAGGAGGATGAAAAACAGGTACGCAACGCCACCCGTGCGGTCCACCCCTCCCATAGAAACCCACCCAGCGCAGAGTTGACCTGCTGAAACCAGCGGGGCGGAATCCGGTATGGATAATTTTGTAGTTGGTACAGTAGACGAGGGAGCGCCACCATTTTAAAGATGGCCGATCTGCCATATATCGTTAGCGGCATACAGGACCAAGCCTTCAAGTCCTCGCATGTGCGGTCCCATACCGGGGTAAGGTTGCGATCTCGGGAGGCAGCCGCCTCCTCCGACAGATACACCCCCAGGTATTTCATCCCTCCAGACGCCAGCTGAAGGCCGGAGGCCCATGCTCCCACCCGCTGCTGTCCACCCAGTACCCACAACGTCGATTTGCCCGGGTTCATATAGAGGCCGGAGGTTTCACCAAAAATCTGCAAAATACGAAGCAGCCGCGGTCCTGACCGCTCCAGGTCGGTGAGAAAGAACAAGACGTCATCAGCATAGAGTACTATTTTATCGGTAAGGCCCGGCGACCACCTAAAGCCCTTGAGTTGGGCGTCTATGCGCACCCACGCCGCCAGGGGCTCCATGGCGAGCGTGAATAGATAGGGAGAGGGGGGACAGCCCTGTCGCGTACCCCGCCGGACCTGAAATGAGCGAGAGACTGCACCCCCCACTCGTACGGACATCGTGAGGTCCGTGTATAGCAGCTGTAAAAAGGCCATGAAGCGCGGGCCAAAATTGAGGCGTCGCAGCAGGGCGAACAGATATACCAAGCTCAGGGAATCGAAGGACCTGTCCATGTCTGCCAGGAATAGCGCTGCCTGCTCCCCAAAGTCCTCCATGCGGATATCGCGACGTGGGCACGTCTAATATTGTGGCGAGTCGCCCTCCGAGGTCATGACGCCCGCCTGATCAGGGTGGACTAAATCCGCAATGTGGGGCTTGAGCCTATTGGCCAAGGCCTTAGCTAGGATCCTGGCCTCAGTATTGAGTAGGGAGACAGGGCGGTAGGACGAGTGGCTCTCAGGGGGGTCTACCCGGTTTCAAGAAGACCACCACCTCCGCATGCCTCCAATCAGGAGGGAGCAAGCCGTCCCCACACGCCTCCTCCACAACCGGACGGAGGTGTGGGCCCAGCTGCACATAAAACCTCCTGAAAAATTCGCACGGAAAGCCGTTGCGGCCCGGAGCCTTTCCGGGATTCAGCTCTCCCAGAGCTGCACCCAATTCATCATCGGACAGGGGCCCTATCTAAATGCTCTTGCACTTTGTCTGAGATCGACCGTGGGGGAAGATCATCAATAAACCGCTGGATGACATCGTCCACCAGGCATTCCCTGGGCGCGTATAGCTCCTCATAGTATGCCGCGATGCTCTCCGCGATGACCGGAGGCTCAAGAACAGGCACCCCCTCCGGGTCTGTCATATGGTTATTACGTTTCCATAGATTGTGTTAAGTTAGCATGTGCTTATTAAATGTTTAAACGCCATATTTTCTTTCTGCTTCGGTTTGCACACGACACCTAATTGTTATTTCAGCTTTTAACCTAGACGAAAGATGTGATTTATTTCAGAATAATACATTATTGTACTGGTATCAGTCGTGCCTGGAACACTTGGTACAACTGTCTGCACACTGAGAACTGCACACTCTAACACAAGGTTACTGTAGGCCTGATCCTCGCACTACGTTAGTCATAACACAAATAATGTTTGTGCCAACTCTGGGCTTTACGTGAGTTCAAGATACAGTTACAGGGAATGAGAAAACACACTTGATGCTGGACATGCTGAGAGCTGGTAGCTGTTGATGTGATCTCCTCCTACTGAGAATTTGAGGTATGGGTTCGCCCAGCTAAAGCCCAGATGAGACCTTCTTAGATATAATATAATATGCTAATTAGGGTGCGCGAAATATAGGTGATACAGAATTCTATAGATTTTTGCATCATAATATGTTATCACAATTTGCTTACTATGGATTAGTGACTATGCTGCTGACTCTGATTTTTATAATATGTATGTTGATATTATACAAGATACTGCGTTTGAGAATGTTGCATTGAAAAAATAAACATTTCAAACTTGCACGTGTTCTCATTGCCTCCCAGTTTCGGTTTGGAATGATAATATAACGAAAGAGTGTTCATGTGTTCCACGATACCTGAGGTATTCTAAGTTCATGTTCTGGATTGTCTAAGACATCGGGGAGTATTCACTTCCGATGAGATACTGTAGCTAGCCTGGTAAGGGGATTTCTGAAACATAGGTGAGTTGTGGGTCACCCTGACTCACCCAGGTTCTAGGTCTCTGTGCACAGTTCTGTGAGAGAACGGAAACCCTGCGACATGGCGCCCATACGTTGGTTGGCCTTATAACATGACACTCGAGTAGTATATCATTCAAACCTTAACGCCTACATTCCCGTTTCCGGAAAACGGCAGTGTCGGAGAAACCTACCTATTTTTGAAATAGGTAATTTTCAAGCTTGAATCTATCTAAAACGGTTTCCTTGAATTACTACCCAGTTGTGCTACAAAGTATAATTTGTTTTTTCTAATTCCTGTGCTAACATGGCTCAAGCCGTGGACATCCCGCAGCATAGTCGCATTGCGGTGCGTGACCATTTGCGGATGTATGATGTTCCTATGGAAGGCTTGGCTGTGGTTCTGGTGGTGAGCGCGGAACATGCTTACCCGTACGAACTGTTTTATTCGTGGGTGACATTTCCAGAGGTGGACGCAAATACTGGTGTGTTCCACACATACACTGCTACGGTTGTACCGGCGGCGTACGCTCCGTACAGAGCACTGGAGGTACCTATAGACGCTTGGCAGCATGGAGTTTGGTTTGGTGGCGCCCTACCGCACGCTTTGACCGCTCCGAGGTTAGGTCCTTTGTCCATTCCGGGCACTAATTGGCCTGCTTTGGGTGGATTTACTCCTCACCCTCGACGTAACGCTTGTAACGTAGCTGAACTGCGGCAACTTCATGAAGTCGCGGTGGGGGTGATTAGAGCGCTTGTTCATTAAATTGGCCGTAATGTTCAGGACGCGGCCCCTAGAGGCGCACAGCTTCGAGCAGAACATGCTGGTCTGAAAATAAACCCGGTCATGGTTAATTCCGTGATGGGTAAAAGGCCTTAGAAAAGGACGATTTTCCGTTCTGGCTTGCTGAGAAATTCGGCCAGCTGGAGGCTGTGTTTCCTAATACGAGTCCGGGTGATAAACACCGGATTCTTACACTGAGTTTACCGAAAGATCTGGCTCCTGACCTTGCTGACTGTGAGACCTGGGGAAAAACGTTTGCAGCGGTCTATTCGAGGTGCTATGGCTCCCCGTCTGTGACCATACTAGGTGGGGTCCTTAAACGTGTTCAGGACGAACACGGACCGGAGGCGGCTGTTGAATTAGGCATGCGCCTATGCGGCTCCTTTGAAGTGGTTTGCGGTGTGATCCTTGCCAATGTCAAGGGGGATGCAGTGAACTTTCAAGTTGCTAACGCGTTAGCGTTGGTTCCCGAGCCCGACCGACCCCGACAGTTAGCAAAGATTATTGTGAATGCTTACAAAATGGTGGGCCGCAATGCAAAGGGGGTTAAAACTTTTCCTGATAAGGAGAAGAAACAGCCCCAGAGTCAGACATCGGAAACTAGTGGACAACAAAAGACCAAGAAACAAAATTGGCCTAAAAAGCAGAATCAGGGTAAGCAACAACAACAACAAATACAGGTTTCTGCTCCTGCGTCTCCATTGCCTGCGCAGTCGGATCGTGTTTATGATTTGCGCGACCGCGCGATGATTAAATCGCCTGAGAGGTTTCAGGCTTCTGAACAACGCTCTCCTCGTTCCTTTCAGGACTCATCGGCTCCGTCAACCGGTGGTGGAGGGGGCGGCAAGGGCCGGGGTGGCCAGCAAGGACGTGGTCAGCCCCGCCCGCGTTCCAGTGGAGATCAGCAGGAAGGCTCTACGCCCAAGAGACCTCAGTTTGCCACGAAGAAAGTCGCTGCCTTGACCGCGCATCGTTATGCCGAAGATAGTGAGAACGCGGCTTCGGAATCTGACGTGGGCTCTGACATTGCTAGACAGCGCAGCAGAGATTACCATAGTGAGAGAGGCCCTCCGTCCACTGTTGAAGGTGACAGCGACTGACATATATGTTGTGATTGAAACAGCAGATACGCATGTTGCTCCCCCTGAACGACTTTTTGAAATTGTCCTGTTAATTGAAGGTGACATGCAGCGAACTGTAAAAGGGGTATTTTGGGAAAATCTCTCGTCTACGTATGACATTTTGCTTTCGGAGGCTGACTGGCCCCCACCTTTTGTTCTCGCAGCTCCGCGAGGGGAGGAGGTAATCCTACCCAGCTTCGCGCACACAGTGCCGAGGGTAGAGGCGCTGCATTTTGCAGAAGAGTGGGCTCTGGCGCTTGCGCCGGCTGTGTACCGCAATCTATGTGGCTGGGATAAATTGTCACCAAGCCATGAGATTCCTTTACGGTCACAGCCACAGCCTCAACCACAATATCCCATTCGGCGTGAAGCGAAAGCTTCAGTCGCAGCTATCCTTGAACAATTGGAATATCAAGGTGTAATTGAAACGTGTGTGTCACCGATGAATAACCCCCTTTTTACTGTGAACAAGCCGGGCGGCTCATATCGTTTGGTTTTGGATTATAGGCATTTGAACTCGCATTGCCGTAACTGTGCAGTACAGAATACGCACGGCTCTGCATTAGTGAATAGTCTTGAGCGTAAACGGTTCAAAACCACGCTTGACATTTCCAATGGTTTTTATGCACATAGATTAGATGGTCTAAGTTCCCAATGGACCAGTTTTACATGCGCCGGAGTGCAAAAAATGTCTAAACGACTCCCAATGGGCTACAAGAACAGTCCGGGAGTTTTTTCCGCGCGCATAGTCTCTCTTTTGGAGAGTTTCGACCAAGTTGCTTGTTCGTATGTGGATGACATTTATCTCACAGACGACGATCTTTGGGAGCATCTGTGTCGAGTAAATAGCATAATTTGTAACTTTGCTGACATGGGTTACAAGTTTAACTTTGCAAAGTCGCACATTGCAGAGTACACAGTGTTGTTTCTAGGTTACGAGCTTAACCATGAAGGGAAGGGTTTAGCACCCCATTTCCTGGAGAAATGCGCACAGTTGTGCTCTCCGACAACACTGAAAAAATTACAATCTCTTCTGGGTTTTCTGAATTTCGGGAGGACTTACATTCCGGAATATGCCCAGCGTATCAAGCCGTTGTATGCTTTGATACAACCATCTTTTTCCAAATCATGCTGGCTGCCTGAGCATTCGGCCATTCTGCAGTCTTTGCAGGCTGATTTGCTCGCTTCTGAATACTTACAGACTCGTGATAACCAGACCAACCTGGTGATAAGAATTATCCCTGGGGCGATGGGTTTCACGTACCTGACTTTTAATGAAGGAGATACAGTACCTATTGCTTACAAGTCACACTTGTACACTTCGGCTGAATTGCGTTTTTCCACTGTGGAGAAAGTTTTGACGGCTGTGCAGATGCCAATTCTTAAGGAACGTGCCCTGTCACAAGGAAAGCGCATGTTGGTTGTTACCCCGTGCCCTGCCTTAGAGGCGGTTACGAAAGCCAGTGTACCTAATTCCAAAGCTTTGCACCCTCGGTGGATTCAATGGGCTGCGTCCTTGACGTCCCAGGATGTCACGTTTATTTTTGACGCCACCTTACGGTCCCAGGAGTATTTACAGTATGAGTATATTCATCCTGCTCCATTAGCAATGCGGCCGTTGGAGGATTTCCATTGCATCATTTACACTGATGGTTCGGCGCAGGTTGCGCATGGCTCTAAACATGCCTACGTTTCCGCTTGCGCCATTGTGGTCGGTGCCATGGTGAACGATGAGTTCAAGTCCAGTGTCGTGCACACGCAGACGCTTGGAGACTGCACCGCACAATTGGCAGAGCTTCGTGCTCTGATGCTTGCATTGGAGTACGCAGATCCTAGTGTGACGACTTTAATCGTAAGTGATTCTTACTACTGTGTCCAGTCTTACAATGAAAACTTGTTCTTTTGGATTCAGAATGATTTTCGTGACTCCAAAGGTAGCACAATAAAACATAAAACTATCTGGGTCCGAGTGGCGGAACTTAAAGAGAAGCTGCCACTCGTGTTTGTGATTCATACTCTCGGTCATCAGCGCGTGGGGGTCCACGATGTTGGCAACTCGCTTGCTGATGAAGCAGCGAAGTCAGCGGTATCAAAATACTTAGTTGCAGCAGTCACGAGGTCCAAAAGCAAAATCGATGATGACATCTTGGCAGCTGTAGCTGCAACGGAGAAGTGAGGTAAATATCCTGCGGGATTCCCTTCTAAATACACATACCACTTAAGTCCCGATAAGGTTCCTTATGTGAAAATCCCTGAAGTTGGCGAGCGTTTAGTTCCCAACTCGGATCGCAGAGCTGCTTTGATTACAGCGGCACATGAAGGTGTGGCGTCTGCGCATGCGGGCGTCTCGGCCACTGTAACTCAGCTACAACAGAGATTCTGGTGGCGGGGTCTGTACAAACAGACGCGTGAATATGTTCTTCAATGTAACATTTGCCAGCAGATTAAGCCTTCTTCTGCTGCGCGTCCGCCTCAGACACAGTTGTACATCTCTAATAAACCGCTTGGTTGCGTTTATTTGGATCACTGCGGTCCTTTTTCTTCTGATACTGCGTTTAAATACATCTTAGTAGCAGTTGATTCATGCACACGCTTTGTATGGGTATGGCCGCATCGAAGCGCTGATTCGCGGACTGTCATTAAGGATTTGCGTGTCTTTGTGGGAATTTTTGCCTGTGGTACTTTCCATTCGGACCAGGGTCCGGCTTTCGCCTCTAAGGCATACAAGGCTGCTATGGTTTCGTTGGGAGTCCAAGTCAAGTTTTCAAGTCCCTACAGGCCTGAGGGCAATAGTGTAGTAGAACGAATGAACCGCGACTTAAAGCACTCTTTGACAGCCCGAGTTATAGGTACTGGTAGAAACTGGCTAGCCCACCTCATAGGCGTGCAGCGTGCGCTTAATAATCTCCCTAGAAGGTCTCTGGGTGGGCGGACCCCATACGAAATGCTCTTTGGTATCAAGATGTATGTACCTGACCTTGATGGGCCGGACTACAAGGCCCAGGCCGGGGCCTTTGACGTAGATGAACATTGCAATGTTTTACAGAATCTACAAAAGACCAGAGACAGTCTTGCAAAGGAACATTTGCCCTCCACATCGGATGATGCGTTGCAGATCCCGGTAGTTGGCTGGCTACCCCAAGTTGGAGAACTGGTTCGAGAGAAGATCGATAACAAGAAAGAGTTTGGTCCCTCATATCGAGCACCAGTTCGAGTCCTTGGAGTGAAGGGCACAAGAACAGTCATTTTACCACCACTTCCAGGTCGTAAGGAAAACAGATTTATTTCTATTGACAATGTCAAGACACACAGGGTGGCCGATTCTTCATAGCATGACACCGGCTGTATCCTGTCCTTCCATGGTGAGGCACTCTGTGCTGGCTATTACATCTGGTGCAGAACAGGAGGTGTCCCTCGAGATGCCTGCCATATCCAGTCCTTTGTTAAATACTATTCCTGATACTAACATTGATGAGCTAAACTACACTTATCCTGCTGATTTATCGATGCCTGATTTACAGACCCGTTTGGCAGGCCAGTCCAGATTCTCTTTTGACTCTGTTTCGGAAACATCAAAGAAACCCACAAACATTGCAAGATATGCCACGTTGTTTAAAGAACATTTTTTAATTCCGCCTTGGACATACATTTGGTTGATCCTATTTTCATTTTATCTTTTTATGTCAATTGGTTTTGTGTTATATTTTTTCCGCCTGATTGATGGTCACTACGTTGAAGAAAGAACAGGAATTCGGTACCTTAATGGAACATTGGCCCCTGTTTCTTCTTCACATTCTGCGCACAGACTGAAACGAAACTTACATACAGTTAACATTACTGCTTGGCCTGTCCTTGATGGGATTGTGTGGGATGCGGTTAGGTTTCAGATACACGGGCCTACTGAAGTGATTAATGTTCCAAATGTGCTTAGAGTAAACATGGGAGATGTGATTAAACAAAATATACGTTCTGATGATTGGGATATTCAGGCCGTAGAAGCCTTATTCTCGGATTTGAAATATTATGCTGCCTTCGATACTGAGGATCTGTATACAGATTCTGTTAATTATGGTGATTTATTTTGTTTTCAACACTATGGTAATCATTTTTTACATAAGACAAATTCCAGGAGGGTTGCTGTAAATTATACACAATGGGAACATTGCCCTGCTCCATTCAGTGGCAGTTCCAATACATTTCTGAAAAAATATACCTATTTTACAGACTTTGATCAGTCTAATCCCGAGTCATTTTATTTTAAAATGACACAAAAGCCCATTTCCAAAGTTAGACTTACCGATACAAAATTACTGTATTCGAAGTCCTTTTTAGACAGGTTGGCTGTAGATGGCTACGAGTTCTGGAAAGGAACAATTGACCTTAAATCGGTTTGGGGTACCACATATTGGCAGGTACAAGGCACTGAGGCTTTGCACCGTGCATGTCTCATCCCAAATCACATGTTGTTTTTAAATTCTACCATTTTCCAGACAACATGCTTTGGATTGGCTACTTCAAAAAAATTAAATACACCATCCATCCCAGATTTAAATGAATGTACAGGTTGGGGTGATTTCACTGATTCCTCCATTCAAGGGTTGCAAACTCTTTTACACAATTCGTCCTTTAACATTTCCAGTTTGGATTCCAAGGGTTGGCTGGTATGGCAAAAGAGTGCTGATTCTTGCCAGCGCCGTTTTATGGGTTTGGTTGAGGGATTCACAAAACTCAGGCCCGATCCACGTTTTGAAGGAGACTATTCTGTCACGACTTATTCTGTGGGGAAGCTGTGTCAAAATTGGTTACAGCATTCTACTTTAGCTGCAGTTAAACTACATTTGTCTCAATTACATGATAATGTGGATTTAAACGATTTTATAAAAGGCCCTGCTAAAGGTAGATCTAAACGATTCCTGTATGCAATTTACAATGAAATTTGGAAAGTTAACCAGGTTGAGGCTGCTAAACGCCTAAGGGCTATTGATCAAGCTAATTTGGAAAAAGTGCTTGCAGTGGTTGATAACAGCATTAACACGCTTTCTTCCCGAATTTACACTTTAAATAATATTGTGTCTTCTGTTGTCGACATTGTACATGATGAAGTGTCCGTGTTATATCATGGTCAAAATCAATTGCGTTCTGTGATGCAGTTTGCGTGGACACTACAGACTCTTAAGTCTGGTCGAGTGCCATGGTCTTTTTTGAATGTATCATCATTATTTGCCCCGTTTAATTTGACTGAAAAACAGCGCATGTTGTCAATGAGAGATGCTACATTTTCTATGTTACATATTGAAAAATTAGAATCCCTGCCATTTTCGGTGGCTGAAGTGACTGCAGCAACATGGCTTATTCATGGTGTTATAACATTACCTTTTGCGTTGTATAAATTTACAAATTGTATGAAATATATAGCCATTGGACGATATGAACCATTAGGCAGCGCTTTCCTCCATGAAACATGGTCTTTACCATACACTTACAGATGCCTTAAGGAGGGGAATGAACTGAATCTGAATGGTGAAGAATGTACACAGTCGCCTGACCGCTCACTTATTTGCAGACACATCCAGTTGCATGGTTCTTGTAATCAGGACAAACCTAATTTGGCCTGTGTTTTGAAAGGGACACCAGTTCCTGCAATAGTTCCCACGTTCACGTTGTTGTCCAACGGTAGTTATTTACTTTTAAATAACGAGTTTTGTTGTGGGTTAGAGCCTGGTATCGCATATGTGGTTACCGTGTCTGAAAGGGTCGTTTGCTGCAAGAATGTGTTGTATCCACCCACGCATGGGAATTCAGAAGTTTTAATTTGGCCAAGAATACCAACCTTGAGAGCTGAATTCAATGGTTTAGGCCGTATAAGAGCCCTTTTGTCTCAAAAACAGGTGGCCCTGAGCTCTGCCCGCGAAACTTATGTCCTTCACATAGCAAACACACGCACAGAAGTACAAGCGCTTTTAAGTACTGATTTGCCGTTTCATTTTTGCGAGCTGGTTCATCAAATCTTTAATGCCTCCTCCACATCCAGCCTCGCTCATTTTTTTAAAATGGTTAGCAGTGGTCTCGTGACTACATTTGAAAAAGTATTTGGTATTATCCCTGCGTTCTTTCATTCTATATTCGCTAGTCTGTTTGGCGGATTTCCTGTTTTGCTGGCTTTGGCTGCAGGCGTTCTGGTGATATTTTATTTCATAAAACATGGATGCCCATCCTGCGCAAGGAAACGCACAGCACCTACTGATGCAGTTTCGCAACCGGATGCTTGATTATTATGGATCCCTGCCGCTTGCGACTTTAAGCACGGCTTTTGGATTATCTTTCAGATTTTCCTATTTCACATGTGTCCAGCCTGTGTTTCATTGCCTGAGCTGTGATTTCGACTGGGCCATTGATTTGTGTCTCTGTTTACCGACTTCTCCTGACGTCGACTTTGATCAGCTGATGTCCCCCGTAGTGGCTCATGAGTTGGTCTGTTCTGGCGAAAGGGTTATGGCTGTGGCAGCGATGCATGGACTAATGGGTCAGTGGGACATATTCGCAGCGGCGCATGACTTTCTGGCACAGAGCGTTCTCGAGAACCCACTGCGTTGTCCTCTGATGTTCTTTCCCATTGCTTAATTGGATGGCTGAACTGTTTTCGGATGATGACAGTGATTTCATGTTGGAAGCTGTTGCTACATATTTTGCATATTCATTCAACGAGGAATGACTCTGAATACTTCCATCATTATGGCACGTGACTTTTTAGTAATTCTGAATGGTGCCAGTTTCAATACGAACATTCGATTTTTTCATATGTTCTAGGCCTATTAATTATAGTTAGGCCTCAAGTTCGACTTTTTATATTTTGTGTGGCCACTATAGGCATTCATACATTTTTTTGTATTTTTTTAAATTTTACATACATTACATACATTTAGCTTGGCTCAATATCATTGAACTCTGCTTTCAAGTCTTGCCTCTCATAGAGTATTGGCTTATATATTTGTCTTTTGACCGTCCTCGGATCATTGGGGGGGTGTCATATGGTTATTACGTTTCCATAGATTGTGTTAAGTTAGCATGTGCTTATTAAATGTTTAAACGCCATATTTTCTTTCTGCTTCGGTTTGCACACGACACCTAATTGTTATTTCAGCTTTTAACCTAGACGAAAGATGTGATTTATTTCAGAATATTATATTATTGTACTGGTATCAGTCGTGCCTGGAACACTTGGCACAACTGTCTGCACACTGAGAACTGCACACTCTAACACAAGGTTACTGTAGGCCTGATCCTCGCACTACGTTAGTCATAACACAAATAATGTTTGTGCCAACTCTGGGCTTTACGTGAGTTCAAGATACAGTTACAGGGAATGAGAAAACACACTTGATGCTGGACATGCTGAGAGCTGGTAGCTGTTGATGTGATCTCCTCCTACTGAGAATTTGAGGTATGGGTTCGCCCAGCTAAAGCCCAGATGAGACCTTCTTAGATATAATATAATATGCTAATTAGGGTGCGCGAAATATAGGTGATACAGAATTCTATAGATTTTTGCATCATAATATGTTATCACAATTTGCTTACTATGGATTAGTGACTATGCTGCTGACTCTGATTTTTATAATATGTATGTTGATATTATACAAGATACTGCGTTTGAGAATGTTGCATTGAAAAAATAAACATTTCAAACTTGCACGTGTTCTCATTGCCTCCCAGTTTCGGTTTGGAATGATAATATAACGAAAGAGTGTTCATGTGTTCCACGATACCTGAGGTATTCTAAGTTCATGTTCTGGATTGTCTAAGACATCGGGGAGTATTCACTTCCGATGAGATACTGTATCTAGCCTGGTAAGGGGATTTCTGAAACATAGGTGAGTTGTGGGTCACCCTGACTCACCCAGGTTCTAGGTCTCTGTGCACAGTTCTGTGAGAGAACGGAAACCCTGCGACAGGTCCAATATTTGGGGTAACGGCTGGGCGTGGAGTGTGCCCTTGCACAAGTGGTGTAGCATCTTGCTAGATTTGTCACCCCACTGATGCACCCGACTACGAGTGGCTAGCCATGCCTGCTGTGCCTCCTCCATCAATACCGCAGTGTACTGCTGCTGAGCCAGCACGAGCTGTCGTCTAGCCAGTCCACCGCCCGCTTCATGACCCCTACGCTCCAGCGCCTCCAGATCCGCCTCTAGTTGCACCAAGTCCCGCTGCCACTCCCTACGCCCCGCCACACACCAGGAGATATCGACGCCCCGCAACGTGGGTTTTAAGGCTTCCCAAAGGGTAACTGGGGATTCTACGGAGCCTAAGTGAGAAACCAGGTAATTATCTATTTCTTTGGTCAAGTGCTCCCTGTACTCGTCCTTCAGCAGGTGCCACCCCGACATAAGCCACCTAAATGGCTGCCTGCCCGGGCCTATTCGGAACGTGAGGGCCACTGGCGAATGGTCAGACAAGGCTCTCGGCAGAATAGCAGCCGATAATATCCTATGTGTCAGCCCCATGGGGACAAAGATATAGTCCAATCTGGAGAATGAGTTGTGTACCGTGGAAAAGTAGGTGTACTCCCTATGTGGGCCACGCATGTGTCTCCAGACATCCGTCCAGTGGAGTCCTGTGGCCAGGGCACAAAGTTTAGTGGGTGGGCCCCCCTCCCCGTCAGTCGCCCCGCTCCTCCACCTATCGCTACCCAGTTCCATTACATCGTTCCAGTCCCCCCCCCCCCCCCCAACCACAGAGAGGGTATGCGGCATGTCACTCCAAAGTGACATAAGTCTCTCCACTAGGGTCCACTGTAACGGCGGTGGAGCGTAAACGCTACCCAGGGTCACCCTATCCCCCCCCAATCCTGCCCTGTACAATAACATTTCGCCCCTGTGTGTCAGACCAGAGTTTTTCGTGTGTATAGGTGACCCTGCGGTGTATGAGGATCGCTACCCCCCTCGAGCCCCTTGTGAATCTCGAGTGGAATACCTGATGGAACCCAAACCGTTGCAGTCATAGCGCCTTCGTACCAAGCAAATGAGTCTCCTGGAGCAGGAGTACATCAGCCCCGGCTCTCTTGGCAAACTGGAGAACCGCCCCCCGTTTCACCTTATCTAGCACCCCACGCACATTCCAACTAAGTATGCGCAGGGAGCCGGGGGCTACCCTCCCTCCCCCCTCTACATTAGACATGATGGAAAGACTTTATGTAAGCTGGAGGTGTCTCTGTGACTCAGCGTGCTAACAGTGTGGCATACATGTAGCATCAAACCATATGCAAACAATCCCCCCAACCCCAAACCCCCTCGCCAACCCCCCCTCCACCCCCAACCCCGTACCTCACTAACATGGAAGCACCTGTCGCGGTCGGACCATAGCCTAGTCCCCAACGGGGGAACAAGAACCACCCCTTCCAATGGATCCCCAAATGACAACCCACAACTTTAGGACTTCACTCCCACCCACCCACTCCTGCGGGGCCAGGCTCCCAGCCCTGAAAGAGACTAGCCCATCTAGACATCCATTCATACCATACTTTGAGATCTGTTCGGAAGTCCCATACGTCATTTCACCCCAGGTTGCTGCTCCGGTGACGGATCCTTCTGTAGGAGCGCGGAACCGGAGCGAGAGCTGCGTCCAGACCGTGATCTCCTGTTGCGTCGCTGCTGGCTCCTTAGGCCTTCGCAGGCCATTCCACTCGAGGAGGAGTCAGAGTCTCCACTTGGGGATGTGTTGACGCGAATTTTCACCGTTTCGTCTGTTCATTTCAACATTTCCTCTGGGCAGTAGAAGAACAGTGTGCGGGACTTGAAGATGACTCAGCAGCGCCGGATAAAGCAGGGCATACTGAAGCTTGAGGCCTCGGAGGCGGGCCTTTGCCGCAAGAAGTATTGTCGCTGCTGCTGCACCAAGCGTGTTAAGTCCGGGAAGGTGAGGATGGCCGCGTTGCCACACGTGAGGACGGTCTTGACCCTCGCCTGCCGCAGGATGGTGTCGTGATCTGAGTAATTTAGGAATTTGGCGATGATCGGTTGCGGGCGTGCCCCTGGAGGGGGCTTCTGCATCAGGGCCCTGTGAGCTCGCTCCACCACAAAGCAGCGAGATAGCACGTCCGGGGGGAGCCAACCCTCCAGCCACTGGGTAAGGAATCGGTCCACATTGTCCCCCTCACAGCCCTCCGGAAATCCCACAAAGCGTAGGTTATTCCGCCGAGCCCGCCCTTCGGCATCCTCAACACGCATGGCCAGGCACTTCTGTATTTTCTCCATGTTCGCGACCTTCTTTTTGAGGATGGACACGTCATCTTCCACCTCAGATATGCGGGTCTGTGTGCGAGTGATGCGCTCCACGGCGTCCCTCAGGTCCTGACGAAGCAACATGACGTCCGATCCCACCTTCCCGATCTTGGCGTCCAACATGTCTCTGGACTGGGTTATTGCCACCAATAGCGCCGCGTTGTCAGGTGCCTGGTTCTGCGACCCCGTGGCCCCGGCTGCAAGGCCCGCCTCCGTGAATTTATCGATGGTCCCCTGCTTGGCGTGGTCGCCACCCGTACCATCTCACGTCATTGTGGCACAGTCGGTGCCCCCAAGCAATAGTACTCCTCACCACAGGGTACGTCTCCACCAGCAACACAGAGGTCAGGCAGAACGACAGTCACGCCAGCAGACTCTTTCCAACGGTCTCCAGGTGGACCGTGTCCAGCGCGGCGGGTCGCAGGGGCGGTCCCCCCATCTCTACTGTATAGGGGCTGTGCGCCCGAGCCCCCCTCCGTTGACGACCACCAGGTGAGAATACAGTCCCAGCCGCAGACCACAGGGGCCCCCCGCAAGAGGAACGCGGCCTCAGCCCCGGAATGCTGCCACCGGTGCACCTCCACTCAGGTACTTCGCCGTCAGACCACGGAGCTCCTCCGCCCTCTACCACCACGAGGACAAATCCGGACACCCATCCTCCGCACCGCCGCTAACAGCAGCCACAAAGAGTTCAATCCAGGAGGGGGGCAGGGGGAGGGAAGGTCAAAGCGCTCTTGCCGTCCCACGTGGGCCCTATCCAGCTCACCACACTGCAATAGGGTCCGGGCCGACCTCGTCTGCCTTTCGGGGCTCCCCCAGCAGGCTACCGCAGTCCCGGACCTCACTGGGCGAAGTCGGCCAGTCTGACCGATCCGCCACCTCCAGAGCCCACAGGGGCCCCCCCCAGGCTCCACGCCGCCGTCGAGAGGTACACTCCACTGGTCAAGGATATGGCAGGCACCCTCCTCCACCGCCTCCTCCAGGTGCCTGAAGTGCCCCAAAAAGGCGGCCGCTCCAGTCGGGCCTCCTCGGAGAATTTCACCGCCCGACTCCCTCAGGCGCCACTGCGCTTGCCCATCCACAGCCACGGATATGTCTTCTCGTGGTCCGCAGGCCGGGGGGGCCACTCGGCCTTCGGGGCGCTGGATCAATCTGCGCTCCCTCCATACCGGCCTCGCCCCCCCGCCCCCCATGCCCGCCGACCACCAAGCGCGCCTCGCCGGATTAGCGAGGTAACGGAGGTCCCGGCTTACACTCCGCCGGCTCCCAGCTTACACTCTGCCAGCTCCCAGCAGGCCGCTCCACTTCGCCGGATCACTGCGCGCCCCACCGGGGCCGATGTCACACCTCAGCTACCACTGGAGGATCCCCATGGGTTAGGCGATCTCGGGAGGATAAGCAGCGTCACTTTGGATGCCTAGGGCCAGGATAGTTGCTCAGGATAATGTTCGGCTGGTCGGAGCTCTCACACTACACAACCGCCATCGTTGCCGGCTAAGCCACGCCCCCGCAAATGGCAAATCTTAACCCATTAAGTGCTGCGCACGTTCAGTGGACGTCGCGTGCACTACCTAGGTAGTGCTGCGCACGTCCGCTGAACGTCGCGGCCCCGCCCATGCAATAGAACGCTCCGCACCAGCGCGGAACGTTCAGCGCAGCGGAGGAGTTAAGGAACGTGCACTGTTGCAGGGAAAACGCACTGTGGTTGTTACTGCCCTTGGAGGCAGTGACGAAGGCCAGTGTACCAAATTCCAAGGCTTTGCACCCTCAGTGGATACAATGGGCTACATTCTTGACATCCCCGGATGTAACGTTCATTTTAGATTCTTCTTTGCAGACTCAAGAGTTTTTGCAGTATGAGTTTGTTCATCCTGCTCCTCTGACTATGCACCCACTTGAGGATTTTCGTTGCATCATTTACACTGATGGCAGTGCACAAGCGGCTACGGGTTCTAGACATGCGTATTCCGCGGCCTGTGCAATTGTGTTTGGTATGATGGTGGATGGTGAATTCAAGTCTGATGTCGTGCATACACAGACATTAGGGGACTGTACCGCCCAATTAGAATATGTGCTCTGATGCTTGCATTGGAGTGCGCGGACCCCAGTGTGACTACTCTTATTGTGAGTGATTCTTACTACTGTGTACAGTCTTTTCAATGACAATCTACCCTTTTGGACTCAAAATGATTATCGTGACTCCAAAGGTCGCACCATAAAACATAAAATAATTTGGGTTCGAGTGGCGGAGCTTAAAGAACGGCTCCCGCTCGTTTTTGTAATTCATACTCTGGGTCATCAGCGCGTGGGAGTTTAAGCTGTTGGCAACTGTCTCGCAGATGAGGCTGCGAAAACAGCAGAAGCAACATTTGCAGTGACAGCGGTTACACGTTCCAAAAGTAAGATTGATGAGGACATCTTCGCAGCTATTGCTGCGACTGAGAAGGGAGGTAATTATCCTAAGGGTTTCCCTTCGAAGTACTCTTATCACTTAAGACCCAATAAAGTTCCTTATGTGAGAATTAACGACGTTGGTGACAGACTGATTCCCAACGCGGACCACAGAGAGGCTTTGATTACAGCAGCCCACGCCGGGATGGCTTCGGCACATGCCGGCGTGGCAGCTACTATATCTCTCCTTCAACAATGATACTGGTGGCGGGGGTTGTATAAAGAGACACGTGATTTTGTCCTTCAATGTGGCATTTGTCAGTAAATTAAGCCTTCTTCTACTGCACGCCCGCCCCAAACTCAGTTGTACATATCTAATAAGCCACTTGCGTGTGTTTATTTAGATTACTGCGGTCCTTTCTCCTCTGATACTGCGTATAAGTACATCTTAGTAGCAGTTGACTCTTGCACGCGCTTTGTGTGGGTGTGGCCTCAAAGGAGCGCTGATGCCAGACCTGTCATAAGAGATTTGCATGTCTTTGCGGGAATTTTTGCATGTGGCACCTTCCATTCGGACCAGGGTCCAGCGTTCGCCTCTAAGGGGTATAAGGATGCCATGGGTTCATAGGGGGTCCAAGTCAAATTTTCGTCTCCATACAGGCCTGAGGGCAATAGTGTTGAGGAGCGAATGAACCGTGATTTAAAGCAATCATTGACAGCGAAGGTGTTAGGTGCTGGCAGAGAATGGCTTACCCACCTGAATAGCGTACAACGTGCACTTAATAATCTCCCTAGAAGGTCTCTGGGTGGGCGGACCCCATACGAAAAGCTCTTTAGCATCAAGATGTTTGTTCCGGACCTTGGCGGTCTAGACATGGCAGCGAGAGCCGCATCCTTTGACGTAGACTAACATTCTAATGCTTTACAGAACCTACAAAAGACCAGAGACAGTCTTGCATAGGAACACTTGCCCTCCATGTCTGAAGCTGCGTTGCAGATTCCGGTAGTCGGCTGGCTACCCCAGGTTAGAGAACTGGTCCGAGAGAAGATCAACAACAAAAAATAATTTGGTCCTTCCTATCGAGCTCCAGTTGCCGTGATTGGTGTGCAGGGTACGAGAACAGACATTTTACCTCCTCTTCCTGGGCGAAAGGGGAACAGGTACATTTCAATTGACCATGTCAAATCACACAGGGTGGCTGATACTGTATAGTATGATGCTTGGGGTTTCGTGTCCAGCAATGATGCGGCACTCTGTTCTGGCCCCGGATCTTACCATCGGGCCTGATGTTGCCATTGAGATGAGTCCACTTATGAATCCTATAGTTAATCTACCTGCTGGTGATCCTCTTAATGACACTGAATATACTTATCCAACTGACTTGTCTATGCCTGATTTGGAAACCTGTGTTGCTAATCAATCCAGTTTTTCATTTGACACTGGTTCATCCACATCAAAAACCCATTCAAAAGTTTCAATTTTTGCTACCTGGTTTAAAAACATTTTTTGATCCCACCTTGGATTTACATTTGGCTGGTGCTGATTGCAATTTTTTTGTTCATGCCCATAGGATTTGTGGTATATTTTTTTCGTTTTATCAATGGACACTATGTTGAAGAAAGAACGTCAATTCGAGTGATTGATGGAACTTTGGCTCCCCACTCCTCTTCGCACATCATGAAGAGGGACCAGACTTTTGTTAATATAACTGTTTGGCCCGTTTTAGATGGGACTGTATGGGATGCTGTACAGTTCCAGATTCATGGTCCCACAGAGGTTATTAATGTTCCCAATGTACTCTGTGTTTCTATGGGGGATGTGTTTAAACAGAATATTCGCTCTGATGATTGGGATGTAAAAGCAGTTGAAGCTTTATTTACTGATTTGAAATATTATGCTGCCTTCGATGCTGAAGATTTATATTTAGAGTCTGCGAATTATGGTGATTTGTACTGTTACCAACATTTTGGCAATCACTTTCTGCATAAGACTAGCTTCATTTCGAGGCATAGTTAATTTCACACAGTGGGAACATTGTCCCGCACCAGTGGAAGGAAGCTCCAAAAAGTTTCAGAATTTTCTTTCTTATTTTACTGATTTTGATCAATCCAACCCTAATGCATTTTATTTTAAATTGACTGGAGAGTCATTTTCCAAGGTTAGACTTACCCACACCAAATTACTTTAGTCAAAGTACTTTATTCACCAGTTGGCTGTTGGGGGCTATGAACTATGGAGAGATACTATTAATCTTAAACCTGTTTGGGGTTCTAAAAGTTGGCAAGTGCAAGGCACTGAGGCTTTGCATCATGCATGTCTCATCCCGAACCATATGTTGTTTTTGAATGATACTATTTCGCAAACCACATTCTTCGGATTGGCAACTTCTAAAAAATTAAATGCTCCTTCATTTCCTGATTTGGGTGAATTGCATTATTGGAATAATTTTACTAGTACACCCTTGAGTGAAATACAGGCGCTGTTTAGTAATTCCTCTTTTAATTTTTCCAGCATTAATCCTGAAGGCTGATTGCAGTGGCATAAAAGTGCAGATACCTGCCAGCACCGCTTTCTGGGTCTGACCCCTGGCTATGCGGCGGTTAGAGTTGATTCCCGTTTTCAGACTCACCATTCAGTTACCACCTATTCTGTAGGCAAATTGTGCCAGAGTTGGCTCAGACATTCATCCTTAGCGTCTGTTAAGTCGCATTTGTCCAAACTCACAGAAACTTTCGGTTTCAATAATTTTGTGAAAGGCCCTGCGGGTGGCAGATCGAAAAGATGGAAATATGCTGCTTACAATGAAGTTTGGAAACTGTCTCAAATTGAAGCTGCTTATAGGCTTAGAGCTATAGATCAGGCCAATTTAGAAAAAGTGCTTGCTGTTGTGGATAATAGCATTTGCAACCTTTCTTCTCGAATTTACACTTTAGATAATATTGTGTCATCTGTGGTTGATATTGTACAAGAAGATGTTGCAGTATTGTATCGTGGGCAAAATCAATTGCGTTCTGTTATGCAGTTTGCCTGGACTTTGCAAACGTTAAAGAATGGTCGCGTTCCATGGGATTACATGAACACAAGCTTGTTATTTCTGCCTTTTAATTTGACTATGAAACAGCAATTTATGTCAAAGAAAGATGCCACGTTTTCCCTGTTGCATATTGAGAAATTAGAACCATTGCCTTTTTATGTAGCATGGCAAATTCGGCTGTTTGGCTTATCCACGGGTTAATAACCTAGCCGTTCTCTCTTTTCAAATTCGAGAATTGCATGAAACACTATGCTATAGGTAGATTTGAGCCCTTGGGTGGAGCATATCTTCATGAAGTTTGGAATCTCCCATTCAATTACAGATTTTGAGGGATGGTAAAGAAGTGTTTTTGAATGGTGAAGATTGCATCACTACACCAGACCATTCATTAACATGCAGAAATCTTCAGTTGCACGGTTCGTGCAATGTGCGTGCACCAAATTTAGCGTGTGTTTTAAAAGGTACTCCAGTCCCGGCCATTACACCTACATTCACACTGCTTGCTAATGGTAGTTATTTATTATTAAATAATGAAGAGTGTTGTGGGATGCACGCCGGTATTGCTTACATTGTTACCGTTTCCCAGCGTGTAACTTGTTGCAAGAATGAGTTGTTCCCTCCTCCGCATTGCAGGCTTGATGCTTCCATCTGGCCCTCGATTCCGACCTTGAAAGCAGAGTTCAACAAGATGAGCAGAATAAGAGCTCTTTTGTCCCAGAAGGAAGTTTCCCTTACATCTGCGCGTGCGATATTCGTCCTTCACGTTACAAATACTCGTACTGAAGTAGATGCTTTATTAAACACGGACCTGCCCTTGCACTTCGGTGCTTTGATCGACACCATCTTAAATGCCTCATCGACTACTTGCTTGGCGTATTTATTTAAAGTAGTATGCTCTTGCCTTGTTACCTCGTTTCAGACTACATTTGGTGTGATCCCTGCCTTTTTTCATGCTATTTTTTCGAGTGTCTTTGGAGGTTTCCCCTTGCTCCTGACTTTGGGCGCCATCATTCTGCTATTATTTTGTTTATTACAAAATGGATGCACAGTTTGTGCCCCACGACGTACAGTCCCGGCTGCTCCACCTGCGTGACCGGATGCTAAAATACTATGGAGCGCTGCCTTTGGATACTAAGTGTGGCGTCTGGTTTATCCTTTCGGTTCTCTTTCTTCACTTGCGTGCAGCCTGTTTTCCATTGCCTGGATTGTGAATTAGAATGGCCCCTGGATTTGTGTCTCTTGAACTGTCATTGGCCATAATCCCGGTACTAGAACAGTCTATTTCATGAGAAACTAAGAGACTCATTAGTAGATTAAAATCCAGTTCAAGGTTATCATAACGTGCAAGCCAGTTTATCAGCGTGTTCGTGTGACACATTCTAGACACAACAATTTGGCAGCTGCAAGCAGAGTAGGATTCTGGCGCCTTTATCATAGCACACTTGCCAGATATGAACACACTTGGAAGATTCCAGGCATGCAGAGAGACTAACCGATCCTGATGTCATTTACACTTACTGAGCGGATAGGTAAATGGGGTCCCCCCTAAGAAAACTGCAGAGACCTTCTACAGTTTTATAATACCTAGTTCCTAGATAGGGAGAGTGCTTTAAATTGGTGCTTTTATCCCCTGTTTGCACTATCATTGTAATATGATTCCTCCTTTTGTATTTTATGGAATTGTAACCATGCTGTTCTTATTATTCTTACCCATATGTATGCTTATGTTGATTAAAATACTGTGTTTGAGATCACGTCATTAAAATAAACATTTTAACCTTACCGTGTCTCTATTTTACTCCTGTTGTGGACAGGTATGAACGTATAACAAAAGAGTGTTCTCACTTCCCACCATTCCTTAGATTTTCCTAAGTTGCATGTTCTAGTGTTCTAGGTTGTCTAATCATTGGTTTCTTTGCTATAGTACGAAGAGCTAATGTGACACGGAATGCTAGTCTGGTAGGGGATTTTGGGTACTAAGGTGAGTTTTGGCACACCCTAATTCACTGAGGTCCTAAGTCTCTGTGCACAGTTCTGTGTTTGTGCAGAATCCTTGTTACACAAGAAATGCATTTATTTATGTACACGTGCATGCATTTTAGTGGTGTGTGTGTGTGTACATGGGAGATGACAGAAAACACGAGTACTCCTATGGAGTGCTTGCAAACCAAGAAAAAAATAGCTCTGCAAACCAAAAGCTGTAGAAGGAAACATGCGCTATGGAAGGGCCAAACACAAGAAGGACAAGACGCCAACTTAAGTATCACAATTCACATCCTCAAATTCCTTCTGCTTATAGAGGAATGGGAGCCAATCACCAGAGAGGATAGCCTCATCTGCTTTGGAATAGGCCTCTCGTGCATCCTCATAAGATTAGCTTTACTCTTAGTGCAACCCCATGCACTTACTAAAGCACAATGAGACTTGGTCACTTGAAACATGTTCAGGTATGAAAAATGCTCAACCACTTTGAGTAACAAATCGGTGTCACCTTTCAAAGAGAGAGGCTGGAGCGATGAGCCTTTTGGTGAAAACCTATTATCATCATGCCAAGAGGGAGCTCTACATAACAGCTGAAACAAGCCACCATGTCGGTCACTGTTATGGCCTTCCTCAAGGAGCAGTATTAGTTTTGGTACGTATGGCATCTTCGGCTAGTGGGTATCAAACGCCCTCTTTGTGGACCTTAAAGAATAGATCAGCACTGAACAGGTGGGAAGAATCAAGCAAAATATAGTCATGCAACAGTGACCTCCACCAATGGGAAGAATGTTTGGCAATCCTGGCACGCTTCCCCACTGCCTAAAGAGGTGTTTGGCACAATGCCAAGTTTCCAAGATCAGGTACTTTTTTGTTTTTTTTAAAAAGTTGCATCATAATTCAGACATTCAATTTAGTTAAAACATATGACAAAATTACACCCTATTTCGATACAAACCTTCTTATCTTAGATCAAAAACTCTTCGACCCATTGACAGCTTTTTAAATTCAATTTTAGTTAGAACTCATTCATCTATATACAAAATAATATGTTACTTCAGTACACTTCCACACAAGCAAAAGCAGCGAAATGATTATTTAGGAATGGGTCATTTCTTTTTTAATACTTTCACCACAATGGTGGCTGAACGCTATTGATATACATCGAAGATTGTTCAAAAACCGAGATTTTAAGTCTTGGGAGACCAGTGGGCTCTGGATCCATCCAATGCTTTATGATGAACAATTCAGTCTCAAAGAACAGCTGATGCAAGATTGTGTATCTGGTAATACTTCTAGAGATTCCATATAAGGTGTCATCCCCTCTGCAAATGAACCTGATACCGGAGTCCTATGTCAGGTCAAGTCTGGATGGATAACTCAAGGGGTGCAGCTAGCTATATATAATACCTGTGACGAATTGTAATGAGGTGCATTTTAAAACGAACATGTAATATTTTTCACCCAAGTATTTTGGAAAAAGGGGACCCCTATATAGTACTGTTGCACTTGCTATACATAGGGAAGAAGTAAGTTTGGGAAAGGTCTATAGCCAAGTGACACAATAAACAACTGATTTTCTGATTATATAAAATTTATAGTTAGCTTAATCTAGATATAAAGTCCAACTATATGCAAAACCATCAAGCATTAGATGTTTAAGATTTGTTTTTATTGGTATATGGGGTATATATATATTCATTATTTCTTTGAAAGTGCAAATATTTGTATGTTTTTTTCTTATTATTCTTTTCTTTTTTCTTCTGTTTTGTTTTCTTTTCTTATGATTATTTTTTGACATGACAACATTCAGTTAAAATTACATTAGAAAAAGTGCATAGTCAATAGACATGAAACTATATAGATTGTTGAAGGCAAAGCGGTAGAAACCACTACGCGCGTTTCGGCTCTTCAGCCTTCTTCAGGTGACCGTCTATTGTTAAAGATTCAGTGAGAAATTGACCCAGACCTGATAGTGGCGTAGGAGTAATAAGTTGGTCGGTAAAATGGGCTTCTTGAAATCTTTCAAAAGTTGATTGATGTAAACGATGTAGAGGACTTTCCTTGTAACCGTACAGAGGCGAAGATAATTTCTAAAGATCAGTAGTTATGATTCTATAGGATATTTTGTCACAGTATGGACCCGGAGGATGATAAGGTTTGTTCTGATCTAGAATAAGGTTTTGGATGATATCTCCACATTATGGCTTCATTTCAGATAGTGGAAGATGTTGATAGTTGAGGAGTACGAAGAAATAGTTAACAGTCTCTACATGTAGATTTCCTATTCAAGTAGTGGAAGATGATAACGAATGATGAGTACGAAGGAATTTTTAATAGTCTAAAGATAGGCTGTGTGTAGTTTCCCAGGAGCAGGGATCTACGTAGTATAGGATTATACCACTTCCATATCTGGAGACACAAGATAAATAGCTCTACGCTCCCGGTATCTCAAAATCACGAACAAAAAGGGGGCCGACCGCCGACAAGCAGGCACGCTGGATTATAAGCAATTTCAATGGTCAATGTAATTAAGGGCGTGGCTTGAATAAAACACTTAAGCTAAAAATCTGTGCTTAGCATAGAGTGCAGCCCGACTTTTATTTTGCTGTTTCTGTCATTGCATTCAGATATGTGATACAACGAGTAACATCATTCAGTCAACATGTCAGGACAATTGGCTTTGTCAGTGGTTGTTATTTGCATAAGATAAATGGGCAGCAACTATGGCTTGTATATAATATCGAAAAAGCTTCCACTTAAAGCCCTGGTGACACCGCAACAATGTTGCTCCTACTGAGTTTCAAAAAATGAAGGGAAATCCAGAGGGAAAATGACTCTCTTTAAAGGATTTCCCTTCCCTTACAACGCTCACCTGGAATGAACTCATGCCGTAAGTGAGCAGTGTGAGCACACGCACATGGACGTGCCTGCTGTCACTGTAATCCGGAAATAATGGACGCCTGTGCCAGGGCACAAAACAGAGCCTGATAGAGACCAGTTTCGAGCCCCCCTTTAAAAAGCTGCTGGTGCTCTGCACCGGTGAGACCCAGCCCACTTAAAGCCCTGCCTCTACTGCATATCCTTGGGTCAGTCCTGGACGTGGGTACTGTCCGGGCCTGTGGCACATCTAAACAAAAAAGGGTAGGCACTTGTCCGACAAGGACGTAGCCAGCTGTCCCTCCGAGCATAACGAGTTACTGTGGGCCTGTCCTGGTGTCGGCTGTGATCCCCTTCCCGTGCATTGGTGGATGCTGGAGGCAATCCTGGTGACTACTTAAGGGTAAGCCTCCCACCTATTGCCCACTTGACTATCTAGCAGTCCTACCTGCAGGCCGCGCTATCTCCTCCTCACCGCCCGGGCTTCTCCCGCCCTCACGATTGGCAAGTGAGATCAGGCTGCTCGTTGCCTTGGAGGGGGGGATGTTCTGGGGGGTCGAGTCAGACCTAGTTCGCTCCCCCCCCGCCTCATCCCTCTGGATGCCACGACCTTCGGTGCCAAAGCTGCCACTGGGTGTCTTCCCTGCATACAACCACTGACCACCATTATTGGTGCCATTAAACCCCCCAACTCATCTGGGGCATTCCTTAAGGGGCATACGCTCCACCGCCAAGTGAGCTGGCTGGAATAGTTGCTCTTTTTCCCCGCCAAAATTCCCTGGCCTCCCACGATACACTTCACTGAGGCAACTGATCTCGCCCCTTGCATACTTGCCTACTATATGCCACTGTGCAACAACTGGTCATTGGCTGCCTCCGCTCCACCACTCCTCACGCCACAGCGTATCAGGAATCCTAAGATGGGATGCCGGCGGGCGGAGAGGGGCCTCCTGATCCTCTACCACCTGCCCTCTAGGCCAAGCCGACTCAGTTCTTGCGGCCGTGGCGAAGATTGGATCGATGCTAAATCAGACGCGCACAACATTGGAGGAAAAAATGGACAAGGTGGTGTCAGACTTTACGCTGTTGAAAGCAGACCACCAAAAACTTGCTGACAAGTGCGCGAGACCGAACTTAGGCTTACGGGCTTGCACCCCCAGTCTCGCAACCACACAGCCAGGTTACAGGATCTCTTAGACCGGTATGCACCTTGGAGGACAAGTTGAACGACATTGAGGGTCGCTCGCGTCACAACAATGTACACGTGGTGGGGCTGCCAAAGGGCGCAGAGGGCCGTGACCCGATTGCTCACACTGAACGCTGGCTGGCCCGGTCTTCTCAATTTGTGGTGGAGCGTGTACATATGGTCTCAGCTCAGAGGCCTCTGCCTGGAGCCAAGTCTGCGACCCCTCCTCTTCCGTCTGTTACATTTTAGAGACAGACATGATCCTCAGAGAAGTCAGGAAGCTGTTGGGAGTTACTGTTCAGAACGCTTCCATCATGTTCTTCCTGGACTACACTGCTCAAGTTCAAATTAACCCTGGCTCTTTCGCCGCAGTTAAGCACCAGCTCCGGGACCTTAACGTAAAACATTCTTTATTGTTTCCAGCCCAACTGAGGGAGGTGAAGGAAGGTACTACACACTTCTTTTGACGCTCCCTCCGATGTTTGGGACTGGCTGGAGGGGGAGGGGGGCCTCGCCACGGCACCTGTGTCTGCGGAGGCCACTCTGGCGCCCAGATGCACCAGACACTGTCGCCACAGGAGCGGAAAGGGCAGCTCACAGCCGCGGATGGGGCCCCGGACCCCGAGCAGATTCTATCCAAGCGCCAGGTGGCGCTACATGTGGTGGCAACACTCCACAGCACAAAGCTTACTTCTGAACCAGGACTTTTACCACCTAAATTACTCAGCGAGGAGGACTTGCTACAGGTGTGGTCTGGGGACCAGGACTCACCCTTTCCCCCTGTTGTCACCCCCAGACGTCGAACAATATAATTTGATTGCTATGTCTGTATAATTCCCCAGTGGGTGAGTTGATCGCCTCCTCCTCCTGCACTGTACCCTGGCATGCAGCCAGCCATTGTGATGCTGCGTCGGGGTGACTGGGGGGGATACGAGGTAATGCTGCAGGCTGTGCTGGAGCCGGCCGAGCTCTGTTTTACGGCCTATCCTAGCGTTGTACAGGGTCGTACCATGATAATAGTTTAGGATACCTCTCCCATTTGCTCAATCCATCATTAGGGGATAGGTGTGTGACTTCGGCATCACACACACCCTCAGCCATAGTCACCTGGCATTTGTTGCCATGGTTGGGCTTCCCAGTTTGGGTCAACTCCTGTTGCGAGTGTGCTCTTATGAAGTTACACATTATAAAGCCAGTTTGTTATATCCTTCCCAAATAGTTGCTGTTGCATTCACTGAGATGCTGCCCACCTCTCCGCTCTTCCCTCGCAGTATCATACCGCTGACTGATCCCAGACACTGTTACCATCCCTTATGGCCAACATTAATGTCATCAGCTGGAACGTGAGGGGATTCCCTCCACCCCCCTTGTGCATGTACTCTATCTATGCACAACCTACAACGTAGGTCCACAGGCATTGCTCTACTCCAGGAGACGCATCTGACTTCTCTCGAGGTGGAGAGGCTGTGCAGCCGCTCACGGGGGCTTATGTATAGCATTGATTATTTCTCCAAGAGAGAGGTGCTCTGATATGGGTGAGGGAGGGGGTTTGCTGTGAAGTGGAGGAGGTTGAGGTTGACACAGAGGGCAGATATGTATTTAGTAGATGTACGCTAAACAGCCAGCCCCTCCTTATTGGTTCGATCTGTGCTCCCAATGTAGACCAAAACCTCCTTCCTGTGCATACTTTCTAGAGTACTGGCTTGCTGGAGGGCCTGCCTTGGATTTCAGGGGGTGATTTCAATTCTGTCTCGATGTCTCTCTGGACTGCTCCTTCCCCCCCACTGACTTGCACCTCTGTGACATCCAACGCTCAAGCCCTGCACACATGGCTTGATCACTGGTCCATGATGGATCTATGGCACTCCCGCAACCCTGACGTCCGCATCTACTCCTACTACTTGCCAGTCCATGAGCTTCATGTTCGCTTGGACCGTATACTCGGATCTCCTTCCCTACTTCCCTTAATATATGAATTGGAATACCTGGGCCGCACACATTCCAATCATAATCCCCCAACTCCTGAGGCTTAGCTGGGACAGAGGGCAACTTCAACCAGCGGCGTTAACGGACCAAGCTTTTTACGGTTTCCTGGGCTCAGCGATCTCAGGCTATTTTGCACTCAATGCTGGTTCCACGGGTTACCCATTGGTCGAGTGGGAGGGCTTCAAGGTCACGATCAGGGGGCGTTGTTTAGGCCTCACTTGGAATATCTGCAAACAGTTGCAGTTTGATATCCATACGGCCATGACCAGCCACTACTCAGCAAGTCTACAGCTCACAGGGACCGTTTGAAGATCAGCGCCTTCTTGGGCCCGATTTATCTGCCCACAATCTCCCTCGACCAATACATGGCACTTAGAGTCTCCTATCACCATTGATGAGGTGCACAACGCTCTCACATCACTAGCAACGGTTAAGGCGCCGGGACCAGATGGGCTCCCTACTGAATTTACAAGATGGATGCTGATGCACTAGTCCCACATCTCCATGCCCTCTATACTTCAGCTTTAGAATGCTATTTGCTACCGGCTTCGCTGCGCTCTGCCATCTTGGTCTCCTTGTTGAAGCCGGGCAAAGACCCCATAGCCATGGGCTTCTACAGACCTTTAGCTATTCTAAATGCAGATTACAAAATCTTGGCGAATATATTGGGGGACCACCTCACCCCCCTCACCTCTGGTCCACCCGGACCAGAATAGGTTTATCCCCGCTCGTAGCACCTCTCTCAATTTTCGTCGTCCCTTTTTTACAGTTGCAACGTATGCATTGTTCCGCTGGCCACTCTCGGGATGCCTGGTTTTAGACCTCAAGAAGGCTTTTGATTCCTTGAATGAGATTTCCTCTTCTCGATTCTGCGCACGTTAGGTTATGAACCCTCTTTCATAAACATGGTCATGCTACTCTATAAACATCAGACCGTTTGTGTGAAAATAGGTCCCTGCATTTCCGCACCCATCGCTCTAGGTCGTGGAACTAGGCAGGGCTGTCCCCTATGGCAATGGAGCCTCTGGCAGAATACATACGTACCCAGGTGGATGTGGGAATACCTCTAAGAGATGGAACCCACACAATATAGCTGTATGCAGATGATATACTGCTGTTTGTGACAAACATGCACGCTGTTCCACCCTCGCTAGCTCACACCCTGAAGTCATATGCTGATGTGTTAGGACAGCACGTCCATGCGGCAGAGTCCCCCTTTACCCCTTTGCAGAATCCTCTTAAGACCCTTTCTACACCCTTAATGGGAGCCATGTAACGTGGTACAATGACTCCTTCAGATACTTGGGCGTACACATTTACCGATGCAAAACTGACCTTTTCAACGGAAACCTGGGCAGGGTGACGTCGTCTGTTCATGCTCAGCTCACCTTTTGGGGGACTTTCCCATTATCTGTCATGGGTAGGATTGCTTTCACAAAGATGGTGATCCTTTCTCGGCTCCTCTATTACTTTACCAATTTGCCTCTCTATGGTTCCCCTCCTTTCATTACTGGATTGGAGAAAATGCTCAGAGATTTTATCTGGGACACCTCTCGCCACCATGTATCCATTAAGAAGCTCTACTTACCCATGGACCAGGGCGGCCTTGCAGCTCCTAACTTGGAGGACTACTATCTTGACGCACAGATGGCTGGCCTATTGCCATCTCTCAGACACAGCTACACTAAGCCCCCCTATCACACACTACCCTGCTTCACCTGTTTTACCCTTGTTCAAAGTCCGGTGTCATAGACTCCCTGTTGCTTAGAGTTGCATACAAATGCTACAGCAGAAGCCTCTTTGTTGCCTGCTGCACAACACCATACGCCCCTCCATACCACTTCAGGGAACACCCAGAGGGGCACAGGTCACCACGGTGACTGAGCTACACAACTGTGGGGCAGAAGACATTGGGCACCTTATACCATACACCACGCTTGTTTCAGAGGCCGAGCTACACCCGGGCTGCTTCCTGCTTTATCATTCTCTTATAACGGCCCTTGAGGTTCGCTGGGGTGACTTGACCACTGAACTTTCCACGCATCTCATGATTTAGTACTTACATGTGATGGGTACTGGTGGACATCTCATTCGATGGTTTGTCGCCTCCATTAGACAACATGATGCAGTCTCATTCGATCCTCTGAAGCTCCACTGGGAGGTGGACCTGGAACGCCCCTTCACTGACTGGAGAGTCCCACTCACATACCCCGCAATCAGTGCTTCCGCCAGATCCAATTTGTTGTTTTACACAGAGCGTATCTCACCCCAGCTAAAATCAACAAATATTTCCATTGCACAGACACTGCCAGCCCTCGCTGCCAGATGGTTGATGCTGACCTCCTACATATGTTACGGCACTGTCCTGCCCTCGGTGGATACTGGACCAAGGTGGCCGGCGCCCTTGCATGCTGTTCCGGGCGAGCCACCCCCTTCCGCAGGGAATCCGACATTTTGCATCTCTTTGTCATAAGTAAAAAACATAAGGTCACATCCGGCTTCCTGTATCTGGGCCTGGCTACGGCCAATGGCCTGATCACCAGGAGATGGAAATACCCCGAGACCCCACGCACTCTGGCATTACGGAGCTCTTTTTTTTACATGGGCCAAGGCGGAAAGCATTGCCCTGCATAGGGGAGATCTACTGGGTCTCCGCAGACTCCCGCTGGTGGCCAATTGGGACGCAATACTGGGCCCTGCTGGGCGACAGCAATGCGGATTCGTAGGATGCGGCTCTGGCTCGGGAGCAAGCTGCTAAGCTGTCAAGCGCTTAGGGAGCCCATTCCTCCTCGCAGTAATTGTGCGCGTCAATGCCATTGATTTCTCACACACTCAAGCCAGCGGTCACTCAGTCATATATCACTCACATCATTCAATCTCTAAAATGGGCGGCGCCCGCCTAGGCAGGCGGGCAAAACAGTGGCACTCCATTAATACACAGTCCCACATTTTCCTTTTATTTCATTTGTCCTCTTTTTGTTACACCCCATTTTACTTGTGTGGAACCTGTTTATGCACAGTCTTGCTGTCAATATTTTCTCTTCATTATTGTGCTTTACTTCTTTAGATGTTACTATGCAACTGGTCTCTTATGCCGTACGGAGTCATGCACTCCCTTTTCTTGGGGTCAACAGTGATGCTATTTTGTGATTTTGTGTATGTCACTGACTTTTTTTGTTCCTTAAACGAAAACCAATAAACAGATTTTACAAATTGAGATACACAATTCTTTTACCCAACTGTCCAGGTCTGTGGCTTACAAATATGCATCACTCTGGGATCTTTATAGAGCAGAATGGTCACAAAAAATGTGGTTTCCTGGAGCATGCGAGAATGAACCAAGAATATTTACAGATTTAGCAAATCAGTATATCTCTGCCGAAACAAAGATGATTTGAACCAATCCTGGAGTGAAATTGCCCTGCATACACTTTAAAGGGTAAGGAGTTATGATGATTTTCCACTAGTACAGAAAAAAGCCAGCCTCCTGCTAGAGATGAGCGGACTACAGAGATTTGTATGTTGAGAAAAGCTGAATATATTGTTTAAACAAACGGCACAATTAGGGTAAGAATCAAAAAGAGTTGTTTGTCAAAAGGGCCACTGCAAAGGAAATGAAAGTTGTTGTCACTCACCAATAAGGCCCTTTTCCAGAGTGAAGGTTTTGTGAGTGAATGTGCACTCAAAAGCCACGAGGTGGAAAACCTTGTTCACGGTGTTATGCGTCCCAACAATTCGTATGTACCTATGGGAAGAAGAACAGAAGTATTTAGGAGTGATATGTGGTGCTCCAGTGGAGAGTAAACAAGATCTAAACATCATAAAAGCAAGACAGAAATAAGAAAATGCAGAACACTTAAGTGTTTGATGTTTCTGAGCGCTGTAAACAGTAGGTGTTACTACAGCCTGCCTTCCAACATAATTCTGCTACAACGTGGAAGTACCGAAAACAGTGCCTTAGCAGTTCCGCCCTAACTGCCTCCTCGGCCCCTCTCCCGACTCCGGCTAGGCTGTCGTCTCCTAGGTCACTCCTCAGATACCTCACTTACCTTGGGAGCTTTGAACCGTGAAGCCAGTGTTTCATTTGGGAGTTCCACTACCTTACAAGGCCTGCTTTTATCTCACTCTTGCAGGTTCTCTTCCATTTCAGTTTTTACCCTTTGGCACCATTCTCCTATAGTTCTCTCCCTCCTCCTAGCCACATTTGAACTGGAAAAGGAGAATGAGTGCCTTAGGGAGTGAGTTCCTATTGGTCAGTGATTCGGGGCTCTATTCCATTCACGCCTCGTGAAGCGGTTCTTCAGGTGACCGTGACAGTGCCAGCAGCCAGCAGCCCTGGGATCTCACAAGGTATAGGGGGGTGAGTGAACAGCCCTTCACTGATTCCACATTGGAAGTTTGGGTGAACAATCAGAGCACAGGAGGATATTCAAGGGACACGTTGTTTATGGGACGTGGGACAACGAGTCCCGAGTCCACGACTTGGTTTACTGATGCATCAGCTGCATGACGAGTGTGTACATCAGGGCTCCATATATGTCCCAGTACATGAAAGCAAGTCTTTGAGATCTACATCACCAGCATGGTTTGTGATTGCAGTATTTATCGAGAGAATCTCGTTATCGCGTCAGAGTCACCACAGTGAATCCTCTTCTAGAACATGTAGCGACCCCCACATGGGATGAACACTTGTAACATTTATGGTGACAGAACAGCACAAGGAAAGAAAATAAACTGAACGAGAACACAATGTTGATAAAATCCAGTGGCTCCAACAGCCCTCTTGTTGCTAATAGCCTACAGAACATACAGCAACTTGTCAGCAATATTTCGGTCTAAAATCAATAATGATAAACTTTTTTTCCGGTTCTGAAATGTACAATATGGTCAAGCATCAGGGCAGTGAAGTGGATTCACTCTGAGGGTGGGGGCATGAGCAAAACGACAACATTTTCAAGAATACATTTTTTTCCTTGTTCCATTTCTTGTAAATTATTCATGTGAACCTTCTGGTGAAGGCTTTCCCCAAAGGAGGGGGGACAGTTGTTGTATCAGAGCTGTTGCTCAAAGGCTCGTGTAGCAGGGAAGAAAAGAGACATTCAACACAGTGTGTAAGCTGCACGGCTGAAGACTTTAGTAGGTTTACTCACAACTACTGTTCACAGTGTAAAATCACTTGATATTCCTGAAAAGTTTGGTAAGGAATTCTGGATGCAGGGATTTCTGTCTGTCATATAAATATTGAGAATGAATTATTGCCATAACCATCATCATCCGAGTCCTGACATTTTACATTAGTTTAAGTGAGGCTATAAGCTGACCCAAACACTTCCCCATCTTCAGAGCCCTTGGATCGATGCTTTACTAGGGCAGGTTTGTTCTGGAATTAGATCAGATGCATCTTCTAGAAACCGAGAAGTTGTGGTGCTTTTCTCCCATACCAGTAGAATCTTAGGCTTCTTTTGAGATTTTGGAGAGGGGTGTTTTTCATCATCGATGGTGTCGCCGACGGTGGAGAAAAGAATTAACATCAATGAGATAGTTGATGATAGTGCAACAGTTGTCAACTATGTAGAAGCTTTTGTCGAAGAAAATGTAATAGTTGCTGTCTTGCTTCGTACTTAGTCAGCTAATACAAAATACCACTCTCCCACACGGTGGCTCAAACACAACGAAGCAATGAACATTACACTAAACCCCCTGGAGAGGAATTTCACTTTGTAAAATGTATATAAAGATATCTATATATACATATGCAATAATAACACACTTGGCAAATGCAACAGTTAAATGCATGAATAATAATAAACAAAAGCAATGGATAATAATGTCCTGCAAATAATCAGAAAGATATATACACTAAATACATCAGGTGAATGTGCGCACTCAAGCTCCCTCACACATCACAAAGTCAATACTCAATAATAACACCTCAGATGATTATAGCCATTGGAAACGGAAGGTGCACACACAGACAGCCATGCATAACAATGGCACTAATCAAAAACAAGATACATCGCCGGCTGAAAGCTTCATATTGACCCACTCCAGACTGGGGGATTCACAGCTGGGGACAAGAGTCTTAGCAAAACCGGGTACTTCTGCACTGAAGATGCGTCCACCGTTCAGGCTCAAACAATCCCGTTCTCTAAGTCAACAAGCCCCTGGCTTTATAGTTTAAAAACACACTAGAAGGTTCAAGAGACCTTCCCTCTGAGCCAAGGAAACTTACTGGAATTGTCTGTCCACCTTCCATGCAAGCATTCCAAAGGTAAAAAGAGTTCGCACGTTCCCTCTGCATTCTCACATGTTCCAGACTTTATCTTAACGAAGCTTACGAAAGCCTCTGACAGTTCATTCAACAATCTCCTCTCCAAAAACAAAGCAACCTTAAACGTGAATAAGCCAAACAACTTTCAGTAATCGGGGGCCTACCTCTGCGCATACAAATGCTCAAACAATACAGAGTCCGAAATCAAGATGACATGAGGGCATGTCAAAGCCAATAGTAAGAACATCTTGTGTTCACCACAATGCACATTTGTGCACCACTGCCTATAACACCACACACTTCATCAGCCAATGTACAACATAATGCACATTTGAGCACCACTGCACTTTGAGACCAAAAAGTACATTCCACACCTCTCTCTCTCTCATGCTTTCAAATGTACATCCCACACGTTCTATTCTTGGCAAGGCTGTTCTATTCTGTGACAGGTCCCACTTTAAGACTGCAAGATTACATGGAAGAAACCTTCAAGGGAAAAAGGCATATGCAAGACATACATTCAGGCTGTTGTAAAGTAAAACACCCAAAACATTTTTTAAATCATGCTAGTCAAAGTTCATCAAGTGGTTTTAAACCATAAGAGTGCCTCTAGCACTACTGTTTCTTTCATGGTTGCTCACATTACTACTCGAGTTTTGCCACACCGCCATCTACAACATCTTTGTCAAAGGTATGGTCATTGATGGTCCTGATGATGAAGGTCTCATCGTTAACGAGTCTTCAGTAAGATTCTGAGAAGTCTTTTACTTTGGCATCAATGGTTCAGAAGCCGGTTTAGGTTTGGACCTCCAAATATGAATTATCTCCACAAAAATTGGACTTTCGTCTCTGGAGTTCCTTGGAACCTTTTTACGAGGTTCTTTTAAGGGCAATTGTTCAGAACGCAAAGATTTAGATGGACTCTTCTCTGATTATACCTGTTGTTGTTTAAGATGGTGTTTCCTTATATTTGATTTTTCTGTAGACATATTAATGGCTTCCTTCTTTATCTTTTAAGGTTTTAGTTGAGGTGCAGCATATTGTGCACTCCTTAGTTTTGTGGTTAGAGTAGAAACAATAAACACACTCCTTATGAGGGTCTTCCGAGTGTAATCAAAGTCAAAAAGCTTTATTTCGATAAAAGTCATTATCATAAAAGCAGATCAATGTATAAAAAATTACAGTTAAGTACAATTTTAAAAAGATTCTATATCTCTGTTCCAAACAATAGTTTCAAAAAATGTATGTTCAGTTAAACATAGCCAGCTAATTTGTTAAATTATAAGGGTAGAACAATTATAGCAGCATTCCCAGTTTAAGAAGTTTTTCTAAAAAAGAATTAAACAGATTGTTTTAGCTTTTTGGCTCGAATAGCCCAGGCCCAGGATAGAAATTTGGCTAGGGCACAAGCATAGGGTACGTTACTGTCCGAAATAAGTATCCTGATTGCCACATCATGACTCCTAGTCCCCAGCTGCCGGCATAGGTTTTTGAGCCAGACCCTCCTTGGAGTAGCATATTCGCTGCAGACAAACAAAAAATGTGCTAATGTCTCCGGTTTAGCAAGGCACGATGGGCATAGATCAGACATTTCTATACAAGATTTCCATCTTTTAGTGAAGGTGTTAAGTGGTAAGGTTCCCGTTCTAAATCTGAAATACAAGGCCCTATCAAAGGGTTTTCCAATTGTATCCAGGTATAGTTCCCGCCTGGGACAGTCTTTGAACATCAGAAAGTCCTCTGTTAGCCTGCCTAGGGATGTGCTAGAGTGTCTTTGAGAACAAATCCAGTCCCAATAAAGCTTTTTAAGTGTTTGCTTTGGGGGTGAAGTTCTACTTAGCCATGATTCAAGTTGGCCCAATTTGGTTAATAGGCTTTTCATGTCTTTTAGCCATTTGATTTTGTGCCAGCTTGATGATGACATAATTTCTTTAAGGCCTCTGGCATATCCACTTAGTTCTTCTACCCGCCAAATACGGGCCCATAGTAGTAACGGGCGAAATTTCGCAATTTCGCCAATCTGGGTACAGCCAAGGTCCATGAATAAAGGAAGTGTCGGGGTGCCTTGTGGAAGGGACATTATTTCTCTGCAAAATTTGTTCTCAGATCTTTGCAGAGCGTCGGTGGACGAAAAGCCCCAAAGTTCCGCTCCATAGAGGGCAGAGCTAACACCTTTAGCTGTATAAATCTCAAGGGCTGTTCATATAGGCCTTGTTGTACTGGAACGTTGCTCTCTCAAAATGGCGCCTGTAATCCTTTTGTGGCTCAACAGCATTTTGTCTAGGTGTGGCGTCCAGTCCATTTTGTCCGAAAGGCGTATCCCAAGGTAATCGAAGACTTTCACCCTTTCCAGGAGCTCAGCGTTTAGGGTGGGGGAACGCACATGTTGTTTCGGTGGATTGAGGACAAGGTACTTCGTTTTGTTTGTATTTATAACCAGGCCTCGATCGGTACAAAATGATTGGAAATCATCCAAAAGTCTCTGGAGTCCCATTGGGGTTTTGGAGATTAAAAGCGTATCATCCGCGAAGAGGAGGGTCGGTATATGTTCGCCAGCCAGGGATGGCTCGTCAGATGGATGTTTAAGGAGATGCTCGACCACCCCATTGATGTAGAGAGAGAAAAGGGTGGGAGCCAGAACACATCCCTGGCGAACTCCTCTCTCTACCGGAATACTGCCCGTTTTCTCCCCTCCAGGGCCCCACCTAACTTGGGCAAAGCTGTCCTGGTGTAGTCTGACTAATAGGGATAGTAGATAATGTGGCAACCCCATGTCAGCCAGTACTTTCCATAATAGGTCCCTAGGTACGAGGTCAAAGGCAGTCTTTAAATCGATAAATGCGAGATAAAGACTGCCCTTGCCTATCACCACAACCTTCCAATATACCATCATGAGCCTGAATGCTTGCTCAATCGTTCCAGTGCCCACTCTAAAACCCGCCTGGAAGTCGGAAAGGATTTTATTTTCTTCTACCCAGTTGAGGATTCTGAGTAACAGGACTTTGCCGACAACTTTTTGGCTGGTATCTAGCAAGCTGATCGGCCTATAGTTAGATGGGTCATCCCTCGAACCTTTCTTATGGATGGGGACCACCTCCGCCCCCTTCCACGATGAGGGAATAGGGGCACCCCTACAGATGGCAACAAGGAGGGAGTGAATCAATTTACCCCATTTGGCGCTATCGGATTTTAGCAGATCCCCGGGAATCCCATCAGGTCCGGCCGCTTTTTGTGGAATGATAGAGCTTATTGCGTATTTCACTTCCTTTAGCGTAAAGTCGAAGTCGCTGGGGCAAAATACATAGTTAGTGGTAGGCGGGGATATGGCAGGCCCTCTCCCGTTGGAGCCGTCGTGACAGGAGTAGAGTTTAGAGAAGTGATCCTCCCACACCTGGCTTGGGATGTTGCAGGTTAGCAGATCACTGTCTGGTCTGTTACGTGCCCTTAAAATGTCCCAAAAACATTTGGAGTCTTTTTTCAAGCTGGCTTCTTTAAGGGTTAGCCAGTAGGCATCTTCCCACTCCCTTTTGGCTAACCACAAGACCTTTTTATGTTCCCTTCTAGCTATTTGAATTGATAAGGGGGACTTCCCTTTAACTGCCTCAATTAGACGTGCCTTGGCCTTTCTGCATGATGCAGAGTACCAGTCGTGTCTGCCTTTGGGTTTGGTTAGAGGTTTGGATTTCCCTATAGTCCCTTTTACCCAAAAAAGGTCCCCTATAGTTTTTATGGCTACTTCATAGATAGTTGTTACCTTATCTGCTGCCATAAGTAAATCTATGGAGCTGATTTCATCTTGTGTACCTTTAATCACCTCTTCTATAGTGGACAGTTTATCAGTATTGCACAAGATTTTATTCCACTTAAGGCGTCTTCCACAAGAGGAGACAGTAATCTCCTGTGGGCAGCTCGGTGGTGCTAGCGGCGCTCCAGTGGACCAAAAATTCATTAGGGTTAGGGAAAGTGAGTTATAATCACTCTCTATGGTAGGAATAACAACCATATCGATGACCGAACTCCAGAGCCCCCGGTCCAACAGAATATAGTCTATCCTTGTGGAGCAGGGATGTGGAATTCCTATAGCCCGACGCCCAGGACATATTGTTTGGGGTCAAGGGCAACAAGTTTTAATGTGTATTTTGTCCTTGGGACAAGTAGGCCCAACCCCTGCAGCACAAACCCTTTGGCTGCCAGTTTGCAGTGCCACATTAAGGGTCAGGGAAGGGCAATGCCTGCAGTTAAGTTAATTTGTGTGTGTATTTTTTAATGCTGTTCAAACTTGTATTTATGGTTCATTAATTTAAACCCTTTATTATTAGGGTGAGCGCTGTAAGTAAATGTAAATTCTGACTGCAATACTGACAGTGGTTCCAGTATAGAAGTGTGCACACATGGTTTCAAAGTTTAGCAATTTGAGGCTATGCATATTGCTGGCAGAATGCTCTCTGATTAGATGCAAATATTTGCAGAAGCTTGGAAGCAAGATTAATGATCCTTTGTGTTCAATATAAAATGTTTCTAAAAAAATGAAAGTAGGGGAACAAAACATTTTTCTAAACTACTGTACGTTTTCAGGTACCATTTCTTTGCAGCATCATTTAGTAAAATGTGCTGATGCATGCTAGTATTTACCAAAAATATTCATTTTGGAAAATCAGTGTAACCAGTTTCAATAAGATTATGGGAAACATAAAAATAAACAAGCATTGCCAAAGCCAGTAGGTCTGAAATTAGTGGTCAGCTTTTTAGTTTTGGCAATGCGTGACTTGTTTTGGCATGGTTTTTGTAAAACCTTATTGATGTGAGATCTGCCGGGCCCTCACCATTATAACAAACATTGTCAAAAGCAAAAATTGTTTTTGGTCGAAAAAAAGCACGCACTGCCACATTAGTTATTGGCGCTGAACAAAACACTTTGTGTACCGATATGCTCCTTGTGAAAGGTGCAGAATGCGGTCACTCACAGTGAAGCCAGCCGATACAGAGAGAGAGAGACAATTTTAATAAACACAAAAGGTCATGGTTAACGCCAGACTAAATTAGTGGCCCAATTATTAAAGAGTCTCAAAAGTGCACCCTTGTTATATGTCCTTGAAATAAGTGCAGCTATATGGCTTTCGTAAATTCACAAGAATTTACAGTAGTAGGGCAAGAAATTGTACACCTAAAAATATTTGAAAACTGAATTTTAGCATGAGCAAATATGCATTTGTAGATTTGCTCATGCGAAAACCTGATTGTTTGCAAGTTCATTTTCCCTCCAACCACTGTTTCCCCAACTCTGGAAGAAGGTTTACACTCGCCATTATCAGGAGTAAATTTCCAACATTTCTCAGTATGGAGAAATATTAGAGAAGAGTTGCTGAACACCCTTAAAACATGCAAGTTAGTAGGTTTGCACAGACCCAAAAGGGCATTCCAACCCTGGAACGATTGCTTACCACCACCTTCAGTCCCAGTATTTAGATCTGCAGAAACGTAGCAACATAAAGGGATTGCTAGTATTCAAACACTACTATGGTATAAGCCCTGGCATAATCCAAGAGGCTATATAAGAGCTCATATATAAGGAGATTGCTGCCATAATTTGTCACCGAACTGCATGGCACTAAAGGGACTAGTGGATTTTGTTACAGGACAAGTAGATTTATGACGCAACCTGCCCCATGGACAAGTCGATATTTTAATAAATTCCACACCCCTGGTGGAGTGACCAACTCTGTTGAACGTTGGGGCACCCATCTGGTCAGAACGTGTGCGGCCATTGGCTGCTCTTAATCCAAACTCTAAGGTAAGTGCATTGAGCTGTATTGCACTGCGAGTCCAGCGTTTAATGGGTGGAAAAGAGAGGGTGGGAATGCCCCACCTACTGTCCTCTTCTCCTAAATCAGGTATTCCTTCTAGGGGGAGTGGCTCATATGTGCAGTTAAAATCTCCTGCTATTATAATATGGCCAGGTTCGCTTTGGTCCCCTAGTTGGGCCTCAAGCTCCGCTACAGTTGGTGAGATGCACCCATTTTTAGAACCTCTAGCGTAGACATCGTAGAGATCTACAAGTAGTCCCCCACGTTGGCCCGATAGAGAGATACCAAGGATATCTGGGTTTCCTGCCTTCTTTATGGTTATCCGACAGTTGAGCGAAATGCTTACCCAGATGATGAGCCCCCCTGATGGCCGCCCCTTCCCTGCCTTAGGTTTTACTGCTGGTGTAAAGAATGTGACAAACCCGACACGGTGCAGTGGCTCGGTGATCCAGGTCTCTTGGAATACACAAATCTTGTGGGCGTCAATCAGGACGTTCCACTCCGGGAGGCCTAATTTCCTAGAGATCCCCGCAAGGTTCCAACTAAGGATTTTTATCTCGCCATGTGTTGGATCACCGTCGGGGATGACAATAATTTTAGAATTTGGTGGGTCTACACTGTCCCTAGTTAATGTGTGGGGAAGTGATATTGGGGGTGTCACTGTTGGAGATTCGGGGCATATGGGGAAGGATGTGGCTGGCGGAACATCCTCCATATCATTATTGGTGGTAGCGAGATTTGTATCTGGACCTTCCATAAAATTGAGTCAGTCTACCTCATCTAACACACAGTACCTATTTGGATGGGCGAATTGTGAATATGAGGGGTCAAAAGAAGGGGGCAAATCCTGCCATGGCTGTTGCCACTGGTGGTTAGCAGGTAGTGGGGGCTGAAGGGATTGCTGCCACTGCTGAGCAGACTGGTATAGGGGTGGTGGGTGCTGGAAAGGTTGTTGCCACTGAAGGCTAGCATGGTGTGGGAATAAAGATGAGAAATGTGATGGCTGTTGCCAGTGTTTAGTGGTATGTTGCGGGGGATACACAGGCCCTCTATTATTTGGAAAAGCAAGACGATGGGGATTTAGTCTTGGCGGCATGGGAAGGAAGTAAGACAAGGGGAGTGGGTTGATTTGGGTAGTAGGATCACTGTTGGGTGTGTTACATATGTAACTGGCAGCCCCTATATCTCTAAAGTTAACTGTGATTACATCCCCTGGTATTGTTTTCTTACTCCTGCCCACCCAGTCCCCTCTACGCACAGTAAGAATTTCACCACTCATATTGTTAGGTAAAGGTTTGTGTAATTGAAGCCACTGGGCACATTTGTTTCTTAGCTCTACAAAGGTTTCTTTTACTCCCTCCTTCAGTGGGGGAACGGCTGTCAGCACAACCACAAAAGGAGAGACTTCCGGTGGCAGGCTAATTGACTTAAAACGTGCCTGCTTTTGCTTAGAGCCTTCGGGCTTGTTTGTAGAGTGAGGAGCTGCAGGGTTAGTAGGCTTTCCTGTGAGATCTTTCGCTTGTAAGATGGTAGTTTTACTTCCACCAGCTGATTGTTGCAAGGTCGAAGTAAGACCCACCGCCTTCGGAGTAGATAGGAGTGGGGGTTGAGCAGAATTATTCCCTACTTGGGACAAGTGTAGTACGGCTTGATCCATGGTGACTGATGGTATTTTTGCTTTGTTAGGTGCATCTTTAGGGAGCTTGACGCAAGGTGAAAGCTTGGGAAGCGTTTCTTTAATCCCTTGTGACTGGACAGACCCAGGCCCATTCATCTTATTGGGCCATTTCGAATTTATTAACGACGTGAGTCTGTCAAGTTTGGAGATTAGAGGCTTTATTTGTGCTGCTATTGTGGCCTCAAGGTCCTGTTTGAGATCTGTTACCATGTTTTCAACCCAACAGGGTATGCCTGGCGCCAGGTGCGGAGTAGGCGATATCAAGTTGTGGTTCCTGGCTTTAGCTTTGGGTTTTTCCTTAGACTTAGTCTTGGACGCTACCTTTGTAGGAATAATAACCCTTCCCCCAGAGTCGATAGGTACAGGAGGTGTTACTTTATCCATTTGCCCATCTAGGCTTGGCTCCGTCTCTTCAGATGTCTGACAGGCTTCTAGATCTGGGGTAGCCTCAAGATCAACAAAGGACGGGTCCGAGTCAGATTGGGTGACTGACAAATCGACAGCATTCGGTACTGTGACTGTGCCAGCGGTAGTCAAGGGTAGGGGTAGGGAACAATTATTCAAGGCTTGTTGGGAGGGTGAATTTGCGTTTGCGAGAGAGCCCAAGGAAGAGCGCTTAGCGTTCATGAGGTCCAGGGAGACTCTTTTTTCCAGCAATACAATACTTTTATCGATGGTCTCATTCACCCGTGAGATAAAAAGATCTATAGGACCAGTCACTTGTGCTACCCCCATGGCTTTTTTAGTACAGCTTCTAGTTCTATTGCGCATAGTTGACATCTGTGGTGCTGGGCCAGATGCAAAATGGGGCCTCAGAAAAGCGGTACGTGATAGGGCTAGGAGGCGGCCACTATATGTTTATAGAAAAGTTAGAAATCAGTGCCGCCTACCTTGCTGATGGATTAAGGGCGAAGATGCAGGGGTTCAGGGCCAGGGCCGTCCTCTGCCGTCCTTGAACGGCCTTAAACGGCCCGCTCTTTGCCCGGTCTTCGCCCGGTCTTCGCCCCGGCCTTAGCCCCGCGCGCGTCCCGCGTGCGCGTTGTTGCCACAGCTTATCTAAGGAGAGGTCAAGTGAAAGGGGCGGGAAGAGGACCAGCTGCGGCCGATCCGCGCCGCTAGGCACGCTGGTCCTCGCAGTCCCGCCTCTGCCATTGCTGGTCAGCTGTTGGTTCCTGAAGCCGCGTTGGTGCTCAATGCACGTCGAGGGACAGGAGGCTAAGTCCACAGATACCAAAGTCTTTGCCTACGAGCGGCCCCCGCGGAGCGGGGGCCGCGAGGCGTGGCGAAGTGGCCGGAGAAGAACGAAAAGCAGGAGCAGCACTCCAAACAGGTAGGGACCCAAGGCGCACTCACTCCGTTCAGATTTTATTGGGAGGAGGGGGCGGGAAGAGGACCAGCTGCGGCCGATCCGCGCCGCTAGGCACGCTGGTCCTCGCAGTCCCGCCTCTGCCCTTGCTGGTCAGCTGTTGGTTCCTGAAGCCGCGTTGGTGCTCAATGCACGTCGAGGGACAGGAGGCTAAGTCCACAGATACCAAAGTCTTTGCCTACGAGCGGCTCCCGCGGAGCGGGGGCCGCGAGGTGTGGCGAAGTTGCCGGAGAAGAACGAAAAGCAGGAGCAGCACTCCAAACGAGTGTAATCTTTCTTGCCACAGTTACTACAAGTCTGAAGAATTTGTTTTAAATGTCCCAGACACTGCCTTTTCCCAGACAAATGTGAAGAGATCTTCAGTGAAAAGCAAAAACTGAAGTTGAAAGAAAAGTAATTTATGTAAGGAAATGAGCAGAGCTTCGAGGACTCCTGTCACACATGATGTGCAGTAGAAATCTGAAGGATGATAGCCCCTCAGGGTGTGGTCATCAGGCTGTTTGCCTCTGACTGGCTGGCGTTTTGTTCTTGACTAAGCATGGGCGAATTTTGCGAATTCGCGAATTGGCAATACGCAAAATTAGCGAATTCGCGGATTTTTTTGTTTTTGCGTGTTCGCGGGTGTTCGCGAGGCGCTTTGCGTGTTCGCGGGTGTTCGCGAGGCGCTTTGCAATTTCGCGAGGTTTTTTTTTTGCCTGCCTAACCACTGCCACCCTCTCGTTTTTTATGCCCATCTGCCCTCTGTACCACTCGTTTCTGTGCCCTTCTGCCCCACTCATTTTTTGTCCCCGTCTGCCCTCTGTCCCACTTTTGTGCCCTTCTGCCCTCAGCCCCACTTAGAATGGCGCCGGCAAGCTGCCAGCGCCATTCTAAAATAGCTAGAAATAGCTTCAATAGGAAGCACTAATAGATCAAGTAAAGCAGGTGCTCCAGTTGGTCAAATTAAGTTACACAATCATTAATCACCCCAAGTTTGGGGTGATTAATGATTGTGTAACTGAATTTGAGCACCACCTGCTTTACTTTATCTATTAGAGCTTCCTGTTGAAGCTGACTTTTGTAACTATTTTAGAATGGCGCTGGCAGCTTGCCGGCGCCATTCTAAAAGAGTTACAAAAGTAAGCTTGAACTTTTGACCCAATCAGTTCCGTTAGCGGATTTTGCGGGAAATTCGCGAATCTTGCGGATTGCGAATATACCGAAAATCCGCAAAATCCGCGAGCGGAACGGATTTTCCGCCCATGCTTATTCTTGACAAATGATGCGACTAGGCTACTAAACAGTTGTTTCAGGCCTTAGGATTACATTAACACAGAACTGCTATTGAGATGCTAGTGTGGTACTCCAAGCCGAACAACGGCATGATTCAAGAATGTGAATTTATGAAAAATCCTTATCTGGAGAATATTGTAAGTGGGGAGATAATGCAACGATCAAGACAGAGCTTCGCAAGCTTATTGTTCAGTAATGGAAGTCAATTAAAAAATGAAACGGAAGTAATGGAATGTTTGCTGCCATAATCAAGGCTCGTTCCTGTCTGTAATGGGATGCAGTCCAGAGTAACTGCCTGTGATTACCATTAATTCAAAGGTTTCCATCCATCAGTTCTTTGCTAATCCCAACCAGTGACTACACTAAATCCACAAAACCTCGGCTCCCATGGTCACTCCAACCTGGAACTGACTTCCTGGATTGTCCAAATATCTAGTGGGTAGCCCCGGTGGATCCTACTCATGTTAGTGATTCTTGGCATCAACTCTTTCACTCAAATGCCCAAAATCCGCTCTCTAGTTCCAGCTGTAGACCCATTGGGTCTACAGCCTTCCTTTAATGTTATCGAGTCAAAATGTTTTTATAGGATGCGACAGAAAATAATGCCAAACAGGGAACAAAAAATAGCAAGAAAGAAAGGCCCTTCTCCAGCTTCTCTGCCAGAGTCTGAAACCGTCACCATAAAGAGCACAAATGCCAAAGCTCTTTTCCAATCGAAATGGATCTGAGGAATCCCTTCTAAAAACATTACCACACTACATTATATGAAGCACCAGCCACACACATTGTGCCGCTTGTAAACAATCATGAATCATATTTCCGAATCTCTGGCCCTGTGAAAGTTCTCCCTTGCTCACTGCACAAACACAAAATGTGCAATATGGAGAACGATACTAGTTAAAGTAAGCCGTCTATAAACAGGAGCAGTGCAATAACTCGCACACTAGTTTCAGCCAGATGCGGGCAGCAGTGAAACTTGGAGATACTGCACTGCACATGGGTATCGATCACATTCAACGATGGGGTGAAAAGAGGAAACAAAACAAAGAACATACTAATAATGCTCAGGGACTCGCCTTAAAGAAATACTAACATTTTGGGGCAATATCCGTCACCCCAGTTTAGCAACTTCTAAATACATCAGATCTGTGTCTCCTTTAGAGCTAGCCACACAGTGGAGAAATGACAAAATGTTTACTGTCTTAGCAGGTCTTGCAACACTACTGCTCCTGTGGACACCTTCCTAATGCACCCGCCCTTCTGTCAGGGCCATCCTACCGCACTGGTTTACTGTGGGCACCTTCATAGCACAACCTGGCCCTTTGTGGGCGCCTTCATTGCCCTCTCAGCCTTTGCCTCACCGTGAAACCGTTTAAGTTCCTGATAAAACTTTTAGGATAGTATAGGGATTTATAAAGCGCACTAAAACCCGAGGGTGCCAATGCGCTGAGAGGACGGGAAGAGGAGAGGAGAAGGAGAGGCTGCTGACTAAACTGAGAAAATCCAGGTCTTCAGTAGTTTTTTTACTACTGGAAGGGGTTCCACCAGGGAGATCGAGGAGGGTAGAGTATTCCAAAGTTTGGCGGCCGCCACTGAGAAGGAACGGCCGCCCCATTTGGCTTTGCAAACTCTAGACATGTTCAGTTTTGCCCTGGGAGGAAAATCTCGAAGTCCTCCCAGGTATGACCATTTAAAAATGTTATGTTATGTTATATTTAATTTATACAGCGCACAGCTACTCGAAAGTGTCCCGGCGCTAGCTTCAGGAAAGAACCAATGTGCACAAATCAGGGACTAAAAAAGCTACGTTTTCGTTTCTTCTTAAAGAGCAAAGGGTCCTGGATGCACCGAAGAGCCAAGGGCAGCGTGTTCCAAGCCAAACTGGCTTTGCGCACAAATAAGTTCCCACCAAGTCTTTGGTGGTTAAACCTGGGGGTCCGTAACAGCCGCTGGGCAGACGAGCGCAGCTGTCTTCCTGGTGTGTAAAAAACTAACCTCTTCTGCAAGTAAATGAGACCAAGCCCATAAAGGGCCCTATGTGCGATAGTCAGCATCTTGAATTTCAAACGTGATTCGACTGGAACCCAATGCAAGGGCCGCAAATAGCAGCGCACACTATGCCTTGATGCCAATCCCAGAAGAAGTCTGGCCGCCGAGTTTTGAACAAATTGGTGAGAAAACCCGGACTGCCTACCTGCATAGTCCAATCGGGACAAGATGACAGCACGGACCACAGTTTCTCTGGCACTACCTGGCAGAAGTGGAAGAAACTTCCTCAGGATTTTCAAAGCAGGTGCCAGCCAGCCAGCTTCTTTACTTGTGTGGAGAAATTCAAGTTTTCATCGAACCAGACATCAAGATTTTTTGCGGCGCCTTTGTTCGCCGTTGGACGGGGAAAGCCGGGAGGCCAAAGCTTTTCTTTAAAGTCCGAAGTGAAGGAGCCATAAAGAAGCACTTCCCATTTTCCTTCATTGCATTTCAGCTGAGCATTGGCCAGCCACTGAAAAACGGAGGACAAACAGTGTTGGGCCGCCACTACTGAATCATCCTCCTTGCTCCAGGAGAACAAAAGCTGGGTGTGGTCAGCATATGCCATCACTTTAGCCCCTAATGACTCCGCAAGATAAACCAGCGGAGTCACATAGATGTTAAAAAGCAAGGGGCTAAGTGATGACCCCTGTGGTAAGCTGCATCAGCTCAGAGGCACACGGAGGGAGCCAGACCCGCTGTGACCGACCTTCCAAGAAGGACCTGATCCACAACTAGGCTGAGCCAGAGATACCTATCTCTGACAAACGATCAAGGAGCAAGGAGTGGGGTACAGTGTTGAATGCCGCCGAGAGATCTAGCATAACCAATGCTGCTCTCCCGCCGCCATCCGAACACTCCCAAATCGCCTCTGTCACCTCTAACAGAGCTGACTTCGTGCTATACAAAGCACGGAAGCCAGATTGTGCCGGATGGAGCAAGCCAAATGTCTCAACCTAGTTGGGTAAGTGGCCACTTTTTTGCATACCCTGGCCAAACTTGGTAGGAGCGAAATAGGGCAGTAGTTCTCAGGAAGCAGAGGATTAAGAGACAGCTTTTTAAGGAGAGGAAGAATAAGCGCCTGCTTCCATAACATTGGAACATGCACCTCTCGAAGTGACTGGTTAACCATTAAATTCACTTCTGCATTAATGGTATCAGCCACATCCGACAGAAGCCTGGCAGCACACGGGTCATTGGGTGTACCCGACTTTAGTGCCTTGAGGATCCTGAGAGAACTAGGCAGGTTGACCGCTCTAAAAGTGGGAAACATGGAGGCAGAAGCTGCCATCGGCCCGCCAGCAGCCCCCCTATAAGCTTCCTAGAAGAAGTTGAAAAAGTCTCTTGGATACTAGTTATTTTGTCCTTGAAATATTTGGCCAAAGTATTACACCAAGTTTCCGAAATCGGAGCCCCCGCCACCTGAGCACTAGGGGCTAAGAAGTTCTGCACAATGGCAAAGATTTCTCTTGAATTGTTATTGACCCGGTCAATGCAAGCAGAATAATACTGGCCTTTGGCCATTCCAATAGCCGTATAGTAGAGTTTCTGTTTGGCTTGTAGGGCATGTTTATCCGTAGAACCATAGCCCCTAGAGCGCCAGACTCTCTCCAACGATTTGCACGCATGTTTCAAAGTCTTAAGCTCAGGCGTGAACCAAGGCTTGGAGGGGGACTCTCTCCTCAGCCTAGGCTGAAACGGAGCCGACAGAGTGGTGACCAAGCTTGTAATCCAGTCAGCAAACTGTGTCAGATTTTCCTCCAGGTCCCCCAGAAGGGAGGGCCGGGAGGCCGCCAGAGAGCTACTAAGCTGCACGGGGTCCAATTTCCTAGTAGAAGGGTGGCAGTGACAGTTAGCTGGTCAGGCAAGATGCTTAATATCCCATGAAAAGAATATGGGAAAGTGATTCGACCAAGCGACCGGACTCGGCCTCACCACAAGAGGAAAATTAGAGCAAATAGTATCCAAGGTGGGACCTCCTTGATGGGTAGGATACTTGACCCATTGGGAAAGATTGGCCAAGTGTAGAGAATCCAGGAAAGCTGCAGAGTTGGTTATATCAGTATGGTCAAGGTGGAGATTAAAATCCCTGAGAAGCACATAATTTGAAAAGCGCAGTGCACGCTCTGCCAACACATCCCCACAAGTGTCCAAGAAAATACTGGCTGAACCAGGTGGCTGATAAATCAGGGATCCCCCAGGGTAAAATGGGCAGAAAGTTTAAGGCTAAAATCCAGGGCCTCACATTCACCCCAGTGGGTGAGTGGTTCGCTATGAAGAGTCCAACAATACCTATACAAGATAGCCAAGCTGCCACCTCAACCAACTGTGCGATCCACCCTATGTACTTTGAAGCCCTCAGGTGTAGCCAAGGCCACGATGGGATTTGAGAAGGCAAAAATGGTTTTCAGCTGTTGTGAACCTATATTATGCTTTGTGAACCGTGCACAAGGTTTTGAAAAAAATGTGCTTCCTAATAGGGAGCCAGTGCAAAGTATGAATCCCCTCCTTTGCTGAATGCCCTTCTGGGATATTAAGGACCAGCCTAGCAGCTGTGTTTTGTATGACCTGAAGTCTGTTCAGGGAGGCCGGGCTAGTATTCAAATACAAGGCATTACAGTAGTCAAGCCGGGTGGTAACCAGTGCAATGACTGAGGGCGGGTGGAGTGCTGATGGAATATACAGGGGATATACAGGGGATCACCTTTCTGAGAGTCTTCAGAATGTAGGAGCAAGTACCGACAGTGCGACTGACCCGAGCCTCAAATGTCAGGCCTGCGTCGAAAATAACCCCCAAGTTTTTGACGGTCTTAGCGGGAACAGGAAGGGGACCACAAGCTCCCGCCCACCAGACATTTGACCAAATTGAAGTCTGGGGAACAAAAGCTAGGAACTCAGTTTTTTCTGCATTGATCTTAAGGGAGTTATTTTGCATCCATCTATACTAATATAATAAAGAGAGAGCCCAATCCTTTGAGGCGGGTAATCTCAGGAACCACAGCACCAATCAAAACACCCAATAAAGCATTGGAAAGGACAGTTGCAGCAGATAGACATAGGCTATACAGCTGCCCACCATATACATTAGAGACGTTAAAGAACCTTACCGGCAAAGTAGTTCCTTATGGGAGGGGCGCGGCATGACGACAAAAAAAAAGCGTTCCTTAAACGTGTGCGTTGTGCTGGGGGCGTGTGCTGGGGGCGTGAACAAGGCCAATGGGCACGGCAATTGCGCTGCACCAAGGGGTGTGGCCAATGGGCGCGACAAACGGCAATAATCGCACGGCACATTCCCCCCAAAAAAACATGCCTTGAGGGCGTGTGGAAAACAAACGTGTGCATTGGGCCGGGGGCGTGGCCAAGGCCAATGGGTGCGGCAATTGCGCGGGAGCAAGGGGCGTGGCCAATGGGCACGGCGATTGCCGGGGCTTAGGCGGAGGCAGACGCAACTGATCGAGCCTGCGGGGACAATAACTGCACAGTATCCTGTGTGCTGTCAGCCAGTCAACTCTCTGCATAAAGGACCGTGCCTGCGGGGATACTAACTGCAGCGTCTCCTGCGCGCTGTCACACACTCAACTCTCTGCATAAACGAATTGACACCAGGCGCAAAACATCAACCAGGGCTGGAGCCTGGCTCAGGCGGCGGATGACGCGACTAAGCGCGCCTGCTGGGACACTGACTTTTGAACTGACTGCACTTTCCCACACGCGCAGCGTCTCCATCGCGCGCTGTCACCCACTCAACTCTCTGCATCAAAGACTTTACACCACAAGCACAACATCAAACAAAACTAGAGCCGGGCCTCAAGCGGGGGATGACGCGATTCAGCGTGCCTGCGGGGACACAAAATTTACAACTGAATGCACTTTCACACACGCTTACCTACGGAAGTGGAGTACATACACACTAGAGACATCTGCTAATACTTCTTACTCCGAGGTACACACAGTATCTGCACACACATGCCTAACTATTGTGACACTTCATGCTAAAAATGTTGTCTACCGTAAGATTTTAAAATAAATTTCCCTTGCCTATTACACACATTGCACACATTCTATTTCATACCCGGACAACGTCGGGATGGGCTGCTAGTCTGATAATACTGGCCATGCACTGGTTACATTTCCCGGCGACCAACTGCAAATCATGAGAGATGGAAACAATGACCTGCGTGTCGTCAGCGTAGGAGATCACCTGAAACCCAAAGGATTTGGTCAGCGGGGCCAAGTACACATTAAAGAGGGTGGGGCTCAGAGATAAGCCCTGGGGAATGCTAAAAGCCTTAGATCTGACCCCCCCCCCGACAACTAACAACATTAGTTCTGTAAGGAAAGAGTGGAGGACCTGCAGGGCATTACCCGAGATTCCCACCTCTTTTAGACATTGAAACATTCAAGTGGGAGAGACGGTGTCAAAAGCAGCAAACAGATCGAGCATGATAAGCACTACCGACCCACCCTGATCGACCTGCATGTGGATGTAGTCAGTGGCAGCAATAAGGGAGGATTCAGTGCTGTAATTGGCACAGAATCCGTTTTGTGACACAAGAGCTTGTTACAGTCCAAGTAATTCATCAACTCACTGTTGATGAAGTTCTCTAGGATTTTAGCGGGGGCCGGAACAAGGGAGATAGGGTGAATATTTTTCAGTTCAGAGGGGTCAGCATTGGGTTTCTTGAGCAGGGGTGTAACGAATGCCTCTTTCCTAGCATCCAGGTAGCAGCCGAAAAAGAGGATGATGATAAACAGTTTGCAAAGAAATTCAGCAATCGGATTGGAAACCATCTTGAAAGTGAGGGGCGTGCAAGGGTCAGAGCGGGAACCGGACTTAAGGTCCATAAGAAAACCCAAAGTTTGTTCCAAAGTTTTGAGAATTTTGAATTATGTAGATGCGCGGAGCATATTATATTTACATATTTCTTTAAGTAACAAAGCCAAAAAAGATTTGTCCACTTCTTTTAACAACAAGCATTGGCATAACCAATAGGTCTCGCTTTTGGGACCTTATAAGTATTTAGTTATGCAGCACAATACCTTTGGTGCAACAACATTAACTGTTGCATGGTTAAACACTTATAAGGCCCCAAAGGCGAGACGTATTGTCTATGCCAATGCTCTTTTTTTTTAAAGGACAAGCAGTGCTATCAGGCTCCCGCTGCCACTTAGAGGTAGAGAGAGGTGTGGAGAGAGAGAGAGAGAGAGGTGTGGAGAGAGAGAGAGAGAGAGGTGTGGAGAGAGAGAGAGAGAGAGGTGTGGAGAGAGAGAGAGAGAGAGGTGTGGAGAGAGAGAGAGAGAGAGGTGTGGAGAGAGAGAGAGAGAGAGGTGTGGAGAGAGAGAGAGAGAGAGGTGTGGAGAGAGAGAGAGAGAGAGGTGTGGAGAGAGAGAGAGAGAGAGGTGTGGAGAGAGAGAGAGAGAGAGAGAGAGAGAGAGAGAGAGAGAGAGAGAGAGAGGTGTGAGAGAGAGAGAGAGAGAGAGAGAGAGAGAGAGAGAGAGAGAGAGAGAGAGAGAGAGAGAGAGAGAGAGAGAGAGAGAGAGAGAGAGAGAGAGAGAGAGGTGTGTAGACAGAGAGAGAGAGGTGTGTAGAGAGAGGTGTGTAGAGAGAGAGAGGTAGAGAGAGAGCGGTCGGTAGACAAGGGTAGACATGGACTGCAGGAGAATTAATTTCCTTGGGTGTTGGGAGCCAGTGAGGATTGGCTAGTTTTGGCCAACTATTCTTACATTTAAAGAACCCCCTAACTAACCTTAATGTGCCGATATGTTATAGCTGAAGGCAATTCTTTGAAAACACTCTTCACGATACCAGAAATATACTAAATCCACAGTGAAGCTTGTGCCGCTTCCATATACATACTAATCCTAAATGACCCCTATAACAGCTCCATAAATTAATAATTGATTAACCTCTTCGCCGCTAATGACAAGGGTAACTCGTCATGAACTTTCCATTCATTTCAATGGAAAATTAATGTAAAATGACATCAGTGCCTTAGCAGTAAAGGGGTTAAAGCAATTTCTGGCATCAGCTTGGCTTTCCTATTAAATTGTTGGCCTGTCTACAGCAGCTCTAAACAGGCGTATCGTGTTAGAAAGTTAAACAATTCAAACACGCCCTGCCCAATGACTCATTATGATTGGTCCGATAAAGCAGGCATTCCCAGCCAATGGCGTAAAACCCCCGCTGTCAACCTGAAGACAGCTTCTGACAGAAACACACCAAGGCGGAGGCCGAAGAATGGTGAAAATGGAAAAGGGGCAGAGTGAGGTATGCATGAACGTGACGGAAACCCTAAACTGCTATTAGCCAAGCCACCATATACTCCGTTCGCCATGACGTCACGAGCAACAACTAGACGTGGCATAGAGGCGAATGAACAGTGCGTGTGTGGTGTGTGCGCACGCGCGGTCGACCCTCAGACGAGCTTGGAGTGATGAGACAGGTTGCTGCGCGCGCACTCCTACCTGGGGTTTGGAATCGCCCTGGTAACTGGCATTGCGCTGCTTCTGACGGGCCTCGCGCACAGGCTCGCGGTGGTTAGAAGGCGCTTTCTGGCCTGCTGGCTCGAGCAAGAGGCTGGATGGCATCTGTGACACCAGGGAAATGGGAGGTGGTGAAAAAAAACAAGAAACCTGGAGCGGGCGGAGGCAAGAAGAGCTACGACAGCGGGCCGAGGAAGGCTATGGGGGAGGCCAATCTGCCGCGGATACTAGTCCCTGCACGTGAGTGTCAGGAGGAGCGACCTTTAACCCTTGCCCCCTCATGCGTTCATAATGGGAGTAACAAAGTGATCTCCTTAATGAGGAGGAGCGGGACGCACTCTGTGGTGGGAGAGAGGTGGCGCAAGGCTTAATGAAGTAGACAATGAGGAGCTTAGAGGGAAAAATTGGTCATTGGCAAGGCTTAATGAGCCATGACAGAAACCCACATGGCGGTTGCAAGCGTGACCGCAAGCCTGAGGCCAGCAAAAGCGCCTCTGGTAGCACTTTGAAAACCCCCTTAGTAAATGTCTTGCAAAGCTACACATGCGCTGGCTCAAGCGAGACCTAAAAAGGTACCCTTGATGTGATGTCTAAGGTAATTTTTGTTCAGGAGTGCTCCGCTCTCCATCACATTCGTCACACAGACTGGACAATACACTTCACAACTGTTGAAGTAATTGAACATTACTCAAGCTAGACCCGTTTGTAGCCAAACTCTAAATGGGTAATGTGTACAACTGTGATACACACAAGCTGTTTGTGAACGTGGTTGCAATCAGTTGGTTCAGAGAACTGATAAATAGGGGCACACTGTGCAATGTGATGTGTGGCTGTTGGCAGCCTTAATGAACACCGAGACCATTTACCATCCTTTCGGCATGAAAAACCTAGAATCCACAGACTGCAGGGACTACAAGATGGTGAACATGGACGAGCCTTTAACATCTTTGGATCACACCCTGTACCAGGACCTCCTCTCTCGTTGGACCAGCAGGCCTGAGTCCGCTCATTTCTGACCACAAATCAGGATCAGGATACAACTTTGGCAGGATCCATTATTATTATTAATATTTATGAGTCTTGTAGAGTGCACGGCTACCCCCAACGGGGTTGTCCCGGCGCTGTGGAAGGCAACGGCAAAACCAGGAGTTAGTTGCTGGAAAACAGCCATGTCTTGAGTTTACCTCTGAACTGAGATTCCAGCTCAATCAGTCGAATGCTCAATGGGAGGGAGTTCCACAGATTTGATGACACCACCGCAAAGGCTCTGCCTCCTTTCCTGGAACGGAGGAAGCGGGGGGGGTCGCAGAAGGCGGAGGTGATTGAACCTAAGTGCACGTGACGAGTGTGCTAACTTCAGCCTATTTCTTAAGTATACAGGGCTATTCACGTTCAAAGCCCTGAAAGTAAGGACCAGGGCCTTAAATTGGATGCAGGCGGATATCGGAAGCCAGTGAAGATTTTTTAAGTGGGGAGAGATAGAGTGGCGGTAGGGCACTTTAAAAATCAGCCTGGCTGCAGCATTCTGCACAATCTGCAGCCAGTGTAGTAGGTAGGCTGGGACGCACACATAAAAGGTGTTAGAGTAGTACAGGTGGGAGGTAATGAGGGCATGAACGATCGTTTTTAGAGAGTCCATTGGTAGGTATGGTGCGATTTTTTTTTATCATACGTAACTTGCCAAAAAAGACAGAGGAGACATTTCTAAAACCGCCGCCACCGCCGAGAGTCTTACTTACCTTAAGACACGCACGCACAGAAGCCGGCAGACTTCACCGCCACTACCGCCGACACCGCCAAGAGTCAAGGGACATCGGACTCCGCGCCGCCGCTCCGGGAGACTTCAAATCCCGGCAGGCATCGCGGCGGCGCGTCTGAGTGACGCGGTAGCGCCCTGTGAGCGCCAAACAGAAGCTCAAAAGGAGGAGAACCCCGGCAGAGCGGGGGAGACATTTCTAAAACCGCCGCCACCGCCGAGAGTCTTACTTACCTTAAGACACGCACGCACAGAAGCCGGCAGACTTCACCGCCACTACCGCCGACACCGCCAAGAGTCAAGGGACATCGGACTCCGCGCCGCTGCTCCGGGAGACTTCAAATCCCGGCAGGCATCGCGGCGGCGCGTCTGAGTGACACGGTAGCGCCCTGTGAGCGCCAAACAGAAGCTCAAAAGGGGGAGAACCCCCGCGTCGCGGGACGCGAGCGGGACGCCCGGGGCGAAGCCCGGGCAAAGGGCGGGCCCTCTACGGCCCTCATCGGCAGGAGGAGGCAGGGGCAGGGCCAGAAACTCTGCTCGAGGCTCACGAGGCTTCCTACTGACCAAGTAAGACCGTTTTGTTGGTAATACATAGCCCCCTGTGTGTTTTCAGGAGTTCAGGCTCCTTGTTATACTCATTACTATGTTTAAAAAGGGATCTGCACCACCAGCTAACACTATGAAGAACTATTTGGTGCAAACAGTGGAAAAAATTAATCTACAGAGGAGAGAATCCTTGGGACTGAGTCAGTCACCTGACTTACACTGCTTGTCCCCTTCTCTAACCCCTTCACCTGAGGATTCAGTGTCCTTGCAGACCATTTTTAACATTTATGTGGCCCCTCTGGCGAAGGTCGCGGAGGCATTTGGAGCCCGGGTCATTTCATACGCTGACGACACCCAGCTCCTGTTCACCTGCAGGAAGGGTGAGGTTTTTAATGGCGACAGAATCAGAGACTGCCTGAGTGCTGTCTTTGCATGGTTTCAGCACCAGAACCTGAAATGTAACTCGGATAAGTCCGAGTTGCTCTTTTTTGGTTGCGCTGAGGACCCTGGCTGGAAATCATGGTGGCCTTCCGACATGTTCCCCCCTGAGAAACCATCTGCCCAAGTAAAAAATCTGGGTGTGGTATTCGACGACAGTCTTTCTTTTCGTCCCCACATCACGGGCCTGGCGGGGAAATGTTTTGGTATATTGAAGATGGTGAGGAAATTTCTCCCACTGCTTTCCCTTCAATATCGCAAGAACATCGTGCAAGCACTAGTGGGTTCGCGTTTAGATTACGCTAACGCACTTTTCGCTGGTCTGCCTAAATATCTGGTATCCAGATTGCAAGTTGTCCAAAACTCGGCGGCCAGAGCCATCTTTGGCCTCCCACGGAGAGCCAGTGCCTCTCTACTGCGCGGCAGGCTGCATTGGCTGCCTATCCCCAGCAGAATAAGTTTCAAGGTCCTAACGTTGGCGTTTAAAGCCCTCCACTGCATTGGCCCAGCTTACCTCAGGAAGCGGATTGTTCGCTACGTTCCCCGGAGGAGTTTGAGATCTGCCGATCTGGCCAAAGTGGAGATACCAGTGATCAAACGCGTGCGGATGGGAGGCCGGTCTTTCCAGTTTATGGCGGCTAGGCTGTGGAATGAGCTCCCTCCATCACTCCGCAAGGCTAATAATCTTCTGGCCTTTAGAAAGGAGCTCAAGACGCTCCTATTCTCCACCTAACCAGTGGGCCTACAGTGTTTCTGCCGCTGGGGTTTTTCTTGGTTGTGTTCAGGACTCTCTGTCAAAGCGCCGGGACACCCGCTCTGGGTAGCCGTGCGCTCAAGAAATACAGTTCTAACATAACATAACATAACTTTCTCTGATGCTTGTTTCAACTGTCCCACCACGCAGGAATCCGGCTCCATAAATGGCAATGTACTATCTGGATCTGGTCCTGAGGTTCTTATAGTGGACCTTGGAAATAAATCTGACAGTGATGAGGATCAGGAAATTCGTGCTACCCCTACAGATGAAGATACTTCAATCATTGAACAACCTTCTCGGTTGGATTCTGGGAAAACTAAAAACCCGCCTAGGCGGGGGGGACTAAGATCTGGGACCAGGAGGAAGAGGGTAAACACCCCAAAAGCTACCCATAAGGAAGCCGGAGGGGGAAGTGTTAAGTCTAATGTCAGCCTTGATGAGGACTTGTTTGACAGAATTGCTGAGTTAATAGATATGAAAATTAAATCCATTGTTAAACCATTGCTTTCTAAAATCGACAAATTACAATCTGAAGTTAAAAAACTGGGAGGGCAGATGAACAAACTAACTGAGGGTGTTGATAATGTCATGACGTTAGCGTCAAACCTGGGTAATAACAGTAGAGAAGTTGATGATCAAGAGGGGGAGAACATAGTTGACGCCTTAAATAATCCACCACCCCAGCTTCCTGATCAAAAAATTAGTGGTTCTAATACTAATAGAGGGGACGGTCCTTTAACGGTTGAGATACCCCCTGCACATGCTCAGCCAACCGACCCTCTTCAATTTATAGTTGAAGCTTCTCCTGTTGTTCTAGTACTGGCTAATGTACCACCTTTAGAAGCCGGTACTGAAGAATCCCCTTCCTCCCTGTCTAATAAAGCCTTACAGTGGCTTACAACTAATATGAGATTAGCCCCAGGGGGGGGGACAACAGCTGGCTCAAGAGATTAAAACCGCTAAAAGGGTTTCATGGCTGGGTAATCGCCCCAAAAAATTTAAGGGGGATTGCGTGGCAGTAAGCTTTTCACACACAGGCGTGTTACCTAATATTCTCATTAACTTACTTCCACCACAACGCAGGCAGGGTTCTGTTGTACCATTAACCTTGAAATTCTTTTATGGTGAGCAACAGAACGTTACATACCCTAAAACACCAGCCTTTGGATGGGATTCTAATTCTGATTTAAACCATAGATGGGGTCGTGAACATCATCGCAATATTGTAAATCAATCAGTACCCCAAGCTTTTCAGAATCCTTTTGCTCAACCCCTCTTACTGTCTAATCGTTTTGCACCCTTATCCTTTTTGGATCATAATGACTGACTTCAGCCAGAACATTCTGGACAGACTGGGAATAATGTGCCTGTTCTTAGCATGCTTACTTGGAACATTGCAGGTATCAAGACTAAAGCAGATAATGCAATATGGCTAAATTTTATATCTAAGTATGACATTATCGCTTTACAGGAAACCTGGGAAACAAACAATTGTTTTTCTCTTGATGGCTACAGTTACTTTTGTATTCCTGCTGTGGCTAGCACAGCAGGAAGAGCGAAGGGAGGCCTGTTAAGCCTCTTTAAACTTGACATCAAAGGTAGCCTTAAGAAATGTGACTCAGGATCTGAGCATTGTCTTATTGTTGAATTGTCTCGTGCGGAATCTCCCAACATTTTGTTTATTAATTTTTATAATTCCAACGCTGCTGACTGTACGTCATATAGTCTAGGGAGATTGGATGATTTTCTGTCAGTCTATAGCGAAGATGTTAATGCATTCGAAATCATCTTCCTAGGGGATTTTAATATACACCCTAGCTCACTTTTGTGTGTTTGCGATGACACAGAATCCCCTCCTAATTGTGCAATGGTCCATCTTGAGCATAACAAACAGGGGGGTTGTCTAGAAAACTTCCTCGCAAGATGGAACCTATACGAATCCAGTTGTGGGGAGGGGGGGGGTCAGGGCCCCTACTTTTAAGGGCTCAGACAATGGCTCTATTATTGATTATATTTTTATTTCTGCATGTTTTTTATTCAAAGTTTTAACGTATAGAACTGTGGTATCCGCCTTTAGTGACCATAATCCAGTTTCCATGGATCTAGTAGCGAGTGAACTTTTAGGGCGAAACCACAGTCCTTGCCACAAAGATAGATCACTTAAAGCTAAGGACCAGGGACGTAGACTGAAATGGGATAGTATAATCCCAGAACCCTTTGTTCAAGAAGTTCTATTAGAGGCAGAGGAAGAGGTCGGAGTGTGTTTATCTAGTGAAGCTAATGATGGGGAAGTGATCCTTGCATTTAGCAGCATATGTAGCAAGATAAACGGCAGGCTCTCTGTGATCAGTAAACCCAAGTTGAAACCTCTTAAAAGATGGTTTGATCACAGATGCTCAAAAGCACATTCTGCATTGCTCAATGCTCTTAAAACTGATCCAAAAGATTGTGACCTCATCAGTACAAGTAGAGCTTTATATAAAAAGGCCATTGCAGAAAGGAAAAAACAGCTTAAAGATGAAGCCTGGGCACAACTCACAGATCCAGCCATAATAAAAAATAGTGGAGATTTCTGGAGGATTGTAAACCAACCCCTTCTTACAGGGGAGGATAACTCCCCCCTAGAAACTAATATCCCTGATGAGGGTTGGATTAAACACTTCAGAGACATCTACTCAGACCATTATCATGCAGAGAACGGGGCACAGGAAGCGACTACTATTCCATCAGGTAATTATTTGCACTTTGAAGTTGAGGAAGTTTTAGCTGCTATTGATTGTACCTTGACTAAAAAGGCACCGGGACCAGATGGTGTTCCTGCTGATGCCTTTAAATGCTTCCCTAACTTCTGGTCAAGACTGCTTTGCAGGGTCTTCAAACCGTGACAATATCCCTAAGTCATGGAAAACATCAATAATTATTCCTGTTTTTAAAAAAGGAAATAGGCAGGACCCTGCATGCTATAGGCCAATTTCACTGATCGACTCCTCAGTTAAGATTCTAGGGAGAGTCATATTAGTGAAATTGAATGAATGGGCCACAGAGAACAACATCTTGAGTAATGTGCAATATGGGTTTAGACCCAAGAGAAGTACCCTGGATCAGTGTCTCAATCTCCACCTGCTGATCTAGAAATATACCAGGGCTAAGGATGGGTCCATGTACCTTGGGTTCATGGACCTTTCTTCTGCGTTTGATATGGTCAACAGAACTAAGCTCTGGGGAAAATTACTTGACATGGGCCTGGATAGATCCATAGTCAATTTATTGGCTGACCTCCATTCTGGCCTTACTGCCAAAATTAGAGTATCTACTAATGGAAGGTGTACAGATGTTTTTGCATCTGAAAGGGGAGTCAGACAGGGTTGCATACTGGCACCACTGTTGTTCACGTTATATGTGAACGCCCTGGAGCCTGCCCTCAGGGGCGTTACAAGCGACATCCCACGTGCAGGGGAACAGGGTATACCAGTTCTCCTTTACGCGGACGATGCGGTTCTTCTTGCTCGAACTGGGGTGGGGCTTCAACGACTCCTGGATGCCTTTGAATCCTTTATGGGTTCCCTTGACCTGAAAATAAATGCTAAAAAATCTCAGGTTATGCTCATGGGCCTGGCCTCAAGGAAATCTTTCCATAAAACCTTTTTCTGTGGGCAGGAAAAGCTTGTACGAGTCTCCTCTTTTCCCTACCTGGGGATCACCTTTGATGAGAAAGGTAGCTGGGGTCCCCATGTAAAAAGCAGAGCAGCCATGCTAGCCAGAACATCCGCTGCCCTCCATGGGTTCTCTAAAAAAACTGGGGGGTAGGCCAATTGCAGCTGTCAGGTAAATATACAAAGCTAAATGCATTTCAGTTGCATCATATGGTGGCTCATTGTGGGGTCATAGGGGAGTCGATCCCATACAGACAATGGAAAATAAATTTTTTAGATCTGTTTTGGGCGTCCCACAGTCAACCCCGTCCTATACCGTTCATATGGAACTAGGGGAAGGCTACATCTCAGATTTGATTAAAATTGCACCCTTAATCGCCTGGCTTAGGATGTGGCTTAATACAGAAATTCCTCTAAATCATACCATAATGAGGGACTGTTTGACCTTAGATAATGTACATAGGATTAGGTGGTTGATGTATATCAAGGATAGTTTTTCGAGGTTGGGGAGGCCTGAACTATACTCTGTCATTGATTCTATAACATCCAAAGACATTGTTTACACCAAGGTGGCTATGAAGGAGCTCCTATCCCTGGAGAGGGAAGAAACCGAGCTGAAGAAACCCTGTGTCAGGGCCAGTTTATTGTTGGCTATACCTAATGGTCCTGACAGTTACCTCAATGTGGTGACTCATCCCTACCACAGGTTTATTTTAACTCGTTTTCGATTTAATTTGATACATTTTAACTTGGGTTTTTACCCCGTTTGGAGTACCCCTGAAAAGGCACCGCCCTGTTCTTGCGATCATTTCTCTGAGCAAAGTACTATGCATTTTATAATGTTCTGTAGTTATTACAATGAAGCTCGGAAGTTGTTTCTTGTACCTATACTCAAGGAAGCAGGATTTATTCTAGTCAGACCTGCTCTTATTTATTTGCAAATGTTACAAACTCCCAGGATTATGTTTCATGTGGCTAGTTTCCTGGTGAGAGCTATAAGAAGCAGGAACAACAGACTTAAAAATGTGCCTACCTCCTTATGTAGTACAGACCTGCACACTAATTAGTCTGGCTGCTGGTGATCATCGGTCAAGAATCTTAGAATACATTGTAACAGGGCTAGTAGTCACCCTTTCCTAATCCCAGATGGGGACACACTTAGGAATTTTTTAAACCTTTTCTGCACTTTAGCACCTTGCACTTTAGCACTTTGCACTTTGTATCAATTTTTTAGTTACGAAATGTAACATGGTGTATGATGGTTTTTTAACATGTTAACCCTAAAATGTTTTTTAACTGTTTCTATTTATTGTACTTGTTGTTTGTGACTTTATGTATATATTTGCCATTGTCTTTGTATGATATTAAGTTATCGCAATAAAGTATTTTGACTGACTGACAGAGGTCACTTTGTGGATTTGGATCGTATAAGCCAACTCATTATCAATTTGGACGCCAAGGTTATGCGCCACTTGCACCGGAGAAGGAGGGGGATTCAGCTTGTGAGGCCACCACATCGTCGATGGTAAAGGGGAATTTTGGTTAAAAAATAAAACCCCCGTTTTGTCAGTGTTTAATTTCAAGGTGTTCAGTGCCATCCAAGAGACGATGTCGGAGAGGCAGGTTTTAAAGTTCAGGAGAGTATTGTCAGAGTGGTCTCTGAAGGTGAAAATAAGCTGAGTATCGTCAGCATATGAGACCACTCTGACTCCGTGAGCCTCTATTACATCTGCTAAGGGAGACAAATAAACATTGAAAAAGAGGGGGCTGAGTGCCGTCCCCTGGGGAACGCCGCAACTAAGGGTTTTTTTGTCTTTGGAGAAGACGGGGCGGCACCACAACTGTTGAGTTCTGTCAGTCAGGAAAGATTTAATTCAGGCCAGGGGGAAGTCTCGTATCCCTATCTCGTGAAGCCGGTCTAATAGTATGGAATGGGAGACGGTGTAGAAAGCCGCGGACAGATCGAGGAGCACCAGCATGCCTACCTCGCCACTGTCCACGCTCTCACTGATCGTCTCAGTGACTTCGAGAAGGGCAGTCTCAGTACTATAACCGGATCTGAAGCCAGACGGAGTCATGAAGGGGATTTTTTGTCTCCAGGAATTCCGCCAGTTGTTCTTGTACAACTTTTTGTAGTACTTTAGCAGGTTTGGGGAGGAGTGATATAGGGCGATAGTTGCTAAATACTGAAGGGTCAGGCTCAGGTTTTTTCAGGATAGGGTGGAATTCCATATGGAAAGAAGTGGATGAATGATGCCCGGGGCATTATGAACATGAGAAGGACTATCATTTGCGCCCCCGAACCTTCAACCACACGAGGTGAAACACAGCTTGGCTGATTTTCATTGTGTACTTCACAAGCAGAAAGCGTCAATGAAAAAGAAAAACTAAGACATAAGCAACTGGCGAGCAGATTCTGTATACTTGTATTGTTTTTTGTACCTGTACGAATTTTATGTTTGTGGATACACTATTAAAAGTATTTTGATGTCTATATATCTACTATTGCATTTACAACAAAAATAATACCAAAAGGTAATAAGGAACTCCTTCACATCAAACTGTCATGGATTTATGAGGGATCAGCACTCTGTAAACCCAGTCCCACATGTCCTCATCACAAGGGAATGCTGTTTCTCGGACACAGAATGTTAGGCGAGTTTTCTTTTAAGCTTGTGTACACTCAAAGGCTTTGTTGCCACCGGTGCCTATGTCGCTTCTGATAGTCATTCTGTGTCTATGTTGCAGGATGTGACAGCTGATTGGCTCTAGCCTTCATCACACCAGGTCAGTGGAGGGTGGGGCCTCATAGCTCCATAGGTTCTATACGCTACAGCTGTATGGTCAGAGGTGTTGTTTCCAGTGGTACAGCGGATGCAGTGCACTGAAGCACAGCGGGGGGTGGGACCCAGCTTGTCATATGCAGCGAATGCAGTGGCACTGAAGCACAGCAGAGGGATGGGAACCAGCTTGCCATATGTAGCGGGTGCAGTGGCACTAAAGCACAGCCGAGGGATGGGAACCAGCTTGCCATATGCAGCGGATGCAGTGGCACTAAAGCACAGCAGAGGGATGGGAACCAGCTACCCATATGCAGCGGGTGCAGTGGCACTGAAGCACATCGGGGGATGGGAACCAGCTTGCCATATGCAGCGGATGCAGTGGCACTGAGGCACAGCGGGGGATGGGATCCTTCTTCCATATGCAGCAGGTGCAGTGGCACTGAAACACAGCAGGTGGATGGGACCCAGCTTGCCATATGCAGCGGGTTCAGTGGCACTGAAGCACAGCAGGGGATGGGAAACAGTAAGCCATATGCAGCGGGTGCAGTGGTACTGAGGTACAGTGGGGGGTGGGATCCACCTTCCATATGCAGCAGGTGCAGTGGAACTGAAACACAGCAGGGGGATGGGACCCAGCTTGCCATATGCAGCTGGTGCAGTTGCACTGTAGCACAGCGGGGGGATGGGAACCAGCCTGCCTTATGCAGCGGATGCAGTGGCACTGAAGCACAGCGGGGGGATGGGACCCAGCTTGCCATATGCAGTGGGTGCAGTGGTACTGAAGCACAGCGGGGGATGGGACCCAGCTTGCTATATGCAACAGGTCCAGTGGTACCGAAGCACAGCGGGGGATGGGTATCACCTTCCATATGCAGCAGGTGCAGTGCCACTGAAGCACAGCAGGGATGGGACCCAGCTTGCCATATGCAGCAGGTGCAGAGGCACTGAAGCACACCGGGGTATGGGACCCAGCTTTCCATATGCAGCGGGTGCAGTGGCACTGAAGCACAGCAGCGGGATGGGAACCAGCTTGCCATATGCAGCGGGTGCAGCGGCACTGAAGCACAGCAGGGGGATAGGACCAAGCTTGCCATATGCAGCGGGTGCAGTGGCACAGAGGCACAGCAGGGGGATGGGACCCAGCGTGCCATATGCAGCTGGTGCAGTGGTACTGAAGCACAGCAGGGGGATGGGACCCAGCCTGCCATATGGAGCGGGTGCAATGGCACTGAAGCACAGCGGGGGATGGGACCCAGCTTGCCATATGCAGCGGGTGCAGTGGCACTGAAGCACAGCGGGGGATGGGACCCAGCTTAGCGGGTGCAGCAGTACTGAAGCACAGCAGGGGGATGGGAACCAGCTTGCCATATGCAGCGGGTACAGCGGCACTGAGGCACAGCAGGGGGATGGGACCCAGCGTGCCATATGCAGCTGGTGCAGTGGTACTGAAGCACAGCAGGGGGATGGGACCCAGCCTGCCATATACAGCGGGTGCAGTGGCACTGAAGCACAGCGGGGGATGGGACCCAGCTTGCCATATGCAGCGGATGCAGTGGCACTAAAGCACAGCAGAGGGATGGGAACCAGCTAGCCATATGCAGCGGGTGCAGTGGCACTGAAGCACAGCAGCGGGATGGGAACCAGCTTGCCATATGCAGCGGGTGCAGCGGCACTGAAGCACAGCAGGGGGATAGGACCAAGCTTGCCATATGCAGCGGGTGCAGTGGCACAGAGGCACAGCAGGGGGATGGGACCCAGCGTGCCATATGCAGCTGGTGCAGTGGTACTGAAGCACAGCAGGGGGATGGGACCCAGCCTGCCATATGGAGCGGGTGCAGTGGCACTGAAGCACAGCGGGGGATGGGACCCAGCTTGCCATATGCAGCGGGTGCAGTGGCACTGAAGCACAGCGGGGGATGGGACCCAGCTTGCCATATGCAGCTGGTGCAGTGGTACTGAAGCACAGCAGGGATGGGACCCAGCTTGCCATATGCAGCAGGTGCAGAGGCACTGAAGCACACCGGGGTATGGGACCCAGCTTTCCATATGCAGCGGGTGCAGTGGCACTGAAGAACAGCAAGATATGGGAACCAGCTTGCCATATGCAGCGCGTGCAGTGGCACTGAAGAACACCGGGGGATGGGACCCAGCTTGCCACATGCAGCGGGTGCAGTGGCACTGAAGCACAGCAGCGGGATGGGAACCAGCTTGCCATATGCAGCGGGTGCAGCGGCACTGAAGCACAGCAGGGGGATAGGACCAAGCTTGCCATATGCAGCGGGTGCAGTGGCACAGAGGCACAGCAGGGGGATGGGACCCAGCGTGCCATATGCAGCTGGTGCAGTGGTACTGAAGCACAGCAGGGGGATGGGACCCAGCCTGCCATATGGAGCGGGTGCAGTGGCACTGAAGCACAGCGGGGGATGGGACCCAGCTTGCCATATGCAGCGGGTGCAGTGGCACTGAAGCACAGCGGGGGATGGGACCCAGCTTAGCGGGTGCAGCAGTACTGAAGCACAGCAGGGGGATGGGAACCAGCTTGCCATATGCAGCGGGTACAGCGGCACTGAGGCACAGCAGGGGGATGGGACCCAGCGTGCCATATGCAGCTGGTGCAGTGGTACTGAAGCACAGCAGGGGGATGGGACCCAGCCTGCCATATGCAGCGGGTGCAGTGGCACTGAAGCACAGCGGGGGATGGGACCCAGCTTGCCATATGCAGCGGATGCAGTGGCACTAAAGCACAGCAGAGGGATGGGAACCAGCTAGCCATATGCAGCGGGTGCAGTGGCACTGAAGCACAGCAGCGGGATGGGAACCAGCTTGCCATATGCAGCGGGTGCAGCGGCACTGAAGCACAGCAGGGGGATAGGACCAAGCTTGCCATATGCAGCGGGTGCAGTGGCACAGAGGCACAGCAGGGGGATGGGACCCAGCGTGCCATATGCAGCTGGTGCAGTGGTACTGAAGCACAGCAGGGGGATGGGACCCAGCCTGCCATATGGAGCGGGTGCAGTGGCACTGAAGCACAGCGGGGGATGGGACCCAGCTTGCCATATGCAGCGGGTGCAGTGGCACTGAAGCACAGCGGGGGATGGGACCCAGCTTAGCGGGTGCAGCAGTACTGAAGCACAGCAGGGGGATGGGAACCAGCTTGCCATATGCAGCGGGTACAGCGGCACTGAGGCACAGCAGGGGGATGGGACCCAGCGTGCCATATGCAGCTGGTGCAGTGGTACTGAAGCACAGCAGGGGGATGGGACCCAGCCTGCCATATGCAGCGGGTGCAGTGGCACTGAAGCACAGCGGGGGATAGGACCCAGCTTGCCATATGCAGCTGGTGCAGTGGTACTGAAGTACAGCAGGGGGATGGGACCCAGCGTGCCATATGCAGCGGGTGCAGTGGCACTTAAGCACAGCGAGGGATGGGACCCAGCTTGCCGTAAACTGGCTGTAGGTCTTTAGAGGACGCCTGCTCACAGTCCTTTAAACACCGAGCCTGCCTGGTACCTAGGGAGTACAGCAAAAAGGACTGGGGAAGAGAGGTAAAGGAAAGAAGATAAGGTCGAGCAGGGAAGAGGAAAGCAATAGGGCAGAAATAAGGATGTCAGAGAGGAAGGAGAGAAGTTTGTTAGAGAGATAGAGGAGGGGAAGAGAGAAACTTAGGAAGGGGATAGGGAAGAGAGTCAAAGGAAGAAAGGAGATGACTGGAGAGAGGAGGCAGAAGAGAAGGCAAGAGTAGTAAAATAAGCACTTTTGGGATCTGTAAGCAGAGTGGAAGTCATTTCATGCAGCTGGTGCAGTGAGGTCAGTATTAAGGGGTATGAGGGCCCCCCATTTACGGATCTATTTGAATATGGACCAGGGGTGAGAGTGCTTAAGGGGTCCCTTTGTTCGTGCTTTCTTTAAGGGCCGTGACATTCAGGTTCCACCCCTGGTTGTGTCAGGTGTCTCCAATATATCTGGAAGAAGTGAAAGGGACACGGAGGCCTCAGGCATAGGGTACCGTCGAGGATCTTTGCACTTACACAAGAGGTCTGGGTCATTTTGAGAGACATGCCCGTCTCAGGGCCTGTGGAATAATAACCCACACAGGTGTATTCGGCCAGAAAGCAAGGCCCCATTCTCTCCTAAACACGGCCCACGCTCACAAAGAAGCACACGGTTCAAAAGCACATATTTCAAAGAGCTGTCTGGTATGATGCTGAGCTCAGGAGCAGCTCCATCTAAACAAGGGAGCTGCCAATGAGAGCCCCAAGAGGAGGCAGCCTTGCCCAGTCTCCCCAGGTGATCTGGAGCCAGATGGAGGCTCATGAATATTACAGAGGGCAGACCCACGACATACTGGCCATCTCTGACCTGCATGAATGCTGCTCGTCCCATCAGACCAAGCATACAGTTCATCAATTATCAATAAGCATCTTCAGTGTACACACACATGAACATGGTCTTATCGAGCCATGTGCAGAGAATAGACACCCCAGAGGAGGATCCCGGTGCAAGGTTCCAAGTCACGTGGAGAGCATCCTCCATTAGTCAATGAAACTGGCAATTACGTGTCAGACTCTCCTGATCCAAGTCGACCTCGCCTAGGGTACACTGTATGTGACTTCTATTATATTATCCACTAAACCCTGGAATAGATATTCTAATTATATGTATACGGGCAATTTCCCCATGGTGAGTTGTTCCGTTACAGTTCCCTTCTCAAACATATTATGCAAGGGGAGTCTACTTAATATACCTCATTTTCCTGGAAACAATAGTTTTACCTGTAAGAGGCCCCATAATAGCAATGACGGACACATGATGTAGATGTCCGTAGCACATACTACCAATGCATGCTCAATTGGTCTGGAGCATGGAATGGCACTGACCGGTAGGACAAAAAGGTGGGGGGGGGAGGTTTGGGAGAAAGGATCAGTTATGATCCAGAAAGGCTGAGATTACCACTCAAGGAGGATGAGTAGAAGGTCCAGCCGCAGTCGCAGCCCTGAGAATAATGGACAACAAAAAGGAGGCTGGGCTGTTCCTAAAAGAAGAAAGGGACGGTCACTAAGGTGTAAGGGGTAAGTGCTCGTTGGAGAGCTAACCCTGGGTATCCATTGTGTGGGATATAATGGCCTCACACACCCTTGCGAGTGTCATGCTTTATCATAGGCAGTGCTCCTCGTTGGGTAGGCGGTGCAACACCCAACGGGCACACCTCAAAGAGGGGCTCTTTATCAGAGATCTTTTTATCCAACTGCCTTTGGGTGAAGTGTGGGTGAGGGGCCAGAACAAAGTAGGCAGTGTGGGTGAGGATAAAATGAGGCATAAGGTACCGGAAAACAATTTTATTCTGGTGGTCCTCTGCCGTAATTAAAATAAGATTTAGTGTGTACTCGCTGGAACTTAAGTTTCCAAGAACGGGACAGTACTAAGGAGTGAAAGGTGAGGTCAACATGTTTCTCGCTTAAAGTTCATTGACATGCGATTCTTCAGGACCTAGTATAAATGAAAACTACTATCTACAGAAACATGACCTATAGGAAGTGTCAGTTTACAAAAAGCACACAAGTTGTACTACCTGTTTAACACCTGCTCTTGCCTAAATTGGGAGACAAAAGAGACCGTTACCACAGGAGAGTGACAAAATGCAGTCCCTGTAGTGACCGTGAGTACACAGTGATAATGTGACATACTAGTGAAGAGTGTTACTAGTATGTGGCTAAAAACCAAAGTGACAAATCCAAAGTTGGATATCTTAAAAACAATAAAACCAATTGTATGCAGCCGCATTCATATCTAGTAAGGTAACTAAATGAGTAGAAGCAATTACTCACCTAGTAGTTAAAGTTAATAGGTGTCAACAGTACCCGGCAGGTCTGACATCAGGGGAGAAACCATAGTAAATCAGGCTGAGGAGAGGTATAAAGATATTAGAGCGCCTCAAGGTTGCGCCAGAATCTGGGATACAAGTATGGCATTCTTAGTGAGTAACAAGCGGCCAACTAGGTTACCGGTCATGGGGATAACGGGACTGGTCTATGTAGAAGCCTATATTTTTATTGTTATAATTCAGTTCTAAATGATCGATTAAATTATTCACCACCGTGTATGTTAGTAATAGTATCAGTCTGTATACTCTCAACCAAGTTCCCGCTGTCTTAAACGTAGTTACAGAATGTAAAGGCTAAAGAAGATGTACATAGTCTGCATTTGATTGTATCTGAATCGACATTGTGCCCGTTGTAATCTATATAATGCCCGGTGGATTCACAACAATACATGGAGTCTATCTAGCATCAGAGACAGCCGGATGAATAGGAAAAAATGGGTCGATTCGGTGCCCATTGCTGTATGAGTGCTGTGCGGTGAAGACAGAACAGAACTGGAGGTCTGTCTAACTGTAATACCAACTCGATCGAGCCCAGAGAGTGTGCAAGTGACCTGGGGCAGACTGAAATAGTCATTCAGAGTCAGTGTCCAGCCCGCATTACATTAAGCATAAGGGTCCGATTGAGTCCCCGGGAGCCCCGTGGCTAAAAGAAACAGTCTTAAAAGCCTGCATTACATAAAGCGTCAGGGTCCGATAGAAACCCCGTGAGTCTCGTGGCTGTGAGAGACAATCTCAACAGTAACATACCCAGACGTTTCACTTACTTGATATTGCCTGTGTCAGTGTATCTCACGCCTACCCATCGCTGCCGGGTCCGGATATTGAGGAACCGAAGCGGCGTCTGTTCTAAAATAGCGGAAAAGGGCGTAGCTGGGCTCATTACCTGGAAACGCCTGTTGATGGTAGGTCATGTGACTACCAATGCAGATGGGGCGGCCATGACTAAGTGGAGTACGTTTTACCGGAAGATGCTTGGGAACTGGTGTCAGAGCGCGAGAGGATCACCCATACTTCATTACACAAGCTAGTTCATGATGTTAAAAAGCCTCTTATTGTCTAGGGCATTACAAAAAATGTGTATGCCTCGTACTTGCAAAAATAACGTTATAACTTAACATTGAATGTATACAACCAGTGTTGTATGGTCAATAGATATAACATATAGTGACAGCCCAGATCCTAACACACCAGTGGTGGGTGGCGTTTTCGAGTAGGAAGGGTCTGGGAAGAAGGGGTGGGTACTATTGTGTTCACATATTGAAAGTTGACGCCCTGGGTAAGGCAAAAGCCATAGTTTTCAAAGTTAGAAGTACTTTGCTCCTGAGGCGGAAGCCGGGAGATAACGCTCGTGACTACTACTTTTAAAAACTGAAAAATTGTATTTTAACTGTGTTCACTCACCCTGCTTCTTTGTATTCGGGCACTTCACCCCAGAATTCTTTGTGTTTGCTACCCCCGCGCAGCGGATCTTAGCGCTGCTGCGGGATAGAAAAACTTTCGCCGCCATTGCCCACGAGACCACAGGTCACGCCCACTTTCGGGAGGCCACGCCCCCCCTCACCCCATAAAAATGTGCATTCCTCGTGCGCGCAGCGGGCGCGCCAATGGTAAGCCCGTCTGCGCCCGTCCGCGACCGGCCGGGACCAGAGGCCACGCACCCTCCCCCTGCTCTAACTTATACCTCAGCTCAGTTACTTTCATTTGATAAAACCCAGTCCATCACCCCCCTCCCTGCTTCAGCGCACCATCTCCCTGGGCATCTCTGTCCCTTCACCCCTCTCGTCCAGTTCCACGCTGCTCACTCCCCGGTCACACACTCCTCCCTCTCCTGCCCCTTTCCCCCCCTCTCGCCCCCCACTAAGGCCTCTGCTAAACACCAGATCGGCCGGTAAGCACCAGCTCGAGCTCTTCAACTTACTAGACACCGAGGCCCCTGATTTTCTGTTTCTTACAGAAACTTGGTTCTCGGCCGATTTCCTTCCTGACCTTCTGTCCACTCTCCCCGACTCTTACTACGCCCTTCGGGCAGACCGCCCAGCCGGTAAAGCCGGTGGGGGGTGGCGATGATAACTCGCTCCATTTTTCAGTTCCAGCTTCTTCCCCACCCTCCCCTACTTGGTGTTGATTTTTTAGTTGTCTGCTCAGTTAATCTTTTGGCCCCCCTCACAATAGTCCTTATGTACCGACCCCCACAGAACATGCCTTCTTTTGTAGCTGCTTTACAGGAACTCTTGGCTACGCTTGTGGTCAACAACTCATCTGTGCTCCTATTGGGAGACTTTAACTATTAGCCGAACGACCCCAGGGAAGACCAGTTCTCCAAGGACTTCTCAGCCACTCTTCAGTGCCTTAACTTCCTCCCCCACGTTCACTCCCCCACTCACATCCAGGGCCATATATTAGACCAAATTTGGTCGGCTAGCTGTACCATCCTCTCGCCCACTGTCCTCCCATGCACCTGGTCCGACCACTTCCTGATTTCTTGCTCTATTGAGCTTGAAGCTCCAGAGAAACTCCTCTTACCCAATAACATCTCGGCCCGCAATTGGAACCGGGTTGATCTCAACTCTCTCGGTGCCTCTCTCGCTTCTTCCCCTCCCGATCTTCTCAACCTTTGCCTTGATCTTCAAGTGGGCGCTGTGAATCATTGGTTGTCTTCTTCTATTGACCTGGTTGCCCCCCTTAAGAAAGTTAAGGCTTGTCGCCCCCATCACGCCCAAAAGTGGTTTACGGACGACTTGAAAACCCTTAAACTGGACCTTAAGCGCTCTGAACGCCATTGGAGGCGCAACTACTGCCCTCTCCTGCGAGCTAAATATAAGTCTCTTTTAGCTAGCTACAAGAGGGCCATCCTCTCAGCTAAAACCACTTATTTCTCGGAGAGAATCACCTCATCAGCCAACAAACCCAAGGAGATCTTCTCTATAATTCGCAATCTAGTTGGTTCCCATAGGGCCAACCCTAACCTCATCCCCTCCCAAACTCTTTGTTCATCCTTGAACGATTTCTTCCTAGAGAAAATTGCAAAGATCAAATCCAACATCCCTTCAATATCTGCACCTCCCCCTTCGCCCGCTCTCCCCCCACCTTCTTCCTTTCTCCACCAATTCCCGCACATCTCTCTGGATTCCTTCCTCGAGCTTCTCCAGAAAGTTAAGTCAGGCTCCCCGGCTGACTGTGTTCCAGCTTGCATTCTGAGAGAGCTCTTCACTCACTGCCCCGATCCCCCCCTTTCCCTTCTTAATGCTTCTATTTCCTCTGGCCTAGTACCGAAATCTTTCAAATCGGCCATAGACTTCCCTATCCTAAAAAAGCCCGGCTTAGACCTCTCCCTTCCATCCAACTTCAGACCCATCTCCCTTCTTCCGTACCTCGGGAAGATCTTAGAGAGCTATGTCACTACATGCCTCTCCACCTTCATCGAGGAAAACCATCTTTTGGACTCACACCAAGCGGGATTCCGCCCAGCCCACTACACTGAGTCAGTGGTACTGTCCATTCTAGACGAACTAAAGAGCAAGGCTGACTCAAAACTTCCCCAAGCCTTGGTGCTCCTCGATCTGTCCGCTGCGTTTGACACGGTTGACCACTCCATTCTTCTCGACCGTGTCCGCGCAGCGGGCGTTTGGGGCACTGCCCTCTCTTGGCTCGCCTCTTTTCTTACAGAACGGACTCAGGCGGTCCATCTTTCCGGTTTTACTGCCCCCTCCCGCCTGGTCCCTTGTGGGGTCCCCCAAGGTTCCTCCTTGTCCCCCCTCCTCTTCAATCTTTACATTCACCCCCTCATTCTCTCTCTTCCTGACATGGGGGTTTCCGTGTATAATTATGCGGACGACCTCCAGTTAGAATTTGATCTTTCCTCTCCTTTAGACTCCCTACCTAAATTCCATTCTACCCTAGCTTTCATTTCTGAGTGGATGAACTACAACCAACTCAAACTCAATCTGGACAAGACAAAGCTGGTCCTGACTGGCCCTACCACCTCCCCTTGGTCTGCTGCCTTTTGGCCCTCCACCTTTGGCCCCCCGCCCATACCAGCGGCATCTGCTAAGACCTTGGGCATTAAAGTCAGTCGGGACCTCTCCATGCACGCCCAGATCAGTTCTGTTGTGTCCTCTTGTTTCCTTTCCCTCCGGATCATTCGGAAAGTGTCCCGTTTTTTTCCTCTGATGCTCTTAAACTTATTTTGGCTATGATTCTTTCTCGTCTCGATTACGGGAACAGCCTCTACGTGGGCATTCAAGCCTACGAACGACCCCACCTTCAGGCTATTCAGAATCAGAATTATCCTTCACCTTCCCAAATCCCTCCACATCACTCCTGTTTTGAAATCCCTTCACTGGCTCCCCATCCGCAGGGAGAGCCCTTTTCAAGATGGGTTGTCTGGCCTTCATGGCTCGTGCCCGCACTGCCCCGGCTTTCATTAATTCCCTCATCAGCCCTTACACTCCCAACCGTACCCTCCGCTCCTCCAATCAAGCCCTTCTCAGTGTTCCGCGCTTCCACAGATCCAAGACTGGAGGCACTCGATTCTCTGTACTAGCCCCTTGTTTTTGGAACAGTCTCCCACTGTCCATCAGATCAATTCCAGTCTACCTACAATTCCGCAAGGCCCTTAAGACATTCCTGTTTTCTCAAGCGTACTCCTGCTGATTTCCTCTCAGTAGAATTCCACTCCTCTCAGCCTTCTACCTCAGCGCCAGGAAGCCGCTAGGTCACAGTGCGCTTTATCAAGAACTTTTAACTTCAACTTTTAACTTCAACTAAGGCTGTCATAGTGGAGTAGATTGAATATCCGTATATTCGGTTGGCATAGAGTGCTCAGAGGTGGAGGAATCTTCCATGTTGGATCTCATATACCACATCAGGAGGAAAAAGAGGTAATGGTCATGACAAAACGATTATTCTCATGTCTGCCATCTATTACTGTGGGTATGTGGTATAAAGAGGGGAGGGGACCAACCTACACTGCGCAATGAACTGGTACAGTGTGTGGTGACAGGAAGCTAACTGTCACGGAGGACGATGAGTGCCATGTGGGTGTTCATGATTTCTGGAATAGCCACATTAATACCCTAATGTCCCCTTTGGTACTGGGTCAGCAATGTTAAACAAATTGTGGGAATGGCTAACAAGATAGGAGTTAGAACAATGCTGTGTGTTTACAGTGTACTCCATGGAATATCTTCGTTCAGCCCGTGGCTGTCTGTGGCCAATCGGTGTATACACCTCTGTTCTTTAAGGAATAAATTCTGTTTGGATTTGTCTGTGGTAGCTTCTAGAATCAGCCAAGAGATTGAATCAGCCGTGTGGTTCTGTTCCACATAGTGTCTGCACATTTTGGTGTTAATTTTCTTGCAACGGAAGTTGCTCCTATGTTCTGAGATGCAGGTTTTTATGGGGCGAGAGGTCCTGCCCACATATTGCAGTTCACATGGGCATGTCAGCAGGGATTGGTGTCAGTACAACGCGGATTATTACAACGCATTCCGTTACAACAGAATTTTTACAACGCAGGATCCATTACATCGGATTCCATTACAACGCATGGCATTACATAGCAGATGCTATTACAACGCATGGCATTACATCGTAAGTATAGGTAAGTATACCTTTTTTTTAAAAAATGTTATTAAGTTAATTTAATTTATTTAATTTAATTAATTAAAATACATTTTAAAATAGCCATTAATTTAATTTAATAAAATAATATCTATTTAAAAAATGTAATTTTAATAAAAAAAGGAAATAATTTATTTTAATTAAAATAATGAAATTAATTTAATTAACATATTTAAATAATTGAAATTAAATTAAATTAAATTAATTGAAATAATGTATTTAATATAATTAATTTAATTTAAAAATGTAATTAATGTAATAAAATTAATTTAATTTATTAAATATATTTTAATTAATTTAAAAATGGTAAATATAATTTAATTATCCCAAAACACAAACCTACCCCTGAACCCTACAATACCCCTGTACCCCAAAACCCAAACCCAAACCCTAAAACCTAAAAACACCCCTGTACCCCAAAACCCAAACCCTAAACCCTAAAAACACCCCTGTACCCCAAAACCCAAACCCTGCCCTAAAACCTAAAAACACCCCTGTACCCCAAAACCCAAACCCTGCCTTAAAACCTAAAAACACCCCTGTACCCCAAAACCCAAACCCTACCCTAAAACCACCCCTGTACCCCAAAACCCAAACCCTGCCCTAAAACCTAAAAACACCCCTGTACCCCAAAACCCAAACCCTGCCCTAAAACCTAAAAACACCCCTGTACCCCAAAACCCAAACCCTAAAACCTAAAAACACCCCTGTACCCCAAAACCCAAACCCTGCCCTAAAACCTAAAAACACCCCTGTACCCCAAAACCCAAACCCTGCCCTAAAACCTAAAAACACCCCTGTACCCCAAAACCCAAACCCTGCCCTAAAACCTAAAAACACCCCTGTACCCCAAAGCCCAAACCCTGCCCTAAAACCTAAAAACACCCCTGTACCCCAAAACCCAAACCCAGCCCTAAAATCTAAAAACACCCCTGTACCCCAAAACCCAAACCCTGCCTTAAAACCTAAAAACACCCCTGTACCCCAAAACCCAAACCCAGCCCTAAAACCTAAAAACACCCCTGTACCCCAAAACCCAAACCCTACCCTAAAACCTAAAAACACCCCTGTACCCCAAAACCCAAACCCTGCCCTAAAACCTAAAAACACCCCTGTACCCCAAAACCCAAACCCTGCCCTAAAACCTAAAAACACCCCTGTACCCCAAAACCCAAACCCTGCCCTAAAACCTAAAAACACCCCTGTACCCCAAAACCCAAACCCTGCCCTAAAACCTAAAAACACCCCTGTACCCCAAAACCCAAACCCTGCCCTAAAACCTAAAGACACCCCTGTACCCCAGAACCCAAACCCTGCCCTAAAACCTAAAAACACCCCTGTACCCCAAAACCCAAACCCTGCCCTAAAACCTAAAAACACCCCTGTACCCCAAAACCCAAACCTAAAACCTGAAAACACCCCTGTACCCCAAAACCCAAACCCAGCCCTAAAACCTAAAAACACCCATGTATCCCAAAACCCAAACCCAGCCCTAAAACCTAAAAACACCCCTGTACCCCAAAACCCAAACCCTGCCCTAAAAATACCCAAACACCCTAAAACCCAAACCCTGCCCTAAAACCTAAAAACACCCCTGTACCCCAAAACCCAAACCCAGCCCTAAAACCTAAAAACACCCCGTACCCCAAAACCCAAACCCAGCCCTAAAACCTAAAAACACCCCTGTACCCCAAAACCCAAACCCAGCCCTAAAACCTAAAAACACCCCTGTACCCCAAAACCCAAACCCTGCCCTAAAACCTAAAAATACCCAAACACCCCAAAACATATACATCAGTACCCCAAAACATATACTCCTATACTCATACTTATTAAAAAAATTACTTAAATTAATATATTTAATTTAAAATATTTAAAAACGAAATAAATATTTTTATTTATAATTAATAATAATTAAATCAATTATATAATATTAAATAAAATAAAAAAAATTATATACTTACCAATACTTACGATGTAATGGTATGCGTTGTAATAGCATCTGTAATGGATCCTGCGTTGTAATAGCTGCGTTGTAACAGCATTACGTTGTAATAGTTGCGTTGTAAGAGTAACATACCTGTCAGCAGATATATGCAATATGAAGTATTGCAATTGGTGTGCCCCCGTAGTTCCCATGTAAAGGTATCGGTCAAGGAGATCGTCTTATGTATAGACGTGAAAGGGCACGCACTGCAAGAGCCACACGGGTAGTGTCCCCATACAGGCGGTAATTGCCACAAGGTGGTTTGTCTGATTGCATCCACTTTTTTAGGTCTAGTGTGAACCAAGTTGTCTTTAATATTCCTTGACCTCTTGAAGGCAAATCTGGGGTTTTCAAGGTTCAGGGTACCTGTGTTGAGGATAGGCCAGTGCCGTTTGATAATGTTCTTGATATCATTGGAAGCTGGCGAAAAGGTAGTTACACAGGTTATCAGGTCAGTGCCCTGTGTGGTTGGAGTGTTGTATTCAAGGAGGGCCCCCCTATGGTTGTTCTGGGCACGTTTACGTGCCTTGTAGATCTCCCTGGTAGGGTAACCTCTATCCGTCAGATTTCTGGATAGTATGGTAGATTCAGTCTTGTAATCTGACCGGGCCTTGAGAGGGCAGCCAGGGCGCGTCATGGCAACAACTGGTCTTTGATCAGTGCCTGAGGCAAACCATGGAATTAACAGACCGACCCATCTATCTAAAGCCCATCATGGCACTAAGTGACATGTGTGATACTTCTGGGGCGTGTAATATTTAAGCAATATTATCCGAGTGGGATGGGATTCCCAGGTAGGTATTGACTGTGGTGGAGTGACAGCCAGATGCAAAGCAAAGGGCCCGCACTTTACCCAGGGCAGTAACAACCTGGGATTGCCCTTCCTCTAGGATAATGCTGGCACTTCAAAACGAACACTGACAATTTGCAGTAAAAATCACAAAATTGTTTGTTATATTGTGCATTTTATTGGTCCCATTTAGGTGAAAGGTTGCATGAAACATACCCGCTTGATTTGTTGGGATGATAAGTCTCATCCACTTTTTAGGTAAGCGCATTCTCTGCTCTGCCGAGACTTTTAGTAAGTGGGCACACACTTTTGCTTGTGACCTAAAGCTTGCGGTTACACACACAGTTACGCGCAGAGGCGCCATCTGGCTTTCCTCTCTCGTCATGGCTCATTAAGCGCATCACTCGCCAGAAGTGCCTCTTCTTTTTTTTTTTTTACTTTTAGCACGAGGCGCGCGCACGCACGCACCACTCGTGTGCTTGTTTTCTTTTTGTCCACTCTCCCGCTTTCCTTTCCCTTAATTCCTCTTGTTCGATTTCTTTCAGACTTTGCTTCCTCCACCTTGAGTTCCCTTCTCTTCACCATTTCCCTCTTTCATCCCACTTCTCTAAGCCCCCTCCTCTCACTGCCTGCCCTCTTTATCCTAAGCATTTCCTTGCCTTCTTCTCCGTACCTTTCGCCTAGGCTCCTCCTTTTCAAAAGCCAGCCTCGCACATTTCCGGTGCCTCTTTTGCTCGGCTTCCAGAGTCCGTTTTTCGGGCATCAAGTGATGGCTGCAGTCTTTTCATCAGTGATGGATTGCCTTTCCTCGCCTCTTTGTCCTCGCTCGGTTCTGATCGCCTTTCAATGTAAAGGGTTTTTTAGAGGGACGTCCTCCACCAGTGTCCTTGTGCTGGGACTTGTGGGGCTCGCAGTCTCGCCTTTACAGTTGCCGTATGTTGCTGTGCCAAAGCTGGCTTGTGAGGTTTCGAGTCTCTCCACCATGTTTTTCTGTGTTACATGTGTGCGTTTATGCTCTTTATTTTTTTGGTAGTGGTTATTGTTCAGGCTTGTCCTCTTTGGCGTTAAATCATTCCCCCAGAGCCATCTGTGTCCTTGATGTTTCCCTCACCATCGCTAGACAATCCGAGCTACCTCAAAAAGCCTTCCCTTCTCTGTATGCACAGTGGCGTAGTGTGTCCACCTCTGTTTTTCTCCAGTTCTGAGCGTTTTTGCCTGTTAACTCTGAACACACCTCACCGTGTTTGGCGTTGAAGACCTGATGGCTGCCACTCTGCGCAAATTTATTGTGGCATTTTGGACAGAATCTAAAGCAGGGGTGTCCAACCTTTTCTGTAATAAGAGCTAGATAGATATGAACATTCTCCTGAGCTACTAATATTGTGAGAGATGTCATTGTAAACACAGTCAAGATTAATTTAGTGGATACAATATGCAAGATTGCCAGCAGCGATCACCTCAGTCCACAGGCTTGGATGCCAGTAGTCATGAAAAACTGCTTTGCCAATGTGGCATCCATCTACATGGATATTACATTACAGTCATCGATGCAATGTCCCCTAAAAACAAGTTAATATTAAAATTTGTTTCCCCAGCACCATTAGACTTTTACCACTAATATCAGCTTTAAATATATTTTGGGAATGAAACCATTTTTCTCAAACATTCATTTTTTTTTAACTTTCTTTATTAAATTTATTCTGCCAATCCGCATATCACGTTCCTATACAGAATCAAGTACATAACACTTCTACCTCAGCCGAAGTAGTGAACCAACCCAGCATTAAACTTCAGTCCAACTGTCCGTCCTTTGGGCGTTGTTCAAGCCTTCATGGATTACTTTGTTGTTGCAGCATCGCTTCAGATTATCTTAACTGTATCCAACCTAACCCGCACCCCCCCTCAACTCTCCCTACCCCCCCCCCCCCCTCAAAAACAACCACCCCCTCCATCCCCTTCCCCCACGCCGGGTCTGTCTAAGTAGAGGTCCATGTAACTTAATGTTCGTCCGGGGTCTCCATATTCCTCTCCTCTGGGCTGGGGGCGACCCCCCCCCCCACTGGCAGTCGTCCCACCTTGTGATTACTGTGTGGATTGTGAGGCCTGACCTGTTAATTCCTGCATCATAATCCCCAGCAATACCTCAGGTCATGTTTAATTTCTAGTGACCCGCATATGCCCCTCCTCTGCCAGAGCCCACTCTCTTAAATCAGTTTGCCATTTCGCCACTGAGGGCCCCTGCTGGGTTAACCAATGTATCACAATGCGCCGTCTAGCTATTACAAGCCCTAGAAACCGCCTACGAGTCTTACGTTTTGGATCCCGGGGATCAATCCCAAAATGCAGGGGCGCGGGTCCATGTCAATCCACCACCCTGTAATTCTAATCAGGTGGTCTAGGACCACCATCCAGTACATCTGAATTATCGAACAGGTCCACACCATATGCGCTAAGTCCGCCGGGGCGTGGCGACATCTAGGGCAGTGTGGATCCCTGGAATTGTCAATGACGTGAAGCCGCCTGGGTGAGAGATAGGTCATGTGTACCATGTTATACTGAATTTGTTTGAATCGACTGCATACCGACACCTTCCGTACACTCTCATGCATCTTTTCCCAATCACGCGCAGTGATCTCCTGCGGACACACCTGCTGCCATTTGTCCTCTACCATTAGGGGTCCAGTCTTTTAATCTAGTTATAGCTTAATTAATAAACATTAATTCAACAAAGCAAAAGCCTTTAATTTAGTTTTTCTTCTCTGGATTTTCACTCTACACTGCTTTTTCAACAGCTCCCTCAACTAACTCTAGAATATTCTTAACTCTTTTTCAGCATCCGCAGAGTTTCAGCTTCTGCTTCCAGACCCAACAGCAGCAAAATAAAACAAGCATTGGCATAGCCAATAGATCTCGCCTTTGGGACCTTATAAGTGTTTAGTTATCCAGCACAATATCCTTGGTGCAACAACATCAACTGCTGCATGGTTAAACACTTATAAGGTCCCAAAGGCGAGACCTATTGGCTATGCCAGTGCTTGCTTTCTTTTGAAATTTAGAGTAATGAATGCGCGTTTTCGAGAGTCACAAAAGGAGGATACATAATGGAGGATAAGTGACTTACATCCAAATGTAAATCACTTATTGGTGGTGCCAAACTAATTTCTAGAATTATGGAGAGTTCGGAGTTGATTTTACCTTGTGAAAAATTATGATATTGTGGTTAGATTTAATTAACTCTTTTTGAAAGGAAACAATTTTCTCTAATTTTATTCTTATGAAAATTATGATTAGTGCACCATAAACTAAAATGAGGACCCATTTTTATATACATAGAAATATCTTCCTTGTCCATGTAAGAAAAAGGTCTTATGTGGCAAGTAAAATATGTACTTTCAACATTAGCGGCCTGTCAGTTGATTCCCCAGTGTTCTACTGAAGCTTCACCACAGAGATCTAATGAACACCTAGAGTTGCAATATTCTAGATATTCAAGAGAAATGTGAGTGTCCCCTGAACACCATGTTGCTGGAATCTCATTTACAGAACTGAAAGAATTTCCTGTTGGCAAGCATTGGAAATGTTGCCTTTTCTGCAGGGTCATTACAGATTTCTTTTTTTGGGGTGCTTTATTTTTTCTGGCGATATAGAACTCTGTGCACTTTACCCTTGCTAACCAGAGGTAAGATACTTGTGCTACACATTTCAACATGGCACAAAGCACTGCGCCATAACTTAGGGCAGTGTGTAAAGTATTAATGCAGTACCAAAAAAGTAATATAGTCAAAATGCCCAAAAATAAAAATCCCTAACTGATTAAACAAGCATTTGCAATGCAATAGGTTTCGCATGACAATGCCTTTTATTTATGTTTTAAAAATAAAAATAAAAATAAAAGGCAATGTCAATAGCTCAAACTTGCGTAAATGCGAGACCTATTGCATTGAAAATGCTTGTTTCAAATGACCGAGAGTAGGTCGCTGAGCATTTTTATTACTGGTGCAGTTTAATCCAAAATAGTGCATAAAAAACACTGACTCATTCCCCTTGGGCCCACCTCTTATCCGCTGCCCCCGTCCACATCCCCCCATGACCCCCTGCAAACGCCTGCAACCCCGCTCCCACTTGCATTAATTATAAACCTTTCTGTTGTTCCATTCTCTGTTGCTCTGCAGCAAGGGTAACATTATAAACCATTTGTAGAAATTCTACAGCTACAATCCACAACAACAAGACATCACTGCTCGGCTTCTATGGGAAGCAAAAGTATTCAGGGTGAGTTTAACAAACAAAAAACAATTTTTATCTGTGACAGTGAGCGCTTCCTGCTGGGTGGTGTTGAGGGATAGCTGAAAAACGTGGAGGGGTATTGATGTACAATATAAGGGGCTCTTACTCCCACCCTTTTTGGTTTTATTTCGGAAAAATGAAAGAGAACACCAAAGTGAATTCAAAATAATGTTTTTTTAAAAGCACATTGAAGACGTATTGGGCTAAAAAGTTGTGGGTAGGCTGCACAGCAATTATTGGGCTGTGACACGCTGTTGTCTTCGCAAGCGCCTCACCTTACATACATTTTTAGGTTCCGATTAGTCAGGCTGCTGAGGAGCCATGCGGTATCATCCGCAAGAGGGAAGCAGCTGAGTGGCCTAGCGTGCCTGGCTGGGCAGTGTGTGTTAGTCAGGCGAAGCACTGACACCCCGGAGCTGGCCGGGCTGCTGCTGCGCCCATGTGCCCTCCTTGCCCTGTGGCTGCCTCTAGCAGCCCGGATTGCCGCTGCTTATGCCCCCTGCAACCCTCCACACTTTCACCCAATGTCTGCAGCATCACTCCCAGCAATGTTGTAATTAATGGTCACATGGTTGCTGGCAGTGGATCATGGGTCACTAGGGGACCGTTGTGAATGTTTTTTTTTCGGTTGAATAGGCAGCGAGAACAATTTTGTATGTCTTGCGGTCCCCGCCTCTGTCTTAGCCGAGGCCGGGGCAAAAGGAAAGAGCCATGGCTAATGCCGAAGTGGGAGATAAGTGTGTGGCCACCATGAATACAAAGCTTGTCGTGCCGCACTTTAAAAAAACATTTACATTTTAAAACAAAAACATTTTGCCGTCGCGCGTGATAATAAAGTTGCACGGTCACCATATGCGCTTTATAAAACAAGCTTTCGCAAGTTGAGCAGCCGCCATATGCACTTTATAAAACAAGCTGTCGCCATTGCCAAAGCAGAATGAAACCAGCTGGAGCAACCCCGGTCTCACTGCGCCCACCTCACCTTTCCGTCCGATTTCCTCATCACCTTCTTACACTTCCCGTACGACCCACTGCCCACGGTGTGGAGCTCCTGGTAATCCTCCAGTCGGGAAGGCATGGCTACAACGGGGGCCAACTAGAAGCTCAAGCTCTCCACGTAGATAACCTGCAAAGCGACGGTACAAGTCCTGCAACCTTCAAACTGCGCCGCCTGTGGGGGCGCGCGTCTGATTGGACGCAGACAGTGCGGTTAACGACTCTCTGATTGGAGGGCCGACATAAACAAGGAAGGTCGCTAGGCGGAGAAGAACGCCGCGCGAGCAAGCGCGCGCGCCCCCAAAGTTCAAGCATCTCAACACAGCCGGGCACTACGCCGATTATCCCCACCTCTTCCTGAAGCGGCCTTTCAGTAGAAACAACTCACCTTTTAGAATTGAGAATTAATGGCGGGAACAAATGGATCGCTGACGGCGGGAGGAGGGCGGGATAACTCCTCGGCGAGAGGAGTGGGCGGGAGGGAGGAGGCACAGATCACCAAAGTCAAGTAGCTGATTACTGAAAATAAAAAAATAAAAATATTGGATTTGTAATAAAGAAGGCAAACAGAAGGAAACAAGTCAGGTCCCGGGCCGCGCTGTGATTGGCTGACGTCACGGGGTGTCCCGGGCCGGCAGCCAATCACAGCGCGGCCCAGGAATGACATCACGGGGGTGTCCCGGGCCGGCAGCCAATCGCAGCGCGGCCCGGGACAAAGGGGCGGGGCTTAAAAAAAGCACCAGAAACGCCCCCGAATCGCGTTTTCAAGAGAAAGCGCGATTGACAGCCTCTGTCTCCCAATGGCTAGCCTCCATTTATGGAGCTAGCCAATGAGAGGCAGAGGCGGTGCTGACATCCCTACTGAAAACAAAAGTTTTCAAACTGGGAGGGGCAAAGCCCCTCGCCAGGTCGAAACCTAAAAAACGGAGCAAAATGTAATAAACAAAATGGCACACATTCAATAAGGGGAACTGGAGATACACAATTTTTACATTTTAAGTAGTATTAACGGCAAGAGGTACAATGTGTTAATGAAAGTCTAGGCTCGAGATAGATCTTGACCGAGGTGCAAACTGGCGCTGGCCATGATGGATCAGGACCTCCGAGGAGAGGCCAAAAGCAGGGTCTAGTCCAGGTGGTACTGGTAAGCTAGACAGTTGCAGGAAAGGCCTCTTGTAGCTTGTTGTACCCTGCAGCGTGAACAGGAGGTCAACTTTATGACCCTTGATGTTCTGGATTGAGTAACTGGCGCCGCTACTTTTATGACTGGCACAAGCTAATAGATGTGAATGACTCCTAGGCATGCTCTAACCAATGGGTTAAAAGTTCCCAGGACCAACCCTACGCACTTTCAGTATTTTCAAGATGGCAAGTCTTATGAAACACTAAACTTGGGCTCCGAGGGCTGGGGATGTGAGTGGGGAGTGTGCTATGGAAATCCTAATGTCCTCCCACATTTAATAGTAAAATCTATTTTGAGGCAGCCACTGTAACCACAATAAGCCCAGAGACAGAGCTCTGGTAGGACAAAACAGAGTCCTTTAGCAACCAAACAATGGATACACAAGAATTGTTTTGGCATCCTGTTCCCTGCCTTTTAAGTGGGCCACCAGTGTTATACGTAAACTCCAGAGATAGAAGTATGGTAGGACGCGTGCAGCTGGCACAATGAAAGGCGCACTAAAGGCAAGCCCACCTGAGCCCATCACGCCTAGACCACGCCCAGCACCAGGAATCCTGGCTCAATGCACGCCCATGAGTACACAGCTGAAGACTCCGTGCAGTGTACCTTGCATGCAACCACTGCTGCTTCACATCTCCACGATCCACAGCGTGACCGTTCACCTGCATCCACTGCTGCTTCACTGCCACCCCTCTGCCAACCACCACCTCAACGAACAACGCCAGAGGCCGACACTCCATCACATCAACTCAACTGCCTCTAAATCAATGCCAGATCACTCTGCAAACATGCCACTAAAATCTGGGACACCATCTCCACCATCACCCCGACTTTCATCACATAGATACAGTGGAGGCATTGCGATCGTAAATAAAGAATCAATCACCTGTACCGCCACCATCAAAGACACAACAGCAATTATGGAACACATAGATTTCTAGCTCCACGCCAATGCCAAAACCACCATCAAAGGAACACTTGCAAAGAGACCGCCAGGACCACAAACCGGCCTCAGCAACACCATCCCCGATTTAGTTACCCCTCTCGCCATCAAATCCCATCACTACATCTTCCTGGGAGACCTCAAATTCCACTTTGAAGTTACCAACACTACCGGCCTCCTAAAAAGACTAGGCAACATCAGCCCTAGGCAGATTGTCACAGACCCCACAGAAAGGGACACACTCTGGACCCCATCTTCACGTCCAGCAACAGAATCAGATAGAGCCACACATCGGGCCTCACCTGGACCGACCACTCCATCGTACTCTTAACCCTCACTGGTTAGCTATCCACCACCCTAAACCCACAACACTCCCTACCACAGCTAGACTAAGTTAACTCAACAGCAGTGGACAGATGCCCTCAACATAGCACAGCCTGACATCACCACTTACCAGCCAGTAGAGGATTTCTATGCCTGGATCACCAGTGCCGGCAACCAAGTCACCCCACCAAACCAGTCAAAACAGACCAACTGAAAAAAACTGCTGGTATACGCTAGAACTCAACGCATCCCAACGTGGATGCAAATAACTGAGATAAAGATGGCAAACCAGCAAAAGCGAGCTGCCTACAAATCAGCCCTCAACAACTACCACCGCTAGATTAAAGCCCAAAAAAAGGAAGCCCCGACATGCCGGATCGAAACCAGCATCAACCAATCTGAGCAACTCTTGACCATCGATAAAGTTCATCTGCCCATCAGCCACAGAAAATGAGATCCCCTTCACAAGAATTCTGATGCCCTCGTCGACCACTTCCACAACAAGATAGCAACCATTTACAGAAACTTCACTCCCCAATCCTCTGACCTCTGCAACACAGCACCCATAGTTACCAACCACCTGATCACTGCATGTAATCAACTTAACACACCAATGCAGAGGCAGCTCCGCGGCTAAGGCGGAAGAGCGTCACCCCACTTTGCAGCAGTGAACTGAATTTAATTTGCTCCTGCTGCGGTAGTTTTGTGGGGCGGGGCTGCTCTGCTCACAGAGGAGCAGGGAGAGGAGTGAAGGGCAATCTGTAAGTGCACAACTGTTTGGCTCGCTCTCTCGGGTCGGCCAAACAGTCATGAGCACTTTGCATGTTCTCCACACAGACTGCATTACAGCCTGGGCGGAGAGCATGCCCACGCTCCTTTTCCCTGGCAGAGCGCGCTCAGACCAATCACAATGCTGCATTGAAGCGTTGTGGTTAGTTAGGGGAGCCTGGGTGCTTCCTGTTCTTGGCTGGGAGAGAAGCAGCAATAAGACAGAGGAGAGATGCAGAGACGATGGAGGAGAGACGCAGCGAGGAGGTATGTTTTTTTCCTTCTTTTTTTGCACCTACCCTCCCCATGCCCCCACCACTGAAACAACGACCACACTGATGTACTCCATCCACTCAATGCCTCCACAACTACAGCCACCTTGCCCGATGCATGGAAATACACAGAGATCAGATACCCTCCTCAAGAAACCTTCCGCAGATCATAGAGAGCTCCAGAACTACTGTCCCATCTCCCTCCTCTGTTCCCTGCCAAAGTCTTGGAAGAAGCCATCATCCTCCAACTAACAGATCATCTGGAAAGAAACAAACTGCTGGCCCCAGCCCAATTTGGATTCTGAGCCAACCACAGCACAGAGACAGCTCTGATTGTAGCAACAGACGACATCCGAGCCCTACCCGACAGAGGTAAATGAGCCAGCCTCATCTTCCTGAATCGCTCTGCAGCGATCTACACCATCTCCCACTACACATCATCGGTCGACTACGGGAGATCAGAATCACAGACAATGTGCTCAGTTGGATGAATTCCTTCCTCATGGGACGTGCCAAGAGTCTGCCTCCAGCCCTTCACCACGCAAACCAAACACACCATCTGTGGAGTACCCCAGGGATCATCCCTCAGCCTCACCCTCTTCAACATATACATAACGTCACTCACAGACATCGTCAGATCACACAACATCAATATCAGCTCCCATGCCGACAAAATTCAGCTCGTCCTCTCACTCTCACCGAACCCCACCTTGACGAAGTCTGACTTCCACATCTGCATGAGGAACATCACGACATGGATGACTCCTGATGGTCAGCGGAGCTTGGACCCAACCCCCACGCCAAAATACCACACCTGCAACCTTTTCATCATACGGGACAGCAAACTCTAATGACACGACAGGTCAACGGCAGCGCCATTGCCTGCCACCACACAATCCGCACGCTCCAACAAAATCTTCAAATGACTCCCGACCAGCACCAGGAAGTTGGTGACACAGGGTCTCGTCATTAGCCATCTTCAATACGGCAATGTACTCTATGCCGGCACCTTCACCTAACTCATGCAAAGACTCCAGATAATCCAGAATGCAGCAGCCAGGCTGATCCTCAACCGGCCCAAGGGAACACACAACACCCAGCACCTGAAAGACCTCCGCTGGCTCCCTGTGCAGAAGAGATGCTAGTTCAAGTTCATGACCCACACATATAAAGCCCTACACAACTAAGGAAGACTACCTGAGCCACCACCTGACCTTCCACCAATCCACCAGAGATCACACCTCGCCCCCGCTATGACACATTGCATCTGCTGTAGCTGCACCGGAGCATGATCCTTCTCCCACCTCGATGGCAAAGCCTGGTTCAGCCTTCCCCTATACCTCCGCACCTCACCCTCGCTGAAACACTTCAGGAAGGGACTCAAGAACGAGCTCTTTAACTAAGACCTGCAGCAAAATGTCTAGATACCCCTCAGGGTGATTAACCACGTTATAGTAATACTGATTTATTGAGGGACATTTAGCAACCAGACAGTGGAAACACAAGACTTGTCTTGGCACCCTGCCTTTCAACTGCACTTCAAAGTGTTACTTGTAAACCTAGCAGACCTGTCAAGCAGGATTTGACACCATAACATAAACAAGCATTGGCAAAGCCAATAGGTTTCGCCTATGCCAAATTTATTGGCTTTGTTAATGTTTTTACATGCTGCATAGAAGCGCAAGGTGCAGTGTAACAAGGCTTAAAGAAAAGAAAAAGTACTGACGTGAACATCAGCGAGCATTTCATCATCGCAGAAAATGAGTTAAAAGGAAAACAATAAAAGACTTCAAAGATTTCAGGGGGTCACCGAGAGTACAGGTGAAAGGCTCAAGAGCAGGAGGTAGGGGACGGTCAAAGAAGGAAGGAGAGGAAGAGTCAGTACAGAGGCATGGAAGAGTCTGGAGGATGAGGACAGAAGAGGTCAGGAAACAAAGATATGAAGGATCACTCGGACGAGAAGTGAAAGGGTCAAGAGCAGAAGATGGGGAGGGTCAGGGAAGGGAGGAGATTCATTACCGAGGCATGGAAGATTTAAGTGATTACTGAAGGTGTGACATTGTGCCCATTAAAATATCAAAATGGAGCTTCTGCCCTTTAGGATTCGCAAGGCAGGATAGGCACACTCTCCCACCCAGCAGTTGCCTTGTGCCCAGCTAGGTACAAGATGACCCAGGGCAGTGCCTTGTGAGCCTGTGTGGCATGGGCAGGTGTAGTCGTGGGAGACACGTGATAACACCCCTTGTGGAGCAGAAAGTTTCTGTGACAATTTTTTTAGGAAAAGGGGTTAGAAAGCGGATATGATGGGTGTATGGAAATTACCAAGGTGTAATTAATAGATAAACACAGTAACCAGTAGGAAAGCCCGATGAGAACAGGTTAGAGACTTAGAATTTTATAATAGGGAGAGGTGTGGCGCCGCGGCCAGGGCGAATGACACTGGAATCTGGGGATCATGGTTTGATCCCCGGCTCCGGCGGCAGGTTAGCCCAGCACCATGTGACTCTGGGCAATAGCTCGCCGTCCTGACTCCATCAGAAGCGGTCGCTCCACGCTCCCTGGTCTCCCTGGTCTCCTTGGGGTATCGTTGTGCCATCGCTCGCATTGCTTTGTGCCCTTTTAAATAATTGGTGCCTGCTAGGATCTCATAGCGCTCATAGCGCTCTATTGCCCATTTGTGCCGCCTGATTTTCATAGCGCTTTAGTGCTCTTTGTGCTGCCTAGACTTCTTTGCGCTGTGTTGGTAATTTGTGCATTAGCTCGTTTGCTCAGCTGGTCCCGTGGCGCTCGCATTGCTTATTACTAAATATTCTCAGTGCCTGATTGTTGCCAGAGCGTTATCTCACTCTGTGCCCCAGCCTTACTCAGCTTTGCTTTGCTGCCATTTTGTTTGTTGTGCCTCGGAGCCCGTCCTCTCCACCCCGCTCCTGCCTCCCAGCTGCCCCTCCCTCGCTCCGCCCCACCCACTATCCACTTATGACAGCAGTCACACTTACGCGCAGCGTTCACGCTCAGCGAACGCGGCCCTCGCGCGCCGAAGGTTCGCCAAAGGTAAGCCCGTCTACGCCCGTCCGCGCCTGGACCGCACCCAGCGCCAAACCCCCTGGCCCCCGCAAAACCCACTCCACCCGCATAACATACGACGCCGCAACCCTCTCAGCCCTCAATACCGCCGTCTCCCAGACTGCTGCCAAGCTGCCCCAGGACACACCCATGGACCCTTCACCTACCACTCCTGCAAGTTCGACTGCATCAGGACGCTCACCAAATCCACTAACTCCAAACAGAGCTCCGACACCAACCATCTGAAGTGCATCCTGCTCAACAGTCACGCCATTGAACTCTGGAACCTACTCGACACCATATCACCGGACGTCGCCTTTCTTACAGAAAGCTGGATGAACGCCTCATCAATGCCCGACATTGCCATAGCCATCCCTGACGGCTACAAGATCATCCGAAAGGACCGCGTCAAACAAACAGGAGGAGGCATCGCCATCGTCCATAAAAACACCATCCGCATCACGACCAGTTCCGACGATAACCTCGCAGCCGCCAAACACCTTCACTTCCAGATCCACACCGACCCCAACACCACACTCAGAGGCACCCTCATTTACAGGCCACCAGGACCCCGCACCCAATTCAGCGAAGACATCACTGACTTCATCATCCCACACGCCCTCACCTCCGAGGACTACATTCTATTGGGAGACCTCAACTTCCACCTGGAAAACGACAGCAACACCACCTCCCTTCTGGACAACCTTGCAAACCTCGGACTCAAACAACTTGTTGACACCCCCACCCACTATGCCGAACACACGCCCGACCCGATCTTCACCTCCAGCAAGCACATCTCCTTCAACCACACCACAACTCTCCATTGGACGGACCACAGCTGGGTTCACTTCAACTACAAAAAGACTACGACTCACAACCACCCTAAACCAATTCCCCGCAGAAACTGGAACAAAATCACCACCGACCAACTCTTCACATCGTTTCACCAAAACCCCCTGCCAAATCATCGAACCCAAACCAAGCAGCCACCACCCTCACACAATGGATCACCCAGAGCGCTGACGAATTAGCACCCTTGAAAAACCACCAAATCAAGCAAGGTAGCAAAAAAGCCCCCTGGTTCAATGACGACCTTAAGAAATCCAAGAAGATCTGTCGCACCTTCGAGAAAGTCTGGCGAAAATACCCAACCTAGCTACCTTCAAGAATGCCACCCGCAAACATCACCAACTGATCCGATCTACCAAGAAATCAGCATTCAAGGATCGACTCGACAACAACGCCCACAACAGCAAGGAACTATTCAACATGGTTAAAGAATTTACCAACCCCACCGCCGGCACCAACTACATCACTCCCTCCCAAGTCCTCTGCGACTCTTTAGCATCATTCTTCCACAACAAAATCGCTGACATACATAACAGCTTTGGAGAATAGCCCGGAGACCAGTCCACCCCACCCACCTCCGAACTTAAACCCACCTCCAACAACCTTTGCGACTGGAACCCAATCACCACTGAAGACACCATCCGCCTGATGAACTCCATCCACTCAGGATCGCCAACCGACCCATGTCCTCACCACATTTTCAACAAAGCAGACTCCATTATCGCACCCCATCTCCGAGACGTAATCAACTGCTCCCTCAACTCTGCTACCTTCCCGGAAAGCTGGAAACATGCCGAACTCAGCGCCCTCCTGAAGAAACGGACAGCAGACCCCACTGAACTCAAGAACTACCGCCCCATTTCGCGCCTCCCATTCCCTGCCAAAGTCATTGAGAAAGCCGTCAACAGTCAACTCGCCGCCTTCCTCGAATCCAACAAATCCCTCGACCCTTCGCAATCTGGCTTCCGAGCCAAACACAGCACCGAGACCGCCCTCATCGCAGCAACAGACGACATTGGAACTCTACTGGACAACGGAGAAACAGCTGCCCTCATCCTACTTGACCTCTCTGCAGCCTTCGTTACAGTCTGTCATAGCACCCTTATACAATGCCTCAGCAAAGTCGGAATACAAGGAAAAGCTTTGGACTGGATCATCTCGTTCCTCTCCGGAAGAACACAGAGAGTCCGCCTCCCCCCTTTCAGATCAGAGGCCACCGAAGTCATCTGCGGCGTACCACAAGGATCATCACTCAGCCCCACCCTCTTCAACGTTTACATGAGTCCCCTCGCATCCATCGCGCGCCAACACAACCTCAACATCATCTCCTACGCAGACGACACCCAGCTGATCCTCTCCCTCACCAAAGACCCAAACACCGCCAAAACCAACCTACATAGGGATGAAAGAAGTAGCCGAATGGATGAAGAACAGCCGTTTAAAACTGAACTCGGACAAAACGGAAGTCCTCATCTTAGGATCATCCTCCTCCGCTTGGGATGACTCATGGTGGCCACCGGCCCTGGGAATCGCACCCACACCAACGGACCACGCACGTAACCTGGGCTTCATCCTGGACTACTCCCTCTCGATGACCAGACAAGTCAACGCCGTCTCATCATCATGCTTCAACATCCTACGTATGCTCAAAAAAATCTTCCGTTGGATCCCCACCGAAACAAGAAAGACGGTCACCCATGCACTGGTCACAAGCCGACTGGACTACGGAAACACACTCTACGCCGGAACCACAGCCAAACTACAGAAAAAACTCCAACGCATCCAAAACGCCTCAGCCAGACTCATCCTAGACATCCCCCGCCAAGCTCACATTTCCGGTCACCTGAAAGACCTCCACTGGCTCCCCGTCAACAAGAGAATAACGTTCCGCCTCCTCACCCACGCACACAAAGCCCTCTACGACCTAGGACCCGAATGCCTCAACACGCGCCTGTCATTTTACACTCCCACCCGCCAACTACGATCGTCCAATCAAGACCTCGCCACAATTCCACGCATACAAAGATCCACCATGGGGGGGGGGGGGACGAGATCCTTCCCCTACTTAGCGGCCAAGACCTGGAATTCTCTCCCCATCCACCTCCGCCTCACACAGAACCACCTCTCCTTCAGAAAACAACTTAAAACTTAGATATTCGACAAGTAATATACCTCCCCTCCCTCAAGCGCCTTGAGACCCTCTGGGTGAGTAGTGCGCTATACAAATGTTAAACTTGAACTTGAACTTAATCCTCCCGATGGCCCCCAGCGCCTAGAGACCCCTACGGGTGATTGTTCGCGCTTTACAACTGTGGATTATTATTATAAGGTTTGAGAGAGAGGTTTTTTAGGTATCCAACTAAAAAGATATGCAATGGTGAAATTATGTTGGTGTGGAATAATTTTGTGTGGGGTGGGAACAATAAAACTGTGTAAGGGACAAGAACATGAAAGAGAGAGATAGCTTAGGACATGACAGTCTTGGAAAGTTATTGAGAAGTAGGCATAGAAGTAATAAACAATCAGTGAAAGAACAAGCAGTGGGGGATGAAGGCACAGAAAAGACCCCTATTGCTGGGTAAGGAGGTCAAGATCTGGAGGTAACAGCAAAACGATGGCTGGAGTTACAGGGTCAAGCATGGCATGGACGGCACGAGACAGGAGAGAGCTGTGGAAGGGGATAACACTGAAAACTCATGTGATTCTGGGTAAATCACGCAGCCTGAAAGTGCAAAAATAGTATGCTCACTGACTGCTGCTTGATACTGCCACGAGTCTAATCAGCTACCCTATCAGGACTGCCTAGTTTCCCAAATCCTTTTCCGAATGAAGTTCACACTAAATTCTTCTATGTAAATCACTTGTGATCCAGATGCTTCGGCAGCAGTAAGTGCATCTCTGTGGAGCTTCCTGCCGCACCCTGGAGCAGAGGATCACAGAAGGAGGTGCGGCCAAGGGAGCAGGAAAAGCAGGGGTGAAACAAGCACACTTGTGCACATGTGCAGCCACAGGGAGATTTGTTTGTTAATGCAGATTCACACAGCAGCCAGCTTACAAAGGCTACGGCCCCGTGCACGGCCATGTCAAACAAGCACACTTGTGCACATGTGCAGCCACAGGGAGATTTGTTTGTTAATGCAGATTCACACAGCAGCCAGCTTACAAAGGCTACGGCCCCGTGCACGGCCATGTCAAACAAGCACACTTGTGCACATGTGCAGCCACAGGGAGATTTGTTTCATTAATGCAGATTCACACAGCAGCCAGCTTACAAAGGCTACGGCCCCGTGCACGGCCATGTCAAACAAGCACACTTGTGCACATGTGCAGCCACAGGGAGATTTGTTTGTTAATGCAGATTCACACAGCAGCCAGTTTGCAAAGGCTACGGCGCCGTGCACGGCCATGTCAAACAAGCACACTTTAAACATGTGCAGCCACAGGGAGATTTGTTTTATTAATGCAGATTCACACAGCAGCCAGTTTACAAAGGCTACGGCCCTGTGCACGGCCATGTCAAACAAGCACACTTTAAACATGTGCAGCCACAGGGAGATTTGTTTGTTAATGCAGATTCACACAGCAGCCAGTTTGCAAAGGCTACGGCCCCGTGCACGGCCATGTCACACAAGCACACTTTAAACATGTGCAGCCACAGGGAGATTTGTTTGTTAATGCAGATTCACACAGCAGCCAGTTTGCAAAGGCTACGGCGCCGTGCACGGCCATGTCAAACAAGCACACTTGTGCACATGTGCAGTCACAGGGAGATTTGTTTTATTAATGCAGATTCACACAGCAGCCAGTTTACAAAGGCTACGGCCCGTGCACGGCCATGTCAAACAAGCACACTTGTGCACATGTGCAGCCACAGGGAGATTTGTTTGTTCATGCAGATTCACACAGCAGCCAGTTTACAAAAGCTACGGCCCCGTGAACGGCCATGTCAAACAAGCACACTTGTGCACATGTGCAGCCACAGGGAGATTTGTTTCATTAATGCAGATTCACACAGCAGCCAGTTTGCAAAGGCTACGGCGCCGTGCACGGCCATGTCAAACAAGCACACTTGTGCACATGTGCAGTCACAGGGAGATTTGTTTTATTAATGCAGATTCACACAGCAGCCAGTTTACAAAGGCTACGGCCCCGTGCACGGCCATGTCAAACAAGCACACTTTAAACATGTACAGCCACAGGGAGATTTGTTTTATTAATGCAGATTCACACAGCAGCCAGTTTACAAAGGCTACGGCCCCGTGCACGGCCATGTCAAACAAGCACACTTGTGCACATGTGCAGCCACAGGGAGATTTGTTTGTTAATGCAGATTCACACAGCAGCCAGTTTGCAAAGGCTACGGCGCCGTGCACGGCCATGTCAAACAAGCACACTTGTGCACATGTGCAGCCACAGGGAGATTTGTTTGTTAATGCAGATTCACACAGCAGCCAGTTTACAAAGGCTACGGCCCCGTGCACGGCCATGTCAAACAAGCACACTTTAAACATGTGCAGCCACAGGGAGATTTGTTTGTTAATGCAGATTCACACAGCAGCCAGTTTACAAAGGCTACGGCCCCGTGCACGGCCATGTCAAACAAGCACACTTTAAACATGTGCAGCCACAGGGAGAATTGTTTCATTAATGCAGATTCACACAGCAGCCAGTTTACAAAGGCTACGGCCCCGTGCACGGCCATGTCAAACAAGCACACTTTAAACATGTGCAGCCACAGGGAGATTTGTTTTATTAATGCAGATTCACACAGCAGCCAGTTTACAAAGGCTACGGCCCCGTGCACGGCCATGTCAAACAAGCACACTTTAAACATGTGCAGCCACAAGGAGATTGGTTTGTTAATTCAGATTCACACAGCAGCCAGTTTACAAAGGCTACGGCCCCGTGCACGGCCATGTCAAACAAGCACACTTGTGCACATGTGCAGCCACAGGGAGATTTGTTTGTTAATGCAGATTCACACAGCAGCCAGTTTGCAAAGGCTACGGCGCCGTGCACGGCCATGTCAAACAAGCACACTTGTGCACATGTGCAGTCACAGGGAGATTTGTTTGTTAATGCAGATTCACACAGCAGCCAGTTTACAAAGGCTACGGCCCCGTGCATGGCCATGTCAAACAAGCACACTTTAAACATGTGCAGCCACAGGGAGATTTGTTTGTTGATTCAGATTCACACAGCAGCCAGTTTACAAAGTCTACGGCGCCGTGCACGGCCATGTCAAACAAGCACACTTGTGCACATGTACAGCCACAGGGAGATTTGTTTGTTAATGCAGATTCACACAGCAGCCAGTTTACAAAGGCTACGGCGCCGTGCACGGCCATGTCAAACAAGCACACTTTAAACATGTGCAGCTACAGGGAGATTTGTTTTGTAAATGCAGATTCACACAGCAGCCAGTTTACAAAGGCTACGTCCCCGTGCACGGCCATGTCAAACAGGCACACTTTAAACATGTGCAGCCACAGGGAGATTTGTTTGTTAATGCAGATTCACACAGCAGCCAGTTTACAAAGGCTACGGCCCCGTGCACGGCCATGTCAAACAAGCACACTTTAAACATGTGCAGCCACAGGGAGATTTGTTTCATTAATGCAGATTCACACAGCAGCCAGTTTACAAAGGCTACAGCCCTGTGCACGGCCATGTCACACAAGCACACTTTAAACATGTGCAGCCACAGGGAGATTTGTTTGTTCATGCAGATTCACACAGCAGCCAGTTTACAAAAGCTACGGCCCCGTGCACGGCCATGTCAAACAAGCACACTTTAAACATGTGCAGCCACAGGGAGATTTGTTTCATTAATGCAGATTCACACAGCAGCCAGTTTACAAAGGCTACGGCCCCTTGCACGGCCATGTCAAACAAGCACACTTTAAACATGTGCAGCCACAGGGAGATTTGTTTGTTCATGCAGATTCACACAGCAGCCAGTTTACAAAAGCTACGGCCCCGTGCACGGCCATGTCAAACAAGCACACTTTAAACATGTGCAGCCACAGGGAGATTTGTTTCATTAATGCAGATTCACACAGCAGCCAGTTTACAAAGGCTACGGCCCTGTGCAAGGCCATGTCACACAAGCACACTTTAAACATGTGCAGACACAGGGAGATTTGTTTGTTAATGCAGATTCACACAGCAGCCAGTTTACAAAGGCTATGGCGCCGTGCACGGCCATGTCAAACAAGCACACTTTAAACATGTGCAGCCACAGGGAGATTTGTTTTATTAATGCAGATTCACACAGCAGCCAGTTTACAAAGGCTACGGCCCTGTGCACGGCCATGTCACAGAAGCACACTTTAAACATGTGCAGCCACAGGGAGATTTGTTTGTTAATGCAGATTCACACAGCAGCCAGTTTACAAAGGCTATGGCGCCGTGCACGGCCATGTCAAACAAGCACACTTTAAACATGTGCAGCCACAGGGAGATTTGTTTGTTAATGCAGATTCACACAGCAGCCAGTTTACAAAGGCTATGGCGCCGTGCACGGCCATGTCAAACAAGCACACTTTAAACATGTGCAGCCACAGGGAGATTTGTTTCATTAATGCAGATTCACACAGCAGCCAGTTTGCAAAGGCTACGGCGCCGTGCACGGCCATGTCAAACAAGCACACTTTAAACATGTGCAGCCACAGGGAGATTTGTTTCATTAATGCAGATTCACACAGCAGCCAGTTTACAAAGGCTACGGCCCTGTGCACGGCCATGTCACACAAGCACACTTTAAACATGTGCAGCCACAGGGAGATTTGTTTGTTAATGCAGATTCACACAGCAGCCAGTTTACAAAGGCTACGGCCCCTTGCACGGCCATGTCAAACAAGCACACTTTAAACATGAGCAGCCACAGGGAGATTTGTTTCATTAATGCAGATTCACACAGCAGCCAGTTTACAAAGGCTACGGCCCTGTGCACGGCCATGTCACACAAGCACACTTTAAACATGTGCAGCCACAGGGAGATTTGTTTCATTAATGCAGATTCACACAGCAGCCAGTTTGCAAAGGCTACGGCGCCGTGCACGGCCATGTCAAACAAGCACACTTTAAACATGTGCAGCCACAGGGAGATTTGTTTCATTAATGCAGATTCACACAGCAGCCAGTTTACAAAGGCTACGGCCCTGTGCACGGCCATGTCAAACAAGCACACTTTAAACATGTGCAGCCACAGGGAGATTTGTTTGTTAATGCAGATTCACACAGCAGCCAGTTTACAAAGGCTACGGCCCCTTGCACGGCCATGTCAAACAAGCACACTTGTGCACATGTGCAGCCACAGGGAGATTTGTTTGTTAATGCAGATTCACACAGCAGCCAGTTTACAAAGTCTACGGCCCCGTGCACGGCCATGTCAAACAAGCACACTTTAAACATGTGCAGCCACAGGGAGATTTATTTTATTAATGCAGATTCACACAGCAGCCAGTTTACAAAGGCTACGGCCCCTTGCACGGCCATGTCAAACAAGCACACTTGTGCACATGTGCAGCCACAGGGAGATTTGTTTGTTAATGCAGATTCACACAGCAGCCAGTTTACAAAGTCTACGGCCCCGTGCACGGCCATGTCAAACAAGCACACTTTAAACATGTGCAGCCACAGGGAGATTTGTTTGGTAATGCAGATTCACACAGCAGCCAGTTTACAAAGGCTACGGCCCCTTGCACGGCCATGTCAAACAAGCACACTTTAAACATGTGCAGCCACAGGGAGATTTGTTTCATTAATGCAGATTCACACAGCAGCCAGTTTACAAAGGCTACGGCCCTGTGCACGGCCATGTCACACAAGCACACTTTAAACATGTGCAGCCACAGGGAGATTTGTTTCATTAATGCAGATTCACACAGCAGCCAGTTTACAAAAGCTACGGCCCCGTGCACAGCCATGTCAAACAAGCATGCTTAAAATATGTGCGGCCACTGAGAGATTTGGTAAAGAAGCACAGCACAAGCACTGTGAAGGCAAAACCTTAAAAACAAAAGTTATACAATAGTGGATAAAAGCAGTACTTGGGCCATGGGGCACTGATAAGAGGGAGAGGAAATAGTATGCTACAGCAAATAGAAACGGAAGAAAAGTTAGTGGCAAATACAGGAACCAATAAAAGCAAGGGCGTGATGTAAACACATTCAAAGATTAATATTAAACAATACATTTCACAAGCAAAGCGCAAGCAGTGTGCAGGTGAAATCCAAAAAGGATGCTCACAGCCCCCACCAGGGATAGTCCGTAAGGTTCTGAGGCGTTATCTCAGGCAATTCAAGTCCATCTATTGTCTGCTCCTTCAAGGCATTTTACACCTATTCAAATGCTAATTACTGGCTTGAAGAAGTTGGATAGCAAATGCAAATTTAGCTTTCAGGAGCTCTAGACAGAGTAAGGCTTTCTATTTTTCCTTCAAATTTATTTGAGATCAGAATTCAGATTTGTATTTTTAATAACTATTAAAAGAAGTTGTTTAAATATTTTTCCAGCTAGTACGATTCCCAAGATACAGTATTAGGTTTCTAATCTGTACTCTGGGATTTCTATTAGGACAGCTAAGCCTCAGCCAGTATAGTCTTTGGGCACTAATCACTGTAAGGACCTGTTAACATTATATTTATATATGACCATGCACCCTGCCTTGTTGACTACAGGCCTTATAGTGGTGTCATATTATTATTTAAATGGAAGGTTGTGGCCTGTCAAAAAGGCTTATTTTGACATGTTGAATTGTAGTGTTTAAACTGCCAGCCAAGCTACAATGTAGGCCTAAGGCCATGTTTTACACTTTCACTGTAGCAGATGGCACAATAGGTGCCACAGTCCACTAATGACATTTAACATACAGGCCTTAGGTACGTTTTGTACCATATACTAGGGACTTATAGATAAGTTAAATATATTAATTAGGTATATGCCAATTCGACCATGTTTAAATGAAGAGCACAGGCAGGGATAAAGTGCACAGAGTTCTAAGACCAGCAAAAATATTGGGCCTAGTAAAAGATGAAAAACCAGGGGTGACCATACACAAAAGGTGATTTCCCGCATATAATAATTTAATTAGCAAAATGCCTTAAAATAAAATAAATCCTATAATGGACCACGTTATACTGAACGCCAATAGTAACTCTTATTGGAAAAAGGATAGCTCTATAACAGGAGAAACACGCATTGGCATAGCTAATAGGTCTCGCCTTTTGGACCTTAGAAGTGTTTAGCCATGCAACATTTGATGTTGTTGTACCAAGGATATTGTGCTGCATGACTAAATACATATAAGGTCCCAAAAGAGCAGCCTATTGGCTATGCCAATGCTTGTTTTGTTTACTTTGAGCATGTTACACATCAGCCCGCGCTGCTGGGCATTATGCACCTGGCAGTCTTTCTCCCTCTGCTACTTACAGTGACAAGATCCATGACCATTTTGATGTGTCCTGCTGGAAGAAAGTTGATGAAAGTGTAAAGCGTATTGTAACAAAATACTTCTTTGTAATTGCCAACTTCTAAAAAAAAATAGTGCCTCTGCTTCCTTTCGGAGGTGTGACCCGTATTCTATTGCTTAAACATCAGAGCCTTTAAAGTTCCAGCAAAGCATTCGGACGTCCAGTTTGTGGCAGAGAAAATAGTTTTTTCTGTGTCTCACCATGAGCAAGCTTGTGAGCCATTTGTGATTAGACTTTGTCCTGTAGGGTGCTCTTTCTTCCATCAAACTTTAGTGCCTCTGGGCCTCTGGGGACACTAAGAACACCTACCACTCAAACAGCAGGTTTACGTGGTAGGTGTTCATGCAACATTATTTCCGTTGTTTGTGTGTTTCTTTTAAACCCCCACTTATACTTTGCCACACTACATTGCTGAATTGCTAAACTGAGATTAAGTTGAGACTTCGCTTTTGAAACACACGGGCGGCTTTGAAGGGCATAGTGACTCTCACGTGGACCCACTGGATGGAGAAAGAGGAGAAGGAGGAAGAGCATTGGTACCTTCAGCAGGCTGGACACAGAGCAGTCGTGGACAAGAAGACAGGAAAAGTCAAGACTGTAGAAGGGATCATAACTGTTGACTGCTAATAGATATGAGAGTGACTTTCATCCTGCTAATAGATATAAGAGTGACTGCCACCATGTTAGTAGATATGAGACTGACGTTCAGCCTCCTAGTAGATACGAGAGTGACAGTCAGCCAGTCCTAGTTTTCACCGCCTGCCCAATCATGTTCTTGACTTGTGAGCCAGTACTTATAATGGGAGCAACAAAATACCAGTCTCTTGGCTTAAAATCACTCATCTTATAGGACAGCTATGGAGAAGGAGTTGAAAGAAGCACTCGGGGTGATGAAGAAATGGGCAAAACGTATTGAAACCAGTTTGCATCAGTGGTATTTAGAAGCCTGGACTTCAGTTACACATCCGCAGCAGCACAATCAGCCACTGAGTTATCCACAGTTGTGTTTGATAATACACTATAATTGTTTTTCGGCAGTGGAGTGCATGCTAGCAAGGCAGGGGGGATAGATCTGGCTTTTGTCGAAGTGCAGTCATGCAGAGATAACCGAAGTGGCCAATATGCCATTGTGACCTTCAAAAGGGCAGAGGCGCTTTCGAAATAGCATTGCAGGCTAAGCAGGATGGAGCGAATCCAGACCCCACTGCGGCATTAAATCCGTGGCGTGGACACAAGTAAACATCCAGGCACACCGGTCATTGATACAGAGAGGTCACAATTTAATAACTAACCGCTGTAGATATTGTTCTGCTCTCAAAGACTGAAACTTCTATTGCCATGGCGGCGGATCCATTTCAGACAACGTAACACAAACAGTTAATGAGGGCCCTATGTGCCCTTCACTTCCGCAATCCAATGTTCCAGGACACAGGCATGTTGAACAACCAATCAAAAACAATAACACAACTCCCTTTTCATTTAACAATTAACTTACCATACTAAATGTAAGTGGAGAATACTATCTTATGGACCAGTACGAGATGGCTTGGCATAGGCAAGCCAAGTACATGCCGAGAAAGTACTTGAAAAGTTGAAGCCGGTCGAAAGCTTGAGGGAGTCACTGAGGTCATCAAGACTCTGTTTGGTGTGTGGCGTAAGTGAAAGCAGCCCATCAATTGCGAGATGCGGCTGGGGAGGGGCGGACGAGTGTTTAGAGAGCAAGCAAGAGGAAAGCCAGATGGTGCCTGATCGGGCACTGAAAGCTGGCGGCTGCGTGCGTGCACGCGTGCGTAACCGCAAGCGCTAGGCCAGTAAAAGTGTGGGGTAACACTTTTAAAAGCCCACTACTAAATGTCTCGCAGAGAAGCACATGCGCTGGCTCAGGCGAGACCTAAAAATTAAGCAAGGAAAGGGTTGGATTTTGTTCTCACATATGGCCACAAGGGGCTACAGAAATAATGCACTGCACTCAAGGGAAAGTGTTGAGGAGAGAAAGGTTTTTAAAAAGAGGCTATGAAAAAGAAAGCATGCCCGCTTTCTTGTAACAGGACACCAATAAGATAGAAATTAAGTTTCAGCTAACACAACCACTACTTTCAGCGTATTTTAGATTATTCTTTACGGTTTATTACACAGAGCAAACATTTTTGATGAGTGTTCGAGATGCATTTTTATTTTCCAATACTAAGTTATATTGGTTTTGCAGTAATGCCTCAAAACAGGGATTTGCCCAAATACATTGTGTTAAAAAACACATTTAAATATTTATTTTTTCCATGTCAGTGTTATTAAGGTGATTTCAGAATGCACAAAACCTGTTTGGATAAAATGCATATTTCTTACTGTTTCTAGAACAGCGAATGGTTCATTAGGCTAGCGCTGAAAAAAGGGTTTAAAAGCAGTCAGTAGAGATGTCCTGGGCTTGTTGATGCAGTCTTCAGAGGCCTGGAGCTGTGCAGGCTTTTCCTCACCACAACTGTGTGGCAACAGAGGCCAGGGGCCCCGATTTTGTGGTTTTATTCAAGGTGGGCAGTGAAATGGGTGCAGGTAATGCTTGGGCGTTCAGGAGGTACTTTCAGGGCCAGTTACACGTACCCCTATATGGCCCTATTCAGCTCGACAGCACAATGTATGCTTTTAGTCGATCAGTGTTAATACATGTATCTCCAAAAGAATCCAATATAAGTAAAAATTAAATGTGCAAACTACAGAGCTTGCAGATATTTGCAATTTATGCAAGTAGTCATGGGTGTCAGAGCTTAGATGACTTCTTACCAGGACTTCTTTCTTTTAATGAAGCCTAAAACTAGACAATCATGTCAGAATGAATCCCAGCCCCTGGCACTGGGTGGGTGTAAAAGCAGCAGGAATGGAGCCATGTTTGTCAAAAGACTGGAAGGGAATTACAGAAAAAGAAGCGACTTAACACAAAGTACTGTCACTGCTAATGGCAGGGCCCAATTACAACAACTACGTTTTCTAGACTGGTGTACTTGAGACAGAGAGGCTCCTAGGGGAAAGGGAGAGGGGTGTTCTATACTTACATAATTATATATGTATATATATGGCTATTCAAACACATACATAAATACATACATATATGTATATATAGAGAGAGATGTTTTATATATACACACACACACACACACACACACACATATCCATGTGAGTGTGTGAGAGCGCGAGCCAACGCTCGAAAGAAGCAGCACGCCGAGTATGGGTTTACAAGACAACAGAAGGCTCGAAAGATGGCACGCTGTGCAGTCCTTCAGAGAGAAATAACCCGTGACAGTAAACGAAAGGAATGTATAAAGCGCGTCACGCTCCGATTTCATGCATGCTCAATAATGAGCTTGGATGGAGCACAGCCCGGTCCCTGGTGCTTTCCACAATCGTCTCCTGCTCTAATTGCTGCCGGCCGGGGTTTTGTTTACTGTGCTCTTAGCTTCCACAAGATTGATATGCGATGCAGGGGCCTGAAACAAAGTTCTCTTTAATTGGAGTTGTCTTGAAGGACAAACGCCGGAATTGATATCCGCGATTTTCAAACGCGGAGTGAGATGTTCAGGGACACACAATGTCACACACAATGTCGCTAAGGGTCGTATGAATATAGCCGGTAAGGGCACTTGTATAACCCAATGAAACAAAAACATTGCCTTCCCGCCTTGGACATTAGTGTAGAGCAGAGGTCTTCAAACTTGTTGATGCAGAGAGACCCTTGTCTAAAGTTTTTAGGCGTAAGGACCCCCTTATGACAAATATTTCTGGAACCTGGTGCTCCTCATCATCGACAACTATAAACACCCCAAATTCCCACAGCAATTAATTTTAACGGTGGGGATATAATATTAAACAGTGTTTAGCAAACCAAAGGTCAGTGAGCGTGGGGGGCGTAGCTAGAAACAAAGGGCCTCATTTCATACGGAATTAGCACAGGTCAGCGCTGCAAGTCTTCCTGCTGCACTGCCCTATGCCAATGTGAAAGGGCCGGAATGCACCGGATTTATGGAATACGGTGCATTCCGGTCCTTTTCCCATCGCGATGCCACATAAATTGCTGCATAGCACCAACATAGGCAAAATTGTTTTAGTACAGGAAGGGGCACCTTCCAGCCCCAAAAACAATCTCAAGAAGCGTTTTCCTCTTTCTATGTGAGCAGCAGAATGCAGCACACGTGGAAAGATGAAAGAACGAAAAGAAATGAAAACATTTCTCCTCATTACACCTCCGATGGGGAGGCATCCGTTTTTGGAGCTGATCCAGATTAACATGATTTTGTAAATATTGGGCCGCATCAAAATCCATGGGTGTTGTGTGGGAACCCCAAGCAAAAGCCCATGGAACACCTCCTTGATGCAGAGTAAGGCAACAAAATGCCCTGCGTGCTAGGTCTTACTCATAGCTATGAGGCTATGCAAAGCAATGCAGGGTGACTTGGCTCCGCCTCATAGGTATGGTTGTGCTTGTGCTGCCAGAGCATCCAAAAAGTGATGCTCTGGTGAAGCAAGCCTCTCATAAATAAGCCCCAAAATATTTTGTACATTTTTTAGGTCTTTCACCATCGGGTATCTACGTATAAAATAATGCGCAGCGTAGTGAAAAATACATTAAAAATGTTGTCACTCACTGGGAAATGCACTGTAGTACATTATGGAACTTCTATTAGTTAATGCAGTGCAGAAGTCTATGTGTAACCAGAGAGACACAGAATTAAATCTTGAATGGTGCAGTAGAGAGCAGTGAGATGTATTTTTAGAGCTATGAGGTCACAGCCTAGGACAGAAAGAACTGTGAATGTGTAAGGCATTATTTTATACTTGCATTACAACCAGTGTAAGATAGAGTGCTGAAAAACATGCAAATAGTTTTACAATAAAATAGTGTTTCCAAAATGGAGATTGTAGTAATACCAGAGCGTATGGAATGCAATTTCTTTTTACATAACTGTACCTTCAATACCTACTTAGGGGTACCAAGGGCTATGTAAATACAACTGTGATTAAAAGCACACACTTCACAGTCCAGTTAACTCTTTGCACTACCACTTAAAAAACAAATCTTTGTCATCCCAAACCTTTGAGTGATTTGATCAATCAAAGCAAGAACTGGCTCCCAAGCAGCCCTTACACTTGCAAATTAACAAATAGGCACTTTTGCATTTCATTCAGGCAAGCAGGCATCGTGGCACGAAAGCTTTTCACAGCACTAGCGACTCAATTGATAAAACTTCAGCTGATAATTTAAATTAGCTGTCCCCGGATGGCAGTAGTTTTCCAAAACAAAGCAAACGTTTTGGATTGCAGGCACAAGTGAAGCTGGTGAATGCACGACCCCCTTCCCAGGACTCCACCCCCACCCCCGCCGGGGGTCGCATCCCACAGATTGAAGACCTCAGGTATAGAGGGTAATGAAGAGAGGTCTGCACCCATCTCAATCTTGGGTACCCTTGTAGGATACGTTGCCTTAATGTGAGCTTGAGGTCATTTAGGATCTACCAACCGTAGCCCATGAGGACAGGTAACCAAGCAAAAGCACCATGGAAGCCGAGGCAGAAACAAAAGTCTGGCTTCACTCGTACCTTCAGACTTGTCTACAATGACCATCACCAGGGGATAAAGCTTCAAGAGGTCGAAGCAGAAACTGAAAAGTCCTGCTTCACGCGTACCTCTTCAGACTTGTCCACAATGACCATCACCAGGGGATAAAGTTTCCAGAGGCCGAAGCAGACACTGACACGCACACCTTAAGACTGGTCCGCAATGACCATCACCAGGGGATAAAGCTTCAAGCGGCCGAAGCAGATACTGATAACACTGGCTTGCAATGACCATCACCAGAGAATAATGTAAACAAAACACAGCTCTAAAAGCATGTTTCCGGATGAACTGATGATGACTTGGCTCTGATGGAAGTTTACGAAAGGCATCTGGACTACGAGCGTACACACACACACAAGTATGATGGATGCATTTACAAGCATGCACACATATACGTTCATGCACACACACAAGACAATAAGTGACAACCGTAAAACCACACAACCCACTGATCACAAAATTGGTATTATTCAGACCACATGTGCACTTTAGGTGGCAATACACCTACAAATCACCCATAACAGCTATCAAACCTCCCAAACATAGGGGTTTGGCCCAAGGTTACAAGTGGCTGTTGAACCATCAAGCACATAAGGTCTGTGAAAGGTTGCACACATCTGCCCACCTAACATTTCTGGAACTTTTACCACTAATACTACTCACAATGCAAAGACTGACTGAACACATCAGAACTGAGAAGGAGAAATACTGCAAGGCGATAAAGCCAACTAAGGGTGCTCCAAGAATTAATGGACAAACCACCAGGCAACGCCTACCACCAATAGGCTTTCCAGCGCCAAAAAAACAAGAAATTAGAAAAAACTGCCCTATAAAAAAGCGCATCCAGTGTGAGAGCTGAACTAATACACAGCACATGATGTAGAATACAATGTATAGTTTCTAGAGGGGCCTGAAAAATGTAATTTGTCCTCCTAATGCTGAGAACATTAAGGGAGATAACACCCCCAAGCGAGGAAAGGATAGAGAGAACACTTTCTAGCACCTTCTATTTGTGTCACACATTTGCAAACTCCAGTCAGGGTGATGCCCTAATCCCCATGCTCAACATCACCAAGTCCTCCATATGCCAAGTGCTGGAATAGCTATATATGATGTCAATGAATACCGCCATATGTGCAGGCCCGAAAACGGCAATACCAATAAAAGCATTGTCAGCGTGTGCCATCACCTGAGACCACACAACTCTGCTGATAATGACAATTACAATATCACTATATTCCATAATCCATGTGCGAATGACAATGTTGTTACAAGTAAAAGCAATGTCAATATATGTCATGATTTGGGAATGCATAACTATTTCAATATCAGTTAAGACAATATCAATGTACACTATGATAGCTGTACAGGCAATGTTGAGAATGTTGATGAAAATGACACCAGTGACTGTCGTATTGTATTCAGGAGCTCCAGTAAACTTGCATCACTGCTGCCGGATTTACCCATGGTGACCTCCCCATCAGCTACTCGTCAGAAATACGTAATCAGATAGGGCCCGCAACCCAGGCCTATCGAATAACCGGTTACAGGTGGGATCTCTCTCTTAATCCAAAGACAAATGCATGCACAGTGAAAACCCAGATCGATCCCACAGATAGATAGTTGCACCACAAACTGGTCTAAGAAAATTGCTCCAAAACATGTTTGGCCAAAGGCTTGCGTTCCCCCAAAACCAGCCAATCAGGACACAACATGCACAACACACGTAGTGATCATGCGCTCCTCATGCCTGGCATCTGGACACATGGGCTCACATTTGCTCTCTCAGAGGTCGAAATCCATCTGTGTCCTTATCTGATGCCCAAAAATTACTGTAGGAGTTGTTCACTGCCAAGGATTGTGAAACTAAAGTACACATGTCCTGCTTTTTACTACAATGCACCCTTCTTTATGAGCCTTTAGGACCTAACTTACGGGTGACTTCTAAGTAATAAAAAGGAAGATTTAGGCATGGCAAAAAGTTTATTTTGCCAGGTCGAAATGGCAGTCTAAAACAGTACTACAGGCTGCAGTGGCAGGCCTGGGACATGTTTTTAAAGTGTTACTTTTGTGGGTGGTACAATGAGTGCTGCAGAGCCACTAGCAGCATAAAAGTTGCAGGCCAAGCATAGATGTAGTATCACTTTACTAGGGACTTACAAGTCAATTAAATGTGTCGATTAGGAGTAGGTCAATTGTAATATGTTTGATGGAGAGAGCGCATGCACTCTAGCAATGGTTAGCAGTGGCAAAGTGCATAGAGTCCTAAAGTCAACAAAAACGAATTCAGCAAAACAGGAGTAGTGAAGGTAGAATGTTTGGGTGGGGGGGAGATCACAACAAGGATATCAGGTCTAACAGTGCCCTAAAAATGGTCAGATAAAGCAATACCTCTCCATGAGACATCCACTGTGCTCCTTAAACAAACCACACCATTAGCTGGAAGGCTTAGAATCAAACCCTTGTTGAACTATACTATACATAGGGGAGGCACTTGCATCTTTGGTTCCACATACCGAGACATACAATTACCTGAACAAGACTGTAAATATCACCTTCAAACAGTGTATTTTAGCGACAATCCAAATTCTCTCTGGCGGGGTTAAGACAAAAAAAGATGTGTGCTTGCTGGAAAGGAAAGGATACTAGACTTCTAGAACACTTCTCATGAAAAGACTCTCTTGAACACTGCTACTTCTAAAACTGATCCAGGCTCCAAGTTACCTTCAATACTAAGTAGTAGTGAGTAACTGGCAGCATCAGACTTTACTGCCCATCACTTTGAGTTAACTTGCCCTGAGGCAACTCCATAGACTATAATATTGAAGCTAAACATGGTGGTAACACTCAAAGGATAACACTGGTTCACTGTTTGCAACATGAGGTGATATGCCTAAAATAACTGCAAATCAGAACCCAAAGAGCCTTAGAGAACATTGTATTTACTCTAAAGCTATCTTTCACCGACATATCTTTAAAGACTAGAGTAAGAACCATGAGACTGCCACTGTTAACGAGTGCGTTTGTTCATGCTTGGTATATGCTTTTTTCTGTATCACACTCGATCACTCCACTACCTACGAATAAAAGCTTTCCATCTCAGAGCCAGTACTCAGAATCCTGGTCAGGAGGGAACACATGCATTCTCACCTGTAGCACAGCTATGTGGTACCTAAAACGTCTGGATCTTGCAAGGCCTCACACTGAGATAACTTGGGAGCCGAATTGAGGTTTGTGGCAACAATCAGAGCAGCTTGAGAGCGGAAAGAAGTGGAGGAATAGGATTAAATCATTTCTACAGGCCTTCACTCCCTTAATTTGGCAATCTGTACAGGTGGTAGAGTTGGTTCCGTTTGTATTTTTTATGTAGTACAGCAGAGCAGATTCAATCCCAAAAACTAATGACACTACCTCAGCAGCATTGCAAGACGTGCAGGTGTCTACTTAAATTTGCTTTACCTGCAAGTCAGCGAATCGCATGAACGACAAGCCTGCAATGCATGTCAAAAAAGTTTTGCGTTGCGGTGTGGACGGTTCTTTCAGTTGAAACTTCCTCAACTCTAGCCACACCTCCTAGATGACCTTCAGGGTGCAGATATAGATTCTTATTTTCATTTCTAGTTCTGGGCTGTTGCGATGACCATCTCTGAGCACCTTACTGGTACATCATCAGTAAGTCTGACCGGATGCAGCCATGACTGCAGAGATAGCACCAGCTTGCTTCCATTGAACTCTGTTTTTCTTGCATCCTTGCAACAGAGAGATAAGTCCTATTCCGTTCAAATTCTGTGTCCCATTTTCCACTCCTCATGCAGCTGCATTTAATTGCTTTGGCAAAGCCAGAAGAGTGTCTGGTTCTAATGGGTCAGCATTGATCGCTGCAAGCCAATTGGTCCCTTCATTAGGGAGAAAATGAAGTGTAAAAAAGGCAGGTGGCCACGTAAGGCAGCATCTCATCCTCATTAATGAACACGCCGATCGATGGGAAACCTGTTCAGACCCAACAAAAACTATTTATCACTCCTGTCATGCTGATCCAGGTAGGAGCGGAGGGTGGGCGAGCGGTAGGCGGGCTCCCTGTCCCCTCCCACCTGTGGAGGATCAGGCCTCCTTCACATGGAGGGGGGGGGGCGGGGGGGGGGGGGGGGAGGGCTACCTGTGCATCTGGACAAAGCTCAGCACTTGTCAATCACAAGAGATAGGTTTTCTTTTTCTTTTTAGATTAACACACTGTCCCTGTAGTCAAGGCTACTGCATTTTGATCTTTCTTCATCTCATTGTTCGCACTACTAGAGCCCAGGACCAGCTCCACACATCAGTCATGTAAGGACTGAGCATTTATAACTGATATCTGAATTCAGTCAAGCAGGTTGTCTGGTGCAGGCCATGTACTTCCATCACACATTCAGAGACACCAATATTTAAAGATGCTCGTTTTTAGGTCAAGCTTTTCCATCCTAATGCTCATGTTTTGCCAAATTCACTGACTTTTATTTACATATAGCATTATTAGAACGTGCAGAAAGGATTCCAGTTCGCCACAATAGATGAGACGATTGTAACTTCTAACTGAGAGCACTAAAACCACTAGATTGTGTGAGTAATGAACGTGCTGTGCTCGCTCCCTCCTACACTGGGGACAGCCTCGCTCTCATTGGGAGTCCACCATGGCACTACACAGAGCGGGCTTGTTCCTGGAGCTCAATAGGTTGCTACATCCTGCCAATACGGAGTCATTTCTCCAGGGCCCGTGGCTAGGAAGAAATATGAAACTGATTCTGTGGGAATGATTTCCCCATCTAGTGTCCAGCCCACTCACCTCACCAGGAGAGTCCATGGCCACCACAGCTGGGTTCAGCACCGCGTCCCTTGGATTTAGTCTCGCCGTGGTCATGACCACGTCACACAAAGGGGCTTTTCTCTACATCCAGGAGCAGCGACTTGGAGAAACTGCAGTGGACATGGGCTCCCAGACTAGAGCTGCATTTCCAGCAGATCATGACTCTTTTTCGTTTGCTCTTGGAAGGAAAATCCCAAACATTAGCCTGCCTTCTTCCAAGATCTCATTCTGGAGGCAGGTTTAGTCAAGGCAACCGTAGCCAATCAGAATACGGACTCTGGGTCGGTGAGGGAGGAACCTAACACTTACTAGAGTTAAGGGCAAAGACTATCCTTCATCAGTAGACTAGACAGATCAGGCCCTTTCTTACCCATGAGGAGCACTGTTGCACCTCCAGGAAGGGGACTATCAGACAATGAAGCTCCCGCTTCAGATGCAGAGTTTGACAGGAATTCTCACTCTCTTAAATATAGATTCTGAAAGGACCCTGGAGCCCAAGTCGTTTCATACCTGGCTCCATATCTCCCCTGCATGATGCCAACAGGATGGAAATATCGCTTTGCGCACGACCAACCAGCCAGTTGCATCTCGGCTGACAGACTTCCTTCACGACCAATCTACGACAGCCTGAACAGGCACCATTGAGTGGCATACACTCCACATCCTCTATCACAGGACCTCCAGCTCTTCTGCACTCCTCGGACAGACTCAGGGCTTTCGATCGAGCAATAACATTGGAGTGTCATTTTTAATAATGTACAAATAAAACTCAACAATCCACGTTGTCCACAAGTACGGCAAAGATGACAATGGATGCGGACTGACCCTCAATGCTAGCTGTTGCACACAAAGGTGATAATATACACAATAGACTGAAGCAACCATATTCCCAGCATAGAAATTACTAATTACCCCATTCTTCCCACATCACGTGTAAACCCCAGCCATTCTAACAAATATCTTATTGGATGACTAAGACATATCCCAGTAAAGCAAATTATTCTCTTTCTGCACACCAAAGCTTACAAATACCCACTGTTTCAGGAAACAGACAATGAGCTAAGTACACTACATGCAAAGGGAGGGCACAATATTTCTATGTACCATAATCCCTAGTATTAAGGCACTAAACCCATTACTTTGAGATGTCTTACACAACTGCAGATCTGCAGTGAAACACCGAATAGTAATCATTGACCGTTGACTGGAAGACCTCCTGTATGCTATATGGTGTGTCGCTGCACTGAACTCATGGTGTGTGTAGATAAGTGGTGTCCTGACCTTTTATTTTGGTCCCGGCATAATGCTAATCTAAACGCGTGTGCAGAGGACACAGCCTGGTCCTGACGATGATGGGCCCTGGACCTGACCTGAGACCAGGAGGGACTCACCAGGTATGCCATCAGGACGGACAACAGACTACTGCCCTGGCCATAAGTATAAGGTATAGAGCAGTGATGGCCTCTAATAATCGGTAAGACAGTTAATAGTGTGACCAAACATTTGTGTCTGGCTCACTCGGAGTGAGGGCTACTGGCCCCTCTGTGCATGCATGGACCCTTGCATTGGTATCCCAAGTGTATTAAGCATGTTTGTGTATGTAGAAAAGTAACACATGGATGCTGTCAATGCATCAGAGTAATGGAGGGCAGCGGAATCTATTCTGAATACCCCTGGCCTGGCCTAGTACATAATAGGCTGAGGCCGGGCTTCCAGACAGCAGAGATGCATTGCTAACATTTCTGGGAGAAGACCTACAACACTGAATTGAGGAACATAGAGAGGACTGTCTTTAGAAACTTTGTGAGTCTTTTAGTTAGCAAAGGGCTGCTGATTAGTCTTCCTATGCCCAGGCGTAGGTCCTGTGCTCGCTAAGCCACCAGATTCAAGCAAGCATGGCTGATGAGGGATGATCCCCCGAAACAGTCCCAGGATGCTTGTTTATGGTCTAGAGAGGATCTAGCCTGGCAGTTCGGGCTGGACAGTTCCAATGGGGAGCAGGGTCAAGACTGATTTGGATATAGCAGAGTAAACTGGAATGGCGTGGTGTTAAAAATTAAAATGATGGCTTTAACCTAGATCTGTGACTGGGGTGAAGGTTTGATTTGTTAATCATTCCGCCCATCATCTGTTCTTTTTGGATTAGTCTTCCTGAGCACTGCTATTTGGTGGATGGTTGGGGTGCAGAATGTGGTGAAAGGCGAGGATGTATATAGATGAAGCGTGCCCTAATGTATTTTCCCGATTACTCCTTCAATTGGGCTGATGACTGCCATTTGGACTAATCTCACACCAAACCACCTTACTTTGTTCCAGTGCCTAACCACTTATGACCAAGGAAGATAATGCTCTGCAAAGTGCTCGGGGGAATGCTGAGCAACCAGGGACTGTGTCTGTCAGATAGCCATTCTGCCTGGGGAGGAGACATCACCTGAAGCCTGGATTATCTGCAGGAGGAGCTTTGTACCTGCCTGAAGCTCCTAGAAGCCTGTCTGCTGACAGAAGGAAGAAGCCTTCGTGGCCCTGCAAGAGGAAAGACTTTCCAGGAAAAACCGAATTCCAGTGCGTCTGCAACACCCAGGAAGAAGCAGACTGCATTAAGTCGATTTGGAAGGACCCTGGAGCTTGTTGCCCCCCCCAGGCTTTTGGTCAATTTGCTCACAGGAATTACTCCCCAAGATTTTCCCGTTGGTGCTTCAATTGTGTGATACAGAGTTAGGACTGCATCTGCTGAATACAATAGGCCTGGACAAGAGTTGCAACTGCAATTTGCCGAAGGCCTAGTTGGGCTGCATCTGCCTTTGGGTCCAGTCAGAGCCGCAAACCTTCAGGACTGCTAATGTCCTTGACCCATGAGCTGCACCTGTTGTGCCAAAGCTGCAACATCAACATTGCAGTATCTGAATCCTCAACAACATTCCTACAGGACCTGCAACCGTAATCTCTGAAGAAGAGGTTGGACATTCATGCTGCAGAACGCATCCCCTGACCGGGTCTGAGGGACTCGGACAAGGACTTACCGAATCACTGGGCCTCTTTTGAGTCCGCAGGAGAGCCGCTCTGTGTGCGAGGCAGCTGCAGAAAGAACTCACATATTCCGAGAAACCGGTAAGATAAAGGCTGAGAGCATTTTTGAACAGTGTGTAACAAACTCTACCGGAACCCGATTCAAGGTACCGCTGACTTCCCTTAAGAGAGGGGTGGGAACACGGAGAGAACGCCTGTTCAGAAAAGGAGCGTGGTGTCCCGCCCAGAATAACTGACTTGCGTATGTCCATTGACAGACGTGTATAGTGCAACTGTACTTTCTTTCCTGCAAAGGTAAGTGATGTCCTGGACATAAAGTTTATGTGTCTGTTGGCTGACTGTTGAGCTCTGATCTCGAGCACCCTCACGCTACCTCTCTGCTCACCCTTGATAGCCTGAGTCAAGTGTGGAAGGGGTTATACTTGGCTCAGGTTGCCAAGCTATGATAAGAGGAGTACAGTATACCAGATGCAAAGACCCTCATCCCTCACATTTGAGGCCCAGTAAACCCTGCCTGACCTTAGCTTCTCGAAACAGATTCCGACAGTGACATCACCAATTCTGACCTCACTGTTTCAGTAATGACAGAACCAGGGCAATGATATCTCACTTATTAATATGGCTGTATGGCTACTGCCCGATTGTTGCATTGTACCAAGAAATCTCAAAGACAGCGTCGCCAGCAAGGTTACATTCATACAGAAAAATGCAATACTGTCTAAGTATCTACTCACTGTCGTTCTTCCTTCCAGGGCTTAATTTTGCCTATTACATTGGTAACTACATTTCTAAAACTCGCTCAATCCACACCAGGTTAAATATCATCTGTACGATTCCTTGAGACAGTACTAGTCACGGATCACAAACGAACTGATCAGCTGGGATAAGAAGATATGTGAACTAGGTGCTGAGGCGAACTAAGCATATAATTTGCCAATCTCCTTCCTTAACAACAATCTTATACAACACCATCATAAAACTTCTCATGCTAAAGATTCAATTCTTCATCTAACGGATACTAGGACTTTTGGTCACCTTGAAAAGGAGATACCTTTCTTCGGTGATACTAAAAACACTGACCACAGCACTTTTGGACTTGCAGCCTTAATGGCTTAAGACATTTATTAAATCACATCTTAATACAATAAATACACATGGAAACTGTTACGATGAAATACCTCCAAGAAAGAAAAATAGCAAAAGAAACAAATTATCCTCAAATAAACTGATTGAAGAGGCAATATATAAAATCTCAGGATAGCAAGATTAGCAAAATCTAAAAAGGCACATGTTCATTGTTCTTCTCTACCCTACGCCACAAAGTATTTATTCCATGCACCTTCTGAATGAGGAACATGCCCCTTAAGGGGTTAACCCTTATCCTTCTTGAAATCTGTGAAATACTGAGATAGTGACACTGAAGGAGAATAGACAATAGTGCCATGGTGTGTGCTATCTGGAATGAAGGTGGTTTGATTCAGTGACCTGCGAACATTTAAGGAAGACAATGTTATACATATTGGGAGAAATAATCTCTTCAAATTAGACTTTACATTAGATTCCTGTCTCGCCTGAATGTGGCATACTGTGATGGAGGGCTGGTTGTTTCTCCCAGATTTGTTGACCTAAACGCATTTTTGAAGGTACTCCTACAATATGTCCTGTGTTAAGCTCAATATAAATTTGTTTTTGTCTTCAAGTCCTAACTATAAATTGTAGCCTCACGTTTTACTGATAAGCCATCGTCAGTTTTTCTCTCTGACTATTTTAGGTATCAAGGATGTTTGTGGTGTTGTGGCCCTTTCTGATCTGAATCAGCAAATAAAAAGGGTTTGACTTCGGATGTGCTTTTACAGAGGGGGGCCAGCAGTGGCACAGAATACAACCACAGAAGAACCTCCCTATAGTTATGGTCAGTAGAGGACATAAACACGTAAACAGTGCTACCACAGACAGCACCACTGCTGCTAGGAGTTGCTTACAGGTCAACTGCAAAGGCAAATGACCTCTACAACATATTGCTTATGTCTGGAGCACAGAGACATGTGATAGAAAATGTAGTCATTAACAGCATGAAGGTAAAAGAATACATTTATTCATAATATTAGTAAAAACCATTACCATCTGACAATGTCACACTTGTATTTGAAGCTTTAACATTCAGTAATACCTAATGAAAATGAGCCTTCAAAGTTGCTATTTCATCCATAAGATGTAATCAGTGTAAATGAATACTAGATTTGGATGGGAACAGCCAACACGTTTCGTATCAAAAGACTTCCTCAGGACCTTTGGTGTGTAGTAAACAAGTCCTCTAACAGATGGAATGTTATATTGATGTAGGAGCAGTATATGAATGGAATAGGAAAGTCTCTGAGAATGCTGTTATTGTATATGAGACCAGTCCAGAGTGTAGGGTCTCTCAATGGTGAATGTGTTTTATACCTGTATTTACTTTCAGAAAATATACGTTTCAAGAGCAGACGCTACTTAAGCTACTTGATCGGTATTAGCAGATCAATCAAAAATCCTGGATTGTTGATTGGATGACCAGGGAACTTGGATTCTATGGACTGCACTGGGTGTAAAAACACCTGGTTACCCCAAAAGTTTATTTTAGTTATTTGAAAAGTTTTATAAAGTGTGAACATGACCCGTGCGGGTATCAGAGCGCTGTACAAAGCGGCGAAAGCACGAATAAAACCGACACAATGGTACAAATGAAGCAGATGAGTCAATACACTGTCAAACAAAAAGGTCAGCCCAGCTAGTACAGTTTCAGAAGGGCCAAAAGTTCATTATATAACTCCGCTTATTCGGAATAGTTCCTCAAAGAGTGCAAACAAGGCACCTTCTTTTAATTGTGATATGACAAAACGGGGGAGAGCTTGAAAGCAGCCCGCTCCAGTGAACGAATCATCCCTTCTTGGAGGACAGAAATATTTAATAACTGATCGTATCCACTGCTTGTGTAATTATATTCACTTTGTGGACCTATTATTGTTAAAAAAGATACCTTTAAGCCCACACTCTAGGTAATGGAGGCCAAGACTTGTTATCACGTTTTTTTATATTGGACCATTTATTCTTACTTAATAGAAATGTATTCTTCCTTTTTAGACATGTTCATCAAACACCAGCTCAAAAACGAGCGGGCACAGTGCCCCCCACAGCTACGGTGCAAACAAGCAGATAAAGAAATGATTATTTCAGGCAGGGATCGGACACGGTGTCCTGCTCGTCATCTGAGGTTTGAAAAGCATTTCTTTGAAGCTCCCCTGCAGAAGTCTGTTATCTTTCAATCCTCATCATCGTTCAAGTTATAGAATTAAAATGTAGGTGTAAAGTGCTGTGACCAACCATTTTTTTCCGGATAAGAAAGTTAGCCCAGCCTTTGTACTTTAAGATATGGGCTGCAATATATTTGAATGGTTATGAATAATTAATATAAATGGCACACCGAGTCCCCAGTCCAGCATGTTTTGCATCAGTTCTGACAAGGAAGGATTTGTGAGTGGAAACAAGAGCCGGGCAGGAAAGACCCTCGAATGGAGGATGAAGCAGCCTGCGGCGTGGTCTCAATGTCCAGCCAATGGTCAGCTTCGGATTCCTTTATCATTTGGTGGATGGCGCGTGCCCCCGGAGGCTGGTCAGACACCACTAGAAGCCAGAGTGCTGGAATCTTAAAAATAGTGCCTGATGTTTGTAAGCTACTGCTGCAAACTGGTTGTGGTGACTCCCATGAAGGGGGGGTAGGGGGGAGGGGGGGGGGGGTAATCGTAGATTTTTTTAATCAGCTAATGTTCTGGTTAATATATTGTCGTTCTTATGTCGTTTCTTGGACAAGTGGTGTTTGCTGCACAATGTGAATGGTCCTTGTGTTCAAGGAAGTCTGCTATTTAAAGCGTGATTGTACGAACTCTTTTTTTTAAAAATACTCGTGGTGTCCCCTCCTGCTGCACTTATTTTCAATAGGAGCGCTCAGGCTCACCTTCATTCACCTTTATTCCGCACCGCATCAGGGTCTCGGGGGGCAAGCATCAGCCGATTAGGAGCTGATAGCACTGCGGGGCTCGAGGGGCTGACTAGTTGGCGGCCATCTTTGGAGGAGCAGGTTGCTGCTCTAGTGGCTGCAGGGAGCGACGGACATGACGCGCGAAAGCGCTTAAAAATAGACTGTCCTTCTACGCGCAGCGTTCGCGGACGCGCCTTTCCGCGCCAAAGGAGCGCCTATGGAAAGCCCGTCTGAGCCCGTCCATGCCAGGCCGGGCTAGGACAGGGCCAGGGGCTTTAAATGATGGGACCAGCGTCCCAGGAACAGATACGTTACAGCGGGGAGCGGTTGCGGGAGCTTAGAGGCAGCACTCTGATTGGCTGCCCTACTACGAGGCTGTTAGAGGAGGTAAGGATTCCTTGCTCTCTCTGTAAAGATATAGGGCCAGGTTCTAGTAAAACTAAATCGTACTCTTTTGCCCTGTTAAATTGCCGTTCTCTGCCTAGGCACGGGTTGAAATCCGCCTTCTTTTGGAGGAGCATGATCCAGATGTCCTATTCTTGACTGAGACTTGGCTCACAGAGGCATCCGGTCCGGATATTGTCCAGGCTCTTCCGCTTAGCTATTCCATCTGCAGGCAGGACCGGCAAATAGGACGAGGAGGAGGAGTGGCTATTATTTTCAAAAACTCCTTTGCCTGTTGTACCTCTGAGAGCCCTCTTGTACATTGCGAGAGTTTAGGCTTCTCTATCTCTTTTTCTCCCACCTCTACCTTCTCTGGTATTCTTGTCTATAGGCCTCCGGGCGACCACTACGGTTTCTGTAATAACCTTTTGGATAAGATTGCTCTCTCCATCAGTAGTGCCTCCAATTTTTCCATCTTGGGCGACCTCAATATTCACCTTGATGAAGCTGGGGCACCTGCAACTCAGTGCTTGCTGGATACCTTGGGGGTAGTACAACTTGAGCAAATTGTTTCTGGCTCTACGCATATAGGAGGTCATTTATTAGATCATTTTTTTTACTAATCTTGGTAATGCCATCTACAACGCGCCCAGTTTTGTCCCTTGGTCAGACCATGCTCTGCTCTCATTTGTCTGGTCACCCCTGGACGAAACCCATACAGTGAGCCTCTCAAAGAAATTCACTCGGACCTGGTCTAAGCTATCAGTGGAGGAGTGGGAATTGGCTTTGAGGAGGTCCACCCCGCCTCCTCTGGATGACCCCATCCTTGCTAATGAAGCTTTTAATCAATGGTTGGACTCTACATTAGACTCTATACTCCCCAAGAAAGAGGTCCGTCATCGGACAGGCCCTAATAAAAAACCTTGGTATTCAGGGGAACTTAAGGAAATTAAACAACATTGTAAACAGGCGGAGAGGAAATGGAGGGAAGACTTCTCCCCCCTTGCCAAAGAGGAATATAAATCTGTGTTCAGATTGTATAAAAATAGATTGAAAAACGCTCAATCTGCGTACTTCCAAGACAAAATTTCGGAAGCATCCAATAGGCCTAGGGAAATATTTCAAATATTTCAAAAATTGATTACCCCTCCCCAGGTTATTGTGGCAGCACCCGATCCCCTGAAACGTTGCGAAGACCTGGCAGCCTTTTTTGCCGCTAAGGTAACTAACATCTATGCTGGCTTTGTGCCACCTGCTCAGCTCCCCAGTAGCAAGGAGAACTAGTTGACGTCCGAGGAGGTTACCCCTGATGCTCTAGGACGTCTCGATGCGTTCCCGTTGCTGGATCTGGCTACCATTGAACGACTCCTTAGCAATTTAAAATCAGGATCCCCTTTGGATATTGCGCCGCCTTCTGCCCTCAAACAGGCGTCGGGGACGGTCTGTCCTGCCATAATGCATGTTATCAATGCATCCTTGGAGTCGGGAGTAGAGCCCCCCCCACCTGGAAGTTGGCGAAAGTTAAGGCCCTCTTAAAAAAGTCTAATCTGGACCCTGAAGACTTAGCCAACTACAGGCCTATTTCGCTGCTACCCGGAGTCAGTAAAATTGCTGAAAAGAATGTTAATCATGTACTCTCCTCGTTTATAGAGACTACAGGAGTCCTTCATCCATCCCAGACAGGATTTAGAGCCAAACAGGGGACAGAGACTGCGTTGGTGGCAGTGGTGGAGGCGACCAGGAGTATTGTGGATGCCGGAGGCTGCGCGGCGATGGTCCTTTTGGCCCTCAGCGCAGCCTTCGACACGGTTAATCATCCCCTCCTGCTTCATCGTCTCCGCCTTGCTGGAGTAGCCGGAAGGGCCCTCAAATGGCTCCAGTCTTTTCTGTCCTAGAGATTTTTTTCCGTTTTTGAGGAGGAGGCGTCATCGAGCCAGCTCCAACTTCATCACGGCGTTCCCCAGGGATCCTCACTCAGTCCGACCATGTTTAACATCTACATGAGACCACTGGCTGAGGTGGTACTTCCCTGTGGAATTCAGCTTGTCACCTATGCTGATGATACTCAGTTGGTCGTGTCCCTAGCGAGGGACGATGCCATAGGCCGAGGGATCAACAATCTGACCCCCTGCCACACCAAAGTGCTGGAGTGGATGACTTCCTCCTTCTTAAAATTAAATGGGTCAAAAACAGACATCATGCTTCTGGGTTATAAAGCTCCAATTAACCTGGACCCTTGGTGGCCGAATTGCCCAGGTCCTCCAGCCCCCCTCCCGCCCCCCACCCCAAGAACCAGATAAAGAGTCTGGGGGTATGGCTTGACTCCTCCTTGGGATTTCAAGTACAAGCAAAGAAGGTGGCGGCAACCTGCTACGGACTGATTAGGGTCCTCAGGAAGGTCCTTATTCTTCTTCCGTTTGAGGCCAGACGCATGCTAGTCCAGTCGCTGATTCTCTTGCGGCTAGACTATGCAAATGCTGTCTATTTTGGGGCCCCAGTAGGATCCATTCAGACATTGCAAGCGGTGCAGAATTGTGCTGCTCGGCTGCTTATGAATGTACCCAGACGCAGTTCGGCGAGGGCTGCATTGCGACAATTGCATTGGCTGCCGATTCATGAAAGAATCACGTTTAAAATCACACAAGTCTATTTGGAACAACGGCCCCAAGATTCTTCTTCCCCTGTTCCGTATACACCAATCTCTCAGATCCCTTAGGTCCAATCAGTGTAATCTACTGGTGGTACCTAGGGTGAAGCGAGCCCGAATGGGTGGTCGCCAGCTCTCTTTCCTAGCAGCCAAATGCTGGAACAACCTCCCGGATAACATCAGGCTTGAAAGTAACCATCTCGCCTTCAGAAAGCGATTAAAGACACTTCTGTTCCAGTGAATGTCTCCTTTAGCCCTCTGGTCTAACAGCGCTGGGATGCCCCAGGGTAGCCATGCGCTATAGAAGTGAGTATTCATTCATTCATTCATTCATTCAAAGCTCTCTTGGTGGGACTGTGGGATGACAAACAGAAGGGGCATTGGGCAGTGCCCACCCGACTGCCCCACAAGCTCAATCAAAGAAGCAAAGATCTACGAGAGAATGTGCGAGGGAAGATCAGCAGTATTTGCACAGGTTTATCACACATAGGGATTGTCAGCACATGGACTGCATCTGGGTCCCCAAGAACGTTTGTACAGGTTTAACAGCAGACGCTAGTGTCAGGTCAGCAGATCAGAGCCAACATCAGTGACCATTGCTGCGTTTCTCAGCTCCCAGCTGTCCAGCCCTCCCACAGCACTACTTAATGGTAGCCGGTGTCAAAGGCAAGCCTGTCTGCGCTCGTCCGTACCTGGACGGCACACAGCACCAGGGATCCTGGTTTTCAGACCTTCCACCCTCCTTGCTCTCAACTCAGTACGCCATGCCGCCTGCCACCTTGCGTCGCTGGACACACATGGACCCTTCGCCCGCCGGAACTGCAGCCACACCTTCACCCATGCAAACAAGCTAGCTCCTCTGGCCGCCCAGCCAACAGCACTCCTCACCGGCTAAACTGCATCCTTCTCGACGTGCGATCCCTCCACAAACACGTGCCACAAATTTCCCAACTACATCATCTTCACAGAAAACTGGACCAGCCCGTTCTGGACCAGACATCGCCATCCCGACAGCCACAAAATCACCTGCAAGGCCCGCACCGACTGGCCAGGAGGAAGGATCGCCATCATCCACAAAAACACCCTCTGACTGACCACGCACCATAGAACATCTCCACTTCCAGATTCAGAACAACCCCAACACCACCCTCCACTGCACCCTCATCTACAGGACCCCCTGGTCCTCTCGCCCTTCACTGACACCAATGTAGACCTCATCGCACCCAAGGCTCTCGCATTAACTGACTACATCCTACTCAGAGACCTCAACTTCCACCTGGACAACCTCACAGACCAGAACACTGGCTTACTACTGGAGAACCTCACCAACATTGTACTCAAGCAGCTAGCCACCGCACCGACCCACATAGCCAGACACCCGCTCAACCCCTTCTTCTACGCCAGCAGGAACATCATCTACAGCTACACCATTGAACTCCTCTGGACCGACCACCATTGCGTGCATCTTGCCTTCACCACGCCCACTGTACACCACAGCCCTCACCAACCCCGTTGCAGCTGGAACAGGGCCACCAAAGAACTTCTTGTCTACTTCCTTGGCACAACCACTCCGCTAACACGTACAGATGCCGACACCGCAGCATGCAACTTTTACCAATGGATCTCTAACTGCGCCGACTTTCTGGCACCCCTCAAGAAGACCAGGCAAGTAACACTAAAAGAAATCCAGCTTGTTCAATCCTGCCCTCCTTGAGTCCAGACGCACCCACAGACGACTTGAGAAGAGAAAGGAACAAAACCCCAGAAACCCACACAACCTAAAATTCTGCAGTCAACGCAGAATACCTTCTCCTCAAAACAACAAAGAAAATGGCCTTCCAAGACAATTAATGCCAATGCACACAACAGCAAAGAACTCTTCGCCATCGTCAAGGAGTTCGCCAAGCCCAACAGTGAGACCACAGACGTCCCAACCTTCCAAGATCTCTGCAACAAACTTGGCACCTTTTTCCACCACAAAATCAGGCAGATCTACGACAGCTTTGACACCGAAGACTGTGCCACTACGCCTGCCTCCCCTGCATGCAACCATGCCGCACCCCAACAGATCGTTCTCAACTAGCCTCCGCTCACCACAAACGACACACTTAAGACCATGAAGATCATCCACTCAGGAGCCCCATCGGATCCTTGCCCGTGCCACATCTTCCATGGAGCAGCAGCCTACATCGGCCTACAGCTTTGCCGCACAATCAACTGCTGCATAGATACCGCCACCTTCCCTGACTGGAAACACGCTGAGATTAACACCCTGCTGAAGAAGCCATCTGCCAACCAGGCAGACCTCAAGAACTTCAAACCCATCTTCCTACTCACCTTCCCAGCCAAGGTCATTGAGAAGGTCATCGACGCCCAACTCTTTGTGTTGATCGAAGAGAACCATGTCCCGGACCCCTCCCAAAGTAACCACAGCACCGAGACCGCACTCCTCGCTGCCACCAATGACATCTACTCCCTCCTCGACTGAGGCGAAACTATAGCCCTCATCCTACTGGACCTCTTGTCCTTCTTAAACACCTTCTCCCACTGCACACTAATCAAGAAACTCCACGACGCCGGCATCCATGACAAAGCACAGGACTGGATCTACTCCTTTCATACCAGCCGAACACAGTCAATCAGACTACCCCTGTTCCTCACAGAACCTACAGAGATCAGCTGCGGAGTGTCCCACTGCTCATTGCCGAGGCAAACCCGCTTCAACGCCTACATGGCCCCCGCGCTGCATCATCAGAAGTCACGGGCTCAGCATTGTCTCCCTCACCAACGAACCCACAGCCGTTAGAATCAACTTTCACAGCGGAATGAAGGGCGTTGCCGCCTGGAAGAAAGACAGCTGCCTCAAGCTCAAATCGGACAAGACCGAAGTACTCATCCTGGGACTCACCCCCTTAGCCTGGGACGACTCCTGGTGGCCCACCACGCTAGGAACTCCTCCCACCACTATGGACCACGCATGCAAACTCTGCATCATACTGGACTAAACACAGTATCCTCATCCTGCTTCCACACGCTCTGCCTGCTTCGAAAGCCATTCAGAAGGATCCCTACAAAATACAGAAAGATTGTCACCCACGCACTCATCACCAGCAGACTCGACTACAGCAACGCACTCTACGCTGGCGTCACCCAGGAACAGCTTAGGAAACTATAGAACGTCCAAAACGCCGAAGCCAGACTGGTCTTCGGCATCCCCTGCCCCAGCCACATAACACAACACCTCTGACAACTCCACAGGCTCCCAATCAACAAGAGAATCAGCTTTAAGATCCTCACACAAACCCACAGGCAAGATCCTCACAGGCAGGTCGCTCCCCACGCTGCTGCATGGTTCTGCCTGCATTGTTTTTGCCTAATCTTGTATTTTTCCCCTGTGCCTAACTTGCTTTCTTGCCCAGACTTGTTTTTATTCCTCTGTGCCTGTACTTGCTTTCTCGCCCAGACTTGTTATTATTCCTCTGTCCCTGTACTTGCTTTCTTACCCAGACATGTTTTCCTTCCTGTGCCCAGTTCCCCTGCAGCCCCTGCCCGTTTTATCCCGCTGCTGCGGCCCCGCCCCCCTGCAGTTCCATTCGCTGCCCCGCTCCAGCCTCACAGCTGTTCCTCCCTCCCACATCCCCCTCTATGGAGGCTGCGCAGCGGCAGTGCAGCAGGCGTGTGCACCAAGCAAGTCTGCGCCCGTCCGCGCCAGGACCCCTGGACCCCGCGAATGCCACGATGCCTGACACCACTACGATGCCAGAACCCTCCACTCACTCAATCAATCAGAAAACTTGTATAGCGCGCTACTTACCCGTGAGGGTCTCAAGGCGTGGGGGGGGGGGGGGGGGGGGGGGGGGCGGTGCCACTACTGCCAGGTCTTGAGGAGCCTTCTGATGGTGAGCAGGTCTTGGGTCTGTGTAGATGAGTGGGGAGGGTGTTACAGGTCTTGTGTGTTGGAGCTGCTCCCAGTTCTGTCGGCCACCAGGAGGGGGTGGGGCCTAGGATGAGGACCTCCGTCTTGTCCGAGTTAAGTTTCAGACGGCTGCTCCTCATCCACTCGGCGATGGCCTTCATTCCCTCGTGGAGGTTGATTTTGGCAGTGTGTGGGTCCTTGGTGAGGGAGAGGATGAGCTGGGTGTCATTGGTGTAGGAAATGATGTTCAGGTCGTGCTGTCGGGCTACTTGTGCGAGGGGGACCATGTAGACGTTGAACAGCGTCGGGCTTAGGGATGATCCCTGGGGTACGCATCAGATGATATCGGTGGCTTCGGAGCGGAAGAGCGGGAGGTGGACTCTCTGGGTTCTGCCGGAGAGGAAGGACGTGGTCCAGTGTAGGGTCTTTTTCTGAATACCGGCTTCTTGGAGGCGTTTTCTTAGTGTGCGGTGGCATACCGTGTCGAAGGCGGCAGACAGGTCCAGGAGGATGAGGGCTGAGGTTTCGCCGTTGTCTAGCAGGCGCCTGATGTTGTCTGTGGCGGCGATGAGGGCAGTCTCGGTGCTGTGGTTGCGTCTGAATCCGGACTGGGATGGGTTTAGGATGTTGTCCTCGAGGTGTTGGGTCAGCTGCATGCTGAAGCAAAGTTACAGAGGACCAACTGACCTCAACCCTCACCCAGAAACCACCCACCAACCCCACCGACACAGACCCCGCCGCCCGAAACTTCAGACAGTGGATCGACGACTGCGCCAACACCCTTGCCCCGATCAAGAAACCCTCCATCAACCACCCCAGCAAGAAAGCCGCCTGGTTCACTGAAGAACTCCAGATCTCCAAACGAGCGTGCCGGAAGTTGGAGAAGATATGGCTCCACGAACACGCACTAGACAGCCACGCAGCCCACAAAGACGCCATTCGCAGACATCACCACCTCATCAGAACAGCCAAGAGATCGTCCTTCACAGCCAGACTGGACAACCACGCACACGACAGCAAAGAACTTTTCAACACAGTGAAGGAATTCTCCAACCCCAACACCAATGACATCCCGCCCTCGCAAGATCTCTGCGACTCACTGGCCACCTTCTTCCACCGCAAGATCGCCGCATACACAACAGCTTCAACTCCTCACCTGCCCCAACCACAACAAACCACACCCGAACGCCACCTGCTCCAACCAGCTGACCGCCTGGTCCCACGTCAACGACGAAGAGACACGCAAGGTCATGAACTCCATCCACTCCGGATCTCCGTCAGACCCATGCCCACACCACATCTTCAACAAAGCCAGCACAGCCATCACACCCCATCTCCGGAAAGTCATCAACACCTCCTTCGAGACAGCAACCTTCCCGGAGAGCTGGAAGCACGCCAAGATCAACGCCTTACTCAAGAAACCCAAGGCGGACCCCAAGGACCTCAAGAACTTCCGGCCCATCTCCCTGCTCACGTTCCAGGCCAAGGTCATCGAGAAGACAGTCAACGAACAACTGGCCCGCTACCTCGAAGAGAACAACATCCTGGACCGTTCCCAGCCTGGGTTCCGTAGCAACCACAGCACCGAGACTGCACTCATCGCTGTCACCAATGACATCAAGTCCCTGCTGGACAACGGAGAAACGGCAGCCCTCATCCTCCCGGACCTGTCAGCCGCCTTCGACACGGTCTGCCATCACACACTACGAACACGCCTCCACAATGCCGGGATCCAAGAGAAGGCCCTGGACTGGACCACCTCCTTCTTCTACGGCAGAATACAGAGCGTCCGCCTTCCCCCCCTTCCTCTCCGAAGCCACAAAGATCATCTGCGGTGTATCCCAGGGCTCATCCCTCAGCCTAACTCTGTTTAGCGGATGGAGACAGTGGCAGTGTCCCTGACCCGCTTTGTGACCTGACCGAGTGTAAGCTTACGCGCTGATTAGAAAACGCTCTTTTAAAATTGTCAAGATTGTATTTACTCTGTGACTAGTGCTTTTTAAAACTCACTTACCCCTGCACCACACGCCACTTCACTGATTGTAGGTGCCGGTTCCCTGCATCGCTTCGCTGGGACACTTCCGGTCGGCCAGCTTGCAGAGCGGTTAGCTCTCTAGTGCACAACTTCCTGTGGCTATTTAGGCAGAACTGGGCTGCAGCGCTTCGCGGAAAGGAGACAGTGGCAGTGTCCCTGACCCGCTTTGTGACCTGACCGAGTGTAAGCTTACGCGCTGATTAGAAAACGCTCTTTTAAAATTGTTAAGATTGTATTTACTCTGTGACTAGTGCTTTTTAAAACTCACTTACCCCTGCACCACACGCCACTTCACTGATTGTAGGTGCCGGTTCCCTGCATCGCTTCGCTGGGACACTTCCGGTCGGCCAGCTTGCAGAGCGGTTAGCGCTCTAGTGCACAACTTCCTGTGGCTATTTAGCCCTCACATCTTCCTGAGCGCGCAGCGGTCGCGCGCAGCCCCGCCGAAGACCCGCCAAAGAGCTGCCCGTCTGCGCCCGTCCGCGCTAAGGCAGCGCCGGGCGCCGGGCACTCTGCTCCTCATCCTGTCATTAAGGCGGCAGGATGTGTTACTCCAAATCCGAGCTGCTGAGTCTTCAGCATTCCTCCTGTTTTTGCACCAGACGCAATCCTGCTCATATACACCATCCGCTTGTTACTCCCTCCCAACTGTGTTCCACTTCCAAACGTAAATCTAGACCCCTCCCTGTCCACACCTTCAGGCTAGGACACCTCAATGTAAGATCCATGTACAAACATTCTTCAGAAATACATGACCTTTTAACTGACCATTCTCTAGATGCCCTGTTCATGACTGAGACATGGCTCCTTGATGAGATGGACTCGGTCTGTAACCTGGTAACACCTACAGGCTACTCTATCTATACGGTGAACAGGGGCACGAGAGGGGGCGGGCTAGCGCTCATAATCAAATCCCACTTTCAGTGTCAACTCGATAAAGTAGACATCAAAGGTAGCGAAAGTGCTCGCTTCTCGATTAAAGTCAACCCCCAGTTCTGTGCTACTGGCCTTCTGGTCTATAGACCTCCTGGCGCTGACGTTCCCTTCACTAACTCCCTTCTACAATATCTAAATACCAATGTTATTAACTCTGCCAACTTCACGATTATTGGCGACCTTAATCTACATCTCGACAAGAATACCGAGTCTAAAGCGGCAACTTTTTTAGCGGATCTTGCGGCTTTCGAACTCGAGCAACTTGTCCGTGGCCCTACCCATAGAGCAGGACACCTCCTCGACCCCATTTTCACCAACATCACTGGCGGGTCCTCTGGCATACCTATTCCCATGACCTGGACTGACCACTACTTAGTGATGTTAACCATCCACTGCAACTTAAGTGCTGTTGTAGCATCCACCTCTTCAGTTCAGAAACGGCCATGGAGAAAACTCCATCTTGATGAACTCCATGACATTCTGGCATTACATCCCCTACCCCCGAGTGAAGACCTGGATGCAGGATACGATCAGTTCTGCCTCTGGATTACCCAGGCTCTCGACACTCTTATCCCTGCCAGATGGACCAAGGCCCGCACTCACACGGCGAGCCCTTGGTACAACTCAGAACTTGCCACCTTGAAAAAGGAATGTAAGAAGGCAGAGAGACGTTGGAGGAAAAGTTATGATGCCAGCCTTAAACAAGAATATGTCCTGCTCCAAAAATCCTACCACCGTAAAGTCTGCAGAGTAAGAGCGGCATATTATGCCAGTGAAATCAACAACAGCTCTAATACCTCAAAATCGGTTTTTAAAATTCTGAAAGACCTCACGGCAAAAAAAACTGTCAACGCCATTACTACCTCGCCCGACCTCTGTAACAACATGGCTAATTTCTTCAGAGATAAAATCAAGAAGATATACGACACCTTCCCCAAAGACCCACAGTTACCGGTCACCTTTGATCCTACCAGGCCTTCCCTCACTTCCCTTCCCACACTTGACCGTGAGACTTTCTCTAAAATTTGTAGAAAGATTAAATCCGGGTCTCCGGCAGATCCCTTAAAGCCTGACCTTTTCTGTGACGCTCATGCACTCATCACAGACCACGTTCGTGATATCATCAATCGGTCACTCTCCACTGCCAGTGTCCCTATCAAATGGAAGCAGGCATGGGTATCCCCCATTCTAAAAAAACCCACTTTGGATCCCTCACTCCCGGAGAACTTTAGGCCGATCTCCCTGCTCCCTTGGCCTGCTAAAGTGGCCGAGGCACACGTCAATAACATCTTGTCCAACTTCCTCCTTACCAATAACATCCTGGACGACTCCCAACACGGGTTTAGAGCTGGTCATAGCACCGAGACAGCCTTGCTCAGTGTTTCTGAGGACCTCCGTTCCATTCTTGATTCCGGCGGTACTGCAGCACTGGTCCTATTGGACCTCAGTGCTGCCTTTGATACGGTGTCACATGAGGTCCTCTTGATGAGACTGGAGGAAATTGGAGTCACAGGGGCAGCCCTGGGGTGGTTTAGAGACTTCCTGTCTAACAGGTCTTTCAGAGTCTCCACCCCCCCTTACATCTCGAAGGAGCATAGCATTGGACAGGGAGTGCCGCAGGGCTCGTCCCTTAGCCCTACCCTGTTCAATGTCTATGTCCGCCCATTAGCGGAGGTGGCCAGAAGGAATGGAATGGCTTTGGTATCATATGCAGATGATACCCAGTTGGTGGTGGCTCTGAATAACAACAGTGGTCTGGAAGCCCGTCACTTTAAACAGACACTCATCGACATCACCAACTGGATGACGGCGAACTTTCTCCAATTAAACGCCGGTAAAACCGAGATTCTCCTCTTGGGAAAAAACACCGCTTCCTGGGGAGATAACTGGTGGCCTGACATTCTGGGCTCACCCCCCAAGCCAAAAGACTGTGTTAAAAATCTAGGTGTCTGGATCGACTCGGCTCTAAAATACACCATCCACACCAAGAAAGTGGCCGCCACGTGCTTCGGCATTTTACGCAACATCAGGCCCATCCTGAAGTTCTTTGACTGCCGCACCCGCCAGCTCATCGTCCAGGCGACGATCCTTTCAAGACTGGACTATGCCAGCTCTCTCCTTTTGGGAGCGAACCTGGCCGAAACCACCAGACTGCAGAGAGTCCAGAATGCGGCTGCCAGGGCTCTGGTCGGCCTACCTCGCCACTCTTCTGTCTCAGGAACTTTAAGGAAACTGCATTGGCTCCCGGTGGGAAGAAGGATCCAGTTTAAGGCTCTATGTCTAGCCTTCAAGATCCTTAAAACCGCCTCTCCCCCACTGCTGAGTCCCCTCCTGTCTGAGTATACACCCAGCAGATCTCTCCGCTCAGAGGGACAACATCTAGTGACCATCCCACGCACTAGACTTGCTAGAGTTGGGGGGACGCTCTTTCAGCCTCCTTGCTGCCAAGCTATGGAACAGCCTGCCTGTAACCATACGGGGGATGCATGATCTTTTAGCCTTTAGGAAAGCCATCAAAACCCATCTTTTCCAATAATCCGTTTTCTTTGTGCACCCTCATTCTGCACTCTGGTCAGCTCGCAGCACCGGGACGCCCCTTGGCTGGGGCAGCCGCGCGCTATACAAATTCTCATAACATAACATATGACGTTACAACGCATGCTTTTACCACGCATGCTTTTACAACGCGGTTTTTACAACGCATGCCTTTACAATACATAGTGCTTTGGGGCGCTGGATAGTGAATAGTTTAATTTACTATTCCAACTCCAGTCCCCGTGGATAGTAGGGATGGTATTGGATAGTAAATTAACCCTATCCTAGAGCGCCCCCCAGCGCAATGCGTTGTAATGGTTTGCGTTGTAAAAGTTGCATCGTAAAGGCACTGCGTGGTAAAAGTTGCGTTGTAAAGGATGTTTCCCCTGTTTAACATCTACATGGCACCGCTCGCCCACGTCGCTCGTCGGCACAACCTCAACATCATCTCCTACGCCGATGAGACCCAGCTGATCCTCTCCCTCACCAAGGACCCCCACTCCGCCAAAACCAACCTTCATGAAGGAATTAAGGCCGTCGCTGAATGGATGAGAAACAGCCGACTGAAGCTGAACTCGGACAAGACGGAGGTCCTCATCCTCGGATCAATTCCTTCGGCCTGGGACGACTCCTGGTGGCCGACCGCACTGGGAACCAACCCAACACCCACCAACCACGCACACAACCTAGGGGACATCCTCGACTCCACCCTCTCCATGACTAAACAGGTCAATGCCATCTCCTCCTCCTGCTTCAACACCCTCCCCATGCTCCGCAGGATCTACAAGTGGATCCCCACTGAAACGAGAAGAACAGTCACCCAGGCCCTCGTCAGCAGCAGGTTGGACTATGGAAACGCCCTCTACGCAGGAGCCTCGGCCAAACTCCTGAGACGGCTCCAACGCATCCAGAACGCCTCTGCACGCCTGATCCTCAACATCCCTCGCCACAGCCATATCACACCCCACCTGAGAGACCTGCACTGGCCCCTGGTCAACAAGAGGAAAACCTTCAAGCTCCTCACCCACGCACACAAGGCACTCCCCAACACCAGACCAACGTACCTCAACAGACAACTCAGCTTCTACACCTCCAGCCACCAACTCCGCTCCGCCGACCTCGCCAGTCCCCCGCTTCTGAAGAGCGACTTCCGGTGGCAGATCGTTCTCCCACCTCGCCGCCAAGACCTGTAACACCCTCCCCATCCATCTACGGCAGACCCAAGACCTGCTGACCTTCAGAAAACTCCTCAAGACCTGGCTTTTCGAGCAGTAGCAGCATCCCCTCCCCCCCCCCCAGCGCTTTGAGACCCTTACGGGTAAGTAGTGCGCTTTACAAATGATTTGATTGATTGATTGATTGACACATGCCTTCAAATCTCTCCAAGACACAGGACCAGAATATCTGAGCCACCGGCTCTCATTCCAGCATCCCTGCCAGACACCTCTGCTCAACACGCCCTGGCCTCGGTCCCAAGGATCCACAAGACCAGAAGCAGAGGATGATCCTTCTCCTACTTCACCGCCAAGCCCTGAAACACTCTGCCCCTCTACCTCAGGCAATCGCGTCACTGACCCAATTCAGGAAGGACCTCAAGACCTGGCTCTTCGGCTGAACCTCCACAGCCAGACAGATCAGCGGTGCCACCCTTTCCACCCCCGGCGCCTTGAGGCCCTCACAGATGAGTAGCAACGCTATACAAACCACTGATTGATTTGTGGACAGAATCAGCTGGAAACAGCTAAACCATAATTGTTCAGATTAGAATTGGCTAACAGGAGAATGAACCTTAAGAGTAGTGCGTGCCCACACAGCATATACGTCCATCAAAAAACATCAGGGTGACATCAGAAACATCCAATGGGACCGTCATTCTAGACCTGCCCTTCCAGAGATGGCAGACCTGTAAGAACCACATCATGCAAAGAACCTGCAATAAACTAAACTATCCCAACCATTGCTGAATACGGAACCCATATCGAATAAAATTACCATATTACTCAGGCGTATATCACTCATACAGGTTGATGCATAAAAATGGAGATGAGAATTGCCTCTTGACTTCTGTTACAATACTGAATCTTCCCTTTCCACTGGTATTAAAGGCTCCCACCTATTACGGACACTGAAAAACATAATTCAAATTTTTAGGTAGAGCCTAGAGTCAGCACAAATGCGCTGTTCTGCGAGTCATGTAGTGGAGTATGCTTTATTTAGTCTGTAAGCACTATTTTCTTTATTGAGTTTCTCTTATGTGCTTTGCTTACATTCAGCGCGCTTAAGTCATGCCTGCAGTAAGCAGCTGGGAAAATGGCGGCCGCTTCTTTACAATGCCATAGGTCTCTCCTTTAAATGCGCGACCTATTGCATTGCAGATACTTTTTTAACTATAATGTGGAGCGCCGTGCCCGCTTCAAAGACACCGCGCTCTTTCATTTTTTTTTTTTAAACTTTAATGGTGAGCGTGGCGCCCACTTTAGGGGCACCACGCTAATCATTTATTTTATTTTTTTACTTTATAGGCGAGCGCGGAGCCCGCTTCTCGGACACCACGCTCTACAATGCAATAGGTCTTGCTTTTTCCGACGTTTGACCTATTGGTATTGTAAATGACAATGCCTTTTAATATTATAATTGCCATTTACAATGCCAATAGCTCAAAATTGCGATACCTGTTGCATTGTAAATGCTTGTTGTTGTTATACAGAAACCGGTCCCAGGATGCTTGTTTCCGGTCCAGGGAAGACATGGCTTGGTAGTTCGGGCTGGACTGTTCCCATGAGGCACAGGGTCAGACTGATTTGCATATGGCCATGTCTGAGCTGGGGTGGCGGAGTGAGCTAAAGAATGATGATGGATTAAACCCAGATCAGTTGACTGGGGGTGAGTGCTTGCATTGTTCAACACTCTGTCCATCATCACCTTTGGTATTGCGTTATTATCCAGTCAGCCAGTCCTGCAGCTTGCCTTGCCTGCAGCTGCAAGGTTTCTCTACTAGGCTTGGCCTATAACCGAGAGTAACTACTGCACTGTCACCCCCAGAACCCTGGTGGTGCTATACAGGTCTCATCAAACTATCTGGAGGCACTAACAAGAGCACACTAGCTACAGTTAGCCCTGCCCCATGCGCTTGTAGGGTTTTTGCTTTCACCCTTGTTCTATGCTGGCAGCCCAAAACACCCCCTAAAGCACATGCAGTAAATCTGAGGCAGGGTGCGGTGGCGTGTGAAGTTGTTCAACGCGTACGTCCCCATGTCACAGCGTAATGACAGCAGCTGTCATGGCTGTTCCAGGAGGAGGAGGTCCTTTTGCCAGTGAACAGAGATCGCACGGCTGCAGGCCGCACCTTGGGGCGGTGGGGGCCTTTTCACTTTATGTAATTCTTTAACGAAGGATGCAAGAAGAACTCAACCATGCAATGAGAATACCTAACTTAATAGCCAGTGGCCCTTAAGATGAAGGCCGCTGCCAGAGGCACACAGTCATTTCTTCGGCTCATCGCCCTTCCTTGGCACAAGGACAGCAAGGTGCCTCCGTACTGATGGCCTGTGCCTCCAGGTGAATATGCTGTACGTGGACCAACCAGTGGGACCAGTACAGCTCTGGGACTCGGGGAAGCTTCTCCGCAGGCAACACCGAAGGGCAAGTCCGAACCCCATGCCTGCTTTAATGAAGAGAGTAGTGAAAATAAATTCACCAGAAGCATCCATTATAATAACTGCAGCATCCACTAGCACGACAGTGTGTAATGGGCTATAAAAGGAGAGGGATCCCGCAGGGGGCTCTGGAGAGAGCAGTGACTCTGAGTGAAGACTACCAGCAGTCAATGAACAGGAATCAGGCCTTCGGACCATGTTCTACCCATGCTACTGAAAGGACTCCTACCCACAACAGGACAGTGTTAGAAATGGGATTTCTGGTTGGCTAAGGCTTGCGCCAAAGCCAGGCAGAAACCACCACTCTAGTCAGGGCAAGGGAGTTACACGCCAAGATAACCCCTGCTCACCCCCTTGGTAGCTTGGCACGAGAAGTCAGGCTTATCCCGGAGGCAATGTGTAAAGCGTTTGCGCAACACACACACACAGCAGCAACGCACTAGGCACACCACAAAAAGGAACCCCACACAAGTTTATATATAAAAATAGCCTTTGTATTACCATAAACACATTAGATCATAATCACACAGATACACTGTGCCAACTGGCACTACTGGGCAGTATTTACAGGGGATTATATACACATGACAGGGCCACGCGGGCCACTGTCAGAGTCAGCACTTTGTAGAAATAGTACTTAGTAGAAATAGCACTTAGTAGAAATAGCACTTCTAGAACATGGAATAATTGTAGCACAAAATAGCAATTGTAGGACACTACCAGTAACCACTGGTAAAAGATAGGTACACACTACGCAATACTAATCTCCTTAGGCATAGATCAAACAGGGACACAAAAACGGACTAGCATAAACTAGACTAGGCAAAACAACCTCCTAAGCATAAAAATACATTTAGAGGTATAGGCATAAAGGCACTGCACATTACGCATAAATCACATTAGGCATCAGGTAATTATCAATATAAACACAATATACCATCACCTTGCGCAAGAATCACATGAGATACTAACCCCAGGCCAACTGGACTTCCGTGGGACTCAAACGCCCTTTGACCAACAGTGTCAGGGCTGGCTGCGCATGAAGCCAAAGAAGAATGCGCAAGAGTTTAGGGCCTAAACGTGGCAGCTGCCCACTACTTGCTGGGCAGCTGTGTAATCCCAAAGAACATGTCCCCTAGAAATGAGGAACCTAAACGGTGCAGCTACCCACTACTTGCCGGGCATGGGCTCTCAGTAGCCCTCTAAATAAATGGCGCCACACGTTGGAGCCACAGGCTCTGCAACTAAATGCCCCCCAGCGCTGGGGAAAGGCCACGGGCCCCTCTGGGGCTCTTAAAACAAAGAGGTCACCTGTTGGAGCCACACTGGGCTCCTGCAAAGAACATGGCCCCCCAAGTCCTCCTTGGGACTTCTATAACCAATGTGCCCCAAATTCCTCCTTGGGACTTCAAAACGAATGGCCCCCCCCCAAGATGTTTGGAGCCACGGGACTCTGAAAATATGCCCCCCAACGTTGGAGTCACAGGGCCCTGAAAATACAGCCTAGCACACTGTTGGAGCGACCCACTGCGAGACGGGGCCGCTCAGACGTCAAACTAGCCTTGTGCCTTGATCAGGCACCAACACTCGCCCACACGGAGCCCCCAGCACCAACACTCGGCCCCACAGAGCCCACAGCCCTTGCTCACTCACCGGACTGCTCTGGGGCACTCCTCTTCTTGGCTCTCCTGTGGCGGCTGCTCCGGGACTCCTCCGTTCTTGGTGCGAGTGCTGTGGAGCTTCTCCTCTTCAGGCGGGGCTCTCTTGTGGCGGCTGCTCCGAGACTCCTCCATTCTCGGTGGGAGTGCTGTGGAGCTTCTCCTCTTCAGGCGGGTCTCTCTCCCGCTCATGGAAGCCCTGCTGACTCTGGCCTGGCTTCTCTTATTCGGCACCGGGACGTCCTGGGCGACGGGGTAGGCTCCCGTCCTCCCTTTCACCGGCAACTTCCTCTTCGTTCGTCGGGTGACGCCGTGGGCGCGGGGGCTTTCCTGGGGAAGCAGAAATCCCGCCCCACGCCAGGCCTTGCACTGCCTGACTTCCGGTGGGCCGACCGGGCCCGCAGCGGTGATGTTCTCGGGACAAAACGCGGGGTAGGCACCCTCTTGAGTAAATAATAAACAGCGGGGTGGGCACACACTATAATTAAGGCCGCAGTCACGGGGTAGGCACCCGCTATTTAAATAAGCGTGATTTCGGCCATAACGCGGGGTGGGCTCCCGCTAGGTAGACAAACAACACACTACCACGCCACCACAGCAGAGACGCGGGGTGGGCACCCGCTATGGAGCGGGACACGAGGCAAACCCCAGACAGCCTCTCCGGGCTGCAATTCACACACAGGAGCGTCCTTCAAGCGCCAGGGCCCCCAACTCAGCAAAAGGTCATAGGGGCAAGCTGGACAACACACAAGCGCTGCTCCCACAAAGCACAGAAAAAGGGATCCTTAGGCCATCCAGATATAGTGCCTCCCAGGCACTGAAGAACGAAACTCCCAGTAAAGTATGGGAAGGAAGGCAGGGGGGGCAGAGGCTGGGCCCAGGGGTCAGCTCACAGGGCCCTCCAGGCAGGGAAGCAGTCCCCAGTGGCGGTATCTCCTGGTGCACAGCAGCAGCAGAAAGCCCTACTCAAGGCAGGATCCAGAGAACAACTAGCATGGGGTTACAGCCCCTTTTTATACACATATTTCCTTTGTCTGGAGGGTGCAGGGTAGGGGAGAAACCAGACGCAGCTGGTTCTGGAGCACTTTGTTGTGCTCAGCCCCTCTCCCCATTCAGAGGACAGGCTAGGGACATCAGTCGCACCACAGGGGGCGGAGCCAGCATTGTGTAGGGAAGGCCCCAGGTGCACTCCTGCCTGTCATCAACATGCAGATCTCCCCATTCACCACCAGGCAGACCCATCCTGACTCCTGGAGCCAGGCACACCAGCCAGCTCCAGCCAATCACAAGCCAGACAGTCAATTAACATTTACTACACAGACATGCCAACTTCTAGAAGTGGCCCTTCTACACTAGACACATTAAATCTGCGCACACCATCGCGTAGCATTTAATCTCACGAGTTCGCACATACCAAACTCGCCCCTGCACTCCCCACACATTAGGAACTACCAGGGACACACACATTCCCCATGCATTACTATGGGAGGGCAGGCCAATCTCACCGCACGCACTTTACACTGGGACACAGGGTTAAAGTGCGCAGAAGCCAAAAACAACTAACACCAGGTCACATATAAAAGCAAAAAGTTTAGGGGTGAACCTGCCAGAAGGGCCAAGTCCAACAGACCGCAATAATCAATAAGGCACATGTTTTAATTTCTGTGTCTTCAGCTGCAGGATCAAAATCTGCCCGTTCCTTTTCACTGAAGCAGAGTAGCCGGTGTCCGATTCCCAGATGTTCAAGTTGCTACCAGGGGCAAAGGCGTGGAATTCTCAGAAAGACATTACCTGCCTAACGAGGCGATACATTGTAACTAATGTGAGAGGTTTTTCCCACCATAACACCAGACTTCCTACAGCCACGTATTATTTTTCTTATACTGTGTGTGTAGAGGTGGAGGGGTAAGGTGGTATAGAAGGTGGTTTGGGTGTGTGGCAAAAAAAATGGAATTTTCTTCTTTACCTGTGGGCGGGGAGAATACAGTTCTTGGGAGGATGACTGTTAATTATATCATTAGTTGGGTGGATATGAGATCGCCAGAGGAGGATGGATGAAAAGGCACCAGGTACATATACATTTTGAAGTAAATCTAAAAGACAATGAAACTGTGCTATGCATGGCTAACCGCAAACAACTGTTCCATTGAATCAGCTGAACGGGGACAGAGGCATACACTGTGATAGTTTCTCCCTTAGGGTCCAAGTATTATCACAGGTAAGCTCTCAGTTGAGGACAATTGCTCTAATGTTAATTACTCGTATAATTCTACACACATATATTGTATTGTGTCTCTTTCTTTGTCCTGGAAAGGCAGTTTCAATAGAGCAGTTTCTCTTTTTAGCTTGTCCTTTACTGTTAATGTGTGTCTTCTTGGCAGTAGTGTTTGCGTCTCTCTCAAACCCATACCCACACTGGTTCATCCCACTTCCAGGACTCTACTCAGTGAGTAAGAACAAAGGCAATAGAAATTGGGCACTGCGGCATCGAGCACCAGACCTCTTGAAGTACTAGATCTAGCGTATGTCTCCTAAAGAACCACACCATCAATGAGAACTGGCTATCACCTTACCTCGTCCCAGCCGAGGTGGTTGAGGTTGCTTGCCACTGGTGTTCATCCTACTATGGATCTGCAAACTGAGCCAAGTACAACCCTTTCAGCACTTGACTCTCAGGGCGCTAAGGGCGAATAGACAAAGGCTTCTCAGGGAGTTAGTGTGAAGAGCAAGAGCACAGAACTCAACAGTCAATCAACAGGCACAATAATTACATTGTGCAGCCCAGTGCTTATCTTAATGAAAAGTAAGTACTTTACTAACAGACCAAAATGTAATAAAACACAATTTAATGGGGTGCATATGTAAGACTGCAATTGCAGCTATGATTCCTATTAACACCCCACACCTGCTACGGGGCCTTCTCCCTGTTCTAGTAGCTGGTATTGTGTCTATAGGTCTTCGGACTTAACCACGAGCGCAGGTGCAGCTCACTAGGTCTACATTCACTCAGAGCAGTTTGCAGTTGAAGAGTTTGTACATAAATTGAAGGGACTGTTTAGGCAACAGTCACCTTTCCCAGGCCATGCATCCGATTTAATCTCAGATGTGAGGCCCCATTACCTACTCATGTTGACACAGTCAGCTGGCACTTCTCAGACTCCATCTACCCTGCCATGGAGCCACAGCAACGATTTCATTTGGGGCTGGAGACATGGTGAAGGAGTAATATGTTAGGACTGCTCAGTTGGTGAATATCCAGGCAGAGGAGGGATCCAGGCCAAGACCCGACAGGTGCTCAATGTGCAGTTGCAGCCTCCAGGCCAGATTTACAAAGGGGTTGTGCTTCTTCAGTCAGTTATGGTCTCCAGGCCAGCAACAGCTTCTGTTTCAGCAGTGATGCAAGTTCCTCCTTGGTATTCGCAGGTACTCTAGTTTTCTCTCCTGACACACTGTCATATGTCAGGCAGACTTTCAGCTCCTCCAGCAAGTTCATTTATGTTAAGTTAGATTATGTTAAATCCTTTTATAACGCGCAATAGCTACTCCAAAGTGTGTCCCAGCGCTGAGCCAAGAGGAATCTCTGACTTAGAAGCAATCAATCAATCAATCACATCACATCATTTATAAAGCGCGCTACTCACCCGGGAGGGTCTCAAGGCGCTGGGGGGGCAAGGGGGGGGGAGAGGTAAGTTACTGCTCGAACAGCCAGGTCTTGAGCTGCTTCCTGAAGGAGAGATGGTCCTGGGTTCGCGAAGGTGGGTGGGGAGGGAGTTCCAGGTCTTGGCTGCCAGGTAGGAGAAGGATCTTCCTCCGGCGGTGGCTCTGCGGAAGCGAGGTACGGTGGCGAGGGCGTGGCTGGTTGATCGAAGCTGGCGGGTGGGCGTGTAGGTCATGCGGTCGTTGAGGTACTTGGGGCCCAGGTCGTGGAGAGCCTTGTGTGCGTGGGTCAGGAGTCTGAACGTGATTCTCTTGCTGACGGGAAGCCAGTGCAGGTCTCTCAGGTGTCCGGTGATGTGGCTGTGTCGGGGGATGTCCAGGATGAGTCGTGCGGAGGCGTTCTGGATGCGCTGGAGTCTTTTTTGAAGTTTGGCTGTGGTTCCGGCGTAGAGGGTGTTCCCGTAGTCCAGTCGGTTGGTGACGAGTGCCTGGGTGACGGTCTTCCTGGTTTCGGTGGGGATCCATCTGAAGATCTTGCGGAGCATGCGCAGGGTGTTGAAGCACGAAGATGAGACAGCGTTGACCAGTTGAAGCCAGTAATTACGATAGCAAATGAATTGTCAATAGTTTCTTAAAGGCCAGCGGGTCCTGAGTATTGTGCAGTTGGGGCCCCTTTACTTCTGAGAGACTTGCTGTCATGCAGGCATCAGCCCTATTCACACAGCAGTCCTCTGAGTAGTCAGCAGAGCACTCCCTTCTCGATCATGAAGAACTTGCAAATTGAACAAAGTGGGGTAGTTTGGCCCTAACATTTATAAACATTTTACACATGGTGAATGTGGATCCTCTGTCTAAGGTTTCAGAACTACTTTGGGGTGGTTCTCTTTCCAAAGTCATTTTCTGCCTTTTTCTCAGACACTTTGTTCAAAGTGATGGCTCTCACAACAGGTATCAATGGGCAGGCTCCAATCAGGGGTATCTAGACATTGGCACAAGAAAGTGTGAGATCTCTGTACCTGGCTCTCAACAACCTTCATTAGGCAGCAATCTGAGACACACAAAAATGCAGGCAATGCCCATAATTCTGAAAATATAGAACATCTAATACCACATGTGTGCAGATGGTACCCAACTATGCCTAAATATATCTTCCCCCCCCAAAGATATTCGATACCTCAGAAAAACCTTGCAACAAAACCAGAACTGGCTGACCCAAAACCACCTCAAACTAAGTGCACTCAAAACCAAATTCCTCTTAATCGCCTCACCCAGACAATCACTTGATACTAAAATATGGATGAAGCATCTAACAGCCCTTAACTGCCTTCCACACGTTATAGATTCCACGAGATCTCTGAGAATAACCCTTGACAGGAATCTTAAAATGAAAGAACATATAAATGTAGCCACCGAAGGAGCAAACTTTCAAATGAACGTACTTAGAAAAATAAAGCCCTTCCTCCCACTTGATTGCTTCAAATCAACAGTTCAAGTACTAGTGACCCCCAAGTTGGACTACGGTAGTGCAACTCTTTGCGATCTGCCTAGATCCAATTTGGCTCCACTAAGGGCATCCCTCAACTCTGCTGCAAGGCTCATCACTGGATCCAAAGAAACAACAACATCAGACCTGATCTGAAGTCGCTGAATTGACTTCCATATGAGGCAACGATACAGCTGAAAATCGCTTACATGACACATAAAGCCCTTCTTCAACATACCAAAGTACTTAGCTAAAAACCTAGAGCTGTCTGGTGGCTGTAGATCATCTAGAAGCTCCAACAACCTATTGTTGCAACCTCAGAAATTTGTGGGGGAAAAAACCTACAACCAAGCTTTCTCGGGAATGGCCCCAAGAATCTGGAACTCTTTGCTCCCTGATATCAGATTGAACCCTTCAACTGCATCATTCAAAAAAGAAGTCAAAATGCTTCTGATAAACAAAGTTCTACCCTAGGACATACTGACGATTTACGGGCTAAGATATAGCATTGTCTGTTTTTTTTAACTCTCTAAGTCCTTGTTTATTGCTTATCGTCCTTCCCTGTTTTACTCCTTACACTGTCAGCATGCATGCTTGTTTTTACATTTGTTTGCTTGCCCAAAGCGCTCTGATACCCTCTAGGGTCAAGTTTGTACTGTATAAAACTTTATAAATAAATACATAGCTGAAACTGCGGTCCAGTCCCTCAAGGCTGAATTAAAGGCACTGACCTTTCACCTTCCAGATTTAACCTTATGTTAGCCTCCTCCGATCCTCATGGTCTGCACTTGTGTACCTATGCTGATGACACTCAAGTGCCCATTAGACTAAGTGGTGTCTCTAATAAAGAACTCACTCATAACAGTTGCCTATCAGGAGTCCCACAATGCCTGGTGTGACCTTGGTTAAAAATGACCAGCGAGAAAAGACAGGCTCTGAAAACTGGTGGAAGCTCTGGCACTCCTCTTTGGCTGAGACCTTTGACCCTTGCTTCAAACCTCATTGATTGGCGAAAAGCCAACGGGTAAAGCTTGATTCCGCTCTCCAAATCCAAATGAAACGAAGGTTGCACCCGTCATTTCTTCCTGTACGGTATCAATGGGGACAATTCGTCCAACTTTTCCAAAAAATGGCTGCAGGGGTGACCATTGACCCTGGGTGACTTCAGACTGGATTTAGGCTGTTTCTCATCCAACGCTTTCAACCCAGTCAGCATCAGCAGCCATCGAGGTACTGCGGCAACTCAGTTTTGCAGAATCTCTCCAGTTTGAAACCCATACCCTGGGCACCTGTGCGAGTCATAATCTTCTTTAAAGTACTTTGCATTATTAGTCACTATACATATGGGGCAACAACGTGATTCATCTCGCCTCGTGTGACAGTATTGCCTCCAAAGAACTCACTTCTTACAATCAGTCACTCCCAGACATCCCAAAAGAAAGCTATTGTTGGAGGTCGCTCGTTCTCTGTACTGTCCGCACCCTCTGGATTAGTACCTCTCAATCTGAGATCCATCCAAAGCTACCTGCATCTTAGAAAAGGAACGAAACCCCTAATGTTCACTCAACACTTCTCACAATGCTGGACTTTCTTAATAGTTCTTCTGTCCTTTCTTCTTGTCTGAGCACTAAGTTGTCGATAAGTGGCCGCATCTTTTACAAAGTCTAAATAATGTAAGATAGCCACATTCATGTTATGGTAGGGTAAATACTCAAGCTGGGCATCGGCGTCACTGTGCAGGTGGTCTGGGGGTTGCACTTACCTCCGTTTGGAGAGTTGCATCTTGTTTCCTGGGGTCTGGTTTTTCATTTACAGTGTTAATTGGTAGTAAAACTGAGGATGGGTATTCGGGGGTGCTCCTGAAAGTTGTCCGAAGTGCAGTTATGTCTAAAAGGCTCTAAGGAAGTGGCTGAGCGAACAACAGATTGCTTATAGGTTATAGGCGTGTCGACGAACAGGGAGGGAGTAGTGTGCCTTATCTTTGCACTGTGGATGGATATCAGGCGGTCTGAGGGTGGTGTGGTTGTTTTGACATTTACCGGTAAGACTTTATGCGTGTGATGGAAGCTTTGTCTTGTTTTGGTGTCTGTTATCTGGGATAGGCTGGTGGACCCTTGTATGCAGGCTTTCTGCACTACATGTGCCAGCAGCGATGATACACTGGCCCCCGGCTTCCTGGATTCCTTTCCTCTGCTAAGGATATCAAGGACCTTCAGGCAGATTATTATGTGCGGGATTGGGGAAAATAAGTGAAATATTACATAATATGGCAGTAAGAGAGAGAGAGAGAGAGAAAGAGTGTGGTGTAAATATGTGAAACACAACAAGCAAACCTCGGCAATGAAAAAGTGGTGCTTCACAACAGTTGTGGGTCAGTACAGTGCCCGGGAAAGGTACAAGAGTGCACCGTCAGGCCCACCAAAGGGCTCTTCAGCAACAACACAACCAAACACACCTGCTGAAGGAGAGGAGTGGGTGTCTTTGGAATATTGTGTATATCTAATTTTTATCAGCTGAAAAAATTCTATGCATTAGTCTATTTACAGTACCCTTACGTCTGGTCTTCCAAAGTGTAATAAGCACAATATTCCTGTATTTTTGATATATTCTCCTCTGAAGACACAAATTAACAATAATGGGAGATGCTGGAAAGTCACAATATTAGTGCATGACAAATGAGCCAACAGAGGCAGACCCGCCAAGCAGCGGGCGGGATTCGATCTCATACAATGGAAACGTTAACTGCTAATAAAGCTGGGAGAAAAATGAACTCATCAGCAAGTGTCAATGCAAGACTTCCATCAATGGCTGCGGTAAGCACCCGGTGTAGGCAACGAGCTGAAATAAACTACATTTCCTTGGTGAAGAGAAATCAATATCTGCAGCGAATACACCGCAGCATAGCATTTCCACAGCAAGGGACATCGGTTTAATGAAATAAGAGTTTTGTGGCCCATTCATTACCGAGCAGGATGCAGGACACCCAGTTTGTATCAACTCAGATGTCAATAAGTGGATCCGAAAGATGGGCTAGATCCAAGAAGCAACTCAATCCAACTGCAAAACAACAAAGTCAGGACAAGCGCACTGCAACAGAGTTCTAACGGGGGAAGAAAGACGCCTGAAGAAGGGCAAGTGAGCACATCTCAATCCAGCTGCCTCACCCCTGCACATAAGGACCCAGCAGTGCACATAGAAAGCACTTCGGAGGCACTAGCTGACGGAAATTACCAACTGAAGACAGCGGTGAGCTTTTGGTAAAATGCGGACTCTAAGACTCGGCTGATGTTCTACAGATGGAGGTAGTTTCACTCAACTTTAGTCCAGTATCTTCAATTTAAAACCCCTGTGCTACAACACCCTCCCGCTCTTCAAGTCCATCACCCATTACTAGTCAGTATATGTGCCCACTTCAGATGGCCCACTCCGGTTATCAGTGCCGACAGAGTGACTGCCTTCTTGGGAAGCAGTACATCCTACCTGCTTGACGAATTAAATCCCTTTCGAAGAGCTATCCTCTATCATGCAATAAATGAAAGTAAAACATTCAAAAAACCACTGCTCAAATAGTGGTAAACACAAAATGTGGACAAAAGTTGGCTCATTTACCCATCTCTAGGCACAAAGGCGGCAAGCAGGGTGGAAGACTCGTAGCGCCCGCACCACGCCATTAGAGAAGGAGACACTTGAAAGCATTAACTGTGATCTGACCTTAATTAGTTAATTAATTCATTAGACAATAACGTTAATGAAAAAGGTTTTATCCAGCGGTGCACATGTGCCCTCTTGATGCTGTCCTACTGCAAGGAGCAGTCGCTGTCCTGAGGATCACCAAGCTCTCGAAAGCCAGGATTATAAACTATGTCCTGTGGCCAGAAAGACAGAACAGCTACTCCCCTTGGTAATGAGCACTCACGACCTAAGCTAGAGGGAGCTTTGTATTACACATTTGATCATGTTTTCAGCAATAGAAGTAAAAAAAAACTTTTGTCTCGAATAATGCCTTGACAATTCATGATCAGACTGGCTCAGGAGAGGTGCAGTTACAAACCGAGAGACGAGCAATACAGGAACCTCTACTGGAACAGAATATTACATAGAAATCCAACTGCCTATCGTCCAGTCAGTCACATCAAGCCTCTCTCCAGGGGACCACATCGTCCCTCTCCTCGCGGATCGTCATGCAGGGGCATCTTGAGCTTTCCGTCTTCTATGGAAGGGTCTCTTCTCTGTGAGGTTTGTGAATGGGCAATGGTCTCAGTACCTTCATTTATCATAAAGTACCTTGAAATTAATACAGTTCACTTTCAGACTGAGGGCAAATTCTTCTGATCACACTGAACCACAAAAACCACTACGGTCTGTGACTGAATCCTCTACGCCAGGTGTTAGACGGGACCTGGAGGGTCGGCCGAGGACAAGGGGAGAGGTTTCCGGGGAGAGCCGTCTCCAGCGATCGTACAGACAAGTAACTCCCCCCCCCCCACAGATGGACACCACACAAAGATAAGGTTTAACGTTCTTTATAAGCAACTTGAAGTACGGTAGAATGGTACAAGGAGGTCAGGACTCAGGGGTCCCCTCGATTCTAGTCTCTAGGATGGGAAAGGGGGTAGCGGGACAGTCTTGTTACCAATCTGGTAGATGCGATGAAAAGATGGTTAGCTCACAATCCTCGAGCTCGGCGTTCTAGGAGGACGGGCCGCGGCAGCGCCAGCAGGTCCCGTGATGATCGTAGGTAGCAACGGTCCGCGGCAGCGCCAGCAGGTCCCGACAAAGGTGGTAGTTACAACGGTCCGCGGCAGAGCCAGCAGGTCCCGACGAGGATGAGAGTTGCAGAAGGCTGCGGCAGCGCCAGCAGGCAGGACGACAGTTCACAAGGCAGGGCTGCGGCAGCGCCAGCAGTCGTCAAGGATGAGTTCTTCACGGTGTCTCTCGACTCCAGGATACAACTGCCTTCCTGCTCTGGAGCTGCCCCAGTTATAGGTCTGGCGGCCTTTGATGTCCGGACCCTCGCACTTGGAGGTCGGGAGGTCCGGGATGAGGGAGTCCAGACACCCAGCAGGGGGGTGGAGCCAGCGCCCGGGGAGGCTGGGGGCGATCGGCACCTGGCGGGGGAGAGCCATCGACACTTCTTTCTCCCATTGACCTGCCAAGTGGTCCGTTCACCTCCTGGGTGGATGGTGGTGCCGGGATGTCGGGGTCTGGCCAGGCCCAGGGTTGGGGTCGAGCTGAGGCCGTGCGGCCTCGTGGTGCAGTGTCCAAGATGGCGGCCGGGCTGGGCAATGGTGCTGACGGTGGCCCGGTTGATTCTGTGGGTAGCACCTGGAGAGCTGATGTCCGGGCTCTGTCATGCGGGGAGGGAGCGAGCCCTTCATGTGGCCTGTCCAACATGCGTCCCCCCCAGCTGAAGGCTGGGAGAGTCACCCATCTTCTTGGGGACTCTCCTCGTCGAGGCGGAAAAATCGTGACAGGCCATCTACGTTGACGTGATCCTGGCCAGGGCGATGTTCCACAGTGAAGTCCATCCCTTGCAGGGATATGGACCATCGCAAGAGCTTAGGATTCTCCCCCCGCATCTGCATTAGCCATTGCAGGGGGCGATGATCTGTTTGCACCCGAAAGTGGGTGCCGAAGAGGTAGGGCCGGAGCTTCTTGAGGGCCCATACCACTGCGAAGGCCTCCCTCTCGATGGTGCTCCAGCGCTGTTCTCGGGCCAACAGACGTCGGCTGATGAAGGCCACTGGTTGGTCAACTCCCTCGGTGTTCAGTTGGGAGAGGACGGCCCCAATGCCATGGTCGGAGGCATCAGTCTGGACGATGAACTCCCGGCTGTAGTTGGGAGCCTGGAGTACCGGGGCGGTGCACATGGCGACCTTCAGCTTCTCGAAGGCCGCTTGAAAATCGGGAGTCCAGTCGACTCTTTTTGGCTGGTTCTTAGATGTAAGTGCCGTGAGGGGCCCCACAATGCTGCCATAGTCCTTCACAAACCGCCGGTATTATCCGGTAAGCCCCAAGAAGGCCCGGACCTCGGTTTGCGTTACGGGTGGTTGCCAGGACTGGATGGCAGCGATCTTGAGTTGGAGGGGGGCCACCAGACCGCTCCCCACTTGGTGTCCGAGGTAGGTCACGGACCCCTGGCCAATCTGGCATTTGCTGGCCTTGATTGTGAGGCCGGCCTGTTGGAGGGCCTGCAGGACCTCTCGGAGGTGGCGGAGGTGGTCTGACCAGTGGCGGCTGTAAACCGCGATATCGTCCAGGTAGGCGGCGCTGAACTCTTCGAGGCCCGCCAATACCTGGTTCACCAGGCGTTGAAAGGTTGCTGGAGCGTTTTTCATGCCAAATGGCATCACTTTGAAATGGTAGTGGCCATCCGGGGTGGAGAAAGCGGACCGTTCTTGCGCCCTGGGGGTGAGGCCGATCTGCCAGTAGCCCGCTGTTAGGTCGAAGATGCTGAGGTAGCGGGCAGCCCCCATGCGGTCGATCAGTTCATCGGCTCGGGGAATGGGGTGAGCGTCGGTTCGGGTGACAGCGTTCAGGCCCCGATAGTCAACGCAGAATCGGAGCTCAGGGGTGGTGCCGGGGGCAGCAGCTTTGGGGACCAGTACGACTGGGCTGGCCCAGGGGCTGTCCGAGGGTTCGATGACCCCGAGTGTGAGCATCTTGGAGACTTCTTCTTGGATGCAGGCACGTACCCGATCTGGCACGCGGTACGCCCGATGTCTGATGGGGGGACTGTCCCCAGTGTCCACGTCGTGCAGGCACCAGGGGCTGACCCCTGGGGTGAGGGAAAATAGGGCTGCGAACTGCAGCAGGAGAGCCCGACAGTCTTGGCGCTGCTCTGAGGTCAGGGCATCTGACAGTCGGACCCCGTCTACCGAACCATCTTTTTCACGGGTCCTCAGTAAGTCAGGGAGGGGCTCGGAGTCTTCTTCCGCTCCACTGTCTGTAGCCATCAGTAGGCTGAGCTCCGAGCGCACAAAGTGGGGTTTGAGTCTGTTGGCGTGGAGGACCCGGAGGGGGTTCCGGGAAGATTCCATGTTGATGAGATAGGTGACGGGGCTCTTGCGCTCGATCACCTTGAAGGGCCCCGTCCACTTATCTTGCAGGGCACAGGGTTCGGTGGGGGACATCACCCATACTTGCTGGCCAGGTACGAACTCTATGGAGGAGGCGTTCTGATCGTACCATTTCTTCATGTCCTCCTGACTGGCTTCAAGATTGGCTTTGGCGATTTCTCGGAACCGCCTGGTCTGATTGCGGAGGGTCAGGAGGTACTTGTAGACGTCTGGAGGGGTTTTCACGGGGGCCATCTCCCAACCTTCCTTGACTAGGCTGAGGGGCCCTCGAACAGGGTGCCCGTACAAGAGTTCGAAGGGGCTGAAGCCGAGGGACTTCTGAGGGACTTCTCGGTAGGCGAAGAGGAGGCACGGGAGGAGCACATCCCACTGGCGGCGGAGGGGCTCTTCCAACCCCATAATCATTCCCTTGAGTGTACGGTTGAACCGCTCAACCAGTCTGTTTCCTTGTGGGTGATAGGGGGTTGTGAATCGGTAGGTGACCCCGCACTGCTGCCAGAGGGATTTCATGTATTTTGAAATGAAGTTCGTGCCTCTGTCGCTGACGACTTCCCGGGGGAAGCCCACCCGGGAGAAGATCCCCATTAAGGCTCGGCCGACCACCGGTGCTGTTACAGTTCGAAGGGGGATGGCCTCGGGATAGCGGGTGGCATGGTCCACCAGTACCAGGATGAAACTATGCCCTTGTGCTGTTCGGGGGTCCAGGGGCCCCACAATGTCTATTCCCACCTTTTCGAACGGGGTGGTAACCACCGGAAAGGGCTGCAGGGGCGCCTTGAGTTTGCGGCCGCTCTTCCCGCTGGCCTGACAAGTGGGACAAGACCGGCAGTGGTTGAGTACGTCATTTCTCATTTTGGGCCAGTAAAAGTGGGTCACCAGGCGGTTGTAGGTTTTGTCCTGACCCAAGTGTCCGGCCAGGGGGACGTCGTGGGCCAAGTTCAGCAGGAAGTCTCTAAAACGGAGGGGCACCACCAACACTCGACTGGCCCCCAACTCGGCGATTCTTTGTTCGCTGTACAATAGATCATTGTCCCAATAGATCCAGTGGGCCCCGGCGGTATCTCCCGCGCTCTGGGCGAGGGCTTGTTGTCGTAGTCCCTCGAGGGAGGGACATGTCTTTTGCTCTTGATGGAATTGTTCCTGGGTGGGTCCCCCTTCTTGACGCCACTGAGCCAGGTCTGGGAGATCCTGGGGCTGAGCGGGTTCTTCTTGGGTTTGTTCCGGGAGGTCGGCGGTGTCGGCGTCCCCCACTGGAGTGATCGGGGGAGGAGGTGCTGGCCATTCGGGTTCTTCTGGTCGGGGGATGGCGCGGGCCGCCATGGACCGGGTGGTTACGCACGCCCAGTCCGGGAGGCCCAACATCCCCAGGTGCTCTCTTCTCTCCACGGCGGCCCACGGGGAACTCTCGAGATCGTTCCCCAGGAGACAGTCCACGGGGGCATCATCGCGGACCGTCACCTTCAGCATGCCGGATACTCCTCCCCACTCGAAGGGGACGCAGGCCATCCGACACATGCTCTCCGAATTGTCGGCTGAACGGACGGGGCAGAGAGCGTTCGGTATTATTTGCTCGGGGGTCACCAGGTGACAGCGGACGGCCGTCACACTGGCCCCCGTGTCACGTAGGGCTTCGGCCTTGCGCCCATTTATGCTCACCCACTGACTGTACTTTCTGGTGTTGGCGGGTAGGGGAGCCCGCGGGACCATGTCTCTCCCCCCAGGCACGCCAGGACCATGGCTGCCGGTTCCCACTCTTGTTGCTCTGGTTCGTATTCTTCCTGCTCCTCGGAGACTTGCTCTTCTCCTAGGGCGGCGGCAGCTACCTGGCGGGGCCTCGGATTCTGGTTCTGTGGGCAGTTCGGGTCATTGGCGTAGTGACCGACTCGCTGGCACCGATGACACGTGACATTGGCTCTGAACCCCGGGCGCATCGGGGGGGTTGCCCCTGCTGGGCGGGGTGCTGGTAGCGGGAGCGGCCGGGACGGTGTCTTTCCCCCGGCCCTGGCCTCCTCCTCCTCCTCGGGGACGGTGATGGCCTTGGTTGTTTCGGCTCTGCTCGTTCGGGCCACCCCGGCCCACTCGGGTGCTTTCCCATCGGTCAGCCTCGGCGGCGAGCTGCCGTGGATCAGTCAATTTACTGTCGAGGAGGTGCTGCCTGAGCTCGACAAAGCAGTTGTTGGAGAGGTGCTCCCACACAACAAGGTTAAAAAGCTGCTCGTAGGTCGTTACGTTGCTCCCCTTGATCCATCCCTCAAGGGCTCAGCTGAAATAGTTCACATATTCCACCCAAGTTGTACCCGGGATTCGGGTGCAGTCGCGGAACCTCTGGCGGTACATTTCGGGTGTCAGCCCATATCGAGTGAGGAGGGCGGCCTTCATGTGATCATAGGACGTCATTTGGTGATCCGGGAGCTGTAACAGGGCATCACGGCCTTCATTGACGAACCTCCCCCATAGACCGGCTCCCCAGTCACTTCGATCGATCCGGTGAGAGGACATGGCGATCTCATAGGCCTTGAACCACTGCTGTATGTCGTCGTTTCGGTAGAATTCTCGGACGACATCTTTGGGAATGTGGACCTTTGGTTCTGAAGTTCCTGGGGTGCGTGGTTGCTCGGGCACCCCCAGGTCCTTACCTTGCTTACGTAGTTCTATTTCTGCTAGTTTGCGCTCGTGTTCATATGCCAGTCTTTTTTCTTCAAGCTCTCTTTGTCTTTGTTTTTCCTCCCGCTCTTCTCGGAGCCGTAAGTGTTCTAGGTTCAATTTTTGTTCCGCTAGTTTTAGTTCTCCATCCATTTTGAGCCGTGCCAACTCTAGTTCATGCAGTCTGTTTTTCTCTCGCTCTTGGATCTCTTCCCGGGAGAGACCCGTTCTCCTTTCCTCGGAAGGAGCGGGGTTGGTTTCCGGTGTTTCGATGCGTTGGTCCCGGGGACCAGCGGTGTTTGCCTCTGCCCATGATTCTAGGGCGTGTTTAAAGTCATCTTTTGTGCTCAGACCGGTGGTAGCAATGCCCAGTTCCATACAAAATTGTTTTAATTCTCGATGGTTGTACTCCTCCAGCTTGTCCATTTGGAATTTCTCTGTAGACCCGCTCTCTTGGGCCGGCATTGTGGTTTAGTCGTGGGGTGAGTTGCTTTCTGTACGATTACGCGTTGGTTCGGATCGCGCCGCTGGCCACCAATGTTAGACGGGACCTGGAGGGTCGGCCGAGGACAAGGGGAGAGGTCTCCGGGGAGAGCCGTCTCCAGCGATCGTACAGACAAGTAACTTCCCCCCCCCACAGATGGACACCACACAAAGATAAGGTTTAACGTTCTTTATAAGCAACTTGAAGTACGGTAGAATGGTACAAGGAGGTCAGGACTCCGGGGTCCCCTCGATTCTAGTCTCTAGGATGGGAAAGGGGGTAGCGGGACAGTCTTGTTACCAATCTGGTAGATGCGATGAAAAGATGGTTAGCTCACAATCCTTGAGCTCGGCGTTCTAGGAGGACGGGCCGCGGCAGCGCCAGCAGGTCCCGTGATGATCGTAGGTAGCAACGGTCCGCGGCAGCGCCAGCAGGTTCCGACGAAGGTGATAGTTACAACGGTCCGCGGCAGCGCCAGCAGGTCCCGACGAGGATGAGGGTTGCAGAAGGCTGCGGCAGCGCCAGCAGGCAGGACGACAGTTCACAAGGCAGGGCTGCGGCAGCGCCAGCAGTCCGTCAAGGATGAGTTCTTCACGGTGTCTCTCGACTCCAGGATACAACTGCCTTCCTGCTCTGGAGCTGCCCCAGTTATAGGTCTGGCGGCCTTTGATGTCCGGACCCTCGCACTTGGAGGTCGGGAGGTCCGGGATGAGGGAGTCCAGACACCCAGCAGGGGGGTGGAGCCAGCGCCCGGGGAGGCTGGGGGCGATCGGCACCTGGCGGGGGAGAGCCATCGACACTTCTTTCTCCCATTGACCTGCCAAGTGGTCCGTTCACCTCCTGGGTGGATGGTGGTGCCGGGATGTCGGGGTCTGGCCAGGCCCAGGGTTGGGGTCGAGCTGAGGCCGTGTGGCCTCGTGGTGCAGTGTCCAAGATGGCGGCCGGGCTGGGCAATGGTGCTGACGGTGGCCCGGGCCCGGGATACAGAGATGTTCGGGAGTAGGAGTCCCGTAGGGGACGGAGTGTGGGTTGCTTCTGTGGGTAGCACCTGGAGAGCTGATGTCCGGGCTCTGTCATGCGGGGAGGGAGCGAGCCCTTCATGTGGCCTGTCCAACACCAGGACATGAAAATTCCCAAATCAGAGAGCACCATGTGTAAAATAATGTAATGCAATTCGCCTAACATAACTTAACAAATGGTGAAAAAAATGAAGAAATGTATTTATGAAGAACCCAAGCTGGAAGAAAAAAAATATTCATATTGCTCTATGAACAAAACACTATGAACAATATCCGAATGAAGAAAATCCCGAACAAAAATGCTACGTTTATCCCAGAACCCTAACCACAATTATAAATTTAAGAATCATAATATGAACCCTAAACCTAATCCTAAAGACAACTAATATCAACCATAACCCTTACCAACCATAATCCTTACCTAGATACAGACTAATACCACCGATCAAAATGTATCCTTTCAACCTAATCCAACATAGTTTAAGTAACCAGAACTGGCTCCCTAACCCCAATCATACAATGCTGAAACCGTTAATAATATAGAGGCAAGCTGCTGGGTTGTATTAGTTTTGCTGCTTTTATTAAAACTAAAGATGTTTATTTTCACCTTTCTTCATTGTTTCTACACTTTGAAAGTCAGCACGTGATGAACTTTAACTGTAGTAAATGCAGGAGTTCAGCTCGGAACTAAGTTCACTCTGACCAGATGGCCAGGAGGTAGAATCCACCAGGTCAAGAACTTTCTCAAAAGACATTTGACTTTTTCTAACACCTCCACTCGGGACAGACCACATTATTGATGTGAACTGTACTACTAATAACATCTGTCCTTCATTCACTCATCATGTGAACTGCATTTATAACATCTTCCCTTCATTCACTCATCATGTGAACTGTACTAATAACATCTTCCCTTCATTCACTCATCCTGTGAATTGAACTAATAACATCTGCCCTTCATTCACTCATCCTATGAACTGTACTAATAACATCTGCCCTTCATTAACTCATCCTGTGAACTGTACTAATAACATCTGCCCTTCATTCACTCATCTTGTCAACTGAACTAATAACATCTGCCCTTCATTCACTCATCATGTGAACTGCACTAATAACATCTTCCCTTCATTCACTCATCCTGTGAACTGCACTAATAACATCTTCCCTTCATTCACTCATCCTGTGAACTGAACTAATAACATCTGCCCTTCATTCACTCATCCTATGAACTGTACTAATAACATCTGCCCTTCATTCACTCATCCTATGAACTGTACTAATAACATCTGACTTTCATTCACTCATCCTGTGAACTGAACTAATAACATCTGCCCATCATTCACTCATCCTGAGAACTGTACTAATAACATCTGCCATTCATTCATTCATCCTGTGAACTGTATTAATAACTTCTGACCCTCATTCACTAACTAAAATCTGCCCATCATTCACTCATCCTGTGAACTGTACTAATAACACCTGCCCTCCATTCACTCATCCTATGAACTGTACTAACATCTGCCCTTCATTCACTCACCCTGTGAACTGTTCTAATAACATCTGACCTCCATTCACTCATCGTATGAACTGTACTAACATCTGCCCTTCATTCACTCATCCTGTAAACTGTACTAATAACATCTGACCACTATTCACTCATCCAATGCACTGTACTAACATCTGCCCTTCATTCACTCATCCTGTGAACTGTACTAACAACATCTGACCTTCATTCACTCATCCTGTGAACTGTACTAATAGCATCTGCCCTTCATTCACTCATCCTGTGAACTGTACTAATAACATCTGCCCTTCATTCACTCATCCTGTGAACTGTACTAATAGCATCTGCCCTTCATTCACTCATCCTGTGAACTGTACTAAGTACATCTGTCCTTCATTCACTCATCCTGTGAACAGTACTAATAACATCTGCCCTTCATTCACTCATCCCATGAACTATACTAATAACATCTGCCCTTCATTCGCTCATCCCGTGAACGGTACTAATAACATTTGCCCTTCATTCACTCATCCTGTGAACTGTACTAACATCTGCCCTTCATTCGCTCATCAAGTGAACTGTACTAAAAACATCTGCCCTTCATTCACTCACCCTGTGAACTGTACTAATAACATCTGCCCTCCCTTCACTCATCATGTGAACTTTAAAAATAATATCTGTCCTTCATTCACTCATCCTGTGAACTGTACTAACATCTGCCCTTCATTTGCTCATCCTGTGAACTATACTAATAACATCTGCCCTTCATTCGCTCATCCTGTGAACTGTACCAATATATCTGCCCTTCATTCACTCATCCTGTGAACTGTACTAAGAACATCTGCCCTTCATTCGCTCATCAAGCGAACTGTACTAAAAACATCTGGCCTTCATTCACCCACCCTGTGAACTGTACTAATAACATCTGCCCTCCCTTCACTCATCCTGTGAACTGTACTAATAACATCTGCCCTTCAGTCGCTCATACTGTGAACGGTACCAATATATCTGCCATTCATTTACTCATCCTGTGAACTATACTAAGAACATCTGCCCTTCATTCACTCACCCTGTGAACTGTACTAATAACATCTGCCCTTCATTCACTCATCCTGTGAACTGTACTAATAACATCTGCCCTTCAGTCGCTCATCCTGTGAACGGTACAGTTCACAGGATGAGTGAATGAAGGACAGATATTATTTTTAAAGTTCACATGATGAGTGAAGGGAGGGCAGATGTTATTAGTACAGTTCACGGGATGAGTCAATGAAGGACAGATGTACTTAGTACAGTTCACAGGATGAGTGAATGAAGGGCAGATGCTATTAGTACAGTTCACAGGATGAGTGAATGAAGGTCAGATGTTATTAGTACAGTTCACAGGATGAGTGAATGAAGGGCAGATGTTAGTAGAGTTCATAGAATGAGTGAATGGAGATCAGATGTTATTAGTACAGTTCACAGGATGTGTGAATGAAGGGCAGATATATTGGTACCGTTCACAGGATGAGCGACTGAATGGCAGATGTTATTAGTACAGTTCACGGGATGAGTGAATGAAGGGCAGATGTTCTTAGTACAGTTCACGGGATGAGTGAATGAAGGGCAGATATATTGGTACCATTCACAGGATGAGTGAATGAAGGGCAGATATATTGGTACCGTTCACAGGATGAGCGAATGAAGGGCAGATGTTATTAGTACAGTTCACAGGATGAGTGAATGAAGGGCAGATGTTATTAGTATAGTTCACAGGGTGAGTGAATGAAGGGCAGATGTTCTTAGTATAGTTCACAGGATGAGTAAATGAATGGCAGATATATTGGTACCGTTCACAGGATGAGCGAATGAAGGGCAGATGTTATTAGTACAGTTCATAAGGTGAGTGAATGAAGGGCCAATGTTTTTAGTACAGTTCACATGAGCAAATGAAGGTCAGATGTTAGTACAGTTCATAGGATGAGTGAATGGTGGTCAGATGTTATTAGTACAGTTCACAGGATGAGTGAATGAAGGGCAGATGTTAGTACAGTTCATAGAATGAGTGAATGGAGATCAGATGTTATTAGTACAGTTCACAGGATGAGTGAATGAAGGGCAGATATATTGGTACCGTTCACAGGATGAGCGACTGAATGGCAGATGTTATTAGTACAGTTCACGGGATGAGTGAATGAAGGATAGATGTTCTTAGTACAGTTCACGGGATGAGTGAATGAAGGGAGATATATTGGTACCGTTCACAGGATGAGTGAATGAAGGGCAGATATATTGGTACCGTTCACAGGATGAGCGAATGAAGGGCAGATGTTATTAGTATAGTTCACAGGATGAGTGAATGAAGGACAGATGTTCTTAGTACAGTTCACGGGATGAGTGAATGAAGGACATATGTTATTCGTACAGTTCACAGGATGAATGAATGAAGGGCAGATATATTGGTACCGTTCACAGGATGAGCGACTGAAGAGCAGATGTTATTAGTACAGTTCACAGGATGAGTGAATGAAGGACAGATGTTCTTAATACAGTTCACGGGTTATTAGTACAGTTCACAAAATGAGTGAATGATGGGCAGATGCTATTAGTACAGTTCACAGGATGAGTGAATGAAGGACAGATGTTAGTACAGTTCACAAGATGAGTGAATGAAGGACAGATGTTATTAGTACAGTTTATGGGATGAGTGAATGAAGGGCAGATGTTATTAGTGAATGAGGGTCAGAAGTTATTAATACAGTTCACAGGATGAGTGAATGAAGGGCAGATGTTATTAGTACAGTTCACAAGATGAGTGAATGATTGGCAGATGTTATTAGTTAATGAATGAGGGGCAGAAGTTATTAATACAGTTCACAGGATGAGTGACTGAAGGGCAGATGTTATTAGTACAGTTCACAGGGTGAGTGAAGGAAAGGCAGATGTTAGTATAGTTCATAGGATGAATAAATGGAGGGCAGGTGTTATTAGTACAGTTCATAAGGTGAGTGAATGAAGGGCCAATGTTTTAGTACAGTTCACATGAGCAAATGAACGGCAGATGTTAGTACAGTTCATAGGATGATTGAATGGAGGGCAGTTGTTATTAGTACTGTTCACAGGACGAATGAAGGGCAGATGCTAGTACAGTTCATAGAATGAGTGAATGGAGGGCAGGTGTTATTAGTACAGTTCACAGGATGAGTGAATGAAGGGCAGATGTTATTAGTACAGTTCATGGGATGAGCGAATGAAGGACAGATGTTCTTAGTACAGTTCACGGGAGGAGTGAATGAAGGACATATGTTATTCGTACAGTTCACAGGATGAGTGAATGAAGGGCAGATGTTCTTAGTACAGTTCACAAGATGAGTGAAGGACGGATGTTATTAGTACAGTTTACGGGATGAGTGAATGAAGGGCAGATGTTATTAGTGAATGAGGGTCAGAAGTTATTAATACAGTTCACAGGATGAGTGAATGAAGGGCAGATGTTATTAGTACAGTTCACAAGATGAGTGAATGATTGGCAGATGTTATTAGTTAGTGAATGAGGGGGAGTGAAGGAAAGGCAGATGTTAGTATAGTTCATAGGATGAATAAATGGAGGGCAGGTGTTATTAGTACAGTTCATAAGGTGAGTGAATGAAGGGCCAATGTTTTTAGTACAGTTCACATGAGCAAATGAACGGCAGATGTTAGTACAGTTCATAGGATGATTGAATGGATGGCAGGTGTTCTTAGTACGGTTCACAGGATGAGTGAATGAAGGACATATGCTATTAGTACAGTTCACAGGATGAGTGAATGAAGGTCAGAAGTAATTAGTACAGATCACATGAGCAAATGAAGATAAGATTTTAGTACAGTTCACAGAATAAGTGAATGATGGGCAGATGTTATTAGTACAGTTCACAGGATGAGTGAATGAAGGGCAGATGTTATTAATACAATTCACAGGATGAGTGAATGAAGGTCAGATGTTATTAGTACAGTTCACATGATGAGTGAATGAAGGGCAGATGTTATTAGTACAGTTCATAGGGTGAGTGAATGAAGGGCCGATGTTATTAGTGAATGAGGGTCAGAAGTTATTAATACAGTTCACAGGATGAGTGAATGAAGGGCAGATGTTAGTACAGTTCATTGGATGAGTGAATGGTGGTCAGATGTTATTAGTACAGTTCATAGGATGAGTGAATGAAGGGCAGATGTTAGTACAGTTCATAGGATGAGTGAATGGAGGTCAGATGTTATTAGTACAGTTCATAGGATGAGTGAATGGAGGTCAGATGTTATTAGTACAGTTCACAGGGTGAGTGAATGAAGGGCAGGTGTTAGTACAGTTCATAGGATGAGTGAATGGAGGGCAGGAGTTCTTAGTACAGTTCACAGGATGAGTGAATGATGGGCAGATATTATTAGTTAGTGAATGAGGGGCAGAAGTTATTAATACTCATCCTGTGAACTGTACTAAGAACATCTGCCCTTCATTCACTCACCCTGTGAACTGTACTAACATCTGCCCTTCATTCACTCATCCTATGAACTGTACTAATAACATCTGCCCTCCCTTCACTCATCCTGTGAACTTTAAAAATAATATCTGTCCTTCATTCACTCATCCTGTGAACTGTACTAACATCTGCCCTTCATTCGCTCATCAAGTGAACTGTACTAAAAACATCTGGCCTTCATTCACCCACCCTGTGAACTGTACTAATAACATCTGCCCTCCCTTCACTCATCCTGTGAACTTTAAAAATAATATCTGTCCTTCATTCACTCATCCTGTGAACTGTACTAACATCTGCCCTTCATTCGCTCATCAAGTGAACTGTACTGAAAACATCTGCCCTTCATTCACTCACCCTGTGAACTGTACTAATAACATCTGCCCTTCATTCACTCATCCTGTGAACTGTACTAATAACATCTGCCCTTCAGTTGCTCATCCTGTGAACGGAACCAATATATCTGCCAATCATTTACTCTACTGTGAACTGTACTAATAACACCTGACCTTCTGAAGAGAGTGGCGTAACGAAACATGCCCCCCTTCTCCCTCCCCTTCAAGGTACATGGAGGGGCCCGCTCTGGATTTAATCCGGAGCTCTCAGGCCGGAGTACTGTGCTGAGTGGGCCCCCTGCTGCTCGGGTCCCTCCCCCACCCCATTTCCGCCCTGCGCGCCGCCCACCGCACAGCGAGACTGTGGGGACCTGCGTTACGCCATTGTTTGAAGACCCTCAAACTTGTGCAGCCCTCGTCCCATCTGCTGGCTGCAGTTTGCCATCAAGAAATTAGACATGGAAGCCAACACTCAAATGTCTGCACTTGTTGTGGCCAATTCCAATCTTGATAGCCTAGTACTCCCCCCAGGGTAGGTTTTCATAGATTTGACTCGCCATAAGGGCTTTTAATCACCATTCCTATAAACACTCTGTAGTTGAGCAGTCCAAGTCTCCCAACAATGTTTTCGTTTACCTGCACATTAATTGATGCACGCTTCTCAATAACGTCATAAATGTTTAAAATGACTTTGCATATCTGTATTCTAACTTTGGTTAGGCAAGCATCTATGTAAGAAGGTTTCAAAGACAACATCTTGTGCACATAAATGGCAAACCTCGACGACAGCCGAGTATACTTTATGGTCCATGTCACGAGCTTTTCAACACAAACTACTTGGGAGACACATTTCCAATGAAAGACGTCCTTAGATGACTCTATCCAGTTCTAGAACATAAATACGTAATTGTAACAAGTTTACTTTCGAAAGACTCAAGCATGCATACCACGTCAATGTTCATAACCCTCGCATGTGCCTATTCCACGGAGACCCAAGCATACATACTTACCGGCCCCCGCATTCTGCTGTTGCCAATGGTGGGAAATAATGTCAGCCAACAATAACTGGTATTAGTAGTGGTCGTTGTTGGCCGCAGTTTATTAATAACCAAAGACATATTAATAACACAAACTGGTTTTAAGCAATCTTCCATTTTGCGAACAGTAATCATCAATCATACATGGCATATTACAAATTATGACACCATCTTGTGGTAACAGGTGTCAGTCTTTTTTGTGCCCTCCTTAGTTCGAAAATGGGGCTTGTACACAAACCAGTTTGTTGCCAGTCTATTGGTGCTCCAGTGGTTGGTTGCCCACGCCTTCTGCGTGTTGCGGAGGGGAGCTTTCCTGTTGGGAGTTTGGTCCCCAGCTCGCTACCATTTACGCCCTGCCGTCCGGCCGGGTCTGGGCCGCGAGTGCCGTCTCCTCCTGTTACTCCCCTCCTTTATGCCGCCACGTCACCCTGCCGTGCAGCATTCAAAAGGGAGTGGCCATCCTCTTACACACCGCCCGCCGGTGTGTTTTCTTAGCCAACCAGTGTAGGATTTCCACCACGCCGCAGGGAAGCTCACGTCTTACTGCGGCTCCCCCCCTGCACCTGGTTCGTGGCTCCCACCTTTTTCCATATTTATATATATATATATTTTTTTTTTATTGCAACCTGCGAGTGTCATTGCACCCCACAAGTTATTCCAGAACACCTTCATCCCCTTTTCGGAGAGGTGCACCCCGTCTTGCCCGTAGAGTTCAGGGTGGCCCGGGTGGATGAAGCCGTGCCGGATTGATTCCAGGCCATTGGCGAGGCAAAACTTGTGCATCGCGACATTTAATTTCCTCCTTGCGTTATCGACGGCCTTGTTGGAATCAGCACCTCTCCAATGTTTCCTGCTGATCATTTCGGACCAGACTACCGTTGGGGGTCCCAGCCACGCTGCTGTCTTGGTGAGATCCTTTTGGATGGCCTGCCCGACTGCTTTTCGCCCTTTCAGGTCGCTTTTCAGGTCGTTGCCCCAAAGGTGGATGATCAGGACGTCGGGCAGCCAGGCCGAATCTGCCATGAGGCCGTCCAGCGTCGGCAGTAGCTGCTCCCATCTCATACCTGGCTGCCCTATCCAGCGGATGTACGTTGATTTGGGCCTGCTTGTGCTGTGACCCCCTTTCCGCCACCAAGACTCCATTTGGGACACGAATGAATGTCCCACCACCCAGACCAGCCACGGGCGTCCCCCTGTCGAGAGAAAGCATTCTGTTAGGTGGCCTTCTGCGCACTGTGTGTGGTTACGAGGGGCTATCACCCTGCCGTGCGGCATCCCAAAGTGACTACCTCCCCATCTCCCCCCTTGGGTTTTTTCTTTCTCTTTTTTTTTATTTTTTTTTTATACGAGGTGAGTGTGTATGTACGACTTGTACGCCCTGGAGCGCCATCTGCCCACCGCCTGGATCCTGTCCTCTGGCATGCCATTCTGCGCTGCCGAGGTCGCTGCGCCGATCCTGAATGAGTGAGAGGCAAACGATGCCGCGCGATACCCGGCTTTACCAAGGCCTTGGCGCATTATGGCTGTAAACTGAACTTACTCAGGTTCCTTCCATCCTTATGTATAAAGAGGGGGCCCTCGCCAGCTGGTCGAGCCCCCATGTACTTAAATAGCCAGCACACCGCGCAGAGCCCAGCCTCTGGGATGCAATGGAGACGTATCGTCGTCCCCCTCCTTGCCCTGTCCGTCTTGGACTGTATCAGCGTTAATTCCACAGCCTTCACCATTGGTTTGATGTCCCTCGCCTGCAGGCATTGCTGCGCTGGGCCCGACTTGCTGGGGCTACTAATTCGCTGATTCGGAATGCTCCGAAGAAAGCTGTGGTGAATGCCGCCCTAAATAGCAGCAGCTCATATTTGTCTGATATTAGGCCTGTGAGGGCTCCAAGGAGCTGCCCCAGCTTGGCGAAGTCGATGGGACGCCTGTTGTCCTTTTTGCCTTCAACCCTTCTCCAGCCTTTTAGGGCTGTCTTTAGATAGGACGAGGTAGTGGGGTCCTCGCCTGTATAAAGCCTGGCAAAATGGGCGATGGCGGACAAGTGCGCCTGGGCCCACGATCTCGTTTTCTTCGACTTGAATGCCCATTGTATGAATTTCTCGACTGCTGTGCGAGTTTCCGCCCTGTCTTCCAGCGATTTTATGCCCCCAACTCTCATTACCGTGCTCGCGTATGTCCTGTATCTTCTGTTTGCCTCTGCGGTAAGTGATTGCCCTATTAGCCAGGATAAGTCTACTCCCCCAGGTCCCAAAGGGACGGTGGAAAGGGGGTCATCTCCCTGTCCGCCCCGGGTACCAGTTCTCTGAACCGCTTCATTTGGGACCGGGAAAGTGCATCTGCTGCCGTGTTCTCTGACCATGGCACGTGGCGTGCTTTCAGCCCCAGATTCCCTTCCAGCTGTAATTTAATTAACCGCCGCATTAGCCTCAACATGTCAGGGCATCTCGCTGCGCCTCTGTTAATGGCCTGCACTACTCCCATGTTATCTGACCAAAGCGTGAGTTTCAGGTTTTTTATATTCTCTTTCCAGATGGTCAGTGCCACAATTATCGGGAACAGCTCGAGAAACGTGATGTTCCTAGTGAGCCCCTGCGCATGCCACTCATCCGGCCACTGGCTGGCGCACCAACTGTTTCCCAGGACCGCGCCGAAACCCAGGCTTCCGGCCGCGTCCGGGTAAAGAGCTATCTGTTCGGCCGTCACCCACCCCTCTCTCCAAATCCGCACCCCATTGAAATCTTGTAGGAACTCGTCCCACACCTGCAGTTCCTGTTTCACGCCTGCGCTCAACCGGATGTGGTGGTGTTTGTGGGTGACGCCGGCCGTTCGCCCTGTTAGGCGCCTCGAAAATACCCTGGCGGGAGGGATTACCCGAGCCGCGAAGTTAAGTCTACCTATCACTCCTTGGATATCCCTCAGGGTGGCTTTCTTCCGACCCCGTAGCTTCGACATCTCCTCGCGAAATTCCTTTACTTTGTCTGGAGGCAGCCTGGCCGTTCCTGCTATAGAATCCAATTCTATGCCCAGGAACGTGAGTCTCGTGGTCGGGCCTGTCGTTTTCTCCCTTGCGAGGGGGACCCCTAGGGACCTGGCTAGTTCCTCGAAGGCTGCCAATGTACTAGCGCACACTGAGGATCCTGCCGGGCCTGTGAACAGGAAATCGTCTAGGTAGTGCAGTTTTCCACCTTCCTGGTGCCGGTCATGAAGCGCCCATTCTAAGAAAGTGGCGAACTGCTCAAAATATGCGCATGATATCGCGCAGCCCATGGGCATGGCTTTGTCAATAAACACATCCTCCCCCCATTGGAAACCGAGTAGGTGAAAATTGGAGGGGTGGACCGGCAATAGGCGGAACGCTGATTCAATATCCGCTTTCGCCATGAGGGATCCTATGCCGGACGCCTTCACCAGCTCGATTGCGTCGTCGACTGACGCGTAGCCCACTGAGCAAGCTTCGGGGTCAATACCGTCGTTCACGGATGAACCTTCCGGAAACGATAGGTGGTGTATCAGCCTGAATTGCCCTTCTTCCTTCTTGGGACCACGCCCAGCGGGGAGACGACTATGCCTTCGAGTAACTCCTTTGGGAGAGGGCCCTCAACTCTACCCAGGTTCAACTCTTTCTCTATCTTAGCGCTAACAACCTTGGGGTGTTGCCTTGCTGACTTCAAATTGCTCGCCCCCGCCAAGGGGAGTGGGCCCTGGAATGGGATAACAAAGCTTTGCTCAAAACCCTCCACCAGTATCCTGGCATCTGTTCTGTTCGGAAATTTGTTCGCCAATCTGCGCAGCTGTTGTGTAATAATGGGGGATCTGGCCAGCTGGCACTTACGAATGTCCACCAGTCCCCCCCCTCTCCCTGCGTTGGGGCTAACGCTTCTTGCTCTTTTCTTTCTTATCCCCTTTTGACTCGTGCTTGGAACCTTAGCATGCAACAGTAGCGTGCCTGCCCCTGCAGCTAGCGCATGCGTGTTGGAACTTACAAGAGGAGCCCCATGAGCAGTCCCCCGCCTCGTATCTCCAACAGATCGCCTTAGTTGCGGTTGGGGAGTAAGATCTCCCGTTAGACCGCCTCTGATATATACTACTCTTCCCCTTTTGGTATGAGCTCCGAAAGGGCTGGTCGCTTTTGCCCGCCCAGGCCCTAACCTCTTTAGCTGTAAGCATCTTGTGGATGAACCCCGAGACATCCTCCTCATTCCACTCCATTTCAGGGTGCCTCTGCATTTTTAATCTAAACCCTTTATCGTACTCTAACCAGGCATCCCCAGGGAACTGCCTCTGTGCTAGGTGGATGTTGGCCTCGTTCAGCCACAAATCAGCAGCGCAATGGGTGAACCTTTCCACTATAATGCATGCCATGATTCTGAACGCATCTAACCAATTGTCGAAGGTGCGCTCCTTTCTGGCCCCGCGCCTTTCTCTCCTGTCCTCCTCCTTCCTGTCGCACGTGGTTAGATCGAGCCCCTCTAGCTGTATTTCCAGTACTGAAAATATGTCTATGAATTCCTTGCGCCATATCCTCTCTTTTACCGCAAGGGGGATGAGACATGCTAGGCCGGGGGCTTTCGTAGTCAGGGACACTGGACCAGGGGATGGCCTGACGTAAGGATCGTTGACTAGCCCGCTCAGAGGTGGGCTTCCCGAAACGGGGCCGTAACTCCACCGGGTAGCGGGGAAATTTGTTCACCTTGGGCGGACAAGCCTACCTGCTCTTGCACTCTTGTCTGCCGGGCCCACCCCGGATCGACCATATGCCAAGTCAGACCTGCCGCTTCCTCTGCGCGCTGCTCCCTAGGCCCTGCCATTACTTGCCCTGTGCCATTAAGTAACCCCGGCGCCAGCGATTTCAAACATTCCTTTACGATGTTGCTAATACGCTCACCCTTTTTCTTTTTGCTGGTCGTCTCACCCTGGTCGCAGCCCTCCGGTCTCGACGGAAGAGGTTTCTGACGTACTTTCCTCGGAGGGTTCCTCTTGGATGTTCTCTTCATCTGCGTGTTTTTGGGCTTCTTGGGTGCGGAAGGCCCTGGTTCTTCGTCTGCCTGGTCCACTGGTCTGTTCTCCTTCCCTTTACCCAAGTGAGGGTGGAGCCAGTCGTCACCGTGGATGGCCGATAAGTCGCGGATCTTCTTCAGTACCTCTGCCATCACGTCTGGCTGGCCTTCCAACATGTCGTGAGCCTCTGCGCACTTTAGTGTGGCTTCTTGGTTTCTCGTGTCTGCGTCAGGCCGTCGGCTGGGGCACAGCTAAATGCGTGTGCTAACCCCGGGCTCTGAGCTTGATGCCGCTTTACCTGATTTTCGCTTCGGGGGAGCTGGCACGGCGCGCCGTACTCCACGAGGCGTCCTTGGCGACAATGACCTGGATCTCCGACAGGGCCTCGCCTTCTTCAGCTTCGTCCTTCGCCGCGTCGACTCCTTTTCTTCAGTCGTTGTTGCAGTCGCGCCGTTCTCCCAGCTCCTCAAAAGCGTTGTGCTTCTGCTGGGAGGGCGGCTGCGCTTAAATCCTCTTGAGCCCTCCATGCAGGCCTCAGGTGAGACACCCTGATTGGGGGGTTCAAATAACGCCAGGTTGACCATTGGGCGCCCTTTGGGGGCGCTCAGGTCAAAAGGGCACGTCCGGTCGGGTGGCTGGTGCGCACCCCGCTTCCGCTGGTTCCTGGGCGCATCAAGGCGCCCAGAACCAGTTTACCCCCGCTGGTGGCACCACGAGGGTTATGGCGCCGGCCTTCAAGCCTCCCCCACCCCTACGGGAGGGTGCGGCGGCCTCTGCAAATTCTATTGGTGGGATGCCGCCTCTAGGCACGTGTGGGCGGAGTGAACGTACTGTGGGCAGCGGTTACTTCCAGTGCCGCTTGTTTTACTTCTGGTAAAAGAGTAAACTTTGTTTTGGAGCCTAAAGCCAGATACAATAGCGGTTTGTATCCGTGATGGTTTCTGATGACTGCAACATAGATGGGAGAGGAGTGGTGTAGTCATGATCTCGGTTTCATTGAAGATTGAAAACCGAGGTCCACAGAACAGAACTCTGAGATCTGAGCTCACAGGCCTCATAACCTTCTGAAATACGCCGCTAGCATGAATGGGTTTCTTGGCGCTGCTGTTCCAGCCAGTGATGTTCGCACTTGGAAATTGCCGAGCAGCAGAAGGATAGCTGTCATGAAGTGATCTCAATCGAAGATCTGAATGGAATGCTAGGAATATGTGCTTTGATGGCAGTTCTTCTAATCTTCCGGACCTCGGTGTTCGTCGTTGATGCAGTGGGTGGTCGCTCAGAGTATTTGCATTGTTTTGCAGCATCAGGTCATACGCAATGCTTTCAGTGGGCCCGCACCACGCTGCTTCCTACTTCTTGGACAGTGAACGAGAACTGGGGCAAATCATGGCCTAATTCAGAATGATAAGAGAGGCCAAACAGAGAAGTGTGGACGAGGGGAACAGGAAGAATGACAGGAATTGCTTAGGGACGAACGTGAGTAATGCCTCCCAAGGTCCACTGCCTTTGAGGTTTGAGAGATGGGTCTCCAGAGGTGGATTACAGATCCCTTCACCCTCTTGCAGACACCCAGCAGCAAGCTAGGTTTTCCGCCTTGCAGAAGCCGGCGGGTGGCGCGGAAAGCATTAAGCAGCGGTCACTTGAGAAATGAATGCAGCCAGGGACGGAAAACAAGGGACCCGCCCTTAGGAGCGTCCTTGTGTGGGCGCCGCCTCTCATCGGCTGCTGCAGGGGCGAGGCTAGAGGGGAAGGAGGACAGGGGCCCCCAGTAGAGTGCGCGTCTGCGACACGAGAGGTTGCGGCCAGAGCCTGCCGACAGTGCGCACATATCACGAAGCAACCGGGGGAGGGGATACACGGAAGTTGTGTCACTTTTGTATTTCCTTCCCACCCCCCACCCCCTCGGAGGGGCCACATTTCGCTATACTTTGTAACTACTTTTTGTGGAGGATTTTGGTGACTGCGTATTGTTGTTAGGATTACTGTGTGAAATTTCTCATTTTGAGGGATACATTGTGGCTTCGAAGTCTTCTGAGTGTGAAAAACGAGCTAACCAAAGAAACAAATCACCATTTCTTCGATATGTGCCTTACGAATCTATCTGTGTGTTTTTATTTAACATTTGTAATAAAACATTGGTACTTCCAGAATTTGAGGTGATGGTTTTATCCATTTGCTGAGTGTTCTCAACACTAATTTTAGTCACGCACGCGCATACTTGTGTGCAAGCGGAAAAGCCACAGTGAGTGCACAAATGTGCAGCTGTGCAGAAAGCAAACATCTATGTGGAATGAAAGTGAGCTGCGGGAGCACTCGGTTGTGCACGGTTACTTTAATATGTTTCAACCTGTGCATGGGTTGAAGTAGTTTATCCTTATAATCTGCCATGGCAAATAGATGCACCAATTACAGCACATGTACAAAAAGGTAAAATAGGAACAACTTTTAATGACCTATGAATCAAAGTGGCAATAATAGCATCCGCGTATTTAAGGTAAAAACCATCCAAAAAGTAACACAAAAGTGTAGGTTATGAGAAAAAAAAAATAACAAAAAAAATAACAAGCATCCAAGGACTTTTCTCATTTTTAGGTCGAGCCTGGGCAGCGCTGCTCTGCGAGGCATGCTGTATTAGAGTATGGACGTGAAGCCACGCCCACTCTCCGCCCAGATTTGTCATTGGTTTGTGTCATTGCCCTTCGTAAATGCTGGCTTCTGATTCTTTGATAGGCTTGTTATTCCCTCCTTAGTACCTCATTGTCTTCATTTGTAACCTCCCATAAGGACTGGCCCTTTAACTTCGGTTGTTACATGGTACGTCTGTAAGTACTATTTTGTTTAATGAGTTTCTCCTACTGGAGGCACAACATGCTTTCCTGCAACATTCAGCGCACCATGCCCACATTCACGGGGCGCTATGACAAAAAACAGTATTTTTTGTCAACGTGACAAACAAATGCATTTTGTTGGTAAAAGAACTCCATACCACGCTTTAACTTCACTAGCGGCCGCAGAACATTCTTTAGACATGGCTCTTGTAAAGAAAGGGGCATGACGTGTATTAATGTGAAAGCACAGCATGGGGTGCTTGTAAACTACAAGCATTTGCAGTGCATTAGGTCTCGTTGCAGTTGCTTCGTAGTGTGTGGCCGGACTGCTTAAAGAAAAGCCTGCTTTAAATGTAATTGATGTGTGATATACAGCCTCTAAACCTAGAGATTCATGCACGTTTCTATGGTTTTAGATGAAAAGTTTTTATAAATTATACTAGATTCATTTGTCTTATCAATGTAATCTTTTGTAATGTGTGTTCTAAATTATATGCAAAAAATCCTGATCAGCATTTGCCTTTTAAGAATCCCATCATCTATCCCTGGTACTAGGCTGTGAGAAATAATTGGGTCAATTTCCAAAATTCACTTAGGCTTCTATTTTTAGGCCTAAAGAAGCAAAAATAGGTGAGCCCATCATGAGTAAATCCTGGAAGTATCGTTTGAAATGTGGTCTCCATAATGTTTACTTTCACTTGCCAGCATATACTGTAGGCTCCGGTTAGGGCAGACCGAGTAAGCCTATAGTGAGGCATATCCGATTGTTGTTTTAGAGCAGAATTGGGACAAGACTGTTTTCCTTTTGAATCATTTTTCTCTTTCATGGGCATGATCTTTCTGGCCTGTATTATTGTGGTTTGGGGAACATGCATCAGATTCAAAGATTGCTGTTCCAGTTAAATGTTGCCGAGAGAGGTAATGCAAGGTTTTGGGGGGTCTTTGTGAAAAAGTGAGAGTGCAATGACTAAAATGCTCGTAGCTCAGGTTTCAGAGACCAAACTATTGAGTAGCAAGTGTACAACCTCTGCATAGGGCTGTTTTAAATCGAGTTATTTTGTGTTGTGTTCCTACTTTCTTAATCTATTTCTTTGTCCTCGAAAACGGATACCTTGCTTTTTATAAAACTATAGTTTTTTTATTTTATTTAAGAGACCTTTATTATTAAGAATCCAAGCTTGCCATACATTCACATATATGCACTTATTTGAGGTACATGCGCACCACCAACACTGAACAACATAATGAAGTACACAGCCATTCAGCCGGCATCCCGGGGGCCCGGCGGCGAGATGGTCATTTATCAGCCTTGGGAAACAGATAGTGGTAACAGCCCGAAAGCAGTGGGAGGTGCACCACGACAACTTGTAACCATCTGCAGAACACTGGTGTCTAAGGTCCCTGGGAACGAGGAAAGATCAAGAACTATTAAACCAACCCAACCCCCCCCACCCACCCACGAAGGTGCTTACGAGAATGCCCATGTGTGCAAGTTCAGTTGGAGTACATTAGTGTGCCTAGATGTTGCTATACGTAGCCCCCAACCCTGGAAAGCCCACCCACCCCCGATGGCTGTCTAGACCCAACCCCAGAGGCACAAGGTGTTTCCGTGCTGTCCCTGTCCAACCCCTCCACCCCCACCCGGTAGCCCCCTCAAGATAAGCTCTATGTTCGCCTCAGCTCCTAATCCATCGTGTGATCTGGGAGGTCCACCACTTCCGAGGTATCCGAACACGCCTCATCCCCTTTCTGAAGGTATTCTTGGTAAAGACCCCAAAAGTTTTTGGGTCTACTCCTGGGAGGAAGTAGCTCACTATAGAGTTCAGTTTGAGTACTGCAGTGTAGTAAGTCCCCCGTCCATCTTTTCTTGGTGGGGAGAGGCCCCCTCATCCAACATCTCGCCACCAACCTCCTGGCTAACAGCAGTGCCATGTCGACTAGACGACGCTGAGAGGGAGGGAGCGGCCTAGAGTAACCCAGGAGGGCTAATTCCGGACTGCGAGGCAGTTCCACGCCTAGGATCTGGTCAACCTCGGAGAAAACTTCCACCCAGAAAGCCTGTATACCCGGGCAGTGCCATGCCATGTGGATAAAGTCAGCTACTGACGTATGGCAGCGTTCGCACTCCGCCGATTGCCGCAGGCCGTATCGGTGGAGCCTTTCGGGGGTGTAGTAGACCCGCTGGAGGAACTTAAAATTCACTAATCTGTGCCTACCATTGAGGGAGATTCTACGTGTGCTGGAGCAACAGTATCTCCACATGCTGTCGTCGATGGGCGACAGTAGATCACCCTGCCAGGCCTCCCTGGCCTTAGAACGGAGCAGCTGCTGATGTGCCACCCCCAACTTGTTGATGTGTGAAATTAGTTTTGCAGGGGACTTGTTTTTAATGACATAAGTTAGTTCGGGGACCTCCACTGGCTCCTCCATAGCCGGGCCCAGCGCCTCCCGGAACGCCGAGCGGAGTCTATGGAACTGGAACCTGTGCAGTAGCGAGGGACCCGATGGGGAGGGAGGAAGCTGGTCCCATGTCTTCAAGATACCCTCTGCGAACAGGTCTTCCATCTTCACGATCCCCAGGGAGCGAAGCGCCTCAGTGACACCCTTCTCCCCAAGGGGGTCCAGCCAGAGCGCCCAGTCGATTTGCATTAGGGGGAATACAAAATAGTGCAGTCACGTGCGCGAGCCAGCGCGTGCCAGGCGTGGTTAGTCGATTTAAGGGAGTCCAATTGACCAACGGAGCGATCCTCCGGGAGGCAAATCGTGGCCGGAAGGGGGAGTGGATCCGCAAACAGCCGCTCTAGGGTCACATGTGGTGTGCGTGCGTCTCCGTGAATCCATGAGTGTAAGTGCGATGCCTGTGCTATTCGGTAGTATTGTTCCATATCGGGAGCCCCCAGAGCCCCCATCTCACAGGGGAGGATCAACGTCGCCCATTGTACCCTGGGTTGCTTGCCTCCCCATGCCAATCTGACGAGCACTTGTGTGAGCTGTTTAAAGAAGGCCCTCGACAGAACCACTGGGATGTTCGTAAATAGGAACAGAAACCTCGGTAGTACAATCATCTTCATAATGGCTATCCTACCTAAGAGAGATAGCGGGAGTTTACACCAAGTCTCAACATCATCAACAAGCTTATTGAAAGCCACACCATAATTGTCTCTGACCAAAATTTCCGGGTCTGTGTGTAATTGAATACCTAGGTACCTGACCGACTCTGTGGACCACTTCAGGGGATATTCCATGTCAAAAGGTTGCGTCACTGGCGTGAGTGGGAAGGCGATAGATTTATCCCAATTCACTTGTAGCCCAGAAAGTGAGCCAAAACGGACGACCTCTCGAAGGACAGCAGACAAGTTCGACTCCGGATTACGGATATACAGCAAGGTATCGTCGGCATACGTAGAGATGCCAATTTTATAGGTGGGAAAGCTGATCCCCTCTAGGCTGTGATACTCCCTTATAGCGCAGGCTAGAGGCTCCGCTACCAGCGCATACAGTAGGGGTGAGAGGGGGCAATCCTGCCTGGTGCCCCTGCTGATGTGGAACGGTTCCGACACACTGTCCCCCAATTTCAGCCTAGCCGACGGCTGGTGGTACAGGGCACCAATCATCTGCAGGAACGGTTCACCCAGACCGAGTTTCCTAAGCACCCTGATCATAAAAGGCCACTCCACCGAGTCAAAGGGTTTTTCCATATCAAGGAAAACCTTTAGCGCGGTATTTTCTTGGCGGACATGTTGCATCGTCCCCAGCACAGTGCGAATATTGTACGTTAGGTTTCTGTTGGGGCCAAAGCCGGACTGTTCAGGCGCGACGAGTTCGGGGACCAAGAGAGCCAATCGATTGGCCAACACCTTGGCGTAGATTTTGGCGTCAACGTTCAGTAGACTGAGGGGCCTGTATGAGCTGCAGGATTCCGGGGGCTTCCCTGGTTTCAAAATGGTGACCAGCAAAGCCTCCCTCATAGTGAGGGGCATCTCACCGTCCTCGCATATAACATCGAAGAGGGAGATCAGATGCGGAACCAGTTTGTCCTTAAAGGCTTTGTAAAAGCTCACAGTCAGACCATCGGAGCCCGGTGCACTGCCCGATCGCATGCCGGAGAGGGCTTCCAGAATCTCGTCCTCCTGTACGGGGGACATCAGAAATTCCCTGTCCGAGTTCGGTAGATAGGGCATGGCAATGTGGTCGAGGTAATCATCCATTTCGTCTTCAACGCCTAGCGATCTGGACTTATATAGCTCGGCGTAGTATCGCCGGAAAGTATGGAAGATCTGCTCCTCGTCTGTGACCACTTCACCCTCCGGCGTGTGCAACTCGTCAACCCCGAGTGGTCGTCTAGAACCACGGACCATTCGGGCCAGGAGGGCACCCGGTCTTTCCCCCTCCCCGTAGGCTCGAGCCGTCGCGTATTTCCCCATGTGAAGGATCTCCCTGTCAGCCAGTCTCTGGTACTCAGACAGCAGGGGATTAAGTTGAGAGGGAATGTCAGGCCCCGGGCCATGCAGCTGCCGACCCTCCAGTTCCGACAGTTGGGACTCCAGCGTCGCAAGTTCCCGTCTGATAGTCCGCAGCTCACTTGAGTGTTTAGACATGGCCATGCCTCTTATGTAGGCCTTGAATGCCTCCCACAGTGTGGAAAAGTGGTCTACCGTGCCCAAATTGGTATCAAAGAACGAGTCAATGTCTTCAGCCAATTCGCCCCGAAAGACGTCGTCCAGCAGGGAGTAGGGAGGGAACCTCCAGGTAAAGGGAGGAATACCCCACCTAGTGATGGCCACATGCAGCAGAATGGTAGAGTGGTCGGAGAGAGTGCGTGGGAGCACCTCACAGGCACGGATACTACTCATTACAGATTGTGATGCCAGCCAGTAGTCGATTTTGGTATGGATATTGTGGTATGCGGAATAGTGTGTGAAACCACCTTTCGTGGTATGTTTACTTCTCCACACGTCCACCAAATCTAAGTTAATCAGTTCCGCTTTCATATAAGCGGCCGAGGCTACCAGCCTGCGGGCGGGGCCGGCGGAGCGGAGCGGTCCAGGACAGGGTCAAAAACTAAGTTAAAATCACCTCCCCACAGTGCCCCGGTGTTGGCGTGCGATCTACAGTGTGCCGATAGAGTGACATAGAAGTCTGGTTTGTCGTAGTTAGGGCCATAAACGTTGACAATCAACAGGTCAATTCCCTTACCCACACACCTAGCGAGAACAAACCGACCCTCAGGGTCTGCTATCACAGGGACCAATTTTAGTTGTGAGGTTGGGCTGACCCAGGTTAGGACCCCCCGGGAGTGTGTCGTAAATCCTGCTGCCACTGCGTTGCCCGCGAGCCCACGGGCCTGCAACATCCTGCTGTTAATGGGCAAGTGCGTTTCCTGCAGAAGGGCCAGATCGACATGATGCCTGTGTAAGTAGCTAAGGACCTTCCGCAGTTTACGGTAGTCGTTCAGGCCCCGCACATTCCAAGACATCATCTTCAGAGTCTGAGGGGTGTGTGTAGTGTTACTTACAGCATTATTAGACATATCAGCAACGGGTAATCTAGTGAGCTGTCAGCAATATCGGCAGCTCGAGTTCCAGAGCTGGGTACAACTACCGGCAACACATTACATAGGTTCCACGACATTAAAATGCACAGGCAGCCGGTCGCCGCGTCTACAAAAGAGCATTTCGATCCACGCACATCCTCCAGCAGCACCTCGCTTGGTTTAGCATGCAACCCCCCGCAAACAAAGAAACAAGAACATCCCTCGGCAACCCCCCCGCCCAGTTTAGCCTTCCACCTCTCTACCCACCCACAGCCGACCACCCCCAACCAGGTCAGACAGACCCCAATACCACCCCCCATCAACCCAAAATTAACAAAATCAAGGTAGTCTTGAAACTGGCTCGCAGTGGAGCCGAACAGCCAAAAGCGCCGGGGCAGAGAACGCCTGTCAGGAGCAGTTCCTCCTACTGCTCAGCTACACAGATCAAGTTCGTCCCTCAGGCCTGCCCCAGCAGGTAGTTCAGTGTCGTTAGCAAAGCACTCCAAAGTGCCCCTCCACCCCACCTACCCCCTCAAGGCATACCAACAACTAGTACAAGTACCGGCTCGTCATTAGGTTGTACCCCCCCCCCCTCCTCCCCCCGGCAGCGCCCATCCACAAGAAACAAAACTGTCAGGCGGCACCCAGCAGAGTGTCCGTAGAACTCGACCATCGTACCACACATTGGAACTGCCAATATCATACAAGCCATCACTTACCGCCCCCTTGGGGGGCCCAGCGTCTCCGAGTGGGGAGCAACCCTACTTCGTATGAAGTAAGATAGAGTACACTACGGCCTCCAAATCAGTCCTGCTCATCCATGTGAGAAGCGGAGCCGGAATCATCGTCGTGGTGCTTCTGTGCTTCCTTGCGTTCTCTAGTCCATTCTTTCAAGGACTTCTGAAGATCTCTGGGGTCCGTAAAGAAGTGAGAGTGCCCCTGTTTGTTAATTCGGAGATTGGCAGGATATAGCATAGCGTAATCTAGGCCAAGGGCACGCAGCTGTTTCTTGTACAGTGCGAATTGTCTCCTTTCCTCCTGGACCTTGGCAGTGAAATCCGGGTAGAGGGAGATGTCCATGCCCTCATGTTGCAGCTTGCCTTTGTCACTCACCAGGCGCAACGCCGTGTTCCTGTCTCGGTAGTTGAGAAGTTTCGCTATGATAGGGCGAGGGGGCGCGCCCGGCTTCGGCTGAGGGCCCAGAGTGCGGTGCGCCCTTTCGACAATGAACATGGGCGAAAAGGCCTCCTCCCCCAGCAAGACTTTTAAGAGTTTCTCGACAAAGAGTTCCATTTTGCCGGTTTGGGTGGTTTCCGCCACACCCGTGATGCGGATGTTAGATCTGCGCGACCTCGCCTCTAAATCTTCCGACTTGTCCTGTATGACCTGGAGGAGCCTGCCAAATTTCTTCCTATCTTTGTCCCACTCAGTTTGTGCCTCCTCCGCCTCAGTGAGCCGCCTTTCCGCCATGTCCAGGCGCTCGGCGTGTTTGTCGAAGCGCTCCGCCATGCGGTCCATACGATATGACAATGCGTCGATTTTGGTGCCAACAGACGCTATACTGTCCTGTATCCCTTTCTCCATGGACACAAGCATGTCTCGCAGTTCTGTGCCCGCCGGGCAAGTCGCTGTGGCACCCTTTGGGGACGCCTCGGTTGCCGGCGTTTCCGTCCCTTTAGGCCGCCGCCGATCAAAGGAGAGTTTAGCCTGCGAAGGGTCGTTCTTCCCCATGGTAGTCCTGGTTGGGGGATAGATAAGGGAGCAGTGGGCTCCTCGCCCCTCTCCGGAGGTCAGGAGCAGTGGCCGATGAACCCAGAGGAGGCGTACTGCTACCGCCAGTCGCGGGGACCGCTAGGGCAGGTCACCGTCACGAGGGTCCCAAAATGGCGCCTGCAGGAGAATCACTCCGTTTTCGCACGGCTCCGGCGGGAACTCTACTTACAATGGCCGGCACCGTCCCTTAACACACAGCACGAAGGGGGGGAGGCCCGCAGGTCCGTCGGAGTACGCTGGTCCGGCTGCGTACTCACTATGACTCCGCCGGTACAAGGCCGCCGTTTGGCGACAGCCGAAACAGCTACTGCACTGCCGAGCAGTCACTCCTTGCGAGGACGAGGGTCCAAGATGGGGGGCAGCGGCCAAGGAGAAGAGGGTGTACCAGCGCCAGTCCGCTCAAGTATCGAGTCACTCCCCGCAGGACCGAGACTCCGGTCACGAGGGTTTGCTGCAGCCGCACGTCAGGCGACGTCGCTCGGCCCGCTCTCCAGGATAGTCCGCGGCTTCAGGCCCAGTCCGCGACCGCCGAGGCGTCACTGCTCTCCGCCCGGAGATCGTAGCTCATCAGGGCCACCGACCCCACCGATAGTGACCAGGGGTCTCAGGTGGAGGAATAGAGCTAAATGCAGAAGTCTGGACACTGTGCAGGATGAGTTAGCAGGATTTTACAGAGGCTTAGGCGAGGAGCCGAAGGCTCACGCGTCCACCATCGACGCCGGCTTGCTCCGCCCCCCTTATAAAACTATAGTTGGAGACTGATTAATATATTGCCCTGTTTGTTTTTTGCTGGTATATGCATATATTTTCTTTCTTATTTCGATTTAAGTGTTTGTGAAGCCTTTAGTATCTCTCTTTGATGCCCTGCACGTCACAAGAAGTCTGGAATTGTCAACCTCCTTTCTGACATCATAGGTTGTTTTTGTGACCTATGATGTAACTATTATAAAGGGAAAAATATTTTTTAGTAACATTGTCAGTATCCTAATTTCCCCAGTAAGACCATGCATATGTATTGGTTACCGCTACTTCATAACTTTCTATTTGATTCTGAGTACTGAGTTCCCATTAAAACAAAGTATTTATTTTTTTCAAAAAGGAAAACCTAGTTCCTATTCCATTAGTACATTTAGTTATCGTCTTTTGAAGTGGCGATGGCCAGTGCTGTCATCAGCCCTGATCTGCTGACCCCTTACCTTCACACCATATCCCCCTCAATCTTGCACCCTGAAAATTTCATACTGTGAAACCAGGATCAATTTCTGGTTCCCATGGAAATGTTCTTTTCTTTACTTGAATTAATTAATTAATATCCCATGATTTTGTTATAACATAACTTTCCTCATTAATTGTGGTATTTATTTGTTTGTGAAGAGATCTTCCTATTTTGTCCACATTAAGAGACTTTTTTCAATTGAATATTTGTTTGTACAGAATAGCGGTATCAAAACGTAGGTAGAGTTTTAAATCAAGAGCTAATTTTCTCCAAAGTTGATGGCGTTTTGACCCTTTGTAAGTACAGGGCTATCCGGACTGAAAATGCTCGAACAGGAGCAACGAGGGCCAGTTGTCTATAGGATCATACAGACCAGGGTTAGCACTACTTTAGGATGATCAGTGTCAGAAAAAGATACCCTTTACAAAACAAGCATTTGCAATGCAATAGGTCTCGCATTTGCGAGAGTTTGAGCTATTGGCATTGTAAATGGCAATGCCTTTTATTTATGTGTTTTGTCAGCCTGCAATCAGTGCATAAACACACACGTTGTACTTATAGTAGTAGTTGCTTACAAGAAGCAGGGCTGTCAGTAACTGTGCCTGTTTTACTGCCAGCCGTGCATTTCGTAAGCAAGGACTATAAGTACAAAGTGCATATTTACACTCACCTGCAGGCTTTCAAAATACATAAATAAAAGGCCTTGTCATTTACAATGCCAATAGCTCAAACTCTCACAAATGCGAGACCTATTGCATTGAAAATGCTTGTTTTACATTGCCATCATCAGGCTGCAGATAGCAGGGCCTGATAGTAAGCAGTGTTCAGTCAGATTTATGACTCAGGCTGGGTCACAGATGGGAACAACTGAAGCACTGTGGTATTGAACCCTAAAATAAAAGTCCTTGACTCAATTTTGGAGCTGTGAACAAAATGATGTTCTGAATGCTTTTAAATGGGTGAAAATTAAAATGAAAAGTTACCTTAATGGTTAAGTTAACTCTTCATTTTAATATTCTCCATTTCAAAGTATTGCATTTCCAAACAGCAGGCCCTTTATTTCCTGTGGCTAGTAGACACTGTGCTATAAGTATAACAGAAATAAACAGCCATGTTATTTTTAAATGAGAGAAATGTAAAGTGCAGAAAAAAGTTAGATATTATGAACATTTTTTGCAGAAAATGTTTCTGCACTTTACATTTTGCCCATTTAAAAAAAATGATTGTATGTTTGTGTTATACATGTAACAGTGCCCCATATGGTGAAAGGTATGTCCTGTGCCGCAAGTACATACAACAGAGGCTCTCAGTCACCCATACAAATATGCCCCATTCATACACACACATTTTATACATCCCTAAAGGACGCACTCCCACTGAAACAGATGTCATAGTGCCCTTAGTCAAAGTATTTTGTTCAAACCATAGTATCTGGCTTTATGGACATTAGGCTTAAGTCAAGGGAGCTGGGCGTGAGGGTGTCTGCTAACATTGCACACGTTTTTTAGCCTTCAGTAGCTCACGATCATTTTCACTGATCAGAAGTAGATTTCACTAAAGAAAAGGTTGGAGATCCCAATCTAAAGTGACACACTCTTAAAAGTACACATCCCTAGCGAGTACTAAATCTTGAAACAACATTATCCCGCACATATAGTAGACACCACACAATTGGGTGTAGCTATCAAACATCAGACTGACTGGCTTTGTCAGACTGTTCACACAATCCTAAAAGCGGAAAAATGTCATGGTAAGCGAATTAAACTCCATTAAAACTGCTAATGATGGTACCTTCCTACAATAACATTCAGTAATACCTATACAGATGCACTGCACAGAGAAACTTATATTTTGCCTCTGGTGGTGGACACCTACCACTAGGAGGTTTTTTTTCTGGCCTCGTGGCCCCTAAATTTAGTTTTTATCGTAAGGAGCCTGATTTGTACTGCTCTCCCTCCTCACACAGGAAATGTTTACTGTCTGGTGTTTGGAACTTTTCCTGGCCCCGAGGCCTTCCTCAGCAGCACCCCTACGTCCCCACGGCAGAGTGCTCTCCTAGCACCATTGAGGTCCCACGGCCTCCTTTGAACAATTGCCGATCACCAGGGTCACGGGAAGTCAGGGTCCCACTCTGTCTGAAGCTCAGACTCCTGCAGGGCCAGTCTACAGAAGATCCAGGGTAGCCTTCAAGGGTCATAACTGGTCCTTCCCTCTACTGTCCTCCAGAGGGTATGGGAAGGCCAGCACCATTAGCCCTGAAGAAACAAATCTAGTGTCTTGAGTTCAAATGAAATCAGAAGGCATTGAATACATCTTTCAGTAGGGTCAGGTGTCTACACTCTTCAAGCTGGGCATTTCTCTAGGGTCACTTTCCCCATGCAGGTTATTCTCAAAAGTCTCTCCATTGTACAGTTTTTTTTTTCCACACATTTTTTTATTAAAGATTTTTGACAGAGTACATCATATTACAACACCATCGCGTTCTGCACATAAGAGATGTTAAAGAGCGTTCACAACATTATATAAACAACAACAGAGGAGTGACTAAGTGAAAAGCTAATTAGACAAAATGTGCCCAAAATAATTTATATTGTGGTGTCTATTTTTGTGTCTCTATACTGTACGCATAAATGTGTGCACAAAACGTCATACACACACCCACATGCACAAGCATGAAGTACTTTATCTCTATCGCCCCTTAAGGAACCAAAACCCCCTTTGAGGAGGACGCCGCCCAAGGGAATTAATATCCCAAGTATTTCGCAGGAGGGAAGGAAAAATCTTTCTTTTTTATGAAGGACCCTCACTCACCACTAGTTGGTGACATGCTTCATCATTGGGTCCCCGCTGGGGATTCCGAATACCCCCCCCGCTGGGGAGACCAAATACCCCCCCAACGCCTCATTACAGCAGAGCGGGATGTGGTGAGTGCAACAGTGCCTAAATTAGAATGTGATTATAACTATGTATGCAGAATTTAAAAAATGCGAGATTGTGGCCTTTACAAAAGTCTTTAATAATGGCCAACCTGCATTGGATTAAAAACAAATTGGACGGACTACCAAGGTTCTGTGCTAGGGAACCGGAGTCCTTTAAATATAAAAAAATGGTCAACATGTTTCTGCTGGTTTAAATGCAATTTGCTCAGCATTCGTCAGGACCTATCAGAAAAGTCCTCCGGTGGTGTACACGCGCTAAGGCGCACCCTCCCGTGAGGCTCCAAGTGTGAGAAAATATCTTATTTGATAGTTTCACGGTCAGTATCCGTGGTTATTCACTGCCATTTGCAGGAATATACAAAAAACCTGTGGAGAGAAAGAGGACAAACGATAACACACATTGACATGCAATTACAAGTAGTAAGGTCAAATGCGTTATTTCTTAGTGCATGGCCATAAAATTTACACAGTATCAGGAGATATCGAAATGAATACTCCCTTTACAAAGACTGACAGAGGGGGGCCATCCAGCTAGTATAGGGGGCTTCCCATGATTATTGGGTACAACACCATAGGCAGAGTTAGAAATCTGACCATCATGGAGGAATTTACCTCAAGCACTACTATTCAAGCTACTTCTCATCAATTAGGTATGGTTAAATACAAGCATTAATTACTTAGCTCGTCATTTTCATTTAAATAGAACAAACCGAATATTTGTAGATTTTCGTCGAGCATGGTAATATGCCTGAATCAGACATTGGGAGAACAAGGATAAACCCCCTTAACACAGAAGTTAGTGGCAATGTCGCAATGATCACAAATAGCAACATACCTCACTTAACGGGTGAAATAGACTCGCCCCTTCGGTGAGGACAGCGCGGGTTCACTTCACGCCGTGTCTCTCTGAAGAGGAAAAAAGGGATGCAATGAGACCTCGGTTGATAAGTGAGCGCCCGTACTGTTGGTGGCTAGTTTAATGGATAAAAGACTTACTTAAGCACTCGCGACTCCCCGCGGTGTACCTGCTCTCTCGGCTGCAGTGATACACCGGGGCCGGTCACGTGGATGACGTAACGCTACGTAACTGTCGCCTGGTCGGATGTCTTAAAGTGACAGTTACTAAAGAAGGGGCGCAAGGTGTGGGTTCGGTTCCCGGTATAACCGGAATGGTGATATCTTATCAGAATTTATTTTTGTAATGCTTGATTATTGGGTACAACACCATAGGCAGAGTTAGAAATCTGACCATCATGGAGGAATTTACCTCAAGCGCTACTATTCAAGCTACTTCTCATCAATTAGGTATGGTTAAATGCGAGCATTAATCACTTAGCGCGTCATTGCCATTTAAATAGAACAAACAGAATATTTGTAGATTTTCGTCGAGTATGGTAATATGCCTGAATCAGACATTGGGAGAACAAGGATAAACCCCCTTAACACAGAAGTTAGTGGCAATGTCGCAATGATCACAAATAGCAACATAACTCACTTCACGGGTGAAATAGACTCGCCCCTTCGGTGAGGACAGCGCGGGTTCACTGCACGCGGTGTCTCTCTGAAGAGGGTCTTTCCTTTTCTAAGGAAGAAGTGGATGCTATATTAGGGGACAATTCCCTTTTTTATGTAACAGTCACTGATCACTTGTGGGTGTTTTTCCGATGTCTCACGCGTAATGCGTGTGATATTGAGGGCGCGTCTCGAGTTTGGGATCGTATAATGACCATTTGGCTGTAATAAGGAATGTGGGCTTTCTAAATTCATTCACACATTTTATTATGTGCCTATGGACTAGCATTACAAAAAAATTTTTGATAAGAAAAAAAAGAAATAATAATTTTGATAAGATATCACCATTCCGGTTACACCAGGAACCGAACTCACATCTTGGGCCTTTTTTAGCAACTGTCACTTTAAGGCATCCGACCAGGCGGCAATTACGTAGCGTTATGTCATCCACGTGATCGGCCCCGGCGTATCACTGTAAAATAAAATATAATGCCTCTCCCTGCCCAATTCCGACATTTCCGGGTGACAGCAGCCAAGAGAGCAGGTACACCGCGGGAAGTCGCGAGTGCTTAAGTAAGTCTTTTATCCATTACACTAGCCACCAACAGTACGGGCGCTCACTTATCATCGGAGGGCTCATTGCATCCCTTTTTAGGTCTCGTAGCGATACAGCGCGTCAGCGCTGTACTCGCCGAGATCTTATGTCAGGGAGCATGCTTCCCAGGAGACAGTCTGGGTCGCGCGCTTTGCCTTTTCCGCCGGCCGCGCGCGCGCGAACGCGCTCGCCGTGTCTGTCTCCTGGGAAGCATACATACACAGGCACCCTCTGCACGCATGCGCACACACAGACACACACACACACAAGCACACATACACGTACGCACACATACAGAGACCCCCGTCGCGCACACACACACGCTCCTCCGTTGCACACACACACACGCTCGCACACACAAGCGCACCGCCCCCCATCCCACTTACCGCCAGTCCGGTCTTTCCCCTCATCTCGCAGGACACCAGTTTATGCATCCCCTCTCCTCGCGCGCCACAGTCCACGTCATCACGTCATCACTTCGCCCGACAGAAAACGTGCCACGTGACGTCGCTGGTGGTGTTGTTATTCTGTCCCAATATGGCGTCTATCATGGAAGGTCCGCTAAGCAAATGTCCCTGGTAGGTACGGGGTCGAGGCCGTTCCATAGCGCCAAACCGCACTCTGTCGGCTGCTCCGCGGGTCTAGCCCCTGTACTGCCTGGGTCCTAACGAGTCAAGCGGGTTGGTTCTCTCGCACGGGTTAGTGAGGCTGGGGTAGGGTCAGTCACATGTATAGTTAACTCTCTAAGCAAATGTCCCTGGTAGGTACGGGGTCGAGGCCGTTCCATAGCGCCAAACCGCACTCTGTCGGCTGCTCCGCGGGTCTAGCCCCTGTACTGCCTGGGTCCTAACGAGTCAAGCGGGTTGGTTCTCTCGCACGGGTTAGTGAGGCTGGGGTAGGGTCAGTCACATGTATAGTTAACTCTGACTCGGCTCAGACTTCTTAGATTTTGTAGCAGAACTTACTACTTCATTTTACTCGTCTTAATATTATCGCCACAGCCTCTATGCTTTAGCCATTTACACCATCGTTTCTGCAGTCGGTGCATTTCAGAATTGTGGTATAAAATACCTATTTTCCTAGCCTGTGTATGTGTACCTCAAATTACTTTAGATCGCTCTATCTCCCTTGCCGCCCACACCGGATTGGCAGGTAAACTCTGATTTTAAGTTTCTATTTGAGCTCTGGTAGCAGTTACCAGGTCTAACCAAACCCCTATCCTTCTGCCGTCTTAATTTAAGATACTGGGTCAAACTACTTTCTGAACCCTGTTTGTCTGCATGCGATCACCTTATTTTACTAAGTCGGTGAGCTGTGTGTGGTGCAAGTTTAAGAGTAAATCGATTTTCCTCTCTTAAGCTGAAAAGACCAGCCGCTCTTATCAAGTGAATCGGAGGTCCGTATTTAAAATCTAGAACACTAATGGCTCAAAGTGCCAACATGCTGAAAGTGTCCTGTGAGATTTTGCCTCTAAAAAAAAATTAAGTAAAAATGCACCTACGTACGTACTGCGGTCCTCCCCATCTCTTCTGCATGTCTTTGCTCTAGGTAGGCTCTCTTGCTAAACGACTCTTTGGAGTTGGTACGTTTGGTTTGTGCTTGTCAAATGTGCTACTTCCTGGTGCTGTTTAGAGAGGAAAACGAGGTCTACCAGCATCTGCACCCTGCAATGGAGGGTTGGCAGGCGGTATGAATGCGGGTGGGTGAAGGCGTTTCAGATGGACTTGACGTGTGGGAGATTTGTAGCTTGACTGTTTTTCAAGGGTGCTTGGCTTTGGTGTGATGCCCATTTTGGTCTTGTATGGGGTAGCCTGCCTTTGCATGTGCCCTCTTTGGTAGATTTAGGGGTGTATTTCTGTTGTAGGTATGTCGGAGGCTAGTCGGTTTTCTTTTATTCATTATGCTTATCTTGATTGGTTCTAGGTGTTGGTGTACAGGTCCTGTTATTAGACCCGCCTTAAGTGTTAAGCAGAGTAATTTTGTGTTCATCTTTAGATACGAAATTTACTAAAGTGGTTATGTCTGGTTGCATAGTTGGGAGTAATTCGATCAAATCCTACCTCAGGAGCACAAACTTAACAAGTACGAGAAGCTGTTACATTCACTGCTGTACTAATAGCGCAAAATGCACCCTCTGGAAAAAGGCGCAAAATGCTAGTTATGCTCCCTGTGTAAATTGCATAATCTTGTGCATTTTTACTTTCATTACACAGCAAATTACATACTTTACGCCCCTGCTGTGTGTCACTAGGGCACATCCTGATGGGGCAAGGGTTGTGCATATGGAGTGAGGGGGTGCTGCATTTTCTGCTTGTTCTCTGGTTGTGGCACACCACAGATCCATACTCTAAGGTGGAGGCACCCTCTGGGTAGGCCCTCACACTGGTCAACTCTTGCTGTGTGCGAGGATGGATCCATTGTGTCTTAGGGTTTAAAGAACATAGGATGACTTTTGGAGAGAAGAAGAGTGGAGGTCATGTGCGATAAAGTGCCTGGCAGCAGCAGAGAGCGCTGTGCTGACATCAGTGACAGTTCTGCCTTCGTAGCACCCTCACGCAGGCCCCGTGGTATGGACAGCGCCTTGCAGTAATGGCAGATGCACTCTCGGCGCTGCACAAAGCGTCACTACCTCAGTGTGCATTGGAAGCCGCAACACACACTAGACCGCGCCTAGAGGTAGTAATTAAGTGCAGTGTGCCCTGCCAGCTTACAAACACACTGCCGCCATCAAGGAGAGTCACCAGGCACTGCGCTGCTGCTCGCTTCAAGGCACCTAGGCGTGTGCACACAGCGTCACTCAGTCACGCTCTTCCTCTCATCCCATTCTTTGCCCAGTTGTCTTCTCTTCTTCTCCATTTCAACCTCTTCTTTCTCTATCCCTCCTGTCTCATGTGCTCCTCCCGGGTTTGTGTGGTTTCTCGTTTGTTTTTTTTCCTCTCTCTCCACAGTGCTTGTATCCGTGTTCCACCTTTCTGCTCCTTCAGTGTTCTCCCTTTTCTGTTCTACTTTCCCCTCACCCCACCTTCTCTTTGCCCCTTACCACACCTAACCTTCTCTTCGCGGTCTTTCCACATCTTCCTTTTACATACTTTTCCCTTCTCCCCTGTCCCCAAGCTGAAGACAGTCAAGGGGGGTTGTAAATCCAGTATTTGTAAAGCACGAACAGTTACCCGGAGGCATCCCGGCGTTGGGGGCCGTCAGGAATATTACGCAATTTATTGCCCAGAGTCACATGGTGCTGGGCTGACTTGTTTCCGTTTCCCACCCGCTCCTACATTACGACCGCTCTACCTCACACCAGCTTTTTTATTTATTTATTTTAATTGGAGCTTTTGTGCTAAAAAATATTTATTTTTCTATTTGCCGTCTTCCAAACTGAATTGGAAAAAAAAGAAAACTGGAGCAAAACACACCTATGTAATGTCAGCGAAGTGCGCATACATTCTGATGCATGCTTTTGACAGTGGAATAACTGCACAGCCATTGTGTGGGCATTTTGTTATACATTTTTATTTTGATGATTGTGGGCAGCATCTCAATGCTTTGCAGCCCCACCAAAGGCAATTGGCAAAGCTAATACAGGCTTGAGCAAACTGGAAACACCCAAGGCACAGGCAGAAAAGTCGATCAAATCCTCAAAACCCCTGCTTCTGCTCCCACCCCAGCCTCTCTCCATGGAAAGTTCTGTCCTGACGTCCCTTTCCCCTTCAGATACAACTGCCCTCAGCCTGGTCTCCTGAGCCTCCATCTCTGCTCACCACCCATACTTCAATGGTACATTCTTAGACTTTGGTACATCAACAGAGGTTAGATTTTTGCCTCACTCTTTAGGGTCTTGAACCTCAGTGACATCATCCAAAAGAATATAGCATCTCAGGGGCCACAAACACAAGCACAAAAACAAAGCAGGGAAAGAGGACTTCCGACCAGTTATTGAGGGCCTCACCCTTACCCACCACTATCCGGTCCTACCCTCTTCAAGGGAAACTCACCTGATTTCCAAATCTCCTCAACAAAGACATTCTTTTGAAACCATATTAACGTATAATACTGATTGGCCCAATCCTTCTGCTATTAGTAACACCAATACAGACTTTGCTAAAAATTTAATGCAACCCATTGTCATATACAATGCCAATAACTCAAACTTTAATGCTGCGAGACCTATTGCATTGCAAATGCTTGTTTCCTCTTCAGAGAGACACCGTGTGAAGTGAACCCGCGCTGTCCTCACCGAAGGGGCGAGTCTATTTCACATGTGAAGTGAGTTATGTTGCTATTTGTGATCATTGCGACATTGCCACTAACTTCCGTGTTAAGGGGGCTTATCCTTGTTCTCCCAATGTCTGATTCAGGCATATTACCATGCTTGACGAAAATCTACAAATATTCTGTTTGTTCTATTTAAATGGCAATGACGAGCTAAGTAATTGATGCTCGCATTTAACCATACCTAATTGATGAGGAGTAGCTTGAATAGTAGCGCTTGAGGTTAAATTCCTCCATGATGGTCAGATTTCTAACTCTGCCTATGGTGTTGTACCCAATAATCATGGGAAACTCCCAAAACTAGCTGGATGGCCCCCCTCTGTCAGTCTTTGTAAAGGGAGTATTAATTGCGATATCTCCTGATACTGTGTAAATTTTATGGCCATGCACTAAGAAATAACGCATTTGACCTTACTACTTGTAATTGCATGTCAATGTGTGTTATCGTTTGTCCTCTTTCTCTCCACAGGTTTTTTGTATATTCCTGCAAATGGCAGTGAATAACCACGGATACTGACCGTGAAACCATCAAATAAGATATTTTCTCACACGTAGAGCCTCACGGGAGGGTGCGCCTTAGCGCGCGTACACCACCGGAGGACTTTTCTGATAGGTCCTGACGAATGCTGAGCAAATTGCATTTAAACCAGCAGAAACATGTTGACCATTTTTTTTATATTTAAAGGACTCAGGTTCCCTAGCACAGAACCTTGGTAGTCCGTCCACTTTGTTTTTAATCCAATGCAGGTTGGCCATTATTAAAGACTTTTGTAAAGGCCACAATCTCGCATTTTTTAAATTCTGCACACATAGTTATAATCACATTCTAATTTGGGCACTGTTGCACTCACCACATCCCGCTCCGCTGTAATCAGGCGTTGTAGCACGCTGGGGGGGTATTCGGCCACCCCAGCGGAGACCCAATGATGAAGCATGTCACCAACTAGTGGTGAGTGAGGGTCCTTCATAAAAAAGAAAGATTTTTCCTTCCCTCCTGCGAAATACTTGGGATATTAGGTCCCTTGGGAGGTGATCTCCTCAAAGGGGGTTTTTGTTCCTTAAGGGGAGATAGAGATAAAGTACTTCATGCTTGTGCATGTGGGTGTGTGTATGACGTTTTGTGCACACATTTATACGTACAGTATAGAGACACAAAAATAGACACCACAATATAAATTCTTTTGAGCACATTTTGTCTAATTAGCTTTTCACTTAGTCACTCCTCTGTTGTTATTTATGAATTGACTGGGGTACAGGAGTGCCGACTCATGCCCTTTCTCTCTTGTTGGTATTAACGGTGTTCACAACATTAGGCACTGTGAAGAGTCATACACATAGCTAGGGTCAGTCCCAGGCCCAAACGTAGTGGAGTGCCCATTTAAGGGTTACAGCTTCTAACTTAATAGGGCTTTGGATATGTCCCTGCTCTGCGAACAGTGCGACAAGTAATGCTTGCAAGTCTCCATCGTCCTTTGTGGTGGTTCTCTCTGAAGTCCTTCTGAGTCGAGGGAGTTATATAGATAGTACTACAGGTGAGTAAAAACAGCTCCTAACTATGGAGCAATAAACAAAGGGTAGGTAAACAACCCTTCCCCACTCCCCTCCCATAATGTGGTGGCGGCCCCCAAAAAAACAGAAAAACATATACTGCAAATCGCTTAGTAGGTTGTACGTCATATCTGGAAGAGGTGAAGCTCCTTAATGGAGGGAAGACAGACAGCGGATGTGTTAGACCTGACATCATTGGCTTGAGTCTCTCCTCCATTTTTTCTGTTTTGCCTCCACTGTTTTACGATGTTTTGCTGGTATATGCTTTGGGCGCGGTGTCACTGCTGATCAGTGCCACAGCGCAAGTGCTCCCTATGTTAAATTGATGTACCTATTGTATCCATGTTTGGCTTATTTGGTTTACTGTCAGTCCCTAGTCTAGTGCACAAGGAGTGCCGGGGCTTGTAAATCCAAATGCCGCTCGTGGGCTTGCAGCAGGTGTTGTGCCACCCACAGGAGCAGCCTCGTAAAAGAATGTCTACGGGTCGGTCATTGAGAGACCCACGTGCAGCCTAGTGCTGTCACGCAGGCTGCGCAAGTATACCTACTTGCCAGCCCCTCAAACCTTCCCTTGGCTGCATGTTAGTCACCCCTATGGTAGGCCCACGGGCAGGGTGCATTGTAAGTGTAAGGTAGGACACGCCTGACCAAGTTGGCATGTCCTGATAGTGAAGTACCGCCATCTTCGTTCTTCACTATTGCGAGGTAGCCTGCTCTCCATTAGTTAGAATGGGCCGTCGGGATTATTAATGCTATGATCCTAGCTGGCTCGGGGAGCATGGTGCAATGTCGAGTTTGGTATCCCTGAGCTCGGGGTTTAATTACGCATCCGTTGGTGTGGATGGTTTTTGGACTCTGGGTTCGAAAATAGCACTTTTAGAAAGTGTCTATTTTCTTGTCTAACCATATCTGGTTTCTGCTGGTCTTGCATGTGTGTGACAGGAGCTGGGTGGCTCCACAGGTCTGGATGAGTCAGTGTGGGATGAGTGGGACATTTGCGTTGAGAGTAGGGGGAGAGTAGTTGTTGATAGCCTGCCCTGCCTGATACAATGCTGGCTCCACCTCCTGCCAAGCGGCTGATGGCTCTGTGCCTGCCATGGACGATCCTAGCCCCACCTCCTGCCAGGAGGCCGATAGCTCTGCTCCTGCCAGTGTCAATGCTGGCTCCACCTCCTGCTGGGCGTCTGAGGACCCAGCCCTGCGCAATGAATAGGCCAGGTGCTTCTGCCTGGCTCCACCCACAACAGACCCAGGATGTTGGGAAATTCCCCTGCATGGACAAAGGGATCAAAGCCGAAAAGGGGTATAAGAGAAGGACCCCTGAACCAAGAATTTAGATCACTTCTGACAAGGAACCCTGTAACCAAGGACAAGAGGCCTGCTGATCTGAGGACTTGCCTACCCCTTCTGCCAGTGTGCTGTTTGCTGGGGGGAATCCTGCAGTGCTTCTTTATTTTTGCCACGGAACCAGGAGAGAGGAACTGTGTGTGTACTCTCACGCTTGCTAAGAAAATCTCCAAGGACTGGAAGAGTGCCAGTCTCCTGCTGAAGTCACAGGGCTAAAGGACTTCATCTGCTAAAGTGCTATTTGCTGGAATCGTGAATCCAGCACCTCTGAAAGAACCAGCAATCTCGACGCCGACGGACGTCGCCGAATCCAGCTCGACGCAGTGGGTAACGGCCCTAGTGTCCCGCTTCCTCGACGACCGGCCGCCGGGCCCGACCGACGCCAGCAGCAACGCCAGTGAGGGGGAGTACGGCTCTAGCTCCAGAGGACCTCGTGTCTGCACCGCTGCTGATCACATCAACTGTGTGCCCCCTCGACGCCGTGAGCGCTGCTCACTCTGTGCAACCGCATCATCGACGACGCCTGCTGAGGCCTGATCGACACCGAAGACGTGACGCCGGATTGCTCGACGCCGCTGATCATCGTGTGCTTCATTTTCCTAAAGGTACTGTGTTGTTGGGGGTCCGTGTGACTCCGGGCTCGACGTAGCGCTCCTCGCGGTCGACGCCGAACCTGTGGATTAACTTTGCCTCGACGTCGTGTAGCCCCCGTGTGGGTTACCCTGTTGCTAAGAACTGTATTGCCAAGAAGAAGATTTGCTTTGATACTACAGACTTTTGTGCTAAAGAAGAAACTACCTTGAACTATCCTTTTTCCCTTCCCCGAGTATTTATTAAGATTGTGTACATTTTTGTTGTTATTTGGTCTTGTGCTAAGCCTTATATAAAAATACTTATTTTTATAATACTACTGTGTCGTGTCCATTTGTAGTGTATTCACTTTATTACTGTATGTGGTCATAATTGCTTAACACACAGCCTCTGAGATAAGCCTGTCTGCTCTGCCAAGCTACCAAGGGGGTGAGCAGGGGTTATCGAAGGGTGTGATCCCCTTGCCCTGACTAGAAAAGGTGTGTCCCTATTTGTCAGAAGTGCATACCTCTGCCAACTAGAGACAGCCGGTTCTAACAGGATGGAAGACCACAGGAGAGAAAGGAGACCAGGGGACCCCATTTAAATTCAAAGTTTTTAAAAGCTTCCCTGAAGATATCGGACATGCGCTCCAGACTAAAGAGCTTCCATAACCTGGAATGCCAGAGGGAAATCGCCGGGGCTTCTCTCCTTTTCCATGCTGCCGCTAACGTGGTCTTCGCAGCCCCTAAACAAGCCACATGATCTTTTTGTCCGCTTTGGTTTGATGTTCTAAGGAAGGGTCCCGAAGTACCAGCAGGACCTCTGCTATGCTAGTTGGGATAGGGTAGCCCAGCATGTCTTTGATCTTGGCGAGAATTTCTTCCCAGAAGGGCCTTTTATGATGGCAATGCCACCAGATATGTTGGAAGTCCCCCAGAAGACTACATCCACTCCAGCATCTATCGGAGGATCCGGGAAACATCTGACTAAGTTTGGAAGAGTGAAGGTACCAGTCCATCATGGTCTTAAGGTGCGCCTCCCTGAGATCAACGGAGTGGTTAAACTTCGTATGTCAGACCATAAGCGGGACCACTCTTCATCTGTGATACCTCGTTGTAGGATGCCCTCCCACATTGACATGTAACGCAGGCGCGGGGAGAGCGTAGTGGTAAGGAGAAATGTATATATAAAGGAGATCGTGCCCTTTTGTTCCTTTATTCATTAGTGACAGAAATTGTCCATTCACGGGAAAGAAGCAGACACCTAGGACTTCAGGTGCCCAAGTTCCTTTTTTTCTTTTCATTATTCACTATTTTATCACTTTGCACATTTTGCAGTAGCACTAATACATTTGGTCCTGATGAAGGCAAGGACTACTTGGTCCATCTAGTTGCTGAAACATGTTGACCTATATACCATCTGAGTAGTTATTTGTTGTAAACTGCTCTTTGTTTTTAACATTGGAGGATTGAAAAAAATAATAAAAGTACTGTTGCTCACTCACCCAATTTTAACACACTTTCTCACTTTCACATGCACTGCAATTCAGTCACTCACTAGTTGAGACGTTAAGCTAACATCACGAGGGCCTCCCAGTGAGCTATCTGTGGATGGCGGACATTCCACCTAGTCCTTATCCATCATTCAGATCTCAGGGAGTAAGGTCCACAAGGAGTCCCAAATGATGAAGGGCGGTATCGAGTAGTGACTGATGGTAATCCTTATCTTGTGATGATATGTCAGGATCTGATCAATCTTTACCAATCAAAAATGTTTTTTGATCTTGACTAAGTGTAGTTGCTCAATTTGCATCATACGAGGTTAAACGTTCTTCTCTTTGATTTGAGTCAGACCTGTAGACATTTGTGTGTTCATTACTTCATCAAGAGTCTCAACATCACTAATTTGCAAGTGTTTTACTGTACAGCAAAGTTTTCATTTTTTTATATACATACATCTGCTCTTGTTTCCTTGTTTGAAAACATACGCGGGCACGTTAAAGCTTTATGCTGCCATCTTTTCTTTCATCAATGGAGTTCTTTTTTGAGTCTTGTGATAACATAAATAAATGAGGCTGCCATTTTAAGACCCCCCGAGTCCCTGCGGCAGACTCAGCAGCCAAACAAACAAGCGCCGCACACAGACATTCATCATCTGTTTCGATCCCGCCTGCATCTGCTGAGCCTCCAGTGCAAAAATGGATCTGGGTGGACGCTGAGTGAAGTCTGACGAATGGTAAACAGGGCACCGTGCCCCCGGTCGCCATCACCAGATAATGAAGTCTCGGCTCCTACACGGACTCAGCCAGCCCAAATGTCGCAGCTGTTTGGGGCCCGGGTAGAAATAAATGACAAACCGAGCCTCAGAGGCTGTCGTACATGGCCGACTGGGCCACAGAGAAGTAACAGGGTCGGGAAACCCAGGGCTTTAAGTGGGCCGGGTCCTGCCGGTGCTGTCTAAAAACAGGTGCGGAGACAGGTCCTTATCGGGCTCTCCATTTTTGCCCGCAGAGTGAAGAAAGAAAAAACCCTTAACTCTTCAATAGTACTATCCGTCACTGCCTTTGATGCAACTTCAAAGAGACTTGCTTTTCAGTTTTATGTAGCGCAAACTTGGCGCACTTTACATGAGCACCAGTTACATTACACAAGGACATATTCATTTTATGAATCACAGGAGGTCAAGCTGGAACCTGTTTTCTCAGCTCGAAGGTCGGCTGCTGTAGCCTTACACCACAACTTTGCCCACAAGATCAAGTAGCATTTTCAATATTATATACATTGAAGTGATAGTTGTTGCTTATTTATCTTATGCAACTTACAACCATTACAAAGCCAATAGTCCTGGCTTGTTGTAGGTGTAATGTTACTTGTTGTATTATATGTCTGGATGAATGGACAAAAGCAGCAAAATACCAGTGGGGCAGCACACTACGCTAAGCACAGATTTTTAGCTTAAGTGTTTTAAGCCACGCCCTTAATTACAGTAGCCACGTCCCTGTGCGAGATCCCCCACAGTTTTTGCATTCCACTTAAAGCCCTGGAGAAACCCAAGTGTGAGATGCTGACCACTTCAAGCAAAAGTAAGACACCCTTTCCTCAAGGAGTGTGTGTGTGAAAGGGGCAGGAGATGAGACGTGCATGATGGGTGACTGGGGTGGGAACTCTCCTCAAACCACCACGTCCAAGTCCCTTCCCATCTTATAGACTTTAGGACAAACTGCTTTTCTTCGCACCATGAAATCAAGCATCTGCAAAGCCAATAGGCCTGTTTGGGTTTAGCAAAGGGGATTGGCCTGGGTTTAGGTTTAGTAAAGCCAATATGTCTGGGTTTAATACAAGGTTGTCATTTCTTTGGCAGCAGGTATTATAAAAGATGAGGAATAGTACTTGTTGGGACAGAATAGTCCTCTGCAGTGTATTTGACATGTACCCCAGCCCTGAGTGCCCAACTGTACTATTGCCTGGCTCCCGAATAATGATTTTTGTTGTCATAGGTAAACACGGATCATGCATGTGCACCATGACGTAGGCCTGTCTCACAGACTGTGCTCTTGTTGGATTGTGAGGGTACAAAAAGCGATACCCTCATAATGGTGGAAGGCTACTGCCTTCAACAAGAGTTAAATACCCCGAGTGAAGCGGCGGCAGCATACGTGTGGTGATCCGTAGTCGTGAACAGGTTCTTTTTAACCTGTGTGACTAGAGTGAGGTACACAGGCTCACCCAGCTTGTTAAAGTTCAGCTGGAATGTGCTTAACTCATCCGTTGCCCTACATCATTTAGATGAAGAGTGCTGTGCAGAAGTGGTGATTCTGCACTGGATGTATGTGTGCCTGGAAAGGGTACAGTACAGGGATAGACCAGTGCTGTGCATGCATGCATGATGAGTGCGTGTGTACTGCCTGTATGTAGACCAGAGAGGAATACATTACATGAGAGATGTAGTGCTGTGCAGTGTGTGCGCAGTGGAACCATGTGCAGGGCGTATGTGTCCTTGCAAGAAGTACAATACATGAAGGGTGAAATGTTGTGAAGCGTGCACTCGCAATTGTGTGTGTGAGTCCTGGTAGTGTGTGTGTTTACAAATAGCTGGAGTGGAACAATACATGGAGGCGACAGTACTGGACAATAGGATGGCTGTGTGTGTACACAGAGTGCAATTGTGCCTGCAATGGTGCATTACATGGAAGACCCTGGGCTCCATTTTGGAAAGCCCAGGACTATCTGGCTAAGACATGAAGATTAGGGGAATCCCCCCGTCTCCCCCAAGGGGATTTCTGTATTGCTCCATTCCTGTGAGATTGGGAGACACACTAAAGGAAGGGAGAGAGAAAGACTTCCCCCTGTACAGTTCACAAGGATGCACTTTGACTCAGTTATAGATAACAAGGTAAGGGCCTGGACACATCTCAGGAAGGAGATGAGGCTGATAAGGAAATGCTCAAGAGTAGGGCTGGGACCCCTGGATTAACCTTTTGATGCACACTTCACTATGGCTGACATTCAGGTGTGAACTCCTATGGCCTTTGTTGATGTACTATCAGCTTTGGTGTCTCTCCTGCTGTGACAGACAGACTTTCAAGAAATAGAAGAGAGATAAATGAAAATGTTGCTCAGATATGAAGCCACCTTAAAAAATGGAAAAGGGCAAGAGGTGTTTGGCAAAACAGGAATAAGTTGGTTTAATTAAACGCAGCATCTGAAGAAAGTCTCTCGCTGTAGAAAGTTTCAGCCGACAATATAAACATCTCGTGAGCTCCAGTGAGCTCCAATAAACTAATTCTGCTATCTTAAAAAATCATCTTTTTCGTAAATAACTAGCTTGGTCTCCTGATAAGGACACAGATGCCTATCGACCTCGGGAAGAGCTAGTGTGGGCCAGTGTGTATGTGTCCAGATGTCTGGCGTAGGAGTGTGTGATCACTACATGCGGTGCGCATATTGTGTCCTGATTGGCTGAGGGTTTCTATCTACATGTGGAATCTAGCTTTGTGGTATTTCTGGGGAATGAGCACCTTTGGCCAAACGTGTTTTATTGGTGTTAATTTCCTATGAACTGTTTGTGGAACAACTATCTATCTGTGGGATCGATCAGGGTTTTCCCTGGGTGCACATTTGTCTTTGGGCTAATTGAGACCCCACCTATTACCAGTCACTCAAAATGGGTGGGTTGGGGGTCACATATCTCTGACGGGAGTTTGAAGGGGAGGTCACCTTGGGTGAATCAGACAGCAATGATACAAGTTCATTAGAACTTCTACAAATAATGAGGCACACATTGATCACATTTTTACCAACATTCTCAATATTGTGCGTACAGTTGTCACAGAGTACATCAACACTGTCTTTACTGATATTGACATTGTTATGCATGTCTAGATCATGGTATATAATGACATTGTTTCTACTGGTATCGGCATTGTTATGCATGCAAGGATTATGGCATACACTGACATTACGTTTATGGGTATTGACATTCTTATGCAGGCATAAGTTAAGGCATACGATGATATTGCATTTGTGAGGAGGGGAAGCGCTGCAAGACCTTTGCCTGTGACCAGGACTGGCCACCAAGGGTTGCTAGTCTCCCTGATGGGCGAGGGACATCACCCAGGGAAACAAAGACTACCTGCTCTGCAGTGCCAGTGCTGGTCTGTTTTTATGTCCAGTATGCCCTGCGAGGGAGAAAAGAGGGTTGGATGAACTGAGTTCCTGTGGACAGCCCTGAAGGAGAGTAGGGCCTGCTTCCTATGGTCACCCCCACTTTTTGCTGCGATGTTCTGGTTTTTTGACTTTAGTGTGGCTGTGGGCTGCTAATCAGACCCACAGCCCAGCTGTTCTCTCTCTAAATTTATACCATTTACTTTAGGTACATACCAGATTGGTCACTGGGTTACCTTTGTAAGTCCCTGTATAGTGTACCATAGGTACCCAGGGCATAGGTGCACCCAAGGCCTACCAGGGGCTGCAGCATGTATTATGCCACCCCTGGTTGGCCCTCCAAACTGACACCACAGGTCTGTTCACACAGCCTGGGTAAGGTGGTGTAATCACCCCTTACTTAGATATAGTATAGCTATATCTATATATACATATAGACACATATACACCTATAAGTCAATCCTATGGCAGGCCTTAACAATCCTGGAGGCAGAGTGCTTGGTTTTATGTGAGAGGGTGCCCTAGCATGAGATGAGCCCCTCTGCAGCTTTCAGAACCATCTCCTTATAGCTGTTATATGATATAGCCATACATATACTCTTAAGTGCTTTATAATCCTCGCGGTTAATGCTAACTTTGGTTTGGCTTTATCAAAACATGTTGTGTAAGGTGTCAAACTTTGGAATACTACCCCCCCCCCCCCGCCGGTCCTGGCGGCGGGGGTAGCATTCCACCCTTCTAAAGGGAGAAGACATGTAGTTACTGGTATACCCGGTTAAAGTTAAACAGAGCGTCAGCATCACAAAATGGATGCTGCTGCTGTTGTAATTTGGCAGCGATTAGGTTAGCATTAGCAGAAGCCATCCTGTATTTAGAGACTATCTTGTCGTCTTGTGAAATCCATTTTGTATTTCTGTTTGCCATGTGCTACCATGTGCTCTGTCCTACCTTTCTGTTAACTGCTCTTGAAATCTGCATAGTGACAAGGTATATTTAGCCTCTTCTGAGCATGCAGCTGCTGTTAGCCTGTAACTGTCAGGATGTGTTCACCAGAATTAGCAACTATTAGCTCCTCACACTTGTTGACTGTGCATTTTCTGTATGACCATATATGTACCTAAAACCACCATTTTGTACTTGTACCGCCTTCTTTTGAGCCCCAGTGTGGGTATAAAAGGACCAAGCTCCTTCCATTCAGTGGGCTACTTCATACATTACCGAAGGGTGCTGTGTGAATGTAGTTCCACCTGGTTGCTCTAGGCTTGCTCCAACTTCCCTGCAAAGGGGACACGAGAGACGTGGGACCGGAACTCCTGGACATCCTGCATTTTGCAAGCTGCACTCCTTTCTTGAGTAATCTTAAAGTTGTGCATTGGGGTACTTGAAGCCCCAGACCCGAGCACCATTTGCACCAAAGCTCAGGGCTCCACACTCCACGAGTGTCCCGTGGGGCCCGCTCCTGCATTTCAACTCAACGCGTCTTCCCGGTTACTTGCCGGTTGGCTAGTGAGCCCCCTGAAGACTCCATTTTGAAACTAACTCGCTTTCCTGGTTGCTCTAGGCTTGCTCCAACTTCCCTGCAAATGAGAAGTTCCCCAGACCTTGCTGGTCTGCACCGAAGCCATTCTCTATATCCTGCGTGGGTTGCGTTGGCCAAGGCTTTTTGGGTCCAATCTGATACCAACACCGCAGTCAACTAGATCCTTTGTGGGACAGCTTGAATCCAGCGCCTGGTCATCATCAACGCCTCCTGGTCCTCGTGGCTGAAGAGACAAACTTCACTTCTTCACTTGGAATCACCCAAAATCGCCTGGTTACTTCCTGGTACCTTCCTGGTGACTGGCTAGTGACCCAGACTCTGTCCCTTCTGCTTTCAGGTTCTTCAGATCTTCGATCCACCCTTGGATCCACCCAGACACTTTTCCTCTTGTCGCCTGCAGCACTTCTTTGCAGCTCTCCATTGAAAACGTGTCCTTAAATTCCTTAAATTGCATATTTGTAACTTTTAAGTTTCCCATAGAAAGTCCATGGTAACCCGCATCTGTGTTTAGAGACTGCACGCGTCTCCCGTGGGCCTCCTACTTCCTAACCTTTGGTTGTTTAGAGTAGCCCCAGCGATTCCACAGGCCCCAGGCCTGCTTTCTAATTCTCACGTGGTTCTTATACCACTATTTTAGTATATGGTTTGTGAGGCCCCTAGGGCATAACGTATACTGTGCAACTTATCGTATATTAACTCAGTGACTTGTATTGTATTTTTACCTCTGAACTCAGAGGGGTTGTGTTTAGATTAAATACATGTATATTTGATATATACCTTGTGTGGTGTCCTTTCATTTGGTACTCAAGGGATTATAATTGGTAAAACAACTTGCTTCACATGCTCTCTGACGTCTTAGCCTGATGACTGCTGGTCCATGCTACCACTAGGATAGCTGATCTATAAGGTTGACTTTACAACCACCATCAATAAGGGTTGATTAGACTGGTGCAAGGTACCCACTAGAACTAGTGGACATCATATGCCAGGCTAACTTCTCACAAGCCCTGCTGGACTCCCGCTGAGAGGTGCGAAGAGATGACTGCTGCAGAGATCGGGTCATTGCCTATGTGCAGATTCCAGTCGGCGACCCCCATAAGCCAGAAGAGAGCTACCATCAAAATAGCCAGGAGCAGAGTGCCATGCGGGACAAGTGAAGTCGTAAGATGCCTCCAGCAGTGACCCCGTAAGGAAGGAGAAGCCGCCGTTAAAGTTACTGTGGAATTGGAAGGGCAGAAGTCTGAGCGGAGCCTAGCGGCAACCCCATATCTCAGGAGGGGGCCACAGTGGTATGGACTACCGTGGGTGAGTGCTGGCGCCATGGGTGGAGTTACAGCAACACTGTCAGCCAGGAGGGGCTGTTGATACTTGAGTGGTTCTAAGGATCGGTCAATCAGTTGAGAAATCTGAGCCGTGGCCCATGGGTGACCATGAAGCAATGAGGGTTGAGCTGGAATGGATCCAGTGAAACTAAGGAAGACACCATGTGTACACCGCTGCATTAGAAGCACCCCAGCTAGGAGCACAGAAATCGAACACCACAACCCTTGGTTAGTGAGCGCAAGACTTACCATGCAGGAGTAGCACATCTAATAACTGATGAAGCCAGCCATGTATGCTCAGAAGAGAGCTGCGGTCAGCTGACTCCCCACACAGGACTCAAGCAGTGTGAGTGCCTGTGGTTGGGGCACTTGCAGGGACATTGCAATTCTCCTCACTGCTGGAGCGGGTAAGACTAGTTACAGGCCTATCAGGCCGCGGGAAATGTTGCTGCTGAGAGTACTGCAGCACCAAGAAACTTTTGATTATTTTACAAAGAGTCAAAGTGGACTCTTGAGTTAAGCCTACTAGTGAGCATTCCCAGGATGTAGCCACCAGTGCATGGGGAATTGTAGGAAAGTGTTTCTTCTGCATCGGTACCCACCACTTTTTACCTAACCTCTGATGTAACCCAACTTGATGTGCCCTGGATCCCTGTCAAACAGGGTCCGAGGGCCTGTGTTCTTTCCCAAAGCTCTACTTCTGTACCCACAATTGGCACATCTCTGGCAACAGGTAAGCCCCCTGTAAAAGGTACCATGGGCACTGTGACCAGGGAAGGCCTTCAAGAGATGCAGTACCTATTGTGCCACCCTTAGAGACCCCGTACCTTAACACCCACAAACTGCAATTGCAGGCTGCGTGTTTTGGTACAGAGAAAAGTTAAGAGTCGACAGGGCACACGTCCATGGGTGCCATGCCTACAACTCACTGACTGAGGCCTGGTAAGCCACCCTATAGCAGGGTGTACTAGCCACAGGTGAGGGTACAGTGACGTGAGGCCTGTACCCCTACAGTGTCTAAGTCCATTCTTAGACATTGTAAGTGTAGTAAAGCCTAATGAGTATATGGTCTCAGAGTTGGTCATTACAAACTCCACAGCTCCATAATGGCTTTACTAAAATCTGTGAAGTTTGCTAACAAACTTCTCAGCACATTAAACCCACACTGATGTCAGGGTGGGATTTAATGTAAAATGAACTCAGAGGGCATCTTGAAGATGAGGGGGCCCAACCAATCAGCAAGACGGTCATGCCCCCCTCCCACTGGAGGGAGTCATACTAGAGGGTGTACCCACCCCAAGGAAGGGACCCATTGGTCCGACCTGCACACCCCTTTTAACGCCCCAAACTTTAGTATTTAGGGGCAACCCTGAACCTTGCCTCCTCAGATTCAATAAAGAAAGGAGAAGGACCGAAGAGCAGTGCTGAGCCAGCAAGAAGAGGACACCAACTGTTTTGGCCCAGCCCTACCGGCTTGTCCCATCTACGACCTGCCTACAGTACGAACCCCGGTGATCCCAGCAGCATCCAGAGTCCGGAGGACCTCTCCTGCAACCATCGGACAGACAGTCTCCCGTGAGTACAGGATTTCCTCAAACTACGACTCATCCCCGGAATCCGGCGATTCCGCAACTCTGCACTACTCTGCACCATACGTCCAATGCCAAACACCACAAGGTCTCCTCAGCGATCCGGACCCGGGATATGGTGATCCCCGATCTCCCTCTTGCTCCAAGGCACCGTCTGCAGCCTCAGTGTGGAGGGTCCCCCCAACCGCAACTGGTAAGAAAACCAGATGTGAGAAGACACCCCTTCACCCGAGGCCCCACAGCCTTGGGTGGCCCAAACAGCGGTGGTCAGGCAATCCCCTAAGAACCCAACCTACCTCTCCAGCCGGTGGTCGCCTTGAGGAAGTCTCCCTGCCCGAATCTGCAGCAACGTTGCCAAACCGAAGGTCTCCATTGCGAATTTACAGGGCCTCCGATGCCTCCTTGGCACACTGCACCCGGCGGCCCCTGTGCCGGTCATGGTGCAGATCCTGGGCTGACTGTTGGTCCATACATTGCTGACCTTAACCTTAGGAGTTCTGCTCCCACACTCGAGTGGTCTGCTTGTAAGCAGTCCCTAACCGAAGGCCCGCTTAGCCCTATTGACTAACATTGGGCCCCTGCACTCTGCGGACACCCGCCCCAGTGCCATTTGTGGTGCAACTCGAGTCGAGACCTAGACCTTGGGTAACCTTGGTCCTAACGCCCAAAACTCCCACTTGTACGATGGGTACTTACCTGTGAAACCGATAACCATTTTTCTCCCAAAGAAACCCATGTAATGATATTTTGGGATTAAAATGTTAGAACTGTTGGTTTGTAAGGGGAAAAAAGTAACTATAACTCAAGCCAAGAAAAGTCTTACTCATGTTTTATTATGAGATCCATAGGTGTGGTATTTAGGCATCCCACTCCCAGTACTCAATGTAATCAAAAAGTATTCTAAAAGTAATTACGGGGTAATATAACCTGCTTTTTAAAACCATACTAACCTGTAACAAATGCAAATACATTCCTAATTGTATTTCTGTGTCAAGGTTTACAATTGAAAGTACAGTTTACCTATCAGTACCAAGTCCTGCTTGGTTCTAGAAATAAAATACAAGTATACTTTTTTTATACTTACCCAATTGATATGGATTCTGTCTCTGAGTGAGTGTAATCAGTCCTTGAGTAAGTGAATAAAATAAATGCTTAACACACCCTCTGGTTAAGCCTAACTGCTCGCCCACAGTACCACAAAGAGTTACCTAATTGAGACTCTGCTATACCTCTGGGGACTCCCTGGACTCTGTGCACACTATACCTTACTTTGGTATAGGAAATAAAGAGCCAGCTTCCTACAGGAATAATGAAGTCTTTTGTGGGCTGCTCGGTCTTTGCAGCGTTGGAGTCTAGATTGGACTCAAACAAGCTTTAGTTGCTACAAGGGGTTCAGTATTATTGGTGCAGAGAAACTCCAGTTGGTCCTGGCGTCTTCCACTTTGACGAGAAGATGGATCTGGCCTATTTGAGTATGGTGACCTCTTACTGGGTGGCTGCTACATCGGTAGACCCAGTGAACAGCAGAACGGTGAACTGGATGTTGCGGTTGGTGCTTGCAGGTTGCAGTGAAATGACTCTTCCAATTAAAGTGTAATCCTGATGGCTTGGAGAAGTGTCGGAGGCCGTCCGAGGCTGTTTTGGAGGACGCACAGCTGCAGGACAAGTCGGGTTGTTGCAATTATCGTGACAGGAGCTAGCAGGCAGGGTTATGGTGACTATCAAGGTATGAAGAAGCTATTCTTACGACACCCCCCACCCTTCCCTCCCTCACGCTCCAGCCTCTTCCTGTGCCGCCGCGCTGCATGGGCTGGGTTCTAACTCACACAGCCCGGCGCTGAACTGATTTGAACTCCTGTCATCTGGGAGTGAAGGTGATTTTTGACTATTTTAACCTCACGTTGCTGCCCGCTTGTACTGTCAATTTGTTTATACTCATGGCTCAGATGGGGCACGGGGCTGGTTCCCCACGTGGTCCCAAACTTGTGGTTCCCCTTTTGTCTCCTATTCTCGATCATGGTTTATTGGGCCTCCATTTTGCCTCTTCTTTTGTTGTTGCTGCTGTCCCCTGGCCTTGCTGATGAATAGACAGGGAGAAAGGACTTGTTCCTCCTCCACAAACTCGGCGGCCATCTTTTGAAATGAGCCCTGTTTTTACCAAACATTGAGAAAGGACTCGCTCCTCCTCCTCCAATCCTGCAGCCATCTTTGAAGAAAGCCCTGATTAATTGACATTGTGAAGGGACTAGCTCATCCTACACAAATTCAACCTTACCCCCATCGTATCAGAACTTCGAAATTTAAACTCCCTGCAATTATTAAATGATACGTCCATTTTTCATTTTGTATGTTATTTTGCACAATTTGTTTTTAAATCTGTTCGAATTGCTTTTTGTTCTTCATGTTATATTTTATATTCTGTTTGAAATATCCAATTTTTCTGTTATTATTTGCATAGACTAAATACACCCACTCTCCCTCCATTCCTAGCTCCTCCCTCTACTCCTTATGGTTGTCCTTTGTTCAGACTGTTCTGTATATTGTTAATTGATTACGCCCCTGGCTCTCCTGAGAACCAATAGAGCCCATTACAAAAAACATATCTTTAACAAAAAGGCCTCCTTTCTCCGGTCACAACTTGACCAGGCCAGAAACCGCCCCAGAGAACTGTTTAACATCGTTAAAAAACAAACTTCCTCTGGCCTTCCTAAATTAACAGCCTCTGTGGAAAGATGCAAAGAAATTGCCAGCTTCTTTTCAAATAAAATCAACACCATTGAACTATCCTTCTCTTCCTCTACTCTCTCTCTCTCTCCAACCTCCCCCCATCCAACACACCCTCCCTAATATTCCTAAATCACCTTTTTCCTCCTCCTCCCTACACCTCGACCCCTCCCAACCCCCCTACTCTCACCCATCCTGACTCCTCCCGGACCGAACACCTTCCTAAAAACAAGGCTTCTTGGAGCGAATTTAGTCCAATTTCTGAAACCTCTATCATCAACATCATCTCTAAACTCAAACCATCCTCACACTCTAATGATCCTCTCCCTGCCCATTTAGTTCAAGAACTCAAATACATCATTGCCCCATTATGGACCGAAATCATCAACTCCTCACTTTCCTCTGGCTGTGTTCCTACCTCTCTACAGCTAGGTCAAATCTCCCCCATTCTTAAAAACCCCACCGCTGACCCTAATGACCTGAACAATCTACGCTCTATCTCTAACCTTCCCTTCCTCTCCAAAGCCCTTGAAAACTGTGTCCTGTCTCAGTTGGACAACCATATCCTCTCCTTCAATCTCATCGACGTTTTCCAATCAGGTTTCAGAAAGGGATGCAGCACAGAAACAGCTATGCTCAATATTACTGTTGACATTCCTCGCTCTCTTGACAAAGGCAAATCCTCCCTACTAATCCTCCTTGAACTCTCGGCTGCCTTTGATACTGTACACCATCCCACCCTACTTAACATCACCAAAGATCGCTTTGGTTTTGAAGGCACAGTACTCAAATGGTTCTCCTTGTTCCTCCAAAATAGATCACAACAAATTAAGCTCAGTCACTGCCTATCCAAACCGCAACCTGTCTCTCAGGGGTCTATCCTCTCTCCAACCCTATTCAATCTTTTTATGGAACCACTCACCCTCATTCTCAAACAAGCCAAAATCAGCTACCACCTCTATGCCCACTATACTCAACTATACTACAAGATTAAATCCCACAATGACATCCTTCACCTCAATGACACTCTGATCAAAGTCCAATCCTGGTTCCATCTTAATCATCTCAAACTTAAGCCTAAAAAAAAGAAATCATCCTTTTCAATCCCAAAAACAATTCCCTGCCCATTCAACTTTGGATCAATGATATCAATGCACTTAATTGCTCCCTCTCCACCTTCAATTCTGTCAAATCCCTAGGTATCAACATCGATCAAAATTTTACTCTCATCCCCCACATTAAAAATGCAGCAAAAAGTGCTCTTCTCTCCCTGCACCACCTCAAAAAAGTTAAACCTTTCATTCCAGCTGATGATTTCAAAATCGTTGTCCAATCTCTTGTCCTATCCAGGATTGACTATGGTAACGCCACTCTGGCCGGCACCCCGAAAGTCCACCTTGCACCGATTAAATCTGTCCTCAACCTAGCTGCCAGACTTATTTCTGACTGTAAAAAATTTGACCACATCATTTCTGACTGTAAAAAATTTGACCACATCTCTCCTATCCTCAAAATCCTAAACTGGCTCGCTATTGAAGGTCGATACACCTACAAGATTGCTTGCATTACGCATAAATTCCTTCACCAAAACACCCCCTCTTACCTTTCAAGTAAACTACAAAAAGCAGGGTGCTCTAGGTCCCTGAGGAGCACAAACTCCTTTGTCCTTATCCCACCTAAACTTAAATGTAAAAAGACCCAATCACGTGCATTCTCTGGTAATGCCCCTACGATCTGGAACTCACTCCCCAAAGACCTTCGCTGCAACCCCTCTTTCCCTCTCTTCAAAAATAGACTCAAAGTACTTCTCAATAATTACTGGGGTTCTTAATGCTACTGACTTTGACCCTGCTCATTACCTCTCTGCTCTGATTCACTCTTTTACCCAGCCCCTCTCCCCCTGCCATCTCACTCTCCCGCACTTCACCCCCTTCTATAGCTCTAATTTCAACTCCCCCTATCCCCTCTACTATTCCTCTTTTCCTTAACCCCATCACTCATGTAACGCAATGTTTTTATCTTCTTTTTAATTTTACTGTTCATTGTCAATTATATATTATATCTTAATATGTTCATGTTTATCACTATGTAAAGCGCTCTGATACTCTTGGGTCCAGCAGAGCTATATAAAACCTTTTAATAAATAAATAAATAAATAAATAAATAAATAAAAGTCCACCAGCAGTCTGCCGTTCTCGCTTTTTCTGCAGTTCTTTGTCCTCTTCTTTTTTCAGTCAGATGAATCAAAGTTCCTGGTGTGACAGGGCCACCTAATTACTCAATTTTGAGGCATTAAGGGGAGTGAAGGATAGTAGCCAATGAGCTACTTACCCATGTGGTCACTGTGCCCCTTATATGAGCACTTTCTATTGGGAGTGGGCATCCCCTGGCCCCAGCCCCCTCACCGCACCAGACTCAGCTACGACGCCGACTCCCTCCAAGCTCTCAACACCGGCCGAGACCAACGCTGCATCCAGGCCACCCCGAAACACACCCATGGACCCTTCTCCTGCCGCCGCTGCAGATTCACCTGCGACAGAACCATCAAACCACCAAGAACCAAACCCAACCACCTCCGCTGCATACTCCTCAACACCCGCTCCTCACCACCCCCTTTTGTACCGCTTTTGGCCGCCATAAGTGTGGCAGGGTATGCTCAGACGTGAGTCCCTTGCTCACTTTGCCACTGGATTCAAGCAAGCCGGGCAGAAGACGGCTGGAATGCCATAAACCGGTCCTCGGAAGCTTGTTTCCGGTCCAGGGAAGACATGGCTTGGCAGTTCGGGCTGGACTGTTCCCATGAGGCACAGGGTCAGACTGATTTGCATATAGCCATGTCTGAACTGGGGTGGCAGAGTGGGTTAAAGAACGGTGATGGATTAAACCCAGATCTTTTGACTGGGTGTGAGTGTTTGATTGACTCAGATGCTTCGTCCATCACCACCCCCTTTTGTACCGCCGCACGCAAACACGCCATCGAGCTCTGGGACCTGCTCGACACCACAGGCCCGGACGTAGCCTTCCTGACCGAGACGTGGTGGAACGACTCCTCTGCACCAGACATCGCCGTAGCCATCCCAGACAGATACAAGATCACCCGCAGCGACCGTGCCAACGGCATCGGAGGAGGAATATCCATCGTCCACAAGTCCACCTTCAAGGTCACCACCCACGCAGACGACTCACTCAACACCGCCGAACACCTGCACTTCCGGATCCACATCGACCCTAACACCACCCTCAGAGGAACTCTCATCTACAGACCCCCCGGACCCTGGACCCGCTTCAGCGGCTCCATCGCCGACCTCGCCAGCACCCTCGCCCTCGCCTCCACGGACTACATCGTCCTCGGGGACCTGAACTTCCACCTCGAGAACAACAACGACACCAACTCCTCCACCCTGATCGACAACCTCGCCAACCTCGGCCTCAGACAACTCTTCACCGCGCCCACCCACGCCGCCAGCCACACACTGGACGCCATCTTCTCCACAAGCACCCTCGTCACCTTCGACCACACAACTGAACCCCACTGGACCGACCACCACTGCATTCACTTCACCTTCAAAAAATCAACCACGCACCATCGCACCCAACAGCTGTCTCGCCGCTGCTGGAGCAAAGTCACCGAAGATCAGCTGATCACCACCCTCTCCAAGAACCCACCCACCGACCCCACCAACCCAGACGCCGCAGCCCGCAACCTCAGACAGTGGATCAACGACTGTGCCAACACCCTCGCCCCACTGAAGAAACCCTCCAACAACCACGCCAGCAAGAGAGCCACCTGGTTCACCCACAAGCTCCTGGCCTCCAAGCGTGCCCACCGGAAACTGGAGAAGAAATGGCTCCACGAACGCACACCGGAAAACAACGCAGCCCTCAAGGATGCCACCGCAAGATCGCCGACATCCCCGAAAGCTTCAACACCACGACCGACCCGACCACGCCAGACTCCACTCCTCTCCGGAACACCAACAGCACCAACCGCCTGACCTCCTGGTCCAACGTCAGCGACGTCGAGACACGCAAGGTCATGAACTCCATCCACTCAGGATCACCGACAGGCCGTTGCCCACACCACATATTTAACACGGCAGACGCAGCCATCGCACCTCAACTACGGAAGATCATCAAGATCTCCTTCGAAGCACGCCGAAATCAACGCCCTCCTCAAAAAGCCCAAGGCAGACCCCAAGGACCTCAAAAACTTCCGGCCCATCTCCCTGCTGTCGTTCCCGGCGAAGGTCATCGATAAAATCGTCAACATACAACTGACCCGCCACCTCGAAGACAACAACATCCTAAACCCGTCCCAATCCGGTTTCAGACGAAACCACAGCACCGAGACAGCCCTCATCGCCGCCACAGAAGACATCAGGCGCCAATTAGACAACGGCGAAACATCTGCCCTCATCCTCCTGGACCTTTCGGCCGCCTTCGACACGGTCTGCCATCGCTCTCTAAAAACTAGCCTCCAAGAAGCCGGTATCCAAGAGAAGGCCCTGGACTGGACCACATCCTTCCTCTCCGACAGATCCCAGAGAGTCCGCCTCCCACCTTTCCGATCCGAAGCCACCGACATCATCTGCGGCGTCCCCCAGGGCTCCTCCCTCAGCCCAACGCTGTTCAACATCTACATGGCCCACCTCGCACAAGTGGCCCGCCACCACAACCTCAACATCATCTCCTACGCTGATGACACTCAGCTCATCCTCTCCCTCACCAAGGACCCACGCACCACCAAAACCAACATCCACGACGGAATGAAGGCCATCGCCGACTGGATGAGGAGCAGCGGTCTGAAACTGAACTCGGACAAGACGGAGGTCCGCATCCTCGGACCTCAACCCCTCAGACGATTCCTTCTGGCCAACCACTCTGGAGACAGCACCGACACCCACCGACCACGCACGTAATCTTGGATTCATCCTCGACTCCTCCTGCTGCTACAACACCCACCGCATGCTCCGCAGGATCTACAAGTGGATCCCGACCGAAACAAGAAGATCGGTGACACAGGCACTCGTCAGCAGCAGGCTGGACTATGGCAACGCACTCTACGCCGGAATCCCAGCCAAACACCTACGACGACTACAGCGCATCTAAAATGCCTCCGTCCGACTGATCATCAACGTCCCCCGCCGCAGCCACATCGCCCTCCACCTGAGAAACCTACACTGGCTCCCCGTCGACAAGAGGATCACCTTCAAACTCCTCACCCACACACACACAAAGCACTCCACAATGCCGGGCCAGCCTACCTGAACAGCAGACTCCGCTTCCACACCCCTCGCCGCCAGCTCCGGTCCGCCACCCTCGCCCTCGTCGCCGTCCCCCGCATCCAACAAACAACCTCAGGCAGCAGATCCTTCTCCTACCTCACCGCCATGGCCTGGAACACCCTTCCTACCCACCTACGGCAGACAGAAGACCCACTCGTCTTCAGAAGACTCCTCAAGACCTGGCTCTTTAAACAGTAGCGAATTGAGCCTGAGCGCCAGCGGTGGCCTCTTCCAGGTCTGGGGAAAGTCGGAGTCACGTATCAAAGGTGGCAAGTGCTTTTAAGTCCCTGGCCTTGTAATGCAAATTCACTAGCCATCCTCCTGGAGGAGATGCAAACACCTTCCCTTGGAGCAGGCACTGACTCTGACCTCCGAGAGCACGGGCTCTCACCCGAATGGGGTCAGAAACAGGTCTGTGGTGCAGGCTGGAAGACACCAATCAGCTAGCATACAAAGAACCTGGTAGGTTTTCAGGGGGCACCTCTAAGGTGCTCTCTGGGTGCATGTGTTAAAAAATCAACTACTGGGATCAGTATGGATTTATTAAGAGAAGGTGTTCGATACCAAACACCAAAGGTTTCAGGGAAGCTATCATGTAGTTTGGGAACTCCTAATGAGCAGTGCCCAGTACATGTTCTTAAGATGGCGTCCCTGTTCATTTGTACTCTCTAGCAAATGAACTAGACAGCACAGGGGCATATCTGCCCCCTTTAGTACCCAGGCCATAGATACAGGGAGTGCCAATTCCTAGGGACTTACAGAGGTTCTAAAGGTCTTGCCAACTGGGAACAAATGAACACTTTGTTTAAGGGAAAGAGGACTGGTACTGGGGACCTGGTTAGCAGAAACCAAGTGCATTTCTGTCAGAATTGCATCAAATACCAAGCAAAAAGTGGGGGTGACCATTTCAAAATGGGGAACTTTCCTACACCAAGTTTACGCGAACATTAGAATTGTATGAAGAGCCAAATTTGCCACATGCTGGAAATACTGGGAGAAATAAACTCCACCGTTGCATTTTGTCCCATATACAGTTTGGCACATCAAACATGCCAAATAAAGGACAGGAAGCCCAGGGAATACCAGGGCATGTGGACTTTAGTGTACAAAATAATTTGTAACTGTATCATTCTGTGAAATCTGTTGGACAACACAAATCTTGTAAATATTTTTTGCATAGTATTTAGGTGTGAGTGTGTGTGTGGTTGTGTGCGTGTGCTGGTGTGTATTAAATTACTTTTTAAAGAAAAAGCACTGTCTGGACAATGATCTTTCAAATGTTAGTCTGCGCATTGCTGCACTCTGAGTGTCTAGCCTATGGCTCCTCGCTGAGGCAGATGCGGACTGCTCTGCTTCAAGAACTAAAAGTGGTACTCCGCTTGAGAATCCATGGTATGCAGGCCTAAATACACAGTCAGTTCTGAATTAACTGGGATCTTCAAAAATACATTTCCACCGCATCTACGCATCTGTAGAAAGCACTGCGCAGACTACTCAATTCCGCTCCTGATTGGGGAGGGAGGAGTGGAGGCGAGGGGTCTGGTAGGCACACTTTCTATTAAGCAGACACCCATCTTGTGGGACCAAGTTCTCCTGCTCCATGCGATGGGTCGGTCCACCTATACTTGGAAGGCGTGTGCCCTATTTGCTCATAGCAGAGGCCTCGCGTCGGCAGACTGGATCAATCGCTATTAAATGTCTGCGTTTTCTATTCTTCCTTGGGGCAATAGAGTTCATTTAGCATGCACAGAGCTTCAGTTGTGGAAATGGCATTTCCTAAATGCAGTTTCAAATATCCCATTAAATAATTGAACCACAGTAAAACACTGTAAGAGCCCATTTTCCCCAATGTAGCAACAGTTGAAGTGCTAATTGCTCACAATTTACTGCTTGATATCCTCACAATCTTCTGCAGATCGCTTTGCTGATGATAAATTGTCTGACTGAAAAGTCTTACTGAGAGACTCTTTGAATCCAGATCTCTCTAACTGATGCTTTCTGTGAGTTGCAGCCCACATGTGCCCCAGATTGCTTTGAGCAGAGTCCAGGAAGTGGTAAGGAGACAGACTAGTGCTGTCTCTTCCCAAGACAAAAAGTTATTTAAAAATCGATTTTCACTTTCTGTGTTTACTGTCTATGCCTGTGGTTGTTACAGTTAAAAATTGTAGTTTTAGCCTGCCTGTAATTGCATATTTTATCTCCTGTGTTGTGTTTTAAATGTGTGGTTTTCCCTGCCCAAGATTGCCTTCATTTAGTGTGTTGAATTGTGGGATTTGCAGTCCAATTTCTGTAGTTTGTCCCTCTCATTCCTTGGTGACAAATCTGTTTTCCCTCCAAATTTCTCCTTGCTCTGTGCTTAGGCCTGTGTGCTGAAACAGTGCAGCCCCAGCCACCATTTTGTGTTCACAAGCCAGTGAGGCCAGCCCCCCTGCCCCCCTGCCCCCCCCCCCCAGCAACAGGGATTTTCTACATCAGAGGGTGCTTCTGTGAGCTGTTGAAACTGTATTTACTGGGGCCTGTGCACTTCGTTTTTAGGCCAGCAGGGGGAGTAAAGCTTTATTCAAACAGTATTGTTAGATTTCGAGTTAGTGAAGCCTTTACCTGCTGAAGTCCAAAGTTGTGGATTGAGCCTGTCTGTCTCCTAGGAGATTCTGAACAGGAGCAAGCAACTGGCCAGACCCCACCCCCAGGCCAGCAGACCATTGGCTATTCAGCTACCAGGCAAGCCTGAGCCCTCCTCTCACACCTGCCCAGGCCCCTGAAGGCCTTGCTGGGTGAACCCCAAATCAGTCTCCTCCATCTTGTGAGTTGCAGCCCACATGTGCCCCAGATTGCTTTGAGCAGAGTCCAGGAAGTGGTAAGGAGACAGACTAGTGCTGTCTCTTCCCAAGACAAAAAGTTATTTAAAAATCGATTTTCACTTTCTGTGTTTACTGTCTATGCCTGTGGTTGTTACAGTTAAAAATTGTAGTTTTAGCCTGCCTGTAATTGCATATTTTATCTCCTGTGTTGTGTTTTAAATGTGTGGTTTTCCCTGCCCAAGATTGCCTTCATTTAGTGTGTTGAATTGTGGGATTTGCAGTCCAATTTCTGTAGTTTGTCCCTCTCATTCCTTGGTGACAAATCTGTTTTCCCTCCAAATTTCTCCTTGCTCTGTGCTTAGGCCTGTGTGCTGAAACAGTGCAGCCCCAGCCACCATTTTGTGTTCACAAGCCAGTGAGGCCAGCCCCCCTGCCCCCCTGCCCCCCTGCCCCCCCCCCCAGCCCCCCTGCCCCCCGCCCCCCCCCCCCCCCCCAGCAACAGGGATTTTCTACATCAGAGGGTGCTTCTGTGAGCTGTTGAAACTGTATTTACTGGGGCCTGTGCACTTCGTTTTTAGGCCAGCAGGGGGAGTAAAGCTTTATTCAAACAGTATTGTTAGATTTCGAGTTAGTGAAGCCTTTACCTGCTGAAGTCCAAAGTTGTGGATTGAGCCTGTCTGTCTCCTAGGAGATTCTGAACAGGAGCAAGCAGCTTCCAACTCCCTGGCCAGCAAACCTTGTCTGAGGTTGCTGGGACCTTATATGGTGTGCTGATGGTTGGCACATGTGTACACTGATTGGTGGTTGTATCTGGTGTTTCTATTGGGTTAGGGTTAGCGTCCTCATTGGCTGGGTATTTGAGGGTTCTGATTGGTTTCTCGGTCTGTGATTCAATCATTGCAGGGTTGGGACTAGGGCTAGGGTTAGGATTTTTATAGGAAGTAGGGACTAGGGCTTCCTATGTTATTGGTTGTTGGGAGTAGGGTGGGACTAGGGCTACGGTTAGACCTTTAATTGGAAGTAGCGATTTAGTGCTTCTGGTGTGATTGGTTTTTGGACCAGTTGTGGGACTAAGAGTAGGGTTAGGCTTTCTATTGGAAGTAGGGACTAGGGCTACTTGTACCATTGGCTGTTAGGGCTAGTGTTGTGATTGGATAGTGTTAGGGCTAGGGTTCCCATTGGCTGAAGGGGTCACCTGATTACTAGGGCTACAAAAAGGGGCAGGCTTAGGGCGTCTCAGCCCGGGCGTCAAGGCTAAGGGTGGAGAGGACAAGGGTAGTTGCCTGTTTGGGCCTGTTCGAGACTGGTCGGGACTAGGGCCTGAAATGCTGCCCTTTCTCTCTTTAAAAAAATAAAAAATAAATCCTTCACTCTTTTAGCCCTCCACTATCCTTTTTCTATCAAAATTAACAGACTAACATGTTCACTTCTCAAATTCCATGTTCCATATTCAACTATACTAATATACTGCCCAAAAAACTGAATAACATATCTACTACTCAAATTACTTCATATTCATACTATACTAATTTTCAACACTAATCCTTTATGGGTTCCGGAGTGGCGTGCTACTCGCCAAGAAAGCGCTTCAACACCCATCGGGGGTAACAAGTGCTATATGAATGCAAATCTTTCTTCCCTTTTATCCATCCTCTATCCTTCTCACGCCAAGTAACACACTAATATCCACCACTGAAATTACCTCATATTTCACCCTATTATTTCACCACTAATCCTTTATAGGCTCCCTGAATAGCATGCGTCAACGAGCGATAAATAAATACTAACCTTTGTCCTACTCTATCCTTCTGCTATCATTCCAAATCCAAATAACTGACTAACCTATCCACCACTTAAAATGTACTTGCATGTTTCACTATACTAATTCAAAACTAATCCTCTGTGGGTCCTGGAGTAGCGTGCTACCCGCCGAAAAAGCGCTTCGACGCCTCGTCAGGGGTAGTAAGCGCTATATAAATGCAATTACAATACAATACAATACATACCTGGTGTTTCTAAGAGGTCAAGTTATGAAAAACAAAAAAAAAGCTGAGAGGGAGCAAATTAAGTCGTCCACATTCTTCGAAATAAAGAATTAATCAGCAGACATCCTTAGCATACACCGATCTGCACAATGTCATTCTTGATGTCGTGAGTTTGAATTCCAGCAAGGCAAAGTCGGTCAGCCTTCCATCCTTCCAAGGTAGGTCATCAGACATTTGGGAATAGTATCAGATGTTAAATACAGCACTTCGAAATGGCAAACGAAATATATATATAGCGCTATACAAAACAAAAATGCTACACTGATGTTTGGTTGGGGGGTGGGTGATCAGATCGCACTATACACCTAGGGCCCGATGTAGGTAAGTAACATTTACCGATTCTTAATTACCGAAAATTACCGAATTTTACCGATTCGGTAATTAAGAATCGGTAAATGTGAGGGGTGGGTATGTAGGGAATCCAGATGTTCCCTTTCACCAAATCGGTAAAAGTCGGTATTTACCGATTCGGTAAATACCGAATCGGTAAAGCCTATTGATTCCTCTGGGCTTCAAAGCCCATAGGAATCAATAGGCTTTACCGATTCGGTATTTACAGAATCGGTAAATACCGAATTTCACAAGGGTGCAGGGGGTGTCACTTTGACACCCCCTGGCACCCCCTAAACAGGATTGGGTGCCATGTGGCAGGCATACAAGCCCTAGGGGCAGGTCTGCCTGCCACATGGCATAGGTGTGCATGCACACATGTGCATGCACACCGGAATCGGTATTTTACCATGAAGTTGGATTTCATGGTAAAATACCGATTCGTTAAGGCCTTTGGGACTCATAAGAGTCCCACCTACATATGGAATTTACAGAATCGGTAAAATTACCGATTCGGTATTTTACCGAATCGGTAATTTTACCGATTCTGTAAATGTAGATTTACCTACATGTGGCCTTGGATTTAGGCCCCTACATACCGATTGGCCATTTACCGGTCGGTAACGGCCGAAATCGGCCGTTACCGGTCGGTAAATGGCCTGAAACGGCCACCTACATCGGGCCCCTAGTGGATATGAGAAGGTATGGAACCAGAATTACCACAATCAAAATATTGTGCGCAGAACATATAGAACCTGAATATTGTTTACAAAAGTATTGGCCCCCTGAGTTAATATTAGAACATCTACACCCAATGGGGCTATATTATGCAAACAATATTAAGAACACAATTTTTTTGACAGACAATATTTTTGCATACAATAGTCTGACACACAAACATGGGGAAAACTAAACTTCCGAGGTTGACCGTGCTTGAACTAGTGAGGCTATTTGGTGCTGGTCAGGGCTGCGAGATTTAAAATGGTGCTGTCTATTGCCCCGGCTCCTCTATGCCCTGCAGAATAAGTGGAAGAGTTCTGCACACTCTCTCTCTGGGACCATGAGGTATGCGGGTAACACCGGAGAAACAGTACCAGGCGCAGTCGGTCTGTCCAACATTCAGACTTGATTTTTGCTCCTATGGAGGACTCCGATTAGGCCACACTGAGATGCTGGTTAAAGAGACTATGTTGAATGTTCTGTATGGGGAGCTTGGAGGGTAGCAGAGAATCTTCCAAAGCCAAGCTGGAATGGTATAAAGATGGGTGCTATAACTGCGATTAATAAACTGGGGGGGGATATATGTGGCTACAGGACACTCATCGTATGAGCGGCTTCAACAAGATTTCAAATGACAAAGGTCGTTTTATAAATATTTATAGCTGAGACCTGCCTCGACAACAGAACTCAAGGTAAGCAAATAAATCCTGGTCAACCCTCTGAAGAACTAAGATTTTAAGTGAAAGGTTAGATACTAAGCATATTTCACAGCAATGAGTACACTAAACAGACTCGAGGAAAACGGTCGGAGTTAGGAATCAGTGCCCCAAGAGGACAGTAATGGGCAGCGTGAAATGGTATCTGCATACTCTATCCTATACTATGGAAAGACCATGGAAGTTTGGGTTGGAGAATTCACCTGACTGTAGAATATTTAAAGACAGAAGGGGTGGCGGCACTCCTATGACATAGAACTGTCTGCACTTCTGGCAAGAAATAGCCGACTTATTTTCCAAATTACTGGGACTGGCCCTTAGAGGTAGGACCCAGCAGGCCTGTTGGATCAGTGGGAGATCCTGCGATCGGGACTGCTTTGATCAGGGCAAATAGAGAAATTGTACGTGAAAGGATGTCCTGATCCACCGAACATTGCACTGAGGGCTAGAGTATCTATAAAAAAAAATGTGGAAAAAGCATATACACAATTAGAGGGTTACCCCACCAGCAGGACAGAACTTGAGGTTATGCTTGGAGTGAAATGATGTAAACCGAAGGAAATGTAAGATATTACAGTTATAAGAGCTGAAGAGAAGTCAGTTTCAGTTTAAAATGCTTTATTCGGTTTATAGAACATAACCATATAAGCAAGCAAATACATAAACATGTCAATTAATTAATTTAAAAAATGACGTCAGAAGGATTAACAGAAATCCATTATTAATTACATCCTTTAAATCAACATATAAAATAGTATTTAGGTACTTAATCAATTGCAAGATTTCCCAAAAAGTGACAGGTGCAAAATACGCATCACTGCTCAGATCCGCAAAGAAACAGTGTACCATCCTTAGCAGTAGTGTATTTGTTAATTAGGAGATCCAAGTTGACACACTGCTCTAAGGTCCCTAGCCCTTTTCTAAATCCATATTGTACTTTAGCTATGATTGCATTTTCCGTGGCCCATGTTTCCAGCCTTTTCAGCATTATCCTGCTCATGGTTTTAATTGATGCATCAAGTAAAGAGATCGGTCGATAATTGCACGCCTCAGATTTGGAGCCTTTCTTAAAGAGGGGTACAATTAACGACTGGCTCCATGATGGGGGTAAACTTCCTTCCGCTGCCATATTAAAAACCCTTACTAAAAGTGGCGCCCAAAGATTCATTTAGGCTTCAAGCAAATCCGCCGGGACCCCATCTGGGCCCGGCGCCTTCCCTCCCTTGCTGTTGGTTAGTCCTTCATATACTTCATCTAAGCTTATTCGGAGCGACATGGGCAGCCATACAGAATCCTCTTGCTGATCTATTTCTAAAATAATCCTATCGGGGTTAAAAATATTGGTAAAATGATCAATCCATGCATTACAATCCACATATGAGGTAATTTCTGGTATACTATCATTTTTAAGGAAGGGGGTATTTATAGTCTCCCAGTAAAGTTTGCTGTTGTTAGTCTCAGCAGCTAAATTAAGATTATGCTATGCCTCCACTTGGAGCTCTTTCTTCCTTTTACTCAAAGTTAGTTTGTACTTATTACGTAACTTTTTAATATCTATATTATTCCTGGGCTTAGTGTTCTATGCTTCTTTTAGCTCATGCAATGCCCTTGTGCAACTTTTATCTAACCATCCCATCCTAACATTTCGGTTCCCCCTGGGTTTTTTGGTGAAGATTTCTTCTATATTTTCATTAATCTTAATAAAGCTTAGGAGCAGTGTTTCAGGGTGGACTGCATCACTTAGACAGTACTCTAGCTCTATTATACATTTCTCCACTACCTCTTTGTGTATTTTGGGGGGGTCAATGCCGGCCCATTTGATCCTCATACCATTAGGGTGTGAGGCTACTATATCGTTAGAGCAGGCAGTATTATAAAGAGGTTTCCTTCCCCAGCACAATAAAGATAGGGAGATGCTGTTGTGATCACTTAGGGCTTCTTCTTTAACCCATAGATTAGAATAATCGCAATTGTTAGAGATTAGGATATGGTCGATAAATGTATTTGCATTCCTGCAAGTAAACGTGAGGCAACTGATATTGTTCTTGTTCTTATTGCAACCCAATAAATCCAGATCAAATTTTACTAACAGTTGGTTTAGTGACAGGCCATATTTGCAGTGTGGAAAGTGCAAGTAGTCATTCCCTTCCCTACCAGGGTGATCATCGATCTCTTCCCTAAAACCACATGGGTTACCTAATGTCAGTGGGCACGGTTGAATGTTAAAGTCTCCAGCCCATATGATGGTAGCCTGCCTACTTGAAATTGATAGAATCTGTTCGATTTCATTCTCTAAAGGTGGCAGAATTTTGTCCCTCGAGGCATCAAAGTTGTTGTTATAAAAGTTGACAAGAATTAGGTCTGTGCCTCTATTACTAATCAACCGCAATACCGGACTATGTGGCTCCACTACGGAATAGCTTTTAGTTTTAAACATTATAAGCTTGTTGGATATCAACAACAACAGGTCTCCCTTTGCCCCATCAGAGGGGGAGCTAATAGCATTTAGGCAGTGTGAGGTGTATCCTTCTACATAGATTGGTTCCTGACACCACGTTTCTTGCAAACAGATGAAGTCGTACCCCCTGTTCGTAAATTCCTTCCAAAATGGTGTATTCAACTTCCCCTTTATACCTGCAGAATTCCATGTAGCCAATAAGTAACCTCCTTTATCCGTTACAGTTGTCTCTACCTGTGGGGTAGCTATATAAACCTGTACTCACTCTTGCTGGCTTTAGATATTCTATTTCTGGTTCTACTACAGTGGTGGAAACATACGACTCTTCCACTGAATGAAGGGAGCCATAACGTGCCTCATCTTCGGTAACTATCTGTTGGCATTGTGTAGTCAAATTTACCTCTTTAGTAAGGAAGGTCAATAAATTATTACCTGCCTCATCTAGGTTATAATTAAACTTGGAATTTACCCCTCCGAACCCTGCTACAAGATGATTCTGTTGACACACCAATGGCCTCCTCAGTCAATCGATCTCTTCAAGAGAGTCAAAAGCCTGAAACATGTTGTATGTCGGTATAGCAAAACGGGGCATGGGATGTTTCAGGTGCATAACCTGATGATGCGGTAAGAGGGTGTTCCTAGGATTGAGGTTAGGATCTATAAAGTGCCTATAAAAGTAGCCTAATGGAAGGAGCGTTGTATTAAACTCCCAGGGAGATGGTGGTGGGGCGTTGATAAGCGTGTTTTGGGCCCAGAATGGGGATCTGAAATTTATAATAATGCAGTCACCCTCTAATTTTTTCCTAAGTGGCCCTACCCAGCCCAACCTTTGTGTTGGCACGATTTGCTTGGCTTCCTCCATTGGGAAGCTACACTTTGTGGTTAGCCAGTGGAGGGTTCGATTTTAAGACTATCAGGATTTTCCAGTTGACCATTTCTTAATTTGGGGACATTCACAAGGACCGCAACATAGGCCCGCATTCCGGAGGTAAACTAATACGAGCCGGAATCTGACTTGCGCTGGTCACTGTGGTGAGTCCTATTGTATCTACTGGGTGAGTCTTGTCACCCCGGTCTCCATGTACAATAGGTGCCGTTTTGCTTTGGCCAGGGGCCAGGGTTGCTCTTCCTGAGTTAGCCCCCTTTGATGTACTGGGGTTAGGTAACCCCATCGCTACTGGTTGAATACTTGGTATATTTTTAATTGGACCCAGGGTCGGGATAGAATCTTTCCTATTGATCGGGACTACTGTTGGATTAACATTATTATTTTTAGCTTTAGTTCCCGCATTGGACCCTTGACCGGATTTTCCAATTTGGCTATTCCCCATACTGCTGATTTTTGCTAATTCTACGTCTATAGTGCCCAACCTTTTATCAATGTTTGTTAACTTTAGGGTAATGGGCCCTAATAGGGTAGAGAACAGGGTCTCCATTCTCTCCCAATAGCTCTCGTTCCTCGGCTCTATATTTGCCTCTGTGGTTTTGGGCACTACATTGGTTGGCTGGTCGTAGACCTTATCCCTGCTTTGGCCGCTTTGGTCTGCGTTGTTATGTGCCACCCTCTGATGCTGTTTGCGGCAACCCTTGCCATTTATCTTATTTGTTGGTAACTCATTACTACTGTGTTTTAATTTACTTTTGGCTTTTTGCCCCCTTGTACGTGCAGGTGGGCTATCGTTGTTATCCCTATCCTTATTTATCATGTCACTGCTTAGGCATACATCAAGTCCCACAGGTTCTACCAAATCATCAGATGTACAAGAGTTAGGATTTGGGCTTGCACTCCTATTTAATGACAACATAGTAGGAGTGGAAGAGAGTCTACTACCTGAATGTGTGTTTTCTAGTGAAGCTGTTTCCCGTATGGGTCGGTTCTCTATATTCTCTGTCCCGGGGAACCCTGCATAAGATACTGCAAGCAGGGAATCATATGAATTTGCCAGTGTCATAGAAGTATTATCCGGTTGCAGGAGTAAGGGTAGGCTCGGAGGGAGCGAGAGACGTCTCTCCGTGTTCTCTATAGCCGTTACCACCACCCCAATAGTCTTCTGCAACATTTTATCTATTGCAGTAAGACTCTGTATTGGGGTGGTAGAGGTGGTAATTAGGTTCTGTCTATTTTTAGACCCTTGCGTGGCAGGGTTTTTTTTCCCATGTTATCTATATATAACACTCGGACACAGTTTTGGAAATGAATTAACAATAAATTGACAAATTAATATTAAATAATAAGTAGTGAATAGTAAATAACCCTCGTGGAGCAAAAGGGAACAAACAGCCCTGATAGTAGTTGTTACCAGTCTAAAATAAAAGTCTCAAGCCAGATACACCATTTGGCTGTAAAAACTGGCCTGCCAATGGGGGTGTGCCTATACCATACAAAGTCACTCAGGAGTACCTGGAAAAAGTCCAAAGGGGGTGGCCCAGCCTGGCCTCATCTGGCCTCCGAGGGCCACAGAGGGCCCGCCCTTTGCCCGGGCTTCGGCCCGGGCGCTCCCGCGATGCGGGGATGGACCGCACTTTTCAAGCCACCGGGCGCCGAGATGACGTGGCGGCGTTGCACAGGTGGTGACCCGCTGGGGAGCCTGGACAACAGTGGCGGTGCGTCCATTGGGGACGTTGGGGCGTTGCCCCACTAGCCATGGACGACCACACTGGCAGTGGCAATGAAGAATGACTTTTAAAAAATAAATGTGTGATTTAAAGAAATTTAATCTGACCCGAGCGCACTGCGCGCTACCTGTCCCAGGAAAAGCCCGACCGAATCGAGCATCTATAATGAAGTGGGCGGTGAGGGGCGGGGCTGCGGCAGAGTGGCAGGCAGGCAGCGCACACAGACAGGCAGCGGGGTGCTGACTACGCATGCTAAATCCCGGAGTAGTACATTTTTTGACTGGCTCGCGCATGCTTATAAGTGTAGACCTTCCCTCCCCCCTCCCCCCTAGCACTCAGATACATAGACAGGGACCCGGGGCCCCGGTCACATCTAGGGCAGATAGGAGCCTGCTCGTGGGCCAATCCTGGCGCAGTGGCACTGTTCACGCTGCGCCAGGATTGGCTGCTGCAGCAGGATGGTGCCGTGATTGGGTGTTGGCTGCTCGCACAGTAATGGCCAATCACATATGGCTATATCCAGCCATGTAGTCGGTGATTGGCCATTTCCCTAAGCTCTTGGACAGTCGGGACGTCACAGCACGCACGTAGCACACCAGTGCTGCCAGTGCCACCGTCAACACCAAGAGACTGAGTAGTAAGTGTGAAACTGAAAGTAGAACGAACTTTCTAGAAGTATAGTGAAGTCGAGGTCCGAGCCGAGATTGAGTTCTAGTGTGTGGGAGAGTAGAGAGAGAGTCAGTCTTAAGGTAGAACATTGATGTTCTTAACACCCCTCATGAATCTGATCCCAACAAGGCAGACTCGAGTCGACATCATTCTGAGGTGGGAAAACTGCGCAGCATGAATTGCCCGGCAGTGACTATCATCTGTTATGTATAGCAACACTTAGAAACAGCAGAAGCACAATATTTAGCACTATATAAAAAGGTTTTCTCTTAGGTTATTCAGTAAGCATTATATAACACTGCAAGAGTTCAGTTTGGCGTTTCATGTTCGAGGTTTGAGTCTATTTATAAAACTATCATAATTTTACTGATGGTGCCGTTGAGATAACGTAATATTGTATGTTAAAAATAATGGATGATGTTATAAAGATGGTATGGCTTTGGCGGAACTTACGGTGAACATACTACTTTAATTGGTGCATTTCCTGTCATTTGTTGATTTGTGTTCTGTGTTCTATTAACCTCCCATCAACGTTAATTCATAATCTCAAATGTTTTCCTACGAATTCCTCTATATTACTTTTAAAAACTACACTTTCAGTGTCTTAGTTATAGCTACAATGTAAAGTCTAAAACTCGCTGGCAATCCCTAGTTATGGTAAGCTGACCACAACATAATTCATGCCCCGGCGCTGCTCATGAACTCACAGACACAGTATTGATGATATCTCAATGACATCGTGCTTGGGTCGGAAGCCACAGTCTGGGATTTAGCCATTTGGACTCTCAAATGGACATCACTGACGTTCGTTAATGGATTGAGATCCAAATGCTGGCTCTCGACTAGGCGCTTTGCCAAGCCTACATACCGACAGTGCTCACAGTGCACAGCTGTTAGCTAGAACCGCCAGTCACAGTGCGCGTGACACTGGTGCCTACTCATCTTCTCCGACCTCGTTGTGACCAGTGTTTGAGTTGTGTTGTATGTGCAGCCTAGGACCGCCTGCTTGGACCTGCTTTGTTTGCTGGACTGACATACAAGTTACTGCGTAAGTGTTGACCAATCCGACACTGCTGTAATAATATACTAGTGCAGCATTGGCATTGCGCGCCCCCCCCTTCAAAGTGAATTATTTCCACCCACTGTGAATGTGTTGAACGTCACGTCAGCATTGCAATTTCCTATGCTCTGAGTCTGTCTGTGCTGTCTCGCACGCACTCACCCTCATCATTGATGCGAGCGTCATCCTAATTGGTCGACTCGTAACTTTATTATCGTCTTGCATTTGCAAATTAATGTAAGTAACCGTTCTTATGTATTTTTATATATTACTTGTTGTATTTCATATCAGGATGCCGAGCTCAGAGGCTATTATACTGTACACACACAGCTAAGACTGTCTTCGCGTGGAGTATGTCGTATTTCCTGTTTTGGGCCATCTGACCTTTGGCTGTGTGGGCTGGATAGAGCAGGGCTACTCCGACCTGACGGCTCCTCTCTTACGGCAGACCCAATATATTCTGGGCGATTTATTTTCAGGTCATTGCCTTTGAAAAGCATCCAGAGCTCGGACAGCCCCTGAAAGGCTGGTCGGGCTGGGAAAGCGCCCTTTCCAACATTGCTGTGACAGTGGGACATTTTGGGGTCAGTGCTTGCAGTGATTATTGTAAAGGGCACATGGGGGCGAAGGATGGATTAGTGCTGCACTAAGGCCAAGAAATAACCTGTTCTGTAAACTGCCACTGCTTCCTCAACAATACCTGTTTTCGCCACATTTTCATTTACATCCAATATTGACACTCGTCCTCCTTACAGTAAATACGAAGTTTTGTAGTGGTGAAAAGTCAACTCATGTCAGTAGACCATCATGTGTGTCGGGGACTCCTCAGGCTGTGGTTATAATCCTGCGCCAGGGTTCCCTCGGGAAGGGTTTGTAACATTCCTAAGCCAGTGCTCCCGCAGGACATTTTTTATAATACTTCCATGCCAGGCCTCCATCAGGACACCTTCAAAACATTCCCACGCCAAGGCACCCTCGAGAGGGGTTTGCAATATTCCCATGCCTGGGTCCCCGAGGATATGTTTATAATATTCCCATGCCAGAGCTCCCTCAAGAAGGGTTTATAACATTCCCATGCCAGGGCTCCCTCGGTATACATTCATAATCTTCCTGTGCGCAGACAGGCTGACGTGGTGCATCTGTTGGGTTTCATGACTTCCATGTATGTGACTCGCTGCTTCCTTTGTAAAGCTCTCTAACGCTTTCGTGCATCAATAATAGACAACATGTACAATAAAAGCACGCCATTCGTATCGCCACGGGAGACAGCTGCTACTCATCCCTAACTTGCTCTTTGATCCCCTGCCCGGCCCTTGCCACTCCTGGGCTGTCGTTTTATTAGACACATGGTGACCTCAGGCTAGCACCTGGAAGCTTTGAGAACTTGTTTGCACACTCACTGTGTGATAATAGCTCCTACTCCTCACCCTGTGAAGGGACCTTTTATCCTGTGGTACACGTACACGTACACGTATGGTCTTAAGGGGCGGAGGGAGAAGGCACCAAGGATATTGTTAATGTTTTTCCTAGAGAGAGATCAGAGTTTTGTCTAATAGAAGTTTTGACTCATGGAAATGTAGCACAGAAGGTTAATGTGCCTGCTGCAAAGAACATGTACCTGATGAAGTCTGTTATGAAGCTCTGTGGTTATACTGAATAAGCAGCTACCTATGTTATATGACAGCTCTTTAATAATGTAATACCTGCTCTTTCACAATTGCTTTATTAACCTTCCTGCCTTCTCAAATTTGCTTGAAAATGCACAATTTTTCCACTATTTTTTCAAAATTTTGGAAAAAAACCCCTCCCTAGGGGGTTCGGGCTCGCACGCTACGCTCGCTCGCTACGGTGCAGTTTGATGATCAGTTTCCGCCTCACCACTTTCAAATGTCACCAGCCGCCACTGCTGGACAATGTAGTGCTGAGTGCCCCTCGGCGGCCGCGGTGATGGACAGATGCGGTGATGGACAGATGCGGCGGCGAGGGGACCAGCAATACAGGCAGCAATACGGGAGAAGAAATGTCCGTCGGAATGCGGGGAAAAGAAGGTCCGTTCACAAAGTAAGCGGCTCACGCAGTCCCCAGGTAATGTTTGGAAGCACCCACTCTGCCGGGATGGACCGCACTTTTCAAGCCTCCGGGCGCCGAGATGATGTGGCGGCGTTGCACAGGTGGTGACCCGCTGGGGAGCCTGGACAATGTAGTGCTGAGTGCCCCTCGGCGGCCGCGGTGATGGACAGATGCGGCGGCGAGGGGACCAGCAATACGGGAGAAGAAATGTCCGTCGGAATGCGGGGAAAAGAAGGTCCGTTCACGAAGTAAGCGGCTCACGCAGTCCCCAGGTAATGTTTGGAAGAGAAGTCAAGGACCAAGTAGAGACAGCAAAGGATTTATGATAATGTCTGTTATGGAACTTTGGGGTTAATCCTGACATGTTTGTTGAAGCACTGGTGAATGAAAATGCGAATTAAATGTTTATAAAAAACATGCATGGATTGCCTTTTGATAACTATTTCCAACACCGATAGAATGCAAGAAAAAGTAAAACTGCTGAATCGTTCAGTATTATAAATATTTCTTTGCTGGCAACATCCTAAATCAAGACAATGCATTTGCAATTCAAATTCTGCATGAAGCTGGAAATATCACACAGACAGAATGGGAACAACACTTGTATTGTAATGGAGCATAATATTTCATCATATTATTTTACTTCAAGAGTGCACTATTACAGCGCTTCCAGACCAGCTAAATGTTCTACAACAAGGAGCAGACGTCCCGCGCCAACCATCAATCACAAGCAAATCCAATGTAATACAGAGCGTCATCCCTCCGGATCTGAAAATCCTCGCCACGCGCTCACACAAACTGCAAAACCAGGGCTCGAGTCGGGGTACCACGCGGGTGGACGGCATCCCCCCACTTATTTTACAGGGGGAGTGGGGGGGACGCCGTCCCCCCTGCTAAACAGCTGGTCTTCAATGTTTGGTCTCTCTGGGACGAGATCGGACCGATCTGATCTCGTCCCAGAGAGGACGCAGCGGTAAGGTGGGCACATTCCACGAGCAGATGGGCATTTGAAGGGAGGTGGGGCGCTGTATAAGAACTGCACATTGTGGACAATCGAGGGGGCTGTGAGATCGGTGGACAGAGGACGCAAGAAGCCGCCGGCTGAGCAACAGATGCAGGACTGGAGAAGTTAGAAGAATAGAGAAAAGCGGAGGGGGAAGGTGGGGGTGGGGAAATACGAGGGGGGGGGGGGGGACTAGGGTTAAGGGAGCCAGAAACAGAAAACGGGGGAATGGCAGAGTCCCGTTTTCTTCAGTGCGAGGAAGATGCAAAGGTGTTCTGGGGGAAGGGACGGAGGGCTTTTAAGTTAGGGATGTGACATCCCCCCCTCCCTATGTTCATGCGATCACTCGCACAGCATGGCTGGGCTCATTGGCCTTAGGTGGGGCGGTGTGGGGAGGGAGTGGTTCTATCGGGTTTGGAAACACACGGAGAGGCAATGAGCTCAATTTTGCAAGCCACCTTTCGTGACGTCACTTCCTGTCGTGACGTCACTTCCGGTGACAGCATCCCCCCACTTCTTTTTTCAGGACTTGTGCCCTGTGCAAAACCCACCACGAGTAGTACACAAACATACGTCGGGGTACAGGTGGTCTACTCTGACGTCATAAGACAGATTTTAAGTTTTCCAGTTAAAGGGTCGTTTCAACTAGGACAATATGAGCCCAGAAGCCTTTTGGGTGGTCCCAACAAACAACAACAGTTTAATGCTTCATCGATGAAACAAGACAATCAATCTCTACTACCGACTGCATCAACTGCGGGGAAGCTCCTGAGTCTTGCAGAAAAGGCATAGATACAAAGGTGGGACCTCTTCCTGAGCACTGCACACTGCACAGTATCCATGCAGAATAACAAACATCGAACTACAGTTTTCAAAGATTATACGTAGGTGATGAGAAAGTCCACTCATGTGGAACTGGGGCCACCTGGGTTTCTCTCAAGAACATAGCTCCTGCCCTCCTCATCGATACCACACCAAGTGATATCTAGCACACACACTACCCCTATGTGAGTGCTGAATCCTGTCTCCTGCTTGCTCTTCCTGTCCCCTTGAGGAGCTGCAGGGACAGCCTGGGATTTTGTTGATTTACACTAAATTGGTAGATAAACCAATCAGCCATGAGATCTGCATGGTGCTCCACATTGGCAAGAAACCTCTTTCTAACATTTTCAAGAGCATGTGTTTCTTACTTGACCAAAGGTAATGATGGTAACGCCAGCAGATGAACTTTCTCAAGAGTGGCGTCTACAATCTCCACCAATCCCCGCTTTCTCTCAGGACTCGGTGAAGTCTACAGGCATTCCAGATGTGTCAACTTGCGTTTCTCCTAGCGCCTTTTTATGTGCTTAGTATCTACGCTCTATAGTAGGATTTATTTCTTTGACTATGCATTATACACATGCTAGAAATTCCCTGCCAGTTCAGTCCAGGCACAGACCACCAGACATTATATGGGGAGAGTTTTGCACCATACTACATGAATTCCAAACCATCACAACTGTACATTTACTGAAGAACTAAAGTAATAAAAATCCACCTTCAAGCGATCAAAAGAGGTCTCAATGAAAGGCGGGCCTTTTCCCAATCGTTGGCCAATTTTGAATGTAATTATAAAAAGCAGCAATCGACAGAATCTTTTAATGCTCCCATATTCTGCTCTGGCCCTCCTCTCGGCAAGCACCGTACAGTGGGAAAGGTTCACCAATAATGGCTGATGTTTAAACAATCCTCGTCTTTCAGCCACTGAACAATCTCAAGGTGCATCTGCCATGGGTATTAATATAAGCCATCCTTGTTTATACATTATTCACCAGCGAGAGCATGCCTTTGCTCTCTGCGCATCAAGTATGCAAACAATGTCAGCTTACATTAGTGTGCAAAGACCTGTATTCAAATGCTGATACTGCTGTGCAAAGGGGAGCGGGGCTAGCGCATGGACTGGTTGCCAATGTCGGTTAGAAAGAGCCGCCTCAGAGATGGGAGCGGATGGGCTCATGGGCAGCGTCCTTTGATTCGTCGGGGAACGGCTAATGACTCAAAGTGCAGTCGGCTCAAATCCTTTCTTTGCTAACAGTAGCCATCTACTGAGAAAGGGAAATTGCTCTCCGTGGGGTTTATTCAGTGCGAGTCGGTTTAACTGGGCCGGACTGGCTGTAGCGGGCATCGGGCGTTTCACCGGGAGGCTGGTAGGGTGGGGGCCAGTTTTGCAGCGGTGCTTTAAAATGGGCCCCAGTGACAAAAGCAGCAGTGCTTCACACTTGCGCCCACTCGCCCACCCCTGAGGGGCAGGGGCTGGTCTGACAAAATAGCCAGGGCTGCTTTGGGTTCCCAGTCCGGCCCTGCTTCTTACTAATAGTTAAAAAAAATATATAGGATATAAAAAACATGAAAATAGGAGCTCGGTCGCCCATCTTCCAGGGAGGACAGGTTGCAGTAGGTAGAATGGAGCTGATTGGGTGTATTCCTTCTCAGACAGGATATCATATGTCACTTTTTGGGCAGGCCAAGACTCATTTAAGTAACGTTAGTCTCTGAATATAACCCACATTAAGCAGAAATATGATGATGGTTAGGGGTGCACCAAAGTATTTAGCAGTAGCTGAAATTATTAACCATGTTTTTGCTTTTTCTACAGACTGAAAGTGACCACTCCGTTTAAATTCTATCTTAGGCAGAATTAGGCATCTGTTGAAGGAGAAACAGCCCTGCATGCAGCTTATTCACTCAGTATTTGAGTCCTACAGAGTACACGTTTTGAAGGATTTACATGAGGAAAAAAAGAACACTAAACCAGCCTACCAGAGGAATTGTTTTGCTTTTTTCTACAAATATATTTTTAATAAATGCTTTGATAAGGCAGAGCACCCAAATGTGCAAGAACAAGTCATCACTACGAAAGAAGAAATATGTGACAAATAAATAGGGAACTGTCAACACCAGTAGTTACAAGCAACTAAGTATGCTTGATGTTATTTTATATGTATCTGTAAAGTACACTGTAGGACTTGGCCTTTTTGGCTAAAACTCCCTACTTTTTGCTTTCCCCCTAGACAGTTTTCCTGACATACAGTTGCCAATTTGGATGCCTTGGGTACTTTGCCACTGCTGATCAGAGTCAAAGTACAAGTGTTCCCTGTGTAAAGTGTAATGGTGATTGGTTGGCCATGATTGGTATGTTTGCTTTACTAATCAAGTCCCCAGTGATGTGCACTGTGCGCGCCAGGGCTAGTAATGCAAAGGTGCGCGGAGAAGGTAACTCAGGCCTGCAGTGTAGGGCCTGCGCGCAGTTTGCTAAGTTAGCATGTTGTCCTGACAAGTGCAACCACTTGTCAGGTCTTACTTTCCCTTTTGCATACACAGTGGGCACCCCTGTGGTAGGTCCCGGCTAACCCCTGGGCAGGGTGAGGTGCAAGTAAAAGGGAGGACACATATTAATGTGTGTGCTATGTCCTGAAAGTGAAAAACACTCCATTTTGTGTTTCACTGCTGAGAGGCCATTCTGTCCGTAGGACAGAATGGGGAGGCTGGATGTTGTATTTGTTAGTCTAGTTTCCAATAAGTTTAAAATGGAGAGGTGAAGTTTAGTATCTATAAACTCACAGTGTCATAACACATCTTTTTAGGTCTCGTAGCGATACAGCGCGTAAGCGCTGTCTTCGCCGAGATCTATTGTTACGGAGTCTGCTTCCCAGGAGACAGCACCTGGCTGCGCGCATCTCGCAAAAGCAGATCGGCGCAGGCCACGCGAACGCTCTCGCCGTGGCTGTCTCCTGGGAAGCGCATACATACACAGGCACACCTCCCTCTGCACGCATGCGCACACAGCACCACACACATACACAAGCGCACATACAAGCACGGGGAGACGTCCCCCCCACCCCTCTGCCGTCGCACACACACGCACACATACAGGCATCCCCCCTTCCCCTGAGGGGGTCACATAGCTCCCCCCAGCTCCCACAGTGCCCCGCGCGCTGCCGCAGCTCACCCCGGCTGTCTCCCATCCGGGGGGGGGGGGGGGGGTCGCTCGCTGGTGCCGGGTGCCCCCCTCCCCGGTGTGAGCCGTTCCTTGCGGGCTGCCGCCGGGTCCTCAGCACTCCTTTCCAGCTATCTCCCAGGGCTCCGTCAGCCGGGGCCCACAGCCGCCACCACGATCCCAGCCTGCACCGCGTGCGGCCGGAGGGAGGACCTCCAGCGATCCCATCGACCAGCGCGCAGCTGGGACTCCGCCTATCACTTCCTGCTTTCCTCTATCAACGTTTCCAAGCTTGACACCCTCGGCCCCAATACACAGCATAAGTGAAGTCAAAATGAGTGCCCGGCCAGTCACGGCTTGTCCGTGTTAATTAGCCTAAGGTCAGTGAGGGGTGAGAGTCGAACGCTGCGCAGGGCAGGAAAAGAGATTAGGTGACAGCCAAGTGCTCCTCGTTGCCGCCACTGCCCGTGGTTGGAGCAACGTGAATCTTCTCACCACCCTGGCCATGCAACTGACCCCAGCCTGGATGGCGCCTCATCAGTAAGTGCTGTCCGAGTGAGTAATTGTTTTAAATAGTTTAAACCTGCAATGCTGTAATTTCATTGTTCTAAAGTTTGACTGGCAGTTTGGCGCGTTGTTAGTAGTTAACAAGAGCCGCAGGGGGTGCTTGTGCCGTTCTCCCTTCCTTTGCAGCATGATCTGAATCCCACTGTGCTGCTGCCCCCTGGCCTTTTCCTTTCCTGTGGTGACGTCCCGCTCTTCAGATGAAGTCACTTGAAATTAAAGTTAGCAGTGTCTTTGGAGCATCCGTTTTCTTATTTTCTTCTGCGTGGTAGGTCCTGGGTGTGTAGAGGTGCATGCATATCATTACAAATAGCGGGCGGCTGCACACCAGACCATGGGGGCAGTGTGAGTGCGCATCTATTGATTTAATTACACTGGTTAATGAGCTCTGTCGGAAAAGCGTGAAGCTACCACAGAGGCAAGAGTTCGGAGAAATACTTTCTATTAGCAGATGTTTGATGTGCATTTGGGAACCCGGTGTTAGCTTTTAGAGTATAATGGCGGACAACGATAGAGCAGCTGACATACTGACTACCAAGATATCTATATTGCTAATGCGTAAGCAGTAATTTTCCAGGTTCGAGCTTGTTTATGTGCTGCGCACACTGGCTCAACTGAGGGAGCAGCTTATATTAGCTTTTGTGTCTGGTGCGAAAATGTTAATTAATTTTTCCAGTCACGGTTGCGACGTCATAATTTTGAGTTTAAAGTTGAATTGAAAAGTACAGTTTTTCCATTTAGCTGGTCACATCCTACAGTCAATTAAAGGTAAAAGCTGTTACTTATAACGTTGAGTTCGGAAAACCTTACCAATACCTTTAATGTTAATCACAGGCATTACATCTGTGTGTGGGGGGAGCCGTTCGGCATATCTGTTATTTCTGATATTACTTCATTACTTGATGTCACTCATAGTTGTTGAAATGTCACTCATAATTTCACAGAAATTTTGAAAATGTCACACATGGCAATCTGAAACCTTAGCAGCTATGTGCTATGCGTTACATTTTCATAATTTCAGTGTAATTATGAGTGACATTTCAACGATTATAACTATGAGTACCACTTTCTCCCGAGCAAAATCAAGCAAAACATAAACATCAGAAATTACACCCATTTGAGCAAGGAACAACTCTAAGAAGATCTCAACACTGCTGCAAAATACCTGAAATGGAAGGGCACTAACTGGAGACAGACTGCCTAACTGCAGTTCTCAGCAGAGGGCAGGCTGCACATAGCTGCCAAATTGTCAGTTTGCTTATGCATAGCTGCCAAGTTTTTAGTTTGTGTATGTATGTGTGACATTCCCATATTTGCATTGTGTTTATGTGTGACATTTCATTACCTCACGTGTGAAACTTGGAGTGACACTTTTTTGTGAGCTGTGTGAATAATAACAGCTGTGAGCCTGTGCCTGAGGTGCATCATCAGAGCTTTGTGAATAATAACGGCGTCAGCCCCGTGGTGAGGTGCATAAAAACTGCGTCAGCCCCGTGGTGAGGTGCATCATTACAGCTGCGTGAATAATAACAGCTGTGAGCCTGTGCATGAGGTGCATCATCAGAGCTTTGTGAATAATAACTGCGTCAGCCCCGTGGTGAAGTGCATAATAACTGCGTCAGCCCCGTGGTGAGGTGCATCATTACAGCTGCGTGCATGAGGTGCATCATCAGAGCTTTGTGAATAATAACTGCGTCAGCCCCGTGCGTGAGGTGCATCATTAGAGATGCGTGAATAATAACAGCTGTGAGCAACAGCACTCTTGCACACACTCAAACTGCTCACCAATTCAAAGTATGCTAAAAAATGTATGCAACGCATTGTCATACACAATGCCAATAACTCAAACTTTAATGCTGCGAGACCTATTGCATTGCAAATGCTTGTTATGACAGTGGTTGCGTCACTGTGTGTTCAAAAACCACTGTTTTAGAAAGTGGCTGACTTTTGTGCTTTAAGCATTTCTGGGTGTCTCTGCTGAATATGGATTGACTGTCTGGATCTGAGAGGTGAGAGGAGCTGGGAGAAGTCTTGACCCAGGGAGGGGGTTGAGATGGCACCAGGCTGCCCTGCATCTGGAGAGTAGGGGGACAAGAAGCCCGGGAGGTGAAAAGGCCTGGGCTGCTGCTAAAAACCAATTGACCCATCTCCTGTTGAGTGATTGAGGATCCAGACCCCCAGTATAGAAGTGAGAAAGGTGACACTGGGAGGGAGACACACAGAGTTGATTTAGGCAGGGGTCAGGGACCCCTGAGCACAACGAACTTCAAAGACATTTAGGGGTAGAACTTTGAGAGATGAAACCCCTGAACATTGGAATGGAATAGAAATGGATTGAGACTGAAAAGGCTTAGACCCATTTTGTGGTCAAGGGGAATCTCTGCTAAGGAAAGAACAACTGAAGAGACTGATGGGAAGGACCAACCCTTGCTTTGAGATCTGAGGCTGGTCTGCAGTTTGCTGTTTTAACCAAGGAAGAGGCTGTTGGGACTGTGGTGTGTGCGCTGGGTCACCTTGCTTGAAGAAGACTGTGCTTTAAGCTATGTCTTCAAACCCCAAGTGTCCGAGGTGAGCTGGCTCCCTCTTTGGTAACACAGGAACATAAAAGTTTCCGGAGAAGTTTCAAGCGACACAGTGGGCGCGTGTTGTGGCAGCTTGAGACCCTCGGAGGAGAGGTGTTGTGGTGCACGGGAGACATTGCTGAAGAGCACCTGGTCAACATGTGCATCGAAGATGAAGAGAGTCTCGGACGCGCTGGGAGCGTGTTGTGGTGCACAGATGGCATTGGTGAGGAGCGCCTGGTCGGCGTGTGCATTGGAAGTGGAGTGAGACTCGGACGCGCAAGGTGTGTGTGGTGGTGCACAGGAGGCGTTGGTGTGGAGCACCTGGTCAGCATGTGCATCGGAAGTGGAGTGAGTCTCGGACGCACAGGGTGCGTGTAAGGGTGCACCTAGGCGCTGGTGAAGAGCGCCTGGTCATCGAGTGCACGGAAGGAGAAGTGAGGCTCGGACACGGTGAGCGTGTCGTGGTGTGACCGAAGGTATTGGTGAAGAGTGCCTGGATATCGAGGCACCAGAGTTGGAGTAAGTCTCAGTGAAGCAGTGTGCGTGCTTTGGTGCAACCTGCGACTGTGGAGGTGATCGGCTGATCATCGTGTGCACCGGAAGAAAGTGAGTCTTTGCAGCGCGATGTGCGATTCTTGGTGCCAACTGAGACCGCAGGAAGGAGTGCCTGGTGAACGTGCACTCTGAGTAGACGTGAAGTTCCATCAGCGTTGTGTGTGTGGCTTCATGCCAGAGGAGACCCAGAGGGTGCTGTAGTGAACGTGCACCCGGAGTAATGTAATCTCAGGGGCGTAGGGCACGTGTGCCCTTCGGCCGCATGAGACCTTCCTAACAGGCGAGTACAACAAAAAGGAAAGGTGAATGAGGGTAAATTGCGCTGGGAAGAAATTCTAGTAATCTAATGCAATATCCGATAAGCTCAAAGGATAAGATTCTGGTCACCCAGCCAGAGTCGAACAATGTTACTTGAAAACAGGCCACAAATGTAAAGTTATAAAACAAACAGTAAATCCTGAGCTAAGAGTTCTTCAATATCAAAAGACAAATATCGAGTCCAAGGTTTCAAAGTATCTTCATTGATCTTCATTTATTTTCATTTTCAATTGAATCCAATCTTCACCAATAAAGAATTTAATAACCGTTGCCAACACGTGTTTCGTCTAGGTCGTGATGACCAAAAGACTTCGTCAGGGCATGTAAATCAAAAGGATACTTTGAAGCCTTGGACTCGATATTTGTCTTTTGATATTGAAGAACTCTTAGCTCAGAATTTTTATTCCTAACAGGCGAGGCCCAGACCGGCAGCCCCAGAGGAGCGGAGCTGCCAGGCCAAGCTGCTGAGGCCTATTTAGAAAGTTCTGCACGGAAGGCCCAGTTTGATGAAGGAGGAGAGTGTGGTCGCGCCCCCAGGTAACGTGGATCACTACCTGGGCGGGGTGTGGGCTCGGAGGGACACTCTCTCTGCCTCTCAGTCCTTCTGGCGATGTGAACCTTTGCTTCGGCTTATATTGGGGCCCGTACTGGCCAATTGAGTGGCAGTATTGGGGCCAGAGTGAGGAGTTGAACTTTACGTCATCGTGGATACGTGTGGGGGGCAACTGTTATTGAAAAGGCTGATTGTCGTAATACACTTTGCCAATATTGCTGCTAACGAACTGCCGGGCTGTCTCAGAACGCCTGACATTATTTCTGCATAGCGAAGTACACGATGGTAGCACTACGCATTGTATTATTTTTTTCATTGCAAAATACGTGATTCGGGGTGACCCGTTGCATTAATCCTTCATTGCACAGTACATGATTGTAGCAGTACGCATTGCATTATTTCTCCCATTGCAAGGTACTGAGGTGCATTGTTATGCATTGTATTATTTCTCCTTTGCCCAGCAAAGGATTGTATTGTTAGGCAGTGCATTATTGTTTGTCCATTGCAACGTGTGTGATTCTAGCACTGTGACCAGCATAGCATTTTGAAAGCAGTGGTTGGGATTTGAACCTGCCAGCCGGAATGAATATTACCCTTTCTAATATGTTGACTTTTGTATTGTGAGATCTGATCGTATATCTTTTTATATAAAGTTTATACTCGTTTAATCAAACTCGTGTGGAGTCCACTTGTGGTGTCACCAGTGGGTTCCTGTGGGCGTGGTTGCACATACTGTACACTCGTGCCTTGGAGATAGGCCTGGCTGCTCGTGCCAATCTGCTAAGTGGTTGAGCAGGGCTATCTCAAACGGTTTCCGCACTTGGCCTAACGTTGAGTGGGGAGTCCTGGGTCTCGCATTTGATGAGTGGTGCAGGGGGACTCCGGCTTCCAACATACACTATCACCAACGAGGGTAATTTGACGCAGGTGTGTGTGCGTAGACTTGCCTAGGTTGGTTAATTGAAAGCCAAGTCTTTAGCTTCTTGCAGCGTTCAAGAAGAAAGGAAGAAGCTCCGATGTGGAGTGCAAGGTTGTTCCATGCTTTCAGAGTGATGTAAGTAATATTCAGCTGATCTGGTTCTTTGTGTGGAATGTGTACAAGTAGAAGTCCTGCGAAGCAGAGGAATCTGGGTGGTTGGTGGGAGGAGATGAGACTGCTCAGAAAGGTGGGTGTTAGATATGTCAGCCTTAGGGTGGTCTTTCCCCCAACCTTTTGCCTTTAGCCCTCCTACTTTCACTTATCTTGTATATGTTGGTCTTAGGACTTTGTCACTTTACCACTGCTAACCAGTGCTAAAGGGCTTGTGATCTCTACCCTGAACATGGTAGAATTGCTTATACCCAATTGGCACCTTTATTTACTTGTAAGTCCCTAGGAACGTGGTACCCCCATGTACCCAGGGCCTGTAAATTAAATGCTACTAGTGGGCCTGCAGCACCGACTGTGCTACCCACTTAAGTTGCCCTGTAAAACATATCTCAGGCCAGCCACTGAAGCCTATGTGTGCAGTTTTAAACGGCCATTTCGACCTGGCAAAATAAACATTTTGCCAAGCCAAAACCTTCCTTCCTAATAGATAGACGTCACCGGTAGGGTAGGCCCTTAACAGCGCAGAGGGCAAGGTGCGATGCATTTAAGATATTGGACGTGTACTTTTAATTTTTACATGTGCTGGTAGTGAAAAACTTTAAAATCATTTTTCACTACAGCAAGGCCTACCTATCCATGGGATAACTTGGGTTTCCTAATTTTTTTAAAGGTTTATTTTTGGTTTTTTAACAAACAATACAGCAGTTGTTGAGATACTAGTATCTTATGCACATCACCAGGTGCCCTGAGGCCATCAATCACCCAGATACAAATTTTCAAGTGACAATTAGGAAAGGTGAACTATTACAATCATTACATGTAATCTGGGGGTGTGGCACAACTGCACTGTACATATCTACTATTCTCTGGACCCATTATCATCTCCACCTGGTCCACCCTCCTTCTTCCCAGATGGTCGTTCTCAGGAGTGTTGGTGTCAAGGGCATTGTTGCACAGTTCCTGTCACTCAGTTAGGTCCAGCTGCAACTTATCATCTCTACCATTTAATTTCATATAAACTTCTTCTGCTAACGCCCACTCTCACGCATCTCTAAGCCATGCTGTTATGTCTGGGCCTCTCTCTGTCCCACCCAGGTAATGGCAATTCTGCGCCTAGCTAGGACTATCATCAGCTGCAGCAGTTTGTACACCATTTTCCGCTTCCTGGGTTTTTGTACATGTCCCAAAAAGCATTGTAGTGGCACTTCTAGTAAGTTGAGGCCTGTGCTTTCGCACACCATCGCCACAACTCAGGACCAGAACTGCTGCAGCACAGGGCATGCCCAAGCCAAATGTAAGAAGTCTACCCTCTCCGCGTCGCATTTGGGACATGTGTCTGTGTGGCTCTGAGAGATATAGCGTAGTTTCAGCGGTGTAAGGCAGGTGCAGTGTAAAAAGTTGTAATGAATCAACTTGAATCGTGCATTCCAGGAAACTGTGTGTGTTAGCGTGCTTATGGCTGTCCAAGTCTTGTCGTTTATCTGGGGTTTCTTAATTACAGTTAATAAGTGATAGCTTCCAAATGGGAAAAGGTAGACAGGTAGGGTTTGGTGTCTAAAATGTTTTAATTAAAAGCCTTTAGTGGTAAAGTTGGATTTTTAGTCAGTTCTGAAAATGCTACTGACTTGGTATAGCTGGCAGTTGGTCTTTGTGGATTGCTCAAAAGGAAGATAGCTCATCGCAGGAAGGATCACTCTGACTTAATGAGGGGGAGGAGATGTTATCTACCACACTTGTACATCACAAAGGCTTTGACTGAACACATTCCCAAAGGATTTATCACTACTCTATTGTGTACCCTGTTGGGGTCAGGGCAGGGAGGAACAGGATACTTGGGGAGGGGGCGACTCAGAACCTTCTCTTACTTCTGAATGGTGACCAGGTCTCAATATTGGATGACTCAAAAGGACTGCTGTGGTACAAGAAATGCAACTCTGCGCAGCTGTTGTGTAGCATGGCTAAAAAAAATGTCTATGATGCAGTCAGCGTTAATGCTTTTTTTTTTATAATAAAAAAACCCATTTGCGCTTTCCGAATCACAGCGCTTTTTTGTTATTGACGTGTGCGCCCTGAAGCAGCAGGAAAGGAGAAAGAAGAGAGGAAACACAAACAATGGAGGATGGGCGGGGGGCAGGCAGACGTAAAACGGAGTGTGGGTGGGGAATAAGACAGACTGACAACGGATCAATCAGTTGGACAATGGAGGGTAGGAAGGTTCAAGCAAACGCACAAAGGAGGGTGGGCGGGAGAAAGCAGGCTGACAACATATTAAGAAGATGGCCAAAGAACGTGGGCAGGGAAACAAGCAGGTGGACAACGGAATGTCTGCAGGTGGAGCTGAGGGCTAGCACACTGACAATGGAAAGTCAGTGAAAGCAACCACCCGAACAATGGAGAGCGGACAGGAGGGGCTGGGAGCAAGCAGACAGACAACAGTGGGTTGAACGGGGGGATGGGGCAAGTATACAAGAGATCCGCTGAAAAGAACGCTAAAAGAAAAAGAAAAAATTAGCACCTGAAAAAGCTGGCAGTGGGAGGACACAAAGAGTAAATAAGCAGACGGAAGATCCAAACAAATGAGAGTGACATTGAAGCCGCCCAATAACAAGCAATGAGCGACCTCTAACACCGGTAAGGTAACAAAAGGCTAGACCTAAAAGGCATTAGCAAGGCCAACAGGTCTGGCCATTAATGGTTGTTCACATATATATTGGGTTTTACCATTGTCTATCATTAATAAAGTATGTAAAACACTACCACCTGCTCTCACAGGCGTACCCACCTTGGAATGTTTTTGAAAACTTCATTTATTTTTTATTTCGAGATGGACAATGCATTGAAAGGGCAACAACTATTGTGGAAGAGTAAAGAATGATCTCTCTGAATGGGTTTAGAATAATTTATTAATAATAGAGATGGTCACTATATCAATATCTGTGTGGCAGCAAGTGGCATAAAGTAGTGTGTGAGCGAGCTGCTGGGCTATCACAAAAGTTATTTACAAAAAGGGGAAAAACAAGTTTGCATAAAGAAATATAAAAAGGAAATAAGACGTTGGCCATAAGCGCTGGCACTGAAGGGGGCTTTTGTGAAGGAAGATATGGACATTGAGCACAAGCAAAATGTTGCTAGTCACATGAAAGAAGAGGTAATTGCTGAAGCGGGATGACCCATTGCCGCAAGCTATATGCTGCGGTGGGTTGAACCAAAAGGGGAACGGCAATGTAACAGACCAATGAAGAAGACTGCTGATAGATCTGTAAATAGGTTTCGTTTACAATTTTAGCAACAAGTGAGTCTGGTGAGACACCCAAATCCTTCTCAAAGGACAGACCTACAATAGGACAGGTCCCAGTCTGTGCGCAGAATGATCTCCAAAGGAAGTGCTCCTGAATGCACCACAAAGCGATCTCTGCCCTAAAACAGACACCACGAACCAGTGGATTCCATCTATGCCAGCGCTGTACAAAACCAATCCTGATCCACCCTAGGCTCAGAACAGGCCTCTGAGGTCTCCCGGTCAAAGACTAGCATCATATCTAGGTTCATAAGAGCCAGGCGAGGAGATGGGTCCTTTCAATCCGCGCCTCCAGGCTCTGAAACTCTCTTCCGTATCAGCCTGATCAGTGGCCAACGATACAGTGGTAGGAAACTGCTAAAGACCTGGCTCTTCCAAGTCTAGCTCAGGCCTAGATCTGTGGCTGTCACACACATTGGGAAGCCCTGGTTGAGAAACCATGCGTGGTACAAATTCCTAACATAAAATAACACAACACTGACCAATGGTAAATCTCATTATCACATTGACCCTTCAAACTACTGAAACAGGGAGAAGATCAGCGGAGTTCAGGACCCTTCCAAGCCTGAGGGCAGGGCCAAAGCACATGTGCTTCAGAAAAGGCCTCACAACCAATCTCAAATAATGGGGCAGCAATAGAAGAGTCTGGGATGGGAGCAGACCGCTGGCGACCAACCTTTCCATCAGTACAACATCCCGGCTCCATCGACAGCGCTCCGCAGTAACTATGCCCACGCGCTACGCTACGTAAGACTGGAAAAGAAAGAAATCCTTCATTAATGAGATGCAAATGCATGTGGAACTGAAGAGGGAACCTTACAACGTGGATGCTTCTTAGGAGGATGCGTGGGTAAAGCGAACGCCCCCCACTGATCTGACGGCCCATCAGGTTTCGGACATAAATAGCCGTGTGCTGTCATGTGAAACAGTCTAAATGCTAAATGCAATTGCCTTCTCTGCAGGCCGGCCTCCGTGTTAATACCGATTCTATTGGTGTCTTTAATATCCAGGGGCTGATTTGGAAGCAGGGCTGCTGTTTCAGCTGACAGATCTGTGCGCAAAGATAAATCGGAGGCGGGTCTGATTACTAGAGGATGACATGCGAGCAGGAAGGTCATGACAAGAGGAACTACAGCGGCACGATAACTGGGGACTTTTACAAGTTTACTCACTTGACTATCAAAGTCGAGCCAATGTGCCCATATATTACCAAGTAATAGCACATTTGAATCCCACAGATATCTGTTACCACCCCAGGGCCCAATTCATTCATGGATTGCTGCACGAGTGGAGCAGAAAGAAGCCTTTCCCAAGTACGACCCTTATTAACTATGCATCCAGTATCATTTCAGCTCGCCTCAAATTGTCTGAGGCATAAAACGTCCCCAGGAAATGGTAAGTCATTATTTATAGGCTCATTCAGTCTTAATAGCCTGAGTTTTACAATGCGGAGCCACCATCCTCAAACCATTGCTGCCTCTGAAAGAACCAATTCAAGAACAGCGCCGGTTTCCTGTTCGGATGAGCTCTGCCCCTTACACAGGATGTTCAGGAAACAGTTGTGCTTACAAACTCATGTTCTGGAGAGAAACTCTGGAGAGGAGACACTTCAGCGCACCCCATGGAAAAGGAGGCATTTAAGAGCAACTAAGGTAGGCTTCCAAAGTACACCCTCCCTGTTGTCTCTTCACTAACCAGATTGGGCTGTGCCATACTCTTGAAGGGGATTACACCAGACTGGCACCTTTAACCATTAAGAGGATTTCTCCATGGCATTCACCAAACTTACATCTATATCTAGTAGATCGCACCACTGTGACCCGAGTCAGCGTGAGAGAAATATCTAGGGTTCCCATTTCTTTTGTTGGTGGGATGAATGGCCACACGTCTTTCCCAGATCAGATAAAGCCTCCATCCAACCCGCCGCAGAGAATGGTACCCTTGATGCAGCGCTTCAGATGCTGATCCCCAGAGCATCTCCAAGAACAGGTAGAAGAGCTGCAGCACATGTCACCAGGAGGGGAAGATTAAAAACCATCTCTGTCAGGGTCCGAATAGCCTGTCCATCCGTGCAGTTCGATCCGTGAAGCCCAGGCGCAGGGAGGGAATCGAGTCTGGCACATGCAGCGTCAACACAGCGGTCCTGGCTCTTCCAATGAACAGATCCCTCCGAAGCAAGCAGCCACTCCAGCGCCGCGAGACCCTCTTTACAAGTCCTTGAATGACCGACTGACTGCAGGACACCAGAGCATGAAAAGGAGTCACCAGCCCAGCAGTTGAGTTATGGTCAGAACAGAAGTTTAATACCTTTGGCTCGAATATACTGTGAATGGCTTCGAAAACTGCTGAAGAGCTCTTGCCTTTTTCAATAGGTTGCTGGAAAGAATTGCTCAACAGAGAGAGCAGCAGGGCCCGGTCTGCACACAGTCAGATAGGTTTCTTAAGGAAACACTATATGCAGGATCCGAAGAATTTGCTGGCCCCTCTAACCAATGTAAAGCTTGAATAAAAGTCCTTGGCTGTATTACTGTCGTAAACTAGAGATATTAAATATGTGAAAATAAGAGTTATATGGCGTTGGGACGTCTGTGAAAAGTTTCCCTACATAACCTCAAGCCAACTTTAAAATAAGACGAGAGATTCTGAATTTTAGAACAGAATGAAATCCATGTTATGGTAAGGCATCTGCGGCTTCTAGCCTTAAATGGACATGCACTGTAGAGCACATGTTGTTAAATTGTATGTTATTTCCAAAACTAAGACCCTACGGTCCCTAAACCTGGCAGCACAGAGCTCCTTACAAATGGTGTTACCTATTCAGAGACAGAGCACATGTCACACACTGGACTGATTCCCACTCCGAGCAGAACTGATGACAAGATGTTCACTCCTTAGTTCACATTCTGGCGGGGTCAAAAAACCACAAGCGCAGTGGCCCAGAACATGGAAGGGTTTCATGAACTGCACTGAATACCAATGGCTTTTTAACCTATATGCTCCTGACAACTGCTGTGTTTTGACCTGCTCTCTAAGGCCTTATACTCAGCAGTCTGACCAGTGGAAGCTGAGAGATAGCTCTGTTGTTCTGGATTCCAGTAGGTATGGTACGCAAGAACCGAGCTCTAACTCTGCAATGTGAAGGCGGGGCTTCCAAGATCTGTCTAACCCAAGAGATAGCTCGGCTGTCCTGGATTCCAGCAAGTAAGGTACGCACAACTTGAGCACCAGCTCTGTAGTGTGAAGGCGGGGGCTTCCAGGACCGGTGTAACTCAAGAGATAGCTCGGCTGTCCTGGATTCCAGCAAGTAAGGTACGCACAACTTGAGCACCAGCTCTGCAGTGTCAAGGCGGGGGCTTCCAGGATCTGTGAAACCCAAGGGATAGCTCGGCTGTCCTGGATTCCAGCAAGTAAGGTACGCACGACTTGAGCCCCTGCTCTGCAGTGTGAAGGCGGGGGCTTCCAGGATCTGTGAAACCCAAGGGATAGCTCGGCTGTCCTGGATTCCAGCAAGTAAGGTACGCACGACTTGATTCCCTGCTCTGCAGTGTGAAGGCGGGGGCTTCCAGGATCTGTCTAACCCAAGGGATAGCTCTGCTGTCCTGGATTCCAGCAAGTAAGGTACGCACGACTTGAGCCCCTGCTCTGCAGTGTGAAGGCGGGGGCTTCCAGGATCTGTGAAACCCAAGGGATAGCTCGGCTGTCCTGGATTCCAGCAAGTAAGGTACGCACGACTTGAGCACCTGCTCTGCAGTGTAAAGGCGGGGGCTTCCAGGATCTGTGAAACCCAAGTGATAGCTTGGCTGTCCTGGATTCCAACAAGTAAGGTACGCACGACTTGAGCACCTGCTCTGCAGTGTAAAGGCGGGGGCTTGCAGGATCTGTGAAACCCAAGGGATAGCTCTGCTGTCCTGGATTCCAGCAAGTAAGGTACGCACGACTTGAGCACCTGCTCTGCAGTGTAAAGGGGGGGGCTTCCAGGATCTGTCTAACCCAAGAGATAGCTCGGCTGTCCTGGATTCCAACAAGTAAGGTACGCACAACTTGAGCACCTGCTCTGCAGTGTAAAGGCGGGGGTTTCCAGGATCTGTGAAACCCAAGAGATAGCTTGGCTGTCCTGGATTCCAGCAAGTAAGGTACGCACGACTTGAGCACCTGCTCTGCAGTGTGAAGGCGGGGGCTTCCAGGATCTGTCTAACCCAAGAGATAGCTTGGCTGTCCTGGATTCCAGCAAGTAAGGTACGCACGACTTGAGCACCTGCTCTGCAGTGTAAAGGCGGGGGCTTCCAGGATCTGTGAAACCCAAGGGATAGCTCGGCTGTCCTGGATTCCAGCAAGTAAGGTACGCACGACTTGAGCACCTGCTCTGCAGTGTAAAGGCGGGGGCTTCCAGGATCTGTGAAACCCAAGGGATAGCTCAGCTGTCGTGGATTCCAACAAGTAAGGTACGCACGACTTGAGCACCTGCTCTGCAGTGTAAAGGCGGGGGCTTCCAGGATCTGTGAAACCCAAGGGATAGCTCGGCTGTCCTGGATTCCAACAAGTAAGGTACGCACGACTTGAGCACCAGCTCTGCAGTATAAAGGCGGGGGCTTCCAGGATCTGTGAAACCCAAGGGATAGCTCGGCTGTCCTGGATTCCAGCAAGTAAGGTACGCACGACTTGAGCACCTGCTCTGCAGTGTAAAGGCGGGGGCTTCCAGGATCTGTGAAACCCAAGGGATAGCTCGGCTGTCCTGGATTCCAGCAAGTAAGGTACGCACGACTTGAGCACCTGCTCTGCAGTGTAAAGGCGGGGGCTTCCAGGATCTGTTAAACCCAAGGGATAGCTCGGCTGTCCTGGATTCCAACAAGTAAGGTACGCACGACTTGAGCACCTGCTCTGCAGTGTAAAGGCGGGGGCTTCCAGGATCTGTGAAACCCAAGGGATAGCTCGGCTGTCCTGGATTCCAGCAAGTAAGGTACGCACGACTTGAGCACCTGCTCTGCAGTCTAAAGGCGGGGGTTTCCAGGATCTGTGAAACCCAAGGGATAACTCTGCTGTCCTGGATTCCAGCAAGTAAGGTACGCACGACTTGAGCACCTGCTCTGCAGTGTGAAGGCGGGGGCTTCCAGGATCTGTCTAACCCAAGAGATAGCTCTGCTGTCCTGGATTCCAACAAGAAAGGTACGCACGACTTGAGCACGTGCTCTGCAGTGTAAAGGCGGGGGCTTCCAGGATCTGTCTAACCCAAGAGATAGCTCGGCTGTCCTGGATTCCAGCAAGTAAGGTACGCACGACTTGAGCACGTGCTCTGCAGTGTAAAGGCGGGGGCTTCCAGGATCTGTCTAACCCAAGAGATAGCTCGGCTGTCCTGGATTCCAACAAGTAAGGTACGCACGACTTGAGCACCTGCTCTGCAGTGTAAAGGCGGGGGCTTCCCGGATCTTTGAAACCCAAGGGATAGCTCTGCTGTCCTGGATTCCAGCAAGAAAGGTACGCACGACTTGAGCACCTGCTCTGCAGTGTGAAGGCGGGGCTTCCAGGATCTGTCTAACCCAAGAGATTGCTTGGCTGTCCTGGATTCCAGCAAGTAAGGTACGCACGACTTGAGCACCTGCTCTGCAGTGTAAAGGCGGGGGCTTCCAGGATCTGTGAAACCCAAGGGATAGCTCTGCTGTCCTGGATTCCAGCAAGTAAGGTACGCACAACTTGAGCACCTGCTCTGCAGTCTAAAGGCGGGGGCTTCCAGGATCTGTGAAACCCAAGGGATAGCTCGGCTGTCCTGGATTCCAACAAGTAAGATACGCACGACTTGAGCACCTGCTCTGCAGTCTAAAGGCGGGGGCTTCCAGGATCTGTGAAACCCAAGGGATAGCTCGGCTGTCCTGGATTCCAACAAGTAAGGTACGCACGACTTGAGCACCTGCTCTGCAGTGTAAAGGCGGGGGTTTCCAGGATCTGTGAAACCCAAGGGATAGCTCGGCTGTCCTGGATTCCAGCAAGTAAGGTACGCACGACTTGAGCACCTGCTCTGCAGTGTAAAGGCGGGGGCTTCCAGGATCTGTGAAACCCAAGGGATAGCTCGGCTGTCCTGGATTCCAACAAGTAAGGTACGCACGACTTGAGCACCTGCTCTGCAGTCTAAAGGCGGGGGCTTCCAGGATCTGTGAAACCCAAGGGGTAGCTCGGCTGTCCTGGATTCCAGCAAGTAAGGTACTCACGACTTAAGCACCAACTCTGTAGAGTGAAGGCGGGGGCTTCCAGGATCTGTCTAACCCAAGAGATAGCTTGGCTGTCCTGGATTCCAGCAAGTAAGGTACGCACGACTTGAGCACCAGCTCTGTAGTGTGAAGGCGGGGGCTTCCAGGACCGGTGTAACCCAGGGGATAGCTCTGCTGTCCTGGATTCCAACAAGTAAGGTATGCACGACTTGAGCACCTGCTCTGTAGTGTGAAGGCGGGGGCTTCCAGGATCTGTCTAACCCAAGAGATAGCTTGGCTGTCCTGGATTCCAGCAAGTAAGGTACGCACGACTTGAGCACCAGCTCTGTAGTGTGAAGGCGGGGGCTTCCAGGACCGGTGTAACCCAGGGGATAGCTCTGCTGTCCTGGATTCCAACAAGTAAGGTACGCACGACTTGAGCACCTGCTCTGTAGTGTGAAGGCGGGGGCTTCCAGGATCTGTGAAACCCAAGGGATAGCTCTGCTGTCCTGGATTCCAGCAAGTAAGGTACTCACGACTTAAGCACCAGCTCTGTAGAGTGAAGGCGGGGCTTTCAGGATCTGTGTAACCCAAGGGATAGCTCTGCTGTCCAATGAAAGCACCTGGATGTGTGGAAGTGAGGGATGGCTGGACTGAGCGGGAGCCGAGCCCTTGACGTTTGCCTGACTTGGGTCATGTTATGTTCACCCGCAGGATCACGGTACTGTCTACCCAGGAGCCTGGGTGCATGTGCAACGGGTGGGATATCCGAATGTGTCAGGCCTGTCCTCTCCATGGCCACACACGTCATCAGTTCATTGAAGATTATAGGGTGGGGTTCACAAAACCCCTGGAAAGTGAGAGCTCTCGAATACACCATTAGCTTTGTATCCGGAAAAAGGCCTCTTAAAAAAATTGAAGACGTCTATGTTGGAAAAGTAAAGATTGTGTTGACGACCTCAAATAAGCAACCACAATGCTGTAGCATTTTAAGGCAATAAATAGATGCCTCACATTCACAAAGGAGAGGGTCTGCAAAATGTATCAAATTACAGGAGCACGACAGGCGTAGGTCTACCTGCCAAGACGTTGGGCCCCACAGAAATATGTTGAACTTGTCCCAGTGTAAATTTCAGACACCAGGACACGTTCAGCAGCTCCTTCACATTGTCTGCTTTCCATTCCCAGCAGCAACTTGCAGGCAGCGAGGGGGATTTTTTCACCTCCAGCTGTGCTAAAGATAAAGGCAGAAGTTAAGGGGCCATCAGGCCTCCTTTTCATCGAGTATCAGACTGGATGCGGCCTGGAACCACACACTTGGATGCAATGCAACTGAGAGGAAACAAAAGCACAGCGCGTGTTATCTCTTTACAGGTACTTAACAGATGTATTCTTTTTACTTTGTTCAGTTCCTGTATATAAGTGCATGGACTGTAAGAATGTCCGATGGGTTAGTCTGTCCAAGTATTTACACAAATCATAATTTAAAAAGCACCTATTTCGTTTATAGCACTACTGATCCAAATGTAGAGTGTTAAAGCGCTTTACATTCATACACATTTTCCATTCAAAAGAAAACCTGTAAGTGTGCAAATCATTGTACTACACATATCAGAGCACTATTGCATAATTAAGTGGTACATTTATGCTCACAACATTGTATAAGATATCATGAATAACAAACCAGAAGATGGAAGCAACCAAATAGAGGTTCAACAATCACCAAACGCACCACCCCCAAAGACAGTGACTGATTATGTTTTGCTGGAGACAAAGTAATCTTCTATACTACTTTGATTCAACTTTGGGATTACAAAAAACACAGATCTCTCCAACAAATGTGTAAACCTCCAAAGTTATCGCACCATTATTATTGTTCCCTGAGATTTACTGGGCACCTCTGCAGCAGATGCCTTAAACCCATAACATATTTTAAAATGCAGACTCTGCAACCAATTAAGCAAAACAAATCTACTACCATGCTTTTACTTGTTGACATTTTGTTTGTGGCTTGGTTTTAAAAATGTATATTAGTTGAGGCTCAGGTTTTGCATCAGGATTACCCCACTTTTTTGGCACAACCCTGACTCCAAATCTCATTTGTTAAATATTATAATGCGCTTAAATGTACTCATGATACGCCTGATGAAAATGTCTGAGATCTTAGTATCTGAATTCACTTCTTGTGATGTTACTTCCAGTGAGGTCACTTACTGTTATGCCACGTAGAACATCACAAGTAGTGACGCCATGTCCTGTGATGGCACGCGTCATGATGTCACTTGCACACTGCCTACCTTGGTCAGTCCCCCCACTTCTTTTCATAGGACTTGAGCCCTGCAAATAGGTGTCCCATATACACATGTCACGCACAGGAACCCGAGCACTCGGCAGCTCTGCCCTTCGCTTGCAAAGCACAGACAGACTCAGAAGCCTCGAGCCCTGGCAGATAACCGACACTCCCTCCCAACACGAGGACTGCCATCACCCACCGTGGAAACCAGAGCACTTGCGTTTATTACATTCAAGTATCCGTGCCACAATGGCTGCAATCTGGCCTGTCCGAGTTCAACCTCGTCTTTTACAAACTGCGACTCTTAAATTATGCACAATCTTTGGTAAATTTCAGGCGAAAAGAATCGAGCCCCCCTCCCCTTCCCCCCTTAGCCGCCCATAGCCGAAATCCGCCCCTCTTAACGGGAACAGCGACTCTCAACAAGGAAAGCGGAAGGGTTTTCGGCACTTTATTACTCCAGTTCATTTAAAGTCGAAAAAGTGTTCAGGAGTGCCATTATGTTAAACAAAGGACAGTGCACAATTAGGTAAATTACACAACATTAAACACTGAAACGGCCTCTAAAGTGTTTCTCCGGTTTTAACGCTGCCGATTTAGAATGAAGAAATCTGATTTTGCTCCCGCTCGTCCTCAGTCAAGCTGAGTCAACGAGTGAAAGGATGCGATTAGTGATAGCACAGTGCCCTCTAGTGGGCCCAAACAAGTTAGCATCTGCATTAAAAACAAAAAAGACGCCCTTAGGTGTCGGGCTGTCGGTTAAAGACTGCACAACCCAGACTTCTTGTATATGTAGCATATACTTGGAGTGGGCGTTGGGTCAGCCTCTTGATGAATGAATGGTTTTATTGTCTCACTCAGCTGTTTGTGTTCCTAATTAGATTGCACTCCTCCCGATTCTTGCGCTTGTCGGTTGTCCTGCCCGCGAGGCAGTTACGTCTCAGTGTTCTGAGTGAGTGATGTATGTTTATTTATGCGTTTTTATATAGCGCGGACTTTACCCGAAGGTGTCAGAGCGCTTCACAATAGGAACAGAACTGATACAGGAGAACATTACAAGTGAACAAATTACAAAAACAAATGTTCCATTACATGAGGCAAAAGTGACAATTGTGAGCAAACAAAATACAAGAGGTAGCAAACGGTGCATTACAGGAGGAAGAAGTGACGTGTGCAGGTTACAAAAGCGTACAAAGTACAAGCAGAGGTATAATACTGCAATAAATGGAATACACTCAAACACAAAAACAAACGTTACGTAGGCAATGGTGGCACTTGTGCAAGTATCGAAAGCAAATACAATGTAAGAGGTAGCAAACAGTGTGTTACAAGAGAAATGTGACGTGTGCATGTTACAAAAGAGTACCAAACACAGGTGAAAGGGTAATTCTGCAATAAATGGCAGATTCTCAAACCACAAGAACACACTGGGAAGGCACTTCCATAGTCATGGAGAATAGAAATTTTCTATACTAAAAGGTCTTCCTTCAGAATATGGAGAGGGCCTGAATTAACTTTGTAAGTGTCTTTGAAGGAGGAGAACTTTGAGGTCAGTTTTGAAGGCCTGGGAGGAGGTGGAGGTTTATGTTCTTCCACTCTTTACTCTTTAGTTTACTTTCAGCACTGCAGCACAGTGCACGTTTCCTTGCTCTCCCACTCCACCCACACCCCCTGTGCGCTCTTTATTCTTCCTTTCTTTTCTCTGCTTGGCTAAGCCAGGACCCAATGGCTTTGCTAATGCTTGTCTAGGAGTACGTCTGATCTACGTCAAAAGTATCATAAAGAGTTGGACCAAGTATCGCATGAGGAATTATCCCTCTGAGATATTCTGTGGGACCCTCAACTGTCATTTTCGGTCAATGCTATGTTTTTTGCTTGCCATTGACGTACAAATGGACAGTAGCGTCATTATCGGGTCTTCTTATATCCACCAAGAGGCAGTCTGTAGGATAAGAGGACCCCTTTGCTGTGGCAGATACGATATTACATTCAGGATGGAAGGGACGATATTTGATAGAGAGTCGCTGCGCCACAAGGACAGACAACCCGCCTCCCCTGCAACCTATGAGGATCAATGGAGTAAAGATTAAGAGAAGAACCGTGTTTTCTCCCGCACTTACAAAAAGTGAAGAGTTCAAGCCAGGAGATAGTGTCCTATCTGGCACAGCAAAGTGATCCTCTTATCCCACTGGTCCTGACGAAAGCCACCGGCGCGCTGGGGCATACATATGGCTGAAATATGTAGACTGGCAGTTTAAGTTTGATGTGAGGGACACCTAGTATATCCCTCTACATATCTGCTTTTTCTTTCTAATTTGACCCTATCCATGTTTTATTAAATCATAGAGGTGTTGGGTAGGAGGTAATTTCTGATTCGGATCCCACACAATCTTTCTAAGCAGGGAGGCGGTCTCCTGGTGGAGAAAAAGAAGCCTCGAAGATGCTACTGACGTTAGTATGTCAATGGCGAATAAAAATCATACCATTAACCGGAAAGGACTGTTGAGGGTCCCACAGAATCTTTCTCAGTGTGATCTTCATACCATACTTGGTCCCACTCTTCATGATACTTTTGACAGATACTTAATTTGGAAGCAGAGTGGGCAATTGTTGTTCATAGCTTCTCCCTCCCTCCTTTGATAATTGGTGTGATACTCCAGAATGTCCTGGCGTAAGATAAACTTTTCCAGGTACTTCGGAGCTGGCAGTGACACACATTATTATGCAAGGCTGGTAAGCAGTGTTCAGAGTGGGCCTCAATAAAGTGGCCTGCCGCATCTTGACAACAGGCCCCTAAAATGGAACCCAGACCAACAAGATTGCATGAATAGATGTAACCAGGCTTTGCTGAAAGTGCGTGCTCAGAACCACGTAGCAAATTTGAAAATTTCAGCCAAGTGGAAAGTTGCTGCCAAGTGCACAGTGGCTCTCTTCACACGTGTCAAGTGCGCAGTGGCTCTCTTCACTCGTGTCAAGTGCGCAGTGGCTCTCTTCACTCGTGTCAAGTGCGCAGTGGCTCTCTTCACTCGTGTCAGGTGCTCAGTGGCTCTCTTCACTCGTGTCAGGTGCGCAGTGGCTCTCTTCATTCGTGTCAAGTGCGCAGTGGCTCTCTTCACTCCTGTCAAGTGCGCAGTGGCTCTCTTCACTCGTGTCAAGTGCAGAGTGGCTCTCTTCACTCGTGTCAAGTGCGCAGTGGCTCTCTTCACTCGTGTCAGGTGCGCAGTGGCTCTCTTCACTCGTGTCAGGTGCGCAGTGGCTCTCTTCACTCGTGTCAGGTGCGCAGTGGCTCTCTTCACTCTTGTCAGGTGCGCAGTGGCTCTCTTCACTCGTTTCAGGTGCGCAGTGGCTCTCTTCACTCTTGTCAGGTGCGCAGTGGCTCTCTTCACTCGTGTCAAGTGCGCAGTGGCTCTCTTCACTCGTGTCAAGTGCGCAGTGGCTCTCTTCACTCGTGTCAAGTGTGCAGTGGCTCTCTTCAATCGTGTTCTCATGTCAAGTGCGCAGTGGCTCTCTTAACTCGTGTCAAGTGCGCAGTGGCTCTCTTCACTTGTGTTCTCATGTCAAGTGCGCAGTGGCTCTCTTCACTTGTGTTCTCATGTCAAGTGCGCAGTGGCTCTCTTCAATCGTGTCAAGTGCGCAGTGGCTTTCTTCACTCGTGTCAAGTCTGCAGAGGCTCTCTTCATTCGTGTCAAGTGCGCAGTGGCGATCTTCACTCGTGTCAAGTGAGCAGTGGCGATCTTCACTCGTGTCAAGTGCGCAGTGGCTCTCTTCACTCGTGCCAGGTACGCAGTGGCTCTCTTCACTCGTGTCAAGTGCGCAGTGGCTCTCTTCACTAGTGTCAAGTGCGCAGTGGCTCTCTTCACTCGTGTCAAGTGCACAGTGCCGATCTTCACTCGTGTCAAGTGCGCAGTGGCGCTCTTCACTCGTGTCAAGTGCGCAGTGGCTCTCTTCACTCGTGTCAAGTGCGCAGTGGCGCTCTTCACTCGTGTCAAGTGCGCAGTGGCGCTCTTCACTCGTGTCAAGTGAGCAGTGGCGCTCTTCACTCGTGTCAAGTGAGCAGTGGCTCTCTTCACTCGTGTCAAGTGCGCAGTGGCTCTCTTCACTCGTGTCAAGTGCGCAGTGGCTCTCTTCACTCGTGTCAAGTGCGCAGTGGCTCTCTTCACTCGTGTCAAGTGCGCAGTGGCGCTCTTCACTCGTGTCAGGTGCGCAGTGGCTCTTCACTCGTGTCAAGTGCGCTGTGGCTCTCTTCACTCGTGTCAAGTGCGCAGTGGCTCTCTTCACTCGTGTCAAGTGCACAGTGGCGATCTTCACTCGTGTCAAGTGCACAGTGGCTCTCTTCACTTGTGTTCTCATGTCAGGTGCGCAGTGGCTCTATTCTTTCGTGTCAAGTGCGCAGTGGCTCTCCTTAATCGTGTCAAGTGCACAGTGGCTCTCTTCACTTGTGTTCTCATGTCAAGTGCGCAGTGGCTCTCTTAACTCGTGTCAAGTGCGCAGTGGCGATCTTCACTCGTGTTCTCATGTCAAGTGCGCAGTGGCTCTCTTAACTCATGTCAAGTGCGCAGTGGCTCTCTTAACTCGTGTCAAGTGCGCAGTGGCGATCTTCACTTGTGTCAAGTGCGCAGTGGCTCTCTTCACTCGTGTCAAGTGCACAGTGGCTCTCTTCACTCGTGTCAAGTGCGAGTGGCTCTCTTCACTCGTGTCAAGCGCGCAGTGGCTCTCTTCACTCGTGTCAAGTGCGCAGTGGCTCTCTTCACTCGTGTCAAGTGCGCAGTGACGCTCTTCACTCGTGTCAAGTGCGCAGTGACGCTCTTCACTCATATCAAGTGCGCAGTGGCTCTTCACTCGTGTCAAGTGCACAGTGGCTCTCTTCACTCGTGTCAAGTGCACAGTGGCTCTCTTCACTCGTGTCAAGTGCGCAGTGGCGCTCTTCACTCATATCAAGTGCGCATTGGCCCCTTCACTCGTGTCAGGTGCGCAGTGGCTCTCTTCACTCGTGTCAGGTGCGCAGTGGCTCTCTTCACTCTTGTCAGGTGCGCAGTGGCTCTCTTCACTCGTGTCAAGTGCGCAGTGGCTCTCTTTAATCGTGTCAAGTGCACAGTGGCTCTCTTCACTTGTGTTCTCATGTCAAGTGCGCAGTGGCTCTCTTCACTCTTGTCAAGTGCACAGTGGCTCTCTTCACTCGTGTCAAGTGTGCAGTGGCTCTCTTCACTCGTGTCAAGTGCGCAGTGGCGATCTTCACTCGTGTTCTCATGTCAAGTGCGCAGTGGCTCTCTTAACTCATGTCAAGTGCGCAGTGGCGATCTTCACTCGTGTCAAGTGCGCAGTGGCTCTCTTCACTCGTGTCAAGTTCACAGTGGCTCTCTTCACTTGTGTCAAGTGCGCAGTGGCGATCTTCACTCCTGTCAAGTGCGCAGTGGCGCTCTTCACTCATATCAAGTGCGCAGTGGCGCTTTTCACTCATATCAAGTGCGCAGTGGCGCTCTTCACTCATATCAAGTGCGCAGTGGCTCTATTCTTTCGTGTCAAGTGCGCAGTGGCTCTTCACTCATGTCAGGTGCGCAGTGGCTCTCTTCACTCTTGTCAGGTGCGCAGTGGCTCTCTTCACTCGTGTCAAGTGCGCAGTGGCTCTCTTCACACATGTCAAGTGCGCAGTGGCTCTCCCTAATCGTGTCAAGTGCACAGTGGCTCTCTTCAATCGTGTCAAGTGCGCAGTGGCTCTCTTCACTCGTGTCAAGTGCGCAGTGGCTCTTCATTCGTGTCAAGTGCGCAGTGGCTCTCTTCACTCGTGTCAAGTGCGCAGTGGCTCTCTTCACTCTTGTCAAGTGCACAGTGGCTCTCTTCACTTGTGTCAAGTGCGCAGTGGCTCTCTTCACTCGTGTCAAGTGCGCAGTGGCTCTCTTCACTCGTGTCAAGTGCGCAGTGGCGCTCTTCACTCATGTCAAGTGCGCAGTGGCTCTTCATTCGTGTCAAGTGCGCAGTGGCTCTCTTCACTCGTGTCAAGTGCGCAGTGGCTCTCTTCACTCTTGTCAAGTGCGCAGTGGCTCTCTTCACTCTTGTCAAGTGCACAGTGGCTCTCTTCACTCGTGTCAAGTGTGCAGTGGCTCTCTTCACTCGTGTCAAGTGCGCAGTGGCTATCTTCATTCGTGTCAAGTGCGCAGTGGCTCTCTTCACTCGTGTCAAGTGCGCAGTGGCTCTCTTCACTCGTGTCAAGTGCGCAGTGGCTCTCTTCACTCGTGTCAAGTGCGCAGTAGTGCTCTTCACTCATGTCAAGTGCGCAGTGGCTCTTCACTCGTGTCAAGTGCGCAGTGGCTCTCTTCACTCGTGTCAAGTGCGCAGTGGCTCTCTTCACTCGTGTCAAGTGCGCAGTGGCTCTCTTCACTCGTGTCAAGTGCGCAGTGGCTCTCTTCACTCGTGGCAGGTGCGCAGTGGCTCTCTTCACTCGTGGCAGGTGCGCAGTGGCTCTCTTCACTCTTGTCAGGTGCGCAGTGGCTCTCTTCACTCGTGTCAAGTGGGCAGTGGCTCTTCACTCGTGTCAAGTGCGCAGTGGCTCTCTTCACTTGTGTTCTCATGTCAAGTGCGCAGTGGCTCTCTTCAATTGTGTCAAGTGCGCAGTGGCTCTCATCACTCGTGTCAAGTGCGCAGTGGCGCTCTTCACTCGTGTCAAGCGCGCAGTGGCGCTCTTCACTCGTGTCAAGTGCGCAGTGGCGCTCTTCACTCGTGTCAAGTGCGCAGTGGCGCTCTTCACTCGTGTCAAGTGCGCAGTGGCTCTCTTCACTCGTGTCAAGTGCGCAGTGGCTCTCTTCACTCGTGTCAAGTGCGAGTGGCTCTCTTCACTCGTGTCAAGTGCGCAGTGGCTCTCTTCACTCGTGTCAAGTGCGCAGTGGCTCTCTTCACTCGTGTCAAGTGCGCAGTAGCTCTCTTCACTCGTGTCAAGTGCGCAGTGGCTCTCTTCACTCGTGTCAAGTGCGCAGTGGCGCTCTTCACTCATATCAAGTGCGCAGTGGCTCTTCACTCATGTCAAGTGCGCAGTGGCTCTCTTCACTCGTGTCAAGTGCGCAGTGGCTCTCTTCACTCGTGACAAGTGCACAGTGGCGATCTTCACTCGTGTCAAGTGCGCAGTGGCTCTCTTCACTCATGTCAAGTGCGCAGTGACTCTCTTCACTCGTGTCAGGTGCGCAGTGGTTCTCTTCACTCGTGTCAAGTGCGCAGTGGTTCTCTTCACTAGTGTTCTCATGTCAAGTGCGCAGTGGTTCTCTTCACTAGTGTTCTCATGTCAAGTGCGCAGTGGCTCTCTTAACTCGTGTCAAGTGCGCAGTGGCGATCTTCACTCGTGTTCTCATGTCAAGTGCGCAGTGGCGATCTTCACTCGTGTCAAGTGCACAGTGGCGATCTTCACTCGTGTCAAGTGCGCAGTGGCTCTCTTCACTCGTGTCAAGTGCGCAGTGGCTCTCTTCACTCGTGTCAAGTGCGCAGTGGCTCTCTTCACTCGTGTCAAGTGCGCAGTGGCTCTCTTCACTCGTGTCAAGTGCGCAGTGGCTCTCTTCACTCGTGTCAAGTGCGCAGTGGCTCTCTTCACTCGTGTCAAGTGCGCAGTAGTGCTCTTCACTCATGTCAAGTGCGCAGTGGCTCTTCACTCGTGTCAAGTGCGCAGTGGCTCTCTTCACTTGTGTCAAGTGCGCAGTGGCTCTCTTCACTCGTGTCAAGTGCGCAGTGGCTCTCTTCACTCGTGTCAAGTGCGCAGTGGCTCTCTTCACTCGTGTCAAGTGCGCAGTGGCTCTCTTCACTCGTGTCAAGTGCGCAGTGGCGCTCTTCATTCATGTCAAGTGCGCAGTGGCTCTCTTCACTCGTGTCAAGTGCGCAGTGGCTCTCTTCACTCATGTCAAGTGCGCAGTGGCTCTCTTCAGTCGTGTCAAGTGCGCAGTGGCTCTCTTCACTCGTGTCAAGTGCGCAGTGGCTCTCTTCACTCGTGGCAGGTGCGCAGTGGCTCTCTTCACTCGTGTCAGGTGCGCAGTGGCTCTCTTCACTCTTGTCAGGTGCGCAGTGGCTCTCTTCACTCGTGTCAAGTGGGCAGTGGCTCTTCACTCGTGTCAAGTGCGCAGTGGCTCTCTTCACTTGTGTTCTCATGTCAAGTGCGCAGTGGCTCTCTTCAATTGTGTCAAGTGCGCAGTGGCTCTCTTCACTCGTGTCAAGTGCGCAGTGGCGCTCTTCACTCGTGTCAAGTGCGCAGTGGCGCTCTTCACTCGTGTCGAGTGCGCAGTGGCGCTCTTCACTCGTGTCAAGTGCGCAGTGGCTCTCTTCACTCGTGTCAAGTGCGCAGTGGCTCTCTTCACTCGTGTCAAGTGCGCAGTGGCGCTCTTCACTAGTGTTCTCATGTCAAGTGCGCAGTGGTTCTCTTCACTAGTGTTCTCATGTCAAGTGCGCAGTGGCTCTCTTAACTCGTGTCAAGTGCGCAGTGGCGATCTTCACTCGTGTTCTCATGTCAAGTGCGCAGTGGCGATCTTCACTCGTGTCAAGTGCACAGTGGCGATCTTCACTCGTGTCAAGTGCGCAGTGGCTCTCTTCACTCGTGTCAAGTGCGCAGTGGCTCTCTTCACTCGTGTCAAGTGCGCAGTGGCTCTCTTCACTCGTGTCAAGTGCGCAGTGGCTCTCTTCACTCGTGTCAAGTGCGCAGTGGCTCTCTTCACTCGTGTCAAGTGCGCAGTGGCTCTCTTCACTCGTGTCAAGTGCGCAGTAGTGCTCTTCACTCATGTCAAGTGCGCAGTGGCTCTTCACTCGTGTCAAGTGCGCAGTGGCTCTCTTCACTTGTGTCAAGTGCGCAGTGGCTCTCTTCACTCGTGTCAAGTGCGCAGTGGCTCTCTTCACTCGTGTCAAGTGCGCAGTGGCTCTCTTCACTCGTGTCAAGTGCGCAGTGGCTCTCTTCACTCGTGTCAAGTGCGCAGTGGCGCTCTTCATTCATGTCAAGTGCGCAGTGGCTCTCTTCACTCGTGTCAAGTGCGCAGTGGCTCTCTTCACTCATGTCAAGTGCGCAGTGGCTCTCTTCAGTCGTGTCAAGTGCGCAGTGGCTCTCTTCACTCGTGTCAAGTGCGCAGTGGCTCTCTTCACTCGTGGCAGGTGCGCAGTGGCTCTCTTCACTCGTGTCAGGTGCGCAGTGGCTCTCTTCACTCTTGTCAGGTGCGCAGTGGCTCTCTTCACTCGTGTCAAGTGGGCAGTGGCTCTTCACTCGTGTCAAGTGCGCAGTGGCTCTCTTCACTTGTGTTCTCATGTCAAGTGCGCAGTGGCTCTCTTCAATTGTGTCAAGTGCGCAGTGGCTCTCTTCACTCGTGTCAAGTGCGCAGTGGCGCTCTTCACTCGTGTCAAGTGCGCAGTGGCGCTCTTCACTCGTGTCGAGTGCGCAGTGGCGCTCTTCACTCGTGTCAAGTGCGCAGTGGCTCTCTTCACTCGTGTCAAGTGCGCAGTGGCTCTCTTCACTCGTGTCAAGTGCGCAGTGGCGCTCTTCACTCATATCAAGTGCGCAGTGGCTCTTCACTCGTGTCAAGTGCGCAGTGGCTCTCTTCACTCGTGTCAAGTGCGCAGTGGCTCTCTTCACTCGTGACAAGTGCACAGTGGCGATCTTCACTCGTGTCAAGTGCGCAGTGGCTCTCTTCACTCGTGTCAAGTGCGCAGTGGCTCTCTTCACTCGTGTCAAGTGCGCAGTGGCTCTCTTCACTCGTGGCAGGTGCGCAGTGGCTCTCTTCACTCGTGTCAGGTGCGCAGTGGCTCTCTTCACTCTTGTCAGGTGCGCAGTGGCTCTCTTCACTCGTGTCAAGTGGGCAGTGGCTCTTCACTCGTGTCAAGTGCGCAGTGGCTCTCTTCACTTGTGTTCTCATGTCAAGTGCGCAGTGGCTCTCTTCAATTGTGTCAAGTGCGCAGTGGCTCTCTTCACTCGTGTCAAGTGCGCAGTGGCTCTCTTCACTCGTGTCAAGTGCGCAGTGGCGCTCTTCACTCGTGTCAAGTGCGCAGTGGCGCTCTTCACTCGTGTCAAGTGCGCAGTGGCTCTCTTCACTCGTGTCAAGTGCGCAGTGGCTCTCTTCACTCGTGTCAAGTGCGAGTGGCTCTCTTCAATCGTGTCAAGTGCGCAGTGGCTCTCTTCACTCGTGTCAAGTGCGCAGTGGCTCTCTTCACTCGTGTCAAGTGCGCAGTGGCTCTCTTCACTCGTGTCAAGTGCGCAGTGGCTCTCTTCACTCGTGTCAAGTGCGCAGTGGCGCTCTTCACTCATATCAAGTGCGCAGTGGCGCTCTTCACTCATATCAAGTGCGCAGTGGCTCTTCACTCATGTCAAGTGCGCAGTGGCTCTCTTCACTCGTGTCAAGTGCGCAGTGGTTCTCTTCACTAGTGTTCTCATGTCAAGTGCGCAGTGGCTCTCTTAACTCGTGTCAAGTGCGCAGTGGCGATCTTCACTCGTGTTCTCATGTCAAGTGCGCAGTGGCGATCTTCACTCGTGTCAAGTGCACAGTGGCGATCTTCACTTGTGTCAAGTGCGCAGTGGCTCTCTTCACTCGTGTCAAGTGCGCAGTGGCTCTCTTCACTCGTGTCAAGTGCGCAGTGGCTCTCTTCACTCGTGTCAAGTGCGCAGTGGCTCTCTTCACTCGTGTCAAGTGCGCAGTAGTGCTCTTCACTCATGTCAAGTGCGCAGTGGCTCTTCACTCGTGTCAAGTGCGCAGTGGCTCTCTTCACTTGTGTCAAGTGCGCAGTGGCTCTCTTCACTCGTGTCAAGTGCGCAGTGGCTCTCTTCACTCGTGTCAAGTGCGCAGTGGCTCTCTTCACTCGTGTCAAGTGCGCAGTGGCTCTCTTCACTCGTGTCAAGTGCGCAGTGGCGCTCTTCATTCATGTCAAGTGCGCAGTGGCTCTCTTCACTCGTGTCAAGTTCGCAGTGGCTCTCTTCACTCATGTCAAGTGTGCAGTGGCTCTCTTCACTCGTGTCAAGTGCACAGTGGCGATCTTCACTCGTGTCAAGTGCGCAGTGGCTCTCTTCACTCGTGTCAAGTGCGCAGTGGCGCTCTTCACTCATATCAAGTGCGCAGTGGCTCTATTCTTTCGTGTCAAGTGCGCAGTGGCTCTTCACTCGTGTCAGGTGCGCAGTGGCTCTCTTCACTCTTGTCAGGTGCGCAGTGGCTCTCTTCACTCGTGTCAAGTGCGCAGTGGCTCTCCCTAATCGTGTCAAGTGCACAGTGGCTCTCTTCACTTGTGTTCTCATGTCAAGTGCGCAGTGGCTCCCTTCAATCGTGTCAAGTGCGCAGTGGCTCTCTTCACTCGTGTCAAGTGCGCAGTGGCGCTCTTCACTCGTGTCAAGTGCGCAGTGGCGCTCTTCACTCGTGTCAAGTGCGCAGTGGCTCTCTTCACTCGTGTCAAGTGCGCAGTGGCTCTCTTCACTCGTGTCAAGTGCGAGTGGCTCTCTTCAATCGTGTCAAGTGCGCAGTGGCTCTCTTCACTCGTGTCAAGTGCGCAGTGGCTCTCTTCACTCGTGTCAAGTGCGCAGTGGCTCTCTTCACTCGTGTCAAGTGCGCAGTGGCTCTCTTCACTCGTGTCAAGTGCGCAGTGGCGCTCTTCACTCATATCAAGTGCGCAGTGGCGCTCTTCACTCATATCAAGTGCGCAGTGGCTCTTCACTCATGTCAAGTGCGCAGTGGCTCTCTTCACTCGTGTCAAGTGCGCAGTGGTTCTCTTCACTAGTGTTCTCATGTCAAGTGCGCAGTGGCTCTCTTAACTCGTGTCAAGTGCGCAGTGGCGATCTTCACTCGTGTTCTCATGTCAAGTGCGCAGTGGCGATCTTCACTCGTGTCAAGTGCACAGTGGCGATCTTCACTTGTGTCAAGTGCGCAGTGGCTCTCTTCACTCGTGTCAAGTGCGCAGTGGCTCTCTTCACTCGTGTCAAGTGCGCAGTGGCTCTCTTCACTCGTGTCAAGTGCGCAGTGGCTCTCTTCACTCGTGTCAAGTGCGCAGTGGCTCTCTTCACTCATGTCAAGTGCGCAGTGGCTCTTCACTCGTGTCAAGTGCGCAGTGGCTCTCTTCACTTGTGTCAAGTGCGCAGTGGCTCTCTTCACTCGTGTCAAGTGCGCAGTGGCTCTCTTCACTCGTGTCAAGTGCGCAGTGGCTCTCTTCACTCGTGTCAAGTGCGCAGTGGCTCTCTTCACTCGTGTCAAGTGCGCAGTGGCGCTCTTCATTCATGTCAAGTGCGCAGTGGCTCTCTTCACTCGTGTCAAGTTCGCAGTGGCTCTCTTCACTCATGTCAAGTGTGCAGTGGCTCTCTTCACTCGTGTCAAGTGCACAGTGGCGATCTTCACTCGTGTCAAGTGCGCAGTGGCTCTCTTCACTCGTGTCAAGTGCGCAGTGGCGCTCTTCACTCATATCAAGTGCGCAGTGGCTCTATTCTTTCGTGTCAAGTGCGCAGTGGCTCTTCACTCGTGTCAGGTGCGCAGTGGCTCTCTTCACTCTTGTCAGGTGCGCAGTGGCTCTCTTCACTCATGTCAAGTGCGCAGTGGCTCTCCCTAATCGTGTCAAGTGCACAGTGGCTCTCTTCACTTGTGTTCTCATGTCAAGTGCGCAGTGGCTCTCTTCAATCGTGTCAAGTGCGCAGTGGCTCTCTTCACTCGTGTCAAGTGCACAGTGGCTCTCTTCACTCGTGTCAAGTGCGCAGTGGCGATCTTCACTCGTGTCAAGTGCGCAGTGGCGATCTTCACTCGTGTCAAGTGCGCAGTGGCGATCTTCACTCGTGTCAAGTGCGCAGTGGCGATCTTCACTCGTGTCAAGTGCGCAGTGGCGCTCTTCACTCGTGTCAAGTGCGCAGTGGCTGTCTTCACTCGTGTCAAGTGCGCAGTGGCTCTCTTCACTCGTGTCAAGTGCGCAGTGGCTCTCTTCACTCGTGTCAGGTGCTCAGTGGCTCTCTTCACTCGTGTCAGGTGCGCAGTGGCTCTTCATTCGTGTCAAGTGCGCAGTGGCTATCTTCATTCGTGTCAAGTGCGCAGTGGCTCTCTTCACTCGTGTCAAGTGTGCAGTGGCTCTCTTCACTCGTGTCAAGTGCACAGTGGCTCTCTTCACTCGTGTCAAGTGCAGAGTGGCTCTCTTCACTCATATCAAGTGCGCAGTGGCTCTCTTCACTCGTGTCAAGTGCGCAGTGGCTCTTCACTCGTGGCAGGTGCGCAGTGGCTCTCTTCACTCGTGTCAGGTGCGCAGTGGCTCTCTTCACTCTTGTCAGGTGCGCAGTGGCTCTCTTCACTCGTGTCAAGTGCGCAGTGGCTCTCTTCACTCGTGTCAAGTGCGCAGTGGCTCTCTTCACTCGTGTCAAGTGCGCAGTGGCTCTCTTCAATCGTGTCAAATCAGCAGTGGCTCTCTTCACTCGTGTCAAGTGCGCAGTGGCTCTCTTCACTTGTGTTCTCATGTCAAGTGCGCAGTGGCTCTCTTCACTCGTGTCAAGTTCGCAGTGGCTCTCTTCACTCATGTCAAGTGTGCAGTGGCTCTCTTCACTCGTGTCAAGTCCGCAGTGGCGATCTTCACTCGTGTCAAGTGCGCAGTGGCGATCTTCACTCGTGTCAAGTGCGCAGTGGCGATCTTCACTCGTGTCAAGTCCGCAGTGGCGATCTTCACTCGTGTCAAGTGCGCAGTGGCGATCTTCACTCGTGTCAAGTGCGCAGTGGCGATCTTCACTCGTGTCAAGTGCGCAGTGGCTCTCTTCACTCGTGTCAAGTGCGCAGTGGCTCTCTTCACTCGTGTCAAGTGCGCAGTGGCTCTCTTCACTCGTGTCAAGTGCGCAGTGGCTCTCTTCACTTGTGTCAAGTGCGCAGTAGCTCTCTTCACTCGGGTCAAGTGCACAGTGGCTCTCTTCACTCGTGTCAAGTGCGCAGTGGCTCTCTTCACTCGTGTCAAGTGCGCAGTGGCTCTCTTCACTCGTGTCAAGTGCGCAGTGGCTCTCTTCAATCGTGTCAAGTGCACAGTGGCTCTCTTCACTTGTGTTCTCATGTCAAGTGCGCAGTGGCTCTCTTCAATCGTGTCAAGTGCGCAGTGGCTCTCTTCACTCGTGTCAAGTCCGCAGTGGCTCTCTTCACTCATGTCAAGTCCGCAGTGGCTCTCTTCACTCATGTCAAGTGTGCAGTGGCTCTCTTCACTCGTGTCAAGTGCGCAGTGGCTCTCTTCACTCGTGTCAAGTGCGAGTGGCTCTCTTCACTCGTGTCAAGTGCGCAGTGGCTCTCTTCACTCGTGTCAAGTGCGCAGTGGCTCTCTTCACTCGTGTCAAGTGCGCAGTAGTGCTCTTCACTCATGTCAAGTGCGCAGTGGCTCTTCACTTGTGTCAAGTGCGCAGTGGCTCTCTTCACTTGTGTCAAGTGCGCAGTGGCTCTCTTCACTCGTGTCAAGTGCGCAGTGGCTCTCTTCACTCGTGTCAAGTGCGCAGTGGCTCTCTTCACTCGTGTCAAGTGCGCAGTGGCTCTCTTCACTCGTGTCAAGTGCGCAGTGGCGCTCTTCATTCATGTCAAGTGCGCAGTGGCTCTCTTCACTCGTGTCAAGTTCGCAGTGGCTCTCTTCACTCATGTCAAGTGTGCAGTGGCTCTCTTCACTCGTGTCAAGTGCACAGTGGCGATCTTCACTCGTGTCAAGTGCGCAGTGGCTCTCTTCACTCGTGTCAAGTGCGCAGTGGCGCTCTTCACTCATATCAAGTGCGCAGTGGCTCTATTCTTTCGTGTCAAGTGCGCAGTGGCTCTTCACTCGTGTCAGGTGCGCAGTGGCTCTCTTCACTCTTGTCAGGTGCGCAGTGGCTCTCTTCACTCATGTCAAGTGCGCAGTGGCTCTCCCTAATCGTGTCAAGTGCACAGTGGCTCTCTTCACTTGTGTTCTCATGTCAAGTGCGCAGTGGCTCTCTTCAATCGTGTCAAGTGCGCAGTGGCTCTCTTCACTCGTGTCAAGTGCACAGTGGCTCTCTTCACTCGTGTCAAGTGCGCAGTGGCGATCTTCACTCGTGTCAAGTGCGCAGTGGCGATCTTCACTCGTGTCAAGTGCGCAGTGGCGATCTTCACTCGTGTCAAGTGCGCAGTGGCGATCTTCACTCGTGTCAAGTGCGCAGTGGCGCTCTTCACTCGTGTCAAGTGCGCAGTGGCGCTCTTCACTCGTGTCAAGTGCGCAGTGGCTCTCTTCACTCGTGTCAAGTGCGCAGTGGCTCTCTTCACTCGTGTCAGGTGCTCAGTGGCTCTCTTCACTCGTGTCAGGTGCGCAGTGGCTCTTCATTCGTGTCAAGTGCGCAGTGGCTATCTTCATTCGTGTCAAGTGCGCAGTGGCTCTCTTCACTCGTGTCAAGTGTGCAGTGGCTCTCTTCACTCGTGTCAAGTGCACAGTGGCTCTCTTCACTCGTGTCAAGTGCAGAGTGGCTCTCTTCACTCATATCAAGTGCGCAGTGGCTCTCTTCACTCGTGTCAAGTGCGCAGTGGCTCTTCACTCGTGGCAGGTGCGCAGTGGCTCTCTTCACTCGTGTCAGGTGCGCAGTGGCTCTCTTCACTCTTGTCAGGTGCGCAGTGGCTCTCTTCACTCGTGTCAAGTGCGCAGTGGCTCTCTTCACTCGTGTCAAGTGCGCAGTGGCTCTCTTCAATCGTGTCAAGTCAGCAGTGGCTCTCTTCACTCGTGTCAAGTGCGCAGTGGCTCTCTTCACTTGTGTTCTCATGTCAAGTGTGCAGTGGCTCTCTTCAATCGTGTCAAGTGCGCAGTGGCTCTCTTCACTCGTGTCAAGTCCGCAGTGGCGATCTTCACTCGTGTCAAGTGCGCAGTGGCGATCTTCACTCGTGTCAAGGGCGCAGTGGCGATCTTCACTCGTGTCAAGTGCGCAGTGGCGATCTTCACTCGTGTCAAGTGCGCAGTGGCGCTCTTCACTCGTGTCAAGTGCGCAGTGGCTCTCTTCACTCGTGTCAAGTGCGCAGTGGCTCTCTTCACTCGTGTCAAGTGCGAGTGGCTCTCTTCACTCGTGTCAAGTGCGCAGTGGCTCTCTTCACTCGTGTCAAGTGCGCAGTGGCTCTCTTCACTTGTGTCAAGTGCGCAGTAGCTCTCTTCACTCGGGTCAAGTGCACAGTGGCTCTCTTCACTCGTGTCAAGTGCGCAGTGGCTCTCTTCACTCGTGTCAAGTGCGCAGTGGCTCTCTTCACTCGTGTCAAGTGCGCAGTGGCTCTCTTCAATCGTGTCAAGTGCACAGTGGCTCTCTTCACTTGTGTTCTCATGTCAAGTGTGCAGTGGCTCTCTTCAATCGTGTCAAGTGCGCAGTGGCTCTCTTCACTCGTGTCAAGTCCGCAGTGGCTCTCTTCACTCATGTCAAGTCCGCAGTGGCTCTCTTCACTCATGTCAAGTGTGCAGTGGCTCTCTTCACTCGTGTCAAGTGCGCAGTGGCTCTCTTCACTCGTGTCAAGTGCGAGTGGCTCTCTTCACTCGTGTCAAGTGCGCAGTGGCTCTCTTCACTCGTGTCAAGTGCGCAGTGGCTCTCTTCACTTGTGTCAAGTGCGCAGTGGCTCTCTTCACTCGTGTCAAGTGCGCAGTGGCTCTCTTCAATCGTGTCAAGTGCACAGTGGCTCTCTTCACTTGTGTTCTCATGTCAAGTGCGCAGTGGCTCTCTTCAATCGTGTCAAGTGCGCAGTGGCTCTCTTCACTCGTGTCAAGTGCGCAGTGGCTCTCTTCACTCATATCAAGTGCGCAGTGGCTCTTCACTCTTGTCAGGTGCGCAGTGGCTCTCTTCACTCGTGTCAAGTGCGCAGTGGCTCTCCTTAATCGTGTCAAGTGCACAGTGGCTCTCTTCACTTGTGTTCTCATGTCAAGTGCGCAGTGGTTCTCTTCACTCGTGTCAAGTGCGCAGTGGCGATCTTCACTCGTGTCAAGTGCACAGTGGCGATCTTCACTCGTGTCAAGTGCCCAGTGGCTCTCTTCACTCGTGTCAAGTGCGCAGTGGCTCTCTTCACTCGTGTCAAGTGCGCAGTGGCTCTCTTCACTCGTGTCAAGTGCGCAGTGGCTCTCTTCACTCGTGTCAAGTGCGCAGTGGCTCTCTTCACTCGTGTCAAGTGCGCAGTGGCGCTCTTCACTCATGTCAAGTGCCCAGTGGCTCTCTTCACTCGTGTCAAGTGCGCAGTGGCTCTCTTCACTCGTGTCAAGTGCGCAGTGGCTCTCTTCACTCGTGTCAAGTGCGCAGTGGCTCTCTTCACTCGTGTCAAGTGCGAGTGGCTCTTGTCACTCTTGTCAAGTGCAGAAGAGGGTTTAGCACTTGCCTGGAAACTGTAAAGCAAGGCTCCTTTAAATAACTCACAAGTCATACCAAAAACAACAGTGTGTTTTCTGAAAACGGTGTATAGCCAAAGAATGTCCAAGGCACTGCTAGAATCTAAACACTTTGTTCTGTAGCAAGAAAGAGTTTTGAAGTAAACTGCCAAAGACGTTGCGTGCAGAATACTAAAGACATTTTAAAAAAAAGCCACGAATGTTGCAAGGCCTACTTAATCGATAGAAAAAGGTGGTCAAAGCTTGGACCATGAAGCTCACCAACTTCTTGCAGACATTACCACAATAAACTAAACCTTTCACAGAACAATTCGGTTACAACTTTCAAAGGAAGCCTCCTCGGCAGGTAGGAGCGAGTTAAAAAAATATGTTGAACGTAGAGCTGAAGAACTGAAACTGGCAAAATCCACTTCAAGGTTGACAATCTAAGGATGACGAATTCAACCCAACGAATGCCCTGCAGGAGGCATGGAATCCTTTTTCCATTTCACTAATTTGGGGGGGATGCACGTGCTCCACTTATACTAATATTTCCTTACCTCTGGGACACCCACATTCACCCGTCTACTTTACACCCGCTCCAGCTGCCATTTCTTCAGCTCTGCGGCTTTTTCTCTTAACTTTTTGAAAATACTTTTTATTCAGCACTTACCTCTCTATCCAACCATGTAACCCTTCCATCACGACCTCCCCTTGCCTTCATCAGCCAGTTTTCTTTTTTTTTAAAGCTGCCTTCACTTCTTGTTATTCAATACCTGGTCTAATATTTTGTATTATTTTAATAGAGTCTATCAACCTTTATGCTAGGATTACTTTTTGTTACGTTCTTTTTTTCAGGTTTGGTATTCACCAGTCTGGAAGTCTGCCGCCTAGACATCTCTAAACTTGTTTTTTCTGTAAGTTTGCGAGACCTTGTCCTGAGGTCAGACGGTAGCTACTTGTCATCGGACAGTGTTTCCTCATATATGATCTTGCACCCACACTGTCAGTTCCATTTGGTTTTACCTCTCCACAGAGGTTCAGAAAAACAAGCAGAGCTAGATACAGTAACTTTTATTAAAAACAGTAGCAAAAAGTACAATTGTTACAGAGGAGGCGAAGCGCGGCTAAGATGCATCCATTGAAAGGTCCCCGGTAGCTTGTCTCCTTTCTGGTGAAGAATTGGCTTGGTAGTTCAGTCTGCCCTGTTCCCATGATGCACTAGGCCAGGGACAGACTGATTTGCATATAGCCAGGTTCTGAGCTGGGATGGTGCAGTGAGATAAAGAACGGTGATGGATCAAACCCTGATCTTTGGACTGGGTAAGAGTGGTCTGCTTAATTCAGACACACTGTTCATCACCACCCCCTTTTCTGAATCGTGTACAGTATGGCCTTACCAAGACTGGCTTATGTCCATTGCTGTGCAGAGATAGGACATGCAGACAAAAATGGTTCAAGTGAGTTAACCCTCACAGTCAACATATGCAGCCCTCTGAAGGTCGTAAGTTCAAACCGCTGCAAGGCAGACTCTCTTCCGAGATTGGGGAAGTGGGTCCCATTAAACTATTATGGTGTCTAATTTGACATAGGGACTGCTATTATCTTATTACTCATGTTGTAGATAATTTTATGTGTACCTGGTTTGGGGCTATTTTTTGTAATTCAGTATGATGATGCAACAGAATCTTCATCGTTCTTGTTGACCTCTGAGGCGGAAGCCGGAGGTGTGTTGTTTGTATCCTATGCTTTTTAAAAATTGAAACTTATCACCTGCACTGTTTTTAAAACTTCACTCACCTGCACGTAAAGCGCTCGCTTCTAGCGCCTAGCAGGCTCGCCTAATCCCCCCTGATACAGCCGATTGAGCGCTGAGACAGGGAAACTCCCCTCCACCCGCCATCGCCGCTCGAAGGGTAGACACGCCCACTTCGAGGCCACGCCCCCTTGTAGTACTTAAACGCTGCCTACTAGCGTTGCTACAATCTTGTTGACCTCTGAGGCGGAAGCCGGAGGTGTGTTGTTTGTATCCTATGCTTTTTAAAAATTGAAACTTATCACCTGCACTGTTTTTAAAACTTCACTCACCTGCACGTAAAGCGCTCGCTTCTAGCGCCTAGCAGGCTCGCCTAATCCCCCCTGATACAGCCGATTGAGCGCTGAGACAGGGAACTCCCCTCCACCCGCCATCGCCGCTCGAAGGGTAGACACGCCCACTTCGAGGCCACGCCCCCTTGTAGTACTTAAACGCTGCCTACTAGCGCTGCTACAATCTTGTTGACCTCTGAGGCGGAAGCCGGAGGTGTGTTGTTTGTATCCTATGCTTTTTAAAAATTGAAACTTATCACCTGCACTGTTTTTAAAACTTCACTCACCTGCACGTAAAACGCTCGCTTCTAGCGCCTAGCAGGCCCGCCTAATCCCCCCTGAAACAGCCGATTGAGCGCTGAGACAGGGAAACTCCCCTCCACCCGCCATCGCCGCTCAAAGGGTAGACACGCCCACTTCGAGGCCACGCCCCCTTCCCTCCACCTCAAATGTGCCGGCCATACCAGCGCAGCGGACGAGCGCAGCGGGAGCGCCGTTTGCGCGCCAAAGGCGCGCCTAAGGCAAGCCCGTCTGCGCCCGTCCGCGCACGACCGGGCCGTGGGCCAGACTCCATGCCGGATTCTGCCACCACTAGGGTAAGCTACTGTCGCAGAGACCTTCTCAGCCTCAGACCTACTAGAAACAGCACCTGCCATGTAATGTACGATCCCAATGTCCCTTTCACCAGCTGCAATATCTGTAAACCAGGAAAGTTACTCCTTCCCAGTCGGGCTGTCCCACTCCCAGGCCTCAAAATAGCGACACTCAACTGCAGATCGCTTCCCAAGCACGCCCTACTCATCAACCATCTGATTGTCGATCTCGATCTGGATATACTTTTCCTCACCGAAACGTGGATCACTGGGCATTCTAACTCCGACATAGTCTTGGCCTTACCCCCGGGCTTTCTTATCATGTCCCAACCCGCCCCCTAGGTAGAGGAGGTGGACTAGCCATCATTTATCGAGACTATTTCACCTGTTGATCCAGCGAGATTCAGAGCCAGGAGTCGGAGAGCTGCCTCTTTACGCTACTGCTTTCCCCGACCAACTCCCTGTCAGGCCTCCTGGTTTATCGGCCCCCAGGGCATTTCGGCCCCTTTTCTGCCGCTTTCCTGGAAACCGTTTCATCCCTGGCCCACCTTACATCTAACTTCCTGATAACAGGAGACCTTAACATACATTTTGATGATCCACTAGATACAGGGGCATCTGATTTAATCTGTGACCTGGGAGCCCTTGGCCTCTCCCTTGTTAATTCAGGAGCCATGCACTCGAAAGGACACCTGCTCGACCCTGTGTTCTCGAACATTCCTTCCCTTCAGTTCACAAATTCCCTCCCGTGGACGGATCATTTCCTGGTCTTGGCCCACCTTCCAGGGTCTTTCAAGAAACCCCAAAAACCCGCAACTTACACCAAGGACAGATCCTGGGCCAGACTTTCGGTGGAAAACTGGGCCAATGCTCTAGACGCCACGACCCCCAGTCTCACAGCTGATCCCTCCATTGCTGATACTCAGTTCAGAGACTGGATCTCCTCTTCCCTTGACAGCATCATCCCCATCAAAAATCGGGAGAACAAAAGTAGGACTAAGGGCCATGCTCCATGGTATAACACCGAACTCAGAGCTCTCCGCAAAGAGTGTAAAAAGGCCGAGAGACTGTGGAGAAAAGACTGGCTCCATAGTAACAAAGACATGTACCACAGCGCGGTAAGACGCTACAAAGCAGCCTTAAAGCTAGCCAAAGTTGCATTTTATGACAACAGAATAAAAACCGCCACAAACTCGTCAAAAGAATCATACCTGATAGTCAAAGAACTATTAAACATCCCAATAGCACCTTCCTTTCACTCCCCCCCTCCAGACAGAAGTAAGGATCTGGCCAACTACTTCGACTCTAAAATCTCGCGGATACTGGACTCCCTCCCAACCATCAGTCCACCTACCCATACGGATATAGTGGCCTGCAACAACAGCCCACAGCTGGACACTTTTAGAGCAGTCTCCCTCACCGAGGTAACTTCCACGCTGGATAAAATGAAAAGCGGTTCTCCCCTTGACCCAGCCCCGGTTAGATTCCTAAAAACTGTGTCCCCCAACATAGCCCCTACCATCAAGGACCTTATCAACACATCTCTCTCCCAAGGAACGGTGCCCCCCAACTGGAAGAACGCGGTCGTTAAGGCCCTGTTGAAAAAGCCCCAACTCAACCCGGACGACATGGCTAACTACAGGCCTATCTCGCTGCTCCCATGTATCAGCAAAATGGCGGAGAAGCTAGTGAATTCGCAACTGTCCCAATTTCTTGAGACAAACAATCTTCTGCGTCAATCCCAAACAGGATTCCGGCCCGGCCATGGCACGGACACTGCCCTCCTCTCCGTCATCGAGGAGGCAAGGTGTATCCTGGACTCAGGAGGATCAGTGGCAGTGATCCTCCTGGACCTCAGTGCCGCCTTTGATACGGTGGACCACCGTGTCCTTTTACACCCCCTGGCCAAGGCAGGAATTGTGGGAACGGTGCGAGCATGGATCGAATCCTTTCTATCCAACCGCTCTTTTCAGGTGTGGGACGGCAACTCACGTTCTGAACCACTATCACTCAAGAACGGAGTTCCCCAGGGGTCATCGCTCAGCCCCACCCTGTTTAATGTGTACATGGCCCCCCTGGAAGATGTAGTGACCCCCTACGGGATAAAAATAATAAATTATGCAGACGACACTCAACTAGTCGTCTCCTTGTCACACCTGGATAACCACCCAGACAGCCTGCTGAATTGTCTCCAGGACATCCACACCTGGATGTGTGATTCCTCCCTGAAGCTGAATGGTGCAAAAACCGAGATCATGCTCCTGGGCAATAAATGGACGTCCATCCCACCATCAGTTTGGCCGGACGCCTTTGGCGAAATTCCCTCACCAAAAAAAGAGATCAAAACACTAGGAGTATGGCTGGAACCTGATCTCACCATGAAGACTCAGGCTGCCAAAACAGCAGGCACCTGCTTTGGTCTCCTGCGATCCGTTCGCAAGATCCTCCCTCTTCTCCCCCCTCTGTCCAGGGACTTATCTTAGCCTGGCTCGACTACAGCAACGCCATTTATCTTGGGGCACCAGAATTCACCCTGGCCAATCTCCAACGCACCCAAAATGCGGCAGCTAGGCTCAATATGAACCTCCCACCCAGAGCTTCAGCCAAGCCTGCCCTCAAGGCCCTACACTGGCTCCCTGTCCGCCAGAGAGTAGAGTTTAAAGCCCTGTGCACCACCCATAAGCTCATCAATGGTGTTGGTCCAGCCGCTCTGAGAGACATGGTTATCCCATATAAAGCCCTCAGACCCCTTCGCTCCGACGCCGAACATCTTGCCACTGTACCAAAATTCAGGAAGGCTCGCACCGGTGGTCGTCGCTTTTCGGTCAAAGCTTCCACAGGATGGAACTCACTCCCACGCAGTCTACGTCTGGAACCCTCTCACGCTCTATTTCGAAAAAAACTTAAAACCCTCCTGTTTCCCAAATAGTTCATTCCCTCTCCCCCCTCTCCTGGTCTCCACAGATTTACAGCGCGGGGATGCCTACGGGTCACCAGGCGCTTTAGAAATCGCAAAATAAATAAATAAATAAATCCTTGAGAGTGCATACGTGGAACATACAAGGCATATCAAATACATCTAGATTGGGATTTGGATGATACATTTAGTGCATTTAGTATACATAAAACATTTATTTAACCTCCAGTGTAGATTTGGGCAATACAAGGTGTGCTTAGCAGAACAGAAAGTAACACATTTCTGAGTGAAATGCAATGTCCTAGCAGTTTAAAAGCTATAAATAGTGGCCAAAGTGGAGCACATACATTGCTTCATAAACGGATCTCAATGGAGGACTTGGACTATTTTTCTTCAACAGCAGCTTTACATGTTACATACATCCAATGTAAAAACAGACACGTCTATCCAAGAGCCAGTATCAACGTTTCAGACCTCTGAATTTATTTTGAACAACTTCAACAGGAAAAGAACACTAACCAGATGAAGCGTTCAAGCATCAAAAGTGGAACAAGAACAAGAGCAGGAGTCCTCTTCAGGCAAGGGAACCCAGGTCTTTGACAACAAGGTGTCGGCAAGAGAGTTTCTTGTACCGAATGATGCGACATCACACTTGCAGTGCTAAGAATGGTCCAACTTCTATGAAAAGTGCCAACAAACTAGGAGCGTTGCTTTTCCCAACACAAAAGTGATTCACCCTCTGGCAAAATGATCCTCATTGCTAGTGAAAGGGGCACATTCAATAAATTATTATAATCTCTTATAAATAAATCTTCATCTAGAGAGAGCTCTTGATTCTATCTGGTCCTTCTTAAAGCAGGAAACTCCAAGATACAAGTACAGACGTTTCATGTTGAAAGTTATATATTACATCTGTTTGAGAAGTCCTGGCACGCACGCACACACGCACACATGCGCACACACACAAAAAATCACAGCTTCGATCTCCTGCTTAACACTTGTGTCAAATAAAACTCCAAACTATCAACTTTCAATCACATCTGCTTAGGAAAATCAACCCCGTCGTCCTACAGTTTACAGCACTACTCATATCCCTGAGAGACTGGGAGAACCCTCTACTCACAGGGCACCTGCTTCATCAACTGACAACAAGCGCATTCAATCAGTATTTAAGGAAGCACACGGTATAACTGGGCGCTAGAATGTAACTGAAATGATGGATTTTAGAAAGCATTAATCTCAGAGGATGTAAGCATCTCTGGAGAACAAGGGCGCCTCAAAAGTTAAGGCACTCACAAGTAGACTACTCGTCTGTCAATCTTTCTCAGGTTGTTCCTCCATTCTTTGATGGTGTCTCCGCCCAGAAACCCTGACTGAATCCTCTCTGTTCTCCTTGGACAGGGAAGGAGGAAGATATTCAATTCCTTTGCCTTCTTCTGTAAATGATTCTTCACAACCATCAAGTCTTTCAGTTGCTGACCTGCCTGCTGCCTGGTTTCTCCACTTCCCTCACGCTTGCCCCTGCAGGAGGGTATCACCGCAGACTGTAACAAACATTTGACACCATTTCTTCTGGTTTCCGCTGTCGATCTATCCAAAGCGCCTCTAGCGCATGTTATGTTGTTATGTTATGCTATTGGCCATTTCTAGAGCGCACTCTCACCGTGGGGGGTGGGGGGGGGTAAGGGGGTCTCATGGTGCTTGACATCAAGGTCTTGCACTCACTTGTTGCAATGTAATGAAAAATCTCTTGTGCAGGTAAAGCAAATACTGTTCAATAACAATAAAAGAAAATGACAAAGCCTTTCACATCCAACAGTCTTCTGTGTTGGACAAATGCTGTGCTTTCTTCGGAGCAGAGTAATGCTTGCCCCATGACAAGGCGAGCTAAACAACTCACCGCAGTCTTGAGAGCAATTACCACAACACAAGGCAATATGTTCTCTGGTTCCAAAGACATTGCATTATTGTTCAAGGCATAATCTGCTGGAGACACATTATCTTATAATAGAGCTGTAAACAGAGAAACATATCTATATAAACAGTTTAAGAGAAACTACTTTTATCCAATAGCCCTAAATGAATTTCCAAGAGACAACGCAGTTTACGTGAACTCGGCAGAAAACAGAGGAGAGAGTCGGGGAGAGAAAGTAGGACCCTTTCCAAAGTCCTAATGAGGTCTCAAGAGCCAAAGGCAAACCTAAAACAAACTGTACTTTTCGCATACTGGATAAATAAGGGCAGAGAAACCGAGGAGAAAGCCTGTAGCTTGTCACCTGAAATTAATTGAACTTAGTCATGCCAAGAAAATATTGGTAATAAACCCGCTTCATTGAAATTAAGGGTTTTATACCAAGAGGAAAAAAAATCTAAATTTATGACAGTAATTTCATCTGGGTGTTTCGTAAAGTGGTAGCTGAATTTCTTACATTCCGTGGAAAAGTCCCAGAGGGCTAATGAAAGAAGCCATAAGGCAGACTTCTGAAAAAATAACGTGTAATGTCTCGCCTTCTTTTTTACTATTACTACACTTGTGCATTGAGTGAACTCAATCTGCAAGCTGTGGCGTGCACAACACGCAAGAAGTTGTAACATCCCCAGGGAGACCAGAAATGTACGCAAACTGTGAAAATCCCTGCAGCAGTCCGGTCCACGGCTCACTAAGCATGTGGAGCAGTCACCCACGCATGTAGAAGTTGCACCCGCCGTGACATCGAGTGGGTGTTTCTAAGGGAGAGCGGCCAATGCAAATGAGTAGGCAATCTACAAACTCCCAACTGGAACATCATTTACCGACATTTGCAAAGTTTTTCACACATTTATCTAGGCTTCAGAACCTACACTCCACATGGATAGTGAGTAGTGGGCCATCCTGCGGGCAGAGTTTTCCACCAGATGTGATATGGTAAGTGAACGGCCACCCCTGGCACTGGGGCCTTTCGTTCTGGATCACATACATTCTTCAACAAATTAGATTATAGACTTCTTAATCCCCATATAGTTTGACATTACAAAATCCCTTAAAACCGCGAAGCCAATTTTGAAAAAACTCTTCAAACTCCTGTCTTACCAAATGTTAGGACAGTCGTTAACCAAAAGTAAAGAAGTGAGACTGAAAGGTAGTCTTTCGGGAACCTCTTCTGTAGACGATCAAGCGCCCGAGTGTGGAGTACATTGGGGCACAGCCTGCCTTCTAAAGACGTCTTAGACTAGGCCAGCATTGCCTGCAGCACTGTGGACAAGACGCAAGGCCTCAAAAAAGATAGAATCTTTAGGACATTCATTCTTCTTGATTTCTGCAACCTGCTCTATTGGTTACTGAAATGCACTTGCTTTTCTAAGACCAAAAGAATGAAATTCAGAGACAAGAGTTTCCTGCAGAAAAAAGGGATTTCTATACCCTTCCTTCAAGCGGCTCATGCCATGGGACTGCCTAAGCAGGAGAAGGAGGGTTGAAATAAGACCCCTCGCTTGGAGAACACACACCTAGAGTCAGAAAGGAGATGAAGGACTTTGGTGGAAAGAAGTGACATTCAAAGTTCATCATAGGTGAGAAGGAGGACTGTGTATCCTGAACAACTCACATGTTTCTTTCCTCCACATAAAACTCAAACAGATGCAGCAAAGCATTTGACACCGATCTACCATGCTGAATGGTTGGAACAATGCATGGGTTGCCAGTGGCAACAGCATCTCACCCCTAGGGGCAATGCACTGCGTTTCTGGTTGCTTGTTCACGCCTCCCAATCCCGCCTAGCCTCGCCCATTTCATCATTTATTCTTAACTGATCTCTTTGCTCATTAGCTGAAAGCAGGTCACGTGATAATTCCATGTTCATCCCAACAATATGAATTCATTTGTATTTCAGCAAATCCATGCTTCCATTTCATGTTTTTAAAATAAAGACTGCAGCCACCAGTGTTTCAGATGTGCGTAGTGCTTTGCATTCTTCTAGCAACAGTAATCTCAAGATGAGATGTATCTACAATGTTTTTCTGGTAGTTGCAGGTTTGAAATACTGCTCACAGAGTTATCAGAACATCAGAAACTAGGAGATGCTAACCATTCCACAAGGTAATTAGGCGTTTTTTAGGTCATGGGTGCCAGAGAGCGCAAGCTGTCTGGATGCGCAAGACCTATTGACTGCTTACTGAGAGCTTACCATGGGCTTACTGCCCACTCACTGCATGCCACTTGGATTTACGGTCACTCTTATTTGCTTGCTTCGATAGTTTTCCCTTTGCTTGGATGACTTGTATCCTTCCACAGCTTTCTTTTAGGGAACTTTTTTTGTTAGGCACTCCATATGCGAACATGTGTTTTCCAGCTCTCTCCCTTTTGGGCTCCCTTCACTCTGTGTTGCTCTCTCATGTGTATCCAGCGGCAAAACACCCTGCTCTATGTTGCTCTCCACTTCACGTGCTTCTCCCCACTGCAAAAAAATTCTATCACAGTGTTTTGTGCTGCTCTCTCTGTTTGTACTTTTTATTGCAAATCCCTCGCGCTCCATGTTGCTCTCCCTCTTGAGTGCTTCTCCCCTCCACAAATTCACCCATCTCACGTGCTCTGTGTTGCTCTCTCCCTCCCCCCTCCACTTCAAAACACTGCCCGCATTTCATCCTGGTCTCCCTCTTGTGCTTCTCCCATGCAAACTCCCCCTCTTCATGTTGTGTTGGTCTCTCCCTCGACTGCTACCCGCACCTCCTGCACTCCAGGTTGGTGTCCCCCTTGTGTGCTTCTTCCCCCCACCAAACTCTCCCTAACTTGTTTTGCTCTCTCCTCGTGCTCCCCCCAAAAGAACTCCCACCTCAGTATAGCATATTACGTTATCTTAGCCGCTTAACCGCGGCGCAAATTCTGCCGCGGTGTGGCGGTTTAAAAAAGTGGGCGGGTGTGGGCGCGTCGGCCAACCGACGTGCGCAGCACTACCAAGACGGCCGTTGGCTGACACGCGCAGAGAAGGGGTTAATACTAGTTACGTTGCCCATAGCCTATTATAGTTGTGGCTACACCCAAGTCAGAAAGACATGTCTAGGGGGGAGAGAGGCTGATCCGAAGAGCACTGCTGCTTAAGCTAAAAACCGAAACAAGAAATCAACCCAAATAGCCATAACTAAGAGAATATAGTTACAAATAAGGAGGCAAACCTTTTACAGTTGTTTCAATTGAGACTAGGAAGAGCAATGTCAATATTTGGGAAGAGATGCACTTTTTTCAAAATGTCTTAGAATCCTTCCAGGAAATGACAGAATTGGGGTCTATTGGAATGTCTGGACAGTGTTCCACTGGAAGGATTAGGCCAGCATTTCATCCACAAGCACAGAGGTCTCTAGGTTCATTGCTTTTGGCTCATTTTCTGACAATGATTAGCCTATCTAAACAGATCACTGTAAAAGATATGCACTGTTATAGTTCGGAGAGACTGCGTCATACGAATTGGCGCCGAATGCTATCGGCATCTCTAATAAAGATTCATATGAACAGCACTGTAAAACAGGTATATAAATGTGTCCATTTGCCAAAATGTCTGCAAGCATGTGGCTAATATATGTGGCTGGTTCTCCACGCGTTGCACCTTTCTTCCCTAATAATTACTGAAACATATTTAATTTATGTGAAATACATTTAAGAGCGTAAACAAAGAAGAAATGTTTGTGTGAGGTTAACCTATGAAGTGTAATAGGTAATCCATTTAGAGAGGTCTTCTTCACAGCCTGGTCAATAATCTTTCCTTTTTATGCAGCCTCCATGTCGCACATATTGTACAACACAGGAAGGATGCTGCTCACCAGCAGAATTTCTATTTGCCCAATGGTTTGGGATCAGTTGTCCAGTTTGCCAAGCTCCTCCATAAAGCCATACTCAGGTGCACTGGGTTCGTTTGAACCAGCCCCAAAGAACCACAAGAAAAGAAACCACTGCTGATAAAACTGCCTTCACCTTGTCCATCTTTGGGCGTGACTCGCCGGACAGATATTCCCTCCACACCCAAGACTAAGGTGAGAGGTAAAAACCTTGGCGGCGAAAGCCCCAGTGCCAATCCAACCGCATCATCAGTCATCCTCACTTGGTCTACAGGTCCTGCTGAAGTACCACAAAGGAACTTTTTTAGATTGTTTCTATGTTTCCACATTGACTAACATTGAACAACTTATTTCACATGTTGCTTATGGAAACGTTTCCTGACTTAATATCTACTGAGCCTCTTTATTTTCTTCATTTCCACAGGACTTATCTTTTTACACTTTTAAATATTCACAGCGAGGATGATCCGGACGGACAGTGCGGAGAGGGTTACATTTCCATAGTCTAGCCCGGGAATCACTAGCGCTTGTACTGCGTGCTTGAAGTCTTAAGTCGTTGGGGGGGGGGGAGAAGGTTTTTAATTGCCTAAGAATGTTCATTTGGTGATTCGCTCCTTTGGTGAAGGCACTGCTGTGTTTCTGCATGTTGAGGTTCTTGGCGAGAGTTAATCCCAAAGATCTTGCAGAGTCAATGACTTGTGGGATGCAGTTGAGGGCAGTAAGATGTTTCAGCCAGTCTTCAATGGTAGGTGAATGGTTAGGAGGGGCGATTAGTAGGAATTTCGTTTTTCGAGTGTTTAGTCTAAGGTGATTGGAAGCTAGTCAGTTTTGAGTTTTCAGAGGAGTTGTGTTGAGGGAACAGATGTCCTCTGAGGAGGAGACTCTAAGGCACCGGGACTCATAGTACGGCCCGCGGGCCGCCAGCGGCCCGGCAAGCCTTCCTTGGCGACCCGCGGACCTTGCAGACATTGTTTTGCACTGATGTCCCTGTTTACTGTTTACATATGTGTGTTCTGGGGTCCCTCCACAGTCCTGCCTCAATCTCCACAGCTGTCTGTCACAGGGAGCATGTGCTGCAGCTCAGCCAGCTTCAGATGACAAGGCTGCATTTTCACAGAGAGAGGACAGCATTCACGGTGCCAAGCCGCCTGCACAGCAGAGGCATTGATGTACATCACCATGACTCTGCACTGCTGGAGGGAGCTGGCTCGAGGAAGAGGTACACCCAAGGCACGCGGGCAGGCGCCAGCAGCGGCGTGTGCTCTGAGAGACAGGACACAACCCACGAGGACTACGTACATTAGGTTTCTTTACTAATACAGTGGCAAATATCTGCATGGGTGCGTGTTGTATGTGTACATTGCAAACCTAGCGGAAAAGCGCAGAAACATTATTTACATAATTTCAGAGGCGCAACTAAAGCCACATTTCGGGAGGGGCTACTGAAAAATTCGGGGGGTGGTGCTGACTTCCAGCAATATGGAGAGTGGAGAGGCAGGGGCTCTAAGAAGGGGTAAAAAACAGCAAAGCCTCGTTAACAACTAAATGGTCTTTTAAAGACCTGTGGAGTACTCGGTGCAGCTGTGTGTGTGTCCGGGAAGCAGTCTCAGCCTCGCAGCCACACACGAGAGGGGTGGGGGCTGAAGCTCTTTGAGCTCAATGGGCGTTGTAATGTAATGTAATGTATGTGGTCTTGTAAAGCGCACTGCTCCCCTGAGGCGTTGTGGCGCTGTAGACTGCTGGGGAACCCGTCCTGGCTATCCCTGTGAGATGGTCCCTACTGGGTATCTCCAAGGTGAAACCAGGCATCCCCGGCGAATGTGGGGGGCTGTTGTAGAGATGAGGCAAGCTTATGCCCAGAGTTGCCGAGTGTGATCCCTGGTTAGAGTAGGCACCGAGGTGAGAATTATCGAGTCCGCTGACCGTGGTCCACGACCCTGCCGTGTCGGGAATTGAACCCTGGTCCCGGGCTGTTCTCTGCTTCCGAGTCTGCCGCCTCTAACCAGTGAGCCACACCACACCAGGTTGTGCGCCTGAGTCTGGGCTGGCGTGGGTGCACACTTACAAGTGCAGCACTACGCACATCTGTCAGTAGGGCTGTCACCTTTCCACCAGAAAAAACAATATTTGTTGCTGTTTTAGTAGTCTGCAAAGGCCCATTTGTGACTAAACAGGACTGTAAACGAAATCGTATGTATTCCTCTTTTATTTATAGGTTTCATTTTCCTTCATTTTGCTAGCGAGAAAGTGTCGCTCATAGTCGTTACAAGGTTACAGTACCACTTTGATTTGTTTGGGAAAGATTTTGATTTTTCTTCTCTAGCCCTGCCCCCAACTAAACCCAGCCCCACTGGTGCGGCCCTCAGCCACAAACCACATCGTAATTTTGGCCCTTGAGCGAAAGTTTGTGAGTACCCATGCTCTAAGGTATAGTTGGGTATCGTCAGCGTACATAGGATAGAGGATGTTGGAGGAACGCAAAATTTCTTTAAGAGGTTCCAAGAACATGTTGAAGAGCGTGCGAGAAAGTGAGGAGCCCAGTGGGTCCCATTAATGTGACCGACGTTGTCTGTGATAGTGAGTGATTAACCTGGACTCTTTGAAACCTGTTATGGTGAAAGGAGGTGAACCAGTAAACGACTAATCCTGAAAGTCCCATACGGTGTTCCAACCAGTCGAGAAGGTTGTCATGCTTAACCGTATCAAATGCTGATGATAAGTCGAGGAGGATTAAAAGACAGGATTGGTTCTGATCCAGCATTTTTAGGACATCATCCACTATGTGTGTCATAGCCGATTCGGTGGTGTGCCCTGGGCGGAAACCAGATTGAAATTGATCTAATAGTTGGAATTGATCTATGTGTTTACAGAGTTGGATGTGAACACATTTTTTCAGAAGCTTAGCCAAGGTAGGAATATTGGAGATAGGACGGAAGTTGTTTAGGTCAGTTTGGTCTGCTTTAGATTTTTTTACGATGGGGCAACCTGACCAGACTTTAGGCAGTCAAGGATAGTGCCTTGAAGGAGGGAGGCATTAACAATCTTGGTCCAAAGTGAAAGTAATGCGGGTAGGATCTCCTTTAAGAAGTTGGGAGGTAGAGGGTCATTGAAGTGGTGTGAGGGTTTGAGTGTTGTTACAATATCATGAATGGTATTTTCTTCAAAGATTTCAAAAGAGTTCTATGAGGCGTTGTCCTGTTCGACACAAAGGAACAGTAGACTGGGAGGTAGAGAGGATGGATTGGGGTGGGAGAGGACATTGTTCCACAGAAGTCAGCAGATCGTTTAACAAGCTTTCTGTCTTCTAGAGAAAGAAGGAGGCGAAATCCTCTCAGTTTGGGTGTGGAATATGTCCAGCAAGGGACAGGATGGGTGCGTCATTCAATTGGGCTTTTATGAGATCAAAACGATTTTGGGCACGGTTTTTAGCTTCATCCAACTGGTTTCTGAAATAGTTTGCTTTAGAGTATCAGATTTTTTTAGTAGCTATTCTTTAGTGATCTCAAATGCTCAAGGGAAGGAGCTGATCTCTACTGACGTTCAGCTAGCCTCAGGTTGCGTCTTTCAGTATTGAGGCTACCGTTATACCACAGTTTGGAATTTTTCGCAGGCACTCTTTTTAGTTGTAATGAAGCAACCACATCAAGGACAGTCACCCTGGAGCGATTGCAATGATTTTAAGATCAAGGACATCTGATATCTCTTCAAGAGGAGGCAGGATGTTGTGGCTAAGAGAGGACAGTTTGTTACTGTTGATATTGTGCATGCTTCTTTTTGAGCACCTGGGTTTCATTGGTTGTGATGTGTTAGTTGTCACTGCGTCCCTGATGAAGAATGTGATGCAGCGGTAATCAGACCAATCACAGGGGAGGATAGATTCAAGTTTAATTGCGTTATGCTTCGCATTCGCTAAGGTTGTTCCTTAATTTGAGAGTGGGTCTGTCGCAAAATTGGGTCAGGTTAAGGCTAGCAAGGAAGGTTTTTAAACTGTTAATTGCGGGATCGTTCAGATCATTCCAATGGAGGTTGAAGTCTCTGAGGAAGATTTGTGTACAGTGTTTGTTAAAATGGTTTCTATAAATTGTTCTATGAACTATAGATTGTCACCTGGTGGGTGGTAGATCATGTGTAGTTTACATAAGGGTCTGTTATTGCAGCAAATATCGAGAGAGAGAGAGGTATTCGCAGGTGGATAGGGCACAACATACAAGTCTGATTCCAGAAACTTGCTTTGGTTTTGTACGCAAAATTCCTTTGCTACACCTTTCCTTTATTATGAGTGACCACAGCAAAGATGCAAAAACTGGTGAGGTAGAGGAATAATGCTGCTGGGCCCTGGAGGCAGGAGCACTGGTGCACCACAGGCAGCGATGGAGATGTATACCTATGTGTCAAGCAGGGGATAACGAGGATAGCTACAGGAGACCGCCATTTCCACTGTCTCCTTAGCCAAAGAGGGTGGAGGCAGGAGGGGCTTCCAGTGGAGGTATAAGGAAAGTGATCCACAAGGAGGATGATATCGGGAGGAGTCTACCCTCAGTTATAAAAAGTCATGACAAGAAGACAGCTGATGGGGGTTGTAACCAGGAACTCTGACAGACATCCTCCTCACTTCTGATAGAACTGGTGGAGCCTCTAGAATGGAGTTACTAATGCCCTCTCTCAATGATATGAATGCCGGAAGATCCTAATACATTGCCTTGCAAGCCCATATGATATAGCAAACGAATAAAGAAGCAGATGAAAGAAAGAAAAGTGCTCTTCTCCTTCCTTGCCTCTAGTGTCAGTGTACAGTAACACAGCAGCTACTGCAAGGACCTGTGCTAGAGAGGCTAGTGTGAACTTCGAGGCACTGGGGGGTGTGAAGAGCCCAGTCCTTGACACCCAGAATGGAATCGCCCTCTCCTTGGCTAACAGTTGAGACTCACAAAAGACAGGAACAGTCTGTGATTGACTGGGGTTAAGCTGCGCCTCAGTGGGGACACAAGGTTCTTCAGACAAGATGGGCCTGGAGATCCTTCACTGTGGATCTCGGTGTGCCGCAGGTTGTGGTCCAGCGTGACTCAAGCCTCCGCTTGTCTACCAGTGGGGTGAATGATGGTATCTCTATATATACATTTAGCTCGCACACCAAAAGTAAGAACGTTTGATACCAGTTACTGCACCGATTTCCTGAAGAATAAAAGCAGTCACTCCCACATGTCGGAAAGCTGCTTTTTATGCAACACATTCTCTGAACCAAAACCTGAAAACGTGATGTACAACACACCACAACCACTAGAATTCAAGTTCGCCTCCCAACCTTTTCGCATCGTTTAAGTAAAGCATGGTGAGCGACATGTTTTCCTGATCCTAATTGAGCTCTGGACCCTTCTCTGGGCCATGGCACGGTTCCATGGGCATTGAAGCATGCCATGGTACTACAACTACTAAAAAAATCCAATTTGGAGGCATCGGACTGGGCAAAACATGACCCTATTTCTCTTCTACCACTTTATGCTAAGATTCTTCAGAAGCATATTAATGCTGCTGTTTTCTAAACCTTGACCGGCGCTGTTACTGACAGAGGGCTACTTGAACCTACGCCTCGCGGAACCCGCTCCGCGGGTCCCGCATCGGATTGCTACCTGCCTGCTCCTGGCTCACATGCTTGGCTGTTCCTGTAGGGGCGTGTGAGGCTGCAGGGCTGCGAGCGCGAACCGGGACTCACCTTCCCAGGAGTCCCGGTCCCAGAGGCTGAGTCACCTGGCCCCGCTCTCCCTGAACGCCCCGCCCCCACCTTCAAACAACACGGCCCATTGGACTCTGGCCCATAAATATCGGAGAGCGACGCTGCGCGGGAGCGCGCGGGAGCGCCTGGGGCTAAGACCGGGCAAAGAGCGGGCCGTTTGAGGCCGTTCGAGGACAGAGAGGACTGGACTGGCCCACCCCCTTTCGCTCGATATTTCGGAAACCATTCCAACAACTGGGAGGTAAAGACTTACCTTCGTCTCCGTGCACCTAGCGCTATGAATACATGGGTAACTCGTAGTAAGACCTCTAAAGGTGGGTCACAAATTAGTGGTCCCATGGATGACTTTATCACCCGCACCAACATAGCCATAGACGAAGAGATATCTAAACTCCAAACCCGGGTCTCGTTAGAATTAGAAGCCGCCAGAAGAGTGTCCCAAGTCATTGCACTTTCCAAAAAATCCTCTTTAGGCCACATAGCTACTTCAGTCACCCCTGAGCGACCAGCTCGCCCTCATTGTATAGTCACTCAGGTCGATGTTCATCATTCCCCGACCCCTGCTATTTTCCAACTGGCCCTAGGAAGCAAAGATGAGGTAATTCCACCGACACCACTCAGTGTGTACAACCCTGTCCCCATTGCACCCTCTCTGACAAATTTGTCTAACATTAATTCTAGTGGCAAGCAACCAAAGAGGAAACGCAATTCTCGCTCTGCCTATTTCCGCAAAAAAGCGAAAATTGCTGTTCCCAAAGATCTGCCAATGACTAATGTCACAGCAACTAATGCTGGCGCAGAGCGTACTCTTAACACACAGCCACCTAGTGAGGGACAGGGAAAGGGCTCATCTATCCCCCCTATTAATACCCTAGTAGGTGAGGACCCCGATGTGGACGGGCTAGGCAAAAATAACAAAGAATTTATGGAGGTGGTTTGGGAGACACTTAAAAAACTTCTGTCACCCCTAGACCTCAGACTATCAAGGATAGAAAATAATTTGCTAGAAATGGAGAAGAGCATTATTGCTCTGGCCACTCTTGGGTTGAAAAGTCTTGAAAACCAGGGTATTACAGTTGCTAACCCAACGCCACAAGCTACCGCATCTCAAACTAACCAAACCCCCCCTCCAGTATCACCCACTATAAAGCCCGTCCCCAAACCAAGGACTGTCACGGTGGAGCAAGCTCGCGCTAAGCCAAAGGTTCCCCCACGGGGCTCCACGCGACACCCAGCACACTCCAAACCTGAAATGCCTAATAGACCCATTCCCAGTGAAACCCAGATCCCCCCAGTTAAGGACAACTTTAGAGGTGGCTACATTGACCTCCCCCCAAAGGCCAATGACTATGTGGTTGTGTTAACGGGTGTTCCTACGATAGGCAATGGCCAATTTGAAAATCATTGGTCATTGAAAAATAAAATAATGCATTGGTTAAATGTAAACAGACCAATCCCTAATGGCAGAAGAAGCCGCGTACTGATGGTTCGCAGAACTCCCTGGGTAGGTCCAACGATGAAATCCAGTCCCGGGGATTGTATAGTGGTGACCTTCGAAGATCCACACACGGCGCACCACATTTGCTCTTGGCCCGGTAATGATGACTCTTTAGTTATACCTAAACCACTGTCTTTTTTTTACCCTCCCCGACCAAGCCGCAACCAGGGGGATAATTGGACATTGGTTCAACACCATCCATGGCTGAGTAATTCCCGGGGCCATAAGGAAACCCTCCTACACTGGAATGGCCTTTCTACCTACAACAGATTTGGGAGCTTAGAGGAGGTGGATTGACTCCCTGTGCATCCAGCCAAACAAACCCGAAGGGAAATCTTGACATCGCAGGGGCAACATCTCAATGCTTGTCCTGCTCCTGAGCTTGTAGCAAGCCGAGTAGGACGATCAAACAGCCCATTGCTTGATGGGGAGCCATCTATATCCAACACGACAGAAAATCTTGGCAAGGAAGATTGGACACACTTACCCTGTATGACCCCTTCTGTACCTACCTCTACTGAATTATCAGGGTCAACTTGCTCTGGCCCTTATGTGACCACTAATCACCAGCAAACCGAGCCATCTGCGAGGTCTTCTAACCTTGTGGCCACGACTGTCTCTCCATTGTTTACGGTCTCTTCCAAGGCTTCTCCACCCGGTGATTTTGTTCTAAAAATCCTATGTTGGAACGCGGCTGGGCTCGGTCGTAACTTTGACATCCCCGAATGGAATGATTTTCTGGAACCCTATCACATTTGCCTTCTCCAGGAAACCTGGTGTCTGGAACCAAGACACAGAGTGGGGTTCTCCACCTTCTTCATCCCCGCCGCCCAGCAACAAGGATCTAAAGGTCGCCCTTCCGGCGGCCTTATCATATGGGTCAGTATTGCACTAGGCCTCAGTGTAAAAGAAAGGACTACCCAGTCACCAGATCTCCAGTGGCTAACAATCAACCACAAAGGGGGAAGAAACATGGAAGTATTCAATATTTATCTAAGGGGTGCTAAAGGCGGTGTATCCCATCTACCTTCTACAGGCCTAAACCGCAATCTGGCTGCCTGCAGTGCTGACTCCTATGTAATTCTTGCAGGCGACTTCAATTGCTGTTTCGAGCCACTGGCTAGAGAAGACATTTTGGACACTTTTGAGGAGGACATCAGGAGAGGCATCCCGATTCTGAACCTTGACCCGATCCCTAAATGGTCACAAAACGCAATAGAGATCAATGCTCTTTGTATGGAGCACAATTTGAGATCGACAAACGGCCGATCCAAATCTGACTACACGGGTGCTCACACATACAACAGACCAGGCCATTCCTCAAGAATCGATTTTATCATGCTCAACTTCAACCTCTGGCCATACCACCAAGACATGGAGGTTATAGTGTCGGGTGACAGCGATCACAACCCTCTTTCGCTAACCATTACCCCTCCTTGGCAGGTTGGAAGCCATGGCACATCTGATTACAAGTGGAAATCTTCCCATGAATTAGCCCCCACAAACTGTAGCAGGCGCTTGAAGTGGGCGAAAGTCTCAGCAGACGAAACAAGGATGGCCCAAGCCGGGACTATTTTGGCAGGAGTGGAGCCTCGGATGGACACCTTAAGTCCCACTGGTAAAAAGATCCTACCCCTATTCACCGAGACTATAATGGCACTGAGTGACTTATTTATTGTTCCCCAATCCACTCGTAGGGGTCCCCCGAAAATTTTCCCCAAACCGACAGATAAGTGGTACACTGCTAAATGTCGTGCAGCCAAGAGGGAACTTGTCGCCACATTAAAGTCTAAAGACACAGTTAATATTAGGGCCACAAGAAAATTTTATTAAAAAACCACATCTGAAGCCAAGCAGGATTATGATTCTAATTTTTGGGGAGATCTAGTAGAGGCAAGCAATAGGAAGGATGCTAAGAGGTTCTGGGACCTACTAAGAGCTAGGGAAAAGCCCACTGGCCAGCAGCTAACTTGCAATATTCCAGGGGATGTATGGTTTAACCATTTTTTTAAATTGTACTCCGCTCCTCCAGGTGCGTCTCAGTTAGCTTGCCCACCTCTGGGTTCACTGCCTAAACCTTTAACTGACCTCCCATGTCATGATGGCCTATTTACCAGCTTGGAAGTAGAGAGAGCAATTCCATGTATCGTCTCGAACAAAGCGGCAGGTCCCGACGGAATTCCAGGAGACCTAATTAAGAATTACCCTCCTTTTTGGAGTAGACTAATTGCCTCCCTTTTGAACGAGGTTCTGTTGGGCGGGGTTTTTCCTGACTCGTGGAGGGGCGCTGAAGTCGTACCTATTTTTAAAAAAGGATCTAGGGACGACCCAGCGAATTATCGACCCATTAGTTTATTGGATTCATCCCAAAAGGTAGCAGGAAAGGTGGTATTGGGCAGGATTATCCAGTGGGGCGATGAAAATCGGATTCTGTCAGATCTTCAAGCAGGCTTCAGAACAGGAACAGGCACAATCGAGCAGACGTTCCGCCTTCTAATGATCTATTGGAAAGTGGTGGTGCTGGGAGGGGGCAGTTTGTACTTAGTCTTTATTGACTTGCGGACTGCCTTCGACCTAGTACCACGCACACTTTTATGGAACGTCCTCGATGGGCTAGGCCTCCCCCCTTATTTGCTGTCCTTGCTTGTAAAATTTCGTGACAGGAATTTTGCCCAAATTAGATGGGGTACACAAGGAGAGAAAACACCTTGTATCCCCGTGGACAGGGGCGTCCGCCAAGGGTGTGTGCTTGCCCCCACTCTGTTTTCTCTTTATATTAACGGAGTGGTGGAGCACCTTCTCCAGCAGCCATCAGATGCACCCACCCTGGCTGGAAGGAAAATCCCAACGCTCCTGTTCGCGGACGATACCCTCGTAATCTCGAAATCACCAATGGGCATCCAATCGTTGCTCTCCAGCTTCAAGGCCTTCTGTGATGAAAGGGGCTTGGCTATAAACATAGGCAAAACTAAGTTTTTAGTCCTTAACCCGCCCAAAAAATCTGTTTTTCCACCGGCCCTAGATTCTGTCCCACTTGATCGAGTCAAAGAATTTTACTACCTGGGTATATGTATCAGTGACACCATGAGCTGGAAGGCACACCACCAAAAGGTGTTTCTGACTCATAAAAGGGTGGCAGGTGCATTGCTCAAGGAACAGCGTGCCTCATCACTAAAACCAATTGGGGCTCCCCTAGATATTTATAGGGCAAGGGTTGTGAGCGCGGCACTATACGGTGCCGAACTGTGGGGCACTCATAGAGCTGACACTCTGGCCCATCTTGAGAACAACTTCCACAAAGACCTTATGGGCTTGCCCCACGGCACACCAACAATCCCACTGCTGCTAGATGCAGGTACCCGGGCAATATGCGATCAAGCGAAATTACGCCCGCTTCTCCTCTGGTCCAGAATCTGGAATGTGCAAGAACTTAGCAGTTATGCAGAAGCCTTAAATGACATTATGTCCCTACCTGGCTCACACAAGATCATCTGGCTTAGGGAGGTCAAAAAGCTGCTTTATAATTTAGGACTAGGAGAGGCCTGGGCCAACAAATCTGCACCTCCAAAACAACAGCTAAAGAAGGCTTATTGGGCATGGGTAGACAATGAGAGGGTTCGTAGTACAAATCATTGTAAATCCGTAGCCCTGTTTTTGTTAATCAAAGAGACCCCGTATAGGGAACTTTATTTAGACACTATTCAGAGCTCATGGGACAGATCATTGTACATTAAGTTTAGGGTGGGGGTGCTTCCATTGTGCGAGTTCACTTCTACCTGGAAACCGCCCGCCCAAACCGTACCTTACTGCCCCTTCTGTGATCTAAGGGTAGAGTCTGTGTCCCACGTGTTGTTCGAGTGCAGTGTCTACGCAGCCCCGAGACGGAGGTGGTTGAAGCCCCTCTGCAGGTGTTTGGGAACTCGTTCTCATCTGGAAGCCCTACGTATACTACGTACAGATGCTAGACCCCTCTTTTCCACATGTATGGCAAAATTCTTGGGCTGGGCCTGGCGTTTAAGAACTGCAAAAAAACTACTAATCCAGTGAATGAGCCCCCCTGCCCAATATGCTGCTTTGTATATAAAATGTTTTAATGTTGATGATTGTTGATAAAATTGTTTTTAAAGATGTAAGAACTGCTTTTATGATATGTTTTTATCGAATAAAGCTATTACAACAACAATTAATGACCAGCTCTCCGCTTTCCTAGAAGTCCATAACACACTACATCTTTCTTAATCCTATGTTTTTTTATCTTTGGATACTCATAAAACTGATGTGTAGACTCCAATGATTTTTAGAATGCATTATGGCAATATGCTATAGCTGGGTGCTACGCAGTCCTGGCTAAAGCGGCTGCAGACTGTTCAGGATGCTGGGGCTCACTTATTATGACATACTCCTCACAATGCATCAGTCTCCCAACATCTTTGCCAGTTGCACTGGCTTCACATATCGCAATATGCCTAGTTCAAGGCGCTATTTTATGTACATAAAACTATGCACCAGGCTGGCATGTTGTGAATATGCTCTCTGATCCGCCCTTATACCCCTAAGTGGGAACTCCGATCAGGGAATTCCAGCCTGGCCATCTTCCCTAAAATTGGGCTGGCAAGACAGGAAAGTCGACCCTTTGCTTTTCTGGGGCCAAAGTTTTGGAATGCCTTGCCACCCAATCTGGGTCTATGTAACTCTTATGCGCTGTTTCAAAAGATGCTGAAGACCTGGCTCTTCTAACCCTATCTCATAGTTCTCTGGTTCTTGATACGCTAGAGCTGGGAATCCCCATTGGGTTACAGTGGCTGCTGGCATCTACGTGTGGTGGGCGCAGGCAATTTTAATAAAAGAAAAAACAAAACACTTATCTTGCATGTCCTGCGTTCAAGGCGTTGCCTGTGCAGGTAAGAGCGGTGGGGTGGATAAATTCAACATACGATGACTAGGGAAACTTACATTTAAAAAGAAAAGAAAACCATGATATTCTTTTTTTTATTTAAGTTTCCCTCGTCGATGTATGTTGAATCCTCGACCCACCGCTCTTACCTGCACGTGCCTCGGTTATCCAGATCTCTTCTTTCTGGAGTGCGGGGCTCCAAGCATGAGCAAGCTCCCTTGGCCAATCCTGGCGCTGCTCCGATTGAGCATGCGAGCAGCGCCCCGACTGGAGGGAGCGGCCGCACTCGACACTCCACATCGCACTAGAGGCCCTACTGTTAGCCCAGCCGTCTTACGACAGCTGGGCTGAGAAGTTTAAATTGCGCATGTGTGGCTGGTCTCCCAAGAAGGCCGTTCAATAGAGGCATACGCACTTTAAACAGTGCATAGAGCTCACGGCCCGCCACTCCTCCTTGCTGTCACTCAGCAGGCCCTGCCACATCCCGACGATAAAAAATACAATGGTAATTCATAACCATTTAATTTTTTCTCTTGGGGGGCTGTGGGGAGCATTTAGGTGGGTCAACGCGCCTCCGCTCCAACAGAGACCCAAGGTCGTGGGGGAGCCATGCACGTTTACAAATTGAATTGACCATGGAAGAATGTAATGCAAAGTATGTGTTTTATAATGGGTGTGTACGCTTGGAAACCAGAAATGGCTAGTGTGAATCTGGTTGCTCTGAAAAACCCACCACCTTGCACATGAAAGGTATCCGCACAGGGTGGTGGTCCCGTTTTGAAGCTGCTCTCTGGAAAGTGTCTGTACGATTAATTCAGATTGGCTCAGAACAACACATTTGCCTCCCAAACACTTTGTGCGTAAACTGTTAACTTCATCAGACCGGTAGCATTTCCTCACACCTGTTTTCAAAGAAGTCATTTAACTCCTACTGAAGACATTTCATATCTTACTGAACACACCATGAATATATGCATCTCGGCAACGGTAAACCCCAAGCTGCTTTCCTGGAGAATATTACTAAAAAAATGCAGCAAGTTAAATCGGAGTCTTGTAAGATAAAACGTAGGACTCACATTAAAGAAGCAAGAGAGATAAGGCTCAAACCCATAAGACAATTTGATTGGGTTGTAATTTGCACTGGCACACAGTTTGTCGAAGCTGCCTTTCCTGAGAAGCCTCCTTCACCTGAAGTAGGGACTTAGCATTTAGATTTACAGTTTTCCCAGACAATTTCAGCAAGCCTAGGTCTAGAAACACTGATTTTATATAGTTAAACTAGGAAAATGCGAAAACATCCAGAGAAAGACAGTCTTCCGATACTTCTCGTAATTCCAAATTCCCCCAGATCCATAGCAAAAAGGGTTCCAACTTAATCCTATCTTGCAAAGAAGTCAGTCCAACATCTGTTTGGCACATAAAAGAAGGGGTAGATGGGGCACTGCCAAAAGTGTATGCCGAAATTTACTCTCGACCTGCAGTAAAGACTCGGAGCCCTTATATCCCCATAACCCTGCTTCGTATGATGCCACAGAAATACAGTTATACAGTTACTCATATATATTAATAATTTCTCTGACCGGCTTGTGTCCCAACCTCCTAGCAAACGTAAACACAGACTCCACAGCTCCTTGGCATTGAACAGCTCTGATATTGTAAAGGTTTCTCCAGGTTAGAATATGGTCCAGGGAGAATCCCAAATAAATAAAAAGTCCTAACTCTTACAATTTCCCACCCTCCCTTGTAAAGTTCAGATTAGCTTTATTCGATTTTCATAGCATAAAATCATAAAAGCAGAAATACATATATATACATCTTAACATTTCATGTATTAACAAATAAATATCATTTAAGTTAAAAAAAAGTATTAAATCAGAAAATATACATAGTCTGTCACATATCAAAGTTTAGCTAATCATTAAGTTACGTTTCCTTAAAACACTTTTTAAAAAACCTATCATAACCATGGTACATTTAACGTTTCCCAACTGTTGCAGGCTAAGGTACGCGGGCCTACTTTACCGCCAGGCTCCCTGTCTCAGGTATTGTTTGATCGATCTACTACGCTCCCACTCATACAATTTGCAGAACAGCACCACATGAAAAGTAGATTGTAACGACAAATTGTCGCATGGGCATGGTTCTAGGGTTCTGGTCCAGTCTGGTCAGAATGAAGCGGTCAAAGCCCATTGTGCTTAAGGTTAGGTAAGGTTGTATTGTAAAACAGACCAAAGACAGTTGGTGTTGGATAACCGTTTTCTTTGTAATCTCCCCTGAGCATCTTAGTAAGTCAAAGTGGTTCATGCATAGCCTTTTTAGTGCTTTCTTTGATACCCCACAGATCAAGTCCGGGTTACTAAATAGCTCTGGCCTTTGCAGGTCGGTTAGCATTTTCCTTACATACTCGAGCCAAGCAATACGCTTCGCATTATCCAAGCCCATTACGTCCCTAATGATATCCTGGTTTAAGCCAAGTTCTTTAGTGGCCCATACTCTCCGCCAATGCAAGATCAGTTGCAGTTTGATTAGGTCTGTTATATGATCCATGCCAAGTTCTGCGTGACAGTTAAAAACAGACGAGCCCTGTGGGAGAGCTAACAAATATCTAAAGAAGTTATTTTCTACAATTTGCATGGGAGATGTGTCCTGGTACTCCCAGATCCCTGCCCCGTACAGTGCAATGCTTCTGCATTTGGCCACATAAATCTTTAGCATGATTTCGGGCGGTCTTTTGCCTAGTTTGGTGGAGAAGTTCATCAACGCCGCTATGGATCGTTTAAAAGATAGGGTCCTGTTCTTAACCTCGGGTCCCCAAGTGCCTGAACCATCAATTAGTACCCCAAGGTATGGAAAGGTTTTGGTATGTTCGATTTTTAAGTCTGCCACTTTAAGGTGTTTACAAGAAGCACGACCTTTGCCACAAAACATCACAAATGATTTTTTAGCATTAAATGTAAGGCCCCTGGCTTCCATAAATTCTACATACTTCAAGAGGGCCTTCTGCGCACCCACCTTCGTTCTGGCCATCAGTACTGACTGCATCGTCCGCATAGAGAAGGGAGACAATCTGTTTGTTACCATACCTCGGGGAGTCAATTGTGCTGGCCCCCAGTTCCGCCTCCAAATTGTTCATGTATAAGGAGAAAAGGAAGGGGGCCAGCACGCAGCCTTGTCTTACACCCCTCTCTATGCGGAAAGACCCTGTACACTCCCCCCTCCGGCCATGTCTAACCTTGGCTGTTGCCCCTGAATAGAGCTGCCGGAGAAAAAGCACGATGGCGGGCTCAACGTTCATTTCCTCCAAGATTTGCCACAGCTTTGTATGTTCCACGCAATCAAAGGCGGCTGAAAGGTCGACAAAGATTGCGTAGAGACATTCATCCTTGGCCCGGGTGTATTTCCCTTGTAGTTTAGGACCTGCTCCGCGGTGCCCATCCCTTCTCGGAACCCATACTGTACAGGGCTTAATATGCCATGCTCCTCTGCCCAAGTTTGCATTTTATTTAAAACCACTCTACCTGCAATTTTCATGAGGGAGTCTAGTAGGGATATGGGTCTATAATTAGTTGGACTCTCCCTGTCCCCTTTTTTGTATATCGGAATTATTACTGATTCGGACCATGTTTTTATAAAACCTTTTGCACAGCATGCTTCAAGGACCCGTGTGCAAAGAGGGGCCCAAAGGTCAACGTTCATTTTATATATGTCGTTAGGGATCCCGTCGGGTCCCGGGGTTTTGTTGTTTTTACTGGCATTTATTGCCAGTTGTACTTCCTCAAGAGAAATCTCTATATCTATCGGGAGATGGACACGCTCTGTTGGGGAGTGCCCTTTTTCCTCGTTCTCATTCGTAATAGGCCCCCGTGTATTCTTGTACACATTAGAGAAAAAATCTATCAAAGTTTTTTCATCTATGGCTATTTCGATTCTTGCAGCATCCTTTTTAATAAAAAAGGGTGCATTTACTGCCTGCCAGAATGATTTGGAATCTTTACACTGTGAGGTCCTTAATAGGTTTTGCCATGCTTGGTCTTTAATTTCCTTCTTCCGCTGGCATCTTGCTAGGTTATATTCCTTCCTGCATTTTCTAATTACATCAAGGTCCCTTGGTTTATTACTTGAAGCGACCTTCAGGGCAGTATACGCTTTAGTGCAATAAGGGTCAAACCAGCCATTTCCTTTTTTGGTCTTCCCGGTATGAGCCCTAGTTAACGTGTCCTGGACGACAGTTGTAATATGGCCAAAAGCCTCCAAAGTGTCATCCATGAAGGAGTTCTTATCTAAGCAAACCATAAAGTGTGCTAAAGCCTTGGCTGCAATTACAGTGGATTTTTCCACTGGGTCCACAATACTCCATTTCAGTGCCAATCCATTTTGGCGTGCCACAGTAATATCTTGTGTCCATCCCAAAGACTCAATAGTCGAGACCTTTTTATACTCCTAGATGCCAATGGACACACTAAGGGGAAGATGATCACTCAGACCAATTGTATGGCTCTCAAACTTTTCCACCCGGTTGGAAAATCTATTAGGAACCATGATAAAATCAATAACAGATTGAGACCCCATAACCAGGAAGGTGGAACTTAAGTCGACCCTAGGGGAACACATCATATTAGCAAAGCCTCCCATGTAAAACAACCCAGTTTTCCAAATTTTTAGGGCCAATGCTCATTACAAAGGATTTAGTTACATGTATTTTAAGATCCAGACCCTCCATAAAACTATAACCTTCATCTGAAAGAAGCTGCAGCCCATTTGAAGTTCGCCACAATAAAGCAACATTGTCCACATGAAATAGAACCAGGAGAACTCAACTTTATTTTGGGCAAATGTTTCCCCAGTTATGCCAGATGGAACTCTAGGTCATTAATATAAATACGAACAAGAGCGGTGCCATCATACACCCATGTCTCACTCCTAACAGGGAGTTCATTTTAGGGGAGAGTTCCCCCTCTTTGCCATATCTGACCTTTCTTGTTGTGACCCAAAGCATCCTTTGCATTAGCCTGATTAGGGCCTGACCAATTCCTATCCTGGCCATACTATCCCAGAGCTTCACTCCTTTGACCAAATCAACGGCTTAAAACATTCGTTAAAATGGGGGCCCAGAGTGGGATATCCAAAGGAACTCCGCCCAGGCCAGGTGACCCTCGAGCAGGGCTCTGAATGATAGAATCAATGACGAGCTTTGTCTCAATGAATTCACCAAGGGTGCCATTTAGCCCTGAATTATGGGCTGCTTCTTCTTTAGTATCATTGTCATTAACAGCTTTGTTTCTGGGATTAAAAATGCTAGTAAAGTAGTCTATCCAAACTTTCACTGGAATAACAGTATCCAATGTCAGCTTTTCATACCCAGTGAAAAACTCACCAAAAGGCTAGGCTGTCTCTCCATCTAGCAGCCTTCTCCAACTCCTCCCAGGCAGCCTTCCTTAGCTCAGATCTCCTGGCCTCAAGGGCAGCTGCACTCTGGATGTCATTGCTGGAGCGCAGGGAATTGGAGAGAGCCATGTTCATCTTCTTGTGGGCTAGAGCGCATGCGTGATTGAACCCGCCTCTGGGAGAGGTTCATTTCAGTGTTCTATTTAGCCTCAGACCTCTTTCCACTAAGGCACAACCGGCACTAAAAGCCTCTATGATGGGCCTGGGCCAGGGATTCCGACATCGAAAGCAGTGTTAAAATAGCTTGAAAGTTCTCTTTAACAAGAGTATGCATAAAGGACCCGGCATTGAATGTCTCCCATTTAATATGGATGCAAATGAGATCATGATCTCCATGCAGTGCCTCCGAGGGATTATGATCGACCTCACTTCCATAAGAGGCCCTATTGTAAGTAGGAGGTAGGGTAGTCCCATCTACCCTATATTCTTTGGCAAAAGTCAGTTGTCTGGAGACCATGATCCCATTCAAAGCCTCCACAAATGGTGTATGATGGCAATGTAAAAAGTCACCCATCCCTAAACTTTGCTCCACACTTCCACACAAACGTATGCTAAAATCCCCTGCCCAAACTGTTAGTGTCTCCCGGTTAGAACTGCGCAAAAAGGTTTCCAATAATTACAGTCGACACTTGAGAATCAAAAACGTTATTATACAGATTGAGCAAGATAACATCATATGAATATGGCATCTTCAAAAGCATCATCTGGAAGTGGGGTATAAAACTGATGATTCTAGTAGACTGGCCTGTTCATTTAACGGAGAACAATATAGTTAGACCCTCTTACCTCGACATGAGCTTGATGGAATGGCTGTACTAGAAAAAAGTAATAACCATTTATATTGAAATCTGCTAGAAGGGAGGTTTCTTCCAAGAGAACAAGATCTACATTTGCAATTACGGAAAGCCAATCTGGATTCGTTCATTCATTGTGGAGCCCAGCAATGTTCCATGACAAAAACCAGAACAATCGCCCATTACCCCCAGAACTGCCTGAACTCCAGAACTGCTCTTCTATGGCCACAGCCGAAGAAGAGCGGTGGATCTCCCAAGACCCCTCTTGCCCCAAGTGTTCACAGACCACTTTATATTGAGTTGGGATCAGGGGGAGGTAACGTCAGTCCATAGAGGTGAGTAGTTCAAAAGGATGTCCGACTTCAACACTGAAAGTTGGGCTGCCAGGCTTGGAGTACAGGGTGCTCGTTTGCACAGCTCAAGATGGGAGCACATCTGGCCAGATAAAATATCCCAGTGATAAACCAGAAAAGGGCCTGAACCTCGTTGCTGAGTGTTAAAATGCTTTAATAATGATTCGACCAAGTTAGGTGACTTAAAGTTGATGACGATCCTGTCTGCTAGGCCCAATCCAGGGAGTTCTTCTGATCATTAAGCTGAGCCAATGTACTACTTTATTTTTCAAAGCACATTTATCTTCACTCATATGCGGTGCTAAAACCGGGGCATCTCTCAGCACTAGGACATAAGGGGTACACTCAGGTAGTAGCTGGGGGAAAGAATTTACCAAATTATAACCCAGAGATTCAGAGTACCCATTAGTGGACTTGAGAGCTTTTTCTCTCCCCTACAGCGTTCTTTGGGGTCTGATTTTCTTGTCAACAGACTTACTCCTGCTCCATCTTTCTTGGTTTGCTGACAAATTAGAAAGAGTGGTAGGCTCCACTGGGCTGATAGTGGGTTAGATGATAAGGGGGCCACTTGGGGCTCAACAGAAGGAACATAGGTATCAACACCATAAGAATCCTGACAGTTAGCCCATATCTCATTGTGCTTCCCTCGGCAACCACAATCCACAGAAATCTGTTTTTCCAAAATCCTGCATCGCTTCAGGGTCACCTTCCACTTGGCAATGATTGGTGGAGCCGCAGTATTCTTTACACAAAACCTGGTTCATTCCTCCATAACCCACGGATGACCGCTGCCGCACCACAGATACTGCTATCCGAGTCTTGTAGCAAGAGCTGCACGACCACCCTGTGTTCAGGGAGAGGTGCACTGCTCACAGATCTTTGGTGGGTCCTCATCACCCTTCATCCAGGAAAGGATACTTCCCTACTCTCCGAGGAAAACCTCGAGCCAACAAATGCTGCCCAACCGGCAGTGTCCATGTATATCTGTGCTGGAATTGCAGCCCCCTTTCTGTGGTCTCCCACTAGCCACCTGGAAGTCACTCAGACTGTCCCTACCTTTCCTTGTCTTTATAGTGTTGCATTAAAGACTGATCTTTCAAATTATCATAAACTGCAGTATCTGTGTGGAGTTACGCCAACTGCACCCCCTTTGACCCAAGGAGCAGCATGCTGTATGCAGTTCTATAAAAGCTTTAGAACATAACAAGAGTCACCGTCCATATGAGTAACAAGAGAATAAACCATGGAGAGACCGCAGAGAGTCAGGAAAATGCTGTATCCTTTTGTTGATGTCATGTTCTGAGAAGCAGCCGTAAAGTCTTTGCATCCAGATCATAAAACAACATGGCGGCAGTCCTGCTGCCCATAATCCTAGAGTATCTGGTAAAACTCACTGCAGACACCACGTTGGCACATATAATTGTTGCTGAGTTGGCTGTGGTTGTGCACCTTCAGCAGACGCAGTGGAATTTCTAAATGAGAGGGAGGAATGCCAGTGGATGTATGTGTTAGCATCCCAAATATTCCGTATTATACTCTGTGAAACTTCACCCCAGTCTTCTGAAACTACACAGCACGTGGCCTGTAGAGCACGGTCTGTGAGGCCAAAGTTTCATACAGCAACCTGTGAAACCTGTTCAGCACAGCAGCACAAAAGGCATTACAGGTGAAGCTTTGGTGATGGGCTCTTTCATTCAATCTCAACCTACTGTCTCAAACAAGCAGTGGCAATACCAACAGGTCAGGCTTTAAAAGAATGCTGTATAGATAGTAAAACTTTAGAAGTAGATAACATGAGAATGGACATGCATTTGTGTGAAAGCAAAAAACTATAGAATAATATAGGTGTCAGTTAAAAAGGTAAGGTGGCAGTTGCACTGTCATGCCGGACCGAAAATCGAGGTAGGTTAGTGGCTGCCCTTCTTCCATCTGTGGTGGTGCCAACACTAAGACACTTAACTGAGACACTTACAATGTCATATGTGCGCCCCGAAAGATCAAGATCAGGCAGCTGGATAAATAAAATTATCAAAGATGTGTACAGTGAAAGCACTTGTTTGAGGATGCATACAACTTGTGCCCAATTAAAACATGTATTTCTGACCGCCAACATGTGGGTGAGGCCAAAGCCCCTCTCCTGGGGATTCCCACATAATTGTCTGGCAACAGCTGTGCATTCAACCCAGACCATAAACATAGAATTGAGAAGGTACCATTCAGGGCAACTGTAAGCTTCAGATCGTGTTAAACCAATCCTCTTTTCTTCAAACAGCGTCAACCCTTTGCATTCTCTTAACAATTTAGGTGAAGATATATCTCAAATCTCTGTTGAGTCCATTTAACTTTGGTTCCAAATTGGAGACTGGCTTCCATTCGACCATCATCATCCCAAAAATGAAGTACCTAATTCGAAGAAAGTGCATAGGCCACTTAAATAGGGTTATGCCTTCTAATGAAAATGATTCACTCAGCTACAGATGGGTAGCAAGTCTGTCAATGTACTTCATTTGATTGCAAAATGAAACATTGGTAAAGTTCTTCTCGCCCAGTTTTACACTCTGTTCGAGCTGGACCGTCAAGAGCGGTGGCACAAAGATCCTTTTGTTGTGTCTGGAGTGGGAGTTCCTCACTTGTCGCTCATTTACCTAGTATGGCGGTGGGGGGATCAGAGGCATGTGTTGCCACAGGCGGGAGATGCGGACATCAGGACTGGCTTCACTTGCGCCTCAGGGGACACTATTTCCGTCCTGCAGGCGCGACCACTTTCTGCACAGTTTGCACTTCGCAGGTCAGGCGCATCTGAAGACATGAAACCGCTACATTTTCCTTTGCACCGAGAAGCTTCCAGCTGGGTGGTTGAAAACGTGTTAGCAGCTTGATCCCACCATTAGTGGTATCGCATGGGTCCAATGTCTTTAATCACTTGTTGGCTGGTTGATGTATTGCTAGCCAACTTTATTTTGGTAGAGCAGGCAGAAATGCTGGGTCGGGCATGGGGATGCAACGCTAGGCCACTTGTTACACTTTCTTCATGCTCAGAGCGCTCATGGCGGCCCGGTGCTGCCTGAAAGACCCCTGTGAGTAGGCCCTGCTGTGGCAGGCATGTATAGCACAGAGGGAATAATGATTGTGGGCCTCCTTGAGGGGGGCAGGTAGGGCCCAAGATCGTCTGAGGAGCCGCAGCAGCCACGGTCTACTCTGTCTAGCAACACCCCCTTAAGTGTTCTGGGCTACGAAGGACTCTGCTAGGGGGGTTGACGTCAACCCTCCCAAGTAAAAATAGTGAGGTTTGAGCCCAGCATTCTTAACAAAGAACACAAAGGGAAGCAGCACTGTTGGCAGCACAGGTGAGCAAGTCAGACAATAAGAGCCGGTCAGAGGGCAGATACAGGAAATCAGACAAAGGGAAGCAGCACTGATGGCAGCACAGGTGAGCAAGTCAGACAATAAGAGCCGGTCAGAGGGCAGATACAGGAAATCAGACAAAGGGAAGCAACACTGTTGGCAGCACAGGTGAGCAAGTCAGACAATAAGAGCCGGTCAGAGGGCAGATACAGGAAATCAGACAAAGGGAAGCAACACTGTTGGCAGCACAGGTGAGCAAGTCAGACAATAAGAGCCGGTCAGAGGGCAGATACAGGAAATCAGACAAAGGGAAGCAACACTGTTGGCAGCACAGGTGAGCAAGTCAGACAATAAGAGCCTGTCAGAGGGCAGATACAGGAAATCAGACAAAGGGAAGCAGCACTGATGGCAGCACGGGTGAGCAAGTCAGACAATAAGAGCCTGTCAGAGGGCAGATCCAGGAAATCAGACAAAGGGAAGCAGCACTGTTGGCAGCACAGGTGAGCAAGTCAGACAATAAGAGCCTGTCAGAGGGCAGATCCAGGAAATCAGACAAAGGGAAGCAGCACTGATGGCAGCACAGGTGAGAAAAGTAATAATGCTGGAATGAATGAGTCAGTGTGACTGCAGAACCTATGCTGTTATTGATACTTGAAACAAGATGCAACCACTCAATAGGTTTTGTATGTGGGTTAACAGAGCAGCTTGACACCCTCAGGGCACTCAATGGAATGTGCAGCCCAGGTGCAAGGTGATCCCGCACAGGAGACAGATAATTGCAAAACATTAGTGTGGACGATTGCAAGTGCAAAGTGCAAAATAAAGTAACACAGGGAGACGAAGCAGTGAAGGAGGCAAATCCTAGTGTCCAAAGCAGAACATCAAATAAGAACAAGATGGAAGTCAAACCTAAAGGGCCAGGTGAGGTTCAATTGCCAAAGACACTTGGGGGCCTGAGTTCATGGTATCCAAGCTGGGATTAATTAAGTGTCCACATTTGATCTGAAAGCAAAGAAAAATTGAATGGGCAAGTTCATAGAATTGTTTTCTCCATTACTACCAAGTGGAAAGAAGTTAGGTGAAAGACAGAAAAGAATCTACAGTTTAGAAAACATAACAAACTGGTTGTATGAGTTTATGCGTATCAGACTGAGCTTTAAGAGAAGAAATCTGAGTAAGCTGTGGAGCTGATGGACTATGCTAACAGATCTTGAAAGGACCTCATTTTGGTAGAGGATTTAAGTGACAATAGTGCCATGATGATAGAGGCAACACTTGGAGGTTTTAGGGGGGGCAAAAGTGGATGATCGAGATTATAGATTGGACCAAACTGAAGAGATTATCCAGCTTGATTCAAGTGGAAAGGAAATCTACTTATACAGCATTGCTCTTGTAACTATCAGGCAAAGAGGACAAAAAAGGCTCTTGTTGGGCTTCCAATAGGAAGATGTGCACTTAGACAACTGGCATGTGGAAATTCCAACATGTCTGTTCATTTTGTTGACTAACATTATAGCCGGAGTTTACGTGCATAAAGAAGTCAAGAGAAGGGTAGAAAGCCCAGCATGTCCAGTAATCAGTGAGGTCCTCCCATCACCACTAAATATGGAGTATATGTTTACATGGCTAAACGGGTATCTAGATCACTGAACAGAAAAGAGATTGTATTTTGGTTTTACACAGGCTTTTAGGATCAGAGCTGTAGTTGCGGTAGCCAGAAGATTTTGTAAAAATCGACCTTCAGTTCTATTTTGCCCCGAGGCTATAGCAACAAAACAATCCTGGGTCGGCTAGCAGACCTTTTAACAAAATCATCCAAAGATAATTGTGTTTGCTCGCCTTTGGGAGCGGTAGCAAGCAAAGAGCTTGGTCACAACATTTCTGAAAAGGTCTATTGGTTAATGATGCAACCAACCCACAGACTTGTTTTGTTCATTATCCTTCCTTCCATCAAGCCTTACAGAAACTGTGAAAGTGGTTCACCACAGATATTAAACTGCCTCTGGCTGCCCCTGGTCTATCCAGATACAAAACCACACTTTATTATGACCAGTTCTTGCCTACTTTGAACAATTCAGAACCGCCACAGATGGTTTACAGCAGATGCTGCTTCTTACTGGTCAAACGACAGATGGTAGGAGAATTTAAGAATTTGGTGCAATTTCAAACTCTGATTTAATGGAATAGTGATCTGGCCAGCTCCACCGTAATCCAACAAAGTAATGGATCTATAAAGGGACTTAACAGGTGTTGGATTTTGCCTTCTCAGTAGGGACAGCCCCAAACTATATACTTTCATCCCTCCTGTTTTCTTATCACATTTCTGTTGGCTTTTAGGACTCTGTGCCCTTAACCACGACTAACCAGTACTAAAGTACTGGTGCTCTCTCTCCCCTAAACATGGTAAATTTGACTTACACCCAATTGGCATAATTAATTCAATTCAATTCAAGATAGCTTTATTCGGTATTTTGACAAAAAACCATAAAAGCATAACATACAAATACAAGACAAAAAACAGACTAAACGACTTTTCTCATATACAAAATTTCTTACAATAAAACATATCATCAGGATAAAATAGATAAAATAGATCAAATTCATTAAATTGCGCGTATAAAGGTTCTAAAATTCATTTACAAGACTCTTAGAGTTCATACAGTCTACTGCTGTATACGTATTATCCGGTGTTTATAAGGAACATTATAATACGAGTTTTCAGTTTTGTGTTTATCCAAGAAGTCCTATACATTTCCCATGGACCCCCTGCATTTTACGGTAAACGCCAGGAATTTTATCGCTGTCACTATGGTAACTTCATCTTGCAGCATATATAATCTAAACAGTGCAGTTTTACAGGTTCTTACACCCCATGACTTTAGCAGTGGTAACAGGTATCTTTTTCTCCCCCACTCATAATACTTACAAAAGAATATACAATGTAAATTTGACTGTCTGGATAAGTCATCACACGGGCAATTTTCCATAATTACAGACCAATCGTTTGTAATGGGGAAGGATACAAGCCTATAGAACGACTCCGTCCTCATTCGGGTCAGGAGCATTCTATGGTAACACGAGTAGATTGGTGCTAAATAAGCATGGATACCCGGACCGTGTAAGATGTTACGATGAGCTACTATGGTAGATTTGTGCCCGTCTAAGTACCATCTTCGTTCCGCCAGTAAGTCTAAACACGCCATTTTTAAAGATTTTTTTGATATTTGTGAGCATGTTGTGGGGTTTGAATAAAGATCTGGTTTACCAATAGAAAGAAAAAACTTTTTCACATAAGCTAGCCATGGTTGTTTGGTAGACGCAGAGTAGGTTAAACAGTCATTAATTACTTCCCTATTGAACCCTGTATCCTCACATGTCCAAATCTTGAACCACAGCATTACTGGTGCTATTTTTATCAGGTCTATAATATGGACTCTGTCCAGTTCGTTGTGGCACACAGTAATAGACGTGGAGCGAGGAACTGAGAGTAGATATCTAAGGAAAGCATTTTCCACTGTTTGGATCTGCGTACTATCTGCTATGCCCCATATGCCCGCCCCATATACGGCGGTAGACACGCATTTAGCAGCATATATCTTCAGTAATATGTTCACAGGTTTCCTGCCCAGTCTCTTAGCAAAGTGTTTAAGAGCGCCTATTGTACGGGCAAAGGCTAGGTTCCTAGAGGTTATTGCTGGTGACCATGTTCCCTTGTTATTAAATGTAATTCCTAAATAGGAAAAGGTTTTGGTCATCGCTATCTTACTGCTATTTACGAAGGTTTTGCAGTCTGGTATGTTTTTCCTCAAGGAGCATGACATTGTAAATGTTTTTCCCTCGTTTATTTTTAAGCCTCTCGTGGTCATAAAAGATGAGAAACCTGTTATGGCTTTCTGAAGACCTAGTTGTGTACGAGCCATAATCACAGCGTCGTCAGCATACAGTAATAAAGATACTGGGGTACCATTTATTTTAGGATAATCAACTTTAAGGTCATTTAAAACGTCTGCTATCTCGTTGATGTATAAATTAAAAAGAAATGGCGCAAGGATGCAGCCCTGACGAACACCCTTCGCTATGGGGAATTTTTTTGTTCGCTCACCATTTTTGCCGTATCTAACCGCTGCACCCGCATCTCTGTATAGTTCCTGTATGAAATGTAGAATATTTTTATCTATTCCCAGCTTGGCCAGAGTTTTCCACAGCACAGCATGATCAAGGCAGTCAAAAGCCGAGGATAAGTCGACGAAAGTAAGGAAAAGATTCCCTTGCTTCTTACTAATATACTTGTTTATTATTAAGTTCAAATTTAAACCCTGCTCTACAGTGCCAACTCCAGTTTTGAAGCCGTACTGTAATTTGGAAAGAATCCCTTTGTTTTTGGACCAAGTTTGTAGTTTAGTTAGCAATATTCTACCTGCCACTTTCATTAGTGTATCCAGCAGGGAAATGGGGCGGTAGCATTTTAGGTCCTGTCTGTTCCCCTTTTTAAATATTGGAATAATTATGGCTTCGTGCCATGAGTCAGGAAATCCCATTATGCTATACGCATTTAGTACATTTGCTAATAATGGAGCCCACAGTTCTACATTGGCTTTAAATAAGTCAATGGGGACTCCATCTGGGCCGGGAGCTTTTAAATTTGCGCTCTGTGAGATTGCTAATTCAACCTCAGCAGGGGTAAAAACTATATTTAGAGGGAAGCTATCTTGCGTCGCCAGTTGTGATTTCTTCCTATTATAGATGTTATATTCTGGGGTCATATTTATTGCCTCTTTTTTATATAAGGAGGTAAAATAATCAACCCAGGCGTCTTCCTTTATGGCTATCTCCATCGAATCTGCCTTATTGTCCGAGGAGAAAAAAGGGGCGTTAATCTCCTTCCAAAAAGAGATATTATCCCTTGTGGAGCTTGCCTTTACTAAAGCTTCCCAGGCCTGATTTTTGAGTTCATCCTGTCGTTCACGTAGCGTCTGCTTATAGACACGTCTTGCTTGCTTAATCGCACTGTTATCCTTGGGAAGTGTCTTTAAAGCCTGTAATAGGTCTTTGTGGGCTTTAGAGCAGGCGGGATTAAACCAGCCATGTTCTCTCTTTGCTATACCTCTCTTTAATTTTTTTGTTAGTTTATCATTTATAGTGGCGATTATGCTTCCATATGCCACTATAATTTGCTGAGGGGTGGTATTAGATTCTAGGCAGACCATGAATTGCTTCATTTCTTTCTGCACTAGGTCTTTTAGAAAGGTTGTAGCATCGATTTTTCCCCACTTTATAGCATACCCGTTCTTTCTTGCCAGTGACACCGAGTGACCATGAAGGATACTCGGTATGCTTAACTCGGGGCTCTCGTCTTTCTCGATAGAAATTGTGGTGCTGATCGGGAAGTGATCGCTTAATGCCAAATCTTCCGTGTTGAAAACCCCCAGGCAACCCTGGTTCTTATTGGTCACTAGGATGTAGTCAATTGTAGTACCTGACCCCCGACCAAAGAATGTTGTCTGGAAGGCTACGTAAGGCTCACAAAGTTCATTAGCGAACCCCATGTCCCAGTCATGCATTAGTTGGTTGAGCATATTCCCAATAATGGAATGTTCGAAATGTGTGGTGGGGTCCCCTCTTAAATTATAAATTCCGCAATTTTTTGTGGCGCTATAGGGGCATAGGTGGCAATTATAATCTCCTACTACCAGGATACAGTCTGCGTTCTGGTCACCCCTCAAGAGCATTGCATTAAGCTCCGCTATTAAGGCTTTGGGCTCTACTTTAGGCACGTTTATGTATATATTCACCACGAAGAGGGACCACCCCTTTGCTTTGACTGTAAGTCCTTGCAAGGATCTAGCCACCTCTACTTTGGATCCACTCGGCACATATGTAGATAATTTTATATTACTCAAATTGGAGGTAAAGATGCATAGGCCCCCCGACCCTCTGCCTCGGTTACCCTGTATCGCCGGGATGTAGTGGGTGCTAAAGCCCTCAATATGGGTTTCCTCCTGATCCCAACATTCCTGTAAACATACTATATCCTGTTTTGCCATGAATGATAGGAACGGGTGGGCCCTTGCTTTATTGCTCAGCCCTGCAATATTCCAGGAGGTAATTTTCAAGTTTAATTTATGTCGGCTGGGTTCTGTTGCCACTATCTGGGGGGTTGGGCTCTCAGTGCCCTCTAAATTAAGTCCTTGCTCCCTGTGTGTTTGGATGGAAATCTGTGGGGTTGTGGGGGTACGAAGTGTGTTCCATAAAGGAGGATCAGGTGTATACCCTGCTGATGGTCTGTTAACAGTAACAAACTGCTCTTCACTATTACAGGTTTCTACAGGAGTGCCTAGATTTGTAATTTTGGGGTTTGTTGTTATTGTTGGTCAATCGACCATGTCCAAGCAATCATACCTATTCCTCATGGGGACCCCCCTCCAGTAATCAGGGTGTGCGTTCTCTCTTCTCAGTGGCCAGGGATGATTGTCCCACCCTCCATTCCAGTGGTTTTTACTGTTCCTGTTCCTATTTCTGTTTCCATTATAATGCCCCACCTGTGTCCAAGTCCAGTCCTGTGCTTCCTCCCAACTGTTTGGGTCGCCATAATTAGGGATATTTAGAGGGGGGTAAAAAAAGGAAAGACGTTGTACGTCAACGCCCCCCCTTTTTTCTAAAGCTGGCCATGAGGAGATATAATCAGCTGTATCTGGGTCCTCACAATTAAGTACGATACAATCGCCCTTTAGAGTTTTTTTGGTTTCGCCAATCCAGAACACTCTCCTCATGGATACAATTCTGCCATGGTTGTATGGGTGAAGAGGTCTGTTTTGGCTTAGCCACTGCAGTACCTTGTTTCGGAGGGACCAGGGGGGTTCATCCGCACCATCAGCCAGCTCTGTGACCCCTGTGAGTATGACAGTGTACGGGGTCGCCTCAGGCGGGAGATGTATCGGACGTCTATACCTTGGAGCCCTCCTCTCATTGGCTTGTGACTGAGATGGTTGGGTTTTTTGAGATGTCGGTAGGGTGTCCTTTTGTTTTACTATTTGGCTAATAGACTCCGCAGGAGCTGGGGTTTTTTGGGAGTTCTCAATAGGGCCTTTCCGTTTTCCCGTCCCTTCTGTTATCACAGGATTTGGGGTGGTTTGTGTATTTTGCCTGTCAATTTTTTGAGTTTCTGGATTAACAACTCTTTTGGGCGGATGAGGCTTGGGCTGAATGCCTGGTAGGGTTGGGCGTTGCGCCTGCGTGTTTGTGTCATTTACAATCCCGGGGCCCTTAGCAAGCGTACCCAGTGTGTTTTGCTTAAATGCTGGGGCATTTAATTTGGCTAGTTGTTTCTCTATGATCATAATGCTCTTCTCTAGGGGTTGCAAATGATGTTTTAACAATCGCCCCATGCTATTTGTAATAAAGTCGTGTAATGTTATGCATGCAGAGCATGGTTTCTGTATGTCAACACCCAATATTTGTGTCCCTGACAGCTCTCTAGGGCAAGGGTCATGGGGTGTCGCTGTGCAATCAGCACCGTTATTAATAGAAGTTAATTGCCCTGGCAAAATGATGTCAGTGGTGGATTTAAGAGAGGTCTTGGTGTTTTGCAGAACTGATGCTGTCTCATGTAGGGTCTTATCCGTGTTTATGTTTGACCTCTTTGCTATGGCACCCTCCCGATTACCCATGGGGTCGAGATCTACAATGTCTACGCTATCCTGTTCGTTTTTGGAAAATTGTAGGTCTGGTGTAGTTTCCAAGTCCTCACAGGAATTGGACCCCAGAGAGAGTTGGGTAGCGGATAAATCAACGCTATTTGGGACTGTATGAGTTAGTACATTCGTATTGTCTACCTGCTTAAGCAGGGGGGCAGTTGGACCCTTTTGAGGAGTTTGTACAGAGGCCAGAGGCCCCATGGACGACCTTCTTGCAACCTCCAATTCGTGGGATACCCTGCGTTGTAATATCTGTATACTATTATCAATGACCTCATGAGTCTTAGTGATAAATAGGTCTAGTGGGCCGGTGATGTCAGTTAGGCTGGAGGTCTTTTTACTTCTAGTCCGTTTATTCATTGTTAAATAGGTTCGAGTGCTACAAAGCTTCAGATGTATATGGGGCTAATACAATGGGAATATTCAACGATGAATCACAGGTAAAGATGATGTATAACTATAAATGGAAATACCGTGGCCCAGTCCAGTCCTGCACAGTCTGTAACGGGCTGAAACGGGCCCGCCCTTGGCCCGGGCTTCGCCCGGCGTCCCGCTCGCGTCCCGCGAGACGGGGGTGGCCTCAGATTTAAGCGCCGCCTGGCGCGTGAATGACGCGGACTGCGTCTCCAGGAATGCTGGGTAGTGTAGTTTGTGACCACACACCGCGCTCCGCTTGGCGGCCGGACCCGGTGATGGTGCTGGGGTCTGGCGGCGGGAGGCGGGCGGTCAAGGCAGGCAAGGGTTCCAAACAGAGAAACGAGGAGTGCTCTCTCCTCAAGGGCTTCCAGCAGTAGACTACGTGTGGCAAGTTCCACTTCCACTTATAAGTCCCTGGTAGAGTGGTACTACATGTGCCCAGGGCCTTTTTAAATTAAATGCTACTAGTGGGCCTGCAGCACCTATTGTGCTACCCACTTGAGTAGCCCCTTAAAACATACATCACGTTTGCGTGAGGTTTTTAAACTGCCAAATCAACCTAGCAAAATAAACTTTCTGCCAGACCTAAAACACCCTCTATGATAAATAGAAGGCAACATAAGGTAGGACCTAAACAGCCCCCAAGGCAGGGTGCATTGTATTTAAAATGCCGGACATGTACTTTTAGGTTTTACATGTCCTGGTAGTGAAAAACTCACAAATTTGTTTTTCGCTACTGTGAGGACTACGTCTCCCATAGGACAACATTGGATCACCTTATTATATTAATTATGTGCTAAGTTGTGATCGGGAACAGGTAGAACTATCATGTTTGGTCGAAAGAAAAATGTAATTTAAAGTCCTCTTGAATGGTAAAGCTGGATTTAAGTCATACTTCTAGAAATGCCTTACCATTTGATGCCTGCTGCCTGTGTCACATGACTGTCATTAGTATGGCAGCTGGCCTTGGAGTATTTGTATGTATGTATGTATTTTAATGCTTATTAAGCGCAGCTGTCACCCAGCGGGTATCCTGGCGCTGAGATCAGTTCCACCATCAGTTCTACAATTTATTCTGCTCTAGGGAAGAGAAAGGTTTTAAGGTCCTTTTTAAATAAAATCAAATTTTGACTGCTCCTCAGTGTTAGAGGTAGAGTGTTCCACATTTTGGCGGCCGTGAAACTGAAGGCGCGGCCGCCCATTCTCACTCTGTTTATTCTTGGGACTTTCACTACGAACGCTGAGGCGGATCTCAGAGGTCTGGCAGCCTGATACCACGAAAAAAGATTTTGCAATGGTATTGGTCCTTGAACATGCAGTGCTCCAAAAACCAGGCACAAAGCCTTATAAGAGATCCTCTGCTGGACCGGCAACCAATGTAAGATTGCCAGGGCTCCGGCAGAAGAAGCCGAGCGAGGTAGGGATAGGGCTAGTTTAGCCGCCATGTTTTGAACCCTCTGTAATTTATGGATCAAAACCTTTGGGGCTCCTAGAAGTAGTGCGTTACAGTAGTCTAACCTACTGAGGATGGTACTACGCACTACTTCTACTCTGGCATCCCGCGGGAGAAGCGGCAGTATCTTCCGTAGAGCACGGAGCAGGCCCATACATGTCCCAACAGTCCTGTTCACCGAGACGTCCAATTGTAGGTTCGACTCGAACATGACTCCCAGATTGCGGGCCGAATCTGCTACCTCCACCGAGCCTGGAATGGAGCTAGGCCAAAAATCTTCCGGCAATGGGCGAGGGAGTCGGTCAGAAGAGCAGTGCAATATCTCCGTCTTTGTGCCATTGAATTGGAGTGAATTGGCTTGCAACCACTTTGCTGTAGCCGACATACACTGATGGAAGGTGTCCCTCGACACTGCCTCTGAACCCTCAAAAGAAAAAATCAATTGGGTATCATCGGCGTAGTTGATGACTTGAATACCGAAAGATCTTATAAGTTGTATCAGGGGGCGGAGGTACAGATTAAAAAGAATCGGACTTATCGCCGAACCCTGGGGACACCCTGGTTCACCTGGCGTATGGCAGAGCGGAACGGTGGTAATGTTACTGCCTGTTGTCTGTTATCCAGATATGATGATAACCAGGCTAGTGCTGAGCCCGTTATTCCCGCATTACCGAGACGGCCCAGAAGGACCTCATGGTTCACCGTGTCGAACGCGGCCGACATGTCAAGCAGTACTAAAAATGCTGACTTGTCCCTGTCGACACGCGTTCGCAGATCATTCAACACGGTAACCAGAGCAGTCTCAGTACCGTGGCCCGGTCTGAAGCCAAACTGAGCTACATCCAGACTGGAGTTGGATTCCAGGAAGTTGGCCAAGGCTCTCGTAACCCACTTCTCTAAGATCTTTATCGCGAATGGTAACAGCGAGATAGGTCTGTAATTGGCTGGGCAGAGGGGGTCCAAAGTAGCCTTTTTTAGCAAAGGTGTTACAATAGCCAATTTCCAGCAGTCTGGTATAGATGCAGTATCTAACGATTGGCAACAGATAGAGTGGAGCGGGGGAAACAGCTCGTCCTGGAAGGCCTTCCAGATCTTGTGCGGCATGGGATCAAGAGGAGAGGCAGATGATACACAGTTAGCCAGAGCACAAAACTCCTCCAGCGAGGGTATTGGAAAACTCGGCAACTGACAGGCAGGCTCCTTGTTCATACTTGACTCAGAAGCCGGGTGACCTGGGGACACAGAGGGACAAGAACCAGATGGCATAGGCTGCATAGAACCCTCAAGGCCCTTCAGAATGTTCCTAATTTTGTCATCAAAAGCTGTGGCTAAAGAGTCACAAAGCTCCTGTGACACCGGTGGAGATGGTATGGCACATACAGACAGGGAGACAAAGGGGGACTAGATGTTGTAAGGATGTGTCATACTGCTAGGATGTGAGAGGCGCAGATGTTCCCTGCCCCACCTACATTTCAAAGGAGCTCTCTTGGCACAGTCACAAAGAACTTGACATTAGCATGTTGTCACCCCAAACCCACTGGAGCCTGGGCAGAGGATGGAAAGAAATTCCAGAGCCAGATGTGTGTGTGGAGGGGTAGTCTAGAAGCTTCTCACACATTAAACCTGGCACCAGATATAAATATTTGGACCCACTGACGAACTCTTGAGTACACTCCTGGACCAGTAGACATTACATAAGGAAGGTTTCCCTGCTGCCAGAGGACTGACCTGCTGCTTGAGGCCTTCCCTGCGCTTTGAAAAGAAAGACTGAACCTGCTCCGTTCTGTAGTAAATTGGGGTACTGGTTGAGAAGGGTGAACCCTCTACTCAAGCAGCAACCACATTTCCTATCAGGATGAAGTCACAAGCAGCCCCAAATTAACCTGTGCTTAAACCTCTGGCAGCTAGGCACAAAAGCATTCAGGCATAACTTAGAGGCAATGTTCAAAGTATTTATGCAGCACTTCAAACTGTAATAAAGTGAAAACACAAGAAAAAGCTTACACCAATTAAGAAAAAAAAGAGTAAAATTTAATTATTTGAGACCAAAACAAAAAAAATCCAATCAGTAAAACCGGAGACAAGCAAATGTAAAGATTTTAGTGAGCACCTACTGAGGTTATCTGATCATGCCAGACCGGGACAAAGTCACAAGTTCAGGCTGACCACGATGGCGCTCGAGCCAGATACAGGAAGCAAGTCAGTCCCGCCAAACATAGTAACTTAAATCCTGGTTGAGGAGCGTTGCAAGATTCCACATCAAGGATGCGTCACACAGCAGCAGGTCAGAGGAGGCTGCAGTGTGCAATGTGAGGTCCTGGGATGGAGATGCATTGCGCAACTGTGGTTCCGATACGGCTGAAAAGGGATGTGCCACGATGCATGCGTTCTGCTCACAGGTCCACAGCTGCGCTGGCAGAACATCCTCAGTCCCACTTCCTAGAGTCCAGGACTGGGGTGGCATCACTTGGGAGGGCAAGACTCACAGCAGACAGTCAAGGTGCTGGGCTCAAGGTTGTTGGCGACTTCTTCTGCTCCTCAGACTCTGATAATGAGGCCAGCCAACTAGCCCTTGGAGCCACTCTGGTGGTCCTTGGTTCAACATACAGGTTCATTCCCTTGCACTCAGGCAGCATGGCAGTAGGGTAGCAGTGCTTCTTGTAGCAGAGCAGCACAGCAGTCCTTCTGACTCTTCCACAAGTCCAGATGTGTACCGAGGAGTTGGGTCTGAGGGTCCAATATTTACACCTGGTTCCAGCTTGAAGTAGAGGTGGTTCTGGAGGTTTCCACCCCAGAGGTGTTTGGAATTTCCTGCCTCCATGCCCTGGCCCCAGCTTGTCGGGATGCACAAAAAACTAGTGTAAAACTTGTTGTGATTGTGCACAGGAAGAGCCTTTTTGATGTGAAAAGTCGGTAGGTGTAAGCTCCTCCCCCTCATCAAGTCAAAGATGGCCCATCCAGCCAACAACCTCTTCCCCTTTGTCTTGCTGTCTGGGAGCAATGCACAAAGATCAACTGCCAGCTATATCCATCTAGTCATGTGATCCAGGATACAGGCTGCAGGCATCAAAGGGATGGGACAAGAAAATGCCAACTTTCTAAAAGTTAGTCCAAGAGAGTGCGCGAGGGCGCACCAATTTGTCGCACTGCTACATAAGGAATGTATCCTCATCAACAACTTCTGTCTTCCTTTTTCAAACATAATCCATATTATACGAGGTAAACCAATCTGTAATCCTTAAACCGTTATTCAAAGTTTTCTTCTTTCCTTACTACATCACGAAGAAAGCAGCGTGATTCCAGCATGAAACTTTTACATTTTCACATATCTCCTGCATGCCCTCCGGGCCTGCGACAGCGACACGTAGATAAGAATCAAGTAGACAAGAATCATAGAGTCAAATCAGCTCACAAGATGTTTTATTACATTTCACCCAATGCATTTCAGGCCACATGGGCCCTTCGTCAGGGGTCACTGAAATGGATAATAAGAAAACGTCTCAACCATTGTTCAGAACACACTCTGCTTTAAATGTAAACATCAAAATCCAAGTGAAATAATGCTGCGAATATGAAAAAAAACAATCCCATCTACTTAACCTAATTATTTTCTGAACCCAAAAACTCCCAATGCTCGCCCAGTCCTTCCAATGATTTTACTTCTATACCAGTATGTGAACACTGAATAGTAATCTCACTATTACACTGCCCGTCCTCCCGTTCCCTCGAACTGCATGACATCCCACGGTTACATATTTCTTATTGAGCACCCTCGTTATGCAACAACAAGTAACAATCTTCAGAAAGACAATCTTTGTCTTTCTGAAGGATTTAGTCCTGTCTGTTTAGCATAACAGAGCTCTTCTAACATCTAAGGTGTGTAAAGCCCTTTCTGCAAAAGAGTCCGGTTTTTGAAAAAACACTGGTAACTCTACTGATTGGTTAAGGTTAAAAGGGGTAATGACTTTTGGCAAGAATTTAGGATTAGGCATAAGAACCACTTTGTTAGGATGGATCTGAAAAAATGGCTCTTGTATTGTGAATGCTTGTATTTCACTGACTCTTCTGAGAGAGGTGATGGCAACAAGGAAAGCAGTTTTCCATGTTAGGAATTTCAACTCACACTTGTGTAAAGGCTCAAAATGGGGGTCCCATAAGTCTTGTAAGGACCACGTTTAGGTTCCATACTGGAGCAGGTGGTAACCTAGGTGGGATTATTTGTTTTAATCCTTCCATAAATGCTTTGATTGCAGGTACTCTAAATATAGATAAATGTTGCCTATTCTGTAAATAGGCTGCAATTGCTGCCAGATGCAGGCGTATGGAAGAGTAAGCCAAATTGGACCTTTGTAGGTGTAGAAGGTAGCAAATAATATTTTGGATGGAATCATCCAGTGGATCAATGTGATTATTTTTACAATATATTGCAAATCATTTTCACTTAGCGGCAGAACATGCTCTGGTAGTGGGTCTTCTAGCTTCTTTAATTATGTTCATACAGTCTGGTGGTAGGTTTAAGTAACCGAACTCTAAGACTTCAGGAGCCAGATCGCCAAATTCAGTTGGCTTGGTTCTGGGTGTCTTATTTCTCCATGGTTCTTTGTTAAAAGGGATGGCGTGAGCCATAATTTCTGATGTGGAACCAGTGAGAGATCTAGTAGTGTGGTGAACCACGGCTGAACGTGCCCATGTGGGAGCCACTAGTATTAGTTTGAGAGACTGTTGTCTGAGCTTGCGTACTACTAGTGGAGTGAGTGGGAGAGGCGGAAAAGCGTACGCAAATCTGCCTGACCAATTCATCCATATCGCATTCCCCTCCGACCGTGGATGTGGAAACCTGGTGGCGAAGGTTGGGCATTTTGCATTTTCGTGGGTGGCAAACAGATCTATCTGTGAATGCCCCCACCTTTGGAAGAATGGTTGAAGTACTTGTGGGTGTATCTCCCATTCGTGAATCTGTTGTGACTGACGACTCAACAGATCTGCTATCTGATTGTGAATTCCTGGAAGGTGTTCTACTGTCAGGTGTATGTTTTGAGGAATGGCCCATCTCCAAATGTTCTGTGCAAGCTGGGACAGTTGCAGAGAGTGTCCCCCCCCTGTTTTTGTATATAATACATGGCTGTCATATTGTCCGTCCGGATTAGGACAGCTTTGTTTCGTACTTGTACCTGAAACGTTTTGAGTGCTAGAAAAATTGCTAGCAGCTTTAGATAGTTGATATGGAACTGTCTCTGTTGGTTGTTCCATTGGCCTTGTGTAGTATAATGCAAGAGATGGGCTCCCCGTCCTGTGAGGGATGCATCTGTTGTGAGCACTATCTGTGGAACAGGGTCTAGGAACGGCCGTCCCTTTGTCAAGTTTTTGGTGTTCCACCACTGCAGAGAGCGATATGTACGGCTGTCTACCAACACCAGCTCTGTGAGCTGACCTAGAGCCTGATTCCACTGTTGTGCTAGACATTCTTGTAATGGGCGCATTTGCAGTCTCGCGTGAGGAACTATGAAGATGCAAGACGCCATCATGCCTATTAGTCTCATGAACACTCTGGCTTGGAGAGACTGCTGGTGTTGAAAAAGGGAGACTAAGGTCTGAATGCTCTGTATCCTGGCTCGACTGGGATACGCTAGAGCTGTAGATGTGTCTATGGTAGCTCCTAGATATTGATGAACGTGCAAAGGCTCTAGGTGCGACTTGGTGTAGTTTATTGTAAACCCTAAGTCGTGCAATGTCTGAATTGTTTGTTTTGTGTGTTGTACACACTGGTTGAACGATTTTGCTTTTATGAGCCAATCGTCGAGGTAAGGGAAGGCATGTATCTGTTGTCTTCTGAGATGTGCTGCTACTACTGCTAAGCACTTTGTAAACACTTGTGGTGCTGTTGTGACACTGAGTGGAAGGACCTTGAACCTGTGCGCAGGATGTATAGGAACATGAAAATAGGCGTCCTTTAGGTCTAGTATTGATAGAAAGTCTCCCTGTTGTAGTAGTGGGAGTACTTGTTGCAGAGTGATCATGTGAAAATAATCTGATTGTATGAAATGGTTGAGGGGCCTGAGGTCGAGAATTGGTCCTAGTGTCCCGTCCTTTTGGGAATTAGGAAGTACAGGGAGTAAACTCCTGTTCCCCGTTCCTCTAAAGGAACTACTTGAATAGCATCCTTTTGTAGAAGTGCTAGAACGTCCTGTTGAAGCAGAGTTATATGTTCTGTGGGCATTGGACGCCAGACAGGTAGGAACTGTGATAATCTGCCCCCCACAGGAGTGGAATGCTGTAGGGGAGGCAGAGGGAAGTCACTGTTTGGGAGTGGAAGAGGAGCGGTTGTTGCTATTACCTCTACCTCTTCCCTTATTATTGTTGCCTCTGTATCCTCCTCTAAAGTAGCCTTTGTTAGAGGAGGTCTGTGTGTGCGTCTTAAAAGATGATGATGTGTCTGCGCCAGTCTGCTTGGAGCCTCCTCTATAAAAGGAGCGGCGAAAAGAACTTCTAGTCTGTGTGGATTGTAATGCACCCATAGACTTAGCTGTGTCCGTGTCTTTCTTCATCTTTTCTAGTGTGCGGTCTACGTCCGGCCCGAACAACTGGTTCTTATTGAAGGGCTGGTTCAAGATGGTAGTCTGAACCTCTGGTTTGAAACCTGAAATGCGTAACCACGCATGACGTCTGAGTATGACACTAGTGTTGACTGCTCTGGATGCTGTGTCAGCTACATATAGTGCACATTTAATTGAGGCAATGGATATTAATTTGCCTTCTTGTAAGAGCTCTGCTGCCTGATCTTTGTATTGATCTGGGAGGTGCTCCATGAGTTTTTCTAGCTGGTCGTAGTGAGCCCTGTCATAGCGTGAGAGTAAGGCTTGTGTGTCTGCTATGCGCCATATGTTTGATGCCTGAGCAGCAATCTGTTTCCCGGACGCATCCATAACTTTAGATTCTTTATCAGGCGGGGGCGTGTCACCAGAAGTCTGGGAATTGGCTCTTTTACGTGCATTAGACACTACCAAAGAGTCTAGTGGCAGATGTCCCTTAATATAGACTGGATCAGCTGGTGCTGGTCTATACTTCTTTTCTATTCAGGGATTTAACATCCTACATCGTATCGGGTCTTTAAATATGTCTGGAGCATGTTTAATGACTCCTTTGATCATGGGTAGTATTTGTGTAGACCTTTGTGACTGCTCAAAAGTGTCTAGAAAAAAATCCTCATCAATGGCATCGGAGTGAATTGGAACTCCATGGTAAAGGGCAGCTCTATTTAAAAGATGATTAAACCCAATACTATCCTCTGGAGGGGAAGGTTTTGTGGGGCAGTACTGAGGATCAGGAATGTCTGGCGCATTGTGTGGTGGAAAACCATATATGTCGTCATCCTTAGGATATTCTGGATTGACATCCTCATCTAAAGGGTATGTGTGTGGCTCTGGTACGTCATTCCCCCCACCTAGATCATACTCCTCGTCAGTGTGGTATGATGATGCAGGAGATTGAACAGGAGAAGCTATAGGTTCAATATAAGGAGGGATAGGAGAGGAAGAAGGTGAAGGAGAGGAAGGGTGCATTGGAGAAGTTGCACAATCCTTCTTTTTGGCAGGAACCACAGGTGGAAGTGGTGCGTCTGCTGGTCTTTTCTTGTAAGGAATAGCTTCCACATGTCCAGTTTTTGGGTTGATATGGACCTTTTTCTGTTTAGGATCTGGTCTAAACAGTTCTTCCTCTTCTACAGTCATTTTCGGCGTCGATTTTTTCGGTGCCGATAGTGGTTGTTTAGGGTTCTTTGCTTTAGGAGGAGTTATTGAGTCCTGTGGCAAATTCTTCAGTGCCGAAGGTGGTTTCGGCTTGGTAGGCTTGTTAGAGGGTTTAGGCGACTCTGTATAAGGCCTTGGAGTCTTTGGTATCGATGTTGGAGATTTCGGCATGGAGACAGGTTTTGTTGGGCCTGCAGCGCCGGACTCTGGCTTTCCATCTTTATTTTTGGAACCGGAAGGTTTCGGAGTCGAAGCTTTCGGATCCGGTGCAGTTTTTGGCTTCTGCGCCGATGTATCTTTTGGTGTGGGTGCCGAAGGGTCTTTGTCTTTGGGCACCGAAGGGCGTTTTGGCTACGGTGTCGAAGGATGTTTCGGTGCCAATTGAGGAGGTGGAATTGGCACATGTTTTTTCGGTGCCGACGCACCAGAAGGCGTAGTCTTTTTCCTCGGAGCCGAGCCCGAAAGTGGGGCGTCAGAGGATAGATTTCGGTCTCGACTGGGCCCCATGGGCGGAGTGCCGACCATTGCCTTTGTCTTGGATAATGTATGTTGTGCAGGGGCAGGGGTACTCACGGGCTGTCGAGATGGAATCGAGTCGTCAGAGTCCTCTGCCCCCGATATGATCTGGATATCAGGCGAGTCTTCCTCAGCGACGAGTGGAGCCTCGTCCTCGGAGATATCTTCGAGTGGATCTTCGTCCCCCGAGACGTCCTCTTCGACGATCTCCTCCTCAAAGATGGCCTCCGGTGCTGGCGCTGATCTCCTCATTTCGTGTTGACGGCCCTCCGATCCCAAATGGTCTTCTTCGATCGGAAGGATTGGACTACTGCAATGGCCATCTTTTGTCAACCAATGAAGGCCAATTGAACAAACTGCAAGTAGTCCAAAACACGGCGGCGAGGTTAGTCCTTAATGTTCCATCCAGGACTCCCTCCCGACCTCTACTGGCTAAACTCCACTGGCTGCCAGTGCGGCAACGCACTAAGTTAAAAATTCTGTGTACTATCCACAAATGACGTATCCCTTTGGTCCAGACGGCAGCAAAGGCAGCACCGGGACATGACGACGCAACCCCCCCCTCTCCCCCACACACCGCAGCAGAGAAATACTAGCGGTCTGGAGAGCTGGGAGGGACGCTGGACGCCGGTTGCTGGCTAACATGGCGGGGTCACAAGCTATCGAAGCAGACCCGCGAGAGCTAAACACAGCTCATCTTCAAAAAGAACCTTTCTTTTAATAAGAGCGAGCGAGGAGCTGTAGGGGCGACAGAACACCGAAGCCTGCCCCCATTGACATCGGTAGATTCCTGGCAAATGGATGGGATGCTTTTCAATATAATACAGGCTGAGCTCTGACGTGAGATCAAGTATATACAGCCACATACATCTACGAAGAGGAAGGAAGCCAATCATGGATTAATGTAGTGCTTCTGTAAAACTCTACAGGCTATATTTAGTGAAACACAGAAACTCGGGTATTTACTTCTCCCACCCGCCGGCTCTCTTTTGAAAAATCTAACTCCTTTGTACAAAATAGCTGGGGCCATAAAACTGTAACAATAAATCCCCCCATACCTCTGTCGTCCACGTGGCCCCTCAGCTTGACTCCCCCACACAGAGATAAGATTTCCTCCCAGCTAGCCTTGAGCTCTGTTTGCTTAAACAGAAAGTGGAATCTCTTCCCCTGTGCTCAGAGTAATAGCAGCAAACAGAGGACTATTCTCTCTTTCTCCCAGCCTGCACAGCAACAAACAGAGGACTACTGGCTTGATCTGAACTATTTGGCGGCCATTTTAGTCTAGTTTCTAGTTTTTATTGGATTATAGTATTTTAGACTAGTAGAACAGAATGCCGGCCTATGCCCGTAGTATTATACTTTTACTTATAGTTTTATCATTTGTTTAGGGCAGATTACTACCTCATATATGAAAGAATGTCTGCCTATTATTGTATTATTGCAGTATTGCTCTCCTAGCCTATTCTGAATTTTTGTATTACACAGACTGCTACCTCATATATGAAAGAGTGTTTGCCATCATTGCATTAGTACACTCCTAGCTTTATTTTAAACATTTGTATTGCACAGATTACTACCTTAAATATGACAGAGTGTTTGCATACCATTGCAGTACTATACCTATATCGGTATTTTGAACACCTGTAACGCACAGATTATTACCTCATATATTAGGATTCCTCACTAGTGCCACTTTTACCTGTATTTTGAACATTTGTAAATGCACAGATTGCTACCTCATACTATATGGGTTGACAACCAATGTCACCTTCGATTTTTGAGTTTTGACTCATGTAAATTGTTGTATCTGGATCCTTCCTCTATATTCTATCAATATTATACGTGCACTTGTTTTCTGCACTACTCTGCACATTTCCGTAACCTACTCCCTTTCCTACCTCTCTCTCATGTTATGCACAAACTGCTACCTCACACTTAATATACACCTAATGTAACCTACTCCTATTCCTACTTTCTCTCTCCTGTTAGGCACAGACCGCTACCTCATACTTAATATACTTCTAATGTATCCTGCACTATTGCACAGATACACAACCTGCATCCATTTTCACTCTTCTCTCTAAGGCACAGACTACTATCCCATATATCTCTGGTTGCACACGTAACTTGATACGTGCATCTGTACCCTTTCCCAGGATTTTACTTTACTTGGGTACTTTGTACTACTTATATACTTGCTCTACTTTGTAATTTCGTAGGTATTTGCTATACTTTAATATCGTATGTATTTGCTATATTGCAAGCTCGCTTATCCTGGTTATGCTGATTGATCACTATTGCCACTTGTGTACTCTATAATTTATTGTATGTATATGTTTCTCTGCACATTCTTACATTTGGGCTATGCTGAGTGATATCTAGTATTATTCTTGCACTGTGTAACCTACTGTATGTATTTGTTTCTACTGCGCATGTTTACCACTATACTGCATTCCCCCATTCCCTCCTAAACCATCATCGCAACATGGACCCTATCGGCAATCACACATATAAAATCAACTACCCACTGTCACTCACCAAAAAAGCCGCTAAACGCTTTAAACACAACTTCCTTAGGTCACACCCTGAAACACCCTTTGCTGACACCTACTTCTCACCGGTCAATGGATCCCTGAACACTGATATCATATTCCATACCGCACGCAGAGCTCAATGGAAAAAATCGTTCCTCACCCTACTCACCGTCTCCTCCACCAGGAAATCCGCTCACAGCCTAACTCTCTCCATCACACCATCCCAACTCTTTCCAGGCAGAGCCACCATTTACAATAACGGGATTGTCCTAGCTCAATCCACAGACAGGAACCTGGAACTGCTAGACAACCTGTTCCCCATCCTCAAAGAGCACCTCTCCCATTCGAGGTCCAACACTCACATCCCCTCCAGTCCCACCATTCATGACCTCACAGCCACATACTCCACTATCAGGGACACATCTACCACCCCTGATCGCCCATCTCCCACCCACAACCCTTCTATCCCAGTTCAGCACCTAGCAGTTGTAACACACGCCTCAAACTCAGACACAGATCGCGCTCTCCCGGTCTCCACTCACCCCTCCACCGCCCTTACCAACCCCCAGACCCCCATACATACCATCAACACTCCTCTCACACCTACAGCGGGCATCATTACTCCGCTCACCCCTAACAGCACAGCTCTCACACACAACGCACCTAACATAGTCCAGCACCAGAACAACACACACTGCGACAAATCCCCCCCTTCACCCCCCCCCCCATTCTCAGTCCCCACTACCCTCTAACCAATCACGCAAAGCACACCTCCCCTCGTAATTTGACCCCCCCTCCCCACAACAGGACCATACCCTATCCCTTTCCCCCCCCTACTCTCAGCCCCCACTACCCTTCCTGCTCCCCCACCACGACTATCAGTCCCCCAGCAGACACCCTGAACCCCTCGCCTACCACCAATGCCCTCACTCATACCTCCAACCTCCTCCCTACCTCATCCACACACAACGCACCTAACATAGTCCAGCACCAGAACAACACGCACTGCGACAAATCCCCCCTTACCCCCCCCATTCTCAGTCCCCACTACCCTCTAACCAATCACGCAAAGCACACCTCCTCTCCTAATTTGACTCCCCCCTCCCCACAACAGGACCATACCCTATCCCATTTCCCCTCCTACTCTCAGCCCCCATTACCCTTCCTGCCCCCCCACCACGACTATCAGGCTCCCAGCAGACACCCTGACCCCCTCGCCTACCACCAAGGCCCTCACTCATACCGCCAACCTCCCCCCGACCTCATCCACACCCCTCCCGCCCGAAACATCTCTCCTCCCTAACACCTTCCCGGACACCAACACAACGCATACCTCCTCGAACAACAGCCCACGCTCCCACCTAGACACGAATTCCCTGGTCAGCCATTCACCTCTGACTGCAGCCCCCACCTCCACCACATACCCCACGATGGACATCATCATGGCCACCCTCACTCAGATCAAAGAAGACATACACAACATCAAGGAACTACTCGCCACCCACCTCATACACCCAGCACCCACCTCCCCTCCCAACTAGTCTCCTACCCCCCCCCAGCTGACTCCCTCACTCATCACGCCCCAAACCGGGCGACAGTCACTGCCCATAGGCGCAGCAATTGCCCTCGTCCCCCTCGCCGTCCATACAACCCCCCCTCACACAACTACACCTCCCCGCCCAACGGGTCCCACACTCCTCCGACTAACTCTCTCGCTCAACTTTCCCCCAACCTGACCTCACTCCCAGCTAGCAATCGCAACAACCGCCCTCGTCACACCCACAATTATACTTCTGACCGCGACACTCTCACCCTTCTCCGCTCCTACGACCCAGCCCCCCAAAATAACATAACCACCCCACACCTCAACATTCCCACGATACACTCAAATCCCCTTAGACCCCCCACACTAAACAGCAGACTCTCCATCCCCAATAACCTTAGAAAAGTCCCTCTTTCTCTAGAACCATCCACCACCCTCAACACACCTCGTCTCAAATGCACTCTCCTCAACTGTAGATCGGCCTCAAAACACTCTGCCGCTGTTGCTGATCTCCTCTTATCAACGGACCTTGACCTAATCATCCTGACCGAAACATGGCTAACTGAATCCTCGACACCTATAATGGACATTCTGGTTCCTCCCAATTACCACATTATCAGGCTAGACAGAGCATGCAAATTAGGTGGTGGAATCGCATGCATCTACAGGAACAACCTCTCTGTTCAGAAAGTTAATTCTACCTCCGTACCATCCCCAACAACCTGGGAATACATCTGCCTTGACATTATCAGTGAGGGCAAACCGATATGTTCTCTTCACAGCATCTACCACCCACCCAGGGACAACTCCACCTTTTCCCAACAAATCATGGATTTGATCTCAACCAATTCCGGACGGCAGCTCACCCAAATATACCTTGGTGACTTCAACCTACACTGGAACGATTGCAAGGACGCGGTGGTAAATAGTCTTAAAAACTTCCTCGATGCCCTCAACCTCACCCAAATATGCAACAGCCCGACCCACGAGAAAGGATCTATCCTCGACCTGGTCATCTCCAAAGAGGAATCTATCCAACTCGACTCCATCCAACCCTGTGACTGGTCAGATCATCATACGGTCACATTCTTTATCAATGAAAAAGTTAAAGTTAACCCGGCTCAAGTATCCAAGCCTAAAGTCTGGAAAAGAGACTTGAAAAAACTCAACCCAAGCTCTCTGCCCCCTAACAGGTGCAATGTCTTACTGCCACCGACAGGCGATACGGATGTTCAAACACTGACTGATCATTATCTCAACGCTATGACCTCTATAATTAATGAGGCTGCACCTTTGCAGCTAAAAAGAGCCTCTACTAAAATTTCCAATCCCTGGTACGACGGGAGACTCAATGAAGATAGACGAGACATGCGAATGGCAGAGCGTACCTGGAGATCAAATCCCTCGGCAATGCACCTAAAAGATCTGAAGAGAAAGAGAAACGACTACTTCAGGAAAATAAAACGCTCAAAAGCAGACTTCTTCAGCCTCCAGCTCGACCAAGCAAAAAACCGTCCGAGAAAACTGTTTGAGCTAATCAGATCACAATCCAAGGATCAACCCCAACCACTCATCACTGCGCGTGAGGCACCAACCTGTGAAGACTTCGCTGCTTTCTTTTCTCAAAAAACCGACAACATAAAGAGCGATCTCCTCATTGACGCAAGCCTCTACTCCAAACCACAGTGCCTAGCAGCCACTGAACCTAAAAACAATGCCACATGGTCAACCTTTGGCACATACTCAGAAGAAGAAATTGGCAAACTGCTCAGCACCCTGAAACCATCCAATCACCTCACGCACCCCCTCCCTGCTGCAGCAGTAAAAGACTTCACCCCCGTGCTTATCCCTCTCTGGACTAAAATTATCAACAGCTCTCTCCAACAAGGAAGCATACCGGACTCACTAAAAGTTGGTCAGGTCACACCTCTCCTAAAGAAACCTACAGCCGACCCTTCTGATCTCAACAATTACCGTCCCATTACCAATATTCCCCCTCTCGCCAAACTGCTGGAAAAATGCGCACAACTACAATTGACTAAACACATTGAACAATTCGAGCTCCTCAACCCGCACCAGTCAGGCTTCCGAGCAGGGCACAGTACAGAAACGGCTATGACTCACATAATTGACGATGCGCTTCAAATGCTAGACCAAAATGACACCTGCCTCCTCATCCTCCTTGATCTCTCTTCGGCATTTGATACTGTTAAACATGAGAATCTACTAGAGCTTCTAAACACAAGAATGGGCTTATCTGGAACTGTTCTCAAGTGGTTCACCTCCTTTCTTCACAACAGGGCGCAGAAATTCAAGAGCAACAACCTGATGTCCTCGCCAATACCCGTAACACTAGGTGTCCCCCAAGGATCCTCTCTTTCCCCAACCCTGTTCAACCTATTCATGGAACCGCTCACTACCTTGCTACAAGCATCCAATGTACACTTCCACATGTACGCAGATGACACCCAACTTTATCTCAAATTACAGTCCCCCAAGGACATCTTGCTCCTGAATTCAACGATCAGAAGCATCCAATCCTGGCTGGCCGATAATCATCTCAAACTCAATGCCCTGAAAACAGAGTTCCTTCTGATCTCACCTCCAGCGAAGGTCTCCACCACTCAAATTTGGCTTAAAGACCTAACTGCACTCAATGTCCAACCCACCATCGTGGACTCAGCTAAATCCCTAGGCATAACACTTGACACTAATCTGAACATGCAGCAACATATCAGCAAGGCAACAAAGGGAGCAAACATCCAGATCAACACTCTGAGGAAACTTAAACCTTACCTCCCACCAAAGACTTCCAAACCGCAGTACAAGCTCTAGTCATCCCTCGAATTGAATACGGCAGCATCGCCCTCTGCGGACTCCCCCTAACTACAACCGCACCCCTAAGAGCTTCTCTAAACGCTGCAGCGAGACTCATCACTGGGTCAAAAAAACACTCCCATATTACCCCTGACTTGAAAGCCCTGAACTGGCTGCCATTTGAAGCTAAAATACATCTGAAAATTGCCTGCATGACACACAAGGCGGTACATCTAAACTCACCAGGATACCTCGCTCAGAAACTGACAATCTCGGGAGGAGCTAGAAACACCAGAGGCACAAACAATCTTCTGCTGAAACCTCGAAGATTCCGGAAGGAAAAAACATATAAGCGCTCCTTCTCGGGAATGGCGCCTAGGATCTGGAATTCTCTCCCGGCCGAAACCAGGCTTATCTCTTCCACCACACTCTTTAAAAATGAAGTAAAAGCTTTCCTCATGGCTAAATACACCTGAACCACTATCTTGATCACTGTTAGTACTCTGCACTGATCTATACTACATGTTTGACCCTTTTGCTTATTTGTATTAACTGTTTATTACTCACAGGTTGGCTCTGTAACCGCATATTTGTACTACTCTGTACTCACGTTGGGCTTAGCTGCCACCAATTTGTACTTATTGACCTATTGTTTTATCTTTTTAACCATGCTCCCACATGTACTTCTCTTTGTAAAGCGCTCTGATATCTGCAAGGATCTTGTCCGCGCTATATAAAACTTTCAAAATAAAATAAAAATAAAATAAAATTCTGTGTACTATCCACAAATGTCTGATAGGAAAGGGCCCCAAATATCTTACTAAGGCCTTTCAACCCTACGTCCCAGGCCGCTCCTTACGATCCAGTAACCTCCATCTATTACAGGTCCCTAAAATAAAAAAGTCTCGTCGGGGAGGCCGTGCTCTGGCACACACTGGACCCGCTCTCTGGAACTCCCTCCCCCCAACACTAAAACACATTACAAATCATCTATCCTTCCATAAAACCCTCAAGACCCACCTTTTCACTAATTGTTAACTTTCTTCATGCCCTAGTTACTTCTGAAATGACCAGGTACAGTATAGTCTCCTTCCACTGGCAAAAGCGCGGAGATACCCATTCGGGGGTCTATTCAGGCGCTATACAAGCACATAAAGGAGGCACAGGCTGTGCAGGTCGACTCGTTGTGTTCCGGCGATAGACAGAGGTTGCAGACCTCGTGATGGTCGCTATGAGGGAATTTTGCTCGACATACAGGGCATCTCTTGAATGAAGTTCTGTCCATGAGGCGTAGGCCGTACGGCGCCGATAGGCCCAACAGCCCGCGTCAACGCACCGAAATGTAGCTGGTGATGTCGAAAAAGTCTATTCGATGTCGAAAATGTTTATATAAAGTTTCACACTTCGAAGTAGCTGAAAAAGTATTTTCCAGCCAGAGCGGAAAACTTTCATCCGAACCCAGTGGCGGAAAAAAACAATCTGAGGATGGAGTTGATGACCATGCGCAGTATTGTCCACGGGAGGAGTCACCTATCTTGTGACTACAAAGACTTCTTCCAAGAAAACAACAACCTACAATCATCCGAGCCCAACACCAGGTGGCGATCTATTGCTAAGTGTACGATCTGCAGCTCATATGCCTCGAACATGAATTTAAGAGGGTATTTATTTTTTACTACCAGGATATGTAAAAATTAACAGTACATGTACCACTTTTTAAAAATACTGCACCCTGATCTTTGGGCTGTATAGGACCTACTCTAGGTGTGATATACGTATTAAAAGGAAGGTGTGGGCCTGGCAAATGGTTTACTTTGCCAGGCCAAAATGGTAGTTTAAAACTGCACACACTGGCTACAATGGCAGGCCTGAGACATGCTTAAAATGCTCCCTACGTGGACGGCACAAGCAGTGCTGCAGGACCACTAGCAGGATTTAATTTACAGGCCCTGGGTAAATGCAGTACCATATTACTAGGTACTTACAAGTAAATTAAATGTGCCAGTAGGGTGTAAGCCAATGTCACCATGTTTGTAGGGAGTGCTTACACGCACTTCAGCACTAGTCAGCAGTGGAAAAGTGCACATTGCCAATAAAAATGAGAACAGCAAAAATGCAGGAGTAAGGCAAAAAGCTTGATGAAGGTTGACAGGTCTAACACCTTCATCCCAGGCTAACCTGAGTGACTCCAAGGGTCAGTTATCTGACAGGGACCTCCCTACAACTTCCCAGCCAACCTGCTGCAACTAGATCAGCCTTGACCTGGAAACTGGACCTGCCTGAGCCCTTCTTGCCATTTGCTAGAGATACCTTGATCCACAAGAGGTGCCTCCCCAGGTCCTGGACCCTTAGCTGATATCGGAGTGCACTCCTATAAAGAAAAGGGCCCATTTGTGCCGAGATCTTGCTGCCCATGACAACCAGCAATGCGAGATCTGTACTTTGCTCAACTGCTACAGTCAATGCGAAGCTCCAGCAACATCCATCTGCGGTGCCTGACAGGATCTTTGTGTTACAGCAACAACCATCTGCAACACCAGGTCTGCTCTTCCTGCTACAGCTGTGACCATCTGCAACGCTCTCTTTACAGCCTCCTCCACATCTTTGTGTTACGGAGACAACCATCTGCAACACCAGGTCTGGTCTTCCTGCTACAGCTGTGACCAGCTGCAACCGGCAAACTGGACATTTCACATCATATTTTAAGAAGATAACTGGGCTCATCACATCTGAGACTGAACTGCCTCCAGCGGCTTCTGAGTTTCTTGTAGCAGGAGACTGAGCTGCCTCCAGATGCTGCACAGTTTGCTGTGGTTCTGTTGACTCAAGGCTTTATTTGGGTGTGGGGCTAATTTCGTCTTCTGAAGGGGTGGGGCTCTCTGTGGGGGCAGCTGCGTGCCCTCCTGCCAAATCTCGTTGATGTTTCATTTTGGCTCATGTTACCCAGGTGCATCCAATATGCAAACACAGGTATTTAAGTTTCACTTCTACACACAACAGATGCAGTGCAAGGTTCTCTCAACCTAATAGAAACTTATTTTGACTTGTGCTTGTGTTGGTTGTCTATTTACTTATGTAATATTACGCAACATCCTCTGATGTGTCTGTAAAATGTACCCTTTTTTCCGAATTTTTGCCCTTTGTCCTGAATTTTTACACTCACTGTCCTGAATTTGCACCCACGCCAGTTGGCCCCCTCTTGCAGCCCTCAGGGGAGCTGTGCTGCATTAGACCTCTCTTCTCTCGCTTTTACTCGCTGCAGGGGTTGTTGCTACTTTCATCTAGGGTTTCCTCTCACCCATCTTCACTTTCACAAGTTATTTGCTCCTGCTTTTACCGACCACAGGGGGCGGTGCAGCCAGTACCGCCTCTCCCTTGTACGTCCTCTCAGTCACTTGTAACCATTATAGGTACCCCCGATGTGCCCTGTCCCTTCAGAAGGTGCCCCTGCCCCCCCCCCCCCCCAACAAAGTACGGGTGAATGATGGTTCTGCCGGAGTGCTCCCGCTCTTCAGTGTAAAGCTTAAATGCGTTTGTATGAAAGTTCATGAAGGAGAGTGTTTCAGATGGATGTTTCCACGCTGGGGGTGAAGAGCAAGGAAGGATTGGAAGAAGACTCGTGATCACTGGATCCAGCAGATGCCCGTCAGCCTCTGAACGGTCAGGGGTGTTGGCTCTGTGTGTGCACAACTTTGTTGTGTCCTACTTCAATGTCTGGCCTGCTGCTTTCTTTATCCCCTCTCTCTCTGTCCTCCAGTCTTGCTTACGGTAGCACTGCCTCATGTATATGCATAAACTGTTTTTGAAACCCGCGAATTCACTCAGGAAAATGTTGCCCTTTCCTGAAAACAAAATGCTACTGAATTTTGGGGATTTGCACGTTTACTAGTTACTAAATGCATTTTTTTCTGATTCATTTAATTCTTTTGGAGCAGTTTTCCAGGCGTATGGGCACCTGTGTCCTCTCCTTTGTAGCATACACATTTGCAGGATACAAAATATACATTTTTCTGCAATAAGCACAGTAAAGTGACGTTCTGATTAAACATCAAAACATAAAACCCCTGAAATTCCTCAGTTTTGGTCTACTACACAAATCACAACTGACACCCCTGCTATGAAAACTAGAACTTACCCTAAAATAAGCCACTGACACGGATGAGCTCATATCGCCATAGTAATAATATTACTCATGACATCAGGAATCTGTCTGGTCCTAACCATGCCAGTCACTGCTTTTATACATTTATGCTGATTTGCGATGATCGAAATAAACACGGTCAATCTTAGTGTTTGTGTCTGAGTGCAGAGAGGTCCATTGTCTTTGATCCCGGTATATATTTGACAGTAACGGTGGTCAGGTAAAGAACTGATCCATTTCTTTCTTGGCGCTATATAAACGTGAAAGCACCCACTACACTCCAAACCAAAACGCATAGGTAAAAGACATTGCAATTTAATGCCAAAAGCTCTAACTCTTCCAAATGCGAGACCTATTGCATTGCAAATGCTTGTTTAACCCCTGCAGTCAGTGACACAAACAGAGGATGAGGACATGCAAAGTTACATCTACATTACATGGTGACTGAAAAACACACAAAAAGACATAAAAAAAATAGTCACAATGAAAACAGTGAAAGAAAATCTTGAAATAGGAAAAAAACACTACTGTCTGTAAATGAGTGCACCAGGCTTGAAGCTCACAGCAGCCCCGAGCATCCAGCGCCTGGATTCCATCGTGGGTGACAAGCAGCGCTCGACAAGCCCACCTTACGTTACATTAAACACTTGCCATAGCCAAACCCTACAGTGGACAAACTAGTTATTGCTCAATGAACAAACTTTTGGCTAATGTTTACAACAAAGACTGGAAAGCCCAATAGGTCCCAGCTCTAAAGGGCCAAGCTACTGGCTTTGTCAATGTTTTTTCTGCTTCAAGATACATGCACACACATGCATGGCTGGCACTTATGAAATGGATTTACTATCGATAAAAACCCATTCCAAGATGGTCACTGAAATAGGCAGCAATTTTTAATTAACTCACCAAACGGCCATCTTAGGTCAATAAATCAAAATATTGACCGAAAATTCTGCAAAAAAAAAAAGGGAGCAAGCAGCCTCACAGCACTTTACACACTTTGCAGCTGCCCAGACCTTGTGAAAATAAAAAACAAAGTTATAATTTTAACATGGGAGACCGCTGAAAAGAGGGTTTGGGAACAAGCAGCATTTGGAAGCGGACGTGGGGGGAGGGATGAAAAGAGCATTTTGGGGGAGGAGGTGGAGAGAGCTAGGAGACACATGCACTCCCACCGAGCGCCAATTGTTAAATAAAACAAAAAAATCCCCCAAAGACATGTAGCAGATGGATACAACTCATCCAATCCTTACACTACGAGACCAAGATAATACTGGGAAGGACATACACAAGTATCAGAGGGAAAGTCAACCAATCAGGAGCATGGAAGTGAGATGAACAACAAAGCCAACAAATGATCAGCCGGGGCTGACCCAAAGCACACTCTACGCATATGTAATGTACTGGAACCTAAAACTGTATCTAGCCAAGATCTAAAACGCATTGATATCTCCAGCAGCAAGTAATGGTTCTACAGTTCTGGAACCGACAAACATTGTGGGTAGCAGCCGCCTCAGATCTGTTGTCCTTTTATGCCCCAATGTACAATTTACTGCAGCGCAGAAGAACCGCTCTCCATTCTTACTCGCACAGCAGTACCTATAGGTTCATCGTCTGAGACGGCAAAGCGTGCGTGGGCAGAAGCGCGCCATTGCAATTCTGATTTAGGAGGAATAAATCACTCAGATGAAAAAAGACCAGGAATCATTACTGTAGCTAAATGTACAGATCTAACTTTTCTGCCTCTCCACAGAACCACCTTTCTATTTTCACATGTGTTGTTTCCATGCAGTCCCCGGACATCGAGTTAGACTTCAAAAGAAAGAACTGCGTCAGCTGGTTTTCAGCAGCTTGGATTTTGGAAACAGGAGAATTAATCAGCATCAATGAATTCTGTTGTCTTCAAGTGAGTTGTGAGTTTTCGTACGAATAACGAGATAGTACCTCATTATCGCGTTGCACTTTGGGTGTAAAAGTGAGCGATGCCTGCGTGTTGCCAACCTGTATCATTAAATCAAAGACTAAGGCTATGCCATATAAAACCTCTGCACCCCATGACAACAAGAGCCGAAATAACAGCAACAATGTCTGCTGTTGAAAAGAAAGCGCTGCACTGGGTTTCCGGTGTGTGGCCTGCAGTCAGTCGATGGTGCTAGGTCACCAGGATGGGTATCACTGTTGAGGCATTCACCCTCCAGAGCAGCTCAGTTTATACGGTCGCTTCCAGTGGTTCTCTTAATCAACCATCAGAATTAGTCAGCTGAAAGAGCATTAGGATATCTCAACACTTGCGATGACGAGGGACATAGTAAATTGATCAGATTGTGGATAGGGAGAAACTAACGAGAACTGGTCCTTCACTTGAATCCAGCCATCTCATAACTGTGGCAATGGTTTCTAACAGGACAACGCTAGAGGAAAAGGGTGAAGATCTGCAAAGCAGTTTACCCAGTGACAGCAAGCAAACGGCCAATGGTGCAACTAAATCAGGTGAAAGGCAGAATCCTGTGTTCCTTGCAAAGGAGCAAATTGCGGGATCATCATGTTGACCTGAGAAGCAAAGTGTGGACATTCATCAGACAAACGCTCAACACAAGGATGTGTGTTCATTATTAAACAGATAGAACACGCCAACAATTCCTCAAAAACCCTGTTCAGTATAGTCAGGGATTTTGTATCCCCGAACGTTTGCGAACAGTCGCCAATGGAATCTCAGGAGTTCTGTAACTCTTTGGCGACCTACTTCCAGGATAAGATATCCAAAATGTATGAGAATTTTTCTCAGATCGCTCTTTCTATCTCTGAAACCGTGACCAAACTGGAGGATAGGGGAAAGGTAACAAAAAGTATCCTGGAGAGTTTTGAATTGACCACAATTGAGGAGGTCTCCAAAGGCCTTTCTTCTGTTAAATCTGGATCGCCGGTAGATCTTGGTCCTCCTAAAACTATGGCGCTTTTAGCCATGAGTTGTGATCCTGCAATTTGCGACATCTTTAACTGCTCTATACTACTTGGTACTATCCCCTCCACCTAGAAAGAGGCGTTTGTTCGCCCAATATTGAAGAAACCTACAGACGACCCCTCAATCCTTACCAATTACCGTCCTATCTCCCTACTACCACTCTTGGGTAAACAGCTGGAAAGCATTATTAACAGACAATTAGGCTCTTATTTGGAACTTAATTATATTCTGGATCCATCACAGTCGGGTTTCCGACCTGGTTTCAGTACTGAAACCGCCATTCTGGCTGTGACAGATTCTTTTAGACAGACAATAGATTCAGGGGGCTCAGTGGTACTGATTTTCCTAGATCTCTCCGTAGCTTTTGATACCATTTCTCATGCAAAGCTGGCGGAGAGACTATTCTCTTGTGGTATCCAACGGACAACCCTGCAGTGGCTACAACATTTTCTGTCTGAGAGAACTCAATCTGTCATGTTAGGACCCTATACTTCTGCAAAAAAACATCTTGAGAAGGGCGTTCCTCAGGGCTCTTGCTTAAGTCCTACTCTCTTTAATATATACATGGCCCCCCTAGCAAGGATAGCTGAGCATCTGGGTTTTGAGATCATCTCATAGGCTGATGATACGCAGTTTATGCAGGTGATTTCTAATTGGATGACAGGAAACTGTCTTTAATTAAATCCAGAAAAAACGGAGGTCATGCTAATGGGAAAAGCCTCAGACATCTGGTCAGACGACAGATGGCCCGCCCAACTAGGCACAGCTCCTACTCCTAAATACTCAGTAAAAAATCTGGGTATAAAATTGGACCGGGCTCTGACCATGAAGGACCCTATCGCGGCCACTACCAGCTCATGCTATTATAGTCTACGACTACTTCGAAAAATACTCCCATTCATGCCTACCCACCATCGCAGGACCCTAGTGCAGGCAATGGTAACTAGTCGCTTGGACTATGGTAACGCTTTGCTGGCGGAGGTGGGAGAGACTCTCCTGTCTAAACTACAAGTGGTACAGAATACGGCAGCGAGAATGATCCTCAATCGTCCTGCAGGATCCCCTTCGATTCCACTGCTTAGAGAACTACACTGGTTGTCCGTGAAAAAGAGATCCTTTTTAAAAATGTGTTGTTTAACACACAATGCTCTGAATGACAGAGGTCCTCTTTACTTACAAAAAAAACGTGTAAAATATTCTCCCTCTAGGAGACTCAGATCCAGCATATTGGGTCTCCTTCAGGTTCTTTAAATTCGTCTGACCCGGACAGGGGGTAGCACTTTCTCCTATTTTGCACCAAGATTCTGGAATGAGCTCCCCCCAGCTTTGCAAACAATTTCGAGTTACTGTATTTTTAGAAAACAGTTGAAAGCCTTTCTGTTTAAGCTGGCTTCCCAGTTTCTTTTGACCCCTAACCCGCAGGACACTCTGCTTCTAGGCAGCGCCGAGATGCCCCAGAGTGACTTGAGCGCTTTACAAACCAACTAACAAACATAACATAACAAGGATATCATTATGAAAGAGCTGTCCGAGACTGGAGTTCATGGATAGACAATCTGCAAAAGACCTCCCTTCATTTGTAGTTCATCATAAAGAATGACAAAGTCATCAGGAGGCAACTTTGGCTCTCACGCCAGCTGCTTGATGATCCACCGGAAGACACAAACCCTTTCCTCAGGTGGAAGGACTTCCCTTTAAGAGGTCAAGCACAGCACTAGTGAACTCAAGACTGCACACAGGAACCTGCTCTGGGAGAGAGGCTACGGGAAATGGAGGTGCCTGCAAACAGAGTAACTTCAGCTATTCAGGTAAAGGAAATATGGTCATTGTCTCCATGGACAAGACCTCTCTATGTGGAATTCACTTCCTTTCCAACTGAGACTGGAAACGTATAGCCTCAAATTCAAGAAAGCCTTCAAGATACCCTTCCTCACCATGGCACTTGAGTCACAATATCTTCTACAAAACAATCTTCTTCAGCTATAATCTTTGTCCTGCTGGCCTGTGTCTTCACCTGAGCACTCAGAACTTTTATTACTATGGGTTTGTCATCTTGATTGAGTGATATTTCACAGGGTCCCCCATGTACAGCTTATCCATCACATTTTCAGTTTATTGTATTATCAAGCTACAGACCCCTCCTACTTGTATGCACCCTGACCCTAAAAGCTCTGAGAGCCCTCCATAGGATAGTTAGAAGAACTTTACAAAAACATAATACATTGAACATTTTATAACTGAACATACAACTTTTTCTATCAAGATGCTTAATGCCAGGTCCAAGATCAGGAATCAGGTTGGCAATGTGGCCCAAAGGCCAAATGGGGGGCTGCGATCTTGGGAAATGTAGGTGGAGTTGTGTTCTCAACCAGCATAATAGCTCATCACCTCTGCCTGTGCATGTGGACATGGACATCAAACCATGTTCACAAAGATTTTATAGGATATGTGCCTGTGTGCACCTACTTCTCTGCTGGGGCAATTTACAAGAAACAGGCCCCAATGTCAGGCATGTCATATGAAGCAACTAGAACAGCCTGTGGTCTAGAAGAGCTTTTCAACTTAGAGTATGGATACGCATGTCTCTCCAATAGGGCTTGGTTGTGATCATGGATATAGTTTGTGCCTATTCTTTGCAGGTCTTCTATGTTGAGCATTGCAGACTGCAGACATTGCACCTCCCCCCAACCTCTGGGGGATGAGCTTGTCTGATTGTCAAGGAAGGCCAAGGGTGGAGTGTTCTGAAGGACCAATATTGAGTTGCACAGTGAACTCACCCAGATTATTTTCATTGTGTGTCTGAGCTGATCTGTGATATGTGGTTATTACAGTGCCTCAAACCCTGGGACCTCACAACATGAGGACTATGAGATTCGCCAAAGTTTGGAATGTGCGCATCTTTTCACACACACAACCGAAAAGCTACTCCAATCACTGGTATATTGCAAGAATCCACACTGTGTCGACTTTTGATTAATTGAAAAGCGTAAGTAGAGAGGAAGGAATGAATGTTGATGTGTTGCAGTACAGATCTGTTTATAGATACACACAAATTCAAATAGTGCAAGATTCTATATTAGGCTTTATCTTTCTTCTTTATTTTGTCAGCAGGCATGTGAAGCAACCATAAATGTAAAAATGTAAATGTAAATGTAAGGTGTTTTGTAGCGCGCTCAATTACTACCGGAGTATCCTGGCGCGAATGACCGCTGGGGAACCCGTCCTGGCTTTCCCTGTGATATGGTCCCATGCTGGGTATCTCCAAGGTGAAGCCAGGCATCCCCGGCGTCTGTGGGGGGCCGTTGTAGAGATGAGGCAAGCTTAATGCCCAGAGTTACCGAGTGTGATCACTGCCCAAAGTGGGCACCGAGGCGAGAATTATCAGTCCGCTGACCCTGGTCCTCGACCCTGCCGCGTCGGGAATCGAACCCTGGTCCCGGGCCGTTCTCAGCCTCCGGGTCTGCCGCCTCTAACCAGTGAGCCACACCTCTCTACACCAGAAAAACATTCTCTCTACACCAGAAAAACATTCTCATAAAAGCATTACTAGAACCACATATCCCATGGGTCGATTAGAAAACAACATGTCTAATTAGAAATCGAGTAGCCCCTCCATAATCTCTCAGAAGCACCTCCTCATCCTCTTCAGATGGTCAGCAACCAAACACTCTAATTGCTTCTTCTTCACTCAGCTGAATTATGCCGACATATATAGTTGTACTTTAATTACATGGCTTTTCATGAGGGTGGGGCAAGGATTCATCGAAGGGTCACAGGCGCCTTTATAGGGTTTTCTTTCTCCTGGTTTCGTGGAACCACTGGCAGCAAGCGGCAGGGTGGGTGACACATTGCTAGATGGACATGCACAAGCACTCTTGAGTGAAGGGCTTGTCGCGACGCAGGTCGGTGTCGGGTACAGTTCCATTTATCACGGCTGGGAGGCACTGTATAGTGAATCAGTAGAAGTCGGTTTGCAGTCTTGATAGTCACGCGGGGCAGGCAACCGTTGCATCATTGCACTAAGCTCGTCCTATGCAGGACTACCCTCAGTGTCTCTCCAGCGCAGTGGTCTCTCCAAGACTCGAACCTTCTGTTTCAACATTTTTTTCCTACAACTTGGCGGTGATCTGTTCTGTTTTTCTTGGGTGCAGTGAGTGGTAACTCCAGAACTCAGCGAAGTGTAGTGCCTTCTTGAGGCCAGTAGTTTTCGCTTTCCAGTAAAGCCTACCGTCAGTAAAATGACTTGGGTTTGTTGGAGCGCACCTGCGGGTTGATATAGGGTGGCAGAACGCTGTGGAGGAGGAGGCGTGGCCTTCTGGAAGCCATTAACACATCAGCGCAGACAGAGGTGAACAAGGCCCTGAAGCCCCGGGGACGCCATTCGCCTTGTTGGCCCTGAAACAACCAGAGCCCCTCCCTCAGAGGAAAAAGCAACTGTTTAGTGATGAGGCCCGAAGACACCAGGAGAAGAAGGAGCCATCACAACTCACTAAGGCCAAGAGAAAGAGGGATCCACTGAGTGGCCAACACGCCTCACACTACCTGCAGGAGGCTTTCTTGTAGAATGCAAAATCCTTCCATTCCATAAGCTCCACTCATCAAAGAGTCCAAGAAGGGGATCGACAAGATTCCGGTGAGCATGCGGGAACAGACTCCTGGACACACTGCAGGCCCAGACTTTGAGCCGAGATATAACTGAGGAGGTCAAGAAACCAGGGAGCCTGCTAGCACCACACATCCTCCCAGGACGGCCTCAAAGAGCAATAGGTCTGCTTGGGAATGCGGACTGTGTGTTGTCCTCAAAGCGCCATTGCTAACTACTGATTAAGATCGACCTTCAAGTTGGGGACTTGGCACAGTCACAAGCAGGTCCAGTGGCTCAGTGTCTCCTTTTTGGGGACCTATTCCTAAAAGAATTGGGCAAGCTGGTGGACAGTTTCAAATCTCTCAACAAAGTCCAAGTATCCATGATAAAGGCCTTTGCCCTGAGGTTTTTGCAGCTGAAACAGCTACTTTGCCAAAGTAGTCTCCCAAAGATGTTAATGCAGCAGGAGAGGCAATCTCTGGCAAGATCTCAAATGGTTTAGACGATTCTTCTCAGTAAGAGGCACAGGCCTAGGACGTGGCAGCTGGGCGGTTCCCATGATGGTAACACAAAAGGATTCTTTTCGGCTAAAGATGACCTATTTTTCCCCTTCTGAGAGTGGGAGGGAGACTTGCCCACAAATGGCAGCAGCTGACATGAAATCTGTGGGTGCTTCGAATGGTGGAAGGGCAGGAGAGAATACTACCACCTCTGTGTTTCTCATCGGCGGAAGGACTGGATGAGATGCTGCGGAAACGTCCATTTGTAAAGATGTCTACAACCAAAGGTTTTCTTGAGCAAAATCATCTTGCTGGAGAAAAAAGACAAAAGTAAACAACTGGCAATCAACCCCTGAGCACCCCGCAAGTGGTTTCTACCTTTGTTTTAAGATGGAGAGAATTCACCTCCTCAGAGACATGCGGATAGTAAATGACTGGATAGTGCCTCTGGATTTCAAGCATGCACGCATTATTGTCCCCATCTTTGTAGCACTTTGCGGTTCCTCGATTTTTACTAGAGGGGCCATGTGCACAAGCGCACAGCCCTCTATTTATGCTGTCCTCTGCCTTGTGATGCTTCACAAATTAGGGAACAATGATGGAGTTCCTTTTGGTTCAGGGGGATTTAAATAATAGTTCACCTGGCCAACATCCTTCTGAAGGACCAGTGCAAGCAAAGCCTGTAGTCATGCGTAGAAATGACAATATCCTTGGGCATGATTGGTGCTTTGTGATAAATAGCCCCAATCAGAAATGACTCTTATGGGATTTGTGAGAGATTAACCGTTGGCAACTTTACGACTGTTTGAAAAAAAGGTGCCGGTGCTCTAGAAAGAACGGGGGAGAGCCTTGAACAAGGAGCACATTTTGCTCCATCAAATAGCCTGGCTGGCAGGACTGTTGGCTTCATTAATTCGAGTGATTTCTCCAAGACCTCTGCATTACTTGGCCCTGCACAGACTAAAAGGCACCTCATCTTCACCAGGCACTGATGTACTCGGAGCTGGTGTCAAATACAATGGTGGTTGGATCACATGGCGTAATGGATCGAGGAGGACATGTCCCTGGAACTGGTGATCAAGTCAGACACCAACAGATAGGTCTGGGGAGCCCATGTAGACCGCTGTCTACCGGAGGAAGGTGGTCAAACAAGTTGAGACTCCGCATCAATTGCTTGGAACTTCTTGTGGGTTTCTTCGACCACAGGCAAGGCTACTTTTGGGACCCTGTTACCAGGAGTCACGAATGCCGAAAGAACAGTCGAAGGACAGAATGCAGAACAATGTCATACATTCACCCCAGCACAGGGATCTGGGCCGAAATCCATCCTTATCTTGCTTTCCATGCCTTCCAGTTTAAACCCAGCCATATCCAAATGTTTAAAAGATACTCAAAATGTAACAGCACGTGCTGCAGCACGTGGAAGGCCCTTTGCAAAGCTGGACTGGTCACTTTTCCGTTGCTCTATTGCTATATTTGGATGTTAAACTGGTATTAAGAGGCGCATCCAAAGCCCACAGAGCGTTACCACATTTAAAACGGTTGAAAAAAACAAGTAATACGAATACAAAATACGCTGCATTATGCGGCATCATTTGCCTTTCCTTGCCGTATAAAGTGGCCCTATCTTGCTGTGTCTATATGAAACCGTAGGACCTCTGCAGAATCTACGCTCCAGTTGCCCAGTCGATGTTACTGCACGGTCTTCCCTCTCCCTCTCAACTACCGTAAAATCGGAAGCGATACGTTAAGGCGCAAAGGCCACTTGAAGACTCCAGTCCCAGCCGCGGCACATTGAACCCCACAATCACGGTGCGCCAGCACATAGAGCAAACATTACAGCTTCTGTAGTCCAATAGTATAGCTCTAGTGACACCGTGTGGCCAACACTTGCTTTGCATTATTTTTTCTGGAAATCCGTTCCTTTTAGCCAACAGGAGCTCTTTGCATACAAAAGATGCGCTGGTTCTTCCGTGTACTAGATGCTCCAACGAGGAAGAGATGCCCAACATAGGCCACAGGTTGACTCGTCTCTTTTCCCACTGAGTGGCATTTGGCCAACCTGTTCATGTGCCACACTTTGCCGTCACTAAGTCTGGCAGCATTGTTGTACAGTTTGCTGATGTGAAGGGGAGCGGTGAATCTGCTTTCTCCCTTCTTCACTTTCCTTTCTAACCGAACTTTGACAAGATCTCCGATCTTGAATGAGTTACCTTTGACACCATGTCTAGCGTTGTACCATTCTTTGAAACACATCTTTGCCTTCTCGATGTTGTTCCTTATGGTTTCAGGTGACCACTCTACCTGTTTGGATGTGGACATCCATCCTAAATCTCTGCTTAAGGGTTGTCTACTCCGCATGAGAACAAATGGTGATTTGGAGGTACTGGAACGAGGAGTGATTCGGTAGGCCCAAATGAGTTTGAAAATTTCTTCTTCCCAATTAAGATTGTTGTTCCTGGATAATTGTATGCTTCCTTTTAGGACACGGTTGAACCGCTCAACTAGGCCGTTACCCTCTGGGTGATAAAGCGGGGTGGTGTAATGAGTGATGCAATTTCTTTCCAGGAACAACTAAAGGCATCAGAGGTGAATTGAGGACCATTATCGGTCAGTACATGCTTGGGTAGTCCTTCACGTAAGAAGACTTTATCAAGAAACGAAATGACAACAGAGCTTTCTACACTGTGAACAATCTCAATTACCGGCCATTTGAAGAAGTGATCAATGACAACCAGGATGTACTTGATTTGACTGGGGGAATGTGTGACATTGATCCACATTCGGTCCATCACTTGTTGTTTTTGTACTTGATCTCCCCATCATGACCTTCAATGGGACCAGTAATGTCCAGACCTATCCTCTCCCAAGGCATGCTCGGAGAGGGTAACGGAGATAGAGGAACCCTAGCGGTTTTGAGGCTCTTATCTGAATCATTGCAACTAATGCAGTCTCTAATCAGGATCTCAATCTGTTTATCAATCCCAGGCCACCAATAGCGGTTTCTGACTCTCTGCTTTGTTTTGGAGATACCAAGATGACCAATATGGCATAAACTAAAAATGTTACTTCTGAGTGTGTTGGGAGGAACAGCTTTGCCTATTCTGTATAGCACATTGTGTTCGACACTCAGTTCATTCCTTATCTCCCAATAAGTTCTTGTTACTTGATCCAGAAGTCTCTTCTCGGGCCAGCCGTCCTTGATGTATCCGCAAACCTTTTGTAGACTGGTGTCTTTAAGGATATGTTCTTTCCATTCAGTACTTGTGATACCATCCAAGTCAGTGTTGAATAGTAAAGCTACTTTCTCAAGGTCAAGTTGCTCCTCTGTGACCTCTTCGTTGGGTAAGGGAAACCTGCTTAAGAAGTCAGCAACTTTGTTTCTAAGCCAGGGCCAGTATTCCACTGTGTAATTGTAGTCTAGTAACTTGACTGACATTTTGCTGAGTCTGGGGGAGTCATTTTGTAGACCCAAAGCGGAGAGAATTTTAATTAATGGTTTGTGGTCTGTGCGTAAGTGAATGTTGTAACCCCATATGTACACTCTGAAATAGTTAAGAGCCCACGAACATGCACGCATTTCACGCTCAATCACAGAATATCTTTCCTCAGCTGGGGTCAGTGAACGCGAAGCAAAGGCAACAACCCATTCATGGTTATCTGAATCTTTTTGTGCAAGGACAGCACCAAGTCCCTTGTTGCTGGCATCCGTGGTGACATAAATCTGAGCTTTGGGGGTCAAAACCTTTCAGAAAGGGCGCATTAGCAATATCTTTTTTGATGCGCTCAAAAGCCTCTTGGCACAACGGGGAACACTCAAATTTGACTTTGCATTTGAGCAATTGTCTTATGCTGTAAGTTTTTTCTGAAAAGTTGCAAATGAATTTGGAGTAGAATTCTGTTAAACCAAGAAAAGCTCTCACATCATCCTTGTTTGATGGGGGGTAGCTTCAAAAATAGCATCAACCAACCCCTGTTTGGGTTTAATGCCCTCCTGACTGATGGTGTGACCCAGATAAACAATTTTGTTCTGCGAAAATTTACATTATCTAATTCAACAGTCAAACCATGCATTTTCAAAATTTTAAACACTCGCCTTAAACGTGCGTCATGTTCCATTTGATTTCCACCCATAACAAGGATATCGTCCTGGAAGAACCTTACCCCTACAGTACTATCAAAGGGAGATGTCATTACTCTTTGAAATAGTGCTGCTGCGGAGGCCAATTCTGGTGGTCAGTATGTTGTGTGGCAATTCACAAAATCTGGCCCTGCCAGGGGCGGCTCCTACATGTGGCCAAAGGGGCGGCTCCTCAATGTGGGCAGGGGAGCGTCGCCCCACTGCTTTCTCACAGCGCGAGAAGCAGAAACATGGTATTATAAATGCCATTCGATGTTTCTGCTTCTCGCCTGTGAGAAAGCAGTGGGGTTTGGTTGGGGGTGGGCGGGTGTGGTCTAGGGCAGTGAAGGAGTGGATTGCCCACTGCTGAGGGCGCAGACTTTTTGGCCGTCCCTCAGGGGCCGACCAAACCAGTCCTGGCACTCTATCTTTTCTCCATGTAGGCTGCATGCAGTCTACATGGAGAAAATGGGCTCCCCATAGACGCCTGGCTGGTTGGCGTCCCACCCAATCACAACGCTGCCATTGCAGCGTTGTGATTGGCTTAGGGGAGGGGAGGAAGGCTGCCTGCGTCCCGTTCAGGAGAGGAGCAGAGACAACGTGGGACCGGCAAAGGTAAGTTAACTTATTTTTTTAAATTTTAAATTAAACCCCGAGCGACCCCTCCCCCCCACATTCACCCCAGCACTCCTCACCCGTGAGTCATGCCGGCCGCGGCAGTCTAGCGCTCCTGAACCAGCGACAGACATAGATACACACCCCTGATCTATGAAAATAATGATGCTACTGTTGGACAGACCAGAGCTTAGCAGGCAGTGTCAGTCTCACAGAACTCCGGCCACATTTCACTGAGTGCAACCAAAGCGGAAGAGCTCCTGAGGCATAGATGTCTGCTTGTCTTACGGCTGGCACCTCACTCCCCACGATAAGGTCAGGGTTTCGGGCAGAAGCCAGCACCCAAAGGCTGCCTAGAAGGGCCGCAGCAGTAAATCGCACAGAGGCCTGGACGTGAGGTGGCGAAATGGAAGCGACACACAAAAGAAGAGGATGGAATTAGTATTCGCCATTCTAAAGGGTAGTGAGGGGGGTGGATTTGCAACGTCACAATAAGGGGAGGTAGAGCACACCACGCTGGCTAATCGGGGCCAGAGCAGGATTCAAAATTGACCCTGGTAAGCGCTTTTAAGGAGCAGCCGCAGCCGAGTCCTAACAGAAACTGTTACAGTGAGCAAGGGTCAGCGGTAAAGGAGATGAGCTCAATGAGGGTTTCAACGGCTACGTCTAGTGGCAGACCAGCCTATTTACATTGGAATGCCTTACGGCAGGGTAAGGCGGTCAGAGACAGTTGTTATGTGCGCACTCCGAGTGGCCGGGGTTGCTATTATACATGGACAACAATATAGTTTGCTAAATAAAAGTATGCATCTTAAAGGCATGTACTTCAAGGTTCTCTTGTATAGGATAAGGAAGAAAAAAGAGGTGAAGTCAAATAAAACAAATGCCTAGGATCACACAATTTGGTCAAGCGAGGTAGCCAGGATTGATCCCAGGTTTTCTGGTTTCACTTTGTTTAATTCAGCCTTTAGATGTACATGCTTGCGTCTCCGATGCCCACTTAAAACCCCGTCCGCCCTTCTCCCACTGGCCACCCTGCTGGCATCAACGCGACCCTCGATCACACCACAGGCCAGCTTTTTTGGCCCCCTGGAAAATGTTTGCGAGTACCCTTGGTCTAGAGAGTGCTGTGTCGGATGGCCATGTCTAAGGTAACTAGATGTAGTGCTATGGTCAGACCTGCCGACTTTGGAACTGGGGCACCAGGTTCGAGTTTAGGCATCAGCTCACCATCCTGTGATCGTGGGAAAAATCACTTAATCTCCCAGTGCCAGAAAAAATAAAAACAAAATGATTGCATCCTAAAGTGATTATTATGTGCTTGTATAATGCAACAGGTCCTCATGTAAGGAGCTCCAACCCTTTTGGGTGGTGTTCGCACTATATACAAACTGCAAAAAAAGTACCCTTTGTCCTTCGCCTTTTCATCATAACTAACACTGTAAAGCGCTCTGAAACCTTACTCTGTCAAGAAGCGCTATGGGAAGAACGATAAATAAATTCCCATCCTGTCCAGCAGTGTTGGTAATCTCTGCCAAGAAGCCAATCATTGAATGGGTGTGAGCTCGGCGCTTCCGGCCGTCGGCGGCTCCTCTCTCGCAGGCATGGCCGAGGCACACTGCTGCTGCTCCCAGTTTTATGTGTATGGATAACACTATTTGTAAGATCTCAGTTTTCACTGGCTCTCAAGGATTAATAGTAATAAAAAAATCACTTTTGCTGCATTTAATACAATGGCACAAAAATGGTTCCTGAAAGAGGACAGGTTGAGGTGGACGGAACCAGCATTGGATTGGGAAGGCAGGCAGTCGGGCATTGGCCGATGCCCAAGGGTCACCTGTGGGCCGGTTTTTGTAAGCTCTATCAACCGGCACACAAAGCCTTACTGTTTCTTCCCCACCCGGCCTCGGTAATGTGGGGCCAGCATTATGGAGAGGTAGATTCAGAGGAGGAAGCTTGCAGCAATGTCCCTAGGCCAGTATTCTGGCTGCTGCAGACTTTAACTTGGCTCCGGGGGGATTGGCCAGACGCTCAGAAGCAGTGTCCCACTTCCCTGCTGTGTTGTTACACTATGGCCCCTGGCTGAGTGGGCCATTATCACCCCAGCTCCCCTGGAGCAGCAGCAACTCTATGCTTTACTTCACCCCTCCCCTGCCAGGCCATCGCCCTGAGGTTATACTTGGCTGGGGAGGTGGAAGAGTAAGTGAAGGGGCCCCCCAGCGCCAGAGTCTTTCAGGCCTTGGTAGAGGGGGCGTGCATGTTTGCATAGGCCTCGCTGTGAGGCATCTTTCAGAGAGAAAAGTTGAGAGGATGTAATGTTAGGGTCAGAGCTGCTGAATTTGCAAATAGGTTCGAGTCCCAGCCTCAGCTCAACATCCTGTGATTCTGGGCAAATGACTTAATTGCCCAAGGCCTAAAATAACAAGCATTTGCAATGCAATAGGTCTAGCATTAGGAAAGTTTGAGCTATTGGTATTGTAAATGACAAATTTTGTATTTATGTGTTGGTTTTGAATATAACTAAATTAATAGCTTTGTCATTTACAATGCCAATAGGTTTAACTTTCGCAAATTTGACACCTATAGCATTTGTAATGCAATATGTGTTGTATTTACGTGACTTAGATGTATAGATATTACAAATAACAATGGCTTTAAAAAAAATAATTAATACTTAAATAAAAGTAATTTTAATTTATAATGGCAATAGCTTAAACTTTTGTGAAGATTATGTTCAGTGTATTTTATTGTTACGAAAATCCAAGAACAGAAGTGAAATATTAACATCTTTTTGTGAGATTTGTAATAAAGCTTGAAACATTGAGAGAACATATTTGAACCAGTTGTTGTTGAATGGTTGCACAGATTGATGCTGTGGTGACGCTGAGTGATGTTGTGGTGGCGACGAGTGATGCTGTGGCGTTCAGTGATGCTGTGGTGGCGCATAGTGATGTTGTGGTGCCCCTGAGTGATGTTGTGGTGCCCCTGAGTGATGTTGTGGTGCCCCTGAGTGATGCTGTGGTGCCCCTGAGTGATGCTGTGGTGCCCCTGAGTGATGCTGTGGTGCCCCTGAGTGATGCTGTGGTGCCCCTGAGTGATGCTGTGGTGATGTGATAGATAGAGTGAGGGCGATAGATAGATAGATCGATAGATAGAGTGATGGCGATAGAGTGAGGGCGATAGAGTGAGGGCGATAGATAGAGTGAGGGCGATAGATAGAGTGAGGGCGATAGATAGAGTGAGGGCGATAGATAGAGTGAGGGCGATAGATAGAGTGAGGGCGATAGATAGAGTGAGGGCGATAGATAGAGTGAGGGCGATAGATAGAGTGAGGGCGATAGATAGAGTGAGGGCGATAGATAGAGTGAGGGCGATAGATAGAGTGAGGGCGATAGAGTGAGGGCGATAGAGTGAGGGCGATAGAGTGAGGGCGATAGAGTGAGGGCGATAGAGTGAGGGTGATAGAGTGAGGGTGATAGAGTGAGGGTGATAGATAGATAGTGAGGGCGATCAACAGAATGAGGGCGATAGATAGATATATAGAGTGAGGGCGATAGATAGAGTGAGGGCGATAGATAGAGTGAGGTTGATAGATAGAGTGAGGGCGATAGATAGAGTGAGGGCGATAGAGTGAGGGCGATAGATAGAGTGAGGGAGATAGATAGAGTGAGGGAGATAGATAGATAGAGTGAGGGAGATAGAGTGAGGGAGATAGATAGAGTGAGGGCGATAGATAGATAGATAGATAGAGTGAGGGCAATAGACAGAGAGAGAGGGGTGTAGAGAGACGGGTATAAAGAGAGAAGGGTGTAGAGAGAGAGCGGTGTAGAGAGGGGTGTAGAGAGAGAGGAGATCTCGTGTATTTGGCCAAATTGTGTGAACACGGGAAAACACTTTTTGAAATGATTCCTTTGCTCCCTTTTCGGCAAGATTGGAAGTATTTAGAATTAATGTAAAAGGTGCGAGCAAGAGCATAGATAAAACATGGACTGAATAGTACCTGGGGGAGGGAGGGAGTGCCCAGTCTGATATAGTCACCAAAATGCAATATGACGGTAAATGTGAAGCCCTGGGAGCAAGTAGGAGTTAGATCCTAGGCAAATCAGACTCTCGTGGTACCTCTGTCCACTCATTTAAAAATACTTGAGCACTCAGAAACAGCTTAATAGAGCAAAGAATCACCAAGGTGATACTCCCAGGACTGGTCCCTAGTATTGTTTTCGTTCATGTATCTGGAGCAGTGGCTGTATTTGCGTCTCTGTAGCTGAATAGGCGTATTGCAGCTGATGTGCAGGGCCCCTTTGTGCTGAAGCTCCTCCCTACGTAATTGACACCTCTTACACATAACATTAGGGGGTATAGGAATGAGTGAAAGGGTTAAAAGTGTCTGGGAACCAAAATGACGGCGTAATGGCCAGAGCTGCCGACTTTGGGAAACCAGGCTCGAGCATCGGCGTTGGATAAACATAGTGTGATTCTGGGCAATTCACCTAATCTCCCCATGCTGCCTACCAAAAATGAATGTGTCCTTGTGCAACGAAACGGGTGCTCATGTAAAGCGCTATAATTTGTGCTATATAAAACTGCACAAAATAAAAATAAAAAAAGCACGCGAGTCGTGTACCTCAAAGCCCCAGCCAAAGGAATTTAGAGAAGAGAGAAAGAGTGGCTTGTATGACACGGGGACAGAAGGTCAGCGCTGCGAGCTCTCTCCTTCCCCGTGGCCTGATAAGGTTTTCAGAAGCGGTATCCTTGCAATTGTGGCAGCATGAAGGCTCCGGCGTCTAGGTCATTTGTGATCCTGCATGCCTTGGAGCCATCTTTGGATTGAAAGGTATGCGAGACAGTGGGCAGCAGTGCGGTAAGATGGCCAGCGCTGTGGTGACGCGGCTTTGTTTGGAGGTTTCAGCACTGTGTCCGCGAACAATCTATGAACGGATGCTCATGTAAAGCGCTACATTTCGTGCTATATCAAACTGCAAAACGTACAAATAAACAAGCAACACAAAGGAGGCGGGGGTATAAAGTTGCACAACACAGATTGGGCGGTTGGAGAGAAGGTAAACAAGAGATGCGCGCTCTGTGCTGGGGAGGGTGAGGGCCATTTTTAATGACGGCGTAATGGCAAGAGCTGCCGACTTTGGGAAACCAGGCTCGAGCATCGGCGTTGGATCAACATAGTGTGATTCTGGACAATTCACTTAATCTCCCAGTGCTGCCTACCAAAAATGAATGTGTCCTTGTGCAACGTAACAGGTGCTCATGTAAAGTGCTATAATTTGTGCTATATAAAACTGCACATAAAATAAATAAAATAGTCGCAGGCAAAGACAATCAATGATTACAAACATGGGAATAAAAGGGAGAGGAAGAGATCGACATGGGGGAAGAAGGGGATATGACGAAAGAGAGCGCTGTGCTAAATCATGTGGTGCGGCACCCGGGCATAACCTGCAGCAGCGGGTGTAGTGAGAATTCAAGGACTTTGGAGGCTGTAGCAAGGGAAAGGCAATGGAGCCCATAAACATGAAACAGTGTGCCGTGGTAGGAGCTGTTGTGGACGGCATGAACACAAATGGAACAAGCTCTCGGCATTGCGTGGCGGAAGGGGGGGCGGGGGAGCGGCTTCCTTTGAAGTCTGATGGGGGGGGTGGGGGAGTGGATTCCTTTGAAGTCTGATGCCGAGGCTCAGACAAATGGTGTGTGATATGGCTGGCGATGTGCACGCGCCTGGCTCACATGAACTGTACCTAATCCGCAGTTTGGGTAGACTTTTAAAAGCCTTACTATAATCTCGCCAAACAAGCATCGCTACAGCAATGCTGTAGGCTCGACCTAAAAAGGTATTTAATCTTCTGGAATATGACTGGTGCTCATATAATCACTGCTCTTGGGCCAAGTTCACGCTAAAACTACAATAAAAAATAATCTTCTGTTTCCTCATGTTTTAAGAGTCTGCAAAGGCTGGAATAATATTAAAAGAGGATTCTTTATACAATTATAAACATTTTCCTATTCCTTCTTAACATTGTTTTTCTACCTTTGTTTAGTTTTTAACTATTGGTCATTGATCATTAAAGTAGCTTTAGACCACATTTTAATCTCTGTTCACCTTATGTTTATTGTTTAAAGAACATATTGATCAGAGGACAAAATAACAGTATTAGGTCATTTTCTTCATTTTCCTATGACCAGGACATTGAAATACCAGTAATGCTGGTTAAGAAATGGGCAACATTAGGAGTTGTGGACTTTGGACAACTTTTTTTTACCTCACTCGCCCAGTCAAAATGTAGTGCTTCTAGCTTTCACCAATGTTTCCGACTCTATGAGCTTTCAAATATGTAATTTATCAAACTTTTCTCTAAAAATGAGCACAATGTGACTAGCCAAATGCTATTTTATAAATGAGTGGCATTCGGGATTGTGGGCCACTTTATTAAGGGGTGGCCGGGCGAAACTGTGATCCCAATCAGACCCTGGACGGAGCACTTGAGATCTGGCAGAAACAAAGCTTTTAAAAAGCGGTGTATGACCAAGCACTGCAAGGAAGTACTTCGGGGGAGCACAACAGCAATACCAATCAAAACACACAGGAGAGGGCACGCTGAGATTTACAGACCGGTCCCAGGAATAGAAAGGGTCTGAATCAGAAGGATGTCGTCCATGTCCTGGACTGGAGGTCCTCACTATCAGCCACCTTACATGTCAGACACCCTGCAGCAGTCAGACTCGTGGGAGACGGGCCTCGCGGATGACTACTGCGCGGCTGCAGCGGGCTCTGGTTCAATGTAGGAAGGCCTGCTCGCATTTAAAAGGAGAACTGAACGCCCTGATTTATTTGATTTAACTGAGCTCGGGGCAGGCAGACCCTCACTGCAGTGTTCGCGTTTAGACATAATTTGGAAATCGTTTGAATACAAACAGTGACTTTGAGAACCATGCAGTTAAATTAAAAACAATACAATAGCTTTAGAAATGTTTCAAAGGTAATTCAACACCTGAAATAGGGGAGGCACCACAGCCGACCTTAACCATAGCCACAGGAATGACGAGGCAACAAAAGTCCTCCACCTTTCCCAAAGGGAACCAGTGAGTCCTTTCTTAGAAATCAGCAAAGAGAAACAAACAGGGGTGACGCCCGTGAGACACTGAAGGACTTGGTGATGGGCGATTTATTTCCATAAAAAAGACCCATGGTATTTCACAGATGTCTACTGCAGTTGACACCACCCACAGCTGCGGCTGTTACTGCGAATGCTAGGCTCACTAAAGGGGGACATTTTTGACTATTCCAGGGCACATCAACTTGTAGAGAGGCCTGGACATCCCAGGTTGACGTCCTTTTTAGGTCGAGCCTAGAGTCAGCGCGCATGCACTGCTCTGTGAGGCATGGTGAAATCCCTTAGTGAAGTTTAAACCCACCCACACACGGCCACTACTTTTTTAATGGTTGCTGGCTCTGCCTTTGGAAATTCCATTGGTATGATTGGTGAACCGTGTGCATTTGTCCCACCTTGTGGCTGGTTTGTTACCGTCCTGGCGATTGACCCTGCTACTTCGATCTTTCACTAATGCCCATATGTTTTGTGTTAGAGCACTACTTTTTGTTTTTGCTCTCACCTCACTGGTCCCTTGCATTTCTTGTTTCCTGGTCCTGTCTTTGGCACCCGCTGTTGCTACCAGACCTGCGTTTTCATTCCAGCTGCCTTTGTTGCGCAGGTCCCTGCCCTCAACTGTGCTTCGTGTTACCCTCTCTCCTCCATTTGTTTTTATACTGCCGCTATTTTGTTTGTTTTTGCAGATGTCTATAGCACAAACTCGACCTGAAGCTATTGCACCGCTTTAGATGACCTGAAGGTATTGCACCGCTTTAGATGACCTGAAGGTATTGCACCGCTTTAGATGACCTGAAGGTATTGCACCGCTTTAGGTGACCTGAAGGTATTGCACTGCTTTAGATGAGAACCCGGTACATTACACAAGGTACAGGGAAATTCGTGATTTGCCCAGATCACAGGATGCTGAGCGGACGCCGAGGCTCGAACCTGGTTTCCCAGCTTCAAAGTCGGAAGCTCCTAAAAAAAATTCTGAGCGTTCCTAATTACCAGGTTAAAAAAAATGCTAATAACTGGCTCAGGCTGCATTCTGCTGTCACCTATCATAATGGCAATGTAATTTGTGAAATATGTTTTCTTGAACTGCTCAAAGTGATTGGTTTGTAAGCTGGTTTCTCCCGTGGGGCAGCGATAACATGAGCGCTTGCCAGTTTCTGTGTCTTCTTAGTGAAGCCTGGCAGAGGTGCGGGAATCGGAGGCATCGCCCACGTGTGCTTTGAAGCCAGGTGCTTGATGCCTAGTGCTGCCTTTTCTGAAGGGGGAAGCTGGTGTAATGTAATACAATGCAAAAGCTGTCCCCTCCCCAGTTAGGTGTTCTCCTTTTACAGTGCTCCTGAACATTGCATTAAACCACTGTAGCAACCAAAAAGCCAGTATTTTGCAAACGATACGAACCATTTTCACCCTAAATTATATATACATATCTAAGCACTAAAACAGTCTAATCGGGAGCCAACACGCAACGACTCGATATAGAACTATTTTGTAACAAAGATTAACTGGACATGTTTTTCTTTTAAACGCTTCGGATTTTGAACCTTGCAGGGTCCACTCTGCAATTCACTCTTCCATGGTCGATAAATGTCGTACTTCTACATTTGGTAGTAGTAACACTTCTTTCTAAAGTGCTATGAAACGGCAATACTAGGGTTGTTTGTGTTGCAGGAAAAGAAGTCATTAATTCCAAGTTGCCTCTTGTTTCTCTTTTGCTTCTCAGCTGAAGTACCTGTGACTAAGGCTTAACATAGAGCGACCCTTGACCCTTCCAGGTAGGTCGCTCCCCCTCCGCACAGCACCGCCTTTTCCCATTCTCTCCCTCGCTGCCCCCGTGTCTCCCTGCCCGGTTTCCCTTCTGCTCCCCTCGCTGCCCCCGTGTCGCTCTGCCCATTTTTGCCTTCTGTTACTTAGCTGCCCCTGCATTTCTGTGACCTTTCTGCCTCTGTGCCACTCGTTTCCCCCTGTTTTTTGTGCCCTTTCTTGTGACCTTTTGCCCTCTGTGCCACTCGTTTCCCCCGTTTTCTGTGACCTTTTGCCCTTCCTGTGACCTTTTTGCCTTCTGTGCCACTCGTTTCCCCCTGTATTCTTCTGACCTTTTTGCCCTTTTTGTGACCTTTCTGCCCTTTGTGCCACTCGTTTCCCCCGTTTTCTGTGACCTTTTGCCCTTCCTGTGACCTTTTTGCCTTCTGTGCCACTCGTTTCCCCCTGTATTCTTCAGACCTTTTTGCCCTTTTTGTGACCTTTCTGCCCTTTGTGCCACTCGTTTCCCCCTCAATTGTTGTGCCCTTTTGCCTTCTGTTTCTTTCGTCGCCCCTCACCGCCCCCGCAACTGCGTCCCCTGCGGCTCCGCCTCCCTGACTGCCCATTCGCTGCCCCCGCCTCCCAGCTGCTCCTAACTCCCACCTCCCCACACATGCCAGCCGCTGTGCGGTCGCGCCGCTGGTGCGCGGCAAGCCTGTCTGTGCCCGCCCACGCCTGGACCGCGCCCAGCGCCAGAACCCCTGGCCCCCGCACCCGCCAACACTACTACGCCAGCACTCTACACTCTCTCAACCCCGGACAGACCCACAACTGCTTCAAGGCCGCCCCGAAACGCAACCACGGCCCCTTCACCTGCCAGAACTGCAGCTACACCAGCCACAGAGCCGACAAACCACCCGCCAAGAAAGACCTCAACCACCTCCAATGCATACTACGGACAACCCGCTCGGCACTCAAACACGGCGTCGAGCTCTGGGACCTGCTCAACAAAACCTCCCCAGACGTCGCCTTCCTGACAGAGACCTGGTTGAACAACTCCTCCGCACCCGACATCGTCATAGTCATCCCAGACGGCTACAAGATCACCTGCAGAGACCGCCCCAACGGAGTCGGAGGAGGAATCACCATCGTCCACAAGAACAGCATCAGGGTTTCGACTAGCACCGACGACGCGCTCAGCACCGCCAAACACATGCATTTCCAGATCCACACAGACCCCAACTCCACCCTCAGAGGCACCCTCGTCTACCGACCCCCTGAACCTCGCACCCAGTTCAGAGTCTCCATCGCCGACTTCATCAGCACACACGCCCTGACCTCCACCGACTACATCCTCCTTGGAGACCTGAACACTCACCTTGAGAAGAACAACGACAACTCCACAACCCCGATCTATAACTTAGCCAACCTCGGACTGAGACAACTCGTCACAACGCCCACCCACTCCGCCGGCGACACGCTCAACCCCGTCTTCTCCTCAAGTCCGCACGTCTCCGTCAGCCACACCATCGAACTCCTCTGGACCGACAACCGCTGTATCCACTTCACTTTCCAGAACCCCACCACACACCACCGCACCCAACAGATCCCCCGCCGCTGCTGGAGCAAAATCACCGAAGACCAACTACATGCAAACCTTGCTCTCAGCCCACCCACCGAACCCTCCAACACCGACGTCGCTGCCCACAACCTCAGACGCTGGATCGAGGACTGCACCAACACCCTCGCCCGCTGAAGAAACCCCACCCACAGAGACACCAGCAAGAGGGCCAGCTGGTTCACCTCAGAACTCCTGGATTCCAAGCAAGCCTTCCGGTAACTAGAGAAGAAATGGCACAGTGAACAAACTCCGGACAGCCACGCAGCACACAAGGACGCCGTCCGCAACCACCACCACCTCATCAGGGCTGCCAAGAAGACCTCCTTCAAAGACCGCCTCGACAACAACGCACACGACAGCAAGGAGCTCTTCAACATTGTGAAGGAACTCTCCAACCGCAGTTCAAACACCAACGACATCCCGCCGTCGCAAGCCCTGTGCGACTCCCTCGCCACCTTCTTCCACTGCAAGATAGCAGACATCCACAAAAGCTTCAACACCTAGACAGCCCCAACAGACAGCAACACAACAGACCCTCCACACAACATCGACCATATTCCCTTGCTAGCCTGGACCAGTGTGAGCGTCGATGACACCATCAAGACCATGAGCACAATCCACTCCGGCTCACCGTCAGACCCATTCCTGCACCACGTCTTCAACAAAGCAAGCAGCTCCATCGCACCCCACCTACGCAACATCATCAATCTCTCCCTTGAGACGCGACCTTCCCATAGAGCCGGAAACACGTCGAGATCAACGCCCTACTCAAAAAACACAAGGCAGACCCAAGAGGCCATAAGAACTTCCGACCCATCTCTCTGCTCCCCTTCCCGGCCAAGGTCATCAAGAAAATTGTTAATCGACAGCTAACCCGATACCTTGAAGAGAACAGAATCCTGGACCCTTCCCAGTCAGGGTTCCGCAAAAACCACAGCACCGAGACCGCCCTCATCGCCGCCACCGACATCAGGACCCTGCTAGACAATATGGAGACTGCAGCACTCCTCCTCCTAGACCTCTCCGCCGCCCTCGACACCGTCTGCCACCGCACACTACGCGCACGCCTCCACGCCGCAGGGATCCAAGACAAGGCTCTAGAATGGACCACCTCCTTCCTCTCCGGCAGAACCCAGAGCGTCCGCCTCCCCAGTTCCTTTCTGAAGCCTCCGAGATCATCTGCGGCGTACCTCAAGGATCCTCCCTCAGCCCGACACTGTTCAACATTTACATTGCCCGCTCGCACACAGCACGACCTCAACATAATCTCCTACGCCGACAACACTCAACTGATCCTCTCCCTCACCAAGGACCCCATCACCGCCAAAGTCAACCCCCATGAAGGAATGAAGGCCGTTGCCGACTGGATGAAGATCAGCCGTCTGAAGCTGAACTCGGAGAAGACGGAGGTCCTCATCCTCGGCTCCAACCCGCCAGCCTGGGACGACTCCTGGTGTCCAACGGCACTGGGGGCAGCCCCGACCCCCACCGACCAGGCACGCAACCTGGGAATCATCCTCGACTCAACGCTCTCAATGACCAAGCAAGTCAATGCCGTCTCCTCCTCCTGCTTCAACACCCTCCGCAAGCTCCGCAAAATCTACAGATGGATCCAGACAGATACAAGAAAGACAGTCACCCAGGCCCTCGTCAGCAGCAGACTCGACTACGGAAACGCCCTCTACGCGGGAGCCCCGACCAAGCTCATCGATCGACTACAACGCATCCAAAACGCCTCAGCACGACTGATCCTCGATGTACCACGACATGGCCACATCACCCCCCACCTGAGAAACCTACACTGGCTCCCCGTCAACAAGAGGATATCCTTCAAGCTCCTCATCCACGCACACAAGGCACTCCACAAGACCGGCCCAGGCTACCTCAACAGACGGCTCTCCTTCTACACCCCCAACCGTCTTTTAAGTTTACACCATCCGTGAGGTGTTACTAAAGGCACCTACCTCCTCCCTCACTTCCTGTTTGAACTCGGTCAGCAACGCTACCCTGAGAACGGAGGTAAAATTAAAGGAATGTGCGAGGTTGGGGTAAGACTTGACTATGTGTAAATGTGTGACAAAAATAAAAAGCTTCAATACGGTCACTTACTAAGTGGGGACTTGCTATAAGGACCGCTGGGGGGTGCTTGTGGCCGCATATGCTTCCCCATTCAGGTGTTGCAGTTGGGGCGGGCCTGCCAAGCATAAATGGGGTGCCAATAAGCGAGCTATATTCAGGATTTAGGCATGCACAGGAATTCAGCACTCGTCTTCGTCTCGCAAACTGAGTGAGTTGCTAGGTTTCCTTTCTAAACCAGCATTTGCAATGCAATAGCTCTCGCATTAATGAAAGTATTAGCTGTTACTGTTGCATTATTATTTGCCACACCAATAGCTGAAACTTTCAGTAATGCGAGACCGATTGCATTGCAAATGCTTGTTAACACCTTCGCTGCGGCGGCTATTCCGCCGCAGCGCTATGGGGGCGGGGGGCCGCGCGGTGCGCACATGCTGGTGACGGAACCGCTCCGTCACCAGCCGCGATTGAGCTGTGCTCATGACGGAGCGGTTCCGTCATGGCCCCGCCCGCTCAATGGAACGCCCAGCGGAATCCAAAAAACATGTATTTTTCTGCTGAATAGTCGGGTACTCAGTCAGTTATGGCGAGCAGTCTGCCGGATATCAGAAGGAATGTTCGCATAAACAGAGACAAAACCGCACACACTCCCTCTCCCTCTCGGTTAAGAAAGTCTTCAAAAATGTTGGTTATTTTGACAAAATATTGTACCTGCACTTTCAGGGAGAGGGAGCCTGCACTTCTGAGCACTGCTGCAATACTTGTGATGGGGCAGACAGCTAATCTTAAGAGGGAGCATCTGTACTTCCATTTAAAGCACTGCACAGGGGTGTCTCGGAGAATCACTAGCACACTGGAGTACATGTCCTCCCGCTCAAAGAGCCCCGAGGCAACTGCCAGCTGTGAAAAGCGCTTTACAAATTCAATAAATACTGTGGCAGGGGTTACTAGACGGTCAGCATGTAGAATGACAGGCTGAGCAAGGGGATCCAGGAAGTCACATCGAGGCAAAGGCCTATGGGTCACACAGGGAGGATATCACGGACTCAAGACAGCGCGAGAGGCGAGAACTGCACTCACCGGCAGACGCGGGCGGGAAAGTAGAGCTTCTGCCAGGAGCGGCACAGGTACTTGGAGTGGTCGATGACACGGACCCAGTCCAGCTCGTCCATGGACACCTCGACGTAGTAGGAGTAGGACCTGAGGAGGCAAGAGACATTTCATGAGCGTCAGAGGGTGCCATAGAGGTGTCAGGCTCGACAGCGCCAACAGTGCGCCAGGCGTCGCCGGGCTTTACTGCATGCCATGAACACTGCCGCTTTGGAAGGAACAAACGTTTATCGGGACCTTCTCCATAAAACATTCTAAAATAATAAAAACGATAACAATATAGTATCAAATGAAGAACCCGCACCCCCTCTGATCAGCGCAACTTATTTGAACCCATTCTTAAAACTGCTTAACAGTAAATATATAATGGTCAATTCTACTGCGACACCATAACACATTTTGGATAGAAGCCAACCTTGAGAATGTTTAATGTTTTCAAAACAGGAGGTCTTAAACGCTTGATACAGACAAGAATATAAAAAAACATAGTCCATAAGTACGAGACCAGGAACAATTCTCATTCAGGGAGCACGTGCAAAATCCATTATTTTCCCAGACAACATTATATCATTTAGGGTTGAAAAGACTGGGTTGCACCCTACTCTCACGTTTAAAATTTCATTACATAGCCTTGGTTCTGATATGTGGGCAAAATAGGGGAAAAGCGTATTTTGGCTAAAAGCATTTAAATTAGGCTAATCGAGGGTTCTTCCCTCTCATAAGCCAGGTCCAAAGAACCGCCAATCTTCCCTAAAGATTCTCTCAGAGCCTGTTTACTGGGTAAAGGAGACCAAGTTTCAATTGTACTCCAAAGAGAATGCATACTTTTTAGATCACTTATCCTGGCCCTTGCTTCACTTGCCCACCGCCTTTCGCTTCCAAGCGTTTCTTTACAACATAATCTAGAGACCTTTAGAGCTGGGCTATCATCCAATAGCTTTTTGAGAAATCTCAGCACACGGAACATCGCCATCAAATTTCAGGAAACCAGATGTAATGGCCAACCCTCCATATTTCTGGTTACATTTGACCAAACAACCTGCTTGCATCACAGACCCCTGCTTGACGTTCCACATACAGGTATACCATGTTATGTTCCAATTAAAGTACAGCCCTAGATATTTATAGGTGTTCACCACTTCCACCTCTTGAGCATGCAGACAACATTTCAAGTTAATTTACAAAAGGGGGTGGTGATGAACAGAGTGTCTGAATTGAGCAGACCACTCTTACCCAGTCCAAAGATCAGGGCTTGATCCATCACCGTTATTTATCTCACTGCCCCATCCCAGCTCAGAACCTGGCTATATGCAAATCAGTCTGTCCCTGTTCCCATCATGCACTGGGACAGGAACAGACTAATTTGCATACAGTCAGGTTCTGAAACTGGGATGGTGCAGTGAGCTAAAAAACGGTGTTGGATCTAGCCCTGATCTCTTGACTGGGTGAGAGCTTTCTGTTTAATTCAGAGACTCTGTCCCTCACCACCCCTTGTTGTAATTATTTTTGTCCACCCTAAGCGTGGAAGGGTATTCTCAGATGTGAGACCCTTGCTCATTGCACCATCAGGATTCAAGCAAACCGGGCCGAAGACAGCTGTAATGCCAGAAACCGGTCCCCTGGAGCTTGTTTCCTTCCCAGTGAAAGAATTGGCTTTTGTAGTTTGGTTTGCCCTGTTCCCATCATGCACTGGGACAGGAACAGACTAATTTGCATACAGTCAGGTTCTGAAACTGGGATGGTGCAGTGAGCTAAAAAACGGTGTTGGATCTAGCCCTGATCTCTTGACTGGGTGAGAGCTTTCTGTTTAATTCAGAGACTCTGTCCCTCACCACCCCTTGTTGTAATTATTTTTGTCCACCCTAAGCGTGGAAGGGTATTCTCAGATGTGAGACCCTTGCTCATTGCACCATCAGGATTCAAGCAAAGCGGGCCGAAGACGGCTGTAATGCCAGAAACCGGTCCCCGGGAGTTTGTTTCCTTCCCAGTGAAAGAATTGGCTTTTGTAGTTTGGTTTGCCCTGTTCCCATCATGCACTGGGACAGGAACAGACTAATTTGCATAGAGTCAGGTTCTGAAACTGGGATGGTGCAGTGAGCTAAAAAACGGTGTTGGATCTAGCCCTGATCTCTTGACTGGGTGAGAGCTTTCTGTTTAATTCAGAGACTCTGTCCCTCACCACCCCTTGTTGTAAACATTTCAAGTTATTCACCCTTTTCCCAAAGACCACCACCTTTGTTTTATCCAGGTCTAATTTCAACTAATTCTGCTTGCTATAAGCCTCAAGGGAGTCGAATTTCCTGTGCAGCCCATAGGGGTGTAATCCAGCAAAATCAAATTATCCGCATATAGTAGACATGAAATATGCTGTTTTCCAAATTTGGGAGAAAATTAATTCGGGAAATGTATTGCTGCTGGAAGGTCTGCCAAGAATAGCCTGAAAAGCGAAGGAGCTAAGACGTACCCCTGCCGTAGGCCATTCAGAATTTGGATCTTTTGAGACAATCTACCAGATTTATGAAGTTCAACTTGTGCTCAATTGTCCGTATGCAATGCTTGCATTGCGCTGAGGGGACAATCAAATATTTCCCACATAGGAGTCCCATATGTATTTTATCAAAGGCTGTATGAAAATTAATACAACAACAACAGCCTCTGGTTAATTTTCAGGGATTCCTGAATGTTTGCCCAAAAAGCAAAACAATGATCCACGGTTGAGCGACCCTCCCATAATCCTCCTTGCTCAATCGGTATGATCTGATGCTCACACACCCAATCATCCAAACTTTTTTCTTTATCATCTTTATTTCGACAAAATTGCCATAAAAGAGAGTACAATGCATTCAACAATAACATTTAGGACACTTTGAATCAGTTCATTAGCTTGAAACCCACCATTCGTTCTTGAACATTTAGATAAAACATCGCAATGAGATAAAAAATCAATAAAACAGAATAAAAAGATGTACAGCATAGAGCTCTACCCTAAATAGTTAACAGTCAGGCTCACCAGGACTGTTAGCATGGGTCTGCACACTCACCCTGAGCTAAGCATTCAGATAGTTCCGTCTCATAAACCACATTGCTGATAAGAATTTAGTTACAGCAAAAACAATTGGAGGGGAAAGATCAGTTTTTAGTATTCAAAAGGATTCATAACACTGTCTAATCCCCAAGTTTTTACAGATTGGAACTATCTATTTTTTCCTTGGCATCTGATATCCTGGGCAAAAAAATACAACATGCATTTAATTTTCTGAGTCCGCTGAACAGCCTGGACAGTTAGTTGGGGTGGGAGGGCACCATCTACTCGTGAGGGTTCTAATTGGCAGGGAGCCGTGTCTCCATTGGAGATAAGAGTTTTCTCGAGCCAGGAGGGCCGATGTCATTCAAGGCAGACTCAAATTTATAATAATCCTTATTCGTCAGAAATGCGTTGGTCAGAGTTCCTAGTTGGGCATTTGCTAGTCGTGCAATTAAATTATGTTCAAGGTATAAATTAGCCAGATGCTTACGTGATATATTAAAGCATGCTTGCTCCGGGTTACTCCACATAAGAGGGAGGCTAAGCCTCTCAAATTCCTGTCTTATGTATTTCAACCAGGAGAGTTGCCATGCGTTGGGCAGTCTTAGGACCTCGGCAAGCTCTTGCCTGTATATGTTAAGCTCTGGTGTGACACAGAGTCGCCTCCAAAAGGTCAGCGGTTTAAGGCCCAGTTCCTCATTAAGAGGTCTTAGGCTCAGGTCAAGCCTTAGGAGCATCCAAACAAGACAGTAAAACTTTTGAGAACACCTTCTCAGAGACATCCAGGAGGCGGGCCAGCCTATAATGCTCGGGGTCAGAGCCGTTGCTTTCTTAATATGGGTTTCGCTATTCACCCCCTGCAAGACGAAGGGTATTGGTCTGTTGAGGCTTTTCAGCAGAACAGAAGGCAAAGACATTCACCCACCAGCCACTCTTTGACTCAAGTAAGACTGCTGGGATGTTATCGGACCTGCTGCTCTTAACAGCTTAATACAGTCAATTATAGTCTTTATTTCTTTCACAGAGAACCAGCCAAAGGGGGGGCATTGGGGGAGGGGGCAGGTTCTCTATGGAGGCAAACATGGGACTAGATGAATTAGATTAGCTAACATATGGCCCTCCTATGTACGCTACCCGAATACCCTCGGCAATCATACAGATTACGGTCCCCCTCATGAGGATTGCAGGATCCATTCCCTTTCTCTCGCTGGTCCCCTGACACTAGGACCTTTAGCATAGCTTCCCACTTACCACGATAGAAAGTGGCCTTTTTCCCTTTAATGAGCTGCCTACACTGACACTTTAATTATCCAGTTCCTATTTGGAATATCTCTCTGTCCCCAGCCTAGAATGCTTGGATGTCCTTCTCACCAGACTTTTCATTTGCTGACAGGCGGAATCAAACCAACTCTTCCCCATGAACATGGCCCGCTGACCGAGACCCACATATTTTGATGGTGACACGTAAACAGTCCAACACATTATCTATAATCTCATTAAACCACAAGATTGTATTTTCTTATTCCACAGAAAAAAACAAGATTGTCTTCAGTTGACTGGTACACAGCCAAAAGCAGGAAGTGAGTCGGATCGAAACTAGTTGTGAGTTTGCAAGGAAAGGATACCCCCAAAGGCAGCACCTTGTAGGCTGCCGCAGGTTCATGAAAACATAAGACAGCAGAAGTGGCCCAATGATCACTTCCATCATATTTTGTTACTTTAAAATTTAGATATGGGGGGCGTGGCTAAGCGCACGACGCGGATGGCAGCACAGTGGTAGGAGCTCCGTCCCTACCGGAGATTACCGGCGGTTCGCGTTACTCCAGCGAATCATGGAGACCTGTTCCCGACGGCGGAACTAATCAGGCAGCACCCGAGCCGGATTCCGCTCTTCAAAAGAGCCGACATTGCCCACAAGCGCCCGATTTAGCTCCGGTCGCGGCTCTTCCCGGCCGCGACCGCCATTTTGTTTTCTTTCCGGCGCTTCTCTAAGATGTGCGTTCTGCCGCACGTAATATCACTGGCTCTCATGGACCATTTCTGATGCCGTTTTCCTTCATCTCATGACGGCAACCTCCTCCGACCACCACAGGTGACTTTTTTCCACTCTCTGGCACTAACTTTCTGTGGTTTTTTTTAGACTTTATTGCTCTCCTCACGCTTGGCGGCCATTTTGTCCCTCTGAAGGGAGTTTTCCTTGGCATGTAGTGGACGCTGTTATTTCCTTTCAATTCACTGCACATTTTTGTTGCTCCTTTTGGCTTTTTTGGCATTTTTCCTGCTTTAACCTTCAACTGGTTTTACTGCCCATTTTTGAGCCCTTGCCTATTATCTCAACTGTATTTCGCGCTATCTTTGACGTCTCATTCACCTGTATTTGGATGGCGCAGCATCTCGGCAAGCCCCCTAAGCGCAATTACATTAAAAACTCGAAATTGTTTATGGCGCTGGCTCACCTAGAAGCCTCCACAGACCTTCCTATTGTTAACACGCCAGCCGTCATGGAGACTTCTCTTCAGGTTGCGACCAAAACCAACTCTAAAAGGTTGAAGAAAGACCCACCCTCCCCCTCGAAATCCTCCTCGGCTATTTCACTAGAACTACTCCTTGCAGAAATACGAGCCCTGCGCACCTACATGGAAGACACAAATGCCAAGTTGCAAACGCTCACTGACAACTGGTCTCAGATGGACGCCAGGGTCTCCACCGTGGAAAAGGATGTCTCATCTCTTCAGGAAACGGCTACCAAGGTCGTCCACATGGATCTTCAGATTTCCTCTCTTCAAAGGCAGGTAGAGGACCTTGAAAACAGAAATAGACACAATAACCTACGTCTTTACGGCCTGAAGGAGGGTTGTGAGGGGAGTGACCCCATTGCTTTCTTCAAGTCCTTTCTTCCCAAGCTGTTGCACTTGCCTGAAGACACCTCACTCAACATTCAGCGTGCTCACAGACTTGGACGAGTCTCCTCCTCTATTTCTCCCTCAACGAAGCCTAGAGGTGTGATAATGTATTTCCTTGAATACACGGACTTATTGAAGGTCCTCTTGGCAGCCAAAGCTTCACCACGTCTTACTTGGTCAGGATCCAACTTATTTTTTGCTCAAGATTACGCCAAATCCACTGCTGCCCGTCGCAAAGCCTTTCTTGACATGAGAGCGGACCTCCGTTCTATTGGAGCCAGATATGGACTTTTCCACCCTTGTCTATTTAAAGTCACCTACAACAACAAGACTACATCTTTTGAAGATCCTGTACGACTCCAAAGTTTGCTGAACTCATGTGGTTCTGCTGGCATGGAGTTCTCCAGTTCTTCTTCCTCGTCTCCACCATGACTTTTGTTGTTGTTATAACTGATTGCTCTACGCCATTTTGTTCATTGTTCATTCATGTTTACTTAGTTCTAGGCTTTTAGACCCTCAGACGAGTCTATATTTCTCTTGGATGTTACCTGTTACCGTTGATACTCATTTCTTCTTTTGCTGACATGATATTTGTTTGTGATCTTGCTGTTTATCGCCCTCTAACCCTGTTGTTCTCCTTCCTCCACAATCATATCTAGTGTTCCGTCATGTTTCTCCGGTTGGACGTCTCGTTGCCCTGTGTACTCGCCCTTCGTTGGTTGGTCTTACCTCCCTCCTATTACTTCCGTTCTGTTCCCCTTTTGTCCCGACTTTTGATCGTCTTCTCTCCCCGACATCCTCTGTAAGTACCTTCCCTTCCCTCTTATTTTGACATGTTATCATTTATTGCATCTGTTCTCTTTTTTGTACCCTCCCTGACTTTTTCAAGTATTTTGGTGTCACTCTCGTCTAGATTGTTTTCTATTCTTCTCTCACTTTTCTCTCTTCTTCTTCTCACCGTTCTTTGGTTTCATATATTCATTCCTTTCTTTTCCCTGTATTCTCTTCACACTCTCCTTTGTTTCTCTTCTTACCTTACTACGTATTTTTTACCTTGTCATTTCTCAGTTACCTTTTATATACGCTTCCTCATGCTTTTCATCATCGATAACTCTTCTTCATCCTGGTTTACACTTGTTTTTCTCTCTCAGCTCAATTATTCTCCTACATCGACCTTTTTCTCCATCAGAATCTTCGACATAGTTCTCCTTTGTGGTTTTTTTCTCCTGCTTTTATATGTTCCCTCTTATCTCTTATATACCTCTTCTCCATCGTTCCTTTCTTTTTCCTGGATCATTCTCTACGTTGCTATAGTCCTGTTCTCTTTTGCATCCTTATTTCTTCTGATCACTTTATCCTCTCCCTTTCTTCCTTTCCCTCCATTTTCCCTGAATATGAGGCTTCATTTTTCTTCCCTATTTCTTTTACGCTCTCCCTATTTAATTTTACTTGATGTCAATACGTATTGTTTCCTGGAACGTTAAAGGTTTGCATTCCCCCATCAAGAGGCAAAAGATTCTCTCCCATCTAGCTAAATTGAACGTAGATGTTGCCTTCTTGCAAGAGACCCATTTATCTGACATTGAAGCTGCCAAACTTAAGAGAGGTTGGGTGGGGGTTGTTTTCTCTGCTCCTGGTGATGGTAAGAGAAATGGTGTTACTTTGTTAATTCGCAAGTCCTTTTCTCATTCAGTTTTGCAGTCCGAATCTGACCCTGAAGGCAGGTGGTTATTTGTTAAACTTTCCTCGAAAGGTATCCCTTTTTCCCTGCTCAATGTTTATGCCCCCACTGGTGGGAATCCTGTCTTCTGGAGCGCGTTTGCCTCCCGTATCACTGAATGCATTGACGATAATTTTATTTTGGCAGGCGACTGTAATATGCCCTTGGATCCCTTTCTGGACAGGCACTCCAAATCATTTTTTGTCCCTAACAAATCTCACAAGCTTTTCACGCACGCCATTTCTCAACACAAACTTGTTGATGCCTGGCGTCTATGTAATCCGACCTCTAAAGAATTTACTTTTTACTCCCCGGTGCACCATTCCCAATCACGTATCGACTATATCTTCCTGTCTCACCACATGTCCCAATCCCTCACTCAGGCTGACATTGGCCCCATATTGTTTTTTGACCATGCAACCAGTTTCAATTAATATTGATATTTTACCCAAATCCATTGGACCTAAGAGATGGCGCTTCAACAACACTCTTCTCCTCGACCCCAAATTTACTGCCTTCTTTACCGATTTTTCTACTGAATTTTTTGCTCTTAACGATACTCCCTCTTTAGCCGAACACACCATCTGGGATGCTTACAAAGCTGCGGCCAGAGACTTCATCATCAGACATGTTGCCGCAAAACGTAAAGCTGCTCGTAAACGCACCAGTGACTTCTTATCTCAGATTAAGACCCTAGAACACTCGTTTTACACCTCCCACACCCAGGAGAGTTTGACGGCTCTTGTAGATGCCAAAATGAAATACAACAAGCAATCCACTGAAGATGCCTCATTGTACTTACTGAAATCCAGTTTGAAATTTTATGGTGGGAAAAATAAGGCGGGGAAGGTTCTTGCTAATTACTTGAAAGTTAAGCAAAGCAAATGGAACATTGAGTCTGTTTTTGATGTTAACTCAGTCCTGCAACATAAAGATGCTGATATTTTGGAAGAATATTCCCGCTTTTACTCTACACTCTATTCTTCTGAAACTCAACCTTCTGCTCACTCTCTCTCCACCTTCTTTGCAAGCATTCAACCTCCTCCCAATTTTCCTGTTGACCTATCTACCCTTGAAATCCCCATTACCATTCGCGAATTACATACCGCACTCCACTCCCTTAAGAAGGACAAAGCTCCGGGTCCAGATGGGTTTACGGTCGAATTCCACCAACACTTTGCGACCCTTTTGTTACCCAAATTACACTATCTCCTCGATTCCTTTAAAGCCAGGGGTGCATCCTCGGGCACATTCTCAGATGCTTACATTTGCATTATACCCAAGGAGGGGAAGGACACTCAGCATTGTAAAAATTACAGACCAATATCACTTGTTAACATCGACTACAAAATATATGCCAAATCTTTAGCCATCAGATTGGATCCTTTTCTTCCAGAGCTCCTCGGTCCTGAACAATCTGGATTTGTCAAAGGTCGCTTCATCACCGATAACACCAGACTCCTATTCAATGTCCTTTCTAAGTCATCACGTTTTAGTGATTCCCTAGCCGCAATCGCCTTAGATGCTGAGAAGGGGTTTGATAGAGTAGAATGGACTTTTCTTTTTTCTGCATTAAAGTGGTTTGGGTTTGGCCCTAATTTTATTTCCCTCATCTCCTTCCTTTACACGAACCCCAGAGCAGCAGTTTGCGCCACTGGCTTAATCTCTTCCTTTTTTAGTCTTGGCAGGGGTGTTCGCCAGGGATGCCCTCTTTCCCCCTTCCTCTTTAACCTGGCCCTAGAACCTTTCCTCTCTAAACTACGTCAAAATCCAAACATTCATGGTTTCCAACTCTCCCACTCGCATGTTAAACTAGCTGCTTATGCAGATGATATTTTACTCCTCATATCCAACCCCTCTGACTCCATCCCCGCGTTCCTTGATGAAGTTAACGTTTATTCTCAACTTTCTGGATATAAACTGAATAACGATAAATGCGAAGTTCTCCCCTTACCAAATTCACCTTCAAATCTGATTTTGCTGCATCCAACTTCACGTGGAGCCCGGCTCACATAAAATATCTCGGTTTGCATATAACCCCTTCTGTCTCAGATACTGTCTCACTCTGCCTTAATCAATGTACCCAAAAACTATCAGACCTTACTTCCAGATGGCACCCCCTTTACCTCTCCTGGTGGGGTCGTCTCGACACCATCAAGATGATGTTATCCCCAATCGTCCTCTATACCATTTCAAATATTTCTGTTTCCATCCCTGCCAAATTCTTTAATAAAATCAATACTACCCTCTCCTCCTTTTTGTGGTCTGGTAAGAAGCTGCGTATGTCTTTGCTTCGATTGCGCCTCCCCAAGTCAGAGGGTGGGGTTAATTTCCCAAATTTCCCTGCCTATCACAAAGCTTTCCTCCTGAAACAAGCTTCCCTTTGGCTAAAGGACCCTACCGAGCCTCTCCCCCTTAGGGTTGAACTTGAACGTCTCTCTCTCTCCCCTTTTTCTTTTGCCGAATACCTCTCCTTTTCCCGCAAACCTCAGTTTATCTCTACTCCTATCCACAAATATACTGCTAAACTACTCTTAGCCTCTTCTCCGGATCCTCCCTCCTCTGTTGCTGACTTCCTTAACACCACTATTTGGTATAATAACAGCATTCTCATCAACCAGAAACCATTTTATTGGAAAACTTGGAGGCAACGAGGCCTAATCTGGGTTTCCCAACTCTTCATTGGATCTGTTTTCAAGTCCTTTTCTATCCTTAGCCAAACTTTCTCTCTCCCTTCCTCCTTTGCCCGCAAATTCTTGTTACTCAGGAATGCAGTTATGCCCGTGTATGACTCCCTTTCTCACTCCCCTCTCCCAGCTGTTTCTCTTAACCCAACTTCATCACTCCCTTCCCTACTGCGCTCAGGCCCCACAGCTTCCTCCATCTACCATTCCTTTCACAAACCTCTGTCACCCCGGCTGAAATCCACAGTAGAAGAGCAGTGGGAATCTGAATTTGCCATGACCTGGTCTACCTCCCTTTGGAATATACTTTGGACTAAGCTCCGCAAGTCCTCTAGGGCTGCCTCTCTCACACAAACACTTTTCTTTATTTATAATCGACTCCTCTTTACGCCATCTCTCCTTCACAAGAGGTTCTCCTTGGTTCCGGATCTTTGCTGGTCCTGCTCCACCCCCAATGCTACGCTCTTTCATATGCTTTTTCTATGTCCCCTCACACACACCTTCTGGATTCAAGTATGGGACCAAATCAATACTATATTCCAAACTTCTATCCCCTTCTCTCTTACTGATATTTTTCTTGGCACACTGTCCTCTTCCTGGGCTAATGTTGATTCAAATGTTCAAATTATTGATTTGTTACTAGCTGTTGCATTCCAACAGATCACTGTTAATTGGAAGAATTCGAATAGCATTACTTTTAAAGCTTGGTGGTTTAATGTATGTTATAATCATAGACTTGATACTGCATTTGTCTATCCACTTAATCTTGCCCCGAAAAGACACACCCTATGGCTTCCCATCACCCTATACCTTGATGTTTGTGCTAAACGCCCCTCTCACCTACCTCCCTCTCAACAAGAGGTTTCAAAACCCCCCTAAGTTACCTTTCGTTCCTTTGTTTTCTTTAGAACTTATTTTTTCTTACACAATATCTATTGCCTTCCCCTCATTTAGACTGCCTCATATATTTTGTATCTCTAGCCTCATTTTTTTTTTTTATACTTATTGTTGTAACCTAATTTACCTTACCTTCTTGATGATATTGCATCTCATTTCTCTTTCTGTAATGACACCTTTTTTACTCTAATAAAAATTTTACTTGAACTTAAAAAAATCTAGATACAATCCAAAGGAAACCTATAGTCGATCGGGCCCTCTGAGCAACCCTGCCAAAACATTGCAGACGCTGGGATATCATTTTTGAAACAACTATTTAAACACACCAGTCCTTTGTTCACCAGCCATTGGCCCAATACCTTAGCTTTCTGCTTTATTGAACCAGACGGAAAGGAGGTGGGAGAATTATTGTAGCAATTCAGTAGTCCCTCCGTCTGAATGTCTGCCTGCTAAAATCCCATGCCATTATTGTAATTGCCTCAGGGAATTTTCCCAGGATTGCCTATAAGAAAGCATCAAATGGCTCTAGCCAATTATTCATTCTACAGTACTCCTCTCTATGCATGTATATGTTTATTAATATACAACGTCTATGGACCTGATTATTCTACTCAAGTTCCACCACAGAGCTGAGCGCCACTTGATAGATTAATAACCTCCATAGATTTTATTAATAACCTTGGCAGATATTAGTGTCAATACCCCTGCTAAAACCCTTACCTTGTTTACTACCTTTATTGTTTATGGCTACAAAGCCTTCTACTAATTTATCTTCTCTCAACCAAGACACCTGAAGGAACACCACATGGTATGGGCTTTATTCTTCTTCCAGGTCAACAACCCTCCGAAAGCACTTGAACCCATGTATGTTCCAACACAAAATTCTCAGATTGGGAGAGGATTCCTCCCTCTATGGATCACTAGATCAGTCATCCCACTCCCATGTAACAGGGAGCTCAATCAGGGGGGTACATCTATTTCCCTGCTTCCACTCAGGGATCCCCCTCTGCTCAATTTGTCATTTACCAATACCACCCTTAGATTCTTGGGGAACAGTCCAACTTGCCCTGCCCTCATATCTGTAGGCATCAGCTCATTTTGGGGATAAGATACAATCGGATCCCTCTGATTGGGGGCCAACCCACCATGCATACTTAAAATGGGGGTGGGGTATGATTCAAACACCGCAGTCTTCTCTCAAATGGGGATCTTAACTTCTAAGCCCACTCAGCTAGGTCTTTTTCTGACTTTGATACCAGGAGGGCGATGCAGGGAGAAATGACTCCACTTTCAATATATCCCTTCCTTGCTCCCCGACCTGGAACCTCACAGAAGCATTTCGCCCGAGGATATCCCAGAGATTGAGGGTATCTGCTGGAATATGCTCAGGATTTTCAAGTGATTCAGGGGTGCAGTTTTTTGGCTTTTTTAGCCTGACGATTTATTTCCAGCATCAAGACACGGGAACCAGGCTCAAGCGTAAGTGACTTCTCAGCCACAGTAATGTTTTCTTTACTCTACACTTTAGCCCCCGGGAGATTGGGCCCCTTCTCCTTAACAGGCGCTGAGGTATCTTTGCAAGCATCAGAAGAGTCTTTTTGTGGCTGGCAATTCCTAGCTGGGTAGTTTCTAACATGTATTACTTCTAGCTGAGTGTGAGTATCTAATGCTGGCACCATGCCACTAGGGGAGGCGAGGGCTGCAGTCCTGATTAACCTGCGACCAATTTGTTGTGGCCAGGCTGCTCTTACTTTCCTTCTTACACGATTTCCTTTGCCCACCATGTTTTTGATGGCCTAGCTCCTCTGTTGTTCCTCTGTACCTCTGGGAGAAATAGGGGGGCCAAAGATATATTGCCTTTTCCTGAATAACATTGTTTTTAGTTCTAAACTGTACTCTTCGGAATAGACTGCTCTCCTCTACCCTTTCATATGTCATTCCCCGGATGAGCTGCCGTGACTTTCATACTCTGCCTTATTACTGCATGCCCTTGTTAGCTTTAAAGAACTCAGCAAGGAGAGCTTTCAAATGCTTTTACTGAACAGGTTGATTCGTACGATCAACGACTAGTGTCTCGAAGATATCCTGAAAAGTGTTTTGCATAAGTAAGACTACAATCAACAAGGAGAACGAATCCGATGGCTGAATATCAATAGAAGCCCCCATCGATTCTGAAGTTACATTAGTCACACATGGTACTGAACCTACTGAAGCGGGACCTACACTGATCCTGGGAGGCCAAGCTATGTTGGCACCTGAAGGCTCCGGACCCTCCAACCACTAATGAGGTTGCCAATAAATGAAGACAGGGTAAAGACTAAAGTCTTCGGCCACTGTCCAGAGTGGCTGGCAAAGAGTCCCTTTCGCTTGCTGGCCACCCTTGCCTTCAGGAACCACTCCATCTTTGGCTGCTCCTTGGCCTTTGGGGCACTGCTGACCAGGTTTGAAGGAGAGAGTACAAACATGAAAGTGTCTGGTAACAAAATTCCTTATTGAGGTAGCGTAGAGTGAGACAGATGCATTTTCATTCGATACTGAAGGACATTCAGATGCGTAATGCAGGGAAAATGGTGTTCTGCTGCAGTACCCCTTCCACTTTGTGCCTAGTATCTGATGCACCTTAGACTGAGTGTGTACTGGGGCCCTGCTAACCATGCCCCAGTGCATGTGCTTTTTTCCCTAAACTGTAGCATTGTTTCCACAACTGGCACCCCTCTGGCTCACATTTAAGTCCCTTGTAACAGGCAACAGTGGCACTAAGGGCCTTGTGACCAGAGAGGGTCATTATGGGCTGAAGCATGTATTCTGCCACCCTAAGAGACCCCTCGCCACACTGCCACTGCAGCCTGCGTGTTTTGGTGCAGATAAAAGTGCACAGTGGACCTGGCACACATCCCTGTGTGACAGCCTACCAACACTGCAAGAGGCAAAGGTAAGTCATCCCTACAGCAGGCCTTACAGTCCAACGGCAGGGGGCATTACACCTCATGTGAGGGAATGAGCAAATATGCCCCAATACGGTCTAAGTCCATTCTTAGATATTATAGGTGCACAGTGAAGCCATACTGAGTACATGGGCTGGGAGCTGGTTAAAACAAACTCCACAGCTCCATGATGGCTTCACTAACTCCCAAGATAATTGGTACTAAACATCTCAGATTAATAAGCCCACACTGATGCCAGTGTTGGATTCATGAATACATGCACTCAGAGGGCACCTCAGAGGTGCCCCTTGAAAACCTACCAAACCACTAGTGTATGCCTGATTGGTCTGCACCTGCCTACCACTTCTAGACATGCTACTGACCCCCTAAGGTGGAATCTATGTGCTCTTGTGAGTCAGAAACAAAGCGTGCTCTGGGTGGAGGTGCTACACACCTACCTCCAAGCAGGAACAGCACTGAAGGGAAGTGAGCCTCAAACACTTCCTGCCCTTTGTTATGCTAGCCACAGCTTCTCCAGCAAGTGGAGATGCCCCCCACCCTGGCCAAGAACAGGATAGGTGTTCTGAGCGGATGTGACCCTGCCTTGGAAAATCCTCCATATTGTTTTGGAGGATTTAAGCCAATAGAATTAGGGGTATGCCCCCTCCCCAATGGAAGAGGACATACAAAGGTTGTAGTCACCCCAAAGGTAAGTATCACATTGGCTACTACCTCCCAGACCCTGGAATGCCCCTAAATTGAGTATTTAAGGGCACCCCTGAACCTTGATCCTTAGATTCCTGGCGACCTAAAGAAGAAGAAGAACCAAAGAGTCATACCAGCAGTGAAGACTCCAGACGACAACCAACCTGGCCCCAGACCTACAGTCTTGTCTACAGCCCTCAAAGAAACCTGCTCCAAAAGGTGACTCATCCTGCAGGGCCTGCGACCTCCAAAATCCTGTGAGGACTGCCTACCTTCCCTAAAGACCAAGATCTCCAGAGGGCAGATGCCCTGTCCACAAAGAAACCAAAAACAAGAGCTCCAGTGCCTGCTGAAACGCACAAGTAGACCTCCAGAGCTAGCTTTGCACCCTATGCCTCCGGCCAGAGTCGAAGGCATAGTCCCAAGAAGATACCCCGGCGGTCCTGAGCTCTAGTACACTCCAGAGTGATCTCTCCTGGACTCCACCTCGACACCTGCAACCCCAACATGAATGGTCCCCCTACCGCGACTGACTTTTCCAACCTTGAAAGACAACCCTGCACCCACAGCCCCTCTCCTGGCATTGGGGAGCCACCAATGGCCCTCACCTGGCATTGGGGAGCTCCACCAATGGCGTCCCTGAGATCTTCAGCATCCCAACTTACCTCCAGAGTCACCGGTTCCCTTCGTCCAGGTTCCTGGCCAAACCTGCAGCCTTTGTTCGAAATATTCATTTTCCATTGATTTGTACTAGGCGCCCAACACTGCGTTGGCACTCTGCACCCGGCTACCTCTGTGCTGCTGAGGGTGTGTGTTTGGTCCTGCCTCGTGGGCACCCCAGTGCTGGTCTAACCACCCAGAAATTGACCCCCCTGAACTCAGATTTCACTTACCTTCAACCGAAACTTGTTTGAGTGCCCCCGGTCTCCATTGATTACCTTTGGGTCCCAGTGACAGAATCTGACCTCTGCACCTGGCCACCCCCTTGTCGCTGGTGGTACAGTTTCTACAACTACCAGACTTTTGCCCAGTGTTGATCCTAAAACCCGAAGACCGGAATTGTAAGTCATTTACTTACCTGTGAAATTGCATTATTGTTTTCCTTCCACATGTTAACACTGAACTGTTTGAAAAATGCAGTGTCCACTTTTTATGCTTACCAAACGTATTTTACTGCAACAAAATATCTTTGGTTTTAAGTAATAAAAAAAATATATATTTTCACAAACAATTGGTCTCTAATTTATTCACTGAGTGTGTGTGTAATCATTTCTTGTCCGAGTGTGTACAACAAATGTTTAACACCGCCCTATGATAAGTCGAACTGCTCGCCCACACTACCACAAAAGAGAGCATTGGAATTAGCTACTTTTGTAAAGCCTCTGGGGATCCACTGGACTCTGTGCACACTGTACCTTACTTTGGTGTAGTATATTTAGATCCAGCTTCCTACACATAGGTATTAAAACCAATTGAGTCCTTTGGTTTTTTGATTTGAAGCTTCACAGTGGGTGGTATAGTAGGATATTGGCGCTTCTTGGCAGTAACCAGAAAGTGTTAAAAAGTGCTAGAGTATGTAAGCGGTGCAAAAGGGGTAGGGAGAACTACCCTCCTCCCTAAACTGTGGTAAATCACTGACAAAACAACACAACAATCCTTTGCACACGCTATGGAGTATACACCACAAGTTAATACTGGTGTAAGAACAATCTGGGTTCGTTGCTTGTAACACAATTTTTATTCTTCTGGTGGTCAAACGTAAACAAAGCCCTAGCCAACATATGTTTCGTCGCGTTCTACTGCTATAAGCTATGACTTCTTCAGGGCTAAGAAACATATGTAAACAATATGGGAATCATAAGTGTCCAAAATATGTTCCTAATAGCACATTCACCAATGTGACACAGCGTCCAAAACAGTTTGGCTCATTTTGCCATGCTAATGTAAAACAACAACAAAGTGGTCTATGATCACCTGGTGCGGTGGTAGTTCCCCAGTGGGTCCTTATTTACATTTCACTCATTCTAGTTCATGTTGTGATCCTGCCCTTAAGAGTACTTCATTTTTTATGATGTTTTTCTGTAGTTTTGCTTTTCATGCATACAGTGCCTGCTGAGAAGGAGTTACCGCTATATTACTGAGTGAGTTCAGAGTGTGGATTGGTGTTCAGGATGGGGCATGATTGAGGGATTTGGATTTGAGGCTGAAAGCAGTGCACGTTTTTCACTGGGTCAGAAAGATGTTCAGACTACATGCTCATCCAGTTCTTGGCCTCTCTACAAAGCATAGAGAGCAAAGGTGATATATTTGCCAATTGTAATTATTCAATACTGAAGTGTGAGAAGGAGGTACACATCTGTCCACATATTAACAACAAAGGAAAGAAAATGTACTATTTACACATGGAGGGTGTGTGAGAAAGAGGGGGTGGTAAAGCAAAGGAGACTACAAAAAGCAAATGTAGAAACAGAGTGAAAAAAACAGTAACAAAGAGGAGGGAGATGAATGAAATGCAAGACAGGCAGATGTAGGAACTCAAAAGAGAGACGTGGGGCGAGAATAAAAACCTAAGTGACCAGTGTAAACAGAGCAATTGCAGAAGAAAGTGATGTGGCGTGAAAGACAGGGCAGAGTGGTTGAGATTACCAGAATGGCACTCCCTTCCTCATACCTTTGCAATGTCTAATTCATAATCTCATTTTCAGAGTTTCCAGATTTGAAGCCTTTTCAATTCTAATCATTTACAATCATTGATATAAGCAAGGCAGCCATTTGGAAATCAGTCAGTCAGTCAAAAATTACTTTATTCGGTTAAAATTTAAAACCATCAAAGTACAGATCACATTACATACTACCTATGACACATAATTAATAAAAAAAAAATTCAATTCATATGCCATTCACAAGAAGACCATTGGGCCATCATGTAATACACATTCCTACCAAAAAGCAGCCCTTGGTATTTAAAAAAATATATTAAAAAGTTTGTCACACACCAAAATCCGTCATTTAAAAAAGTCAATTTTACCTAAAGTACTTAAAAAGAAGAAAGCCAGACTATAATTGAAGTTTATTACGTTGCCTAATTGCCCCTATGATGCAATTGGCTACCCCTAAACAAACAACCGGGGAACCCAGCTTTTGCAAATAGGCTAACGCTGGCCTAACTTGCTCAAAGTTGCCCCCTCTTAACAGTGGTAAGATAAATTTCCTGAGTAACGTAACATAAAAATCGCAGAAAAATACCATATGGAGGGTGTTCTGCTCTGAGAAGTTATCGCAAGGACAGGGGCCCAACGTCCCCTCTTTAAAAAAGCCTTTTAGGAACGATAATAACCAGGGCACCATATTATACTTAAATCTAATTAAGGCAAATAAGTGATAGGGTTTATTTATGTAAGTTGGATATGGCTGCATCTCCCTACCTAAACTCAACGTAACAAAGCTCCTCACTGAGGGTTTGGCTAGTTCCCCTTCCTCCCTTATTAACATCGATCTATTCAGAAACTGGTGCTTCAAGCCTCTAATAGCCGCCTTGCCGAGAGCTCTAGGACTTAAAAATAAGTCAGGACAGCCCAATGAATCCATTTGTGTCTTAGTATAACGGATCCAAGGGACATCAAGTCCTTTGTCTAGAGACATACAGTCCTGAATGATCAACTGATTCAAGTTAGGTGACGGCTGAGCCCAAATTCTTAGCCAGCATAATAGTGGGGCAGCCGCAATCTGGTCTGAGATAAAGTCGGCACCTAAATCCTCATGAAGATTGAAAATTGGAGTGGAGGTTGGGAGCAACAGCAACCTGCGAAAAAAGTTATTTTCTACTGCCTGTATGTCACTAGTCTCAGTATAACCCCATACATCACTCCCGTAGGTCACCATTGGGAGGCACTTGGCATTATAAATCTTCATGAGGGTCGGAAGGGGTTTAGAGCCTATTCTTATTGCAAACCCTAGTATTGCCCCAGACGCCCTGGCAAGGGTGTTCTTTTTATGTTAAGGCTGCATAACCCACGATCGTCTTTCATCAAAAAGAACACCTAAATATGGGAAGGCAGGGACTTTCGTAAGTTCCAAGCCCTTACAATAAAATTTAACGTTCTTTGCCCGGCCCGTACCGATTTACATTGAATGTGATTTTTTGAGGTTTGTAATTAAATCTAGAGAGTCCATAAAATCAATCTAAAAGAGATTGTAACCCTTGTGAGGTCCTTGCTACCAAAAGCGCATCAATTGCGTACAGTAGTGCAGGGATCATTCTTGTGCCTGCTCTTGGGACATCCTTACAGGAGGAAGGCAAAGCGTCCCCCAGTTTATTAATGTAAAGTGTAAACAACAGGGGTGCCAAAATGCACCCCTGTCACACCCCTCGCTTGGCGGCCCATGCATTGGTTAGGCTGCTGTCCTCATTATAGCGAACCGCTGCTGTGATATTTTCGTGAATGGCCGCCAAAAAGGAGATCACGGCCGGCTCTAACCCAATGCTGTGAAGGGAAGCCCAGAGTTTTTGCCTATTTACAAGATCGAAAGCCGTGGATAGATCCATAAATGCAAATTGGATGTCCCCATGCTTCACGACCGTGTATTTCCCTAATACTAGGTGAAGATTAAGGCATTGTGCCGTCGTGCCTTTTCCCTGCCTAAATCCGTACTGAAGATCCGAGATGATGCAATTTTTATCTAGCCAGTCTGTTAAACGGGCAAGAACAACCTTCCCCATTATCTTGGCTGCAGAGTCCAAGAGTGAGATCGGTCTACAACAGGCCGGATCCTCTCTTGAGCCCTTTTTAAATATTGGAATAATTACAGCTGTAGCCCAAGACGGGGGAAAGCCAACCTTTGTCGCTGCGTTAAAAACAAAAGTTAAAATCTTAGCCCATACAATAGGATCTACCCTGTAAAGATCTGCCGGTACACCATCTGGGCCTGGTGCCTTTCCCCTTAAGGTAGACATAATTGCCTCAGTGACTTCCCCCTCTGAGAACACGACATTTAAGGCATAGGTATTAACCCCCTGCCAACTAGACAGCTCCTGGCTCACATCGGTTTATATGCCCCTAAAATGTTCAACCCACCTTTCCGGAGGAATAAGACAGTCCAGAATTAGTTGACTCGTCAAACGTTGGGCTATTAACCACTCTGGGTCAGGATTGACGCACAACTGCGGGGCTTCGAGTGGGAGGCGGGCCCGTCTGACAGAATCGCATTGTATGCCGATGACGTTCTGTTCTTCCTAACGGAGGTGAATAAAACGGGGCTGAGAGTTCTGGAAATCATGAGGATATTCGGTTAAGTGTCGGGATTGTATCTGAACCCGCGTAAGTCCACCCTCTGGGTGCTAGGCGACCATGGTGGGATAGGACCGTGGGCGTCAACACTGCAGGTGGCGACAGGAGGCCTCAAGTATTTGGGGGTGTTCTTGACAGCTACGCCCGCTATAGCTTGGGAACGCAACATAGTGCCGGTCTGGGACCGAGTTCAGACGGAAATGAAGTCCTGGTCTCGCATGACCCTCAACCTCTATGGCAGATCGGCTATCTTTAAGATGGTTGCCCTTCTGCGCCTGCTGTACCAGCTACCGAATTATCCTTATTTGATTTTGCCATCATGGTTTCGTCAAATCAACTCTGCATTGGGTAGGTTCCTGTGGGGGGGGGGGGGGGGGGGTGCGAGTGGCCTTGCGCACCTGCTTTTTGTCTACGTACTGTGGGGGGCTAGCAGTGTCGGATGTTTTGTCCTACTATCAGGCATCCCACCTTCTGGTCTTGAATGAATGGTAGTATGGAGACAGGGGTGACCCAGCATATGCCCTCGAGAGATACTTGATGGACCCGGATACGCTACATACAATTCTATACTTGGCACGGTTGCGGAGGGGATTGCCCAGGGCTACCCAGGTGGTTTTTCAAGTTTGGAGACAAGCGCTGCGTCGTATGGGCTGGTGGGGTAGGCTGACGGAGGATACCCCGCTATGGCATAACAGGCGGCTGCCGGCGCTGGCGTCACTGCCGGGGTTCCGAGGCTGGGATGCTATTGGAACATCCACACTTGGACATGTCCTGAAGGGTACGACACTTAAATCCTTTCAGGAGCTCAGTGAGGAGTATTGTATGCCCCGAACGCAGTTCTTTAAGTACTTGCAGTTCCGCCATGCCCTGGCTCCCACACTGGAGGGACTGGACTCCTTGCCCGAGTTAAGCCCAATTGAGGCAAAGGTGTTCATGGGAGATTTGGCAGAGAAAATGATTTCCCGCATCTACCAAACGCTGGTCACACATTGCTCCTCCTCACTACAGTCTCTGCCCGACTCTTGGGTGAGGGATGTTGGGGACCTAGAGGAGGAAGATTGGCGAGAAGCGCTCAAGGCCCCTAGGGGAGCAGCGATAGCCATGCGCCTGCGTTTTATCCAGTTTAAGTACCTACATAGGGAATATTACACCAGGGAGAGACTGTGGCGAGCGGGTCTGATTGAATCCCCTACATGTCTGAGATGTGGTCAAGAGGTGGGCACTTTCCAACATACAGTATGGAGCTGTAGCGGCTTGGCTGGATGTTGGACTGGGGTGTGGGACTGCTTGTCTGAGGTGCTGGGCTGGGATCTGCCCTTTTCCCCTAAACTTGGGCTCCTTCTCGTCCTGGAAGGCGTTGGTGGCAATGTATATAAGAGGCACCTTCTCCTACTGGGTCTTACAGTTGCAAAGAGGGATGTGGCTCAGGCCTGGAAGGATCCCCGGGCTCCCAAGGTAGTAGTATGGAAGAAAGGACTTGATTTCTGTATGGGGCTAGAGAGGCCGATTTTCTAAGCCAGGGGCTGCCGTAGGAAACACTACAAAATATGGAAAAGATGGGCAGACTACAGGGGACTATGGCTGGAACCGCCAGCACAGATAAGAGACACAGAGGGACTGGGATGAAGGGGGTGAGGGGGCAATATTGTACACACGGTTATATACATGCAAAACCTTTTTACTGGAGTACAGAGACATTGTGCGGGGGGGCCAGGGTTGGGGGGGAGCCACAATGGGGGGGTGGTGAGTGGGGAGTTCGGGGATTCGTCGTAAAATGTTGTTTGGATCGCTGATTATACTATCTTATATCTACTGCAGTTCCTCCGGGGTACGGAGTGCTGCGTTTGTGTGCGGTCAACCAATAAAAAGAGTTTAAAAAAAAAACTAAGATTATTGATGGATCTGAGTCCTTGTTCAAACATATACTAAAGCCTTCTGCAAGGCTTCTGTATAGGTTGTCAGGAAAACTTTCCGGAGCGATTACCTCCCATCTTAACCTCCGAGCTTGGTCTTTCAGGGGCAATGCTGGAATTGGATATGAGTGCCAGGGGTTTAACATTCTCAACGGCCTGAATGCTAATGGCCAGAGTCAAAGGGTTATGATCACTCAGGCAACTATGAGTTACACAAAAGGTGCCTAATAGATCCATCAATGGGCCTGAAACTAAAATAAAGTCAATGATGCTTCGGTGACCTTGACCAGTATATGTAGGAATAGGAGGCAAAGTATCTGACTGTACAGGGCAGAACAAATTATAAACAGATAAAAAACTCTCTAGAAAAACCCCAGACTTTGTGTGTTCAAAATGAGTTAGTCCCTGGGGACCATACTCCTCCTCTAGGCCTAGCAAACAATTAGTAGGACACACATGGGTATTAAAATCACCAAGGATTAATAAATGGTAGGGCGCATCATCATTGACCTCAATCATCCAAAAAGGTAGCCAGAGATCTTAGATGCTCCAAATCGCCAGTTCTTGTAAGAGAATTATAAAAATTGACCACTAAGAGGCTTGGTAAGTTTTCGCCTATTAATTCGAATGCTAAAATATTTGGTGTACTTATATCTATCAACTTTGTTTTATACAATAGTTTGAGACTAATCAGTAACAGAAGTCCCCCTCTAGGTCTCCCCATAGTTGATGGTACAGCATTTTTACTAAAGGAGCAATACCCGTCCAAGTAGAATCATTTGAGTCCCAGGTTTCCTACAAAGCAATAATGTGATAGGTTAAAAGGAAAGATTCCCAATTGGCGTCCCCCCTTTTTGACCGCAAACCGGCTATGTTCCATGAATGAATTTTTAATTTCGGCACGGTAGCAGTCTGCCCCATAAGATTAAATTCAATGTCTGCCAAGACCGTAGGATTGGGCTCTTCAATTTGGGGTAATACCAACAATGCGGGATCAGAGATTGTAGGTGGGGATTCATTATCTACCACTGTCCCCTTTATTGATAACTCCTCTGTGGGTACATGATTTACTTGCAGTCAACCCTGATCATCTAAGTTGGACAGAGCCTCAAATCTATTTGAGACCACCATAAGAGGGGTAAGCTCCCCTTGGGGTCTCAATGGGGGTCTATAAAAACACCCCAATGGGAGAGCCGCAATGGAAGTAACAGGGGGAAAATGATGGTCATGGGCTTTAAGGATCATTTGGGCAATTACAGGACTTTGAAAGTTAACAATAACGCAACCCCCCCTTATCTTTTTTTGCGATTGACCAACCCATGCAACTCTACGAACCATCAGGATATTTTTGGCCAGAGAAAACCTAAAACCTTTGTGTATGGCCAACCAGTCCACAGTTTTATTTTTTAGCTGAGTCCAAGATTCGGGTTGATCCGATCTCAAAAAGGGAACACCAGCTAGGACTACAATGAAGGGACTAGCTGCTGGTGGAAGATCTATAATGCCTCGCGCAGGTTTAAGCAATGCGTTTTTGTTGTGTAATGACCACCACCAGAACACGCCGGGGGAACAGTCAGTGCCCCGGACAGATCCCTTGGCATTTGCGAATTATGAGCACCCGCGCACGGCGGGATAACCTGCCGGTCTGTCCCCTGAGGTGTGATACTAGGTAATTGGGGCTGCCCCCCAGGATTTAAGCTTATATCCTGGACTGGGGGAATTGGAATATGCGTTAATCCATTAACACTATCTACAGCAGGATAGGTCAAAGCCTTGTTTTGAATTCCGCTTAATCCTTTATTCCCCAAACCTGTTGTAGGCACACAACCCTCCCCTGCAACATTCAATATATCGGTGTTTCCCCTTACCTCAAAACCTTTTGCCAGGAGGGCAACTTTTTCTTCTATAGCCCCTAACTTGGTCCAAAACGGTGCAAGGATAGTTAAAATTAACGTTTCCATGCGTTCCCAATAAACCTGGTTGTCCCCGATATCCCCCAGCTCAGTCACATTAGGGTTAACAGATGGGGGCACACCAGGCTCACATATTGGGGGCGATTTTCCTTTTTGGTGCTTACTTTTTCCTTTGTCTTTATTTTTATCCCTCGTGGCTAAGCCACCCCTGGTTCGCTTTGCCAAAGGTTCCCCTGAACCACCCACCGCCCCAATGCTGTCCCTTGCAAGTCTCTTGGGCCTAGTAGCTCGATCATCTCGAGCTGCCCCAGTATTAATAAGGGGGTGGGATTGGGCGTGGGGTGAGTCTTGAGCCAAAGGGGAATCTAGGTTCTGCAAATTATTAGGGTCCACTGTGGGGCCATGTTTAGTACCATGTGAGGATAATCTCGGGGAGCTAATGCCCTCCATAACACAGATATCGGGCCCATTTCCCCATTCTAGGGCCGAACTCTGGATCGTATCCGCCATACCACCTTGTGGGTTTTCAGTAGAGTCTATGTTTGAGTGGCTTGGGGATTGGGTAGCTACCATGGGGGATTTGACCGTTCTTATTGCCCCCAAAGATGATCTTTTTTGTTCTTTATAAGTTCCTAAAGATAATCTTTTTTTAGTGAGCTGGATCTCATGCTGAAGCACAGATTCAGCCCTGGATAAAAAGGCATCCAATGTGCCTACCACCCCCCATCCCCCCTGCCCTCTGTCCCACAAGATTTAGTTTTGTGGCCATAACCCCCGCTTAATCTTACACTTATTATGAGTTTCAATTCACAGCCCCCCGGAGCGTAAAATGCTTATGTTTATAAACACCAATATAATGGTCCAGGGTTATAAATGTACACAACCAGTCAAAATGTCACTGACCAAGTCCACCAGCGAGTCCTCCACGACAAGCAGGAAAGATCAAAGGGACATGGCCCAGCCCAGTCTCCTCCTGGATGCGGACGGGCCCGCCCTTGGCCCGCGCCGCGGGAGCCCGACCGTCCTTTTAGGCGTCTCCTGGCGCTGCCTGCTGCTGTCAGCGGCGTGCACGCCGCAGGGGACGCTGGGAGGTGTAGTTTGCCTCCCCTTCGGTATCCGTCCTCGCGAAAATGGGCCCGATGACTCTCGACGGTGGCGGCTCCTGCAACAACGGTGCCCCAGCAGGTAAGATCGGGTAAGAGTGACTCTTGGCGGTGGTGGCAAATTCACAACGAGCATTTGGAAATCATTCCATACATTTACTAGTCATTACTGTTAAGACTCAAACACTCAAAATGATGTGAGGATGGGTCAGGAAAAAGCGAAAAATCTATTGAAATGATACATCCCTTTGCACCTTACGGTATCCACTGATTACATGTTTTCATTTCCATTGCCTGCCTCCCAACAGTCACTTTTTACAACTTCATGTAGCTTGCTACTCTGTGCAAGCATTTATGACATCAATAAAGATCCTACGATGCATAAGTTGTAGTCCTAGTTCTGCATTATAGGAATCTTCATTGAAGCCATAAACAATCCCCCAGCAGCAGGGTAGCAGTGAGCATCAGAATCCACTTATAAGAAAAAAAAAATTCCGTATAAGAGAACCGACTGTGAGGCAACTACCAGTACAAAGCATTGTCGGTAGGGTAAGGCTCCTGGATTTTAAAGGGACGGGATGCCTTTCACTTAGGTTTCAATGGAGGTCTATCAGGGAACGCTTTTCCCTTCTGCAACTTATATGCTGCAATGCAGACTTGAAATTTGCTACTTACAATCATACAGACTATTCTCAGGAAAAAAAACCTTGATAAGCCCCTTAAGGGTTCTGCTCATCATTGGCACCCCAACACCCTCGGTTTATAGTTACGGACAATATATTTATTTAAAAGTGCTCGGGCCAGACTTGCAGCACAGAATTATTGAAGCATCAATCTAAGACTATAATAAAGACTCCCACAATGCAGAAGTATTAGTATTGTACAGAATAGGTCTTCTTACCACAGACAGCTAAAACAGTCTGTACGCAAGAACTAAAAATCACTGTGGTGATGCATCTTGTTATGTTGTGTAATACATGTTATACACCTTTAACTGTGTTCATTCCACATTCCACTGTACAGAGTTCTTACTTATGTGTTCCAATGATTTTCAGTTGATGCGGACTGTTTACCTGTCAGGCTGCGTACCTGCTCTTCTGTGCATTAAACATAATTCAACCTACTAAGAGTGTCTATCTTCAATTGAACAAGTGGTGACGATCGGGATTTTATTTTATTAATACCTTGAGACCGTATTATTTATTTTTAACTGGTCTGATGGATTTATGAGGAGAGACAAGGTTTTGGAGTGTTCTGACGGCGCATTGGGGACGACTAGTAAAGACGAGGACCTAATTCCGGTGAGCAACTTATTTCTGCAAGAAACTGTGGATTATTTTTTACACCTGGCACCGAGATCTTATCTAATGTTGTGGCGCTCGAGCCTTGGAGATCTCACCGTTTGCCTCCTTTGAATCGGACGCTGGACGCGCGACGATCTTCTACACTCCTCTTGTGACTCTTTCCACACTCACAAGTTCTTCCCCAAAGGCTTACCGCATTGCTACCTACGTCAGACATTCTTTCTGAACGTGGCGCGTCATGTGAAGCGCGGCGGCCATTTTGAATTGGGCAGGCCTACTCGCACTTGCTAATCAACACGAAGGATTGTACGGTACCGATTTTTACACTTACAGACCGGTTTTGAAAAGCGGTTGAAGGTACTGTTCATAAACGCTTTGTGCTGTTATACTGGAATTATATTTTTAAAATTTTTCTTGGATTTTGGCATTTTTCTGGATTTGGGTGATGAAGATTGGACGGTGTAAAAAGCAAATTTTTATTTAGTTTTGTGTTGTTTCACTTTACTGATACACTGAACAATTCCACCACAAGCATCTTTACTGGCAGCATTGCGATTTACTTTTATTTCGACAAGCATCATTATTGACAACATTGTTTTTACCTTTTAACATGAGTCAACAAACCTTTTCTTTAAGTAAGTTCTAAACCAGATTTGAAATGGTTGGAGTGGAAAGATTATTTTTTAAATTATATCGAAACTGTAGACTCTGATGGTAAAATGTCAGCTGAGCAAAAGAAGCGTATTCTTTTGCACTCTTTAGGTCCGCAAGGTCTTAAATGTTATAACCAGATGAACAAACCCATTGTTGGGGGTGGGGACAGTAATGTTTTCACTATTGCTTTGTCTAATTTAGATAAGTATTTTTCCCCAAAGGTCTGCATCGGCATTACGCGATACAAATTCTTCCAAAGGAAGCAGTCCAAAAGCGAATCTGTTGACGACTACGTTGGTGAATTAAAAAAAATGGGGAATGATTGTGCTTTTGGGGGGTTACTGGAAGATTTGGTTTGTGATCAGGTCGTCATGCATGCTAATAATCCTGCCATTCAAGAAAGTCTCTGGATGAATGGCGATGCTTGTTTAGATTACATCTTAGCTTTAGTTCGTAAACCTGAAACTTCCAGCAGGTGTGCTAGTGCTTTGAAATCTGACAATGTTAACAAAGCTGTTATAGCTAAAGTTAATTCCAGTTCAAAAAATAACAGTAGTTTTAAACAAAAGAATGAAACATGGGCAAAGCCTAGGAATAGCGGTGAACCTCCAAAATGTTATAGGTGTGGGAGTTCTGAGCATTTGGCTTTTGCTAAGTCGTGTCCGGCTAAGAAGAGTAAATGTGGTGCTTGTGGACTGTATGGTCATTATACTAAAGCATGCAGAAGAAGGACCAGGACAGTTAAATGTATTCAAGAGGACGTTGTCTCTGACGACAACGCCTCTAGTGGTGATGATCAGGCCTCTGAGTGTGCAGTTGTCTTAAAGAAGAAACTTCTTCTCAACATTCGTGATGGATGTTTACTGGTTGACAATAAGCCTGAATGCTGGATGCACATAGGTGGTGTGCGCGTGAGAGTATATGCGGATTCTGGTTCACCCTATACAATTGTCAATGAAGATGTTTGGCTTAACACTTTTGTTGACAGGGTTGGTCCAAAATGATCTTCCCCTGATATTGACCCAGAGAGTTATAATGTTGGGAAGATTAATATTATTGGTTTTCGTTGGCTGAAATTTGAGTTTAAGAATCACAAATCTTATGGCAAGTTGTATGTTTCTAAAAAAGGTCCATCGGTGTTGGGATGGAAAGATCAAGGGGAGTTGCATATAATTCTTGATCCCAATTCAGTGGAAAAGGTGTTGGTAATGGATGAAAAGACCAAGACGGGTGAAGAACTCTTAAAGAAGTTTCCTTCTGCATTTCAGAAAAAATTGGCAAATTAAAGGATTTTGAGCATAAGATAATTTTAAAAGATAGTGTGGTGCCAAAAATCCATAAGGTCAGAAGTGTGCCAATCGCTCTAAGAAAGGATGTTGCGTCAGAGCTTGATAGATTGGTTTCCTCTGACATAATTGAGCCAATTGAGGCATCTGCTTGGGTTTCTCCCTTAGTTGTTGTGAAACGTGCAAACGGAAAATTGAGACTGTGTGTGGATTTACGCCATTTGAATGATAATATTGTGGTAGATCAATTCCCTTTGCCAAAGATTAATGAAATGTTAGCCTTACTTGATGGAGCTAAGTGGTTCACCACAATTGACCTATCTGCCGCTTACCACCAGATTCCTTTGTTTAAAGACAGCAAGTAGTATACTGCTTTTATAACTCCTCAAGGTTGTTTTCAATTTAAGACAATGCCTTTCGGCCTGGCTGCGGCTGTTTTTCAGCGCTTAATGCACAGGTTGTTTTCCACTGTTAAAAACACCTAATTTTTCCAGGACGATATCCTCGTTTTTGGTAAAAAGAAGGCAGAACATGATAATACTTTGGAAAAAGTGTTGGGTATACTTGATGTAAAAGGTTTGACTGTAGAATATACCAAGTGTACTTTTGCCAGCGATCATGTTACTTATTTAGGTCATGTCATTGATTGTGATGGGATCAGACCTAAACCCAATTTAATTGATGCAATTAAGTGCGCTCCTTCTACCTAATGGAAGGATGATGTTAGATCTTTCATTGGCTTAGCCAAATTTTGTTCTAAATATATTCCAAATTTTGCAACCAGGACGTATAATATTAGGCAATTGTTGAAAAACAAAGCTAAGTTTGTTTGGTCTATGGAATGTGAACACGATTTTGAGGACATAAAAAGCTGCATCACTAACATCGCTTCTTTAAAAAGTTTTAATCCTGAGGCACAAACTATCATCACTACTGATGCCAGCATTAAAGGTTTAGGTTCTGTTTTATCTCAAATTGGTTTGAATGGCAAAGAACAAATTGTGGCATATGCTTCTAGATCACTATCGCCCACTGATGAAAAATATTCTACCATTGAAAAGGAAACTTTAGCATGTGTGTGGGTGGTAAATCATTTCAGAGCTTTTGTGTGGGGTACAAAATTTATTTTATGCTGTGATCACAAGCCATTACTCAGGGTTTTAACCACTGAAGGAACTATTAATACTTCTGCAAGTGTTGCCAGACTTGCTATCAGGTTGCAGGATTTCTGTTATAAAATGGAATATTTACCAGGGAAAAAGAATTGTATAGCAGATTTTCTTTCTAGAATGCCAAAGCAGATTGAAGAATGTGAAGATGAATTGTGGAACTCTTTTCGGGTGGCTTATGTTCAGGACTTGGAAGGTGCATGCATTTTGAAGGAGAAGTGGGATGATGAATATCTCAAAGATGAGGAGTTAACTTTGGTGAAATCGTATCTGGCTAAGTCCTGGCCGAGGAAAGTGGATAGTAAACATTCTTTAAAGTCTTTTTGGGAGGTCAGATTTGATTTAAGTGTTAGGGATGGTAATATCTGGTTTGGCGAAAGGGTTATACCTCCAAAGACTTTGCGTTTGTCCATCATGGCTTTATGCCATGAGGGATATTTTGGCATTGTCCGTTCTAAACGAACAGTTAAATCTTCATTTTGGTGGCCTGGAATGGATGTAGATATAGATAGATTTGTGAGGAATTGTAAATTGTGTCAAGCTGCTGATAAGTCTTTGGTGATGTGTAAGCCTTCTATGGGTACTATGGTTGGACCTAGTTCTCCGTGGAGCACACAGCTATTGATATTATGGGTCCCATTGGAAATGAGCAGAAGTACATTTTGGTGTTAATGGATTTGTTCTCTAGGTGGCCTTTTGTAAAAATTGTGAATAGGGCTGACACAGATACTGTTTTGCGATTTTTAGATAAATCTTTCACCTTGGAAGGCATTCCTTCTGTTTTGTTAAGTGACAATGGTGTTCAGTTTATGTCAATTAAAGCCAAAGAGTACTTTAATAGATTGGGAATCAGTCATAAAACCACAGCTTTATATAACCCAAACAGCAATGGTATGGTTGAGCGCTTTAACCGGGTTATCAAAAACACCATCCAAATGTCAGGAAATAATAAGGATTGGGAAACTCAAGTTTTGAAAATGGTTTGGTCTTACAGAACTTCAATTTGTGAAGCTACTGGTTATCCACCTTTTGTACTTATGCGTGGTAGAAATCCACGAACAAAATGTACACCTGGATGGTTGTTCAAATCCAATGTGGTCAATTGGTCTGAAAATGTTGTTAAGGAAAAAAGTCAAGCTTCACATCTCAAGAGCAAAATTTGGTATCATACCAAGCATAATGTGAAGGATGTTGATTTTGTTGTTGGTCAGTGAGTAAGAGTCAGGAAACCGGGTAAATCTCCTAAGGAAGAAAGTCATTTTTATGAACCTATGCAAGTTATGGAAGTTCTGAATAATTCTGTTCGCCTCACTGATGGACGTGTATGGAACTTTAAGAGGATTGCTAAGTGTTCTCCTCAAGTTTCCATCAACAAATCTTCTGATTTGTTTGATTTGGAGGATTTGTTGTGTGCTAACTCTTCGTTGCCACCTGATATGATTAATCAAGATGTAGTTTCTGATACCTCCAGTATTCCTGTACCTGATATGCTTCAGGTTTGGTTAATTGTGATGAGCTATAAGATTTGGCTGGTCCTAGTCTTTCAAGTCTTGCCAGTCAAGATGTGTCGAATGTTTTAACCCCTTCCACGCTCATGACGAGCTGGGCTCGTCATGGCGTAGCCTCCTCGCACGCTGATGACGAGCCCAGCTCCTCATGTAAAGTGCGTTTTTAAAAATCTCAGCGTGCGAGCAGAATAACGCTAGCGCGCATGAGGTTAAGGAACTCTAGACGTGAAAAAAGGCCTCCTGTATGGTTGGCTGATTATATTTCTGAAAATGTTCCCTTATAAGAATCTTCTTATTTTGTTTTTCATTTTTTGTTTTTTTATTAATTCTTTTTTAAATTTTTTATTTTTATAAGGTGGGGGGTGATGTCGGCTGCAAGTTATTATTATTTTATTTTTATTCTGTTCCGAAGGGGATGTGTTATGTTGTGTAATACATGTTATACACCTTTAACTGTGTTCATTCCACATTCCACTGTACAGAGTTCTTACTTATGTGTTCCAATGATTTTCAGTTGATGCTGACTGTTTACCTGTCAGGCTGCGTATCTGCTCTTCTCTGCATTAAACATAATTCATCCTACTATGAGTATCTATCTTCAATTGAACACATCTTTATGCTTATAATGCACTATGTTCAATATGTATAGAGAGTGAGCGAGAGAAGGGGTAGAACAAGAGGAACGCTGAGCAAGGGCAGTCACTCTTCAGAGTAGGTCTTTCATTCATGTGGCTTAATGCGTTCCAGATTTTGGCACCCTGCACCCCTAAATCAGTAACCTCTGTGGATTACATGTCTGAACGATTACTGGTAGAGCAAGTGACAAGTGGGCAATCAGAGTGTTGAAAGGGATTTAATGGAGTATTTGCCAGCATCTACAAATATCCATGGCCTCTTTTATTCTAAATATTGACCATAATGCAGAATGTTTTACGGAAAGCCTGTACAGGGCTTTCAAGGTGAGTTTCCATGGTCACGTTTCTGCAATTTCGAACATATACTGGCAACCTGTCTATCCAAATACAGCAGTCTGGACGCAACATAACTAAACATATTGGCACATTCACTAAGTAAGCAGTTTGCAGGAGAGGATGGATGGATTTTTCAAAGCATGAAGAGTTGCCCACTGATGCAAGTCACCATGGCACTGACTTGTGAAGCTAAAGAAAGATTTGCATTTAAATCTATTCTCAGTTTCCTGGCTTTCTGTTACATGATTGGGAAGGGACTCAGGTGGGACAGCGGATGTGGAAGAGGTGGGGAAGAAAAGGAACTCCGTTTTGTAAGAGTTCGAAACAAGAGACCGAAGGACTATCTAATGTCGAAAGGTAATGAAGTAGTCAGAGATGCAGAATTAGAGGTACGCTGAGAGCGTAGAAAATGATAACATTTGCGTGTTATCATAGTAAACACTGGGGAGAAGCTGAAAGATGATATTTATAAATGTGGCTGTGTATAGAGTGCACCTAGGACTGAAGATTGAGGGACTCTAAGTGGTAGAGTGATTACTGGGTATCCTTCAGAGTCTCATGTCCTGAACAGGCTCTGCCTGATGGATATACCAAGTTGTGAGCATTTGGAATGTCCTATTCCTTGAATTATGTACGGCCCCTCACTATTCTATTTTGTAAAGCACTTAGAACTTGGGCTATCAGCAACTACACTGGATGGCTTGCTTTATGCCAGAGTCCTGGAATCTGAGCGCGAAGACATCTTAACATTCATTTGTGCAATCTATACATTACATGAAAAAATGCATAGCCCAACAACAGAGCCCTTGATATCAATGGTCTGGAGGGAGGAAAGAAATGCAGGGTGAATGACAAACTAGAGGCAACAGAATCTTAGCAAGGTTCCTCTATAGCTATGGCTTATATGTACGGCTTGCCATCAGCACCAACTGCACCGCACCCACCAGAAACAAGACCTACAAAAACAACAAACGAAGCAGCTGGTATAAGAACAACCTCAGGGAGTGCAAGTACCACTGCAAACAACTTGAGAGAACAAGCATTGGCATAGCCAATAGGTCTCGCCTTTGGGACCTTATAAGTGTTTAGCCATGCAACGATTGATGTTGTTGCACCAAGGATATTGTGCTGCATAACTAAATACTTATAAGGTCCCAAAAGCGAGACCTATTGGCTATGCCAATGCTTGTTATTCATGAGGTAGGTCGTTTTGCTACCCACTAGAAATCTAATATTTGCAAATTTTCTTACATAAGGAATTGCGATTCAGTAAGCATCACAATTAGGAAATCGCAATTCCTAAAGTTTGTACATGTGTCTGTTAGTTTGTTTTAACACAGAGAATCTTTAATTGGAGATGAGTGAGCTTGCAACTGAGAAAGGGTTGGCAAACAAAGCATCTCTCAAATGCCATCCACATCTCATCCTAAAATTAGAGCTCCCCTAACATGAATAATTCACCAGTGAGTACTTTTCAAATATGTGTTCGGGCAAGGGAGGACAAGTATCTCATTTCAACGGGTGTTCCATTCATGATTTAGAGTACTCTCTTCTGGTCCTTGCAATAAGTGAATGAATGTTTTATGGGGAATGTGTTTTGTGATATTGTTTGTTCCTGCAGCTCTGACTAGAGCATTCTGCTCACCACAGACCAGGTCAAGGAGCACCTCAGATACACTAAGGTCAAAGTTAATCCAACACAATGTCCGTCTGTTCTTTGCATGCAGTAACTTTACTCTGTCACAGTACTGTTAGGTGTATTTACGTTGTGCTATGCAAAAAACGCTACTGGCAGTAGCTGAAGCAGTAACCTGGAGGGAGAGAGCAGACAGTAGTGCAGCAATGTGTATGGTTAATAGCCAGAGGATTTAGAATTTACTTTTTATTATAGTACTTGTAAATTGCAGATTACCATAAGGCATCTTGGTGCTGAAGCAAACTATAAAAACACTAACCTTCCGCCATCCATCAGAGCTTAAGAAACATGCCTTTAGTTTCCTCCTGAATTCCAGATAATTCAACGGTTGTCTCAGCTCCAGTCGTAGAGTATTACATCCAGTAGCCAATTGGAGAGCAAAAGCTCTACCAACTTGATTAGAGTTCCAAATCTCTGGTATCTTTATAAGAAATGCCCCGAAGAACAAATGTTCCTCGAAGGCACATACAAGGTGAATATTTCTCTGTTAAAAAGAGGACCTCTATCATGGAGGGCTTGAAAAATGTAGAGGTTTTTAAAGAAGGTGTGCTTGAACCCAAGAAGCCAATGAATAGTCACCAAATGATGTGTAATGTAGGCAAGTGAGGGCAAGTTGAGGAGAAAGCGAGAAGCTGAGTTCTGCACCAGTTGTAATTGGAACATGAAGCCAGTCCAAGATACAGCAGGTTAGCGTGATCAATATGTACACTGGTCAATGCATGGAGGATAAAATCGTGAGCTTTTTCTGGAATAAATGACAGGATTTTCCTTAAACCTTGAGGTGGAAAAAGCATGGGGAAGACACCTTAGTAGCATGTGCACTGAAAGATAGCTCATCATCCAACACCAAACCCAGAATTCTGACGGTCCTAGAAGAAGGGCAGCTGTCCATCGTGTTGGGCCACCAACCCAAAGACCAAATAGAGAGTGGGCCACCTGTTTGGATTGGCAAGTCCCCTGGATTACAGACAGGTGTGTTCCTCTGTCCCGACTGACTGACTACAGGTAATCCTGGGATCCAGACTTATTTTGGCCCAAGCATCAAACTAATCCGAGCAGGTGTGTAGACTCTTAGACCTGTATCCAACTGCGTATGGTCCTAGGTATGGCCTTTGACTTGGAGGAGAACGCCAAGTATACCCTCTTAGTGGAAAGAGGACTACTGCCCCTGTCCTGGTTACAGGGCATACATCTGTAGTGGGAGGGCCATCTTTTTTTTTAGATTTAGAGCATGCACAGACCTTTTTACTTGAGTCACTGAGAATGTGGCTTGCAGGTGCCTCTTGTGTTTATGTAGTATGTGCTTGTGTAGTGTCTGAGTACCACATGTACAGTAATAGAGCTCTGTGAGTGAGTCTCAGTTCTGAGCCAGTGGAATTCTTTCTACATACCCCAGGCTTGGCATGGCACGCAAAGTGGAGGATAAGGACAGCATTTGCAGACAATGGAAGAGTATGGCTTGAATTTCTGTGGCTGGAGAGTGGAGATCCAGATACTGAAGTGAGGGGATGGAGATGGAGCTACCTTTAGAAATGTCATCAGGGCTTTTGTTAGCAAGACGATGCTCATCAGTTCTTCCTGAGTACTTGGTTGATGGTATGAGTGAGAGGTGGGGCTGTGTGTCTGTTGTGCAATGTGAAGATGTTTCTAGGTCAGACCTGTCCTTTTGTCTGCCCCGGATTACTGCTTCAGAGAGGTTGATGGCGAACCACATGCAGAAACCTCAAACTTCATTCTGCTTGTGTTGTGGGTGCTCTAATTTGGAGACAGCCCCGTGCTACCAACTGTGAGAAGCATCATTGTACACAAATACTGTGTCTGGAAAGTAGTCTGAGAAAAGCACTTGAAAAGAAAACTACTCAGAACCGGTTCTGAACTTTGAGACAGTGGATCCACATACCCTATCTAGAAAATGAATATAAAAGTTTGACCAAAACCACCATGCTTGGTTCCTGTTCCACGCCGTTCGAAACATAGGAATAGAGTGCCCCACAGAGTACACAAAGGGCTGCTCTGTGATCAGCGCACGTGTCTGACTAACAGAAGTGAGAGGACATTACCTGAAGTCTACGCTTTCTGCTGTGAAAGGGAAGGAGTCTATCTGGCCCTGCAGGAGGACTGACTGTAGTGAAGAAGAAGCCCAGCATGTACCCAGGAGTCGGGGAAATCCTGAGGAAGCTGATTATTTGAGGGTAATCTAGGAATGATACTTGTGCTCGGTGGGGCGGGGGCAGGGGGAGGTTTGGGGTGGGGGGGGGAGACCCCTCTCCCCCTTCTTACCCTTCCCAACCCATCTCTTAAAGCTGGTTCCTAATGGGAATGGCTTCATGCATTGTACCTGCAGTGATCTGATCGACCCCACAACTGCCTGTATCAGCCCAGTCAGGGCTGCACCTGGTGTGTTGACAATGTGAGACTGATAGGGGCTGCAACGTACTTAGTTGGCCAACTGGGACTGCATCTGCCGTGGTGACTGGTATGGCCTGCGTGAGGTCTGGGCCTGCTTTAACCTGTTGGTCCTGTGGGAACCCAAAGCAGCCAGGCTGCACCAGCACCATGGAGTCAAGCCAGGCGATCGAACTGATGAAGATGTAGTCCCGCACCTGGCCTACTCGACAGCCCAAAAGATTGTCTTTGCTCACTTAGGGAAGGACTTCAAGGTCCTGTGATCCGTTTTAATGGGAGCATAAAAAACGATCATATTACCCATGACATCCCTAGGGTAAGAGACCTAAGAAAACATGGACTGTATGGGCATTTGACTTGTGGAGATATATGAGGCAGCCTCCGAGGCACAAAAAAGTAGAGGAACAAGGACCAGTTATTGAAAAAAGCAAAATATCAATAGATTCCAAATAAAGTGAATTTCTTTAGTTATTGACTACGAGGTTTCAAAGAGTGCAGTACGAACGAATCAGAGTTGTTGCGGGACAAAGAAGTGGAACCCCATCGTACCTAAGTGCAGTTGGTACGATCAATTATATTTGACAAAGTGGACGGTCGCAATTTGGTAGCAGATGAGGCTCAGCTTGAAAAGTGCCGAGGCTTTGCTAGTAATACAGCAGAAGCAGAGCGCGCGCAGTAGGGTGAGGGCGTCTAATTATTGTATCATTAATAGGCAAAGGATAATTTGCAAAGGAAAGTTTCGCAGTATTTAAACCATTGGTGGCTCTCTTGTAACCACAGGTTGTGCAACAACATGAAACGCTCTCTACTTTGGGCCCTCGTGTACACAGTCTTTGTAGAGCTATAAATGTGTGACATTGGCATCATCACACATTTTACAATCACTGCAGATTTAGGTCCTCGTGACCCGTGATCATTTCCTTATTTCTCCGCACCAGAATTACCATGACCTGCCTGGGATCCTGGTTATATTAGGGGATAGGAAAGTAACAGCAATTCGGAGTTTGGGGGAAACAACATAAGGAAATCGGATTTATTGTGACGATTTTACGCTTTTGCCCAGGTGCTGCATTGAGACTCAGCGCGCGAGCAGGAGGTGAAACACCGTGGAACTCCAGTGTTGCCTCACACTTATAATTTCACTGGGGTAAGTAACTGCTGTTAACGGCCTCAACAGAATTATCGGGCCGCTCAATATTTGGGCTTTAGAGTCACACTGCATATGTGGTGATATGACATCACAGTACTGTAAAACATTGGGGGTCCACCAGCAAAAATTAAATTCGTTATTCTCCATTTATGGGTGGAGAAAACCTAATACCGCGGAGGAGGGAGAGGAGGAGAGAGGGGGGGGGGGGATAGAGGGGGGAGAGAGAGTGTGTGTGTGCGTGTGTGTGTGTGTGTGTAACAGAGGGGTCGTGGGGCACGCGATTACAACATTCTTACATTCTTTCAAGTTCAGTGTGATGGTTTGAGTTCAGGAACATCACGTAGACGCTGCTCTGCTGATAGTCCACAGCACTGACCAGTGCATTTACATGGGACGTGAAAGCCTGTTTGAAATCCATCAAAAACACCTGGCTCTCGTGCATCTCCCAGTAGCTGTGGCCAATCAATGGCAGAGTTTCAGTGCTCTACTGGGTCATTAGAGCGCCTCAGTGTCTGGTCCATTCAGGCAGACCTCCACCATCTAGCAGTGAATACGTCGCATAAACTTGTACATATTGTTCCGGTACTGTGCTGCGACCCCTAGTCAGGGGATGGGCTGCGCACACTGGGTAACATAGATGGTGTGATTGGATGAGGTTCACCTGGGAGCGCGTGTGTTGATCGACATTGGTGCTAGGGAGGATCCCTGTGGAACCTGCAGCGGAGCCTCAAGTTCTTGGATACGTGGGCGCAGGGCGAGGACTGAATGAGGGTTATTATTTAGGTGGCGCTACAACTATGTGCAACTTCAACTTGTAGCGCATCTTCTCAATGTGCGGCCAGAGCGCATCTTTTAGCACAAGCCACGGCTCCCTCTCCTTCCTAGAGATCAGGGCGTCACTGCAGGCGAAGTCACGTCAGGCCGCCCCCCCTCGAGTGTTACTCGAGCTCCTCTTTATCGTACAGTATGAGGCGCGTGACTCACAAGCTGCCGCCCAAACCTCGGGGGTTCACTGCTGGCGAAGCAGGGCCCCTCTGCCAGGCCGAGCGAGGAGACAAATGCGCTCCATGTGCACTTCCCATAGGCAAGAGCCACATGTGTGTAACGCGCCGGCACTAATGACAGGGAAGGCTGGTATTGATTGAGGGGTGCAGCATTGCGGTTGTAGGGTGTCTGGGGCATGGACGTAACAAACAAGTCGGCACTGGATGAAGGGTGGGCGAAGGGGGAGGGGGTGGAGGGCGTCAGCTGCTCGCTCCTGCGAATGAATAGCCAATCGGGTGCTCCTGGCTTGTGGGTTATTCGTGTTTGCTTGCGGTATGAGAGAGTGTGTGTGTGTGCATGTTTCAGCTGTCCGCGTCAGTTTTTATAGTACAAATGCACTTATCAGTACCAAATTAGTACTTATGGTATTGCCAGATGGGCATCGGAGCGCGTGACCTGATCCGATCCCGGCCGGCTGCGTGCGCATGACAGTCTGTTGTCTCTGCCTAGTCCTTGAACGGGAAAAGGACTGAAATGATTGCAATAGATCGCTTTGCGACAGCAGGCGCGACCTAAAAAGGAGACTCAACAAAAACACCACAACAAGATGCACTCAAAAAGCTGCGCTCAACCTCTACCACCACCAACTACGAGACGCAAAGAAAAAGGCCCTAACTCTCAGACTCGAAGCCAGCTCCAACAACAGTAACAAAATGTTAACCATCATAAAGGAGTTTTCCAATCCAGCAAGCTGCCAACAACATCATCCCATTTAAAACATCCTGCAACAACTACTCAAACGTCTTCGAGCAGAAGATTACCAAGATCTACAATACACTCGACCCACAGCATACAGATAAGAACTTCCCTGACCAGCCGGACACCTCCTTCATCGCCAAACAGCAGCTAAGCAACTGGAAGCCCCTCTCGAGCAAATAAACCACCACCCTAAGTAATACCATCCACTCAGGAGCCCCCTCAGACCCATGGCCCCAACTTCATATACAACCTTGGTAGAACCATCTTCTCTCCCCGTGCTCACAGCTATAATCAACACCTCCATAACCACTGCCAATGCCACCTTCCAGCCTTGCTGGAAAATTGCAGAAGTCAACTCCCTGCTGACCTCATCCTCCTAAACCACTACCCGGCTAACTAAACGTTTTCCCACAAGTCACTCATCAGAAAGCTTCAGCATTTGGGTATCTGAGGACCGGCACTCGAATGGATATGCTCCTTCCTCACAGACTTAACTCAAAAGGTTAAGACCCCCCCACACACTCCTCAGGAACCAAGAAACTCATCTGCGGAATCCCTCAAGGATCGTAGCTCAACCTAACACTCTTCAACATTTACATGACGCCCGTCGCGGATATGGTCAGAGCCTATGGTATTAACATAGTGTCCTACTCTGACACACATCTCAGCCTCTCCCTTACTGACTCAACCAGCATAGCCAAAGCAAACTTCCGCAACTCCATGAGCAACGTCACTGCCTGGATAAAAACAACGGCCTCCAGATCATCACAGGCAAACTGAAGTCCTAATTTTAGGCAACAATAATTTCCCCTGGGACGCCTCTTGGAAGGCCTCCGAATTTGGCTCCCCATCCACCCTGCAAACCATGCCAAGAACCTTGGGATAGTCCTGGACACCAAACTCTCTGTGAACAGACAGATCAACACCATCTCCTCATCATGCGTCCACATCCTGCAAATGCTACACAAGATTTTCAAGTGGATCCTAATAAACACCATAAGTAGACCTGATTATGGAAACACCCTCTACTTCGGAATCCCAGCCCATGTCCTATGCCGAATCCAAACCACATAGAACGCCGCCGCCAGCCTCATCCTGAAAAACCTGCAAAACCACAACTTCCCACACCTCAACAATCTCCACTGCCTCCAAGTCCAGGAAAGATGTATTTTCAAGCTACTCACAAACACCTACAAAGCTGTCCAGAACACCAGTCCAGCTTACCTCAACCAATGCCTCAACTTCTACCTACCCACCAGAAATCTTCCATCTGCATCGCAGGGAAGAGCACACCTCGCTCGCACCAAGAAAATCAGAAGCGTAGGACGCTCCTTCTCATACCGCTCAGCCAAGACCTGGAACGACCTCCAGAAACACCACAGAACCTCCCCCACCTCATGGACTTCCGAAAGAACCTCAAGACATAGCTCTTCCACACAAAACAGGCATGATCTCCTATTCCTCCCTCAGGCCTGCCCTACTCAGCGCTTGGAAACTCTCACGGGTGATTAACTGTGACCGATTTGTGTGTTGAAAACTGATCAAGGATAATCATTCTAGACGACAGGGGATAGTCAATTGCATACAAAATAAAGTCAGCTACATGGCTTCAGTTGAATGAAGGGTAGGGACGCCATAAAGGAAGGAACTGAGGAGTTAAAAGTGAGATGTGTAGTAAGTTGGCTGAACATTACGAGTTCCAGTACCATAAAGTTGTCAGGGAGGTGGGTTTTTAGACACTAGTGACAGCCAAAGGACGATCCAGTGGTGCTTTTTTCAATCCGGGTTGATCAATAGCATATCTAAAAGTTTGTGAATAAGATCTGCACAAAAGGGAAAGCTTGAGCAACGATACGTTCTAGGAACGGAAACCCCAACATCATATAGGATTAATAAATGCCCCAGACAAGCTAGAGGCAATAGAATCTCAGCAAGGCTCCTCTCGGGCTGAGCCTTATAAGAATGAAAAAAAAGTTAATTTGAGCATCCGAGGCCCCCTGATAATAAGAGTTTAATAGTCTCTCAACTTCCAGGCAGGGCTTTAGAAAAAAAGTGATATGGGCCAAGGAAGTTAATGCCCTTTCTAAATTCCAGTATGGATGGGCCAAGGAAGTTAATGCCCTTTCTAAATTCCAGTATGGTTTTACGTCTGGCTTAGGCACTGTCGAACAAGGACTTAATTTAGCCATGATCACAGGAAAGTATGTAGTGGCCAAAAAGGGAAATTTATTTATGACCTACGTTGATCTCAGTTCAGCGTTCGACTGTCTGAGTCATGAAGTGATGTGGGACACTCTAAAAGATATCGGCATTGACCCTAATATCCTTAACTTCATAAAAGAATTGTATAGAGAGGCAGTGGCGTAAGTGTGTTTCGGTAAAAACGGTGAATGCACAGCCAAATTTCAAATAATGTAAGGTGTACAGCAGGGATGCATTTTGGCACCCTTTTTATTAAATTTGTATATAATTAGTGTGGCAACTTTCTTAATTGACCAAGATCTGGACTACCCCCGCATTGAAGGTGTTGCGATTCCTATACTTTTGTACGCAGATGATGCGGTTATAATGGCGAGGACCCAAGTAAGCCTCCAGAAGGCGCTAACTAGCTTTTCAGAATACATTGGGAAAACCTTTACCATGTGCTGCTCATCTAAAACGAATGTACCTTGTAACACTTTCTTAAAACAGTCAAAGATAGGTCTTACCAATACCTTTTCATATCTAGGGATCGTTTTTAACAAGAAAGGCATATGGTCTACAGCTGTAGCTTCAAGGAAATTGGCTTTTTCTCGGGCCATTGGAGCTGTAAAACAGTTTGCTAACAAACTGGGGGGAAGGCCGGTACGCATCTTGCTGGATATATATAAGGCTAAATGCGTGTCGACTGCCATATATGGGGCAGGTATCTGGGGGGTTGCAGACTGCTCAGAAATTCAAACATGTGAAAGTGGTTTTCTGAGATACCGGTTAGCCGCCCCAAAATCTACCTCCACTTACGTATGTCACAAGGAGCTTGCCTTGGCCCATATATCAGACTTGGTAAAGACTTCCCCAGTTTTCTTGTGGCACAAAGTATGGTCATCTACTGGATCTGAGTTTAATAGGGCCATTATTCAGGACTGTGTTAAACATCACGGCGCAAAACACATCCAGTGGTTAAGATATGTAAAAGCTTTCTTAACAGACATAGGCTACCCTGAGCTCTACAATGATCCATCTACCTTATCCGCTATCTCCAGAAAAGCAATGAAGGAGGCCTGCTTTGAGTATCTGGAAGATCAGCGCTGGCAGACAGAGGGGAAGAAGGTGCCTGTTATCCAACACCAATATCTATTGCAGGGTCCGGGCATTCAGATGCATTTATCACCTAAGTGGTCCAGTTATAGTAGAATGTTGTTAACACGATTGAGAACTGGTACTTTTTTTAGACTGGCCACTTTTCCAGTCATAAATGACTGGTCAAAAAACGTAATACCATGCCCTTGTGATGATTCCTCTTTACAATCACCCAGACACTGTATCCTATTTTGTAAATTTTACTCACATAGTAGGAAGAGATACTTGTTACCCTTGCTAAAAGTATGGGGACTGAGACAATGCAGACCTGCCTTTTTTAGGATTCAACTATTACAAGATGAAATGTCCATAACTGCGGTCTCTATGTTTTTAAAAAGTATTATTAGATGCAGATCTTCAATGTGTTAAGAAAAATTCCTTGAAATAGAATTCAATTGAACTGTATAGAGGATTGCTTTGTTAATTGATCAATTCATTATTGAATTTTATTGTATATACGTGTAATTTTATGTGCGTTTATGATTTTTTTGATGGAATCGAATAAAGCTATCTTTAACTTAATTTGAAATGGAAGATTTTTGTGAGAACAATTTCTTCTTTATCTCTATAAAACACTTTCTAGAGCGCTTCAGAGGAGAGGGCTGCAGTTGGTTGATAAAAATGAAGGCTTCATTGTGTGCTATTTCTCTTAGTTGGATGCTATGAGAGAAAACATGCGAGGTTAATAAACAAGGGAATAAATGTGGAGTTGCTTATCATAATATACTTTCCCTACCTTCCAGAGAGGTAAACAGTCCTATTCAGAATATAAAACAAAGTGAATGTTTGAATTGTGCAAATGAGGAGAAACAGGTGTCATAAATTAAAGGCTTCTCCCACTGGGAAACAGCGTTTTATGTCTGCAGCAGTCATAATAATAATAATAATAATGATAATAATAATAATCCACATTTGTAAAGCGCACAATCACCCGTAAGGGTCTCTAGGCGCTGGGGGCCGTCGGGAAGATTAAGCAAGCTATTGCCCAGAGTCACATGGTGCTGGGCTGATCTGCCGCCGGCCCTGGGGATCGAACCGTGATCCCCAGATTCCGGAGTCAGTCACCCTGGCCGCAGCGCCACATAAAATGTGTATAGTGTGAATATGGACCGCAGTGAGCTTACACTTCATAACCTCAATGTGTCATTCCTCTCTAGTCATTTGATTGCCTTGATTGGGCCGCAGTAAGCATTAGTAAACACCAGTGGAGGAAGAGAACAGAGGTCAGCTGGCCCTGTCTTTATAAGTCAAGTAAGTCTCCCCATGGGAGAATATATAACAAGCTGCTAATTGTTTTCAAATGTAACTAGAATTAAAATGTCACCCTGTAAGCATTTGTTCGTAGCATGTAGTGCTGTAGATTCACATTCTCTGCACACTCCTGCCATCTAGTGTTGGGCTTGGACATTTACACGTTGCTTTTCTTCGAAGAAAGCATTTGAAGTCACAGCAATTCGCATGGGTACAGACTCAATGTTTGATTGGTTTTTGTGCAATGAGTGAGAGTAGTATGGAGTGGCGAGTGAACGCAGTAAAGTGCACATAATCATTGTGAAAAGGGAATTAATTAGTAAAGAAGACAGGCTTCTGGGGAGAAAGGTGGGCGCATTTGAATCTACAGCAGTACATGCTAGGAACAGATGCTTTCAAGGTTGGTAACATTTTCCATTCATAGCGAGTGTTGCGTTAAACCCAAGCGCTTCAGTAGACTGTAAAGCACTACCCTCCTACAAGAGGTGGCTAGGTGTGGGTGATACAGATGTCTGAACTAAGGGCCTTAAGACTTCCCAACCTCTGCTTGCTGTCAGGCTAAGATAACCACACAGCAGGGCTTAGTAATAGTATCTGGGGTTGACCAAGCACAGCTTTACATATATCAACTAGTGGAAAATTAACCAAGGAGATGGTTGCTGCTTTTTTGTATGTAACATGTGCCCTGGGTTTTAACAGGGAGTGCTCTTTTGGCTTTGTGATAGCACGTTCGATGAATTTGAATATCCATCTTGCAATACCAACCGTAAAAATAGGTTGTCCCTAAAGAGGTTTAGCAGAGGCCACGTAGAGCTGGTCAGCTTTGCGAAAGGGCTGGGTCTTGTCAATGGAGTACATGAGAACCAGTATTACATCTAAGGTGTGAAGGGCTCCCTCTGCTACCGAGCCTGGAAGAGACAAAAAAGACTGGGAGCTCTATGATTTAATTGAGAAGAAAGAGAGAAACCACTCTTTCTTGGCTCCGAGTACAACCCTGCTCCTGGGTACCTGAAAGAAAGGTTCCTGCAGCTTGAGGGCCTGGAACTCACTGATGCGTCTGAAGGATTTTACGGCTATGAGAAAAGGCACTTTCCAAGAAAGGATTCGGAGAATGCAAGAGTCTAATGGCTCAAAGGAGGTACCCATGAGCCTAGTAAGTACCACATTTAGATTCCACACAAGAGCTGGGGTGGCTCTGGGAGGGATGATCCTTTCTAGGCACTCCATGGGCACTTTAACTACAGAAATGCAAAAGGAGAGGAGGAAGGGAAGAGTGTTCCTTGTTTTGCACGTAAGCACCTATGGCTGTAAAATGGAGCCCTACGAAAGCGTATGCAAGGCCTGATTTCTGCAGATTTAGCAGGTAACAGATAACGTCCTGGACCATTGGCTAAAGAAGGTCGAGGTATTTGGAGAAGCAATAATGGACGAATCTCTTCCATCTTGCTGCATATGCAGGTTAGTGTGGTACGCCTGCAAGACTAATACAATGTGCCATGCACTCCTGCAGAAGACTAAGGTATCCAAATTGTAGGACCTCGGGTTCCAGATTCCTAAACTGAGTTGGCAGGCGTCTGGGTGTCTGATCTGACCTGAGTTTGGACATTTTGCTTTTTCAGGGGTTGTGAACAGGATCATTGTGAAGTACCCCAACGTTGGAAGTAGTGGAACAGAATTTGAAATTAGAATTTCCACTTGTGGACTTATTAATACGTCCTGCTGAGCACGATGGCCAACCCAGAAGATACTCCACTGGTAGGTCTAAGTGGTGACTGAGAGCCCAATGCCAGATTTGCTGCGCTAGCTAAGAGAGGGAGAGAGGGAGTGCTGCCCTGTTTTTAGAGGCAATACATCCCAGACATAGTGTTGGTTTTGATGAGGACTTGTTTGCCCTGAATGAGTGGAAGTAAGACATTTAGAGTGAGATGTGCATAGCAAGGGGCTTGAGGTAGTTTATGTGGCATCCTTGATATTGAGGGACTACAATTCCCTGCATGATCATGTGATTGAGATACACCTCCCAGCCAGCTAGAAGGCGACCCAGGTGATGGGGATTGGCAGAATGAGGTCTGGGAAAGGCCTGTCCCGCAGCCCACTGTTGCTGTTCCACCACTGTAGAAAGTAATGGGCGCTCACCGGCACCAACACTAGATCTTCCCACTGTCCCACTGCATGTGACCATTGAGCTGAAAGACATTCCTGTAGCGGATGCATATGGAGATGTGCATAGGGAACTGTGGTGATACAAGAGGCCATCATGCCTAAGCGGCACTTAAAAGTTCTGACTGAGTTGAAAACTTGACTGAAAAAAGTTATACGAGCTGCTGGAATGTCGGGAAGGGATAGCTTTGGCCAACCAGTGCTAATACACACTGGTCTGATGGGATTTCCTCGAACAGAGGAAGGAAATGCAGCAATCTGATGCCCTAGACAGGAGTGGTGTGGGGGGGATGAGGGGAACAGGAGTGGAACGGTAGAGGGTGTGTGAGTCAGTGCTTGGAGTCACTCCTGCTCTTATTGTTGCTGCCCCTGTAGATACAATTGTTAAACACTCTTGTAGCCTGCTGGTGAAAAGAATGTTGCTGTCTCTTGTATCTAGGGAAGCGGTCTTGGAGCCTCCTCTAGCCTGCTGTCTCTGTAAGGAGCCCCTGTTGGATGAGGTTTGCAGTGCACCTGTAGATTTGCCAATTTTGGTGTCCTGGAGTATTTCCAGCATCTCCTCAACCCGCAACCCGAATAAATGCTCCCTTTTAAAGGCAATGTTGGACCTCCAATCTGAAGCCTGAAATATGGAGCTGGGAGTGGTGTCTAAGAAGGACGCTTGTGTAGACCCTCCCTGGGCACAGAGGACAACAGCTTCGAAATAGTTCTTACCTCGGAGGCTAGCTCCTCTCACCTCTTCCTGAATTCCTCTGGTTCATGGTTAACTAGCTCTTGCATCTCATCCCACTATGCTCTCTCATAGAGCTATAGGAGGCCCACAGAGTTGGAAACTCTCCAATGGGTGGTGGTCACCCCCTCTTGCCGACAGCACTGAGCCTCTTGTTCTCCTTGTCGGGCAGGAGGGCTGTCTCCAGTGACTTGAGCTGAAGCCCGCTTGCATTCTGTGGGGACAACCAGGTAGTCGGTGGTACCTCCGCCCGATATAGACTGAGCTGGTAGGAGAAGGTATGTATTTTTTTCTACACCTGTGGTAATAGGATCTTTGCCTTGACTGGCTCAATAAAGGTGTCAGGAGCCGATTTTAACATGCCCTACAGCATGGACGGGAGCTGGATTTTTTTTTCTGACCTGGATAGTGTCCTACAATGAAATCATCACCCTTGTGGAGGACATGCAGGTGGGAAACATCCTTTAGTACAAATCCAGAATCACGCTGTGCTAATACAGTGCTGGCAGTAGAAGAAATGCCTTGTTACAATGCATTTGTCTAGAACACAAGTCGTTAAAATGACTTGTGTTAGAGGGGTGCATTGGTGGAGTGGTATTGGATATAAAGTCCAACACCTTCCCTAATGTCGCGCAGACTGGAGATGGAATAGTAAAGGATACTAATCCAAAGTCCAGCACCTCCCTAAATCAAGTCATTATTAACGAGTTGCATGCAAAAGGAACGCGTCATAATAACGCGTTTGTTGTAATGCCGGTGGTGTAAAGGCATGCGTGCTAAACGCATGTGGGATTCCGTCATACAACCCAAGCAGGTCCATGTAATGGAAAGTTACCACCTATTGGATCACCTTGTGGTAAGCCGTGGAGATGCCCTCAAGGTAATAATCCAAATCTGGGTCTTCTAAAGGGTCTATGTCACAGTCAGTCCAGGGGTTATCTGTGGCTCTAGGGATAAATGGTGTCTCTGAAAGGTCGCCAGGGACGATGGGCCTGGTGTGTGCGCAGGCGGTCTGCTTGATCACCCTGTGTGCATTCTCTACAAAAGAACCATTGAAGAGCCCTGGAGCAGACCCAAGGACCTAGCGCTTGGGAGTCGATAGACTAAGCTCGGTCTCTGAAGAATGGCACTGAAGAGAGCGCAGATGACAAACTTTTCCTGAATATTGATATAGAATTTCACCATGTGGGCCCGAAGGAATGTGAAGAACTTGTTGAGTCTCCGAGCCCTGTTGGTACACATTCGAATCCAATGGCAGAAAAAACAACAATCTAACATGGAGTTAATGTCCATACTCATTGCCAACTAAGGCTGAAGTCCCAGTGCAACCTATGACTCGAAAGACTGTCTTTAAAGAAATCAACTTGTAAACATCTGAGCCTAACACTAGATGGCAGGAGTTTTCAGAGCACGTGTACCTACAGCAACACAGGCTATGAACATTCTTTTTTTAGGTCTCGCGTGGCGTACTGCGCACAGGCGCAGTCAAGCTCGCGAGATTTTATGCTTTAGGGTGAGTTTTTCTAGCAAGGGTTAAGCCCGGCCCCTCTTCTCCATTGGCTGGCCTCCTAAACGGTGGCCAGCCATTGAAGAAGAGGTCGCCCTGACGTATTTCTTTCTCTTTAAGCCCCGTCCTTTTCAGACTGGGTTCCTTGCCTTACGTTTGTGGTAAAAGCTTTCTTATCTTCTTTATGGGTCCAGATGGCCCCATAAAGAAGATAAGAAAATATTTACGCGAGCAGCAAGTCAACCCGATGCTGTTGTGGGACGGGGCTAAAAGAGAAAATGACACGTCACGGCCAGCGCTTGTTGGGGAAGGTCGTGGGAATACAGAGGGCGGTGCAGAATGCAGAAAGTGGGCCCGAGATTGACAGGTAAATTAGCCATTTCATTGAAAGAGAGAGGCCTCTGTCAGGCTTTCAGCGGGCAGGCGAGTTTGGAACAACCTGCAGGCAGCACGTGAGGCCGGGGACAGACCTGAAAACAGACTCACTCCGAGCCTCCTCTAGCCTCACACAATAGCCTCTCTTCGTCCATTAGTGGACAACAAGAGGCAGCCTCTCACACCCTACCCCACTAGCCCCGCCCCTCCTTTGTTCAGAGAGGAGCAGACCGACCCTGTAAAGGCGCGCTCCTATTGGCAGACCCGAGCCCTCCCCCTCTCCAATTGGGCAGTTCCGGTGTCCATCCCCCCGAGGCGGTGCACGTTGCCCAGGTAGTCTGCTGCGCTTCAGTGGAGCGCGTTCCCTGTGTTACTCCGAGTTGTACCCAGCGCCGCCTCCCTGCGGGTCACAGCTACTACTTCGCAAACACAACTGGCAACTACTGACTCGTGAATTGTTTCCACTTTTAGAGCTCTGAAAGGGGGTTCCCAAATTCAAGACTTGTCTCTCTACTTTTTTCTCAAGGATAATCATAAAAAAGCGTCTGTTCTGCTGCTGGGTTTGGATGAACTGCAACTTTTCTTGAATTTGTAAAGCTTTTTTTGTCTGTGGTGGTTTTTTTTCCTGGCGTTTTTATCTTCAGAGGATTTCTTGGGAAGCTTTGTAACTCCTCTGCATCACTTTCCCCCTTGGGAAGGCCTCCGATCACCCGCCGGGGTGTGAGCTACAGGAACCAGCAGCAGCTCCCCTCCAGGAGCAGAGATGGGCCGCCTCACCCATTAGAGAGGGCAGCACCACTTCTCAAGAAAGGGGATTCCTGATCCGCGAAGCATGGGCTGCTCGGTCCGCTCTCCTTTGTGCTTGGAATGAGACCAGCCCCATTTAACTACCACCCGGAATTCAACAACATGGATGTAACAATCTCGGAGCTCATGGACTCCTTTCTGGAGTGCCCCCTGGTCACGCGGGTAGGTATCGTGTGTGTCTGTGTGGTGGGGCACCGAAGTTCTCAGGCTGTGGAGGAGGTAGGGCGGCTGTAGTGAGCCAGTCCCTGCTGTACCTTTTTCCATGTGAGTTGTGTCCAGAGAAAGTGGTTGTTAACCTTGAAAGAATAAATAGCACTGTCTTCTTGTCTGTGGAGTCCTTGAGGGAGAGAGGGAGAGAGGGAGAGAGGGAGAGAGTGAGAGAGTGAGAGAGAGAGAGAGAGAGAGAGCGAGAGAGAACGAGAGAGAGTGAGAGAGTGTGAGCGTGAGTGAGTGAGTTAGTGTGTGTTTTTAACATGTGTGTTTGTGTGTTTTTAACATTTCTTGGCTATCCCGGTTCTTGGTGCGTTTTCCTCTAGTGTAACAACCCCATATACAAGTGCACAGGCTCGCCCGGCAGAAGGACTGGAGTTGTCTGTTTTGCGCGTCCTCGGTGTTACTTTAGTTTTATTGTTGTGACAGAGAAGGTTCTGCGCCCAAAATATTGTTAGTGAAATGAGTAGTTTTCACATTTACTGTTGGGCTTTTGAAGTCATCGGGCTTAATCGCCGGAGAGCGGGTGGTAAGAAGTGTCATTGACCTGGTTATATAAAAAACACACCATTTAAAGTTATGACATGCTCTCAAGAAAGAGTATGAGTGCCAAAAAAGCTATACAGAGATGTGTTGAACGTGTCACTAACCCAATTATTCATATCCACACAGGAAACGTAGGTGGGAGGTGCTCTCAGCACAAAACTCCTTCAGTGGATTGCCTTCAGCGATTTGTTGTTGTTGGTGGTATAATAGACGTCACCCATATTGTGATGTGCACGACTTACCCTGCACCAGTTACGTTGTACCAAAGCTACAGCCACGCAGGCCAGTTAGACACACCAGGCATGCACGGGTCTATCAAGCATGGCACGGTCTGCAGCCCAGGCAATGAACACGTGTCCCTCGAGCGTCTGGAAGAGTGCCCTTGGGAAGGACAGCTGTGAGGCAAGGAGGCACTTGGTTGTGGGTGGGGCTATTCACAACATAAATAAATACCAATGGGAGTATTTGTGAAGCCAGTGCAGTTATCTGTGAAGCCCCGCCCCATGTGCCCGGTGTGTGGGAGGGCGGGCATTACAAGTCTGGAGTTAAAATACACGTCAGTTTGGTTGTTACCATGTGTAAAAATGACAAAATAATGATAATGAAGTAATACTAACACAAACTGTGCCACTTTATGCCACATAATTTGCATTTTGTTCTAACATAATTTAGTCAACCATGCTGAATACTTTGGTCCTCACTTGTCGCATAGTTCCAGTGACCCCATCTCTTTAGTTCCTTGTCCTGATATGTCTGGCCTGCATGCCTTTTAGTCAGTTGTTTAATATGAGGTGTGAGTTAATTTGTAAAAAATAATATTCTACCGTGCTTTTTTTTTCTGGGGGTCAGAATGGTTTACTCATCCACGTGCAGCGGTAATTGAAGTAAGACAACACATATGTATGTGAATGTTACTTATTAAAGCACCCAAATGTTCAGTATGCATAATCAATTGATAAAATATTAGGAATGTGAAGGAGGGTTCAAAGAGGTAAATCTAACTCCAGTACTCTCTACTATGTACTACTCACGCACTACTTCTCTCTCCTACTCTATTACTTGCTCTCTACTACTCACTCTCTACTAACTACTACTCTCTACTACTCTCTTTTTACTACTCTCTACTACTCACTCTCTACTACTCTTTCCTACTCTCTTTACTGCTCCCTACTCTGTACTACTCACGCTCTACTTCTCTCTACTACTCTATTACTTGCTCTCTACTACTCACTCTCTACTAACTACTACTCTCTACTACTCTCTTTTTACTACTCTCTACTACTCACTCTCTACTACTCTCTCCTACTCTCTCTACTGCTCCCTACTCTGTACTACTCACGCACTACTTCTCTCTACTACTCTATTACTTGCTCTCTACTACTCACTCTCTACTAACTACTACTCTCTACTACTCTCTTTTTACTACTCTCTACTGCTCACTCTCTACTACTCTCTCCTACTCTCTCTACTGCTCCCTACTCTGTACTACTCACGCTCTACTTCTCTCTACTACTCTATTACTTGCTCTCTACTACTCACTCTACTAACTACTACTCTCTACTACTCTCTTTTTACTACTCTCTACTACTCACTCTCTACTACTCTCTCCTACTCTCTCTACTGCTCCCTACTTTGTACTACTCACGCTCTACTTCTCTCTACTACTCTCTACTACTCACTCTCCAGTGTTGGTTATTCTTAGCAGTTCAAGAAGTGATGCACCTTTTGGGTAAAACAAGTAATCATAACTTTCTTTACAGGTTTGTGATTTAAAGGTGCTGGCACCACACCTCCTCACTGCCCCCTCAGTGCACAATACTTCCTCACTGCCCCTCTCAGCGCAAATGCCTCCTTACTGTCCCTCTCAGTGCACAATATATTCTCGCATTTGCAAGATTAAGCTATTGGCATTGTAAATAACAATGCCATTTACTTCTCTGTTTGCAAAACCAACACAAATAAAAAATGTGTCATTTACAATGCCAATAGCTGTAACTTTTGCAAAGGCGAGACCGTTGCATTGTAAATGCGTGTCTCAGAACTCACTTGCAACACCAACTATTAGCTGATCTTACTGGAATATCTAATAAATCTAAATGCTTCCACTCTTCACTAATGCTCTTTTCCTTCCATTATGTATTAGATGGAAAAACAGCGATAGAAGGCTGAGCAATGACAAGGCACAGTTCGACTTTTATATGCAATAGTGGCTACCAAGAGATAAAGCAGACTCCCATAATGCCGGAGGGTGACAAAGCATCGCTCACTGCGCTCTACTACAGGCCGGTGCTACGCTTGTGTCGTAAGTGTGCTGCGCTCTCCAGATACCTAATGCAGGCTGAAGACTAGAAGGATGGTAGATCACTCTAATTCAGGCTTTTGATGAATCTTTAGGGAGCATTTGTTAAAAACTGATAAAAGACTAACCGCGGATAGATACAAATTCTGCATTTTACTGGCAAGTCTCAGATTGCTACATGTTGAAGGATCTGGTGATCTACTCTGTGTTGTTTCTACTCCAAGTTGTTTAGTAATACTTGTTTTACACGTGTGACAGGAGGTTGAAGCAATCACAATGGTGATATCAATATTGAATAATTCCAGCAAAAGGAAGTAAATGAAAAACGAAAATATGACCGATTCGAACCCATAGCTATCTAAGAGGTGGAAATAATGCAGCGGCGGCAGGCACTGCTCCCAGCTCTACAGGCCAGCAAAGTGATAGTTCGACTAGTAGAAACTGAGCTGAAAAGATCTGCCTGCTCGGCTTCCACCGAGCCTGGCTGGCCGCATGAGTGCTCAACAGTGAGAGCTCTCAGGCTGAACTTTAGGTATGAGGCGGATGCGCTTCCAGTGCACCTCACCAGCTCCTTTATAATGAAAAGAAATAGAGGCAATCCAGTCAGATACTTCCATGGGACGCTTCCAAACGTGCAGCCTCGGATGTATCATAAAATGTAGGATGCAGTGTTTTTTTCACTCTCACCACACAAGCCAGGGTTGGGACTCCTACAGATCCAAGTGGCTGCCATGCCTTTTAGACTTTAAGAATACACAAGGTAGGAGCTTGCTGCTTGGAACCGGCCTCAGAGAGGTACTTCCAAGTGACTGAATAAAGTCACTACTTCTAAAAACGTTATAGATGGATCCATTTCAGCCACTAAACATGCAACTACTTCAATTTGTAATCATGAAATACAATAGCTTCATCTTCCAAAAACTTAATGGAATAAGGTGTTGAGGGTCCATGGAAAAAAAGAACCAGAATAACTTTATTTGACTGTGTTAACATGGATATTCAATGACAGCTTCATAACATTTCTATTATTTCTTTGTGACTTCTGGAAAAACTTCTAAGGAACCACAGAGATTCAGGAGGACCTTCTGGAAACATTCAGGAGCTGGCGAGAGCTGCTACCTACCGACTATCTCGATCCCAGAGGAGCAGTCGTATGTGGTTGATTATCGAGGGCTGGCCGAGCTTTACTTCTATGCCCGAGCGGCAGTCGTCATCGATGGGGTGCCTGGAGAAGCCATGGTCCAAGTCGTAATTCTGCGTGTCCCCATCAAGCAGCGCAGACTTCAGCTCTCCCTTCACAACCTGGGCCCCGTGCTTCATGGTTGCAATGTTCTCCTCTGGGACTAGAAGAAAGGAAACCGGTATATCTCTTGGTCAATGTATATTTTGTTTCTCTTCAAATGAACAATAGTAACAGTTGCTAAATTGGATTTTAAGAGACTAGAGTGACTACCTTGTGGGGATCTGGCCACCCAGTGTGCTGTACATTGGAAATTTAAGGGTTCTCATTAAAGAATGTATAAGGAGATTGAGATTTTGGTCTTTTGATGAGTTGGGTTAATTTTTGCTCTATACTTTTACGTCACAGGTATGTTGTCATTATTACTATAGTAAATAATATTCAGGTGTGGGATAGGCACAGGAAGCGAATTCCTGAATACACCACCCTAAAACTAAAAGAAAAAGTAACAAAGGTTCAGCAAGTAAAGTGCTTGAGAGCAAACAGAGATTGTCTTTGTATCGACCAACATTAGCAACCCCCACATTTGCTACACTGGTAACGACCTTTGAGGCAGGTTGGAAGTCTGGCAATACTATGTTCATACTTTAACACGTGGCTTCATCTCTCATAAAGCCTGTACCTAGTATAAACTACAGTTATTGCCTTTTGAAGGTGTCCAGGGACCCTGCCATGTAACAGTCCTTCCTGAAAACAGTGCAAACTGAAATAAACACTGAACTAAGCAAGCCTCTTCTCTGGTGTTCCGCGTGGTAGATCGGCACACCTCACAAGGCCGAGGTTATCATTTCCATCTTACCATGAGGCAGCCATGTTGTTAGTACCTCAGCTTCTACATACTGCCAGAGAGAAAAGACATAACTAACAAACAGGATCAGAATGGAAGCCAACCCAGCAGACTGTTCATACGAGCCCCAAAGCAAATATGACACCATGTCCAATTTGCTAAAGAAACTGGCAATCAAACTATGCCCTTGAACCAGTACAGCAGGTCTGCGGAGCTATGCCACTGTGAACTTTCAATAAAGGGTCTGCCCCTACCTCCCCCATAAGCACTCCTTTTCAGAAGCAGGGACATGGATCGCAACCATGTTGCTGTGAGGAAAGATTCAGCAGCTCCTCCCTGATGTCGGCTTGCCCCGGTGCCGTAGGCGGCCCCCTCCGACGACTGAAGCACAATGGTGGAGAAGCAAAGAGGTGAGCCCGATGCTGCCCCATTTTTGCCCGCCCAAGGCGCTGCTGTGTGCTTGGGATTGCCTGAAGCTCCAGTAGTGGCTCTCTCGACCGGCCCCCGGTGTTGGCCCAGGTTGCCCACCCAGCTGCTGCCGGATGCCTGGGGCTCCGGGAGTGGCTCTCATGACCAGCCCTCAGCACCGCAGGTCTACAGAGCTTTGTCCGTATGATCTTTCGCTAATGGGTCTGCCCCTACCTTCCCAATATGCGCCAATTTTCGAAAGCAGGGAAATCAGAAACATCCCCACATCGTGCCTGGAGATGCGCAGCTCGCACTTCAAGTCCCTCAAGCCTGCGACCACATAGTAGCTGGATGGCCTGTAGTCCCTCGCGGGTAGCTCCTGCCGCACTGCTGTACAACGCAGGTAAATTGCCTTTCAAATATGTTTTTAAATCGCAGCATATGTTTCACAATTGTATTCTGCTCAGGATTTGTTTCAACTAGGTTGGTTTAGGAACCTTAAGGGAAACATTTATAATTTTATCCAAACTATTCTAAGCGGTCTACTCTGTGAATGCCCACATCGAAATATATCTTAAAAAGGTAATTCAATCGCCATCCTGTACCTTGATTACTTTAACATTCGAAAAGTGTAATAAAATGTGGTCGGTCAAACGCAACAGGGAACGCTTTCACCTAAATAACAATGCTGCATATATACTACGCTTATCGGTGGATATCATGTTCAATGTGTTGGTAAATCTTTTCAACTATGATGGTGAGTGTGTCTTCACCACTTTAAGTTCCTCTGTATGACAACTTACCACTGCTGCCCCTTATCACTTTGCAGCCCCTCTTGGTGCAGCCCTGGCACTGGACCTGCAACCCCTGTGCATGAAGCAGCTCGTATGCATGCCAGTTAGCCCGGCCTTTGCAGTTACTCTAAAAGTCACCCTGTTCTGACTCTACTGACACTATGTGTGCCCCAGACCACCATGTTTTGCCTTTACAGCCCATAAAACCCCCTGCAGGCCCTCTATGTTCCCACCCCAACAGCCCTTGTGTGACACTGTCCTCCCCTCCTGCATGGCAAACTATGTGCCACTCTGCACAATTAAGTCCCTCTGCATGTCACCCACCTGTCCTGATGCAGCTCTGTGTCTTTCACCCCCTTCAGCACTTTCTGTTTTGCCTGCCTGCACCTCCTGCCTTTCTTTGCATCTCTACCACTTTGCAATGCTACTTTGTGCCCTACTTCCTGCTGCTCATGTAGGTTGCCCTTTCTCAACTTTCCTATGCAACATGTGGGCATCCCTATTGTCCACAACCCCCTGAAGTGGTCCTACTGCATCGCTAAATACTTAAGGTCCCAAAGGAGAGAGCGATTGCATTGCAAATGCTTGTTTCAAACAAATGATGGCAACAACGAGGAGGCTACTGTGGGATAGAGGAGTCCTCAGAATAGCGATGTCAGTACTGGTTAGGAAAGCTTTTGACAGGGGTATTGGCAGCGGATAGGCAAGCAAAGGAGCCAGGGAGCTATAATAGGCAGTTATATGGTAAGGGGAAAATGAAAAACTTGCCGGCCCCACAGTCATGGTCATCAGGGCCTAGAGAAGAGCCACAAAACATATCGGATGGCAGGGCATCCTCACTTTGGAAACGCCCATCGGGGTCGCCAAAGCAGTGACACCACTACAAGGAATTGGGGGGATTGAGACATTTGTCCGTGGTTGAAGAATCCAGAATGAGGAGATCCCAGAGGAGAGTCCCCTAGAGGTTAGGTTGCTATGCAAACCATTGCACAGGAACCCTATATCAGCGGTACAGAACACATTCCTAGCTAACAGCAGTCTGCCACTCAGAGTCCTTAGAGACAGATGGGAGGGGGATCTTGGCAGATTAGAAGTTGAGTGTAGGGAGGCATGCCGCTACCCCGGAGAGGTAGCGATAAGGGCAACTTTTAGGTTGATCGAGCTCAAAATACTACAAAGGGCATATTTCAGAAGCATGTAGCTTTTCGCTAAGAATAAATAGATGCTCCTCCGACAGATGCTTGAGGGGATGCACACATCGGGGCCCATTTCTGCAATGGTATGGGAGTGTCCCAACCGCAGACCCTTTTGGACGGGTGTTGGGACCAGAGTCCGTAGATCATCGAATTCCGATTGGAAATCAACTAATAATGCTTGGCATCGTATGGAGAAGTGTGGCTCACTGGTTAGAGGAGGCATACCCTGAAGCAGAGGTCAGACCCGGGACCAGGGTTCAATTCCCGACGCGGCAGGGTCTGAGCCCAAGTGTCCACGGACTCGATAATTCTCACTTCGGTGCCTACTCGAATCACGGGTTCACACTCTGCAACTCTGGGCAATAGCTTGCTTAATCTCCACTACGGCCCCCCGCGGCGGGATGCCTGGCTTTCACCCTGGGGATGCCCAGTACGGGTTATCTCACAGGGAAAAGCCAGGACGGGTTCCCAATGCAAGCGCCGAGATGCCCAAGGGTAAGTCGAGCGCTATATAAGTAAACACACACATACATACATACATACATACATACATACATACATACATACATACATCTGGGGTGTGCAGTCATTGGACAAATAAACCTCCATATTCTGTAACATAGCTATAATGGTGGACAGGTGTGATGTGGTCCAGAAATGGAGCAGGGCCAGGGTTCTGAGGGTGGAGGACTGAGAAGTACACAAGGACTGATGCATGAGAGCCGAAGAACAGGTCTATAAGGCTCGGGCCTGTCCAACAAGTTTGCAAAAATATAGGGTGCTTGGAAAGTCCTGATTGAGGGCCTGGACTGAGATTCTGAAGGGTGGCAGTGGTTTGGTGCTCTGGAGGTACTATGGAGAAGATTTCCCCGGAGGACAGTGAGAACAGGAACTGGGTATCTAGCCAAAACTCAATGGGATGAGACCACTGACCATGTTGCGGAGAGCTATGTGTGTTAATGGGAAGAAATAGTATAAACAGGGGCCATGTGTCCTCACAGCTGTGAGTGGGGGGGAGGGGAGAGGAGGGGGGCACTAAAGGGGTGTTTACTTGAAGTCTTTGAAAACTCAATAACATTATATTTAAAAAACAAGATAATGCATACACCATGAAAAAGCCAATGTTCTTGGAAAGAAGGAAGACGGCGATGAGTGACTGGCCTAATACAAGACAGAAAAAGAGCCCATATGGGCACCAGCTGAGCTTTTCGTGCCCTTACTCTTCTAGTCAGTAAAGTAGCCAGCAAATCAATGTGATAATGCAATGGTAGCAAGGATCATCCCAAATAATGTTACTTCAATGCTAAGCATACTTGAAATGCCTGTTTGGGAGGCATCTGTCGGCAGATGGGTAGATAGTTCAATATGCCATTTTTCTGTTGTAACAATACACTTAGAAAAGTATTTCACTAGTCAGGATTCATGCAAATATGCTGGAGGTTTTAAGTGTCACATAATTCTATTCGGTCTATGGACATATCATTTCTAAAATGCCAATCCCTCAAGAGAAGAAAAAGTTCTTGTGGCTCACTTAGCATGCCCCTGTAGTTGAGGTCCATGTCACGGCTTTCGGAGCGAACTTTGATGGCGTCCAAGATGGCGTCAGGCGTCAATAGTCCAGAGGGCCTCACAATGTTCAGCAGCTCCGTCAGGCTCATCAGAGGCAGGCGCACCGCCTGCATAATCTCAGAATGGCTCTCCTTCACATTGTGTTCGCACCAGTTTATAAGGGCCTGGAAAATATTCTTCTCAGGGGCAGCAAAGGAATCCCTTGTCACAATATTCAGGAGGGCAGCCTTCAGAATAGAAGAAAAATAAGACTAGGTCAAATGAAGAAACAATCAACACAAGCGAAAGGTATGTCAGGCACACATCTGAATAAATACCTAAAAAACTGCAGAAATCATAGAAAGTTTTCACTGTCATAGAATGGTGTCTGTCATTTGCCACAGTGATATATGTATGGCTAAGGGTCCTGTTAGCTAAACCGCTAGGTTGTACCCACACCCTCTGGTCCTGGGCTAACACTGACCAATCAGTGGCTCTACTGCAGGTAACCGATATACTAATTGCCAGCATCTTTTCAGGAAAATGTGATGGTCAGATTTAATTCCACAAAAGGCAGCTTTCTGTGAATTCTTGGCTTCCACAAAGGCTTCTTTCCCCAACTGACTCACAACTTGCTCATCATCTCTTGCTCTCCTTGCCTTCTTTTCAAAATCTCTGGAGGATATTATCCCACTTCATCTCAACTTCTGCTCGCTCACCACAATTTGCCAGATTCCTAACATCTTCTAACTAGTCTTGAAGCATCCCAGTTCTACAAACTAGTCTCAAGTTCCACACATTCTAAAGACCACACACTTCAAGGAAAAGTTACTTAGTAGTAATACTAATTCTGCATCTTCAGTGAAGTCAAACTATATAGTTCAATATTCCCAAATGCATGCCGGGATTGCGGAACACTTTCTTTTTATAAATCATGTTACAATGGAATAAATCTGTCATTTTAAAAATGAAGGAAAATAATTAGCATTCAATCTAGGGGTGATTTTTCTGAATTTCTGAAATGTTTTATCATCCAATATAAAAGATGAACTTTAATAAAAGCAAACCTTGCTGCGCAAGAGGCACAACAAACGAGAACATCGGATAATTTGGCCTGGGGAGGGTCAATCTGGTGTGTGCTGCACCAACCACAAATTTGTCCTAAAAACAGGTGTATACAGTTTCTGTTGAGGGGGCACCAGGCTGCCAAGATGACATCAACCATCTTTGGAGGAAGATTGAAGGGTTCAGCTGTCACCGTTCAACCTAAAAGTATTAAGGTAGAGATTGCGAAAGCTCAGGTTCAGAACCCTGCTCAGTTGCTGAGAAAGCAGGTCCTCCTGGAGGGGCAGCCTGATCAGAGGACATGCATTCAAGCCCAGTAGTTCTGGATACCAAACTCTCCGTGCCCAATTCGGAGCCACTAAGATGACTTGGGACTATTTGTTCATGATCTCCTGGAGAACTCTGGGTAGAGTGGTATCAGTGGAAAGGTAAACAGGAACCCAGAGTTCCACTCGAGGCAGAACATGTCTCAGAACGAGAGGTGCCTTGGAAAATCTAACGCATAGAAGTGTTGTCATTGTAGGTTCTCAGCAGTGTCAAACAGATCTAGCCAAGGTTTTCAGAGTTCATGAAGTGACCTCTTGCCACCTTCGGGTATAACTGCCACTCGTGATTCACTAGGCGTGGATGGATGAGATTGTCCGCACTGGCATTCAAAGATCCTGGCATGTGGTTCACCACCAGGAAAATTCCTTGGTGGTCCAGCCACTTCCAAAGGTGCAAGGCCTCCTGGCACAATGCCCAGGACCCTACCCGATCCTGTTTGCTGCAGTACGTTGTTACGGTCTGTGAGAACCTGTACCAACCTTCCCTTGACGATCGGAAGGTAGGATTTCAGTGCAAAGTATACGGCCCCCAGCTCTAGAAGGTTGATATGGAGCCGGGAATACGCTGGAGACCAGATGGCTCTGATCTCCATTTCTCCCTGGTGACCACTGCAACCCAAAAGTGGAGCATTGGTCACCCTTTTCGACTGGAACCTAATCAGTGTCCTGTGGCCCTTTTTTCTATAGGTACACCAGCAATTTACCAGGTTTTACTACCTAGGTCTGCTAGGGACCAAAGCCTAGGACTAACTGCCTAACCATCTAGGTTTCATTCAATCGGAAACTCTTTTCAGGAAAGCTCTTACAAGTCGATTTTTACGGCCCCATATGCGCTATGCAGAGCACTTATCTAAATTCTCTTTCCTAGTATCAGCCATCCTGTCTGTCAGCGCCATGATGCTTCTCGGACTGAAAGCTGTGCTTTACAAATACCCTATAGCATAAGCTGGTGTTTAAGGGTGGTGGTTTTGGCCTTTAAAATAAAACAGGAGATGGAGCACAACTAGAACAATTTTGGTTTGGCGGTCTTGGTTTCACAAATGGATAATATGGAATATAAATATAAAAATCTTAGACAATGTTTGTTCAATTAATATATGGGTGTTCCTGGTGACAGTGATTAGTGCTTGGAATAAATGTTATTGAATTATTGGTATGAATGGGTCAATGGCTGGGGTTTGTGGTTCTGTTTTAATTTATTCTTTTAAGAGATTGATGATATTGTTATGATGAAATATTGCATTTTGAATGCAATTTTGGTAACTATACTAAACATTAATATCAATGAAGTGTGTTTATATTGTTATCAATTCTTATTAATAATCAGAGTCAATGAAATAAAAAGATTTTTGGAATATACAGGTGGGTTAGTAAAGACTGAAGATTGATTCGTTGTAAAAAAAATCGTCTAGCAGGTTCTTGAGTATATACTGATCTGATATCCCCTGTGCCCGAGCTGAAAAGACATTTTTGGGGGATGCCCTTCACTTAATAGTTCATGAAACTGAACCATGTGTAGATTGGCTCTAATGAAGAAGGGAGTCTGAGAAGGAGTCGGGTGTGACCTTGGCACATTGATAGTGAACCCCAAAGAGGACAGGAGGTTCACTATAGTTTGGAGGTGAGTGACGATTGCCTGGGACAAACCAGACTACATCAGCCAGATGTCGAGGTAGGGGCAAACTGGCACCCGGAGCTCTGAAGATGTGCTGCCACAACCGCCTTCATTTTCGTGAACTCCTGAGGGACACCAAAAGAGAGCACAGCAAACTGAAAATACTCCTGTCCCACCAGGAACCGCAGATAATGCAGATGGGCCGTCAGGACAGGTATATGAATATAGGCATCCTTTAGGTCAAGAGCTTTCATCCAGTCTCTAGGGTCGAGAGCAGATCAGACCCTGGCCTATGTGATTATTTTGAATCCATTCAGAGGCGTTGAGAAGGTGCAGGTCTAAAAAAGGCTGCAGGCCTCCATCTTTCTAGGGCACAAGAAAATAGCGGCCATTGAAACCACAACTTACTTTTGGTGAAAGGCACGCTCTCAATAGCTTCTGCTGTCAAAAGGGATTGCATTTCCTGCTGAAAAATGGAGAGATAGTCCTCCATCAGTCCCTGGGTGGGACGGTGGAAGGTTTTGCAGCTCAGAAATAAAGGCTAAAGCATAGCCCCTGCTAGCAATCTATAGAACCCACCTGTCTGAGGTTATGGCTGCCATCCAGGGCAGAATTAGAGGATGTATGTATGTATGTATTACAATCTTATATAGCGCAACACTGTCACCCAATGGGTATCCTGGTGCTTTGACGAAACATGGCTGGAACACACTCGCAGAGATCACACTACTCTTGGATGATGCCTCCCACCATCGCCCGATGGAATTGGTGGTGTCCAAGTCACAACAAATTGTGAACTTGGTTACATCGTGACCATGCTAAATCACCTGATATAGAACAGGCCGAAGGTCTTCAGTGACACCAGCGTGGATTTGTGCAGCTAAATACCAAAGGGTTTTGGAGTAAGAGGTCAACTAGCACTTGGCGTTAACAGATTTGAGTGCCAGACTGGCAGACGAAAACACCTGTCTGCCAAATGTCTGAAAAATTAAGACTTCCTGTCAGGAGAATTGATAGTAAAGATGTCAGGGTTTCAATGAGTTGTGGAAATTTTCCCCACCAGTCTCTCTTGCGAAGGGTGCTGCAAAAGAAAAGCAGGGTAGCCTGGGGTAGGGCAATGGTGCCTGGCAATCGGTCCACTTACTAGGGGGCCGGAGCAAGGTTTGGCCCATGCCTAATAAGGTATCGGTCAGTGCCTCATTAAAAAGCAGGAGGGTTTCAGAAGATGATTGCCCCAGTTGTAGAACTTCGGTCTGTACATTAGTCTTAACCTCCATAGTAGGGAGTTGGAGGTCAAGGAATTCAGCTGCCCTATGAATTACCATGACGAAGGAAGAAGATTCCTCAATGGAGGGTTCAGTGTGTTAGAGAAGCCCAGTTTCAGGGGAGGTATGGAGACCACTGGCCTCCTGAATGAATGTCACCCTATTAATTATCATCTTGGTAGGGCTGAGGAAACTTATCACCAAGGTCATAGTAATTTTCCAAGTCGGTCTAAAAGAGGGAATTAAAAAGTGTGTTGTTTCTCTTGTGGGGGTGTCAAACCAAGCGGGGGGAAATTGTGCCTCAGGTGAAATCGGGTGCAACTTTGACTGAGGTCGAACCTACATCAACTCGGTATTGGAAAGAACAATTTGATCCTCCAGCGTTGCTGGAGCTAGCAGCAGCGTCCAAGAGCCCAGGGCCTACGTGGGTCATGGCAGGGGAAGTGAGGGGCGTGGCTTTGGAGCCGATGGGGCAGGCTGCGTGAGCACTGAGCTCCGCGCCCGATCCCCTGCATTCTCCTGATGCAGGTGTCTCCCGGGCCCCCAGACAGAGGTGCTTGAGAGGGGGGGGGGCGACCTAGCAGCGGAAGCCATCGGAATTTGCCCGGAATCGGGCTTGGTGCACCGACAGCAGTGGCTGATTGCTGGAACGGGGTCGGCCTCCGGAGAACTCAAGATGGCGCTGAGCTCCTTTGTCTTCCCGGGAGCTGGAAATAGGCGCTGACGGCGAAGAGAGGAAGTGGCGACTGCAGAGGGGAAGGCGCTTCAAGTAATAGCGCGACGCCCTAGCGCGCTCTGGTGCTGCTGCTGGGCGGCGGAGCGCCCTAGATCACGACGAGCATGCAGAAGAGGACACTGCAGCCGCAGGAGGACCGGGACCTGTACCTCGGCCCTCCGAGATCGCGGAGGGCCCGGAGGGCAATCAGAGCTGGCGGGCAGGGCGCCCAGGCTTGGAGCCGGACGGAGCCCTTCTAAAACCTATTGAGGGAGATCGTTGACCGCCCGCGCCCTGCTGGGGGATTTGAACTGAGGGCTTCCGCCCTGGACGGCGGACCGGCGGAGGCTGTTGCTCTCTCCCCCTGGGGGACCCTCCTGGTCGTTGCTACATACTGAGGGCTGGAAGCGGGATCGCTTTGGGGCCCTGGACATCGGTGGTGAGGTGGCCGGGGGGGGACTGTGAGTGGCCCCGGAGCTGTGTCGATCAGGGGTTACTAGTGATGATGGCGATAACCCCCCCTCGCAGTGCCATTGAGCGGGGGAGAGTGTGGCAGCCTAGGGTGGTTCCCTGAGGGCTTGGTGCCTCGTAGTGGGGCTAGTCAGAAGTTGCCGTGGAGTGGCTGGCCGGACCTGGAGCCGCGGAATCAACACGGCAGTGCGGTACCGGGGGGCATTGTTGGGCTTGCCTTTTAGTGCAGGACTGCGAGGAGGCCTTTTTGGACTGGAGACATCGAGGGGGACCTCGCGGGAGTGGTGGCGAGCTGTGAGGCCCGATACCTAAAATGACAAGATCTGCTGGTCCATGCGCAGCCCACACTGGATAGCGAGTTGTAGCTGAGGGGTGCCTGGAGGATTGCTGCTGCAGCGAGAGACGTCTATTGGGCCCTGGCGGAAGTGGGGAGTAATATCACCCACCGGACTAGGTCAGAAGGTGTGTAGGGCCCTGCAGCACAGGACTGGGGGACGTTGCCGGCTGTGGCCATGGGCAAGCCTCGGGACGGAAGGAGGAGGATCCGCCGCCACCTGGAGCTGATTATCCATCTCAGGAGACTGGGGAGGAGCAGGAATTGCCACGGGACCCGGGGATTTAGATCCAACTGGCCAAGATTCTGGCGGCCATAGCGGACTCCCGTGTTGCCCCTCAACAGGATATTGCGCAGGTTGCAACAGGGCTGGGTTTGCTATGGGCGGATCACTCGAAGCTTGCTGACCGTGTGAAGCAGGCCGAAACTATACTTCAGGAGATTTGCCCTGCGCAGACTGCACTATCTGCGACTATGGCGGGTGTATTGGATCGTCTCACGGTGCTGGAGCGGCGGGCCGAAAATGCGGAAGGCCGGAACAGACGCAATAACATCCGCGTGGTGGGACTACCAGAGAAAATAGAGGGGCCGGATATGGTGAGCTACCTTGAAAATTGGCTTAAAACTGTAGTGGCCCCAGAAGGGCTGTCGAGCTTCTACACCTTGGAGCGGGCGCACCGAGTCCCGGCCAAACCACCGCTACAGTGGCGGCGCGGCTGCTGCACTTTCGCGATCGTGACTTGCTTCTTCGGAAGGCTCGTAGCGATGGCCCCTTTCAAGTGGAAAACAGCAAAGTTAGGCTTTTCCCGGACTACTCGTTTGATACGCAGCGGCGCCGCATGTCCTTCCAAAATATCAAGAAGGAGTTGCACGCAGAAGGGATTCAGTATTCTTTGTTTTTCCCAGCCAAGCTGCGCATAGTGCTTGACGGACAGACTCACTTCCACGATACGCCGGAGGATGCATGGGAGTGGCTGGAGTCCTACAGAGCAGGAAAGGATGGTCAAGAAGTGGAGGCTCGGGAACAGGCTAGAGAATCACTGCCTCGCAGATCACGACGATTGCGGCGTTGCGGACGGGGCCCGCAGAAACCGTCCAACTCGCAGACGGCCATAGAACGTAGGGGTGCTCTGGAGGCGGTGACGGCGATCTCTGGAGAGCTGCTGAAGACTACACCGGAGGCGTCAGACCTTGGTAGTGACAAGGGACGATCGGAGGCGGAGTCCTCGGTGTCGGATGATCTATGCCCGCCAACGGTTACTCCCGGAACTGCTGATGGACTGCTGGATGAGTAGATGTAGCGATGACTGGGAGTTTTATCTTTGAATGCTATATTGTAGTTACTGCTTTTTAGTTTATATGGGAATTATAGCGATGCAATGGGCGTGTGAGGGGCTGGATGACTGTATCAAGTAGGGCTAGGAGTTTGGGGGCGAAGGGGTTATGGGGGGCTCCGAGGGGTCCCAGGAGATCAGGTACTCGTGGGGATTCGTGGGCGGGCAATAATTGTGTTGTTGGTTCACTGTAGGTCACTTCCTAGGCCCTATTCACCCCCCACCGTACTAGTTTGCTGGCCTTAGCTTTGCTTGGGGCACACAGTTTGGGTAGTTTGGATAGGATTCCCTATGTTGGTGCCTGTTCTGGGGGGGGGGGGGGGGGGGGGGGGGGGGGGGGGGGGGGGGGGGGGGGGGGAGGGTGATGTACCGGGTGGGTTGGGGTTGTTTGGGGATGGCCTTAGTTTGGTTAGGGGATACTGTCTGCTGGTGAATTTGTTCGAGAAAATAGAACTATCAAGTGTTGTGTATTTGTGGGTTGATACCGCCACCTTGCAATCGGAGGGCGGGGGTTGTTCTGAGAGGATCACACATTGTTGGCATGGGTCCATCACCTGACGTGAAATGCATAACCTGGAATGTTTGGGGATTACACTCCATGCAGCGTAGATCTAAGGTTCACTACTTTTGGTCCGTAGGGGTATGCACATGGCTCTATTGCAGGAGACACATTTGACTAGGGCTGAGGGGCTTGCCTTGCAGCGCAGGTGGCGAGGGCAGCTTTATTACACCACTTACTCAGCATTTGCACGGGGAGTTCTGATCTGGATTAGGGCTAGGGTCCCCTTTTAAATGTTGAATCAACTGATTGACCCTGATGGCCGCTATGTTGCAGTTAGAGGACGGCTTTATGGGTGTGAAGTGACCCTTTGTTCTGTTTATGCTCCCAATTTAGAGCAGTCATCCTTCCTGGGGATTTTATCTTCTGCCTTGGTGGATTATTTCACGACACCAGTGTTGATGGGGGGAGACTTTAACTCTGTTGTAGATGTTGCCTCGGACAGATCCCATCCTCCACTGCCCACGGCCCGATTAACAAATTAGCTAGGACTCGTGCCCATTGGCAAGACAATTGGGGATTCATTGATATTTGGCGAGAACATCACCCGACCGACAGGGATTACTCATTATTCGGCTCTACATGATCTGCATGTTCGATTAGATGCCGTTTTGTGTAGCGCTGGACTAGCGTCATTAGCGGTTTGTAGTGAGTACCTAATGCGTACCATATCGGATCATAATCCGTTATTGGTAAATTTCTGCTGGAAGTTGGAATGCCCGAAGATCGTGATTTGGAGATTGCGTCCGGAGATGCTGGTAGATCAGGCCTTTCGCGCGGAGTTGGGGGAAGGAATAGAACACTACTTCGCCGAAAATGCGGGATCAGCCACGACGGTGGCCCTAGAATGGGACGCTTTTAAAGTGGTGGTCCGGGGGATCTGTATCGCCAAGTGGGTGGGGGTTCGAAAGCTGCTGTTACGGGACATTGAAGCGGACGAACTAGCTCTTCGTGAGGCTGAAAGGGCACATGCGGACGGCACTGGCACACGCGATGAGGTATTGACCCGGAGGGAGGTGGTGGCAGCAGGGGTGGAGCGCCTCAGATGCTTCGATCACAGAGCTTTTTTGAATCGTGTGCATGCGGAGCGAGACAAGGTGGGCACATTGCTTGCTTGGCTGGCTGACCCCGTTCCTAGATGTGTACCCATTCTGGCGCTGGCCTCCCCTTCGGGACGGTTGGACTATGAGCAACATCTCATAAACGACCACTTTCGATCCTTCTATGCGACTCTCTATACCAGCCAGTTGTGAACTGGCGAGGAGGACACTCTGGCGTTCCTGGAGTGCTTGGAGTTGCCCGTACTTGGGGAGGAGGAGGCGAAGGAACTTGGCAGGATATTATTTTGGCTGAGATTCGCTGTGCCATTAGGCAATTGGCACGCAACAAAACACCGGGCGGCGATGGTTTGCCTATAGAATTCTATCTGACGTATATTGACCTCCTGGCCCCCAGATTATTGGGGATATATCAGGAGGCCAGACATACGGGAATATTGCCGGCTTCTACTAGAGAGGCCATCATTGTTCCGCTCCTCTAGGCGGGTAAGCCGCCGACTGATCCAACTGCGTACAGACCTCTCTCCATGCTCACTACGGATTATAAAATACTGAGTCGAGTGCTGGCTACAAGACTCCTTCCTTTTATGACTCGGTTGGTGCATCCGGATCAGGCTGGCTTTATCCCGACGCGTAATACTGCCAGTAGCATACGCAGGCTGATTGGAATATTGGATGGAGGCTGTGAAATGGAGGGGCAGGCACTTGTCCTTTCTGTTGACATCGCCAAGGCGTTTGACAGCCTAGAATGGCCCTGATCTGTTTTCAGTTATGACGGCATTCGGGCTTGGAGCCGAATACGTTCATTGGACATCGATACTATACTCGTCTGCGACGGCTAGAGTTCGGGTGGGTAGGGTTATTTCTTCTACCTACCCGGTGGGACGGGGCACCAGACAGGGCTGCCCGTTATCCCTGTTATTTGCCCTTGCGATGGAGCCGTTGGCAGCACGAGCCAGAATGGGAAGGGAATACAGTGGACTCCAGCTCTGAAGTCATGCACACTATATTTTGCTTTATGCGGATGACCTCCTGATGTTTTTGAGAGGGGGAGGCCCTGATGGGAGCACGCTCCCTCTTAGCCCGCTTTGGGGATATATCGGGACTACGGGTTAACTGGGCCAAGACCTGTGTTTTCCCGGTGACCGGTGCATGTAACCCGCCTTCCACTACCGCCCGATTCGGAGTGGAAGCCGAGGTGCCTACCCTATTTGGGAACGCAGGTGTATCATGATCGGGGGGGATCTTGTCGAGGGCAACATTGGGAGAGCGATGTGGGGTCTGAAAGGTAGCATGAGTTTTTGGGGGACCTTACCATTGTCGGTGGCAGGTCGGGTAGCGCTTTTGAAGATGGTGGCGCTTCCCCGTTTGTTATACTTCTTCCGGACTCTGCCGATACGGGTGCCGGTTGCTTTCTTTTGACAACTTTGCTCCGAGGTGGGCAGCTTCATTTGGGGTGCAGGACGGTGTAGGGTCGCGCTGGATACTGTGATGCGCCCGAGAGCTGAGGGTTGCCTTGCCGCCCCTAATTTTGAATTATACTATTTGGCAGCGCAGCTTAAATTTCTCACTCGGGCGGTGGCGTTGGAATTTAGGGGACCGGAAGGGGGACCGATGCCGGAGGTGCCGAGACACGTATTGTCTTTCGTGATCCTGCAGCAGCGACTGAGGATTGCTGATTTATCTATAATGGAGAGCACCTTGAGGCACTGCTGGAAACGGCTCCACAATAGAATCGGGGTGCAGCGTCCTTACGTGCCTGAGATCCCGCTGGGCATGTGCACAGCGTTGCCACACGGCGGGGACTGGTCTGTTCTGGCGGAATGGGAGGACCTGGGCTTACAGATGGTAGGAGACCTCTATGCGGATGGTGTATTGTTGCCCTTTAATACGTTGCAGGATACTTTTGGTCTCCCGCGTGGCCACTACCTGATACATGCGGCGTTGATCGCTGCCATACAGAAGCATTGGGGTGCTGGCCTCTCTGAACCGCCAAAGAGCGAAGTGTGTCAGTACGTAGTGATGGCGGCGGGTACACGCAATGCGGTTACCTGTCTATATAAGTGGATGTTAGGGGAGGGCTCAACCTGCTGCAAAAACTATGGGAGCATTGGGAGTCGGATTTGGATAAGGCAATCCCGGACGCAGTCTGGTTACAGATACTCAAAAGAGCATGGAAGTGTACTAGGAGCGCTAGGTTCCAGCTAATCCAATTCTTTATATTACATAGGGCGTATCTCACTCTAGCTAAAATCAATCAGTATTTTAGGACTGACACTGCGACCTGTCCCCGGTGCCGCCTACAGGACGTGGATCTGAGCCACATGCTGTGGGACTGTCCTCAGCTGGGAACGTATTGGAAGGAAGTTGCTGCATTACTCTGTAAGGTGACAGAACGGCAGGTGATCCTGGACAAAGGAGCCTGCCTGTTACACTGGTTTCCGCATACCAGTAAAAATAAGATAACTAGCAAGTTCATAGAAATGGGGCTAGTACTAGCCAAGAGGGAAATCACATCACACTGGAAGGCAGCGGTTGGCCCTAACTATGCTAGATGGAAAGCGGCAATGATTCTGTGGGCGGGCAGCGAGGGGTCCGTGAGATTGCAGCAGGCCCTCAGATCCCATAGTGATAGGGCGCTGGAGTCTTTAGTAATGGAGCTCAGATCGCCGGAGGAGGACACTGGCTCGGACTCCAGCACATTGACGAAGGGAGAACAATCGTATGCGGCATCTTTGAGCCCTGAGGGGTTTGGCGCGGGGGTGGTCCCTGAAGTTCCGGGTGTTTGCAGAGATTTTTGTACCATGTAAGAGATGCTTAGCACACGATTCACACACTAGAGTTGTACACTGACGACACTCGTTGATTGAGTTACAGCATGTGCAGCAGGGGTGGGGGGGTAGGGTGATTGTTGCGGTTTTGGGGATGGTTATTTATGGAGCACTGTTTACAATCTAGAGTTCTGGGCGGCCTGAAATTATTATTTTATTAAGGGGCTTGATATCACAGTGCAAATTCAGAGTTGAGATTTACAGTGCCTTGTTGAATTGTTGGATTATGGTAATGCTTTTCCAAATGCGTACAGTGCAGGTGAAGCATGTCACAAGTGGAGCCAAAGTCAGAATGGGCTCAGAGGGTCCAACTGGCGCAAAGAGCGAACCTGCAGGTGGCGCCCTAGATGGAAAGCTTGTGTGGCAATAAGGGTACTATATGGACTAGCGGGTCTCGTTTGTCAAACCTTCAGCTCAACCTTGACTAGCTGTGGCTGTGAGCAGGAAGGCTTACACAAAAGAAAACGGTTAAAGTATTAAAACAGCACCAAAAAAAGATGAAGACATTTTTAGACACCCCCCCAAAAAAAAGATCCACCGGAGGGTTCCGGAAGTGTAGAATTTACAAGGTATAGTACATCAAAGCATTTCACTCAACCACAAACAAGCATTGGCAAATCCACAAATTTGCCACTTAGAAACGTTTTCATCAAAATGTTGGGCTAGTTGTATTGCTATCACTTAAGAGATACTTTAGGAGACCAACTCCAGTAGAGAGCCAGTCAGTGGGAACAGCAAGGCCACAGAAACAGTTACCTATACAGATGAAGCAGTCTCCAGGCAGTTCCAAACACTTTATCCCCTTTGCAATCCATTCCTATGGTAGTGGTCCTGATGCAAAGGATGAAGGATGCTCAAGAATGCTATGGATGCAATGAGGTCAGACAGTGAGGTTCTGTATTTCGCGACTTTGTTCGTGTTCGTCTGCCATTTTGCGACTTGCCTCCATTTTGTGTTGCCCTCACTCAGGCAGCACAGCCAGCCAGGTATTTCTTTGTCATTTCCCTGCATTCACATACTAAGTAACCTTTTCGCCTCTATTTACAGGTCTAGTGTCAGGGTCTGACCGAGCACAACAATCCATGTCTCATTAACTAAATCCCCGTCCAGACTATCTGTAGGTTTGCACCATTCTTTCCTGAGGCTATCTTATCTGCTGTCCTTCGCCATTTCCTTTATGGACTCTCTGATTCCACAACTGTCCTTCTTAAACATACAAATGTTGTTTCTTCACCTGCAAGTTGGATTGTGTGGGGTCATTTGCGAATAGCTTAAGGGGTTGGGTAACAAATACAGCCAACAACCAAGTTTGTTTGAAGTTACGTAATACTTTGCTTTCCGAACCCTTCGCATTTGTCTGATTTGTATGTCTTGGGATTGTTCATTGTGCATCTCAAATGTATATAAACCCGTGTGCCACGGAGTTCAAGAGCAGTCTCCTTTGAACATATTTTCTGTACTTCACGGACAACTGTGCTGGCTGCAGCTAATAAAATACGATCGTCTAGGCCATCGGAGTGTCCGGTGTCTCTGTTCGACCAGGCAGGAGAACTCGAAGATTTAGGCGTACCCTGCGCCGCCGGGCCCTTAAGGCTCCGGTTCTTCAATTGACGCCCAGCGTGGGGCAGCTTCAGTGGGAGCAGGTTCAGCCTGAGGATTGTGAGGAGCCCCGCAAGAAATTCCGGAGGAAGCGCACCACACGATTGGCCCCTGCATGTCATAAGAGGACCGAAGGTCTTTACAGCGCGTTTTCCCCCTTTTTGCTGACTGCTGCTGACGACTGCTGCCCTGACTGCCGCCCTGCCTTGGTCCTTTCGGTGATAATTGCTATTGCGAGACGGTGGACGGACCTCAGGTGGTGTAAGAAGACACTTAGTTAAGTATTTGGAGGGTCGCTCCCACAAATTTGTTTTGTTTCTGTTTTGGGTTTCTATTCGGCTACTGCAGTGGCCAAAGCCAAGGGGTAAGTACGTTTGTACAGTGTTATTGACATTAACTCCTTGATGATTGAGAAGAGACCAGTGAAATAACGATGCCTGGTTTCAGTAAGTTTAAATGTTGGTATTGTTGTTCTTGTGATAGGGATTCCTAGCTAGAGGACTCTTGTCCAATCCCTCCGGTTGGAACTCCCACTTATGAGTTATATTCGAAACATGGTATCGGCCCCATTACTTTTAATAAGACATGGATCCGATATACTAAAAAGGATGGTGTTTTGCAGAGGCCATAGAATGGTAGCTTTGATACCGATGTATTAGATAATTTAGAAACGAGTCTATTTAAAAGAAAAGCCCGGCCGGCAATGTTTGACTCTTTCCACCTCTGGCGAAAAGAAGCCAAACAGACAGAAATAAAGCAAGCAAAAAGAGATAAGAAAGTGCAAGGTATGACGATTACGCAGGCTGCCCAACAGTTTGTAAATAATGAGTCTGATTGTGCGATGGAGATAACGGAAAGACAACATCGTATGGCGATAGATAGGTGTTAGCCGGCGTAGACTATTTCCCCTCCAGAGAAGAGTAGGGATCCTGAGGAAGATCCTTTAATGGCCCGCTTATTGAGTTTGCCTCCACCCTATGCACAAGCTGCTACTGCACCCCCGTTAGCACCTCCCACTCAGCAAGTTGCCATTCAGTTGATGATTGCCCAGCCACTTGCACAATCGATCATTGCTGCTTTGCCTGTTCCTATTCCCCCACATTTGCCCCTCCCTGTACTTCAGCCCCCACCTCCCTCGTTGTCAACTTCTTTGCCCCTGCAATCCACTACGCATCCGCCGGTGTCGCCTTCCACTTCCCTTATGTCACCTGTTCTTTTAAGTGATACCCAGACTACGCAAAAGCGACTTGTAGACGCTGTCTCAGGTTTCTTTTCTCCTTTACTTGGATCGTTAAATATGTCTCCGGCGCTTTCTCGACGGCAATCCCGTCGGCAAATTCCGCTTTCAGACGAGAAAACGGTGTTGGGTTCTCTCGCTCGCAGATGGATTAAGGAAGGTGCAGTATAGAGTGCACAAGATGTTATGAGTTCTTTCCGCCAATGGACCGAGCCTACCCAGAGATATGTTTTCGATGTTATGTGTGACACAATGGTTAAGGGATGGGAGGATATGGAGTTGGATACAGTTCCCCTGGATTTGTTGAGAGTTCAGGCTGATTTAGACAAAGGTCTTATAGTAGGACCAAAAGTCGAGGAGGCTATAAATGCGCTTGTTGCTTTTAGAACGATGTTCTCTTCCTTGACTCTTCCAGAATGTGATCCTTTTGTCGGTCAGGTAAAGCACTATCCAATGCTTGAAGTCCCTCCAGTATGGAGAGACGCAGTAGGTGGCGCCCATCCCATACCAGCCCACTTTCAGCGTGTATGGGTTCATGTCCCATGGAAAAGGTCTGAAGTTTTGGCTCTTAAACAGACTCTGCCAGACCCTCGCAAAAACCCTACAGGTTACTATAAAGAATTGTCCCAGACGGTTGAGGCTTGTGTTATGAACTTAGCCGATATCGATATGTTATTTGGGAACGTAGTCCCGCAAGTCTTATGGGCTCGGATTCGTAGAGAGGACCATGCAGCAGAATTAGGTGGTGATTGGGCTGCTATACGCGCCGCAGAAGCAACGCAAGTGGGCGGTGCAAAGCCCGATGTTCTGATAACAAAACTCTCTTGGTAGAATCATCACTCTAATGAAGACAATGATGCCCGCAGTACGAGTAAATTGGGATAAGCTGGCTGCATGTAAGTAAAAGATAGATGAGAATGTCTCAGATTTTTTGTACTCGTTTCGAGGAGACATTTATTGATCACAGCGGACAGGACAGGACTACTGAGGGTGGCCAACGTTTGTTTGTGGACAAGTTTGTATATAATTTACTTCCTGAGTTATCCAACAAATTGAAAAGTTCTGAGAGTTCATGGGCTGTTTCCTCTCCTGCCCAGATATTAGCCACTGCACAATATTATGAGAATAGGGATAAGGAGGAGAAGGATAAGCAAGACAAGAAGAATAGAGATCTGAAAACGAAGGTCCTTTTACAACAGGCTTATCCTCCACGTTTCACTCAGCATCAGTTCCCCCAGCCTCCGCAATTTCAGAAGGTATTTCAGAAACCTGAGCTTTTTGTTCCACGACATCTGTTGGGTGCTAACCAGTGTGCTTATTGTAAAGAGGATGGCCATTTTAAGAATAGTTGCCCAGTTCTGTTACAACGTAGTAATGGGATGTCTATTCCACGTGGTCGCGGTGGTTTTCTGTCACCACCCAGGGGTAGAGGAAGAGGTTATTCCCTAAAGAACAGTGTTCTTCCCCGCCTCAGAATGCTACGAATTATTTCGATCAACAGAAATCTCAGTCTGCACAATACTACACTGATGATTGTTATGTGGACAATGGAAACGAAGATTTCCACACTGAATAGGACAGCCATAGACAAAGTGAGGGAGTTGTATCGATTCCAGTAGACCAGAATGGGCCTTATGTTATTGTCAATACTATGGGTGTTCTAGAACCATTTCTTTTGGATACTGGTGCGACGAGAAGTTCTATCATTCATTCTAAACTGCCTGGGGCACCTTTGTCTGGCTCAATAAATACATCTGTAGGATTTTCTGGCGCCCCTGTCTGTAATCCGGTCTCTTGCCCACTGCCTATCACAATTGGTCCTTATAACTTAAAGGCTCCACTTATTTTGACAGCTAGTTGTGGTGAGAACTTATTGGGTTTGGATTTGTTGAAGAGGTTGTATGCAACATTACACTGTTCTCCTTCTGGTGTGAATCTCACACTAGGAAGGAAATTGACTTCATCAATGTACTTGTCCCAAGACAACTTTCCACCTGAGTTGCTTTCTCTCCCTGAAAAGCTCTGGGCTACAGGCCCAAATGATGTGGGCCGTCTTGAAATTCCACCTTATGTTGTTACACTTAAGCCCAATGTCAAATTGCCACGTATTCCTCAATACAAAATATCTAGTTGATGGTGAGAGAACGCTTTTGGCTATTATTCATGATTTGGTTCAGAAGGGTGTGGTTGAGGAAACGAGAGGAAATGTGTGCAATAGTCCTGTGTTGCCGATTCTTAAAAGAACAGATCCTTCCCAGCCCCCTGTTTATAGATTTGTGATTGATCTACGCGAAGTCAACAAAATTGTTGTCCCACAGTTTCCTGTCGTCCCGGATATCACAGCCCTGCTGAAGATGATACCTGCTTCGGCATCTTGGTTCTCTGTGATTGATTTGAAGAATGCTTTCTTCGACATTCCCATCGCTGAGGAGAGGAGGGATATTTTTGGCTTCTCTTTAGGAGGTCGAAGTTTCCGATTTAAAAGAGCACCACAAGGTTATTGTGAGAGTCCCTCCATTTATAGTCAGGCTCTTAAATCCCAGCTTGATACTTTCCCTTTGCCTTCAGGTGCTAACCTTATTCAATATGTGGACGATTTGTTGGTGGCTGCTGATTCAGAGGATGCTTGTAAGGACGTGACTGTTGCACTGCTGCACCACTTGTCTGATCTCAATCATAAGGTGTCACCCTCCAAGTTGCAGTTTGCCCGCCAAGAGGTTACCTATTTAGGTCATCTCTTGTCGAAGAAGGGAAGGTTTTTGACCCCAGAACGTATCCAAGCTATTGCACAAGTGCCTGTGCCAACTACACAGAGAGAAGTCTTTAGAGGGGATGATGAGTGTGTGCAGTGTTACATTTTCAAAATCCTTGGGCTCAATCCTTTTTTAAATGAAGAAGATCAGAATGGCCAATTCTTTGTAGAAAAATAGTTCTTTATTAATGATGATACAAGCGTGGACAGCCGACACGTGTTTCGCCCCTGTGGCGAATTGCGCCAGGGCTTTCTCAAGGCTGTAATAAATCACAGTAAAACGGGTGTAAGTGTCTATCAAGTCAGAAAGAAAAGGAAAAGGAGAAAAACGCCTAAGACCCCAACAGAACGTGCAAAGTTATCGAAAAAACAGAGTGGATCAGAGAGTGCAAATTCCTTTGCACCTATGTGTCAGGATTGGAAAGACCGCCCTAAGAAAGGCAAAGAAGGTCAAGGCAGAGAGAGTCAGTCAGGAAAGGGTTTTTTTTGAGAATTCCACCACCTCGGGTTTGTGCTGAGCAGATGCAGAACTCTTGAGATTTTGAATACGATTTGTGTGAAATACAAGACATCAGAGGGTGGGCAGATACCTCCACCAATTTAAACAAAGACAAAGTGTTCCGTCAGTGAATGAACAAAGTCCCGGGACGTGGTGAGACAGAAAAAATAATCAGAGAGAGAAAAACATTGTCCATTTCATACCTATTTACAATTCTGCATATTGCCGCGATCTGTGCATGTTAAATTTCACCATAAATTCCGGTTAGTTAACCTGTTGACACAATATATTTACATTTTTAAATAAAGTTTTTTGATAAAGTTTTTTTAATTAAATAAAGTTTTTGTTAAAAAAACCCCGTTTGTATCTTGGTCATAAAGAAAGTACATTATCTTGTTTCTCAGTCATGAAATAGTCTGGTCGGGCATTTAACCAGGTTTTTTTAAAAAGCACAACGTGATCTTATGAAATATATGTCCATTTCTATGCAGTTTATTCATAAGTTTTTGTATTTAAACTCAGTAATCTTTACATTAGGTGGCCCAATGGTGACTTCCAAAGAGTGTCTAGTTAATGGACATGATTAAAAGAATTTAACATGTTTTCGACAGGGCAATTGTGTCAGGCCAGAGAAGATTATACTTGATGCTTTAGTCATGCTCAGTAGGTTTACTCTGAGAGGGGCGTGATCGAGACGGTTCTGTGTTTAAAGCCTCATCTAAAGGCTTTGTACACCGGTGCAGTTTGAACGCCTGCTCGCTGGTGATTGGGAGCAGTCTGGCGTGTGTTAGAGAGGCTGAGTTCATAATGTGGCAGCGTTGTCCCCGCGTAGCAATTACCACATCAGGGTTTTAGAAAGCATTTAGCGCCTGACCAGGGTTGGGTTGGGGCGCAACCGTTGCTATTACAGTTAAAACGAGGACGGGAATTTGGCAGTGTTAAGCATACGGGCATCGGCTTTTAATAAGAGCGAGCGCTACATTTTCCGGCATAGTGGCACTTACGTATTAACATTAAAACGGACGGGAATTGGCAGTGTTAATCATACAGGCATCGGCTTTTAATAAGAGCGAGCGCTACATTTTCCAGCATGGTGTCACTTACGTATTAAGGGATCAAATCCCCGACGTGTATCTCCAAAAGCAGCTCGTCTCTCCCGTCGTTTCCGCGCTCTGTTTGAGTGTGAGGCTATTTCCTCTTTTAACCCGGAGGTTCAAGTTTGACCCGGAAGTGCTAGTAATAGCATCGACCTTTTTGTTGTGGAAACGTCCCTTTATTACAGAGACATACTTTCACGAAACCATGGAAAGGGATTGGCGGTGTCATGATTATTTTGAAAAAGAAAGGGCCATTTTCCATGATCTTAGCGTCACGTTTTCAAAGTCGATTGTTAGTGCATTATGAATGCAAAGTCAGCGGGCCGGTAGTGGGGACATGAAAATCAAAGACAGACTCGTAGGGATGTGCAGGCATAGCGCCATATTATAGTGGTATAATAGAAAGGTGAGGGCTGAGCGAATGTCAGTCAGACTGGGATAGTGTTAATGCGGTTATAAGATATGTCGGGAAAAGGGAAACGGTATTGATGGTCTCATATTTTTTACACAAGGCAATGTGTTTATTTAAAATGAGGGTGATACCACTAATCTTTTGTTTTATGTCTGTACCGGTATCAAGGCCATATATTTGTTTAAGATATGGGCGTTCTAACTGGGGATGTTGTTTTAAGTTTAAGCTATATTTTGAGTCGTCATGTTCAATATTGTTCAATATTGATGATGATCTGTGGACATCATCAGCCTCAAACTTGACGATCAAACAATGTGGCCATAGTTAAGCCTGACCGGGATCTATCTATGCTAGGAGTGGCTGTGGGTGCAATACCATCTACCTAAAATTGACAGGTATGCATCGGCCTATTCAATACTGTTAGTGTACAGTTGTAGTCCATATTCAGCTATACATCAAACTGTTCATTACTGTTAGTATACAGTTGTTAGTCCATATTTAGATTGAACTGGAACGTAGCTCTGCTGGACACACTGAATTCCTTCTGTTTGTCCCTATATGTTGTACTCAGGTGTAGTTTTACTCCAACCAGTGGTGCCATTCATATTCTTGGTTGAGGCCATTCTCAACAGTGTCCATTTTTATGATCAGTGCACTTTCCTCTCTGCGCAGTAAGCGAAGGTTTTTGACCCCAGAACGTATCCAAGATATTGCACAAGTGCCTGTGCCAACTACACAGAGAGAAGTGCATGCCTTTTTGGGATTTACCTCTTATTGCAGACAGTGGATCCCCAATTTTTCCTTATTAGCTAAACCTTTGTTAGCACTTACATTGAAGGATACCCCTCATCCGCTTCCTTGGACTGAGGAGTGCCAGAAGAGTTTCTCTGACTTACGTACTGCTCTGTGTTCTGCTCCTGTGTTGGGTACCCCAGATTATAGTAAGCCTTTTAGGCTCTATATCCATGAGAGAGAGGGTTGTGCATTGTCAGTCTTGACTCAACAGTTTGGAGATAAACAGAGGCCATGGGCCTATTTTTCAGCCACCTTAGACCCAGTAGCTAAAGCATTGCCTAGCTGTCTCAGAGCTACAGCAGCGGCAGCAATCTCTATTCGCCAATCTGCTGGAGTAGTATTGGATAACACACTTACTGTTATGGTACCACAAGCAGTAGACACTTTGTTAAACAGAACTAAAACACAACACCTCACGAGTGCTCGTTTATCTGGATATGAGCTAACGCTCTTGGCAAGTCATGTACATATTAAACGATGTAACACTTTAAATCCAGCCACATTGCTACCCCTCCCAATTAAGTATTCAGACATACCATACCCAATGTTGATTGATTACTTACATGATTTGACTACTAAATTGAGTGTTCTTCGTCAACAGGTTCAAAGCGCTTTGCCAGAAGCCTCCACAGACCCAGGTCACTCGATAGAACCTGGGGATTGGGTCTGTGTGAAGAACTTTCAGAGAACCAAAAACCTGGAGCCCCGTTGGACAGCCCCTCGCCTAGTACTCCTCGTCACACGCACGGCGGTGAAAGTCCAGGGGAAGAAAAACTGGGTTCACGGCGTGCACTGCAAAAAGGTGCCCTTGCCCTTTAACCAGTGGGTCCGCAGGGTCATAGGTGAGTCCGAAAGAGAAAAGATTCCCCATTTTGTACCTTTTAGTAGCGCCCGGTTGGATGGAACCCAGTACGAAAAGAAGATGATGATGTTCTTCAAGAAGCTATACCACCACATCTTCGAATAGACACCACAAATTCAGAAACACTGTTTCAAGACCAGACTATATCGAATAAGAGACGCTACAACCTCAGGCCTAGAACTACAAAAGACGTTTGAACTTTTTTTTTATTCCTTTTTGTTGCAATTTTTCACGAGATTATTGATATGCCATCTGTCCCCGTTGCAGGGTCACGGTAGGAGTCTTGGACTGTACCCTGTTTTGGTGGCTAGGACCCGCAGGATTTACAGTGTCATAAAACCAAATAAATACAGCCAAGTGATTGAGGAAGATTGCCGTGAGCAACAACCTTTTTTTAGAAAGGATGGATGGTACATCAAGTAGGGAAAATAGGAAGACAAAGATGAAGCAGAAATACTGTAAATTATTTCGTAGTCGATTTGGCGTTACTTTGTGTATTTCGATGTTTTTATGCATTTTATTAGCATTTGCCGGTTGGATTGTTCATCTTCTACAGCCAAAACCCCTTTCTGATTCTACTTCTTTGCCTTCTCGCCTCTTTGTTTCTCAACATCAGACACATGTCCTTCCCCCGCATGAGCAGATAAGAAGGATTGAATACCTGAGTAACTAGTTCATTCAACTATTACACCAACACCAATTAGCTGTCAATATAACAGATTGTTGGGTATGTGGACTCATGCCTCATAGCACGCACAAAGGCATGCCCTACCTAGTCCTTCCCTTCTCCTATGAAGGATCGGCCTGGGCATACTTGGCTATGTTCTCGGCCGCATACCATAATCGACTAAGATACCCCATTGGTTCGTTCAGGAGCAGAATGGATTTTAGCCATAGTGGCTTGATAAAGGGAAAAGTATCAAAGATTGTACATAAGAAAACGATACCCATCGACGCGAAACGAGCATTTGAAGGTTGGAATGTGACTCACTATACCACTAGCCTTAGTGATAAAACAAAGCAGGGAAAGTCTCCCCCAGTATGGACAGTACCCCATCAAGGTAATTTTTGCCTTCAGATTAATAGCGAGAAGACTGATGTACAACAGGATTGTTCCCATACCTATGTTTTCACATCCCAGAATTCCCCTCCATTGATTCCATCTCAGGGTATTCCATCTCGTCTGACTTCTCAGGAACATTCTATATAGCCTTCTTGCTTCCTCCTACATACACTGCCCCTTCAAGTCATCACAGAGGCAGATATGGTAGAGGGATAATGGACGCCAAAGATACAGCAGGACAAGAAGGAGGTGATTTCCTTAAAGGATTTCTCCCTTTCTGGGGTCCAATGATCAACAGTAGGCATATCAGGCAGCTGACCCGTGTGGTCGAGACCACCATTGATGTTACTATAGGTGCTTTAAGTAACATTACAGCAGAACTTCAGGCTGATCGTCTCATGACATTGCAGAACAGGATTGCACTAGATGTTATCCTAGCAGACCGAGGAGGGGCCTGTAGATTGGATCTAGCTGCTGCATTTACGTTCCTGATGACGCTCCAACAATATACCAGGCCATCTCCAAACTGCATACCATCTCAGAGTCGATTCATCAGGACGAAGGAGACTGGTCTTTGCTATGATGGTTCTGGGGATTATTGTCTGTCTAGGGATGGAGGATACTAATTTTCCTTGGAACGATATTAGCCATCATATTCTCTTGTTGCCTGTGTATACAGTGCGGGCCCGCCATTTGTGGTCTACTTGCCACAATGTGTGTCCCAACACCTGTGTGCAAAAAGACAGAAAACATTAGGATGATGGTACAGCCACAGTTTGATGACCTTATGGCCATTGAGGTCGACTCCGACTCAGACTAACATGAGTTTGGTGCTTTTGCCTGGGTAATGGCAAAAGGAGGGTCTGAGGTTCTGTATTTCGCGACTTTGTTCGTCTGCCATTTTGCGACTTGCCTCAATTTTGTGTTGCCCTCACTCAGGCAGCACAGCCAGCCAGGTATTTCTTTGTCATTTCCCTGCATTCACATACCAAGTAACCTTTTCGCCTCTATTTACAGGTCTAGTGTCAGGGTCTGACCGAGCACAACAATCCATGTCTCATTAACTAAATCCTCGTCTAGACTATCTGTAGGTTCGCACCATTCTTTCCTGAGGCTATCTTATCTGCTGTCCTTCGCCATTTCTTTTATGGACTCTCTGATTCCACAACTGTCCTTCTTAAACATACAAATGTGTTTCTTCACCTGCAAGTTGGATTGTGTGGGGTCATTTGCGAATAGCTTAAGGGGTTGGGTAACAAATACAGCCTACAACCAAGTTTGTTTGAAGTTACGTAATACTTTGCTTTCCGAACCCTTCGCATTTGTCTGATTTGTATGTCTTGGGATTGTTCATTGTGTATCTCAAATGTATATAAACCCGTGTGCCATGGAGTTCGAGAGCAGTCTCCTTTGAACATACTTTCTGTACTTCAGGGACAACTGTGCTGGCTGCAGCTAATAAAATACGATCTTCTACGCCAACGGAGTGTCCGGTGTCTCTGTTCAACCAGGCAGGAGAACTCGAAGATTTACGCGTAGCCTGCGCCGCCGGGCCATTAAGGCTCGGGTTCTTCAACAGGAATCTTCTTGTGGCTACCACTCAGTCCACAAAAGGGTGAGGCTGTCCTGGTCACAGGGCTGACGTCCCTCAAAGTCCGTTTGGTGCTGGAAGAAGTCCAGTTGCCACTGGAATACCAGTTTCCCTGTATCGTGGTCACACCCAAATCCTTACCAGGGCAGTACCTCGGCTTCTGGGTGACCAAGCTGCACTCCAACAACTTTTCCAAGCTCAGCGGACTCTGATGCAACCTACAGTGTCAGGTCCTGGTCTCTGGTGCTACAAGGCAGTAGTTGGTGGGGATATGAAGATTCTGGGCTACCAACTTGCCTCAGCATGCTTCTCAGCTATTGTGGCCTTGTGCTGTGAAAAGGAGGCCAGCCAACTGACCTTTGGAGTATCTTGGCTTTGGCTGAGCTCTGGAGAGGACTCTCCAGGAGAAGGACACAGAAGGCACAGTCAGTTTTCTTTGCTAGACATCAGGTTCAGCAGATGCAGTCTATGCTGGCACAGCCTCTCTTTGCTAGCTCCACAGTGCAGCAGGCAGTCCTTATTCAGTCCTCTTTCAGTTCACTTGAGATTAAAGTTCTGGGTGCCATGGGTGCCGTATTTATGCTCAGAAAATGCTCTCAGGGTACGATGCAGTTGGTAGACAATGGGCTACTAGGTTCCCTCCCTCTTGATGAACATTTTCTGGGAAGTGTGCCATCTGGATATCCCAATATGCATCATTCTGCCCACTCACAGCATGGCAGAACCCCTCTCTCGGCATCCAAAGCTACCTAGCCCAACCCAGAGGTGTGGTAACCAAGGGGACTACACCCCCTGAAAAAACGGTTTCACAACAGGTTTTCCCTCCCCTTTCCAGGTGCTAGCTAGTCTGCCTAAACAACAGGGCTTCCCCTCTCCCAAGTGCTCTCCATTTGCTCTTCAAAAGTGGCTTCTCCCTTGAAGCTTGCCTTTTAAGCCAACAACCGCATGGATTCCTGCAAGACAGTCTTAACACCTCTCTCTAGTGCAGGACCCTATTGGCTCCTTTCTTGGGAGTCTTTAGCACATTTCCCCAGGAGGGCAGAAAGCGGTTTCGGGCTCAAGCTCATTAAGCAACCATTAAGGGGACAGGAGATTGAAGTCAACAAATTGTCAACTTTGTAAACGTTGCGTACTGTATCTTGTTACTTTAATTTCGACTTGAGAATCAAGTCAGGCTTAATGTAACAAGTTGTTTGGTACCTTGGAGTATCACCTTATGTCCCACTGTTCAGGAAATAGCACAGCTGAGTGGTCTTCCACTTCTACTAACCATGTGATGCATATGGTTCCTATCTTTCGGTTTGCTGTAAAACTCTACTTAAAACATTAACTACCCAAATTGAGACATTGTTCTAGCATGTTAAATCATGAATTCATAATATAGGTCAGTGTTCTCCCTACTGGTGATTATTCGCAGTTTTGGGTTCCAAACACCAGTAATTTAAGCCGTCATGTTTAACTGACTCCCATACCATGTATGAGTACTCAATGGTGCAAACCTCTTATTACTACTTATAGTCTACATCTTGGTTTTGTACTGCCTTCCTTACTTTGTATACATACCATTCACTTTGTACTTTTTTGTATTACTTGGAGTATAATTGTCAACCCTATATATACGTCTCCTACAGCCTGGAGAAAGTCTTTCAGGATGGAACAAGTGTCCTGTCCGGTTTTTGTCGAGGTTAATACTCATCTGGATTGACGGAATCGCTATAAATAAAGAAGCAACTATTCTCCATTGCACTATACTTTCTGGGTTCCTTTATTGATGAAAACTAATCTATTACAATAACGTTTGGTGTGTTTCCACTGATTCATTTAAGTTAATGAATGATTGTTGCAATCACTCAAGTTAAACCGAGACCCAGATGCTAAACAATAAAGACTGCTACGTTGAAGTAATGCTCTGTCCCTTGAGAAGGGTTTGCTGTTGTAAGCCAGTCGTCCAAGTAGAGGTACAAAATAATCTTCATCTTCTAGTAATGTGCAACGTCTATGACCATCCACTTTGAAAATATGTGTGGAGCCAACTACAGACTGAAAGGGAAGAAAGACTCTGTATTGATAATACACACTTCTCTTCAGAAAAAGAAGGCAATTGTGAAGTTTCTTTCTTGTAAGAAGGGAATGTGATTTGGTCAACAGCCAATCTGCAAAGCTACTCTTTCTTCACGTTTGCTTCCTGTTCTTAAGTCAAGAATGGGTTGCTATTTCTACTTTGGACCTTTCTTTCTAACCAGAAATTAACAGGGATACATTCTCTTTCCTTTATGTTAATGAGGGCCCACTTCCACAACCGTGCGGACCTCCATATAGCGCTGCCACAGCGGGCAGCCAGGGTAATCGATTCACGGCCATCCTGCACAACAATGGTTAGGTTCCAAGTAATGAATGGAATGTCAACAGCCTGCTCGACCGGATTAAGTGCACAGCAGTCCTCCGTGATGCTAAGAGAGTCCACCTGGCGGCCCTCCTGTTGCAAGAGTCACACTCGCTTGATACTAAATGCACATTTCTGTGCAGATTCGGTTACGAATGGGATATGCCTGGGGGTCCAGAGAGGTTGCTATACCATCGCACAAAACCTTCCCTTTGGAAGAGACGAAGACTTCATTACAGCAGTTGTGGACATGCCATGGAACTTTCTTCCAAATGCATCTATTCTCCTACCCTCATCAATGAAGCTACTCGGGAGGAAAAATAGGACTTTCCCAGGCTTTTCACGGATGTCACCCCATTTTACGTTCATAGCCCTTACTTATCAGTTCTGAAAATGTTTACACAATAAACATCCACTTGCCACATAACTTGCTGAAGCATGACATGATCATGCAAACTTATCACAGTCTTCTGCTGCGTTGAGGTCCTAGCCTGCAGCCTTGAATATCCCTCCTGTAAAGTACAAGGCCAAATAAACCATTTGTGGATTTTTAAAAATATTAAAAAACTATTTCTTTTGACAGCAATTTGTTCTCCTTTATTTCTGAGCTGGCAATTGATAGAACACCATGATTCCGAAGAGTGCTGTGAAATACATGCACATAAAATGTCCAGAGCTCAAGTTAAGGAAATCAAGTTGGCAAATGGAGATTATACTGCATCATTCAGGAAAGTTGTATGTCAGAGATGGTGCTTCAAGGCCCATTTAAGTGTTACGAAAACTATTAAGTTACTCATTGAAAAGGTCAAACAATTCGAAAGAGCTATCAACATGGCCATCCCCCACCTACCTACACCAACACACACCTATCACACAGCTACAACAGTAATTCCTATATGCCAGCCAATTCCAGAGAAACATTGCCCACTAATAAGCATCAGACAATGTAAAGACTCAGAAGATCCTTCATTCATTGCCATTTTCACAGTTCTTGGGTCAACAACTCTCCAAAGACAAAAGTTTCTACTTCATTTTCAGATCCACCAATTACAAAACACACGTTAAAAATCCTCACGTGGTTTGGGGGATTGATATGAGATAGCCGGAGTGTCGGGACTGGGTGGTGAGATGCTTGTCACATGCAGTGTCTCCAGCTCCATAAATTCATCATGGGGTGTAGGCTCACCCGGGGCACTGTTTCTACTGTGGTTGTTACGATCACCTATTTTCTCATGACTGAAATTCCTATTGTTGAAGATGTATAAACCTCACTGTTTACTACTGCAAGTATTTAATGGAAGTGTGGATTATTAAGCTATGTTAATAAAAAGAGTAAAAAATAAATCCTCACTTGGTTGCCGGCAGCCACCTGAAGATGACAGCCTATTCGCGAGCTTAGCACACTGCAAGGCTCCCATGGAGATAAAAGGTCCATGAACTGTTCATCCAGAGTTTAGGCTGTGGCTAATGGTTACATTACAACCTTAAGTATATTCTCAGTTTTAAAGACCTTTGAAAAGACCACATAACTGCTCTACTTAACTATGGTGGCGAGAGGAGAGTGCTAATGAAGGTGAAATAACTGCAATCAAATGAAAATAAGATCCAGGTCCATAAAACTAATAGACAAGGAAGATAGGTTATCATTTAAGAGCATCTGCTACTGAGGACCTCACAGAGCATGAATCAGGGGAATTCAGTGCAACAACATTGAATATGGATAGTAGTGAATTGTCTCCTAGCTCAGTGAAAGACAATGTGGTGCTGTCAGGTACCTCATGCTCCTACCTGTGGATGGCTGGCTAACGTGAGCGAGGCAGAAGACTTGGCAGGCAGAAAGGTGGCTGGGGGAGGGTTGCAGAAGAACTTGTACTGTACACACCTATCTCCTTTCATTAATTGAGAGAAAAATCTTAGCAAGCGTGCAAAACCTTTGTTACTTGATGCATTTGTTGTCTGAGATTAGGATTGAGCTGAAATCCCTGATTGGGCTCTTTTTCGGAATAAAAAAATATTTTGAATAAATTGATTTTCTTTTCTGTAATGGTGGTAAGCATTCTATGGCTTTCTTCTCAAATAAAGTTTGCGCCTCTTTCATTAGTAGGTGTAGTTGAAACTTCAGAGTCTTCTTCGGGGGATGAAAGAAGGGAGTTATATTGTGTGGATTTTTATACTGCACTATCACCAGCGAGGATATACTGGTGCTTTTACAGGTGTTAGACGGTAGTTTAAGTAGACTTACTTGAAGAGCCAAGTCTTTAGCTACTTGCAGAGCTCAAGAAGAGAGGAGGAGGCTCTAATGCGGCGTTGGAGGTTGTTGTGGGAGAGTAGGGTCTGCTTCCTATGGCCACCCCCACTTTTTGCTTTTGCTTTACTGGTTTTCGACTCAGATGTGGCTGTGGGCCTGCTAATCAGACACACAGCCCAGATGCACTCTCTCTAAATTTTACTATGTACTCTAGGTGCATCCACAATTGGGAATTGGTTCACCTTGTCAGCCCCTGTAGAAGTGTACCATAGGTACTCAGGGCATAGGTGTAACCAAGGCCTACCAGGGGCTGCAGCATGCCTTATGCCACCCCTGGCTGGCCACTCAAATAGACACAACTGGCTGATCACTCAGCTGGGGCAAGGTTGTGTAACCACCCCTTGCTTAGGTGTAGTATTCCTATACCTAGCTACATATAGACACATAGTAACCTATAAGTCACTCCTATGGCAGGCCTTAACAATCCTGGAGGCAGAGTGCTTGGTTATGTGTGAGATGGTGCTCTAGCATGAGCTGAGCCTGTCTGCAGCTTTCGGAACCATGTCCTTATAGCTGTTCTATGATTTTGCCATACCATATACTCTTTAGTGCATTATGAACCTTGCGGTTAAATGCTAACTTTGGTTTGGCTTTATCCAAACATGTCGTGTAAGAACATAAGTTACTTACCTGTAAACTGTGGTTCTCCAGTATTGGTGTCTTTCATAGATTCACATGCTTGAATATTCCCCGTCGTCGAAGTGGGAGTCCCACGGTACATAAATAGCAGTAATAAATATGCATGTATACATGAGAAATATCATAAATAAAAAATACATACATATTGCGTAAAAGAAATGTAAGCTTGAAAAAGTACCATAGAACAGAATAGGCCCATAGAAAAGCCCAAGGGAGAATTCACTTTAGTAACTTATAGGAGTCATTATGTGTTGGTCCACATTCCAGCCAATCAGGCTGTAGCCTCCTCTAGAACCTTCTCCTCAGAAGCCCAGGTCCTCAGATTTTCGTAGCACAAGTAAGTATAAATGCTTGAGGAGAAGAGAGCCTCTGAGGGGAGGATGGGAGGGTCGCATGTGAATCTATGAAAGACACCAATACTGGAGAACCACAGTTTACAGGTAAGTAACTTATGTTCTTCTCCAGTATTAGGGGTGTCTTTCATAGATTCACATGCTTGAATAAGAATAGAAAGCAGTAAACCGTATATTAGTCATAAAGGAAGACACAAATTAAGTTTAGGCTTAACACATCACTTAATAAGCAATAAAAAACCAAAACATGACAATACCTTTATGACTGGAGGCGGGTAGCAACAGAGGCTGACCTTTATCTGAAAAGATTCCGCAGCACCGCTTGACCTACTGCCGCATCCGCGGCATCTGTTGATTGCAGGCAGTAGTGCTTCGTAAAAGTATGGCTGCTTGACCAAGTAGCAGCTCTGCAGATTTGTCTTAGAGGTACCCCCGCAAAGAGGGCAGCAGAAGTCGATACAGCTCTCGTGGAATGAGCTCGAACCGGAGCAGGAAGGGGCTTCCCAGCCCGTTGATGACAATAGGATATGGCAGACGATATCCATCTGGTGATAGTCTGTTTAGTTACGGATTGTCCTTTGCACACTGGGCCATATGCCACAAACAATTGATCAGTCTTTCTAAAGGCAGCTGTGCGTTGAATGTAAAATTTAAGGCAGCGTTTCACATCCAGAGTGTGCAAGGAGCGCTCCGCTGCAGATTGAGGTGCAGGGAAGAAAGTCTTAAGAACAATAGGTTCATTGAGATGGAAGTCACTGGGAACCTTAGGAATAAAACTGGGATTTGTTCTCAAGGTAACAGCTTCGTTGGAGAATTGTAAAAACGGTGGATGTATAGTAAAGGCTTGACTGTCGCTGACGCGTCTGGAAGAGGTCAGAGCAAGCAACAGAGCCACTTTCCAAGTGAGGAATTTCAGATTGGAAGAATGGATGGGCTCGAATGGAGGCAATAGCAGCTGAGACAACACCAGGTTGAGTCGCCATGAAGGTGGGGGCCGACGGATTGGAGGGAACATCCGAAAAAGGCCCTTGAAGAACTGTTTTATGATCCTGGAGGAGTACAAAGATGTTACGCCATCATGGCGGAAACGAGAAATAGCAGCTAGAAAAACCTTAAGAGTGGAGTGTGATAGCCCTGATTTTGCTAGCGACAAAAAGAATGGCAAGATTTGTTCTGGCTGAGCACACATGGGATTTAGTGATCTAGTGGAGCACCAAGCGCAGAAACGCTTCCACTTCAGCTGGTAAGTTTTGACAGTAGATTGTGCTCGAGCATTTGCTAGCACTGTCCTACAATCTTTGTCGATATTCATGTGTGCAAATTCATTGTACTCAGGTTCCAGGCATGAAGTTGTGAGGTTCCGTGACGATTTGAACCTGTGTTTTCAATATTGTCGGAAATACATAATATTGGTATCAGCGAACCGCAAATGATCCATTTAGCATATCCTGGTGTTTTCGCTATGCTATGAGCAAGAGTACTCCTGTTACAAACATATTTCCGATCTACCCATGACATCCATCTTAGATCATGGCAGCCATTTTTTGTTTCTTGCCCTCACATACGCAATAACCGCTGATCACTTCATTTCTATTAAGGACACGTAGCCTTAGCCGGCGATTCACCTCTTTAGTGACACGTGCACCTTGAAACAGAACACGCTATAGCTGCATGACTCGACAAAGGCTGCCTCCTCTGCCCGAGGCTAGTCCTGCTATACTGGTTCTTGTGGTCGTTGGCCTGATCATGATTAGGCGGCCGAAGCTGGTAGCCTTGCCCATTTACAACCCACAAACATCCCTTATCCTGCTTTTCTATCTTCTGCACCTGGCTCTGCTCTTTTCCTTCTGGGCCTTTATTAGGGGGAGGTAACGAAATTTACGATGAGGCGGTCCGGGTCTTGAATGAAAACTTGACATGAGATTATGATGGAAAAGTGGGAACCCCTCGTTCGTAATGTTTTGACATCAGAAATCGTCGACGATTCCTGTGCAACGCCAAATATTTATTGTTTAGGACGCAAAGGTTTGGGAATGTACTAACATGTAAAGAATTTGCCTGAAGCCTAATTTTTAGTATATAAGGAGCAACCCACTTTGTACAAATGGAACAGGCTCCTAGATACTGCCCATGCGTAGTTTCTGTGACTTCTGTGTCCCTGCAGTAATAAACCTTTGGTCTTTGACGCCACCATCGAGAAGCCCGTGTTTCTGTTTATTTGTGCACCAAGACAGGTGGAACTCCGGGGTCTTCGGGTGTTGTTCCCTGACACCTCTGGACGGAACCAAAAAGTCCAGAACTCCAATTGGCGCCCAACGTAGGGCGACGTCATTCGGTACCGGTCCAAAAGCCTGAAGAGTTCGAGAAGCTTCGTGTGAAGATTCCTGAGGGAGGCGCCCCACTTCATCGATCCCGGCATATCGCAAAAGTGGCCCGAAGTTCTCTTCCACGAGGGTTCCCGTTCGGACGGCTGCAGTGGTCCGTTGCCTTGACCGTCGCCCTGTCTTGGACCCGAGGTGCAGTCCTTAGTATGGCGAAACGTGACGGGTTTCTCCTTGGTGACGTCTTCAGTACCTCAGTTAAGTATTTAGTGGTTGCTCTTTGGTTACTTCGTGAGGGTTGTTAAAATCCTTTTTGGTTCTTGGTTTGGTTTGGTTTCGTAAGATTATCACTGGTTGTCCTGGTTACGATAATCTATTGGTTTAGTTTGGGTATCGATACATCAGTTCGCTTTTTGGTAGGCCTAAGTTCTTGGTTCAAGTGCACATTTCTGTTTTCTTGTTTTGTTTGTTCTGTGTTCCGGATTACAAAATGGTAAGTCGGAAAAATTGTATGTTGTCTTGTTTTGGTTGCAACAGTGATTCACGATTGGAGGACTCATGTCTGGTTCCTCCGATTGGGACTCCTTTATATGATCTGTACTGTAAGTTTGGTGTGGGTCCTATATCTTATAATGAGGTGTGGGTCCGCTATACGGAAAAGGATGGTGTCCTTAGTTGGCCACTGCATGGTAGCTTTGAACCTGAAATCCTTGATAATTTGGAAGCGAAATTGTTTAGGAAGAAAGCCCGGCCGGCAATGTTTGATTCTTTCCGTTACTGGCGAAAAGAATCCAAACAGAGAGAAATTAAAAGGTTGAAGAAAGAACAAAAAGAGCAAGAGTTGACTCTAGAGCAGGCTGTTAAGCAGCTGCAAGTCAACGAGTCTGAGAAGGCCGTAGAGGTGGCCATTAGAGAGCATAATTTAGCGATCGACAAATGCTATCCTGCCTTGCCATCAAAAACAACTAAGATACTGGAGGACCCCGAAAACGATCCTCTGTTGTCTTATTTGTTACAGTCACCTCCACCGTATGCACAAGGTGCTACGGCTCCGCCTGTACCAAATGTTCAATTGCCGGTTGCTGGACAACCTGGTATTCCTGCTCCTGCCCCTCAGAATCAAGTTCCTGTACCTCCTGTGATTAATGTGAATGTTCCTACGGCACCTCTGCTTCCTGGGTTGCCAACTTCTCTACCTGTACCTGTATCTGTATCGCTTACACCTACTATTCCACAAGCTGTCTTACCTGATACTCCTACTGTCCCGCTATCTATTCCTACTGCCTCTGTGTTCTCTGCCTCTGCTGGTATTATGACTCCGCTTACTGTTCGTCGAAGAATCACTGATTCCGTCTCTAATATTCTGTCTCCTTTCTATAAAACCTTAATTAAGACTCCTGCCTCTGACTCTGTACAGAGACGCAGTCAGCTTCCAAGTACTGAGGAAAGGGGAATCTTGGATTCCACGGCTCTCAGATGGATTTCGAAGAGTAGGAGATATAGTACGAGAGATGTACTAGATACTTTTATGCAGTGGAAGGAACCAACGCAACGATATGTTTTTGACGAGATGTGCTCTCTGTTGCGTGATGAATTAGAAGAAGATGATTCTGAATCGAACCTAGAAGAATTAATTAATGTTCAAAAAGAGTTTGCTGCAGGTATGATAGTGGGCCAAGATATAAAAGAAGCGATGGAACTGATTTTAAGTTTTAGAACTGATCCATCTCTTCGTTCACCGAGAGACTTAGAGAAAAGTAGTACAAAGCGGACTGGCCAATATCCAATGAGGGAGGTTCCTCCAATTTGGCGTGAAGCTGTGCAAGCTAATGCGAATCTTGGTATTGCAGCCGCTCCGGCACAATTCCAGAGAGTGTGGATACACATTCCTTGGAAGCGAGCTGAAGTATTGGCAGTAAAACAGGCCCTGCCAGATCCGCGTAAGAATCCTGCCGGATATTATAAGGAGTTAGCACAAACAGTTGAGGCTTGTGTTATGAATCTAGCGGACATCGACATGTTATTTGGGAATGTAGTTCCACAACCAATTTGGGCTAAAATTCGTAGAGAGAACCATCCAGTTGCCCTAGGTGGTGATTGGGCAGCTATTATTGCCGCAGATGGTCAGCAAATAGGTGGTTCCAAACCCGAACCTCTAGTTGCTAATCTTCCAGGTAGGATAATTGACTTAATGAAGACTCTGATGCCAGCATTGCGCGTTAATTGGGACAAGTTGTCCGCATGCAGGCAGAAGAAAGACGAAAGTGTCTCAGACTTCTTCACAAGGTTCGAAGAGACTTTTGTAGATCATAGTGGTCAAGATATGAGCACAGAAGGAGGACAGATTATTTGTCGATAAATTTGTACACAACTTGCTACCAGAGCTCTGCAACAAATTAAAAGATTCCGAGAGTGCGTGGGCTGTCTTTACAACTGCGCAAATACTTGCAACTGCACAGTATTATGAAAATAGGGATAAAGAGGAAAAAGAGAAATCAGATAAGAAAACGAAAGATTTAAAGACTAAGGTTCTTTTGCAACAGGCGTATCCGCCTCGCATGAATCAAAATAATACACAGCAAGGATCGTATCAAAGGACAGATTATAGTTCACCGAGGCCACAATATCAGTGGAACCAGTGTGCGTACTGTAAGAAAGAGGGTCACTATAAGAATGAGTGTCCAGTTTTAGCGCAAAACAATGCGGCAGCAGCTCAGAGAGGTCGTGGTGGTTTTGTGCAGAATTCTAGAGGTCGAGGACGAGGTGCTATGCCTCCACAAACAAATGATCGCCCTTCCAATCACTTTGATCAAGGAAATGGACAGTCTGCCCAGCAAAATAGATCTCAGCAGTATCATGTTGAAGACTATTGTGAAGTGGATGAGGGATTTCAGCAAAATGGGTACTAGGACAGCCATGGACAGAGAGAGGGAGTAGTATCAGTTCCAGTGGATCAGAGTGGGCCTTATGTCGCAGTAGCAACATCAGGTGTAGTCGAACCGTTTCTGTTGGATACTGGTGCCGCAAAAAGTTCTATCATTCATGCGAAACTCCCTGGCGCACCTTTGTCCGGCTTAACGAATGTTTCTGTAGGTTTTTCAGGCGCCCCTGTTTACAACCCTGTATCTGGTCCTTTGTCCATTTCTGTTGGACCGTGTCAATTGAAAGCACCCTTGATTTTGACGACAAGCTGTAATGAAAATCTGCTTGGTTTAGACTTATTAAAACGCCTATATGCGACATTGCACTGTTCTCCGGAAGGAGTACAGCTTACGTTGGGTAAAAGAATCACCTCTCCGATGTACTTGTCAATGGATGCACTCCCGCCAGAGCTACGTTCACTCCCTGATACTCTTTGGGCGACTGGTCCCAATGATGTAGGCCTTTTGGAAATACCACCGTATGTAATCACTTTGAAAGCAAATGTAAAATTTCCACGAATTCCCCAATACAAAATTTCTAGTGAAGGTGAACGTGCACTTTTATTGATCGTACAAGATTTGATTAAGAAAGGTGTGGTTGAAGAAACTAGAGGAAATGTCTGTAACAGTCCTGTATTACCGATTTTGAAACGTACTGACCCGACAAAGCCTCCAGTATATAGGTTTGTCATTGATCTCAGAGAGGTTAATAAGATTGTGGTTCCACAGTTCCCTGTGGTTCCAGACATCACTGCCTTGTTAACATTGATTCCTGCAACAGCCACATGGTTTTCAGTCATCGACTTGAAAAATGCCTTTTTCAGCATTCCGATAGCCAAGGAGAGCAGGGATATTTTCGGCTTCTGTCTAGGAGGACGAAGCTTCAGGTTCAAACGCGCTCCACAAGGCTATTGTGAGAGTCCGTCCATTTACAGCCAGGCATTAAAAAGTCAGTTAGATTCTTTTGTACTTCCTCAAGGTTCTGCACTAGTGCAGTATGTAGATGATCTTCTAGTGGCTGCCGATGACAAGGATACTTGCAAAGCAGCCACAATCTCGTTATTGCATCATTTGTCTAATCTGAATCACAAGGTGTCACCTTCGAAATTGCAATACTGCTGCCAAGAAGTGACCTACCTAGGTCATCTCTTGTCAAAGGAGGGAAGGAAGTTGACCCCAGAGAGAATAAAAGCAATTACTCAGATGAGTGTTCCCCGTACTCAGAGAGAAGTACGTGCCTTTCTAGGTATTACCTCTTACTGTAGGCAGTGGATCCCAAATTTTTCTCTTTTAGCGAAACCATTGGTAGCTTTGACTGGGAAAGGTGTTCCGAGTCCGGTGCCATGGTCTGATGAATGTCAGGAGAGTTTTTCTGAGTTACGAAAAGCATTGTGTTCAGCTCCTGTATTGGGTACTCCCGATTACAGTAAGCCATTCACGCTCTATGTTCACGAGAGAGAAGGTTGCGCGTTGAGTGTTCTGACACAGAAATTCGGTGATAAACAACGCCCTTGTGCGTATTTTTCATCAACATTGGATCCGGTAGGTAGAGCGTTACCTAGTTGTTTGAGAGCTACAGCGGCAGCTGCGGCTTCCATTCGACAATCTGCTGGTTTGGTGATGAATAACATGCTAGTGGTTATGGTTCCTCATGCTGTGGATACACTCATGAACCGAACCAAGACACAACATCTTACCAGTGCGAGATTATCCGGCTACGAGCTGACACTGCTAGCGAGTCATATTCAGATCAAAAGATGCAATGTATTAAATCCAGCAACATTGTTGCCGGCTAATCAAGAGTCGAGTGATTCCGAGCCCCATGAATGCTGTTTTAGAACTGAGGAAGAGACAAAAGGACGAATTGATTTAAAAGACACTCCGTTGTCAGATCCAGATGGCACGTTGTATGTGGATGGGTCATGTTTTAAATTGGAGAATGGTGATGTGACTGCTGCTTATGCGGTAACGACTTTGAGAACGATTGTGGAGACTGCAAGAGTGAGTCAGAATTCTGCCCAAGCTGCAGAATTAATAGCTCTAACAAGAGCGTGTGTTTTAGCTAAGGGAAAGAGAGTGAATGTGTTCACAGATAGTCAGTACGCGTTTGGTGTGGCCCATAGTTTTGGCCGTTTGTGGAAAGAAAGAGGTTTCATTACGTCCCATGGGACTAAGATTCAACATGGTCAGCTAGTTAACGACTTGTTGGAATCTCTAACCTTGCCGATTGAAGTTGCAATTGTGAAATGCAGCGCTCATAAAGCAATCACGGATGATGTTGGTCGTGGGAATGCTTTTGCTGATGAAACTGCTAAACAGACAGCTAGAGATATGATGAGTAGAATGTATGTTGCTACGTCTGCAAGATGGATTTCCGAGTCTGGAATGTGTGAGGACACAGTGGAAAGTGTGAAAGAGATTCAGAAAGAGGCAACTGAGGAGGAAAAACGTGCATGGAAAGAAAGTACGGGCAAGTTGGATTCAAGTGGGTGTTGGATTGATTTGTCGGAACAACAGCGTTGGGTGTTGCCTGATGCGTATGTGCTTGCAGTGGTGACAATGGCGCATGGAGTAGCACATATAAGCTCTAAAGGAATCTGTAAGATGTTGGCTCCAGTTTGGAAGAATGATGGGATCAGTAAATGTGCAGAGAGAGTGGTGAAAAATTGTATGGTATGCCTGATGCATAATCCTGGCAAGGGAACTCCAACTCCTGCTGGTCACTTCGCTCCACCTTCTTGCCCCTTTGAAGTGATTCAGTTAGACTTCATTCACATGGATCGGTGCAATAACTTAAAATACGTCCTGGTGGTAGTCTGTGCTTTTTCCAGATGGATCGAAGCATATCCACTGAAGGACAATACTGCCCTATCAACTGCCAAAATTCTTCTCAAAGAATATTTCCCTAGATATGGAATGCCACGGATTGTATGGTCAGATAACGGAAGTGAGTTTATAGGGAAAGTTATGCAGAGTGTGTGTGCCGGTCTGGGCATCAAACAGAAGTTCCACAGTGCAAACCATCCCCAGTCTGCTGGTTTAGTTGAGGGCTACAATGGCACCCTCAAGCTAAAACTAGCTAAAATACAGGCATCCACGGGTTTATCCTGGCCAGATGCACTACCCCTGGCTTTGTTATCCACAAAAGCAACTGTGCATTCTAGAGTAGGGCTTAGTCCATACGAAATTGTTTTTGGCCGGCCTGCGAATGTTTGGGGAGTGCCTAGGCCAAAAGAGTTTTGTTCTCTGGAATATCCTATGTTGATCGATTACCTTTACGACTTGACTGCTAAATTGAGCCTTATTCACCAACAGGTTTTCGATGCATTGCCAAAGCCTCCGGAGAGTCCAGGGCATCAGCTGAAACCCGGCGACCACGTTGTGGTCAGAAACTTCGCGAGGACGAAGAACCTTCAACCAAGATTCGTTGGCCCCTTCCAGGTGTTGCTTGCGACAAGAACCGCTGTTCGTGTAGCTGGTCGCAAGCACTGGGTACATGCGTCCCATGTCAAACGTGTGCCCCTACCACTTCCTTACGACAACTGGGTGAAGAAGGGAATTGGTGCCTCCGAATTTGAACAAACGCCAAAGTTCATCCCTTTCAGCGATGCCGAATGGATTACCGACACTCCGAACTCTGACTCACCTCCTGAAAAGACTCCTTTGAACTCTGAACATTTGTCCTCTGCATCAGAAAAAACTCTGTCGTCTGCGAACCTGAACACTGCAACAGCTACTAGTGAAACGTTATTTGCCGATCAAACAGTTCCTGCAAAACTAAGATACAACTTACGACCTCGTAATATGGACAAATAAAGCAGGAAACTGCCAATTTTCTACACATTTGAAATTTTAACACTTTGCCTTCAGCCAGGAAGTTTGCTATTATTTTATTGTTTTCAATTGCCTTGCCGTCTGGGTAGCCGTAGGGTCGTGGCTGTGTACCTAGTTGAATCTGCAGGGATCAGACACAAGGTCGATCTTTCTGTTAGTTTTGGGAACTCCCAGGACTAATAGAGGCATTTTCATCTACGTACACATCATCAGTGGTCGCGAGCGGATTGTAGAAGATGGAGCTTCCTGTGCTGCAACGAGAAAATGTGATTTATGTTCGCAGAAACAGACTTTACAGAATCCTTCATAGCAAGTGCTTTTTGACGCAATGTGCCATTACATTTTTAATTGTTTTAATAACGTTGGTGGGTGGAATCGTCTTTGGTATAAATTTGATCTTTGTGCCAGTAACTACAGTACCTCCCCTTGATCCTGCTACTTCTACTGTTTCTTCTATGCATTCTTTTCACTCGTTTCCTGAACATGAGCAAGCTCGACGTTCAGAATTTATCAATAACACTTTTGTACAGCTCTTGCACCAACACCAACTAGTAGTTAACACTACAGACTGCTGGGTGTGTGGCTTGATACCCCACACTATGGATAAAGGTATTCCCTATCTGGTTTTGCCTTTTAGCTATAATGGATCATTTCAGGCCTTTCAAACCATCTTTGCTTATGCCCTTGAAACCTATCCTCCGCGTCCACCACGTTCCACTAAATATAACTCTGTCAACAAAGCTTTAGTCCAGGGTATTATTGATATGATCAAGGATGTCAATAACACTCCATCTTACCCTAAAGACGAATTGCAAGTATATTTGAGTTGGAATTCTTCAGAGTATCGCCTTAGTTTGGAAGAAAGCAAGCGTAAAAGCTCAACTCCAATCTGGGTTGTACCTCACCGAGGTCAGGTCTGTTTGCAAGGTAATGGGAGAAATCCAAGAGCTCAGCTAGGGAGGAGTGAGTGCATCGAAACCTACGTGTTTCCGTCTAGCTCCTCCCCTGCTTTTCTCACTGCTAGGGGTACCTACTTCATCTGTCAAGACAGAGCGTATACATGGTTGCCTGCTGACTTTTCAGGGTCATGTTATATTGCTCGGTTGTTGCCTCCAACATACACTGCTTCATCTGATTATCACAAAACCAGAGTAGCAAGAGGTGTCTTCAGCAAGGAAGATACTGCTGGTCAGGAAGCTGGAGACTTCTTCAAAGGTTTCCTTCCGTTCTGGGGGCCTATGGCCAATAGTAGAAACATACGTCAGCTAACACGGGTAGTTAAATCTACTATTACCGAAACTGCTGGTGCCCTTAGCAATTTGACAGCTGAGCTTCAGGCGGATAGACTCATGACGTTGCAGAACCGTATGGTTTTAGACGTAATACTTGCAGATCGAGGTGGGGTATGCAGAATGATCCAATCGAGCTGCTGTGTCTTTATTCCCAATAATGCTCCAACAGTTTATGAGGCGATCTCTAAGCTCCACAAGATTTCCGACTCTATTCATGTAGACAAGGGAAACTGGTCCTTCATGGAGTGGTTTTGGACTCTGATATCAGCGTGGGGATGGAAGGTTCTAATGGTCGTTGGTGTCATCTTAGTATTCCTATTCTCATGTTGCCTGATTATCCAGTGTGGTCCAGCTTTGTGTAGTCTTTGTGCTGCAACCTGTTTTAGAAAACCACCTGCGTTTGGAGAAAAGGCGCGAGAAAGGATGATGATACAACAACATGTCACTGACCTGATGAGCATAGAACTAGATTCTGACATAGACTGAGTAATTGCCTATGTAAGGGCAAAAGGAGGTCTGAGGTTCCGTGACGATTTGAACCCGTGTTTTCAATATTGTCGGAAATACATAATATTGGTATCAGCGAATCGCAAATGATCCATTTAGCATATCCTGGTGTTTTCGCTATGCTACGAGCAAGAGTACTCCTGTTACAAACATATTTCCGATCTACCCATGACATCCATCTTAGATCATGGCAGCCATTTTTTGTTTCTTGCCCTCACATACGCAATAACCGCTGATCACTTCATTTCAATTAAGGACACGTAGCCTTAGCCGGCGATTCACCTCTTTAGTGACACGTGCACCTTGAAACAGAACACGCTATAGCTGCATGACTCGACAAAGGCTGCCTCCTCTGCCCGAGGCTAGTCCTGCTATACTGGTTCTTGTGGTCGTTGGCCTGATCATGATTAGGCGGCCGAAGCTGGTAGCCTTGCCCATTTACAACCCACAAACATCCCTTATCCTGCTTTTCTATCTTCTGCACCTGGCTCTGCTCTTTTCCTTCTGGGCCTTTATTAGGGGGAGGTAACGAAATTTACGATGAGGCGGTCCGGGTCTTGAATGAAAACTTGACATGAGATTATGATGGAAAAGTGGGAACCCCTCGTTCGTAATGTTTTGACATCAGAAATCGTCGACGATTCCTGTGCAACGCCAAATATTTATTGTTTAGGACGCAAAGGTTTGGGAATGTACTAACATGTAAAGAATTTGCCTGAAGCCTAATTTTTAGTATATAAGGAGCAACCCACTTTGTACAAATGGAACAGGCTCCTAGATACTGCCCATGCGTAGTTTCTGTGACTTCTGTGTCCCTGCAGTAATAAACCTTTGGTCTTTGACGCCACCATCGAGAAGCCCGTGTTTCTGTTTATTTGTGCACCAAGACAGGTGGAACTCCGGGGTCTTCGGGTGTTGTTCCCTGACACCTCTGGAAGGAACCAAAAAGTCCAGAACTCCAGTTGAAGGTATGCTGGATCCGGATGGCATATTTGACCTTGATGCATTGTGAGAAGATGCGGCAGAGGATGCAACTGTATCGGTTGTGTCAGAGAGAATAGAAGGAGATCTGAGAACCAAGGACGTCTCGGCCATTTGGGTGCAATCAGGATTATCCGACATGGTTGGAATCTCATTCTGTGCAACAGACGAGGAATGAGCGGCAGTGGAGGGAATGCATAGCTGAAGGCGTTCGACCAGTCTATTGAAAAGGCATTCCCGCTCGACTCCTTGTGTGGATGCCGGCTCGCAAACCCTTGACATTTTCTGTTGAGAGCAGTTGCAAAGAGATCCAATTGTGGTCGGCCCCACTGTCGGAAGATGTAATCCAACGTTGGTTGGTTGAGTTCCCATTCGTGGTTGTCCGAGAGGGCTCTGCTGAGCGAGTCCGCCAGCACATTGGCCACACCTGGGACATGGACAGCTTGAAGATGTATTTGATGTTGGAGAGCCCAGTCCCATATCTCCTGTGCCAGTTGTGATAACACGAGAGATCTTGTGCCGCCCTGTTTGTTGATGTAGTGCATGCTGGTGGTATTGTCTGTCCTCACCAGCAATGTCTGTCCCTGCACTACTCTTTGAAATGACTTCAAGGCCAAGAAAATCGCCAGAAGTTCTAAGCGATTTATGTGCCACGTGCGCTGAGACGCCGTCCATTTGCCTCTCACGGACATCCCGTCGAGATGAGCCCCCCAACCCTCTAGGGAGGCGTCTGTCGTCAATGTCAGTGTTGGTTGTTCGTCCTTGAATGAGCGACCTGTTGCTATGTTTGGAGGATGAGCCCACCACTCCAAAGCTCTTAGTAAGCGGGGCGTTAGATGGATTTTGTCTTCGAACGACCCCGATACCTGCCTCCACTGGTTGTCTAGTTCTTCTTGAAGGACTCTCATGTGCAGTCTGCAGTTGGGAATCAGTTGAATGCACGAGGAAGCCATGCCGAGGAATGATTTGTACATCCGGACAGAAACGTACTGCCTTGATTGCAGGAACTGAACTTTCTGTAACATTCGGCTCTGACGTTCCTGTGAAACGAACACTTGCCCTAGTCGAGAATCGAGCGAGGCTCCTAGAAAATCTCGTTGTTGAGAAGGGTGAAAGTGTGACTTTAGGCAATTGATGGAGAAACCTAGCGTTTCGAACAGGGATATGCAGACTTGTGTGTGTTCTTGTCAGTTGGAAAGTTCTGGCTTTTATCAGGCAGTCGTCCAGATACGGATAAAACTGGATGCTCTGTAAGCGCAGGTAGGCGGCCACCGGGGCTAGAATCTTTGTAAACACTCTCGGTGCCGATCGAAGGCCGAATGGAAGGACCTTGAATTGATAATGAAATTGGCCGACTGTAAAACGAAGGTATTTCCTGTGCCTGGGGTGAATAGGCACATGAAAATATGCATCTTGAAGGTCTATAGTCGAAAAGAACTCTCCTGGAATGAGGAAATTCAAGATTTGAAGCAGGGTAAGCATCTGAAAAGTCTTTGATGCGATGAACTTGTTCAGAGCCCTCAGATCTAAGATGGGGCGCCACTCTCCTGATTTTTTCTTTACTAGAAAGAAACGGGAGTAAAACCCCATGCCGCGTTGGCATTGCGGTACCATTTCTATGGCTCCTTTTCTGATCAGAAGCTGCACCTGGGCCAACAGTTCCTTGAAATGGGGAGAAGGTGGGCCCGAAGGCGGGCGAGCGGGTGGAAATTTCGTAAATTCCAGGGTGTGTCCTTTTGAAACAACGTCCAAGACCCATTGGTCGTTGGTGATGTTCGACCAATTGGAGAAGAATTTCGAGATTCGACCTCCAAGATGCATAGTCCCCTCACTGTTTTTTGTTGGTGTTCGCACCACCTCTGTAGTTGGACTTCCGCTGGTAAGGTCTGGAGGTGGATGAACGATTTTGGGACTGATAGGATCCTCTTTGTCTGTTGTCATAAGAGTATCCTCGATATTGGCCTGTGCCTCGAAAAGTAGAGGTTCCTCCTCCTCCTCTACCTCGTGCCCCACGAAATGGCTTCTTTCTATATTGAAGAGTTGCCAAGGACTTCGCTGTATCCGTGTCCTTTTTTATAAGTTCCAAAGCATCATCAACGTGCTTACCGAACAGAGACTCGCCATCGTAGGGCAAATCTAGCACTCTGGATTGAACTTCCGGACGGAAGGTTGTTGACTTTAGCCAGCCTTGGCGACGCAAAACTGCAGCACCCGCCAGTTGTCGGAAACCAGTAGAGGCTATATCGACGGCACAGTCGATTATTTCCGTTGAAATCTTTTCTCCCTCGAGAATGATGGCCTGCGCTTCATCCCGGATGGAGTCGGGCATTTGAGGGAGTAGACCAGCGATCTCGAACCACATTTGACGGTCGTATCGACCCAGTATGGCTAAAGCGTTGGAAGCTCTTACCGTTGTCGCTGCTATTGTGGTAAATTTCTTTCCAATTGAGTCCAATTTACGGCCATCCTGATCCGGCGGGGATGTCAGGGGTATGGCTGGATTTCGAGACCTTTTTTGTGCCGCCTGAGTGATAACTGAGTCTGCCTTAGGTTGTGAAACTAAGCAGGCCGGAGAAGTAGGCGGAGCTTTATATTTTTTGTCTAGTCTAGGTAGAACGGCTGGAATGGAATTAGGACGTTCCATTAACTTTAGACCCTCATCCCATATGTGGTCAATGATAGGAATGGTATGAGTTTGGCGTTGCGGTAAGTCCTTAAAATCATACAAAAAACATTCCGTTTGTTGTGTTTCCAAAGTTAAGTGGAACCTCTTCGCTGCACGAACCATAAGGTTATGGAAACTCGCGATATCCACTGGTGGCGAAGTTCTTGGAGATGTTGGTGGAGTAGAGGGCGTCTGTGCCCTATAATTGTCCCATTCCTGCATTTCCTCATCATCAGTGTCATTATCTCCAGTGTTATGAGGAGTTTGAGTCTCATTATCTGTATCATGAGCAGCACCCAAAGGAGACGTTGGTGCAACAGTCGCCTGAGCTTGAAGCCTAGGTGCTGGAGACTGTGGTCGAGGCACTGGAGACGGAGGGTGTGGAGCTGGAGGCTGAGGTCGCTGCACTTGAGGTGCTGGGGAAGGAGGCAGCGATGGTGGAAACCTACGATTGTAGTCATCCAGCATATGTTGGAGGTTTTTCACCATAGACAGAGGAATCTGTGTAAAGTGTTCGTAATTTGGTTGTTGTGAGTTATCTATTGGAAAAAGGACATTCCCATCTTCGACGGTATTATCCGCCTCCTCATCCTCGTCACTGTAGTCCTGACACTTAATGTGTAATTCCGATGGACTTGTTGCTGGTTGATAACTGTGATCCACTTCAGAATCATTACCAGATTCCTCTGCTCCAGATTGAAACAATTTTTCTGGAGGTTGAGATCCACTCCTAATAGGACTTAACTGTATAAGTGGTACAGTCTTGAGAGACGAAGTAGAAACCACTTTGAAGGTGGTAGTAGATTGTAGAGGTTGTTGCGTCGTCAACGAGCCCGTCGACGACAGTTGTACAGCTTTAGGTCCCTCTAGATGTTTTTTGGTTGGCGCCGCTGAATCCGGCGTAAGAACTTTAGGCTTGGTAGACGATGATTTTTTGGTCGTCGACGAGGTCGTCGACGAGGCCGTCGACGAGGTCGTCGACGGAGTTGCAGTCTTTGCCGTCGACAAGGAGGTCGTCGACGGTGCAGCCGTCGACGGGGGGTTCATTGTCGGCGTCGATGTTATTGTCGTCGACGAGGAAGATCCGTTCGTCGACGACGATGCCTTGGTCTTCGTCGACGGAGGAGCCGTCGGCGGTGGGTGCGTCGACGACGATTTCTTCGTCGACGGTTTGATCGACGAGATCATAATAATGGACGAGATGGGTCTCACCTCTTGGCTGCTCGTCGACGAGATGATCGTCGTCATGGTAGAGCTGGTCGACATGGAAGAAGTAGTCGTCGACGTCGAAATTGCCAAAACGGACTTCGTAGACGCTGAAGACGTCGACGGACGCGTCGACGAGCCCGTCGACGAGCCAATGCCAGTTTTAGATACGGAGGGCATGGTCTTGGGTCGAGACGCCAGAGAGCCAGGTCCCGTAGGCGCGCCCTGAAGCAAGTCTTGTGAGGAGACATCCTTGAAAGATCCCAACTTCTTGCTCTTCTTAAGAAAAGGAGAGGGAAGTTCAGTCTCAGACCCACGCTTCAGAGAGGTTTTCGAAAAACCAGAAGACATACTTTCAACATCGGAAATCACATTATCAGATGATTTCAACTTCTGTAGCCACAGAAGGAGACGAGCCTCTCTGTCCCTCAAAGTCTTAGGAGGAAATTTGCGACAGAGCCTGCAGGTAGAGACAACATGGTCATGATAAAGACAGTAAATACACTTACTGTGTGGATCCTCATGAAAAATACGCAATTTTCCACAGGATGGACAAGCCTTGAACAAAGTTTTCTTTGAAGAAGACATTTTTGAAGAAAAAATAGGAAGAAACTGGAAAAAAACTGAGCAGAGCTCAGGGAGACTCCCTTCACACGACGTGCGGTAGAAAATCTGAGGACTTGGGCTTCTGAGGAGAAGGTTCTAGAGGAGGCTACAGCCTGATTGGCTGGAATGTGGACCAACACATAATGACTCCTATAAGTTACTAAAGTGAATTCTCCCTTGGGCTTTTCTATGGGCCTATTCTGTTCTATGGTACTTTTTCAAGCTTACATTTCTTTTACGCAATATGTATGTATTTTTTATTTATGATATTTCTCATGTATACATGCATATTTATTACTGCTATTTATGTACCGTGGGACTCCCACTTCGACGACGGGGAATATTCAAGCATGTGAATCTATGAAAGACACCCCTAATACTGGAGAAGTTGTCATACGCTTTGGAATACTACCCCCTCGCCAATTCTGGCGACGGGGGTAGCATTCCACCCTTCTAGAGGGAGAAGACATGTTAGTTCTGACTATCCCGGTTAAAGTTAACCAGAGCCCCAGCATAACAAAATGGATGCTGCTGCCACAGACACAAGTCTGACCTGCTGCTGCTGGGAGCCCTTCCAGTCACGGAGGTTTGGACAATAGGTTTCCTGCTTGGGGAGGTGCGAGCACCACCCCAGACAGGAGGATGTGTATTGGGACAGGGAGGGCTGAATAGATTGAGACACTGCCTGGAGCACACTAGGTGCTTCATGCATACCCCAGTTCAAACCGGTTGCTGGGGCACTCCAGCCCCTGCTCTGGCGCAAAACTGGACAAAGGAAAAGGGGGTGTAACCACCCGCCTTCCTGGTCCCACCCATAGGAGGGACCTAGTGAGCAAACCAGCCCCCTTTAGTTGTATAAAGGTAGGAGCTGACCCAGGAGACTTTAGATTAATCCTGGAATCGACTTGAGACGAAACTCTGGACCCTTCGACATTCACCTGAGCTGAAGACTGAAGAATCTCCCTTGTGGCCAAGGAGTGACAACTCTGGGCAACCAGGCACCATCCAGCAACTCGACGGCTTGCTTTGTCCCCGTACCCGCATGAACCAGAGCACAGAGCCTGACAAGACCTCGACTCCCGGACCCCTCTGACCCCACTGCACGACTCCAGCACAGCTGAGCCCCGTGGAAGACGTCGGAACCCGTGGAACCAGGCAACTTGGAAAGTCACCAACTTGCTAACAGCTCAGCTCCTGAGGCGCCCTCAAAGCTGTGCACTGGGGACTGAGACACCCCGACAACGAGCTCCACCTGCACCGAAGATCAGCCCTCCACACTCCACGAGATCTGCATGGGGCCCTTCTGCTTGTGTTCTACTCGACGCGTTGTCCGGTTGCTGGCCAGTTGGCTAGTAGCCCTGTGGCGACGATCCTTTAACAAATCCATCGCTGGTCTGGATGCTCCAGACTGGCCCTTGCTTCCCTGAAGAGGTGAAGTACCTCAGACCCACCTGGTCTGCACCAGAAGCTCTTTGTGTATCCTGTGTGGGTTGCCTTTGCTTAGGCTTGTTGGCTCTGATCTTGAAGCCGACCCTTCCATCTGCGAGAACCTTCATGGGACAGCTCCTCTCCAACACCTGGTCACCCTCGATGCCTCCTGGTCCGTGTGGCTGCAACAACAAGCTTCACGACAGCACCTGATTGCTCCTCGATGACGTCTGGTTCCTTCCTCGATCCACCCAGTCACTGGCTAGTGACCCAGACTCTGTCCCCTCTGCTTTCAGGTCCTCTTCAACTCCGATCCACCCTTGGATCCACTCGGACATCTTCCTCCTTGTCGCCTGCAGCATCTTCTGCCAAGGCTCCATAGGAAACAACGAGAAAACCCGACACACTTTGAAACCTATGCACCCGCAGCCCGTGGGTGAGGTAACGCGAGTACTTCGGCGTTCCTGTAGGGATTGACTATCCTAGTGTCTAGTTTTGTTAGTTGTGTAATCCTAGTTAGACCGGAAGTGTCCTAAAACTTCATTACTTACCTTTTTAAGTTCCTATTGACTTTCTATTGACTGTCGCGTGAGTGTACTGACACTGCACGCGCCGCCTGTGGGCCTCCTACTCCTAACCTAAGGGTCAGATAGTGTAGCACCAGCGATGCCCTAGGCCTCTCCCTTTCCCAAGTCGTGGTTCTTATACCACTTACTTAGTATATGGTTTCACGCGCCCCTAGGGCCTAACTGTAAATTGTGCTATTTAAAGTATTTCTAAGTGTAACTTGTTATGTGCTTTTGCCTCTGACCTCAAAGAGTTCAGAGGAGTGTGTTAGTGAATAAATACATATATATTTTATATATATCCTGTGTGGTGTCCTTTCATTTGGTATTCAAGGGGTTACATATGGTAAAACAGCTGGCTTTACACGACCTCAAGAGTCTTTTAGCCTAAGACTGTTCTGTCCACGCTACCTCTAGGATAGCTGGCCTATAAGGTTGACTTTACAACCATCACCATAAGGGTTGTTTGGACTGGTGCAAGGTGTTCACTAGAACAGTGAACATCATATACCAGGCCAACTTCTCACAGTTGTTCCATGCTTTAAGAAGGATGTATGAGAGGGGTTAATCTTCTGAACCGCTTTTGATTCTGATAGACGGGAGGTACCTGGGGGGTTAGTGGAAATTAATGTGGCAGTTCAGGTAGGATGGGCCTGTGTTGAATAGTGCTTTGCATGTGCGGATGGATGCTTGAACTGGCGTAGTTGTTTGGGGAGTTGCTTGGTAATTCCTGTGTTGAGGGCATACCTACTGGTGATGCAGGATTGGTCAATAGTCTTTCTGAAGTTGTTTTGTAGCTATTTGTAGATCTTTCTCAACAACCTGAAGCAGGCCATGGCCATTATGTAGACCAGGGCTGACAAACCAAGCATGCTGTCAATGAGGAATTTGAGATTTCTTGCTTGCAGGTAGGGAGTGGATTGGGTCCGAGGTATGTAGGCCATGAGGAGGTATCCTTTCTGCAATTCACCCATTCGATCTGGTCTGTGTTAAACTTGAGGCAGCTGAAATTCATCCAAGTAGCTACTTTGGTTATGTAGGTATTAAAGTTGTTCTTGTCCTGGGTGTTTTGTCTGAGAGGGACAGTATCAGTAGAGTGTCATCGGTGTAGGTGAGTATGTTGATTTTGTGTGTTCGGATGATGTCTACCAATGGAGTTCTATAGATGTTGAAGAGGGCTGTACTGAGTGAGGAACCCTGTGAGTCTCCACAAATGAGTTCTCTGACTTCTGAAGAGTAAGGCTGCTTGCTGACTGTTGGGGTTTCTTGATGGAGGAAAGTGCAAATCCATGGGAGGTCATGTTCTTGGATGGCAGTCTTGTGCAGTTGTCTGATCAGGATGGGAACCTTAAAATGACATAGACCATAATTGTTTTGCACAGCATTCAGCATACAGCTGTCTTTGTAATGCACTGCTCTTCTGCAAGATTATTTGTAATACACTTCACCAGAATAGCAAACGCACAAGGAGGAGTGGCGTGAGGTGCCACTAGACTTGCGTAACTAGTCCAGTAGGCATTGTTGGGACCCTCTACCTTTAGATCAACGGCATTTTTGTTAATACTGCCTTTACTGAGGCTACCAGTGTGGATGTTCCACCTGGCTAAAAGGGCTGGTAAGGATGAAAACACCTCTCTTTATGCTTGCACTGGGCTTTGAAAGATCTTATTGTCCTATAGCTATACTGGCTTTTAGGTCTCGCTATGGCCATTGCGTTAGCAATGCTTTGCGAAAGTATAGTAAGGGGCTCTCAAAAATGCTCCCAAAGTCTGCAGGCTTTGGGAGGACTTTTGCGGCCACTTTGATGTTCCAAGACACTTCAAGCGTGCGCTCCGACTCTGCTGCCATATGGACACGCATACATATTACCATGATTCAGCACAACCCCTCACCCCCATCCCACTTATGCTCTGCCTCCCAGACACACACACACACAGCCACACCCATGTACTTCACAGCTCTTTAGAACAGAATTGACTTTGTAACTTTTTTTTAGGTCTCGCTGAGCCATTGCGTTAGCAATGCTTGCGAAATATAAAGTAATGGCTTTGAAAAGTGCTCCTAAAATGCGGATTGGGTACAGTGCATGTGAGCACAACCACACGCATTGTGCACGGCTTCCATTTGCAACCAGACACTTCATGCGCTCACGCCGTGCTCCGGCTCTGCTGCCACACGCATTCAGCTCACCAGGCTGCACACCACCTCACCCCCCATATTCTCGCTCGCCAATGTCCCTCCCACCCTTCCTTTGATCTCCGCTTTTCTTTGAACTTTCAGCGCGAGTTCTCACAGGCTCCTCTCCGCCCCCTTCTTTTAATGGCCCTCCCCCTCCCCCAGCACAGAGCGCGTATCGCTTGTTGTTTTCTCCCTGCCTGCTTCTACACAGCCCCTGTTATTGCCTTTTGTTCGCTCAGGTGGTCACCCCTCACTGCTTTTCTCTTATACATGTTCTTTTTGGTGAGTGTCCAGCGCTCAGATTCTATAATACTCTGCTTGAACCCGGACCCCTGCTCAGTCCACGATGTGCTTAAATGCTTGAAGTTTTCCTTGGTTTCTAAATATCTGTGCTGCTACTTATATCAATAACTTTCCTGTGCTGGACTTCACCAATTGCTTGTTTGTTTGTTTGTTTTTTTGGATGTTATTTAAGCCACTCCCTTTATTACATTACCCAAGTTGCTAGCGTTATCCTTTCAATCCACTTTTTGCTGCTGTACTGTCCCTCACATTTTAGAAAATTAAGGCATTATGTGGGGCTGTTAGGGCAGGACGATGGTAGGTGGTATTGCAAGTTATTTCACCCTTCACCCCCTCTCAACTCATTGTAACCTCCTTCAGCGCTGTGCACCCCTTCACACACTCGCACATAGCTGACCATCGCTGCATGCTCTCTTCAGAGAGGGCAGGTATTGGATGGGTGTGTCTCCTGTTAAGGGGCGTCATTCATTCCAGTTACCTTACACAAACTCACATTCATTTTTATTGTCCCGGCAATATTAGCTTATTCGTTCAGAACTATAGGATATCGAGAGACTCAGTGACTCGAACCCGATTCTCAGTTCTAAAGTCAGCAGGTCTGGCCATTATACCGCATCCTGGGGTAAGGGGAGAGGGGCAGGCAATGACACATGGAGGCTCAGCTCGTCATGGGCTTGAGGTGCCAACAGGACCTCTGGCTGAGCCAGAGCCAGGCATCCCCCCCCTCCAGTATTCAGGGAGCTGATCCAAGCCTGCCAGGACCTCTCTACAGGCCTCTGCTCTGCTGATGTGGACGGCATTAAGCGAAGAGTATACTGTAAGGTAATGCCACAAGTCCTCGCTTCCTTCCTGATGGCTCTGCGCACAAGGCGTCTTTTCTCCTTCTCTGTACATCTATCTCCCGTAGCGCCTCGCTCTGCACACGATTTACAAAAGGGGGTGGTGATGAACAGAGTGTCTGAATTGAGCAGACCACTCTTACCCAGTCCAAAGATCAGGGCTTGATCCATCACCGTTATTTATCTCACTACCCCATCCCAGCTCAGAACCTGGCTATATGCAAATCAGTCTGTCCCTGGCCCAGTGCATCATGGGAACAGGGCAGACTAAACTACCAAGCCAATTCTTTACCAGAAAGGAGACAAGCTACCGGGGACCGGTTTCTGGCATTTCAGCCGTCTTCGGCCCGGCTTGCTTGAATCCTGATGGAGCAGTGAGAAAGGGACTCATGTCTGAGTATACCCTGCCACACCTATAGTGGGTGGTGATGAACAGAGTGTCTGAATTGAGCAGACCACTCTTACCCAGTCCAAAGATCAGGGCTTGATCCATCACCGTTATTTATCTCACTACCCCATCCCAGCTCTGCACACAGCTGCTTCCTCCTAGCGCTGCATGCTTCTAGCTCACTAAAGCATCACTAAAGCTTGACGATGAGTTCAAGCGCAGTGGAAGACCTTTTACAATAGTTGACTAGTTATCTTTCATTTGTTTATTGGTGCATTTTGATGTTAAACAGGTACTGCTAATAAGGTGAGCTCTTTGCCTGATGGTGTTACCGTGAGTAAAAAAGACAAAATAGTTAAGTAATATAACAAAATGTGTTGCATTATGCCGCATAATTTGCCTTTTCTTGCCATATAAATTAGCAGCATACTTTGGTCCATCACTGCCACATAATCCCAGTGGTCCTAGACATAATGTTCTAGTTAGACCACTATTTCTATGTCAGCAGAGTTTAAAAGCTCAGAAATAGACATGTGCATTTTTTTGTAATCGTCTAGCGTAGGGGCGGCATGTCGGGGTCTCCCACATGACCTATTTTGGATCTGTTTTCTCACATTTCGGTAGTTTTAGTAAATACAGTTGGGTAATTTAGGTGGCTCCTGGACATGTCACAGCAGCTTCTTTTAACGTCTCAGGTATAATCACCCTTGGATCTCAAGAGGCTAACTCTCGGGTCTCACCGGAGGGTCACTTTATTATCTCATGTGAAGGTCATTTGCGGATATATTGTGAGGGTCACTTTAAGAGCTAAAATGAGGGTTACTGAAGGAATCAGGAGCAGGACATCAAAGTGGAGAGACATATACTTTATTGACTGTTAGCCACAGCAGCTCTAAGGAAACTGACAAGTCATCACAGATGATGAACATTCAAACATCAATATTCTATTGCTATGGGGATGACATAATGGGAACATGTGGGAAGAGGGCTGAAATACTAAAAAGGAGAGGAAGATGAAGATTACTACAACATCTCCCTTCTTCCCTTAATCTTAACAATGGGATAAAATAGGATAGAAAATATGAATTAAAAACTTAAGCACAATACTTATCACGGTAACATGGTGAATATACAATGAAAGAACTTTTTTGAAGAAAAAAAATGCCTAAGGAATATTTATATAATCAAGCAAATACAAAATCAAATTACATCGAAAATACTTTAATCACCTCAAAGATCCATTCGTTCAGGTGAAACACGAATCCTACTACTCCTTCGCGGTGGAACATATTTCAAAGTTGGATCAGTGTTTCAATTTTTTTTAGAAGTGGATGTGGAACCATCTTCAGTATTAACAAGAGTAAGACCAAGTTGAGACACAACATTCTCAGGAAGTTTATAAACTCTTGAGAGGTTCCACTCATTTTTTCCATTAACTCTTATAGCACAACGAGCAAGAGCATCAACTCTTACAGGAGAACCAAACTTGAATAAACCTTTAGGTACATTGTGAGGTGACTTTATTTTTACCCAATCACCTACACAGATTTTTGAATTAAATTCTTTAAGATTAGTCAAATTGGACTGTCTAGAAGAACCACACCTCTCAGGTGAGCCCCTCCTCTTGATAAGAGAGCCCCAGGTTTTCATCCACGCAGGACAAAGATAAAATGAAGCTTCTCTACCTCTAAGTAGTTTAAATGGACTTGAACCAGTGATAGCACTTGGTGTTGTACGATATGCCCACAACATGCTTTGAACCGCTTCCTTGATATCAATTTTCGAGGATACAGCCCACTAAATACATTCCACAAGAATGCGGTTGGTCCTCTCAATGAAACCATTTGCCTTTGGGTGGTAAAGAGCCATGCGTTTGTGAATAATACCAGATTGGCCTAAGAATTCAGACATTTCTCTTGAAGTAAATTGTACTACGTTGTCTGAAACAATTTCTTTAGGAAATCCTTCTCTTGCAAATAAACATTGAATTTTTTTAATAACTTCCATTGAATTTGGATCAGACATAAAATGAACCTCCCACCATTTACTAAAATAGTCGCCTACCACTATAGCAAATGTGTACTTACTTGGCAGAATATTAAATAGTCCCACAATATCCACTGCCAATTTCAACCAAAGACCTTCAGGGAAGTGTGACTTCTTGGATAGGAGGCGAGAATATCTTTACAACCTTGTCGCTTGAGTTACATGTCAAGCAACCTTCTACCACAATATTAATCTGACGATCCATAGAGGGCCACCAATAATAGCTACAAATTCTCTTTTTAGTGTTAGTTTGTCCGAGATGTACCTCATGTCCAAAATCAATAATACGACTTCTCAATGACTCAGGTGGAACAAACTTATCACCTCTCATGATCATCCCACCTTCCTCTAAGGGGAGCTCATCAGTAATTTTTGCAAAAGAATGAAAGTGGCTCTCAAGATGTTTTTCTTTAGGCCATCCCGAAACAATATAGTTTTTTAAACCTTTGAGAATAAGATCAGACTCCACAGCAGAAACCCATTCGTGTTCAGTAAAACAACCGAAAGAACAAGCATCTACAGCAGCAATTAAACATTCCTTGTTAACATTTTCTTCTAAATCATGTGTAGAAAGAGAAGAGGAAACCTAGATAGAAAATCAGTGTGTTCTTTTCTCCTGATATATGTGCAACATGAAAATTGTATTGCAATAACTTAGAACTAAGTCTGGCAATCCTTGGAGCATGATCCTTCACAACTATTCCTTGAAGAATGGGAACAAGTGGTTTGTGATCTGTAAGAAGATTAAAACTTTTCCCCCACAAAAAACATTTGAACCTCTCAATGGCCCAGCAACATGCAAGCAACTCGCGTTCAATTACAGAGTAATTTATTTTCACTTGGTCGTAAAGCCCTTGAGGCAAAACTCACTGTAAATTCTTTCCCCTGTTTAACTTAAGAGATCATGCCCCCCAGGCCATATAAACTAGCATAGACCAACAGAGTACATTTTAAACTGGGATCAAAAGGTGTGAGAATTTGACAAGAACCCAACTGTTTTTTTAAGCAGGTAAATTCACTTTGACAAACATCATCCCATTTGAAAATGACTTTTTCTTAAGTAGTTCTCTCATGTGTACAGTTTTCATTGAAAAATTTGGAATAAACTTAGAATAAAATTCACACATACCCAAAAATGAAGAGACCATTTCTTTTGATGAAGGACTGGGAGCATTGACAATGGCCTAAATAAGAGTAGGTTTAGTGCACAGAGGAAACGTTTTATCTTGGAACACAATTTAGGTTTTGAGGGGCAGGCTGTTTTAGAACATCTTCCCCCTCTTGAGGTAGTTGAGGGTGAGGATGAGTTAGATGAATATCAACAAGCTGTTAAAATGTTGCATAAACAATTTGATGTAGAAAGCAGTCTTGTGATGGCTAGACATAAGTTTTTTACTAGAGAACAGGAAACTGACAAGTCATCACAGATGATGAACATTCAAACAACATTCTATTGCTATGGGGATGGGGGATGACATAATGGGAACATGTGGGAAGAGGGCTGAAATACTAGAAAGGAGAGGAAGATGAAGATTACTACAGTTACTTTATTGAATGCTTTAGATTTCACAGGAGGGTCTCCATCAGCCGGCCAATTAATCAATGTACTGGTACACTGCTTTTTCCCAGTGGCGATAAATACAAAGCAGAAGTGTGCCTGGGATTTATTGAGGCTAAACAGCAGTGCAAGGTATAACTCGGAGCGACCATCAAGGGGGAGCAGGGAGTCTGGAAGCACATGCTTCAGAATATGAGCATACACTGTGTGCTCCTCAGAGCTGACAACATTACGCTTATCTGCCCCCTCACCCGCCCCACACACACACAGCCACACACAAACACAACAACACATACGACCACACACACACAACCACACACAGAACCAACCGTCACTGCACACTTTCACCAAGCACACACACCATCAGTCATCAGTGCACGCTTTCACCGGGCACAAACACCACCAGCTGTCAGTGCACGCTTTCACCGGACACAAACACCACCAGCCGTTAGTGCACGCTCCCACCAGGCACACACCACCAGACGTCAGTGCGTGTTTTCACCAGGCACACACACACCACCAGCCATCAGCGCACGCTTTCACCAGGCACACACACACCACCAGCCGTCAGTGCACGCTTTCACCAGGAACACACACACCACCAGCATTCAGTGCACGCTTTCACCAGGCACACATACATCACCAGCCGTCAGTGCATGCTTTCACCAGGCGCACACACACCACCAGCCATCAGTGCACGCTTTTACCAAGCACACACACACATACACACACCACCAGCTGTCAGTGCATGCATTCATCAGACACACACCACCAGCCGTCAGTGCACGCTTTCACCAGGCACACACACCATCAGCCGTCAGTGCACGCTTCCACCTGGCACACACACCACCAGCCGGCAGTGCACACTTCCACCAGGCACACACACTACCAGCCATCAGTGCACAATTTCTACAGACACACACACCACCAGCCATCAGTGCACACATCAGTATGGCGCACTTTACTTTTAAACATTCATTTAAAGCGCAGCATGCCACCATTGCTACAAAAATAAATACACATTTTTTTGGCCTACAATTTATAGACTTTTGTTGCAATTGGTGTTGCAATATTTAGCAATGCCAATAGCCCAAACTTAATTAATGCGAGACCTATTGCACTCTAAATGCTTGTTATGATTCTGCCTCTGACCATATCCTCTACATCTATGTGAGGTCCAAAGAGTAGCAAATCTGTGAAAGGAAGATTTAGACTTTTCATGTGAGTGTTGTGTTTCAAAGGTATTCATCTCATGCAATATGTTCTGTCAAGAGTACTCACATATCACTAGCCGGTGCAGCCAAATACTCTGAGTCAAGGGAGGCACTTCTCACCTGACTGGGCAACAGAACATCTTCACTGACCACCTCAATGTAGTCTTTGCTTCTGTACGTAGGCAGCTCTTCTGCAAACAGGCATTATTTCCCACAAGGACCTGTCATAAAGGGCCTAAATAAGCAGTTGAGTTGCCCACTTTCAGTGATGTTTATGCAGTCCACGGGTCTTACGAACTAAGATATCCAAGTGTATAATGCCCTTGCTACTAAAGCCTTCTGTGACTGTAGAGAGATGATCAATTTTGCCGCCCCTTAATCTTCTCAAACGTATTAAAGTGGTCTAGCTCAGATATCTGAGACAGAGAACCAAGAGGTGAGGTGAGAAAGGTATCTGAATAGGTCCCAATATCAAAGTATCTTGATCGAAATGATGATCTCAACTTTACAAGTGTCAAGTTACTAGAGCCAACAAGTATTGGCATAGCCAATAGGCCTTGCCTTTGGGACCCTATACGTGTTTAGCTATGCAACAGTTGATGTTGTTGCACCAAGGATATTGTGCTGCATAACTAAAAATGTATAAGGTCCAAAAGGCGAGACCTATTGGCTATGCCAATGCTTGTTATTTGTTTGGATTTCAACTATTAATTTCTTTGGGAACCCCTGGGAAATCTACATGACACCTAGCTAAATTCAGTATTGTGTCTACTTTTCAGAAATGTATAGAGACACCTGTTTCCGCCACAAAAACGTCAAGTAGGATAAAATTCCTACAAGCAGGAAAAATTGAATAACTATGAAAAATTAGAAAACTGCGGTAAACAAAAATGTTTTTGTACAGCGCTGCTTGTTCCTGAAAGCAGCTGATCACAGCATAGCAAACCTTTTGTTTTTGTCGTTTTTGCAAACAAACAAAAAAAAGTTTTTTTGCACTGCACTTTTTTTCCAAAATAAACCATATTTGGCCAAATTCTGGCTATTTTATCCATTTTTTAATGGAAACTCTATAAACCATGGGTGACTTTAAAATCTTCAGGATATTAAAAAGAAAATACAAATTTGGCATGGATACCTTTTGTGGGGAAAAGGCTATGAAGGTTTAAGCACAAACTACCCCAAACATTCGAAAAGCGGCTTAGCCCCAGAGGGCGAAAGGCTCAGCAGCCAAGTGGTTAAGAGTTAGCATTTGAGATGGCCATCATTGGTGCGCACGCTGGGTGACCATCCGGGAAAGAAAGCATTGGCAAAACCAATGGGTCTGCACCCTGTTATCACAGGCGAGAACCAGTGGTTTAGTAATTATAGTTTTATATTATGTTGCCAAGTACTTTAGTTGACATACACATCAAATATGACATATTTTAATTCCAGTGAAAAGGGACAGGAATTGGTGATGCGTTTGTCTAAATGGCGCTACAATTGTAGTACAAGTTGGGTTCAAGTTTCTTACTGAGGCTGCGGGTTTTCCGTGCACAAATTCTACAAGGTTTTACTCCTTTGCTGTTTTACCTCCATATTCCGAGTTCTGCAGGTTGGACTTGGTAATAACACGAATGTGAGAAGTTGGCCTGGTATATAATGCTCACTAATTCTTAGTGATCACTTTGTACCATGCCAAGCAACCCTTATGATGATGGTTGTAATTCAACCTTGTAGACCAGTTATCCTAGTGGTAACGTGGACAAAGCAGTCTTAGGCTAAACTCTGAAAGGCATGTGAAGCCAGCTGTTATACCATACACAACCCCCTTGAATACCAAATGAAAGGGACACCACACAGATATATATTGAAAATATATATTGATTTATTAACTATAAAATCCCCTGGACTCTTTATGAGCACAGAAGCACAAGCGTTAAATCACAAGACAGTTTAAAATACACAAAAGTTGCACAATATGGATGAGCCCTAGGGGCCACCTAAACCATATACTAAGAAAGTGGTATAAGAGATACCAATAGGAAAGTGAACAGGCCTAGGGCCTCGGGAATCGCTGGAGCTATTCGAGACTAGCAGTGACTAAGTCGGGAGAGGCCCACGGGACTCGGGTGCAGTGTTCAAAGTGCACGCACTTTCCAATGTAAAGCCTATGGTGCGTAAAAAGTACAAAGTTAGAAAGTTAGGAACCTTCCGAGGGACCTACGGAGTTAAAACTTAAGACACAGGCCCTTGAGATGTGTACCAGTGCAGGAGCACCGGCGGAGCTGAGTTACCTCACCCACAGGAAGCGGGTGCACAGGGTCGAAGTAGTGTCGGGTTTCGTCACGCTGGTCGATGGTGCTTGGCGCTGAAGATGCTGCAGGCGGCTCGATGTGAAGAGTTCCGGTGGATCCAAGGGTGGATCTGAAGATGTGAAGACCTGAAAGCAGAGGGGACAGTGTTCAAAGTCACTAGCCAGTGACTACCGTGGAACCAGATTGGAACCAGGCGTTGTCGGGTGCAAACAGGCGTTGTCGGGAAGCTTCTTTCTGCAGCCACGTGGATACCCGGGGTCGAGGACGTCCAGGAGTCAGTCACGAGCTGTCCCACGCAGGCTTCTCGCTGTTGGCGGTGTCGGCAACTTGATCGGAGCAAACAGGCCTTGGCAAAGGCAAGCCAGGCAGAAGTTGAAAGATGCTTAACACTCGGACCAGCAAGGTCAGAGCGGGTGCTCCTTTTTACAGGAGCTTGGATAGGTCTGGGGCAACCAGACCTGCTGTGTAAATCGTCGGTTTCGTCGCCAAGATGGCCGCTGATCACGTGGCTAGTGGCCGGGATGGCGAGTCGAGTGGCACAATGCAAAAGGGCCCCACGCAGATCGTGGAGATGCTGGAGGGCTGATCTTCGGTGCAAGGGCTGCTCGGTGGTGGGGGTTCTCAGTCCCCAAAGCACAACGTCGAGGATGTCTCAGAAGCTGCGCAGTCAGCTTTTCGAGTGTCTTCCAAGAGGTCCGGTCCCACGTTGCTCGGTGCCTCCACGGGTCCCTTCTTTGCAGGGACTGTGGATCGGGCTCTGAGAGGTCTGGGAGTCTGGTTCTTGTCGGGCTCTGGGCTCGGGCTCCGGCGGGAGGCGGCGGCAAAGCAGACGTCGAGTTGCTGGTTGGTACCTGTGTTCACAGGGTGGCCACTCCTAGGCCACAAGGGAGATTCTTCTTCAGTCTTCTGTGCAGCAGAATGTCGAAGTCCAGTCGTCTTCTTAGTTTTAAGTTGATTCAGGATGATCTGCTGTGCAATGGCACTGCTCCCACTCTTATTCCCAATCTGAGGGGTGGATCACCTACTAGGTCCCTCCTCTGGGAGGAACCAGGAAGGGGGGCGGTTACACCCCCTTTCCTTTGTCCAGTTCCGCGCCAAGCCTGGGTCTGGAAAGTCCCAGGACCGGTTTGGACTGGCCTATGCACGGGGACACCTTGTGTGCCCCGGGCATGTCTGATTCTATTCAGCCCTGTCCTACCCAATACACAAAACCCTGTCTGGGGGTGGTGCTCGCACCTCCCAAGGCAGGAAACCCTTTGTCCAGGCCACCATCTGCCGAGTTTCGGTCAGCAGCAGGAGGCCAGACTCGTGTCTGTGGTGGCAGCATCCATTTTGTGATGCTGAGGCTCTGTTTAACTTTAACTGGGGTTAAGGCTACACACATGTCGTGTCCCTCTAGAAGGGTGGAATGCTATCCCCGTCGCCAGAATTGGCGAGGGGATAGTATTCCAATTCGTATGACACCTTACTCGACATGTTTTGATAAAGCCAAACCAAAGTTAGCAAATAACCGCGAGGATTATAATGCACTTAAGAGTATATGGTATGGCAATATCCCGGAACAGCTTAGGGAGTTGTTCCCGACAGCTGCAGACGGGCCCAGCTCATGCTAGAGCACCATCTCACATATTTCCAAGCACTCTGCCTCCAGGATTGATGAGGCCTTCCATAGGAGTGGCTGATAGGAACATATGTGTCCAGTTTTGAGGTTCCGTGACAATTGTAAGTGGTGTTTTTAACTCGCACGAATATGGTCGAGTCTAGTATCTATGAACCGCAAATGACGAGTTTTGTAAGTGTGCGCAGTTTCGCTGTGCTAACTTAAACCGTTCGTTTGTTATGTGGGTTTGTCATCTGTACCCACGGGTTCCATCTTAGATACGGCATCCATTTTGTCTCTTGCCCTCAAGTAGCCAGCGAACGGACGCTGTCCGCTTCGCGACCCTGGGACTCCCAAGATATTTGCGGAAGACGCATGTTCTTTGAAAGTGTCTTTATGACGAGGGGGATGCTACTGTAAGGCAGATGGCGCCGCTCGAGGCTCATCTTGCCGCACGGGCTTATTGTCTCAGCCGTGCATCTCATTAGGCACGTCCCTTTGATGCCTGTATCTCGTGCTTCTCGACACTCCCCTTTTACACCCTTTCCGATCTCCCCACTGTTTCCGTCTTCCTCTGCACCTGTCTTCGTTCCTATTTCGATCTACTTTACTGCTGATTGGAATTTGCTAATGGTGGGAAGATGGGTTTTTACAGTTGGGAACCGCCAAATGTTTCCGCACTTATGTTCCGGATCTTGTGTGTTTCAAAGTGATCTAAGCGACCCCTCTGAGAGCGACTTGTGGGAACCAGGTTGTAAACTATTGTGTATCATGTTATCCTATGGGTAAAAACTGTATAAAAGGAGCGATCCACAAATACAATTTGAAGCAGTCTCCCCGAACTACACTCGATGTACTTCCTGTGACTTCTGTGTTCCCTGCAGTAAATAAACCTTGACTCTTTGACGCCGAAGGAAGTGTCCCGTGTCTCTGTGACTTGTACGCCGGAGCAGGTTACCCACGAAGGTTTCAGGTGTTGTGCCCTGGCACCGCTGGGTCCAAAGAACCCAGTCCTTCAGTTGGCGCCCAACGTGGGGCTGCATCAGTGGTACCGGTCCAAGCCCGACGATCGTGAGGAACTTCGTGTGAAATCTCCGAGGGAAGGTGCACCCCGCTTCATCGATCCTGTTGTCGAAATAAGTGGCCCGAAGACTTTTCCCGCGAAGATTCCCGCCTCCTAACGGCTGCGACGGACTGCTGCCCTGACTGTAGACCTGTTTTGGCGCCTGGCGTAGACCTTGGTATAGCGAGACGATTGACGGGCCTTCCTGAGGACGCCATTGATCTTTGAGTTAAGTATTTGTGGGTCGCTCCCAGAGTTCTTGGTTGTAGACACTTTAGCGAGTGTCTTTGTTGTAAACACTTTAGCGAGTGTTTTTGTTGTAGACACCTTAGCGGGTGTCTTTGTTGTACACGCTGTGTGGGTGTTTTTGTCGGTGACACTTTGCTAGCGTACTTTGTTGTTGTTGTATTTGTTTGACGACTGCAGCCGCCAAAGACCGAGGGTTTAGTTCTTTGCTGGGACTTGGTAAATCCCGAAATCCCGTAACCCTTGAAGTTTGTGAAACTCGGCTAGTGTGCAAGATGCCTGGTCGCAGTACTTTGTTCAGTTGCTTTAGACCTTGTGGTGCGGATTCCCTGCTGGAGGACTCGTGTCCGATACCTCCGGTTGGAACTCCTACATATGACTTATATAGCAAACATGGGCTAGGCCCGATTGCTTTTAACGATTATTGGATCAAATATACAAAGAAAGACGGCGATCTTCGTTGGCCACCTCACGGTAGCTTCGAAGCGTCGATCTTAGATAATTTGGAAATAAAGTTGTTCGAACGTAAATCAAGGCCGGCCATGTTTGATGCCTTTCGGTTCTGGCGCAAAGAAGCCCGACAGAAAGAGATCAGACAAAATAAACGTAGTCAGCGAGATACTGTTGCTACTATAGTGAAGAAAGCTGAGCAGTTTCAGCGTGATAAGGAGGATAAGGATAAGGAAGTGTTTGAGAGATTACAGCGTATGTCCATAGACAAATGCTATCCTGTTTTGCCTACGGAGTCGGATAAGAAGGAAGAGGCAGTTGAGGATTCTTTAATGTCCTATCTTATGAAGTCGCCACCTCCGTACGTACAGGGTACCGCAGCTCCTGTGGTCCCTGCCGTACCTGTTCTTCCACCTGTTATTCCTCCACCAGTTCCTCAACCTGCACCTGCTCTTCCGCCTGTTCCTGCTCCTTTGCCTGGCTCTATTCCTACTGCTCCTCCGCTTCCACATACTCCTGTTCCCGCTACTGCTCACGCTACTGCTCCTGTGTTGTTAACCCCTGTTGCTGCTAACGTCTCTACTCCTTCTCTTGTTAGTCCTGTGTCTTACTCTTCTCCCTCTACTCGTAATCGTGATTCTCCCCTTGCGACAAACTTCTTTCAGTCGCTCGGACCTGTTTTTGGGTCTGCAGGTTCTGATGGTCCACAGAGACGTAGCCAGCTTCCTGGTAATAGAGAACGTGTTGCGCTATGCAATATGGCGATGGGTTGGATGATAAACCCTGTTAGAAATCCACCACGTGTTGTCCTCGAAACGTTTTATCAATTCAACATACCTACTCAGAGATATGTGTTTGATGAAATGTGCAAGTTCTTACATGATCAGATAGCGGCCAATGCGCCTGACGAGGTGCTGACCGCCCTATCTGAACTCCGGCTTCAGTTCGCAACTGGACTGATAGTCGACACTAATGTCCGACGTGCTATTGAACGGTTGCTATCTCTTCGTCCCGCTCCTATTCCTCATGCATTGTTCGTTGAGGACATTGAACAACGAGATGGGTCTGGCCAATATCCTATGCGTGAAGTTCCGCCAGTTTGGGTACCCGCTGATAATACTAATGCTAATGCTCCAATACCAGCACATTTCCAGAGAGTGTGGATACACCTCCCTTGGAAACGATCGGAAGTGCTTCAGGTGAAACAAACTTTGCCTGATCCTCGCAAAAATCCTGCGGGGTATTACAAAGAATTATCGCAGCTCGTAGACGCTACGATAATGAATCTGGCCGATATCGACATGTTGTTTGGCAATGTCGTACCGCAACCGGTATGGGCCAAGATTCGTCACCAAGATCACGCGAATGAATTAGGTGGTGATTGGGCTGCCATTACAGCGGCAGACGCTGGACAAGTGGCTGCTACTAAACCCGATCAGTTGATTGAACTTCTTCCCCAGCGAATCATTACATTAATGAAAACGCTTATGCCAGCTATGAGGGTAAATTGGGACAAGTTGTCAGCCTGTAAGCAGAAGAAAGATGAGAGTGTTTCAGACTTCTTTACGAGGTTCGAGGAAACATTCGTCGATCATAGTGGGCAGGATATGGGTACTGAGGGTGGACAGAGGTTGTTTGTGGATAAATTCGTATCGAACTTATTGCCCGACTTGAGCCATAAATTGAAAAATTCAGAAAGTTCATGGGCCGTTTCTACCTCAGCTCAGATATTGGCTACGGCACAATATTACGAAAATAGAGAAAAAGAGGAAAATGACCGTGCCGATAAAAAGACGAAAGAGCTGAAAACTAAAGTGTTGTTACAACAAGCATATCCGCCGCGCTCTAATCAGAATGCGCCTCAGCAGAATAGATCGCAGTCGCAATCGAATCGATCGCAGCCGCGTAATGATTCATCTTTCAACAGATCTTCGTTGGGGTACAATCAATGTGCTTATTGTAGACAGGAGGGACACATTAAATTCAATTGTCCTGCTTTAAATGATCGTAATAGTGGTAATTCGTCTAGAGGAGGCCGTGGTGGTTCACAGAATGCATCACGTGGTAGAGGTCGTGGTGCTCAGGATGATCGCTCTGACCATTCATCAAATTCTAATAACTGTTTCGATCAACGTGGATCATCACAAGGACGATCTGCGCAGTACAATGTAGACGATTATTACGTCGATCAGGGAACTGACGATAGTAATTACTAGGACAGCCGAAGACAAGGAGAGGGAGTGGTATCAGTTCCGGTTGATCAGAGAGGGCCTTACGTCGCAGTTGCTACATCGGGCGTCGTTGAGCCTTTTCTGTTGGACACTGGTGCAGCGAAAAGTTCCATCATGCATTCGAAACTCCCTGGCGCACCTTTGTCTGGCTTAACAAATGTTTCCGTTGGATTCTCTGGCGCCCCCGTTAGCAATCCAGTTTCGCGCCCTTTGCCCCTTAAAATTGGGCCACGTGAGCTCGAAGCTCCATTGATTTTGTCTACTGGTTGTGGCGAAAATCTTTTGGGTCTGGATTTGCTTAAACGCTTGTATGCGACTTTGTATTGTTCTCCTGCGGGTGTAAAGCTTACGTTAGGAGAGAGGGTAGTCTCTCCCATGTACTTGTCCCTCGATAAGCTTCCACCGGAATTGAGTTCTCTTCCTGCATCTTTGTGGGCGACGGGTCCAAATGACGTGGGCCTACTTGATATCTCCCCTTATGTTGTTCAGTTGAAATCGAATGTGCGATTGCCACGTATTCCCCAATATCGTATCTCCCTTGATGGTGAACGAGCTTTGTTAGCGATCATCTATGATTTGATCGAGAAAGATGTCATTGAAGAAACTCGGGGAAACGTGTGCAATAGTCCTGTACTGCCCATTCTTAAAGGTACTGATCCTACCAAACCGCCTGTTTATCGTTTTGTTATCGATTTACGGGAGGTGAATAAAATTGTGGTTCCTCAATTCCCTGTTGTGCCTGACATTACGGCGCTACTGACTCTGATTCCAGCTACAGCTTCATGGTTTTCGGTGATTGATTTGAAAAATGCGTTTTTCAGCATCCCGATTGCCGAAGAGAGCAGGGACCTTTTCGGTTTCTCTCTTGGTGGACGTAGCTTCCGGTTCAAACGCGCTCCTCAGGGCTACTGTGAAAGTCCATCGATTTACAGTCAAGCTTTGAAGGGTCAACTAGATGCGTTTAGGTTGCCGGTTGGTGCGGCTTTAATTCAATACGTCGACGACTTATTGGTGGCTGCTGATACTCAGGACATTTGCAAAATTGCTACAGTGTCGTTGCTGCAACATCTCTGTGAGTTAAATCACAAGGTGTCACCTTCTAAACTCCAATATTGTTGTCAAGAAGTAACCTATCTGGGTCACTTATTGTCAAAGGAGGGAAGGAGATTGACCCCAGAGAGAATTGCAGCGATTGCGCGCATGGCTGTGCCACAAACCCAAAGAGATGTGCGTGCCTTTCTAGGTATCACATCGTACTGCAGGCAGTGGATTCCTAATTTTTCATTGCTAGCGAAACCATTGGTGGCTCTTACGTGCAAGGATGTTTCGACTCCTTTACCATGGACGGAAGAATGTCAGAAAAGTTTTTCTGAATTACGTGATTCATTGTGTTCGGCTCCTGTGTTGGGTACCCCTGACTACAGTAAGCCGTTTACGTTATATGTTCACGAGAGGGAAGGTTGTGCTTTAAGCGTCTTAACGCAACCTTTTGGTGGTAAGCAACGTCCATGTGCATATTTTTCCTCGACCTTAGACCCAGTAGCTAGAGCATTGCCGAGTTGTTTGAGAGCAACTGCGGCAGCTGCGGTCTCCATCCGACAATCAGCAGGATTGGTCATGGATAATATGCTTACGGTGATGGTTCCGCATGCAGTCGATACTCTTTTGAACCGTACGAAAACTCAGCACTTGACGAGTGCGAGGTTATCTGGGTACGAATTGACGCTCTTGGCAAGCCACATTCAGATAAAACGTTGTAATGTCCTAAATCCGGCAACTTTGTTACCAATTAGTGCAGAGTCAGATGCAGTAACAGAACATGACTGTTACTTGCGGACAGAGGAGGAAACAAAAGGTCGTGTGGACCTTAAAAACACCCCATTGGAAGACCCGGATGGCATCCTGTATGTGGATGGGTCATGTTTTAAATTGCCGAATGGTGATGTGACTACTGCTTATGCTGTGGTGACATTGAATACTGTTGTTGAGACTGCGAGATTGAATCAGAATTCTGCCCAAGCTGCAGAGCTGATCGCTCTTACTAGAGCATGTGTATTAGCAGAAGGTAAACGTGTGAATGTGTACACCGATAGTCAGTATGCTTTCGGTGTAGCGCATAGTTTCGGACGATTGTGGCGAGAACGTGGTTTCTTGACGTCACATGGCACGAAAATACAGCATGGCCAGCTTGTGAACGATCTTTTGGATGCATTGACTTTGCCTGCTCAAGTTGCAATTGTTAAATGTAGTGCGCATCGTAAAGTGACGGATGATGTTGGTCGTGGTAATGCGTTTGCAGATGAGATTGCTAAGGAGACTGCCCGGAACCTTAGCACTCGAATGTATGTGACGAATTCGGTTAGGTGGCCTACAGAATCAAGTATGTGTGAGAATACTATAGAGAGTGTGAAAGCAATTCAGAATGAGGCCACCGACACTGAAAAGATGAAGTGGAAAGAAAGTACGGGAAGGTTGGATGTGAATGGTTGCTGGATTGATTTGTCAGATCAGAAAAGATGGATGTTGCCTGATGCGTATGTACTGGCCGTTGTGCAAATGGCACATGGGTTAGCACATATTAGCGCGAAAGGTATTTGCAAGTTGTTGGCTGATGTGTGGAAGAATGATGGAATTACTAAGTGTGCTGAACGTTTGGTGAAGAATTGTATGGTGTGTATAATGTACAATCCTGGCAAAGGAACCCCAACTCCCCCTGGCAGTTTTGCTCCTCCTTCGTATCCCTTTGAGGTGATCCAATTGGACTTCATCCATATGGAGCGATGCAATAACCTGAAATACGTTTTGGTTGTGGTTTGCGCATTCTCCCGATGGATCGAGGCCTATCCCCTCAAAGACAATACTGCTTTGTCTACTGCGAAAATCCTACTGAAGGAATACTTTCCTCGGTATGGAATGCCTAGAGTCGTGTGGTCAGATAACGGAAGTGAGTTTGTTGGAAGTGTGATGAAGAGTGTGTGTAAGGGCCTTGGAATAAATCAGAAATTCCATAGCGCCAATCATCCCCAGTCAGCTGGATTGGTTGAAGGGTACAATGGCACCCTTAAACTAAAATTAGCGAAGATTCAAGCTACGACTGGACTTTCGTGGCCTGACGCTTTGCCTCTAGCATTACTGTCAACTAGGGCGACTGTACACTCCCGAATAGGGCTTAGTCCCTATGAAATAGTGTTCGGCCGTCCTGCGAATGTGTGGGGGGTTCCTAGGCCAGGAATATTCTCTGATCTTGAGTTTCCGATGTTGATTGATTACTTACATGACTTGACTGCTAAACTGAGGTTAATTCATCAACAGGTTTACGACGCCTTGCCGACGCAGACGGAGGGTCCAGGCCACCAGCTCCAGCCCGGAGATTGGGTGGTTACCCGAAATTTTTCACGAAAAAACAATCTGGACCCTCGCTTCACCGGACCTTACCAGGTGCTCCTGGCCACGAGGACTGCCGTTCGTCTTGAGGGGCGGAAAAATTGGGTACATGCTACCCATTGTAAGCGAGTCCCTATTCCTTTGTCGGCAGACCCGTGGGTAAGGAAAGGCATTGCGTCAACAGAAACAGAAACATTGCCGGCGTTTGTACCTTTTAGCGACGCACAGCTTGTTGGAGAACCCTCAGCGCAGCAGAAAGCCACTGTTGAACATTTGTCAGCAAGAGACTCAAGACCAGACCAACGAACTGATCAGCAGGACGCTGTCTCTTCGACAGATCCTTTGTTCGACGAGCAGACACGTCCCGGGAAACATCGATATTCTTTGCGATCTCACACTAAGGACAAATAAAAATTTGCTTGCTTTGCTGAAATTGATAACTGCAATATCTTCGTTTCCCATGATCAACTTTGAACATTCGTATCATTGAAAATTGTTTTGTATATATATATATATCAAGCTTCTTCCTTGTATCTTTTTCCTTCCACAGCTGAATTATTGTGCTAAATAAATACATATTGTGTATTGAGGGCCGTAGGGCCGCGCGCGTACTTCCTTCTGGACAGTAGGTCTTGACGCTAGGTTAAAGGCCGTCGGTTCCTAGGAACTCCTGGGGATTGACTATTGCTGCACAGAACGAAGTGCGTCAAGAAACGTTGCGGACGGTCGTAGGGAAATGGCATTTTCGAAGCTGAACGATTTGGAAGGAGCTCAGGCATATAGAGTCAAGCTGCAGAAACTTAGTCGTACGAAATGTTTTGTATCCCAGTTGTTTGTTTTGTTTTTAACTGCTTCTGCATTTTTGGCGGGTGGGGTGTATTACACTATGTCTTACTTCTTACTTCCTACCCCTACTCCTACTCCTTACCCTAACATTACTTCTACTGCTTCTCCTCATTCCTTTCATATGTTACCAGAACACGAACAGGCTAGACGTGTAGAATTCCGCAACAATTCCTTTATCCAGCTCCTCCATCAGCATCAGTTAGTGGTTAACACTACTAATTGTTGGGTGTGTGGGTTGATGCCACATACTACGGGTAAGGGAATTCCATATCTGGTGTTACCGTATAGTTCCCAAGGGTCAGCTCGAGCATACCAAACAATGCTTCGAAGCGCACTAGGTTTCCACCCCTCTCCAGAACGTTCCCCCAAACCGGGTCCTACCTCATGGCAGTGGGTGGTATCGATGGCAATACAGGATTTAGAAGATGAGATCTATGATGCTTTTCTCATCCCTAAGGCAGAGGTACAAGCCTATAGGGCACCGAATAGAGGGGAATATAGTACGTTCACTAATGAAAAGCAGCTTAAAAGCTCGTCTCCAATATGGGTCGTACCCCACACTGGTAATCTTTGTATCGTGGGTCGTGGTTCGCAAGCCTCACTTGGAGTAAGTGCTTGCACTGAAAGTTACGTTCTGCCAATGTCCCCGATCCCTGTGTTTCTGGCTGCCAAGGGTACGTACTTCATCTGTCATGATCGTGCATATACATGGTTGCCCGCAGACTTCATGGGCTCATGTTTTGTTGCAAATCTGTTGCCTCCGACGTTTACTGTAGATGCCGATTATCATAAGACTAGAGTTGTACGAGGCGTAATTAGCGAAGAGGATACTGCCGGTCAAGAGGCAGGAGACTTTTTCAAGGGTTTCCTCCCGTTTTGGGGACCTATGGTTAATAGTAGGAACCTGAGACATTTGACTCGAGTGGTAGAATCGACAGCTAATGTTACTGCCAGTGCCCTTGGTAATATCACCACAGAACTTCAGGCGGAGAGACTTATGACATTACAAAACCGTATGGTTTTAGATGTTGTCCTAGCAGATCGCGGTGGGGTATGTAAAGTGATCCATTCGAGCTGTTGCATTTTCATTCCAGATAATGCTCCTACTGTCTATCAAGCCATCTCGAAGTTGCACAAGATCTCCGAATCCATACACGTGGATGTAGGGGATTGGACGCTACTTGGTTGGTTTTGGGGCCTGGTGTCGACTTGGGGTTGGAAGATTCTGACGATCATCGGGGTTGTGGTAGTGTTCCTGTTCACGTGTTGCCTTTGTGTGCAGTGTGGTCCTGCCTTATGTGGCCTCTGTGCTACAACGTGTATGAGACAACCATCTGTTACCAAGGGGACTCGGTTGGACAGAGCTATGCTACAACGACATCTTGATGGTCTGATGAATATCGAGTATGATTCCGACTAGTGCTTGCCTACATGAGGGCAAAAGGAGCGTCTGAGGTTCCGTGACAATTGTAAGTGGTGTTTTTAACTCGCACGAATATGGTCGAGTCTAGTATCTATGAACCGCAAATGACGAGTTTTGTAAGTGTGCGCAGTTTCGCTGTGCTAACTTAAACCGTTCGTTTGTTATGTGGGTTTGTCATCTGTACCCACGGGTTCCATCTTAGATACGGCATCCATTTTGTCTCTTGCCCTCAAGTAGCCAGCGAACGGACGCTGTCCGCTTCGCGACCCTGGGACTCCCAAGATATTTGCGGAAGACGCATGTTCTTTGAAAGTGTCTTTATGACGAGGGGGATGCTACTGTAAGGCAGATGGCGCCGCTCGAGGCTCATCTTGCCGCACGGGCTTATTGTCTCAGCCGTGCATCTCATTAGGCACGTCCCTTTGATGCCTGTATCTCGTGCTTCTCGACACTCCCCTTTTACACCCTTTCCGATCTCCCCACTGTTTCCGTCTTCCTCTGCACCTGTCTTCGTTCCTATTTCGATCTACTTTACTGCTGATTGGAATTTGCTAATGGTGGGAAGATGGGTTTTTACAGTTGGGAACCGCCAAATGTTTCCGCACTTATGTTCCGGATCTTGTGTGTTTCAAAGTGATCTAAGCGACCCCTCTGAGAGCGACTTGTGGGAACCAGGTTGTAAACTATTGTGTATCATGTTATCCTATGGGTAAAAACTGTATAAAAGGAGCGATCCACAAATACAATTTGAAGCAGTCTCCCCGAACTACACTCGATGTACTTCCTGTGACTTCTGTGTTCCCTGCAGTAAATAAACCTTGACTCTTTGACGCCGAAGGAAGTGTCCCGTGTCTCTGTGACTTGTACGCCGGAGCAGGTTACCCACGAAGGTTTCAGGTGTTGTGCCCTGGCACCGCTGGGTCCAAAGAACCCAGTCCTTCAGTTTAGGGTTAGGCACAGACATACTGTACCTAAGTAAGAGGTGATTACACCAACTTACCCCAGCTGAGTGATCAGCCAGTTGTGTCAAATATGGAGGCCAGGCCAGGGGTGGCACAATACATGCTGCAGCCCCTGGTAGGCCTTGGATACACCTATGCCCTGGGCACCTATGGTGCACTGATACAGGGGCTCACAAGGTGACCCAGTTCCAATTCGTAATGCACCTAGAGTGCATTGGCAGTAATTTAGAGAGAGAACAGCAGGCTGTGGGTCTGATTAGCAGGCCCACAGCCACATTAAGTCAGAAACCAGTGAAGCAAAAAGCAAAAATTTGGGGTGACCATAGGATAGCAGACCCTACTCTCCTACATAACCCCCCCCCAAACGCAGTGACATTAGACTAACCTTGACCAGTTGTGTCTTCATGTTCTAAGTGGAAGTACCTGGAGAGACCATCTGCGTTGCCATGGTCAGTCCCTGGGCGGTGCTCCACTGTAAAGTCCATCCCCTGTAGGGAAATGGACCACCTGAGTAGTTTGGGGTTTTCACCCTTCATCTGATTAAGCCATAGGAGGGGCTTATGGTCGGTCTGAATCTTGAAGTGAGTGCCAAACAAGTATGGTCTCAACTTCTTCAGGGCCCACACCACAGCAAAGGCCTCCCTCTCTATAGCTGACCAACGTTTCTCTCTGGGGGTCAGCCTTCTGCTAATGAAAGCAATGGGCTGGTCCTGGCCATCAACATTAAGCTGTGAAAGCACTGCTCCCACTCCCAACTCAGAAGCATCTGTTTGGACAATGAACTCTCTTGAGTAGTCAGGACTCTTCAGGATAGGTGCAGAGCACATGGCCTTCTTCAGGTCATCAAATGCCTTTTGACAGATTTCTGTCCACTGAACCTTTTTGGGCATCTTCTTGGATGTCAGATCATTAAGAGGAGTCACAATGGACCCATAGTTCTTAACAAACTTCCTGTAGTACCCAGTCAGGCCCAAGAAAGCTCTGACCTGAGTCTGGGTGGTTGGAGGGGACCAGTCCTTGATGGTCTGGATCTTACTCTCCAGTGGTTGAACTTGGCCTCCACCTACAAGGTGGCCCAGGTATACAACCTTACTCTGCCCTATCTGGCACTTTGTTGCCTTGATAGTGAGGCCTGCCTTCTGCAGAGCCTCAAGCACTTCCTTCAGGTGGACCAGGTGATCCTCCCAGGTGGAGCTAAAGACAGCAATATCATCCAGATAAGCTGCACAAAAGTCATCCAACCCAGTAAGGACTTGATTCACCAACCTTTGGAAGGTGGCAGGTGCATTCTTCAAACCAAAGGGCATTACCACAAACTGATAATGCCCACTAGGGGTAGAAAATGCTGTTTTGGCTTTAGACTCCTCAGCTAACCTGATTTGCCAGTAGCCAGCTGTCAAGTCAAATGTGCTCAAATATTTGGCAGAAGCCAACTTGTCAATGAGCTCATCTGCCCTTGGAATAGGGTGTGCATCTGTCCTGGTGACAGCATTGAGTCCTCTGTAATCCACACAAAACCTCATCTCTCTCTTGCCATCTTTGGTGTGAGGTTTGGGGACCAGAACCACTGGGCTAGCCCAGGGGCTCTCTGAAGGCTCAATAACACCTAATTCCAGCATCTTTTGCACCTCAGTCTTTATACAGTCCCTGACGTGGTAAGGTTGCCTGTAAATCTTGCTCTTTACAGGAAGACTGTCACCAGTGTCCACCACATGTGTACACCAGTTAGTCTGACTGGGTGTCAATGAGAACATATGCCTGTATGCCTGTAGAACTTGTCTGCAGTCATGTTGCTGATGTTCAGTGAGGCTGCCACCTAAGGCCACACCATCAACTGAGCCATCCTCAGGGTTCTGAGTGAGCAGGTCTGGGAGAGGGTCACTCTCTCCCTCCTGTCCCTCATCTGTAGCCATGAGCAAGCCCATGTCTGCCCTGCTGACATATGCCTTCAATCTGTTCACATGGAGCACCCTGTGGGGGCTCCGGGGAGTTCCTAGGTCCACCAAGTAGGTAACCTCTCCCTTCTTCTCCAGAATTGTATGGGGTCCAGACCATTTGTCTTGGAGTGCTGCTGGGGCCACTGGCTCCAACACCCATACCTTCTGTCCAGGCTGAAATTCAACAAGGACAGCCTTTTGGTCATGCCAAGCTTTCTGTAATTCTTGGCTAGCCTCAAGGTTTTTGGATGCCTTTTCCATGTACTCTGCCATCCTGGAGCGGAGACCAAGTACATAGTCCACTATGTCTTGCTTAGGCTTTTTGAGCGGTAACTCCCATCCTTCCTTCACTAGACACAGGGGTCCTCTTACAGGGTGCCCAAACAACAATTCAAAGGGGCTGAAGCCAACCCCCTTTTGAGGGATCTCTCTGTAAGCGAACAAAAGGCAGGGCAGTAGGATGTCCCATCTTCGCCTGAGCTTTTCAGGTAATCCTTTAATCATGCCCTTTAGGGTCTTGTTGAATCTCTCAACAAGCCCATTGCATTGTGGGTGATAAGGAGTGGTGAACTTGTAGTTAACACCACATTCCTTCCACATAGCTGTCAAATATCCTGACATGAAGTTGGCACCTCTATCAGATATTACCTCATTAGGAAACCCCACTCTGGAGAAAACTCCAAGTAAGGCCCTGGCCACAACAGGAGCTGTTGTGGTCCTAAGTGGAATTGCCTCTGGGTACCTGGTGGCATGATCCACTACCACCAGTATGAATCTGTGCCCAGATGCTGTAGGGGGATCCATTGGACCAACAATATCAATCCCCACTCTTTCAAAGGGAACCCCCACCACAGGTAGTGGTATCAGGGGGGCCTTTGTTGTTCCACCTGCTTTACCACTGGCTTGGCAGGTTTCACAGGAGCGACAAAACTCATTGGTATCTTCAGACATGTGAGGCCAGTGAAAGTGAGGGACAAGCCTGTCCCAGGTCTTGTTCTGGCCTAAGTGTCCTGCTAAAGGAATATCATGTGCCAAGGTGAGTAGGAAGCCCCTAAATTGCAGAGGTATAACCAACCTCCTGGTAGCACCAGGCTTGGGGTCTCTAGCCTCTGAATAAAGGAGTCCATCGTCCCAATATACTTTATGGGCACCTTGAGCATTCCCAGCAGCCTCAGCAGCAGCCTGCTGTCTGAGGGGTTCAAGAGAAGGACAGGTTAACTGAGCCTGCCCCAAGTCTGCCCTAGAAGGTCCCCCTGTCCCCAGAAACTCAACCTGATCAGGTTCAAGTTCTTCAGAGACAGTTCCTTCAGGGGTCTCAAGATCAGTTTCCTGTGAAGCCTGATCCTCACTTGCAGGCAGTTGGGAAGGCGCAGCCTTAACCCTCCTGTTCTTCCTCTTGGAAGGTACTTGGTCCATTGTTCCAGGATCCAAGACCTGAGGTTCAGAGAGGCACTTTTTGGCCTGTGACCTGGTCACAGCAAGGACATGTGATGATATCCCTAACATCTCTGCATGAGTCCTGTACTCAACTTCTGACCATAGAGAGTTCTCCAGGTCATTGCCCAACAAACATTCTACTGGGAGATCAGCACTAACCACAACTTTCTTTAGGCCAGTTACCCCTCCCCAGGAAAAGTTAACAAGTGCCACACTATGTGTAGTAGTGACATTGCTGGCATTGGTCACCAGGTAATCATTGCCTGGCATGTATTGTCCAGGGTCCACAAAGTTAGGTGTCACCATAGTGACACTGGCACATGTGTCCCTGTAAGCTTGAGCCACTTTATTGTTGATCAAAGGAGTCTGTCTGTATTTGCCCAGGTTACTGGGACTTATGTCAGGGGTCAAATCTATGTCCCCTTCACAAACCAGAACAGCCTGTGTAAGGGTTCTGACTAGGTCAGAATCTCCTTCAGTTTCCAAAGTGATACCCACTAATCCCTTGGCTTGAGGACCAGCACTGCTAACTGTACTAGTGGGTGCAGGTGCCTTAGGGGCTGCAGTGCTGGGGGCTCCACCCTTTTTACACTCACTTGTCCAGTGAGAGGTGTTCTTACAAGTTTTACACCAGGGTTTCTTCTGACCTTCTTTCTTCTTCTTCTTGGAAGTTTGGGACCCACCCTCTGTCTCAGTTTGGGGCCCTGTTGAAGACTTCTGGTCTTTAGCTTTCTGCTCCCCACCCTTCTGGTCTGTTTTCTTCTGGTCACCACCCTGGTTCTGGTTCTTTTGCTTAACTCTGGTTCTTACCCATTTATCTGCCCTCTTTCCCAATTCTTGGGGAGAGGTCAAATCTGAGTCAACCAAATGTTGATGCAACTGCTGGTTCTGACAATTATTTAAAATGTGTTCTCTCATCAGCAAATTATACAATCCTTCATAGTCTGTAACCTTGCTTCCCAGCAACCATCCCTCCAGAGCCTTAGTGGCACACTCAACAAATTCAGACCAGTCCTGAGTCTGTGTCTTCTGGGTATATCTGAACATTAACCTGTACTGTTCAGTGGTTAAGCCTAACCCATCAATCAGAGCACTCTTCAGGACCAGGTAGTTTCTAGAATCCCCATCACTAACTGTGAGGAGTCTGTCTCGGCCTCTACCTTCAAAGGAGAGCCACAAGATTGCTGCCCACTGCTCCTGAGGGATCTGCTGTACTCTGCAGGCTCTCTCCATTGCAGTAATCCATTTATGGATATCATCCCCAGCTTTGTAGGGGGGCACAATCTTACTCAGGTTTCTGTTATCAAAAGACCTGTCTTTATCCTTGTGGATATTGCTGCCACCAGTGGGTTCTATTACCCCACTCTCTCTAGGCTGTCTTGCTCTAGCAAGTTTCTCCTTGGCCAGGGCAACCTCTAGTTCTTGCCTCTGAATCCTAAGCTCAGCCTCTCTCATCTTGGCCTCATGTTCCCTTCTCTGAGGGCTAGTCATCTCTTTTCTGGAGTGACCATGAGAACCTCTAGAAGCATGGGAGTTGTCAGAGTCACCTGAGTGAGTCCTTCTCCTCCTAGGCTTCTGGTTAAGTCCACCTGGGGGTCTGAATGGGTTGTTACCTGATTCATTCCCAAGTAAGCTTAAGTTAGCCTGGTTCAGTCTACTGACCAGCACCTGACTATCTCTGTCATCATCTGACTCACTGTTTTCCACCTCCTCCTCCTCTTCCTCTTCCTCTTCCTCCTCATCTACCTGAGGAGCTCCAGTGGTGGAGGCTTCCTCATCTACCAGGATGATAGGGGCAGGGGTGTCTACAGTGTCATCCTCTGAAGGATGGCCTCCTTCAGCATTCCCTGTGGGGTTTGCTTTAGAGGGCTTTAGAGTCTCAGACTGGTCTAAGAGCTCTCTTAGGTGGTCTGTAGTAGGGGAAGGCCCAGTCTTCAGACCCCTTAAGACACAAAGCTGTCTTAATTCCTTAAAGGAAAAAATAGCAAATTTGGATGGTGCCCTTGGAGGGTCACTCTCAACAGGAGTAAGTCCACTGGACCCCTCTGCTCCAGACATTGCTCTAGTGTGGGTGGATGTGTTGCAATCTACCTACACTGGTGTTTACCTACTAAACCTATCTAGTAGTTGTAGCTAGGGTGTGCTACTCCCTTTGCTCTACAACAACTAAGTTCAGTAGAACTTATGTATACTAGTCTTGTTTTATATGTACCTAAAAGGTACCTGTGTGATCTTTCAAATGATAATCTCAAAGATTGTAATGGTAAAACAACAGCAAGCTCAGATCCCAATCCGCTGCTCACCAATGTGAGAAGTTGGCCTGGTATATAATGCTCACTAATTCTTAGTGATCACTTTGTACCATGCCAAGCAACCCTTATGATGATGGTTGTAATTCAACCTTGTAGACCAGTTATCCTAGTGGTAACGTGGACAAAGCAGTCTTAGGCTAAACTCTGAAAGGCATGTGAAGCCAGCTGTTATACCATACACAACCCCCTTGAATACCAAATGAAAGGGACACCACACAGATATATATTGAAAATATATATTGATTTATTAACTATAAAATCCCCTGGACTCTTTATGAGCACAGAAGCACAAGCGTTAAATCACAAGACAGTTTAAAATACACAAAAGTTGCACAATATGGATGAGCCCTAGGGGCCACCTAAACCATAAACTAAGAAAGTGGTATAAGAGATACCAATAGGAAAGTGAACAGGCCTAGGGCCTCGGGAATCGCTGGAGCTATTCGAGACTAGCAGTGACTAAGTCGGGAGAGGCCCACGGGACTCGGGTGCAGTGTTCAAAGTGCACGCACTTTCCAATGTAAAGCCTATGGTGCGTAAAAAGTACAAAGTTAGAAAGTTAGGAACCTTCCGAGTGACCTACGGAGTTAAAACTTAAGACACAGGCCCTTGAGATGTGTACCAGTGCAGGAGCACCGGCGGAGCTGAGTTACCTCACCCACAGGAAGCGGGTGCACAGGGTCGAAGTAGTGTCTGGTTTCGTCACGCTGGTCGATGGTGCTTGGAGCTGAAGATGCTGCAGGCGGCTCGATGTGAAGAGTTCCGGTGGATCCAAGGGTGGATCTGAAGATGTGAAGACCTGAAAGCAGAGGGGACAGTGTTCAAAGTCACTAGCCAGTGACTACCGTGGAACCAGATTGGAACCAGGCGATGTCGGGTGCAAACAGGCGTTGTCGGGTAGCTTCTTTCTGCAGCCACGTGGATACCCGGGGTCGAGGACGTCCAGGAGTCAGTCACGAGCTGTCCCACGCAGGCTTCTCGCTGTTGGCGGTGTCGGCAACTTGATCGGAGCAAACAGGCCTTGGCAAAGGCAAGCCAGGCAGAAGTTGAAAGATGCTTAACACTCGGACCAGCAAGGTCAGAGCGGGTGCTCCTTTTTACAGGAGCTTGGGTGGGTCTGGGGCAACCAGACCTGCTGTGTAAATCGTCGGTTTCGTCGCCAAGATGGCCGCTGACCACGTGGCTAGTGGCCGGGATGGCGCGTCGAGTGGCACAATGCAAAAGGGCCCCACGCAGATCGTGGAGATGCTGGAGGGCTGATCTTCGGTGCAAGGGCTGCTCGGTGGTGGGGGTTCTCAGTCCCCAAAGCACAACGTCGAGGATGTCTCAGAAGCTGCGCAGTCAGCTTTTCGAGTGTCTTCCAAGAGGTCCGGTCCCACGTTGCTCTGTGCCTCCACGGGTCCCTTCTTTGCAGGGACTGTGGATCGGGCTCTGAGAGGTCTGGGAGTCTGGTTCTTGTCGGGCTCTGGGCTCGGGCTCCGGCGGGAGGCGGCGGCAAAGCAGACGTCGAGTTGCTGGTTGGTACCTGTGTTCACAGGGTGGCCACTCCTAGGCGACAAGGGAGATTCTTCTTCAGTCTTCTGTGCAGCAGAATGTCGAAGTCCAGTCGTCTTCTTAGTTTTAAGTTGATTCAGGATGATCTGCTGTGCAATGGCACTGCTCCCACTCTTATTCCCAATCTGAGGGGTGGATCACCTACTAGGTCCCTCCTCTGGGAGGAACCAGGAAGGGGGGCGGTTACACCCCCTTTCCTTTGTCCAGTTCCGCGCCAAGCCTGGGTCTGGAAAGTCCCAGGACCGGTTTGGACTGGCCTATGCACGGGGACACCTTGTGTGCCCCGGGCATGTCTGATTCTATTCAGCCCTGTCCTACCCAATACACAAAACCCTGTCTGGGGTGGTGCTCGCACCTCCCAAGGCAGGAAACCCTTTGTCCAGGCCACCATCTGCCGAGTTTCGGTCAGCAGCAGGAGGCCAGACTCGTGTCTGTGGTGGCAGCATCCATTTTGTGATGCTGAGGCTCTGTTTAACTTTAACCGGGGTTAAGGCTACACACATGTCGTGTCCCTCTAGAAGGGTGGAATGCTATCCCCGTCGCCAGAATTGGCGAGGGGATAGTATTCCAATTCGTATGACACCTTACTCGACATGTTTTGATAAAGCCAAACCAAAGTTAGCAAATAACCGCGAGGATTATAATGCACTTAAGAGTATATGGTATGGCAATATCCCGGAACAGCTTAGGGAGTTGTTCCTGACAGCTGCAGACGGGCCCAGCTCATGCTAGAGCACCATCTCACATATTTCCAAGCACTCTGCCTCCAGGATTGATGAGGCCTTCCATAGGAGTGGCTGATAGGAACATATGTGTCCAGTTTAGGGTTAGGCACAGACATACTGTACCTAAGTAAGAGGTGATTACACCAACTTACCCCAGCTGAGTGATCAGCCAGTTGTGTCAAATATGGAGGCCAGGCCAGGGGTGGCACAATACATGCTGCAGCCCCTGGTAGGCCTTGGATACACCTATGCCCTGGGCACCTATGGTGCACTGATACAGGGGCTCACAAGGTGACCCAATTCCAATTCGTAATGCACCTAGAGTGCATTGGCAGTAATTTAGAGAGAGAACAGCAGGCTGTGGGTCTGATTAGCAGGCCCACAGCCACATTAAGTCAGAAACCAGTGAAGCAAAAAGCAAAAATTTGGGGTGACCATAGGATAGCAGACCCTACTCTCCTACACACGGCAATAAAACATGTGTCCTCAAGCCTTGAGTTGTAAACCTCTGAATCCTTTTCTTTATTTCTGCACAATCTCCGGCAGGGAATATCTGCCGAATTGTTTTTTTTGGGGGGTGGGGGGGAGGTCATGTACGCCTTGTAATGTCAAATCAACACGTATCCGCCCCTTTGTATTCGGTTTGGCAGTACTTGTCAGTGCGGAAATAGTTTTTCACTATGTAGACATCATTAAGAAAAAAGAAGAACGGTAAATTTGCAAAGTGAAATCAAGATTGGCGGATAAGTTCGATTTGTAGCAGTGCTGTATTTTCATGCAACGTTCCGCTGTCGGTTTTCAGAGCTGCACGAGCTCGCACCCTCACATTGAAGATAAAATCATGTACTTCAACTCGGAGATGTTCTTGAAGTGGAAAGTGCAGTGGCGCACACCTCTGTGCAAAAGCGAAAAAGGTTTGCGGAGCCCTTAAAAAGTAAGCCAAATTTACGTGTCCCGCGCTCATAACAGCCAGATCAGATGAGGCCGATTAGAGCGCTCGAAGTTCACACATCAATTCCCTTGCAAGAGCGAGCAAACATATGTTGCCTAAGCTGCTCCCCTAAGGAAATCGTCAAACGTGCACGAGTAGCTATTCAAAGCAATGCAACGCGTGCACGTTTTTATGGCAAAAACTGAATGGATTACATGAGGTCCCCTCCTATGCAGCGCATGCACGCTGCGTAGGCGAGACCTAAAAATTACTTAAAACAATAGTGGTTCTGACATGGAGTAAAGTCAACACCACACATGGCCAGCCATTAGTACAGTAACACTCTCCCATAGAAAATAATGGAGGTAGGGACTTAAAACGTCAAAGCAAGTTAGGTTCAAATAAATTTATTTATTTTGACTTCTTGAAACTATATATAGACTTAATTTAGTTTTAAATCAATTATATATAAATACAAATAAATATTTTATAAATATTTCAATAACCCTTTTTAAAAGTAACTACTTTTTACTAAAATATTTAAATTTATTCTCTACACTAGGTATTGTAACTCTTAAAATAATAAGCAAATAAAACATTTTACTTTTGTTGGGATTTTTTAAATACATTTTTTAATAATTATTGTCAGTTAATATATTTCAATCAATTAAATATTGAATTCAAAATTAAATTAATAGTGTGAAGTTACTACTAGTAACTTTTCACATGGGGGCCGAGTGCTTCTTCACTGGGGGGAGATCTCCCTGTGGTAAAGTACATGAAAAATTGTAAAAGTTCATTAAGCTTTTTTTAAAAAGCATAAAAATATTTTTATGTTAAAGATTTTTTTTTAAATACTTCTTTATTTGGTTTTTCAACATGCAACTATAAGCATTTACAGAGTAAATAGTAAAGTTACAAATGGACATCACAGTATCAGCAACACTAAATAATCTAGTGTTGCATACTGTTTTTCAAATCTGCTACATCTTGATCATCGCAAAACTATAATGCTGTGTACCACATCATACCGGCACTCCAATAAAGGCAGAATCTGCAAATTGCAGACAACGCACAGACCTGTGGGAATCCACTTTTTAAACTTCCCAGACACAGTGGGGAATCACTCCTAGTGGCAGATGTTACATTTTTGTGCCATCACAATTATTAACCCTTACACTTGAAAAAGACCTCCACGAAGACCTGTAATCAGACTTGGCTTCAAGTATAGACAGTATCATGACCCAATCGTCATACTGCACGGGTTTCCTCATCATTCGCTGTTGAATCAGAATTGTGCCACCTCTGCCGCAGTCATTTGTGTTAAATGTTAAAGTAAAATAATTTTATATATTTAGTTAATTTATTTTAGATGTAGATCAAATTATTTTTTAAATGGCAACACCACCATTAACTTCCTCTTCTTGTTATCCTCCATTCTGCCAGTAACGCCGTTACCCTCCTCACATTCCTTCTGAGTCCCTTTTGACATTTTGTGACAGTTTGGAAAGCAAACCATACAAAGTGTGTGTGAGTCATTATCGGCTTTCTTCCACAAATGTTCTCTCAAAAACACATAGAGGTAAGAAAGATGTCTGGCGAGGGCAAAAGGAAAAATTCATTTTTTAGTCAATTACAGGGTTTTACAACATAAGAAGAGTTTGAGGCTGCTTCTCTCATGAGCCAGAAAAAAGATTCAGTGCTCTGAAGTAACTCACAGTAGAAGCATGATACGACTGGCAAACCACAGGCTGCATAAAGAAGCAGTGTCTCAATTTTCAGTCTTTTAGAGGCTAGCCTATCGGACTGCTTTTCACTTCATTCCACACGTGTTTTCAGGGTTGGGAGGGCAGCAAAATGATGGTGCTGCTGCAAGGTTGTTTTATATATTGATTTTCTTTCCATTAATACTCAGTTTAACAAACAAATCCAGTAAACTCTAGTTGTGTATTTAGATTTATAAGATTTTACAATTTAATGTAATTTATTGAAGGTAAAAAAGTCTTCTAGGATCCTTCACATACTTGGAAAAATTAAAATGTTTATGACTATCGGAGAAGATCCCATGATTCACAAACACTGAGTTTTGTCAGGCACGTGGGCCTCTAGATGTAGGGAGTGTGGGGACTGTCCTCCTTTTGCGGCTGTGTGAGAGCTGTACAGGGCACTTTCTGATGCTGCCATGTGTTAAGCCTTCCGTCCGCCCCATAAGTACCCAGCTTTATATTGACTTAGGAGGCAGCAGCAATGAAGGCTGAACTTGGTAATTTGGCATCAGTACATATGCTCTTAAGTGGACCATGCTCCAGTTTTTACTGAAATTGCTCGATTTGCAAGACATACATTAACATTGTAAATAAATAGAAGAGTTAGAACATGAGCAGCAGACATCACAGCTCAAATATATATACTTGCCTCTCCATGTTTCTGAGCTGTGCTTTCTACAGCTCATACATTTATTCATACATTTTCCTAATTAATGTATCCACTGTAGGCAAAGCAACTAATGAAAACCGGTGCATGAACTCCTTGTGGGCTTGCACATGGGCAATGCACAGAGGATGCAGTTCCTATATTCATGTCTTTTTTTACCACCAGGATAAAAAATAAGAACTGGAATCTTGGGTGTGTGCTTTAAAGGAGCATCTGTAGGCACAGTGATCTCCATCGGCACAATTCTGTTACCTGAGGTTTCAGAAGTCGAAATTACCTTTAATGGAAGGAGGATGAAATTATGGTGCAGCTACTTGCGCTAGGCTTAGATAAGGCATACTGACCACCACAAAGCCATGTGCAGAAAGCAGTAAGCTAAAGCATGACGAGTTAAGCCACCCTCCAAAAACAAGTGTGGAAGACCAGCAAGTCAAGGTACTATGCAGATGATCACAAGCGCTCAAAAAATGGCTTACCGCTGCATGGATTCACCAATCATAGTAAAAAGTATGATGTGGGTCTGCACTTACACTGCTTTGAAGCCAGTGCTTTCCAGTTTCCACAGAAAAGCAAATATTCCCTTTGGTGGTTGTTTATCAGTTAAAATCAGTCTTCACTGAAAACCAGAAACCATACACATAACCACAGATCTCTCTTACTTTGTTAGGTAAATACAATGGAAAAAGAAAATACAGATATAAAAAAATGTACCTTAGAGAGTGATAAGAACCCCTCGCTGGAAAGTACTTCTGGAGCGTTTCGGTCGATGAACATACAACAAGTGCCGGTAAGTTTTGATAGCGAGTAGAGACTCGCCACATCGTAAATCATACACACATTTTGTATGTTAAGGATGGTACAAAGGTACTCCGAGGATGAGTCCTCCAGTTCAGGAAAGCCATACTTATGAGCAAGGCTGAGAAAGTCCAGTAACACCTCTTCCTTCTCATCACGCAGAGTGGCCCGTCCCGTATAGATGTACTTCATCAGCATTGTGAATGCGTCGGCTGTAGTGTCATGAAGAGTGATCTCTGCCTCAGGTTGAGATTCCCGCATTCCACCATATAATAGCGCCCTGAATTAAGACAGGAAAGCACATGTGAAAAGGAAGGATTTATGGAGCATAGAAGAACATATGAAATCAAAGACTAAACCTGGAAGTGGACATGTAATCAACTTAAAAACACCTGAGCATCACACACTCTTCTACTAAATCACGATAATGATTCAAATACCTGCAAAACTGACATACAAAAATAAAGTCATATAAACAACAGCCTGTTGCTGGTTGTGCACGAGGAGCGAAACGAGAGGAGGAGGAAAGAGTGAAATGCGAGTGCTAGAGAGCGAGTGCCAACTAGTCAAGAATACGGAGACGCAACATCAGTACTGTCCCACATTACCAGTGGCTTTACTGGAAGGGACAGGAAATCTATGTTAAAAAAGCTTTTACAAATATACAAATGCAGGTCAATTCAGGAAGTTAATAAAATCCAGCAAGTCAAAAAAAGCTAATTGTTTAGGATACACTTGCAGATACTAAGTGTTGGACTTGGCCCTTCTGGCAGGTTCACCCCAGAACTTTTTGCATTTGAACTCGGAAATAATTATAATGATTTCTGGTCTTGGCGCACTTTGGCACTGTGGCGCAGTGTAAAGTGTGTGCGCTCTGAGTGCGTGTGTGAGATTTGTCTGGCCTAACATAGGAATGCATGGGAAATGTGTGTGTCCCTGGTAGTTCCTGATGCGTGGGGAGTGCAGGTGCGAGTTTGGTATGTGCAGACTCGTGTGAATAAATGCTGCGCAATGATGTATGCGGCGTGATTGTGTCTAGTGTGGAAGTGCCACTTCTAGAAGTTGGCATGGTTGTGTAATTTGTGTCTGGAGTGTGATTGGCTGGAGCTGGCTGGTGAGCCTGGCTCCAGGAGTCAGGATGGGTCTGCCCCGGTGGTGAGTGTTGAGATTAGCATGCTGATGTGAGGATGGAGTGCACCTGGGACCTGAATAGGGCTGGGATTTCCCCACACAATGCTGGCTCCGTCCCCTGTGGTGCGTCTAAGGACCCTAGCATGGCCAGTGAATAGTAAGAGGAGCTGAGCCCATCAGAGTGCTCCCAAACCAGCTGCGCCTGGTTTTGCCCCCACCCTGCACCTTTAGACAAAGGGATTTTTGTGTATAAAAAGAGGATGTGACCTCTTGTAAAATGTTCTTGTTTCTGACTGGAATCTACCAGGGGGAAGGCTTGCCTCCCTGGGCCCTGCCCAGCCCCTGGATTGCTGGAGGATTTCTGCTTGGGGACCCCCTGCCCTGGATGCCTGGGAGGGTCTCCAACCTTTACTGTAGTGAGAGCTACTTCTGATGAGTGAAAATCGTCGTGATCTACTAAAGGCCAAGTAACTTGCGCATTTTTCGGAGACACCTCTCACACCCTCATTCATAGTCTTTAAGCCTAATTTGTTTGCGCCCATACTGTGGTTTGAACAAGATGCATAGATAGACCTATGGAGCTGTTCAAAGCGGTCAACAGACTGAAAAAGCATACCATAACTGTATATCTGTCTCACACCTCATTCACCACACTGCTACGCACTATGTCCCATAACATGATAACGATAACTGCATATTGGTGTTAATCAGGCAAGACAAGGAAATACTTCCCACATAGGATCACAAATATAATACATTAAACATATGGCAATGTCCCTGAGCACATACCTCAATAAACAGAAAGTTCCATGATTAACAAATTTAATCAAACTTACACATCATGAAATTTTGAAAACGCTCTAAACAAGTGAACATCAATGTGTTCCTTAAAACAAATGTTAAATCTGATCACACCTCATGCATGCACACACACTCCAGATATCTATTGCACTCACCAGCCTGCTTTCCTCCTACATACGCCATGAGTTTCTAAATCAGGGCAATCAAGTCCTTCGTTGAACTTTTTTCTAAGTAACACCTCAAAAACCAAGCCATATAAAGACAAAACATCAATGGGATCAAAGTGCATGGGTAAAATCAGGTAAGGACTAATGAGCCTTGCTCAGAAAAATTCCACGCAAGAAAAAATCGCATCTTCTCAGACTCAGCCTCTAAAATTGTAAGCAGAAGCTGCCTGTATTAAACGCAGACTAGTATCGTAGTACTCAACAAATTAAATTGTTTTGCATAGCTGAGGTGCACCAAAACACAGCTCCGTGTCACATAAGCAGAGCTGTCTTTGCACAAAGGAAGAGTGTGGGAGACGAGAGGCTGGGAGTGACAGGACTGGACAGAGAGGTGAAGAGCCTGTTTTGGGATGATCGGATCAGTGCAGGTAAAGCGTTTTGATTTCAACATCGTCTGACACTGAGCTTTAAAATTGAAAGAAGATATAATAAAGCACAGTGGCAGCAGATGTTAAAATCAAAGGGCCTTGCATGCACTGAGCTGCTTTTATTGACTACAACACAAAGCAAATTTAAAGCGTGGTGTAGTTAGTGAAAGCAGTTCACAGCAGGCAAACACTTTTGATTTTAACTTTGGCCACCAACGGGGTAAAGTTGCTCAAGCTGAAATTAGACTTGAGGCTCTTCAGGCAGAAATTGTAGAAAAAACGATACAAAGAGAACTGTTACGCTCTTTTCGTCAGGCACGCCCGAGAGAGGGATAGAATGTGATGCCTTTTTAGCCTTTCTGCTGAAAAGAGAACAGTCACCCACTAATATAATGGCCAGTAGAGACACAGGGAGGGAATTAATAAGGCCCTTCACACGTATAAGACACTTTCCAAACTAGCTCAACAAGAGCAATATAATTTCAACAGCCAGAGCCATTGGATGGAATTTGGTCCAAATGTACGTGTTCAAACTACTGCTCATGTTTTATTTAGATAACTCGAATAACGGCATGCACAGGCATCTGTTAAAAAAAAAAAAAAGTTCCTCTTGCCCACATACCTGCTGTCTGTCTGCTTTGTAATCTACATGCTTCAGCTTAAGGTGGCTGACACTGCATCTCCTCTATTTCAGCATGGCGATCCGGCAGCAAAAATGCACAGGTCACAGGATCATAGAATGGAGAGCAAAAATGCACAGGTCACAGGATCATAGAATGGAGACCAAAAGGTGTGCATAGTAGTTCTCCGAGGGCAGGGCCGACATCAACCACTTCACATCGCCCCAGTTAGGCTCAAACAGAAGCTGCTTCCTACGGCACGCGAGACAAGCTACTGAAAAAGGCCCAAAAACAAACAAAACAACAATGATAGGCTACTAAAGTGGAAGTCCGGCCGCGAGCTACTGACAGGGCACCTGCGAGCTACCGGTAGCTCGCGATCGACCGGTTGGCGACCCCTGCTTTAGTCCCTGTGAACCCTTCTACTTTGCCCCAGGACTTCATCTTTATCTTTGTGGACCTTTTTGCTGTAAGGGCCTGGGATGTTGTTGCTGGTGGGTGCGTGCGCAAATTCTTTACACATCACCTCTGAGATAAGCCTGACTGCTCGTGCCAAGCTACCAAGAGGGTGAGCAGGGGTTGTCTTGGCGGGTGACTTCCTTGCCCTGACTTAGAATGGTGGTTTCTGCCTGGCTTTGGCGCAAGCCTTAGCCAACCAGAAATTCCCATTTCTAACATTGGTTGTCAGCGGTGGGAAATGGACTTGTGTTTGCGCAGTACCACAGCGACAACTGGCCCCACTACAAAACTCTGCATTTTAGATAGTCACATAAAAGGGGATTATTGTTTTTAATTTGTTCTAAATGTCATTTCTTTGGAAATGTGGTTCTTGTGCACTGTGAGTTAGGTGTCCCTAGCTCGGGAGGGTAGATCATCCCCTAAGTGCAGTGTGAGTTTTCTGGATTCCCCAGGAAGGGTGGGATCCAGTGGTGGCAGCATAATTATGTCCAGTGCATGTGTTCCCCGTTCCGTTCCCAGAGTAATGGTACCTGTGTCACGGGGTGGTCAGGTTGAGAAATCGGGGGTGGTAGAAACTGCCTTACCGGTCTGGGGGGGGGTGTGTGTGGATGAATGGTGTTGCACTGGATAAGTGGTGTGAGTTCTCTGGGATGGGGAGCTTGCTGAATAAATGGATGTGTGTTGGATTTCATGGGTGGGCCTGAAGCTCAAGGGAGTTTCCCCTGCCCCTGTGCCATTGTGTTATTTGTTGGAGAGTGACCCTAAGGAAAGTTCTGGTCTTCCAGCCCGATGGTGAAAGTGGCTCAGAGGAGCACAAGCCTGTCTCCGTAGTCTGGGTGGTTTTTTGGGAACACCAGGTGAGGGAGCCTAGCATGTCCGTATGGAGCGTCCTTTGAGGGAAATCTCCCAGTGTCTTAAGGACGTGGAGTGTCTGTAAACAGAGCTCCATTAGTCCTGGTGTCTGGCAGTACCGCTCCAGTTGGGAGGGTGCAGAAGTCCAGATAGAGGGGTGCGAGGGGGATAGGCTCCCCAGTGGAAGGACCAGTGGGTCAGGGGCCAGCCAGAAGAGTTGTGTCACCGGGGAGTGACCATGGTGATGCCACTTCTGTTCTGAGTGTCAGGCAGACTTGTACACGACATTAGTTATATGTCACCTTCAAGGAAGTCCTGGTGCGCCAGGTATCTGACCAAAGGGTACGTCCCTCTCAGTGCTTAATTTGTAAAATATGAAGTGCAGGTGCTGACATGTCTGTCGGAGGCCACACCTACTTTTCTATGGCTCCACCCACTGTCTCCACCCACTTACTCTATTAGCTCCACCCACATCGTCAATTGGCACTGCTAAAAGTCAGATGTAATACCCGATCTGAATTTCAGAAAGAGAGACTTCCTCATAGGTAAGCATCTAAGGGAAAAACCTGTGGTGCTAGAAGGATCACTGATATTGGGTGATTTTATGTTCTGGTGGGGCAGGATAACACCCAATCGGGGTTTCCTGGTTGTCTAACCATTGTGAAGGTCTAACCTTAAACCAGCCCAGCATTCCAAAGGTATTCTAGGTACATCCAGGCTAGTACCGGCAACCTGGCGCTCAATATTTCATCTGCCTCAAATCACACATATTTCATCTGCCTCAAATCACACATGCAGTCTGGCTTAAAACATTATTGCCTAACTGCGCGCAGGTTAGACAAGCACGACGTTCTGATAATACAGCGCTCCGAATGGGATCTTACAGCCACAAGAAACTCACTAAAAGAGATACCACAGAAGTACTCATGAGTCCCAAAGCAGCACCAAGGTGGTGTAAAATGGACTGAGTGCATTGGGTTCAAAAAATTATAATTAAATGTACATCATGAGAAACTACAGTTAAAAATTCCAAATGAAGTATTAGCACAAGTCATTTCAACCTCAATATTAGTGATGGAAGCCACAACAGGCTGTATTGGAATTGAAAGGAAGATTCTTGGGGTAACAAATTCAGGGCCAGTCTGCATGTGAACGCACAGGTTAACTAATGAGCCTAACCAGACTTGAGGGCGATGCCACCTCCACTACCCCAAAACCAAATGTGGAGGAGATGACTTCATGCTCGTTTCAACCAATGAACTGGCAAATGGAATGGAGCACATTCTTATTCAAGTCGCTTATATTCTAGTCTTCCCAGGTAAATACGAAGCACTATGTGCGCTGAACTGTGAATACAGGTCTTTATTTAACAGTTCTTTCCTGTTCATCCATCCTCAATGTAGTAATATGAAGTCCTGAACTAACTACGCGACTACCAATGTAGCATAATGATCCCTTAAGCGACTAACATTTAATAAGATCATCACAGCACTACAGAACGGTTTTCTTCACTGTAATGCATGGATTTGTAAAGTCAAAATCCACCATGTTTTTGCTTTAATAAATACATGCTTTACTACATTAACTCAAATGTACAAAATTACAATACAAATTTGAGACATAACATTCCCCCTTTAAAGTAGGTTAGACACTTAAAAACATTTGTAGATGACCTGTAATCAAAACATCCTGAAAAACAAATGCCAGACGTTGCCTGAAAGAATCAAATAAATTTTCTTGGAAATTAAATTTCCTAGACTTGCTGTATTACAGAACTATTACAATAGCAAACACGAGCAGATGAAGTCGTAATTTTTTTGCAGAAAATCAAACACGCCTGCATTTTCTAAAGGCAGTGTTTCCGCTGGGTACCTTCAAAGTTTGTAAATTCACTGGATCTACGCACACACTCCTGCGCAGACACAATTAAAAACGCTAGCAAAAAGGATCCAGAAAGACGAGGATTCAGAGGGGACTTATCAGAGGGAATTTACAGTACCCAATCCATTCTGAGCACTGAAAACACCCAAATTAATTTGCCCTGGCTAATTTCCAAGCCACCTCATTGATATGCATGTTTTATCACAAGCATATTGGAATGTCATTCCCATTATCCATACATTTACAGGGTATACTGAGAAACAACATAAGGTGGAATTGACGGATTCCCTGAAACAGCATTTCCCTTTTAGCTGCGCTTGAAAATTCCGGATCTCACTGCACTCGACACTGCCACCCATCTGTAGGACCACATAGCCACCACTCCCTCTATGAGAGCCAGCCAATGACCCAAATACACCCAAAGCCTGCTGATTGCTATCTTAAGTTAAAGTGTACCGCTAGTAGGCCAGGCAGGCAGGCACTGGTCTGGCATTCAGACAGTGAAACTAAATGAATCACAGACATCGAACTCTGACTATGAGGATCCTATAATCATCGTATTCGTATATTATGGAGCCGCTGGAAATGAGCTGCCTGCAGCCTGCCTGCCTCAAGTCCCACTGTCCATGCCGGTGATCATACAAAATAGAACCAGACCCATGCCATCACGTTACCCAAAAAAACCAGTGTTGGTTTGGCACGGTCGGCGACTGCATAGCATTGGCATCCCTAGTTAGCTGCCTTCGCTTAGCTACCAGTACTAAAGTTAGTTACTTTTACAGTGACTGCTTAACTTCTAATTTTACCGTTAATCGTGTGGGGCCGGTCGGCAGGGACACACACATTTACCCAGCACCCACCTGTTGTTCCTGTTTGTGTTGAGAGGCAGGCGGCGTTCTCGCCCAAGTTTGCGGCCCACAGGGTTTCTGAAGACGGGCCGGGCCCTGCGTTGATTTGGGAAAGAAGTGGACCCACTTGTTTAGAAACGCGGCAAGAGGGCTTGGTGGCGCGTGCTTATTTCAGTTCCGGGCGGCACCTTACCTGTAGTATTTAGAGCGGTTTTTCCAACTGAATGCAGTGAAGTCAATATACTGCACGCTACGGCTCCTGTACGCTATTTCAACCCCCATTTGAGTGAGTTTATCTGCATTATGAAGCTCTTTCAAGAATGGCTGTACTGCCACTGCCTTTTTTATTTAATTAGTACGTACGTACGTACGAAGATTGATTCGGTTGCGGCGCCTGGTTCTGCCTACTTGCCACAGTACTACCAGTCGACACCGCAATCTGCCAGACCGTCAGTACTGTCATGCGGTACTACTTACTGGCTGCCAGACAGTTGAACGATGCCTGCTGCTGCACACAGGCTGCCCAGCTCTGCCCTTATCGTCGTCGATCGGGCCGGGGCTGCAGGGCTAACTTAACGTCCACGATGAAGCTGCGCTGCTGTGGTGGTATGCTGGGCGCGGCAAAGTGAAAAAATGTGCGCGCGCTACCGTGCGCACAGCCCCTGCCTACCCCATCAGTACCCTCCAGTCCGGCCCCACGGCCCGCCCAAATACATTAGTGTGTTCAGTACTGAGTGTGTGTGTTCCGAACTTCCGCGGACCGCCCACTGGCAAGTCAAGTGGCAAACAGATAGTCAACACTGCGTATGCATAAACTAAGAAGGGCCGGGCGGGCCGTCGGCCGCCATGATGAGAACACATATTAGATTTCTTATTCATTTGAATATATATTTTCTTGGACTTGGGCAGGGCTGCCTGCTGGCTAAGTGATTAAGAGTTGAGTCGCAAGTAAACGCTGTGACTCTCACACGGCGGGATACATGAACAACACACTGCATGCCTGTGGCTGCACCGAGTACAAAGGTACATTTAAAAAACATCAATCAATGTGGGCGTGCGCAGCAGATACATAGACCCGGCCCTGATAATTAAGTGCCGGTGCTAAGCACCGGAAAGCACCGGCACAAATTAAGCACTGGTCCCTCTGTTGGGGAGCCAGTAGCTGGTGTTTCCGAATCTGGACGTAAGGGCAACTTTAAGTAGTGTTCTGAAGTTACAAGAAGGAACTTCTGCCTGAAGAGAAGGAACCGGGTAAGCTGTATGGAGGAGTACTCTCCCTGACCTGGGGGATTGGCCTGCAGTGGTTGCCTTTCTGCTGAAGGAGGAGAGAAAGTTTTAGACTTTATTTTCAACTTGTAGAAGTCCTGGTGCGCCAGGCATCTAACCAAAGGGTAGCGTCCCTAGGTTGGGGAGCCAGGTTCAGGTGTTTGCCTGTTCTGGACGGCAGGGCGACTGTGGCCAGTGTCCTGGCCAGTTTGTCTTCTAGGGGTACCACTCCAGTTGGGAGGGTCAGAACTCTGGAAGGGGGTCAGAGGAAGTCTGACCCCTGTGCATCCGGTGAATTTGAATCCCAGGTGGTAGACCAGTTAAGAGAGCTGTGACCTATCCGTCATGACCACCCTGGTGTCCTGTGGGCACCGCACTGAGCCGAGTCTGCCTATGCCGCTCGCCGTCCCAGGCTCGACACGGTCTGCAAGCCGCCGCCTGCGCCGCATCTGGCAACACGCAAAGTGCAACGCCTCGCTACACCGTTCTTGTGCTGGTCTGACCGCGGTCACTGCTGCTGAGGGAGTAAGGTCCCGAACTGGTGGAAGAGTTGTGTTCTGGAGAGTGCTTCTCCTGGGAGTCAAGTCAAGTCAAGTCAAAGAATTTATATAGCGCACTACATACCCAGAGGGTCTCAAGGCGCTTAGGAAGGGGAGGAGGATTACTTGTCAAATATCCACGTTTTAAGTTGCTTTCTGAAGGCTAGGTGGTTCTGGGTAAGGCGAAGGTAAGTGGGGAGTGAGTTCCATGTTTTAGCAGCCAGGTATGAGAAGGATCTGCCTCCCATGGTGGTCTTGTTGATGCGAGGTACAGTGGCGAGGGCTTGGCTGGAAGAACGTAGTTGGCGGGAGGGGGTGTAGAAGGACAGTCGTGAGTTGAGGCATTCTGGTCCGATGTCGTAGAGTGATTTGTGTGCGTGGGTTAGCAGTCGGAAAGTGATTCTCTTATTGACGGGTAGCCAGTGGAGGTCTTTCAGGTGACCAGAGATGTGTTCGTTGCGCGGGATGTCTAATATGATTCTGGCTGAGGCGTTTTGGATTCGTTGGAGTTTCTTCTGGAGTTTAGCGGTAGTACCTGCGTAGAGGGTGTTTCCGTAGTCCAGTCGGCTCGTGACCAGAGCATGGGTGACTGTTTTCCTGGTTCCGGTAGGGATCCAGCGAAATGTTTTTTTGAGCATGCGAAGAATGTTGAAGCAGGATGAGGATACGGCGCTGACTTGTCTGTTCATTGAGAGTGAAGAATCCAGGATGACGCCTAGGTTCCGTGCGTGGTCTGTCGGGATGGGTGCTTTTCCAAGGGCTTCCGGCCACCAAGAGTCGTCCCATGCAGAGGGGGATGTACCTAAGATGAGGACTTCTGTTTTATCTGAGTTCAGTTTCAGACGGCTGTGTTTCATCCATTCGGCAACTTCTTTCATTCCTTCGTGTAGGTTAGTTTTGGCGGTGCTGGGGTCATTGGTGAGAGAAAGGATCAGTTGAGTGTCATCCGCGTAAGAGATGATGTTGAGGTTGTGTTGGCGGGCGATGGCCGCGAGGGGGCTCATGTATACGTTGAAGAGGGTGGGGCTGAGTGAGGATCCTTGTGGTACGCCACAGATGACTTCAGTGGCCTCGGACTTGAATGGTGGAAGGCGGACTCTCTGGGTTCTTCCGGTGAGGAACGAGGTGATCCATTCAAGTGCTTTTCCTTGTATTCCGATGTTACTGAGGCGTTGTAAAAGGGTGCTGTGGCAGACTGTGTCGAATGCTGCAGAGAGGTCGAGGAGGATGAGGGCGACTGTGTCTCCATTGTCCAGTAGAGTTCGAATGTCGTCTGTTGCTGCGATGAGGGCGGTCTCAGTGCTGTGTTTTGCTCGGAAGCCAGATTGTGAGGAGTCGAGGGATTTGTTGGCTTCGAGGAAAGCGGCGAGCTGGTTGTTGACAGCTTTCTCGATTACTTTGGCCGGGAATGGAAGGAGCGAAATGGGGCGGTAATTTTTGAGTTCGGTGGGGTCCGCTGTGGGTTTTTTCAGAAGGGCGATGAGTTCAGCGTGTTTCCAGTCTTCCGGGAAGGTGGCGGAGTTGAAGGAGCAGTTGATGACGTCTCGGAGGTGCGGTGCTATGACGGAGTCTGCTTTGTTGAAGATGTGGTGAGGACATGGGTCTGTGGGGGATCCTGAGTGGATGGAGTTCATCAGGCGGATGGTGTCCTCAGTGGAGATTGGGTTCCAGTCGTTAAGGGTGTTCACGGGGGGAGAATGTTCAGCATATGGTTGGGTGGGTTGGTCTCCGGGTTGGTTGTTGAAGCTGTTGTGGATGTCTGCAATCTTGTTGTGGAAGAATGAGGCTAGGGAGTCGCAGAGGGCTTGAGAGGGGGTGATGTCGTTGGAGTTGGCCGAGGGATTGGAAAATTCCTTGACGATGTTGAAAAGTTCCTTGCTGTTGTGGGCGTTGTTGTCAAGTCGATCCTTGAATGCTGTTTTCTTGGCCTTTCGGATTAGTTGGTGGTGTATGCGGGTGGCGTTTTTGAAGGCGTCCTTGGTGCTAGTGGTTGGGTCTTTTTTCCAGGCCTTTTCAAGGGAGCGGCAGAGTTTCTTGGACTTCTTAAGATCATCGTTGAACCATGAGGCCTTCTTGTTGCCAGGTTTGCTTTGACGTTTTTTCAGTGGTGCTAAGGTGTCGGCGGTGTTGGATAACCATAGGGTGAGGTTGGCGGCGGCTTGGTTTGGGTTAGAAGAGTGGGCTGGGGTGTTTAGAAGGAGCGATGAGGAGATCTGGTCGGTGGTGATTTTGTTCCAGTTTCTTTGTAGAGTAGGTTGGAGGTGGTTGGTGGGGTTTGGCTTGTTGTAGGTGGCTAGTGTATGCCAGGGGTTACTACCCCCCACTCTATGGATGGGCATGGACCAGTGGTATCTGGGTGGCCAAGGGCCTGGTCCTAGCCGTGGACAACTAAGGAGTACCAGTGGGGTAGCCTGTTTGGGCCCTGTTTTTTTTTTTTTAGATATGTGCTTGTCTTGTGGAACCACAGGGCGTAGAACCGGAGGGTGTCCCTACAGTGCTGGCCTGCGTCCGTGTTCTATCGCCCAAAGCCGGGAAGTCCATCACAGTAGTGATTAGTCTGCCCTGCGTTTTGGCTGGAAGGGGGTTGTGTTGGACTTAGCCCTTCTGGCAGGTTCACCCCTGAACTTTTTGCATTTGAACTCTGAAATAATTATAATGATTTCTGGTCTTGGCGCACTTTAGCACTGTGGTGCAGTGTAAAGTGCGTGCGCTCTGAGTGCATGTGTGAGATTTGCCTGCCCTACCATAGGAATGCATGGGAAATGTGTGTGTCCCTGGTAGTTCCTGATGCGTGGGGAGTGCAGGTGCGAGTTTGGTATGTGCAGACTTGTGTGATTAAATGCTGCGCAATGATGTATGTGGCGTGATTGTGTCTAGTGTGGAAGTATCACTTCTAGAAGTTGGCCTGGTTGTGTAATTTGTGTCTGGCGTGTGATTGGCTGGAGCTGGCTGGTGAGCCTGGCTCCAGGAGTCAGGATTGGATCTGTCCCGGTGGTGAGTGTTGAGATTAGCATGCTGATGTGAGGGGGAGTGCACCTGGAACCTGAATAGGGCTGGGCTTTCCTCACACAATGCTGGCTCCACCCCTGTGGTGCGTCTAAGGACCCTAGCATGGCCAGTGAATAGTAAGAGGGGCTGAGCCCATCAGAGTGCTCCCAAACCAGCTGCGCCTGGTTTTGCCCCCACCCTGCACCTTTAGACAAAGTGATTTTTATGCATAAAAAGAGGCTGTGACCTCTTGTAAAATGTTCTTGTTTCTGACTGGAATCTACCAGGGGCGTGCCCCTGCTGGGGCCCAGGGGAAGGCTTGCCTCCCTGGGCCCTGCCCAGCCCCTGGATTGCTGGAGGACTTCTGCTTGGTGACCCCCCTGCCCTGGATGCCTGGGAGACTTAAGTCCCTGTGAACCCTTCTACTTTGCCCCAGGACTTCTTCTTTATCTTTGTGGACCTTTTTGCTGTAAGGGCCTGGGATGTTGTTGCTGGTGGGTGCGTGCGCAAATGCTTTACACATCGCCTCTGAGATAAGCCTGACTGCTCGTGCCAAGCTACCAAGAGGGTGAGCAGAGGTTGTCTTGGCGGGTGACTTCCTTGCCTTGACTTAGAATGGTGGTTTCTGCCTGGCTTTGGCGCCAGCCTTAGCCAACCAGAAATTCCCATTTCTACCACTAAGCACTACACATTAGTTGATCTAATGTTTGTTAGCCCAGAGTAGGTTACCAAAGTCAAAGTCAAAAAGGCTTTATTTCGATAAAAAAATTATCATAAAAGCAACACAGATAATCACAATGGTACAGTTTTAAAAAACAGACATAAACTTGAAGCAAAAATTTGACCTATTTAGAAAAAAATTGCTTAACAGAAAAAAAGGACAGTAGATTTTGCAATAAATATTTAAAAAAGGTTTACACAAATGATGCTAGCCTATTAGTTCATTAAGTTTTTACAGATTAGCAAATCAGGTCAAAAGGCAGTTCATTAGTTTGATACGTTATAAAATGTGATTAAACAGACAATTTTAGCCTTTTGGCTCGAATGGACCAAGCCCATGATAAAAATTTGGCTAGAGCACAAACATAGGAGACACGACTATCAGATATAAGTATCCTAATTGCTGCCTCATGACTCCTGGTACCCAACTGTCGACATAAGTTTTTAAGCCAGACCCTCCTTGGTGTTGCATACTCGCTGCACTCAAACATAAAATGTGCCAATGTCTCTGGTTTAGCGAGGCATGCTGGGCAAAGCTCTGTCAATTCCACACGAGATTTCCATCGTGAGGTGAAAGAATTAAGAGGAAGGGTTCCTATTCTGAATCTTAAGTACAGGGCCCTATCAAAAGGTTTTCCAATAATATCGAGATACAATTCCCGTTTGGGTCGATCTTTGAACCTCAGAAAGTCCTCCGTGAGCCTGCCCAAAGTGGTACTAGTATTCTTCTGAGAAAGGATCCAGTCCCAATAGAACTTTTTAAGGACTAGCTTCGAGGGTGAAGTTCTATTTAACCATACTTCTTTTAGGCCCAGTTTTGTTAGCAAGATCTTCATGTCTCTCAGCCATTTAATTTTGTGCCAACCTGGTAATGACATAATTTCTGTTAATCCTTGGGCATATCCGCTAAGTTCTTCCACACGCCAGATACGTGCCCATAACAATAGAGGACGGAATTTTGCAACATCGTCTATTTGGCGGCAGCCTAAGTCCAGCATTAGGGGAAGTGTAGGGGTGCCCTGCGGAAGGGACATAATTGCTCTACAAAATTTATTTTCTGATCTCGGCAAAGCATCAGTAATGGATGAGCCCCAAAGTTCAGCCCCATAAAGGGCAGAGCTAGCACCTTTAGCCAAGTAGATCTCGAGGACTGTAGCTATTGGCCTTATTGTGCAGGATCGTTGCTCTTTCAAAAGGGCTCCTGTAATCCTCTTATGGGTTAGCAACATTTTGTCCAAATGTGGGGTCCAATCCATTTTATGCGAGAGGCGTATCCCAAGATAGTCGAAAACCTCTACCCTTTCCAAGAGCACGGCATTCAGAGTGGGAGAGCAGGCTTGTTGTTTAGGAGGATTCAGCACAAGGTACTTGGTTTTACTTGTATTTATTACTAGGCCTCGTTTGTTGCAGAATGATTGAAAATTGTCCAAAAGTCTCTGGAGGCCCATCGGGGATTTAGAAATAAGAAGCGTATCATCCGCGAAGAGGAGGGTTGGTATACGTTCGCCAGCCAGGGATGGTTCATCCGAAGGATGTTTCCGAAGGTGCTCAACCACCCCATTGATGTAAAGAGAGAAAAGGGTGGGGGCTAGGACACATCCCTGGCGGACACCTCTCTCAACTGGGATACTACCCGTTTTCTCCCCCCCAGGGCCCCACCTAACCTGGGCAAAACTATTGTGGTGCAACCTGACAAGTAGAGATAGCAGATAGTGGGGCAACCCCATGTCGGCCAATACACTCCATAAGGATTCCCTAGGTACAAGGTCAAAGGCAGTCTTTAAATCGATGAACGCGAGATAAAGACTGCCCTTGCCAATACACCATCATGAGTCTGAAGGCTTGCTCAATCGTCCCAGTGCCCACTCTGAAACCTGCCTGGTAGTCAGAAAGAATTTTGTTTTCTTCTACCCAGTTTAAAATTCTGACCAGTAGGACCTTGCCGACTACTTTTTGGCTAATGTCTAACAAGCTGATCGGCCTATAATTTGAGGGATCGTCCCTAGAGCCTTTTTTATGGATAGGGACCACCTCAGCCCCTTTCCACGATGAGGGAATAGGGGCACCTCTGCAGATGGCAACAAGCAGAGAATGAATCAGTTTCCCCCATTTTACGCTGTCAGACTTTAAGAGATCACCAGGAATACCATCCGGACCAGCCGCTTTTTGTGGAATAATAGTGCTTATTGCATATTCCACTTCCTTGATCGTGAAATCAAAGTCAGTAGGCCGGATATCATAAATTTGAGGGACAAGTGGTAAGACCACCCCTCCCCCATCAGAATCACCATAACGGGTGTAAAGTTTGGAGAAATGTTTAACCCACACCTGACTTGGGATATTGCAGGTTATCAGGTCGCAATCTGGCCTGTTGTGAGCTCTTATGGTATCCCAAAACCATTTCGAGTCTTTTTTAAAACTAGCTTCTTTAAGAGTTGACCAATAAGCATCTTCCCACTCCCTTTTTGCTAGCCCCAATGCTCTCTTATGTTCTTGCCTGGCTATCTGTATTAGGGGTTGGAACTTACCCTTGACAGCCTCAATTAGCCTTGTCTTGGCTTTCCTGCATGATGCAGTGTACCAGTCATGTTTCCCTTTAGTTTTATTCTGGGGCATAGTTTTCCCAACGGTCCCCTTTACCCAAAAAACTTCCCCTATAGCTTTTATGGCTGCTTCATATATAGATGTTACCCTATCCACTGCCATGGGTGGGTCTATAGAACTAATCTCCTCTTGTGAGGCTTGGAGGACCTCTTCAATAGTGCAGAGTTTATCAACATTGCTCGAGATTTTGTTCCACTTAAGGCGTCTACCACAGGAGAAAACAGTGACCCCATGTGGACAGTTAGATGGTACTGATAGCACTCCAGTGGACCAAGAATTCATAATGGATAAAGAAAGTGAGTTGTGGTCACTCTCTATGGTCGGTATAATAACCATATCGATGACCGAGCTCCAGAGCCCCCGGTCCAACAGAATATAGTCGATCCTTGAGGTATGACCAACTCTGTTGAACGTTAGGGCACCCATCCGGTCAGAAGATGTGCGGCCATTAGTGGCTCTTAGTCCAAACTCCAGAGTTAATGCATTCAACTGTATTGCACTACGAGTCCAGCGTTTGATAGGAGGGATAGAGAGTGTGGGAATACCCCATCTACTATCTTCTTCTCCTAGATCAGGGATTCCATCCAGGGGAAGTGGCTCGTATGTGCAATTGAAATCTCCTGCTATTAAGATGTGATCAGGTTCTTTATAGTCCCTAAGTTGGGCCTCAAGGTCGGATATTACAGGTGAGTTACACCCATTTTTGGTGCCTCTAGCATAGACATCGTAGAGATCTAAGGTCAGACCTCCACGAAGACCAGACAAAGAGATACCAAGAATATCTGGGTTATCTATCCGCTTAAGGGTTATTCGGCAATTAAGCGAAATGCTTGCCCAAATAATGAGTCCCCCTGAGGGACGCCCCTTCCCTTGCTTAGGTTTTTCAGCCGGGACAAAGAAAGTGACAAACCCAACCCGGTGCAGTGGCTCTGTGCTCCAGGTCTCCTGGAATACACAGATCTTGTGAGCTTCGACCAGATCATTCCACTCGGGCAAACCTAATTTCCTAGTGATCCCCGCAAGGTTCCAACTTAGAATTTTTATTTCACCCCTAGTTGGTTCACCTCTAGTTTTAATAGTCATTTTAGGGGTGATCGAACCTACACAGTCCCTGTCTGGGACATGAGGTGTTGGTTTGATAGATGCCACAATTGAGAGGTTGGGACTGGGAAAATGGAAGATGGCTGAGGAAGCCTCCTCCTCACCCCTGTTGGTATCAAGGTTTAAGGAGGAAGCTTCCATGGGATTGAGTCAGTCAACCTCATCTAACGCACAAAATCTGTTTCGGTGGGCAAACTGTGAAACAAAGGGGTCAAAAGGAGGGGGCAATCCTTGCCAAGGTTACTGCCACTGATGAGTGCTATGTTGTGGAGGTTGCTGCCACTGATGGGTAATATGTTGTGGAGGTTGTTGCCACTGGTAGGTAATATGTTGTGGGGGTTGTGGAGGTTGTGGAAGTTGCTGCCACTGATAAGTATTATGTTGTGGAGCGTTTGTATAACCTCTATTAATTGGGAAGGTAAACCTGGGGAGATTTGGTCTTGGGGGCATGGGTAGGAAATAGGACAAGGGAAGCGGATTGATTTGAGTGGCAGGTCCGCTACTAGATGTATTACATATATAATTCGCTGCCCCTATGTCCCTAAAGTTAACAGTAATGACATCTCCTGCTATAGTCTTGGTGTTCCTGCCCACCCAATCACCTCTACGTACAGAGAGAATTTCACCGCTCATATGGCTAGGTAAGGGTTTATGCAGCTGGAGCCACTGGGCACATTTGTTTCTTAATTCAACAAAGGTTTCTCTTACTCCCTCCTTCAGTGGCGGAACTCCCGTCAGTACAACCACAAAGGGAGAGACTTACGGCGGCAGGCTAATTGTCTTAAAGCGAGCCTGCTTTGTCTTAGGTTCTTGAGGCTTGTTTGAGGAAGAAGATATTGTTGAATTAGTGGCCAACCCGTTGGGACCCTTAGCTTGTTGATTGCCCGCTTTAGTTAGGCCAGCGGATGTTTGTATAGCTGAAACGGAACCTATCGCGCTAGGGGTAGGTGAGGGTGCAACAGAATTACTCCCTGTTTGGATTGAGTGCTGTCTTGCTGATGCCTTACTAACTAATGGAGTATTGGCCTTGATAGGAGGGTCTTTTGGGGGCTTGATACAGGGTGCATTTTTGGAAGGTACTTCTTTTGGTGCCCCCTGCATCTGTATTGTCCCATTTCCACTTGCCTTGTTAGCCCATTTCGAGTTAATTAGCGACGTCAGTCTATCAAGTTTAGATATTAAGGGCTTGATTTGAGCCGCTATTGTAGCTTCAAGATCCGATTTAGGTCAATTACCATATTTTCGACCCAGCAGGGTATGCCTGATGCAGAGTTAGGGGTGGGTGAAATCAAGTTGTGATTCCCAACTTTGACTTTGGGTTTTTCCTTAATCTTGGGCACAACCTTAGTAGTAATAGTAGCCCTATTCCCTGGGTCGGACAATACAGGAACCGCTCCTGTATTTGGTGCGTAGGGATGACTGTCCACACTCAACTCTAACTTGTCAGATGGTTGGCAGGCTTCTAGGTCTGGAGTGGCCTCAAGATCAACATTTGAGGGATCGGAATCTGATTGAGTCACTGATAAATCAACAGCGTTTGGGACTGTGAGCATACCAGCAGTAGTTGGGGGTAGAGGTAGGGAACAGTTGGTAGAGAGTTGCTGGGCAGGTGAGTTTGCAGTTGCAAGAGAGCCCAAAGACGAGCGTTTGGCGTTCATAAGATCCAAGGAAACTCTTTTTTCCAACAGGATGATGCTTTGGTCGATGGTTTCATTGACCCGTGATTTAAAGTGGTCAATTGGCCCAGTCACTTGTGCCACGGCCGTAGCTTTTTTGGTGTTACTTCTGGTTCTGTTGCGCATGGTCGACATCTGCTGTGTGAAGCCAAATACAGCGAAATGACCCTCACATAAAATATATGATAATTCTTATGACCAGCCACTCTAAGCTAAGTAATAAATTGGCATTCACAGGTCCGTCTACCTTGCATAAAATGTAAATCAATGCAGGGGTTATGGGCCAGGGAGGTCCTCTGCCGTCCTCGAACGGCCTCAAACGGCCCGCTCTTAGCCCGGTCTTTGCCCCGGGCTGCGTCCCGCGCTGCGGGAGAACAAGTACTGTTTATAGTTGTTGGAAATGGCGGGGGTGGAGCTGCAGGGAGAGCCGACCGGAAGCCGGACGCGGTCTCGCAGGGACACCTGGGTCAGGTAGTCCCTGCACGCTCGCAGCCCTGCAGCGTTGCTGTCCCTGAGGTCCTAACTGGGGTTCCCCCACAAGAAGCAGGCAAAGATGGAGCAGGTCCCTCGACGAAGCGGCACCCGCGGAGCGGGTGCGGCGAGATTCAGAGGTGCTGGTTCAAGAGGTGAGCGCTAAGCCAGCGGAGCGCTTTTCACAAAACAAGGTGTCCTAGTAGGTTACCTAGCCCAAGGCCAAATTCACACCAGCTTAAAAACTGCAGAAGGTAGACTCAGGTACAGAAGATCAGCATTCTTTCAGCATACAGTACTGCTGCCACCATCTACATCTCCTCAGTCACTGAAAATAGTACAATAGGTCTCCTCAAATTGCAGCTAATGACACCTTTTTGAAGAAATCCTTTCTGCTCAGAAAGCACAAGAAGAAGGTTAAGTGTGACTACGAAATTGTAAAATACTTTTGCTAGTAACGCTTTTGTGTTTTGTTAGGCTTTAGTTACTTAATTGCATATTCTATAGTGATAGGATCTACATCCTCTTGTTTCAGTGCCTGCTCGCACATGTGAGGTAGCTAAAGGGTTAAGTTGAGCAGCATAGTTCTTATAAAGTTATGAACATAATCAGTTCAGAGCCAAAGACAGAACCTGGTCACGGCACACTAAAGATCCCATCTGGAGACTAGCAACCCCTGTGGGTGCTGAACTAGTGGTAACCCTTTTGTGACAAGTAGAACCGCCAGTTTGATTACCATTCTAATTAGAGAGTTGGCATCAAGCCTTCTTGGGATATCAGTTTTTATCCTTGTACCCACCCTTGGATTGGGAAGAGTCTCAGGCCCACCCTCAGGAACAGGTTTTTGGAGGCCTTTGAAAAGACTCTGGGTTTTCCCCTTTGTATCCCACATCTTTCCTGTCCAAGGGGAGGGTAATGGGGCAGGGGGGGATAGTAACCCCTTTATTTTGGTCACCCCCACTCCGGGTCTTTCTGGACACTCTTGTTTTGACTCACTGGTCAGCCTTGTTCCACAACTCTGGAGACAAGACTAACCTTAAGCCCACTAGGTACTGATGCCATTTTTCGGAAGTACAATTACTTACCAGTTGCTCCTTCATTATCAAATTATAGAGACCTTCATAGTCTTGCACCTTACTGCCTTTCAGCCAGTCACCTAGTGTTTTTTTCCTTTTCAGAACAAATTTTATTGGGTTTTTGCCAATAACATGACCCAGCCAGGCAACTGGCATATACATTACACCACATGATGGATAGTAGAACATCATCTCCAACAAAGAAATCAGCAAAAGTGTGGCAAAGAAAAGAAAAAGAATAAAAGAGTCCCAGCCCACCCGTACCCACCCCAACCCAGCGTTCAGAGACTAATACAAACGTATGTTATAAACTCCAAGGATCCTCTCATGCGTTCTGACCATATCGTCTAATTTCAGTATCCAATTGCAGCGCAGCAGTTTATATGGATTCTAAAATCAAGCCCTGATAGTCTGCCCGCCTCCGCTAGATTTTATGATGTTTTTGGGGGCAACCCCATGCCTGAAATATCTTGATCTCAAGTCCCATGCAAAAGTCCATACCCCAGTTTCAAGCACCTATAATCAGCGGTTCAGCAACCTTACACAGTCTTGCATTATCTCTCTAGGCCATGGTTAGGCCAAGAAATAATAGATGACGCTTATATCTTTTGCCACATATACCTTCTGTACTATGCAAAATTATCAGTTTCGGGGTAGGCGGCATAGCCCATGCAAGCAACTCAGCCAAGCAAAACACAATACCCCTCCAGAAGCAGTCTGGCACCTTTCAGCCCAACACTGTATGTAAGAAGGTACCTTTCTTGATCTCGCACCGCAGGCATCTAAGAGAGCTAATAAGTCCCATGTGCCACAACTGGTGTCTAGTAAAGTAGGCTCTATGAAGATATTTTAACTGAGTTATATGAGGGAAGATATCACAGCTCCACAGGGAGATTCCAAGGCTTCCACCCAATCATTATCATCTATATAACTGAGATCCTTTTGCCAGGCCTTCCTGAGGGAATCCAACATAGCAAAGCAGTTTGTAACTAGGGTCTGATATATTCTGAATGTCTTGTGACTGCCAAGGTATCCCATTCGGGGGGGGGGGGGGGGGGGGCAGCCATGATGGCGGTCCGCTGCCACTAGAGCCACGGGTCTGCTTGGGGGCCTGATCCTGACTCGGGGACCCTGCACGAACCCTGACTGTGGCGAGAGGAGGGGGAATACTGTCGGAACCCGCGAAGACCCTGCGATCTGCGGAAGAATCGATTGCGACCCCTGAAACGAGCGCGGAGGAAGCCTGAGCCTGAATCAGCGCAGGCAAGCAGAAGCCGGGAGCTGGAATAGAGGAGGAGCCCGGGACGGCTGAGGTGCACACAACTGGAAGTGCCCGGACTGCACCCCCTGGAAGGCAGGGGGGGGGGAGGGCGTCCCCGAACCGGAGGCCCACCGGAGGACGTCGCTTGGCTGCAGGGGGGGCGAGGAGCCAGCTGGAAGCCCCGACGAGAGGATTGAGCATGTCCCGGGTCTGACGGGGCCCGGGGACGGTGGAGGGCCAGATCGCCGCCCGGGAATACCCAGAGGTAGGCGGCTGAAATGCGGAGGAAGGACGAAGCCTCTGACTGACCCCTCCATAAAACGGCGTACACAGAATAATGCCGGGAGAAGGGCAATACCAAGACGAAGACCGGTGGGATAATCGGCGCCATTCTCTCTTCCCCACCCCCACACGGAGGCTGCGACAGTGTGACTCAGCCATAAAGACACTGCAGGCATAGGGGGAATGGTGGTGCAACAGTGGTGACGACGCGTGGAGGTAGTGATCGTCGACTGGGATTTTGTGAACCTGAGACTTGTAACCCACAGCCCCGACGGCATTTATAATGGAGAGCTGGAACCTTAGGGGTCCGCCCAGTGTGGACAGACGAGGTGAGGCCCGGAAGGACTGAACACGCACACCGCAAAGAGGGTCGGGGACCTAGTGAATTCCTTTGTCTCGGCTGGTTGGACCGCTGTGGTCCCCATCCCGGTTGGCCCGGCACTGTGAACTACTGCCCAGCGGCATGTGTTACACAGAGGTGGTAGTGACCGAGCACCTCGGGTGGAACTGAGGTCCCCTCAAGTTGGACCTCCGCCTACACCCCCCCCACCCTGCCGAGTGCGGCCTTGCCACAATAGAGGACCACCATGGTGCGCAAGGGTGTGAAGGGGACGGAGGGGCTGGGAGATCCTACGAACACGCGCACGGCGGGGAATGCTGGAGAAGGACGGATTCCGCCTGGTGCCTCTGAACCGGGCTGCACTGGAGGACAACAAACAGACAAACTGGACTTAATCCTGCAAGAAATAAGGGAATCCAGGTCGGCAATGGAACAGCAGATGGGGGCCCTCACCACAAACTTATCACTGTTGAAAGCGGACCATGGTAAATTGGAGGATAAGGTTAAAGATCAGGGACTCGTTATTGCTGAACTTACACCGACGGTGTCCGACCAGTCCACCTCTATCCAACAAATACAGCGGCAGGTCACCTCCCTCATGGACCGTGTGGAGGACGCGGAAGGCCGTAATCGCCGCAACAACATCCGCGTCATAGGCCTTCTGTAGCGCGGCGAGGGGGCCCGTGCCGCAGGTTTTATGGAGCAGTGGTTCCTGGACCATGTTGCTGCGGAGGGGTTATCCCCGTACTTCTGTGTAGAGCGAGTGCACCAGATCCCAACCGGTGGGCCCAGACCGGGCCGCCCACCCCGCCCTCTGATAGTACGGATACTCAACTACCGGGACAGGGACAGCCTATTGCAGAAGGCCCGAGAGAACTCCCCCATCCAATATGAGAAACAAAGAATATCCCTTTACCCGGATTACACCAACGTGGTCCAAAAACAGCACTTCTCCGATGTGGTGGTGAAGAAAAGGCTATAAAAGACCAAACTGAAATATGCGCTAGTCTTCCCTGCCCGACTGAAGATTGTACACGGCAGAAAAACACACTTTTTTGAGAGCCCTGCGGACGTAGAAGAATGGCTGGAGCTAATGGGCATAGATGGGAGCCAAGACGTCACCCAAGAGACTGCAGCCAGTGGATCACGAGGAGGCTCGGAACATGAAGAGGGAGGATCGCCGAGGTCGGAGGGGAGAACAGGACGACACGGCCCATCGCGGGAGCAACAGAAGGAAGATCAGCTGGGAGCATTGGGGATGGTGGGCACCAGACTCGGACGACAGCACGTACCACTCAGACTCGGATCACAGTGTGGTCCTGTTCCCTACTGTTACGCCCAGAGCGGCGGATGACATGCTGTACAACTGAAGAAGCAGATGGCTCCGCTCGGAGCAGACTGGCTGAACTGCACCAATTGATATCCTTTATAATGTATATATTGATTATTGCTCCAACTGCCCTCTCCTGCTAGGAAGAATTGATGGGTGGCTGGGAGGTATGTTTACTGCCCGCTTATACGGTGAGTGCGAGTTGCTCTCCCTGCCCAGGTGGGGAGAGGGCGGGAAGCGCGACCCCTAGCTGGATTTAGACCCAGTGGGTTAATTGAGGCATACCGTGGAAAGGCCTACAGTAAATGGCTACATGTATGATTCTTAAATAGTGCCCCCAAGGCGGTAGGCCATAGAGCCAGTGGCACCCGGGGCGACCGATTAGATGACCAAAATAGTGCTTGGCCACCCCCCATTGGCGTATATGCACTGGAGCTAGGACTTTTTTGTTATTTGTTATCATGTTGGGCTCAGCAAGGTTGTATTGTTGCGCCAGGTTAGTTCAGTTTTTGAAGGGGAGTTTAGGGTATGAAGTCTCCTGGTCACTTGGCATAAGGGATTGTTCTACTGGTTTGCTGATTCTATTGCACTTGCTCGCAGATGATCATGGCGAACACTATAGGAACATATCTCTTTACTACATGGAATGTACGCGGGCTGGGGACACTACAGAAACAACATCGGATCCACTCTTTTTTGCTTAGACACCACAAACAGATTGCGTTCCTCCAAGAATCCCACCTCATAGCATCGGAGGCCCAGAAGTTACGGAAAAAGTGGAGAGGTACTATTTATTCCACGACTTACTCGGCCTTCTCTAGGGGGGCGACCATCTGGATCAGACATGGGACGCCATTCGAAGAAATAGAGAGGAAGGTGGATGATCAAGGACGGTATGTCCTGGTGAAGGGCACCTTAGATGGTGAATTGATAGTGCTTGGCAGTATCTATGCACCGAATTTCGATCAGGATAAGTTTTTACATACCGTGGGTCTGGCGCTTTCGGATTGGACAGGTATTCCCTGGGTGCTGGGCGGGGACTGGAATATGGTACTGGACCTGGGTCTGGATAGATCACATCCTCCCCTCCCAATGGCAGGAGCTTCCTGTTTGCCTGAGGTGTTCACGACATGGGCGAAAGGCTGGGGACTGTCAGATGCGTGGCGTGTATCGAACCCTGACCACAAGGAATACTCATACTATTCTACCATACATAACCTACATACTAGAATCGACCGGTTTATGTGTTCGCGATCACTGGTGCCTACGATTGCAAATCCAGAGTATTTGGCCAAGACTTTCTCAGATCACAGACCCCTCACGCTCAGCCTCCTATGGGGTAGGGTGCCGACCCCGGTACCTACCTGGAGGCTCAATCCGCTCCTCCTGGAGGATGGCCCCTTCCGGGCAACACTGTCAGACACTCTGACTAAGTATTTCATAAAAAACTGGGACACTGCTTCCTCTAATTAAGTGGTATGGGATGCCATGAAGGTCGTAGTGAGGGGAGCAGCCATAGGTCAACTGGTAGGAGCGAGACAGGAAGTCCACAAAAAACTGTGTGAGGTAGAAGACCGTTTAAAGAGACTCGAGAGTGAGGCGAGTGTGGACCCAGGGAAGAAAGGGGAGTTGCAGTTGGGTAACATTGCAGAAACACTGGAAACATTGAGGAACATTGATCACAAGGAATATCTACGCCGTCAACATACCGAGGCAGACAGATCGGGCACTCTCTTGGCCCGCCGGATACGAGACCAGCCAGACCCCCCCCCGGTGAGAAAGCGGATCATTGATAGGTCAGGTAACCTGGTCCGCTCGCAATCCGAGATTAATAAAGCGTTCCACGACCACTTGAGAGCACTATATGCTCCCTTTGATCGTGAGGACCCGGAAAGGGTGTCTGAGTTTTTACAGGATCTTCCCTTTCCGATCCTGTCTGATGACGTGCGAAAGGAACAGGAGGGGCCCATCACGCAGCAGGAAATATGTGTGGTCATCAGGTCTCTCAATCGCAATAAGACACCGGGCTTAGATGGGCTCCCGGTGGAGTTCTACTCGGTTTATGCGGATACTCTAGTACCGGTCCTGGAAAAGGTATACAGGGCCGCGTTTGAGGAGGGACGTCTACCTACGTCGACGATGCAAGCTCTGGTCACGTCGATACCAAAGCCTGGAAGGGATGCTGAGGACTTGGGAAATTATAGGCCTCTGTCTATGCTCTCCACAGAGTATAAGATCCTCAGTAAGATTATAGCCTCACGTATACAATCCCACCTTCCTACCCTTGTGCATCGAGACCAATGTGGGTTTCTCCCGGGACGGAGCACGTCCCTGAACATGTGGCGGTTACATGCACTTATGACAACTACGTCACGAGATTACCCCCGGGCTGGCTGTATAGCTCTGGACCTAAAACAGGCGTTCGAATCCCTGTCATGGACATTCATATTTGCAGCCCTGGAACGGTTTGGCTTCCCGGACACCTTGTTACAGTGGATCAGACTGTTATATACAGGTCCCTCGGCCAGGGCGCGAACGGGCAGATATGTATCGGGCAGTTAATCGGTGGATAGGGGCACTAGACAGGGTTGTCCCCTTTCCCCGCTCTTATTCGTACTTGCTATGGAGCCCCTGGCCATAGCTCTTTGGGCTCATGGGAATCAGATGGGCATCCCGATCAGAGGCACACATAATTTAATATCTATATACGCAGATGATATTTTATTATATCTCAAGGACTTAGAGGCAGATCACACTGTACTTTATGACATCTTTAGCCGTTTTGAAGAGCTATCCGGCTTGGCCATTAACCCTGTAAAATCGAACAGTTTCTATTTTCGAGACACGCAACATCCTGCTTCCATACGTTTTGGGAGGTATCATATACCAGTAGACCAGACTACGTTTAAGTACTTAGGGGTACAAGTCTACAGAACACCGGAGGACACACTGGATGGTAATCTTAAGCGAGCCATTACACGTCTCCGGAACAGTGTGGGATTCTAGACATCCTTACCTCTGTCTGTCATGGGCAGAGTTGCAATCTCTAAGATGGTCATGCTCCCTCGTTTATTATATTATTTCGTAAACCTGCCTGTGATCGTCCCCAAACAGGTGTTTAATATGCTCAACACCATCTTGATTAGCCTTATATCGGGTGCTGGTCGACAACGCATCAGTCTCCGGAAACTTCAATTTGGGACCAGACTGGGAGGCCTAGGTGTCCCTGACTTTCGAGGGTACTACTATGCCCGTCAGCTCCAATGGCTTTTCTATTGGGTAGCTGGTAGGAATCTCTACGAGACAGACTTCACACCGGAGCGACTGGCGAGAGGAGAGTTACACTACTTGTTGTTGCCAAAAAGTAGGATCCATCCGGACTGTCACCCGCTCCTACACACGGCCTTGATATGCTGGAGAAGAGCACTGGCATACACCTCATCGACAAAGCCATATGCGGCGAACATCCCCTTACTGGGTATCCCGACACCGCAGGTTAGGACTACAAGGCATATTCTGCGCCCCTGGGTAGAGAATGGAATAGAGGAGGTGGGTGCATTCTTTGGAGATGGAACTCTGTTGGACCATGAGTCCTTCCTACAGATCACAGGTGCCCCCCCCGATTGTATTTATTACATGCCACAATATCGCATTACATTCAGAACACCTGGGCACCACAGCGGCTCCAACCCACGCAACACGAGTTGGTTCACCTTTTATATTATATGGGGGCGGGGGGACATTTGGTGCGATGGTTATACACAGGGATCAGTGAACATGCAGCAATTCCACTTACTACGCTTAGAGATACTTGGGCTCAGACTACAGACACAGCACTGACAGATAAGGCCTGGCAGACTATTGTTGAGCATCCCAGGCGAGTGTCGCGGAATGTTAAATTCAGATTCATACGAGTAATGGTGCTGCATAGGGCGTATCTAACTCCAAAAAGATTACACAAGATGTTCCCGGACTCCCCCCACAATTATCCGCGTTGCGGGGAAGATGAGGCTGGATTCCTCCACATGCTCTGGGCCTGTGCACGCCTGCGGGGATATTGGGCAGAGATATGTCAGGTATTAAGGACCATTACTCAGTTGCCGGTACCTGAGGAGGCCTTATACTGCCTAGTGGGGGTCTCGTAACAGACCCAAACAGCTGAAGGCCAAATTGAAATTCCTAGACCTGGCCCTCTTATTAGCGGTCAGGGCACCGACGATGAGATGATAATCCCCCAGGCCATCCAAAATGGCCGTGCGGCAGACGGACCTTGTGAAATGGGGCCGAGCGGAGGGGTCAGCTCTTAGAAGAGAAGAAGAGAAAGGTCAACTGAAGTATCCCATAGCACAGGAATGGGAGGTAATGTTGAGGGATCTGGAGGGGACAGACCTTATACGGTCACAAGGAGATAGAGTATGATGCCTACACAGTGTATAGAGCTGGAGGGACAGGACATTATGACACCCGGGGCAGTGTACAGGCCATTAGTATACTTATGCTACGGACAACACGATTTCAATATGAATCAGGAGGCATTATATTGTAGCTATTTTCACTACGACCAGGAGACGAGGGAGGGGACTGGGTGGGACTGTTGGGGAGGAAGGGAGGGTAAAGGGTTGTTTTATCCTTGTTATGTATGGAGAAGCTGGATGAACAATGCAGGCTCTACCCACAGTGGAGCTGGAAGGACATGTCACTAATGGGCACAAACATGAGAACGTTAGACTTCATCCGTAGTTTTATATTTTTTAGACAGTCTCTCCTGTTGCACGATGGGCTGTAGGCAATGTGACGACCGACAAGGTGTTATTTTCTTTACTTTTTGGTTGGGGAGAAAAAAGAAAATGTGACTGATGAATAATACATGTACTAATTTGTAATAGTGATATATTGCTTTAATCAGTCTTGAATAAAGAGTTAAAAAAAAAAGGTATCTCATTGAGAGCTTACCTTCAAGCGGATTGACATCTAGGAGGGTTGCAAGAGCCCGAATGCAGGGGAAAAGGGCATGAAGCAACTGCAGATATTTATAGAATTGGCTGTGGGACATCAAAAATGTGGATTGACACTCTTGGAACGACTTGAGTATGTGGCCAAGCATGACATCACCCAATGTAGATAGATCTATGTGGTCCCATTCTTCGAAGCCGCTCAATCCCGTCACCTGCGGAGTGAGAGCGCCCTGCCACAACAGTGTCTTTTGTGTTAGGCGTCTCCATCACCCCATTCTATGAAAAAAACGTAATCAAATCTGTATCACCACTCTAGTTGCGGATGGGACGGTACTAATATTCGATCCCCTATATACCAGGTTAGGTACAGGTGTCTCTCCGATCACCCACCTCTCCACAACGTAGGCAGGATCGTTTTGCGAGCAATACCACCACTTGTTGATAACCAGCAGGTGAGAGGTAGCACAGTATGATTGAATATCAGCAGCTGCCATACCTCCACAGTATGTGGACTTAAAGCAGGTTCAAAAGGCCACTTGAGAGGCGCCACCACCTCCACATGATCTGACTCGGCATCTTGTTAATCTGTTTGAACCTTGGGGGGGAGGAGGGGGGGGGGGAGGGGGCGCACCGGATACAGATACTTTTACAGATGGTTCAGGAGACGAGGTAATGAGAGCATCTTAAATATGGGAGATATGCCGTACAGGGATAAAGGCAATGGGGACCAAGACCTGACCTCTGTCTTAACTCGCCCCAGCAACGGGGCTAGATTAAGTTCCCATTAGAATGCCGGGACGCAAGTCAAGTACACTCCGAGGTGTTGAAATCCATCAACCGCTAGAGACCACCTCATAGCCCAATCAACGCCCCTCGGCAAGCCCCACAACAGAAACAGTATCAACTTTCCAACGTTCAAGAAGAACCGGAGGCCTTACCGAAGATCTGCATGATTCTCACAATCCGGGGTCCAGAGATTACCGGGTCTGTAAGAAAGAAGAACACATTGTCTGCATACAATCCTATTCAGCCTGATACCTCCCTAGACCACTCAAAGCCTCGTACATGTGGGGCCACCCTCACCCAGGTAGCTAGTGGCTCCATGGTCAGGGCAAATAAAAAGGGGGACAGGGGACAACCCTGTCTAGTGCCAGGTCGATTGGGGAACGGGGCAGACACTGATCCAGCCATACAAACCGAAACAGTTAAGTCTGTATACAGTGGCGGGTAGGACAGGAATCTGGGCCCTATATAGGTCTTATCAATATCCGCCAGGAGTAAAGCCAAGCGATGTAAGCTACCTAGTGTTTTGACTGAGAAATCAAAGATATATACCAACAACTGACTCGAGGTTTTAAGAGTCTTCCTGAACTTAATCCTGTACTCCTCAGTGGTCAGCCCAATGCCCTCAATCAGGGTTCCCTTCAGGATAGTCATAGGACTCTGCTTCTAACTCATCCAGTGTCAGAAGTCTATCCCTGGACATTACTGAGAATAACTCCGACAGTGGGGAGCCTCAATTCCTGGTGTAACGTCCTCATTTTACACGTCCTCTCAAAGGCTGTAAACTATATGGTAAGATCACCCTCAACATATTTGGGGACAATTTCTTTGGGTATATTGGGACTAAAAGTTTCCTCGCTCTCTCGATTTACTTTGTTGCTGCCACCACTTATGGGCTCTTGACCCACCTCGGACATTTCTTTCTCTATAGCCAGGAGTTTAGCTTCCAGGGCTGCTCTTTCGGCTCGTCTCTTAAAATATGCATCTTGATCATCTAGTTATTCTATGTGTCTTGAGCTGCCCGACCTACACTCTCAAGGGGACGGCGCTCTAGGCTCACTTTTCAACTTGTATGTTCGCCCCCTGGCTGAAATTGATAACGCACATAGGCTTGTCCTAGTGTCATATGCAGATAACACTCAGGTCATCCTGGCCCTTGCATCAACCAAACTATCTCCAAACTAAATTCTTGCCTAAGGGAGGTCACAGATTGGATGTCCAGCAGCAGGCTAAAACTTAACAGCAACAAAATGGACTTTCTGGTGTTAGGCAATAACAGTTACAGGTGGCAGGAACTCTCATGGGCAGAATATCCGGGTGATCGCCCTAAGTCAGCCTAAGCAGTGAAAAGCCTAGGCGTCTGAACAGACGATAAGCTTACAATGGAGACACAAGCCAAAAAATTGGCAGGCTAATGCTTTGGCATTTTAAGATCCCTTCACAAATTTCCACAGATGCTACCCTTCCACACACGAAGGGTAGGGGTACCTATTCCTGGAACTCTCACCTTGATTTCTGTAACTCCCTGCATCTTGAGCGTCGGAAATATGTCATCAAGAAGCTCCAAGTATTGCAAAGCGAGGCTGTTAGAATTCTTCAAAAACTACTAATTCATCAATCACCCAGACCAGCCCTTGCAGCCCTGCACTGGCTTCCAGTTCAGAAAAGAATCTACTTCAAGGCTCTCTGTATTGCACACCAGGCAATTAATGGAAAAGGCCCATTTATCATTTGGTCCCCGTTTACCCCATATGCTCCAGGATGGGCTCTTCGCTACAGCAACCAGGCACTCCTGGGGATGCCCATGGCCAAAAGAGCAATAAATGGAGGCCGCTGTTTTTCATTCTTCACCAGCAGGCTCTGGAACACTCTTCTGGCTTCCCTTAGAAATCAGCATTTGGAAGCCTGTTTCAGGGAATTGCTAAAAACCCACCTGTTCCAACGTGGCTTCAGGAAATGGCTCATCAGAATTTAATGGAGGGGCTGTTTTGCAACTAGCACTGGGCGATCCGTTTGGGTAGCAATGTGCTATATAAATGTAACTGAACCATGTACATGTTTAGGGAAGAGGTTTCGGTCTTGGTCCTCCTCCTCTCCGGTTAGGATGGACTACATTCTCATGATCACTGTACACGTCCTTTTCAGGGTGTCAGGACATTTCTCCAACTGGGCTACAGCAAATTCTGCAAGGAGCTCCTGGAGTCTCGCTTTTGTAGGGTTTGGCTTTACAGAGGATCTTGAACTGCTGCATATTAAGCTGCAGATGAGGGGGAGGTTGAGTTCCTGAACTATCTCCTCTAAGCCAGACATGTTTAGCACAGTTGGGACCTTTTTAGAAACTCTAAAAGGCTTTTAAGGCCGGAATGACTGGTACACTTCTTTTTAAATGTCTGTAGCAATGGACTAGGGGACTTAACACAAGGCCCTAGCAGTTAAAATTAGAAAATGTTGAACAAATCCAAACATCAGGAAAATAAAATTAAATATTTTTAACTAATGACAGTTGTGGTTTTCCTTCTGGAATCACCTATTGACCAAGTTGTATCAGCAAATGCAGAGTCTTGTACCCCACCCCTGATCCACCAATGTAAGAAGCTGACTTTTTATGTGGTAGTGCCAATGTAAGGGCAAACCATGCAAAAAGTACAGATGACCCTTATTGGTTTACAGGCTTTACTAAAATGTTTCCAAATGCTCAAACTGGGATAGTGTGGGCGAGCAGTTTAGGCTTATCAAAGACGAGTGTTAAGCATTTGTTGTACACACAAAGTCAATAAATGAAGAAATCGGAGGCCAATTTAGAAAAATAACAATGATCTTTACAGAATTTTAGATACCACAATCATTGTAATCAGGCAAGTACTTTTGGACTTATGGATTTTATAAGAAAACTGTAAAAAAACCAAATAACAGTTTTTTAGGCATGAGCCTTGACACAATAATGTTACCCTATGAGAGGAAAGACATATACTGTAAACAGACACTTGTGCTTGAAGTTAGGGGGTGCCCTTTAGAACTTAAGGTGCTAAGAAGCCAGGGTCCACTGAACCACCAGCAGTTTTAGTTTACCTGCGCTGGCGTGTCTGGGTGCAGAAGTGCTGGATGGGTTGGTAGCCTTGTACTGTTGCATACAATGAGCACCTAAAAACAAAGGCTGCAAGGGAGGACAAGTACGGCAGAACCGAAAGGGGGCCCGGCTCGTGAGAGTCTCTGGAGCAAGGGGACACATTTGGATGTAGTGAGCCCGGGCCGTGGGGCTCGAGTGCAGAACTGCTTGGCCGGCTGGTCATTTTCGTTGGAGGCTCTCACGGTTCTTGGTTTGACCTGTAGAGGGGAAGGAAACAAGCCAGCAGGGCGGCTCTCTGAGCATGTGCAAGCCTTGTAAGTCCTGAAGTCCTTCAACGTAAAGGTCGGTTTTGGCGGTGGTGGTTTCCTGACTTAACACTAACAATCCTTGGTTGCTGCAAGACCTCCTGTGCCCAGGGTATTGGTGCAGGGGGTCCCTTGGAAGGTCTAGCATCTCAAAACTCAGTGGAAAGGCAGGACTGACCGCCTAGGACTACAACAATCTACTCCTGGTGTGATGCTCCCTGTGGGCCCCAATGCAAGTAAAACATTGTACCGGACAAGTGCGGTCTGTGCCTTCAGATGCAGAGGGCTAGCTCCTCCACCCCCAAGGGAGATGCTAGATGGTTGGTGAAGTGCTGGGCAGTCCTCCAAGTGTTGGAAAGGGTGCACAGCTTTTGGACGAGTCGGATCTTTGCAATTGTCGAGGTCCCAGCAGTCAGGAAGGGTTTGCGCCAAGCTCGTAGTTAGTCCTCAGTTCTCACAGTGCCTGCCGTTCTTTTTCCTTCTTCTGTTCCTAGGTTGACGAATCTGAAACTCTGAAGTTGGGGGGCCCATAAATACTGGTTTTATGGGCATGCAGGGGAGTGTAGGGCAGTAGCCAATGGGCTACCTACCCCTAGAGTGTCTACACCCCCTATAGGACCCCTTCCTGTGAGGAGTGGCCAAAATCCTGACCCAAAGTTCTCAGTTTTACAAAAACCAAGATGGTGCAACCTTCCTCGACTGTTCACTTCAGGTGGCCCACCTTAGGGGTGTACCTAGCCTGTAAGTATGCCACGCCTTCTGACTATCTAATTTCCCACCTGCTTTAGTGCCAAATGGGACTCGGGCACAGTGTGGTATTACGAAGGACTGGGGGAAGCAAGGGACAAGTATCAAAGGTAGCAGATGCTTTGGAGCTTCTGGCCTAGATATGCTAAATTCACTAGCCATCCCATCCTGCTGTAGGAGGTGTGATCACCGTCCTCTGGGCAGGCATTCATCCTGGCCTCTTAGAGCACGGGATCTCACCTGTAGGGGGGCAGAAACTCGTCTGTGGTGGCAAGCAATACAATACTAGCCAGCCAGACACTAAATAAATGGTAGGGATACAAGGAGAAGATCTAAGGAGCCCTCTACATGCAGGTCTTCATAAATACGGTACTGGCATCAGTAAGGATTTTTTAAATTAAAAAGTTTGATAACAAATATCAGAATTTTCAGTGAAGCAATTTTGCAGCTGGGTAACCCGTAATGACCAGTGCCCAGTACATATCTTTAAAATGGCTTCCTGATCACTTGGAATGTCTAGCAATGTAACGAGACATCACATGTAATATAATGCACCCTGCATTAGGGCCAGCTGTATGGGTGACTGACATATAGTACATGCTGCGTACTTGGGCATTGCACATAGGGAGTGGGCAATGTCGTGACTTCGGAATGGCTTGCACCAGTTCATGCATTCGGCAACGGCAATCTGTGTGTGGGTCCCTTAGTGTGTGTCTCTTAGTTTGTGTGTGTGCAGTCTTTGTGTGTGGGTCCCTTAGTGTAGCATAATACATGCTGTAGCCCTTATGGACCCCCTTTGGTACCCATGCTCTGGCTACCAGAGGTACCATTTAACAGGGGACTTACAGGGCTGCTAAAGTCCTTGCAAAAAGGGTTACAATTTAGCATTTGTCTTGTTTTGAGGGAAAGAATTTAGGGCCTGTTTACCAGGGACCTAGTGCACTACTGAGCAACATCAGGAAAAGTGAGCAAAAAGTGGGGGTGACTTTGAGAGAACTAACTAATGGAACCCATTTTGTCCTTTGTTTACTCTCGGTCAACAACAACTTTTAACTGAGCCACCATTTTGTTGCTCTCCCCTGCCCATCTGAGTTATAGACACTGTGAAAGGACTATCATCACCTACACTAATTCAGCGGCCATCTTTAAAGTAGCCCTGATATCACTTTTTATCACTTAAACTTTCATCCCACAACCCTGCACTTCTGTGAATGTTAGCCCTGCTCCCTTATACCCACTTATAGCCTCTCTTTACCATTCCTCACCCCATTTTTTTCACTTTAATATACCCCCTCTCCACTAGTGGTTCACACTATATGTTATACCTATTCATCTGTGATTTTATCACCACCCCCTACTAGAGTGCCCTGTGATACGCACACTACTCTCTACTTGGTTACTTCGTGCACGTTACAAATTTATGCTTGGATCGTTATTTCACGATTGTTCACTTTGTGCACTTTATTAATTTATGTTTGGATTTATTTTTTCACTGTTGTTCTTTCTCAAAATTGCACTGCATATCTTTCAACGCCTTTAATTCTTTTATTGTATAACTGTTTATTATTATTAGTCCTTCCTCCGCTTAAGTATTTTATTTTGATCATGTTCTCTTAATTTATATGTCATTCCTTTCAATTTCAATTCTCTATATTTAAGCGACTGTTCTTGATGATATGTCCCTCTCTCCCCTGCACTCTATCTTAGTATATATTATGCCCTGCTATCTATAATAACTCCCTCTTTCCTCTTACTTCCCTTTCTCTTCTTTCCTTCTTTTTATTCTGCCTTTTAATTTTTCTTCTCCCCATTCAATTACACTACTTAATTTTAACTACTTTACCTTTACCGCCTCCCGCAATTATATCACCCATCCCACTAACTCTCTATTCTGAATTACCCTCCTACCTATACCCCTTCTATACTAGTTACCTTCACTATTTTCTACCTCCTTCTATCTCCAGCCCCATCCGGGCTAACAGCTATCCGATCATACTCAGTTTACAATGTTTTATATTTGCACTTCTTTTTATATCGTTTGCTTATGTTATTTTACTGTGACGCTTTTTATTTTATTTCAATGTTAACAGGACTGTTCATTATGCTTTATTCCTCCTTCTGTTATTTATTCTGTTATATTGTTTACTTTGATTCTCCTCTGTTTAGTCCACCCTCACTGACGATCATTGTAATCTGTCTCACGATACCTTACTGACTGCTCTCCATGTTTAATCCTTCTATCACTTTGTCTTTGTTCTCAATGTGTTTCCTTATGTTACTAGGTGTAGATCACATTTATACACCTACTGTAAAATTGGTTCAGGTTATTGTCCAACTCCTTCCCCTACTATACAACCCTATCTACTAATTTCTCTGGGCTACCCCTCCTTCACCTTGAACTGTTATTTATACACTTACGTCAACACCTCACACATTGAACTCATGTTTACATCCTCACTTGTTGAAATTTTATCTCCGATGACTACGTTGCTCCCTCACCTTTTTGTGATTAAGTTAAACTCCACCCACTCAACTCTCTAGATGAATCAGCTTTGATCTCACTTATTTTACCCCCCTCTTCCCTTAGCACCATCTTCCATACTCCCTTAGAAGACCAGTGTGTACTTACTCCAGTGTGCTTTCTCTCCCCCCCTCCCCCCTTTTCTCTAAACCACTCACTCTTCTACCTTCAATCTCAACCACTCACATCTCCAAATTTGGCCCTAACTCTTGGTCTATCATCTACCCACCCACTCTCTCTAAACATGGAGAAAAAAACCTCAAACACAAACTTATCTGTCTCCACCCTGAAACTTTATTCGCTGATCACCATAACAGCCTTAACTCTTCACTTGTCACCAACTTCATCTTCTTCACTAAACGCCCTTCTAAATGGAAAAGAATAATCCTAGGTCACTTCCTGATCTCCAATTCACGCAACATCCCCTATGGTTTTAAACTCTCCACCACACCATCTTCTTCCTTTCCAGGCGAAATAGATATCTCCATCTTCAAATCGGGAACCATACTTATCCAAGTATCTGAAAAGCACCTCGACATCTTTGAACAACACTTTAACACATTACCAGAAACCCTCATAGAACCCTTGAATCCTGCCTGCTATAACCCTCTTCCCCTTGAATCACCTCCCCCCCTCTCCTCCCTGTCACCAATATCCTGTCTCTCCGACCAATCCCAATTTCTAATGCCTGCAACTCCCCTCATTCCTCTCTCCCCCCTATCGTTTCCTCCTGATTCCCCCCTTCCCCTCCCACTTCCAATGATCAACATATTAGCACCTCATCCCTTACCTCCACTCAATCCCCGAACACTGCCCTCTCACCCCATCCAACCCTAGATTCATCACCCCCACTTCATCCTCTTCCTTCTTACCTCACCTCTCTGACCTACCCCAATTAGCGCCTTCATCTCCCTTCATTTCTCTCTCCCCCATCGCTCCCTCCCAATTCTACCCCTCCCTCCCCTACTCCCAATGAACAACACTTTAGCACTACACCCCAAACCCCCACTCCATCCCCCTCCCTCTTACCTTGTACCTCTGACCGTCCCCAACTTTTATTGCTTACATCCCCCTTCATTTCTCCCTCCCCCCCGTTGCTCCCTCCTGATTCTCCCCTTCCCTCTCCGGTGCCCAATAAACAACAAATTAGCAGTCTATCCCAAACCATCACACAATCTTTGAACACTGCCCTCTCACCCCTTCTAACCCTAGTTTCATCACCCCCATCTCATCCCTGTCCCTCTTACCCCATCCCCACGACACTCCCCAACTCATATCACCTTCATCTACCCTCTCTTCTCCCACCCCCTTATCCCTTCTCCCCAACTCGCTATGCTCTGTTACACACGCCTCCCCTTTCTACCTACCCCCAACATTCCCCCTCCTTGCAACACTTCTTACACCCTAACAGCGTTACCTCCTACATCCCCCTCTCCATCTACCCTCACTTCTCCCCCCCCTTATCGCCTCTTCCTCATTCGCTACGCTCCATTGCACATGTCTCTCATTTCAATCTCCCCCCCAACATCCCCCCTCCTTGCAATACTTCTTACATCCAAACAACATTACCTCCTACATCCCCCTCTTACCCCCTGATCTCCCTCGATTCCAAAATCACAGACAACTCCCCCCCCCCCCCTTCCTGGCTTTACACCTCTTCCTCCACACTTTATTCCCCCACCAAACAACCCGAACTGGACGAACAGCCCAATAAGCACAGACCCTCCGCACCCATCAACTCTCTAAATTCCCCTACCATTGAACGTATCCTTTTGTACCTCATCTTAGAACTCCCCTCTCTTAGAAGCGATATCTCACTCCTTTCTAAAACTATCTCCTCACACTCTGACTTCCTCCTCTGCACACCCACATACTGTCAGCCTAACCCTATCACCTACAGAATCACTCCTCCTTCTAACAACCACAAAACCTGCACATTACCCAATCAACCCTCACAAGTCGCGACCCCATATAACACCAACATGTCCAATCAACCACAACGTGGCACTCAACCAACAACCTCTGAAGCTAACAGGTCCTCTAACCTAACTATCTCTCCATCTCTATCCTCCAAAGCTAACAATTCCTCAAAATTAAATATTTCTCCACCTCCACCGTCATCCAATGTACCCTCTAGTCATAAATCTTCCATCCCAGTTCTCTTAGGAACTAGATGACTCCCCCCTCCGCCCTCCTCCCCTAGACCACCCCAACAACTTAGATCTATCCCCCCGTCCCCCCTCCCAATCGCCCGAACCCACTCCCCTATGTTACACGTTGACTAACTGCCGATCCCCCTCCTGCTCTACGCTTCTGTCTACTATTCCAGTTCTTTTAGGAACAAGCAAACTCTCCCTTCCTCCTTCCTCCCCTAGACCACCCCAACTACTCACACCTATCCCTACTTGTCCCCCCTCCCTACCACCAGTCCCCACCCCCCTCTGCTGCATGCTGATTAACTGCAGATCTGCCTCCTGTCACGCCACTGAAATCGCGGAAACCATTCTTAGTGAAAACATTGACCTTGCTTTCCTAACCGAAACAAGGCTCACCTCCCACTCCACTCCCATCGTCGACCTGCTTATCCCCCTGGTTATTCTATCATTAGAAAAGACAGAAACGAACAACAGGCGGTGGTCTCGCCATAATTTTTAAAGCTGAACTTAACATCTCAATAGTCAATCTACATGACCCTTCATCCTTTGAATACCTTTGCGCCGATTTCATCATACCCGACTCCCCCACTACCCGGTTACACGCTATCTACCGCCCCCCTGGAAACAACATCCCCTTCACGGAAGAGTTGACTGATCTTATCATACAATCGTCACTCTCACCTTCTAAAAATCTCTTCCTCAGTGATTACAACATCCATTGGAACAATAGTGTTGATCCTTCTGTCATCCTACTTAACGATACCATGGACATCACCAATATGTCCCAACTCTGCCATACTCCCACACATAACAAAGGTGCCACCCTTGATGCTATTATAACGAACAAAGATCTAGCCTCCCTCTCTAATATTCTTCCTGTAGATTGGTCTGACCACTACCTTATCCTTTTCACCATGACTAAATCCATTACTCGCCCCACCCCCACTAGCATACTATCCAAGAAATCCACCAGCAACCTTCACCTTATTCCTTCTGGCGAATTGGAAACCGCAATTAAGGCTCACTTAGCTCTACCCCCTCTCTCTGACAGCACCACTGACCTTACCAACCATTATAACAATTCTATTCTTGAAACCCTCGACAAAATTGCCCCAATCAAACTTAAACAACAAAAAACATTCCTCCTAAGTCTTGGTTCAATTCCCAACTTAACAATGAAAGACGGTCCCTTAGACATTCTGAACGGATCTGGAGAACTCATCCTAGCATGGACAATCTGGCTATCCTTAAAACCGCTAGATCCAAGTACAAAAAACAAATTTTTATTGAAAAAACCTCCTTCCTACGTTCTCAACTAGATCATGCCAGAAACCGCCCTCGAGAACTCTTCAACATTGTAAAAAAACAAACCTCCACTGGCCCTCCTAAAATATTAGCCTCCATTGACAAATGTGAAGAAATTGCCAGCTTCTTTAATCAACATGATCGAACTTTCCTTCTCCTCCCTCCCACCCTCACTCACTCCAACCCTCCACTATCCTACACACCCTCCCCAACACTTATAACTCTTCTATGACCACCTTTTCTACACCGCTCGATACCTCTGTTCCCCTCCCTGCTCCAACAGGATACCCCTCCAATAACAAACCCCACTGCTAAAAACAATGCCTCTTGAAGCGATTTCAGTCCTGTAACAGAATCTATGATCACTAATATCATTGTCAAACTAAAACTCTCTGCCCACTCCAAAGATCAACTACTCGCCCTCCTGGTTCAAGAACTTAAATCTACCATTGCCCCCATATGGACCAAAATTATTAACTCCTCTCTTTTCACTGGATATGTCCCTGCCTCCCTTCAACTTGGTCAAATCTCGCCTATTCTCAAAAACACCACAGCTGACCCCAATGATCCTAACAACCTTCGTCCAATCTCTAACCTTCCATTCCTATCCAAAGCCCTTGAAAAATGTGTCCTATTACAACTTGAGAAACATATCGTCTCCTTCAACCTCCTTGATGTCTTCCAGTCCGGCTTTAGAAAGGGATGCAGTACAGAAACTGCTATGCCGAATATCATTGGTGCCATTCATCGTTCCCTTGACAAAGGAGAATCCTCAGTACAAATCCTTCTAGACCTCCCCACCCTTCTCAGCACTCTCAAAGATCGATTCGGTTTGGAAGGCACCGTTCACAAATGGTTCTACTCATTCCTACAAAATACATCTCAACAAATCAAGCTTAGCCATTTCCTCTCTAAACCTCAACCTGTCTCACTCGGCGTCCCTCAAGGATCCATCCTCTCCCCTACCCTATTCAATTTGTTCATGGAACCGCTCACCCTCATCCTCAAACATTCTAATATCAACTACCACCCCTATGCTGACGACACCCAATTATACTACAAGATCAAATCTCACAAAGACATCCTTCACCTCAATGAAACCGTGGAAAAAATCCAAACCTGGTTCCATCTAAACCATCGCAAACTGAACTCCAAAAAAACAGAAATCATAATTTTCTCCCCCAAAAATAACTCTCTTCCCATTCAACTTTGGTTAAATTACATCAAAGCTCTGAACTGCCCTCTCTCCACCTCTAATTCTGTCAAATCCCTAGGCATCAGTATTGACCAGAATCTTAATCTCATCCCACACATTAAAAATGCATCCAAAAGCTCTCTTTTCACCCTTCTCCACCTCAAGAAACTTAAACCTTTTATTCCTGCAGAAGATTTCAAACTTGTTGTCCAATTGCTGGTCCTCTCCAGGATTGACTATGGCAACGCCACTTTGGCTGGCACCCCTAAAATCCATCTTGCTCCAATTAAATCTGTCCCCAGCCTTGCGGCTAGACTCATCTCTGATTGTAGAAAATTTGATCACATCTCCCCCGTCCTCAAAAATCTCAAGTGGCTCCCAATAGAAGGTAGATCCACCTATAAGATTGCCTGCATCACTCACAAAGCTCTCCACCAAAACACCCCTTCCTACCTTGCAACAAAACTACACAAAGGAGGTTGCTCTAGATCCCCGAGGAGCACTAACTCCCTTGTCCTCATCCCACCTAGACTAAAATGTCAAAAGACCCAATCCAGTGCGTTCTCTGGTAACGCTCCCACTATCTGGAACTCTCTCCCAAAAGATATACGTTGCAACCCCTCTTACCCACTCTTTAAAAAAAGAACTAAAAATACTTCTTCTCAACAAATATTGGGGTAACTAATGTTACTGACACTGTACATGTTCCAAGTATTGGGATTTCTAATCTTAATGACTCCTTACTTGTTCACTCCCCTCTATTATGCACTCCTCCTAACTCCCCCTCTCTATACCCTCGTACCTTATTCCCCCTCTCTTCATCCCCCTCTCTCTCCTAACTTTCATTTTTTCTATGTCCATCTTTTTTTTTAAATTCTTTTTATTGATATATAACAAATAATGAAACAAAATTAACAAATGCATTGGAGTAGATCGATGTTTTTTCTGCAATGCTCGGAGCAGAGGAAGTCTCGCAAACAGATTATGATACACAGAATGGTATAGAACATAGAATCAAGGGGAACCCTGAGTATCCGAATCAGACCGCCCGGCTGGGGGAGCACAAATGTCGCCACGGTAAGCATTCCACGGCCCCCAAACTTTTATCCACTTTTCAGGGCAGCCTCTCGCAACATACACGGCACGCTCCCGGAACATACACCAGTCAAGATCCTGGGCCCATTTAGTGTGCTGCGGTGGTTGGGTTGCTCCCCAAAGCGGTGCTATATTACGCTTCGCAATCATGCAGGCCAGTGTAACCCATTGCTTTAGGTATTGATTAAGATCCGTGGGTTCCCAGATATTCAGGAGACACCTGCGCGCTTCCAATCTCACCTCACAACCCAGGACCTCGTTCAAAGTGTTGTGAGTGGCGCGCCAATAATTCTGAACACTATCACAGTGCCACAGTATGTGCAGAAACGTCGCAACCTCTCCACAGCCTCTCTTGCATTCGCCATTCGTACTCCATCCCATCCTCACCAGACCCGGACCCGTGACATACGACCTATGTAAGATCTTTAATTGCAACTGACGCAACCTCATCTGTATCGCTACTACTCTAGGAGAGGACACAGCTTCAATCCAATCCTCATCGTCTATCTTCAAACCATCAGAAACCCGCGCAACCCTGAGTGACCCCAACGGGTCTTCCATGTGATTGATCAACTTTCGATAGATCAATGAAATGGTTTTCTCTGGTATATGCCCATCCAATACACGGTCCTCAAGAGGGGAGGCCTCGGGGAGGGCTTCCCCCGGTAGCACATGGGTGAGGAGGGCATGCCTGACCTGCAGATAACGAAACCACTCATTGTTATGAAGGTGATGCCTCTGCTGGAGCGCCTCGAAGGACAGTATTTCCCCTTTCCCCAGACATCTTTAATCTGACCGATACCAATCAACTCCCACTTGTCAAATCCTTTGGTGGTCCACAGATTCCCCAATTTGGCGGAGCTAATGAGAGGGGTCGCGAGAGACAATCTCCATTCCCATCCCAGACTCCTGTTAGCCGCATGCCAGACCTTCACCGCATGTGAGGTGGGTCCCGCGAGCGAAAACCGTCCCGGACGATTATACAAGGCCCGAAGGAAATCTCCCCTGGGCGATTGACTACGATCCATAGAGTATCCAGGGTCTCCAGGCAAGCCATAAACTATATGGTTAATAGCCGCCAACTGGGAGGCCCAATAATATTTCTTCAAATCAGGAAGCCCGATACCTCCATCATTCCAGGCCAGGGTGAGTTTAGGATAAGCGATACGGGGTCTACCATCCCATAGAAGTTGTCTCTGAAGCGCCTCTATCTCCTTAAAATATTTAGCGGGAACAGGGTCCATAGCGTTTTGGAGAGCATATAAGAACCGAGGAAGCGCCAACATTTTAAACAATACTGCCCTACCCAGGAGAGACAGAGGAAACGCCCTCCAGCGCTGAATATCAGTGCGTAATCTTGCCAGCGGAGGCAACAAGTTCTCCACATATCTCGTCTTGGCATCCAAGGTAATATAAATTCCCAAATACACAAAGCCCGTGGTAGTAATTTGAAGGGGGCAGGTCTGTGGAATCACCGGCGTGTCTCCCGACAATACTAACATTACAGATTTCGTCCCAATTAATAGCAAAGCCCGAGAACTCACCAAACACTCTGAGAATGTTGAGAAAGACAAGCAAAGAGGATCTAGGCGAAGTAAGATAAAGAAGCACATCATCAGCATAAAGCGAAATTTTGTCTTCCCAATCCGGGGACCACCGCAGCCAACGCACAGACCTATCCCATCTGACCCAAGCCGCCAATGGCTCCAGCGCAAAGAGAAGGGGCGACAGAGGACATCCCTGCCGTGTCCCTCTCCTTAAAGCAAAATCACAGGATTGACAGTTGTTCACAACAACGCGAGCCAAAGGGGCAGTATATAGCAGGCGCACCCATCCAATAAACTCAGGCCCGAAACCCAGCATCTCCAACACAGCGAATAGGTACGACCATTCGACCCGGTCAAAAGCCATGGTGGCGTCCAGGGACACTAACACGGCTGGTTGCAACAAATCTCGGGTCCTACCCAGTACTCCGTGCAAACGCCGAAGGTTCAACGCAGTGTTGCGACGTGGCATAAAGCCCGACTGGTCCGGGTGTACCAAGGTGGAGATCACCTTTATCAACCTGATCGCCAGTACTTTGGCCAAGATCTTGGGTTCCGCGTTAAGCAAAGAGATGGGCCTATAGGAAGAGGGGGAGGTTCGGGGCTTACCTGGCTTGTGGATAACAACTATATTTGCGATCCGCTGATCATAGGGGAGGCTACCAGACTCTTTACTCTCAAGAAACATGGCTTTAATATGCAGCGCACTTTTGTAAGCATTCAATTTACTGAGTTCAATCGGAATACCATTGGGACCTGTCACCTTCCCCGAGTTAATAATCTTGATGGCACCCGCTATTTCATCATCCGTAATCGCAGAATCCGTATATTTCCGATCTTCTTCAGACAAACCAGGCTTGATAATGTCTCTAATCATCTCGGCTTGCTCAGCGCCAGTATATGCGTCTGAGGAAGCATAGACACTCTAATAGTAGCAGCCAAAGGAATCAGCGATCCTCTGAGGATCCGTAAGAGCCTCAGGACCATCACTCTCAAGCTCAGGTACCAACCGAGAGGCGCGTTCTCCACACTCAAGCCACACTATTAGCTTGCCAGCTCTATCACCGTGCTCATAAATCCTACTCTGGACATCGTTATGTTGCGTTACCGCCGATTCCCTGGACAGCCTGTGGTACTCGTCCTGCTTGAGGTGCAGCTGATGTTGATTCTCAACCGAAGCACCGCCAGCAACTTGCTTCTCCAAATCAACAACCTCCGCTTCAACAGTATTAATCTCCGCCAAGCGCCTCTTTTTTTTCCCCGCGATGAGAGACAGGGCCTCTCCGCGTAGAACAACTTTATACGCCTCCCATAACATCCGCGCAGAATCCACCCTACCCTGATTATATTGAAAGTACTGTTCCGAAGCCCTACATATTTCTGTCCTAATGACGGGGTCTCGAAGGTGCCAGTAGGCTGTCCCATCTCAACTCGAACCCAAACTGGGGAGTGATCGGAAACTCCTCTACCCAAATGACGCGCCTCCCTGATAGTGTCCGCCATGGCTGCCGGCAATAGGATATAGTCAAGCCGCGACATTGAGCCATGTGCCGCCGAGAGATGTGTATAGCTCCTTAGTGCAGGATTCAAGAGACGCCACACATCAATCAGGCCCAATGATTCCAAAAATTCGGGGAGCCATCGACGCGATGGGGGGAGCGATCTCGGCGGGGTACGGTCTAAACTGCCATCAACGACGGTATTAAAGTCGCCACCGAGAACTAGAAGACCAAGTGGGAGTGAAAGAAAAACCTTAGCAAGATCCTTAAAGGTGTCAGATTGGAGGCCCGGGGGAACATAGATAGAAAGAAAAGTGACAACTTTACCCCCGACCCTCCCAGAGACACCCACATATCTACCCCTCTGATCAGACCACGCAGTTTGAATCTCCAATGGAAAGGACTTCTTCACCAAGATTCCAACCCCCCTGGAGCCTGTTGAGAACCCCGCATGCGCAATCAGTTTATATCCCCCTCTATGAAGGGCCATACAACGATTACCAACAAGATGTGTCTCCTGCAAAAGTACCACATCGGGTGAATGACGCCTGATAAGCTGGCCAACCATCCCTCTCTTAATTTTGTCACCCAGACCATTTACGTTCCAACTCAACACCCGGATCCCCGATCCATGATTAGAGCAAGACATTCACCCCACTCCACACGCGCACATTCAAATCTGCCAACACCCAATGCAATTCAAAACGAAACTGAAACCAAAAAGAAACAAAGAACTCCCCCCCTCCCTCAAAACTCCACCCCCCTCCCTGCACCCCTGCATTAGGACAACGCCCCAACCCCAACTCGCAGTGTGCCTGTCGCCCCTCCCAACAATGGTAACTAAAAGTAGGAAGAGGAGGCGCCTGCCGCACAGCTCCAAACCCCTTACCCCAGGAATCATGCCGGAGGAACAAACGTATTAGCCCAAAGCATTACTGTTACACGTTAAGAAAAGGTTATATCCACCCCCGTGTCCAAACGTCAATTGAGTCGTATAATACAGAAGTCTCTCATTCCGGGCCCTGCTGCTCATCTTCAGCCTCTTGTCGCCGGTCTTCAGCACCACCAGCCAACACAGTGTCCAACCAATCCGATGCCATCTCTGCATTGTCAAAAAACCATGTCTTCCCATTAGCTTCGACTCGTAGCTTGGCTGGATATAGCATCGAGTATTTCATCTCTTTGTCTCTCATCCTCCGCTTGACTTGGAGGAAACCCTGACCCATCCTCTGTACAGCTTGTGTAAAGTCCGGAAAAAAGGACAGTAGTATTTTCATAACGTAGCGGGCCGTCCGCCCGGGAGGCCTGATGTATGACTTAACGGTCCCGAAAATTCAGGACCCTCGCGATCATGGGTCTAGGTGGCGCTCCTACTTTCGGCAGCCTCTATGTGCCCTCTCCACTGTAAAAAACTTGATGAGTCCCTTAGGCTTCAAATGTTTAAGGATCAGGTCTTCCACAAAGAGATCAGGGGTACGATCTTCTGCCTTTTCCGGTACACCTAGGATGCGAACGTTGTTGCGACTATTACGGCCCTCATAGTCATCCAGCAGTCTTCGGGTCTCCTCCCTTGCCGCTTGCAATGCCCGGATCTCTCTGCACTTCAGCGACGTCATCTACCAGGCTGGTCGTTTTGATGTCCAGGGACTTCACTTTTTCGCTGGTCTTAGCGTGATCCGTGTGAAGAAGGTTAACATCAATTTTAACCGAGTCCAGTTTGGTATCAAGAGCATCCATCCTGGTCCCCATAGACGCCTCAATTCTAGTGACGACATCCATTATGTCTTTCAAGGAAGGCTCGGAGCTGCCACTTGGGGAGGCCGGTCTGGTTGCGGGGTGTTGCCTCTGGTCACTCGGAGATCCCTTAGGAAGCGTATATCTGTCCAGTTTATTGGACTGGACCGCTCTCTGCCCTCTCCCACCTTTGGGGGGAGGTTTCTCGACCTCCGGCCTCGCCGCCATGGTGGGTGATCGAGGGGCTTCAATTGACCGACCAATGTCGCACAAATTCACACCTCCGACAACACTTAACAGCTCCACGATCCGAACCAATAACAGTCAAGTAGTGCAGAGAGAGCCCCCCCAAAACGCCCAGTCGTCAGGGAAATTCCTGGTAGCGATTTCCAGGGGAGGCACCACTTCCGGTCGACACTGCCGCTGTTGTCGCATTAGCGCCCAGCCACAACTGCCACCACGGTCCGCGGCTCTGGCGACGGAACAGCCCAAAACTTCAGACGACGATCCGGGAGGGTAGAATTGCACCTTTCGAGCCACAATTTCACCAGAGGGCAGCAATACTATTCCCCCATCGAATGCGGTCCTCAGGTCACAGGATATCTGGCAGGATAGACAAACGGGGGAACGGGTCTTACGGAGCTACACGATCACGCGGCCATCTTGGTCCCGTGCTAGGCTCCTCCCTCTTCCTCTTCCTATTTCCATCTTAATCTCCATCTCTATTCTCTCTGCCCCTTTAGACATGCTGGGCTACACTATCATTTGTAACTCGTTCTCGCTTAAATTTGTAGTTTATTTCATTGTTTGTTTATCACCTGCCTTGTAAAGCGCTCTGATACTGATACTCTCGGGTCCAGTAGCGCTATATAAAACCTTTGAAAATAAAAAATAAAAAATAAAATAAATAAAAAGTTAGAAAAACAGAAGGTGGGACAATCCAATCAACCCTTGCGGGCTTGGGCCTATATGAATGATAGGTGTGAGAAGTTGGCCTGATATATGATGCTCACTAGTTCTAGTGATCACCTTGTATCAGTCCAAACAACCCTTATGGTGATTGGTTGCAAGTCAACCTTATAGACCAGCTATCCTAATGGTAGCATGGACAAAGCAGTCTTAGGCTAAACTCTTTTGGCATGTGAAGCCAGCTGTTTTACCGCATATAACCCCTTGAATACCAAGTGAAAGGACACCACACAGGTTATTACGAAAATAAACAGTATATTTATTAATAACAAACTCCTCTGAACTCTTTATGAGATCAGAGTGCTAAGCACATAACAAGACTCTTAGGAAAAATACGTTTAAGTTGCACGAATTACAATGGTCCCTAGGGGCACGTCAAACCATATACTAAGTAAGTGGGTTGAGAAAGACGATATAAAGAATGGAGCTGTAGGAGTGTGAACTCACACACGAGATGCGTAACAAAGTCAATGGTCAGTACAATTTACGAAAAAGATAAGTACGGACAGTTCTGACTAATTAGGACTAAAACGACTGGAAATCTGGACACTAGGAGAGTTGATCTACCCTTGAGCACCGAAATGCTCTTGTTACCTCATCCACGGGCTGCGGGTGCATAGGTGTCAAAGCGTGTCGGGTTTCCGCGTTGAAGTCTATGGAGCCTTGAAGAAAGATGCTGCAGGCGACCAGGAGGAAGCTGTCCGGAGTGATCCAAGGGTGGATCAAGGAAGATGAAGACCTGAAAGCAGAGGGGACAATTTTCAAAGTCACTAGCCAGTGACTGGAGTGGAACCAGGAAGGAACCAGATGCTGTTGTTGCGATCCGGTGAAGAGTGGATGCTTGACTCTGCAGCCACGTGGACCAGGAGGTGTCTTCGACGACCAGGATGGAGGCACGAGCTGTCCCACACAGGCTCTCGCTGTCGGCGGTGTGGTTCCGGATTCGGCGTCAACAGGCCTTGGCAAAGGCAACCCACGCGGTGGATGGAAAAGGTGTCTGGTGCGGACCAGGAGGGTCCGGGGTGCTTCTCCTTTGCAGGGAAGCAGGGGCCAGTCTGGAGCAACCAGACCAGCGGTGTAGTTTTCAAGGATCATCGTCTAGGAGGCCACATGCCAGCCAGACAACGCGTCGAGCAGCAATCAAGCAAAAGGGCCCCACGCAGATGTCGTGGATGTTGGAGGGCTGGTCTTTGGTGCAGGAGCTGCTCGGGGCTGTGGCTTCTCAATCCCCAAAGCACTTTCTCGAGGGTGTCTCAGAGGTCGTGCTGGAAGCGAAGTGCAGTTTCTTCAAAATGGCTGGTCCCACGTGTCTCGTCGCACCCACGGATCTCAGCTGTGCTGCAGATGTGAGTTGAGGTCGGAGAGGTCTGGAAGTCCGGGTCTCGTCGGGCTCTGAAGTCTGGATCCACCAGGGAAGACGACAAAGTGAATCACTGGAATACTTGATGGTGCCTGCTTGTGCAGGGTGGTCACTCCTTGGCCACAAGGGAGATTTCTTCAGTCTTCTGTGGAGCAGAACGTCGAAGTCCAGAGTTTCTTCTTGTAAAGTTTCAATTCAGGATAATCTAATTTGGAATGGGACCAGCTCCTACCTTTATTCTCCTAAAGGGGGCTGTACTATCACTAAGTCCCTCTTATGGGTGGGACCAGGAAGGGGGGTGGTTACACCCCCTATCCTTTGTCCGGTTTCGCGCCAGAGCTGAGGCTGGAGTGCCCCAGCAACTGGTTTGAGCCGGTGTATGCACAGGGCACCTTGTGTGCCCCAGGCATGTCTCATTCATTTCAGGCCTGTCCTACCCAATACACAAAATCCTGTCTGGGGTGGTGCTAGCACCTCCCAAGTCAGGAAACCCTTTGTCCAAGCCTCCCTCGCTGGAAGGACTCCCAGCAGCAGGAGGTCAGACTTGTGTCTGTGGTGGCAGCATTCATTTTGTGATGCTGAGGCTCGAGTTAACTTTAACCGGGGTTCACAGTTACATACATATTGTGTCCCTCTAAAAGGGTGGAATGCTACCCCCGTCGCCAGAATTGGCGAGGGGGTAGTATTCCAATTCGTATGACACCTTACTCAACATGTTTTGATAATGCTATGCCAAAGTTAGCAATAACAGCAAGGATTATAATGCACTTAAGAGTATATGCTATAGCGTTATCATGGAAACAGCTAAAGGACTTGGTTCCAAAAGCTGCAGACAGGCTCAGTGCATGCCAGAGCACTATCTCACATAATTCCAAGCACTCTGCCTCCAGGATTGTTAAGGCCTGCCATAGGAGTGACTTATAGGAGTATGTGTGTCCATTTTAGGTTTAGATATAGGTATACTATATCTAAAGCAAAGGGTGATTACACCACCTCGCCCCAGCTGATTGATCAGCCAGTTGTGTCAGATTTGGATGGCCAGCCAGGGGTGGCATAATACATGCTGCAGCCCCTGGTAGGCCTTGGGTTCACTTATGCCCTGGGTACCTATGGTACACTGTACAAGGACTTACAAGAGTGACCCAATACCAATTAGATATGTACCTAAGGTACATGGAGTCCATTTTAACAGAGAGAGCAGGAAGCCTGGGGTCCTGGATAGCAGGATCCCAGGCCAACTATGTAATAAACCAGCAAAACACTAGGCAAAAACTTGGGGGCAACCTTAGTCAGATATCCACCTTCCTACAATAGGAAGGTGATGGTGCCAGCATGGGATTTATTTCAAATTATTTCTTTCCAGTTCAGGATTAAATCAAATGATTATAAGTGATCCTGGCTGATTAATCAGAAACTGTAGTGATTGATATATAACTAAGCGTAGTCAAAGTCAACCAACTATCAGAGAAATAAATCATCAAGAAAACGCAAGAAATTTAAGAGAGACACGGAGTAACAAAACTTTTGATAAAAAATATTCTATTTATAGGTTGCTTTTTAAAGTCAAAACAGGGTACAGATCAACAATTGCTGGTCACACACGCAGCTTAGACCAAATGAAATAAAGAATTGTGCAATCAGCCTATATTTCATTCGTGAAAAGAGTCCAGTCCATTACAATATGAAAAGGATGACCATTATTGCATCATCATAAATGGGTCATCAGTATGGCCTAATCACAATTAAAGGAATGGGACTCAATAGTCGACGTTTTGGTCTCAGGTAGAATGAATCTGTGAGACCTTCCTCAGGACAGTACAGTAGATCAGCGGTTGTGACCCTTCAACAGAAAGTCCAGGACTGCATAAGTTGGTCCTCCACTATATACAGCTAACTTTATTTCTGTTTAGCATGTATCCAGGCTATTCATAAGAGTGATAGCGCTTTGATAATAATCGTCGTGCACATTTTGGGACTTCAGATTTGCAAAAAGTATTTCAATCCGTCGTAACGATCAGAAAAACACGGCAATCGGTATCAAGGATGACCTCGAACGAGCACTTGCCTACAGAGTGAGAATAGGTAAATTTAGGAACTGTGACGGTTCACTCCGACAAGCGTTTCCATTATTCCCTAAAGTGGGTAGTCTCAAATATTAATCCAAATTCTTAAATTTACCAGTTACTATACATTGGCAGTCACACACAAATGCAGAAGGGAGGGCATTTGGTGAATGTTAGGGATTCTGCGACGGGTTTTGAGTAGAACAGGAAGGATGGCGCACTGGCAGGTAAGCAATGGGTGTAAGGGTGCAAGGTAGAAAACGGCTCTCACAGGTCAGGGGAAAACCCAAAAAAACCCTGTAAATGTGTGGGTACATACCCACAGCGAAACATGAGACAGAGTCCTGGGATGATCTGATGTCAATAAAGTGGCAAGGCAAAGTGAAAGAGGGTAGGATGGTATGTCCACTAACCCGCAACGAGGATTCCAAGTATGAGGAAAAACGGACGCATCCGGTTAGCGTTACGGATCTCCCTCACCCAGGTTTGTTTTCTTTGCGGACTAACATGTCCGTTTTTCCTCATACTTGGAATCCTCGTCGTGGGTTAGTGGACATACCGTCCTACCCGCTTTCACTTTGCCTCGCCACTTCATTGACATCAGATCATCACCCTGTAAACCCGTTACTCCAGGTTGGAATTATCACAGATATAACGATCTACATTGTTACTTGGCACTTCCTTGCAGCCCTGAAAGAGTCTTGGGAACACGTTCCCGCATGACGAAACACGTGTCAGCTGGTTGTTGTTTCCTTTCTGCTTATGAAAACAATTAAATACACAACCTTAACCCCTTCGATGCTCATGACGGAACGGTTCCGTCATGAGCATCGGTCGCGCTGTGGTCATGACGGAACCGTTCTGTCATGACCACACCCGCGAATGGAATGTTCAGCACCGGGGGAGAATCGGCGACGCAGGCAAGGTGTTAAGAAGCTACTGATGTCGACCACTATTTTCTTGACCACGAAGGACTTAACAAAAGAACTTTATTGTACATTCATATCCTAACGTGTGCCAAGAATTTGGTGAATGTTGATTAAGCAAAGCAGATCCTCTACACCTACAAAAAAGTAACAAAATAAGGCACAAGGGACAAAGCAGTCTGGCCAAAGGGGGAAAGTGCACCACCTGATCAGTGCAAACGATGCACTCCTAATTTCAAGGAGCCCCAGTTGTGAATGCTGCTCTGCTTCATAAAAGACAAATGGAACATGTGAACTCATATGCCTTACAAAAGACACATTCGCAAAAAGATATTTCAGCTCTGTGAGGTGACAACAAGGCAACAACCTCAATGACTGACAAAGCACAGTCCAATCATCCTCTAAAGACAGCATGGCAATAACCGAGGAAAAATCTTTTAGCCAGCTCATAGACATTCAAGGTGGAATTTAAAGAGGGGGATGAAAACAGATCTAATAAAAGTACTGTCAGACTTTAATGTGGAACAAAGCACCAAATAAGCATTCTTAGGGCAGAAATAGACTGGATGAGCACAAAACATACAGACAAAGATGGTATGTCTGGAGTCCATAGATGTCTTGTTTAAATGGATGCTGGTGTCCCTGCAAGAGTAAAATGATACCCTGACTTTCAACTGCCAAGATATTCAGAATCATGCTTGTGGAGACAACATACAAATACAATGCCTTGACACGAGATTTGTAGGAACAGATTTCAAGATCTTCTTGATATGAATATATAGGTATCTCACAGGGAATCAAACATTTACACGGCACCTAGAGATAGCTCGTTGAGTCAGGCGAGGAGAAACGAGAGCCCTGAGAGATGTTGTGGTGAAATTCCCCATCTTTAAAGAGAAAGGGATTTTACAAGTGGCACAAGGAACAGGCATGATAACCTATCAATTAATGTTCCTTGCATCAAGATATAGCCGCAGCAGTGCGGATGAGAAGACAGCAGCCCCACCCCATTACTGAGAAACTCAGAAAAGATCAAATCCATAACCAATGGATATATCGATTAAGCATTTCATTTGAATACAACAAAAAGCCCTAATACATTACACAGAAATATACTGCTGTGTGGGTAGCCGGCTCCACAACAATCCACAGTAAACAAGAAACTTATACCAATGAGGGCACATCAGAGCCGGTAATGGAGACACAATGTACAGAGGCAATTGTCTATCCCTAAAGCCCAACATAGATGAAAGAAGAGTCATGCAAAGGAAAGTAAAAGAAGTATACAGAAATCTCCAAGCATGAACCCTTATGTTAAATCTTCAATCTTGTGGCATAATATGGAGCGAAGGAGGGGGCGTGGCTTGGCCAGCTGCAAGATGGCCGCACTCTGAGTGGGCTCTGCCGGCCAAGCGTTTTAATCCGTCAGAATCCTGCTGACATTGTAAACATCGCCGCACCTCACTGATGATTCCTGCCTCGGGGGAGCACTCACCTGTCCTGCTCCGGTGTTTCTACGCCCCTTCCCGGCAGAGCTCCATACCTCGTGGCTGGTGCTGGTCTTCTGCGCCGGGGGGCCGCCTGCAACCTGGAGCCCCCATTCTCTGCTGGGCTGTTCCGCCGCGGTGCTGACCTTCGGGACCGGTCTCTGCATGAAGTGGTGGGTCGTGCCTTTGGGGGGCGAGGGGGGTACGCCGGTGGGGATGGGGGCCACTTGCTGTGCGGCCCGGTCTGGTGGCGTTGCGGCCTAGTTGCGGCCGATTGCTCTGCCCCGGTCCTACGTGGTGCAACGCTGCCCGGACTGTGCTGAGGGAGCAGCGTGCCCCCCTTGCTTCCCTCGCTGGTCTCCCTCCCAGTGTGTGTCGGCCACCGCGCTCTGCCCAGCATCTGCTATTCGGCGCTGTGGGGCTTGCTTGTCATCACGGCCACGCCACCCTGGGAGCCTCCTTCTTGATGCCTCGCTGAGGCCTGCCTGCCTGCCATTAAAGACTTTCAGCTCTGTGGCCTGCCTCGGGGGAGCAAAGGTGAGACTGGCGCAGCTCCTTTCCATCGATGGCCCTGTGCTCCTGCCCGATTTGAATTCGCCTGCCGGGGACGGGCCTTGCTTACCTGGCGGCGCCCCGGTGATCTGCAGTTCTGCTGGTGGGCACCTTAGGCTGATGGGGCCCCCCCGTGGACTGGCTCCCCGTGTCTTGTCTCTTGCTGGATGTTGGGCCTAAAGGGTGGTCGTTGTAGCCCCACATCGCCTCTCTCTCCCTGGTGTTCTGGTGTGCGGCTGCCCGGCCTGATGGTGAGTTCCTGGGCTTTCCGACTGCTACTGCCCGGGGCCGGCAAGCTGCCCTCTCTTGCCTGTCTCAGGGGTGCGTCGCCCCCGCGGATCACTTCTTGCACCCTGGCTGCTTCCTCAGACTTTGTGCTGTCCCTTAAGACCTAGGGGGGCGTCCTGGCTGCTGGCCCCGTAACCCACTGTCTGCTGCTTCGGACCGGAGGGCCTCGCACCGCGCTGTGCCCCAGTTCTCCCCTCCTTCTCTCTCGCTGGTGGCGCCCGGACTAAGGACTGTTCTCCTAGCTCCTCTCCTCCATTCCCGTTCGCCAACCACGATCTGTGCCTTCCTGTGAGGAACGAGTCTGCTGGCCGCTCACCGCCTGCTCATCCTCCTGCCCTGCTAGCTTTTTCCCCTCTCTGTGTGATTTGGTGTCCATTCAGAACTGTGCATTGCCATGGGGAAGTCGGACCCAAAGCAGCCCAAGATTGCCTTCGAACTACGGAGATCCTCACGTCAGGACGGCGCGGGCTCTGACGGAGCCGACTCTGCTGTGATGATGGAACCTCCCCCGAGCAGCGACGATGATCTTAAAGCGATTATGCTAGTGGTCAAACGGACCGTCACAGGCATCGCTTCCCAGCTTGAGCAGTTATCTGCTCGCCTCGACTCCGTGAAGGCACGTGTTGACTCCCACGACAACAGACTTCTCCATGTGGAGTCCAGGATCTCCGACGCTGAGGACGCGGCTACACAGGACATGCAGAAGTTACTCCAGATGGATAAAGTCCTGGCTGTAATTCGGGAGAAGAATGAAGATTGGGAGGCTCGTTCCCGTCGGAGTAACCTCCGCATCACGGGCCTTCCTGAGTCCACCAACATCTCCAAGATGGAAGCCTTTGTCGAGCAACTTCTCAGGAAAATCTTCAGGGGAGTCCTCTCTTCACTCTTTGTCATGTCTTCACTCTTTGTCGTTCCCTTGACCCACGTCCTCGTCTTGATCCTGGCTTGCCTCCCCGCCCCATTGTGGCAAAGATTCTGAACTTCCGAGATCGCAATGCCATTCTTCGGGCGGCTCGCGACAGGGGCACAATCACACACCAGGGAAATACTCTCTCTTTCTATCCGGACTACACCCTGACTGTTCAAACCGCTAGAAGAGAGTTTCTGCCGGCCAAGTGCATCCTCCAGAAGCTGGAGGTTTCATACTCTCTAGCATATCCGGCGAAGCTGAGGGTCCAACAGGGCTCCAAGACTCTTGTCTTTCCTGACTCGAGAGAGACCCTTGCTTTTGCCAAGAGACTCGACAAGGAATCCAGATACTCCCCTCCGAAGTCTCCACATGAAGCAGTCGGTCGCTTAAGTGATAATGACTAATTGTGCGGACACTGTTTTGTTGCTTTTCTGTTTCACCTACAAACTGTCTTCGATGGCGCCATTCCATTCCTGCTTGGCCACCCTGCTACTCTGCAGGGGTGTTCGCGGAGTCCTGCCATGCCCTCACCGGGATGATTCCCTTTGTTCACTTTGTGTTGCCCCCTCCAAGTTGTGGGTTCCTTGGGTGGTGTGGGTGGTATTCTCAGCCTGATTGGGGGGTTGGTGTGGGTGCAGTGTGGTTGGGTCTATTTCTGTTTGGGTTGCTGGGGGTGGTTTGGGGAGGGGGATGGCTCGGAGGTTAGGCCCCTTCTTGTATGGTTTTTGACACTGTACTGTGCTGTTTGCACAGCTCCGACGCAATTGCCTATTTCAACTAGCAATTTGCTTTGATGTTGCATTGTGCTTTCTGCGCAACTCTGTTGCAAGTCCCTATCACCCCGCATTTTGTATGGACTCAACTCCTCCACAGTGCAATGTTCTCCATTTTTTCATGATTGTGCTTTCCAGTTATGCCTTGCAGCTCTATTCAATGCCTCATTGGTGCTTCTGTTTCATGGGTCACTTCCCCCTGTTGTCCAGCATGTGGGTTCTGAGGTCTTCTTCTTTTGCACCTCGCCCTCCAAGCCAGGTCGGCCTGTCAATTGCTCACACTGTCCCTTCATGCCGCTTTGCTGCTGGTAACTTACCGGGGTGGTTTCTACTCCTTATTTGCGCTCCCCCCTGCTATTCTTTGACTCCCCCGCTCTCAGCATGGGCTATGTAGGTCTGCGCTGGCTGCTGTTCGCTCTGCATCATGTTGCTTTCTGCCCTGCCCCTTATGGCTGAAATAATCTTTTGGACATGGAATGTCCGCGGCCTTAATGATTATCGAGAGGCTCGTCTGATTCATGCACATCTACAGCGCCACAGGGTGGACATATGCCCTTTACAGGAGACGCACCTGCTACCCAGTTCTGTCTCCAGACTTCAATCTTCCCACTAGGGGGAATCCCACTCTTCCACCTAATCATCCTATGCCAGGGGTGTCTCAATCCTGTTGCGTTGTGGTCTTCCTTGGCAGACCTCCCAGGCTCTTGTTGACCCGGAAGGAAGGTATGTCATTCTCCATGGTTTATTACTGGCTCAGCCTGTCACAATTGCTGCGGTTTACGGCCCAAACTCTGATGACCAGGAGTTCTTTCATCATATTTGGCATCTTATCTCCTCCTGCGGTACAGCGGCTATAGTTTGGGGTGGAGATTTTAATGTCACTCTCTCAGCGACCTTGGATCGATCTGGCTCTTACATGTCCCATCCACGCGCTGCTGCCGCTCTTTCACCTATTTTAATGGATAATTCACTCTACAATGCCTGGCGCCATCTACGACCCGACGCCCGGGAAGGCACTTGCATCACTGGTGCGAGGGGTTGTTGGTCAAGAATTGATCTCTGGCTAACTTCACCGGATGTCTGGTCCTGGATCGTCGATGTAGCACACATGGCACGCACCCTCTCCGATCATGCGCAGTCTCAGGCTTCATCTCAGGCCTCCTTATTTCTCAGCGTCGAGCCTTTACTTGGCGTCTTTCTCCCAATGCCCTCAGGGACTCTGTGTTCTGTGCAGAAATCCAAACCGCGATCACCAACTATTTCGATCTCAGCGTGGGTTCTGTCGACTCTGCTTCCACCCTATGGGAGGGTTTCAAGGCTTTCATCCGGGGTGAATGTATCTCGAAACAGGTGGGCGTTCTCCGCTCAATTCGCTCCACCTTGTCGAAACTGGAGGGGGAGATCAGGGATTTGGATGTTGCCCAGGCGGCGTGCCCCAGCCTTTAGACGTTGGTGCTACTACGTCAAAAACACTCCGACTTTTCGGATGAGGCTGGCCCAGAGTTGTCCTTCCTTGGCAGGGAGAGTCAGGCCCGTCGTTTTGGGGAGGGGGATCGCCTCAACTCTATTCTGCCGGCACTCCTCTGTCCCTGGAGGAGTTTGATCGATATTTCGAGTCCATTGCCCTTGTCTGGCTCCAAGACTACCATTGTAAATTCCTTGATGAGCCTTTTTCCAGGGAAGAAATTTTGGCAGCCATCAGCAGCCTACCTAGTGACAAGGCACCAGGCCTAGACGGCCTGCCTGCCTCGTTTTATAAATCGTTCGCTGCCCTCCTGGAACCGCACCGCGCGGCTATGTACGAGTCTTTTGACACAGGCATCTTCCCGCCGTCATTGTGTGAGGCTTTAATAACCCTGCTCCTTAAACCGGACAAGCCCGCCGATCGCCGAGACTCCTATCGCCCTCTTTTCCTTATAAATAATCGATAATAAAATATTTGCCAAATTGATTGCTTCTTGTCTTCTTTTACTTATGCCCACCATTGCCCTCCCCGATCAATCTGGTTTTATTGCTGGTAGGGCTACCTCCCACAATCTCCGCACTATCTTTTCCGTCTTGCACCAAATTAATCCTAATCTTCCGGCCGTTGCTGCCCTGCTCGACGCCACGAAGGCGTTTGATACGTTGGAGTGGTCTTTCCTTTTTTTATGTCCTACCGCGTATGGGATTCAGTGCACACTGTTTGCGCAATATTAAACTCCCACCGCCCGTCTCCTCATTAATGGTCAGGTGTCCGACCCCATCAACATTACCCGCGGCACCCGCCAAGGGTGTCCGTTATCGCCCATGCTTTTTGCTATCGCGATGGAGCCCCTGGCCGCCAGATTACAACAGCACCATACTCACAGAGGCAATGGCTTCTCGTCCCACTCCCTCCTCATCTCTATGTATGCGGACGACATCACTCTCTATGTCCGTCATCCCCAGGAAAACCTCAGTCTCCTAGTTCGGGAGGTCATTCGATTTGGCGGACTCTCGAGCATCCAGGTAAACTGGAGTAAGTCTGTTCTTTTCGCCTTGACTGATGCCACCCTCTCCTTCTAGCCTGACTTCCCGTTTGAGTAGGCATCCGGTCCCACACGTTACTTGGGCATTTGGTTGAGTAGAGACTTGGATAAACTTTGGAGGTCGAAATTTGGGCAGGCGGTGGACTGGCTTGAATCTAAGATCCCTTTGTGGAGCCGATTGCCGTTGTCCCTGGCCGGCCGCATCGCTGTAGCCAAGATGGTGGTCCTCCCAAAATTCCTTTACCTCTTCTCGAACATACCTATCCCCCTCACTTCTCATTTCTTTCGCAAACTGCGTTCTCCAGTCATCTCGCTGGTATGGGCGGGGCAGCAGCCATGATATCCTGACCCTGCCCATGTCTGCCGGCGGTTTGGGTGCGCCTGACTTTCGGCTCTACGCCTTAAGCGCTCAGGCCAGCTTCTTGCATTTTTGGATTCACCCTACCCCTTATCAGCCCCACATAGTGGTGGAGACGGACGTCGCTTCCCCCTGGCCGCTATCCACTGCCCTGTTCGCTCCTGCGGTGCGCCCCCGGGCAGAGGTTGCTACGGTTGAGACGCTGCGCCGGCATGGTCTTCCCTGCGCCGGCTTTCTGGTCTCTCTCTTCTCTCTGCCAATGCTATGCCAATTATGGACCACCCGGACTTCCCGTCCCTTCAGTCTTCCAGCATGTCTCGTCATGCGGCGCGATTGGGCTTGAGGACTTTAGCAGATCTCTATCCTGATAACTCCTTTTATTCGCTTCCAGAGTCTCCAACGTTGCAGAATACGCTTTTATTCTATCAGTTGCGGGTCAATTGCCAGAAACTGCACCCTACCTTCCCACAACCCCCACCTACCTTCCCGGCTCTAGATTTCGTATATACTTCCACGTCGCCACACAAGTTGGTCACCAAACTATACGATTTTGCCCTGTTGTCTTCCCCCATTTCCTCGGCGCGGGCGGCATGGGGTGCGGACCTTGGTATTGACATCACGGAGGCCGACTGGCTTTATTGCTGTAGTCAAACTAAAAATCTCTCACCGAATTATCGGCTCCGTCTGATTCATTTCTAGTACTTGCACAGGTTTTACCAAACTCCAGTGCAGCTCCACTGGCTTGGGCTTCTCCCTGAGGACTCTTGTATGCGTTGTGTTGCCCCGCCGCGGACTTTGCTCATTTGGCATGGCTTTGTTCTAAGGTTCACGAGTTCTGGCAGGCAGTTTGTTCCACTATTTCTGACATCACCTGTGCGGTTGTGTGCCCAGACTCCCCCCCCCCCCCCCCCTGTGTCTCCTCAGCTTTGTTAAATTTTGTCCTGATGCCTCTCGCCATCTGATCGCGATGCTATTGGTGTTAGCCAGGCGTAGGGTGGCCATGTGTTGGGGTCGGCGGTCCGCTCCTAAGGTTGCGAGTTGGCTGAAGGATGCCTCTTGCTGTCAGACGCTCCTGAGTTTTGGGATTTGATGCCCGCCAGGTCCCGCCATGTCGACATTTGGGCCTCCTTGGTTGCCTATCTCCTCTCCCGCTCCCACTTCAGCAGGGCTGCTTCTCCCATGCTCCCCGCCGGCCCAGGGGTCCGCGGCGGCCGCAGGTGTTGGTCAGTGACTGTCACCCTCACCTTTATCCCTTGCCGCCTTCGCTGTTTCATAAGCCCTTCTGCTGCTTTTTATTAAATTTATTTTTTTATGTGTGTTCCCTCTGGGGGGATGTGACCCCGGGTCTATAGTGTTGAGATTCTGTTCCTCCCGCTCTGTTGTCTGATTGGCCCCCTTGCCGTCCATCTCCTTTTCCCGCTCCCACCCCAGCAGCGTTGACTCTCCCGCGCACCCCGCCGGCCCTTGGTCCGCAGCAGCCGCCGGTGCCGGCTCGTGCCAGGCCCCCTAACTGTTTCTCCTATTGACGCCCCTGTTGCCTACTGTACCCTCTCGGCTATTGTTCTTTTACGTGTTCCCACCCTGGGGGGGGGGGTCTCCATGAGGTTTTTGGTGCTGCAACTTTACCACTCCTTGATCCTCAAGTTGCTGTAAAGTACCTCATTGTAATTCTTTGCCTGGTTTGGACTGTACCTTACTGCTGTGTATTGTGATACTGCACTGATTTTTGTGTCTCATGTTTCTGTTCCTAAATAAAATGTAATTAAAAAATATATATATATATGGAGCGAAGGAGAGGAAAGATTAGTGAATTTCTAAGGGTTCCTTTTGACCTTAAGGACCATGCTCTCTAACACAGGCAATTCATTTCTGATACTTAGTTCCTTAAAATACACACTAAATACATACTAAATGCCCTAGCTATGGGGTTGTTTACAAAAAGCAAAAAATGGTGGCATTGTGGAGCCCGCTATGGTAGGAAGGCTATTATCCAATAAAACAGTAGGATAAACATCTAACTTAGGAAGAAATACGACTCATGCATAAACATTAGCCTGTTGCTTTTTGATCATCAGCCCAAACAACGCACAATGACAGCTATTTTTCTTCAAAAATCCCTGGGATGTGTATCCATAAACATCAAGGAAGAGAAGGACGGGCAGGTTCCCGATGGTTTCAAACCAAAACCGATAAATCACAATAGCCACTGTATGCGCCCCAATGCAAGACAAGGCTGATTTCAAGTATCTTTCTTCGACCCCCTAGCAGAATTTGTTGAAAGGCATTTGATAGTAACAGGAGACTATAATTTAGTCTGGGATGTGATAAAAAGATTGGAGGAGCCATTCACACGAAGGCCTCACTAAGAAACTCAAAAGAGACAACTAAGCTTGCATGACTCGTGAAACGATTCATCTTGACCAGAAACATTACATATTTTATAAACACATGTATCACACACATACATTACACATATTCTAGAACTGCCTACATATTAATCAACAGTAACCTTACAGCGGTAGTACAGGACCAAAATATACACTCCATCAAACAACCTTATTGTACACTAGGACCCTATCACAAACTGCTTGGGAAGATGGATACTACATCCAGTCATCCTAGGAGATCCTGTTTGCAAGCAGATCTACAATCCCAGATTGAAGAATAGTTCTAAATGGATGACTCTGGGGAGGCAGGGGCCCTATACCAATAGGCTGCCTTTAGGATGTTAACATAGGGGGAAAGTACAGCTGCCCTCACAAGTCTTAAGAAACTGAAGGCACAAGGTCTTCCCTATGAAACACAGAACAAGAAAGGAACACAAAAGTATGGTGTACGTAAGCCAAAGTGAGGGGGATGTCTATGTTGGGAAAGAGGCTGCAGAAGGTGTGAAGGATGCGAGAAATGAAGAGGAACAAGCACAGAATACAGAAGAAAAAGTAAGAAAGAAATAAGGGGAAAGAATAGGAGGGGTTTAAAAGAGGCTATGTGGTAACACTTAATCCTGCTGAGTGAGAAAAGGGAGAAAACACTAGAAATAGGAGTCTCCCCATAGGGGGACTGCTGGAAAATGTTTTTAAAACCTTGCTTAAAGTGGAATAAGTGCACGAAGCAGTCACCATCATATGCCTGTGACAAGATAGGTAAGAGAAAATACCTTAAACTTTAGATATACAAGTGGGATACGATTCCCACAGTAGACTGGTTGCTGAAGCTACATGTGAAGGATACCTACTCGACAGTGCCTGCATTTACTCCTCATTACAGATTTGCACAATTCTCCTGGGCAGGTCAATGTAATTTGCTAGCCTGTTCTACAGTCTGCCTTTCACCACTAAGAGTTTCAACAAAGTGCTCCACTGATTAACTACAAGTACTGCAAGGCGGGACATTAATATTTATCTAGGCAACACAGTACTTACAACCCAGGAAACACAAAACATCACCTCATGTTGCTACAGGATGTGTCAAATTGACTAAAAAAGCTACTTTATGTCTTAGATTTCACAATACTATGACCCCAACAGTCATACTTTCTTGCAGGAAAATTATTTCTATTAGATGACATTCAGGAGTAACCAGAGAATCATACAAGTGTTTTTCAGGGTAATTGGACTCTGCTCTCTCAATTGGAGCCAACCCCTGCGACCCCTTGATTATGCTGGCTGAAAAATCAAATGCAGATATTTATTGATGGGGTTCAAATTGAAGCTATGTCTACTGGGTTCAAGTGCTAATCAGGGGGATTCGAGGTGTACAGTGTGAGGAAATGGAGTGTATTATATGGTGAGGTAGTGCAACTTAAATGTGTAATACACTTACCAACCCATTTAGGACCCCTGGGTTTCATCTGTCCAACCTCAGCTCAACCCTAGCTAGCATTGGCATTGAGCAGCAAGGCTTACACAGAGGAACACGTGTTAAGCATTTAAACAACACCAATACAATTAACCCCTCCCCTGCTGATGACGGAACCGCTCTGTCATCAGCTGCGGTGGCGCTGTGCTGATGACGAAGCGGTTCCGTCATGGCCCGCCCAACGCTCCTGTGTGGCGCGAATTCCGCGCCTGCGCTGAGCATTCTATTGAGTGGGCGGGGCCATGACGGAACCGCTCCGTCATAAGCACAGCGCAACCGACGCTGGTACCAGAGCGGTTCCTTCACCAGCATGCGCCCGCCGCATTTCCGCCCAGCCCCCTTAGCACTGCGGCAGAATAGCCGCCGCAGTGAAGGGGTTAAAGAAGAAAACAACACTAAAAATGGACTGTATTTTTATAAGATTTTAGAACACTAGATCTGAAAAGATCCACCAGACAATTATGGAGATATAGATTTGAAAAGCGATAATAAAATGATAGTAATTTCACTCAATCATGAACAATCCTTGGCAAAATCAAAGAATTGGACACTTCTTCAAGGAAAAATTAGGTGAGTGTCAAGGCGGTTAGTTAGAAGTACTTCGTGCAACCAACTCCTACAGGGAGCTAGTCAGGGGGACCAGCAAGGTCCCCAAGAACAGTTACCTTCGAAAGAGAACCAGTCCTTCAACAGTTCCAGGCACTTTAACAGCTTTGCAATTGATTCCTATAGAGCAGTCCCGATGCAAGGGCTGAAGGATGCTGAAGATGCTCTAAGGATTCTGTGGATTTGACGTGGTTGATGGGGGTCTTCCTGTGGGGATTCCTCGGTCCATAAAGGTGAGGAGGAGAGTCCTGGTTTGGCCAAAGTCCAGTCACCACAAGAATACCAGTTACCCGGAGTCACTGTGACAGGTCAATCCTTCTATGTTGATAACTTTCCATCTAAGGGTCCCAGCAACTCTCCGACAACACTCCTGGGCTCAGCGAACTTAGATGCAACTCTGTGTGTCGGGCCTTGGTCCTCAGTGCGGTGGTGGTAGTGTATATGTATTTAGCTATGCAGCACATTAGCCTGGGTGCTGAAACATCTACTGTTCTTTAACATGGAGGGAAAGTAATCACCAAACTCAGTGACATGCCAGGCATGGAAACACATGGAAAGAAATATTGCCTTTCAGCAAGAAATGTTATAGTCCACAGCTCTGTTTTTAATATAAAATCAGTGCCTTAGGTGGTCAGATCACTGAAAATACAAGATTTGAAAAAAAATATTGTCTACAGGTGCTCATGGAAGACAATTTCTATGGAATGGAATCTAGAGAATGCTAAAGTGATTCTGGTATTTTACCGACCACTGCTGGTCGTTTTCTATAAAGAAAGTTAAATAGAGGCAGTTGTCAGAATTTTTTTAAAAAGAAAGTCACTCAGCAGAAAGCAATTCTGGTATTTTACTGACCTCTACTGGTCGTGTTCTATCAAAACAGTTAAATAGAGGCAGTTGAACAAGCAGAAAACAATTGTGTTTTTTTACTGGTCGTTTTCTATCAAGACAGTTAAATAGAGGCAGTTGAACAGAAAGAAAGTCCCAAAGAGGAAGCAGACAAGTCCTAGGGCTGATCTCCAGAGCCCACATACATACACATACAAGTATATACTAAAGTATATACAAGAGGTCTCGAATGTTCCAGCTAAAAAATGAGGCAGCCCTCTCCTTGGTGTCCCACACCTGCTTTTAAAAGGCAGCCTCACCTTTGAAGCTTCCCTTTTTGGGGCGAACACCCAAGTGGCTTCCTGCAGGAAGGTGGCGACAACTTTCTTGCCTGCTGTCCCTTATTGCTCTCCTTTCTGAAAGTCACTGGCATTTCTCTCCAGGAGAGCAGAAAGCTGTCCAGTGAAGCAGGCACCAAGTGTGCCTCAGAAGGCACATGGGTTTTTAAGGCAACAAAACTGTTTTGCTAAAGAAACACACTGCAACAAGTTACATACATTTCAACTTGAGATACAAGTCAGGCATAATATGACGAGTTGTTTGATGCCCTGGAGTGCCTACTTTGGTTGCACCGTTCAGGAGTTAGCAAAGCTGAGTGGTCAGCATGTAACCCTGTCCTAGCAACTGGGCGACCAAGTAACTCCACGGTAAAAACAGTAAATTCACGTATTTTAATGTCAGGACATGTGAAGTAGATGTCCTGCCAGTGTTATATGTTGCACCCTTCTTTTAGGGCTCAGTATGCCTGCCAGAGGGGTGATTTACACACATGTCCAGGGGAAGGGGTGACTTTGCCATTGCTTTCAATGGCAAAGTCTGGCTAACAGTGCACAACTGCGCTATCAGTATGCAGTTGAGGACTGGGGGACTTGTTTTTCTTGGGAGATCTACACAGCGGCACAATCAGTGCTACAAGCCCTTGTGTACCCCTTCAACTTACACGCCCTGGGTACCAGGGTACAATTTACAAAGAACTTACACATACGTTAGCCATTTCCAACTGGGTATAGCCAATTTGACATACACTTTTAGGGTCAGGACACTGGCACTGAGGAGTGGTTAGCAGGCCTCAGTGCACTCTCAAAGTCAAAAAAGCAGCAGCATCAGTCGAAAGATTTGGCATGACCATACAAAAAGAGGCATCTCCTTACATATTGAGTATACCCAACTTCTATCTTTTAATAAAAGCTCTCTAACCACAAAATCTAGCTTTTTGGAGGGCATGAAAGCTATTTCTTCATGGATGACGGATAACTCCCTCCAGCTAAACCCTGGAAAGACTCAGATCATGCGCTTTGGCTATGCCAATATACTCTGGGCCGCAGATTGGTGGCCTGCGGATTTGGGCATTGCTCCTATCCCTAAGACGATGGTAAAAAAAAACTTAGATGTGCATTTAGATCAGACCCGGTTTATGAAGGGTCAAGTTGTGGCTACCTCTGGGACCTGCTTCCATGTGATGCGTCTTTTTCATAGAATACTCCCCCTTCTTCTTCGTAAAAACTTGGTTCAGGCACTGGAGCAGCTTGTCACAAATATGCCCTCTAGAATGGCCTCCCTCCCCCTCTTGCAACAACTTCATTGGCTGCCCATTCACCAGAGGCTCAAGTTAAAAATTTGCTGCATTGTATAAAGCCTTAAATGGCAAAGGACCCAGTTACCTAGCTGATAAATGTATCCCCTACCAGCCGGACACGGTCTACACTCTGGAGAGAAATGTCTCCTTACCATTCATCGCTTCAAGAAATCTCGTATAGGCGGTAAAGCCTTTTCCTAAATGGCCCCCCTGTTACGGAATCAACTGCCCCTTACACTTCGAAGATGTGAAGATCTCTTGATGTTTAGGAAACTCCTCAAAACTGAAATTATTGCCGTTTAACTCTCTGCTAGTTCTGCTTTTGTACTGCTCTAGCGCGGAGATACCTCTTCGGGGGTGATTCGGGCACTCTATAAATTCTTAAATTAAAATTAAATAAACCGGGGGGGCGTGGCTTGGACGCCGAGGAAGATGGCGGTCTGAAGCGTCTCTCCTCCTGCCACGAGCGTGTTAATCTGTATTTGGGACACCTTCCAATGCCTGCAGCGGGGACGTGACCGAAGATCTATACATCGGATCACTCCCTGAGCATGCTGACCTGACTCCCGTGTCCGGGACTGCAGCGGATCAAAGGCTGCATTGACGGGGGCTTAGAGCGCTAATGGCGGCAGCGTGGCGGTGAAGCGAACGGCGGAGCGCGAGGTGAGCCTCTAGAGAAACAAAGAAGACACGAAGAAGAAAACTCGGCAGCGCAAGGAAAGCGGCAGGAGGTGAGCGCGTTTGCAGTCTTTAGCGCTCGGGGGCAGATGACTCACGCCGATCGACTGAGAACAGTGGGGCCGGCCATGCAGAGACTTCACTGACCTTTACCAAGATGGCGGCCGCCACTTGGTAATTCACGAGCATCGAGGCAAGGTCTATTTCAAAGCCCAGAATTGATTAAATGCCCACTTCTAACGCCAAAACGCCAAAACGAGCACTGCTGACAACAAACTTTACATGTGGAAAGGGTTTAGACGCGCTTTTGAAAAAGAAAGGATAATTGCTGCTCTGAATGCCTGTAAAACACTCTTCAGTGGCTCAGATGCACGTGCTGTTCACACTGGCTGATGCTTCTGCCTCTGCGTCTGGAAACCCATGAAAATACATGAAAATACATGAAATAAATACATGAGGATACGTGAAATACATGAAAATACGTGAAAATACATGAAAATACATAACTACATGAAATTCTCGACATCATCTCACAGGGGGCTCCCTAATGTCCCAGTCTCAGATAACACCATGTGCAATGGTAAATGAATGAGTGGGGCGCTCTACTCCTCAGTTGCCTGCTACGTAATGCTATTGATGTCAGTGATCTAGGTGCTGGCTGACTAAGCCCCTACCCAGGCTGGTGCTGTCTGCTTGCGCTACGTGAGTACCGGAAAGAGAGCTCTTAAGTTGCTGCCTAGGCATCTGCGCATCAAAGAAAAGATTAAAATGGATACCAAAGACCAAGGAACCCTCAAGAGGCTTAAATCGGACCACTCGAACCCGGGGTCACCAAACAAGCCAAAGAAAGTCACTCCAGATGCACTGGATATGATACTAAATAGGTTAGACGAGGTGAAAGACCTGGCCAAGGTTACTAAGGAGGAAGTGGTGGCAATCCGTCAAGATATCCGAGACACCAACGCGCGTCTAACAGAGACAGAATCCCGGATCAGTCGATTGGAGGATATAGAGGCTAAAACCTCAACGGCCTTGAAGCACCTCCACATCTCCTCTGACCAGACAACCAGACGACTAGCCGAGTTGGAGGACAGGAACAGGAGAGGGAACCTACGCATCTTTGGAATTCCGGAGGGATCAGAAGATTCGGATGGTTCGTGCATCAAGTTCTTGGAGTCCTGGTTCACTAAAGCCACAAACATGACTTTCGCAAATCCTCTGGAATTTGATAGGGCGCATAGAGTCCCAGGAAGGATCACTAAAACACAAAGAGGACCAAGACCCATCGTATGTAAGCCCTTGCGTTACCAACATGTGGAGCAAATCCTAGCCTTCGTGAGAAAACACAATCATATTCTATGGAAGGACACCAAAGTCTACATTTCCCAAGACTACAGTAAGGAGACCGTCGAGACAAGGAAGGCTTTCCTCGCCCTTCGTCCGCTTCTGTCGGTGAGGGGATACCAATTTGGCTTTGCGGGCCCGGCGAAATATCGGGTGACAATACGTGGATCGGCTCACTACTTTACGGATCCAATGAAGCTCAAACGCATGCTTGAGGATGCGGAAGAACGAGACATGGAGCGCGACATGGAAACTAATAACCCAGATGTTCTATCGGCCTCGGCTTCTGCTTCAGGATACAAGTGACCACGCTAGGTCTTATCATAAAACTTTCTGTACTCTGATGTTATTGAAAGCCTCTATGTTGCTGGGTTCCTACCGAATGGACCCCAAGTCTGCGGATGTTCTGGGAGTTCTTTAATTTACCTCTCTGACTCAGTCTGGAGTGGCCCAGCTGTTTTTGATCGGATCCTCTTGTTTAAAATCGGCTCGCCTGGTTGGCTCCAATGAGATGATGGCCGGTAATGTATGCACTGTAAAGTGTTGTCTAACTCCAGACTTTGATACACTGTCAGGCTACCCGGAGTAGACCGGATTTGCTCTGTCATAACGATGTCTATTTGATTACTGTTTAATGTTGTCCTACTGTTCTCTGTTCAGGTTCTTCGCCACTGAGGCGATGTCATAAATTCTACTAGACACTAACAACTTGGTGCCTTGAAGTGAGATATGATACCATAATATCTTCTAATAGGTCATGTTGATATCTTCTCAAATTTCTACTCAATAATCATAGCTCAGTGCACACACAGAAATTATTCTGCCTTGCCAGGAAGATACAATGAGTGGGTGTGCTGTTGAACACGTGTCGATTTTGCTGCATTAATTCAACGTTCCACTGCTTGCATAGCCTTTTATATGCATTTTCCGTTATGTTTGACTGTTCCAATGTCTTTAGATGACTAAGTTTAGGCGGGGGGGCTGCTGCAGTTTTCCTCACGTCGCCATGCTTCTGTATTACAATTGGGGTGGGTGGGGTGGGGGGTTGCGTGGGGTTGGGGGGGGTGGGTGCTGTGTTCTGTGTTTTGTATTATTTTTCCTTATTTCTCCTCCTTTCTCCTTCTCTCTTTTTCCTCCTCTTCCCATGTCATCTCTTTCCTCTCTTACCTGTCTCTATGCTCTTGATTGGACAAGTTGTATCATGCATATGATGTGTTTATATATCTATACTCAGATTACGCATGCTATATCATCAGGTATCCAGTTATGTGGTAATTTCAGACTGTATCTTATCTTGAGTGGCACGACAATGTGTCCTTACATGATGCACCGAATACCATGTCTTCCATGGTCTCTTGTTACAACCATGACACTTATAGCACTGTAAATGTCACATAGAACGCTGTCCACTCCACTTGGTACAACCTCTCTTGATCGACTGAAAGTCTTATCCATGAATGTTAAGGGTCTGAATCAGCCCGTTAAAAAACAAAAGATATTAGATTATTTGCGGAGACAAAAGGGGGACATTGTTTTGCTACAAGAGACCAAATTGGATGCTAAACAATTCTATACTCTGCGCAACAAGTTTTATACAGAGGTTGTAGGGTCAGGTGCACTCGGTAAAAAGAATGGGGTTCTGGTATTATTGTCAAAGAAGTCCAAGGTAGAGCTCCTATCCTCCTCATCAGATGTAAAAGGTCGCTGGGTTACGGTGAAACTCACTAAGGATAACACAGAATTCTTTGTCACCAATATCTACGCACCTAACACTAATGATTTAGAATTCTGGCAGGATTTAGTCAAACAGATTGCGACGGTTCCTGACACGGCGATACACATAATTGGGGGGGACTTTAATCTTCCGTTTGACCCGGCCTTAGATAGGGACTCGAAGTGTACTTTCAAGCCAAACAAATCACATAACGCCTTCATCAAACTATGCCAACAATTCCACTTAATTGATGCGTGGAGGATACAAAACCCCACTGATAGAGACTACACATTCTATTCTTCCCCTCACGATTCGTTCTCCCGTATTGACTACATTTTCATTACACAGAATGGCGTAGCAAGGATAGAGGATACTTCAATTGAGCCAAGGGTACTGTCGGACCACTCATGTATATCTTTATCCATCAGTAACATTAAACCATCCCCTAAACAAACGGCCTGGAGACTTAACGAAGAAATCCTACACAAAGAACAAAATAGGACTAAAATCTTGGAGGCTATTAGATCATATCTGGAGACTAATGTGAGGGGGGACACCTCAGAACTAGTGCGATGGGAAGCCCTAAAAAGCACAATAAGGGGGGTGTGCATCAAAATCCGTTCAGCAATGAACAGGGATTGTAATGCGAAGTTAGAAGGGTTGGAAGCTGAGATAGCTACTTTGGAGAACAAACACCAAGTGACAAGGGACCAGGAAACGTTCAATATCATGACCCATAAAAAATACGAATATAACAAGCTAGTGAGCGAAAGGGCGGGAGTGTGGCTGGACAGGAAGCGAAGGTTTAAGCTATGTGAATCTAACAAAGCCGGTAAGAGCCTGGCAGCATACTTAAAATTTAAAGTCCAAAGGAATGCTATTAATGTTATCAGGGACTCGGCGGGAGTTGCTCATTCGGACCCTCAAAAGATATCCGAGGTCTTTAAAGACTTTTATGAGGACCTATACGCTAAAAACGAGTTGGTAATGGGGGACAAAATTCAAGAATATCTACGAGAATGTGCTCTACCAAAGTTAAAACCTGAAGAACAACTCAGTTTGAATGGGCCGATCCTGGCTAATGAGGTAGAAAAAGCGATCAAGGGGTTAAAATGTGGGAAAGCACCAGGTCCGGACGGCTTCACGGCCAAATTTTATAAAAGTTTTGCATCAGACTTAGTCGATCCCCTTCTACACCTCTTTCATGAATTTACGGAGTCAGGGGAGGTCAAAGGCACGTTGGCAGAGGCAACTATTGCAGTCCTGCCAAAGGACGGCAAAGACCCATCACTTCCGAAGAACTACAGGCCGATTTCCCTGATTAACCTGGATTGTAAATTGCTAGCCATGATCCTGTCAGCCCGTCTGCAAAAAGTCCTCCCTACCCTAGTATACCCGTCTCAAGCGGGTTTCTTAAAACATAGACTATCTAGTGATAACACCAGAGTACTGGCCCATGCTCTAGAAAAAGCAAAGCTTTTGACGACCCCCACGGTGGCAGTCACACTGGATGCAGAAAAAGCCTTCGATAAGGTAGATTGGTCCTATCTTGAGGCGGTTTTACGCAACTTCAACCTAGGAGAGACGTTTACTAAACTCGTAATGGCTTTGTATGCCGGCCCCACTGCTAGGGTCAGAGCGGGCGGCTCCTTCTCTTCCTCTTTCTGCCTAAAACAAGGGACGAGACTAGGCTGCCCACTATCACCTTCTCTGTTTTTATTGGCAATAGAACCCTTTCTGTGGCATATCAGACACAATGAAGCCATTGCTGGGGTTCCATTTGGTAATTGCACTGTAAAATTGACTGCATATGCAGACGATGTCCTGATCCTGTCGGAAAAAGCTGACGAGGCTATCCCGGCCTTGATGGACACAATTGAGGGGTTCTCTAGAGTCTCAGGATATAAATTAAACAAGGATAAAACAGAGGTTAAGTTACTAAACAACATCGGGGACAAAGGGTTACTGGGAACATCTGGCCTTACCTGGCAACCGAAAGCTTTTAAATACTTGGGCCTAGACTTTGAGAAGGACTTGATTACGACTCTGAAATTAAATGAAGACTCAACATTAAAAAAGATATCCACTTTACTAGACAGTTGGTCACCTAAATTCTTGTCCTGGTGGGGTAGGGCTGAGACTCTAAAAATGATGTGCACGCCTCTAGTTAACTACCTGGCTAGCATGCTTCCCATGACTTTCTCAGACGAATTTATTAAGAAGGTGGACAAGCTGTTTGGAGAGTTCCTATGGCGAGGGAAAAAAGCCAGGATATCACTTAAAAAGCTGCAGCTAGCAAAAGATAAGGGCGGCCTGGGCCTGCCCTCGTTTAGGAACTACCAAACGGCTTTCCTCTGTAAGCAAGGAGCCCTTTGGTTTGTTGAGGATACATCCTACACTCCAGTATGGCTAACTATTGAACGGTCGTTAATAGCAGATGCACCCCTCTCGTCTCTCCTCACCATGGACCTGGCCCATATACCTCACTCCAAATACATCCTTCTAAATACCAGAAGAGCACTTCTCCGACTTGACCAGTATCATAAGTCTGCTCTGGTGATTAAGAGATCCACCCTACTCTCATTATGGCATAATCCTAGGATCAGGATAGAAGGGAAAACCCTTTACTGGGAAGTGTGGGCTGGAAAAGGTATACACATAGTGAATGACCTCTATGATAATGGCAGACCCCTCCCCTTCTCGACATTGCAAGAAAAGTTTAGATTACCACCCATAGAATTTTACCAGTTCCTAAAACTGAAGGCCGCTATCTCCAAATGCCCCCTCAACACAGACTTACCCTGGCTTGTGTCCCGTCTACGAGTGCTATACCATGCTGACCATTTTGTATCAAGAATATATAAATTGCTCCTCCCCCTACCCAAGACGCCGCATAGGCTGACCGAAATTAAGTGGGAAGCGGAACCTAATTCCACAGGCATTGCTTTAGACTGGGAGGTGATACACAACACCGCACTGACAAACAAGATATCCCCGATCCTATGTCAGACGAAATATATGCTGTTAAATAGAGTGTTTTGGACCCCCCAGAGATTGTTCAAATGTAAATTGAGGGATACTCCTACCTGTTGGAACTGCCATGAAGCTCCTGGTGACTTGGCACACATGTTTTTTCATTGTTCCCTATTACGAATATTTTGGAATAAAATATTTACATACATTCAACAAGTGCTTGGAATCACACCGGTCCAAGAGTTCATTTATGTCATTTTAGGTCCCCTGGAGTCACAATTGCCGGACATTCATGACAGGCAACTGCTTGATATTATGCTGACATTGGCGTGCAAGGTCATTCTTTACAAATGGAAAAATTTTGACGAAATCAACTTCAAAATGTGGTTGGAATGGCTCTCATTTTTAAGGGGGGCAGATAATCCTGCACTGCAGTCAGCCACTTGGAAGCCCTCGAACAAAAAACTCTGGACATCCCTGGATGCTTCATCCTCCCACTTTGAACCACCATGATATGCATATCAACAATTGACTTTTCTAGACAGTATCCAGGTGGAATTTGAGGTGTTTGCTTGTGGTTTTGTATACTTGCTGCATACTCTCTACTACACACACAGTGTACCGAGTCTGGGTAAACTAACTACTATTGCCCTATTGATACACCTGTCCTCTCTCTTCTCACCTCTCTCTTCTCTTCTTCTTTATCTTTTCCCTTCTCTAGCTCTCTTTCTCTCTCTTCCTTTTCTTATCTTCTCCCCTTGATTTCCTTTTTGATTATTGTAAGTGTCATGATACCAAGAACTTGTTCATTTGTACCTTTAAAGATTTATTGTATTGTCTTTATTTTTATCCTTTTTCTTCAATAAAAAAGATTTGAAATAAAAAAAAAAAAAAAAAAAAAAATTAAATAAACCAATTGCTCAATTTGTATTTATTATTTATGTTTTATCACTTATGGAGCGTATGGCGGTCTGGAGGGACACAAGCAGTGAGTAAGAGGCCACATTATATCATACCTTAAAGGCTAAATTATTTAAAGAGCCAAGTTTTGATTGCTTTCTGGAAGCATAGCTCCTTTTCTGTTAATCAAATAGCTAATGGAAAAGAGTTCCAAAGCTTAGTTGCATTAAAGCTGAAGGAGTGACTACCACTTCTTGCTTTTTTAATAGCCAGGGTGAAAGTCAGTTAACAGTTCGAGGACGGAAGTGATCTATTCAGGATGTAGGAAGTAATCAGTTGTTGTAGGATGGGCGGGCCACGGCCTTGCAGAGCTGGATGTGCAATGCACAATGATTTAAAATCCACTCTTTGGGAAATGGGAAGCCAGTGAAGGTCTCTCAGACTCTGCCTAACTAACCTAGAACCAGGACGTCCATGCAGGTAAAAGTGCGGCGTATTCTGCATAACCTGCAGTTTACAGATAACTCCTTTTGGAGACCCCAGATAACTCCTTTTTGAGACCCCAGATATAAGGAGTTGCCATAGTCCAAATCAGACAGGACCAGGGCTTGAACCACCACTTATCTCGAGGTCTGGGGAAGCAGGGGTAATATCTTTCATAGCAATCGAGTCAGTCCAAAGCAACTGGCCACAGTTTCTGTTGCCTGGGCTTCCATGGTCAGTGTGTCTTTAAACCACATCCCTAAGATTTTTATAACAGCCTTAGGGGTGGGAGGGGGGGATCAAGGCCAATGGATCAGCCCAGACCTTGTTGGAGTCTGGAATTATTCCTGAGCATCATTAATTCTGTTATTGATCCATTAAGTTTTAGGTAAGACTTGTTCATCCAGCTGGCACCCTGCTCCAGACAGGGTCCAAGATTCGATGTTAAAGCGTCCGAGTCTGGTGCAAAAGAGAACACCAGCTGGGTGTCATCTGCATACAAGACTATGGAGATCCCAAAGGTGCCACAATATCTGCCAAAGGCTGACGGTATATATGATAAAGCATGGGGCTATGTGAGGACCCCTGCAAGACCCCAACTGCCACTGGCAAGATATCAGAGCAGCAGTCTGTCAAAAACTTGAAATCTTTGTTCCTTTAAAAAGAAACAAACACACTCACTTGGATTCTTGTGATACCGGCCCTACCAACTCTATGTAAATAGTTAAGAATGCTCAACAGGTTCAAGGGCAGCACCAAGATCAAGTAGTACAATAGCCACTGTAGCCTCCTGATGCATTCTCTTTTTTGGCTCTTCCACCACTGAGTGGTCTCTGTACTATGCTTGGGATGAAAGCTCGTTTGTGTATGTAAAATTGAGTTGTCTTCCAGAAAGTTTGATAAACATCTAGTCACAAACTATTCTGCCACTTTTCTTAGATATGGAAGCAGAGATATTGGATGGAAATTATCCAAACAGGACGGGTCAAGATTAGGTTTCTTTAAGTCGGCTCTGACCATCACATGTTTCCACGGTGAAGGCACTATGCTTGTTTCCAGGGAAAGATTGACTGATTCTAACAGAATCGGGAACATCATTGTCGGCTCATCAGCACTGGGCCCAGAGGGTACCCAGATTTAATTTGCCCTAAAAGACCTATAAACTCCATGAGGGGAGAGAATATGGAAGAGAGTAGGCAAACATCAATTCTCACCAACTTTCAGTGGGATGGAGTTATCACTTTCATTATCCCTTTGGAATGATTGATAAATGTTTAAGATGTTAGGGTTAAAATGATCAGTCAAAGCATTACACTTATTTATGGATGGTTCAGACACTTGAGCATTTCTGATAGGCCCCAAAAGGAACTTTGCGATTCTGAACATCTCTCTGGGGGAGTTTGTTGCATTATTAATTTTAGTTTAAAAGAAAAAAGCCTGGTCTTGATGAATTTCAGTATGATAGGTCCTTACTTTCCCCCCCGATACAGTGATTTTTTATTTTCCTTGTAATACTTCCTCTATGCCTTCTCCACAATTTTGCAATCTGTTCTGAGGTGAGAGGCGTACCCTGGGGGGGGTGATTTATTTTTAGTTTTTTTTGTTCATGATCTTCTTGAGGAAGTTTTCAGCAGCTCCCTTTGTGATCTACTGCTTGGAATTGTGCTAGCAGGTCAGTACATTCACTATAAGACAAACTCGAGATTTCATTGAGATAAGCAAATTGTCTAGTTTGGTTAGGTCTTGTGATGCTGAGTCAAAAGTCCCAGAGTAGGGTGCGTGGCTTCACGGCGAAACAGCTTGGCCGCTTGTTAGAGTCTCTCCGGAGCCCCTTTCCTGCCCCACTAATCAGATACACTGATCCGTTCCTTCGGTTTCAGATCTACACACCGGAGGAGTAGCAGTGCCCACTGAAGCAACTTAAAACCAAACCGGATGTCTACAGCTGGAGATATCCTGACTGGCATTTGAGGCCTCCTATCTGTGAAAAAGCAGGGCCTCGTGTGGTTGCTACTGCCGTTACGGAAGCTGGGTATGCCGCCGTGCTCCCCCTCCCCCACCTACGGGGGACAACGAATCACCAGTGCGAGGCCCACTGACGACTATCAACGCCCCTGGCGCAGAGGAGCTGCGGATCTGCGCTCTGCCCCGCTGCCTGGGGCCTATATATCGGACCTACAAGGAAGGAGCGGGCCCTGGTGCTCAGCAAGAGCACTTCAACCGGCCGCACGCGGTGAGTTGACCCCGGACATCAGGGCTGCGGCGGTGCCCGGCCCTGCGGATTCACGCCCGCTGTGCCACATGAAGCCGAGGCTGATCGCTTGGAGCCCTCCGATTGTGTGGGGGGAGCTCCGGAACTGCTGTTTCCATTGCAGCGGGACACATGTGTGCAGATGTGGGCCCCCTCCCCCCCAGGTCACCTAGGAGGCAAACTGCCAAATTGGAGATTGCCTGCATCGCGCGTGGCACCGAACTCTGGAGCATCACCAGCCCGCGCTCCACCTGAATCAGCGGCCTTGCACACCGGTCCCAGAGTGAGAGGTCAATTACTTATGCCGAGAGGAAACTCAGGAGTGCCTCTACATGTGAGTGACAAACAGGCGCCCACAAATCATTGCGCCATCCTTATACTAGCGGCTGGGGGCTACATGTGACTCCCCTCACCTTCCCACCTCGCCTCCTTCTAGCTCCTCCACCTGTGCCATTGCTGTTGGCCTGCTCCACTAGGGGCAACACTGACTTTTGTGGCCTTGCACCCTAAAACCCATGTAGCGGACACTTCTCGCGCCGAGTAGACCGTTCTGGGGTGAGGGGGGCCCTCGCTGCTCGTGGAGTGCTTGAGGACCAATGCAGGTGCCAGCGAAGGTGCTGAAAAAGCGAACAACGCCCCAGGTGCTCCGCATCAAGAGGCTTTGTCCGTGGACCAACGTTTGCACGCTGGGCGACAGATCTGAACCCAGCGGAATTTCTACTTAGCGTGCTGCTGGCCTGACGAGCGACTAAAGCCTTAACTATGTCCAATGCAAAGGGTACCAAAAAAGCCCAGTAAAGTAGGCTCGACCGTTACACCTGTCCAAAGGCAGACTTGCCCGAGCGACGTGGACCTGGTGACAAGCAACAGAGTGGGGCAGAACAAGATCCTACTTAGCCCACAATGAAGGACTTAATGGCAGCTATTACAGGGGTTCTTTCTTCTATCGACACTCTCTCCTCTGAAGTGACATTGATCAGGGCCAACCTCGCAAAATATCAGGAAAAAGTCAAGCAGCTGGAGCTCACCACCACCAGCCTTGTGGAAGACACCTCGCAACTGCAGACAGACATCAGGGAACTCCAAGCGTTCCGCAGAGGAGAAGCTGGACGATTATGAGGGGCGCAATCGATGCAACAACATCCGCATTCTTGGAGTGCCAGAAAAATCGGAGGGTCCCACCACAGACCTGTTCATTGAAAACCTGATCACGACGAAACTGCAACCGAAGGGCCTGTCCAAGCTGTTTGTGATCGAAAGGGCACACAGGGTACCTGGGGGTCGCCCGAGGCCGGGAGCCCCCGCCACGACCGATACTGGCCCGGCTGCTAAATTACAGAGACAGAGATAAAATTCTACAAGCCGCCAGGGTTGCTCCTCCGATCAAACTGGATAACTCAGAAATCGCCTTCTTTCCTGACTTCACTCAGGGAGTGCAGATGAGTCGACGCTCATTCCTTGATGTCAAACGAAGGCTGCGTGAAAAAGGTCTCAAATACGCCATGCTGTTCCCTGCGCGTCCGCATGTCGAGGCCGATGGAAAAACTCAATTCTTCGACCTACCGGAGGTGGCATCTGACTGGCTGGATAGCTGGAAGACCTCACCGTAAATGAGCTCCATCGACCATTGAGACAAGGAATATATTTCCATAGACCAGTTCCGAACCGGTCTGTTTTCTCCATGGGTTGAGCTTCGCTCGCAGTCCCTTGACGCTTGAAGATGTCGAACTATACACCAATGTACTGACATCCTTCATAGTTTGTGTTTTGACTCTCTGCTACGAAATGCACCTGTAATTTGTGTGGTAGAAAGTGGGGACGACGTGGCGCTTAGGCCTTCCCCCCCACTTTCTTCTTTTAGTAAACTGTTGGGCGACAGGCCCTCTGCATTTGAGAATTATGGGCAGTTACGAGCCCAGAGTGCAGGGGAGCAGGGTGGGGGGTTGTTGGGAGGGGTTGTTTTTTCTTGTTTCTAACTTCTTGTGTTATCTCAATGTACAGTCCCTCTTTGCAAAACAAATCGTTACGCTCTATGTGCATGTCAATGGGTGTACAGTGGAACAAAGAAGTTGAAATCTTAAGTTGGAATGTTAACGGGTTGGGGGACAAAATTAAGAGAAGTGTAGTACTGCAATATATCAATAGACTGTCACCAGATATTGTACTACTTCAGGAAGGAATATGCTACTTACCAGTATGCATCTGTTCTTGGCGTGTAGGGCTGCTGACATTCATATCTGTGCATAGATCGCCGCCTAGTGTTGGGTCCGGATGATTGCACATTGTTGTCCTGGAAGAGTCTTCGAAGTATCACGAGATAGGTGGCTCCTCCCCTGGACTACAGTGCGCATGGGCATCCTCTCCATCCCCAGATTGTTTTTCGCCATTGTGGCAGAGATGGAATGTAATACTGAAAGTGATGACCATGCCTGAAAATGATTCTGAGTGCTACAGCTGCGACAGGCACCGGGTAGGAGGGCGGGCGATATGAATGTCAGCAGCCCTACATGCCAAGAACAGATGCATACTGGTAAGTAGCATATTCCGTTCGAGGCATGTGGGCTGCTGAATTCATATCTGTCCATAGAATAAATAGCAGTTACCTCCTTAGCGGCGGTTGCCTGTGCCCGCTGCAGCAGTCTGAAAGAGAGTTCTGAGAACAGCTTGTCCTACAGCGGCTTGCTGTTTGGAGTGTACATCTACGCAGTAGTGTTTGGTAAATGTATGTATGGTGGACCATGTGGCTGCTCTACATATATCCTCTACAGGAATGTTACCTAGGAAAGCCATGGATGCCCCTAGCTTGCGTGTGGAATGCGCTCTTGGGGGAACTGTTAAAGTGCGTTTAGCCTTTTGATAACAGATTTGTATGCATTTAACAATCCATCTGGCTATACCTGATTTGGAAATAGGGTTGCCTTTGTGTTGTGGAGAGAAGGCAACAAACAGTTGTTTAGTCTTTCTAAAGTCTTTTGTCCTGTCCATGTAATACAGGAGAGCTCTTTTGACATCTAAGGTGTGCAGTGCCCGGTCTGCCACTGAATCTGGGTTTGGAAAGAAAACTGGCAGTTCTATAGTTTGATTCATGTGGAACTGCGAGATTACCTTAGGCATGAATTTGGGGTTGGTGCGCAGCACTACCCTATTAGCATGAATTTGTAGGAAGGGCTCTTGAATTGTCAGGGCTTGAAGCTCACTGACTCTTCGTAGCGATGTGATGGCTATCAGAAAAGCCACTTTCCATGTAAGAAACTGTATCTCACAAGAATGAAGAGGCTCAAAGGGTGGCCCCATGAGCCTGGTGAGAACGATGTTTAGATTCCAGACAGGCGAAGGAGGGTGTCTGGGAGGGATCACTCTTTTGAGGCCTTCCAAGAAGGCTTTATTTGCAGGCACTTTGAAGAGGGAAAGATGCTGCCTGTTTTGAAGATAAGCTGCCATGGCGGCCAAATGTATCCTAATGGAACTATACGCTAGATTGCATCGATATAGATGCAGCAAGTAACATATGATGTTTTGCGTGGACGCATCTATCGGATTAATGTCATTGTTGGAACAGTAGATGACAAAACGTTTCCATTTGGCTGCATAGCACGGCCTAGTTGTAGGTCGCCTTGCCTCCTTGATGATGTTCATACAGTCAGGGGGCAAGTTGAGGTAGCCAAACTCAGGAGCCAAATCGCAAGGCTCAACTGTTGCGGATCTGGGTGCTGAATGTCTCCATGGCTCTGAGTGAGGAGACTGGGCATGAGGCGCAGCCGTTGGTGAGGCACCACTGAAAGTTCCAGGAACGTGGTGTACCAAGCCTGCCGTGCCCACGTTGGAGCAACCAGGATGAGCGTCATGGAGTGCTGCCGCAGTTTGCGCGCCACTAGCTGTATGAGTGGGGCTGGGGGAAAAGCGTACGCAAATCTGCCTGACCAGTTCATCCATATCGCATTGCCCTGAGACTGCGGGTGTGGGAACCTCGCGGTGAAGTTTTGGCATTTTGCGTTCTCTTTTGTGGCGAAGAGGTTGATCTCTGGATGACCCCACTGCTGGAAATATGGTTGGAGTACTGATGGATGTATCTCCCACTCGTGCATCTGGTGGCTGTACCTGCTGAGCAGGTCCGCCATCTGGTTGTCTTTGCCCGGGAGATCTTCCGCCAAGAGGAAGATGTTCCTTTGGATGGCCCACTTCCACATGCTCTGGGCTAGGTGAGATAGCTGCGGGGAGTGTGTGCCTCCCTGTTTCTTGATGTAATACATGGCAGTCATGTTGTCCGTCCGGATCAACACGACCTTGTTGCACAGGTGCAACTTGAACGCTTTCAGTGCCATGAAGATTGCCATCAGCTCCAAAAGATTGATATGCATCTTTTGCTGCTGTGCCGTCCATAGTCCTTGCACAGTGTAATGGAGGACATGCGCTCCCCAGCCCTGGAGAGATGCGTCCGTCGTCAGCACTATCTGTGGGACAGGCTCTTGGAACGGTCGTCCCCTGCAAAGGTTTTGTGGATTCCACCAATGCAGAGAGTTGTATGCACGACCGGTCACCAACACTAGGTCTTTCAGATGCCCATGAGCCTGGTTCCACTGTCGTGCTAAGCATTCTTGAAGGGGACGCATGTGCAGCCTCACGTGCGGGACTATGAATATGCAGGAGGCCATCATACCGATCAGCTGCATGAATACTTGCGCTGGGAGCGATTGTTGAGGCCTGAACTTCTGAATTAGCAGCTGCATGCTGTTGACTCTGGCAGAATTTGGCTGCGCTGTTGCCGTTAGAGTGTTTAATGTTGCCCCTAGGTACTGTTGCGCATGAGCGGGCTGAAGGTGCGACTTTTGGTTGTTTAGTGAGAATCCTAGACTGTGTAGGAGGTGAATTGTGCGTGACATGTGGCTGGCACACTGCTGGGCCGACTTCGCTTGAACAAGCCAGTCGTCCAGGTAGGGATAGACATGGATGTGTTGTCTCCGAAGGTGCGCAGCCACAGTTGCTAAGCACTTGGTGAACACTCTGGGGGCAGTGGTGACCCCGAAAGGCAGGACCTTGAATTGGTAATGCTGATTGGTGATGGTGAATCTGAGATATTTCCTGTGACTTGGGTGAATGGGAATGTGGAAATATGTATCCTTGAGGTCCAGGGTTGCTAGGAAGTCGCCTTGACTGAGCAATGGTAGGACCTGCTGTAAGGTTAACATATGAAAGTGTTCTGACAGTATGTATTGGTTGAGGGGTTTGAGGTCTAGAATGGACCGCAGGGAACCGTCTTTTTTTGGGATTAAGAAGTACAGAGAGTACACCCCTGTACCTTGCTCTTTTGCAGGCACGAGCTCTATTGCCCCTTTTTGCAGCATGGAGAGTACTTCTTGCTGCAATAAGTGCATGTGCTCTGCGGACATAGGACGGTGCCTTGGGGGTAGGTTGGGGGGAGTGGAGGTTAGTTCTAGACAATAGCCATATTGGATAAGTTGTCTCACCCACCTGTGTGTGGTAATGCCTTCCCAGGAACTGCTGGAGTCTCCCCCAGACAGGTGTTAAAAGGCGTCACTGTTTGTTGGGGGCGGAGGATCTGGCATTGTTACTTCCACGTCCTCTGCCCTTGGCGCTGTTCCCACGATATCCACCCCTGTTATTCTTTGTATAGGTGGTTTGCGTGCTCCCTTTGCTGTACTGGGCTTGCTGTAAGGCTTGTCCTCTAGAGGCTCCCCTATTACCGGAGCGACAAAAGGAACTGCCCCGAAAATGCTGTAACTGCAGAGCCCCATGGATTTTGCCGTCTCAGTGTCCTTTTTAATTTTTTCGAGGGTTGTGTCTACCTCGGGACCAAAAAGGAAGTCAGGGTTAACTGGCTGGTTGAGCAAAGTTGTTTGTAGGTATTCGTGGAAGACAGATGATCCCAATAGTATCGCGAAAAATATCATTTTGCTGATTCACAAGGTAAATCTGCACTGTCTGTACACTTGTGTGTCAAGGAGGTATAGGCTATACTCTGGATGTGTAAGAAGCCTATATTCACTGAGATTATGAAACGATCAGTATAAGTTATTGTTGGTACATGATATCATGACCAATTCCTACGCGAGTATCATTATATATACACAGTGAGGAGTAATTTTGCAACAAGTTTCTGCATATATGACTGTTGTTTCTATTAATACAATGAATTTCTTAGGGTGTTAAGTCCACAGATATTGTTGTGAATGATGTATGTTTATAGGAGCAGTGTTGTATAACATGATGTTATGATGGTCACTGTGTCAGTCATGTTGTGTATATCTTATTTCGTGTATTTTTATTTCAGATAATGTATTTGTGGGATACTACTATTTTTTAATCCTGAAGAAGGTTTTTGGCTTTGAATACTTACATGCCTTAACCGAAACGCGTTGATGCAACTGTTTGGGGTGGAGAAACACTAAGCTTTTGAGGAACATTACTCCAAAAATTGCTAAATCAAATCTATAATTTGGAGTAGGATTATTATTCAACTCATAATAGTGGTTTCTTTCCCTTTTTAACTGGAATTATTTTCCTATTGTGTTGTCCCATACTTTGTATTATGAATTTTGCAATTTTTATAAATGTATTGTTTTTAATTTCTATGTTTTTTAATCTTCAAGAATAAAATGTACATTTTCATATGATTGTTTCATGTTGATCATTAGCTGCTCCTAGTTTACATGAGTGCATGTTTTGTTATGTATGTTAAGTGCTAAAACTGTGGCTTTCTTATAAGTCCTTCTTAGAAATATATCTACTCTCGGAAGCCGACCGAACATTTATGGATCGTGCTCTTACCACTGACAAAATAGCGCTTGCGATACGAGTGGTGCACTCGGGTAAAGCCCTCGGCCCAAACGGTATCCCTATCGTACTATATAAGCTCCGTCCAGATAAATTAGCCCCATATTTGAAATCTATGTTTGAAGACAGCCCTGAGCAGGGATCGTTGCCCCTAGATCAAAAAAATCACAACCATTGTCACAATCCACAAGGAAGGGAAAACCAAAACAGACTGCGCCTCCTACTGCCCTATATCATTAGTACAAGCAGAACCCAAAATTCTAGCTAAAGTACTTGCTAATAGGCTGATCAAGGTAATAAGCGACTTAGTACACCCTGATCAATCAGGGTTTATGCCGAAAAGGAATACCGCTCTATATCTATATTAATGGTTTATCTAATTGCCTGAAAAAAGTCACAACAGATGTTCCGATAATCTCAGGGAAACCTTTACCAGTGCTTTTATATGCAGACGATGCGGTGCTTATTGCCCGCACACCAAATGCTCTTCGTCTGCTTGTACATACTTTTGTTAATTTCATGGAGGGTCTGGATTTGAGGGTCAATTTTAAAAAATCTTTTATCATGTCCTGTGGTCCTGGCAAAAGGAAACTCAACACCATACAGATAAATTAGAATCTGTTCCTACATTTCCTTATCTAGGGTTGGTTTTCGCTGCGAACGGCTCGTGGAGTGGGCATTTGGCCCACTCCACGAGCAAGTTCTCGAAAGCCACCAATTCGGTTTTGAGTCTTCCGCGCCCAAAGAAAATTGGTGCCACCTAGGCTATTTTAAAGATTTTTAAATTACAGTGCTCACCTGTTGCCTCATATGGAGCTGAGGTCTGGGGGTCGGGAAGCAGTCATTGTATACAACGAGAGGAAAGTCGCTTCTGCAGAAAAATGTTGGGCGCCCGATCTCATCCTCTGATTTTAATTGTCATAGTGAATTGAATTTTCCGTATATAAGTGACTTTATTAGAGCCAGACCAGCACTTTTCTGGATCAGAGTCTGGAGGAATAATGCGGCCGTCCTCACACAAAACATCATAAAGGACTGTTTAAATTGTGATTATGGAATGGCTATTCCTTGGCTCCTAGAAGCTTCTAAATCCCTTATTGCAGTGGATAGAGGCAATTTGTTTACTGATCCTATGTCAATTGAAATCAAGGATAAACTTGAGGTCAAAAATGCACTGTATGCACTTTATAACACTGAAACGATAGGAAGAGAATTGCAGAAATCAAGTGTTGCAAAATACGTAGAGTACGAACTGTGTAGACAACCCCTCCCGAATTATCTGTCCCTTCCTATGACTAGTTGGGAGAGATCACTCTTGTTTCGCTTAAGGGCGGGTACAGTAAAATTTTTGTTGTCTTTCCCTTTGGGGTATCGCCACAGTGCTGATTTTAATCCATGCCCCCGTGATGGTGTTAGCACACAAGATGATTTGCATTTCCTATTCTTTTGTAAATTTTATCTTAGATTTATTAAAATGCTCTTAACTCCATATTTTAAGAAACACAGACCACTCTCACTTAAAGAATCGTATAGTATGTTGGTTTCCCTAGATACTGATGAATTAATTTTTCGCACCAGCACTTTTTTAAGACTGGCTACACGAGTGCGTAAAATGATGGAAAATCCCTGAAAATAGAAACTAGTCTTACTGGAGCTTATTGCACTTTACTGCAATTGTATGGAACTCCATATCTTTGCACTATTTTGTAATTGTATGAACCCTATATCATGAAATTTTTATAATACTTTTTCTTTTTTGTATGTTTGTATATTTTAATGAATTGCTGTTTTTATTGCAGTACTTTTATGAATTTTATGAAATTCGAATAAAGGTCTTTTGAACTTGAACTTGAATACTGCTCTAAATCTGCGCAGAGTGCATGGAGTCCTGGGTAGGGTACTGATCATACTGGAAGAAGCAATCATAGTCTCCCTAGATGCCACCATGGCATTTGATACGCTCGAGTGGCCTTCTCTTTTTGCCGTGCTCACAAAACTGGGATTCTGGCCGACCTTCGGCCGATGAGTGCGCCTACTCTATAGCACACCAATGGCCCAAGTAGTCGTGAACAATAAACAATCAGAGACCTTCATACTTAGCGGGGGGCCGCCAGGGGTGTTCCCTTTCTCCTTTATTATTCGCTTTGGCCCTCAAACCCCTTGCAGCATGGATCCGGAGGGATGTAATGACTCGTGGAATGCGATGGTCGGCGGACTGGGAAGATCGCATTTCTCTATATGCGGATGATATCCTTCTTTATCTCAGGTCCCCCAAGAGATCCCTGATTGCTGTTTTCGACATCCTGGCCATATTTGGCAGATACTCCGGGTTTAGGATCAATTGGCAAAAGTCCCTCATGTATGTCCTCTCTGGGGGTCCTCCTCCGATACCCCGGAACTGCCCCATACCGATAGTCTCAGAAGGCTTCAAATACCTAGGCATATTTGTCTCTCTTGATCCCACTCTCCGATATGCCCGCAACCTTGTTGACCCACTGCAAAGACTCAAACATGACATCGCAAACTGGAAGTCACTCCCACTCTCTCTATTGGGAAAGGCGGCCTTTTTTAAAATGATGTCCCTACCCAGTTTCCTGTATGCCCTGCAAAATTCAGCCGACCCCGTCCCGGACTCATATTTTAGAGAAATAGAAGGGCTCCAGCGAGACTTTCTTTGGGGTGGAAGAGCGCGTATTGCTTTGCAAAAACAAGCTCAGTTGGTACTACGATACAAAAGGGGATGATGGACGGAGCGTTTGAGCAAATCAAACATTCACCCCCAGTCAACTGATCTGGGTTTAATCCATCACCATTCTTTAGCTCACTCAGCCACCCCAGTTCAGACATGGCCATATGCAAATCAGTTTGACCATGTGCCTCATGGGAACAGTCCAGCCCGAACTGCCAAGCCATGTCTTCCCTGACCGGAAACAAGCATCCTGGGACCGGTTTCGGATTCATAATCCTCATCAGCCAGGCTATCTTGAATCCAGTGGCCAAGTGAGCAAGAGACTCACGTCTTAGCATACCCTGCCAACTTAGGGCGAACAAAGCGATACAAAAGGGGATGATGGACAGAGAGTTTGAGCAAATCAAACACTCACCCCCAGTCAACTGATCTGGGTTTAATCCATCACCATTCTTTAGCTCACTCAGCCACCCCAGTTAAGACATGGCCATATGCAAATCAGTCTGACCCTGTGCCTCATGGGAACAGTCCAGCCCGAACTGCCAAGCCATGTCTTCCCTGGACCGGAAAAAAGCATCCTGGGACCGGTTTCGGATTCATAATCCTCATCAGCCAGTTGGTACTACTGGGCAGCACACCTTACAGCAATAAATCACAGCACCTATGGTCGCCCCGACAACCCAGGGTTCAATATGGATTGATGGCTTCTTCCAAATGAGACCTACAACTGTGCACTATACTCCAAACCAGGCAGATACCCACTCACTGGCCCTACCGACCATACAGTTAAAATCTGGCATTCTGCAACCAAGTCGCTCGGCTGGAGCACTAGGTTGACTCTTGCCACACCCCTGTGGGACTCTCAAAAACTGGGAGATTTGGGAAACTCCAAAGGCTTTGATAAATGGTATCTAATTGGCATCTCCCATATTCGGGACCTCTGGGGTACAGAGGGAGTGAAGCCCTTCGACACCCTCCAACATCAATATGCACTGGCAGATTCGGAGCGTTTTCGTTACCTACAAGTCCGACATGCACTGCAAACAGTGTTGCCCCGTAACTCCTCTCCACCAGATACCTCCCCACTGGAGGACAGACTACTAGATGGCCATCTACCTGAAAGGGCTATTTCCCTGACCTATGTAAACTTATAAATAATATGGAAAATCCCCTATTGTCGTTACGAGAAAAAAGGACTGGAGACGGCATCGAATTAGACGATGAAATCTGGCAAGCTACGGTCTCCTCCCCCAAAACTGTTGCGATTCCGGCGCGTCTCTGACTGGTTCAACTAAAGATCCTGAACAGAATTTACATAACAGGTCCCCAATTGACCCACATGGGTGGGCCAGCGGACGGGTCTTGTAGGCGGGGATGCACCCTAATGGGCACTTTCAGGCACATAATATGGCACTGTGAACTAATCCAGGAATACTGGCGTAAGATACACGAAGTAATGAGCGAAACGCTAGAAGTTGAAATCAAGCCAGAAGCGCCCAGATGCCTCCTCAACATCTGGGAGTCTACAGACCTCAACACCCACACCACACAATGGGTCACACTCAGTTGCATCGTCGCCAAAAGGAATATCGCTCAGCTCTGGGGGGCTCCGCACGCACCCAAGGTTACAGATTGAAAAAAAGACCTTGATTGGTGCATGCTAAAGGAAAAGACAGTGTACATGGCCCGAGGCTGCCCCCGAAAATGGTCTAAGATATGGGCCCCCTGGAATGACTACCGTGGCAACATCTGTACTCCTCCTCGTGATCTGGACTGTGATGATCCCCCCCCCTCCCTGTAATTTCCAATGAACCACCCTATTGTATTTGTATTTATATTTGATTTAACTGTAATCCACTCTGTTGACTTTTGTGGAACTGTACCTTTGCCCATTTTTGCTGTGGGTCCAGTAAGGCTGCTCTAGAGTTGCTTGGAGTGTAGTTGTAGTTACTCGCAAGCTGAAGTAATTTATGGTTCCAATTTTATTAGACTATGGTTGGTTTACTGGTGTAAAAGGGGATAGGTTTTCAGAAGGAAGAAAGTGAGATCTGGATGCTCAAGGCTGGATGGGATTGGCTCTATTTGTTAAGTGAGAAGAAGTAGGCAGTAGTACCAAAAGGTATTCCGTCTGATGAGGTTCCACCCTGTGTTTGGGTAAGAGACCTTGGCATTTATGGTTGGTTGGGAATGACCAGCTGTGTCTAGCGAGCAGAGGTTTCGATAAGATCTTGGAAGGGATTGGGTGTTATCATGGGGATTGCGTTTTAGTATTGTTTTGAAGCAGGTATGGAGACTTGGCAGGATTAGCCTGACCGCCACAAAATTGCCACTTGGCCCATATAAATTCTTGTGTTTTCAGAGGTATGCTCTGAGGGGGATACAAAGAGCCTTGAATGTTATCGTTTGTGGTACTGTAGCATCAAATGATTTTTCTTCTGCCATATGTGAAGGAGCATTCAAGCTGTTATGCCATGCAGATGTTACAGTGAAGAGTATCTGAACACCTCAGCATATTGAATTTGTGCTGCCTATTCAGGAAAGGAAATGCAACGCAGTCACCTTAAGTCTTTGGGCAAATGAAGGATCTAAGAGGTTGGGGTGTAGGTAGGTATGTTGAAGGAAAGGATGGCTGCATTAATGATAGCTGAAGCAAAATATGTAATTGAAAAAGTGCCATAAATATTAGAAGCATGTTTCAAAACAATGAAATATATACAACTCACACATAGGACCATACCTGAAATAATGACATCGAGCTGCCAAAACAACTCTGTGTGCAGGAAAGCGCTTCTTCTCCACAATAAAGGTGACGTCGCTGTACTCCTCCCCGTTCATCAGCGCCCCCACGTTCTCCGACAGTATATGCACATGGTCGATCTCCCCCACCGCGGTGTAAGGGCGCAGAGGGTGGCTGTTACTCATTTTGTCGCGTAAGTGTTACCAAGAGCTCTGTAAAAAGAAAGATTCAAGAGGCTTTAGAACCATCACTCTTCATTTTAAAACACATTTCATGACATTATTAAGCTCAGACTTTGAGGCTACACAACTTCAGCTGATACAAACCTGCAGCCACTGCATCACATGTACCTAAATGTTTGCAGATGCTTCCGTGGGAAAAGAAAATGCAGATGAATTTGTCGGAGGTACTTAAAGCAGACTCACATCCCTATGCTTATCCGCAGGCTCACGCGCTATGCTTATCCTCCGGCTCACACCCTATGCTTATCCTCCGGCTCAGACCCTATGCTTATCCTCAGGCTCACACCCTATGCTTATCCTCAGGCTCACACCCTATGCTTATCCGCAGGCTCCCACGCTAGGCTAATCCACAGGCTCACGTCCTATGCTAATCCCCAGGCTCACGCCATATGCTTATCCGCAGGCTCACGCCCTATGCTTATCCGCAGGCTCACGCCCTATGCTTATCCGCAGGCTCCCACGCTATGCTTATCCGCAGGCTCCCACCCTATGCTTATCAGCAGGCTCCCACCCTATGCTTATCAGCAGGCTCCCACGCTATGCTAATCCGCAGGCTCCCACGCTATGCTAATCCGCAGGCTCCCACGCTATGCTAATCCGCAGGCTCCCACGCTATGCTAATCCGCAGGCTCCCACGCTATGCTAATCCGCAGGCTCCCACGCTATGCTAATCCGCAGGCTCACATCCTATGCTTATTGCTTATCCGCAGGCTCACGCCCTATGCTTATCCACCGGCTCACGCCCTATGCTCATCGGCCGGCTCACGCCCTATGCCCACCCGCCGGCTCACGCCCTATGCCCACCCGCCGGCTCACGCCCTATGCCCACCCGCCGGCTCACGCCCTATGCCCACCCGCCGGCTCACGCCCTATGCCCACCCGCCGGCTCACGCCCTATGCTTATCCGCCGGCTCACGCCCTATGCTTATCCGCCGGCTCACGCCCTATGCTTATCCGCAGGCTCCCACGCTATGCTAATCCGCAGGCTCACATCCTATGCTTATTGCCTATCCGCAGGCTCACGCCCTATGCTTATCCGCCGGCTCACGCCCTATGCTCATCCGCCGGCTCACGCCCTATGCTCATCCGCAGGCTCCCACGCTATGCTAATCCGCAGGCTCACATCCTATGCTTATTGCTTATCCGCAGGCTCACGCCCTATGCCCACCCGCCGGCTCACGCCCTATGCCCACCCGCCGGCTCACGCCCTATGCCCACCCGCCCGCTCACGCCCTATGCCCGCCCGCTCACGCCCTATGCCCACCCGCCCGCTCACGCGCTATGCTCACCCGCCCGCTCACGCGCTATGCTCACGCGCTATGCTCACCCGCCCGCTCACGCGCTATGCTCACCCGTCCGCTCACGCCCTATGCCCACCCGCCGGCTCACGCGCTATGCCCACCCGCCCGCTCACGCGCTATGCTCACCCGCCCGCTCACGCGCTATGCTCACCCGCCCGCTCACCCGCTATGCTCACCCGCCCGCTCACGCGCTATGCTCACCCGCCCGCTCACGCGCTATGCTCACCCGTCCGCTCACGCGCTATGCTCACCCGTCCGCTCACGCGCTATGCTCACCCGCCCGCTCACGCGCTATGCTCACCCGCCCGCTCACGCGCTATGCTCACCCGCCCGCTCACGCGCTATGCTCACCCGCCCGCTCACGCGCTATGCTCACCCGCCCGCTCACGCGCTATGCTCACCCGCCCGCTCACGCGCTATGCTCATCCGCCCGCTCACGCGCTATGCTCATCCGCCCGCTCACGCGCTATGCTCATCCGCCCGCTCACGCGCTAGCTGTATTAACAATAAAGCAATTGAAATACTTGAGACGTGTCCCTGTCTGCTTCTCCACCGCGTCACACACCGGTAATCACTTGAGCCATATTTAATCCCATTGTTTTTCAGCAATGGTGCAACCACAGATAGAGAGCAGCTGTTAGAAACTGGGTTACTGGTTGACTGCGGTGTGAACCCTAGTTAAGCAGTAACCACAATCATAGTCAGGATAAGGCATAAACAAACCCCAATTGAACTCGTGCTCACCCCCTGGTAGCTTCGCATCGGGCAGTCAGGCTTAACTTGGAGGCAATGTGTAAAGTATTTGTGCAACATCGCAAACAGTAAAACAGTGACAATACCACACAAAAAGAATCCCACACCAGTATAGAAAAATATATATTAGTTTAATGAATGGCCACCCGCCCTGGGCGCCACTCCCAAGCCAACAGACCACGCACGCAACCTGGGCTTCATCCTGGACTCCTCCCTCTCGATGACCAGACAAGTCAACGCCGTCTCCTCATCATGCTTCAACACCCTACGCATGCTCCGCAAGATCTTCCGATGGATCCCGACCGAAACCAGGAAGACGGTCACCCAGGCACTCGTCACCAGCCGACTGAACTACGGAAACCCCCTCTATGCCGGAACCACAACCAAGCTACAGAAAAGACTCCAACGCATCCAGAACGCCTCCGCCCGACTCATCCTGGACATCCCCCGACGCAGCCACATCTCCGGCCACCTGAAGGACCTGCACTGGCTCCCCGTCAGCAAGAGGATCACGTTCAGGCTCCTCACCCACGCACACAAGTCTTTCCACGACCTGGGCCCCAAGTACCTCAACGACCGCTTGACCTTCTACACGCCCACCCGCCAGCTACGTTCTACAAGCCTCGCCCTCGCCGCCGTTCCACGCATCCGAAGAGCCACCGCCGGAGGTAGATCCTTCTCCTACCTGGCGGCCAAGACATGGAACTCCCTCCCCATCCATCTTCGGCTGACCCAGGACCATCTCGCGTTCAGGAGACAACTCAAGACCTGGCTGTTCGAGCAATAGAGGACCCCTTCCCCCAAGCGCCTTGAGACCCTGCCGGGTGAGTAGTGCGCTATGCAAATGTTATGATTGATTGATTGATTGATTGATTGAATGAAACAAGACCAAAACGACAAAAATCCAATTAGTAGAACCGAAGACATTGAATCTGAAGGTTTAGGTCCAAATAGCGCAAAAAAGCTTAAAGTGCCAACTGTGGATATCGGGTCGTGCCGGACAGCGTCAAAATCTCAAGTTCAGGCCGACAGCGATGGAGTGTGGCTGGCTATAGAGACCCCAGTTAGGCCCTCTGAACAAAGTACCTTAAAATCCAGGTTGGGATCATTGAGTTGATCTATGTCAAAGATGCATAGCGTAGATGAGGATATGCGTCAGTTCTGAAATGTGGTGTAGCTGCGGAGCAGGGTTCCATTGCATCGATGTTGAGAATCCCATCAACTGGCTTGCTAAGTCAAGTCTGGCATCGAGGATGTGGTGTGCAGTCGGGATGATGTGTCGGTTCCAAAGAGCTGCAAGGGTGCGATGCGAAGTACGGCATCATCGTAGAGGCTGATGTTGAAAAGAGATGTGAGGACCTGCTTCGAGGATGATCTTTGCGACGAGTCAAATCCATGCAGCAGCGGAAATGTGTAGATTCTGCACAGGATTGCACTGTGAAGCAGAGAAATGCTGCTGGATCCACGGAGGCTGGCAAAGCACTTCAAAGTCACTTCCAATGGTCCAGGACTAGAGTGGCATTACTCAGCAGGGTAGACTCACAAATGGCAGAGTCTAGGTGCAAATGCAAGGTTGTTGGAAGCTTGTATGTCCCTAAGGCTACAGATCAGGAGGCCAGCCAACTAGACCTTGGAGTCACTCTGGGGTCAATAAAAGAAGGTGCAGTCATTCTCACCCAAGCAGCCGGCAGCAGGTCAGCACAGCAGGGCAGCAGCACCCTCAGAATAGCAGTCCAGCAGAGTGAGAGTCCTTTCAGCAGCACAACAGTTTTTCTTCCTGGCAGAGTATCCATATGTGATGTGGAATGGAATGGAATGGAATGGAATAGGTTTTTGTAGAGCGCGATAGCTACCCGCAGGCGTCCCAGCGCTATAACTGAATACGGTGGGGGTGAGGCAGGTCAGGGATTATTTCCTGAAGAGAAAGGTTTTTAATTTTTTACGGAATTGCAGGATGTTTGGTTCTGAGCGGATGGAAAGTGGAAGGGAGTTCCAGAGCCTTGCTGCGTTGGTAGAGAACATTCTCCCTCCGCTTCTTTCTCTTTTGTATCTGGGGATGATGACCTGGAAGGCGAGGGAAGATCTCAGCTGCCTGTTGGGGTTGTAGGGAATGATCAGGCTGTGATTAAGGACTGCTCCTTTCCTCCAGTAGGCACGGTTGGCGATGTATATGCTTTTAAAATTGACCCTATCTTTAACCGGTAGCCAGTGAAGTGCTCTTAGTTCAGTCCTCACTGATTGCCGGCGGGGAATGCGCAGGAGGGTGCGGGCCGCGCAGTTTCGAATCACGTGCAGTTTTTTAGGGTGGATCCAGAAGTATTCTCAAGTGGTGGTGTCCAAGGTCCTTCTTTTATACACAATTATGACTTTGAAGTTGGGAGAAGCTTCTAGAGGCATGTCTTTGAACTTCGAGTGCACAGATGCCCTGCCTTGCCTACCCTGGCTCCAGACTAAACACAGGGTGTATGCAGCCCTTTGTGTTGCAACAGGACACAGGATATTCAGTTGAGAGAATGGGCCCAGCTCCTCCCTCCCATCCTGCCAGTGATGGCCACTCCAGTCACACCTTAGGTCCAATTGTGTGTCGTTGTCTAAGAGGAACACATAAAGCCTAAGTACCAACTACACTCAGTCATGTGACCTGAGACAGTCTGTAGGCACTAAACAACTAAGGCAAAAAAACACCAACGTTCTAAAAGTGTCATTTTCAGAATTGTAATTTAAAATCTGACTTTACCATAAGTTAGGATTTTAAATTAAGATTCCAGAGACACCAAACATGATCTAGTTATTTCTTTCCATTCGGAAACTACACATATAAAAAGTAAAGTTATCCCAAGGGAGAGATAGGCCTCACAGTGGTGAAAAACGAATTTGATTTTTTTCTATCAGGACATGTAGAAAAAGTATATGTCCCGCATTGAGTACAATGCACCCTGTACTCTGGGCTGTCCAAGGCCTCTCCTAGGGGTGACAAATATGCACTAAAAAGGAAGATTTAGGCCTGGAAAAAAGGTCCTTTGCAAAGTCGACATAGCATCTTAAAATTGCACAAACACACAGGATCTGCAATGGCACTCCTGAGACATGCTTAAAGGCTGCTTAAGTAGGGGGCACAATCTATGCTGCAGACCCACTGGCAGCATTTAATTTACAGGACCCGGGGACATGTAGTGCACTTTTCCAAAGACGTATACGTAAATTAAACATGCCAATTGGGTAGGAGCCAATGCTACCATGTTTTAGGGAAAGAGCACAATCACTCTAGCACTAGTTAGCAGTGATAAAGTGTGCAGCGTCCTACTGCCAGCAAGAACAAAGGCAGCAAAATCAGGAGGTCTGAAGGCAAAAAGTTGGGAGGAAACCACACAAAGGATGCCAGGTCTAGCATCAGCCATATGCAAGCAAGCCTTGGTTCATAAAACACTGAACTGCAATGCTGACTGAGCGATTGCCGGTTGGAGGCAGTTTGCAAACATTTCACCCATCAGCTTTGTGTTTCCTCAATACAGGTATGTACAGACGTGTCTGTGCTCACTGTGCCACATGCCTCAAGCTATACATCAATGATGAGGCATTAGTAGGCAGAAACCTGCGAGTGTTGCTCGTGGTCCTGTCTGGAAGAGACCCAGCTTGGCAGTTTCAAATGGACTGTTACCATTAGAGCTGGACAAAGACATAATTACATATAGCTCGTCCCTATCTGAAGTGGCAGGTGGGCGAAAAACAATGGACTGGAATGCATTTTGAGCAACTGCCAGTGGATTAGCAAGAATTGCACTCACCAATGTTGTGTTTTCCTCAGTGCAATTCTTAAGTGCAACAGGCATGCTCAGACCAGGATCCTGTTGTCTTTGTACCACAGAAGTGTAGCTATACTTCACTGACAAGCCTAAACAGGCCAAAACCAGTCTAGGTTTGATTGTGGTGCCCTTTTTGGAGCGGACCTAGTTTGGCATTTCAGAGTGGACTCTTCCTGTTGGGACAGGACCAAGACTGATTTGCACATCGCTGATTTCTGTCTGGATTCACATAAAGGGTGAAAAACAATACCCTGGAATGTGATCCAGAGCAACTACCAGTGGCTGAGACAATCGGCAAGCATTCCACACATCACTATTGTGTTTATCATCTTTCATTAAGAGTCTTTCACCTACAAATGAACCGCTATTCTTAAACCCGAATACTGGGTAATGCAATTCAATGAGATTGATCGCTGCCTAAACACATTAAGCAGGATCTTCAGAGACTTACATTCATCACATCCGAGCATCGTCCCTCTCACAGCTCAAATAGATCCATGATAACCAGTACGGACTCTCTTACAGACATCCCCCCCACTCCACGTACCACACACAGCCAATCTGGGATCGGAAACTACACCTTCCCCGAATGATGCTACTCACCCAAAGACATCACATCAAGATCTATTGAGCAATGAGATCCACAAACTGCTCCTCTCTTATCAGTCTGAAAAGAATACTAATAATTCTGATCGAAATCAAATCCAAACCATCCAAGCGAACCCATTCAGAAAACCAAACTACAATCACAAAGGAATAAACAAGAACAACCTCAAGCACGTCATTTTATCCCAAATGGCCTCTCATCATAACAATAATCAGCTGAAGCGCATGCTTCTCGACTGCAGATCAGCAAATAAACACGCAGCAGATATCTACAACCTCAACCTTATTGTAGTGTAGTTCCTAGTTTCCCACTAGGCCCTGCGCATTGGAATAACATAAACAGTAGTATCGACGTGGAACTGCAGATATTCCAGGCCTCCACTGACTATGCTAAACTTAATTGGGTGTGTTACCAACTAGCTCAGAGGTCACTGGAAACTTTCTTCTCTGCATAGGAAGTGATCAGCTTCCTTGGCACAGACAAGAAGGGATTCAGTTTTCCAACAACCGTGCAACATGACAACTTTGCTCCTCAGATCAAGAGTCGATCTCTAGGGTCGTGTGAAACAATAGACATGTATTTCACTCAGTCAGTCTAGTGCAGTTTACTTTCACGAGATGTAGAGAATAGAGAGACGGGCGTTTGTCAATAAAGGGTTAACATTTATTGAACAGTCTTTCTTCTCGTACAAGAGAAATGAATTGCCACAATTGCAATAATTGTTATTATAAAAAGTACGTACAGTAAGATAAGTATTGCGAAATAGAACTGTAAAAGCATTGATATGGTTTCTTAGCCATACAATGGTTTAAAAGTAATAAAACATATATACAGTCATATATACATTAGGCTAACATACTCAACTGGTGCTTCTAACTAAGCCTACCCCAGTGTGCCTGACCTAAGCCTAACACGTGAAAGGGGAGTAAGTAAGTAGCTTAAGTTAAGTTGGTTTTGCCAAGGTTTGTTTCAAGAATTCTCGTCTAAGGGTTTAGTCAACACCATACCTCTGAATAGAATGATGGAGGATTGGTATCTCCTTCAGGGGTCTCTCTCGATATCCCAGTCACCCGCGAGGGTAAACCGGAAGCGCCGGGACTGGATTTCTCTGCACGAGAAAGGCAGCGGCTTCTCTTCAGCGCGTCGAGGAAGGAGGGGGGACAGCGTCCGCGGGCAGCTGGAATCTGCTGGATGTCTTCGCAGAGGGACGGCTGTTCAGCTCCTTAAGCGTACTGCACGATAGGTCGCGCTTTAGCGGCGATAATGGTATCAGCAGCTTCACCACCACAGGATAGCAGGCTGCAGCGACAGAGTGCTAGATTTACCAACACGGGGTCGTGCAGGCAGCTGGCTTCAGTAGCTCGTACAACAGGCAGTGCTTAAGGCAACGTTGGTAATATTTATACCTGACAGGTGCCGGGTTTGACGCAAGTTTGCTGGACATAAGACGTCAATTAAAGATGTCACTAGGAAGTGATAGTTATCAGTTGCTCATTAGAGTTCCATTACTAATCAAAACATAGCAAGCGGGGATTTCCAGGTTTGCTGAGTTTTTATCTTGTTGAAGAACTCGGAGTGTTATCTAGGAATATCAGATAGTGACTTCTGCTCTGTCATTGCACTAATTGGTCGCAAAGGAAGTGGCAGAGGGAACTATGCTGGAATGTGGCTCTGTTCGTGTGAGACAAGAGATGACTTTTCAGAAAATCGCACTTGAACGGTTATGCCAATATAGGGAATAAATGGATTTATAGCCGAATAGGGGCATAAGGTCACAGTATCGATCAGGAACCTAGATAAACACGCAACACCCACTCCACGGGTTAATGTCCATCAAAATTACTAAAACTAAAGCAATTAGATGCATGTGTAACATTGCCCACCCCAAAATACATAAATGCATTCGAAATAGGCGTACTTATAATACATGGAATTTAGGTACTGTACGTTTTTTTTAAAAGCATAGAAATCATTCAAAAAATTATTGCATATGAAATCATTGAACGATTATGCATAAAGAATTACACATGAAGTATCTCTGACAGAAGAAATGCGAGATAAATCATCACATAAAAATGCATTGTAATAACATATGTGCTAGAGGCTGGTGTAGTATTGTTATGTCTCTAGATGTGTTTAGAAATAGAAGTGTGAAGCTTCTGTTCTCTAAGAATAGTTTTTACGTTAAGCAAAGAATTGTTCGTGCCAAAAAAAGGGTCAATGTTAGAAAAATTGTCCAATTCAAAAAATTATTGCTTGAACGGGGAAAAATAGATTTCCAAAGCTCTTGGCAGTTATTGTTGATCAAAACTGAAGGCCGAATTCAGAGTTCATGGGAACGCTGTGTGTCGGAAAAGCTTCTAAAAGTTATTGTTTCTGTACGGGTGAGAACATCGTATCAGACAGGCTCTCAAAGAATTGGTCTACAAATTCAGGTGATAGTTCAACCAAATTAGATAGTGCTGTAACTTGGCAGGTGTGAGAATGATTGCTGTCATCGTATTCAGGACCAGCAATGCTCACAAATGGCTGTACCTGGGTGATGCTGCTTTTGTCGCTTGCTCCACTGTTACCACTTGGCTGTAGTACAGGAGTCTCCACAAATGCCGTCATCAGAATTGGTAGCCGCTGGGGACAACACAATGCGTGAGCCGTTATTGGACTGAGCAAAGTATCGACGTCCATTGGTACTGCTGATGGAAGTGAAAGACAGATGTCCAACACGCATTCATCGCCGCAAAGCATACACCGTAGCACAGGTAAAATGCAATTTTGCCATATCGGTCTGAATGAAAGGAACCAGGTCATGTTTAGATCTCTCAGCCTGGCCAATCCAAGGACGTTAGTTATCCTGTCCCGGTAGCGCATTGCTAGGATTGTCTCTTCCATTCCCATGGGAGCTATGTCTGAGCCGAGGCTTGCCATAACGTAGCAGGAGGGTCAAAAATAGAATCCCTGCGACGAGTCCCAAAAATAATGGTATGCCGCCAAAAATGGAGTGCACAAAATTAGGAAAGATTCCCAAAATTGCCTGGAAGGGTGTTAGCAGTCCCGTAAAGACTGTCTTAAATATGCCCGGGATGCTTGTTGCACTAGACATGTTAAGGAGTTGGCTGAACATTTCTACGAAATGCACGGGGCAATTTGTTGATAAAAGGTCATGAATTTCAGTAGCTGTCCTTGCAACTAGAAGATCATACGTCTCTTTAGATGACGTTATAGGCACTGTTGTCTGTAAAAGTACAGATTTCATTTTGCTTAATGTATCAATTCGTATAGAATAGAGATTCAGACGAGGCCAGATGGGAGTCACTATGTCTGGAGGCCCACTCGGGAACAATGCTTGCATACAACATTTGACCATGGACGTTACTTCTATTAGATAACTTTTCCCTGGCGTGAGGCCACAACATCTGTGATCCGTTCTAAGAATGTAACTCCCGTTTGCGAGTTGCATAAAGAAGGGCTCTATCTGAGTTGCAGGTGTGACTAGCTGGTGGCATGAAAGGTTGTTTGAATTTCCATCACATGCTCCGTGTAAATTAATACCCTGACACAAAAGTATACCGCTTAGTGAATGTTTACAGTTCTCACCACTAAGAAATACATTTTTGTCACTGTCACTATAGCAAGAATGAGTGTATGGTAATTTCCATATAGATTTTACATATCCTTTACCCAATTGTTCATACTGGCCAGCAGGTATGTACTCAAGGCACTTTTTAAATCGGAAGTTGTTATCGGAATTGTGATAATTCCGTGTATTATCCATTCAATGACAGGACTCTCTGACATTGTCAATGGTAATCTCTCGAGTTTTTCGATGCTCAGGATTGTATAGTCTGCTCCTTTCTGTGCCAAACTGATCTGTTTATCAGTAAGGTTAAACTGGAAAATAATGACGTTGTGTTGATTAAACGCCAAGGCACATAGCCTGAACGAAGATTTTGCAGCGTCCAGCCTAATTCTATAATAGAACGTAATTGAGACTGGCCATGTTGTAACATTAGCAAATCTCTGTCTATCACATCAAAGGCAGAGGATACAATATTGTCCAACGAATATATTCTGGAAGACAGAGTCGTTAACCCATTGTCTACTACAGAAAGTGATTTCTCCAAATTAATACGATCAATTTCTCGTATTTTTTCAGCAGTTTCAATTTGCTTTACTTTCCAAGCCTCGTTGTAAGCAGCATAGATACTGGTCGCTATGAAACGCTTTTGACGCTGTTTGCGTGGTCCAAGAATGAAATCGCGCAAATCAGCACCATCTTTTAATAAAGACAAGTGTTGCTTAATTTCAGCCAGTGTGGATGATTTTAGCCATTCAAGGCAGAGTTTACCTACACTGTATGTTGTTATAATCCCTGGATGCTGTCTCTGGGAGTATCTTGAGTCTAATCTGGTCATTTTTAAACCCTGTGTTTTATTCAGGAATCTATCTTGACAGCTATTTGTGTCTGTAGGCCAGATTAACCACTTTTTCCAATCAGGATGTGTTCTGTTGAAATGTAAAATTTGTGACACGTCTAACTCAATATCTGTGGTTGTATTCTCAGCTATTGGCTTTGGAATAGACGGTGTTTTAAGGTCTTTGATCTTAGCTAGGCCAAGACAAGATGTTTGGTGTATTGTGTCATTCAAAAATAACATTTGTTCTGGTATCATGCAGGTTCTAAATAGTGCTTCAATGCCTTGCACCTGCCAATCTTTTGTACCCCAAACTGTTTTCGTTTCAATATTATTTTTCCAATGATCAAAACCAAATGTCATCATTTTGTCATAAAATGCTTCTGAATATATCAATTTAGAATTTGTCAGCATTGTTTTCATTCCTGTTTTATCTAACAGTTTATAATAAAACGTTTCTGCATCACTGGTGTTAAACCCTGAGAAGTATTTGAATTTCTCAAAAAATGCTTTAGAACTGCTTTTAGGTGGTGTAGAACAATGTTCCCATTGATTATACATACAAACATTTCTAGGCTGTGCAGATTTATGCAAGTAATGATCCCCATAGTGGGTGTAACAGAATAATTGCTCATAACTAGATGAACCTTGTAAATAATCATGATCTGTGAATCTAGCTTACATTACTAAATCAGACATCATGTCATTAATACTGTTAAAGTCCCAATCATCAGAGAATGTACTTGGTGTCACAAAGTCACTTAAGGAAACCTTTAGTTGATGAGGATACTTCAGGATTTCGACCGGACCATAGATCTCATAGTCTGTTTTCTCCCATACTACCCCACCAGGTATTGGAATTGCTGTGACATTTACTGTTGACAGTTCTCTTTTCTTCACGTGGGATGATCTGTGTGGTTTCAGGACTAGGTTGATGTTCTGACTTGCTGTGTCCATTGTAATATATTTTCCTTCAATGAATTTTCCCAAACACAGTACCATGATGAGCCAAAGCAGGAGGAAAAATACACCTAGATTGAACCAGAACTCTAGCCAAGGGGAAACAAGGTAGATTTTCTTCAGTTGATGAAAGAGTTCCGTTGCTTTTTCTTTAAAAGACTTTTTTTGTTTCTGGCATCACTTCGGGGTTGTTTAAATCTTCAGAGAAGTTGTCGAAGTTGATGAAATAACCAGAGGCAGTTCTGTCAATTGATGGGATTGTTCTTTCAATCTGTCTCTCGGTAGCACTTTCTGATGCCACATCATTGTAGACTGGTGTTGTTTCTTGACGAACTGTTTCAATCTGTGTTTCAAGAGGCACGAGTTCCATGGCATTATTGCATAGTCCTTCATTGTGCACTGCAGGCTGATCGAATGTGATGAGTCTTTCAGTTTGAACCTCTTGGATTGTTGCAAGTTTGGGTATTCTGTTGTTTCTTGGGAGTCCACTGGGCCTACTGTTGATTATAGGCCACATGCTTGTGGTTTTACCAGATCGATAGACACGACTCTGTTCTCCTTTTTACCAGCAAGGGGCGGTAGCACAACTGATCTTGTTCCGGTGACTGCCAAGACAGGTACTGCTTTTCTGTAAGAAGGCCCAAATTCCTTCTTAACCGCGATCTTTTCTCTGACTAGATCCCCAATCTTTGGAATCCAGACAGGCCTTGCTGGGGCTGTTGCGGCTGGTGCCTCGTCAGTGGTACTTGGCTGTTGCTTTAACTTTATGTTGCTTAATGATTTTCTTGTTTCATTCAGTTCCTGTAAAACAGCCAAACGATCCTTTACATCAAAGTGCTTTGTTTCTTCTTGTACCACTGACATCTGACTATCGAGGTCCTGAACTCGCATTCTAATTCCGAACAATAGTTCGTATGGGCTGAAACCTTTTTAGAGAATTTCTTGGCATGTTGTTAAGACTAGTCTGGACACTTATTTAATGTTTGACCCACCCAGCGCCTGAACCTAATACCTTCGCTGTTATAGATTGCTTTATGTCCCGGTTTTTTCTTTCTACCACACTATTCCCTTCGGGGTGCGACGGACAAGAATACCGCAACCCAATTCCCATGCTAGCCATGGCCTCCTTATAAGCTCGAGAGCTGAAAGCAGGACCCTGGTCAGAATGGAACGTGGTAATTGCGTATGTGGCGATAAAGTCTCGCAAATCTTTTATAACCGTTCTAGCATCAGCCGAGCGCTGGGGGCCTCATTTTTTAAGTGCTTTTAGCCTTAACTGATTAATAGGAGGCAGGTTGGGGTGCAGGCAGCGTTACGCTGTTTCTGATCGGTAGCCGGTAGCATTGTTCACTACTGCGATCCCTATTGCAGTTTTCACAGTTGTTTGCATATATTTGGTGTTCTACACTCATTCCCGGCCACCAGTATACTGATTGTAATTCAGTCAGAGAGTCCCTGATTGTTTGGTGTCTCAGACCCAATCCCATGTGTGCGTCTGCTATTAAAAATATTCTCCTGTTCGTGTTTGGAATTACTCTGTCCCCCACTCCAGGGATTCGAGCAAAAGGAACGGAGTTTGCATCGATTATGTATGCATAATTGAGTGGATAGTTTATGGGTAGTGCTGCACAGTCGCCTTTTACGGTCGTTTTTACTGCCAGCATGGTTTCCCCGTCTATGTATTTATCTGTACGCTTTTTTGTGGCTATGGAAGCCGGGTTAGTTGCTTCCGCGGTGGCTGTATTAGCCAATGAATTCCCTGCAACGTGAACGCCATCACGTTGAAGACTCTGTGCGTGAATCACGTGAGTCTTTTGTAGTTCTTTACTTAAAAGAGCTACCTCGTTCCAGAGCAATTTATGCTTTATTGTGGCACCTGTGTCATCTTTGTAGTCGTTTTTGATCCAACTCTGCAGTTTATTGTTGTAAGAGTTGACGCAAAAATGAGAATCGCACACTATAAGTGTCGGGAATTCGCGTTCTGCATTTTCAAGCGCCATCTTTAAAGATCTGATTTCAGTTCTCTGAATCGAATACTTTCTTACAGATTCAGTTTTTGTTACTTTCGGTCTGATTTTACCGCACAGCCAACGACATTTAATGATCGCACATGCTGCGTCGTAGGATTTTCTCTCTACGTTGAAATGCTGTACAGAGCTATCTGTATAGATTATACAGGCATATAGTGGGAGAGGCAGAATTTCGATTGGCAGAGGATATTCTTCTTCATACTCTAAATCATTCAGTTCTTCGTATTGCGGGGCGAAATAGTATTTCACGTCTTCCGCTCCTAGAGAATCTATGCACTGTATCCATTTCGGATCCAGTGACACTGTAGGCAGGTTTACTGGGCTGAATAGCGCTTCGAAGGCGGATTCCGCTGTGAGGATGTTAATCCTTTTGCCGTGTGCTAGTTCTCGTTCATTTGCTAATGCGATTTGCACTGCGTTCACAGTTCTTTCTGTGTGACTGAATGTTTTTTCTGCTTGTGTGTACAAGTGAGATTTAATTGAAATTGGTACCTTTTGTCCCTCATTAGAGGTTAGGTATGTGAATCCGCATCTTCCTGGGATGACTCGGATTACAAGATCGATCGTGTTGTCACGTGTATCTAATTTTGTTTTTGCTAACATGTCTGTTTGCAGTGATCTCAAAATTTCTGTGTGTTTTTGAGTCCAATTGATTTGTTTAAAATCAGGTTTAATTCGTTCGTAGAGAGGTTTAACCCTCTCTGCGTAATTTAGAATGTAAGTTCTTCCGAAATTCAGAAAACCTAATATGGATTGTAAATTCTTCAGCGTTTTTGGAGCTTGGAGTACAGCGCACTTCTCTAAGAAGTTGTCCGCTAGGCTTTTCCCTTCACTTGATAATTCGTACCCTAAAAATAGTACTGTCAGATGGGCAATTCGGGACTTTTTAAAGTTGAATTTGTAACCCTCTGCTGCGAACCCAAGTATAATGGTGTTCACTCTCTTCAAGTGAGTATCCAAGTCGTCATCTGTGAGATAAATATCATCTACGTAAGATAATGCTTCATCATCATAGATTTGTAGTAACTCTGTTACCCTAGCTGAGAATAGTCCTGGGCTGTTCTTGAACCCCTGTGGGAGTCGACAGAATTTTTTCTGCGACCCAAATGCGGAGAAAGCGGTCAAATATCTGCTTTCTGGTGCAAAGTTTTGACAAAAGAAACCATTAGATATGTCTAATGTCGTTTTATATTTTTTCCTAACTATATTATTCATTAGGGCTGCACTATGCGAGTTTTGTACTGCAAAAGTTTTGCAACATGTATTAAGATGTCTGTAGTCCAAAACTAGACGATATGAATTGTCTGGCTTGGAGACAGGAAAAAAAGGATTGTTCATTTGAGAGGTGCACGTTTCAATCACCCCCTGGTACTCAAGTTGATCTAAGATCTCCCTGACCTGTTTTTTAGCTTCTTGCTTTATGGGATACTGCCGTTGGGCAGTTGGTTCACTTTTTAGTTGGATTTTGTGAGGAGGAGAGTCCTCATCTCATCCTACATGATTTTTATACAATGCAGGTGCCTGGGCCACTGCCCATTTCCTTGCATATGTATATTTTTTGTGAATCGGTATGTGATTCGAGAAGGCAGGCATAATCACTTCTTCGCCACGAGGGCACTCCCTGACAAACTCTGGGGGCCAATCTTTTTCAGCTAACAGAATATCATAGCCTTTTGAGAGCTTATCCCAAAATAGACCCTTAATTTTCCTAGTCTTATCACCCTCTATACGCAATGTAATTTCGTATATTTTATGGGGCTCGCTAAGTCTGGCGTCGGCAGTTTCAACCTGAATGTATTCATTCGTGTCCACTGTCTCCAGATGACTCATCAAGTTCTTGCGCGCTATACTGATTTCTGCTGCACTGTCCAACATTGTCAATGCCCACTCCCCGTTTTTCAACTGTGTCCTCAGTATTCTCGGCATGGTTGATTACTCTAATACTGGCTACCTTCTTTTTAGGAAATTGAGATTTTTTACTCTGAGCAGGTTCCTTGTCTTTGGACTTGGTGTGCTCTCCTGGGTCTGACCGTCCTCTTCTTTCCGAATTCTGTGGAAGAGATCGAGAGGGACGTGTATCAATACTTTGATATCTATCAGGTTTTTTCAGATTATCCCTATTTCTAAGGTTATATCTTTTCTCAGAGGGCTCCCTCTGGGGAGACTGGCGTTCTCGAGTCGGAGATCTTTCCCTCCGTCGAGGAGACCTTCCTCTGGACTGGAAAACTTTTTCCTTGGGAGTGGATTGTTTATTTCCATCCCAGCTCTTTTTAGGAGTGTTTAAATTATTTTTAATAAATAATTTTTCAGGATTTTCGAGCAGTTGGGGCTTTACCGGTTTCCCACCCAAGCTGTCTCTACCTAATTCTTCATAGCATTTTTCTATGATTTTTGCAAGCTCAACAGGATCTTTTATATCTGTTTCCCTCAACTTCTGGCGAATCGCCACAGATGCTGCTTCTCCTCTTATGTTGGCTAATAATATAGCCGAGACCTGCTTGAAGTCTTTCAGTAATTTCATACCTAGATTTAAAGCGGGCTCTGGACCGAATTCATTTTGAATCTGTTTTAGCACTTCTGGTATTACCGCCATAGACGGAACACCGTGTGTTTTTGTATAAATGGAAGCAAAGACTGTACCCCAAGTGTCGCAGTCCTCCACGTGTGGTGCGATTCCCATAGGAAGGCAGATGGTCAAGATTCTGTGTTTCTCAATAGGGGTAGTATCAGGAAATACTGCCTCTATTTGAGTGATTTTCTGTGCTAACCAGAAAGGTATTTGTTCCCGTTTTACGGGTGTTTTACCAAGACATGACTGTATGTTCTGTGGTGTAATTTTATTTGTGTTCCCCTGATGAGGGGTCAGCTGTGGTGTATTAACAGCTGGCTGGACTGTTGCAGTCCGCATTACATATTGGACTAATTGCCTATGTATTTTTATTAGTGTTTTGAGCTGTGCTAACAGCTCTTCTCTTGACATTCTTGCAATGTCAGGATGTGGTGTGTAGCTGGCCACGTTGCTCCTGGTCTACCTAGTGGACCGAGCCTGGTTATGTGATTATTGTGTTTTAGGGCGCCATTAAACCAGAGCAGGTGCTCTTGAAATTTAAGTGGGATTTCAATCTCCTCGAAAGGAGCGTACTCTCCCGGAGGTTCCTCTATTTTGTAATAGTGAAACTCTCGTGTTGTAGCGTTTGCCGCTGGAAAGTTTATCCATGAATAGAATACCTCTGTCTGCCGATACTCGTGAGCCTCTATCACGAAAATTACTGTACCACCTTGAGGTGTCAGTCCGTTTTCTATAAGTTTTAACGTTATAGATCTTCTTAAGTGAACCGGGATGATAATAGCATCCGGGTCTGCTTGTTCGGGACCTTGCTGAGTCGCATCTACTGCGGCCCCAGAGGTTCCGTTATTTTCTGGCATTGTAAAAATGCAAGGTTTGCAGAGTAGGTCTCCAAGGAGACAAAGATTAGGTGCACAATATTTTGGAACACTGTATCCTTCAACGTTGAATAAACCGGAGCTTTACATAGGAATCTCTTCCTACTAAGGTCGGGCGGATTTTAACCTTTCACCCACTCCAGACGTCTATTGGAAATATTTACGGGAGAAAGGGGTCTGTGAAATATGCACGACTGAGTTACTCTATAAGTCTTACGTTAGTTTATCGCCTTACCAAACGTTGGGCGCCATGTAGTGTAGTTCCTAGTTTCCCACTAGGCCCTGCGCATTGGAATAACATAAACAGTAGTATCGACGTGGAACTGCAGATATTCCAGGCCTCCACTGACTATGCTAAACTTAATTGGGTTGTGTTACCAACTAGCTCAGAGGTCACTGGAAACTTTCTTCTCTGCATAGGAAGTGATCAGCTTCCTTGGCACAGACAAGAAGGGATTCAGTTTTCCAACAACCGTGCAACATGACAACTTTGCTCCTCAGATCAAGAGTCGATCTCTAGGGTCGTGTGAAACAATAGACATGTATTTCACTCAGTCAGTCTAGTGCAGTTTACTTTCACGAGATGTAGAGAATAGAGAGACGGGCGTTTGTCAATAAAGGGTTAACATTTATTGAACAGTCTTTCTTCTCGTACAAGAGAAATGAATTGCCACAATTGCAATAATTGTTATTATAAAAAGTACGTACAGTAAGATAAGTATTGCGAAATAGAACTGTAAAAGCATTGATATGGTTTCTTAGCCATACAATGGTTTAAAAGTAATAAAACATATATACAGTCATATAGTCATTAGGCTAACATACTCAACTGGTGCTTCTAACTAAGCCTACCCCAGTGTGCCTGACCTAAGCCTAACACGTGAAAGGGGAGCAAGTAAGTAGCTTAAGTGAAGTTGGTTTTGCCAAGGTTTGTTTCAAGAATTCTCGTCTAAGGGTTTAGTCAACACCATACCTCTGAATAGAATGATGGAGGATTGGTATCTCCTTCAGGGGTCTCTCTCGATATCCCAGTCACCCGCGAGGGTAAACCGGAAGCGCCGGGACTGGATTTCTCTGCACGAGAAAGGCAGCGGCTTCTCTTCAGCGCGTCGAGGAAGGAGGGGGGACAGCGTCCGCGGGCAGCTGGAAGTCTTCGCAGAGGGACGGCTGTTCAGCTCCTTAAGCGTACTGCACCATATGTCGCGCTTTAGCGGCGATAATGGTATCAGCAGCTTCACCACCACAGGATAGCAGGCTGCAGCGACAGAGTGCTAGATTTACCAACACGGGGTCGTGCAGGCAGCTGGCTTCAGTAGCTCGTACAACAGGCAGTGCTTAAGGCAACGTTGGTAATATTTATACCTGACAGGTGCCGGGTTTGACGCAAGTCTGCTGGACATAAGACGTCAATTAAAGATGTCACTAGGAAGTGATAGTTATCAGTTGCTCATTAGAGTTCCATTACTAATCAAAACATAGCAAGCGGGGATTTCCAGGTTTGCTGAGTTTTTATCTTGTTGAAGAACTCGGAGTGTTATCTAGGAATATCAGATAGTGACTGCTGCTCTGTCATTGCACTAATTGGTCGCAAAGGAAGTGGCAGAGGGAACTATGCTGGAATGTGGCTCTGTTCGTGTGAGGCCAGAGATGACTTTTCAGAAAATCGCACTTGAACGGTTATGCCAATATAGGGAATAAATGGTTTTATAGCCGAATAGGGGCATAAGGTCACAGTATCGATCAGGAACCTAGATAAACACGCAACATTATCCTCTTGCATAGGTTCGATATAGATATTCTTGCGGAAACGTGGTAAAACAACTCATCTCATCCCATCATAGATCCATTAGTCCTACCCAGTCACAAGATCATTCGACTAGACAGACCCAAGAAAACGGGTGGTGGAATAGCATGCATCTACCACAATACTCTTTAAATACGCCAATTGGAAACAATACCTTTAACAACATGCAGATATCTTAGCATCAATATCTCTTGCAACAACAAATCCATTTGTAATATACATGAATTTATCACCCTCAAGGGGGCGATAACTCTTTGTTCACTGAACAAATCATAGAAATCATCACAATGAATGATAATCTTCAAGGACGCCAAATCTTCCTGAGCAACTTTAATCTACAATGAAATGATCTGAATGACCACTCAGTGACTAGCCTAAAATCTTTCCTAATAAACCATGAGTTGTCCCAAATTTCTGACAGACCAACACACAACAAGGGTGAGACTCTGGAAATTATCATCTCTAAGAAGGACACTATCTCCTTAGAGTCTATTAACCCCTGTGACTGGACAGACCATTATCGCATCACCTTCCTCATAAATTTAAAAGGATTTAACCCAGATCTTTTGACTGGGGGAGAATGTTCGCATTTTCAGCATTCCATCCATCATTTGTTTGATCCCCGATTGCCTAAAAGTAGGACAAGTAACACCCATTTAAAAAAAAACCTATGGCAGACAGCTCTGATCCTAATAACTTCCCTACTCTGGCAAAGCTCTTAGAAAAATGTGTACAGAACGAACTCTGCAATCATATAAACAACTATCAACTCCTCGATCAACACCAATCAGGCTTCCGTCAAGATCACAAAAATCTGTATTACTTGTGTTGCTTTTTGCAATGTGTTCCATATGTCAAAACAGCTGAGATATGAATGTTTGAAGACTAGAGAGAATAGCATATAAACATTAAATGTTTACATAAGAAATAGTTGGTAAACCAGACAAAACCATTGTTGTTGCTTATATATCCATACCCAGGTTCTGAGGGACACAGGGGCGCCACATTATTGTTTAACTCCGTCAAGTTCACAGCACAGAATCTGCCTTTACTCACATACTAAAAATGCCGGATCAAAATGAATCATGCCTTCTAATATTGCTTGATTTATCAGCAGCTTTTGACACCATCAAACAGGATAATATACTGAACTTACTAGAACAAAGGATGGACTTATCAGGGGTCATATTACAATGGTTATCTTCTTTCCTCCAAAATAGATCCCTAAGAGTCAAAATGGATCAATCTCTCTCCAAGTCCCACACGATCAATCTTGGAGTTCCTCAAGGATCTGCTCTCTCATCTATTCTTTAACCTATTCCTGGAAGCACTAGCAAACCTCCTAAAATCTTATAACATCCACTACCATATGTACGCCGATGACACTCAGCTGCATCTCAAAATCACCACCCCAGAGGACATTATATCCCTCAAACCCATTTTACAAAATACACACCTCTAGCTCACAGTTGACCATCTCAAACTCAACGCTGCTAAAACAGAATTTCTTCTCATCTCCCTGCCGAATAACAGCTCCAAGACTGATCTTTGGTTGAAACAACTTAATAATAATAATAATAGGCACATTTGTAAAGTGCATGGTTGCACTCGGCCAGGGTGCCCCCGCGCTGCGGTGCAACTGCCCAGATTTCCTGCCCTCAGATGCTCGCCCCACATCATAGACTCTGCCAGGTCCTTAGGTATTACATTAGACAAACATCTAAATATGCAGGATTACATTAGTGCTGCCACCAAAGGAGCAACCTACCAACTGAGCATTCTGCGGCAACTTTACCCTACCTACCATACGAAGACCTAAAACAAGCGGTCCAAGCTCTCTCTCTAGTATTGCCCAGAATAGATTATTGTAGTGCCTCACTATGTGGCTTACCTGTATACAAATTGGCCCCTCTAAGAGCCTCCCTCAGCAGCAGCCAGACTGGTCATCGGAACAAAAAGAAACACACATCTCACCAGCCCTAAAATCCTTAAACTGGCTACCGTATGAAGCAAGAATCAAACTGAAAATTGCTTGCAGAACACATAAAGTGTTACATTTCAATACCCCCAGTTACCTGGCTCAAAAGCTAGAAAAATCAGGGGGCAGAAGATACTCATGAAGAGCGCTCACCTTGCTCCTAAAACCCAAACGAACCAACAAAAAGAAAACTGGGTCCAGAGAATTCTCGGTTACTGCGCCCAAGATATGGAACTCTCTACCACTGGATGTTTGCTTCATTTCCTCTACCACCTCCTTCAAAAAGAAACCAAATCTTTTCTACTGACTAAGTGTTTACCCTAAGACAATATATCGACGACATTGAATAGGTATCATTACCAAACTCTTATGGCGAATGACCTTCCTATTACTGACTTTAATTAAGACCAATCCCTGTTATCTTATCTTACCTATTGGTGGTGTGAAAGAACTACTCTCCAAGCACGCTTCATAGTACCTAACTGGAAGGAAAGATGGCACAGTAATTGCTGTGTCATGTGTATATCCACACACACAATATATATACATACTGTACTACTTAAGCACTTCCCTGTTTCTGGCACGCTGTGTGAACAAGCTCTCTTGCAGATATATATATATATATATACATATATATATATATACATACATACATACATACATACTGGTTCCATTCGCCGTTACTGCAGCGCTCAATTCGGGTGCGGCACCCTGCAGCTGAACCACGCTGCGGCCAATTTCCACACAATTCCTCCGGTTGGAGAAACAAACGGGTCGCACTCCACAGGTCGTTTTTGCAATTTTTCTTTTATTTTCTTACATTCTCTTTGATTGTGGCAGATGTTAAAGATCTACGCGTTTCGGTATATCCAGATACCTTGCTCACGATCAACTGACCGCTTGGCTCCCCCTACTTTATGTAGTTAATTAAACATACCCTCGCTTCCTGTTTGGGGAACACCAGCGCCTCAATTCTTTGTGGGAGATGTAGCTTTTTATGTTATATGTATATTTACAATAAAACCGTATTGCTCATTATTATGCTTTTTCCTGCTTCTTTCATATGTGTATATGCAGCCATCTGACCAACAACAATTCCCTGTAGTGGGATTACGCTGATTTCTCACACATTATTTACAACTGTGGTCATAACGATTATCTCTTTTCATACCGTCTAGTGGGTTAAGACATTAATATGCATGTACAGCCATCTGACCTACAACAATTCCCTCCAGTAGGATTACGCTGATTTCTCACACATTATTTCAACAATGGTCATAATGATGGTCTCTTTTCATACCCTCTAGTGGGTTTATTAAGCAGTCAAGCATTGAATTTAGAGCAATTGTCATTTTTCAAAAGAGAAGTTTTTACAAGTGTATATATAATTCTTCTGACTGATTTAACCCATACGGGGTTAAGGTTCTTAGGTTCAGGATGTGACGCGACTCCTTCTGTCTAAGAAGTCTCTCTCGGTCTCCCCCTCGTTCTTTTTTGGGGACACTTTCAATTCCAAAGAATTTCAGCTGATTACAGTCACTTTGGTGGTGTTGTTCCATGTGCTTAGCTACCGCATTTGTTCTGTCCTGATGAATGGTAGCCCGGACGTGCTCCAGTATTCATTTTTTTAGTTCACACACAGTATTGCCCACGTACCTCAATGGGCACGGGCATTCCACAACATAAACCACATATTGTGTTTTGCAAGTGATTAGTTCTCTGATCTCCCATGTTTTTTTGTTTGCCATTTGTACTTTCTTTATGGGTTTGGCAATTTGGCACGCTTTACATGCATAACATTTTACAAATCCCGTTGTTTTTAGCCATATGTCTTTTTTAGCTGTTTTCCTGAAGTGGCTGTGGATTAAATGATCTTTCAGATTTTTTGCCCTTCTGTACGAGATTGTTGGATGATGTCCCATAATATTCTTGACTGTATCATCCAACTGTAAGATCTTCCAATTACGTTTCAAAATGTTTGCAATTCCTTTGCTTTCATTTGAGTAATCCATTATCAGTCGTACTGGTTCTGATTCACTTGTGGATTCCTTCTGTTTTTTTACCAGGCATTCTTCTCTGGTTTTTTGATTTGTTTGATCCCAGCACTTTTTAATTACGCCAGTGTTATATTTTCGCCGTCTGAACCGGTCTGTAGTTGCAGTACTATGTTTAAGCCATTCCTCCTTTTCACTACAGATTCGGCGAATTCTCAGAAATTCCCCGTAAGGGATACTAGAAATGAGGGATTGCTGGTGGAAGCTTGTGGCCTCTAGGGTGGCATTGGTAGCAGTACATTTTCGATGTAACGTGGTATGGATTTGATTTTCCCTTATATAAATTTCTGTGTCTAGAAATACTATCCGTTCGTTGCTGATTTCACAGCTGAATTTTAGATTCGGTATGCTGTTGTTCATAATTTAAAAGTGTTGTAGAAATTCATCTTTGCTGCCATCCCAAATAATTAGTAAGTCATCAATATATCTTGTCCAACTAATGACTTTGTTTAATGCTTCTTCGTTGCTGCTGTTCCACGCCACCTCCTTCTCCCACCATCCCATCGCTAAACAGGCGTAGCTGGGACTGAAGGAAAATCTCATTGCTGTTCCATTGTTCTGACAATATACTTCGTCCCCAAACACGAAGATATTTCTGGTCAAACATATAGAAATCATTTTCAGTAATATCTGATTATGGTTTCCAAATTGCATTTTCCTTTCGTTCAGAAAAAAGTTGCATGCGTTGAGTCCTATGTCATTCCCGATGTTGGTGTAGAGGGATATGACATCCATTGATACCAATTGGTATGATTCCTGCCAGGGAGTATTTTCTAATCTTCTTAGTAAATCACTTGTATCCTGTATGTAAGAGTCTAGGCACGTTACAAAGGGATTCAAAAAATAGTCAAAGTAATTTGCAATTGGTTCTAGGAGAGAGCCCTTCGCAGATAAGATTGGGCGTCCTGGGGGCATCTTCTGGTTCTTATGCAATTTCGGAAGGAAACATATGGTTGCTGTGACCGGGTGCGCCACCGTGAGATATTTCCTTTCTTCTTCATCAATCAGGCCTTTGTCTGTCCAATCTGCAAGCTTCGCATCCACCATTTCTTTGATCTCCATGGTTGGATTTCTTTTCAGTTTGTCATAATGCTTGGTATTTCTCAATTGGCGGTGTGCTTCTGTGATATGCGCCGCTTTTTCTAATATCGCTATATTTCCGCCTTTGTCGCCATTTTGATTTCTATTTGATCATTTAAAGATAGTTCCAAAAGTGCCTCTCTCTCGCTTTTTGTCAAGTTATCCTTGTATTTGGTGTTCTTTAATTTATACAAGTCTTGGGTTACTGCTTCCTGAAATAGGTCAATTTTGTTGCCTGGAATCAATTGTGGATAAAATTTCGATTTTGGTTTTTACCACTTAGACTAGCCCCTTCTTGCTTACATGCCTCTTCTAGGGGGATCTCTTGGCTTTCCTCCACATCCAGATTCACCAGATTCATGAAAGCCTCAGTGTCTGACTGTTAGTGCTGGCTCCTTGACCATCATTAGGGCGTTTTTTTCTTTTTCTTGTTTTTCTTTTTCTGCGAAATATTTAGCCAGTTTTATTTTCCTGATATACAGATAAAAGTCTACCCGAACTTGAGCCAAATCCATTTTCTTTGTGGGACAGAAATTAATTCCCTTTTTCAGTAACATTTCTTCTGTCTCTGAAAATCGCTCTTTTGGATAGATTTACCACCTGGAGTTCATCTTTTATTGGTTCTTCCTCTGGTGCATGCTGCGAGTTTCTGTTCCTATTTTTACATTTTCATTGCTTTTTACACCTTTTTTGTCTCCTTTTCGGTTTTTGGGGGTCCATCCGCATCCTCTCCCTCTTCCCCTTTGTTGCGGGCGAGAGGTTTGGTTCTGCTCCCATTGTCTCTGTTGCAGAACGAGACGCATGTCCCCTAAAAAAGGTAACTGTCCAATACCAGATGAAGTTCCAGGTTCCCCTTCACTATTATCCGTAGATATCAGGGAAGATGCACTACTCGATAAGCTCATTGAGCTTGTTGTAATTACTTGTTGTCTCATTAAGTCAAATTTTTTTTAGAACGTAAAGATACGCCCTTCTGCATAATCCGTGGCGTCTCTAATGAATTTCTGATGTTTGCGTTCCCTCACGGTGTCTTCATGTTTCTCTATTTGTGTTTCCAGCTCTTCTTTAAATTTCATCATCTCCACATTTAATTTCATTGTGGCAAGTTCCTTTTCTGCTTCCTGAAATTGTTCCTTTATTTTCAGCAGTCCTATTTCGATATGTTTCACTAGGATTACAATTAATCCCAAGGATGATTGTAGGATAAATTCTCCCCATTCTTGTAATAATTCATTAGAGCTATCCTGATGACTCGGCATCAACATTATCCTTAGTCCTCTTGGGACACGTTTTACTTCTAGATATTCCTTGAGGGTTATTAGCTCCCATGATTTGTTTATCTCCTTAAGGCTCAGATTCTCCCAGTTCCTTATTTTAGATTTTGTATCCGTTTTTGCCTGCACATTGGTCACACCAACCTCCTTTTCCACAGCACCTTTTTCAAACATTTGTCGTAATAAGTCATTTCTCTTCGCTTCTCTTTTCTCCATATTTACTGCCCTTATTTTTTATAATTCAATGTTACTGAGTTTCCACTAGTTAAGGATAGCAATTGCCGACCTGTGTTATTATTCCAAACAACAACTTCATTAGCTTTCTTGCCGCACGTTTCCTCATTAAAAGCACATTGCGGTTTTTTTCCCCTGCTACGTTGTTTGTTTATATCCGTTAACTGGCTGCCAGTTTGCATTCAGCGTTATTATGGCTTTTCACAGTTAATCTCAAACACACGCTTACCTCTGGCTTCTACTCACGAGCGGTGTGTGCCTTTCTTTTTTCGATGCTCTCGTTAGTCCGCCAGTGTGAACTGCTCACGGCCTTTTTCCAAATGCTCCACACTGGCATGTACAGCCATCTGACCTACAAGATGGCTGTACATGCATATTAATATGTCTTAACCCACTAGAGGGTATGAAAAGAGATAATCGTTATGACCACTGTTGAAAATAATGTGTGAGAAATCAGTGCAATCCCACTAGAGGGAATTGTTGTTGGTCAGATGGCTGCATATACACATATGAAAGAAGCAGGAAAAAGCATAATAATGAGCAATACGGTTTTATTGTAATTATACATATAACATAAAATACTACATCTCCCAAAAAGCATTGAGGCGCTGGTGTTGCCCAAACAGGAAGTGAGGGTATGTGTAATTAACTACATAAAGTAGGGGGAGCCAAGCGGTCAGTTGATCGTGAGCAAGGTATCTGGATATACCGAAACGCGTAGATCTTTTAACATCTGCCCTTTGCCACAATCAAAGAGAATGTAAGAAAATAAAAGAAAAATTGCAAAAACGACCTGTGGAGTGAGACCAGTTTGTTTCTGCAACCGGAGGAATTGTGTGAAAAAATATTATATATATATATATATATATATATATATATATATATATATATATATATCTCTCTCTGATTTGTAGTCTAGATTAAAAGCAATTCATTGAGCCGGGAACTCAGGGTGCCTTAACATTGAGTAAGGCTAGAGAGGTAACTAAACCAGGCACTTTATGTTAGCAAGATTGAAAAACACCAGGGCCTGTAATGCGTATTGGTGTTGGCATCCCTTAAAAAACTCTCATAAGTGTAGCGACTAGCCGATTGGTCTGTGAAGGTCGGAATCGGCAAGGTTGTTTCGTCTTAGTAAAAGAGGAAGTACAGTGCGTAGTAGTGTTGAGATCTTTCGAACGAACATCGCAAGTGTGTAGCAATTTACCTGATCAGCCTTCTATATCCTGCCCAAAATTCATAAACCCAAGAAACTACCACCGGGGAGGCCAATAGTATCTGGGATAAGGTCTTTATTGGAACCCTAATATCAGTACGTAGATTGTTTCCTAGGTCCCTTTGTAGCCACAATGCCATTGTATCTACAGTCACTAAGCACATGTTGTATATTCTGACTGACATCACTTTTGATCCTGGTTTACATTTTATGGTCTCATTTGATGTGGAATCTTTATATACGAATATCCCTCAGGACGATACTTTATTAGCTATCAGAGCACTTTTGGAACAGACAACACAGGGGGATATGACACCCACCTCCTTGATTATGGACTGTGCAACCCTAGCAATGAAAAATATTTTTTTTCAGTATCAGGAACTTCTGTTCTTGCAAGCATCAGGTACTTCCATGGAAAGTCCCTGCGCTCCCAGCATGGCAAATTTGTATATGCATGAATTGGAGTCTAAACATATCAACCCTCCAGAGAATCCATACAGCAGGAACTTAAGGACATGGAAGAGGTACATAGATGCTATTCTGGTCGAAGCGGCCTGGGTTCCCTCCAGAATTTCTCTGCATGGTTGAATAAAAGGGATATCAACCTTAAATTTACTTGGGAATATAGTAAGACATCATTACCTTTCCTGGATCTTCTACTTTACCCCACAGCCAGAGGAATTTGTTCTGAGCTTTACGAAAAATCCATGGCCCAAAACTCACTACTTTGCTGCAATAGCTTTCACCCCCGGGCTTTGAGAAACAACTTACCAGTTGGCCAATTCCTTAAGATCAGGAAGTACTGCACTGAATTGGAAATATTTAGAGAACATGCAGCCTTATTGAGCACTTGCCTAACTCAGAGATTGCATCCTACAGACTTAATAAAACAAGCTGCACAAAAAGAGTGGGGAACAATTACAGGGATGCCCTACTTAAAACACATACAACACCATGACTAGAGAGACTTGTGTGTGTGACAACTTTCAGCCATCTCACAGACACTGTAAGAAAAGTGATCAACAAGAAGTGGTCTATTTTGAATGTAGGGACTAAACCTCTGCCAAATCCCTGGTTTGCCTACAAACGAAGCAGGAACATCAGGAACATGATTGTTCACACCAAACCTCATCAAGCTCATGATAAATCAGTCTCTATGACCCTTTGGTCCCTGACCCCTATCACGGGACACTTTCCTTGTGGCTCCTGTGCAGTCTGTCAGTATACCAGGGTCACCCATGAGATTGACCTTGGATTGAAAACGCTGTGGAAGTTAAACAAACATACAAATTGTAATACAGAGGGGGTGATTTACTTACTGAGATGTCCTTGCAATCTGAATTATGTAGGGACGACTACCCGTTGGATAAAGACAAGAATTACAGAACATAGAAGTGCTGTAAGATGCCAACATATGAATACAAAACTCACTAGGCACTTCTCGGATCAAGGCCATAAAGCAAACAACATTTCTGGATAATACTTGATAAACCCTGCTATACATTATTTATGGGCCCACTTGAATCTGTCCTATTTCGCAGAGAACAAAGTTTCAAATTAAGACGTGACAAGATAGGGCCTAACAATGAGATTCCATGGTCTAGCCTAGCTAGATGACACAGTTCATTACTCTCTCCACAATATTTCTTTCCGACTACATGATACCTATTCCTTCTATTGGCAGCATTCCATTTGGTTCATGTAAATTCAGGACATAATCCCACACTGTTCATTTCTTCTTGACCCAGAAACATGATCCAGTATGTAACACGTGAGGTGTTTCTTTGTCCTTTTGGACTCTACCACCCTTTGCTGATCCGGATAGAAATTTTTTTTTTTAACACTTTATTTTGCATTTAGATACAAGTACAGCAGTACACTTGGACCAATAAAATATTTTGGTAAGTACATGCAGGTAAAAATATACATCCTCCAAGGTACAGTCAACAATGTTGTGCAGTCGTATGCTACACCAAAGCGTGTTCCTCGAATCCCCATATGCACTAACCATTTCAATCACTCATTTAACATAAGCGGTGTATACACTCAAGGGCCGGACATATATCAACTGTAGCAATAAGAGTAGAATACAATCTAAGAGGTGAGTAGTGACGTGTGCCTTGTTACAACTTAGCCCACTCCGGTAGGAACAATACCGTGGGCAGCCTGGGGAGGGGGCTTGGGGGGGGGAGGGGAAAGAGTTGCTGCTGTGCCTGAAGATATGCCCTGAAAGGTCCCCAGACATCTTTGGGCCTGGAAAGGGGGGGGGGGTTGTTGCGTTTATGTCCCTGCTTGTAGAGCAAGATGCCATGCTCTTCAGCCATCCTTTTACTGAGGGTGTTGCTCTGTCACCCCAGTGGATTGCCACTTCCCTATTGGCCAGGAGTAAACTAAAAACTTAAGTGAATTAATTTGTGTCTGCTGTTGAGGGAGACCTTTTACGTGACCGCACAGCAGGCATCCCATTGTTCGTCCGAGATTGGACTACCCAAGTCCTCCTCCCATGCTTTGCGTATTTTGTCATCATTGACCGGCATAGTAGCAGCACATGCCTTATAGAGCTGGGACACTATGTGTATCCCTCTCTCGCTGCCAATCACCTTAGTATGCAGAGGGTAGTCTGGGAAGGTAGCACGCAGGGCAGAACGAATTCGCAAGAGGACGAATCTGTCCATGAATGAATGTGGCGTCAAAAAAGAGAATCATCAGGGTCAAATACATGCTCGTTTGGGAATAGGTCGCCCATCTTAGTAATGTCAAATTTACGGCAAGTCTTCTGTATCAACTTTTCGCTAGTTATAGGTATCCATTTCGGGTTTGGGAGTGGAAGATCAGAATAGAGTAGTAGAGTATGTGTAACACAACGCAATTGTTCCCAAGCCCAGATAGTGGTTGATGCGGGTTGGATATCATTGGGGTCTTTGGGGAAACCCTTCGATAATATCGCCGCTAAAGTGTCTGGTAGGGCTAAGTCTGACTCTGGTCGGAGATATGGAATTCTGACGTCAGGGTGATACCATGCCTGTGCAAAACTACACTGCGCAGCTAAATAATATAGTCTGAAATCGGGGACCCCGAAACCACCTCTATCGCAGGGGAGCGTCATCACCCTCGAGTTTACCCTGGAGTATCCACCGCCCCACACTAGTCTTATTAAATGGGAAAGAAGAGTTAACATGAATTTCTTTGTGAGTTGAATGTTTTGAAATAAATATTAAAATTTTGGAAGCACTACCATTTTAATAAGGGAAATTCGACCGGCCATGGATACTGGGAGTTGCAGCCACTCAATCAGTGTCTCCAATTTAGAAATAGCTGTTCCGTAATCACGGCGAATAATCTGCTCCGTATTGAGATGGATATGTATGCCTGGGTATTTAACCGAATCAGCATTCCATTCCAGAGGAAATTTCAGGTCCCATTGGTCTGTACTGGCAGTGAGTGGAAAAATTACAGATTTGTGCCAGTTGATTCCCAGCCTAGAATGCAAACCAAAACGCAAGATTTCCCAGATGAGGGGATCCAAGTTAGTCTGGGGTTGCGACATATTAGACCGTATCGTCTGCATACAATGAGACTAATAACGGGCCGGTATGAAACTGTAACCCTCTATGTAGGTGTCTTTCTTGGAAGTGCCGTATTAGGGGGTCCATGGCTAAAATGAACAACAATGCTGACAGCGGGCAGCCCTGTCAGGTGCCTCGTGAAAGTGAGAAGGGGGGGGGGGGGGGGGGGAGTCAATGTACCGTTTAGTCTGAGCGGAGCCGTCGGCTGACTATATAGCAGGGCAATAGTGGCAATGAAACCAAACGGCATTCCCATGCGCTGCATGGTGGATAAAATGAAAGGCCATTCAAGGGAATCAAACACCTTTTCTGTATTTAATAGGATAGCTGCCGCAGGGGTTTCAGGGTTGAATCTGTGCAATGTGTTAAACAAAGTGCATAGATTGAATGCAGTCGAACGGTGTGGTATGAATCCAGACTGGGCCGGGGAAATTATAGACTCCATTAAGAGAGGCAGTCGGCACGCCAGAGCCTTTGCCAGTATTTTGTAGTCTAAGGTTAACAGTGGCAATGGTTGAAAGGAACCACACAATAGGGGGTCCTTGCCGGGTTTTGGGAGTAAAATAATGACCGCCTCACGCAGGGTGGGAGGTTATATCTGCCGCTCAAGGGCTTCTGCATACATTTCAAGGAGCTGGGGAATCAATTAGTCTTTATAGGCCTTATAAAAGTCTGCTGTGAACCTGTCAAGTCCTGGAGCTGAGGAACTCCGCAGGGAAGAGATGGCCTCATCTATGCTTTCCTCCAATATGGATACGGCGAGAAAGTCCTGCATGAACTTGTCAAGGTACACTAACGCCACTTCGGATAGATAACTTTCTTGATCGGTTTTATCAATGCCCAATGTAGATCCTGATAGAATTGGTTAAGATTAAACAGGGGAGTGATTACAAAGATATATACTTAGAGTGCCTGGACATTTTTTCGCAGAATGCCCTTGAAGAAAATGGAGACACAACTGCCCAGACACAGGCCTTGATGATTCTTATATGTTATCCACCATGTCTTATTAGACAGAACAACAAGAATTCATACTCCGGACTCCACATCCACATTTAGAGCCCTTGATATACCCAGTGATGATTTCAATTGAGGGTGACCAAGCGGATATATTTCTGATGGGTCTGGGTTTTTCTTAACGTGTGCCCCTCAACACAAGGGAGACATTAACCGTCTTGTTTTGCCAACCACTTACCGCAAAGACCTCGATGTAACAGTAATTGGGATACAGTGTAGACCTTCAAATCTATATTTCTTCACGAGCGGGACGATATGTCCCTGCCATCCATGCAAGAGTAGGGACCCACAGGATGCGCGTCACATATCACCGGCGCTGACGACACATAGTACAATCATTTAAATTGGACGGTTCCGCGGTCGAGTTTCACTCTCGCCGGGACGTTCGTTTGGAAGTGCACCATAGACACTGATGTAAGCAGGTTTTATAAATTGGGACCGAGTCCAGTATTGAGACACTGGAGTAGGAGGTATCGCTCGCACATATGTTATCTTTTTCGCTAAGAGGTAACAACCATGCCGATCCCAATTTACTGAGGCGTATTGGCTAAAATCGCTATACCCGTGCAATTTTTCTCGCTTTTCCTTTTTCCTATTACATATTGGGATGTGTTCACTACCTCTTACCAAACAGACTTCAATATAACAGCAATTGGGACACACTATGGACCTGCTGAAATGTATTCACATGTGCGGGACTACGTGTCCCAGACATCCACGCAAAAGTAGGGACCCAGGTAATGCATGTCACATTTCACTGGCGCGGATGACACAAGGAACAACCATTTAAACAGGACGGTCCCGTGGTCGAGTTTCACTCTCGCTGGGACGTCCAAATGGAGGTGCACCGTAGACACTGAGGAGAGCGGGTTTTGTAAAATGGGACTGGGACCACTATTAAAACGGATACCACACAGATGTTACCTTTTTCTGAGGCTGATCAACGAAATTGCTATACCCTTGCGATGTTCTTTTAAAAGATCTCAACACGAATACGCACTAAACTTCCTCTTTTACTAAGAAGAAACAACCTTGCTGATTCTGGCTTTCAGAGATCAATCGGCTAGTCGTTACAATTATGAGAATGCATTAAGGGATAACAACACCAATACGTTGTTTCAATCCTGCTAACAAAGTGCCTGGTTTAGTTACCTCTCTAGCCTTAGTTAATGTTAAGGCACCCTGAGTTCCCGGCTCAATAAATCACTTTTAATCTATACTCATCAGAGCCATGTGCTGCTGTATCATGCGCATCACGTTTATATATATCGGTGTGTGTGTGTGTGTAGATTTACACGTGACAGACAATTGCTGTGCGTCCTTACCTTCCAGATGGGCACTATGAGGCGTATCTAGAGCTTGGAGAGCAGTTCTTTCACACCCACATAGGTAAGATAGACTGATTACATACATACATTGTGTATTTCTAGAAAGAATATTTTGTCAATGTGATGTCAGACCATGATAAAACGTGATATTATGAATATACTTTGATTTTCAGGAAGACAAACCCCTAAGAATTACACGGGTCATCACCAGCCTGACTGCCCTGATCCTGTAGTGGCCAGTAAAAACACATTTTTATTTCATTTTTTCCCCAGAAACTTTTATCACACATATGCGCTGTTGCAGAGTGACTATTTAACACAAAGGTCCTGAAGAATGCCAATGTATCCTTGCAGGGGACCAATTTACGGCAGAAACATGTTGACCCATGAGGGATATATTTGATTAATCCCCAGTCCTCTCTTTTTTTTTACTTTGTCCCGGAGGCCACCCAATAAAGATTTAGTGGACTTTCAGAGATAATTTTAGTCACAACAAATATCACATCTTTTTGCACTCTGCCACTCATACACCTTCTTTCACCGCTCATTTTGGGAAAACACCTCAGTGTGAGGAGGGAACCTATATGATAAAGCATGACACCTTACAGTGAGTGAGGGTTCTCGTCCTGAAAGGATTTCTCCATAGTTTTCCTCTGATATCACGCGACCTTTATCTTTTTCACTCCTAGCCATTAGCACTTGAAGTGTTTTTCATTTCTTATTGTTTGCCATTTGTACTACAAACTGTTTCCCACTATAAGAGGATAATGTAAAACCTGGCACTGAAAGGGTTTGTGTAGTTTCTAGACACATCGCTAGTGGCATCAATCTGCCCATAGTCTGCAAGATAGGCAGAAGTCATTCTTTTTTCATTTATACTTAACTAATATAGCGCAGACTTAACATATCTACATTTCAGGGCACTTTATTACATGGAGATTATGGAAACACACAATTCAGCTGGGTAGAGACAGACCTGACAAAAGTATAGAACATAACATTTGAGGGAACAACAGTTACAAGATTTGACTCATGAGGGTTTCAAAACATTGTGAGTCATTTGGATAAAGGAATTGTAATTAAGATAGTACCAATGACACAAATTGACGTGCACAGATTAAATAGAAGTAGCTCTTTTATTTCATATAGAGTTTGCAATGAGAATACGACATATTGTAACTCGGTTAATAACAAGCAGCCAGTGAAGGGGTCCCTTGGGTCCCACGCAAGTCTGCACTCAATGTCTTGTGCCAGTTAAGGTTTGTGGATTACTACTAAAGAAGAGTGCCTTAAGGATAAACACCATAACCTATCTGTGAGCGTACAGCACTTCTAACACAAAGGTCCTATGTGCAAAGACAGAATGGGATTTGTTTTACTGAAAAAATCTATTGCTAACCTGGCCTGTTAATTCAGGAACATATCACTGTTGATGATAAGGCCACATTCTTAATTATTTCAACAATGGGATGCTTCTGCCCATAGGGGCTAAGGAATGATCATGGTACGTGCAGAACAGCCTTTAAGGACAGGTAATAAGCTACATGTTTACTTCACTTAACTGAGCTCATCTAATATGCCTAATTACCTAGTCAAAATTGAACAGCACTGAGAACGGAATTAGAACTGCTGGACTCAACTGTAGCTTTAGCTGGATATCAATGACGTGGGATTGGCAAATCACAAGAAAACTGGCCAGACTAGACAAGCATTGGCATAGCCAATAGGTCTCGCCTTTAGGACCGTATAAGTATTTAGTTATGCAACACAATATCCTTGGTGCAACAACATCAACTGTTGCATGTCTAAACACTTATAAGGTCCCAAAGGCGAGACCTATTGGCTATGCCAATGCTTGTTGTTTTAAGCCATAAACACAGAAAACGCTCACCCTGTCAATATTGCTTCCTGATACTGGAAGGACAGACTGGAGCGCGTCATTTCCCCTGAATTTCTCAACCTTTAGACAGGGTTGCTTTAGCGTTAATGAGGGAGGCGCTGCGATTTCTGCACACCTGTGGCACTTGACAGGCAAGACATGTCAGGCGCATTAAAGCATGGCCATCACTCTTTGGGCTGGGGTGTCTCTCCGTGGAGGAAAAAGTACATTTTCTCTGAAAGAACGTGTTTTCAAGAGAAAGAGCAGTGAATGAAGGTGCATCTGGGTGGACAGTGAAATGAATGATACACAGGCACGATCTCATGTCCCACAATGATAGTCTGGTCAAAGCCAAATTAGTTGTTTGGTTTTGTGTGATGTGGGAAACGATGTTACACAGTAGTGTTAAATGAGCGCAATCATTGGGATAGGAGGCTAGACGTTTGACTAGAAGTAAACCATCCCTGCTACAAAGAAACAACAGAGCATTTCCATAACAACCTATCTCTTTCCGGCACAGCCGACCTCCTAATGATTTCCTGGTAACAGCACCACAACGATGCTGATAGCAGCAAGTAAATGACCACCCTCAGAGGCACCCTGATCTACCGACCCCCGGGACCACGCACCCAATTCAGCGAGGACATCGCCGACTTCGTCAGCCCGCATGCCCTCCCCTCCGCGGACTACATCCTCCTGGGGGACCTCAACTTCCACCTGGAGAACAACAACGACCGCAACACCACCACCCTGGTCGACAACCTCGCCAACCTCGGACTCAAGTAACTGGTGACCACCCCCACCCACCTCGCCGGACACACACTCGACGCCGTCTTCTCATCCAGCAAAGACATCGCCTTCAGCCACGCCACAGGGCTCCACTGGACGGACCACAGCTGCGTCCACTTCACCTTCAGAAGAACGACGACCCACCACCACCAGCAACAGGTCGCCCGCAGAAGCTGGAGCAAGATCACAGCCGACCAGCTCGCCGCTTCCCTGAGCCAGCACCCTCCCGCCAGCTCAGCGAACCCCAGCAAGGCCGCCGACAACCTCACGAAGTGGATCAGCAACTGCGCGGACGAACTCGCCCCACTGAGGACCCCGCCCAGCAGACCCGGCAGCAAGAAGGCCCCGTGGTTCACCGACGAACTCAAGAGCTCCAAGAAGAACTGCCGAGCCCTCGAGAAAGCCTGGAGAAGGGATCCAACACCGGACAACATGACCACCCTCAAGCTTGCCACCCGGAAGCATCACCAACTGATCCGCGACACCAAGAAAACTGCATTCAAGGACCGGTTGGATAACAACGCACACAACAGCAAGGAACTCTTCAACATCGTGAAAGAGCTCTCCAACCCCAACGCCGGAAACAACGACATCACCCCATCGCAAGAACTCTGCAACTCCCTCGCCTCCTACTTCCACAACAAGATCGCGGACATACACAACAGCTTCAACACCCAACCGACGAACGCCACGTCCAACTCGACCGAACCACCGCCCCCCACCACCACCCTCCGCGCCTGGACTCCGATCTGCACCGAAGAAACCGTCCGCATGATGAACTCCATCCACTCCGGATCTCCGACCGACCCCTGCCCTCACCACGTCTTCAACAAGGCCGACGCTGTCATCGCACCCCACCTGCGGGACATCATCAACACCTCCTTCACCACCGCCACCTTCCCTGAGAGATGGAAGCATGCCGAACTCAGCGCTCTACTCAAGAAACCAACAGCGGACCCCACCGAACTCAAGAATTACCGCCCCATCTCGCTGCTCCCGTTCCCAGCCAAAGTCTTCGAGAAGACCGTCAACAAGCAGCTGGCCACCTTCCTCGAGACGAACGGATCCCTCGACCCCTCACAGTCTGGCTTCCGAGCCAACCACAGCACCGAGACCGCCCTCATCGCTGCCACCGATGACATCCGAACCCTGATGGACAACGGAGAAACAGCGGCCCTCATCCTACTAGACCTCTCCGCGGCCTTCGACACCGTCTGCCACCGCACCCTAGTGCAGCGCCTCAGCAAAGTCGGAATCCAGGAGAAGGCGCTAGAATGGATCATCTCCTTCCTCGACGGAAGAACACAGAGAGTCCGTCTACCACCGTACAAGTCAGAGGCCACCAAAGTCATCTGCGGCGTCCCTCAAGGATCCTCGCTGAGCCCAACCCTCTTCAACGTCTACATGAGCCCCCTCGCGGCCATCGCACACCAACACAACCTCAACATAATCTCCTACGCCGACGACACCCAGCTGATCCTCTCCCTGACCAACGACCCCGCCGCCGCCAGAGCCAACCTGCACGAAGGGATGAAAGAGGTAGCCGAGTGGATGTCGACCAGCCGCCTGAAGCTGAACTCGGACAAGACGGAAGTCCTCATCCTGGGATCCTCGCCCTCTGCCTGGGACGACTCCTGGTGGCCCCCCGCCCTGGGCACCGCACCCAAACCGACAGACCACGCACGCAACCTGGGCTTCATCCTGGACTCCTCCCTCTCCATGACCAAGCAAGTCAACGCCATCTCCTCGTCATGCTTCAACACCCTGCGCATGCTACGGAAGATCTTCCGGTGGATCCCCACCGAGACCAGGAAGACTGTCACCCAGGCACTCGTCACCAGCCGTCTGGACTACGGCAACGCCCTCTACGCCGGAACCACCGCCAAGCTCCAGAAGAGACTCCAACGGATCCAGAACGCCTCAGCCAGACTCATCCTCGACATCCCACGACACAGCCACATCTCCGGACACCTAAAAGACCTGCACTGGCTCCCGGTCAACAAGAGAATCACCTTTCGGCTCCTTACCCACGCACACAAAGCTCTTCACGACCAAGGCCCGAGCTACCTCAACAACCGCATCAACTTCTACGCTCCCAAACGACACCTCCGATCAGCCAGTCACGCCCTCGCCGCCGTCCCCCGCATCCGAAGAACGACAACAGGAGGAAGGTCCTTCTCCTACCTGGCCGCCAAGACCTGGAACTCCCTCCCTCCCGACCTGCGCCTGACCCAAGACCACCTACCTTCAGGAAGAAGCTCAAGACCTGGCTGTTCGGGCAGCAGCAGCACCCCCCCCCCCCCCATAGCGCCTTGAGACCCTCCGGGTAAGTAGAGCGCTGTATAAATGCCTATGATTGATTGATTCATTCATTCATCTTCCAGCGCGCACTTCATCTCGTCTGGAGTCTGCAGACGGGTTCGTGCCAGCCTTGCGTCATGACTTCCTGCTGCTGTCACCCAAACGGTGCTGTCTACACGAAGAGAAGAGAGATAGAGCTTGTGTGCAAAAAGAGTGGGCCATAAGCAGAAGCCTGTCATCATGTCTATGTGCAGAAGACAGGCTGTAAAAAATCTCACCAGAACCAAGTGCAGTGTGAGATCATTTGCGAGACAAGTATGTTACCAGGTGCACGTGGAGGCACATATGGTCACAGGTATCCTGTTCTACAAGAAGTAAAGTGCCAGAAGAGCAGGCCTTTAGGTACTGTGAACAGAGACCATTTGCAAAAGGGGAATTTCACCATGACTAAGTGTAAGCCGAGCAAGTCACCCTGGCCTTATATAGCTTGAAACTGTGAAATATCTCACCAAGACCCTATCCAACACGAAAAAGAGCAATAGGCCACAGCCATATGCAGCAAGATTATATCAGGGGCGAGAGAAGCATGTCATCGAGGTTTTATAAGGAAAGAAGCAACAACAAGAGAGCGCCTCGCGCGGCGAGAAGGGGGGGGGGGGGGGGGGGGGGGGGGGGGGGGGGACTGCGCGATTCACTTGCGGGAGCGAGTGGCAAGGTGCGTTAATTGATAACATATGGTGCCAGCTGCTCGCTCCCGCAAGGGAATCGCCAAACGTGCATGCGTTGCCATTGAAGGCAATGGAACACGTGCACGTTTTTGTGTGAAAAAGGGAACCGACGGCTAAAGGTCTCTTTCCTATGCAGCGGATGCGCGGTGCGTAGGCAAGACCTAGAAAAGGAGATCCAGACATTCATTAAATAGGAGGGGGGATTAGGGAGATCATCAAAGGCTGATAAAATTATCTCCTCCATGGAGATGAATGGACCAGATCTAATCACCCAAGAATACCATTCCAAAATGTAACCAAACCAGACCATAGAGAAAGAGGATATGTCAGCAGTCAGAGACAGTGTGCAAGAGTGAGATTGTAAATGGTGTGGACGTCAGCGAAGGGGGGCGAAAACGTGCTGGACATGGCTGCCATCTCTATTTTCAGAACATCGTAAACGCTGGTTGACTGTGCCATGCAGTAGTAAAAAAGGGAAGGGGGATGGTGGCTCCTCAAAACCTGGCTCTTCGATCACTAGCAGCACCCACCCCCCCCCACTTTGAGACCCTCACGGGTATTTAGTGCGCTTTATAAATGTCATGATTGATTGATTGATTGATTGGCTGAAATGTAAACAGGACTGAAGTTGAGCTTCTACCACTAATCATTATAATGGCCAGTAATGGAAGCATTTTGATAAGGAAGACAAGACCTAAGTTTTAGACATTTACCAAAGGGGCAATTACCCATCGGTGAAGGAGGTTGCAAATACCATCCTTTATTTTGCTAGACCTAAGTATGAGTTGTCTTAGCACAAATTATATCCAATAACCTCTCCTAAAGAGAAATCATATTTTTGCCACCACTAGAAACACCTAGCCTTAGTGAAGTTCAGAAGCCGTAACAAAGTTGTACCTTTTTCTTTGCATCAATGAGTGATTTTGATCACATAATCATTCTAAGCAGTTAAACTCACAATTAAACGGATTCACAATGATTCGCCATGCAATATGATCAAATGTATTTTAGTACATGTAATGCATGTTAATTATTCTTTGTTAAGAATATATTCGAGTTAAGGTAAGTAATATAATGTTTAAGGGAGGCTACAGTATTGTTAAAGGTACATATTTGTTCAAATCTATAAATGCAAATTTAAACAAAACTTGATAAGACCAGTTTTTCCGGAGGACACAAACAGGGTGTAAATGTCAAATATTTCATCTGGGGCACTTGCATTTAAAGCAAATTAATTGGTATATATGCTTTTACAACTTAAATAAACAAGTGAGGGCACTTACACAAAGGTAGAGGGGGTTTCACGCTTCAACATCCATAGTGACATTCGTTCTAGCACCTGCTTATCAATCTCTAAGTGCTCATTGCCATTAAAAATGCTATTCATCCCTCACATTCAGTATGTTTCTTGCCTTCTGCTTTATTCCATCTCCTTGCTAAAAGTTACATTTATTGATATAGATCTAATCAGAGATCCACAATATGTATAAGAATAAATCATCAATTAAAAGGACACAAATGACATGACAATCACAATACAAGTACACTGATAATACGTAGGTGAAAATAATTTAGAAACTTATACAGATTGTAGCACACATTTCATCAGGAGGTATCTTAGCTAAGGCAATCAGATAACTGACTTTAAGCACATTATATAAAACACACAAGGGTTTTAGAAAACGATTCCTAGCTTCCATCACTGTCTTGCAGGGGCAGACGAAGAGAACATGCTTAATATCTTGAATCCCACCCTTACAGAGTTCAGATGTCCTTGCTCATAACCAACCTGTCACTGAGATAGCACCTATTAAGTCATTTCAAATTATCTTGTGACACCCTCTTCAACGTATACATGAGCCCCCTCACGGCCATCGCCCGCCAACACAACCTCAACATCATCTCTTACGCGGATGACACTCAACTGATCCTATCTCTCACCAAGGACCCCAGCACCGCCAAAACTAACCTACACGAAGGAATGAAAGAAGTCGCCGAATGGATGAAACAAAGCCGTCTGAAACTGAACTCAGACAAAAACAGAAGTCCTCATCTTAGGTAAATCCCCCTCTGCATGGGACGACTCCTGGTGGCCGGAAGCCCTCGGAAATGCACCCATCCCGACAGACCACGCACGGAACCTTGGCGTCATCCTGGATTCTTCACTCTCAATGAACAGACAAGTCAGCGCCGTATCCTCTTCCTGCTTTAACATCCTTCGCATGCTCAGAAAAACATTTCGCTGGATCCCCTCCGAAACAAGGAAAACAGTCACCCACGCTCTAGTCACGAGCCGACTGGACTACGGAAACACCCTCTACGCAGGTACCACCGCTAAACTCCAGAAGAAACTACAACGAATCCAAAACGCCTCAGCCAGGCTCATATTAGACATCCCACGCAACGAACACATCTCTGGTCACCTTAAAGACCTCCACTGGCTACCCGTCAATAAGAGGATTACTTTCCGACTGCTTACCCACGCACACAAATCACTCTACGACATCGGACCAGATTGCCTCAACTCTCGACTGTCCTTCTACACCCCCTCCCGCCAACTTCGCTCTTCCAGCCAAGCACTCGCCACTGTCCCTCGCATCAACAAAACCACCATGGGAGGCAGATCCTTCTCATACCTGGCTGCCAAAACATGGAACTCACTCCCCGCTTACCTTCGCCTCACCCAGAATCACCTAGCGTTCAGAAAGCAACTTAAAACGTGGATATTTGACAAATAATCCTCCTCCCCTCCCTAAGCGCCTTGAAACCCTCTGGGTATGTAGTGCGCTATATAAATTTTATGACTTGACTTGACTTGACTTAAATCTCTTCCAGGTGATCCTAGTCACAGTTGCTCAAGGTTGCATGTGCAAACCAGGGAGACAGTTGTTTCTCTAAAACTCATTAGCTGTGTCAGTGACCCTCTGTTTGAGCAGGGCAATAGTACCACTTCCCATTAGAAAGGAGACAGTTTAAAAAAAGCACGCTAACCTGTTCTGCACCATTGCCTTTTTCCAGCCGTGAGGGGAACGGCTTTTCCTCAATTGTGGGTGCGCCGCGAAGGAAGCGATCCGCACAACCGGCAATTACACATCCTGATACCACCGTGAGGGGAACGGCTATTGCAACAACTACAACTACCAGAGTTTCCTGTTTGGCGCAGGCCCGGTGACGCCACAGCAGCGACGCCTCTCGATTTATAACAGGGCTCCCGCCCCACGCAACGCGCGTACCTGTTCTGCACCATTGCCTTTTTCCAGACGTGAGGGGAACAGCTTTTCCTCAATTTTAAGGGAGCGGTCCGCACAACCGGCAATTACACATCCTGATACCGCCGTGAGGGGGAACGGCTATTGCAACAACTACAACTCCCAGAGTTCCCTGTTTGGCGCAGGCCCGGTGACGCCACAGCAGCGACGCCTCTCACCTCATTACAGGACTCCCGCCCCACGCAACGCGGGACGCGCGTACCTGTTCTGCACCATTGCCTTTTTCCAGCAGTGAAGGGAACGGCTTTTCCTCAATTGTGGTTGCACCGCGAAGGGAGCAGTCCGCACAACCTGCAATTACACATCCTGATACCACCGTGAGGGGAACGGCTATTGCAACAACTACAACTCCCAGAGTTCCCTGTTTGGCGCAGGCCCGGTGACGCCACAGCAGCGATGCCTCTCGCCTCATTAAAGAGCTCCCGCCCCAAGCAACGCGGGACGCACTTACCTGTTCTGCACCATTGCCTTTTTCCAGCCGTGAGGGGAACGGCTTTTCCTCAATTGTGGATGCGCCACGAAGGGAGCGGTCCGCACAACCGGCAATTACACATCCTGATACCGCCGTGAGGGGAACAGCTATTGCAACAACTACAACTCCCAGAGTTCCCTGTTTGGCGCAGGCCCGGTGACGCCACAGCAGCGAACCCTCTCACCTCATTAAAGCGATCTCGCCCCACGCAACGCGGGACGTGCGCGGGCGGCGCCCGAGCCGTCCCGCGCCCGTCCGCGACAGGAAGAGGCAGGGCAGGACCATTCCCCTTGGCTTTTCCACAGGACATAATCTACGGAAAGGCCGTCAGTGGAAGATACCTATGGACTGCTTCTCAAAAAGCAAGTAACTGTGGCCAAGAGTGCCGACATGGCGGACGCAGCCTAAGAGAGCTCCGTCCCGCCGATAATATCTCCGCTAATTTATCCTGGTTCCCCTCAGCTCCGCTGTGCCCCGGAGGTGCAGAACGACTGTGGAAGCCGGCCACAGGTCCTGTGTGAGGTCCCGGCTGGCAGAGCACGAGCGGGGCCGGAGAACGCGATCCGGTGCTGTGGGGCCTACGCCGCGAGGCGCAGCCGGGGACCTCGGGTTTGGTGGACCCCGGCGGCGGACCAGTGTGGGCGGCGAGGGACGAAGTGGCGCTGGTCCCTGTTGGGTGCCCCTGCTCTCTGGGCCTCTTGGATCAGGCCCGGGCCCCGCTGGCAGACCGGAGCTGTGAGCTGCAGAGCCGGCCTTTGGGGAAGACGCAGTGGTGCAGCCTGGCCGGCACTGTGAAGCCGGGGCCTCAATTTTGGCGATTCCCATGGGGAGCGGAGCTGGCGAGTGTGGCGACTTCTCCTGGCACCAGCGGGCCCCTCAGGGCCACAAGTAAGGAGGCGTGTTTCCTCTTCACCCCCCCCCCCCGTCTGGGGGGCACGGCGGGAGCCCTGTGGAGAAGCAGATTCTAGGGGACAGGCAGCAGCTGCTCCGGCGGTCGGCTCGGGCCGCGGTGGTGCCAAGGGGCGGGCGGGAAGCCCATCTCACTGTGTGTGGTGGGCCCGGCAATCCACAATTTGACTCCTAATTGGCAGTGGCTGGAGTTGGGATCCGGCAGGCGGCAGGTTTGGAGGAGCGGGTGGCTATTACATCGGCGGTCAGATTGGGCCGCGGCGGTGACGGAGGGCGGGCTGGGGGGGGCGCCTGGGTGGAGTCCAGAACTCACCAACAATTCCCCCCCCCCCCCTTCCCATGGAAGGGTAGTGAGCCCCAAGACCCGCGACCAACCCGGGCTTTCACGGGCCACCCCCCCCCCCCCCCCCCCCCACCCTGATTCATCGACCCGGAGGGGGCGCATCACATTGGACTAGGGTCCATTCCACGGAAACATACTCCAGGCGAGGGGTCCGGTGGACTGGCTCGGTCGAGGCCGGCTGGTGGAGCGGAGGACGGCCGCGCTCCCCTGGGGGGCCGGGCACAACGAGGGGGGGCCACCGCTGCAGCGGAGCGACCGTGGGAACCCCACTGGAGGCCTTGCAGGACTGGAACATCTGATACTACACCTTGGAGGGTGAAGAGGTGCGGCCGCCCTGATAGCTGTGCGCCGACAAGCTGCTGCGGGGAGGTCTGCCCGTACCTGGAATAGAGGCACTGGTGATAAGTGGGGTTGCGCCCACAGAGGAGGCCTTGACCCGCTGCCCATGATGACGAGGGGTGGTGGTGGTAGTACCACCTCTAAACATGGGCCCATGGACAAATTCACAGAGCCGGGGGCAGGAGCCGGGGCGGCAGGGGGACAGCCCAACCCAGGGCCCGATAATGCAGCGCTGATGGCAGCCATAAATCAGTCTAGAGAAATGTTGGATGCGAAAATAGGGGCCGTGGGAGCAGATGTTACCCTTCTGCGACAAGACTTGCGTAATGCTGTGGCCCGCATCACTGAGGCTGAAACCAGGATCTCTGGGGTGGAGGACGACATGGCGGCCCTGAAACGTAAGGTGGTGAACATGGAAAGTATCCAGAAAAACCTGGCGCTCAGGGCTGAGGATGCAAAAGGACGGCCCTGGCGGAACAATTTACGATTTGTGGGCCTGCCGGAGGGTTGTGAGAAGGGCGGCATGGAAAAATTCTTGGCCCAGTGGTTGGAGAGCTGGCTCCCCCCTGACTCCCTATCAAGATGCTTTGTGATAGAACGGGCGCACAGAGCATTGGTCCAGGAGCCACCGGTTGGGTCCCGTCCTCGGCCTGTGATTGCTAAGCTACTGAACTATCATGATCGAGATGTTATACTACAGCAGGTGCGGGCGGAGGCGCTTATGTACGACAATCAACAGATCCTTATATTTCCGGACTATATGAGAATTATGCAGCAGCAGAGACAATCATTTACAGCAGCAAAGGTGAGACTCCGGGATCTCAGGCTGCCTTATGCGCTGCTCTGTCCTACTAGGCTGCGGGTGGTATTTCAGTCTCCCACTCATTTTTTCGACACTCCAGAAGAGGTCTTCCAGTGGACTGATGAGACGGTGAAAGTAAGAGTGCATACCCTGCCGGGCCTTGACTCAGGCTCCTCGCAGAATGAGGCCCGCTCGTGCAGGACTTCAGGGCCGGGAGGAAGTAGGAACTGGCGTTCCAGATCCGGAAGACAGACGGACTCAGGGGAGGCCACAGAGGTCACTGGAGGTGCTCCTGCTCCCCAGACAGTGGATCCTTGAACACAGAGTATGATCAGGGGAGTGTCAGATGCCACTGTGAACAGTTATGCCTGGTTTGCCTCGGGCGCCACTGTGGTGTGCCCTCGTTGGGGGGGCCGGTGATATATGTCATATATGGGACATGCTGCTTCTATTGAATGCGGGGTGGGGGGAAAAGAGTGTGAGGCGGGACCTATTCCCCCATTTCTCAGGGCTAGTTTGGGTTTATGGGTAAGTTGACGGGGATCCATTGGTGTGACCGATCTCTGGACTCTCGTTTGGGTTCAGGAGCTGTCTATACCGCGACAGGTACTTCAGTGTTTTTGAGGTATGGGGGTGGGGGGGGTCGGGGAGGGAGAGTTCAGTTTGTTACAGTGAAGGTTTGAGGGGTATGCTCGCACGACAGTCAAAGAGTCTCCATGGTCCTATCGTTTATACCTTCGTGGCCTGTTATTGGGCCACTTCCCTTCATGGTTTTGAATGGCGGAAGCAGAGTCTAGGGCTTTAGGCCGCAGAGCATCTGTTAGGGTCCTGAGTTGGAATATGCGGGGTATGCTAGACAAAGTTAAAAGGGGTGCGGTTCTGCGCCAGGCGAAAGGAGAGCGTGCTGATGTCCTCCTGTTGCAGGAAACCCACCTACTGGGTAACAAAACACTCTGCTTACAGCGCTTTGGCTATCTACAGGTGTACCATGCCGGTTTTGTCAGAGGATCTCGGGGTGGCCATCTTAGTTCACCGAAGGCTCTCCTATGTGCACTGCGCCCAATGGGTTGATCCACAGGGTAGGTACATATTTATCAGGGGTATGGTAAAAGATGAGACCCTAGTGCTGGGAAGTGTGTATGCCCCGCCCCCGTTGCAATGGTCGTTGGTAGAAAAGCCGTTCACAACATGGGCTGATATTCCCGAGTCACCAGCAGTGGACGGGGGACTGGAACGATGTCATGGATATGCAGGTAGATAGGTGTCGGCCTGGTCTAGGTCAGATAGCTGTTGGGACCACAAAACTGGGAGACTTGGTGCAGAGCCTGGACTGGGTAGACACATGGCGTTATTTGCATGCACGTGGGCGGGAATACACCTATCTGTCAGCGGTCCATAAATCCTTTTCCAGATTAGATTATATCTTTGTACCTCGTTCAGCAATAGGCAGAGTGGAGTCGGCGAATGTGCTATCCAGGGGGCTCTCAGATCACTCCCCAGTCGCAGTTGATTTTGCCCTAGACAGGGGACGGCAGCCGTTTCGCTGGCGTCTCTCCACATGGCACCTACAGAATGAGGAATACCAGAAGCACATACGAGATGCCATAGCACACTATTGGGAGGAAAATGCTGGATCGTTCTCTGAGTCCGGGACACTGTGGGAGGCCATGAAGCCCACGTTGCGGGGGGTAGACATTGCATGGCGTGCGGCGGCGCAGGGAGGACTTGGTCAGAGCCGCGGCAGAAGTAGAGGCCCTGGAGTACAGGAGTAGTGTGGGTGGGGACAGTCAGGCGGTGGGGCAGCTTCTCCTAGCAATCCTATGCGTCGATACTGCTGGACAAGGCGCGGCAAGTGTGGCTGGCGACGCGCAGCAGGATTTATCAATGGGGAGACGAGTCGGGGACAATGCTCCACCATCTCTGCCAAAACGCTTTCCAGACCCAGACCCTGCCGGGGCTCCTAGACGAAGCAGAGGATCCAATTACAGACCCTGGAATATTAGCCGAGAGTTTGGCGGAGTACTACGCGACCCAGTATACCGCGCGCGAGTGCATACCGGCGGATATGGTGGACAAGTTTATTGCGGATTTGCCGCTGCGGGCTGTTGCAGATTAAGTGCGAGACCGTTTGGAACTTCCTTTAACTGCAGAGGAGCTGGGACAGGCCCTGGGGGAACTTAACACCGGGAAAACACCCGGGCCCAACGGGTTCCCTAGTGAATTATATAAGAAGTATCACCTGCAGTTAGGTACACACTATAGGGCCGCACTGGAAGAGGCGAGGGAGAGGGGTAGCCTCCCCGCAGATTGGCAACATGCTGAGGTAGTGGTCTTTCAGAAACCAGGCAGGCCTCCGGAGCAACATGCTTCATACCGCCTCATATCCCTCCTCAATGTTGAAGCTAAGATTTTGGCTAAAGCATTGGCCAATCGCCTCCTGCCCCATATTGCGGGGTTAGTGCATTCAGACCAGGCCGGATTCATGCCGGATAGGACGACTAGGCACAATATACGCAGGGCTCATGTAGCGGTGGCAGCAATACAGGGCACTGGGATCCAGGCGGCGCTCCTTTTGGCGGATATAGACAGAGCCTTTGATTCCCTGAGCTGGGTCTATCTGTTTGCGCTTTTGCCTCGCCTCAACCTGGGGCCACACTTTCTATCCTATTTGAAACTTTTGTATACGGATCTGGCGGCATCTGTCAGGGTCGCAGGAGCCATATCTTCCAAATTCTCCATCGGGCGCGGCACCCGTCAGGGATGCCCCCTCTCGCCGTATCTGTTTGCCCTGGCCATGGAACCTCTGGCGGCTTGGGTGCGACTGGACGCGCAGCTTCACGGTTTTGTGTGGGAACGGGGCCCGACTGATAAGATTGCTCTTTATGCCAACGACGTCCTGTTTTTTCTCACACAACTCGACAGGTCGGGCCGCACCTCCTCGAAATAATGCGGATATTCGGCAAAACCTCTGGGCTGTATCTGAATCCTCGTAAATCGACCTATGAGACGGCGGAGACTGGGCGTCCACAATGCAGGTAGCAGTGGGGGGAATCAAGTATTCATCTCAACGAGTCCAGCAATAGCCTGGGAACGCAACTTAGGACAGGGTTCGGGCGGAGATGCGGACGTGGTCCCGAATGCCCCTTACTATTTACGGCAGGTCGGTCATCTTTAAAAAGGTGGCCCTTCCCCGATTACTTTACCAGCTACAAAATCACCCGTATCCAATCTCCACCCAGTGGTTTCAGCAAGTGAACTCCGCACTGGGGCAGTTTCTATGGGCCGGGGGAGCGGTGTGGGTGGCACTACGCACCGGTTTTCTGTCCACTTACGATGGGGGGTTGGCAACCTCCGATATCCTTTCTTACTATCAGGCCTCTCATCTCTTGGTACTGAATGAGTGGTGGTATGGAGATAGGAGAGACCCAGCATATGCCCTGGAGCGACACCTCATGTCATGTCATGTCATGTCAGGCACTCTTATATAGCGCTCGACTCACCGGGAGGCATCTCGGCGCTTCACTCAGAGTACTCCAATAAAAGGACCAACCCAGGGAAAGAGGGACCTAGTATAGGAAGGCTTTTAACATTTTCCTAAAGGTTAGATAGGACGGAATGCCTCGTAAATGAGCAGGGAGGCTGTTCCAATACTTGGGGGCCAAAAAGGAGAAGGCCATGCCCCCAGTTCTCTGTAGCCTAATGCGGGGCACTTGGAGAAGTTGCAGTGAACAGGATCTCAAAGAGCGGTTCGGGGTATACTTTTTTAATTTCCTTTGCAGGTACAAGGGACCCAGTCCCTGGAGGGCACGATAAGTCAGACAACAGATTTTTAAAAAAGCCCTCTGTTTAATAGGAAGCCAATGCAGCTTTCTCAACAAGGGGCGGGACGGTGAACCTGAGGACATGTTCAGGACCATCCTGGCTGCCGTATTTTGAACAACCTGGAGCTTTTTTAGGGAAGTAACTCCAACTTCTGCCAGTAGAGCGTTTCCATAGTCCAAACGGCTTAGGACTAAGGCTTGTGTCAAGGTTTGGCGATATTCAGTTGGAACAAAAAGGTAGAATTTTCCTTAACATCCTGAGCCTATAGTAACAGGATCCTGAGACTGAGGCCACATGGTCTTGCATGGATAAGGTGTGATTTAGTTTAATAACCAAATTGTTCACACACTGTTTAGGTGTTGGAGGCTGGCAAAGTTGGAATGGCCACCAATCCTGCGACCATACAGCTGCGGCTTTCCCTAGGAGCATAACTTCAGTTTTGCCCGGGTTTAGCTGGAGACGATTGTCGGTCATCCAGTTAGAGATTGTGATAATTCCTGAGACAAAACGAAGTCTATCTGCTTCCGGGTTTGGCACGATGTTGAATAGCAGCTGAGTGTCATCAGCATACGAGATGACTTCCAACCCCAGAGCTTCCACTGCCTTCGCCAAAGGGGCCATATAGATATTAAACAGGGTGGGGCTAAGGCAGGAGCCCTGGGGAACGCCTTTGTCTAGTGATGTTTTTCCTGCTTGGTGGGGGCCCATGGTGACCGTTTGACAGCTATCTGTCAAGAAGTGTTGGAGCCATTTAAGGGCTAGACCACAGATGCCAAAGGATCTCAGCCTCTCCGCCAGCCTACTGTGAGAGATGGTATCAAAGGCGGCGGAGAGGTCGAGTAAGATCAAAATAGCTGATCCGCCCTTGTCCACCGTTGTTCTCAGTGAATCGATCACTGCAAGGATGGCTGTCTCTGTACTATATCCTTGCTGAAAGCCCGACTGTGAGGGGTCCAGAATACTATTGGTCTCTAAGTAGTAATTTAGCTGCTTGTTGATTTGGGCTTCAAGTATCTTACCTAGCAAAGGAAGCAAAGATATCGGACGGTAGTTGGCCAGATCCATAGGATCTGCTATAGGTTTTTTTAATATCGGACGGACAAAGGCTTCTTTCCATAATAGGGGAATGGCTCCTTCTGAGATAGAGCAATTGAAAATATTTTGTACCCACGGGGCTAAGGTGTGGGCCAGTAATGCCATGATCTTTGGGGTGCAGGGGTCTGCAGGAGAGCCCGATTTTGCTGATGCTATAGCCCTTTCCGTATCCGCTAGTGAGATGGGATCGAAATTTTCCAACAAGCACACAGTACTTGCTCTAGTGGGGGGGGGGGTCAATCAGACAAGTTGAGATTGCCTGATTCATTTGTGGAAAATTGGCATAAATATCCTCAATCTTCTCCTGGAAGAAACCAGCCAGTGAATTACACAGGTCTTTGGATTCAATTACCGCTTGCTTGCATACCTCTGGCTCGACGAGGCCTTTTACAATATCAAATAGTGCTTTGGCACAATTTTTTGAGCCCTTTATTTGATTGGCAATAAACAGGCAACGTGCCGCCTTGAGGTTTTGGTGGCAAATCGTCAAGGCTGTTTTATAGATTTGTCTGGATTGGGGAGTCTTTAGTCTCCCCCATTGTCTCTCCAGTTTTTTGCAGGACGACTTTTCCTGGCTTAGTTCAGATGTAAACCATTTGGCTGACGGCCTCTTTCGGTTTGGACAGGCTTTAGGTTTACTAGGGATAATAGAGTCCAATGCCTTCCTTACCCCTTCATTAAATCCTGCCAACATTGACTCTACCCCATGTTCCTCTGACTGGAAAATTGGTTGGAAGACCGCCTCAAAGGCTTGTAGGGTGAGTTTGTTCCATGGTCTCAGAGCCGTATTACGGCTAACAATAGCCCGGCTGTTAGTGCCCTGTGGGGCCCGTGGGGAGGAAAACTTAATCAGGGAGTGGTCGGTCCATGTGAGGGGCAATGGTGGCTCATACTCTAAAGAGGTGATGTTGGTGAAAATTAAATCTAACGTGTGTCCCCCTATGTGGGTAGGGCCTTGGATTCTTTGTACTAGCCCAATCTGTTCCATGTCTGAAAGGAGTTTGTTCACCTCCGCCATGGCAGTCAGTTCACCATGAAAGTTAAAGTCTCCTAAGACTAGGAATTTGTTGTTTGCCAGAGCATTCGTAGCTATCAGGTCGACTAGTCTATCGGAAAAATCAGTTTTGGGGCCAGGCGGCCAATACACTAAGGCTCCTGACCAGCTCTCGGAAGCAGAGAAAGTTACTTTAAAAACACCAATTTTTAACTCCTCCTCTGATATGGAGTTCAGCCACGAGATGTTTATGTGGTGTTTACAGGCAATGGCTATTCCACCACCCACCTTTCCTGCTCTATCCAGGTGAATGAACTTCTAGTCAGCTGTGATGGCAATGTTTATCGCTGGATGATTAGTGGGTTTTAGCCAGGTTTCTGTCATAAAAATTATTTCAGGCGATTCCGAATTAATCATATCCCAAATTTCAAACTGATGTTTTACTAGAGACCTTACATTACACAACAAGTAGGTAGGGTGTTCTACACTCGCCTGGGAGTTCCAAAGGCAATCTGGTCGGTTTAAATAAAGGATCACTCTGAAACAAGCATGTTCTACAGGCCACTGGGCCCTCTAGATATGCGGGAAACTTGGAGCGGCAGTTTAGAGCCGCATCCTGCGTGCTGGCCCTAGTCCTCCCAATATGTCTGAGTGATGCGGCAGAATAAACCAGTCTATTTGCCTGCGCTGAGCCTAACTCAGATGGAATAGAGGTTCCGTCCCCGTGTCCCGGCCTGTCGCGGACGGGCGCAGACGGGCTTACCTAAGGCTCACCTTCGGCGCGCTCAAGGTGCGCCCGCTGCGCGGAGGCATCTCCGTATGCTTTTGTACAGACGCCGATCGCGTCAGCTGACTGTGCACCGCCGCCCCGCCTCCAGGTGGGCGTGGGGTGTGTCAGCAGCCCGTAATGACGTGCGGTTTACCGCGCCTACTCGCCGGTGCCGCTTAGAACTTTAGAAGGCTAATCCTGAATTGGTGAGAGTCAGTAACATCTATTCCATATCTAGAGACCAACAAACAGCTCAATTCCCCAATGATTAGCGTGCAGTGCAGGAAATGCGATTTAAACGTACAGAAAGCAAACACGAAATACAAAGTGCAATTTTAAAATTTCTGAACAAGCTTTAAAATCCAAAACTCCCGGCTATCCGCCTACGGAGAGTCTAAGTGGCCGAACTGACCAATTCTACTGCTTTTTTACAGACGCCGATCGCGGGCTCCAATACTTTACATACGGTCCTTTATGCTGCGCAGTTGCGAAGGGGGCTGCCGCCAGCCACTCAAGTACTTTTTCAAATTTGGAGGCATGCCTTGCTTCGCATGAGATGGTGGGGCAGGGTGACACAGGAGACCCCGCTGTGGCACAATGGCTGTCTGCCTGCCCTGGTGCCTCTCCAGGGCTTCAGGGGCTGGGATGATATTGGTACATCGTCCTTAGGGGATGTAATGTCAGGTACAACGCTTAAATCCTTCCAGGACCTGTGTGAGGAATACGATTTGCACCGGTCCCAGTTCTTTAGGTATTTGCAATTCCGCCATGCCCTCGCACCGAGCCTTGATGGTCTTGACTCTCTGCCGGAGTTTAGCCCCCTGGAAGCCAAAGTCTTTATGGGGGATCTACAGGACAAAATGATTTCCCGTATTTATCGCACACTAGTCATACATTGCTCCACTACACGGTCGAAGCTCCGGGAATCGCTCACTAACAATTCAATTAGCCTCATTGAAATCTTGATTGTCAGTGCAGATCGTAAAGTGGCCAAATTACAAGCTGAAATCGCAACTCTTGAACAAGAAATAAAGGACCTGAATTTACCTGAAGCCACAATAAACTAGCATTAGGAATGCATTAGGGCTCGGGTTTGTTTTAAGTTAGAGATAATGGCATTGTAAATGGCAATGTGTTTTAGGCACTCTGCACTCTGCACTACCACTCTCCACTCTGCACTACCACTCTCCACTCTGCACTACCACTCTCCACTCTGCACTACCACTCTCCACTCTGCACTACCACTCTCCACTCTGCACTACCACTCTGCACTGCACTACCACTCTCCACTCTGCACTACCACTCTGCACTACCACTCTGCACTACCACTCTGCACTCTGCACTACCACTCTGCACTACCACTCTGCACTCTGCACTACCACTCTGCACTCTGCACTACCACTCTGCACTCTGCACTACCACTCTGCACTACCACTCTGCACTACCACTCTGCACTACCACTCTGCACTACCACTCTGCACTACCACTCTGCACTACCACTCTGCACTACCACTCTGCACTCTGCACTACCACTCTGCACTCTGCACTACCACTCTGCACTCTGCACTACCACTCTGCACTCTGCACTACCACTCTGCACTCTGCACTACCACTCTGCACTACCACTCTGCACTCTGCACTACCACTCTGCACTCTGCACTACCACTCTGCACTCGGCACTACCACTCGGCACTACCACTCGGCACTACCACTCGGCACTCTGCACTACCACTCGGCACTCTGCACTACCACTCGGCACTCTGCACTACCACTCGGCACTCTGCACTACCACTCGGCACTCTGCACTACCACTCGGCACTCTGCACTACCACTCGACACTCTGCACTACCACTCGACACTCTGCACTACCACTCGACACTCTGCACTACCACTCGACACTCTGCACTACCACTCGACACTCTGCACTACCACTCGACACTCTGCACTACCACTCGACACTCTGCACTACCACTCGACACTCTGCACTACCACTCGACACTCTGCACTACCACTCGGCACTCTGCACTACCACTCTGCACTACCACTCGACACTCTGCACTACCACTCGGCACTCTGCACTACCACTCGGCACTCTGCACTACCACTCGGCACTCTGCACTACCACTCGGCACTCTGCACTACCACTCGGCACTCTGCACTACCACTCGGCACTCTGCACTACCACTCGGCACTCTGCACTACCACTCGGCACTCTGCACTACCACTCGGCACTCTGCACTACCACTCGGCACTCTGCACTACCAATCTGACATGACTTCCCTGCGCATCACCCTCGGCCACGTGAGCACCATGGGCAGGGGGGCAGCCTCCGACTAGAAGCAGTGATAAAACATGGTGAACACCCCTCGGGCACCAGACAGCATCACCGGCGGGCAGAGATATCCGTCGCAATTGGAACACAAATGCAGCCCTTTCGCTGCACTCTCACCCAGGGGAATGTTCTACAGACACAAAGGGTAGGGCACAGACGCCACCAGACACAGCGGACTCGTGGAACATTAATGAAGTGACCTAGAGGGTGAGGATGGGATACTCCGCTACCATCGAGTTCGTACAAGAACAAGATTACATACGAAAAACAAACAGCACAGAAAGCGATCACTTTCGCTATCGCAATTGTTTAAATAAAAAAAAAGATCTGATGCATGTGATTCTCTACATTGCTGGCCGGCTGTTCATGCGCGCACACAGAGCTGAAGGGAAAAAAAACACAGCAGTGCACACGCTCTGCATAATGGTGAACGCGCCCACAGCATCTGGATTCCATTACAGCACCTCCCTGACAGCTCCTAATTAAGATTAATGGACGGCCTTGCGCGTAACCACTGAGAAAATGCCACAAATTGCGGACGGAAATTACAGATAGCCTATCGCGTCAAGGATACTACAAACACAGCACAGCAAAGACGAATCACTATGCAGATGGCATAAAAACTAAGGAATGTTTCTGGCCCGAGCCCTAAAGAAACTTTTTTTTTCTTTAACAATAGGCGCTCGGAGCTCCGCCCCCGAGCCCTAAAAACTACACTATCTATACTACTATTATAAAGAGAGAACTTGCACCTTTAGGCAAGGTAAACTCGGGAACTACAGCGCCAATCTACACACCCAAGACATCTTAGAAAACCTCAGGGTAAGCAGAAGGACATAGGCTACATAAAAATAAAAATAACACGTTTTTTTAAATATTAATAAATTTAAAAAAGTAGTCCCTTGCAACTAGCGCCGGCCGCGACGTCTGCGTGAGGGGAGGAGCGGCGTTGACCACAACCAGGAAGAGCGGAGGACAACAGCGCCGGTAGGAAGAGAAAAGGCGTGCTAGCCGGGGCTGCGTCTAAGAGAAGACCAAAGTTAAATACACAGCTACGCATGTGAATGGGGGATAAATTACATAGTTAGTGGGGACCACGCTAAGAGTGCGGATGTAATGCCCAATTGCGTAAAACGACAGAATGCAGAGTTTGTATAGAGCATGGTACCGAGTTGTAGAAAGTATCTAAGAGAACAAAAACGAATACAAGAGCCGGTGGTACCTCCGTTTGTGTCTAAGAGAAAACAAATATAATACAATGTAGCTGGTGGAGATTACTAGCGTGAAATCCATGATGATGCTGGGGCGTGTGCAGGATCACAATAATAAGGTATGATACGGTCCTATAAGGTCACTGTACAAATAATTAAATGTTAGAACATGGTAGTGTATACGAGACATGCCAGTCGATGTTAAAATTACACAAATTAATAAAAGACTTTCGATGGTGAACCTCCTTGGTGTAGAAATGCAGCACAACCGGTAATGCCACGGATGTAAGCTGTAAAGAGTTAAGAAAGTTAGCTCCTGGCTTGCTATATGTACGTGTGTGAACTATGTGAACGATGGAGTGAGTCGGCTGGTATGAGTGTGCATATGTGTGTGCCTGTGTGTGATGCAGGCCCTGTGAAGGACATTCTTTCAGAAAGCCTAGCCTTGAACTTTAAGAGGCGCTATGGGCTTTTGCATCTCTTTTTTGCCCACGGTTGCAACCTTTTTTGAGGGCTGACCTCATTGCAAAGGGGCCCTTTGATCGGTGTCCGAACCTGAAATGGCCATACCTAGAGATATGGAGAGAGAGAGAGGAATCTGCGTGAATTGACCAAGGATGGGATGATTAACTGACCAGGAAGCGTGAGTGAAGCCCCAGAGGAGAGAAAGGGGAAATAGAAGAAATGAACGGGAAAGAATGCTTCCGTTAATGGAGGAAGGACTAAGCAAGGAAAATATGATGAAACGGCTAAAAGAAGGCAGGAAGAAATGGAGGAAGCAAGGGAAGTGACTGCAGCAAGGATAAGAAGAAGCGTGGAACAAGAAAAAATAGACGAAAGGGACATAGATCTGTTGAATGGAATAGTAAAGGGACCACTGTAAAACAGGAAGACTAGATCAAGGGAAGAAGGACGGAGAGCTCAAGTAAAAGGAAAGATGAACAGTTAAATGCAAGGGAAGATTTGGGGACAATGGGATCAAAGTCATGGCACCTAAATAGAATGCCCTGCAAATGATACTTTGTCCAAGGACCCATCTATATCTATACTACAATTATAAAGAGAGAACTTGCACCTTTAGGCAAGGTAAACTCGGGAACTACAGCGCCAATCTACACACCCAAGACATCTTAGAAAACCTCAGGGCAAGCAGAAGGACATAGGCTACATAAAAATAAAAATAAAACGTTTTTTTAAATATTAATAAATTTAAAAAAGTAGTCCCTTGCAACTAGCGCCGGCCGTGATGTCTGCGTGAGGGGAGGAGCGGCGTTTACCAAAACCAGGAAGAGCAGAGGACATGAGCGACGTCTGCGTGAGGGGAGGAGCGGCGTTGACCACAACCAGGAAGAGCGGAGGACAACAGCGCCGGTAGGAGCTGCGAGAACCGGAGGAGCAGTGGCAGTGAGAGATACGTTGCTGGGGCGGGAGGCGGGAGGGAGTCGGCGGGTGCACCGCGCGGGCTGCTACCGAACTTAAAACTAATGTTTATGGAGTCCGGGCGGGAGGCGGGGCGGGCGGGGGGGCTGCTACTTAACTTAATTCGAGTCCGGGTGGGAGGCAGGAGGCGGGCGGCGAGGGGGGGCGGAGCGGGAGTGAGTCGACGGGTGCAACCCTCGAGAACATGCTGCCCCAGCCACCTTCTGCCCCGGGGTAAAAATGCAGCCCCCAGCCCCCTTCTGCCCCAGGCAACGCTGGGGCGGGCTGCTAGTTTTAGATAAAATCTTACTTAAACACCAATCTGACATCAAGAACAGAAAAGCGAGACAACTGAGAAGGGATGAGTTAGATCATACACAGGGAAGGATTTTTACCTATGATAAAAAATATGATTCCCTGATCCCCCAACAATTCCAGATCCAAAGCTAATACTGAGCAAGCTTCCATGTCTTCCAGCAATACCTCTTTGAACTCAGTCAGCACCAATGGCGGAGAATCTGACAACTTAGACAGGGCGGAAGAAAGCAGTACAGCTTTTTTTGCGATGTATTACGCATTCGGAAAGGCAACAGATACAACCCTCCAAGAAACCAATCAGATCCAAAACCCGCAGGGGCAACAAGCTCAGAGGATTACAGGAGGAAACTAAGGTCAGGAACGAACAAGAACTAAATAGGATTAGGGCTAGTGAAGTACAGGTAATTAACCTCTCCTCTTTTCCTCTCACTACAGACATGGTCTCACTTTTAAGCAAGGGTCTTAACTTCAAGCCCTATGCAACAGGTGATATTTGCAAACTGAAAATTGATCCTTTCAAATTTATAAGAAATCTGAAACTGAAGAAACAATTCTTTGGGATGGCTAAAGAAGTAAGAGGGGTTAAGAATATTCCTGAACTGACCACCACTGATTCTCTCACAATAAAAGACATACAAACAACTCTCCTTCTTTTGTCTCTAACTGATATGGAAGATTCACCTTTTAATATGGACAGATTACTAGAAGAATTAAACATTGATTCAGACTATAGCATTTCCATTGGTCTTAAAACGACATCTCGATGGATTCCAACATTACCCGGTGGCAATGCTATAGACAATTTCCACAAACGTGTGATCGAGGATCTAGATAACCTGAATCGCCTGCGAAAAGACAGAATGTTCAAGTATAAAGATAATCTAACTGAAGGAGAGAGACACGCACTATCCACACTCATGAAAACCGAAACCATCACAATCAGAGAGGCAGACAAAGGTGGCAATGTGGTGATGGACCGCGTTGACTACCAACAGGAGATCTTAGACCAATTAGGAGATAACATCTGCTATGAACGCCTTACTTACAACCCCATGGGTCCACTAACACTTGAGATTAACTCTAAATTAGCAATTTGGAAACAATCTGGGTTAATCAATGATGAAGAGTACCTTTACCTTAAAGTCTTCAGACCCTCCTACCCATAGCTATACACTTTACCCAAAGTGCACAAGAATCTCCCGTTTCCACCAGGGAGACCTATTGTTTTGGGTATGGGGGGGCCAGCCGAAAAGATTGCTGAATATGTAGATCTCTTTTTTGGGTCCCTTAGTAAGAAATTTACCGTCCTACATACAGGATACAAAACACATTTTAAGTACCTTGGCAGACATCCAATAGCAACCAGGTTCACTACTGGTTACAATGGATGTGGTGTCATTATACACCAGCATCAACATGGACCTGGGTATGCAGGCGGTGAATACATTCTTACACAACAGACCAGCGTCACTTTGGCAACACAAAATGATGCTTTCCACAATGATTGAACTTGTGCTAAATGACAATTTTTTCATGTTCGACCAAACTTGGTATCGCCAGAAGAGAGGTGCTGCCATGGGCTCCAAAATTTCACCTTCTTTTGCAAATTTGTTTATGGGTGCATTAGAGTCTGACCTGATTTGGGGAAGTAAAGGCGCACAATTTTCGACTCCATCATCTTTTGGGGTCGGTATGGTCTGGCACAGAAGAACTTCTTAACAATTTCTTCAAACATTTGAATGACAACACTTGGGAAATTCAATTCACAATGAATTGGAGCAGAACAAACATTGAATTCCTCGACGTGGAATTCTATGTATCCTCCGACTGCCTACATAGCAGGTTGTTCAGGAAGTCTACTGCATGCAATGCAATTCTGCATGCGTCCAGTTCACATCCTAAACACCAAATCAACGCAATTCCTTATGGTGAATTTCTGAGGGCAAGAAGGAACTGCAGTGATGACTTGGAGTTCAGGAAATGTCTAGACAGCATGAAAGACAGATTTTACGCAAGAGGTTATTCTGCCAATGTAATACGGAAAGCCGAAAAAAGAGTTGGAAAAGAGAAGGGATCCAACACCCTTATTGCACATAAGTCTACACTACCCAAAAGTTAAACTGTCAGAATGATTACTGATTTCAATTCCCTCCACGACACACTTCGGAAAAGTCTCACAAAACATTGGGGACTCTTGCAGTCCGAAAAGTCTCTGACCAACTGCATCTCTGAGAAACCACAGATTTCCTTTAGGAGAGGGAACACACTTAGGACCAAACTCAGTCCTACTGTTCCACGTAACTCCACACCGACTACCTGGATGACTAAACACAGTATAGGATTTTACAAATGTGGTTTCTGCACGATGTGCAGATGGGCTAAACATGGAACCACACAATTTAATGGGCCTGGTGGTGAACCTCATACTATCAAAACCAATATCAACTGTATGACAAAATTTGTAGTATACATTATAGAATGATATCAACTGTACGACAATATTTGTAGTATACAATATAGAATGTAATTGTGGCAAAATATATGTGGGGAGCACCATCAGACCCCTTAAAGACAGAATTGCTGAACATATAAGGGCAATACACAAGTGTGATCCCAAATATCCTGTGGCACTGCATGTCGCAAATTGCCAATCTTGAGAAACTAACAAACTTGTAAAAAATGTTGGTATAGATATAGTCCCGTTGGGAGTCAGAGGAAGGAACTGGGAACTGAAGTTAAGACGCGCAGAAGCCATGTGGATCATGCGCTTGCGTACTGTAGAGCACGGACTCAACTACGATCAGGAGATGCAATATTACCTGGGCGATTGAGTTTTGCAACATATTCTGTGGATATAGAATTGGAAATGTGACCTGATTATGCAATCGAGAGAATAGGTCTTGTCTACACCAGACATGTGTTGTACCCATGATCTCTTGAATTAATAAGTGTCTACTGTGTGCCCAGATAGAGATGAACACATTTCAAGTAGATCTTATTCGGATGTTTTAATATGTGAATGTAAATAAGAACCTTTCTGCTGCATGGACCTTCCAAAACTCCAAATCGTAGCTGAATCACCAACATGATGGATAACAATTGAAAAAAAGAAAATGTCGAATCACTATATGCATGCTGATTTGAGTTTTCTTAAGAAGTATTTCAATGTATGAATTTAATATGGTTAATCCAGAATGAATTAAATCCAGTTGATCCAGAATGAATAGACTGTGTAGTCTTTTGATTAAACTGAACAATTATATGCGAGAATTACACTGAACAATTTTGTAACTGTTTTTAAAGTCACGCGTGAGTGGGTTGTGCACCTTGCGTACACTCGACGACACGTGTGAGTTGGTCGTACGTCGCGAGTAGACTCGTGAACAACCACACACAATCGTATCTTTGAAGCCCACGTCACCTCTCACTTTCCTTGCACTACGGTCCGTCGGTTTCACCCGTGTACACTCGGGGACAAGAAATAGGGTTTTTTTAGTCATCATAGCCTTTTGAATACACATGGAATATATAGTTGGACAAGAATCTATACATCGAGAGTGATGTTCGTACGTATAAGAGACGATAATTATTATTTTCGTTAGAATTAGGATTTAGACATTTAATTGCTCCCTTTTTTCTGTAATAATCCGAAAAATTACGCAAATTTTCCAAAAGAGGCAAGGGAGCTAATCCACATCCACATATACCACTATACCAAGAGGTTAACGCTCTAGTTCATTTATTTTTGGACGTCTACGCGCCATTACCTGTTTCAAAAGCAAAGGATTTCCGGGTCACGTGTCCAAACAGGAGCACGTCCCGGCAAGAACACCCTCTGCGACCCAGTCTCTGCAACACAGAGGTAAGCACTTACTAGGAGTCACACGACTCTCTTCATTTGATATAAGAACGCATCGATCTATCTGCGGATCCCTTACTATTTCAAAACGCCATCTTTCTTGCAGTCTCTGTCGCCCTTCGAATCATATGGAAGTCGTACCCGACTCCACACCGGGGTGTCTATAACCACGTAAACCCCTTAGGTAAGAATATGTCTTACGGCTCTACCAATAGTTTAATACGGTGGTACATCCTCTAAATACATTTTTATATTTCAGACCATAATCCCAAGACCACGCAGTCAGACTAGACGCTCCAATTTTTTCCGGGACTTCACACACAACACTGCTTGATACTGGTAAGGCCGATCAAAAATAATTATAGTAAGTCGCGATGCCGTTTATATATGTTCATTCCGCCACTGCACTTATTTTGAGCTCTCTCTGTGTGACCGGGTAACGATCGAGTACGCTATTACCTCTAGCCACACACATGTGTGCTTATGACGCAAATGATTTGAATCACTTATTGATACAATAGCCAAGAATTGGAGCCGTTACTCCTCTTTTCCCCACATCCACGCTACATTGCTGAATACAGTAAATAGGCTTGGTTAAAGCTAAACACGTTTGTTGTGGATCTAGCATTGCATTTGTTGCATTGAGAATAGCGTTTTACACCCATTCTTTGTTTGGACAAGATTTTGCCCAAATCATACAAAAACTGTGTTTTTCAGTAATATACAGAACAAACTTGTTTAGTTCATACGAATACAATTTTACCTCATACTTGTCACACTCTTTTGGCACCACCACAGTTTTGGAACCAGTCCCCTGACTTCCCTCTTCTCGAAACCAATGGTCACGGGCCCAGCTGGGTCGGAATTATCACAAGCAGCGCGGTGAGCCTACTATACTCTTTATTTATTCCATTTCCACGAACTGTCAATCCTTAGTTGTCCCAGAGTTGTATCATATAATACAATAGTGATGAGTTTTTCCTCCCATCTTCTTGTTTTATGCACAGACCTTCTGGTTTTAGATACAGCCATTATAGGTATGTGGTCGACGTGTTCATTAGTCACAATTCCATGTGACCTTTTCACATATCACGGAGCTTGAAGTGTGAATGAACCGTGCACTAAAAAGAACACTCGCGCTGTTAAACCAGTCAATGCGTCACTTGCAAGTATAATTTGGAATATCCTCCAGGTTCTTTCACGAATGCACATGGTCACCAGCACGGCCACAAGATAACTAAATAAACGCACTTACGGCACGTATGTCTTGTGGTTGCACTAAAAAGTCACCAGATGCTTTTTTTGGGAGTTATACTAGTGGAAGTCTTTCAACTGCGCTTGAGACTTTGCATTATGACTCTTATGTAAATGTAAATCCGCATAGAGAATGCTCCATTGTTACTTATTTGTCTGTTTCAGCCCTGAGGATTCGCAATAGCGATGAAACACGTGTCGGCTGGCTGTTTGACATAATAAAGGACTCCAACGGACTACTCTCCCTCTGGAGCTTCCGAGTTACTTCTGCTGCTTTGCTTTTTTGTACTTTCTGCATACTTGCTCACATAATATATGTTGTACTGTTGTCTGAGTGCATTGGGTAAACCCGAAATCTCCAATTAGGTAGCTTGGTCTACTTTAACCGAGTGGTTCAGAAGGCTTATCCACTCACCCATCTGCACCACATATAGCCTCCTTTTGTACATAGTGCGCTCACTTAGGCCGTGCACCTAGTTGCTTATCTGACCAAAAGCCATGTGGATCCCTCCTATTCTAAAATAGTTATTTGTCTGGGAGACTCAAGGGTAGTGTTCTAAAATGATCCAGATGTTACAAATGGCGTTTCAGAGGGTGATCCGTGAAACAGCAATAGAAACAAGTCCAACGTAGCACTCAGTGTTTCATTTCAAGCGCACATACTGCCAGGCAGTGAACGTGTGCCCACATGGGTGTGTAAAGGTATACGTCACGGCCTGCATGAGTGCTCAGTGGGTTAAACGGTCGCAGCTGAGACTTGCGACAGAGTGATGGTCGCGCGTCTGAATCTTGGCAAGGCCGGTTTAGCCTTCTATTTGCTTAGATTAGTAAATTAAGCTTCTTAACATTAGTCATAATAATAGCTATCCAAGAGCATAAATACTGCAGATGTTCGGTATAAAACCCTGCACAAAAACAATATATTTTGACACAAGGGCAGATTTCTACACATCAGTTTCCACCTGCCCACAAACTGATCCACCATTGAACGTGAGCAGCTTAGCTGAAAAAAGAGCGCGAGCCATGGTGCCATGTTGGCAGCATCCTAACAAATGGCACCGCAATAACACATATCTTCCTGTGTTTTTATTTACATAGGCTCTAGGGGTATTGTACCACTAGAAAGGAGTTTTTAAAGTACTTTGTTGATGAACATATTTGCTGGTGGCTTTCCGTTTGTGTGTAATGATTTTGATATTGAACAATTCTGGCACGCTGTGAAAAAAGTAAAGTGCAGAGCCCCAGATATTTTTTAGGAGTCCGCCGTCTACACTGCTGAATGCATGGTTGTCAAATACCAAAACGGTCTCGTTTTGGTGCCAACCCTGCTTCTTTCTTTTTCCCGTTATTTATCCTTTTAGTGGTATTCGTGCAAATTCTTTTTCATCCCAACATTCCATCTGTCTTCCTATCTATCCGCCTTTTTCCTCTCCTGTCTAATTTTCTGAGGGTAAAAAATAAGCCCATCCCACACAAAACAAGCATTGGCATAGCCAATAGGTCTCGCCTTTGGGACCTTATAAGTATTTAGTTATGCAGCACAATATCCTTGGTGAAACAACATCAACTGTTGCATGGCTAAACACTTATAAGGTCCCTAAGGCGAGACCTATTGGCTATGCCAATGCTTGTTGATTAAGACTTCATCAACAAACATTCACAAGGAAAGTTTTTTCTTTTATTTTTTGGAGTCCCAGATCATCTGGGTTTGTTTTCTTTAAGCGTACAATCAATAGCAAGTGTTAGAATAAAACGTATTATATTATTTGGTGTAAAAGTACACTTATTTAGCTTTTTGATGAACCCAATCCCAGCCGCATTTCTATCCAGTTTCACAAAGACATTGTTTCTCTTATGAATCCAATCCAGGCAAGTATGGGAAGGGCTTGTGGCAGCCATGTGCTCGCAAGAAAACACCTAGGCAGAAACATTTACTAGGTGTTGGAAACTGTTGTGACGTATAATTAGATTGGAAAGACCTTGTCAGGTGCTTATTTGCACTATCGATAGACCGGCTGCAGTGCAGTGAGCATAGAGATATTGATACTTTACTGTGTTAACCAGACTGTCAGTCCAAGTGAAGACAGAGAGCACTCCGCACTGTTCCAACCAGCAAGGAGCAGAAGCAAATAATGAAGTGACAGCAACAGGAGGCACAGAAGAGTGTGGTAGCTAGTCAGGAACTGTGGGGATACAAAGAGCAACAGAGTAAGAGGGGACACTAGATATTGGGGAGTTAGATGATGAGGCGTGGTAAGAGGCACTGGGCTGGAGGTGGCCATTTCTTCATGACTCAAATTAATATACCTCAAAATATTTCACAGAATATATTTTTCAGGCCACACTCTTGTTAAGATTGGTCTTAGGACAGATCCTACTTGTAGAAGGCACTGTGAGCAAGAAGGCACATTTTACCACATAATTTGGGACTGCATGTACATGAAGAAATACTGTGGAATACGCTGTATGGGAGAAACACTGGGACTGAAACCGGAGCCAGAGCCTGAGCAGTGTCTCCCTATTGTATGGGGGCTACAGACTTGCATAGTAAAGAAAAATCCTGGGCCACATTAGGAATGACAATAGCAAAATGGAACATGGCGAAATGATGGGATGCTCCCGAACCACCAACACTCCGGGCATGGATGGAAGATACGGACTAATGTATGATTTCAGAAAAGACAGTTTATGAAAGCAGTGGCTGCCCGAAGAAGTGGGTGCAAATGTGGAGTAAATGGAATTAATTTAAGAGAGACCTATGTACGTTGCCTGGGCTCTGGACCCTTCCCAAGACAAGAAACGGATGGGTCTGTATTCCATTAGGAAAAGAAACCTTGCATAATAATTCAAATTGTTGTAACAAGGTCTATAGATTCTTTAAATGCTGCTTCCTTATTGCTGATGTGCTGTAATGTTACAGAGATACCCTGGTTAAGTCATCAATAAAAATATTTTTTTTAAAGTGAGAGAGAACAGGGTACTACAACCTAGAGCAACAGCCGGGGAAGTAGGAGGCCACACGAAACAGAATTCAAGCCAGATTAGGAGAGCGCTGCATGTGAATGAATACCAATCAGAGGGGCCACATGGTTTACTGCTATGCAAGGAGAAGGGCCACTGGCAGTGCTTTAAATACAAAAAGTAGAAGTGCAGGAATGTACAGTCCCAGAGTACCTGTTGCTACTGGGAAGTGTAAGTACCCTCCAAATAAAACTATATCACTTCTGCTGAGAAGTATGGATTCTCTCTATTTCAATTTTTAAAAATTAAAGGTACCAAGTACCAACAGTACCTGTCCATTTAAAAGTACTAACTAGTTTAGATTATCACTCACAGTGAGGCAAAGGAGAGTGGATTGAACGAAATCAAGAATGGGATGTGAGCTCAGTGAATTGACTACCTGCCACAAAGTGGTATAGTGGAAAATACTAAGAGGTGGCAGCAGGAAGAGGCGGTGGCTGGACAACATGAACAAAATGGAAGCCAGGAAGGAGCTGTGGCAACACGCTGCGGATAGCCAACACATTATTAGGGAAAGCCAAGCCAAAAATGTAGCTGAGTTCTGATAGCTTGTTCACGAGCTGAGACCTGACAATAGTTTGAATATAAATTGTGCGATAAACATGGAGGGAAAATATGATAGTCCCCTTAAAATGAAAAAGGTATTTCTTTGACATGAAGTAGCTTTTTTCACCTTAATACATCAGATTATTTTTGTACAGCACACACCCTGAATTCACATATTAGAAGGTCCAATGTAAAAACAAGGAAAAAGGAAGCTCTGTAAAATAAAATATTTGCCTAGATAACAAAATTTGGTCACATGGGGAAGCCAAAATTGGTCCCAGATTTTCTGGTTTCACGATATGAATTTCCCCCATTAGATAGCTACCTCTTTCCCTACTTTTTAACACCAAAGGTGTATAATTTGTTTTCAATTCTTGGCGGATGATGGTAGAGTGTGAGTAATAGGCAGAAGCAACATTAAAGCTCGGCTTGTTTTAGGGCTCAAGGGTCCAAGAGGACCTCGAGAGGAGTCAGGCCTCTCGCTTTAGCTTTAAGTGGCTCACACGACTCTAGTACCAGGGGGCGTGAGACAACGGAGAGCACGCAAACATGTTGCCGACAGAGGTAGCGGCACAGAGGCCTTGATTTGTTGTAAGCACCGAGGCTGTCATTAGCACAAGTTACCAGAAGCTGCCGACAGCAGGGGCACCAGAGCTTGATAGCAGTAGAAAGAAGAGTATGTCAATCAGATGGATGAGTGTCAGCAGGAGGGGGACGAGGCTGTCAGCAGGAGGGGGACGAGGCTGTCAGCAGGAGGGGGAAGAGCCTGTCAGCAGGAGGGGGGACGAGGCTGTCAGCAGGAGGGGGGACGAGGCTGTCAGCAGGAGGGGGGACGAGGCTGTCAGCAGGAGGGGGGACGAGGCTGTCAGCAGGAGGGGGGACGAGGCTGTCAGCAGGAGGGGGGACGAGGCTGTCAGCAGGAGGGGGGACGAGGCTGTCAGCAGGAGGGGGGACGAGGCTGTCAGCAGGAGGGGGACGAGGCTGTCAGCAGGAGGGGGACGCAGCAGGAGGGAGACAAAGCTGTCAGCAGGAGGGGGACGAGGCTGTCAGCAGGAGGGGGACGAGGCTGTCAGCAGGAGGGGGACGAGGCTGTCAGCAGGAGGGGGACGAGGCTGTCAGCAGGAGGGGGACGAGGCTGTCAGCAGGAGGGGGACAAGGCTGTCAGCAGGAGGGGGAAGAGGCTGTCAGCAGGAAGGGGACAGGTTGTTAGAGATGAGTAGTCAGACTGTCAGCAGGAAAGGTTGGCAGCAGGAGGGAAGAGAGACCATGAGCCAGAGGGAGAAGATGCTTTTCATAAGGAGGGAGGAGAGGCTATCAGTGATGGGAGTCAGCCTCTCAGCAGAAGCTAGGAAGGCTGTGAGTCAGCGGTGGGCGAGTCGAGGGAGAAGTTGTCAGTCAGATAAAAGAGACACTGTCAACAGGAGGAAGGAGAGTCTGCGAGACAGTAGAAGAGTTGCTGTCAGCACGAATCAGGAGAGGAAGTAGTCCAGAGGATGGAAAGGCCGTCAGCAGGAGGGAGAAAAGGCCGTGAACCAGAGGGAGAAAGGCCGTCAGCCAGAGGAAAGAGAGGCTGTCAGTAGGAGGAAGGAAAGGTCGTCAATAAGAGGGGAAAAAGAAAAGGCTGTACATATAGGAGTGAGTTTCTTAGCAGGAGAAAAAAGATGCTGTCAGTGATAGTAGTGAGACTCTCGGCAGAAGAGGCTGTGAGTCAGCAGGCGGAGAGTCGCTTGGTGTCCACCATCAAATCCTGTTCCCCTCTTGACCCTTGCCCTCCTGCTATTTTAAACCGCATCCCTGATGCAATCTCTCCTGCTTTGACCACTATCTGCAACGCCATGTTTGCATCTGGCGTATATCCTTCAGTTTGGAAGGAAGCCATCATCAAGCCCCTCCTAAAGAAGCCTACATTGGACCCTCAGCTTCCAGCTAGCTACAGACCCATCGCCTGTCTCCCCTTCCCAGCCACAATTTTCGAAAAGTCTATCAACATCCAGCTTTCCAAATTCATCAACGATAATCTTCTTGATGAGACCCAGTTTGGTTTTAGACAGGGACATGGGACGGAGACGGCACTACTAAAGGCCGCAGACGAAATCAGAGCAACCATGGACATGGGAGGAGCAGCAGTCCTAATACTTCAGGACCTTTCGGCTGCTTTTGACACGGTCGATCATGTCACTCTGATCGACCGTGTCTCAGCTCTAGGAATAAGAGGCAAAGCTAAAGATCTGATTGCCTCATTCCTAGCTAACCGCCCTCAGACCATCAAGATGGGCAATTTCACCTCCCACACCTTCTCCCTCCCTTGTGGTGTTCCCCAGGGCTCCTCGCTAAGCCCGACGCTGTTTAATATCTATGCGTCGGACTTAGCGAGGGTGATAAAATCTTATGGAATTGCCCTCACCACGTACGCCGATGATACCCAACTAGTACTATCGGTGCACAATAATGGAACATCCGTCGCAGCCAACTTTCAGGAGGGAATGAAGGCGATAAGCTCCTGGATGTCATCAAACTGTCTCAAGCTTAACTCCGACAAAACGGAGGTGATGACATTCGGGAGCTTGCACCCAGCATGGTCTCCTCAGTGGTGGCCACCTCAGTTGGGGCCCCCACCCCAGCCGGTGGCAAAGGTCCGCAATCTGGGAGTCATCTTTGACAACAAGCTGACATTTCACCACCATGCCAACGCCGTTGTTTCATCTGCTTAAAAAAATAAAAAAACTGCTTCCTTACCTTCCACAATCAGCAGGAAAAACTCTCATCAGCACACTAGTGTTCTCGAGAACCGATTACTGTAATTCACTTCTTCTGAATGCGCAGGAAGGAGTTCTCAATAAATTACAAACAGTACAAAATGCTGCAGCCAGAACGTTACTGTCTATCCCAAAATTCTCATCCATTTCCCCGTACATCAGGAAACTCCATTGGCTCCCCATCAGGAGCCGAATCAAATTTAAAGCTATGTGCATAGCTTATAAGACCCTGAACAATACAGGACCACAGTTTTTAAAAGAAGCTCTCCGTCCAGTTGAACAACATAGGATTCTACGGTCTTCTTCAGCCTTTCAGTTAAAAGTCCCTCGCACAAAAAGGGCCAACTGGGGAGACAGACGCTTCACCATTGCCACGGCCAAACTGTGGAACACTTTACCTCTCCATATCAAAACTGCCCCCACACTTCTAAAATTTCGTAACAGCCTCAAGACATGGCTATTCTCCTCCTCCTGACTCCCCTGTCTAGACATAGCTATCCTCTACCTTCAACTCCCCTGTCACCTCTAAGTGAGTTCTGTGAATTTAGCGCCAAGACACCCTTATGGGTATTTGTTTGCGCTTTAAAAATTGCAAAAAATAAATAAATAAATAAATAAATAAAGTAGGAAAAATTATCTGTCAGATAGAAGATTCACGGTCAGTAGGAGGAAAGAGAGGCTGAGCGTCCGTGGGAGGGAGGCGAGGCTGTCAGTGAAAGTGTGGTGCTGTCAGTGGAAGGATGGTGCTGTCAGTGGGAGGGAGGCGGGGGTGTCAGTGGAGGGAGGCGGGGGTGTCAGTGGAGGGAGGCGGGGGTGTCAGTGGAGGGAGGCGGGGGTGTCAGTGGAGGGAGGCGGGGGTGTCAGTGGAGGGAGGCGGGGGTGTCAGTGGAGGGAGGCGGGGGTGTCAGTGGAGGGAGGCGGGGGTGTCAGTGGAGGGAGGCGGGGGTGTCAGTGGAGGGAGGCGGGGGTGTCAGTGGAGGGAGGCGGGGGTGTCAGTGGAAGGGCCGTGCGGTCAGTGGAAGGGCCGTGCGGTCAGTGGAAGGGCCGTGCGGTCAGTGGAAGGGCCGTGCGGTCAGTGGAAGGGCCGTGCGGTCAGTGGAAGGGCCGTGCGGTCAGTGGAAGGGCCGTGCGGTCAGTGGAAGGGCCGTGCGGTCAGTGGAAGGGCCGTGCGGTCAGTGGGAGGGCCGTGCGGTCAGTGGAAGGGCCGTGCAGTCAGTGGAAGGGCCGTGCAGTCAGTGGAAGGGCCGTGCAGTCAGTGGAAGGGCCGTGCAGTCAGTGGAAGGGCCGTGCAGTCAGTGGAAGGGCCGTGCAGTCAGTGGAAGGGCCGTGCAGTCAGTGGAAGGGCCGTGCGGTCAGCCGGAGGGAGAAGAGGCTATCAGTGGAAGGGCGGTGCGGTCAGTGGAAGGGCGGTGCGGTCAGTGGAAGGGCGGTGCGGTCAGTGGAAGGGCGGTGCGGTCAGTGGAAGGGCGGTGCGGTCAGTGGAAGGGCGGTGCGGTCAGTGGAAGGGCGGTGCGGTCAGTGGAAGGGCAGTGCGGTCAGTGGAAGGGCGGTGCGGTCAGTTGGAGGGAGAAGAGGCTGTCAGTGAAAGTGTGGGGCTGTCAGCGGGAAAGAGAAGAAGCTGTCAGTGAAAGTGTGTTGCTGTCTGCGGGAGGGAGAATAGGCTGTCAGTGGAAGGGCGGTGCGGTCAGTGGAAGGGCGGTGCGGTCAGTGGAAGGGCGGTGCGGTCAGTGGAAGGGCGGTGCGGTCAGTGGAAGGGCGGTGCGGTCAGTGGAAGGGCGGTGCGGTCAGTGGAAGGGCGGTGCGGTCAGTGGAAGGGCGGTGCGGTCAGTGGAAGGGCGGTGCGGTCAGTGGAAGGGCGGTGCGGTCAGTTGGAGGGAGAAGAGGCTGTCAGTGAAAGTGTGGGGCTGTCAGCGGGAAAGAGAAGAAGCTGTCAGTGAAAGTGTGTTGCTGTCTGCGGGAGGGAGAATAGGCTGTCAGTGGAAGGGCGGTGCAGTCAGTGGAAGGGCGGTGCAGTCAGTGGAAGGGTGGTGCAGTCAGTGGAAGGGTGGTGCAGTCAGTGGAAGGGTGGTGCAGTCAGTGGAAGGGTGGTGCAGTCAGTGGAAGGGCCGTGCGGTCAGCCGGAGGTAGAAGAGGCTATCAGGGGAAGGGTGGTGCGGTCAGTGGAAGGGTGGTGCGGTCAGTGGGAGGGTGGTGCGGTCAGTGGGAGGGTGGTGCGGTCAGTGGGAGGGAGAAGAGGCTGTCAGTGAAAGTGTGTTGCTGTCAGCGAGAGGGAGGCGAGGCTGTCAGTGAAAGTGTGGTGCTGTCAGCGGGAGGGAGAAGAGGCTGTCTGTGGGGTGCTTTCAGTGGAAGGGTGGTGCGGTCAGTGGAAGGGTGGTGCGGTCAGTGGAAGGGTGGTGCGGTCAGTGGAAGGGTGGTGCGGTCAGTTGGAGGGAGAAGAGGCTGTCAGTGAAAGTGTGGGGCTGTCAGCGGGAAAGAGAAGAAGCTGTCAGTGAAAGTGTGTTGCTGTCAGCGGGAGGGAGAAAAGGGTGGTGCAGTCAGTGGAAGGGTGGTGCAGTCAGTGGAAGGGTGGTGCAGTCAGTGGAAGGGTGGTGCAGTCAGTGGAAGGGTGGTGCAGTCAGTGGAAGGGTGGTGCAGTCAGTGGAAGGGTGGTGCAGTCAGTGGAAGGGTGGTGCAGTCAGTGGAAGGGCCGTGCGGTCAGCCGGAGGGAGAAGAGGCTATCAGTGGAAGGGTGGTGCTGCCATTGGAAGGGTGGTGCTGCCAGTGGAAGGGCGGTGTGGTCAGTGGAAGGGCGGTGCGGTCAGCTGGAGGGAGAAGAGGCTATCAGTGGAAGGGTGGTGTGGTCAGTGGAAGGGTGGTGTGGTCAGTGGAAGGGTGGTGTGGTCAGTGGAAGGGTGGTGCGGTCAGTGGGAGGGAGAAGAGGCTGTCAGTGGAAGTGTGGAGCTGTCAGAAGGAGGGAGGCGAGGCTGTCAGCGGGAGGGAGAAGAGGCTGTCTGTGGGGTGCTTTCAGTGGAAGGGTGGTGCGGTCAGTGGAAGGGTGGTGCGGTCAGTGGAAGGGTGGTGCGGTCAGTTGGAGGGAGAAGAGGCTCTCAGTGAAAGTGTGGGGCTGTCAGCGGGAAAGAGAAGAAGCTGTCAGTGAAAGTGTGTTGCTGTCAGCAGGAGGGAGAAAAGGCTGTCAATGGAAGGGTGGTGTTGCCAGTGGATGGGTGGTGCTGCCATTGGAAGGGCGGTGCTGCCATTGGAAGGGCGGTGCTGCCATTGGAAGGGCGGTGCTGCCAGTGGAAGGGCGGTGCTGCCAGTGGAAGGGCGGTGCTGCCAGTGGAAGGGCGGTGCTGCCAGTGGAAGGACGGTGCAGTCAGTGGAAGGGCGGTGCAGTCAGTGGAAGGGCGGTGCAGTCAGTGGAAGGGCGGTGCGGTCAGTGGAAGGGCGGTGCGGTCAGTGGAAGGGCGGTGCGGTCAGTGGAAGGGCGGTGCGGTCAGTGGAAGGGCGGTGCGGTCAGTGGAAGGGCGGTGCGGTCAGGGCGGTGCGGTCAGTGGAAGGGCGGTGCGGTCAGCCGGAGGGAGAAGAGGCTATCAGGGGAAGGGTGGTGCGGTCAGGGGAAGGGTGGTGCGGTCAGTGGAAGGGCGGTGCGGTCAGTGGAAGGGCGGTGCGGTCAGTGGAAGGGCGGTGCGGTCAGTGGAAGGGCGGTGCGGTCAGCTGGAGGGAGAAGAGGCTATCAGGGGAAGGGTGGTGCGGTCAGTGGAAGGGTGGTGCGGTCAGTGGAAGGGTGGTGCGGTCAGCGGGAGGGAGAATAGGCTGTCAGTGTAAGTGTGGTGCTGTCAATGGGAGGGAGAAGAGGCTGTCAGTAGAAGTGTGGTGCTGTCAGTGGAGGGGCGGTGCTGTCAGCGGGAGGGAGAAGAGGCTATCAGGAGAAGGGTGGTGCGGTCAGTTGGAGGGAGAAGAGGCTGTCAGTGAAAGTGTGGGGCTGTCAGCGGGAAAGAGAAGAAGCTGTCAGTGAAAGTGTGTTGCTGTCAGCGGGAGGGAGAAGAGGCAGTCAGTGGAAGGGTGGTGCTGCCATTGGAAGGGTGATGCTGTCAGTGGAAGGGTGATGCTGTCAGTGGAAGGGTGGTGCGGTCAGTGGAAGGGTGGTGCGGTCAGTGGAAGGGTGGTGCGGTCAGTGGAAGGGTGGTGCGGTCAGTGGAAGGGTGGTGCGGTCAGTGGAAGGGTGGTGCGGTCAGTGGAAGGGTGGTGCGGTCAGTGGAAGGGTGGTGCGGTCAGTGGAAGGGTGGTGCGGTCAGTGGAAGGGTGGTGCGGTCAGTTGAAGGGTGGTGCGGTCAGTTGAAGGGTGGTGCGGTCAGCGGGCGGGAGAAGAGGCTGTCAGTGGAAGGGTGGTGCTGTCAGTGGACGGGTGGTGCTGTCAGTGGAAGGGTGGTGCTGTCAGTGGAAGGGTGGTGCTGTCAGTGGAAGGGTGGTGCTGTCAGTGGAAGGGTGGTGCTGTCAGTGGAAGGGTGGTGCTGTCAGTGGGCGGGAGAAGAGGCTGTCAGTGAAAAAGCGGTGCGGTCAGTGGAAGGGCGGTGCGGTCAGTGGAAGGGCGGTGCGGTCAGTGGAAGGAGGGAGGAGAGGCTGTCAGTGAGGAGGGAGGAGAGGCTGACAGTGAGGAGGGAGGAGAGGCTGTCAGTGAGGAAGGAGGAGAGGCTGTCAGTGAGGAAGGAGGAGAGGCTGTCAGTGAGGAAGGAGGAGAGGCTGTCAGTGAGGAAGGAGGAGAGGCTGTCAGTGAGGAAGGAGGAGAGGCAGTCAGTGAGGAGGGGGAGAGGCAGTCAGTGAGGAGGGGGAGAGGCAGTCAGTGAGGAGGGGGAGAGGCAGTCAGTGAGGAGGGGGAGAGGCAGTCAGTGAGGAGGGGGAGAGGCAGTCAGTGAGGAGGGGGAGAGGCAGTCAGTGAGGAGGGAGGAGGGCTGTCAGTGAGGAGGGAGGAGAGGCTATCAGCAGAAGGGAGGAGAGGCTGTGAGGGAGGAGAGGCTGTGAGGGAGGAGAGGCTGTGAGGGAGGAGAGGCTGTGAGGGAGGAGAGGCTGTGAGGGAGGAGAGGCTGTGAGGGAGGAGAGGCTGTGAGGGAGGAGAGGCTGTCAGTGAGGAGGTAGGAAAGGCTGTCAGTGAGGTAGGAGGAGAGGCTGTCAGTGAGGTAGGAGGAGAGGCCGACAGTGAGGAGGGAGGAGAGCTGGCAGTGAGGAGGGAGGAGAGCTGTCAGTGAGGAGGGAGGAGAGGCTGTCAGTTAGGGAGGAGGAGAGCTGTCAGTGAGGAGGTAGGAGAGCTGTCAGTGAGGAGGGAGGAGAGCTGTCAGTGAGGAGGGAGGAGAGGCTGTCAGTGAGGAGGGAGGAGAGGCTGTCAGTGAGGAGGGAGGAGAGGCTGTCAGTGAGGAGGGAGGAGAGGCTGTCAGTGAGGAGGGAGGAGAGGCTGTCAGTGAGGAGGGAGGAGAGGCTGTCAGTGAGGAGGGAGGAGAGGCTGTCAGTGAGGAGGGAGGAGGGAGGAGAGGCTGTCAGTGAGGAGGGAGGAGAGCTGTCAGTGAGGAGGGAGGAGAGGCTGTCAGTGAGGAGGGAGGAGAGGCTGTCAGTGAGGAGGGAGGAGAGGCTGTCAGTGAGGAGGGAGGAGAGACGTCAGTGAGGAGGGAGGAGAGGCTGTCAGTGAGGAGGGAGGAGAGGCTGTCAGTGAGGAGGGAGGAGAGGCTGTCAGGGAGGAGGGAGGAGAGCTGTCAGTGAGGAGGGAGGAGGGCTGTCAGTGAGGAGGGAGGAGGGCTGTCAGTGAGGAGGGAGGAGAGGCTGTCAGTGAGGAGGGAGGAGAGGCTGTCAGTGAGGAGGGAGGAGAGGCTCAGCAGGACGGAGGAGAGGCTGTCAGTGAGGAGGGAGGAGAGGCTGTCAGTGAGGAGGGAGGAGAGTCAGTCAGTGAGGAGGGAGGAGAGTCAGTCAGTGAGGAGGGAGGAGAGTCAGTCATTGAGGAGGGAGGAGAGGCTATCAGCAGGACGGAGGAGAGTCTGTCAGTGAGGAGGGAGGAGAGGCTATCAGCAGGACGGAGGAGAGGCTGTCAGTGAGGAGGGAGGAGGGCTGTCAGTGAGGAGGGAGGAGGGCTGTCAGTGAGGAGGGAGGAGGGCTGTCAGTGAGGAGGGAGGAGGGCTGTCAGTGAGGAGGGAGGAGGGCTGTCAGTGAGGAGGGAGGAGGGCTGTCAGTGAGGAGGGAGGAGGGCTGTCAGTGAGGAGGGAGGAGGGCTGTCAGGGAGGAGGGCTGTCAGGGAGGAGGGCTGTCAGTGAGGAGGGAGGAGGGCTGTCAGTGAGGAGGGAGGAGGGCTGTCAGTGAGGAGGGAGGAGAGGCTGTCAGTGGGGAGGGAGGAGAGGCTATCAGCAGGACGGAGGAGAGGCTGTCAATGAGGAGGGAGGAGAGGCTGTAAGTGAGGAGGGAGGAGAGGCTGTAAGTGAGGAGGGAGGAGAGGCTGTAAGTGAGGAGGGAGGAGAGGCTATCAGCAGGACGGAGGAGAGGCTGTCAGTGAGGAGGGAGGAGAGGCTGTCAGTGAGGAGGGAGGAGAGGCTGTCAGTGAGGAGGGAGGAGAGGCTGTCAGTGAGGAGGGAGGAGAGGCTGTCAGTGAGTAGGGAGGAGAGGCTGTCAGTGAGGAGGGGGGAGAGGCTGTCAGTGAGGAGGGGGGAGAGGCTGTCAGTGAGTAGGGGGGAGAGGCTGTCAGTGAGTAGGGAGGAGAGGCTGTCGGTGAGTAGGGAGGAGAGGCTGTCGGTGAGTAGGGAGGAGAGGCTGTCGGTGAGGAGGGAGGAGGGCTGTCAGTGAGGAGGGAGGAGAGGCTGTCAGTGAGGAGGGAGGAGAGCTGTCTGTGAGGAGGGAGGAGAGCTGTCTGAGGAGGGAGGAGAGCTGTCTGAGGAGGGAGGAGAGGCTGTCACTGAGGAGGGAGGAGAGGCTGTCACTGAGGAGGGAGGAGAGGCTGTCACTGAGGAGGGAGGAGAGGCTGTCACTGAGGAAGGAGGAGAGGCTGTCACTGAGGAGGGAGGAGAGGCTGTCACTGAGGAAGGAGGAGAGGCTGTCACTGAGGAAGGAGGAGAGGCTGTCAGTGAGGAGGGGGGTGAGGCACTCAGGGAGGAGGGCTGTCAGTGAGGAGGGAGGAGAGGCTGTCAGTGAGGAGGGAGGAGAGGCTGTCAGTGAGGAGGGAGGAGAGGCTGTCAGTGAGGAGGGAGGAGAGGCTGTCAGTGAGGAGGGAGGAGAGGCTGTCAGTGAGGAGGGAGGGTGAGGAGGGAGGAGAGGCTGTCAGTGAGGAGGGAGGAGAGGCTGTCAGTGAGGAGGGAGGAGAGGCTATCAGTGAGGAGGGAGGAGAGGCTATCAGTGAGGAGGGAGGAGAGGCTGTCAGTGAGGAGGGAGGAGAGGCTGTCAGTGAGGAGGGAGGAGAGGCTGTCAGTGAGGAGGGAGGAGAGGCTGTCAGTGAGGACGGAGGAGAGGCTGTCAGTGAGGACGGAGGAGAGGCTGTCAGTGAGGAGGGAGGAGAGGCTGTCAGTGAGGAGGGAGGAGAGGCTGTCAGTGAGGAGGGAGGAGAGGTTGTCAGTGAGGAGGGCTGTCAGTGAGGAGGGAGGAGAGGCTGTCAGTGAGGAGGGAGGAGAGGCTATCAGCAGGAGGGAGGAGAGGCTGTCAGTGAGGAGGGAGGATGGCTGTCAGTGAGGAGGGCTGTCAGTGAGGAGGGAGGAGAGGCTGTCAGTGAGGAGGGAGGAGAGGCTGTCAGTGAGGAGGGGGGAGAGGCTGTCAGTGAGTAGGGGGGAGAGGCTGTCAGTGAGTAGGGAGGAGAGGCTGTCAGTGAGGAGGGAGGAGAGGCTATCAGCAGGACGGAGGAGAGGCTGTCAGTGAGGAGGGAGGAGAGGCTGTCAGTGAGGAGGGAGGAGAGGCTGTCAGTGAGGAGGGGGGAGAGGCTGTCAGTGAGTAGGGAGGAGAGGCTGTCAGTGAGGAGGGGGGAGAGGCTGTCAGTGAGGAGGGGGGAGAGGCTGTCAGTGAGGAGGGGGGAGAGGCTGTCAGTGAGGAGGGGGGAGAGGCTGTCAGTGAGTAGGGGGGGGAGGCTGTCAGTGAGTAGGGAGGAGAGGCTGTCAGTGAGGAGGGAGGAGAGGCTGTCAGTGAGGAGGGAGGAGAGGCTGTCAGTGAGGTGGGAGGAGAGGCTGTCAGTGAGGAGGGAGGAGAGGCTGTCAGTGAGGAGGGAGGAGAGGCTATCAGCAGGAGGGAGGAGAGGCTATCAGCAGGAGGGAGGAGAGGCTGTCAGTGAGGAGGGGGGAGAGGCTGTCAGTGAGGAGGGAGGAGAGGCTGTCAGTGAGGAGGGAGGAGAGGCTGTCAGTGAGGAGGGAGGAGAGGCTGTCAGTGAGGAGGGAGGAGAGGCTGTCAGTGAGGAGGGAGGAGAGGCTGTCAGTGAGGAGGGAGGAGAGGCTGTCAGTGAGGAGGGAGGAGAGGCTGTCAGTGAGGAGGGAGGAGAGGCTGTCAGTGAGGAGAGGCTATCAGCAGGACGGAGGAGAGGCTGTCAGTGAGGAGGGAGGAGAGGTTGTCAGTGAGGAGGGCTGTCAGTGAGGAGGGAGGAGAGGCTGTCAGTGAGGAGGGAGGAGAGGCTATCAGCGAGGAGGGAGGAGAGGCTATCAGCAGGAGGGAGGAGAGGCTGTCAGTGAGGAGGGAGGAGGGCTGTCAGTGAGGAGGGAGGAGGGCTGTCAGTGAGGAGGGAGGAGGGCTGTCAGTGAGGAGGGAGGAGAGGCTGTCAGTGAGGAGGGAGGAGAGGCTGTCAGTGAGGAGGGAGGAGAGGCTGTCAGTGAGGAGGGAGGAGAGGCTGTCAGTGAGGAGGGAGGAGAGGCTATCAGCAGGACGGAGGAGAGGCTGTCAGTGAGGAGGGAGGAGAGGCTGTCAGTGAGGAGGCTGTCAGTGAGGAGGGAGTCAGTGAGGAGGGAGGAGAGGCTGTCAGTGAGGAGGGAGGAGAGGCTGTCAGTGAGGAGGGAGGAGTGGCTGTCAGTGAGGAGGGGGGAGAGGCTGTCAGTGAGGAGGGGGGGGAGGCTGTCAGTGAGGAGGGGGGAGAGGCTGTCAGTGAGGAGGGGGGAGAGGCTGTCAGTGAGGAGGGGGGAGAGGCTGTCAGTGAGGAGGGGGGAGAGGCTGTCAGTGAGGAGGGGGGAGAGGCTGTCAGTGAGGAGGGAGGAGAGGCTGTCAGTGAGGAGGGAGGAGAGGCTATCAGCAGGAGGGAGGAGAGGCTATCAGCAGGAGGGAGGAGAGGCTGTCAGTGAGGAGGGAGGAGAGGCTGTCAGTGAGGAGGGAGGAGAGGCTGTCAGTGAGGAGGGAGGAGAGGCTGTCAGTGAGGAGGGAGGAGAGGCTGTCAGTGAGGAGGGAGGAGAGGCTGTCAGTGAGGAGAGGCTATCAGCAGGACGGAGGAGAGGCTGTCAGTGAGGAGGGAGGAGAGGTTGTCAGTGAGGAGGGCTGTCAGTGAGGAGGGAGGAGAGGCTGTCAGTGAGGAGGGAGGAGAGGCTATCAGCGAGGAGGGAGGAGAGGCTATCAGCAGGAGGGAGGAGAGGCTGTCAGTGAGGAGGGAGGAGGGCTGTCAGTGAGGAGGGAGGAGGGCTGTCAGTGAGGAGGGAGGAGAGGCTGTCAGTGAGGAGGGAGGAGAGGCTGTCAGTGAGGAGGGAGGAGAGGCTGTCAGTGAGGAGGGAGGAGAGGCTGTCAGTGAGGAGGGAGGAGAGGCTGTCAGTGAGGAGGGAGGAGAGGCTATCAGCAGGACGGAGGAGAGGCTGTCAGTGAGGAGGGAGGAGAGGCTGTCAGTGAGGAGGCTGTCAGTGAGGAGGGAGTCAGTGAGGAGGGAGGAGAGGCTGTCAGTGAGGAGGGAGGAGAGGCTGTCAGTGAGGAGGGAGGAGTGGCTGTCAGTGAGGAGGGGGGAGAGGCTGTCAGTGAGGAGGGGGGGGAGGCTGTCAGTGAGGAGGGGGGGGAGGCTGTCAGTGAGGAGGGGGGAGAGGCTGTCAGTGAGGAGGGGGGAGAGGCTGTCAGTGAGGAGGGGGGGAGAGGCTGTCAGTGAGGAGGGGGGAGAGGCTGTCAGTGAGGAGGGGGGAGAGGCTGTCAGTGAGTAGGGAGGAGAGGCTGTCAGTGAGGAGGGGGGAGAGGCTGTCAGTGAGGAGGGAGGAGAGGCTGTCAGTGAGGAGAGGCTATCAGCAGGACGGAGGAGAGGCTGTCAGTGAGGAGGGAGGAGAGGTTGTCAGTGAGGAGGGCTGTCAGTGAGGAGGGAGGAGAGGCTGTCAGTGAGGAGGGAGGAGAGGCTATCAGCGAGGAGGGAGGAGAGGCTATCAGCAGGAGGGAGGAGAGGCTGTCAGTGAGGAGGGAGGAGGGCTGTCAGTGAGGAGGGAGGAGGGCTGTCAGTGAGGAGGGAGGAGAGGCTGTCAGTGAGGAGGGAGGAGAGGCTGTCAGTGAGGAGGGAGGAGAGGCTGTCAGTGAGGAGGGAGGAGAGGCTGTCAGTGAGGAGGGAGGAGAGGCTGTCAGTGAGGAGGGAGGAGAGGCTATCAGCAGGACGGAGGAGAGGCTGTCAGTGAGGAGGGAGGAGAGGCTGTCAGTGAGGAGGCTGTCAGTGAGGAGGGAGTCAGTGAGGAGGGAGGAGAGGCTGTCAGTGAGGAGGGAGGAGAGGCTGTCAGTGAGGAGGGAGGAGTGGCTGTCAGTGAGGAGGGGGGAGAGGCTGTCAGTGAGGAGGGGGGGGAGGCTGTCAGTGAGGAGGGGGGGGAGGCTGTCAGTGAGGAGGGGGGAGAGGCTGTCAGTGAGGAGGGGGGAGAGGCTGTCAGTGAGGAGGGGGGGAGAGGCTGTCAGTGAGGAGGGGGGAGAGGCTGTCAGTGAGGAGGGGGGAGAGGCTGTCAGTGAGTAGGGAGGAGAGGCTGTCAGTGAGGAGGGGGGAGAGGCTGTCAGTGAGGAGGGGGGAGAGGCTGTCAGTGAGGAGGGGGGAGAGGCTGTCAGTGAGGAGGGGGGAGAGGCTGTCAGTGAGTAGGGGGGAGAGGCTGTCAGTGAGGAGGGAGGAGAGGCTGTCGGTGAGGAGGGAGGAGGGCTGTCAGTGAGGAGGGAGGAGAGGCTGTCAGTGAGGAGGGAGGAGAGGCTGTCAGTGAGGAGGGGGGAGAGGCTGTCAGTGAGGAGGGGGGAGAGGCTGTCAGTGAGGAGGGGGGAGAGGCTGTCAGTGAGGAGGGAGGAGAGGCTGTCAGTGAGGAGGGAGGAGAGGCTGTCAGTGAGGAGGGAGGAGAGGCTGTCAGTGAGGAGGGAGGAGAGGCTGTCAGTGAGTAGGGAGGAGAGGCTGTCAGTGAGGAGGGAGGAGAGGCTGTCAGTGAGGAGGGAGGAGAGGCTGTCAGTGAGGAGGGAGGGTGAGGAGGGAGGAGAGGCTGTCAGTGAGGAAGGAGGAGAGGCTGTCAGTGAGGAGGGAGGAGAGGCTATCAGCAGGACGGAGGAGAGGCTGTCAGTGAGGAGAGGCTGTCAGTGAGGAGGGGGAGAGGCTGTCAGTGAGGAGGGCGAGCCTCTCAGCGGGAGGAAAGAGATGCGGGGAAACACATGAGAGGGTGTCAGGTGAAGGGGGTTTGGTGTCTGCAAGCGGGGAAGCAGGGGTGAGAGGCACGGTCACTGGAGACACAAGAGGCGATATATTAGAAGCTGCAGAATGTGCGGACAGAACCGTGTCTCACCAGCTCGTCTCCAGCCTGCTGTTCACCAACCTCTCCATCGCACCCGGTCTCAAGAAGCCGGCCGGTTCAGCAGCAGGCTCCCGGGCAGAGAGTGAACCCCACTCCTGCGCCCCGCTGAGCCCGTGACGCAGCCGGACTTGAACCCAGGGGGTCAGTGGCCCTGTCTCCCTCTATCCCTGGACAGCTGACCCGGTATAACTCCCAGCACCAGGCCGGCAGGCAGTGTTGTGCTACGGAAGCCAGGAAGGCTCAGGCCACGCCCACTCTGCCCTTCACTGAAGCCGAGTGACGCCATCTTACGAGGGGAACAGAAGGGACGAACCCGGAGGATAACGGGTCAATAGAATAACAAGGCCAGCAGCTAAAGACCAGGGGGTGACAAGAGTTATTGCAACACCCGCTGTATCTCCTGAATCCACAGTTAAACCAGCGACGTCTCGGGTAGTGTGTAACAAGCGACTACGGAAACAAAAAAGGGACTCCAGCAGACAGAACTGTACCGCGGCTCCTAATCGTGGCGGCCATGATGGACCAGTCGTATCTCCTGAACCCTGGTACACCAGTAGGACGAGGATTGAACCAGACCACCAGCAGCGCTCTCAGTCATGCCATAGGTCATCACGGAGCTATTAGAATTCAATTCGAGAATGTAGAGGAAACTTGGGACAATTTAGTTTGGGGAGTTAATTTGCTGAACCAGAAAGGTTCTTCCAAATCCAAAGTCTCTAATCACCCTCTGCCACCAGAAACGGGTGTAGCGTTTTTTTCGTTTTCAATAGCGATTTTGAAACGTTCATGGACATTAGTAATACTTATTCACCTACTGGAAAATAAAGGTTATACAGGTGCTGAAGTGCAAAAAAAAAAAAAAAAATAATAAGTCACATCGGAAAAGGCATTAAACAATACAATCAGAATGAGTGACTTAGCTACCGGTTGCATTTGGAATGTCACCCCCTGAGTCATTCCTACGTGCAGGTAGTGTACCAGTTTTAAAGTGGGAAGAGTGGAGGGACTATTTCCTCAATTATATTTCCATTATTGAAGAAGATGCAGAATTAAAACCCGAAAAGAAGTACAAGATGTTAATGCACAGCTTGGGCGCAGGTGGAATAAAAGTTTACAATTCCATAAACAAGAAAACAAGGGGTGAAAATGAGGGGGCTGTGTTCTCCAACGCTATTGATGACTTAAACGCCTACTACAAACCTACAGTTTGTGTTGGGGTAGACAGATACAAATTTTTCCATAGGAAACAAGGGAAGGAGGAAACAATAGATGATTATGTATCTGCCCTAAAAGACCTGGCGATTAACTGTCGTTTCGGAGGTCTTCACGATGAACTAATAAGGGATCACATAGTAATGCAAGGGTCAAATGAAAACATTCAAGATAACCTTTGGGCGAAGGGAGAGTACCCCATGCAGAACATAATAGACATAGCTAGGAAAGCTGAACTCACTGGGCGATGTGCGAAAGCTGTGTTGAAGGACGATAAAATTAAAATAGAAAGTGACCACGTCAGCAAGGTATATGATCAAAAGGGTTGGAAGGATAACAAACAAGCTGTGAGAAAGAAAGATATCAACCAACCCGAAAGAAGGCAAGAGAAACGAGGAAAAGGATACTGTTACCGATGTCTTACACTACACACATGGCATATGATTTTTAAATGCCCTGCCCGTGAAGCGAAGTGCACGTTCTGTGGCCTAATTGGACATTTTAACAAGGCATGTAACAGAAGAAAACCACGACACGTAAAAGCAGTGGTAGAAGAAGAGGAAAAGTTTGATGAGGACACGGATGAAGACATCAACATGTACATCCTAAACATAGACGATCAAGAAGAAGAAGTAAAGGAAACGGGAAAAGGTGCAAAGACAAAAAAACCTATGTGTACAATGACCATTGCAGGTGTGGAAATAAACATAACAGCAGATTCAAGCTCACCTTACACTATTGTGAACGAAAAGGTCTGGGAAGCGAAATTTAAAGAAGTAATCGGCAGGAGGCTCAATAAACCAGACATTATCATTAAATCATTCAACGAGAAACCCATAGAAATATTGGGGTACAGGAGTCTCAGGTTCATTTTCAAGAGCAGGGAGGCACAATGTAAACTTTATATATCAAAATTAGGACCATCTGTACTTGGTTGGATGGACCAAGGTAGTCTGGGAATCAAGCTGGATCCCAACAGCCATGAACCTGTGCTTAGCATGTCTGACACCGACGACTATGCAGGCCAAATACTGGCGAAATTTCCTAAAGTGTTCAGTGGGAATGTTGGAGTACTTAAGGGATATCAGCATAAAATACAATTGAAACCTATCTCCACGCCTACAGTGCATAAGGCACGGAACATACCTTTTGCTATAAAGGAAGAAGTTAAAAATGAACTTGAGAAACTACTGGCTGATGGAATAATAGGGAGGGTGGAGGCATCTGAGTGGGTTGCACCACTTGTCGTAGCGAAACGCCCCAATGGGAAGCTGACTTTGCATTGACCTCCGCGATCTTAACCAAAACATCATTGTAGAGCAATACCCACTCCCTAAGATAAACAAGATGCTGTCCACCACCAAGGGAGTAAAGTGGTTCACCACCATCGACTTAAAATCAGCGTACCATCAGGTCCAGCTGCACCAAGAGAGCAAATCCCTAACTACCTTTGTGACACCATTCGGTTGTTTCAGGTTCACCCGTGTTCCTTTTGGGTTAGCTTCAGCCGCTGCAATGTTCCAAAGACTGATGACTAATATTTTTGAGGGCGTCACTGGGATACTGTTATTCCAGGACGACATACTGGTTATGGGTAAAACAAAAGAAGAACATGACAGTCGGGTTGAACAAGTCCTGGACTTATTGAACAAAAAGGGATTAACGGCTGAGCATTCCAAATGCAAATTTGCATGTAAATCTGTCAACTATCTGGGACATCAAATAACAGGTGATGGCATCAGTCCCAAAAATGAGCTTATCCAAGCAAATAAGGAAGCGCCTGTACCCACCAACAGTTGAGGTGAGGTCATTCCTTGGATTAGTAGAATACTACTCCAAATTTATCAAGAACTTTTCCACAAAAACATACGCGTTAAGGCAACAGCTGAAAATGAAAAACATATTTGAGTGGACGGATGAATGTGAGCGTGCATTTCAAGACCTGAAATGCAACATGTGCAAAGCATTACCTTTGCAGGGATTTGATCCTACCCTGGATAACTATGTGACAACAGACGCAAGCAACAAGGGCATTGGAGCAGTCCTAACACAGAAAGATGCCAAAAGAACAGAATATACGATTGCATTTGCATCGCGCTCCCTCACTCCTGTCGAAGATAAATATTCAGTAATTGAACGAGAAGCACTTGCCTGTGTTTGGGCCCTTGAACATTTTAGACAGTATTTGTGGGGTAGGAAGATACACCTGTGCACAGACCACAAACCTTTAACGAAGGTGCTCACTACAAAAGGCCTACACACAGCCTCACCGCGCTTAGCGAGAATTTCAGTACGATTGTTTGATTACATGTACGACATACAATATGTCCCCGGCATAAGGAATGTAGTTGCAGATTTTCTAAGTAGAATGCCTATCAAGACCAACAACGTCACAGGAACAAACGAAATTGAAGACTCATGCATAGCCAATGTATGGGAAAATTCCAGCAGGATAACAAAGAATGAATGGTTGGAGGGTCAAATAAAGGACAAGAACATGGGTATGGTAATTCAGATGGTCATAGAAGGATGGACCAGCAAGAATAAACTAAAAGAAGAAATGAAACCTTTCTGGGAAGTGAAGAACGAATTGTCCGTGGAAGATGGACTACTTATGAGAAGCCGAAGATATGTACCGCCGATGGATATCCGGGAAAAAATACTGGAAGTATGCCATGAAGGACATCTGGGCATCGCTAAAAGTAAGAACAGGGTGAAAAACATGTATTGGTGGCCGGGCATCAGCCGAGACATTGAAAGGAATGTGAGGAACTGTAAGTTATGCGTGGAAGCTGACAAAACTCAAGTGACTTACAGACCTCCTCTGCAGCCAATACAGAGCCCATCCATGCCATGGGAAAGAATTGGCATAGACATAATGGGACCAGTGTCTGACGAGAACGAACTACAATACATAATTGTTATAAAGTTTAAATATAGCAGGGTCGGCGGCCAATCCATCTCTGTCAGAGCAGCGAGAGCTTGGAACACCCTTCCGCTTCATTTGAGAACATCCCCATCCATCATGGCGTTCAGGAAAGGCCTCAAAACCCACCTTTTTAACATCACTGCCTAATGGATGTCTCTCAAAATCCGCATGTAATATGATCTGTCTCCCCTTTCTCTCGCGCCAGGATACTATACTTTTTAGTAACAGAGCGCGCTACATAAGCCTCTATAATAATAATAATTGACCACTACTCGAAATGGCCTGAGATAATATTCACCAGAAAGGCAGACTCTCAACACGTTGTCCAATTCTTGGAAGACACTTTCACGCGCAAGGGTTTACCTAAAAAGGTAGTAAGCGACAACGGCGCACAATTCACCTCAGACCTGTCAAAGACTACATGGAAAGGCACCACATCGAACACAAGACAACGTCAATATACCATCCTGCAGGCAATGGAGCCGTAGAGAGATTTAACAGAGTACTTAAAGGTATCATACAGATAGCCACCTCAAAGCAACTGGACTGGAAGAAAGAAATTATAAAAACAGTGTGGGCCTACAGAATAACGCCATGTGAGTCTACTGGCCACAGTCCATTTGAACTTATGCGCGGACGGACTCCACTTACTAAGGACAATGTGGGTTGGGTTAAGGCTGCCCGCAGAGTACACTGGTCTTCAGAGATGGTGAAGGAAAAACTGGCCCAAGCGCAATCTAGGAGCAAGAATTACTTTGACAAAAAACATGGGTGCAAGAAGGTGGAAATCAAAGCAGGTGATGTCGTGAAGGTAAGAAGGAGCGGACATCTCGGCAAGGGTCAAGAGACATACACAAAACCTCTTACCGTTTGTGAAGTGTACTGCAATTCCGTACGCCTGAGTGATGGGGAGGTCCGGCATTTTTCAGCACTGTCAGCCCACAAACACCCCGTGGATGTTAGAGTGGACAACGCACCTTTAGATGCCACTGCGGAACAATCCAGGACGCAGTTGGGAAGTACTGCAAGATTATATTTTTCTGACACTGAATCTGACTGTGAATTTCCTGCAAACCTGGTGCAGAGAAGTGACGTTGGTATACATGAAGACACCCAACCAGCGGACCGTTCTGCTTCTTCATCCAGACCAGCAGGCGCAAGGGGCAGACTACCTGCCATTCCAGCCCGAGACCAAGCGCGACCTGTGGACATTAGCAGGGCTGGTAGATTGTTGGGACCGCCGGCTAAACTTATGGACTATTTTTGTGGATAGCTGAGCCCCAGGCTCCCCACTTGTTCCATTAGTTTCATTACACCCTAAAGGAGGGGGATGTGTTGTGTTTATTATGCATGTGTCCCTTACAGGACACCTTACTTGGTGTGCTCGCTAGTGTCCTGCAAGGACACCGTTCCAGCAGTGAGGTCACCAGCTGATAACTGTCAGAGATGACAGTTACTAGCTGATCGCCGAGCTGACTGCAGCTTTGCTCCATGTCACTGGAGCATGCGTGTTGGTTCTTTAATAAATAAGTTGAGAACTTACAAGAGTGTCCTGCATTCTTAATAGTCTGCTTATACCCTGGTCTTACGCGCTACTGATGAACTGCGAGTGGTATTAATCCTCTAAGAATGCTGTTACTCCACAACTGGACTTGGTAAATATGTAAATCAGATACATACATGCCAACATTTTACAAGAGTGGGAGAATTAAAAAATAATAATCGGGAGATGGCATTTCTCCCATTATTTTCTATTGAAGTAGAAGCATTATCAAGCGGGAGAAAGGCGAGATCACATAGTAACAAATAGAGGCCCCCGGTGAGACATTAGGGAGAGAGATGGGGGGGGGGGGGTCACAAACACAAAAAGAAAGAAACTAAAATCTCCCTCGACTATATAATACGGTATAGCTCCTATACTGTATCAAAATTTAAAGGAGCCAAGATCCTTAGAATGACAGACGGTTTGATTGTTATATTTTGTCTTATTTGATCACTTCAAAAACATACAGAGAACAAAAATGACTTAAGATTCAGGTAATGTAACCGATAATATTCAATACAAACACATCAGTTGCACATCATAAAAAGTCTCATTCAGTCTGAAAGAGACTTTTTATGATGTGCAACTGATGTGTTTGTATTGTATATGAATGTTACAACCTGCAACACGGCTGTGGGCCAATTTGTACATGGGTAGTGCTTGAAGAGGAAAAGCACTTTACATCAAGGTTGCACTCAAAAACAAATGTACATTGATTATTACGTGTTCTAGAATCACAAAGAGACAAATGTTGATGTGCATATCGAATACAGCAAATTCCTTTTTCTTCTTGTAAAATGTAACCGATAATGTTGTTAAGTAAAGAATGCTGAAATGAAGTAAATTCAGATATTTATTCAGGAAATTAGTCCAGCAACGGTCAACCTTCCCTCAGTCCTTCTCTCCGTCCAGCTGCATCAACGCAGATTGTCAGGTGAGAACAACCGAAGGTTACAATGCCCCATTAAACAATAACAAAAACAGTATGACCTACACATATCTCGTTCTACAACACGAGGTAGCTTATTTCTTAAAGAAACATAACACAACACATCTTCCTCCTACTACAGAATTAAAAAAACATTAATTAGACAGATCATCACAAACAAAATCTTTTAACCATACAGGTTTAGTGCGGGCACGCACAGAACGAATAATACCGGTATCTTCATCATGAGAAATGTTGGTATTCAAGGTGACACCAGTATTAACTACAGTATCAGGTGTTACAGTGTCAGATGTTCCTACAATACTAGATGTTCCTACAATATTAGATGTTCCAGCACAAACACTAGTATCACCCATGCTGCGCTTCATACAAGAAAATCAACAACAGGATTTACATCAGTATTAACACTTGAGGTACAACCAACATCTTCTGAACTATCATGAGAATCAGAACATCTTGGTGAGAGCGCTCTTGTGTTATCATTTTTTATAAGGTCATAATCAATGATACAATGTTGAGAAGCTTTTCTTGATAATCCAGAACTTTCATTTTTTTATACAAATGTATATCACTTCTAAGTTTTGCAATACGTTTTAAATTCCAAACCTTTCCATCACTTAATTGCACAGCATTTCTAAAAAAATGTGTTACTTTCAAAGGTTCAGAAAATTGACTTTCTCCTGTTTTGACTTTCCAAGGTTTCTTAACCTTAACCCAGGCGCCTGCACTAATGTCACAAAACTTAACATATGCTTCTTTGCTCTTAAAATGTTTATTTTCAATCCTAGTTCTCAATGCATCCAATGGAATGCTAGGTTTTAAATTGTTAGCCATCCATTCTGGATTGCATTTTGTTCGGACTGCTCTCCCTCTCATAACTTCAAAAGGTGATGTACCTAAGACATCATGAGGTGAAGTTCTATACATCCAGACTGTCTTGAACAACTGCAATTCCCAATCACAATTATTACTGATGGCAGATTGTATGGCATTATTTAAAACTCTATTGAAACGCTCAATCATGCCATTGCCACTTGGATTGTAAAGAGATGTAGTACAGTGTCTTATTCCAACTTTGTCAAAATAATCCTTAGCAGTTTTTGAAGTGAACTGCACATCTTTGTCACTTATTAGCAGGGCTGGCAATCCCTCACCTACAAACACGCAATCCAAAAGTGTAATTACCACTTCAGAGCTAACTTTCTCAACAATTTTTAAAACTGGCCACCTAGAGAAAAGATCAATCACAGCTAAAATATATTTGTTTTGAGAACCAATGGGCCCCATTATATAAATTGCCACCGTATGCCAAGGAGATTTAGCGATAATTGGTTCAGCCATTGGTGGTTTTAAAGTCACACGAGTTTCATCTGAATTAGCACACCATACGCAATTCCTAATGATTCTTTCAATAAATATATCCATTCCTGACCACCAATACCATTGTTTTATTCTTTGCTTAGTCTTAACAATGCCACCGTGACCTTCATGACACATTTTAACAATGACTTCTCGAAGGTTGGTGGGAGGAATGACTTTATAATTTCACATGATATTACCATTTAATGTAGAAAGTTCATTGCGAACTTCCTACAAATACTTAAATTCATCCAGCAAATTGCATTTAAAAGGCCATCCTTTTGTGATGAAAGAAGATAAATCCATCAAGACAGTGTCTTTTTTACGAAACTTTTTCCACGAACTTTTATCAATTCTGGGTAACCCTTGATCATGTACTAAAGCTACTTGAATGTTCTCCCATTCATGATCAGAACTGTCAGACAAATTAATTGGCATGCGTGAAAAAAAAATCAGCTACAACAGTTTCCTTTCATGGTACATAGACTATTTTATAAATATAATCCTGTAACCTCAAGGACATTCTTGCAATCTTGGGGGAAGCATTAAATAAACCTTCCGTAGTCAATAGTCTCACCAAAGGTTTATGATCAGTCCTGAGAGTACATGGTTTTCCCCATGCGTATGCCCTAAAATGCTTAAGAGACCAAATACAAGCTAATGATTCTTTCTCTATCACTGAGAATCTTTCTTCAGTGGGTGACAAAGAATGAGAAGCATAAGCAACAATAGATTCTTTCCCATCCTGATCAATTTGGGAAAACACACCTCCTAACCCTTTATTGCTAGCGTCAACAGTTATGACATTGTCAAAGTCCGGGTCAAATGCACTCAAAGCAGGTGCTTTAGCAATTTTACTCTTAATATTTTCAAACTCTTCATTGCATTCTACAGACCACAAAAACTTGGATTTGTTTTTTAGTAATTGTCGAACGTTAAAAATTTTGCTTGAAAAGTTCCTCACAAATTTCGAGTAAAACTCAACCAGACCAACAAATGATCTTACCTCATCTTTGTTTTTTCGGTGTGGAGCATTCAACACAGAATCAACAAGAGCAGGTTTAGTAGAAATTTCCTCACCACTGATGACATGTCCAAGATATGTGATAGACTTCACAGCGAATTTGCACTAAGTGTGTTCTATAGTTAAACCTTTCTGTTCTAAGATGTCTAAAACATCTTTTAAGATAACATCATGTACCTGTTTATCCTTTCCAAAATCAAGGATATCCTCCTGAAAACATCCTACATTGTCAAATTTCTTGAAAAGCTGGTGCATCAATCTTTGAAAGATTGCAGCAGCAGATGCAAGGCCAAACGGTAAACGTTTGTATTGAAAGCAACCTGAGGGTGTAATGAACGCTGTTAAGGGTTTGCTTTCATCAGTGAAGGGAATCTGATCATATGCGGCTGATGAGTCTATATTAGAGAACCAATTAGCATTCTTAACCAAACTTAACATTTCTGACATTTTCGGCAAAGGAAACTTGTCAACTACAATATTATTATTCAAATGTCTCAAATCAATGCACAACCTTAATTTGCCATTGCTACGGCATGCAACGACAATGGGAGAAATCCATTGTGATGATTCGATTGGTTCGATAATATCAGCCTTAACACGTTTCTGAAGTTCAAGATCTACCTCTTTTCCCAAAACAATAGGAACATTCCTAACTTTATGTATCTTTGGACAGGCATCAGGTTTTAACACAATGTGATATTTGAAATCATTTAACTTACCAATATCTTTACTGAAGACTTTGGGATACAAATTTTAAATCTCCTTACAAAAATCAGTGTTATCAATCAATGAGCATCACAGGATCTTCGCTATTGGGATTAAGGATAATTCCAAGATTGCCCAAGACTGAGGGACCTTTTTTGATACATACAGTTTTCCAAATGCTTCTCTTCCTTTAAATCCAAATAGAAGAGACCTATAGCCAACCATATCAATCTTTTCTCCTGAAAAACCTTCCGGTCGGATATCAGGAGGTAATAATTAATTCCCAAGTTTTTTAACAAATTTACTGTTCCAAACCTCTTCGTTCACAATTGTGTATGGGGTTCCTGAATCAGCATAAATTTGCATATTAACACCACCTAAGGATAATAAACATGAAGGTTTCTTTTTGTTGTTCCCTTGTTTGTCAATGATGTTAAGTAAAAGTAACTCTTTTGAATCAAGGGTACTGTTATTAGTGATATCATCATCTAGAATAGTGTGAAAAGAGAGTTTTTTAACCAAATTATCTTCTTCATCTGAGCTAGTTTCATTTTCATCATCCACACATTTCACTTTTACAGATTTCTTCCTATGACACACTTTTGCATAATGTCCCACAATATTACAATTTGAACATTTTTGTTTTAAGGCAGGACAAAGTTTGTTAGATGCTAAGTGTGAACTTCTCCCACAACAAAATTATTTTAGGTTTTCATATTTCTTTGATGAATCATGTTTTGCAGATTTTATGTTGGTTTTCTTATTCCTGTCAACAGTCGTGTACTTAATTTTACTGACAGTGGTTTCATTTTTTTCATCATTTTTTTCATCAATTTTTAAAGCTTTTGCACTGCGACTGGAGAGTTCAGCTTTCCTTACTAGTGCAAAAATATCTTTTGAATCAGTATCACAGTTAAACCATAAATGGTCCTGAATAGATGAATCGCCGGCATGCATAACATCTTGATCCCTTATGAATTGATCTTCTAAGTGATCAAATTTGCAATCTTCAGCGATAAGTCTCAGAGCTCGAACATACTCATCAATATTTTCATTAGTTTCCTGCTTTCTATGAAACAATTTATACCTTGTGATTCCAATACACACTTTAGGTGCAAAGTGGTTATCAAAATCCTTTAAAATAGCCAAAAACTCATCAACATCTCCACTAACAGTACTTTCCTGCATCTGATCATAAGTCTTTAAACCAGCAGGGCCACTAGAATATAGGTAAATAGTTTTCTTTCTATCTGCAGGCATTTTTTTATCCAAATCAATAGCTTTAATGAAACTTAAAAAATAAGCCTTCCACTCTAACCATTTTATAGGAGGTTCAGAACCAGAGGACCAAAATGGTTGTGGAGGTTGAGTCGTAACATTCTGTTGAGGTGCCATATTTTAATGCAACAGTAAAAGTTCAAGCAGGCATCGAGAAATTCACACTTTAAATAAAATTGAGTTTCTTAAATAAATAAAAGAAAACTGTACCTTTGAAGAAAATTGCAGAAATCCGAAGGCTGAAGAAAGGCTTTTCGTTTGTAAATTAAAGAAAACTGAGCGGTAAGTAAAGAAAATTGATTTAGTGAACACGCGTAGCTTAATCCCGACTTTCCGATGTGAAACCCTCCATTTACTTTTGTTTTTAAAATGGTGGCACGTAGGCTGACCTGTGCGTGACCTCGTAGCTAGCGTGCATGATTACGGAGCACACGTCAGCTGATACCTCACAGCTAGCGTGCTAAATCACGTAACGCTTCAGCAGGTCACACACAGAAACGTTCAATTACTTGAAAATTCTACGGGAGGCTTCGCTCTCGAAAAGACTTTTAAAAGATGCAGGTTAGGTAATATTTCTTTAAGTTTCAGTCAATGGTATTATTTCAAGAAATTCTTACCACTCAGTGTAGCCGAGAAAAGGTGTACAAGAATCATGAGAATCACGAATTGTGAAGGTGTAGAAGAATGACAAGAATCACGAAATATTGAAGATTAATTTCCGATTTGAAAGTAATAAAGAAATTAATCGAAAATTTCCAAATCTTCCGAAAATTTATTTCCGTGGGTTCTCTCCGTTGATGAAGATATCGTCGCCAAAATTGTTAAGTAAGGAATACAGGAATGAAGTAAATTCAGATATTTATTCAGATATTTATTCTGGAAATTAGTCCATCAACGGAGCAACCTTCCCTCAGTCCTTCTCTCCGACCAGCTGCATCAACGAATGCAGATTGTCAGGTGAGAACAACCGAAGGTTTGAATGCCCCATTAAACAATAATAAAAACAGTATGACCAATACATATCTCATGCTACAACACGAGGTAGCTTATTTCTTAAAGAAACATAACACAACAAATGTGATTTTATACTTCAAACATTAATTACATAACATAGAATATTTAAATGCAGCCACCCAATCATCATTCATACAAAAATAACAGATACATACAAATCAATCATCCACCTATTCTGTCTCATACACAACACAAAAAAGATGAAATTAAACAAGAGGTTTAACAAGGTAGTGTAATGGTTTCCAAGCAGGTTCCGCTGGAGCGTCAGGAATCCGAAGAGTAGTCCTCAGCCTTCCCCTACGGCCTTCCGACTCTATCAAACACTAGAGTATCGAATGGCTTGCTAGTGGAAAACAGGGAAACAAAACAAGGAAAGGTGGGGGAAAACAATAGAGCTTGACTGTGCACTTCTGACTGGATGCTGGATAACAGGTAGGCTGAAAAGGAATAAAATTGTTACTGTCTATTTTTGCCAACCACAACATCAATGTGCACCTTGTCTATAACACATATGATACCACTACATACCACACTAGATTCTCTGGACTGTAGAACATATAGTATGGTAGTATTAGGTGTTCGTTGTTTTCTGTTGTAAACAAGATAGGAAAACCGTAAATAACTCCTTCCCACTCTATGCTGGTAAGTATCAATATCCAAAGGGTAATTCTTACTCTGTATGTTCTTGGAATAACCTGGGAGATTTCTGTGGATATGTGCTTGAGCCAATACCTTGTATCTTGCAATAACATCTGTTAAACAGGAAATACATTCAGATCTTCACGCAAGATAATCACCAAATATATATATTGAAAAGGCAGCGCACAGCGCTGTTACCGTGATTCTGCGAGGAGGCGCCTGGACATGCACCAAACTCTGGCCCACACTAAAACCCCACAAGTAATGTATAGATGGCCCAGGAATGGATGGACTGCAGAAGTGCATGGAGAAACCAGCAACCAGTAAGGAGTAAAATAATAATGGCAGTGCTCAGCCGGATGGCGGAGAACCAATCCCGGCCCCCGGGCGAAGCACCAGGAACTTCGGGGGAAAAAAGGAACCTAACTAACTAAAGGAACCATACTGGCGTCCAGCCAGATGGCAGAGTTGATAACCGTCCGCCGGGCGGAGCACCTAAGGACAGGGGAAATGAGAGTGGACGCTGAACCCAGCCGGATCGCGGGGAATGGACCCGGCCGCCGGGCGGGGCTCAAGGAAAGGGGGAGGTTGAGCAACCAAGTGAAAGCGGTAACGACCGCACAGGAGGACGTGGGGTAGGAAAACGTCACTCCACAGCAATTCCGCCGATAATAAACGAAGAAATGAAGAGGAACCCAACTCCTTCGACAAGAGTGCAGGAACGCAAAGGAAGTGAAACCGGAACAATCGAAAACCGGAAGTCAGGCAAAACAGGTTGGGACGGAACCCACAACAAAGGGAGCTAGACGCAAGAACGTAAAGCAACGTTCAGCTGGTCTGCGTGTCTTTTATAGTACTATTCTTAAAGCTACAGAGTTGGAGGGATGTTGGGGCATGACAGGTAGGTCGTATTTAATTTGCAAATAATATAATAAGCTCTGATGCTTTTTTTGATAGACAGCTTCACAAAAGTAAAGAAAATAATATGCTGCACACCATAGTCGTAAACATATTAAGACATGCCTTTTTAGGTCTCGCCTGGCGTTGCAGCGCGAAAGGGCTGTCGCCAGCGAGACTTATTGCATCTCAAGGGAGACAGACTGAGGCACTCGCGGCGATTGTGGTCTGTGGACGCACACGTACAGGCACGCGCACATCTCCTGTACCACAGGCAAACCAGCATGCAGTTTCACTTTCGCCCCATCGTTGCTAATCACTATTTTAAACGGGGAGATGTGCACTCCTATATAAGTGCACATATAGTTGGCTTTCACCGCAAGCCAGCTCCTCTCCCTAAACTCGTATGGCGTGCTTTCGCTTTCTGTCCCTCTGGCCCACGCTCTTCCTCCTCTGTTTTCTCTCTGACCGGCCCTACAGTGCTGGTCCCGGCAGACAGTTAAAATGAAAGAAATCCTTAATATAGCGCTTTACACCGTATGATTAATTGAGAAGCCCACACAGATAGACCACAATAGCAGCCACTCAAGAGTCCATCTATAAGCACTTCAAAAAGGATGGCGGCCTCTCCCAACTCAAGCTCTATATAAGTGTTAAAGGCATCCTTGAAACACTTCAGGCCTACAGTGCAAACCAGGCAGCTATCATCCCCCCCATCCCCAACCCCAACTGCAGGATAAACGATCTGTGACTTGGCCCGCTCTCACCTGCTGAACTCCAGCAGAGTTCTACGCATCCTGCGCCAACAAACACATGCACCAGCCGCACCCAGCCAGTGCACGAGTGTGAACGAGCCTCACCCTCCCACTTTCCTGTCATGTGTGAGTGAGTGTGAACGAGCCTCACCTCCCCCCTTTGCTGGCATGTGTGAGTGAGTGTGGACGAGCCTCACCCCCCCTTGCTGGCATGTGTGAGTGAGTGTGGACGAGCCTCACCCCCCCTTTGCTGGCATGTGTGAGTGAGTGTGAACGAGCCTCACACCCCCCTTGCTGGCATGTGTAAGTGAGTGTGAACAAGCCTCACACCCCCTCCCCTGTGCTGGCATGTGTGAGGGAGTGTGAACGAGCCTCAACCCCCCCCCTTGCTGGCATGTGTGAGTGAGTGTGCACGAGCCTCACACCCCCCTCCCCCTTGCTGGCATGTGTGAGTGAGTGTGAACGTGCCTCAACCACCCCCCCTTGCTGGCATGTGTGAGTGAATGTGCATGAGCCTCACCCCCCCTTTTCTGGCATGTGTGAGTGTGAACGTGCCTCAACCCCTCCCCCCCCTTGCTGGCATGTGTGAGTGAGTCGGAAGGAGCCTCACACCCCCCTCCCCCTCGCTGGCATGTGTGAGTGAGTGTGAACGAGCCTCACCCCCCCCTTTGCTGGCATGTGTGAACGAGCCTCACCCTTCCCTTTGCTGGCATGTGTGCGTGAGTGTGAACGTGCCTTAACCCCCCCCCTTGCTGGCATGTGTGAGTGAGTGTGAATGAGCCTCACACCCCCCTTCCCCTTGCTGGCATGTGTGAGTGAGTGTGAACGAGCCTCACACCCCCCCTTTGCTGGCATGTGTGAGTGAGTGTGGATGAGCCTCACCCCCACCCCCTTTGCTGGCATGTGTGAGTGAGTGTGAACGAGCCTCACACCCCCCCTCCCCTTTGCTGGCATGTGTGAGTGAGTGTGAACAAGCCTCACCCCCCCTTTGCTGGCATGTGTGCGTGAGTGTGGACGAGCCTCACCCCCCCCTTTGCTGGCATATGTGAGTGTGAACGAGCCTCCCACCCCCTTTGCTGGCATGTGTGTGTGAGTGTGAACCCGCCTCAACCCCCCCCTTGCTGGCTTGTGTGAGTGAGTGTGCCCGAGCCTCACCCCCCCTTTCCTGGCATGTGTGAGTGAGTGTAAACGCGCCTCAACCCCACCCCCCCTTGCTGGCATGTGTGAGTGAGTGTGCACAAGCCTCACCCCCCCTTTGCCTTTGTGTGAGTGAGTGTGAATGCGCCTCAACCCCCCCCCTTGCTGGCATGTGTGAGTGAGTGTGAACGAGCCTCGCCCGCCCCCCCCCTTGCTGGCCTGTGTGAGTTGTCCTCTGAAGGCAGACTTCTCAGTATACAGACCCAATTATAAAGTCTGTCAGTAGCTTCAGTTCAGTATTGCGTGTTCCAAAAATAGAATGTTTACGTTAGTATGACGAGTGACGCAAATAGAGTATTGACTGCAGGGCAGGACTGCCTGTTCTGTCACATCGGTGCCGTGACACCGCAGAGTTTATGGAGTGCTGATATCCAGCGGGCACGACGGGTAGAACTACCTGTCTGGTGCCCCACCTTGAGAGGGAAGGGTGGGGGGTTGAGCAGACCACCAGACAAAGTGTTTGTGTGAAAAAGGCCACTTTATTAAAACAGGTGCACATTTACACAATAAAACCTCGGCCAATCGCCTTACAAAACTAGACCTCACTAATTAGCATATTTCCTTAACCCCCAAACACAGCTCCGCCCCTAAAACGTCATCAAACCCGCCCCGCCCGTACATAACATTATTACAAATTCAACAATGCAAAACCCAGCATAATCATTTCAACTTATCCAATCCCCCAAAGCATAACACAAACTCCCCCGTTTGCCCTCCAACAACTCTTGGTACCCCAACTTATAAAACCTCCCCAACAAATCATCCTGGCCAACTTCCCCTGACAATACCCCAAATCAACAAATGCCAACTACAATCATGCCAAGCCTGGCAGAAAAACACGAATTTCCGCCACCCAGAAAGCGGGGGGATAACAAAGAACCCCCCTTTCTGCCCCCCAAAATCGAAACCAGCTGAACCACCTAAAGATAAAACCTAACCAGTAAAACCCTGAATTTTCAAACATCAAGACAAAACATTTTCTCAACTCTAACAGATATAAATCCATGCCAATCTTAGAAAGGTGAACACCATCACCACGAAAAAATTCCAAAGTGTCATACCGAATATCGCTATGAGATATCTGACCAAACCCCAAACCTCTGCAAAAACGTGAGACCTCAAGGTTAACCTTCTTACGTGCTTTATCAATCGCCTTGGGCTTGATCGCACCTCTCCAAGACCTTCGCGGAACCAACTCCGTCCACAGGATATGGCAACCTGACCACTGCTGTTTTAAAAGGGAAAGATCATTCTTCATGGCTCTCAACAACACAACACCTTTAACCCCACACAAATCATTTTCACCTAAATGAATAACCAAAACATCAGGGCAAATACCCCCCACCAACCAGGAATTCAAAGCAGGAATTAACTCCTTCCAAAGCAAACCCCCTTTCCTTTTCACACACAATATTGAACATGCGATCATTAAAACCCAGCATATGACCAAAATAGCTATTACACGCTTGGAGATTGACACGTTTCACAAAGGAATGCTCCACAATCCATATGGTCATAGCCGGAGAACGAGGGCCCGCCACAGAACCTGAAAAAGAAAAGCAGTATCAGATGTTAAGATAAAGAGGATGACGCAAGCGCCTCCCCCGCTTCATTCCTTACATAGCGCTGGAAACACTTAGACGACCAACGCCCTAAGCGCATAATGTCCTGCGTTGACCAACTCCTTTTATGGGCTTCGGTTGCTGCACCAATCCTAAAGGAATGAGTACCATATTTTTTGTTATCTAGGCCGATATAGCGCAAGGCCTTTCGCAGCACCATGCGCAATTGGTATTCAGAAACATTTGAACCATCTGCATGCTGAAATACAGAAGCTTCTAAGGCTCCCCCAGAAACCACCCACCAATGCCGAGCCCACTGCAAAGGACATGTCACAGAAGGAGAAGACGCCTCCAACCAAATCCCTTTGCCCTTCCCTCGTTGATCAGTTTTTGAACAAGATAGCCATATATGTACACCTCTGTCAGACAAATGAACGTCCCCCCACCCCATCCCCCCAAACAATTTGGAACCTAACAATTCCGAAACTCTAAAAGCACCAAAAAACATCCAAACCATAAGCGTTGCATAAAGACACGCTTCAAAATCATTTCTACAAATACAAGGCAAGACCTCCAAAACCCGGGCCAAATTCTGCCAAGACAAGGGGTTCCTAACCAAATACACTCTACCCCGCTCCCGGGACCAACCTTCCAACATCGTCTTCCCTACCTCCCAAGCAGAAGGAGAGTAACCCCAAAATAGCTTGCCCATGAAAGAAATACCAGCTAACTTTCCCTCTATGGTGACTTTGGAGAGGCCTTGATCCATTAAATCAAGGATAAACTGAACTATATCTTCAGACCATCTCCAACCATATTCCCGCTTGCAGGCCCCAGACGACAGAAATTCTCTCCAAGCCAATTCATAATCCGCTCTAGTGGACACAGACAGCGAACCTACCACCAACTGTAAGACCCTGTGTCGCCTACAGTCCAAAGATGCTCTGGCATGGGGGTCGGTGTCCTGTCCGCCTCCGAGGCTAGCCCATGGAATCTCTCCCACTGCAAATGAGACAAAGCATCCGCAATGTCATTGTCCACACCAGGAATATGTGGGGAACATCCTTTACAACGCAACTTTTACAACGCACTACCATTACAACGCAACTTTTACAACGCAAGTGCTTTTACAACGCATGTCTTTACAACACATGCCATTACAACGCAGATGTCATTACAACGCATGCCTTTACAATGTAAGTATGTTTTTAGGTAAGTTTTTTGTAAATTGAATTTTAATCTTTAAAATATTTATTTGAAGATAATATTTAAGTAATAATTAAATTATGAGTAATGAGTAAATGCAAAAATATTTTATTAAAATCAATACTCAAGTAATAATTAAATTATGAGTAATGAGTAAATGTAAAAACATTTCTTTTAAAATTAATACTCGAGTAATTATTAAAATATGAGTAATTTGTAAATTTAAAAATATTTATTTTGAATTAATACTCAAGTATTAAATAAATGAGTAATGAGTATATTTTAAAAACATTAAAATAATATTTTATAACAAATAATACTCAAGTATTACATTAAAAAAGAGTAATGAGTAAATTTAAATTAGTAATATTTATTTAACATTAATACTCACGTAGTAAATTAAAAAAGTGTAATGTGTTAATTTAAATACATTTAAATTAGTAATATTTATATAAAATTAATACCCAAGTAATAAAAAAATTATGAGTAATGAGAATATTTAAAAATATATAATAAAAATTAATAAACAAGTAATAATTACATTTTGAGGACTGAGTAAATTTAAAAATATTATTTTAAAATTAATACTCAATTTATAATTAAATGAGTAATGATTTTATTAATAAAATGTTTAAAAAATTATTACTTTAGAAATAATTAAATTAAGAGTAATGAGTAAATGTTTAAATATATATTTATTGAATGTAAGTATTGAAATAAAATTACTCAATTTATTTAAATTTTTGATGGGAATTTTTAAAATAGTACTATTTTATTATTTGTAAATGATGGATTAAATTTAATCATGTACTAATTTTATATATTTTTAAAAATAATTGGTCAAGATTATTACCTTAATTGAAGCTTATTAAAATATAAGAATAAATAATATTTTTTATTTAAAAAAAATGTAAATATATTAAAAAATAATTAAATCATATTTAATAAAAATAAAATTATATTTTATTTAGTAATGTTATGTTTTAAAAGAATAATATCTTTAAAAAATATTGATTAATATATTATAAGATATGTAAAATTAATAATATCATTTTCAAAAATAATTAATTAAAGATTAGTGAAATATATCTTTTAAAATCAGTTTAAAAAATGTTATGGCTAAATTAAAACTTTTACAAATATGTATAAATGTAAATAAACATTTCTATATTGTTGTCCTTTATTTATTTCCATAGTTGAATTTAAGAGTCCTGCGGAACTACTTTGCAAGCTGTAAAAAAGGTAATTGTGACAAGTTTTGGATGGAAATGGCATCAGTATAGAGGTAAGTAGCATTTATCATAATTTTCTATGTTATTACATTTAATATAAAATCATATTTAAAATAATTACATTATTGAAAACAGTGACTCGATATTTTTCGTTTACTTTTTTTTATTTAAAAAATCATGTAAATATAAAATAAATTTGATTCATTATTATATAATTGTTTACAAAATTTTATATTGCAAGGAACATTATAAATTAAATTATATTTAATTATACATAAATAAATATAAATAGTCCTTTTTTCATCTTTGTAGCTCCAGATGACGTTGACGCGTAAACTTGTATTCAAGCGGCCATTTTGAAGAGCGTCGAAGCTGGAAGCAGCAGTAAGCTGATCTGCGCTCAGGTAGGAAACTCTTTAAACTTTATTTGAAACATAATAATGTTAATTAGGATATATATATTGTAAAGAAAGGATAAGGAGAAGTTGCAAATGTAAATGTAATGCATACAATGTTATTTCAGCATGTCGCCAATCATGTTACTATAGTATGCCTTTGTCGGGTCGCTGTAAATAATTGGGAAATGTAAATAATAGATGTTTTTTGTTTTAATTAACCCCTTCGATGCTGATGACAGAACGGTTCCGTCATCAGCATCGGCTGAGCTGTGCTGATGACGGAACCGTTCCGTCATGACTCCGCCCGCGCAAGGCGGAGTCAGCATGGGCGGGGAATTCGCGCCGCACGGATGCGGTTAAGTAATAGAAAATGTTACATTAGAAAATTAGACTTTATATTGCTTATAAAAAGTTATAATGTGAAATGCATTGCAAATACAAATCAGAAAGTGCAGGAAATACATGTAATGTGAAAAAGGAAAGATCGCGTTTTACACTTAGCTGGTTTCGTAGATTTTTGATTAATTTGGTGTGGTTGTTGTTATAAACTTAACATACTGGAATTGTGTATGGTATTGCGTTTTAGAATTTACAAGGTATTGCCATAAGGACAGATCAGAAATAGTGCAAAGTTGTTTCGCATAGTGCTAGGAGGTCATAGTAAAAATTAATATTTCTAGAAAATAGTATTTTTTTAAGATAGAGTTAGAATGTTTTAGGATATTGTGCATGTTGTTTTACTTTTTGGATGCATCTGGAAATTGAAAAACTTTCAAAAATGATTTAAACTGATTATGGATTTCTTTGACTTTGGATTGCTATCACGAAGCAAATGGACTTTAAAACTCTGTTAAGTAGGATTTTGTGAAAAATGGATTTCTTGGTTTTTGAATAACTTTTAGGAGGTATATTTACTTTGGATAGCTTTCGTGGTCTATGGGTGACTTTCAGCATGTTTTTGAACTTTGACAAACCTTTGCTGAATGGTCTTTGAAAGAAAATGCTTTTTGTGGACTTTCGATTACTATCAGGATGGATATGGAGGAAAGAAACCGTTCATGATGGACTTGTGAAAAATATGGATTTCGTGGAGTTTGGATGGCTTTCACCATGTACATGGTTGTTGAAAACCTTATCAAATGGTTTGTCAAGGCTCCGTCTATGACTCTTCGGAGCTGTGCTGAAAAACCCACACCTTCCCCCGAAGAACGACCTCAATGTCTGAATCAGAACACAGACCACTAAGGCAGTTTCACCGGGGAGGGAAAGGAAGGGGACAGCAGGGAGGGAGATCTGAAATGACAAAGGAACAGGGTTTTAGAACAATCCCCCCGTACCCACCTTCCTCAAAGTCACAACCTTATGTGAACACTAAACATCTACTACATACGCTTCCTCATACCTGTAAAGGAAAAGAACGGAGAGTAGTGCGAGGAGAAGAGACTCGAGGTGGTACCAGGGATTCTGCTTAGCTGTATAAGAAACAAAGGGATTTGCATGAAACCCTGCTTCACACAACCATTACGCTATATACACAACACGCTCCACACATACCATCTCCTGGATGCACACACAGCTGTAGCAGTGTCCCTTGAGTATACCCCTTACTCGTGTCTCCTGCTTGAAGATAAATTAACAGGGTTGTGGAGAAACAAATACAGCAAACAGGGTTAATGACTTCTTAATGTTGTTTGCAGAATAGAAGTCGGTATGCCTCTATTCCTGGGTGATAAAAGGTCAATGAGCAAATCCGGCTATCGTTAAAGCCTCTGGGTAACACAGCGCTTATGCGCTTTTACAGTGAATGGAAATCAACATCCCGGTCAGAATATCGCAGTCCTTCTACTAGGACTCACAAACAGAAAGAACCCTCTCATCCGAGGGATTACACGGGGAGTCCGTTACACACGCTGTTTGTGTGTTCAGGTCCAAAGCTCTCCAAGAGCCATCTGAAATATCCAAAGCACAAGGAAACAAAGATCAGATGGCTTACCGCATTCTCAGTTTACCACCCATACCTCCGGATTATTCTGAATTATCGGCGCCGCCGATGGCTCTAGCACGGACTTTATTTCCAGGTTATGTCGGAAACAGCGTCCTTTGCGTGACGCGATTCTTGGCATGCCGGGACTTGTAGTCTGGAACCTCTGAGGTCCGCCGCTGCTCGGCGAACAGAGAGAGAGGAATGCTGCGACTCCTCACCCGTCTGTGGCGAGGTTTGACAGACATTCCCCCTCACAAGGGGCACCAACCCGACACGGGCTTGTCCGGACAGTCCTTGTGGAACCGAGCCACCAGCCGGGGGGCCTGCACAGCCCCAGCAGGCTCCCATGAGTTTTCTTCCGAGCCGTAGCCCTTCCAGGAGATCAGATAGTGCAAACATCCTCTCACCCGGTTGGCGTCCAGGACCCTCTGCACTTCGTATTCCTTGTCATGTTGAACCCAGATGGGCAAGGGCAACCGACGTTTCGGGCAACGGGACGGTTTCAACAGGGACACATGAAACACAGGGTGCATTCTGAAATGTGCAGGTAGGCGCACTCGCACAGCCACAGGATTAACATGTTTCACCACTCTTTAGGGCTCTATGAACCTGGGATTGAATATGCTGTACTTCTTGAATCTAATATGCTTTGTGGACAACCACACCATATCATCACTCTTGTATACCGGACTCAGCCTACGATGTTTGTCAGCCTGTTTCTTATAATTAGCCTTGGCATGTATAAGATTCTTGCGTGTGGCGAGGAGCACCTTGCGAACACGCAACAACCTCTCCCTGACGTCTGGCAGCTTACTGCACGTGCTAGGCAGTAACAGAGGGGTGAACCTGGGATGGTGACCGTAAGAAAAAAAGAAGGGGGTATGTTGTGTGGATGAATGTTGAGTGCTGGTGTAGGCGATCTCCGCCACCCACAACCAGTCCACCCAAGCATCCGAGTTGTTTTGGACGTAACAGCGTAAATACTGCTTCAGGTTTTGGTTCAACCTCTCAATCTGCCCGTCGGTTTGCGGGTGGAAACTGGTGGACAACGAGGACTCTATCTGTAGTTCTGCGTACCAGGTTTTCCAGAAGCGAGCTGTAAATTGTGCCCCCCTGTCTGACACTATAGCCCTCGGGAGACCATGTAATCTACCTACGTGAACCAAAAGAAGGTGAGCCAACTGACCGGCTGTAGGGACCTGCTTATAAGCCACGAAGTGACCCATTTTCGTCAGGTAGTCCTCGACCACGATGATGGCGGTGTTCCCCTGGTCTTTGGGGAGGCCGACTATAAAGTCCACTGAAAACCTCTCCCATGGGTATTCCGGCGTGGGCATAGGACGTGAAAGCCCCTGTGGTTGTTGTCCATCAGACTTCATCTGGGCACATGTGGTACACCCCGTCACCCATTTCCGTACGTCCGGCCGTACTGAAGGCCACCAAAACTGTCTCAGTACCTTCTCCAATGTTTTCACGTATCCCATGTGCCCTGCACAAGGGGTATTAGGACACCAGATATACACAAGTGTCCTTAAAGTCTTTGTGGGCACGAGTACTTGGTTTCCTTTCATGGGCACTCCGTGTATTAACCTCCATTCAGGATGATGCCTAATCCAGGTTCTCCACACACAGGTTTGCACACCTCATCTCACTCCAGTGAGGAAATTCTGGGTTTGTGTAACAGCTACCACTCGAGACGGGTCAATGATTACTCTGTCCGGTTTTGAGGTATGCAGTGCCGGGTGTTCTTGTCGGGTCAAGGCGTCCGCCTTCTTGTTGTGTGAGCCAGATCTAAAAGTGACGATAAACCGATATTCCTCGAAGAACAACATCCATCGCAGTTGTCGTGGCCTGAGATGTCTTGCGTCCCGCATGAATTGCAGGTTCCGATGGTCGGTATACACAGTGACCGGCCTTTTCGCCCCCATCAACCAATGCCTCCATTCCAGGAAGGCATCCCGTGTGGCCAACAGCTCCTTCTCAGCGATCGTGTAATTACACTCAGCCGTGCTTGGTTTCCTTGACAAGTAAGCGATGGGGTGTAACACGCCGGTGGTTTTGTTTCTTTGAGACAGGACAGCACCAAGCGCAACCTCTGAGGCATCCGCCTCCACGACAAAAGGTAATTCAGGATTGGCGTGGATCAGAATCGGTGCTGTGGAGAAGGAGATCTTCAACCGCTCGAATGCCTGCTGTGTTTTCCGCTCCCAGACAAAAGGGATGTTCTTCCGTGTCAGTCGGGTTAACGGGGCCACCATTCCGGAAAAGTTACTAATAAACCGTCTATAAAAGTTTGCGAACCCTAACAGGCTCTGGATGTCTTTGACGTTATGTGGACGTGGCCAGTCTTTCACCGCCTTTACCTTTCTTTCTGCCATCACCTGGCCCGACAGGGTGAGCATCACTCCCAGAAATTCCAACGTGGTAACGTGGAATTCGCATTTGGTGATTTTACAGTACAAATGATGGGACATCAGGGCCTGTAACACCTGGCTCACGTGTTCTTCCACAGAATCAGAATAAATCAGAATGTCGTCGATGTAAACAACAACATGATGGTCCAAGAATTCCCGTAGGACTCGTTTATAAAAAATTGAAATGCGTCCGGGGCATTGCACAATCCGAAGGGCATCACCAGATACTCGTAAAGCCCGTACCGTGTCTTAAAGGCCGTTTTCCACTCGTCACCTTGTCTTATTCTGACAAGGTGATAAGCCCCCCGTAGGTCTAGCTTAGTGTACACTGTGGCTGATCGTACTTGCTCCAACAGGACCGGAATCAAAGGCAAAGGATACTGTTTTTTTATCGTGATGGTGTTCAACTCCCTGTAGTCAATGCAGGATCTTTTTTTGCCGTTGGCTTTAGCGATAAAAAACAGCGGCGATGCAGCTGGGGACCTAGAGGGCCTGATATATCCAAGGGCCAGGTATTTATCCATATAAGCTCGTAGAATGTCATTTTCCGGTATCGTGAGGGCGTAGATTCTCCCGTTGGGCACCACGGCCCCTGGAAGAAGGTAAATCCAGCAGTCATACGAGCGATGAGGAGGAAGCGCCTCTGCTTCAACGTCGCTGAAAACCTTTTCATACGCTACGTAACACGGAGGGAGGGATACCTCTTTTTCCGCGACAGTGGCAATGTGCAGTACTGAAGCCAATGCCCTTGAAGGGTCTATCCTTTCGTAGCAACAATGGTCATGACAGAAAGAGGACTGGAACAGAACCTTGCCGGATGTCCAATGGATTAGGGGCTCATGTTTCTTCAACCATGGAAGACCAAGAATAACCCCGTACTGGGGTGCTTCAATGATATTGAACGATATCTCCTCATGGTGTGTTCCTTCATTGGAGAGCACATATTCAGGGGTATGATACACTATGGGTCCAGCCTTCAATTCTTTACCGTCCACCGCATATACGGTTTCTGGATGTTCTTTGGCGATCAATCGTACTCCCAGGCGTTCTGCTTCCTCATAATCCATGAAACAACCGGTAGCGTCCGAGTCGACCATCGCTCTGATGTACTTTACCTTTGACTCGATTACTAGAGACATGTCTAAAAACAGGTGGTTCTTCTCGGGTTCTGTACTTGGTGTGATGAAAGGGATGATTTTCATGCTTGATGGTTCCCCTTCCCCCACCTTCAAGCTTTGTAGTTTTCCTGGTCTTTCTCCGTGGTTCCTGCGGCAGCTTGTACCGTCCGGCCCCTGCCTGGCTTTGGTTTTACAAGGCATTCCCGCAAGAAATGACCCTTCTTCCCACAATATAAACAAAGTCCTTGTTTACAGCGATAGTTCTTTTCGCTGAGCGTCAACGAGGCACGCACAGCTCCTATCTCCATGGCTTCCGGCCCAGAGGACGTCTTTTCCCCGTGTCCTGGGTGTTCGTAAGGGAGTACAGGTTTGTCTTTCGTCTTGTGATCCCCCTTTCGCTCTCTCATCCGGTGATCAAGGCGCAATGTGAGCTCAATCAGAGCGGAGCAGGTACGAGGCTGTGGATCAATTTGTGCCAGCACGTCTTTTAGGTCCTCGTTCAGTCCTTGGTAGAAGAGGGCAGATTGTTTGGTTTCCGGCCAGTCCGTTTCAGCTACCAAACGACAAAAGTTGTATAGATATGTGACCAGGTCGGAGTTGCCTTGCTTCAGTTTCAGCAGATCCCTATCAGCTGTAAAGGTCTCAGCCCGCCTATCAAAGGTTTTTTCAAATTCTGCACGGAAGTCATCCCATGCGTATAGTAACGGGTCGTCCCTTCTCATGACAGGGACTGCCCATTGGGCTGCCTCAACTCCCAAGTGCGAGATCAGGAAAGCCACCCTAGCTTGGTTGGTGGCAAACATCTTTGGTTTGCACATAAGGTGCAGCAATACCTGTGTTACGAACACCTGTACCTTACCGTTGTCCCCATAAAAACGTTCAGGTGGGGCTAGGGGTATTTGAGCTGGCATTTCCACTGTTACTGAAGTAGAAGGGGCCTGACTCCCCCCTCCCAGGGCTTGAGGCAGTGGGTTTCTATCCATCCTAGCCTTCAATTGGGCGTTCTCTGCTCTTGCAGCCGCCACTTCTCTATTGGAGGCTGCGAGTTCAGACTGAACCAGCGCCAAAGCTGCCAGTACATCGTCTAAAGTGGTCATGGTGTGTTCCAGCACAGCCAAGAAGAGAGAATATTCTTGGGCCGATAATTATGTCAAGGCTCCGTCTATGCCTCTTCAGAGCTGTGCTGAAAAACCCACACCTTCCCCCGAAGAACAACCTCAATGTCTGAATCAGAACACAGACCACTAAGGCAGTTTCACCGGGGAGGGAAAGGATGGGGACAGCGGGGAGGGAGATCTGAAATGACAAAGGAACAGGGTTTTAGAACAATCCCCCCGTACCCACCTTCCTCAAAGTCACAACCTTATGTGAACACTAAACATCTACTACATACGCTTCCTCATACCTGTAAAGGAAAAGAACGGAGAGTAGTGCGAGGAGAAGAGACTCGAGGTGGTACCAGGGATTCTGCTTAGCTGTATAAGAAACAAAGGGATTTGCATGAAACCCTGCTTCACACAACCATTACGCTATATACACAACATGCTCCACACATACCATCTCCTGGATGCACACACAGCTGTAGCAGTGTCCCTTGAGTATACCCCTTACTCGTGTCTCCTGCTTGAAGATAAATTAACAGGGTTGTGGAGAAACAAATACAGCAAACAGGGTTAATGACTTCTTAACGTTTGCAGAATAGAAGTTGGTATGCCTCTATTCCTGGGTGATAAAAGGTCAATGAGCAAATCGGCTATCGTTATAGCCTCTGGGTAGCACAGCGCATATGCGCTTTTACAGTGAATGGAAATCAAATTCCCGGTCAGAATATCGCAGTCCTTCTACTAGGACTCACAAACAGAAAGAACCCTCTCATCCGAGGGATTACACGGGGAGTCCGTTACACACGCTGTTTGCGTGTTCAGGTCCAAAGCTCTCCAAGAGCCGTCTGAAATATCCAAAGCACAAGGAAACAAAGATCAGATGGCTTACCGCATTCTCAGCTTACCACCCATACCTCCGGATTATTCTGAATTATCGACGCCGCCGATGGCTCTAGCGCGGAACTTATTTCCGGGTTCCGTCGGAAACAGCATCCTTTGCGTGACGCGATTCATGGTATGCCGGGACTTGTAGTCTGGAACCTCTGAGGTCAGCCGCTGCTCGGCGAACAGAGAGAGAGAAATGCTGCGACTCCTCACCCGTCCGTGGCGAGGTTTGACATGGTCTTGGAAACAACATGGATTTCGTAGCATTTGGATTGTTATTAGGATGTACATGGACCTTAGAAACCTTTCAAGATGGACTTGGGAAAAAAAAGGATTTCGTGGAGTATGGATGATTTTCTGAATTAATATTGAATTTGGAAACCAGACCACATTGAAGGAGTTATCAAAAATGTGTATTTCGTGCACTTTGGATTTTAAAAATGATGCATCGTGATCTTTCATAATTTTCAAGATTGACTTCGTTATGTTTTTTTTGGATTTTGGATTTTTGCTTTATTGGTTTGGGTATTTGGCTTTTGCCTCCTAATGGATTAGTATTGGAGAAACAAGAGGAAGAAAAAAAAAGACAACTAAAGGTAAGCTGACCCGACTTTAATTTTTTTTAAATAATTTTGAAAATTATAAATGCCAATTGAATTGAATTTTGTATTTAATTTAGGTAAAAGCAGGAAAGTAAGGTGTAGATTAAAGTTAGAAATGTAGTATGTTAGCAAGATTATCAAGGTAGTCTAAAGCCACACACAACGAAAATTGTTGTAGAATAGCCAATAGTCTCTCAGACATTTCCTTTGATTTTTTGGAAATGCGTGGGTTTAGACTACCAGTTAATGTTTGAGAGATTCTCATTTCTTGAAAACTTTGCTCCTTCTTCAAAGTTTCCAAAAATGAGTAGAAGTTAGGGTGTGGTTTGCCAATTGTATGGTTGAAGGAGTTGTGCCATCCCTCTATGGCATTGTTTGTTTTGCCTTCTCCTTCTAAGCAGCTCGTGTAGCAGTTCCACCACTCCACATGGAAACGTGGCTTCCTCCTGCAACCCGATCTGCTTAGATGTCCAATCCATGTGTCTTCAAAATAATTTAGTAAGGGTGCCAATTTATCTTCATTTTCATTAAAATAATCTGATTCTGTAATAGCTGTGTAGTACTCGTCTACACTTTCAGGAGGGACAAAACAAAGAGCGGGAAGTTTTTTAAATTCAAACTGTAGTTTGCTATCAGTTGAGTACTCTGCAACCAGGGATGTTTTTTGTAGTTTACACCAGAATGCCTGGGAAAAATGGAAAAAACATCCCTGAATTTGGGTATCCATGTACGTTTTAGTGATCACATTGATCATAGCCAATTAAAAATCAATAATTATCTTCCTAGGACTTTTATTGGATGTTTTGCTTTTAATCACTGATAAAAGCTCAGTGTAGGTTGCAGATTGCTTATCAGGTAGTAAACTATATACTAATGGAATTACATTATGGTTAATGCTTCCATTTCTAACGATAATGGCATTACTCCTAGTCCTACTCCCTCGCCTTCCTTCAGTACAAATGAGGCCCCGCCTCCCACCCAGACCCACCCCCAGCATAAAAACTCTGCCCGCCCCCACCTCCACCTGTACACAAACAAGCCGAGCTAGCACTCAGTTGAACCGCACCGGGAGGGAGGGAGGGTCCTTGAAGGAAGGCGAGGGAGTAGGACTAGGAGTAATGCCATTATCGTTAGAAATGGAAGCATTACCTCCCGTCCCTCCCTCGCCTTCCTTCAGTACAAATGAGGACATAGCAAGCAGAAGAAAACAGGGACGGACAACTGAGTGACAAAGAACACAAAACAGTGCCCAAAACACAGCAGATCAACATCCCTGGCCTCGCAAAGAGGACAAGACTCTGAGGCCCGAACCCCCACCAGAGGAAAAGCCACCAAGACTGCGGACCGAAACCAACAACCCCACGGAGCGGGGGAAGGCAAACACCGGAGTCGGACCAAAGCGAACAAACAGAGTCCACCACCCGGAAGGACACCACAACCAGCAGGCACCACAGCAAAAGAGGCCGGACAGCCAAACAGAGCAAACGAGACTCCACAGCCAAGGAAGGAGCAGGACAGAACACAGGCAAAACCACCCCATGACAGAGCGAAAACGCCGAGCCACCGGAGGGACAAGGGACGGAACCGGACCCAAAACCAGCAGAACCATACAGACCAGACAGAAGGGAACGCACAAGACAGGGCCCAAACACCACCAAGTGCCCCGCAGGGGCGACAGCAACCAAAAAACAAGGCCCAAAAGCCGAGAGTCGCAACCCAAGTCCCAAAGGAGCCCAAAGGGCGGACCGGACAGGACTTCCAACACAAGCAGCAAAGACCCCGAAGGGAAGGACACGACAGGGCAGGGAAACAAACACACCAGACCCGGTAAAGAAAACCAGGCAACAGACCCCAGGCAACATGCAAGGAAGCCAGTAGCACCAAGAAGCAGGAAAGCCGCCCCCCTGCACCCGCAGAGGAGCCACCGACAATCCCAGAAGAGCCCCAGAAGGAGCGAACCGCTACACAAAAAGGAGGCCAGCACCAAGGGAACAACACCAGAGCAGAACCCCGGGCCGAAAGGGCCAGCAAACACCAAGCACAGGACAGCCGAGAGGAGGACCGACGGGAAGCCCGCAAGCCACCGCCAGCCGGCCGAGAACCCCCAACCCAGCCAAGGCCAGCCGCACAACCGCCAGGCAGCAGGGGCAAGCCCCGCACAGAACCCAGGGGAAGGGCACGGAACATCAAAGGGCACGGAACCCCAGGAAGGAACCCTCACTGAGCCCAACACAACCCGGACAGGAGAGGAAAACAAGGAGTTCAAGGCCAACAGGGAGCAACCAACCCCCCAGAACAGACCCACAGGGCCCGCACCAGAAACGCCCAGAGCAGCAGAAAAGCAGCGAGGGGGAAGGGGAAGGCACACAGAAAAACCCAGAGGCCAAGGAGAGGGCCAGCCGCCGACCACCCCAAGACCCGGGCCCCTGGCCCAGAGACCAGAACCGGGCCACCCAGGCGCCGCAACAGGACCACCACAGGGAGGCCCCGACGACCCACCAACAGGCTGGACACAGGGAAGGAGTGAGAAACCCCAGGAGGAAGGAGGGACCCAGCACAACAGAACAGCCAGCACACAGGCCACCCGCCAAAGGCAGAGAGCAGACAGCCCCAGCACCCAGACCAGAGTCCACAGACACAGGACACAGGAAACCAAGGATCAAGGACCAGAACCTGGACCAACCCGACCACGGCACAGGACTAAGCCACCGGACGACAGACTGAGCCAACACCCACGGACCCCGCAGAGAGCCCCGAAAGGGCACCAGGGCAAGCCCGAACGCCACAAATCCGTCAGCAAGAGGACCCCCGGGAGACCAGCAGGAACCAGAACCGGAACCCAAACAGAACCCAGCAAAGCCAAGGACAGGCTGGCGACCGAAGCCACCAAAAGCGGAGCCGGAGGAGCCAGTGAACAACCGGCCAGAAGGCAACATCGGCCGAGCCACCAGGAGAGCACCCCCGGGGACGGACCGACAAGGGCAGCAGGGACAACAGACCCCGGAGACCAACCCAACAGGAGCCAGATGGACAGGCAGAGAAGAAGAAAACGAGCCCAGGCAACCAGAAACACCACAGAAGCCAGGCGCCCCAGGACCCGCAGCCACAGGACCGCCCAAGGAGCCCCGGGACAAAAAGGCCCAAACCCACGAAGGAAGAGAGACCAGGCACCCGGACAAGGGAACGGGGCCAAGCACAGCCCGAAGACGGCACCCTGACAAACCCCAGGCCCAGAGAGGGGATCAGCGAAGACACACCCCGGGCCACCAAAAGCCCGAACACCAGAAGAACCACAAAGGACCTCCTGAACAGACCGAGCAAAAAGACACTCCAGCCGTAAGTCGCAAGAGGCCGACCAGAGAAGGAAGAGGGAACACCCCTGCCGTAAGATGGAGAGCCACGAGAGCATCGGACAAGCCGGAAGACCCAGGCTGAAGGCCCGAGGCCGAAGGGGAAGGACGCAACCCAGACAACGTGCATACCACACGCAGAGCCCGCGGAAAAGCCGCCCGAAAGGCCAACACACGGAAGGGAACCGGCCGAAGCCAGGAGCAGACCCCCAGGAGAACCGGAACAGGCACAAAGCCGCCGGACACCATAGCCCCAGCAAAAAATCGGGCCGAAGCCAGGAGCAGACCCCCAGGAGAACCGGAACAGGCACAAAGCCGCCGGACACCACAGCCCCAGCAACAAAACGGAGCGGGCCCCAAACCCTAGCCCCACCGACAGGAACCCAGCAGAGGGAACAAAAGGCAAGCAAACAGGACACCCAGTCCAGGAGAGCCACCCAGCAGGAACCGGAGACGGGCACCGGCAGAGGAACCCCAACGAACCAGAGGAACCGGCACCAAGCCGACCCAGCACCCATGAACCACCGCACATAGGACCCTGTCAACAGAAATGTCCCGCAGACACAGAGGAGGAAATGCCAAAGACGACCACCCACTGACAGGGAATGGACCAGACAGCAGTGACAGGAACCCAACAGGGCACGGCACCCAGAAAAGGAGGCAGCAAGCCAGGGCGAACAAAAGGCCAAAACCAAGAGCACCCGAAAGCCAGAGGAGACACCCACAGCTGGGAGAACGGAAAGGCCCCAGTGCAAGGCACGCGGTAAAGGCAGAACTCCCCATCCCAGGCAAGGCAAACAGAGGGCCAAGGTGGCGACACCCAGCCACCACGAGCCGCCGATGCCAACTCCATGAAACCCAACAACAAGGAGGGCACAGAAGAAGCAGAGAACAGGCCAACCAGCGCAACAGCAGCAGCCAAGCAGAACATCAGACCCACCAAGCAGCAGGGCCAGGACAGAGTCCGGCAGCACAACGGGAGGAAAGGGGCGACCACCACCAAGAAGCAAAGCCACTGGAGGAAGAGAGGGATGAGTAGCACAGAAGCCAAACCCCAGACACCACCCGAGCGCGCAAAGAAACCCGAAAACTTTCCAGGATCAACACAGCGCAGAAGGAACACAGAGGGCAGAGGAGAGACCGCCCTACGGCACGACACACAGGCAATCGCCAGCCGGGCAGGCCACAGTGGACAGAGCAGCGCACAACAGTGGGAACAGCATGGAAAAACACCACGCACGGGCAACGCATGCCACACCCATAGCACCACACACCACACCGGGCACGAAGGTCAAGCCCTAACCAGAAGGGCCGGGAACAGCAAAGAAAGAACCCCACAGTTCCAGCCCGGCAGGAAAAGAGCAAAGCCCCCCCAACCCCCGACCAGCGCAGGAGTTCAGCGAAAAAGTCATGACAAGAACCCAGCGCCCTACGCAACGCCAAAGGCGGCAGAAGGACCCCCCAAATCCCAGGAAACAGCCCCGAACAGGAGCCTCAGGATGAAGATGGGAGGGCACAGAAACCACCCGCCGAACCCCAGAACACTGGACAGAGCAGCCTCATCCAAGTCAAGCAACAGAAGCAGACACGAGAGGCAGAACACCCCCATACGGAGCCCATGCGGCCAGGGCACCCCAGGGGGACCGGAGAACCAGCAGCAGGGAAGAGGCAGCAAGCCCCAACAACCCCCAGCGACCCAGGGGCAGACAAGCGCCAAGAGCACCACCCTTTTTTAGCGCAAGCTTCGCATGTATGAGGCCCCGGGTTCAATCCCCGGCATCTCCAGGAGTCACTGTTCTGTATCAGGGCTTTTTCCAGAAGGCTAGACTGCCATCATAAGGAAACATGGAGCAGCGGCCGGAGACGCACCCCAGGCAGCCAGAGCCCGAGCCACCAAAGGCACGAGAACCACCGCCAAGCCACAGCACCAAGGGCAAGAGAACCACCCAAGCAGGAACAAAATAGGAAAAACGGGCCGAAACCCGCCCTACCTGGCCTCCGAGAAGACAGCATACCGGGAGGAGGCAGCCACACAGCCCGACCCGGAAACGCAGCCCCAGCCACAGGAGGACCGCCGGACACCGCCGAGGATTCCTGAGCCACCGCTCCGCCCCCACACCACGAGGGAGACGAGGAGAGGAGGCACCGCCAGGAGAACGCTGCAGAGGGCACCGCCGTAGCAGAGAACCAGACCGAAGACTCCCCGGCACCGCCACAGGGAGGAGCTGAAAGGTAAGTCCCACTAGGGAGACAGAAAAAAACAGGTGGAGGTGGGGGCGGGCAGAGTTTTTATGCTGGGGGTGGGTCTGGGTGGGAGGCGGGGCCTCATTTGTACTGAAGGAAGGCGAGGGAGGGACGGGAGGTAATCTTTGTGTGAATAGTGTAAATTTGGGTGAAAGGATGGGGTGTACTTTTAAACGTCCCATCCATCATCCAAATTTCACTATTTTCTAACTTAACAAGGTTGCGGGGTGTACTAAAGATAAGAATACGTTTATGAGGGTTTTGGTTGTCGTGCAGGAGGAAAGGTTCATTAGAAAAAGAAATAGTGAGTTCATTCCCTATTCCCGAAATAAATGTCCCTCCTCCCTTCCCTTCCCTCAATGGATAGCAACCTTCTTACAGCGCGGGGATGCCCTTGGGTCACCAGGCGCTATACAAATCGCTAAATAAATAAATAATAAATAAAATTAGGAATTTGAATGTCCGAAAAAGTATGAGGAGTTGAAGTTTGAGTATTACTTGCCTGCTTTTGTCGTTGTCTAATTCTTCTCAAATTGGGAATAATAGGCATACTACTAGCAACATGACTAGGAACATGCTGTGCAACCTCTCGTAATATAGATCCAGTAGTGTCATTGGAGGTGCATGCAATTTCTTTCATTTCATTTAAGGTTTCCCTTACTTCAATCTCCATTGCAGAGGAAGAGTGGTTATGTTCTGTTGTTTTAATAATGATATCATCATGGGTAACCGCTCTGCCGCTGCAATGGGATGAGTAGTATTGCACACTTCCAATGTCTACGTGGTTCACTTATCCTTTCTTTACAATATATATATCCTGAATGTTTTAATAAACGGTTTCCTTTTCTAGATTTAATGTATGTTGCTGTTTCCTGAGTTGACATTTTCTGTGAAAAAAGAGATTTCTTTTAGTATGTGAATTTAATAAAGTTAATAAGTTACTACACTATTCTACACTTTCCCTACTGCTGCACCTTCCTGGAGTTAGAATAGTAAATCCAGCCCCTACACTATCCCACACTTACCCTACTGCTGCACCTTCCTGGAGTTAGAATAGTAAATATAGCCTCTATAATATCTCACACTTACCCTACTGCTACACCTTCTTGGAGTTAGAATAGTCAATCCAGCCCTTACACTATCCCACACTTTCCCTACTGCTGCACCTTCCTGGAGTTAGAATAGTAAATACAGCCCCTCTACTATCTCAAACTTACCCTACTGCTACACCTTCTTGGAGTTAGAATAGTCAATCTATCCCCTACACTATCCCACACTTTCCCTACTGCTGCACCTTCCTGGAGTTAGAATAGTAAATACAGCCCCTCTACTATCTCACACTTACCCTACTGCTACACCTTCTTGGAGTTAGAATAGTTAATCCAGCCCCTACACTTTCCCACACTTTCCCTACTGCTGCACCTTCCTGGAGTTAGAATAGTAAATACAGCCCCTATACTATCTCACACCTACCCTACTGCTACACCTTCTTGGAGTTAGAATAGTCAATCCAGCCCCTACACTATCCCATACTTTCCCTACTGCTGCACCTTCCTGGAGTGTGAATAGTAAATCTAGCCCCTACACTATCCCACACTTTCCCTACTGCAGCACCTTTAAGGAGTAATAATGCTGAAGTATTGTCATTTGTTTTGTTTCATAGGTTGGAATTTTGATTTGAATTACCTTCTGAGTCTGGAGTTTTTTCCTTGTTCTGTTCTTAGATTGCCTGTGTTTTGACTTTGTTTTTGTTTTTTGAAGAGTTCTTTGAGATTCTGCAAACAGAGAAAATTATGATTATGTAATTATTTGTTAAAATGTATTGTAAACAAACAAAAATGTCTGCATTTATGTGCAAAAGTTTAAATTTGCTTTACTGTACCCATACACTATCTCACACTTTCCCTACTGATGCATTTTTCTGGAGTTAGAATAGTAAATCCTGCCCCTACACTATCTCACTCTTTCCCCACTGCTACACCTTCCTGGAGTTAGAATAGTAAATCCAGCCCCTACACTATCCCACACTTTCCCTACTGCTACACCTTCCTGGAGTTAGAATAGTAAATATAGCCTCTATAATATCTCACACTTACCCTACTGCTACACCTTCTTGGAGTTAGAATAGTCAATCCAGCCCTTACACTATCCCACACTTTCCCTACTGCTGCACCTTCCTGGAGTTAGAATAGTAAATACAGCCCCTCTACTATCTCAAACTTACCCTACTGCTACACCTTCTTGGAGTTAGAATAGTCAATCCAGCCCCTACACTATCCCACACTTTCCCTACTGCTACACCTTCCTGGAGTTAGAATAGTAAATATAGCCTCTATAATATCTCACACTTACCCTACTGCTACACCTTCTTGGAGTTAGAATAGTCAATCTAGCCCCTACACTATCCCACACTTTCCCTACTGCTGCACCTTCCTGGAGTTAGAATAGTAAATCTTGCCCCTATACTATCCCACACTTTTCCTACTGCTGCACCTTCCTGGAGTTAGAATAGTAAATACAGCCCCTATACTATCTCACACCTACCCTACTGCTACACCTTCTTGGAGTTAGAATAGTCAATCCAGCCCCTACACTATCCCACACTTTCCCTACTGCTGCACCTTCCTGGAGTGTGAATAGTAAATCTAGCCCCTACACTATCCCACACTTTCCCTACTGCAGCACCTTTAAGGAGTAATAATGCTGAAGTATTGTCATTTGTTTTGTTTCATAGGTTGGAATTTTGATTTGAATTACCTTCTGAGTCTGGAGTTTTTTCCTTGTTCTGTTCTTAGATTGCCTGTGTTTTGACTTTGTTTTTGTTTTTTGAAGAGTTCTTTGAGATTCTGCAAACAGAGAAAATTATGATTATGTAATTATTTGTTAAAATGTATTGTAAACAAACAAAAATGTCTGCATTTATGTGCAAAAGTTTAAATTTGCTTTACTGTACCCATACACTATCTCACACTTTCCCTACTGATGCATTTTTCTGGAGTTAGAATAGTAAATCCTGCCCCTACACTATCTCACTCTTTCCCCACTGCTACACCTTCCTGGAGTTAGAATAGTAAATCCAGCCCCTACACTATCCCACACTTTCCCTACTGCTACACCTTCCTGGAGTTAGAATAGTAAATATAGCCTCTATAATATCTCACACTTACCCTACTGCTACACCTTCTTGGAGTTAGAATAGTCAATCCAGCCCTTACACTATCCCACACTTTCCCTACTGCTGCACCTTCCTGGAGTTAGAATAGTAAATACAGCCCCTCTACTATCTCAAACTTACCCTACTGCTACACCTTCTTGGAGTTAGAATAGTCAATCTAGCCCCTACACTATCCCACACTTTCCCTACTGCTGCACCTTCCTGGAGTTAGAATAGTAAATACAACCCCTCTACTATCTCACACTTACCCTACTGCTACACCTTCTTGGAGTTAGAATAGTTAATCCAGCCCCTACACTTTCCCACACTTTCCCTACTGCTGCACCTTCCTGGAGTTAGAATAGTAAATACAGCCCCTATACTATCTCACACCTACCCTACTGCTACACCTTCTTGGAGTTAGAATAGTCAATCCAGCCCCTACACTATCCCACACTTTCCCTACTGCTGCACCTTCCTGGAGTGTGAATAGTAAATCTAGCCCCTACACTATCCCACACTTTCCCTACTGCAGCACCTTTAAGGAGTAATAATGCTGAAGTATTGTCATTTGTTTTGTTTCATAGGTTGGAATTTTGATTTGAATTACCTTCTGAGTCTGGAGTTTTTTCCTTGTTCTGTTCTTAGATTGCCTGTGTTTTGACTTTGTTTTTGTTTTTTGAAGAGTTCTTTGAGATTCTGCAAACAGAGAAAATTATGATTATGTAATTATTTGTTAAAATGTATTGTAAACAAACAAAAATGTCTGCATTTATGTGCAAAAGTTTAAATTTGCTTTACTGTACCCATACGCTATCTCACACTTTCCCTACTGATGCATTTTTCTGGAGTTAGAATAGTAAATCCTGCCCCTACACTATCTCACTCTTTCCCCACTGCTACACCTTCCTGGAGTTAGAATAGTAAATCCAGCCCCTACACTATCCCACACTTTCCCTACTGCTACACCTTCCTGGAGTTAGAATAGTAAATATAGCCTCTATAATATCTCACACTTACCCTACTGCTACACCTTCTTGGAGTTAGAATAGTAAATCCTGCCTCTACACTATCCCACACTTTCCCTACTGCAGCATCTTTCTGGAGTAATAATACTGAAGTATTGCCATTTGTTTTGTTTAATTGCTTGGAATTTTTATTTGAATTACCTTCTGAGTCTGGTGTTTTTTCCTTGTTCGGTTCTCTGATTCCCTGGGTTTTGACTTTGTTTAGGTTTTTGAAGAGTTCTTTGAGATTCTGCAAACAGAGAAAAGTATGTTTATGTCATTTTTTGTTTAAATGTATGTTAAACAAAGAAAAATGTCTGCATTTCTGTGCAAAAGCTTAATTTTTCTTTACTGTACCCATACACTATCTCAAACTTTCCCTACTGATGCATCTTCCTGGAGTTAGAATACTAAATTCTGCCCCTTCACTATCTCACACTTTCCCTACTGCTACACCTTCCTGGAGTTAGAATACTAAATCCGGCCCCTACACTATCCAACACTTATCCTACGGCTGTACCTTACTGGAGTTAGAATAGTAAATACAGCCCCTATACTATCCCACACTTACCCTACTGTTACACCTTTCTGGAGTTAGAATAGTAAATCCTGCCCCTACACTATCCCACACTTTCCCTACTGCAGCATATTTCTGGAGTAATAATACTGAAGTATTGTCATTTGTTTTGTTTCATTGGTTGGAATTATGATTTGAATTACATTTTGAGTCTGGAGTTTTTTCCTTGTTTTGTTCTTAGATTGCCTGGGTTTTGACTTTGTTTTTTTTAAGAGTTCTTTGAGATTCTGCAAACAGAGAAAAGTATGATTATGTAATTATTTGTTAAAATGTATTTTAAACAAACAAAAATGTCTGCATTTATGTGCAAAAGCTTACATTTACTTTAATGTACCCATACACTATCTCACACTTTCCAAACTAATGCATCTTCATGGAATTTGAATAGTAAATCCTCTCTCTACACTATCTCACACTTTCCCTACTGCTGCACCTTCCTGGAGTTAGAATGGTAAATCAAGCCCCTACTCTATCCCTCACTTACCCTACTGCTGCACTTTCCTGGAGTTAGAATTGTAAATCCAGCCTCTGCAATATCCTACACTTTCCCTACTGCTGCACCTTTCTGGAGTTAGAATAGTAAATCCAGCCCCTAAACTATTCCACACTTTCCCTACTGCTGCACCTTCCTGGAGTTACAATAGTAAATTCTGCCCCTACACTATTCCACACTTTTCCTACTGCCGCACCTTCCTGGAGTTACAATAATAAATCCTGCCCCTACACTATCCCACACTTTCCCTACTGCAGCATCTTTGTGCTGTAATTATTTTGAAGTATTGTCATTTGCTTTGTTTCAGTGATTGGATTTATGATTTGAATTACCTTTTGAGTCTGGTGTTTTTTCCTTGTTCTATTCTCAGATTGTTTGGGTTTTGACTTTGTTTTGGTTTTTTGAAGAGTTCTTTGAGATTCTGCAAACAGAAAAAAGTATGATTATGTCATTTGTTGTGTAAATGCATTTTAAACAAACAAAAATGTCTGCATTTCTGTGCAAAAGCTTTATTTTTCTTTACTGTACCCATACACTATCTCACACTTTCCCTACTGCTGCACCTTCCTGGAGTTAGAATAGTAAATCCAGTCTCTACACTATCCCACACTTACCTTACTGCTACACCTTTCTGGAGTTAGAATAGTAAATCCAGCCCCTACACTATCCCACACTTTCCCTACTGCTGCACCTTCCTGGAGTTACAATAGTAAATCCTGCCCCTACACTATCCCATACTTTCCCTACTGCAGCATCTTTGTGCTATAATTATTCTGAAGTATTGTCATTTGTTTTGTTTCAGTGGTTGGATTTATGATTTGAATTACCTTCTGAGTCTGGTGTTTTTTCCTTGTTCTATTCTCAGATTGCTTGGGTTTTGACTTTGTTTTGGTTTTTTGAAGAGTTCCTTGAGATTCTGCAAACAGAAAAGTATGATTATGTCATTGTTTGTGTAAATGTATTTTAAACAAACAAAATGTCTGGATTTCTGTGCAAAAGCTTTATTTACTGTACCCATACACTATCTCACACTTTCCTTACTGCTGCACCTTCCTGGAGTTATAATAGTAAATCTAGTCCCTATACTATCCCACACTTACCCTACTGTTACACCCTTCTGGAGTTAGAATAGTAAATCAAGCCTCTACACTATCCCACACTTTCCCTACTGCTACACCTTCCTGGAGTTACAATATTAAATCCTGCCCCTACACTATCCCACACGTTCCCTACTGCAGCATATTTCTGGAGTAATTATACTGAAGTATTGCCATATGTTTTGTTTCATTGGTTGGAATTATGTTTTGAATTACCTTCTGAGTCTGGTGTTTTTTTCTTGTTTTGTTCTCAGATTGCCTGAGTTTTGACTTTGTTTTGTTTTTTGAAGAGTCCTTTGAGATTCTGAAAACAGAAAAAAGTATGATGATGTCTTTTTTGGTTTAAATGTATTTTAAAAAAACAAAAATGTCTGCATTTCTGTGCAAAAGCTTTATTTTTCTTTACTGTAACCATACACTATCTCACACTTTCCCTATCACTGCACCTTCCTGGAGTTAGAATAGTACATCCAGCCTCTATACTATGCTACACTTTCCCTACTGCTACACCTTCTTGGAGTTAGAATAGTCAATCTAGCCCCTACACTATCCCACACTTATCCTACTGCTGCACTTTCCTTGAGTTAGAATAGTAAATACAGCCCTTACACTATCCCACACTTTCCCTACTGCTGTACCTTCATGGAATTAGAATAGTACATCCAGCCTCTATACTATGCTACACTTTCCCTACTGCTACACCTTCCTGGAGTTAGAATAGTAAATACTGCCCCTACACTATCTCACACTTTCCTTACTGCTGCACCTTCCTGGAGTTAGAATAGTAAATCCTGCCCCTACACTATCCCACACTTATCCTACTGCTGCACTTTCCTTGAGTTAGAATAGTAAATACAGCCCTTACACTATCCCACACTTTCCCTACTGCTGTCCCTTCATGGAATTAGAATAGTAAACCCTGCCCCTACACTATCCCACACTTATCCTACTGCTGCACCTTCCTGGAGTAAGAATAGTAAATACCGTCCCTACACTATCCCACACTTTCCCTACTGCTATACCTTTTTCGAGTTTGATTAGTAAATCCAGCCCCTACACTATCCCACTTTTTCCCTACTGCTGCACCTTCTTGGAGTTTTAATAGAAAATTCAGCCCCTACACTATTCCACACTTTCTCTACTGCTGCACCTTCCTGGAGTTACAATAGTAATTTTAGCATCAACACTATCCCACACTTTCCCTACTGTTGCACCTTCCTAGAGTTGCAATAGCAAATGTTGTACCTACACTATCCCACACTTTCCCTACTTCTGCTACTTTTTGTAGTTAGAATATTTAAATGTGCCACTATTCTTTCGTATTGTTTCTTTATGTTTCCTTTTTTTTAAAAAAGCTTCATTTTCTGGCTCTCTATTTTTAAAGAATTACACTGCATTTCTGTTTAAATAATTTACCTCTTTTAAAAGTCGTCCTTTTTTTCACAGAAGAAAGCCCTTGTTATGTTCTTACTTGATTTTTTTCTGTGAGAATGATAATAAATGTGTGTGTATTAGAAATAGTTCTCGCCGTTTTGGTAATTTGTGAATTGACCCAAAAAATATTTACAAACAGTACCTTTTAATTTTAGTTGAAAAGTGGTGTGGTTCTTTTCTCAAAATGCAGTTTCTAATTGTTATCCTCGCTAATCTTTCAGTTGTGCTGTTTTAAAAAATAATTTACATTTCTTAAATTTAAAAAATATATATTTTTATTGGTTTACATCACACTCTGTTCATCTATATTTCATAATCGGGAAAAAAAGTGGCACGGTAAAATATATTGTGGCTTTTAAAAGGTTTAATTTCTGTAACCATTATTTTACTAATAGCGTTATGCTGTAAATTTAATAAATGTCGAAAATATAGATTAATATGTGTAGGTACTTACATATTTTATGTAAGTTGTTTAGCAACAACAACGATCGCAACACCACCACCCTGCTTGACAACCTCGCCAACCTCGGACTCAAGCAGCTGGTGACCACCCCCACCCACCTCGCCGGACACACACTCGACGCTGTCTTCTCATCCAGCAAGGACATCGTCTTCAGCCACGCCACCGGACTCCACTGGACGGACCACAGCTGCGTCCACTTCACTTTCAGAAGATCCACGATCCACCGCCAACAGCAACAGGTTGCTCGAAGAAACTGGAACAAGATCACAGCAGACCAGCTCGCCGCTTCCCTGAGCAAGCACCCTCCCGCCAGCTCAGCGAACCCCAGCCAGGCCGCCGACAACCTCACAAAGTGGATCAGCAACTGCGCGGACGAACTCGCCCCACTGAGGACCCCGCCCAGCAGACCCGGCAGCAAGAAGGCCCCATGGTTCACCGACGAACTCAAGAGCTCCAAGAAGAACTGCCGAGCCCTCGAGAAAGCCTGGAGAAGGGAGCCAACACCGGACAACATGACCACCCTCAAGCTCGCCACCCGGAAGCACCATCAACTGATCCGCACCACCAAGAAAACAGCATTCAAGGACCGGCTGGACAACAACGCACACAACTGCAAGGAACTTTTCAACATTGTGAAAGAGCTCTCCAACCCCAACGCCGGAAACAACAACATCACCCCGTCGCAAGACCTCTGCAACTCCCTCGCCTCCTACTTCCACAACAAGATCGCGGACATACACAACAGCTTCAGCCCACAAACAACGCTCCCAACGACCGCACCAATGCCCCCCACCACCACCCTCAGCGCCTGGACCCAGATCAACACAGAAGACACCATCCGCACGATGAACTCTATCCACTCCGGATCCCCGACCGACCCGTGCCCCCACCACGTCTTCAACAAGGCCGACGCTGTCATCGCACCCCACCTGCAGGACATCATCAACTCCTCCTTCGACACCGCCACCTTCCCTGAGAGCTGGAAGCACGCCGAACTCAGCGCTCTACTAAAGAAACCAACAGCGGACCCCACCGAACTCAAGAATTACCGCCCCATCTCGCTCCTCCCGTTCCCAGCCAAAGTCATCGAGAAGACCGTCAACAAGCAGCTGGCCGCCTTCCTCGAGACGAATGGATCCCTCGACCCCTCACAGTCTGGCTTCCGAGCCAACCACAGCACCGAGACCGCCCTTATCGCTGCCACCGATGACATCCGAGCCCTGCTGGACAACGGTGAAACAGCGGCCCTCATCCTCCTAGACCTCTCTGCGGCGTTCGACACTGTCTGCCACCGCACCCTAGTGCAACGCCTCAGCAACACCGGAATCCAGGAGAAGGCACTGGAGTGGATCATCTCCTTCCTCGCTGGAAGGACACAGAGAGTCCGCCTACCACCGTTCAGATCTGCAGCCACGGTAGTCATCTGCGGCGTTCCTCAGGGCTCCTCGCTCAGCCCCACCCTCTTCAACGTCTACATGAGCCCCCTTGCGGCCATCGCACGCCAACACAACCTCAACATCATCTCCTACGCCGACGACACCCAGCTGATCCTCTCCCTGACCAACGACCCCGCCGCCGCCAGAACCAACCTCCACGAAGGGATGAAAGACGTAGCCGAGTGGATGACGACCAGCCGCCTGAAACTGAACTCAGACAAGACGGAAGTCCTCATCCTGGGCTCCTCGCCCTCCGCCTGGGACGACTCCTGGTGGCCCCCCGCCCTGGGCACCGCACCCAAACCGACAGACCACGCACGCAACCTGGGCTTCATCCTGGACTCCTCCCTCTCCATGACCAGACAAGTCAACGCCGTCTCCTCGTCGTGCTTCAACATCCTGCGCATGCTACGGAAGATTTTCCGGTGGATCCCCACCGAGACCAGGAAGACGGTCACCCAGGCCCTCGTCACCAGCCGACTGGACTACGGCAACGCCCTCTTCGCCGGAACCACCGCCAAGCTCCAGAAGAGACTCCAGCGGATCCAGAACGCCTCAGCCAGACTCATCCTCGACATCCCCCGGAGCAGCCACATCTCCGGACATCTGAGAAACCTGCACTGGCTCCCCGTCAACAAGAGAATCACCTTCCGTCTCCTCACCCACGCACACAAAGCCCTACACGACCAAGGCCCGAGCTACCTCAACAACCGCCTCAACTTCTACGCTCCCAAACGCCACCTCCGATCGACCAACCACGCCCTCGCCGCCGTCCCCCGCATCCAAAGAGAGACAACAGGAGGAAGGTCCTTCTCCTACCTGGCCGCCAAGACCTGGAACACCCTCCCGACCGACCTTCGCCTGACCCAAGACCACCTCTCCTTCAGGAAGAAACTCAAGACCTGGATGTTCGAGCAGTAGCGGCACCCCCCCCCCCCCCCCCCCCCAAGCGCCTTGAGACCCTCCGGGTAAGTATCGCTCTATAAATGCCTTGATTGATTGATTGATTGATTGATTGATAGCACGTAGAAAATCCTTTGTCTATTCTGGTAAGTTTGAAAATTCTGTAAATTAATTTAAAAAAAGTGTTACTAATAATACTTATTTTTATTCTTTTTAACTTAAACATGCTGTTATTTGTTTCTACACTTACTTGAGTTTCGGAAAATATTGGTTTTTGAATCAATTCGGGTCGTAGCTTGGTGAGTAGGTCAGAGGGTCAGGTTTTGGCATCCGGTCACTCTGGGAGTTGATAATCAACTGGTTTCAAAATGGTGTATTGCTCGTATTTATAACTTTTAGTTAGTGTCATTATAATTTTTGAGAAATACAGCATTTTTATTTGCTTTTTAAATCCTTTTATTAACTGCGGAAACTTATAATTTAAAATGTTGTTTAAAAAAAGTGTTGTTTTAACTTTCACGTCCTGTTTTGGCATCCATTTTGTAATTCGTGTTGTGGTGTTATTTTCATGAAAACAGTTGTAGAACAATTAATTCATGTTGACTTTTTAAAATGGCGACTTTTCGAATGAAAATTGTTTGTTATTACCAATAGTAATTTTATTATTCTGCTACTTGTTTTTGGTAAGTTATTATTGAATCATTATTAATTTGTTTAAAAATGTAATTTTTTGAAAATCAGCGAGTACTTTTTTTAATACCGAGTATTAATTTTAATACTCGAGAATTAATTTAAAAAAAAGCTTTGCATTTTGTTATATTTACGTTCAGTTTCTTCCTACATTTTAATACACTTCCCCACCCAAAACCCCTATTTTCCCTGCATCCCGTGCCAGGGTTTATTTTACAAAATAATTTTTTTTTTTAATTATCGGTTTTTTAATGCGTTGTAAAGGTATGCGTTATAAGTGATTTTGTTGTAATGGTACTTTTATATTACTTTTACTATTTCGCGTTGTAAAAGAATGCGTTGTAAAGTCAGGCGTTGTAAAGGTACTTGCGTTGTAAAAAATGCGTTGTAAAAGCATGCGTTGTAATAGTATGCGTTGTAACGCCATACATCCGGAATATGTAGGGCCCTAAAACTGATGTCATACTTAAGGCAACCTAACACAAAGACTCGTAACAGTTTCAAAATGTGCATGTCCCTGGCTGACTGCCTATTAATGATTTCCACCACTGCCAAGTTGTCAATGCGAAACAGCACCTTCTTGTGAGCAAACTCATGGCCCCAAAGTGTCAATGCTACGACCACTGGAAACAGTTCCAAGAATGTAATACTTCTGCCCCCATTCTTCCAATGATCTGGCCATTGCTCCGCACACCACCTGCCTTGCCAATGCAAACCAAAACCATCAATGCCTGCTGCATCGGAGAAAATCTGAACGTCCCACACCCAGTCCTCCTCCCTGTACAAAGGAACACAATTGAATGAATGCACGAACGCCTCCCACATACGCAGATCCACCCGGACCCCTGCTGATAATCGCACATGGTGATGAGGCAAGTGATGCCCGGATAGAGCCCTACCCAAGCGCCTGCAGAAAGTTCTGCTGCTCTGACCACCCTGCAAAATTAAGATGGACCAACAGAACTTGCACCTCTTTGACAGTGACCTTTGTTTTCCTCAACATAGACTCCAAAAGCTCCAGCATTTTGTCTTTTTTGTCAACTGGTAAGCGTGCCTGCATTGCATGTGAATTTATCTCAATCCCTAAAAAAGACATGGTCGCACAAGGACCCATTGTCTTTTCTGGTGCCAATGGGACTCCCAGAAGGTCCATAAGCTTCTGAAATGTAACCAAAGCTGTCTGACATTGAGAAGAATCCGGTGAGCCCACAAAAAAGAAGTCGTCCAAATAGTGTGTCACCAACTTATGCCCAGAATGTTGCGTGAAAAACCACTGCAAAAAGGTGCTGAAGGTTTCAAAGAGGGCACAAGACATTGAACAACCCATTGGCAATGCTTTGTCCACATACCACTTCCCATGGAAATGGATCCCCAGAAGATTCCAATCTTCAGGATGGACTGGAAGCAGTCGAAATGCAGATTTTATATCTTTTTTTGCCATTTCTGCCGCTGGGCCCGCAGTTACTACTAAAGACATGGCTACATCCACTGAAGAATAAGAGACAGAAGCTGCTTCTTCGTCAATAAAGTCATTCACAGAGGACCCTTCCGGCCATGACAAGTGTTGAATCAATCGGAATTGCCCAGCCTCCTTCTTAGGAACCACACCAATGGGAGAAACAATCAGATCATCCAGAGGCCAATCGTTAAAAGGACCTGCGATTCTACCCTCCCGCACTTCCTTATCCAGTTTATCCTGTACCACTGTCTTATGCTCATCAGCTGATTTCAAATTCTTGGACCAGCGCCGTAGCCGCGGCCCCGAATATCCAAGATGGAATCCTTCCTGAAATCCTGTCAGCAACAATTGTCGTGTCCCAGCATCCCCGTATCCCTGTAAACCGTCTGCCAGCTGTTCTACATTAACCGGAGTATGAGCCTTTGGGCCCAACCCCCTGCAGTAGACTTTCCACCCCTGCTCGACTGAGGTTGCTGTGAGGAACCTGGAACACTGGAAGTCTGCTGTGACCACTGCTGGCCACCTGAGGGGCGAGGCCCCCAACACTTAAGCAATGGGTGTTTCCTGCCACACTGAGAACATTTGTGACGGAATCTACAATATTCCCTGGTACAGAGGCCCTTGTTAAAGTCCCAACATGCTCCCAATCCAGACTGCGTTGTTGTTGCACTGCCCACCCCTCCCCTGGTGGGTTTTCCCTGAAAGGGCCGGTAAACTAACGGTAAGCCACCAGCAGTAAAAATTGTCTTACCACCGGCCGAGGCACCCATCGTATGTTGCCATAAATCCAAGTCTAACTCTCCCCACTTGGCCTCAGGATCCCATGCCAACCTTGCTCTAAACTCCTCATCATACTGGGCCCATGCATAACCGCTACCCGTTATCTGCGCTTTCCTGATTACGTCCATGTACTTAAAGAGGGCTACGCAGCGCTCAGGAAACTTTTCGCAATACACGCTAGTATATATCAAAAATGCTGCCGTCCAATTTTCAATTGTAAGAGGAACTTTTGGGCGTTTGGCCAACTCATATTCCTCCTGTTTTGAACCTTCTTTAGAACGCACTTCCCTATGTAGCAACTTCAAAAGTTCCACATACTCACCCTTCCAAATCCTTTCTTTTGTGGATAACATTAAAAGAGCTCCAAGAGGCTTGGAAACCCCCATATAAGGTAACTTCTTTATTTTGAGCTCTTTACTATGAAGAGTGTCTTTAGCCACCTCAACCACCTCGCTGCTCAAAACACCTTCAGCCTTATTGCCCGTGCCGCCTCGCCATCGCTCGTACCCACCCCTTGATCCTTAACATAACGACCTTTATTTAGCTTAAAATCTGTCCCCTCAGACATTGCCTCCCAACCCGTCCCCACAGACACCATTTTTGGTTTGGCCCGTGGTTCAAACAGCTCACCTGGGTTTAACAAGGGGGCTTGACCCGGCCCCGATCTCCATGCCATGTGCTCCACATTGTCCGCCGTCCGAGGAACCCTTCCAGAGGTGCTGCGCTCTCGACCTGGTCCAGACACAGCTTTCTTTGGGCGCACCACCACCGGTGCCTGTAAAACACTAGCAGAAACATGAATTTGCCCCCCCTGGTCACATCATCACGTAATTCACCTTCTTCTGGACTCTCGTCATCATAGTCCAACACCAAAGACTCCTCCATCTGGGGAGGGCCTGACACCACCTCATAACTTTGCCGACCTGCCTGGGCCTTACCAACCCTTTTCTGTACACCTGGCGGTGGAGCCGACTGTACACGCCGGTACTCCCCTAAACATTGACCAGATTTAAACAAATTAGCAGCTGTCGGGTCCATCCATTGATGCTGAAAAGACGTTGAGGCCAGCGAGGTCACGCCAGACCTGCGTTTTCTGACCGCGCCGGGATCCCCCGACGGTACGGAATGTGCCGCGCCAGGCTCCACCCTCCCTTCTCCTCGGCGCCATTGGGCCGCACTTCGCCCTACCGAGTCCGCCGCTCCATGAATCTCCCTAACCTGCAAAGAGAAAGGCTGGACTGATGTGACGGGTCCCTTACTACCAAAAAATCCAAACTCCTCAACCCCACCTGCTACGCCACCCTTAGACCGCTGAATCTGCTGCTGACCGCTACGCTGAAAAACTGCCCCCGACGACAGAACAGGTATACTACGAGGAGGGGGAGAGGGATCAATCTCCTCCTCGCCACTACTCCAATCCAACCGTGCCTGAGCTATTGCAGACGCTGGACCCAATACTTGACCACACCTCTCCCCCTTTTCCAGAAATGTCACCTCCTGGTCCCCTTTGGTCATCCCCCACCTCCCTACTTTCAAACCTGGGAAAAACAAATTGCCTTTAAAGCTGCCCTGTGCATCCAAACCCATGCTGCTCTTACCAAAACCAGCCTCGCGCAACCCTTCCGACCAAGAGGGAAAAACATCCAACCCCTCCCAAGACCTCTCCCTCACACCCTGCCTCCTGCCTTCCACCTGAAAAGGAGAGACATGGGCATCCTGAACTGTATTCCGAGTAACATCCAAACCAGAAGAATAAACCTGAGGGGGCGCAGGCAACATGCCAGTAACTGGATTCTGACCCAAAGAATGATCCTAACTCCACCCCCCAACCTGTGCCCACTCCCCCTCCCCCACCGAGCCACTATGTACAGAAACCACCTCCCCTCTATTAGAAACTGGAGGAGAAAACAAGAGGGGGCTAAAAGGCACAAACTGCCCTCCATCAGCACCTTCCCCCATCTCCTGCATAGCCTCCACCCTCAAACCTGGGACTTGTGGGCCCTGAGAAGAGCAAACCGGAGTCACAAAAATAGCCCCCCCCCTCTTCCCTCACAGCCCTCCCCACATCCGGAGCCTCACGAAAGGAAGGGGTGACAAAATCGTCTTGCCTCGGTTCTACACAAGAACCTGACAGAGGCGGTACAAACTCTTGCCATTGAGGCGCACGCGCTAACCCCTCCCCCTCCCAACTGCGCATCCTTTTCCTCGAGCGTGAAGGCCGAAGCAGACCGCTTCTTGCCTCCGCGCTTACTGCCTCGCTTCTCCCGCTGGGCAGGGGCTGACGCTGCTCGCACAGGAGCCGCCGACAAAAGGGAAAATGACGGCGGCCCCACCACCTCAATTGCCATATCCAAGGCACGTTCCAACTCCTCCGCAGCGCGGCCCAGCCCACCCGGAGGCCCACACACGACACCTTTGCACTCTTCGAGGCTGCCTTTTTAGAGCGAGAATTGCCCCGGTCACTTACCCCTTCACGACGCGGTGCTTAGGCGTCACGCAGGCCGCAACCACTGCCGCAACACCAGCTGAGGCCTGCCGCTGAGGACGCGACAGCCCAGCTGCATCCCCAATCACCAGATCCAAACGTCCTGCTTCGCTAAGGAGCTTCTAGCACCCTGTAATCTTCAGCCGCCATTACACCAATTAAGAAACAATAAACACCTCACAAAGAATTCAAAAAATTCTCTCTCAAAACCTACTGGCCACCAGGTCACCAAGCCTAAAATGGTGGCCGGGGGGAGGAGCCCGAGGAATTTATGGTTGGGCTCCTTTTGGTAGGCAAAAGGAGCCCAATTAAGAAAAAACCCGCCGGCAGGGCTGCTAATCAGCCCCACCCGCCCCTCCCAAACAGCCCGGGGGGGGGGGACCTCCCTGTGGTCGGCTGCCCCCCACCAAGCCCCCCTTGTTGCAAAATCTGTGCCCCAGGTCCGAACTGCCTCAGACGGCGTAGTGATTACCGGTCTTTAACCACTTACGTATACTGTTCGTACACGATGTACATTCTGGTTAGTTTGCATTCCAGTACACTTTTACAAGAGTGAAAGAGGACCCCGGGTCTCTGAAGTCCGCAAACCCTTCTATTTGGTACACTTGTGCGACACGAAGACAAGAGGTATCCTCAGGATTGCTTCCAAAATGAAAATTGCAACAAACGGATTTTATTTTGTTTCTGTGTAGAGTTGTTTATATTAAGTTGCGTCACACTTCACAATTTTTAGTGTTATAAATCTAAAGTCTTGTTCCACCCCTCCCCCCCCCCCCCCCCGCCCTTCCAGCACACATCCCCCGATCTGTTCAAACTTTGAACTTCTTTGAGAAATTCCATTCCTGTCATAATCTGTTCTAGACACTGGAGACTCGAGAGAATAGTAGTGGCGCAGTAAAGTCTCATCGTGTCTGTCATTGTGCTCACTGCACAGCAGAGCGAGCGTGAGCACATCTCGGGAACGTCATACTTTCCAGTAAAAGAGTCTTTTTGTTTGTCATTTATGATGCAAAACTTAAGCCATCCCGAGTATTTCATATTGAGACAATCATGCAGCCGGACTAGTGATCCCTTCTTTAAATTTAATTTAGCTGAAACAAATATTTGTGTTATAATGCGGTACTATCAGTACAGTGTGAGATGGTATGTGCTGCTGTGCAAGTGTGGTAGATGGCGGGCCAGGGGCAAGGTGTAGATCTGTTCATTTCAAAAGGAAACAGCAGCATCTTGGTCGTGTATTCGTTTCACCTTCAGTAATTTCTTTGCAATTGAGCAACAAAATACAAATATCATAGAACAATAATTTACGTATTTGGAAAAAACGGGAGTTCCTTAGGGTGTTGCACATATATAAGGCAGATTGCTTGAAAACAACTGTTTTTTATCATTGTGTTACCCACAAAGAAACCAGGAATGCACGTTTTCAATCGTAATCCAGGAAACTATCCCAAGCAGGTGCGGGTAAGAAGAATTCTTTATGAGCAGCACTAAGACTGAAATGAATGAGCTCCCATCCGCTTCAATTTCTGTCCCTGACATGACACTGTCCTCACGCTGCCTTTACTTGTCATATGCTGGCTTTTTCCTGCTACAGGGGTAGATGGAGGTGTATTCCCTATACCGCTTTAGTTAATACTCTCCACAGTGTTTGAGGGTACATCAACTTGTTGCATCGCACAAAACCCACCTAGTCTCATTTTCTTCCCTTTTATACACTTTTTAAAAATGTATATTCTGTATTGTATATTCTTGGAGAGGATGGAGGTCGCCCACCCCCCTCCCCCCATGGTAGTCCGATGTATTTTAGGACTTTGCTGTAATACTTCTGTAGGGCATACACAGTATAAGGAAATTACCCAATCTGGCTCACAATCTATTATCCGTCCCCTCACAAGAGCGTGTTTTTTTAGGAGAGAACCCTCGCTCTGTAAAATTGCTTGTAATATTCTCCGGTGCCCATATTAAGGGGGTCATTAGGATCGCGGACGGACTTGAGTCCGTCCGCTACCCCAGAGTAGGAGGGAACGTCCGCATGGGCTGCGGCGTTCCCTCCATGCAGATTAGGATGTGACCGCCAGGGTGGCGGTCACATCCTCTATCTTTAACATTGGGGCGGGTGCAGCTTCAAGCTGCACCCGCCGCAATGTTAAAAATGCATGCACCGCATTTACGTGCACAAAGCGGCAGGCACCGCGCGGTGCCTGCTGCTTTGTTCACGCAAATACAGGGGGGTACCATAGGTACCCCCCCATGTGCACCCTCTTCGCCCAGGGGGCCCGCAACGGGCCCCCGAAGTGAAGGTCCGTATGCTTTTCCACGGCGGAAAAGCCGCCGCGGAAAAGCATACATTTCACACCATCCTAATATGGCTGGCGGTGTCTGATAGACACCGTCAGCCATGTTAAAGCTTTTCCGCCGAGGTCGGAAGGCGACCGCGGCAGAAAGGCTGTGGACGGATTTCAAGACCCACCGCCATCCTAATATGGTGGCGGGTCTTTCGAGGTTCCGCAGCAGTTTTCCCGCATCCTCCGGGCCGGCGGTGGCTTCCGCCGGCCCGGAGGATGCGGGAAAACCGCTATCATAATCGGCCCCTAAGTATGGCGATTTACATTTATCACCCCGAGTGGGACGGGTATGCTCAGACGTGAGTCCTGTGCTCTCCATGCCACTGGAATCAAGCTATCCTGCCTGATGAGGACTGAAAGCCCAAAACCAGTCCTAGGGTGCTTGTTTCCAGTCCAGGGAGGACCTGCCTTGGCAGTTCGGGCTGGACTCTTCCCATGGGGCACAGGGTCAAAACTGATTTGCATATGGCTGGGTTCAAACTGGATGGCATGTTGAGCAAATAAAACATGGATTCAGGCCCAGATCTCTGTACTGGGGTGAATGTATGACATTGTTCTGCATTCTGTCCATCAACAGTTGTTTTTGTATGTGTCACCCCAAGTGGGACGGGTATGCCCAGACGTGGGTCCCGTGCTCTCCATGCCACTGGAATCAAGCTATCCTGGCTGATGAGGGCTGAAAGCCCGAAACCGGTCCTACGATGCTTGTTTCCAGTCTAGGGAGGACCTGGCTTGGCAGTTCGGGCTTGACTGTTCCCATGGGGCACAGGGTCAAGACTAATTTGGATGGGTTCAAACTGGAATGGCATGGTGAGCAAAAAAACATGGATTTAGTCCCAGATCTCTGTATTGGGGTAAATGTATGACATTGTTCTGCTTTCTGTCCATCAACTGTTGTTTTTGCATATTAAGTATGGCAGCATCTGCGAGATTTGCAGGTGCCAGCAGCCCAATAACTTTTGCTGGCAGCCATCCTTGTAGAGGTGCTGTCTGACTTTGCGGGAAATGTGCAGGTCATTCAAAGACCATTTATTCCCTCCCATAGCTCTGATGCTCCACCGTGCAAGGCAGCAGGCAGGTTGCCATATCTAGTTTTTTTAGTGTTCACCTTTGTTGCCTTAATAACTTTAGTATCCTGCTGTGATTCATTTGCATCTCACAGATGCTGCAGAGGAATAGATTCTTATCTTTCTCAGATGGCTTGTTTACGGTCAATTTGCCTGGGCTGGTTTGTTTCTCAAGTGTCTGGAGTGTCACAGAAAATCACACCACAGCAGACTTTCAGGCAGCCTTTTGTACGTTATTTTGTCACAATACAGACTTTCATCTGGCGCTGGTTAGAGGAAGACATAATTTTTACTCGTGGTTGCCGCTTTCATAGCGTTGGTCACAATACCGTACATATCACATTTACCCCACTTTCACATACTAATATCATAAATAACCTTTTATATATTTGTTGCTTTAAAAAAATAGATAATAAACAATGCCATTTACAATACTAACAACTTTAAACTTTGCTACTGCGAGACCTATTGCATTTCAAATGCTTGTTCTAGTTCCATTTATAACACAAAAGTAGCACCGAAGCGTGTTTCGGTGAAACACCAGGCATGAGGTGACACCTTCATCAGGGAGACATGGGACAAACCACCAAGGTAAAACAAGGGTGCATAGTGTGGCAATCTTGTACAAAACTATTATTTTTACCAGAAAAGTGACATCTGTCACTAAGAATGATGCAGCAGATATCAGCTTGTTCACGAGGTGGGGTACACCGCTGCGTCCCCTGTAGATATCCAAACACCGTAAATTGGATTATACTGAGTGGAAAAATGTATTACAAGGTTTGTCAAAAAGATTGATGAGCATATTCCTCAAATGAATCACTTTCAGGGTTTTTATGAAATAATCTGGGCATAGGTCCCCAAGTTCGAAAAGAAGCTCTAATCAGGCGAATGGCGAAAACGTCCTAATAAATTGAATCGGAGTGCCTCATGCGTCACTTGGAATCTCCCAAGTTCATCAAGGTACAGGTGAAATAACAGCACATTTGGCTTAAAACATTGTGAGTGTCCTGCCTGAATCGGGTCTATTGGCATGTATGCAAATAACATTTCATGATTAAATGTAAAGCACATCAGACTTGAAAAGAATGACTGGCAAGTATTATACTGCAAATCATGCAGGTTTAATAAAGGTTTATATCATTAATGAAAGCAATTAAATGGCAAAGAGTCAGTTAGTTAGTCATTTGTCAAATGAAAATATGAACCTCAAAATAAAATTCAAATCATGAAACAGCAGAACAGAGTATAGTGCCGCTCAGTAAATAATTCAGAGATCAGACCAACAGAGTGTCGACTTCTAAAGATCTGGCGAGCGTGAACCCAATACCCCCTAGGTAAAGCTGGTCGATAGGGTTTTACATTTGGCGTGAACGTGCAAAGCACCAAAAATCCCACACAATCACATTATAGAAGGAATGATACAGTAAAAACATTTGTCAGCACTCTCCCACAGATTCGCAACATGTAGTACTCATCCCTGATGCTCCTGTAACACCTTATAGTTGGTAGAAATTCTGTTACAATCAAGGTTAAGTTCTCATGAGAAACACTGCTAAGTCCCAATAGGTGAGACTTTGAAATGTTTTTCCTTTTGCTAACATCGCATGAGAATGAAGCTTAAGAACAAACAATCATGTTGTACATGATAGAATGACAGTGTTAAAAACATTATCTACAAGGTAACAATAGTGCGCTGAGTGTGTGGTGGGGAAAGGATAGAGAGTTAATAACATTTAAACGAAGATGGACACAGGCAGCAATAACCATTTTGAAATAGAGACCTACATTATAAAAGTTATACAAACACTGTTTGTTGGACTTGGCCCTTTTTGCAGGGTCATCCCTGAACTTTTTGCCTTCCTCCTGTATTTTGTCTGACCTGTTTTTTTTGGTGTTTATGACTCTGGGCACTTTACCACTGCTGATCAGTGCTAAAGTGCATACGATCTCCCTATGGTACATTGATGTATGGATTAGTGACTCCATGATTAGCTTATTTGGTTTACTTGTCAGACCCTAGTACAGTGCACTATGTGTGCCCAGGGCTTGTAAATCATAGGCCACTGGTGGGCTTGCAGCACTGATTATGCTACCCACCGGAGCAGCATGTAAAGTGTGTTTCAGGCCTGCCATTCCAGAGCCTGTGTGCAGTCTGGTACTGCCATGTTGACTGGCAAGTGCCAGTCCATAAACCTTCCCTTTTCTGCATATTAGTCACCCCTATGGTAGGCCCAAGGGCAGGATGCATTGTAGTTAAAAGGTAGGACATGCTCTGATGTGTGTGGCATGTCCTGATAGTGAATTACAGCCATTTTAGTTTTTCACTATTGCAAGGCTATCTGTTCCCCATAGGCCAGAATGGGCAGTTTGATTATAAAACCTTATATCCTAACTGACTCAGGGAACTAGGTATAAATTCGAGTTTAGTATGCCTGAACACAGAATGATAAAATACATCTTTTAGTGAAGTTGGTTTTAACATTCTGTACCACTTTTAGAAAATAGGTACTTTCTTGCCTAACTATCCAAGCCTGCCTCTGCTAGGTTGTGTATTCCTTTTGTGGAGTTTGGGTAACTGGGGATGGTAGATTCCAGCAGACAGGGTGAGTCAGCACAGGGCTGAATAGAGCTATCTGCATGTAGATGGATGGGAGGAGTTGCACCTGGGACCTGAATAGGGCTGTGCCTGCCTTCCACAAAGCTGGCTCCACCTCCTGTGGTGGGTCTGATTTCACTGGCCCAGTCACAGGAAAGAAGGAGTCTTGTCAACAAAGTGCTACAGGACTGCACAGAACTGGTTTGGACTAGGCACAGACACTCTCTGCCTTCAGAGACACAGGATTTTGGTGTAGAAAAGAGGGGACACAGACCCCAGAACTTTAGATCACTTTTGGGAAACAAGAAGAACCTTTGCTGAGGAGAGGAACCAGAGAAACTGAGGAGACTATCCCTAAACTGGGTGCTGTCTGGGGGATTGGCCTGCAGTGGTTGCCTGACTGCCAAAGAAAGGAGAAAGGACTTTGTGCTACTTTCAAATCAAGTTGTAAAGGATCTCCAAGGGCTTGAGATAGAGCTTGCCTCCTGCTGAAGTCTCAGGGACAACAGACTTCACCAACCAGCTCACCTGAGTACTTTTGAAGTGCCTGCTGTTGTGCTGGGCCTTCTGAGGGACTGCGTGTCGCAAGGAGCTGGAAGAACGACTCACAAAGAAGTAGTGTGACGCCGCCGCAGCCTCTGTCGCATCACTGAAGAAAGGTGTGGCCGCTGCCGCTGTTGCTTCACGGAAGCGTCTCGCATCGCCGGAGAAGAGTGACGCTGTCGCAGTAGACGCCGTCGCATCATCGGAGAAGTGTGTCGCCGCCGTAGCCACTGCCGTTGCTTCACTGAAGAAGGGTGACACCGCTGCCGCTGTCGCATCACATCGCCAAAGTGCCTCAAATCACCGGAGAAGAGTGTTGCCGTCTCAACAGATGCCGTTGCATCACCCGAGAAGCGTGTCGCTGGGCCTGTCGTGGCTCAAAAGAATTGTTGAGTCTCCGTACGGCCGTCAGGCATGCACGCATTATGTCGCATCAAGAAGAAGTCGCCATTTTGTTTCATTGCACCGGATCTTCATCGCATCACGGCGCTGCTGGTCGCATCGCCACGGAAGAGAAGTAAGAAACCGACGCATCAACTCCCAACGCGGAGAAGAACCAACGCATCCCCTATGCGGCAGTAGGGAACCGACGCATCACCGTTCTTGTGTGTAAGGAACCAACGCATCTCCTTCCCTGCAACACTTTCTTTGTATAGCGTTACGCATCTATAGGTACATTTAACTTAAAGTGTCACATTTTACATCTAAAGAGAACTAAGCTATTTCTACCATTTTTTAAGTACAGTATTGTGGATTTTTGTTTTATGTGGTCTTGTGTTAAGTATATATAAAAATACTTATTTTTATACTACAACTTGTGCGGTGTCCATCTGTAGTGTTGTCACTGGGTTACTGTATGTGTCAACAAATGCTTTACACACTGCCTCTGAGATAAGCCTTTCTCCTCGTGCCTAGCTACCAAAAGGGTGAGCAGGGGTTATTTTAGGAGTGTACCCCTTTATCCTGACTAGACGCAAGGGTCCCTATTTGGTCAAAGCTACCTACATCTGCCAACTAGCGACCCCAAATCTAACACTGTTTCTCAATAAAATAACACAGTTTCATCAAGTCAATCACACTATGTTAACACGATTATGTGTTTTCATAAAAATTACTTTACCACCTGCAATAATGCAGTGCAAGAAGAGGCTCTTGAAGGATGAATTGAACATTTTGTTGTAGGAAGTTGTAGTGTGCCACCTGGCCACTACATAGAGGTGTGATACTGTCAGAATGCACCCCTAGGATGATGATAACCGAGGGTTTAAATAGGTAGAGGTGGACCACTCGAGGTTCGTCTCAGCATTATAGGAATTGTATAAGTGTTGTAGTCTCTGGCTGTTCTAATAAGCCCTGGTGTCAGGGCTTGCAGCACCCCACTAAACCGTTGATGAGACCAGTACCCATGTGCTACTAATTCACCTGCCTACGGCGGGCCATTTACGATCTGCCAAAACATTCTTCCAGGCCCTGCTCCAGCAAGGCCCTCAGCCTACTCACCTCACCCCTTACCAGGAGTGAGCATGTGATTGTCCCAGCATGCAACCAGCAGCTCACTACTGTGAGGGATCAAATCTGCGTAAGCCTACCTTTGAGAAAGGAGCGCAAGGACACTGCACTGCAGCAGCCTGATGTGCATTAGTTGATCACGATGGAGGCAGGGTATCCCCGTGCATGTAATGTTGAACGACTCAAGCCTATAGGCGTATCTCTGAGATAGCAACCAGAAAACGGCAAGTACAGAAAAAAAAACCTTAGAATAACCATGTTTTTAGAAATTTTTTTGATATAGAGAGATCCTCACACATTCAAATTCGCAAAGGAAACCTGTTGCAATAGAGCGGGGCAAGGTAAGAGAAGGATCTGCCACCAAATCTTGTGGTGCGAATGTGATGAATTTTTAGAAGGGTTTGATTTAAGGATCCAAGCAAACGCGTCCAATGGTGTAAACTGAGTCTGTTATGCAAGTATGATGGAAGCCGTGGGTTAATTCTTTGTGTGTTATGCAGAACAGTTTAAAAGTAGCCCGTTTCCTGATGGAGACCCAGTGAAGGTCTTTCAAAATGGGAGCAGAGGATGAGTGGTGGGGGTTGTAGATTTTGGGCTGCGGTGCGCTATACAATCTGAAGCTTGGCCAATAATGGCTTGTTTGCTGCTACTAGCATTGCATTCTCATAGTCTAGGCGAATAGTGATCAGTGCCTGGACTAGGGTTATTCTCGACGATGCAGGGAGCCACAGAAACGTTTTCCTAAGTAGCCACAGAGTGGAAGAAGAGGTGCCACATATGGTGCTGATTTGGTCCTTCATAGAAAGTGCTTGATCTACCTTGACACCAAGATTTATTATTACCTCTTTAGGGCAAAGGGTACCAGTCCACTGACCAAGACTCCTGAGCCTTGCCAAACATCATAATCTCTGTTTTTTTTTGCCATTTAATTGGAGACAGTTGTTAATCATCGAATTAGTGAATTTTCCCCATGCAATCCTCAAACCTTGTTTTAGTCATGTCAGGATCTTGCCCAAAAGAGATGACTAGTTGGGTGTCATCAGCATAGGGCAGGGTTTGCTGACACCAGTACCCTCTAGTGGTGTATTTGTGTTGGCACAAGCAGAACCACTCAGTCAGGCTTTGAAGCTCTGTTAAGTAGGCTGGAAAGCTGCACAAAGCATGGTGGGTGTGAAGGATAAAAACTCTAGACTTCATAATAAAGGCTAAACAGTAAAAAATATATAAGATTGCACAAAACACAAAAGGGGAGCTTTAGAAAGAAAATTACAACAACGTGAGAAACAAGAAATAAAGTGAAAAAGCAATAGGCGTCCGCGACAGGAATGGAAAGGCCAGATTAATCATTCAAGAGAAGGAAAGGGTCCAAGATAGAGCAGGTGGCCCAGCAATGCAACTGGTAGATCCACCCATATGGGAGGGTCAGTAGTGTCTGTAATATCGCCCCAGTAAAGCAACTGGTGCGTACATGAGTTATTGCATTAGCACCCTGTCGAAAGGGGCATTCATAGTGTTACCCGCTCCGTCGGTATAGTTGGAGTGACCCAGCGGTCACTTGTTTATTTATTTTTTTTATATAATTTTTTCTTTTATTAAAGAAAAAGAACTTGTACACAAGGCAATAAGACAATACATTCGGACATGTTTTCAAGGAGGAGGGAAACTGCAGTACAATATAATACAAACATCATCAATGCAAGGGGGGGACCAGTGAGGAAACAAAATCAGTGATCATAAAAGCTACACAAGACTTGGAATGCCGGGTCAGGGGGAAAGGGGAACCTCTGGGGGCTCCACGAATGGAGGCGGGCATACATTTCCATGGTAGGAGTTCCACTGGCTCCAAATTTTATTCCATTTCCTGGGTCTACCCCGTGCCACATACACCGTCTTCTCCCTGAACATACACCAGTCAATGTTCTCCCTCCATGCCAAAACCGTGGGCGGCCGCTGGGAGCCCCACAACTGCACGATGTCTCTCTTAGCAATCATATTCCCAAGGGTCGCCCACTGCGTCTGTGCCACGTCATAGTCGTTCGGTTCCCAGACATTCAACAGGCAACGCCTTGCTTCGGGCAATAATGCTACCCCGTGACTCTTTCCATCACAGCATGTACACGATTCCAGAACGCCACCACCCCCGGACACTCCCAAATTATATGGAGGAAGGTTCCAACCAGTCCACAACCACGCTTACATAACCCATCCACTGAATAACCCATATGAATCAAGCGCGGGCCAGTGACATATATCCGATGTAGGATTTTAAGTTGAACGAGTCGGAGACGGGCTGGAATCGCGACCTCCTTAGGGGAGGATAGCGCCGACTGCCAGTCCTGGTCATCCAACTCTAAACCGTCGCTGGTCCAAACCTCCCTGAGCCGCACCAATAGATCCGTTCGATTATTAATCAATTTCTTATATATCAAAGAAATAGTGCTGTCGGGCACGTGGCCGTCAAGCACCCGATCTTCTAGTGCGGAGGATTCGGGGATGTCAGTACCCTCAGGAAAAACCGAACTCAATGCGTGGGTAATCTGTGCATAACGGAAGAATTCCCTATCACTCAGCTCATACTCTACCTTCAGTGCCTCAAAGGTCTTGATTTTACCCTTAACCCATAGATCACTCACCCTACTAATGCCAATCATATCCCACTTTTCAAATCCTTTCGTCTTCCACAGGCAACCCAGTCTTTCAGACGCATAAAGCGGAGTCGCACGGGTCAGTCGATCCCTCCATCCCGTTGCCGCATTCGCATCATGCCACACTCGTACCGCTATCTTGGTGGGTCCCGAGAGTTCCCTTCCTGCTGCTTTGGAATAAAGGGCCCTGTTATAGTCCCCACCCGGTAACAAGTACTTATCCATCTCGATTGCTGGGTTAGAGGCTGGTCCATACATTCCATGACTATTCGCTCCCAACTGAGAGGCCCAATAATATCGCCTGATATCCGGAAGTGCTATACCTCTGTCATACCAGGGAAGCGTGAGCTTGGCGAGGGCAATACGCGAGCGTCCATCCCAGATCAATCGTCTCTGCAAACTCTCCACCTCCCGAAAATAACTCGCCGGAATAACATCAAACGTATTCTGGAGCACATATAGAAATCGCGGTAAGGACATCATTTTAAAAAGAGCTGCGCACCCAAGTGGTGAAAGCGGTAGCCTGAGCCAGCCCACAACATCAGATTTTAACCTCTGAAGAGGAGGGAGCAAATTACGATCATAACGAGCCAAGGGATCTAAAGTTATAAAAATCCCCAAGTACTTAAATCCCGTCTGCGACACCTGGATGGGACAACCGCGCGGTAAAGGGGGGGTATCACCCGAAAGCACATACACACAGGACTTGGTCCAATTGATCACAAGGTCGGAGTTCCTTCCAAACGAGGTGAGCACATCAAACAATACATTCAACGACTTTTGAGGGGACGTGAGGTACAACAAAATGTCGTCAGCATAGAGCGATATGCGATCCTCGAATTCCGGGGTCCACTGTATACCCTTCATCGAAGGCTCCCATCGCAGCCAGGCAGCCAGGGGCTCCAGGGCAGGGGCGATAAGAAGTGGGGACAACAGACAGCCCTGCCGCATACCCCTCCCAAGAACAAAAGGCTTAGACACTCGACCATTCACTACCACCTGTGCCAATGGCTCCTCATACAAAAGATTCACCCAGCCGATGAATCCAGGACCAAAACCAAATTTCGCAAGAGCGGCCCAGAGGTACGGCCACTCCACCGTATCAAAGGCCATCGTAGCGTCCAAGGAAACCAAGATGGCAGGCTCATGCAGCGACGCTGCCCTCGCGAGAACACCGTGCAAGCGCCTCAGGTTAAGTGCTGTATTGCGGTGTGGGATGAAACCGGACTGATCTGGATGAATCAAGTCACTAATTACTTTTATCAAGCTGTTTGCCAGCAACTTAGCGAGAATCTTTGGTTCGGCGTTTAAGAGCGAAATGGGCTTGTAGGACGCACAGCAATCCCGCCGTTTCCCCTCCTTATGAATCACCACGATGGTAGCAAGACGCTGATCACGAGGAAGGGAGCCGATGTCTCGCGACTCTAGAAACATAGCACGGAGATACAGCGCCATTTTGTCAGGACGCAACTTGTAGAGTTCGATGGGAAGACCATTGGGGCCCATAGCTTTGCCCGAGCGCACATAGCGAATAGCGAGGGCCACCTCGTCAGCTGAGAATGCAGCGTCCATTAGGTCCCTATCTGAATCCGACAGGCGAGGCAATGCAATGTCACGCAGCAACAGGTGGGAGTCTTCCTCCGGTCTATCGGAGGCTGAGGAATACACATTTCGGAAATGTTCCCCGAAACATTCGACAATCTCAGTCGGATCAGTCACACACACTCCATCAAGTTTCTCAATCACAGGAACCACACGACTCGCCCTCTCCTTTTTATCCAGCCAAGCATTCAGTTTCCCAGCCTTATCTCCCACATCATACAGTCTGCCCTGCTGCTCTCTACTCATGACTTTAGCGGCATCCGTCACCAGGGCCCTATAATCCAGTTGTTTGAGGCTGAGGGCATGAAGCTTGTTACGAGTCACACCCAGTTCCAAATCCCTTTCTAGCTCAGTTATTTCAGTCTCTAAACGGACCACCTCCTCATTTTTACTTTTCTTGGCACCAGCGATTAACAATAATGCCTGTCCTCGGATGACCATCTTAAATGCCTCCCACAGTGACACAGAAGAGGACACGGACCCCTTGTTCTCAGCAAAGTACTGATCCAGGGACTTAATCAACTCAGCACAAGTTTTGGGGTTGAGAAGATACCAGGGATTGATCGGGGCAACCCGTCCCTCAACACCCATACTAGCGCCGATCTGGAGCCACAGTGGGGAGTGATCTGATATACCCCGGGCCAGATGTCTAATCTCCCTGACAGAGGAGGCCTGCACTGCCGGCATCAAAACATAGTCAAGTCTAGAGAGACTGCCGTGGGCCCCAGAGTGGAAGGTGTATTGTACCTGTCCCGGATGCATCAACCTCCAACAGTCTACCAAACCCAGTGTCTGAAAAAAAAACCACTTAACCAAGACTGTGACCTAGTGAGGTCTCTGGGGGGGTAGCGATCTACACTACCGGAGACAACTGAGTTGAAATCTCCGCCCATCACCAGGATACCATCCGGAAGCCCCAGTACCACATGCCCAAGATCAGCAAAAGTCGAGGTCTGTAGACCAGGCGGGACATATACAGAAATCAGCGAGACAGTCCTCCCCTCCCACCTCCCTGTGAGAGCAGCGTAGCGCCCCCTGTCATCAAGGATCATGTTGTCTATTTCCAAGGGGAGAGAGTTCTTGACTAGGATGCCCACGCCCCTAGAACCAGTAGTGAACCCAGAGTGTACAGCAAGACGATATCCTCGCCGATTCATGGCGTGACAAGTGTTTCCAATCAAGTGCGTCTCCTGCAACAACACAACATCAGGGGAGTGGCGTCTCAACAGTTGCAACACTACTCCCCTCTTTATCCTATCCCCAACCCATTGACATTCCAACACAGTAGTTTCAACCCACTACCCCCATCCCGGAAATGAATGCAGAATCCACCCCATAGCTAACACAGTACCCAGATCCAAGAATAAAACAATACGTTGCCTTGAGAGAAAGTGAAACATACCCAAATTCCCCCTTCCACCCACCAACATGGACCCGTTACAATACCCCCCACCCTGCACCCCTGCGTTAGACTCAAAAGCATCCCCAACTTGCAGTGTCCCGGTCGCCCTAACATGAAACTAGTCTACAAAAAGAAACCCAGAGGAGGAAAGAGTCCCACTCCCCCTGCCACCCTCGGGTATGCCACCATAAATCACATAAGTATGAGAGACATCAAACCGAGCTGTATAGTAAGTTAATTGTTCGGAAATCAGGTACCCCATTGTCATTCTTGCTCCGGCACACCACCCTCTGCTCCACCCGAGTGTTCCATTCGATCGCTCCGCATTGGTAATGTATCCAGCCAGTCACTCACGCTCTCAGGACGATCAAAGAAAAACGTCCGGTCCTCATATTCTACACGGAGCCTGGTTGGAAATAGCATCGCGTATTTCAAGTCCATGTCTCTCAAACGTGGCTTCACCCCCTGAAACCCCATCCTTTGCCTCTGAACGAACTGGGTAAAGTCCGGGCAGAAGCTCACCGTTGTGTTTTCAAACTTCACGGGGCCGCCCACCTGTAAGTCCGACACATCGGTCGTGAGGCTGGAGGTCTTTAGATGTAAGGATTTGACCTTCTCATTAGTCTTCGATAAGTCCGCTCTAATCAAATTGACGTCAATGGCTACGGTGTCGAGCTTAAGGGCGAGAGCCTCATATTGCTTGCCAATGGAGGTCTTAATACCAGCAATGGCACCCATGACATCCTGTAGAGTCAACTCGATCGACGCAGCTGGGTCTTCCCTTGCCTCTTCCAGAGTCCTATTCGTACCACCGGGGGACCCCTTGGGATGGGTATATCGATCCATGACATTCGTTTGAATAGTTCCCCCCCGAAGAGGCGTCTTGGTTTTCTGCTTCTCGTTGTCGGGCCTGCCTGCCATGTTGGGCAATGTGCCCCCAAGGGGCCTGTGAGACCTGGTGAAAATGGCCCTTCGCGGTCAACCCACCGGAGTCTTCAAAAGCAGGCGCAGCAGCTGTAGCTCAGCACACAGACACTCGCGACCGTTGGCACACGGTGGATTCACAGAGTTCGGCTAGACCTCGCGCAACCAGATTGATCTTGGGATAGGATAAGGCCAAAACCCAAAAGCGAAACCGAAAGTTAACTCCAAGGCAATGAGCAGAGCCCCGCGGGCCGTTGTTGTTCAACTACTGCCTGGGCGTCTCAACGACTCGAGCCCCAGGCGTCGCCATGGGGTGGGCCTCAAAAGTTCAGGTTATCGTAGTAGCGGTTCCCGAAGTCCAAATCAATTTTTGAAAGCAGCTAATCTATCAGCTGAGTTTCATCTCCAATAACCTGCCTTCATAATCAGGATATCGTTCAGGTTATATGCGGAAGGCGGCGAGGGTCTCGGGAGCCCTGTGCTCACGCGGCCATCTTGGATGCGCACAAAGCTCCTCCCCCACTTGTTTATTATTAATCAATAACCGTAGAGCTGGTTGGGGTCATGGTGAGATGACGCGCGCCTCTACCAGTGTTCGCAATGCAATATGTCTCCAGGTTTTATTCCAACAGGGCCGGTACCTGCAGGCCCTCATCAGATGAGCCTCCACCAATTTCTCGGTGCTTCGTACCATCGCAAACACTGACATTACATTGGCAATGAGGGTTTGTGTTGCCTGCAGTTAGCCCGCGAAGCCTGGCTTTTGGACACTCGTGTGCAGCAGCCACATGCTCACTCCCAGAGAGCACAGCTGTTAGACGGGGACCCGGAGGGTCGGCCGAGGACAGGGGGAGAGGCCTCCGGTGAGGGCCGTCTCCAGCGATCGTACAGACAAGTAACTTCCCCCCCACAGATGACACCACACAAGGATGAGGTCAACACTCTTTATATACGATTCTTAAAGCAAGGTTATCAACGGTACAGTGAGGTCGGGACACGAGGGTCCTCTCAATTCTAGTCTCTGAGGGGGAAAAGGTAGCGGGACAGTCTTGGTACCGATCTGGTACGGGGGTGGCAAGATGGGTAGCTCACAATCCTCGAGCTCGGAGTTCTGGAAGGTCGGGCCGCGGCAGCGCCGGCAGGCTAGGATGATAAGTCTCGTTCGAGAAGGGCCGCGGCAGCGCCAGCAGGCAAGGCGATGGTTCACTCAAGGATGGGCCGCGGCAGCGCCAGCAGGTCCCGACGAAGGTGTAGGTTGCAGAGGGCCGCGGCAGTGCCAGCAGGCAGGAGCGATGGTTCACAAGGATGGGCCGCGGCAGCGCCAGCAGGTCCCGACGAGGGCGTAGGTTGCAGAGGGCTGCGGCAGCGCTAGCAGGCAGGAACGATGGTTCACGAAGATGGGCCGCGGCAGCGCCAGCAGGTCCCAACGCCGATGTAGGTTGCAGAGGGCCGCGGCAGCGCCAGCAGGCAGGAACGATGATTCACAAGGCAGGGCTGTGGCAGCGCCAGCAGTCCGTCAAGGATGAGTTCTTCAAGGTGTCTCTCGACTCCAGGATACAACTGCCTTCCTGCTCTGGAGCTGCCCCAGTTATAGGTCTGGCCTCCTTTGATGTCCGGACCCTCGCTCTTGGAGGTCGGGAGGTCCGGGATGAGGGAGTCCAGACACCCAGCAGGGGGGTGGAGCCAGCGCCCGGGGAGGCTGGGGGCGATCGGCACCTGGCGGGGGAGAGCCATCGACACTCCGTTCTCCCATTGACCTGCCAAGTGGTCTCTTCACCTCCTGGGTAGATGGTGGTGCCTCGATGTCGGGGCCTGGCCAGGCCCAGGGTTGGGGTCGAGCTGAGGCCACGCGGCCTCGTGGTGCAGTGTCCAAGATGGCGGCTGGGCCGGGGCAATGCTGCTGATGGTGGCCCGGGCCGGCCGATGTTGGGGTTGCGGGTTGCTTCTGTGGGTTGCCGGGGTGGTTCTTCTGGTGACACCGGGAGAGCCGGTGTTCGGTCCTTATTATGCAGGGAGGGAGCGGCCCCTTCACGAGGCCTGTCCAACAACAGCGCTGGTCCTGCACGTGGTCTGTTGTGCATCAGGCTTCGGAGGCTGGTTGCTACATGCCCAGAGGCCCTGCAGAGACATCACAGAGCGGGTTCTGTGCTGCGGTAAGAGCACTGACAACTGGGGGTTCTCCGCTCCTCTGTAGCAGGCGTCTGCTGCTCATTGGCAATTCTCGTTGAGGTATTTGTGGGGGAGGGGAGATCGTGGTCAGCAAGCCACAGGGTCTCTGTAGGCTCCCTGATGTTGGCAGCACCTTGCGACTCATTGAATCCTACACAGGGGTGAGCTCAGACACCAGCAAACAGTGAACACGCTAGAATAAAGGAGGAGCTGCTCATCCCCATTCTCAGAGAAGTGTTAACAAGAGCCGGCTCATTCTGCCTGGACACACAGCCTGCTCGTGTCCCATCCTAATTCCAGGGAAGCCTGCCAGCCAGGACGGCTCAGCAACAATGGCTAATACCCCCAGCATCAAGTCATTTGTAGTGGAAGGAGCACCCTCAGCAATGGTCCCCAGGTGGAAAGACTGGCTGGAGAGAGTAGAAATATAATTTTAAGCGACAAGAGGTTGCAGATGAGAGGAAAAGAGCCATGATCCTCCATCTTGGCAGAAAGACCATCCCAAAATCTAAACAAAAAATCATAGAAGCCGCTCCAAAGACACATATTACACTCTAAGCAGCACTCAACTTATATTTCAAGCTGAAGGCAAATAAGGACTATGAGTGATTCATATTCTACTAGGCCAGACAGCATGCCGACAAGTCCATATATACGTTCTGCACTCATCTGAAGGAGCTGGAGAGCACATGAAGGTTTGAGGATGAGAGGGAAGAGATACGCAACCAGATAATGCAAGGGTGCTCGTCAGTGAAACTTCAAGAACACATATTTCAGAAGTCTGGCAAGTCCAGCGCAGACACCGTGAACAATGGCAGGTCCAAGGAGTTGTCAAAAGCACGCGCCTCCCACAAGGAAGCCGCCCTGCAGAGTACAATAAAAGCTGAGCCAGTCAATGCAGTCCTCCCTCAACAAAGCCAAGGGAAGCCCAAGAAAGGTCCAACATCAGTTCAACAGTGTGGGTATTGTGGTGGCCCATCACATCACTCAACCGAGTACCCGGTGAAGGGCAAAAACTGCACAGGGTGCAGAAAATGTAATCACTTTGCGAAGGTCTGTCGTCTCAGAAAGAGAAGGCATCTTGCACCACCATTAACACCCTCCCAATAGCCCAAGAACCCAATAGGGACATGGTTGATGATGAGGAGGAGGAACACACAGTGCATTCTATTTTCACAGTGTGCACTCCCAGCGACATCTACCTCAGTGTCAGGTGCAATTGGGGATGCACCCCCTTTTAGCCATCGTTGACAGAGGTGCCTCCATAAATGTAATGTACGCAGAAGCCAGCAGAAGGCTACAGATTGCTCCGCCCCTTCAGAATTCTGCAGTCAAAGTGTTTGCATATGGACAGGAAACACCACTACCCATAGTCAGAAAATTCTGAATATCTATCAGCTATGGGTCCCAAACGGTGAATTTGCAAGTCTATGTTGCAGAAGGCGGTCATAGCATGCTGCTGGGATGTCGTTCTGTGGAAGCCTTATGAACAGTCAAGTTTGCATTTGGAGTACACCAGGAAGGGGACTCTCATATTCTAGTAGAATTTCCGGAAGTCTTCAACGGCATCGAATGCCTAAAAGCTAAATTAATTCAACTGCACATTGGTCAATCAGTCCAGCCCGTAGCCCTGCATCACAGACGGGTGTCCATCCAGGTAGAGAAGGAACTGGGGAAAAATAGAAGCCACAGGAATTTTCAAGAATGTCTCTTGCCCCATCCCCTGAGTATCACCTATTGTGGAGACAAGAGAGCCGAAACAACTGGGGGAAGTGAGAATATGTGTGGACATGCAGGTACCCAACTTCGCCATAATAAACAAACGTTAATAACTTACAATATTGATGATTTGATAGGGGAGCTAAGTAGAGCCAGATGTTTCTGGAAGGTGGACCTGAGATCAGCGTATCATCAACTCACCCTGGCTGAAGAGTAGAGATACATCACGACCATCTCCACACATATTGGTCTACCACACTGTAAGAGGCAGAATTTTGCTATTTCCAGTAAGGTGGAAGTGTTTCAGAACACTATACAGAAGCTACTGGTAGGTCTACCAGGCATAGTGAATGTTAGTGATGCCCATTCTGGTGTATGCGAAGATGGTGCAGGAACATCACGACAAATTGAGAAACTTGCTACAGCAAATATGGGACACCAGACTCACATTACACCAAAGTAATGTGAATTCCTAAAGCAGATGCTCAGTTTCTTTGGATAAAAGTCTCGGCAGATGGGGTAGCACCTGACCCTGAGAAAGTGAGAGACATCAAAGAGTCAACTCCACCCACCACAGTATCCGAAGTCTGCAGTTTTCTAGAGAAAGTGAACTATTGTGGTAGGTTCATCTGAGATTTGATTACACTCATACAACCTTTTCGTGAATTAACCAAATCTGCAGCTCCCTGGTTCTGGGGAGTAGAGTAAGAGCAATTTTTTCAAGCCACCAAAGATGCATTGTCTGCAGACACCATCCTCATGTACTTTGACTCGCAGAAAGAAACAACCATTGCAGTAGATACCCACCCAAAGGGCCTAGAAGCAGTGCTCATGCAGCGACCGGAGGAGGGTGGAATTGGCTCTGGTAGCATTTGCGAGTCGATCCCTTAAAGCAACAGAACTACGGTACTTGCAGGTAGAATTTCAAATGGGGATGACCAACCCTGCTGACTACTTGTCTCACCACCCCAGGACAGCCAGTCCTGAAGAAAAAAAGGAAGCTGATAAAACTGATAAATATGTGCGGTATGTCGTGGATCGTACCCACCCTCTTCTCATGTCTGTTGAGTTCATATGTCAAGCCACAGCTCAAGATGAGTGCATACAAAGAGTGTTGAGCACTGTCAGGAAAGAACAATGGCTCGAATTCAAGACTCATTGGGCTTACCGGACCCTGGAAGCCCAGCACATTTTAGAAAACCTCAACCTAGTCCACCACAAACTGTCACGCCTGCCAATTCCCGTCTGGTGACAAAGATGACCGCTTCGCATCGCGCATGTGCGAGGAGGTCGAGCAACAGTAAAAGCCTGATTTCCCCTAAGTGCGGTGCTTCGCGCTCTAGTGCACGACTCTTCGTCGCATCACTTCCACATCGCCGCGTCACCCTCTTTCTGTCCTCAGCGTCTTTCCTGCGCTTCGGAAAATTTCCTGTGTTTCCGTGCAGGTGAGGCTTTCCAAAGTATCCCCTGTCGGTCAAAACAGTATCTCTCTGAGCTCCACAAATATAATCACTAGGTTGTGAATCCACCAATCCGGTACAATGTTCAATTATGTTCAGTGCAGGAGTAATATCTTCCTTGCCACAGTAATGTCTTTCATTAAGAAAAATTCCACAATTCCAGTATTCCAATCTCCTTTAATGGTATTTCTTCACTCCAATTCACAATTTGTCCTTAATTGTCTTTCAGCCAACACGTGTTTCGTCTGATGCTAATCCCTGCATCAACAGACTTCATCAGGGCTCAGTCACAATTAAGTCTTGCCAAAAACCATGCTTCACAATATTTTTGTGATACGTAGAAATCAGTTAGAAGAGCCTATCGTTGTATAGGTGATTCCTCTCTGAAGGGAACATCAGATCCGATACAGCAATTAAAGATAACAGGATACACGAGTACGTGTACCTGTTCGGTTATCGCAGTGTCTCCTCGTCAACTTCCCGGCTTTATCCCGTGTCGGTTCCTGGTTATTTCAGGAGTCGCTTTCTTGCCTGTAAGATTCTCGGGCCGCCTGCTGCTTTTCCCCTCAGGGCAGCCTTGGAGACTCCATCCTTTTTTTGAGCTCCCTATTTACCTGGTGCGTGCTGACTTCTCCATAGCTCCGTGGGCTGGCCGGACTGTTTGCTGCTGGGTTCCGCTGGTCGGCCGGACCTCAGGGGTGCGATTCCGACAGTCTATCAGGAGGCTTGATGGTAGTTGCAATCCGCACTATATTATTTTGTGCATGGCCCCTTGTTTCATTTGCCCTCCTTGGATTTCATTGACTTCCTGGCTCCAGACATACTTCTCAGCAGCACCACCTTGAAGAACTGGTAAAGGCGCTTTGCGCAGCCTTTTATGTTACCTCTGCATGGTGTTATTATCAGTAGGAAATTCATTGTGGGGTGTATGTTTCAGAACCTACTGGTTAATTAGAGAATCCAGGAATACACAGAACTACGCCTACTGCAGATAGCCAAATAGGGTCAGATCTTGTTTTAGGCCTTGGTAACATACAGTATAGCCTTGAGTAGTTCACACATACTTACATCTCTTTTCTTTACCTGCTCCGAATAGTGATAGATTCCAGTCCTGTTTCTTGAAGATTCCTGTGAGGATTTGCAAGAAAACCTTAGGTAAATCTATCAAAAGAATAGCTGGTTTTGTGTTGTTTGTCTCCTAGTGTGTATTGACCTTATTCTTCCTTTCAGTGCATGTGTCCTGCAAGCCAGAATTGAGAATCATCACATCCAAGGACTCACCTCCCTCTTCCTTTCCTTGTTTTGTTCCCTCCTTTCCCTCCATCTCACCATTGTGCTCTAGAGTTCGATAGACGCAATAGGTGTAGGAGGGAGGGGTTGGGCTTGTCTTCAGTTCCGGGACACTCCTGCAGAGACTACACTTGGATCCTTACACAAACTAATCCTGATGGATGTCTTCTGCTAGGTCATCGATTGCTCATCCTCACAAGCCTCACCAACCAGGTGGGCCAGCAGGCTCATGCGGGCCACTAAGGGATGGTTAAGACTAAGAATCAACTTAGATCGAAGGTGTGGTTTGCGCTCATGGATTGACTCATTGGAATATTAGTCCATCCATGCCCATGGTGTCAAGTCACAGGTGGCTCTACCCAACCAGCTCAAGTGTTGACTGAGCGAGGGCCCGGAAAGCCATTGACTTGTGCCAGTTTAGACTTTGGAAGCTCCCCAGATGCGCGGCATGCGATGGTCCTTATATATGATTACTCCAAGAATTCAGAGGTGAAAACAATACAATCCCAAATTGGTAAAAATATTGGCCACACTTGGTCTCCTTCAAGAAGTGACAACAGATAAAGGCCCTTCTTTTCAAGGACAAGAGCTAGCTTCATGTAGCCAGTCTCTTAATAACACGCTCAAGAAAGCCACTCCCAGATGGCCCGAGCCAGTGGGCGGTAGAACATTTCCCAAGGACATTAAACAAAGTTGTCAGGATTGTGCACACCAACCAGCAACCATATAAATGGGCCATTTATTCTTTCCTCCATGAATACCGGCAGACACCACACACCCGACTGGGCAAGCCCCGGGGAACCTCCTCTTGGGACAAGTCATTTAGGATTCTGTCCCTCATTATCCAGACTTGACCCTTGATCCTCTTAACGACAGTAAGATTTTGCCCAAATGGCATGCCAACAATGCCCAGGCCAGCCAGGGTCAGTGGGCCAAATGGTCTCCATTCAGGGTTGGGGATCTGGTGCTAGTGAAGGACAGGAACCGCAGCAGTAAGTTTAGACTGCCTTTTGAGCGTCACCCATGGACAATCCGCATATGCAAGGTATCAGAGTAACTGTCAAAAGGGATGGAGAAGAAGACACCAGGAATGTCTTCCACTTCAAGGGATTTCATTCAGCGCTACGTCCTACTGAGGAATCAGATGAAACAGAATAGAGTACATGCAACAGTGAAGAGAACCCAGCACATCAGAATACGACAATTAACACTCCTGAACAGGTGGTTACAGGTCACGCTGAGCCTTCCATTGATGAATACCTTGTGGGAGAAGAGATGCAAGAGTCTCTTGACAGGTTGGTGAGTTGAGGTACCCTCACCAGGTACGAGCTTCGAGGTAACGCTGTCCCCTCGATCATACTGAGGATTCACATGGACTGACAAAGTAATGACAATTATTTTTGTATGTTACTCAAGCACTGGTGATGCCATATGCTGTTGTCACAATGACATTGGTACAATATTCTGTACAGTATTCTATTTTTGTATGATGTTTTTTTTTATTTTAAAAAAAGGAGGATTGTAATGTTGCATCAGTGACACAACAGGTGCATACATGGGTTACTGCATTAGCGTCCAGTCAAAAGGGAGGCTTTCGTGGTGTTACCTTCTTTGCGGGTGTAGTTGGAGTGGCCCCACGGTCATGTGTTTGTTATGAATAAATAACTGTGTAACTGGGTGGGTTCAGGCAGAGAGAACCTGCGCTGCTACTAATGTTCTCACTGCAATACATCTCCAAGTTTTCTTCCAACTTGGCCGGCAGCCTGCATACCCTCATTACAAGAGTCTCCCCCAATTGCACAGTGCTCCGTACACTACCATCACGAGCACCGACATTACAATGCCCCCCCTGCTCATCAGGGAACTCACAGACAGGGGCTACCGCAGCACCCAAATCAAAAGATATAGGTGAGCAGACTAAAGAGTTGCTCTGACCCACCCAGGAAACAGTGTAAAGCACTCATTACTCCGACACATCTAGGGGGAGAAGGTATTCACATTGTTAGACCTGTCTGCCCTTTGAGTAGTCCCTCCTACTTGTTTATTAATTTTTGTCCCCTTTTTGCCCCTCAATCTTTTTCTTTTTATGTCTACCGGACTTTTCAGGTGTTAACCTAGGGGTTAGGTGCTCTTTGCCCTCATAGTCCTTCTTTCTTTTTCCCTGAGGCCTAGGCGCCTTTCTGAGTGGATTTTACAAGACCCATAAAATGGTGGCCAGTAACTGCCACAACTGCCACCTCAGAGACAGGACTCATAGGTTAGCATAGGGACATTCCAGAATCTTCTGGACCCTTCTGGACCTTCTGAGGATCGCCTATATAAGGGTCAGAACCAGGACGGCCATTTTAGAAATGACCAGTGAGGAGTGAAGCGATAGCATAGGGAGGCAGGTACGCTGTGGGAGAATAAATCGACCTGTGGGCCGGCTTTGCTCCACTGCCGACGTTACCCTCTAACTATTGACTAAGCCCTGACATGGTGAAGAGTCCCCTAGCTTCCCCAAGCGTGATAAGGTCCCAGGGAGAAGAGGAGGAGGACTAGGCAGGACGTATATAAGAGAAAAGGTCTGCCAGGAAGGAGTGATCCAGGCGACATCCCTTCCTTCAATCCGTGTCCCTTCTTGGGATCTACGCTGTCCTGTCCTACCAAAGGTTGCAGGGTGAGATAGAACCAGGCCACGTCTCTTGTAAGGTCCGCCGGCCCATTTAGTGTGAGGGAAATAAAACCCTACCTGATAGAGGCTGGCAAGTGACGCTGTAGTCACCATGCGGCGGTCACTACATCGCGTCCCCCATTGAGGTGAATCAGTGAGGTGACGTTGGAGGAGACCAGCGGTGAGGAGTTTCTGCGGGAGCAGGCAGTCTACCTCCCGGAAGTAGGCGGGTGAGGAAGTGAAGGAGGCCGGGCAGCGCAAGCTCACGCCCCCCCTGACGAGCGAGGCGAGAGCGAATCGCGGTGCAGGAGGAAGACGCCGGAGGAACTACGGCGCAGCTCTATCCCAGCCAGCTGACTGAAGTCCGCAACGCTGGAGCCGGAACCGGCGCAGAGGCCTTGAAAGGCAGCCAGGAATCGCCTGGAACAAGACTCCCGCATCTTCCGGTAAGGCTTTGAGGAAAGTGTGGGGCCTCGGGGCGACGAGCGCCTCGGTACTGCCTCCAGAGTAAGCGCGGGAGGGAAGAGACTGTCCAAGCGGGCTGAGAGCCCGAACAAACTGGAATTGACAGTCCTTGAGTAGGCGACTGAGAAATAACAGTTGGACCTTAAGTCTCATTAATTTAACTGTGTCAACTTTGTTGGATAACTTGCCCAGAAAGGGGGGGGAGGAAGAGGAGTTGAACTGGGAGCCAAGCGGGCCTGAGAGGGGAAGGTAAACGCCTATGCTACATGACATCAGTAGAGCCAGAGAATGTCGTTATGAAACCTGTGATGTAACTCGGGTTCTAGAGCAAAGTGAGGGGTGTTCATGACTGTTAAATATATCCTGCTTGCTTCTATCCCCATATCCAGCTGCTGGAACCCAGGTGCTTTTGTGCTGGTGTGAAACAGTCGATGAGACCCTGTACCTTTCTTTCGTGCTAATCCTGAAACTGTAAGGGTAATGTACTATTCAGCCTCAATCTAAGAGGGAACATGAAACTGCTGATTTAGTGGAATTGAACAGTATAATTTACACTGCTTAGGAGAGTTATAGTAACTGAGCCTAATTTCCTTGCAGGTGGAGGGGGAAAGTACCAAGTGTATTATGAGATGTGTTAATGTATGTAAAGCCATGTAATGTACTGAGATACCTTTTGCCGAAAAGATAGAGAAATACCAAAGAGTTTTATAAAAAGTGACCCGTATTTTTCTAAACTGGTGTAGTGTCCTTATTTTTGAGTGGATGGACGTTATGCTACTGAAGGGTGTGGCGCAAACTTAACACAAGTATCTTTGGGATAAGCCTACCCACTCTGTGCCAAGCTACCCTATGTAGACTGGTAACCCCAGGTCCAACATAATTGGTGTCTAGCGGTGGGATCAGAACTGTGTTTGCGTCCACTCTGAAGTAACAAAGTGTACTCCACAGGCCTACACCTGGAGTTTTCTCCTTGCGGACTCCCTAATTATATTTTTGGTTTTCCAAATTTACTCCTGGTGGTGGGTGGAGGAAGCTTCTAGTTACCCTCTGAGTTAATTCCTTCCAAGTGGCTGTCCCGCACTCTTGGTGGCAAAATGGAATTCGCACTGGAGGAGTTAGAAACCTATAATGGGGCTCAACTCTGTGAATTTTGTCAGAATATGGGAGTGTTCTTCAAGCGTGGTGCTAAGAAGGGGGAACTTCAAACCAGCTTGAGGGCGTGGGTGGCAGCTCACCCAAATGGGAAGGAGGAGGAGGAGACAGACAGGGACACAGTCATAGGGGTAGATGGATTGTTCCAACCTGAGATGGAGAACCTACTACCAGGACCTAGGACCTTTTCAAGGGAGGGCAGCAGTGTCTCCGGAAGAAGCTTAACCGAAGCTGAACTAGTAGACAGGAGGGAAAAAAGACAGCTAAAGTGGGAGTTAGCCAGGTTGGAAAAGGAGAGGGAGGAACAGGGGATGGCTCACGAGTTGAAACTTAGGGAGCTAGAACTCAAGGCCCTACAGATAGGACCCTCCAATTCTCCAAATGGTGGCAGCGAAGCAAAGGAACTGACCCGGGAACCCAGACCCTACCTACCTAAGGACGTAGTTGCCAGCTACAGCCCAGGGGATGACATCGCCAAGTGGCTGGCTGCCTATGAGGTCTCCTTAAGAGCCCATGGGATCCAGGAAAAACACTGGGGGGGTGGTTTGTACAAATACATACCTCTTACCGGATGGGACACACTATTGGCCCTAGAACAGGAAGAGCAGACCCACTACCCCACCATGAAAGTGGCGCTAATTAAGAAGTTTAGACTGACCCCAGAGAAGTACCGGCAAAAGTTCAGGGGAAGTCACAAATTAGGCACACAGAATTGGGTGGATTTCCTGGACTACGCAAGGAAGGCACTAGAGGGTTGGATACAAGGCAGCGAGGTGAAGGACTATGAGGGGTTGTATGATCTTATTCTCAAGGAGCACCTACTTGAGAAATGTTTTCCCGAACTGCGTCAACACCTGGTGGACAGCAAGCTGACCAACCCACGGAAGCTTGCTGAGGAGGCTGACATCTGGGCAAGTACCCGGGTGTCCTCAAAGGGGACTGGAGGGGATTCCCAAAGGGCCGGACAGGGCAGCCCCCAGAAGAAGGAGGGGGTAGATAAAAAGCAGGAGTTCTCAAAAGGTCCCCAAAACAAGGGAACAGGATTCCCCCCTAAGGCTAACCGGCCCAGAAACCCTCATCCTGGCCAAAGTCAGCAGCCAAGGGTTGTCCACTGCTTTGAGTGTGGTGGTGTTGGACATTATAAGGGAGTTGTCAAGTGCCCAAAGAGACCACCCCCTCCCAGTGGAGGAAAAGCCCCAGGAGTAGCTAGTGTAGTGCTCGGGGAGGAGTTGCCCTTAGATAAGGGGGGTGAGTGGGCGGGTGTCACCTTAGTGTCCCTGGTGGATCGGGAGATGGTTCCTAAGATCCAGGTGCCCTCAAATACTGTCAAGTATGGGCAGTGGGTCACCATCAATGGCCAAAGAAGGGAGGCTCTGAGAGACACAGGAGCCAGTATGACTATGGTAAGGAGTCAACTGGTGTCTCCAGAGCAGGTGGTTCCACATGTACTCCACCCCGCCGCGATGGCTGACGGCAGATTGGGCCACTACCCTGTGGCCGAGGTTCCCTTTGAGTGGGAAGGCGTTGCAGGTTCACTTCGAGTTGCCGTAAGCCCTGCCGTGCCAGTCGATTGTCTGTTGGGAAATGACATGGAGCACAATGCTTGGAAGGAGGTGGAATACCGGACTCATTCGGAGATGCTGGGTACACCTGACTGGGCCTGTGCAAGCACAAGGTCTGCGACTACCGGGAGAGGGAGTTCGCCTGGGCTGGAGCCTGGAACAATGGCCCAGCCCGCTGCCAAAAAGGGAAAGACCCGAAGACAGGAGAAGCCTGCTTCGGCTTCCACGCCCCATGAGACAGATCGGCCAACTGCGGTGGTTGGCCAGGAGTCCGTGGAGGGGGAAGTAGTCTCCCTGGAGGACTTACCTATCCCTGCTGAGTGGCATGTGGAAGGAGGGCCTACCAGGGAAGAGTTGTGTAAGGGCCAGAAGGAGTGCCCTACCCTTGAGGGACTGAGGCGACAGGCCGAAGCCCAGGCAGCAGGGAACGTTGCAGGGCACTACCACATTTACTGGGAGGACGGACTCCTCTACAGTGAACCCAAGGTACCTTTGCCCGGTTCATCACGGGCCTTGGTAGTCCCTCAATGATACCGAGCCTTTCTTCTAGAATTGGCTCATGAAATTCCTTTGGCAGGACACTTAGGACAGGACAAGACCTTTGCCCGGCTTGTCCTGCACTTTTACTGGCCTCAGATGAAAGTGGCATCTGACACATACTGTCGGACGTGTGTATCATGTCAAGCCAGTGGGAAGACAGGGGTGAAGCTGAAAGCTTCCCTGGAACCACTTCCTGTTGTTAGCACCCCCTTTGAAAGGGTGGGCATCGACATTGTGGGGCCATTGGATCCACCAACTACAGCTGGTCACAGGTTTATCCTGGTTCTGGTGGATAATGCCACACGGTACCCAGAGGCAATTCCTCTGAGGACTGTTACTGCACCTGTAGTGGCTAGGGCCCTGATGGGGATCTTTACCCGAGTGGGTTTCCCCAAGGAAGTTGTGTCCGACAGGGGGACCAACTTCATGTCAGCGTACATGCGGGCTATGTGGAAGGAGTGTGGAGTTACCTACCGGTTTACCACTCCTTATCACCCACAGACCAATGGTCTGGTGGAAAGGTTCAACAAGACCTTGAAAGGCATGATAAGAAGTCTGCCTGAGAGCCTGCGGAGGAAATGGGACGTCCTCCTATCCTGTTTGCTGTTTTCCTACAGGGAAGTGCCACAGAAGGGAGTGGGTTTCAGCCCCTTCGAGCTTCTGTATGGGCACCCTGTGCGGGGACCTCTCAGCCTAGTGAAGGACGGATGGGAAAAATCTCCCAGGAAGCTTCCCCAGGATGTGATGAGCTACATGCTGGCTTTCCGAAGCCAAATGGCAAAGTTGTGGAAGTAAGCTTCTGACAACTTGGAAGCCAGCCAAGCAGTAATGAAAGAGTGGTATGACCACAACACTCACCCGGTGGAGTTGGAGCCTGCCCAGAAAGTATGGGTGATGGAACCTGGGGAGCTAAGTGCCCTCCAGGATCGCTGGACAGGCCCCTTTGAGGTGTTGGAGAAGAAGGGTAAGGCCACCTACCTGGTGGATCTTAAGACCCCTCGACAGCCCCTCCGGGTGCTGCATGCCAATCGCCTCAAACCCCACCATGAGAGGCCCGAGGTCATCTTGATGATGGTGACTGATGGAGCAGAGGAAGCGGAAAACGAGCCTCTCCCTGATCTTTTTTCGTCTCAGGAAAAGGATGGGTCGGTGGAGGGAGTGATTCTCTCCCCATCCCTAACTCCTGAGCAGCGAGAGGACTGCCGCCAGGTATTGGAGCAGTACTCTTCGTTGTTCTCCCTTGTCCCGGGAAGGACCCACCTGTGTACCCATGATGTGGACACAGGAGACAGTCCACCAGTGAAGTCTAAGACCTACCGGCTGTCAGACAAGGTGAAGGCCAGTATCCCCGGTGAGGTTACCAAGATGCTGGAGCTAGGAGTCATTGAACCTTCCAGTAGCCCCTGGTCCAGTCCGGTGGTTCTAGTACCAAAAGCTGCCCCACCGGGCACCACTCCAGAACTTAGGTTCTGTGTGGATTACCGGGGACTGAACTCAGTGACCAAGACTGACGCACATCCGATCCCTAGGGCGGATGAACTTATTGACCGGCTGGGAGCTGCCCAATATTTGAGTACCTTTGACCTTACTTCAGGGTACTGGCAGATCTCCCTTACAGATGGAGCAAAGGAAAGGTCAGCCTTCTCCACGGCTGAGGGCCACTACCAGTTCTGTGTGATGCCCTTTGGGCTCAAGAATGCCCCTGCCACTTTCAGCGGCTGGTGAACCAGGTCCTCTCTGGAATGGAGGCTTTCTCCGCTGCTTATCTGGATGACATTGCCGTCTTCAGCAGCAGTTGGGAGGACCATTTGTGTCATTTGCAAGCTGTTCTCCAGGCCCTGAAACAGGCTGGCTTGACAATCAAGGCCAGTAAATGTCAGATCGGGCAGGGGTCGGTTGTATACCTGGGCCACTTGGTGGGCAGGGGAGCAGTGCAGCCCCTCCAGGCAAAGATTGAGGCAATCATGGCCTGGGAGCCCCCCAAGACCCAAACTGAGGTCCGAGCTTTCCTGGGCCTCACAGGTTACTACCGTCGCTTTGTGAAGGGGTATGGCACTATAGTTGCGCCCCTCACTGAGCTTACCTCCAAGAAACAACCTCGACGGGTAGTCTGGACAGAGGCTTGTCAGCAAGCCTTTGAGAAGCTGAAACAGGCAATGTGTGCAGCACCGGTCCTGAGGGCCCCAGATTTCTCCAGGGAGTTCATCGTTCAGACAGACGCATCAGAGCATGGCATTGGGGCAGTGTTATCGCAACTCAATGAAGAGGGTCTGGATCAGCCTGTTGTCTTCCTGTCTAGGAGACTGCTTCCCCGGGAACAGAAGTGGAGTGCAATTGAGCGAGAAGCCTTTGCGGTGGTATGAGCTCTGAAGAAGTTGCGGCCATACCTGTTTGGTTCGCACTTACTGGTTCAGACCGACCACCGACCCCTTCGTTGGCTGATGCAAATGTAGGAAGAGAATCCCAAGCTGTTGAGATGGTCCATCTCCCTACAGGGAATGGACTTCCGGGTGGAACATCAGCCTGGAGTGGACCACGCCAATGCAGACGGTCTCTCTAGGTATTTCCGCCTTAGTGATGAGGACTCCCAAGGGGTTGGGTAGCTCTCCCCACTTTTCAGCTGGGGGGGACGTGTGTTAGACCTGTCTGCCCTTTGAGTAGTCCCTCCTACTTGTTTATTAATTTTTGTCCCCTTTTTGCCCCTCAATCTTTTTCTTTTTATGTCTACCGGACTTTTCAGGTGTTAACCTAGGGGTTAGGTGCTCTTTGCCCTCATAGTCCTTCTTTCTTTTTCCCTGAGGCCTAGGCGCCTTTCTGAGTGGATTTTACAAGACCCACAAAATGGTGGCCAGTAACTGCCACAACTGCCACCTCAGAGACAGGACCCATAGGTTAGCATAGGGACAGTCCAGAATCTTCTGGACCCTTCTGGACCTTCTGAGGATAGCCTATATAAGGGTCAGAACCAGGACGGCCATTTTAGAAATGACCAGTGAGGAGTGAAGCGATAGCATAGGGAGGCAGGCGCGCTGTGGGAGAATAGATCGACCTGTGGGCCGGCTTTGCTCCACTGCCGACGTTACCCTCTAACTATTGACTAAGCCCTGACATGGTGAAGAGTCCCCTAGCTTCCCCAAGCGTGATAAGATCCCGGGGAGAAGAGGAGGAGGACTAGGCAGGACGTATATAAGAGAAAAGGTCTGCCAGGAAGGAGCGATGCAGACGACATCCCTTCCTTCAATCCGTGTCCCTTCTTGGGATCTGAGCTGTCCTGTCCTACCAAAGGTTGCAGGGTGAGATAGAACCAGGCCACGTCTCTTGTAAGGTCCGCCGGCCCATTTAGTGTGAGGGAAATAAAACCCTACCTGATAGAGGCTGGCAAGTGACGCTGTAGTCACCAAGCGGCGGTCACTACATCGCGTCCCCCATTGAGGTGAATCGGCGAGGTGACGTTGGAGGAGAGCAGCGGTGAGGAGTTTCTGCGGGAGCAGGCAGTCTACCTCCCGGAAGTAGGCGGGTGAGGAAGTGAAGGAGGCCGGGCCGCGCAAGCTCACGCCCCCCCTGACGAGCGAGGCAAGAGCGAGTCGCGGTGCAGGAGGAAGACGCCGGAGGAACTACGGCGCAGCTCTGTCCCAGCCAGCTGACTGAAGTCCGCAACGCTGGAGCCGGAACCGGCGCAGAGGCCTTGAAGCGCGGCAAGGAATCGGCTGGAACAAGACTCCCACATCTTCCGGTAAGGCTGTGAGGAAAGTGTGGGGCCTCGGTGCGACGAGCGCCTCGGTACTGCCTCCAGAGTAAGCGCGGGAGGGAAGAGACTGTCCAAGCGGGCTGAGAGCCCGAACAAACTGGAATTGACAGTCCTTGAGTAGGCGACTGAGAAAGAACAGTTGGACCTTAAGTCTCATTAATTTAACCGTGTCAACTTTGTTGGATAACTTGCCCAGAAAGTGGGGGGGGGGGAAGAGGAGTTGAACTGGGAGCCAAGCGGGCCTGAGAGGGGAAGGTAAACGCCCATGCTACATGACATCAGTAGAGCCAGAGAATGTCGTTATGAAACCTGTGATGTAACTCGGGTTCTAGAGCAAAGTGAGGGGTGTTCATGACTATTAAAAATATCCTGCTTGCTTCTATCCCCATATCCAGCTGCTGGAACCCAGGTGCTTTTGTGTCGATGAGACCCTGTACCTTTCTATCGTGCTAATCCTGAAACTGTAAGGGTAATGTACTATTCAGCCTCAATCTAAGAGGGAACATGAAACTGCTGATTTAGTGGAATTGAACAGTATAATTTACACTGCTTAGGAGAGTTATAGTAACTGAGCCTAATTTCCTTGCAGGTGGAGGGGGAAAGTACCAAGTGTATTATGAGATGTGTTAATGTATGTAAAGCCATGTAATGTACTGAGATACCTTTTGCCGAAAAGATAGAGAAATACCAAAGAGTTTTATAAAAAGTGACCCGTATTTTTCTAAACTGGTGTAGTGTCCTTATTTTTGAGTGGATGGACGTTATGTTACTGATGGGTGTGGCGCAAACTTAACACATGTATCTTTGGGATAAGCCTACCCACTCTATGCCAAGCTACCCTATGTAGACTGGTAACCCCAGGTCCAACACACATGTTTTGAGACCCTGCCCAAAAAAGGAAACAATGACTACTATGAAGATGCAGTGGCCGCACTAAACACTCATTTTGACTCCCAACTCAACCTAGACTACGAAAGGTATTAGCTGCAAAAAGTGCAACAACAGTTATGGGAGTCAACAGACTGCTCCTCTGCATAGCTCCTCAAAATGGCCTGTATATGCAAGGATGATGACCCATCCAAGGAGCCAAGGCACAAATAATACAAGGGTGGAGGTTGCTTAGAAGAGGAGAACTCCGCAAACCAGTGATGAGGCTGGATGTCCTGCTTCTGCTGAGCAGATCTCAATAACACATGGGCTGATCAAATGGAGACGTCCCTAGCCAATAGTACAATGAAAACCTGGCCCTAGGCTGAAGAAAAACAAATGGGTTACAGCATTGCTGACCCTCATCCACCCTCGTCCAGTGCAATCTTGCACTGTGCAAGGGAAACCTGCTACCACAGTGGGGATCCTCTTTATGTGACTGAGCAGAGGCAAGTGCCAGGCAAGAAAACCACCGAAGTCCCCACCAATAGCCACACCACTGCACAATATCTCTTAGTGAGTCACAGACAGACTCTGCAACCACTGTAACCATTGGCAGTAATCATGAGGAAGATGAAGACGAAATATCCCTCATTTAGTATCCAGAAAGTGCGGCGAAGTGGAGAATATTTCAACTAGAGGATAAGGTACACATACATGGAGTACATGTCAGTGGTGGTGGTGACTAGTCTCAGGCTTCTCATGGTGGTAAGTGTGAGGGGTGTGAGCTGATTGACCAACCCAATCTTTTACTTTTAAAAAGTAAATTACTTTAATAAACAACAAAACGAAATATTACACACGCAATAATGGTGAGTTACAATTGAATGTGCTCCCATGGGAGTCCACTTAAACAGTGACTACAGGTCTGCCATTGCAGCCTGTGGGGGCTCGTGCTTGCACCTCTCAAGACAGATGTACATTTCCTTTTATCTGGGGTCACTGCACTTAAAACCTTTAAGTCACCCGTATGGCAGGCTCTTGAGCCCTGAAGGCAGGGTGCTTGGTTACAAGTGTGAGGGTGCCCCTGCATGAGCAGGGCATCCCTACAAACCCCAGAGGCGAGTCTCCAGGCTTTGTAAGTGTGGTCAGCCATTCTGAGACATCAGTCATTACGAGATATCTAACTATATAGTGGTTGCACTGAACCTGGTCATGTTTGGTATCAAACATGTTGGAATTATACACCAACACCGATTCCTGTGCTGAAAGTATGATCCCATGTACAAAGGGCTCCTTAGGGGAACCTCCTGTACCCCCGGTAACAGCTTTTAGGGTCTGCCAGCAAACTAGTGCTGCTGCTGACCACAGATACGGTTCTGTCCTCCTTCTGCTGAGCCAAGCTCGAGCAGGGGAAGGTAGAACAATAGGTTTCCTCTCACAGGGAAGTGTGACTTAGTGTATTGGGCTGGGGTGGGGGCACTTGCCAGCACCACCAGACTGCTCTGAGGGGCACATTTATTGCCCTCCTTGCATGCTCCAGTTGGAACCAGTTCAGGAACCCTTGGCTCCCGCTCTGGCGTGAAACTGTACAAATGACATGAGTATCCTCCCCTCTGTCCACCCCCTCCTGTGGGAGGGACCCCCTAGTCGTCCCAACCATTTCTCAAGGGTAGTTAATTACTTCCTTGTGGTGGGTCCTCAGATTTGTTGTGGAACCAGACTTAACCCTGAAACTCTGTCGCTCTTCACCTCGTCTGGACACTTGAATTTGTTGGACTTCAACTGGAACCAAAAATGCACCAAGGTAGACTCTTGCTGCTCCAGGTCTTGCTGTTCTTCAAGTCTGCTGCACCATCTGTGGTTCATCTAGGCTCTTCAATAGACCTGTGGGCATCAAGAACACCCAAAGAAATCCCCCTTGTGCATCTGCAGGCACCAAAACAAGCTGACCAGTCTACTGCTCCTGACATCCCAAGGACATCCCGAGACTCAGCAACACAGGTGGTGATTCTGTGGCTCCCTAGAGGCCTGACCTGTCTTCCCTGCAATTTGGAGGACAGTATCCCTTATCTGGGCTGCTGGGACCGAACCCCTGGCCACTGTGTCGACTTGCCCTTGCCAAGTCTTGTTGGCCCTGCACCCCAGAGATCTTTGGGCTACAAGAAGCTCCAGCCTCCAGCACCTCACTTTCTGTCACGTCAAGTCAAAGATAGCTTTATTCGATTTCATTTAGAAAATCATAAAAGCACATAAATATACATATATATACAATAAAATTCAACAATAAAAGGGGAAAATGGAGAGAAATACTAATTTCATTAAAATTCTGTTTCAACACATTGAGGATCTACATCTGATAATAGTTTTTTAAAACATAGAAACCGCAGTTATAGACTTTTCATCCTGTAGAGACTGGATCCTAAAAAAGGCTGGTCTACATTGTCTCAAACCCCATATTTTTAGCAAAGGTAACACATATCTCTTCCTACTATGTACATAGAATTTACAGAATAAAATGCAGTGTATAGGAGACTGTAAAGAGGAATCATCACAAGGACATGGAATTAAATCTTTTGACCAGTCATTTGTGTCTGGAAAAGTGACCAGTCTAAAGAAAGCGCCAGTTCTCAATCGTGTTAACAACATTCTGCTGTAACTGGACCAGTTAGATGATAAGTACAACTGAATACCCAGGCCCTGCAATAGGTATTGATGTTGGATAACAGACATCTTCTTTCCCTCTATCTGCCAGCGTTTATCTTCCAAATACTCGAAACAAGCCTCCTTCAAAGCTTTTCTAGAAATAGTGGATAGAGTAGACTGGTCGTTATAAAACTCCGGATGACCTAAATCTGTTAGAAAAGCTTTTACATATCTTAACCACTGGATGTGTTTTGCGCCATGATGTTTAACACAGTCCTGAATAATGGCCCTATTAAACTCAGTTCCAGTGGATGACCATACTTTATGCCACAGCAAAACTGGGGAAGTCTTTACCGCATCTGAAATATAGGGCAAGGCAAGCTCCTTGTGACATACATAAGTGGAGGTAGATTTTGGGGCGGCTAACAAATATCTCGTAAAGCCATTTTCACATTTTTGAATTTCTGAGCAGTCAGCAGCCCCCCAAATGCCCGCCCCATATATGGCAGTTGACACACATTTTGCCTTATATATATCCAGCAAGATGCGTACCAGCCTTCCCCCCAGTTTGTTTGCGAACTGTTTTACAGCTCCAATGGCCCTACAAAAAGCCATTTTCCTTGAGGTTACAGCTGTAGACCATATACCTCTTTTGTTAAAAAGAATCCCTAAATATGAAAAACCATTTGTAACAGCTATCTTTGACCATTTTAGGAAAGGGTTACAGGGTACATTCCTTTTAGATGAGCAGCACATGGTAAAGGTTTTCCCGATATTAATCTTCAAGCCTCTCGCGCCCATACATTCTGAAAAGCTAGTTAGCGCCTTCTGGAGGCTCACTTGGGTCCTTGCCATTATAACCGCATCGTCTGCGTACAAAAGAATAGGTACCACAACACCTTCGATGCAGGGATAGTCCAGATCTTGATCAATTAAAAAGGTTGCTGTAGTGAAGAGGGCCAGGCGTAGGTTTGATTGAAACAGCTTTTATTCCTGGAATGACAACTTAACATCCACAGGTGGCATAAAGCAGTTAACACCAGAGAAACCCACAGCAGAATGCAAGCCTGACACTCAGGATTCTAAAAGACCTCATAAATTCTAAACATGACATCAAATAGGAATACAACACACCTCCCACCGAAAGACAAAAAAAAAAAAAAACGATAAACCCTAAAAGAAAAGGAAAAGAAAAGAAAAAAGAAAAAACAACATTAAGAGCAAACATAATCCTTAAGCTTTACAGGAACATGTTTTACACGAGAACTACTGCGTAAACTGATAGGCAGGGAAGAGCACGCCTGAGAAACAACATTTTGAGAAACAACATCATGAGGTACAGTATTTTGAGAAACAGCATGATGAGCATTAGATGGAGAGACCTGAAAAGGAATATTGTTAGGACAAATTCGAGGCAGAGGTACATGAGAAGAATGCAGATGATCAAAAGCTTCATGAGAACCATGAAAACCAGAATCAGAGGCAATAGGATCTAAATGGACATGCTTCTCATCTATGACATTTGACCTGCAAGCTGAAATACGCCTGAAGTTCCAGATCTTACCACCCTCAACTCTAACAGCTTTGCTAAAAACTTCTGTGACTTTGACAGGCGAAGACCATCTAGATATGCCTTTAGGAATACCTCCAAATTTCACCCTGACCAAATCACCAACAGAAATTTTGGGCGAAACAAATTTCGGGGAAGAATTCTTAACCATTTTGTCTTGGTATTTACCAATACGGTCTCTAATTCTATTCATATCCAGCTCTAAATACCCAGAATCTTTCGTCTTCAGCCACCAAGGAAAGATCTTGGTACCAGGTTTCCTGCAACGCAACATTTCAAAGGGGGACAAACCAGTAACAGAGTTGGGGGACATACGATAGGTGAACAAAGTGGCCTGCAGAGCTTTTTTCCACTTCAATCCACTCCGTAGGGCCAACTGGCAGGACTCCTTAATCACTCTGTTAAAACGTTCCACCTGGCCATTGGATTGTGGAGAATAATTCGAAACCCTTTTGTGGAGAATACCACAAGTTCCTAGAAAAGCAGAAAAAACTTCGCTTAGAAATTGAGGTCCATTGTCGGAGACAATTTCTTCTGGTAAACCCTCTCTACAAAAAACTTCATTTAAAAATTCAACAACAACTTCAGAATTGACTTTTTCAACAATTTTTGCTCGGGCCACTTGGAGAAATAATCTACGAGAACCACGGCAAACATATCTTTTCCTGACTGGTAATTGAAAGGACCGATGATGTCAATTCCTAACTTCCTCCAAGGTCCATACACAAATTCAATAGGAGAAAACCCAGAAGAAATAGGTTTGACAGATTTGTCACTCAAAGAACACGGAGAGCAGTTCCTTACCCACCTGTCAACCATCGCGTCCATACTAGGCCACCAATAGTACTCTCGGATTCTCCTTTTAGTCGTGGACATCCCCATGTGACCTTCATGAGCTAGCATGCAAATGGATTCACGGACATTGAGGGGCGGGACAATTTTGTCATCTCTGTAAACCATATCATCAATTACTGACAATTCGTCTTTAACTTTGAAGAAAGAGGCTAAATCACCACACAACTTCCTCTCTTCAGGCCAACCAGTGCTCAAGAAGGTTTTGACCTTAGCAAGAACCTCATCGTGACTCATAGCATCAGACCAAACGCTTTCAGTAATGGAATTTCCTACATCCTTACCACCAATTAGATTAACATCACTAAGAGAGAAAGGGACATCACATTCGTCAGAAGGAAACGTGTTAGAAGTATCACCAACAGGAAGACGTGACATACAGTCAGCATGTACATTTAGTCGTCCAGGGACATAAACAACTTCACACCGGTACTCTTGCAACTTAGCAGCAAGACGAGCCAGGCGAGCAGTGAGAGTTCGACCACCACCAGCAGACAACATGTTAACAAGAGGCTTATGATCGGTCCTCAAAATAAATTTCGTGCCCCAAAGGAATTGTCGAAAATGCTGAGTAGCCCAAGTGCAAGCAAGAAGCTCCTTCTCTATAGTAGAGTAATTAAACTCGGCGTCCCGTAAAGTCCGAGAAGCATAGGACACAACATATTCACCAAAACGGTCCTTTTGCATAAGTACGGCACCAAGCCCTACATTACTGGCATCTACACAAACAATGCAGTTTTTGTGGACAGAGAAAGGTTTAAGAAAGGGAGCATTGACAATTTTGCTTTTTAAAGAATCAAAAGAGGTTTGCTGTTCTGTACCCCAAACAAATTTAGCCTGTTTTTTAAGCAAAGACCGCAAAGGGTGTACAATAGTAGAGTAATCTTTTACAAATTTCCCATAAAATTCGGTGAGTCCTAAAAAAGACAACAGTTGTTCCTTTGAGGAAGGAATGGGAGCATCTATAATACTTTTTACATGATTAAGTTTAGGTTTTATGCCATCTTTAGAGATCTCATGTCCCAAATATTCAACTTTGGGTTGCCTAAATTTGCATTTGTTAAACTTTAAAGTAAGACCCTTTTTTTGCACATTAGACAACACACAATGTAAATTCTGATCATGTTCCTTGACATCTGCCCCAAAAATCAGGATGTCATCTTGGAACGCGATGGCTCCTTTGCAGTCAAGAAGAACCTCTTTCATCAGGCGTTGGAACACAGAAGCAGCACTAGCGAGTCCAAAAGGCATTCGCAAATACTGGAACATGCCTTCAGGAGTCACAAAAGCTGTAAGTCTTTTGGAATCTTCGTGCAGCTCAACCTGATGATAGGCGCTAGCCAAATCAATGGTTGAAAAGACAGTAGCACCTGTGAGAGAAGAAATTAATTCATGGATGTTAGGGAGAGGATGTTTATCTACCCAAATCTCCTTGTTTAAACTGCGGAGATCCACACACAGACGGAGTTCCCCAGAACTTTTGAGCGATAAAACAATGGGAGAAACCCAAGGGGAGGATTCTATGGGCTCAATGATTTGTTTAGATACAAGATCGCTCAAAATGTCCTTTAGCTTCTCACGATAGGCCAATGGAACATTCCTGACCCTGTGTTTGACTGGAATGGCATTATCATTCAGGATAATCTTGTGTTGAAAATCAACAAATTTACCTAAGGTGTCCTTGAAAACATCAGGGAACATTTTCTTAGTGTACTCTACAAACAGAGAATTGTCTTCCACATCACAAATACTCAAAACATAAGGTTCGCCTAAATAAACAGGGGGATTGGCATTGGGATCAAGTTTAATGCCAAGTAAACGTTGATGTGGCCAACTTAAGATAGCAACACCTTTGGTGGCAACATAAACTTTCCCTTTGGCGAATCTATCGGCAACTTGAATATCAGCCCAAAAGAAACCTTCCATGTTTATTTTTTTTCCAGTGTAACCACCTGGAGAAATGTCAGAGGTAAGAAGCTCTCTGTCACCCCAGAGATTTTTGAAAAGATTCAAACCAATGATGGAATACCATGAACATGAATCCATCATTAGGAGAATGGGCTGGTTATCCACTAAAATGGTGTAAGAGGGAAACTCTTTCTGTTCAGAATCATCCACAGATAGGATACAATTGAAGCTTTGTAAAACTTCCTCCTCTTCCTGTGAAATGTAATTGACCCTTTGGGAAGAACGACAAACATTGGCAAAATGCCCTTTCCTTTTACATTTAACACAAACTCTATCCCAAGCTGGACACCCTCTATAATTTCCCAAATGATTAGAGCTACCACATCTATAACAATAAACATTTTTCCTGTAGGAAAACTTGTTTTCAACAACATTCTTGTTTTCAGGAACTTTCTTTTCATTGTCCTTTCTGGGAGGTAACCTATTAAAATTAGAAGGCGTGTTTTGGCTCTTCACTAAAGAAACTTCAGTTTCAGGAACTTGAGGTTTGGAGGCTTGACCTCTGATTTCCGAAACAAACAATTCGGATTGCTCAATGCCTTTAGCGATATTGATGACAGAACTCAAGGAAGATTCTGTGCCTAACCAAAGTCTCTCCTGAATTTTCTTGCTTTTGGTGCGCATCATTATCTGATCTCTGAGAACTTGTTCGTAGGAGATTGTTTCGAAGGCACATGAACAAGCTAGGGAACGTAAAGCAGAGACATAATCCTCAATGGATTCATCCTGTTTTTGAACGCGGGAATAAAATTTGAAGCGTTCCATAACAGTATTTATCTTTCTTCCAAAGCGAATTTTCATTTGAGCACAAGCCTTCTCGAAAACATCCATGTCTCCTGCATCATCAATTGAAGGAAGATTGTCAAACTCTTTAATGCCAGCTCCACCAAGGCAGTGTCTGAGAAGGGCTAATTTGCGTTTAGCAGAACACCCATCCTTTTCTAGGACATCAACATAGGCTAGGAACATAGGGTGCCATAAATCCCATTCAATATTGGGATCACCAGCAGTTTGTAAGAAGTGAGGTGGAGCAGAGATATTGGACATGTTTGTAGTATTTTGTAAGTAAAATTGACAGAAACTGAAAAATTAAAAAAATAAAATAAAGTAAGGATTCCAATACCTTGTGGTTAGTAGACCACTAACCAGCAAATCCGGTGAAAAAACGAGTTAAAATGATGAAGATATGACGAAAAGGAGAACAGCTTCGTGAAAGTTGCTTTCCGATTCACAAACAAGATGGCGGCACGTTGTGACGTCAGACGTCGTGAAGTTGAAAGGTAATGCCCAGAATGCACTTGGTTTCCGGAATCGGCGAGAAGACAGAAGCTCTTCAGCGTTGCCAGGCGCAATGAAGGTTCTTTCGTGTTGCCTGGATGCAGCGGGTGCAGGTACAGCGGGTGCAGAGGTTCTACGCAGTTTAAAGGATGCGTTTAATGGAACCTAAGACTCGGTATGTAGAATATTTTCCAAATGGTGTAATAAGTAAAGAAAAACTCACGGCTACCTCGTCCGAAATGGCAAGTTCAAGGTTGGATAATAAGAACGTCGGTAGAATTAATTCAAAGGCAGTTTCCGTGATTTTCAGCAGAAAAGTGAACGTTGTCATCCACAATGTCCTTCTTGAAGTAGCTGTAGTTACCCAGTCGTCGCCAGAAATTATGTAGTGAAGAGGGCCAGGCGTAGGTTTGATTGAAACAGCTTTTATTCCAGGAATGACAACTTAACATCCACAGGTGGCATAAAGCAGTTAACACCAGAGAAACCCACAGCAGAATGCAAGCCTGACACTCAGGATTCTAAAAGACCTCATAAGTTCTAAACATGACATCAAATAGGAATACAACAGTTGCCACACTGTTTATATATAGATTAAATAAAAAGGGTGTTAAAATACAGCCCTGCCGTACGCCTTTCTTTATTGGATATTTGGCTATACATTCACCATTTTTGCCAAAGCGCACCTTCCACCCCCCCCCCCCCTCTATATAATTCTTTTATGAAGTTGATGATATTGGGCTCAATACCAATATCTTTTAAAGTGTCCCACATTACTTTGTGGCTCAGAGAGTCGAACGCTGAGCTCAAATCAACGAAGGTCATATATAAATTTCCCTTTTTAGCCACCACATATTTTCCTGTAATCATAGCTAGGTTAAGACCTTGTTCAACGGTGCCCAAGCCTGACACAAAACCATACTGGAATTTGGAAAGGGCATTTACTTCCTTGACCCATGCATGTAATCTATTAAGTATGATTCTGTCAGCCACTTTCATTAGGGAGTCCAGTAATGATATTGGTCCGTAACACTTAGGATCACTTCGATCTCCGTTTTTGAATATTGGCACCACAATCGCCTCCTGCCAAGTCAATGGAAATCCATTTATATTGTAACTATTAAGTGCATTAGTCAGGAGGGGTGCCACTTTCTCAAGAACAGAGTCCTCCCTGCATCTCCTGCATTGTGTGCATCCAACTTTGGTGAGCTGCTTGAGGTCCTCTTGCAACTCCTGTGCCTTTGGTCTGTAGGCCCTCTCTTGCTTCATTAGGCTCCCCTGCTTGCTCGGGGCCTGCCCTGACTCTCAAGCGTTTGGTGAGTACTTTGGACCTTGCTGGTCCCAACGTTTGCTCCTTTTCGTTCTCCACACCAGTTACGGCTACTAAGGTTTGTTGTTGCTCCAGCCGGACAGACACCGACCACCAACACACTGACTTCCAATGTGGGACAACTTGTGCACAGCTCCTGGTCTTCCTCAGAGTCGCCTGGTCCTCACAGCTGCAACAACAAGGTCACTGTCATCTCTTCTGAACCCCTAAACATTGGTGGGCAGTGTGCTTCCATGCCTCATGGTCACCTCTGAGTGGCATAGGCTCCGTCCTCTTTACTTGCAGGCTCTTCACTTCCAGAATCCACCCTTGGATTCCAACGGATTCCTTCACAGTCTTCTCCAGCGGCATCTTCTTCAAAGTCTCCCATTGTCGTCTACAGCAAGTTCCGATGTCAATTCACCCCTATGCACCCGGCTTTCCTGGTGCAGGTATCCAGGTTCCCGGTGCATCCATGGGTGGGGTGGCTCTCCAACCTTTTTTCTTCCAAAGGGTTTAATCGGAGAACTCTGGAAAAGGTCCTTCTGCTTTAGAACTGCAACCACAACTTCTTCATTGACTTCTATTGGTCATGCAGCTGTGTTTTCACTCTGCACACAGCCTCAGAGGTGTTCCTGGGTACTTACCTTGGGTGGTTCCTTGTGCCCCCAGCTCCTCTGAGTATTCTGGTCCTAGTCCCGTTCTCCTTTGCAGTTCATATTCCACTTTCTTAATATATGGTTTGGTCTCCACCTGGAGACCAGTGTATGTTTGTGCTACTTACCTGATTATTACAAAGTATTCTTTTGTATTGTGTTGATATCTCCAGGTTGGAGATATATTAATATATTAATTTGTTAGTGAGTGTGTTGTAGAATAAATACTGTATTTGTATTTGCGTTTGTTTGTATAGCGCTAGAATCGACCCCCGAAGGGGTACCTCTGCGCTTTAGCGTCACACCGGAACTGTGACGGGATGGCTATATATTCAGGGAGGGAAGGAAACAGATCAGTCACGGCAGAATAGGAATGTCTTGAGCATTTTTCTGAACTGCAGATGTTCGTCGCATTGTCTCAGGTGTAGCGGGAGTTCATTCCATAAAAGAGGGCCGCAGTAGGAGAGAGCTTTTCCACCCTGTCTGGCCTTTCTAATTCATGGTACCACCAAAGGTGTTTAGCACCTGAGCGTAGGGATCTGGGGGGTATGTAGGGCACAAATTTGTCAGCGAGATATGAGGGACCCAGATTGACCAACGCCTTGTGGGTGATACAGCATGTTTTGAACTGAATACGTTGGCGGATAGAGAGTCAGTGCAGTTCACTAAGAAGGGGACGAGAGGAGTTTCGAGGTGGAGCGTTAAGAACCACCCGGACAACCGTGTTCTGCACCACCTGCAATCTGTTGAGGAGGGCATCATTAGCTGATAACAGCAGGCCATTGCAATAGTCCAGGCGACTTAGAACCATCGCCTGAACTATGGTTTTTCTTGCGGAATCCGGGAGGAGAGGGAAGACTCGGCGTAACATGCCAATAACATGGAAGCAGGAAACAGCAGTTAGGTTGACGTGATCTTTCATATTGAGATTGCGATCAACGCGAATCCCCAGATTTTTAACCGAGAGTTTGGGCAGAGGGGGAGGTCCAAGATCTGTTGGCCACCAGTCCGGTGTCCATAGGAGGGGGGCTTCTCCCATAAGCATGACCTCTGTTTTATCTACATTGCACTGGAGAAAGTTACTCTGCATCCAGTGCCAGATGGCCTTCATTACGTTAGAGAAAGACAGTTGTACATTAGATGAGAATTTACCAAAAGGAAAGAGGAGCTGTGTATCATCGGCATAGGAAATGGGGATGAACCCATACCACCTCATGAGGTTGGCCAAGGGAGCAACATAGATGTTAAAAAGAGTAGGGCTCAAACATGAGCTCTGAGGTACTCCCTTGGTCATACCCACAGGCTCCGACTGATATGAGCCAAGTTTGACAGTTTGGAAACGATCCGTCATGCCAGAGCTGAGCCTCTTAATCCAGCTTCCTCCAGTCTTCTGAGCAAAACACTATGGGAGATCGTGTTAAACGCTGCGGAAAGGTCCAATAGCACCAGAATCGCCGAATGACCCTTGTCTAGGGTCATTCTGATGTTATCAGTTACTGTAAGTAACGCAGATTCGGTGCTGTATTTGGGCCTAAACCCAGACTGGGAATGATTTAAACATCCAGATAGTTCGACCTAGTTAGACAGATGGGTGTTCACATGTTTCTCCATTATTTTGCTCCAGAAAGGGAGAAGCAAGATGGGATGGAGGTTGGAGAGATCAGTCCATGGGATGTTAGATTTCTTGTGAATGGGTCTGACCTGGGCAAGTTTCCATTCCCGTGAGACGTGTCCCTCTGAGAGAGAGAGGTTGCTGACGGACTGTACCACGGGGGACAACTGATTCTCCAAAGATGGAATCAGCTTAGCTGGGATGAGATCCATAGGGGATCCAGATTATATTCTATGGCTCAAGGTTTTAGTTTCTGCTAACGTGATAGGAGGAAAACACTTTAGTTTGTTCTGATTAATCACATCCAAATGGTTCAGTCATAGGAATCTGTGGTGGGTTGTCATCTGCAATTATTTTCTTGTATATGTGTTCGATCTTCTGGTCAAAGAATGCAGAAATATTATCACACAATTCCTTAGATGAGGTCTCCGGGCTTTCAGAAGCTTCTGGATTGGTGAACGAATGGAGAATTTGGCATAGTGTTTTTGAAGTGTTGCCTGCCTGCGTCAGTTGAGACAGGAGGTGCGTTTTACGTGCTACTCTTATGTTTTATTGTAGCTAATCATGGAGGTACAGTACTTTTCCCTATCTGTTTCATTATGTGATGTGCGCCATGCTCTTTCAAGCTTCCTACATTGTTGTTTCTGATTACGTAGAGAGGAGTGAACCAGGCAGCTTACGGACGATTTGAGCGGCTCAGAGAGGGTTTAAGCGGCGCAAGATGGTCAATGGTTGTGGTCTGATGTGAGAAACTGCTGCTTCTTAAATCTGCTTTGAAAAGTATCTGCAGGTACCTTCTGCTATTGTCTACGCAGATGCGGTGTGGTTTGGATGTGATTTTTCAGTTTATTAAGGTACTGAATGTCAAATTCGATGACAGAATGGTCTGACCAAGTGAGTTCTTGGGGGGGTTTACACTTGATCTTTGAAGAGTTGGAGAAAAGAATATCCAAAGTGTGGTCTGCTATGTAGGTCGGCCCCTCATTGAGCTGACATAGACCTAAGAGCGATATGTCCGTCAGAAAAGTCTGGACGTCAGTTTAGAATGGCATTCGCTGTGAACATTAAAGTCTCCTAATTGTAGAAAGTTACTTCCCTCTTTCACGTGGGGAGGATGACATTCCACCACTTTAGGGGAGAAGTCTAATATGGGTCCTGGAGCACGATAGACTAGTGCCCCTTTCCAACTATCCTGCTGGGGCAGGTCAATTCTAAAAATCAGTGTCTCTAGCGTCGCATCGCAGTGTTTATCTACAACAGAGACATTTATACTTTCTTTATGTACAATAGCTAGGCCCCCCCCAGTTTTTATGGGCCTGTCTAATCTGATCATTTTATATCCCTCCGGAATGCCCAGAGTTATAGCGGGGGCCGAATGGGGTTTCATCCAGGTTTCAGTGAAAAAGCCAATCATAGGCTGAATAGAGGATATAAGGTCCCAGACCTCAATTGAGTGTTTTGGTAGGGACCTGATATTACATAGTATATTTCCCCATACTCTATGGGAGGTCTTTGCGTGAAGGTTGTGGGAACTACTGCCTTGGTCAAAAATTGTTTGGAAATGTCAGCCTCGGCAGGAGAAAGGTACTTCGGGACATGGCTAAGGTTCTGTCTTACAGCTGTGAGGTAGTATGATGTGTAAGTTCATCAGTTCCTGACTGGTGTAGGATAGAGGTGTGTGGGGGGTGTACTCTGTGGAGGAACAAACAGGGTCCCTGGCTCCTGGCGGCGGTCTGGCGCGGAAGGGCGTAGACGGTCTTGCCTTTGGCGCGCCCACTGCGTGCGTCCGCTGCGCGCTAGGGTTTTCAGGCCCCTTTTGTAGTGAGGCCCGGTCTGAAGCTAGACTGCTAGCTGCCGCCCGGAAGTTGCCTCTTCCCTCCACACAAATGGGATAGAGCTCGCGGTGGACCAGGATAGGGAGACCTGCACGGAAACACACTGTTGATCAGGTAAAGTGCACACACAATAATGAAAATCATTTTTAAAAGGTTTAAAAATCACCAAGATTAGGTTACAGCATTCGCAGCTAGTGCAAGATAGTGTGCGAGAAATGCAGCAACCCTCATACGCGTCAGCTGCGCGCTACGGTTTTCATGCCCCTTTTGTAGTGAGGCCCGGTCTGTGTGGTTCCTTTTCATGTAACTTATACTATTCATTAAAATTGGTAAAACAAGCTGCTTTACACTCCTTCAAGATAAGCCTGAAGACAGCTCATCACAGCTACCACTTTGAGAGCTTTCTATGGTTATCAAAGACTACTAAAATCACCATAAGGGTTGTCTGGATTAGTGCATGGCGAATCACTTGCATCTTACATTCACATAAGACATATCTACCGTGATGGCTGTACATCACCAGCACTGTATAGCCAAAAGCCAGGCATCACCAAATAAAAAGGCATGGAATAACTGGAGAGATCTGTCAAACATTGCTGGATAATTCAGAGGACTTTAATACAGCCCACCACTGCAAGTCCCAAAATCTATACAATCTGATCCCTTCTTTGTATCTCACAAAGACACTCAGATATGGGATGATAAGATCGCTCCACTTCTCTTCCCCTCCACAACCATGCTAGCTTAGGACCACAACTGTATACAAAAATTCAGATTAGTGGGGGCGTGGCTAGCCGAGCCAAGATGGTGGAAGTGCTCCGGGACCCCTCACCTATCCGCCCATAATCACAGCTCATAACGACCCATCAGACAACGCATCATCCTCCTTACCTGATGTGGTAATTTGGCGGAGGGTCTGGAGATGTAAATCTCCTCATCAAGACCCCTGAAGTTGCGGACCGGTCTGCCGTGTGTCCTGGATGTAATGGTGGCCCCCAATCTTTGATCTTTGTCTTCCCCGCTGGAAGCAGTGCCTGCCTCGGGAACTGAACGACTCCTCGACGCTGTTCCCCCCACGGGTCCGCTGTGGTCGGCCTGCTGCATGACTGGCTGGGATTGGAGGCCCTGCACGGACTGGGGTGCAGCCTGCGTGCCCCACCCCCACACTTTTGTGGACCCCCTGGTGTGTGCCATCTTGCCTGCTGTTGTGTGCCTTGGAGCACGTGGGGCTGGAGGCGTGCGGCGCTGCTGCCTCTACTGGGCTAAGCGGGGCAGCTGGCTCGTAGCTGTATTGCTGTTCCTGGGGCAAGTTGCGGGACCCTGGCGCAGTGAGACCCCCTCATCGCCTGCGTGGTTACCTGAGCGCCGACTCCCACAGCCACGGGAGCTTATCGCCCTGCCCGAGCTTGCTGCTGTGAAGGTCTGCACTTCCCTGCTGCCTGCGGACCGGGGGCTATGCTGTGGTTGGTGTGGGGGGCGTATCGGCCACCGTGTTTGGTGGTTTACGCGTGCTGGCCCGACCCCCCTCTCTTCTTCTTCGGAGCCATGGGTAGGAACTGCAACACACAGACCACCGTCCCCCCGACCCAAACGAAGATGGACCAATTCACCATGTCCGGCCGAGATCCTGGGGCTGGGCTTCCGCCTGTCCCTGGGGCCACTGAGGGAGACCTCCCCACTATCCTTTATGCGATAAGCGCCTCCCAGGCCTCGGTGGAAAGTAAGATTGGGGAAGTGAGGGTGGACGTGGCCCTGATTCGGCAAGACCTCCGGAACCCCACGGCGCGTATTGCGGAAACGGAATCCCGTATCTCCACGGTGGAGGATGACTTGGGCGCCCTCAAGTCCCAGGTGGCCCGCCTACAGACGCAGACTTCGGAATTTCACCGCAGGGCCGAGGGCGCCGAAAACAGGGCCCGGAGAAACAACCTGCACCTCCTGGGATTTCCGGAGGGGGTGGTGAAGGGCCACACCGACACCTTCATTGAAGCCTGGGTCCGCTCCTGGATGCCCAAGGAGAAACTCTCCCCCTGGTATGCAGTGGAACGGGCTCACCGCTCTCTCACTCCTAAACCCCCTCTTGGAGCCCCGGCTCGTCCCATCATCCTTCGAATCTTCAATATCCGGGACAGAGCCGCAATTCAGGTGATGGCCAGGGAGCTGGGTCCATTGCTCTTCCAGAACTCTAAAATCATGGTCTTCCCAGATTACTCCAGAGAGGTACAGACTCAGCGCCGGTCCTAAGACGAGGTCAAGCAAAAACTCAGGGCTATTGCACTTCGCTACAGCCTCCTCTTCCCAGCGCGTCTCAAGGTGTTCTCCTAGGACAAGACATTCTTCTTTGACACCCTGCAAGCGGCATGGACCTGGCTCACGGAGGAACGTCCACTCCTGCCTAGTGCGGCCCCCTCCCCTGCCCGGAGATCATCAGTGCAGCCGGCACACGAGGCGCCCAAGGCTCAGAGGCGTCAAACCAGATCTCGCAGATGGGGTAACCGCCGGCGAGGAGGTTCCCACTCGCCGGGGGTGCAGTCCTGACGGGCCCAGACTCAACCTATGAATCAGAGAGCCTCTTCCTCCACCTTGGCCCCATCTCTGATTGAGATGGGAAGTATCCCCGGGTCGAGTGTGAATCTGCGGAAGGTCTTATCGGACTCCGATTTGTCTGAGAGCCCCGTGATCCGTGGTTCTGGTGGTGAGGAGGAAGTGTAACTGACGCTGCAGACTGGTCGATTTGCATTTTGCTGGTCTCGCCTGTCCACAACGGGTCTGCTCTGGATCTTGTGAGCGAGGTCCTGCTCGGCTCCACTGGATGGCCCGATCGGATGTCCACCTTTCCCATGCAGTGCCAGACTGCTTCATCATGTTCATCTTATGTTAACGCTTTGTGCATTTTGTTTTTTCAGCTGTGGGCATTCATCCGTAGACATGGAGGGGGGTCCTCTTTAGCCACGCTCCTGTTGGTTTACTTTTTCATGCTAACCGCTTTAGTGATTAGCCTCTTAGAGGGGTAGTTAGCGGTTGGGGCTTTACGGGGCGACAGATGCTTCCGCTTCAGAAGTGTAGGGTGGGGGGAGTTAGGGGGGGTGAGGGTTGGGGGGGGACCGTTGTCTCCCAACAGTTTGTTATTTTTAGCTGCCTACGGGCCGCTGTTTGCGCCGCCTACGGGCCGCTAGTTGCCGTTCTCCTTAGTAGCCGAACAGATCACCATTTCCACTGCCCCCTCTCTGAGCCTACATTTGGGTGGATACCCTCCTCCAGCTGGGTGTGGTCCCCTGTGGTTACCCGTCCCTCCCCATCCTATCCCTTCTGATGACATACACTCTCACTAGGCCAATCAACATCCTTTCCTGGAATATCAATGGCCTCTTGGACCGCATTAAACGCACGGCTGTCCACTGTGCTGCCCACCGCCACACGCCAGACATCCTCTTCCTTCAAGAGACACACCTCCTGGGTACACAGTGTAACTTCCTCGCCCGTTACGGCTTTGACAGGGTCTGGCACTCCGGCTTCACACGGGGCTCCCGGGGTGTGGCTATCTTACTTAGGAAGGGCCTTCCCTTTACCCTGGCTGCCGCCAAGACAGATGTACAGGGCCATTATGTGGTGGTCTCGGGTTCTATGGAGGGGTGTCCCCTAAACCTTCTGAGCCTTTACATTCCCCCTGCCCTCCTGCCCTCAACACTCCACCATCTCACACAAGTGATTTTCTCCCAGGGTCTTTCGGTGGTTGGGAGAGATTTTAATGCCATTATGCATCCCCTGCGTGATACGACGGGGACCCCGTCCAAGGCCCGTGTTATCTCCGCCAAATCCCTGTCCAGCTGGACCTCGGCCATGGCACTCTGTGACCTGTGGCGGGTTTGGAACCCCCGCACGGATCGGTACACCCATACGTCAGCGTCCCACCATACTCACTCCTGCATTGACCTCCTCCTGATGCAGGCCACCGACTGCCGGCTGGTCTCCAGCGCCAGATCCTGCCCAGAGGGATATCAGATCATTCTCCGGTCTCCCTCCGGCTGGGGTTTTCTCTGAAGGGTCCACAATCGGTCTGGCGGTTGAACGCCTGGTTCTTGCAGGACTCGGAGTTAGTGGAATCGCTTGGCCAAGAGCTCAATCACTATTTCTCCACCAATGCGGGCTCGGTTCCCTATCCGGGGACGCTGTGGGAGGCGGGCAAGGCTGTCGTCCGAGGAGTGGCCAGAGGATTGGTCCACGCAAAATGATCAGAACAGACGGCCCAACTCGCACAGTTGGAATCCCGGGCGACACGGCTGGAAGCTGCCCAAGTCTCTGGCGGGCTGGAGGATTGTTCCCGGCAGTTGGCAGCGGTTCGCAAAGAGATTCGCCGAATCTCGCCGGATTCTGCCAAAATGCTCTGGCGCTCGTCGGTGGCTCGTGTTTATGGGTTGGGGGATAAGAACGGCATGCTCCTCCAAAACCTTGTGTCTTATCCCAAGGTCAATCGTATTATTCCTGAGGTACGCTCAGACGATGGGACCCCCCACGTGACCTCCACGGCTATAGCACAAACTTTTGCTACCTTCTATGCGTACCTCTACGCTGATCGACCCTCGGGTGCTCCTCTGGCCGCTCTGATGGAGGAAGCTGGTACCCGACTGCCTTCTCTCTCTCAAGAGACTGCAGACACTCTGGACCGCCCCTTCACCTTGGAGGAGGTCCAGGACGCCATCTCCCTCCTGCACCCTGGAAAAACGCCTGGTCCAGACGGGTACCCTCAGGAGTACTACGCGGCCTTTCGAGATATTTTGGTTCCCCGCCTGCTGGATCTCTTCCGCCATGTGGCAGATACCGGCGCATTCCCACCTGAGTCGGACTTGGCCCCGATAGTGGTTATTCTGAAGACGCAGCCGCCGTCCCTGAGTTGCGCGGACTACCTGCCGATCTCGTTGATCAACACGGAGCATAAGCTCTTCGCCACCGTCTTGGCTCAGAGACTCCGGCCCCTCCTGCAGGACCTGGTCCACCCCGACCAATGCAGGTTCATGCCGGCGAGAGGCACCCGCCACTGCATTCGTCGCCTCCACCTGACCCTGGTCCACCGTGATCAGCTAACCCCATATCTAGCCCTCCATTTCATAGACTTTGAAAAGGCCTTCGACACGGTGAATTGGGACTACCTACAAGATGTGCTGGACAGGATGGGTTTCGGTCCCTCGTTCCGCCATCTCATCAAAGTTCTCTACACCAACCCCCGAGCCAGTGTACTTATTAACGGAGAGCTCTCCGAGGCCTTCCCGGTCCGCGTTGGCAATGGAGCCCCTGGCGGCGCTCATTCGACAAGACCCACTTATTCGGGGCTGGGCTTGGGACTTGTGCCAAGTGAACAAAATTGCCCTCTATGCGGACGACGTGCTGCTCTATCTAACCGACCCAAAAGTCCTGGCCCCAGGTGCCTGAAGGTCCTCTCGGATTTCGAGAGGGTCTCTGGACTTCGTCTAAACGCGGCAAAGTCCACTCTGGTCCCACTGCATCCCTCCAGAGATTGCTACGATTGGCAGTCGATTATCCCCCTTAGGAGCCACTCGGTCAAATACCTTAGAGTCTGGGTAGCTCTTCTATCAGAGCTTGATTGGGCCCTGATCGTCACGCCCTTGGTTGTCAGGATGAAGGCGGACCTCAAGAGGTGGCAGACCCTTCCCCTGAACCCCCTGGGCAGGAGTGCGCTCTCCAAAATGATGGTCCTCCCCCGTTTCCTTTACATACTGCAGAACATCACGGTCCACCTTCCAGGTAGTTGGTTTCACGAACTCAACGGCGTCCTCACCCGGTTTCTTTGGGGGGGCAGGAGACCGCGTGTATCCCTGGCACACTGCCGCATTCCCCCCTTTGACGAGGGTATGGGGGTGACCCATCTTCACCTCTACTATCTGGCCACGAAACTTATCGTCATCCATGATTGGTATGCGGGCGGCTGGTCCGACCCTGCCTAACGTGTGGAACTCACTGCGTTGGACTTTGCACAGGTCCAGGCCCTTCTGTATGGTAGACCAGTGCCACAGGCGATGGCCCCGGTCACCAGGATGGTCTTTCAGGCCTGGCGCACGGCCCAACGGCACGTGGGGTGGGACCAGACACTCACTCGACAGACGCCGCTCTAGCATAAGTCCTGGATGCGGGAGGTCTCGTCCCTGCAGGGGTTCCGCAGGTGGGATCTCATTGGAGTTTCAGTGCTCGGAGATGTTTGGGTGGGGGATCACATCTGTTTCTTCGCAGACCTGCAGCAGCGCCACGCTCTCCCTCACTCCGAACTCTATCAGTACTTGCAACTCAGACACGCCCTTTACACACGTCTCGCCTCCTGTCTCCCTTCCAGAGTTCAGCCCATTGGAGGCTCAGGTGGTGATGGGGAACCTAGGCAGAGGGGGAGTATCCCGCATACAACGCTCCTTGGTGAATAATGGTCCCGCTTCCCTAGACCGGCTCAGGGCCCGCTGGGAGGGTTGGTTGGGCCCTCTAGAAGAGGCAGACTGGAGGGACGCCCTCATGGCGCCCAGAACCTTGACCACGTCCTCCAAGCTGCGCCTGGTCCAATTCTACTACCTCCATGTGGCATACCTCACCCCGGCATGTCTATTTCAGGCCCGGTTGAGACCCTCTCCAGCATGCCCGCGATGTGCCTCAGCCCCTGCCGATTTCTATCACATGGTATGGTGTTGTCTGGTGCTGGCCCCGTTTTGGAGGGGGGTGGAGCTTGAACTTACGCAGGCCTTGGGCTGGGAGGTTCCACACGACCCACTGCGTTTGTTGCTGGGGGTCTTTGATAGCCTAGATAGCTCTAGGGTGGACAAGCGCCTCTTGAGGACAGCTGTGGCGGTGACCAAGCGGGACATAGCAGCGCATTGGTCGTAGGCTGAGGCACCTACTGTGCGGAGATTGAGGAGGGGGGTGGACTGGTGTGGGATCCAAGAGGAGGCCCTATTCGAGGCTCGGGAAAGTCCAGACTTATTTAACAAAGTGTGGGGTAAATGGTTTAACATGTTGCCACCATGATGATCTGTCTTCCTTTTCATCTATGTCACACTGTAACTATCGTACGGGCTGCTGTGTTGGACTCTGATGGACTTGTCCTATCTTTGTCATCAATCAACTCTGTCATATTTCCTTTTATGCCTATTGAACTGCTACCAATGAATTTTCTTTGTTCTTATAAAACGAATAAAGTTGATTATCAAAAAAAAAACTCAGATTAATCAACCCACTGCATTAACCAGCTAAGCAGACTATATCATATGACATATCAAAAAGGGACCGGCAGAGCTTTTCAAAGCTACCAGCAAACTTTAAAACTGCGTGTCTGTTTCCCACACTTCATCATCCAACATACTGTTATACGCTGTGTCCCATAATACGGTCATCAGGCAAGACATGGAGCCACTGCCCACATAGATTCAAAACAAAGATCACATTCTTCCAACCACACTCTACACAGTGTAGCGTGCTACTCATGAAAGAAAGCGCTTCAGCACCCCACATAGGGGCACTACAGACTATACAAATACTGCAATGCAAATCAAGATCAACAGAGATTGCTCTCCACCCCCTTCACCCCCGCAGTGCTACAGGAAGACTATTCAACAGCCCCATTAAGCAAGAGACCTAATCAACCTACTAAAGGAGCCTGATGTCCTCTCGCCTCACTTCCAAGTCTGTCTCCCTCTTCCCAGCTACAGGAATGTCAGAAATACACTTCCACTATCTCAAAAAACAACCTCACCTCCCTCATGTGCATAAGGCCAAAACGGATCCCACAGGCCCACGTTACTCTAGTTCACAATGTACTATATAAGACACATACACAGCTATGCACAATATACACTTAGGATGTTATTGCTAGGATCTGGGATAGTGCATAGACAAGGAACTTTATATGAGAGGGTCAGTGGGCCTCCACTCCAGTGACACTGATATTAAATAATCTCTGGCCGCAACCATGGATTCACAAAACACGGTAAGCTGCCACTACTGCTTCATGTATTAAATCCATGAGAGAGACAGTAGTCCACTGTCAGTGCAATGAAGGCATGCTTGGTTCATCTCTCTAGGTCACAGGACAGGTACAGGACGTGCCTTACGTCAAGGGACAGGCCCAGGCCTCTGCACACATACAGATTAGTATTATGTAGGTAGGGGCAAAAATTACAAACCAGGATACCAGATGAACACAGTCGTGCACTCAGGGTAGGGTAAAACTGTACACCATGCAGAAGTCAGTGCAATGAAGGCATGCTTGGCGGATGTCTCCAGGTCAAAGTGTTGTGAGGTTACACAGACCCCCTGGTAACAAACACCTCCATTTTACCAATTGGGATCTCGACACTGGGCGACGTGATGCGTGGTCCCACACTCAAATCCTTTCAAAGGCTGCAGGAGGAGTACAACCTACACAAATCCCAATTCCATAAGTATCTCCTGCTTCGGCACGCTCTCTCCCCCCTGATCAAAGACCATACGACTTTGCCAGAATTCCATCCCCTGGAGGGTAAACTGTTGATGGGGGATCTGGGGGACCACAAAATCAGTCAGCTTTATCAAATGTTGACCACACATTCCAAGTCGAACCTGCATCGGACGTGGGCGGCATGGGAAGCCGACATACCGACCCTTTCTGACGACGATTGGACCGAGGCTCTTGCTAGTCCCAGGGGCTCAGCAGTGTCATCTAGATATAGACTGATACAGTTCAAATACCTGCATTGGGTATACTATATCCGCTTCCGCCTCTGGAAGATGGGAGCTATTTCATCCCCCTCATGCCTCAAATGGCAGTCAGATGACGGATCCTTTTTGCATACGGTCTAGGGTTGCACAGTGTTACATCATTTTTGGTCGGGGGTACTGTCCTGCCTGGGGCGGGTACTTGGGTGGGACCTCCCAAAAGATCCACGCCTGACCCTCCTTCACAGAACTGATGATATTGGAGGAAACATCTATAAGTGACACCTCCTTTTCTAAGCGCGACATAGCCCAGCAATGGAAGTCTTCTTCTCCCCCTGGGGTGGCGGCCTGGAAATACGCATTAGATAAGTGCATGTCTGCCGAGGTGGCGGTGTTTCAGGCCAGGGGTTGCCCGCAGAAGCACGGGAAAATCTGAGCTGCATGGGCCATGTATCGGGGTATTGATCTTTCCATATTTCACACGTCCACGAATCAAGATCTCATAGACAGACTCACCTATCACATGACTCTCCACTCCTACTCGTGGATTAGCCGGCGCGGAAATGTGATCATATGTATTTATGCCTGTTCAGTCTTTCAAGCAGGTTGGGCGATGCAGGGAGGGGGTGGGTGGGTGGCGGGGGCTGTTGGGTTGGGTGTTTTATAGCTTCTCGAAGGATACCCTCGGCAACAACTAGTGTACTTATGATCATTGCTATGTATGATTATGACTTGTTGGGGGGAAAAATTCAATCAAATATATTGTAAAAAAAAAACACCTCCATTTTACATGTTCATGTTTAAAGTCAACATCTTTTCAAGCAATGTCTTTTAACACACATTTGTTTGCACAACCGCATGAGATAGTGTACTCAGAAATGGTTTGCTTACAGTTACCCTTCTTCGTAGGCAGATTATCATCCCTTAGAACATTCTGTACAAGGACTAGGCACACTGCACAAAATGTTGTTTGTTTTTGTCTGTTGGGCGGCCGCTCTGGGTGTGTAAAATCAACAATGACAGCTGGACCAGAGTTCAGGCACAGAACAAATGGGTCCAATTCATTATGTAAACTGCACCAAGCCTTTGTTTAGACAGAGGAGCATTTTGATGAGTTGTCGAGGTAGCCCCATGCTAGAATTCTAGCCTAACCAAATCCTGTCACTGTCCTGAGAAGGACAGCAGCTTGCTCTACACCAGGGGTCTTCAAATTGTGGGGCGCCACCCCCAGGTGGGCCGTGGAGCGATGCAAAGGGGGTCGCGCCTTCACAGTGTCACTTCTGCCCTGGCCTCCAGGGTTTCAGCCCACCTCCTCCCCCATCCTGTGTCTCAGCCCTGCTGCAGTGCAGCTCGTGCTCCTGGGCCTCGGCTGGGCAGTGTCTGGAGTCTTATCTCTGGCCCGAGTTTTTCACAGGTCTTTAAAGACCATTAGCATATTTACATGCCTTTGTTAACGGATTACCAGAGCTTAGTTTTTTATGGTTCCAGTACCCCCTGGCCCCCCACGCTGCCTATTCCTTACATTTGCATTTTTACACTTACTGCTGTAGTGTGAGAATGCATTTAATGTAAAGAAATATAAAGTTGGGTTGCCAAAAGAAACATGCCTGCTATGTGTTGTTTAAAGATCCTGCAGAGACCTGCTCTTGACACTAAATTGAGTTATAAATAACAAAGTATGTATTAATTAGTGATGTGACCTTTCTGTCTTTATTTTCTTTAATTATTAGTCATGGATCATTGAGGCATCCCTAGCTAACAATTAAAAGTGCTTTCTATTTATATTTGCTGTTCTAAGTATTCACTGATAAGTGCAAAAAATACAGCTGTAGGTGATAATGAGCTGGTAACCCTAATGCTTAGACTGGAAGTTTGTTGCAGGATCAGCACATTATTTATTTCCTCCACCCTCGAACCCTGATTAATGCCATTATAGCAATAGTTGAACCCTACGCTTCAAGTTTCCGGGAATGCACCCTGCTTTCAAACTACTCACTTCTCATTCTCGCCTTCACTTTCACGTTCACCCTGCACTCCCAGCGATCACAATGCACTCCCACTGATCACCATGCACTCACACTGATCACCATGCACTCACACTGATCACCATGCACTCACACTGATCACCATGCACTCATAGCGATCACCATGCACTCATAGCGATCACCATACACTCATAGCGATCACCATGCACTCACACTGATCACCATGCACTCACACTGATCACCATGCACTCACACTGATCACCATGCACTCACACTAATCACCATGCACTCACAGTGATCCCCATGCACTCACACTATTCACCCGCTCACCCTGCACTCACAGTGATCACAATGCACTCACACTGATTACAATGCACTCAAAACATTCACCCGCTCACTCTGCACTCACAGCGATCACAATGCACTCTCACTGATCACAATGCACTCACACTGATCACAATGCACTCACACTGATCACAATGCACTCACACTGATCACAATGCACTCACACTGATCACAATGCACTCACATTGATCACCATGCACTCACACTATTCACCCACTCACCCTGCACTCACACTGATCACTATGCACTCACTGATCACCATGCACTCACACTGATCACCATGCACTCACACTGATCATCATGCACTCCCACTGATCACCATGCATTCACACTGATCACCATGCACTCACACTGATCACCATGTACTCACACTGATCACCATGCACTCACAACATTCACCCGCTCACCCTGCTCTCACAGTGATCACTCTGCACTAAAAATTTGCTTGCATTGTTCACTCAGTACTCACCCTGCAGTCACACGAGCACACTTCTCACCCTGCACGCATGTGACACTCCACTCACCTGTCCCCCCCTTACTGCTCAATCTGTAGCTCACTCAAACAAGGCCATCACTAACCATGCACTAATTCGTCCCACTCTGCACTTACAGCCGAACCCAAATTCATATGGTCACCTCACTCACCCTGCAGTCACTCCTTTTACCATACCCTCACACTGTTGCATTGCTCACCGTGCAGTCACATGGGCACTCTTGTCACCCACACAGTGCCGAAGGTTAAAGTGCCTGGTACAAAGAAGATGTACCATGCACATCAGAGAACTGAGTGTGAGTAAACTATGAGTAGCGCTATAAAAAAATGAAAAGTTTGTCAGACAGGTGCTATAGAGAGATGAGGTGTATTGTTGGTGAGTGGTAGTGAGGGAATTCATGGAGAAGGTGGGAAGACTGTTGCACCGTGTGCGACCAGTGCTTGGACAATCCCTGGCTGGGAGAGTTAACCCCCCCCCCCACCCGAAGTTCGGGTATAGTGGATGCCCTGCTTCTGCCTATTATTTACATTTGTAGTGCGCTACTGTTTCCAAAAGGTGTCCTGGGGCTAATAACCATCTGCCTGTAATGTGAGAGAGGGATCCGGGGTTGGGAGAGGAGAGAAGAGAGGTATGGAAGGAAGGGGCCGAGAGAAAAGGGGCATGGGTAAACTGCTTAACTCTGCACAAGACCACCACGGTTTGAATGCACCCTGGCTGCTCCCAGCCATGGCCAGGTGAGATTCTAATGTGGCAGGGCGTATTCCTGCGGATTGGGAGGCCCGTCACAGAAGTTGAAAAGACATCTTTCTAATGTTAATTGCTGTATTTTGATTATAAACTGGTACTGATGGGGTGAAATCTTTCCTCAGTATTACTGTGTTAAAAAAAATTCTAAATAATAAAGCAATGCTACCCCAAAATACGCAGCATCACAGAACATTATTTACATTTTCTACTCACACAATTTAGTGAAGCCTGTCGCATAATTTGGTCCTCACCTTCCTCATAACCTAGAGGTTTAGAAATTTTTGTCAGGAGGGGGTCCTTCGGCAACCAAAAGTTTGAAGACCTCTGCTCTACACCAAGATGGCTACCAGATGACACACACTTGCAGGTAAATGGGGAGTTAGACCACTCTAAGGTATTCTGGCACACAGTCGCGGCCGGCATGACTCGCGGGTGGGTTGGGGGGTGGTGCATAGGGGGGGTAATTTAATAATAATAATAAAATAATCCAAATTACCTTCGACTCCAGTCGTGCGTCGCGTCTCCTCTCTCTGCTCACAGGACGCAGAATCAGGCAGCTTCCCTCTCCTCACCTAAGCCAAGTAAGGGGCCCCGGACTGGTTACATGCAGACACGTGTGTATATGCAGGTGCACAAGTATAAGGGCTGCGCAGGGGAGATTCCTGGTGTGCGCAGCCCCGGAGCAGCTACAAATTGAATGGTTGGGCAGGAGTTATGCAGAACTGGGTGGTGACATGGAATAGGCTTTATACAATGGGAAGAGACCTGTAAGGGAAAGCCAGTGTGCTTTACTGTTTTCACTGAAAGACCACGTCATTGTTCCCCTATGAGGAGGGGGACCATTTGGGATAGTTTCACTTACCTAGGGCCTACAAATTCCAGACACGCACTAAGGTCCACTGTAACTTAGGTGAGAAGAAGCATTCTGCAGAGTCCAAAGCCATATCTGTACTGCATTTGGGTCATCCAGAAATGTCATATCCCTCCGAGTCAGCTCATAACCAGAGCTTGGCTGGGGCTAATGACCATACTCCCCAAGCTGTAGCATCAGAGGCCTAGCCCTTCACGATAAGCATTCCAAGGGCAAAGGCCTCATCTCCAAGAAGAGAAGATGGGTGGAGCTATAGGTTAATCCATCAGCAGCTGTCACCTTGTGCCAGGCACCAAGCTGCTCTGGAGAGAAGGCAGCAAGGGGGGGAAGGGGCTTTCAGAGACTATGTGGCATGAGACCCCTTGACAACACCATTTTGAACAAACCAAGAGGCCTGGGCAGGAAGGAGGGAGCAGGGGCAGACAAGTGATGTGTCGCTGTTTGATAGAGCAAACAGGGACTTCCTAGCAGCCTCCCAAATCTTTAAAAAGAGTTTGCACAGGAAGAGGAGCTCTCTCTGGGGTGTGGTCTGCTGAGGTGCTGGAGACTTGCGCCATGGGCAGCTGGAAGGGAGAACCTCCAGACTGGCCCAGGACCCTGACTTGCGCCACAAGGGAAGACCAGGACTAGTGAGCAGGAGCCTGGGCCTCTGCGCAAGGAGAAAAGAGGCCCAGGCGAAAGACTGGCGCAGGGCTCCAGGGAAGACCGCTCCCTGCTGAGTTCATCCTCCTGAAGACTAAGAGGGCGAAGGGAAGTGCTCCCAGTGGCTGGGGAGCGCCACCAGGAGCAGGAAGAGGCCAGAATGGAACCGATTGGTCTCCTGGGGGCGGAGATACAACCCCCAGAATGTAGGCGACCTTTGCCAGGACCGATGAGAAAGCGCGTGGGGCTCCTCCGCCGGTCCAAATTGTGCTCCGGGGAGAGTGCCGTGGGCAGACCAGAATGGAGGTGCCGGCTCCCGCAGCAGCATGCGAGGGTGCTGGCCAGATGGAGAGTCGGGGGTGGGCTCCCGGGCTGCCCTCCAACACTACTGCACTGCAGGAGGCCCGGTGGGACTTGGCCTCCGCGAAGAGAAGAGTGGCCAGGGTGGGCTCCCTGAGCAGGAACAACTCACCGGTGGCCAGCAGGGGTCAGAATGGGACCGAACCCCCAATAAAGGGCCGATGCAGCACCAGGCTGCAGGAACAGGCTGTGCGCCCTCCCGAGACAGCAGGAGAGCCGCTGTTCTAATATGCACACTGAGCCCAGGGAGCGCCCCATAATGCATTGCAAGGCATGGGATTGCACCGTGGCTGTACGCCAGTTGGCCCCCAGAGGAGGGGGTCACTTCCTTTGTTGGAGAAGGTGCAAAGGGAGCTGCAGGAGCAACACAGTCTCCCCCAGCATGAAGAGAAGAAGGTCCCTCCCTAAGTCTCAGGTGGACTAGAAAGAAATAACCCCTCAAGAGCTCAGCTCACAGTCTAAGCATCCCAGGGCTGGAACTTTGGTTCTACAGCTGGGGGAGCATCAGGGACTGCATCAATGTATGGAAAGCTGTGTTGGAGATGTTTGGAGAAGGGTATCCCCTGGAGGTGAAGAGATGCAATTGAACGAGAAGTGCATTTACCAATGAATTTAAAGATACTAGAAAAAAAAATCAAGGAAATTACTCAGAACGTTCACATATTAGAGAGGTCTCTAGTAACATAATTTACTTCAGATGCGGCAACAGGTCACACTTGGCTTCCTGTAAGTCACCTGTCTTTGGCTCAGACCTGTTTTAAATGTAATCGTAAAGGTAATTTTGCTAAGATGTGTCACAGAATGCGTAAATTGGCTACAGCTCAACTTGATGAGTGTGAATCAAACATGTATGATTATAGTGATGATGTTGTTTTAACCATTACTGAGGACCAACTTGGTGGGAGTGGTGTCACGCATTGTGATATTTGTATGTCCACGTCAGAGAAAACCTCCATATTGCAATAATCTTCTGTATAATGGAAATCAATCAATCAATCAGTTTTTTTTTTTTTAGCTTTACGCTGTCACCCCTAGGGATATCTGGGTGCTGGAGATGCCGGAACTAAGTCGAAAAGTCAGGTCCTGAGTTTTTTCTTCAAGTCTTTCAGGGTGGGTGCTGTCCGGAGGTGGAGGAGAAGGTCGTTCCAGGTCTTAGCAGCGATTTAGGCAAAGGAGCGTCCCCACTGCTTTGGATGGGAGGGGTGTGTGCGAGGGCGAGTGAGGTGGCATTCAGGAGTCTTGTGGGCTCATGGACTTTCAGTCGATGGCTTATGTAGGTCAGTCCCTGGTCGTGTTGGGCTTTGTAGACATGCATAAGGATCTTGAACTGCATGATGCATGCATGAGGATCTCTCTCCACAGGGATCCAGTGGAGGTTTCTGAGGTGAGGGTGATTTAGGTCCATTTGGGTAGGTCCAGGATGAGTCTCGTTGCAATGTTCTGTATGGTCTGGAGTCTTCTGAGGAGATGGATAGGGATAGGGTGATTCCGTATTCAGATTAGCTGGAGAAGATTGCCTTTTTTTATTATGATCTTTCTAATGTCAAGTGGGATCAATCTGAAGATTCTGCGGAGCATGCGGAGGGTGTGGAAGCAGGAAGAGGAGACTGCGTTGACTTGCCGTTTCATAGTCAGGGTCTTTGGTGAGTGAGATGATTAGTTGGGTGTTGTCCCATAACGCGACGCACTACGTGTGCGAGGGCGATTACTAGTACACACAAGTGTTTTGGCTTTGTGTGCTCCTCTACCTGGATGTTCCGGAATGATGACCGCACCGACCCTTGCAGTTCACTTCAACTTCAGGTAAGCTATGGCTCCATTCTCTTCTCTGCTGAGATTTAGACGGATGCCTTATGGGAAGAGGCTCTCATTCTCCTCCCTACATTTTTAATTCCAGATAACTCTAAGCTTGTCGATCCTCCGTGACTTCGGCCGCATCCGTCATTAGTCTTTCCCTTGCCGGTACGAACTGTCCAGCAGGGAATTGTTACCGTAACAGATTTTTGTCTGCATCAACCATCACTTGTCGCAGCCGGGTTGGAATTAACACCGGTCATGCGGTCAGCATACTTTTCTGAATTTTGGATACCACCTCTGCTGTTTTTACCTGCGCGCTCCATTTCCTGAGATTTGGTCCTTTTTTCCCCCCCCCCCGACAGTCTCACCAATCTACTTTAGAAAACGCACAGGTACATTTCTGCTTGTCACCTTTACCACTTTTTCAGTACTATGAGAAATATGACTTAGCAGCCATCTTACTTTCGCGCCTGACAACTACACTTCAACATTTCTTTCCATGGCTGTCAATGCACTACCTTCTATCTCTCTTCCTCACGTATCTGACTTCCTTAACTTACATAGTACTGTAATTTTGTACATGACGTGTGCTATATCTGGAGCTTATACATTTCGTACTTTGTTGTGTTTTTGTTTTATTTTATTTTGCAATGTTTGCTAGTTTTGAACCTGTTTCTCCGCTCAGATGTTGTCTTACTCTTAATGGGTGCCTGTTCTTCATGATGTTATAGGTCGTACCAGTTGATCTTGTGCCATAGAGCTATCTCCTTTTTTGAGTCTTTCCTATCCCGACCCCGGGCGATCAGTCTATTTTGTATCTAACACTTCTCAATTGTTTACCGATCTAAAATCCAGCACTTTGTTACGAACTGCTCATTTCTCTATATATATATATATATATTTTGTCTACTCTTAGAGCAAGCCCCAAGACATTTGCTAATGTGCTATTTAGTTACTTACTTTGCTACTAATACATTGTTTACCATTGTTTTCCATTTTGACAATTTCGTCACATAATATCAACACACAAAATTTGGTCTGTCTCTATATTGTTGATGTCACATGTTTTTTCACACTATAGGGTTTCCACAGTTAGATGGCTCTTATTTTCACCATTTAGATACCATATATTTTCAGTAAATTTAATAAGTATCTTTTATTTATGCCACTTATTATTTATTATTTTTCATTTTATGTCCTTCTCAGCCCTGAAGAGTCACATCTTCTACCTTGTGTGACGAAACATGTGTCGGCTGGTTTATTCATATGTACTGATCAGGATTGAATTATAAATCTAATCTTTACACAACTCTGGATCTTGACCTTCATTATGTTTGTTTTCATGAACCTTGTCCCACTCATTTGGTTCTGACACTAGAACCTAATACTTTGATACGTGTGCACAGGACTTGGTTGTATTGTAGGTGTTCAGTGAGCTGTTGGTTGATGACCTTCTCAAGTACTTTTGCTGGGTAGGTGAGCAAGGAGATTGGTTGGTAATTCTTGAGGTTGTTGGGGGTCGGCAGATGGTTTCTTCAGGAGGGGGTTCACTTTGGCATGTTTCCAGCTGTTCAGGAAGGTTGTGGTGGAGGTGTTGAGAATGTTGGAGAGTTCTGAGCTGATTGGCATAGTTCCAAGGTTCAAGAGATGGTGAGGGCAGGGGATGGTGGGTGCCCCCCGAGTAGATGGTCAACATGATTGCTGTTGTGGTCGGAGTGGTGAGCGGAGACCAGGTAGTTATCATTCAGTTGGTATTGGCTGGCGTTGTGAAGGCTCAGAGAGGTGGGTTGGGGATCGAAGTTGTTGTAGATGATGGGGATTTTATTGTGCAACTCATGGCTGATTCCGGTTTACACTTTACATTGATTGCCCTGTGAGTATTCTAAAGCTTCAGTCCACAAGACTTAAGGCAATCGAGCATCAAAACCTTTTCTTATGGTGGCAAAAGATTTGCGGTCCAAGGTGAATTTGATACAGTCTTTAAATTTTAAGGCAAGAGGGTTAAGTGTGTTGTGTATGTTGCAAAAAGGCACTAATTTATTGAGATGGAATGATCAAGGGGATCTAGATATAATTTTAGACGCAAATCACCCTGATTGTGTGATATCTAAATTCAAAGTGGTATGCATGAATGTGATGCCTGGGAACCAATGTGTAGACAAATGTTTTTCAATGTTCTCCAATAGTCTTGGTAGGGTAAGTGAATTTCAACATAGAATAATTTTAAAGAAAGGGGCTACATTGGTCATGCACAAGGTGAGCAGAGTGTCTTTGTCCTTGAGAGTTGACTTACGGAAGGAATTGGATAAACTGATCAAACTCAATGCAATTGACCCAATTGAAGAATCTGAATGGCTTGCTACAATTGTACCAGCATGCAAGGGGGAATAATTTGATCCAGCTTTGTGTAGATTTGCATGACCTCAACTAGAATGCCTGGGTGAACAGAAAACCATTACAAAATATTTAGGAAATGCTATCCAAGCTTGAGGGCGCTTCTGTTTTCATCTCTTTGGTTATGTCTGCTGCATATCATCAAGTCGTATTAGCCAAGGACTCTAAACATCTCACTTCCTTTGTTAGTCCAGAGGGTGCATATTGTTACAAACATATGCCCTTTGGGCTAGCACCTGCCTCTTCGGTATTTCGAAGATTAATGTAGGAGATGTTAAAGGGTTGTGATGGTGACTTACATTTCTAAGATGACATTAAAAAAAATGGATGTAATAAAGAGCAACATGATTCTAAACTTTTGAGAGTGTTATAAATCGTGCAGAGTAGAGGATTAAATGTTTGCAGCATCAGGTGCATGTTTATTCTTCCAGGTGTGGATTGTTTAGGTCATCTAATTTCCACTAAAGGTATAGAGCCCAAGATGAAACTTATAAGAGTTATCAACAATGCTCTACCCCAAAAACACTCTCCACTGGCCTAGATTATCTGCAACCGGAACTCCAATATCACAAGACTGGGGTTGGCTAGCAAGGACAATAAATGCCCAAAGCCATAATCCCGGACACAGCAAGAACCCCTCACCAAAGGCCATAAACACCATACCTCTCTGCTCCTGGAACATAAACGGTGGTGGAAACAAAACAGATGCGAGCTTCAGCTAAACTTAAAATGTTTGACCATGTCCTCTTACAAGAGTCCTGGCTTGATCCGCCAATTAATTTACAAGATTTTAAGATGTACTATCTTCCAGCTACTAAGAGCACACAACTTGGTCACTAAAGGAGGACTTGCAATCTATAGGTCCACAATGAGCACATATGCAGTCAACAAACTGATCATCAAGTTACCACTGCCTAATGCAATACAAGCTCTCAGAGTAATGATACAAGGCACAAAAACATCTAAACCTGGTAGTAATCAGTGTATACTTACAGGCACGTGATAAGGCCAAGGGCATCACACAGCTGGAAGAGGAACTAAGCAGATTACAAATGGAAGATCAAACCTCCACTTTAATAATACCTGGTGATTTTAACCTGCATATGCTGGGCACAACAGAAGGTGACAACTCACTGGGAGACCATCCATTCACATGAAACATTCCACCACAGGATTGGAATAATTTTGGAGGACGAACCAAGCAAACTAAGGAACTTCTATGGAACCTAGAACACATTAGCTTCCACTCACTTAATGGGCAATTTCCGGGTGATCGCCTCCCTAGCCACCTCTTTCCATAATACAGTAACCAAGACAACAATTGACTACACTTTTGTATCGCTCCCACTGTTCTGCAAAGTAGTGGTTTATCAAATAGGGGTATAGGACTACAGAAATCACTTCCCACAAGAGATTACAATGTCCGTGCAAGTTGCAATGCCAACACAGCCAGCAGACATGTCTAGCTCCATACACACTATCAACAATATAAGGCTCAAATGAAAAATTCATAAACCAGAAAGGCTGCTGCCCTCGGCAAAGATTTTCCTGCAGGAAAAGCAAACAACAAGACTTGATACATTAGCAGGCTGGGAAAGCTTCACAAAGGCATTAAGAGAAGCTCATCCAGAAAGAAAAGAGCAATGACCGATGGAAATAGCAAAATCTCGACATGGCAATCCTTCCATCTCAAAGAATGCGTAAGCTAGGCACCTTAAGAAAGCATCAAATAAAGCAGTACAGAGACTTCAAAGACGCTGCCCAGATGTCAAAATCCAAAGAGAGCCGAGGCAATTAAAAGCAACATGTAAAAAGCTACTCTGGCAACTCAAAAATTAGTCAGAAGGGTCTGTGGGCTAGGCTTTTATATGACATTAAGAGCAACAATCCTCATCAATATGCTACAAAACCCAACAGCGCATGGGATCAGATCACACCTAACAGTAGAGGCCTGGGGAAGCTTCCTCCATGATCACTCCAACAAGGAACCTGGCTACAACACTAGTCCAAACATTACACTAGATCAACTGAATGTAGCGAGAATCCACGAAACACACAATAATCAGGCATCTCCCATAATCGTTATCTCTGCTAACCAAATTTCCAAGATAATAGCCAAGGGCAGAAGAGAGGGATTCCCCCAATCTTGTTCAAACTACTGGGCGGAAGTACTGAAACCAGTCTATGAACAGATTCTCCAAACAGAGTTAATTCCAGCCTCATGGAGGGGCTCAATCATCTCCCCAATATACAAAAAGGGTGACATGAATGAGGCCACAAACTACAGATTGGTAGCCCTGATAAGACAATGACACCAAATATTACGCCAGACTCATACCACAAGAACTGATAACCTGGGCAAGGGAAAATGCAGTCCTCCCTCTTCACCAAACAGGCTTTAGTAGTCACGTTGTAGAGCTTGGTGGAATGTGGGACGCAATTAAAGGGTGGGACAGAGATAGGAAGCTAGAAGATAAATCATGCGCAGAGTTACTTGCCTTGCACGGTCGTATTATACAATACATGCATGCTCTTATTCCGCCTAAGGAAGTTAGTTGGGATAGGTTGACTGCATGGCGGCAGAAGAAAGAAGAGTGTGTCTGATTTTTTCACTAGGTTTGATGAAACATTTTTGGATTACAGTCGGTAGGATATGTCTACGGAGGGAGGAGTCCATTTATTTGTTAATACGTTTGTCATTAATCTCCTCTCCAAAATAATGTCCAGACTTCAGGTGTCTGAGAGTACTTGGTCTACATCTACTCCTCCTGTGATTTTAAATATGGCCCAGTATTATGAGCATAGGGATAAAGAAGAGAGAGACAAAAATGATAAAAAAGCATAAAGATTTGAAGACAAAAGTATTATTGCAACAAGCATATTGAGGGAACACCAGCGTCCTTGTACTAAAAAGCCTCCAGTTACACCTTTAGGGCAAAATCAGTGTGCGTATTGTAGGGAGGAAGGTCACTGGCAAAGCCAGTGCCCCGTACTTTTGCAAAATGTTTTGTCTACTGGAGGACGAGGTTCCGGAAACAGGGGTCGTGGGACTAATAGGCAGCAACGTACTTCTTGCTCTGCAGACCATTCTGACAATTATTTTGATCGCGCTAGGGACAGGCAGTACTACAATGACGAATGTTATATTGGTGATGTCTTACAGCTAGGTCAGCCAGGGACAGGGTACGGGACCAGTTCAGATACCTGTAGACCAACGTGGCCCTTATGTCAGGATAGATCTACAAGGATCTCCTAAGGAGTTCCTGGTTGATACGGGTGCCACGAAAAGCGTTATTGCCCGATACCTGGGGCGCCCCTGTGTGGCCAATAGAATGTTTGTGGGTTTTTCAGGTGTACTGGTTATAATCCCCATCTCACGCCACCCTTACTTTTACCATTGGTCCTTTTAGTGTGGATTCTTCATTTCTTTTAACATCTAATTGTGGTGAGAATTTGATGGGTTTAGACTTACGGAAGAAATTGCATGCTACTATTTACTGTTCCCCAGACAGTGTTTGTTTTACAATGGGCCTGGACGTAGTTACTAGACAGTGTCTATCTAAAGATGCCCCCCTTCCACCTGAATTTGATGAAGTACCCCCTACGTTATGGGCCACTGGTGATACTGATGTGGGTCTATTGCATATATATCCCTAGTTTCCATACAGGTCAAGGACTATGCCATATTGCCCCACATTCCTCAGCATAAAATACCACAGGCAGGGGAACAAGCGCTTCTTCAAATACTTCAGGGATTAATATGTAAAGGAGTTGTTGAGGAGACTACCGGTAATGTAAGTAATAGTCCTATTCTTCCTGTCCTTAAAAGGACACTTACAGATTCCTCTGATAGGGATGATGAGGTATATCGTTTTATGATTGATTTATATAAAGTTAATAAAATAGTGGTCCCCCAATTTCCAGTTGGTTCCTGGCATCATTACACCTTTGACAAGGATTCCATCTGCCGCTAAGTTCTCCATTATTGATTTGTAGAATGCATTCTTTAGCATTCCTATACACCCAGATAGCAGGTATTTGTTTGGGTTTACACTAGCTGGCAAAAGCTTTCGCTTCTATCACGCTCCTCAAGGCTATACTGAAAGCCCTAGTATTTATAGCCAAGCCCTGAAAGGTCAGTTGGATTCACTCTCAATTTCTCCAGGTAATGTATTGGTTCAATATGTTGATGATCTATTAATTGCTTCTGACACGGAACAAGGCTGTAAGGATAGTACTGTGAAATTATTGTTACATTTGGGACATCATGGACACAAGGTATCCCTTTCAAAATTTCAGTATTGTTGACAGGAGGTCACCTATTTAGGTCACCTACTGCCGGAGGGTAGAAGGTTAACTCCAGAACGCATTAGCGCCATCGTTATAATGCCCCTACTGTATGTGCCTTTATAGGCATTACTTCTTTCTGTCGCCAGAGGATCTACTCTTTATTGATCAAAGCTTTGCTTGCGTTAACAATGAAAGAAGTGATTGAGCCTTTGACCTGGAATACCGATTGTCAACATTCTTTTGATCAACTAAAAACTGTGCTTTGCTCTTCTCCGGTGCTAGGCACGTCCGACTATAAGAAACCTTTTGTGCTTTATGTCCACGCGATGGCTGGTTGTGCCCCTTCTGTCTTTATTTGGTGATAGACCGAGACCTTGCGGTAATTTTTCTGCTGTGCTTCATCCGGTCACACGAGCTGTCCTGAGTTGTCTGCGAGCGGTCACAGCTGTGACCACTTCCATTAGACAATCAGCTGGACTCATACTGACCTCACAGTTACGGTACCCCAAGCTGTGGATACACTTCTGAACAAAACAAGGACACAGCACCTCACCAGTGCACGTCCTACTGGTTATGAACTGACATGGCTTGCTAAGCATATTATGATTAAATAATGTGCCACTTTGAATCCAGTAATTGCTACTATCCCTCCCTTCCGAAAGCGATGCAGTCAACAAGCATAACTGTATTTTTCGGACAGAGAAAGAGATGGGTAGACTAGACTGAACCTCAAGGTGAACTAGGTCGATGGCATATTTTAAATTACCAGATGGCACAACTACTGCAGCCTATGCTATTACTACTTTGCGCATGGCGGTGGAAACATCATGCGTCCCTTATTAGTTCGCCCAGGCGGAAGAACTCGTGGCTCTTATATGAGCTTGCAAATTGAGCCAGGGTTTGGTTGTCAATATCTACACAGACAGCCAATACGCATTCGGGGTCGCACATAATTTTGGGCGATTGTGGTCACAGAGATGGTTCCTAACTTCCCATGGCACTAGAATGCAACACTGACATCTTATACTGAGGTTATCTGCTTTAACACTCCCCAAGAAGATGGCGATCATTAAGTACAGTGGATTTAGGAAATTAACAATGACGTAGGTAGAGGGTAGGCTTTTGCAGATTAGACAGCTGAGGAAACTGCTCGAAGTAAGATGAAGAGAACGTGTGTTTCAGGTCCAGCTAGATGGGTTCCTGAGAACCCCATGTTTGAAAATACAGTTAAGTGTGTAAAAGAAATACAAAGTGAGGCAACAGTAGAAGAACTAGCGGAGGCAAAAGTAGAAGAACTAGCGATAGGCACAAAGTACGGCACAATTAAATGATGAAGGGTGTTGGATTGACAAGAGAACAGAAATGGATGTTACCGGATGCATATGTTCCCTCTGTGGTTACTATGGCTCATGGCCCAGCTCATATTAGTGCCTTGTTGGTTCCGGTTTGGTGCAAGGATAACATTTTTAGAATGGCTACACATTTAGTTAAAAATTGTATGATTTACCTGATGCACAATCCAGGGAAGGGTATCTCTTCACCATCTGGCAATTTTGCACCACCTACATTCTCCTTTGAAGCCTTTCAAATGGACTTTATTGAGTTGGAAAGTTGCAATAATTTTAAGTATGTTCTAGTGGTTATATGCACATTCAGTAAATGGGTTGAAGCGTACCCTACTAAAGATAATACAGCCACCACAATGGCAAAGGTACTTCTTAAAGAGTATTTTCCTCATTTCGGTATGCCCGGAATTATCTGGAGTGATAACAGATCTCATTTTAATGAGAAAGTGATTAGATTAGTGTGTGAAGGCTTGCACATCAGACAAATATCATGCTGCTAATCATCCACAGTTAGCGGGTTTGTTTGAAAAGTACAATGGTACTCTCAAACTGAAATTGGCAAAAATTCAAGAGACTACAGGGTTGAAATGGCCAGATGCTCTCCCATTAGCTATTTGTCAACTGGAACTACAGTGCATTCTAGAACTGGTTAAGTCTTCGGGTGCCCAGCAAATGTCTGGGGCATCCCTCGTCCCCAAAAATGTTCTGACATTGAGTATCCTGCATTGCTTGATTATCTTGGACAATTGACAGAAAGTTTGTGCAAGAGTCCCTACCTCCTAAACCAGAGGGACCTGGCCACAATATCCCACCCGGAGATTACGTCTTTGTGCGTCATTTTCAGAGGAAGAAAAGTCTGGAGCCCCGATGGAAAGGTCCTGAGCAAATTCTGTTGGTGAGGCAGACAGTTGTGACGGTTGCTGGTCGAAAGAACTGGGTGCACGCCACCCACTGTTGGAGGCTACCTTTGTCGTTGCCGTACAACCAGTGGGTCAAGGAGGGAACAGGATATGTTGAATGTGAGCAAAGGCCCAGATTTGTCCCATTCAGTGATGAGCAACTAATCTGGCCACAAACAGAGGGAGAACGACAACATTCTGAATGAGGCTGTCCCACCAGAAATAAGAGCTATTCAAGAGCCTCTGTTTAGTGATCACACTGTGCCTGGGGCTGCCAGGTACAATTTGCATCCCCGGCCGAGGGCTATGGAATCTAAGGTGAAAATAGATTAGGGATGGACTGTACAAGATAGGCAGTACTGAGTAGCAGTGCCAACAAGGAATTGGAGCAAGTGAAAATTCAGCATTTACTTTGTTTTTGTTGTTTGAACATTAGGTAGGGAAAAAGGTATACTTTGAAGGTATACTACCTTTATCAACGTTCAATAGATTAAGAAAAAAGCTTGGGACAAAGCAATCTCTACTGCTGGTGCTTAAGAGCGCAAACTGATTGATGAACAATAGGAGCCTGTGCCAGTGAAGCTCTGACAGACACTGGGGACTTTTATATTTTCTTGAATTTTCCTTTCTAAATTCACTATGGATCCTTTTGGCAGGAAAGTTAACGAGGAGGAGCAGCCAATTGTCATTGTACAACGTAATATGATTTGGTCAAAGCGGAGTAAAATACATGTGTTGCTCTCTTGATACTGGTGATAATACTACTATTTGGGGTGTCGTGGATTTTGGAGGATGCATACAGTGTACCCACACGAAGCACAGGCACAACTATTTTCCTGAGAGCCTTTGGACGGCACATCCCGTGTCACTTGTGAATTATACGTATACCTGGCCGTCCCAGTTTGCAGAAGTGAGAGGAGTGTTTGGATTTGGTTATCCTGGACCAGGTCAGTATCATAAAACGCCACAAGGAATGGGATACCCAGGTTGTCTTAGCAATACATATTGTTACAATTGTTATATGGCAGAGCAGAATATAACATTGGTGGATTGGCCTTACAAAGAATTGACAGTACCCGGGAGGCTTGTTATCTTGCTTGTTGCCCCATTGTGAATAGCACGAACACTTCATTGTACATTAATTGGTCCAGGATAATATGGTTCAGACATACATTTCCCTTGGTGAATAAAGAGGATTCAAACACTTTGGGAATGAACTTTGGGGGATAGATCACTTCGAATCGGGCATACTCTCACGCACTGCTCTGCTTATCGCGCTGATGCTAACCCGCTCCCTGTAATTTTGTAAATTGTATCGTTCACTGTGCTGTCTTTTTAAATATACTGTTTTTAAGCTCATTCTTGTACTGCCTGAACAAGTGAATAGTGAAACCTGATTCAGTTGGAACAGGAATCTTAGGGAACTACGCCCTTACCTGCTCAGAAGCTGTAGTAATACGCTTGGGGGCTCGCAGATACGGACTTCTGGGGAGGGCAGGAAGTAAGGTTGGGGCCAGAACCTTCAGTTAGCGCTCTAGATGCGCATCCACCGGGGCTTCTTAAGCATGGCCGCACAGCGGTCTCAAGTGTGGCGGCTTGCTTAATGTCAGGTCACTTGTAAAACACCACCAGGAGATCAACATATTGATCAATACCCTTGAATAGATGCACTATTCCTCACTGAAACCTGGACCCGTCCTGGCTCTGAGGTCAAACTGAGACTAGCATACCCAGTCGGTTATAAGGTGCTTCACAAGCCGCGGGTTACTGGAAGAGGTGGGGGTGTTGGATTTAAGGATATCTGGAACTTTGTGCAACTCTCTATTGACGATACCGAGGGCATGGAGACTATGGGATTCTCCTTGACGAGCCCTAGTGGACATTTATTTTTTGGTATCATCTGCTACCGTCCTCCTGGTGTAGTGAATTCCCACTTTCAGAATTTTATTAATAAATTGTTTAATCTGGCACTCACACACTTCAACTTGGTTATTGTAGGGGACTTCAACCTCTGGGCTAATGGAAACAATGGGTCAGCACTTAACGATCTTGTGCAATCATGTGAGAACTTGAGCCTACAACAGCTGATATTGGTCTCTACCCACCAAGGTGGTCATGTGCTAGACCTCATCTTTGCTAAGGAAAATATAGCCAAAATTGACACTAGTTCGCCTTTGTGCTGGACGGATCACTTCCCTGTTACCTTCTCAGTAGGTATCCCTACAAAAAAACCCAGACTTCGCGTTTACACCCAACTACCGCAAAGGCAGGGAGTGGAATAAAATGCACGATATAGAAAATCAAATGTCCTTATTTTATGACTCCAGTGTTTGTCATGCAAGTAAGTCTGTTGAAATCAATTACCAGGAATTCTGTAAGCAGATCAATAAGACGCTTGATCCGTTTATTCATATAAAAAATCTAAGAATTAAACATAAACGATCTGCCCCCTGGTTTAACGAGAATTTGAAAGCTCTCCGATACAACTGCAAATTGGCTGAAAGAAAATGGAGGAAGGGCTATGCTACTGCCGATAAAGAAGCGTTGAAGGTCACCTTTAACAACTACAAAATGAAATCTCTAAAGCTAAGGCGGAATTTTTTGCCAACTCTATTTTGTTGGCCCCTAATAAAACCCGTAGGGTCTTCAAAAGAGTTGAAGAATTATCTAAACCTGACTCCCTAAAAAATGAAACAGTCACAACTCAAGAACTTTGCAACAGTTTAGCTATATATTTTTCGGAGAAAATTTCCAAGATAATAACTGGGTTGCCAGAAAAACAGGATAACTCGAGTAATATGGCCTCAGACTTATGATCAGTCATCGGTAGGTCAAATAAATGAAGAGGCTCGTGAGTACAAACGAACAACTAAGCCAGTTTGTTCTTACTGCAGACGATAAGTTTTACAACCCCCCCCCCCGCCCCCCAGAGGTCAATCAACTGTGCTGATTTTACTCGATATGTCCGACGCTTTAGACATGGTTAGCCACAAAATTTTACTAAGGCGGCTTGCGGAACTTGGGCTGGAAGACATTGCCTTTAAATGGCTCAAGTCCTATTTGGAGAATAGGCAACATGCAGTACGACTCCCCCCCCCCCTTCTCATCCAAATTTAGAACAATTGAATATGGGGTCCCTCAAGGTTCTTCCATTAGTCCGATCCTTTTCAATATTTATTTAGGACCTCTGATCCCCATCATTAAATCCTATAACATCAAGTTGGTGAACTATGCTGATGACACGCAGCTCATCCTGTCTCTGGAAGGCAGGGAGTCTGCGTCACTCAGTGACTTCCACGAGTGTATGCAGAAGGGGGCGAGTTGGCTTATGGCAATTCCCTGCAATTTAATGGTGGGAAAACAGAAATGTTGCACTGTACAGTGAAAAAAATCCCCGCCCACTTCCAGAAGAATTTTGGCCTACCCAGACAGGCACCCCCCCCCCCCCATCCCAGCGGCTGATGTGCGCAATCTGGTGGTATTTCTCGATAACAAGCTGAGCATGGAGAAACATGTAAATAAAACAGTTGGCACTTGTTTCTCCCTCATCAAGGCCTTGCGGAAGATCCTTCCCATGCTGCCTCTGTCAACCAGGGTTCTAGTAGTCAGAAGCATCATCTTGGGTCAGCTAGACTACTGTAACACCCTGCTTCTTGGTGCACCTAGTTTTCTCATTAAAAGACTACAAAGAATTCAAACAATAGCCGCCAAGTTAACCTTAAAGAGGAGATGGGATGACTCTGCATCGGCGGCTCTTATCGATCTCCACTGGCTTCCTCTGGCCCAGAGAATCCAGTTCAAAGCTGCATGCATTGTGTTCAAAGCCCTACATGGACTCAGACCCCAACCTCTGCAGAAAAAATGTGTCTGGTACTTTCCTTTACGAACGCTTTGCTCCTCTACGGCTTACCTGGCCTGTACCACCAGAGTACGAACTTCTAGATTTGGTGGCAGAGCATTCAGCTGGACAGCGGCACAGTTGTGAAATAACCGCCCATTTAATATCGGAGGAGTTCGTACAGTTTAGAAAAAACTTAAAACCCATCTTTTTCCCAGGGTGTAGTGTTCATCACTTGCGGTGGGCTAACTCTGCGTGTGTATTGGAACTTCTATCTTTCAGCACCAGGATACCCGTGAGATGATCGAGCGCTTTACAAATATTGGATACATTACAACTCTCTAGATATTCTGCAGTGAATTATGAGGGGCCGATATATGCACACCCAGGGTTTTTTTTTCAGTCTAATGGGTCTCGGTATAACGTCCACAATGGCACAGATGATGCAGCTCTTGGAATGTTGTCGCCATGGAGTGTTCCATGTAAATATACTCGACTCAGAACGAGAGGAGTGAAAAGGACATTACCCAAGAATTCTGTGAAGGGGTTACAGATTTTGAAGTAAATAGCTATAGTAATGGTATTACATTTGGATACATCCTTTCCTACATATTTAAACTGGGTGGTACTGATATGGTCAGGTGTGAGAAAGCTAGGGAATATTTTGGATGTAAGCTACAAATTCTATCCAATATCACAGTAGCAGGTTTTCTCGATATTACTACCCAGTTAGAAAGCATGCAGGTGTATTCAGAACAGACTAGATATGCAGTGGATTTCATCTTAGCAAAGAGTGGTGGTGTATGCGCAGTAATCGGCGACCAGTGCGTAGCTGGTAAAAGGAATATGGAGAAAAGTATAGCACAACATATTATGGATATTATTAACAATGTTAAAGGAATGAAGAGTGTGAATTAGAATTTGACTTTTTTTGGTAGTTGGTGCTGGATATAAATGTAAATGTGAATGTGTTTGTATTTATATAGCGCCTTTTACCCAGAGGTCTCGTAGCGCTGTATTCATACCGCTGTGTAACCCTTCCTGGCTTTCCTGTGAGATGTCCACTCCTGGGCACCCCCAAGGTGAAGCCAGGCATCCAATCGATGCTGGGGCCGTTGTGGAGATTAGGCAAGCTATTGCCCAGAGTGGGACCTATGATTAGACTACGCACCGAGGCGAGAATTATCAGGTCCGGGGAGATTGAGTCCAAGAGCCGCCGAGGCGGGAATTGAACCCTGGTCCCGGGCCAGACCTCTGCATCAGGGTCTGCCGCTCTAACCATTGAGCCCCTTATTGGGGTATTGGTACTCTGTTGTGTCCTCAGACCATGTCTCCCTTCTCGTTCTTATTGTGCCGCTGTTTGCATGCCCAAAGAGAATATATCAGCCTATGTTGCAAATGCCGCCATGACGATTCAGGCTGATATTGATGATGTGATGAATATTGAGAGGATATTTGAAGATTCTTCCCTTCTTGCTGTACCACTTCCTAATGTTGCTTGTAAGGAGTGCCCATAATTTTATCTTAATTATGTTTCTGAATTTTGATGCTCTATCAATTGCAGATGTATTGATACTGTTATGGTGAAGCTATCTGCTCTATTTTTATGTTTGCACACTTGAAAATATTTTTAGCTCATACTAAAAGGTGGGTCTGTTAGATTAGGCCAGTTAATGCTTACATAATGCCCTATATAAGTTAGCATTTGCTGCATCATTTCTAATCTTTGCCATTTCTTAGAAATACCCTTTGCTGAGTTTCGTTTCTTTAATGAAGACTTGTGAATAACAGGGCATAGCTTTCCCACTAGATAGAGGCCCTCTCTCACCGGTCTGTCATTGTTATCTTAGCTCAGGGTGCCACAGCCTTAGACTGTGCTGGGTTTGGCGAGCAGAAGCTTTTTTTGTATTTTTACTGTCCAGCTGCATCTGCCTGGAAAATTCCACTATGGACGCGTTTTTAACTAATCCTGAAATGTACATAATGTATCTCTATGCTTGCTGATCTTCAGTTCCCTCTGCACAGTATCTGGGAGTGGTACAAACGAGGCCCCGCTCTGAGTGTATATGAATAAACAGCTATTGGGTATTTTTCCCCTAAACGAAATCACAAGATTGCTGCGTACTGGATGGGTATATGAGGTATTGTGTAAGATAACTGATCTAGACCTACAGCCCATGCCACATGTGGCTTTGTTAGGTTATGATCGTAACATCCCTAAGAAGGTACGTAAATACACCTCAATAGCATTTCTGCTGGTGAAAAGGGAAATAGCGGTGGCCTGGGGTAGTAGACGTGTCCCCACTGAAAAAGCATGGTTAGGTAGCCTACTCTATTGCAACACTAACAGTGATTGGTTTTCCTCTACATTGCCTACGACTGCAAGACCTAAGGACAGTCAACAAGGCGAAGGGTTATGCAGTGTTGGTCTCTATAAAGCCTGTGCTCCCCTAGAGCTTTGGTGCACCTCTTCAACTGTAGTATGGTTCGGACGAAGCCATACACTTCTCTGATCTACCAGCAAATTAGTTATTGTACCTGGCTACACTGCTTTAGTGTCACCTATTCTTGCTGTCTTGCAGTGTGGATGTGAGGCACTTAGAATACAGCCTCACATCTAAATGTGTTTTTTGACTTCTGCTTTCCCGCATGTACCATTTAGGGCTCCCAGTATTGAAACAAAGCCACCCTTAAAAAATTAAGTCAATAGGGCAATGTGAACACACTTCCTGACATTTCCCTATTCCAATCTCCTGTATGCATAGGTCTTTGAAGAGGATCAAATGTACATGTGTATCTAGACATAGAGCGGCAACCCTAATCCACAAGTCAGAGGGGAACTGTGCAGCCACTATAGGATGCCCACCCTTGTCATTACAAAGTGGGTGAAGTCTCCCCATATACACAAGGGCAGGAGTCAGTATGGTTCTTGGATGGTGCTTACAAGAATCTGTGTTTACCAGGAGAGCTAGGCAGAACTACTTCAAAACACCATGTGTAACATGCATGAGCAACTCCTCAGTTGGAGCGAAGGCGCATTGCCCCACTTAAATTACCCCAAAGATAAATAATTAAATGGTAATTCATTTACAGTTTTATTTTTCATCCTCCTGTTCTGAACGGAGAGTCAGGACGGGGGCAGGCCGTTGCTGAATAACAGGAGGAGGGTGGGCTGTTTGTGCACTTTTCAAAGTGTTCATGTCCCTTTGGCCAGCCATCTTCCTACGGCCAGCCAGATGTGCAATTTGAGTGCAGGTCTCCAGGGCGCTGGGGAGCGCGGAGTGAGACCGCTCCCTCCAATAAAGGCACTGCTTTCACAGCAAGAGATGAACACAAGGATTGGTGTCTGCACTGCTGCATCCAGATGCTCAGAAGAGGTTTGAAGCGGAGGTCGTTGCCTCCGGAAATTTTAATTTTCAATATAAATATTTGCAAGCATGCCTGCCCCCTTCTCACCGTAGATGCCAGACACCACTAGCAACATGGGGTTTTCCCATCCTAATTGTTGTAAAGAACTAAATCTGAGGCAGAAGTAAGTAAGAGTAGTCTTTATTCTGTCACCCACTCTCCAAGACTGCCAGAGGGATACCAACATTCTAAGGCAAGCTCTGGCAGAACATACCAAAAGGGGAGGGGGGAAAACATGGAGGAACGTACCACAGAAGGTGGTGTAAAACAGGAAAGTAAGATTACAACACATCTCCCTTCGCCAACATAAGGAGATGAACAAAATGACACAAGGTGAGTGATCTTCCAGCGGCCAACTTACAAAGATATAACACTTCATACAAAGCGAGAGCAGTCTTACTATAGAACTAATGGGGAAAAGAGAAAGAAGATAACTCCACCAAGAGATAAAATGTGAAAAGAATAGAGATCATCAAGCAAAGTGTATATAACATGCCCTAGAAGTACATGAGAACATTTTGCAACACCTAAATGAAAGGAAACGAACAAGGAGTGCTACCATGCAGATTGTTATAAGACCTTGGATCTCTCCCTCTGATGGAGGAAAAAGGGGAGACTCTCATTCCCTCAATGGGAGACGTGCGATATGTCCACATACCATCTCTTATAGTTTCGTCCCCAACCAAATTGACGTCAAGAGCGATTTGAATTTGTTTGGGGATTATCTGAACAGAGTTGGCAATTAGCTCATTGGTTATAGAAGAACAATTATTGGTATCTTTGTGTTTGATTCCTACATTTTTGATGAACTTTTCCATTTTGCTTGAAGAGAAAATTATTTTTTTTCAGTAACAAAGGATACTGGTAAACCTTCACTAGTGAATGAATCTATTAAGAATTCAATGAGGGTACCAGTTGTAGCGTCTGACACAAACTCCTATTTGATCCACTTGGAAGTGAAGTCGATGAGCAAGAACATGAATTTCTTTTTGGCTTCGAACTGGCCTAAGGGACCAATAACTTTTAAGGCAAGTTTAGTCCACGGGATACTTGGTACTAAATCTGGATTCCTGGATGTGCTTGCCTTTTCTCCCTCAGATATACTAATCCTCTGTTCATTCTCTGTTAAGGCAGATGCTAGATCTTCAGTACTTCTACCCAGGCAGACTTGATCTTTATCATTAGGGTCAAGCATGAGCCGTAGCTCTCTTTGATGGCATCAACCTAATAGGTTTCGCCCTTCTTTTACAATATAGACAATACCACTGGTGGATCTTCCCCTGAAATCTATACACATCTCTACCATGCCCACCAGGTGTATAGGTTCTTTAGCATAACGTATTGGAGATCTGTCAGGTCCTAACACATGAAAACTAGAAATACCAAATAGATCATTCATATCATCTTGATTAATCACCGTAAAAGGAGAACAAGAATCAGCATAAACGATCAAAGGTTTTTTGTTCAAGAAAATGGTACATTCAGGATACTTATGTTGTAAAGTATCAAACATTGATGTATTTTTATCAACATTCTTCACTTGAAATATGTACTTAGGAGAGTGTTCCTCTCTGCTGCAAACCACTTTTACCCGATTGTTCTCCCCCTCTCTGCACACTCTTGCGAAATGACCCTTCCTATTGCACTTCATATATCTTGCATTGCGGGCAGTGCAATAAACATTGTTTGCATGATGGTTGCTACTGCCGCACCTGAAACATTTTTAACCCTTCAGTTACGCTAACAGGTTTGTCTGCCTCAACTTCTCTGGGTCTGATCTTAAGAATCTCACTATCATTGTTGTCATCACGATAACTTTTTGTATTTATTACACTACAGACTGGTTCTTTGGGTGGGTTCATTTCCGAAATGCACTTAGCAGTGTGTTCAATAGATTGTGCCATACTAATAGCTTCTTTTAGAGAAGGGTTTTTTGATAGAAGTTTCTCTCTTATTCGGGGATTGTGAGTACACCTTACTAACTGATCCCTGATAAGGGAGTCATTCAGCTCGCTAAACTCGCATAATTGAGTTAGGCCTCTGAGTGCAGCTATATAATTGGTGACCGACTCTTGTTTGCCTTGAACTAGAGTAAAAAACGTGTGCCTCTCTAGGACAACGTTTACCTTCTCACTAAAGTGAGTTTCTAATTTCAAAAGAGTGATTTTAAATACATCCATATCAACCTCTTCATCTTCTAACTCAGGATTGGGTAGTGTACCGTACATTTTCCTACCGTAAACACATAGGTTGTGTAACAGGACATGTTTACAGACGGCAGAAAACTTTTACCCCCCCCCAATGCCAATAAGGTAAGAATCAAAAAAATTGATTCAATCCTTCCAATTGATTTCTGGATAAGACGAGGGGACTGCCGATCAGTCAGAATGACAGACGTCCTCTCCCTGTCGCAATGGATCACAATCTGGCCAACAGAACCTCCAGAGCTGTAGAGGGAAGCTGATAATCATTGAACTGGAATTTCCACAGGAACGATCACTTTTGGCAGCACAAACGGCAAGCGAGCACCCTAGGAACAAGCACCTGCAACAAAGTTGACTACCACGAGGAATCTTCACACAATGAACAGTAATGGTTGACCATGAACCTGGAGAGAATGGAGCGAGTACTGAAAGGCGAGGCGACAGCAGGCCCCCCTGCGTCTCTCTCGTCGCCAGTGTTGTAAAGAGCTAAATCTGAAGTAAGTAAGAGTAGTCTTTATTCTGTCACCCACTCTCCAAGACTGCCAGAGGGATGCCAACATTCTAAGACAAGCTCTGGCAGAACATACCAAAAGGGGAGGGGGAAAACCTGGAGGAACGTACCACAGAAGGTGGTGTAAAACAGGAAAGGAAGTTTATAACACATATTTACTGTCTATAATTTCTTCCTTTTTCTTTCTCTCCATGTCTCAGGACGGCTTCCTTTCCTATAAACTATACAGAGCACTCTGTGGCAGCGAACTAATCCATTTACTGCACTTCAATGAAACGCAAGACGCATAAAACCAATCGTGGCATTTAGACCACATTCTGGTTTCCGTAGAACCTCTTGCATAAGTCCCCTATTCCAATCTGTGTGCTTGAAAGTTCAGATCAACTGCTCTAAAGTGAAACTCATTTGTTCAAATCAAATTTGCTACTTCACTGAACATTTTTCTTTATTCTTCTGCGTTTCTGTACTATGTATTAAATGTGGGGTAGACCAATAATTGCATTACCATACATTATTATGATATCCCGTAGTGGTTTAAAACAAATATGTAAACACCAAGTTGGGTTAAAAGAAAAAAAAACTTGAACACCTATAGATTTGTGATATAGTTTTAGATTAAAAATACTGATCAGTGTTCTAAAAGGAATAAATTACTTTACAGAATTTAACCGACAAAACAGACTCCCAAACCAGCTCTACGTGTACATGAATGACTAAAATCGGGCTATCAAAAATGCAGTGGTTAATATTTGGATCTTGTTTTATTTAGCATGGCATTCGTCACATTTTAATAATTTCAGAGTTTTCCAAAATTAATAAAGGTTTCATTATTATTTTCTTTGTACACATCACTCTGCATCATTTTTCTACAGCATTTAATTTTTAGTTCGAGCCAGAGCCAGCGCGCAAGAGCTGCTCTGGCAATGATCTGTTGTAGTTCAGTATGGAAGAGAAGCCCAACCCACTTCCAGCCCATATTCTTCATTGGCTTGTGTCTTTGTGCTTCGTAAAAGCAGGCTTCCGATTACTTAATTGGCTTGTTAGTCCCTCCTTAGAATAGCCATGCCGTTATTTGTATCCTCCTATGGCTACTGGCCCCTTTACTTCGGTTCTTACACAGTACGTGTTATTTTAGTTTTGTAAGCTGTGACGGGGTGGCGGGTCTGGAGGATGACAGTAATGTTATACGCGCAGACGGATGGTCTGCTCTACCGTTGACCCCCCTTTCTGTCGTCCTCATCCAGACTGATGCCACCGCTGCGGTACCTGAGGATTGGTGGTCGGCTGTCCCGCGGACCCCCCCGCCATACCTACACTGTCTGAAGAAGCCGGTCTGCAGGACTGGGGCACGAAGGAGACCGACAGTGCCTGGCACTATGCTCCGATAAAAGAACACGGTCCCTTTAACTATGGACTGCAAGCCGGCGTAACCACGCCCCCTGCAAGCGTCGAGGAGTCAAATGCCGGAAGAGAGAAGGAGACGACGGACGGCGTTTCCCTGGAGGCGGCAGGAGTGTTGGAGTGGAGACGGAGAGAAGCGGAGTCGAGTTGCGGAGGAGGAGGAAGAGAGCGAGGAAGGAGCCCAGCTGAGAGCGACAAGCCAGGAGGCCACCGATTTGGCACTTCGCCCTGCCACGGTCCCACGGGAGGAACGTGGCTGGACAAGGTACGGGGTTCTGTGGCTGGCTGGGTGGGGAGGAGCGACCCGAGCAAGCCGAGAGACCCAGTGTAAATAGTGTACAGTCTAGAGATTCCCTCCCCCCTCACGAGCACTTCGAACGGCTGTTGTTAAAAGAGCACTTGGTTTCCCTCACTCCCCGGGCCCTGGCAAATCGTGTACGGACGTACCAGTGATTGTGCCTTTTCTTCTCTTTCTTTTCTGGGACGCCTCCGGACGAGTCCACGCTACCTTGACGACTCCTCCTGCCTTCCCCACCAACGCGAGGGTCGAGATAAAGGACAGCATTCTGGAGTATTCCGGATTTACAAGAGGTGTCAGGACGGAGACCTCGGACTTTGCCAAATTACGTGTGACTTCTAAGAGGCGTAAAGCTTACTTAAAAATAAAACCTTCATTAAGAGCACTTTTCCCTGACTCCGCCTCGTTGGATCATACTTCCCGGAGTCCTGAACCCTCTTCCTCGGGGTTGCACGTACCTGCCCCTTTACATAAGCATTGTTTTATTTTTTGAGTTTGTCCTACTTCAGGCACCACAACGTGCCTGGTTTACATGACCTGCTTTGTTTACATTCAGCGCGATGTGCGCTTTCACTTTCAAAGCTATTGGGACAATTGTAACGCTTAATTATTTTTATTTGCTTTGAAAGTTTTGTTTGTTGAGATGTTTGGGTGGCTCCCTTGCAGCTCGGTCTGCAGTGACTATCGAAGGAGAGGCCCAGCAGGGTGAGAGATTATATAGGCAGGAAACGGCGTAGGCAGAGCGCGTTGTCTGCGCACAACAGGAAGTCAGGCGGGGCACGGGAGAGGAGAAGAGCGGGCAGCCGCATGTGCAGAGCGCGCTGCCCTTGAGGAGAGCTGAAAATAGGAGCGGGCATCGGTGTTGAAGTTAACGTGTGGCCCTGGCAGGGAAGATCGAGAACATGGAGAACAGCAGTGCTCAGGAGAAGATGGTGGCAGGCTTAGCAGGGGCCCATAGAGCCAACATAACAGCGCTGATTGGGGCGTAGGATAATCTGAGCGTGAGCTCCTGAATTAGCTTTTGATGGCCAGGTGCCGCATTGTGGGTCGGTGCGGGCGGTGGTGCCTCCAAAACGGTTGATTATTTCAAGTAGTGGAGGTAAGTGCAACAGCAAGGCTCCGGATAGAGAGAAGAAGGCAGGCGCAGTGTAGGCTTGGGTTCGAGGGGGTTAGGGGTGCTGCTTAAAACAACTTTTTTGATACATATGGCTCGTCTAGATTATTTTCTCGGCCCATATTAATGTGATCTTATATGTATTTTCTACGTGCTGTGGCAAGAGAAGGCGAGGACTCACGCAGACTTTAAAGGTGTTTTAGGCAACATCTATCTCGCTCGCCCCGCCATTGTTCCTTTAAAGATAATATAACCAATGGGGACATTGGGGGACAGAAAAACCAAGCACCAGGAGTACATTCCATCCTTCGGAAGCAGGGGAAGTCAGTTTCGGAGGATCTGATTAGGTCTCTGGCTGCATCATTTGTCTGAATAATTGCTTTGCACCTTGATTCAGCACACTGCGAAGATGGCATGGTAATAAATGACCGGGGAATTCTTACCTGCTTTTATCTGCCACCTCTCCGTCAGCTCCATCTTTCTGAGCTCTTCTAAATCCCCAAAAGGGACAGGTAGCCATTTGTTTTCCACTATGTTACCACTCTGTCTATTGTTGTTGCACTGAAGAGTACGAATTCAGTTTATTGCGTGCTTTAAATGGGCCGGTACGGAGTACCAGCACTTTATTATTTTCAGAGGGAGAGTACCGGCACTTCAAGAGAAATGCTACACTTTTAATTGGAGAGTACCTGTACTTATATATTTCCATTTCAAGCACTGGTTCATTCTAATGACAAAGGCACTGATATACATGTTCTTTGCCCAAGACAAAACAAAAAAGCTCAAGTTGCTGAATCCAGGCTTAATGCGCAGTCCTAACGCGGACTCAAGGGATATGAGCGAAGGTAGAGAACCAGACTTACTGCGCAGCATTTTCTTCAGCACGTGGAGTTTTGCAATCCTGCACATGGCACTCAACGGATATTAACCTTTCTGAATTGCTACTTAGCAGGAGCTGGGATGGTATGGGTAGGGTCTTGTCGATAAAAGGGTCAGAGTGCAGAAAACAACTGTGTGCAAGTTGGTGACCGATACATAGATGGATCTAAACAGAAAAACACTTCACTCATAGCTTTAATCAATGTAACCCTGACATTATTACTAATGACTGAACATCCCGAAATGCACATATTATGGTGCATCACACTGGTAACACAGGCTCTGGTGATTTTAATGGTGAGGTCACTCAGTAACAGTTGAGAAAACACGGTTATGCACCACTTAGTTGAACAATGGGCTACACGTAAGAACTGTGCATACACTAGCATTACAACATCATACTCCTATGATCACAACATGGGATGCAGTGGCATTAATGTATACAGGACAGATTATTCAAGATGCAGTCCATAGTGATTAAAATCACTATGTATAACAATGTTAAGGATGAGGTACATATTGGCCTTAGAAATTCAAGACTTATTTTTTTTAGAAAAATGCTTTAATGTTTGTAAGATTTCTTTTTTTTGTTAAAAAAATAACCCAGCATAAGTAATAAAATAAAATCCACGAAGCAAGAAAAAGGTGCTGTACCACAAGCTGTTACTAGGCGTCCCTGTTGTGTGGTAAAGGGGCCTCTATTGGCCACATAAGGTTCTGCACCCTTACTTATGCTACTGCTGGGATATTTGTTAATAATAAAAAAAAAAAATACTAATAAACATTATTATTTGCAATGTTAATAGTACAAACTTTCAGTAATGCGAGACCTTTGCTTTGCAAATGCTTATTATGGGGTGACATTCGCAGTAACGGTACACATTCTTACTTTTTAAAATATTTTTCCTAAATTTTAATATTCTCATTTTTAATGTTTCCTTTATATTGACCTCATCCCTTATTCTTACCTGTTCCTTGCCGATGTTTGTGATGCTTTTGACCTGATGTAATCACGTCACCTATAAACCTAGTTACATCTACTGTTATTTTGTTATTCTTTACTCAGACTTTACAGACGCACCCAAAAAATCTTTTACACCCGTTAGATCTTTCACTCTTCTTCTAGCCAGGGCTAGTGGGGATAGCCAGGGCGCAGTTCTGCACTCTAAATGAACAGGGATGGTAGTCAAAGCTGCATTCTTTTCAGAAAAAACTTTTTAAAATAATTTTTCTGTGTTGCTTTTCTCCAAAGTCCTAGGTTTCGCTTGAATTCTTCAGTGAGATCCACACATCAGGATGGCTCTTTTCATGGGGTTAGTTTCTGACAATGGACGTAGTTAATATTTCTAGTAGAACTTCACGACCTAGTCAGCCTTGATTCATTAGAAACGCATTACTCGTTGGTTAACATACTTAAAGCACTCGCACATCCGTATCAATAAAACTAACACAAAAGAACATTCAATTATAGTGGTTATTTATTGTGAATCTTTTTAATTCGCTCACACCGTGGCTCTTCTCTGTGAGCGTTCTGTCATTAGTACAATTAGTGCGACTGCTTTTAACACTTTTTTGGCAACATATCCGCCCATCTTTGCATGCTGTGCAGTGCGGCTGAACGCAGATTTAACATATTACAGCATCAAAAATGCAAGTGAACGATTTCCACCAGTCGAGTTTTGGATTTAAAAGAGGGCAAAAGACGAGAGAATACAATGCCTAATCCCGAAATAAGAATATTTCTGCGTAAATGTCAGACGACATTCTGAAACAGGTGACATACGTGGATGACTGATGTGCTGTGGTGAACTGCATGCTGTAATGACACGTGCGTTAAGTAATGTGCAAAACACCACACTCTGAAACAGGTTTGCATTTTTATATATCTGTTCCTTTTCTACAAAACATTAGAAAAATATAGTAACACCATGTTCCTGAGGTAGTACAATATTCAGACACTTGGTTACTTTTTTCAGCAGAAGGATGGCCTACACAAGATGTTCACAGCACTCAAATCACAAAAGAAAAAGAAAAAACGGAGACATGCGGAGTTAGTCTTTTAAAAAAGTGTTATGTCAAGTACAACAAAGATCTAGAATTCCAATATTGCTAACAGGTAGTGTTTTTATTGTACATGCTCTTTTTCAGCATCCTGGGGCGATCTCTTCGAACATTTGATGGCACAGACTCAAAAGATAAGATCTTTATATTATATTTAGCATGTTGTTGGGACTAAGGATTTCAATCCAGTAACCATCAGGATCCTGTATAAAAGCAAGTCCTTTCATTTTACCTGAAAAACAAATACACAGCAAGTCAGACATAAGTACTGAAACCCTGTTTCCTTCTTGAAGCTGACAATACTACTGAACTGTCCCATGAACTTAGTTTTAGTTTCCCATGTGCTGCTGTAATCATTGCTTTAATCAACAGGTCTCAGAGCCATAAGGCATCTCCACTTCGCTCTATTAATCCCTGGTACATTTACATGATTCGTACCTTTGGGTAAATGAATCCATCAGCAGCCTCTTTACTAAGAACAACTTCTATATGGGGACAGAAAACTACTCTTACACTGAAAAGTTAAATCCTCGTGGGTGGCCGTGCCAGGGGTGTCCTAGTTCCGGGCAGTGGTCGAGAGGGAGTGCTCCGCAGTTTTGGGCCGAGGGCTCCCTCTTACCCACGGGACCACATTATTTGGTTCACTGGAGGATGTGGGTGGGTAGAGGATGGAACGTGCTTTTACTGGAGAGGCGACAAACCGCACCGCCACTGGAAAAATCCAGTCCCTCCCCTCATTGGCGGAGAGGAGGAAGGGGGTAGATATAATATAATAGAATATACATCTGGTGTGCTTAGCAGGAACGCCCCACATACGAGGCTAGAGGATGTCTTGGAAGTAGGAGAAGATTTGGGGTGTTGTTTAATAGCACTCCTGCTATGCCATCTATTGTGATGTTTGGTGTGTATAGGACATGTTTGTGTTGCTCTTGAAAAATTCATAAAATTGGTTAAGAAAACAACAACATCCTCCTAGCTGGCAACTCACATCTCAAATGACCCTGCCCAAAATGAGAGTGCAAAGAAAAGGGACAAGTGATTTTGTCATGAGGTATAAATTAGAAAGAGACCATCTACAGTAACTAATGTTCACAAAGTCAGAGTAGACACTAGCTCCCTTCCTATCCTTTCCTAGATGGAAAGCAAAATGTTCTACTTTCCACGCAGCATTGAAGACTAAAGAGAGGTGGGCTCATCGAAAGGCTACTGATGTAATTCAATGTAATTCCGCATTAATAAAGGCCCACGGTAAACTGACTCCTTCCAAACTGGGGAACGTACCAATTTTCTAATGAGGAAGATCATTCTGTAAGCTTTACTGAGTTTTCCTTTAGAGACCTTGCCGCTCGACAAGACTAGCTTCTATAACCAGAATCCTTTAGATGAACTAACATAGGAGCTTTGCGGTGGGCATTAAATCATCCTGTTGGTGAAAAAGACTCTGGGTGGCTAATGCATAGTGAAACTGAGAAAGCAGGTGTTGGGTCAGCTATTGTATCAAGTCAGGACCTTATTTACAGTGAAATGATGAGATATTAGTATTGTGCCTGCGTGTCAGACGTGGAGAATGCTGCAAAGGAGCACTGAGTAGAAGTTCATCTCCAGGAGTTCTGTCATGCAGGCTACAAGTAAACATCTCCAAGTGTTGTGGTCCCAGCATATGACCAACATCTGAAGTCCTGGAATACAATTCAAAGCTCATGCTGGATATCAAAAGCTCACATTTAGGGAGATTCTTACTAATAACCTTTTAGTGTAGAAAACTATACAAACTTATACTTCTGACGGGCTCGTCTCAGAGACAGTTTGTGGTACATACAAAAACACATTTTAACGTATATAAAATAAATGGGATGTGTAAAAGAACTTGCCATCATCTGGTTTCTTCACAAATGTTACTCCTAGATCTTCAAATCTTTTACACGCTGCGTAGACATCTGGAACTGCAATGCCAATGTGTCCTACAACAACACAACGGGTAAGTCTCACCATTGAGAGTCACGTCTTTAAAATGCGTTATTGCCGTTACGAGCCATAAAGGGGGCGCATAAAAATAAAATGTAGAAATAATGCTACAGAAAGCTCCTGCTGATAAACAGCTTCTATTGCTTCACCATTAGTCTGTTTGATGGAGAGTATTGTAAAAATAAATAAATATATCCGTGAGCTAAATCCGGATGTGGGCCTCACATCACAGGTTGCATTGGCTCGTTCAAGAGTCCCTTGGCTAGAAGCGCGATGACCATTCTGAGAATGAATCCAAGATTAGAAGGGAATGTGGTGGAACATCTTGAAGGGATGGCCTCAAAGCTTGACAAGACACTAGAAGCTGGGAAGCAATACAGACAATGTGCCAGGTCCACATCCATGTGCAAGCTAAACACTCTGTATCAAGAGACATGAGGAGGAATCACAGATTTAAGACCCTGGGGAGGGCTTGCACTTGAACAAGTGTCGGCTTTCTGGAGGACCTCAATGAAGCATGAATGGTGAGCCTGCAAGAGGATAAAGTTAATATAAAGTACAATAAAACAGTTAAATGACCGCTCGTGCAAACATGCTATGTATCGCTAAGCAAAATTCCAACATCGCGGACTTTCAATATAGAACCATTACTCTGGACAATGGTAATAAAATAACCACGTTACTGGCAAGAGAGCATTAAATGGAAGGCTGGATCAGCTCTAGGACTCCAGCTTTTAACTTACAGGCTACACACACTGGCCTCCGTAGCGAGCAAGTCACATACGTGCTATTGTACAGGATGATGCTAGGAGTCCTATCATGATTCAAAGTACATTTGTACTTTTCTGTGGGCGAGATCCATTTAGTATTGCCTCTCTTGATGCAATTACAGCAGGAACAAAGGTGACGGGTAAGTTCTGTCGTGTAGAGTAAGGTTGTGCACGCCTGTAGCATGTCCCTTCCATGCTGCTGACTGTCAGGAGTCCTGATGGACCAGCTTGACTGTAGGCAGCTTAAATAGCCAATAACATCTTAATGTTGAGGAGAGTTAAAGGATTGACGCAAGAGGACCCTGACCCCATGGATAAAAACACAACTTGATAAGCCCAAAACACAGGCAGGGAGTTGTCCACTCTGATTCTGTGCCGCCTGTCCGCAGTGCAATAGTTTAGGTCATTTCTTAATACCGACGCACTGAAGCGATTTATAGAATATTTGTCTGATATATAGACTATTGCACCAACAGTGAAAGTTGTCGACTAATTTCAGCGACTCACTTTTAATCAAAGTCTGGCACATTCTTCTGGACTAAAAGGCTGAAAAGAGTATGCACTTGGATATACAAAGAACCTAGTGTGGTCTGGAATTAATATTCTAGCAGGGTTCAGGGCATGCATCAAGCTGCTTTAAAAGGTTTTAATGTATGTAAGAACTCTGAACAATAATGAGGGGCAATTCTAGATGCTAAACTAACAATATTTTGTAAATTGCGAGTAAGCAACCATGCAGTCTTGGTGTCCATCGTTCAAATATTAGCCAGGAACGGTGGAATGCCAGCTGTTTGATCTGAAGATTCCATCTTACCAGAACTGAAAGGTGCCTAGTGGTTTGTTGATAGCTGCATTGAAGTTCTAATCCAACGTGCATCAGACTGCAGCGTGCTTACGTGGTCTCCAAAAACTACAGAAAACCGCTTAGATTGATGTATGTAGCACCTGATGGTCCTTCTGATACATAAACACCTTTCAGCTTTAGGAGGCCGATCTTAAAAGCAGCCTGCAAGAAGCGCTCCAGAAGCCACTGGTGACTTCAAGGAGCCTCAGGCCTTCTGCTCTGGGTCGGATCTCCAGCGACCTCCCCCTCTCTTCTTCTAGACTGTGAAGGTCCGCTTGCAGACTGTGGTCTTCAAGAGCGTCCCATGGCATGCAGGTCATGTCCTCGTGCCCATATTGAAGATTCTGATCCTGCTCCTTGGATGGACATGGCTTCCACCCCTTGCTGTCCAATGATCCCAGCCTGGCCCAATGCACATCATATTTATTTAACCATTACAGCGAGGAACACATACAACTATTTGTACATGGATTGCACTGATTTACAAGGAAAGGGGAAGTTAGTAACTAACTGGTGGCTCGAAGCTTATTTATTGAGGCGGAGTCTATGCCCAGTGCGTCAAGACCGTGACTGCGAGCCGTTCATTGCACACTTGAAACTAAAAGAATTCTTAGGAAAAACACATTTTAATGTTTCCAAAACTACTAGCTAGCTGGAGAGTGCGCAGCATGTGAATCTACAGCACACATGCTGCAGACATTCAATTCCCTCCTTTCTCTCGATTCCATTCAAAGGAGCTCCTAGACTGAAAGTTAGACAGATGAACCTTCCACACTTAGTATTTTTACAGTGCCCAATATCACCCACAGGTGCAGGGTATCCACCAAGCCCCATCCTCTAGCTCTCTGGGTCGGGCTGCCTTTTCCTGCAGACAAGGCGGCTAAGGCGCAGCTAAGAAAGGCTGCCAGAGGCATAGTTTCGACTGGGAACGAGTTCAATTTGACTACCCTAGATGAAATCGAACATCTAAAGAAGGATACTAGTGCATCAATCTTAATCTTCAGACCTTTTAATATCAGACAGTGCAAGCCATATTCATGTAAGGGGTGATGGCTCTATGCTACGACTGCTATAAAAACAAATAGCTCAGGGCAATAAATATTTGTACCCAGTCACCTATGCCAGTAACTTAACTTAGTTTCTGGCTAACTCAGTTTTTTAAACTACATTTAATATGAGGGTGCTGGGATAGAAAAGTCCCTTGCAAGGTAAAGGATGTGTACCTCTGCCAGAGTACCCCAGCGGTGGTGATATCTGGTTCTTTAGTAACAGTTTTTTGTTCATAGGCAAACACATATCATGCCCATGTGCCATTACCTAAGCTTGTCTCATGTCATGCGAAAGACTGAGAGGTGCACCCAAATCATTACCCTCAGGTGGTGGAAGACTCCTGCCTTCACTGGGAGTTGAGTAGCACAAGCGCAGTGGTGGCAGCATACTGGGTTTTCAGACCGTGATCAGTAGGGTGAACAGGCCTTTATACCTGTGCCACTGGAGTGGTTCCTCTGGCCTACTCATGTAAAGTTCCCCTGCTCTGCGATTAACTCAACCTGGGCCTACATTGGATAGTATGAGTGCTGGATAGCGCGCAGAGGTGCGTGCACATGCTAGGACGTATGTGTGCCTAGGAGGTGGTACAATAGAGGAGTCAGCACGCATGGTGGCGTGTGCGCACAGGGATGTAGGTGTACTTGTGAAGGAGAATACATGGAGGTATGGGTTCCAATTTTGCGAGACCCATGGCTTGCTGGGGGAGCATGTGGAGGCAGACTGGTTCCCCCAACAGATTTGTGGATTTCTGCATTTCTAAAGAGCTGGGTGACCCACACATTGGTGTACGTCTAGAGATGTCGAAAAACAAACCTTTTCTCATGTATAGACCTTCGTGAAAGCTAACTTGCAAAAATAGCTAAGGCGTGTCGTGTGCAAAAAGCAGCAAAAGGTAAAATGGTGTTTAAACGTCTAATAAGCCATGCTAACATAACATGCACGCAAAAAGAGGCCCTAAACCATACTACACCCTCCCTTGTTCGGGGAACGCACAATAACCAGGGCAAGCTTCATAAAACGCAGAGTTCAAGTTCGAATGAGACAGAACCAAGTTCAGGAATTTTGCCAAACTTGAGAAGCAGGAATAAAAAAATCAGAATCAGTGATTTAAATAAACACAATGCAAGTGGTTTTTAGATATTTACAACTGAGTTTGGGGCGGGCGTGCAGCAGAGGAAGGTTTAATTTGCTGACAAATGCCACATTAAAGGACAAAATCATGTGTCTGTTTATACAAACCCCGCCACCAATATCATTGTTGGAGAAGAGATACAGTAGCTGACACGTCGGCATGCGCCGAAGCCATCCCGGCGTGGGCTGCTGTAATCAAAGCCTGCCTGCGGTCCACGTTGGGAATCAACCTGTCACCAATGTCGTTAATACTCACATAAGGAACTTTATCAGGACTTAAATGATCAGAGTATTTAGAAGGGAAACCCTTAGGGTAATTACCTTCCTTCTCTGTTGCGGCAATAGCTGCCAAGATGTCATCATCAATCTTACTTTTGGAAAGTGTAACCGCTGCCACTGCAAATATTGCAACTGCTGTCTTCGCAGCCTCGTCCGCGAGACAGTTGCCAACAACGTGAACTCCAACACGCTGATGACCCAGAGTATGAATTATAAAGACTAGTGGGAGTCATTCTTGGAGCTCAGCCACTCGAACCCACATCATTTTGTGTTTTATTGTGCGACCCTTGGAGTCCCGATAATCATTTTGAGTCCAAAAGGGCAGATTGTCATTGTATGACTGAACACAGTAGTAAGAGTCACTCACAATTATTTATTTATTTCGAGTTTTGTATAGCGCATAGTTACTCTGGAGCATCCCAGCACTTGTTCCAGAACAACAGAAAGGTAGCAATCAAGGGTACTCAAAGGCATCAGGAGTTTGAGTCGCTATATTCACTGAGAATCTTCTCCCCCCCCGCACCCCCCCCGCTGCCTTTTTAACTTTGGGAGTTTTGAGCAGATGTTTCTGATCTGAGCGCAAGGCTCTATTGGCCTTATAGGGTACAGCAAGATTTTTCAGGATAGTCAAGTCAAGTCATAAAATTTATATAGCGCACTACATACCCAGAGGGTTTCAAGGCGCTTAGGAAGGGGAGGAGGATTATTTGTCAAATATCCACGTTTTAAGCTGCTTTCTGAACGCTAGGTGATTCTGGGTGAGGCGAAGGTAAGCGGGGAGTGAGTTCCATGTTTTGGCAGCCAGGTATGAGAAGGATCTGCCTCCCATGGTGGTCTTGTTGATGCGAGGTACAGTGGCGAAGGCTTGGCTGGAAGATCGAAGTTGGCGGGAGGGGGTGTAGAAGGACAGTCGAGAGTTGAGGCAATCTGGTCCGATGTCGTAGAGTGATTTGTGTGCGTGGGTAAGCAGACGGAAAGTAATCCTCTTATTGACGGGTAGCCAGTGGAGGTCTTTAAGGTGACCAGAGATGTGTTCGTTGCGTGGGATGTCTAGTATGAGCCTGGCTGAGGCGTTTTGGATTCGTTGTAGTTTCTTCTGGAGTTTAGCGGTGGTACCTGCGTAGAGGGTGTTTCCATAGTCCAGTCGGCTCGTGACTAGAGCGTGGGTGACTGTTTTCCTTGTTTCGGAGGGGATCCAGCGAAATGTTTTTCTGAGCATGCGAAGAATGTTAAAGCAGGAAGAGGATACGGCGCTGACTTGTCTGTTCATTGAGAGTGAAGAATCCAGGATGACGCCAAGGTTCCGTGCGTGGTCTGTCGGGATGGGTGCATTTCCGAGGGCTTCCGGCCATCAGGAGTCGTCCCATGCAGAGGGGGATTTACCTAAGATGAGGACTTCTGTTTTGTCTGAGTTCAGTTTCAGACGGCTTTGTTTCATCCATTCGGCGACTTCTTTCATTCCTTCGTGTAGGTTAGTTTTGGCGGTGCTGGGGTCCTTGGTGAGAGATAGGATCAGTTGAGTGTCATCTGCGTAAGAGATGATGTTGAGGTTGTGTTGGCGGGCGATGGCCGCGAGGGGGCTCATGTATACGTTGAAGAGGGTGGGACTGAGTGAGGATCCTTGTGGTACGCCGCAGATGATTTCAGAGGCCTCGGACTTGAATGGTGGGAGGCGGACTCTCTGGGTTCTTCCGGTGAGGAACGAGGTGATCCATTCAAGTGCTTTTCCTTGTATTCCGATGTTTCCAAGGCGTTGTAAAAGGGTGCTGTGGCAGACTGTGTCGAAGGCTGCAGAGAGGTCGAGGAGGATGAGGGCGACTGTGTCTCCATTGTCCAGTAGAGTTCGAATGTCGTCTGTTGCTGCGATGAGGGCGGTCTCAGTGCTGTGTTTGGCTCGGAAGCCAGATTGTGAGGGGTCGAGTGATTTGTTGGCTTCGAGGAAGGCGGCGAGCTGGTTGTTGACAGCTTTCTCGATGACTTTGGCCGGGAATGGAAGAAGCGAGATGGGGCGGTAGTTTTTGAGTTCGGTGGGGTCTGCTGTTGGTTTTTTCAGAAGGGCGGTGAGTTCAGCGTGTTTCCAGTCTTCTGGGAAGGTAGCGGAATTGAAGGAGCAGTTGATGACGTCTCGGAGGTGCGGAGCTATGACGGAGTCTGCTTTGTTGAAGATGTGGTGAGGGCATGGGTCTGTGGGGGATCCAGAGTGGATGGAATTCATCAGGCGGATGGTGTCCTCAGTGGAGATTGGGTTCCAGGCTATAAGGGTGTTAACGGGGGGAAGATGGTCAGCTGATGGTAGGGTGGGTTGGCTTTCGGGTTGGTTGTCAAAGCTGTTGTGGATGTCAGCAATCTTGTTGTGGAAAAAAGAGGCTAGGGAATCGCAGAGGGTTTGAGAGGGGGTGATGTCGTTGGAGTTGGCCGAGGGGTTGGAAAATTCCTTGACGATGTTGAAAAGTTCCTTGCTGTTGTGGGCGTTGTTGTCAAGTCGATCCTTGAATGCTGTTTTCTTGGCTTTTCGGATCAGTTGGTGGTGAGTGCGGATGGCGCTTTTGAAGGCGTCCTTGGTGCTGGTGGATGGGTCTTTTTTCCAGGCCTTTTCAAGGGAGCGGCAGAGTTTCTTGGACTTTTTGAGGTCATCGTTGAACCATGAGGCCTTCTTGATGCCAAGTTTGTGTTGACGTTTTTTCAGTGGTGCTAAGGTGTCGGCGGTGTTGGATAACCAAAGGGTGAGGTTGGAGGCGGCTTCGTTGGCGTTAGAAGAGAGGGCTGGGGAGGTTTGAAGGAGCGATGTGGAGATCTGCTCCGTGGTGATTTTGTTCCAGTTTCTTTGTAGAGTTGGTTGGAGGTGGATGATGGGTTTCGGCTTGTTGTAGGTGAAGTAAACGCAGCTGTGGTCAGTCCAGAGGAGATCCGTAGTGTGGCTGAAGGAGACATGGTTGCTGGAGGTGAAGATGGGGTCGAGTGTGTGACCTGCGATGTGGGTGGGGGAAGTGACCAGTTGTTTAAGTCCGAGGTTGGCGAGGTTGTCCAAGAGGGTGGTGGTGTTGCGGTCGTTGTTCTTTTCAAGGTGAAAGTTGAGGTCTCCCAGAAGGATGTAATCCTCGGAGGGGAGCGCGTGTGGAGTGATGAAGTCCGTGATGTCTTCACTAAATTGTGCGTGGGGTCCTGGTGGCCTGTAAAGGAGGGTGCCTCTGAGTGTGGTTTTGGGGTCGATGTGGATCTGGAAGTGAAGGTGTTCGGAGTTAGCGAGGTTGGTGTCAGAGCTGGTTGAGATGCGGATTGATTTCTTATGGACGATAGCGATTCCTCCTCCTGTATGGTCGGTGCGGTCTTTGCGTGTGATCTTATAGTCATCAGGGATAGCGATGGCGATGTCAGGGGCGGAGGAAGCGTTCATCCATGTTTCCGTTAGGAAGGCGACGTCAGGAGAGATGGTGTCTAGTAGGTTCCAAAGGTCAATGGCGTGCCTGTGGACCGAGCGGGTGTTGAGAAGGATGCATTCTAGGTGGTTGGGGTCGGGAGTCTGTGTTGTGGTCGTAGCGGAGATGTTGTCGGTGCCGCTGAATTTGCAGGAGTAGCATGAGAAAGGTCCATGGGTGCGTCCAGGAGCGGCTTGGACGCAGTTGGGGGCGCGACCGGGGTTAAGGGCTAGGAGGGTGGCGGCATCGTAGGTAACGCGGGGGGGCTGGGTAGCGCGAGGGGCAGGGGGTCTGGCGCTGGGCGCGGTCCAGGCGCGGACGGGCGTAGACGGGCTTACCGTTGGCGCACCTTCGGCGCGGCCGAAGCGCGTGGACGCTGCGCGTGGGACCATTGGCCATAAATGGATGGTGGAGGGGGCGGAGCGTGGAAGGGGCAGCAGGGAGGCGGTAGTGTGGCTGAGGGGCGGGTCAGGGGAGAACAACAACAGCAAAATGGAGGGTCCGAGGGAAGGCAGGCAGGGGTAGCACTGATAACAAAAATGCAGCGAGTTAGCAGTAAGCGCAATTCGAGCCCAAGCGCTGGTGAAATAAACACTATCAGCACAGTTACAGAATATAATACAAGCCAATAGTCAAGTCAAAAGCTGAGCGAGCTCGCGTTGCGAGAGGCAGGTAATAACTAAAAGCGCTATGCAGGTAATTACTAAAAGCGCTATGCAGGTGAGGCGCTACAATGTTAGGCAGCGGCAGAATAGTGAACAGTGCGCAGAAAACGATACCAGGGAAGCACAGGAGGAACCTGGTGGAGCGACCGTCCGGAAGCAGGTCCAGGTGGTCAGGAGGTCCCTTATCCTGCAGAATTTTATGCGCGATGCAGAGGGACTTAAATTTGACCCTCTCGTGCACCGGAAGCCAATGCAGTGCCTTCAATGCGGGTTTAGCTGACCACGACATTAGGACGTTCTTAAGAAGCCGCGCTGCAGCGTTTTGAATCTGTTGGAGTTTGTTGAACGTTGCTTCAGGGGCACCAAGAAAGATAGCATTGCTATAATCCAGTCTTGATACAATCAGCCTCTGAATGAGCAGCTTCCTAGATAACGGTGGGAGGAGGGGCAGAACTTTTCGAGCTGAGCGGAGAAGACCGAAACAAACTCCCGCCATTTTTTTCGCCTGGGTCCTAAAGGAGAGGTCTTGTTCCAACCAGACCCCGAGACTCTTAATCTCTTCCTTTGGACTCAGGAGTTCGCCCAAACAACTGGGCCAGATAGTTGAAGGGAGTGTGGAACCCTTTATGCCCTAGAAGCATTATTTCGGTCTTTGAACCGTTCAGCTTCAGTGCTGATTCACACAATCAGGTGTAGACTTTGGACATACAGGAATGCAGCGTGTCTGGACTTTCGGCAAACTGGGATAAGGCGACCACCAGCTGAGTATCATCAGCGTAGCTCACGATTTTGATATCAAATGGGGCAACCACATCCTCCAAGGGGGCCATGTACACATTGAACAATGTGGGGCTTAAGGAGGAGCCTTGTGGCACACCACAATGGAGGGGGATTGACGCTGATCGTGCGCTACCTTCCCACACCTGGTAAGTCCGGTCGCTAAGAAATGACTTAAGCCATTTCAATGCCATCCCAGTCACCCCTACATCTGACAGCCGTTGAGTTAACGCTTGATGATTAACAGTGTCGAAAGCCGCACTGAGATCCAGGAGGATCACTGCCACTGATCCTCCCGAATCCAAGATGCTTCTGGCTTCCTCAACGACTGCCAGAAGGGCGGTGTCAGTGCCCTGTCCCGGCCGAAAGCCTGTTTGCGAATTTCTCAACAGGCCATTGGACTCAAGAAAGTGTGATAGATGTGAATTCCCCAATCTTTCCGTGATTTTACTGAGTCCAGGAAGCAGAGAAATAGGCCTGTAATACGCTAGGTCTAGTGGATCTAAGTTGGGCTTTTTCAAGAGAGCTTTCACAACTGCTCCCTTCCAGCTCAATGGAACCAGACCACATGCAAAAGATGCATTGATTAAGTCGGTCACAGGGTTAGCAATGATGGATCCTACCTGTTTCAAGATCCTCATAGGGACGGGAGAGCTGCTCTTAATAGTGACCAGTACTTTAAGGACCTCGTCCACAGATACTGTCCAAAGGCTTCCAAATGGACGGGGGCTCCAGCTGACTCACTGCTAGCCTCTACTCTGAGTAGTCACACTGGGATCGGAGTACTCCAACGCAAGCATCAGAGCACGAAGTTATGCCAGATGGGCGGTACAGTCCCCTAATGTCTATTTATGCACATCAGACTTGAACTCTTCATCCACCATAGTACCAACCACAATTGGGCAGGCCGAAGAATAGGCATGTTTGGAACCCGTAGCTGCTTGTGCACTTCCATCAGTGTAAATGATACAGCGGAAATCCTCAAGTGGGCGCATAGTCAGAGGAGCAGGATGAACAAATTCATATTGCAAGTACTCCTGAGTCTGCAGGGAGGAATAAAAAATGAACGGGACATCCGGGGATGTCAAGGATGTAGCCCACTGTATCCACCGAGGGTGCAAAGCTTTCGAATTCAGTACACTGGCCTTCGTCACTGCCTCTAAGGCAGGATACAGAGTAACAACCAAAATGCGTTTTCCCTGCGACAGTGCACGTTCCTTAAGAATCGCCATTTGCACTGCTGTCAAGACTTTTTCCACAGTGGAAAACCGCAACTCAGCCGAAGTGGACAAGTGTGACATGTAAGCGATAGGGACTGTGTTACCCTCATTAAGGTGAGGTACGTGAAACCCACCGCCCCTGGCACGATTCTTATCACCAGAATGGTGTGGTTATCACGAGTCGACAAGAACTTAGATTCAAAAAGATCAGCCGGCAAAGATTGCAAGATGGCTGAATGTTCTGGCAGCCAGCACGATTTGGAAAAAGTAGGTTGTATCAATGCATAAAGCGGCTTGATACGCTGGGCATATTCCGGAATGTATGTATGAACGAAATTCAAAAAGCCAAGTAAAGATTGTAGCTTTTTCAGTGTTGTGGGAGCTCGCAAAAGTGCGCATTTCTCCAGGGAGTGAGGAGCTAAACCTTGACCTTCATTTTTGAGCACGTAGCCCAGGAACAACACTGTGTACTCTGCAATGTGTGATTTGGCAAAATTAAATTTATAGCCCATGTCCTCAAAACGGCAAATTATGCGGACAACACGGCACAGATGCGGCCATAATTCGTAGTCTGCGAGATAAATGTCATCCACATACGAACATGCATCTGCGTCGAGTCTATCCAGGAGAGAGACAATGCGGGCGGCAAATACGCCTGGACTATTCTTGTTGCCCATAGCCAAATGAAGGAATTGGCACTGTTTGCCACCACTTGTAAAAGCCGTAAAAAACCATTGGATATGTCAGGTGTGGTTTTGAACCTTTTACGCACCAGACTTTCCACAAGAGCAGAACTGAGTATTCTGCACTGCGCACGTACGACAATGTGAGTTTAAGTGACGGTAATCCAATACCAAGCGGTACGAGCAATCTGGCTTGGTCACAGTAAAAAGTGTGTTATTCATCGGAGACACAGACGTTTTAATTACACCTTGATATTTCAATTGTTCAAGGATTCCAGCAATGGAGGCTTTTGCTTCACGTCGCATGGAGTATTGGGGTTGAGGCTGTGGCATCTACCGTAAAGGAATCTCATGTCGAAGGGAAAATTTGTCCCATACACAGGGAGTACGGCGCAATCGCCTTAGCCCAATCTTCTGCAAACTGCAGAGCCTGCTCCTTCAGCACTGTGTGCGCGAAAGTGGGGAAGATCACCTCCTCCCATTGCTGAGCAGCTAAGACAAAGGGGGGGTGGTCAGTCGACCTCCGCCAACAAAATATCATAGGTTGTTTTTCGATTTTCCCCCCCAAAAAACTTTTATGGTTCGCTCTATGGCACCTTCAATCACTAGGCCAATTTTATAAGGCCTGTCAGGGGGAGCCACTCTAGTGTCAACCGTCTCAACTACAACAAAGGTGTCAGTCGCTGTCACCTTCAATATTGGACGCAACGCCTCTCGAACGATGGTAATCTCCCCAACGCTGTCCAATAGCGTCAGCGCCCATGTCAGAGTCCGAAGCTGCGCTCTCACCATCTGTGGCATATCTCGCTGTTACTGCAGCAAATTTCTTCTTCTGAAACTGGGGCCTTGGATGTGGTGTCTAGTCCTGCTTGCCTTTTCCGTCAGCCTTGCAAGGCTGCTCACGGCTCTGTTGGGCACCTTGACCTCTGCCGCCACCTCCTCCACCAGTGGTTGTAACCGATGTTTCCTGCAAAGAGCGAGGAGAACGTTGTTCAGGAACCTGAAATCTATCAGGTGACTTAATAGTACTGCGGTCGTGCAACTCATATGTACGCTCAGGAGGGGCAGGTGTAGGTGAAGCAGGACGGGACCCCTGTTTCTGTTTCCCCCGTTTTTTGTTCTTACTCCAATTTTATTTCTGAACTTTTGGGCGGTCATCCTCATCAGATGACACTGGTTGAGTTTGCTGCCGTTTTTCTTTCTTAGCGAAAGGCTTAACACCCACACTATTACGGCCAACGGTCTTATAAGCCTCCGTAATAATTTTTGGTAATTGATGGGGTTTGTCGGCGACATCGAGCAGAGCATTAATGACCTGGAAACTTACCGCATCCCCCTGGACAACAGCAAGGACGAGATCACGTACCATGTCAAAGGCTCCCAAGAGTCGCATTCCCAAATCCACAGCCGCCTCCAGTCCGTGTTCATCCTGAACAAGCTTGATCACAAAGGGCAGGACAGTCATTGATGGGGTGCCAAAGCACCTAGCATAGACTGCCGGAAAAATCACACCCCAAGTTGTACATTCATTTACGTCTGGCACCAAGTCTTTCTGAAAACTAACCGTGAGGATCCTGTGTTTCTTCACAGGACTAGTATTCGAAAATACTGCTTCCAGTTGGTCGAATTTCTCGGCAAGTCAAAAAGGCATCTCCTCTTTATCCGGGGGAAGCTTGCCCAGGACCACATTAACCATGACTGGACTAAGCTTCAGCCCACCACCTTCAAATGGATGCGCCACACCACCCGGGGTCCCACCCGGGAGGTTGCTGGAAATGTAATGATCCAGCCCCCTAATAACTGACACTGCAGAATCATAAAGGGGTCGTAGTTGGGGGACTGCCCCGCCCTCGGATGCTGGGCGTAAGCAGCTAAAACAGGCCAAGTAGCGCCTAGGATCGACAATGGCCCTTGTCTGACCGCTGTAATAATGTTTGGGAGGGCGCCATTAAACCAAACAGCATGCTGCCAAGCAAAAATCGGAATCTCCACTGTCCAATATGGAGAGTATGCAGCAGGAGCCATCAGCAGGGGTCTAAGAGTGAAATACACCAGTACCAGCATCTACCGCGGGAAATGTAACCCATGAGTGATATAACTCAAATGGGTACGCCGCGTCAGCTGAGACTACAAAAAACACTGCCTGTCCCTGTAATGAAACAAGGTATTCCTGCAAGTGATTCCGTACAGCTACACGACTGTGTGCTGGGATATCAACCGCAGCCATATCGATACAGTCATAGAGTAGTACAATGCAATACAAAAAGGCACAACTGGGTAGCAATTCAAATAGAAAACCGTTTTAAATTATCAAGCTTGAAGAAACCTATGTAACTATATTTAGGTTTTATCTGTCACTACGGTCAACCGGAAACAATAGTGAGGGGGTCGTAGACTGATATAAGCACTACTCAAGTGTCTCACAATAAGACCATACTCGTTGGCGGCGCCATGTTGCAAGGATTTCTGCTCATACACAGAGCTATGCACAGAGACCTAGGACATTAGGGAATTGCGTTGTACCAGAAACTCACCTCAGTACCTACAAACCCCAACCAGCTAGCAATCAGTGTCACATTAGCTCTTCGTCCTATAGCAAAGTAACCAATAATTAGACAACCTAGAGCATGCGACTTAGGACCATCTCAGGAATGGTGGGAAGTGAGAACACCCTTTTGTTATACTCTCATACCAGTCCACAACAGGAGTAAAAAAGAGACACAGTAAGGTTAAAAATGTGTTTTAACGACATGTACTCACGCGCAGTATTTTAGTCAACATAAGCAGACATATGATTAAGAATAATATGGTTACAATTCCCTAAAATACAAAAGGAGGAATCATATTACGATAGGGCAAACAGGTTATATAGCGCCTAGTTTTAACACCCTCCCTATATAGGAACTATGTATTATAAACTAAAGAAGGTCTCTTGGGCTTGTTTTGGGGGACCCCATTACCTTTCCGCTCAGTAAGTGTAAATTACATCAGGATCAGTAAGGCTCTCTGCATCCCTGGAATCTTCCAAGTGTCTGAAATTCTGGCAAGTGTGCTATGATAAAGGTGCCAGAATCTTGCTTGGCTTGCAGCTGCCAAAATTTTGTGTCTAGAATGTGTTACACGGACACGCCGATAAACAGGCTCGCACGTTATGATAACCTTGACGGCTCAGCACTCACTGTACAGACTGGGGGCACGATGTATGTCTAGAGATGTCGAAAAACAAACCTTTTCTCATGTATAGACCTTCGTGAAAGCTAACTTGCAAAAACAGCTAAGCAGTGTTGTGTGCAAAATGCAGCAAAAGGAAAATGCTGTTTAAACGTCTAATAAGCCATGCTAACATAACATGCACACACAAAGAGGCCCTAAACCATACTACATAACCACAATCAGAAAAGATCAAACAATCACTTTTCTGAGTCCTACCCTGAATTTCAATTCCTTTTTCCACTCTTTCACGCGGTTTTCCAGTATGGAGACTCTACAGTAGAGAATGCACATAGTACACCTTTGAAAACATTGACTCAAGATTCAGCTCTATTTATCAACTAAGTAAGTAAGTTAAAAGCTTTTTCCTGACACCTTTACTCAAGCTCACACCTTTCAAATATTGCTGTATTTCGCTTGTTAGCTTATTCTGTAGGCCTTAAGCGAGATTAGAAACGAGATTAGAAATGCATGAAAGCATGGCAGATATAGCAAATGTCTTCAACCATAATAATTCAGTGCTACTTCGATGAATGTCCCATGTGACACACAGCAGGTTATGGGCCTTTTACAAATTCTAAATTTAGTTTTGTCAAGTGCTAAAATTCCTCCTTCATAAAGCGAGCCAGTTAACCCGGATTACCTCCAGTGGGATTGTAAGGACAGTTTTACTTTCCATTTCAGCAGGTCTTAACAGTCTCACCGGACAGAATGTGCACATGGAGAGGCTATGCCCCTTCTTGAAAGCCCATGGATGGGCCGTTCCCATTTTTGAAGGGGAATAGTGTTGGTGGTCTTGAAGTAAGAGTATATATCCAAAACGTCCTTGAATAGCTGCATCTCCAGGATTCTCTTGAAGGATGGAAGTTTAGCAGTTTACTCAGGTTTGTGTGTAAACCGCATCCTCGAGTGGTCTGCCAAGCGATCCACTATATTATCCGTACTCTTATGTTTCTAACAGAAGAAACTTGCTTAGATGGGCAGCTTTGCCCCTTTTGGTATTATGGTGCAGCCAGGAAAATCTAAGGGCATATTCCACTTTATTTCCTTTGTGAGCCCTGTAGATGGTAGAAGCACTTTATATGGGGTTCTTTCCCCTCCTTGGAACAAATAGAGGTTGTAGTGCTGGATTATAGGGTCTGACCTCTTGAAGTTCAGGTCTGGTCTACCGCTTGGATTTCGTTCCACTGGAGTTGGGCTCTTCATTTCATTTTGGTGCCCCTCTGTAAATTAAGCCATGGTAGTACTAGTTGTACAGGACTGTTCAAATGAAGCAGAATGACCTTTATTAGCATCATTGCCTGAGAGTTCATGTTTTTAGTTACAACTTCGATATGTTGCAAGAAGCAAAAGGTCCAAGTGAAACAGAAGCACCCTGAACCCTTTATTTGTTTTTAGGTCTAGCGACCTATCAATGCGCATGCGCATTGAGCGGAGCGAGAATTCAAGTGCTCAAAATACTAGTCAAACCAAGGGCTTTTTGGTGCGGTTTTCTTTGAGTTCACGTGAATCACGTGACCAAACAAGCACGCGCATCAGCCTCCCTCCCTCCCTCCTAATTGCATTTTTTAACGGCCGCCACCACATCAAAGGGCTTCGCCCAGCGTGTGCTCTGCGGCTTCTCCTCCCCTAATTAATCATGGCTGGCCGGCCGTACTTTCAGTTTCCCGGCCGCTCTTGTTTTATCTTGACATCAGCGAAGTGAGGTACAGGCCGTTGCGCGCGCACTTTTAAATTCTTTTCGCGTGCTTGTTCTTCTTGCATTCTCTTTTCTGTTTGAGCTTTTCCCTTGAATTTGACTTTCACTTAACATTTCTCTCTCTTACCCCGTCCCTCTTTAGTTTCCTCTCACGACCCCGTTCCTTCTCGCCACCCTCTCCTTTCTTTCCTTCTTCCCCCATTCCGTTTTCCATCGCTTCTCCTTCCCCAACAGAGCCCAGCATCTCCGACTCCGTGCTTCCCAGCTTGCGAGTGTGCGCGTGTGTTTACAGGCAGGACTGACAGTCAGCAGAACCTGTTCTGATGAGCTACAGCCTGCTGTGTGTGCCGAGCCGCCCTGCCTGCTCGTGGGCTTCAGACTAGTTCCAGCAGCATGAAGGCGGAAACGTGAGGCAGCGTTTCCCCGCTCAGCCTCTCGTGGCAACATGGGCTCCGGCAGCAGAGGGTCCCCGACTTCCAGAGCCCTGCATCCATCCACCCCGAAGGACCGGATGCTGCGCCTGTGATGCAGGCTGCTTTCTGCCCGGCCGGCAGCATCCCCATGGAGCGGGGAGCCCATTGTACTCCCCGCCTGTGAAGATGAAATGCTTTTCCCGCTACCTGCCGTACATCTTCAAGCCGCCCAGCACCATCCTGTCCTCCAGCTGCCACACAGAAGGTAGGACGGAGTCTGAGGGCGCGCCCGCCCGCGGGGGAGGGGGCAGCGGCAGGACCTCCAAAAAGCTCTGCTGACACGGCTGCTGGCAGCAGTCAGACGGACAGCCATTGCTAGCCGGCGCCTGTCTGCGTGTGACAGAATTACTGCGCGTTTCATTGGGATTGTATTGGGTTTAGGGGCAGACGCGAGCCCTGTCTAGCCAGTCAGGGAGCCGCCTCCGATTAATCATGACGATTAGTCGCCAAATCGCAATACCGGGCACCAGCACGGGCGCCCTGTTCTCTTGCTCATTACTTTGATGTTCAATTTGCACACATTCTTCATTATTGCGAATTGAAAGTCACAGTCGAGAGGCTGAAGTGAAAATTACCCTGGTGACGTGAACTGTCGCTCTCGGATGGATGCAGGAGTAGGTTTCTTGGCCCCGAGTTTGTCAATGTTACAATTTGTGTTTTTCCTGTGGAGGCTGTGTGTTATCGCATGTCTAGAGCCCGCCGCTCTCTGCAAGTTGACTTTATCACCTGCAGGTGACCAGGGCTCCAAAAATGGCACCTGGGCAGCGTTTCCAAGTTTCCTTACACCTTCACAGCGCTCTGGCCTTAACACAGCGAGTAGTGAAAGGAATGGGAAGTTGCCTGGAAGAAATTCTTTTTTTACAGCATGTTATGTATGGTTCACACTTAAAAAAAACACTGCTTTTTTACTATATGCGTCCTTGTATGGCTAGTGTAATGTAATACGTAGTAACATATACTTTTATTGTAATAAACTAGGGCAGAATTAAGGGTAATATTAGTACCCGGCTTGTTCCATAGAATAATATTGTGCTTGCTCACCACTTGAAAAGTATTTAGCACAAACTCCTGAAAATGTGTATTATACTAAATTCTGTCCAATAATTATCAATCAGTTTCTCGAACAGCGCTTGAAATTATCCTATGATAAAGTGATGTTATCCGTAGTCCGTCAACAGTCTTTAATATGGCCAACCTTGCATTTTACAATAGACTAATGTTTAATAGATAACTTGACATGCAGCCAGCACCTTTTGAAGACATATGTTTCATTGTGACTCCTCCATGCTTGGATAATCATCTCTGCCTCTTCCTAAACCCTGGTCGGTTCTTTCTGGAAAGACTTTGCTCTGCTCGCAGAGGGGCAGGCAGGACTATACCCGCATATCAAGGTTTCCAGACAATCAGACGCCTCTGGAAGCAGAGGCTGAAATGTGACTGACACTGCCTAAGCCGGAAATGCCCAGCAGAGACACTTCCGATCAGGAAATAAACCTATTAGCCATTAGAACAGCCCATTGCTGAATTTTTCACCATTAATGTATTTGTTTACAATGAAAGCAGTGTTTCTTAGCATCTGATACACTGGTAAACTCTGCCTGCTGATTTACATTATGAGTCTGTAAATTCTGTCTGTGGTTGTAATCAGTTTTTGATCTTCTTGTAATGCAGTAAGAAATTGATGCAAATGGCAGTCTTGGGTTTAGTTTGGCGTTTCTAAAGGCAATGATGATCCTGTACAGCATGCATGCACCTGATTGAAGTCTTTTCAAGAAAGGTCAACGTAGGGTTTTGTGATAGACGATTAGAGCCTTGATTGTATTGGGTTCTTGGAGAAGAGAATCACGCACAGCCCAGCGCTGGAGGGTGTGCTCACCCAGTGGCCTGCACATTTTGTTTCGCAAATTGAAGAAGCATGGTCTAGCTGGTGGGCTGGTGGCAGTCTCTCATACATTCAAATCCAAGAGTGTTATGTAGGTTTAACAATGTCTGTTTGTACGAAAGGCAGACCAGTTTAGGATAAATGAGCCTGCTTTTCTGTGTACAGACATGCAAATACCATCTAGATCTACATTAAGGTTTGAAAATAATTGGAAATTAATCTGGAAATGTAGCCTGAGAGTAAACCAGTCATCCCTGTGTGAAATGTGGCATGTCAGAGGTTTTTCTGGCATCAAATCGAACAGTTAAGGCCCACTCATCCTCCTTGCAACAGCTAGGGTTCAGAATCTGGTAGTGCAAATGCAATCTGGTTTGAGAAAATACACAATGTCTTAAATTCATCTTATTTACTCGAATTACTTTAGGATGCATTCCATCTTGTATTTTTTTTTTGTCTGCCACTACAGACCTGGACCAACTATATTCAAATCAGTCTTTGCCTTGCCACAGAAAAGGCAGTACAGCCAAATTCTTAGACATCGTCCCACTGATCAGGAACCACAAGCAGCCCCAAACATTTTCATCCTTGTTGGTGTTCATCAATTTGGTGCTGCTGAAGTTCCTTTAAGCAAAAAGGGCTGTTTTTCTGGCTCTATATCAACCTTAAGGTAAATTATGTGTTCTATCATTATAAAAAATATGGTCATTTGTACCCCCAAACACCCACACACAACCCCACACACAACCCCACCACCACTCACGCATACAACCACTCACACATACAACCACTCACACATACAACCACTCACACATACAACCGCACACACACAAACACACACATCTGTCGCCCTCACTCTATCTATTCCCCTCACTCTATCTATCTATCTATCGCCCTCACTCTATCCATCGCCCTCACTCTATCTATCGCCCTCACTCTATCTATCTATCGCCCTCACTCTATCTATCGCCCTCACTCTATCTATCGCCCTCACTCTATCTATCGCCCTCACTCTATCTATCGCCCTCACTCTATCTATCGCCCTCACTCTATCTATCGCCCTCACTTTATCTATCGCCCTCACTTTATCTATCGCCCTCACTTTATCTATCGCCCTCACTTTATCTATCGCCCTCACTTTATCTATCGCCCTCACTTTATCTATCGCCCTCACTTTATCTATCGCCCTCACTTTATCTATCGCCCTCACTTTATCTATCGCCCTCACTCTGTCTACCTATCTATCGCCCTCACTCTGTCTATCTATCGCCCTCACTCTGTCTATCTATCGCCCTCACTCTGTCTATCTATCTATCGCCCTCTATCTATCTATCGCTCCACCACAGCATCACTCAGGGGCACCACAGCATCACTCAGGGGCACCACAGCATCACTCAGGGGCACCACAGCATCACTCAGGGGCACCACAGCATCACTCAGGGGCACCACAGCATCACTCAGGGGCACCACAGCATCACTCAGGGGCACCACAGCATCACTCAGGGGCACCACAGCATCACTCAGGGGCACCACAGCATCACTCAGCACCACCACAGCATCACTCAGCACCACCACAGCATCACTCAGCACCACCACAGCATCACTCAGCACCACCACAGCATCACTGGTTCAAATATGTTCTCTCAATGTTTGAAGCTTTATTGCAAATGTCACAAAAAAAATTTAATATTTCACTTCTGTTCTTGGATTTTAGTCACTGAACATAATCTTCACAACAGTTATTTACAAAAGTTTAAGCTATTGCCATTACAAATTACAATCACTTTTATTTAAGTATTATTTAAAAAAATTAAAAGCCAATGTTTTTGTAATATCAATACATCTAAGTAAAGGCAATACAAAACATGTGACATTACAAATACTAAAAGTGTCACATATGCTAAAGTTAAAAGTATTGGCATTGTAAATCACAAAACATAAATATAAAATGTCATTTACACAACCAATAGCTCCAACTTTCCTACTGCGAGACCTATTGGCAACGCCAATGCTCGTTTTACTTTCTGTGTTGGGTTGGTCCCGGGAGGGATGCTAGTGTCCGTATGATCAGTTTTGGCACCATGCAGGGATACGCAATTTTTCTTCCTCCGGTAATGATTGTGTCTTAGATCCTGATCTACTGTATCACATCTGAAAGGAAGGATAAGCTACACCCAAGATCATTTTCTGAGCCTGTGTAGGAATATCTTGTGGTCCAAATGGTAAATACAGCAGGGGGAGAAAAGCCAGGCGGACCTCGGACATCTGCTTGGTTTCCCCTAAGCGTCCTCATTTCAGGTAGGCCTATCTTGGCTAATTTTCTTCAGTGTGATCTTGACGTAAACAGGAAAGCTTGCTGACTTATTTGCTTTAAAGATTCTAGCCACACACCCATCTACATTAAACTTATCTTTTCGACTCTCTGCAACCTACCAATCAAAGGATTCATACATCAGCTTAACATTTTCTGGACCAAGAAGGAATTTTTCAGAGGGTTTGTCTCTGTGAACATTTCCAAAGTGTGAAAGTCTTGAAAGAAGTGCCTCACCACAAAAGAGGACAGGTTCACCTGGGCCCTTGAAGGTTTTACATGAACAAAGGGGATTATCTACAATGTGCAGAATGGCATTCTAGGTTTTCACAATCTTTACTTCAAAAGACGGTGGAAAGGACTGGAGAAATGTCACTTTGTTGGTTACTTATGGGTACGTTACATTACAAACAACTTTAAACAGATCACTGGTCTAGTCTGACATCTAGTCTATTAGGGAGGTACAATGTATATCGTATGGCCTCGAAGATGCCTTGTGACAGTCTCTTAAATGGCATTTTCAGTGTGATTTGTCAACTGAAACCGAAATGGACACCCAATTGAGTCCCACTCTTTTCAATAAGCCAGGGTTGGGCCGAAAAGTTTAGAGAATAACTTACGAGATTGTTTTATTTACTGCTGACTGTATTTAGTATTATGGTAAAATAGTCGTGTGAAGTCTCGAGCATTTGTTCTAGGCTAAAGGCTACCAAAGGCTGAGACTGCAGAGTGTCTGAAAGCTTCTGGAATAGAGTAGATGATCAGTTTATGAATCTGCAAGGGAGCAGGCCAAAAGGAATGTTTTTCTTTGGGTCCTTCCCTGTAAACCATGACATGAAAGCATTATCGTACCGGAATTTGGGCTCAATCACCATGTTTGAAGTTTCTAGACCTCAGTAAAACCTCAAGGGTGTTACCAGTATTGGGGGTTAAGCCAGTAAAATGCATACATCATTGGGAAGGGTAAGTAAGTGTGCTATTAGTTGGAAAGGATGTGGGTCCTTCACGAGTAATACGTTTGCAAGCTCCCTTTTACTGAGAATCAAGTACTCCGTTGTAGCACTCTCGGGGTAGCGAGGTAGAGCAGCCCAAGGCCTACACAGGGGAGGTGGTGTGGGCTAGTACCCCAGGCTGCAGGGACACAAAACGCCCAATAAATCAGATCCTGTCAGTGCTCTTACCTATAAAAAGAAGAAGTACTGTATTATGCACCACTACTCAATAAAAGACCTTAATTTACAAACATGCTTATTATAATAGACGGCCCTTAATGCGAACTTGATATCGTCAGATGAGCAATGCAAGGCTCTTGCCTCCTCCTTTGTGGAGAAGAAGGCGGATAAGATCTATAAGTCCTTCCCCAGGTAGCGCTATGCCCTGACCTCGTGCCTAGACCCCCTCCTATGCATACTTTGGCCACTTTCCCACCGAGCTCTGTGCTCTGTAGCAAGGTTAAGTCTGGCTCCCCCACCAACTCCCTTAAGCCTGACCAATTTATGAAAATCTTACCTGTGCTCTTTACACCCCTGAGCCAAGGGATCGGTCTTTCTCTACAGCAGTTGGCCCATATCAATTCCATCTTGACGGGTTAGCTGGAATAAAATAACATACTGGACCTCTCCCAGAATGGTTTCCGTCCTTATCAAAGCACAAAATCTGCTCTTCTAGCTGTGACCGAACATCTGAGGTGGGCTCTAGACGCGGGTCGTACTTCGGCACTGATCTTATTAGACCTTAATGCCGCGTTAGACACTGTGCTGGGATCCAGCGCCTGTGTGGTACTATACCTGGCAGATATTGGCAGCCATCGGCAACCTCAGAACACTGCCCATCCCTGCTGATGAGGGGTGATACTCCGAAACACGTGTCCAGGGATGGCAAAGACAGCGAAGATAGCAGAAGATCGAAAGATGATGCATCGCGAACACGTTACTACATTGACCAGAGACCTTAGGGGCAACACCGCCGTTGTGAGAGTAGTGTGCGACCCCACCCCCATTTTTAACTTTAAAGCTCCCTTGAGCAGCTGGCTGACTAGCCTGGGATCCCGCACCTACGCGCCTGTGTGGTACTATACCTGGCACATATTGGCAGCCATCGGCAACCCCAGAACACTGCCTATCCCTTCTGATGAGGGGTGATACCCCGAAACACGTGTCCAGGGATGGGGAAGACCGCGAAGATCGAAAGATGATGCATCGCGAACACGTTACTACATTGACCTGAGTCCTTGGGGCGACACCACCGGTGTGCGAGTAGTGTGCGACCCCACCCCCATTTGTAACTTAAAAAAAGTTATTGTAATTTATAATGGCAATAGCTTTTGTAAATAACGTTTGTGAAGATTATGTTCATTGTATTTTATTGTGACGAAAATCCAAGAACAGAAGTGAACTATTAACATCTTTTTGTGACATTTGTAATGAAGCTTGAAACATTGAGAGAACATATTTGAACCAGTTGTTGTTGAATGGTTGCACAGATTGATGCTGTGGTGGCGCGGAGTGATGTTGTGGTGGCACGGAGTGATGTTGTGGTGGCGACGAGTGATGCTGTGGCGTTCAGTGATGCTATGGTAGCGCATAGTGATGTTGTGGTGCCCCTGAGTGATGCTCTGGTGGTGCTGAGTGATGCTGTGGTGATGCGATAGATAGAGTGAGTGCGATAGATAGATAGAGTGAGGGCGATAGATAGATAGATTGAGTGAGGGTGATCGAGAGATAGACAGATAGAAGGGTGATAGATAGACAGATAAAGTGTATTTATGTTGCATTGAGTAGAGTAAATATGAGGTGTGTAATTTTTTTGGCACTGAGTGGTATTATGTGGAGTGTATTTACGTTGCATTGAGAAGAGTGTAATTATGTGGCAGGTAATTATATGGCACCGAGTGGTAATATGGGGAGTGTATATTGTATTCAGTAGAGTAGTTTTGTGGCATGTAAATATGTGGCACTGAGTGGTATTTGGAGTGTATGTTGCATTGAGTGCAGTGTAATTATGCGGTGTGTAATTATCTGGCACTGAGTGGTATTTGGAGTGTGTTGCATTGAGTGCAGTGGAATTATGTTGCATATAATTCTGTGGCACTGAGTGGTATTATGGGGAGGTTATGTTGTATTCAGTAGAGTGTAATTGTGTGGCGTGTATGTGGCACTGAGTGGTATTGTTTGGAGTGTATGTTGCATTGAGTGCAGTGTAATTATGTAGCATATAATTATGTGTCACTGAGTGGTATTGTGTGGAGTGTGTGTTGCATTCAGTAGAGTGCAATTATGTGGTGCGTAATTATGTGTCACTGAGTGGTATTTGGAGTGTATGTTGCATATAACTATGTGGCACTGAGTGGTATTTGGAGTGTATGTTGCATTGAGTGCATTGTAATTATGTGGCGTGCAATTATGTGGCACTGAGCGGTATTTGGAATGTATGTTGCATTGATTGCAGAGTAATTATGTGGCACTGAGTGGTATTTGGGGTGTATGTTGCATTGAGTGCAGTGTAATTATGTGGTGTGTAATTATGTGGCACTGAGTGGTATGTGGAGTGTATGTTGCGTTGAGCGCAGTGTAATTATGTAGCATATAATTATGTGGCACTGAGTGGTATTGTGTGAAGTGTATGTTGCATTGAGGGCAGTGTAATTATGTAGCATATAATTATGTGGCACTGAGTGGTATTGTGTGGTGTGTGTTGCATTCAGTAGAGTGCAATTATGTGGTGTTTAATTATGTGGCACTGAGTGGTATGTGGAGTGTATGTTGCATTGAGTGCAGTGTAATTATGTAGCATATAATTATGTGGCACTGAGTGGTATTGTGTGGAGTGTATGTTGCATTGAGTGCAGTGTAATTATGTGGCGTGTAATTATGTGGCACCGAGTGGTATTTGGAGTGTATGTTGCATTGAGTGCAGTGTAAATAAGTGGCGTGCAATTATGTGGAGTTGAGCGGTGGTGTGGAGTTGAGCGGTGGTGTGGAGTTGAGCGGTGGTGTGGAGTTGAGCGGTGGTGTGGAGTTGAGCGGTGGTGTGGAGTTGAGCGGTGATGTGGAGTTGAGCGGTGATGTGGAGTTGAGCGGTGATGTGGAGTTGAGCGGTGATGTGGAGTTGAGCGGTGATGTGGAGTTTACGGCCTTCCACAGACACTGGGCAGTAACTGTATGTGACAAAAAAGACGGGTTATTTAAAGTGCAGACAGTGTCGATAGTCCATTCTATGTGGGCATCAATTGTGTTACATTTGGTACACGCTGGAGAGTAGGGGAAGGGGGTGCAGCCAACTCACCTTCAGCTAATGCAGGCTTTTAGGCCAAAGTATGTGCATGAATGAAGAATGAATTCATGAAATCTCCTTATAGGGCAACGGAGACCTCAACAAAGTATACATTGCATTTAGAGATTAGTTTGTGATTCCCGCAAGTATGTACCTAGGCTACAAGGTCTAGCTTAACAAGAGGTGCTGCCACCATATTTAAAATTAAAGTTCGACCCTCAAGGAGTATTTTTTGTAAATATAAAGGGGACGCACAAGCAGCCACATAAGTGCCCCGTCTGTGGTAAAAAAAAAAAGCTCAAGCAATCACAGAAAAACAGGAAAGGGACAGAAGGCATTTAAAAACAAGCCGTCGCCATTGCGTAAATGTAAAAAAGCCTTTGATGCAGCAGGGGGCGGAGCGTATCCCTTTCAAATGAAGCTGCTGGCGGCACCACGCTGGGGAAGCAACAGATGGCTGGCTTTGATGTGGTGATGCGAGGCAGGCAGGCAGGCAGATAGAAGCGCGTTCACGAGAAGACCACATGCACTTCTGGAAATCCGCTTTTTGAGACCTTAGTTTAGCTCTTAGTTTAGCCCCTATAGTCTCGCCTATTAATCCCTGCGGGATATAATAGGCGAGCCCTAAAAACTGAGTTGACTGTTAGTTACCGGTTTAGAACAGCGATCTTATAGTACGATTAATATTTAAATACAACCCAAATAGGCTCCATAGGCAACTGCAGCCACCTTTCCACAGTAGAACTTAAGTGGGCCCTTTTACCTAGTAGTCCCACTCGAATGGTCCTCTAAATCATAAAAAACCATTGGTCCACTGATAGAGTTTCTCAGAAGGATTTTTTTTATTGGGAGCTGTACCGACTTGGCACCATTCAGAGCCTGGTACAGAGAAGTAAGACTCATTTGGTGGCCTACTGCAGCAATAATGTGTAGGAAGTGTTTCCTGGTAACTATGATCCCACAAGATGAATCAAGGGACACAGTGTGTCTCCAATCCCAGTTCTGTTAACGATTACCACACTCAAGGATTGCACTGAAGAAACTCAAAGTATTTTTAATTCCTTATTTTAAAATCTTAACCTAGTGCATAAAAGGTGAGTAACAACCACATCGAATAGTAGAGGGACAAGAACACAACCTTGTGGAGGACCTCGTTCTACATTAAAATTCTCAGTGCATTCGCCTCATGTGTTAAAGCATACTTTGCTCAATAATTTCTTGTATTGCCTTGCAAGATAGCAGATAATCGGTCTGGGCACACCAATGGTGAGCAGGATTGACCAGAGAATAGAACAATCGACTAAATCAAAGGCACTACTCAAATCTGCAAAGCAGAGATACAGTCTAAACCTTTTAGCACATGTATATTTACCAATTAATAAAGTCCAAATTTACACATTGCTCTAAGGTCCCCACTCCTTGTCTAAAACCAAACTGTGCCAGGGAAAGTACAGTGTGTTCGCATGTCTACTCTTCCAATCTCATGAGTAACACTTTACTCATCACTTTCACTGAAGAGTCTAAAAGTGATATTGGGCGCTAGTTCTTCGGTTCGGATTTTTTGCCCTTTTTATAGATTGGCACTAAAATAGACATTCCCTATGAAAGCAGAATCACAGTGGTTGCGGCCATATTATAAACTCTAGTTAGAATTGGACCCCTCAATTCGTTTTATGAACATCCACTGGCACCCCATCGGATCCTGGGGATTTACCCCCTACGCTCTCTTTTAGGGCTAATAGAATCTCTTCTATCGTGATATTCAGTGGTAGAGGAGGTCAAGGGTGCTGGTTCTCCCTTGAAATAACCTCCTTCCTTACAACTGGTAAACTAAAGATTTCCATAAAACGAGCAGCCCAGGCATCACATGTAACATGGGATAACAGCTCTGGATAAGAATCACTCTTTATAAAGATTGAGTTGACAGTATCCCAGAAATGTTTGTTATCCGCTGTATGTGCAGCCTGAACCAATTTAGACCAAGCTTCCTCTTACAGCACTTTTTTCCTTACAGAAAGGACATTTTTTAAATTGAATCTAAGTAATTGGATTACCATATTGTCTCTTGGTTGACAAGGCAGGGCCAAAATCAAATCTTGGGAGACTATAGTACATGCATGATTAAACCAACCTCTGCATTGGCCATGGCCTGTATTACTCAGGCCAGTCAAGAAGTTGTTGCTTATATTAGTAATTCTAAAAGAACTAGAGAGTAACTGATTGGAAGTAACTTCATCTTCCAGACAATAGCGGATATCTAGAAGGCCCTTCGAAAAAAATAATTGTTTGGATCAACTCCATCCCACTTAATGCAAACTCCTTAAGTCTTGTAGGGGTTATGTCAGTAGTAAGAATTGGTGAGACGTTACTGGCTTTGCCCTAAGTTAGAACTGGGGGTCTCTAGTTGGCAGAGGTAAGTACCTTTGTCCAAGTAGGGACCCTTGCTTCTAGTGAGGGTAAAGGGACACACACTGTAGATAACCCCTGCTCACCCCCTAGGTAGCTTGGCACGAGCAGACAGGCTTATCCCCAAGGCAATGTGGATAATATTTGCACTTAACACACACAATGACCCCAAAGTACACCACAAACTGAGACCACACAGGTAAGTATATATAAAAATATAACTTTATCTAGTTCAGCAAGGTAACCGTCAGTTACAAGATAGTTGCACAATGTCTTCACTTTTTCTTGATGATTGTATTACTTCTAGGAAGGTGTTGTATCTTGAGTCTCCCTGCTGCTCAGCTAGAATGCATGTGTTGTAGAATGTTGGATGAGTGGAATGTTAGTATGTTATGAATGTCAGTTGAGTGAGGGCTGAGCAGCAGGACAGCTGCTCCTGATGGGGTTATCATCTTAACTTAACATCTTAATAAAGTAACTTAAGAACCTACAGATCCAGCCTCTTTGTGATTACAACAGAAGGTTTCACACTTTACTCTCAGTCCAAGTTTTAATCTTAATAAGCAAGAACACAATCTGCGCAGGCAGTCTCCGTGCCCCCCGTGTTCAGCGAGGCTCTCAGGATGCTGAAACGTGATCAGAGACACAGCTGCGGCCTTCGCGCTTCCCACTGCCTCGTGGTGTTTCTCAGAATTGCCCCTAAAGCGCTCTGCGTGGGTTTCACTGTATCTGCCCCCTTCCGGTGTTTTCCTGGTTAATCTCCCCCCAGGCAAGGACTCACCAAGACTCGGGACGTAGCTCCGAGTCAGATACCTGGGGGCGGCTTCTCTGTGCAGGCGGGTAGTCACGCGGCGCTTCGGTACTTGATGGACGACTTCTCCGGCGGCGGCACCTCTCAGAACGAGAGGCGAGCGTTGGACCAATCCCAGCATGGCTCACAAGGCGTGCCCCTCGTGACGCTTCAGCTCTTCCAGGAGTCAGCCACTCCCAGCGCGGCTCCTGGACGAGCCCTTCTTGACGCGGCAGCTTCTACGGGGGGTAGGGGGAATCAGCCAATCTGAGCGCGGCTCCACGGGCCAGGCCCTCAGCAACGGCCCAATTGGAGCGCGGTCCCTTTGTTTCTTTATCCGCGGCCCTGGAGAGGGGAACGGCAACTTCTTGGTCAATATCAGGCCACCGGGCAGCGGCGGTGATACGCAGCACGGCTAACTCTGAGCACCAATTGCAAGCAGGCCACTCCTGAAGTCACTGGCTCTCCCAGGGAGATATGACACGATGGGAAAGCTCACAATCTCCCGGCCACTGATAATCACGTGCCGATGAGCACGCCGATCCTTCTTCACAGCAGACAATTATAAGCGCGGCACTCTCAATCGGGTCAGAGAGCAGCCAGCGCGCTACAGGGGGCCAACGGCAGAAACTCTGTCAAGTAGCCCACGATCTCTGCAGCACACAGCAGCCTCAGGAGACACAGCAGAGTCTTCCAGTCTTTGGCAACCTTTCTGTCCCTGGGTTGCAAAACAGGAGGCCAGCTCTTCTCAGGCCCTTGGAGATTCAGAGACACAGTACACAGCAAAGTCTTTGTAGGTCAAGCAGGCAGGGTCACAGCACACAGCAAAGTCCCTCTTCTCCTCAGCTTCAGTTGAACAGCAGAACAGGTCAGCTCTTAAAGCACACAGCAAGGCAGTCTTCCTTAGTTCCTTCAGCGGTCCTTCTTGCAGAGGTTCCTCTTGATTGTAGAATCTGATTTTCTGTTGTCAGCGGTCCTTCTCTTATACCCCCTAAAAGTCTTTGAAGTCTTTGTGCAAGTGGGCCCTGATCCCGGTCTAAACCAGTTCTGGGTGTTGCTGGAGCACTTGGGCTTCCTGGCTTCTTCCTTCCTTTCAGTGTGAGGGACAGAGGTGACAGCCGCCCAGCAGGAGGTGGAGCCAGCATTGTGGCAGGCAGGCAAAGCCCTATTCACTCCCAGGTGCTATCTCCTCCCACCACTCTAGTTGCAGATGCAGTCATTCAAACACGGGCTGACTCAGACAACCTCCTGGGGGGCTCCCCAGCCCCTGTCACCCTCAAAACAGACAGTCAATCCACAAGCAGGCCCAGGCACACAGAAAGGTTAGACAAGAGAACAGTCACTTTCTAAAAGTACTGTTCTCAAACACAGAATTTAAAAACAACCTTTCCTAAAAGATGTGTTATTAAATTCTGAGTTCAGGGATATCAATCACTTATGTCCCATCTTGTTCCTATGGGAAGATAGGCTGGTATCCATTGGGACCAGCCTCCCCCATGTTAGTTTATGGAGCAAGATAACCTTGCAGCAGTGAATGGCTGCTGCTCACTACCAGAGCATGTTACCTGCACTAGTACATGCTCTTCATTTCCTATACACTGCACCCTGCCCAGGGGGGTACCTTGAGCCTTCCATAGGGGTGACCAATGTGTATATAAAGGGAAGGGTTAGGCCCAGCCAGTGGGGACACTGGCCAGGAGGACATGGCAGTTCACTGACTGCACACAGGCACTGCGGTGGCAGGCCTGAGACACCATTTTAGGGCTACTCATGTGGGTGGCACAATCAGTGCTGCAGGCCCACTAGTAGCATCTGTCATCACCAGCCCTGGTACATCTAGTACACTTTACTAGGGACTTCGTGGTGATACAAATATGCCAATCAGGTACATCCAATCAATATGACAATTTTCATAGGGAGCACTTACACTCTGGTACTGGACAGCAGTGGCAGAGTGTCCAAAGCATCTAAACCAGCAAAAACGAAATCCAGCACAGCATCAAAAATACAGGAGGCAGAGGCAAAAAGATAGGGGAAAACCACGCCAAGGGTGTCAGGTCTAACACGTGTGCCCTCCAGCTGAAAGTGGGGAGAACTACCCAACCTCTTGGGAGTCCTCTTCACTGAGGCGGAAGAATCTGGACAGACCATCAGCGTTGGCATGTTCTGTACCAGGGCGGTGCTCCACTGTAAAGTCCATTCCCTGTAGAGAGATGGACCACCTCAACAGTTTTGGGTTCTCACCCCTCATCTGCATTAACCATCTAAGGGGTCTGTGGTCGGTCTGAACACGGAAGTGAGTTCCAAACAGGTAGGGCCTCAGCTTCTTCAGAGCCCAGACCACAGCAAAAGCTTCCCTTTCAATTGCACTCCATCTCTGTTCCCTGGGGAGTAGCCTCCTACTAATGAAATGCTACAGGTTGGTCTCCGCCTTAGTTGTTGATCTGTGAGAGTACTGCTCCCACGCCTTGCTCTGAAGCATCTGTATGCACAATGAACTTACTAGAAAAGTCAGGTGCCTTAAGCACCGGTGCTGTGCACATGGCAGTTTTTAGGGCATCAAAAGCAGTTTGACAGGCCTCGGTCCAATTCACTTTCCTGGGCTGATTTCTAGAGGTTAGTTCTGTCGAAGGGGCAACAATGGTGCCATATCCTTTGACAAACCGTCTGTAATGCCCGGTGAGACCTAGAAAGGCTCTCACCTCAGTCTGGGTCTTGGGGGGTTCCCAAGCCAGAATGGTATCAATCTTTGCCTGTAGGGGCGCCACCTGGCCGCTCCCCACCTGGTGTCCCAAGTACACTACTGATCCCTGCCCTATCTGGCACTTACTGGCCTTGATAGTGAGGCCTGCCTTCTGCAGGGCCTTCAACACTTCACAGAGGTGTTGCAGGTGTTCCTCCCAAGTGGAGCTGAACACAGCAATGTCATCCAGGTATGCAGCGCTGAATTGCTCCAGCCCGGCTAATACCTGGTTGACCAGTCTCTGGAATGTGGCAGGGGCATTTTGCAACCCAAAGGGCATGACGCAGAACTGGAAGTGCCCCTCTGGCGTTGAAAATGCTGACCTCTCCTTGGCCCCCTCAGTTAAGGTAATCTGCCAGTACCCTGAAGTCAAATCAAAGGTGCTGAGGTACTGGGCAGCTCCCAACCGATCCACAAGCTCATCAGCTCTGGGGATGGGGTGTGCGTCAGTCTTGGTGACCCCATTGAGCCCACGGTAGTCCACGCAGAAACGGAGTTCTGGAGGGCCACCGGGCTAGCTGAATCACTACCTCTATGCGCAGCTGGGTTACGGGCGAAATGGCATATATTACACCAGCCGCCAAAGGAGTCTTCCTGCACTTTCTTTTCCTCTTGGATGTGGGAGAGCAGGCAATAGAAGCACAATTATCAGAAGAAAGAGCTAGTGCCAGCTCCTGATTGGATTGAACAGCCAGGCTTCTACAGCACAAAGGCAATAAGACCCCCTTGCTACGACTCCAGTACTATTGGCGTGACATCATCCGTAGATGACCCATCCCCCCCACCCCTGCTCCTAAAGAGAGGTATTGTTCTGCCATATCCATTTCTATAGAAATAACATTTACCGCCCATACTAAAAAAGAAACAATTGTTGTGCGGGCAGTATCCAATTCTTGAGGAGCATTTTTGGCTTTGTGCTTGCCCATGTCAGTTTAAATACATTGAAAAAAAATACAAATTATGTGGCCCACTTTCACCACTGGTCATATAAACAGTCTACACCATGAAGACCTCAACAACTCCTAAAAGTTGAGGCTGAACGAACACGTCAGATATGTGCCTTATGCCCCACTTTTTAAAAACTTCAAAAATTAAAACTGAATGATCAGGGCATAAATGTGCCCAAAAGTTCCTTTGATTGATTTGTTAAAAATCAGGCTAGACAGCGGACAATCCCCCCTTAGTAAGTACAGTAAAGGGTTGCGGTTACAGATTACTAAATCCACATAACAAAAAGAACCTTCCTCTTACATGAACCGACAAATGTTAGAGGGGGGGGGGGCCGCGGCCCGGAACCAGGCATGCCCTTGGACCAAGCTTATCCGGGCAAGGCCTGCGCTGCGGGAGTGGAGCAAGCGCTTTATAGCGCAAAGACAGTCACCAGGTACAGTGTGTTGATGCAGGGCCAGCTCTTGGGGCCCGGGGAATGCTGGGAAACAGAGTCCTGGCTACACAAATCAATAAAGGGAAATCTGCTATTCAATAGCAATAGTGTCCCTTAGCTGTTCAAAGGATGGAGGGGCAGCCAAGTTGGGCATCAATATTTTTCAAGAAGATGATCTCCACCCCCTCACCTATCACTTGTGACAGACATGACATCGTCTTATGGAAAATTACAAAAGCAAGATGCATATATTCTTGGGAGCCAATAGATTATAAAATAATTTTCTGGCTTGAGTGGCATACGAAGTTGCTCCTACCTTACCAATTACTGGCCTTGGTGGTTGAAAATAAAAATAAAATGGACATATAAGTTGGAGTTTTCAAAATGTCAGATTTACACGTAAAGTAAATAATGAAAATGATTCATTGTTAATTTCTTAAGATTATAAAATCCACAATTTCAGAATGTAAACCAGAGCCAACATACCAAATCCTCGAGGGTCAGAGTTTCCGTTATGATAACTCTTCTCTTCACTTCCCCAATTACTGTTGAAGGGAAAGAATAAAAACAAAGAGAAAATGAGAGAAATGTCCATTTTCAACAATAACTTTATACTTGAAGGTAATCTGCAATGCAAGGATTTGGACACAATTCGACATCGGATAATTCCCTGAACAATGCCCTGCGCTCACGGCTGAGGGATGTGGTTTGAATAGAGTTTCAATATCAACTTTTCTGAGCCTGAACATCGGAAAACATCAAACTGCTCTGCAAGTAGCAGAACCTGTAATAATCGTCTCTGCACGCCTTGCCTCTTAGTTATGGCCATGAACTGAGCATTTACTTTTGCATTAGTTCCACAAATTAAAAACGGGTTGGGCTAACACCAGCGGGGGGAGTGTGAAGGGACGCCCACAAGGAAGGAGTGTCCACGGAGACACCCACAACCGTCAACTGTGGCATTTTAGAGAGCTCAAACGCGGACACGGAAGGCCATCCTGAAAACAAGTCAAAAGACTTTGAGGTGGCCAAAAATGTAACTTTTCTCCAAGGCAGGGGTGATGGAAGACAGCCCAGCCTGCGTATTTGCATCCACGTCCAAGTGTGTGTCCTAGAGTAGCACAAGACCTAAATCCGCCCAACAAAATCAAGAGGTGGCACGTGCTACAGAAATTAATTTTCACAAAAACTTCTCCAAACGCAATCAAATCTTCCTTGGCTTTGCAGAAAGATAGATTAATGTTTGCAGAATGCCAGGGACCAACTTGCACCACACTACTGTAAACCCATTAGCGCAGATAAGGAGCCACTTTAGACTTCAAAAGACCGCTAGGCCATCATATTAAATGACAAAAGAAGACACACTTAACAGATAGATTTAAAATCAATTTATTGTAATACGTCTAATCTAGACCAGTTCCACACTTTTTTTTGTGAACTATTTTTTATTAGACTTTTCTGTGTAACAATACATGATGCAGAACATCACATACATCAACAGTGCTACTTGGAATTAAACGTATAAGCATACATAGTTTCAAAAATAGAGTCAAGTTCAGGTGTATCATCAGGTGTATAACCACAGCGGGTGAAGATTTCACCTTTTTCACAGTACACTTCATTGGATATCATATGGGGGGGCATATTCCCATATCTATAGCAGGGACTCCACATCTTTTAGAACTTTCCCAGACAGCCTCTCTCCCTATAGAGGTCCATCCCGGTTTTCCATTCTCTGAGAGCGGGCAACTCAGGGGCACCCAAGTGTTTGGCCACATCTAGTTTTGCAACTACGAGACCCAGATTGCTAACAAGGTGTTTAGATCTGGTTCCGTCTACCTCCATGGGTATCCACCACAGGACGAACTTGGGGTCCACTGGCAGGTACTTGCCAAGTATCTTAAGTTCCACCACTACAGTATTCCGGTAGAAGCATATCAAAGGGCTAGACCACAACGTGGGCCTGAATGACCCATCTTCGTCCCCACATCTCAGACAGTTAAGGGCCTCTACCCTACCAAATCTATGTAAACGGGCCCTATCATAATATATCCTGTGGAGGACCATACACTGAAAAAGTCACAAGAAGGATTTGATTGCAACCTCCCTTAGGTGCATCAGGGCTGCCTCCCAGTCTGCGCTGTCAAGTTCCCCCACCTCTCTGTCCCATGTGGTCCTCCATTTTGTGAGGGTGTCCGGGACATTATTAAGAACAATCTTAAATGTCCATGAGACTGCTTTCCCTGCTATCTCACCTTGTAGGAGACTCCCTTCCAATGGCACATATTCCGGGACGCCGTCTATTACAATCTTTTCCACCTGCAAGGCATGCTGTAGTTGGAGGTATTTAAAATATGGTAGATTACGTAGATGATATTCCCACTGTTAGGAACTAAAGGGGATCATTGTACCTTCCTCTATGAGGTCGTCCAGCTTAGAGATTCCAAAAGTGTCCCGCTGTCCAAAACCCTTCAGTTTTCCAAATTCCTTCAAAAGGGTTCCTACCCAAAGGGGTGTCTCTCAGGTCATCCTTGTGCCCCATTTCATCAGTCTCGCTACCTCTTTCCAGGTGTCAATAGCCATCTGGGTCACTGTCAGTAGGTTCTTTGACTCCCTCTCCCCCCTCCCCCCCCCCACATATAGGGGGTGTAGGTATGAGCGGGTTTGGAATTTGGTACTCTCCAGTGCAAAAGTTGGGTGATCCCCCGGCATATACCCCCAGTCATTGACCATTATTAAGTGTACTGCCCAGTAGTATACCCGGATGTTGAGGAGGGAGATGCCCCCATTATATGGATTCCTCTGTAGTGTTGCCAGTGCCACCCTAGAGAGACCCACCCCCCCAATTCCGTAGCAACATCCAGACTTCACCATCTATTTTAACAAAAATCTTGTCTGGGATCTTATGGTATGTATTTTGGAGGATATACAAGAGCTTTGTGAGTGTAACTATCGTGTACATAACCGCCCTTGCTAGTAGCATCAGTCAGCATCCTCCACCTTTCAACGTCCCCATGGAAGTCTGCAAGTACCCTTCGAATGTTGTGATCTTGGCCTTCCTCTGAAGTCACATATACCCCCAGATACTGGACTGCCCTGGGCAGTCCTGTTTATCGAAATGACCTCCAGCAGAGTATAGTGTTGTCTTACCCCAATTGATTTGATAGCCAAATGAGCTCCGTATCTGTCAAATATCTGAAATACTCCTGGTAGCGTCTCAGATGCCCTAGTTCCATACAAGAGGATATTGTCGACATATAATAAGATCTGTTCGCCTCCCATCCATCTCTCCATCCCTCTCTCTAAACGTCTGGGTGTGTTTTAATTACCCAGGCTAGGGGCTCCAGCACGAGGGCGAACAAGAGGGGTGATAAGAGGGCACCCTTGCCTCGTACCCTTTTGGATGGGGAATTCAGTGGACAGCTCACCATTTAACCTGACTTTAGCCTGGGTTTTTATAGAGCAGGTCTATCCAGGTCATACATTTGTGGTATAGCTCACCAGGGCCCGTTCCAAGAAGGGCCATTGGACGGCCTCAAATGCCTTTTGTACATGTAAGGACAGGATTAGGTTACGATCTTTCCTAAATGAAACCGTCCGAACCAGTTGTAGAGTCTGTGGAGGTTGAGCCTGGGCGACCTTTTGGACATAAAGCCAGATTGTTCCTTAAGTATTAGGTTAGTATTCACTTGTAAGAGTCTGGTGGCTAGTATTATGGACAATATTTTTGCCTCAATGTTCAGAAGTGAGATCTGCATTCCAGCTCCACATTCGTAATCAACTTTGCGTGCTCTTCCTGGAATCAGATGGAATAATCTGGGGTGAGTCTACAACACCTGGCGCAGCACACAGATAAGGGATAACGGAACTCTATATAACTTGTCTCAACTGGACAAAGGCCTCATGAACCACGCCTCTTGGCCAAGACAATCCAATCCGAAGTGATGCTGGCCCATTAGCACTAGCGCAACAATGCCCTGTAAGCCACCAAAATCCTGCCCATCCCTCCCTTGCCCTAAAGAACAAAGATGTTGCTTTGCCACCATTAGGGACTTGCAGTACTCTGACCTAACATCCATAAATACCCAGACCACAACACCTTACTCGCCTAGATAAACAAAAGGTATTAGAAGCACGATAGAGGAGGTGAGCCCATAACTAAGGGCTAGGCTCACAGAATCCTCAAACAACCGTAAGTGCATTCGCTTCATGTGCACCATAAAAATACACGCAAAGAGGAAATAACAAGGCATATAGGCAAAACCTAACAAGCCACAGGAAAACATTGTCAAACTTATACTTAAAGACCTTTAAAAGAAGTCGCTGCCATCAAAAGACTCAAAGAGGCACCAAACAAAACTTGCAAAATGTAAACTCTGATCCAGAATCTTAAAACCTCTGGCAAATCCCTCTCACATCGGCGTATAGCTCTGGCACCAATATCCAGACCTACTTCTTCTAAGAAAATATATAATTCACATTTCCACCCCAGAAAAAAGAACCCGGTATAAATCACCCCGTCACTAGTGACCACACAAACCCCCGATAATTTTGCCTTCAGGTCTGGGCAAAGCCAACACTCGACTCACCCACAGAGACGGCTTTGCCACCAACTCACTAAACTCCATAACACCGCCCTATAAGAGGGCAACGTCCAATGTTGAAAAAAGTTCCATTACGGTCCTTTGTATGAAAGAACAGACGGCAGCAGGCCGAAAAGGCTACTCAGTAGACATACACGTATGGACTCCAGTTGCCTCAATCAAGCGCGCCAGAGCTAGACAACGAAATAAGTAGTTGGCGTTACACAACCACGGTTCTGCCCTGCACACTAAATTGAATATGCTCTGCCATTTAAGACACTCGCAAATAGGCCATAGAGAAGGAGGGTGCATCTATTGATCACAAACAATTATTTAGGGACACTTGATTCAACATACCCCCTCCTAATGCAATTGCATATGTCCGTGATTGTAGTTTGTGCATTCAATGCTGCAATAAAATGACTCACATATTAATTCTCTCAGTAAGTCTATGGTACGTAGCACCTTTTCCCATGCGTCTCTTTCTAGTTACATGAGCTAAAAAAAAAAAAAATCGGAGCAATGTGGCTTAGATAAAAGGCTCTAATACAGCCTATAGCATCTAATCTATCAATATTTCGGAATCCCAGTTCTCAATTATGAAATCATAATAATAGCCCCAGTTCTTCTCTTTGCAGACCAACTTTGGCTCAAAATATCATTTATGGTATGATTTGAACATGTTGAGCCGCAGAATTGTTTTGGCAAATCTCAGGCATTACATTGACTTTTTAAAGCAAAACAAATGGGAACTTTCAAATACATAAAAAGTGTAATGGTTTGGAATGCACACAGGATGCATTATTACCTGAAATCCCCCCCCCCCCCATTTACGCCAATTGAAAGGAGTAATGCATGAAGAAGATATTACAAAACATTTCCAGGAATCAGGGCTCCCCATACTGTAGAACTATTGCCATACCTCAGTTCAGAGCAGATGAAACCACGATCATACACTTAAGAGGAAAGGGCGTTTAAGCTAGGTCAAATGCTGAAGCGCAACCGGGAAGGCGGGAGATAGTACTTACTGAGTCAGTTCTATTGTGGCCTTCCTGGAAAAAGTCCACGCTGTTCGCTCTTTTGTATCGCTGGGGATGTCCTTTTTATCCTCATAGCCCATGAAATAAAGTGAAAATTTCATAGATGGAAAATCACATTTCTGTAAAAGTCTGCAAGCAAACAGAGAAGTAGATGTAATCTTTTACTGTTTAATGATAGTAATATGAGCAACGATGGACGCAGTAACATCACCTAGTTATTTGGTAAATGAATTAAAAAAAAAGAATCAAATTCGAACAAAGTAAATAATAAAAACGTTTATTTAAAAACTTTAAAGGATCTACATTTCCCATGTAACAATCAAGTTAGTTAACGAATTATCTACAAATAGCCATCTTCTCTCACTCGCTCGCCAAGTGCTAAAGCCAGCAAAAACAGGGGAATGGAAGGCAAACATTTGTGGAAAACCCACACCAAGGAAGTCAAGTCAAAACAGTTCTAATATATGCAATCTTTGCAACAACACATTCCTTACAAACGGCACCAGTCGTTGTGCTCCAATACTTAAAACCCTCCACTGATTAGTTATCACGTAAGCAAGACTGGAGAAGATCACCAGACCATTAAAAAAGAAAAAGGTAATCAAGTGCAAGAATCTCAAACAGAATCTTCAAAACAAACACTGGATAATCACAGAGTAAGAAGTAACACATTCATTGAATTGGAAAACCCTAACATCAACCAGCGAGGTGAGGCTCCCCAGTCTCACCCCTCCCTACGCCATCACACCTAAAAGTTTAGCACAAGTGTGGAAAGTATTATAAGAGTAAACAAGTAATCCGGGTGAGCCTCTGTTCAGGGAGGAGGGTGGGCCGCAGAATACCAATGCTGGAGAACTGTAGTTACAGTTAAGTAATGTTTTCCTACTCCAACACTGTCGGTTTCATAGAGCACATGCTCGAATCAGAGTAGAGAGCAGTATTCATAAATCATAGATTCGTGCATTTGTTTAATTGAATTGGACCCCTCCTGAGGCGATAAGCCGGGAGGTAAACTGCTGCTGAATTTGTGTGTTAACCTGCTGAATACGAGCGTGTGTTAATTGTAATTTTATACGGCGATTTTTAAATCCTATTTTTCATTTACTTGCACATACCCTGGTAATCTACCCTCGTTAATCCCTTTCCCAGCACTTTGACGGTTACCGCCGATCTTAGGGCTGTGTACTCGAGTCCAAGGGAAAATATTCCCAACGGCAGACATCTTGGGTGGGAGGCGGCAGCTTTGACAGCGCTCTAGCCATCCCTACATAAGGAAACGGATGCTCTCCGCGTTAGCGGACACGCTTGGCGGACGTGCCTCATTCAGCGCCGGAGTCACGCCAGAGTCAGCACGTCCGCGCCTCCGACGAGCCCCAGGGCTAAGGCTCAAACTTCACTACCCCCCAAGGACCAGCAGCAGGTACCATCTGTGGGAGACATACATAAACTTAAGTCTGCACCCATATTCATAAAATATACCTCTGAGCATTTGCAGCCCTTGAGACCCCCAAGACAACCTTCCTGCAGTCTTTTGGAGTTAGGCAGGGAGAAAGTTGCATGCCAAAGTTGCATACTTTCCATAAATCCTGTAGGGACGAAAGCTACGGAGGATAGAGCTAGTAAGAAACATCCTAATTATGAATCAAAATCATTCTCATTCCTCAGCCTGAACGGTCGTTCCCTACCCAAGCACAAGACTGAGATATTTAATTTACTACTAGACGAGGCACCAGACGCCATGCTCATAACAGAAACGTGGCTTCAGGAAAGCTCCGGACCGGATATTGCCGTGGCTCTCCCGGACTCATACGCCATTATGAGACTAGACCGGAAAAATAAGTTAGGTGGAGGAATAGCAATTATTTTTTTAAAAGTTTACAACTGTGAATTCAACAGACTCCCATGTTCCAGTTGTGAAGGTCCTATTTTCAAACTCATACTCGCCCCGAATTACACCTTTTCAGGAGCGCTTATCTATCGACCACCAGGCGCGCATTCAAACTGGTTGACAAGCATGTCAGAACTTATTGGCCCCTTAGTAATGAAAACTGCCAATTTCACAATCATTGGTGATATGAACCTGCATTTGGATAAAGGGGACTGTATAACTGCCACTGAATTTATAGCTGATCTAGCGTCCCTCAACCTGATTCTGAAAAACTCTGGACCTACGCATATTGCCGGTCACTTGTTGGATCCTATTTTTTCCAACATCAATGACATCGCCACTTTTCCTGCCCTGTCAGACCATTTTCCTATCAAATTCTCACTTCAAGTACAACTGTCGAATAAGGACAAAATATCGGCTCCAACCCAATTCGCTAGGAAGTGGAAAAAACTAGACATTGACATTCTTAACACTTTTTTGGAAGTACATCTACCCTGCACCAAGTCAATGGTTCAAAATCTATCGACATTAGTTCAAAAATGGCTCATGACAGCCATTGATACATGTTTGCCTAAAATGAAGTTAAAAGGTAACAATCACCGCCCCCCCCTGCTCCGTGGTTTAACGAGATATTAAAGCAAGAAAAAAACAGATGTAAAAACGCTGAGCGTCAGTGGAGGAAGACCTATTCTCCAGAAGCAAAGAAAGAATATAAAATAAAATTAACAAACCATCAAACGATGTGTAGTAAAGCTAAAGCTGAATTTGTATGTACCAAAATTACATAGGCCCTAAATCAATCTAAAACACTCTTTAAAATAGTGAAAGAGCTGGCTGGCTCAAATACCACACAAACCCCGCCAGACCTTAATAAAACACAGTGTGACCAATTGGCTACCTTCTTTGTAAATAAAGTTGATAAAATATATCAGGGCATTGAACAAACACAAAATGAACAAAATAAGGCAAACATGACTGTCCCTAATATCTTATCTGATAGACTGAGCAATCATACTGACACACTAGGCCCTAGCGCCTGTGATATTCCTCCCGTCACATTAGAAAACTGGCCTATGCTTAACACCGATATCGTCTTTGAGCTACTCAATACTATCAAATCGGGTTCGCCCAAAGACCCTTTGCCATGCTCAGTCTTAAAACAACTTAACAGGGGAGCTATGGCCATCATCACCGACCTTTTAAACGCATCCCTTCAGGAAGAATATGTACCAGACGAATGGAAACACGCAATGATTCATCCGCTGCTAAAGAAAGCAGGTGCTGACCCTAATCTGCCCTCTAATTTCCGGCCAATCTCCCTCCTGCCCATTTTTGCAAAAATACTGGAGAAACATGTTGATCGGTCCCTTACCGAATTTATAACTACACATGACCTGCTACCCCCCCATCAATCAGGTTTTCGCTCAGGCTTCTCTACTGAGACTACCTTGCTAGTTGTAACAGAGAGCATCCGTGCCATGTTGGACAGAGGAGAAACGGTGCCACTTGTGCTTCTCGACCTTAGTGCCGCATTCGATAAGGTGTCACATGCGGTACTTATGCGGACACTCTATTCCATAGGCATTCGAGGTGCAGCCATCAATTGGATTAAACCATTGTTGGACACTCGCACATTCCAAGTTCTCTCAATCTGCTTGCTCAGACACCCTGACTTTCAAACACGGAGTACCGCAGGGTTCGATTTTGAGCCCGCTACTCTTTAACTTATACATGAGCCCGCTTGCTAAAGTAGTGGAAGAGACTGGATTGCAAATGTTTTCCTATGCTGACGATTCTCAGCTTCTCTTCTCTCTTTCCTCTGCGGAAAGTGACAATCCTTCCACCTTAAAACTAGGATTGGGAAAGATTGCAGGGTGGAAGATCGAAAACTTTCTTAAACTGAACGGTGATAAGACCGAGTTAATTGTCCTGGGAAAAAATAAAGAACTGTGGGGAACCCCAACATTGGCCATCTGAAATGGGCACTCCCCCGGTTCCGGCTACGCAGGCCCGAAATGTAGGTGTCATTGTTGATGACTCCCTGAACATGCACCAGCAAGCTGTGAAGACATCGGCCACTTGCTTCGCAATATTAAAATGGCTCAAAAAGATCTGCTGGATGCTACCCGAATTCACTAAGAAAACTGTCATCAACGCCTTAATAACATCGAGGCTAGACTTTGGCAATGTGCTATATTTGGGGGCAAAAAAGGCAACGATCCGCAGATTGCAGACAGTGCAAAACGCGGCGGCGAGACGGTTATGGAAAATCCCTATTTCCTCATCAACCTCCAAATATTTTCGGGAGTTACACTGGTTGAGAATAGAGAACCGGATTAAATTTAAATCCCTGTGCTTTATTCATAAGATCTCCACTAAAAATGCCCCTAAGTACTTACAAAAGCTAGTCCGTCCCTATCATCCCTCCCGGACTCTTCGATCTGCAACAGCTAACCACTTTGTGATCCCCAAAATAAAATTATCACGCATGGGTGGAAAATCCTTTGCATTTCTTGGACCTTCACTATGGAATGCTATGCCCCACGCAATACGTAATGAGGTGAGTTATATGAAATTCAGAAAAGCCTTAAAAACCTGGCTGTTTAACATCTGAAAATGCCTTGTCCTGTAACATACCACTGAATCACTAGCGCCGGGAAACCCTTTGCTGGGTAGCTGTTGGGCTATATAAGTGAAATAAATAAAATAAATAGATAGAATATCTATGTAGACAGATTTGCTTTCGCCCCTGTTGCATCCATTATGGTCCCTAGAAACTGAATTCTCCATATTGGTTTGAAGGAGGATTTATCGCTGTGGAGTGCGAGCCCTAGCCTGCTGAAGAGTTCGTTTAATATAGACCGAAAGTGAGTTTTTGCAGCGTCTAGAGATGAATCTTTGACCATTCAGTCGTCCAGCTACGGAGAGACACCTGGTGTCCAAGAGGTCAAAGATGGGCTGCCACTGAGGCGATACACTTTATATTCTTCAAGTGGATCTGAGGGGTAAGGAGAGTACACGGAATTGGTTATGGAGATCCGCTACTTCAAATCTGAGAATATTTTGATGTTTGGTGTGCATGGGTATATGAAGAGCTGAATAGCTGTGATCCAGAGATGCCAAATGCTAGCTTTTCACAAGTAGCTGCAGCACCTATTGTAAAGTCACCAATGCGAATGTTTGCTTTCTGAGGAAGAGACTGAGCCGCCACAAGTCCAGAATGGGAGGTACTTTGTGAGCCACTGCCTGGCTGTCACTGTTGGCTGGGGTCTCCTGCTGCCGCCGAAGCTCTAAATCACCTGAGCTCGGCTGCAGTGCCTGGGGAGACCGGCCCGGGGGAACTACAATCCCCAGCGTCCTTTGCGGCAGGAAGCCGCTCTGACCCGCGCCAGGAGGCGCATAAATTCAAGGCTACCGCCGGTGGAGCGGGGGACATACCTGCATCAGCCCGGAGCCCTGCTCGTTGTTGGGGGGAATTTGGGAGGCACTTCGTGAACCACTGCCTGGCCGTCACTGTTGGCTGGGGTCTCCTGCTGCCGCCGAAGCGCTAGATCACCTGAGCTCGGCCGTAGTGCCTGGGGAGACAAGCCCGGGGAACTACAATCCCCAGCGTCCTTTGCGGCAGGAAGCCGCTCTGACCCGCGCCAGGAGGCGCATAAATTCAAGGCTTCCCCCCTCGTCACGGAATCGTGCGCGGGTCGGCGCCAGGAGAAGCCCGGGACAAGGGCTGGGCCATCAAAGGCCAGAAGAGGCCGGGACGGGGCACCCCCCTTTCGATTTTGAACTGCGGAAGGAAGTAAAACAAAGACAAAAGGTACAGATACTCATTGACATTCCCCAGTTTATTACAGGTCCCTCCAGAGCGTCACCATAGTTGAACTTTTCCCTGGTGGTCGATTTTGAACCAGTTTTAACTTATATAAGCCATTTCGCTATGACCCGCAAGGAGGATACCAGAAATACTCCCTCCCAGAGTGACTTGCTTAAGGGAACGATGGACTATTTCATTAAGAGGGCAACTCTCCCCATTTCCAGTGAACTAGAGAGAATAGAACGATCCCCCGTCATGGATTGTCCTTCCAGTATATGTTCTCTCGCACAGACTGCCGATGCAGCACCAGATTTATCACTGCTGGAGGAACTAAATAAATTATGCAAATCCACGTACGCCCCTGTGGAATCAGGAATTGTGCAAATTAGTTCCCCTATTTGCACTATTGCAACCATTAGTCCCCAGCCCTGTAGACAATCCCAACTAACTGAAAGCTCCCAGGGTACTCCCCTTTTTGCACGACCAAAGTTAAATTTCAAATCTATAGTGTCACCACAGGTCTCCTCTGCTAAAAGGAAGAGCGATGGGGTTAAACAAATGGGGAGTCAGGCAAAGCAACAAAAACTAAACCCAAATCCCCCACTGCCCAACACTCCCAGCACTGCCACCCCTAAAGCACCTATTCCGGCTTCTTTATTGGCCTCGATCGAAAACATGTTGAAAACATTAATATCTCCCCTGATTGAAAAAATGATCAGCTTAGGGGATAGGCTCACGGGTGTTGAGAAAGCGATTAAGGCCAACTCGCCACTCATAAAAACTCTGGCAGGACCCTCTCAACCACAGCGCCCAGCCTCCACAGAAATGCCTCAAACCACCATACAAAGTAAGACCACCCTTAACCAATTAGTAACCCCACAAAAGATAACTTTAAACTCCTCGAAAGCAGGTCCAACAGCACGGAGCTCTTACTCTAGAGTAGGGCTGAACAAAGCATCTATAATACATAAGGGGTTAGCGGCTAACAGTGAGAATATGCCATATAAAACCAATTTCCTACATTTGCCACCGGAGGCCGCTCCTTTTGTGTGCGTCCTCTCGGGAGTACCAGAACTCACTAAGGGGAAAAACGAAAGACAACAGGACCTAAGAAATAAGGTCATGTTCTGGCTAACTAAAAATAGACCTCTGCCATCCAACATCGATGGTACTATACTAAGTGTTAGAAGGGTGGGCTGGCTAGGACTTCTTCCAAAAGACATTGCAGGCGATTTGGTACTTGTAAAATTCAGGAGTAAATACGTCATCCCACATCTTCAATCACAGCAGCCACAAATAGGAGATGGTCCTATATCTACCTGGAGCCTAAGTGAATTCTACTGCAGAACATTATATGTCCCGTCCCCATGTCAAAAAGCACAGAGTAATTACCTGACGGGTAGAAGTGGTTTTGTATCGAGTGGTTACATCATCCCCACTTTTAATCAATTTGACCCACTCTCGGGTCTAACTCTGATGGATTAAAATGTATGGACAGAGACACTATCCATATGGGAATTTTAAAAAGCAATGAATTAAACTTTTTCTGTAGTAATAATTCTTTTATCACTTTGTTTTTTCACAGTCTGTGACTATGGAATTACACTTTTTATTGAAATCTTCGGTCATTTTATTTTTCCTGTGAATGTAATATTACGCGTCATGCTTTTATGGTTATATTTCTAACCGAATAAAGTACTTTGAATTGAATTGATAGAATGTGGAGTAAAAGTTCTTGTTCTGATATTCTTCTAAAGCTGGCTCTATAGCTCTGTTATGCAGCAATCAGAGAATCTGTGCTTTGGAACAGGGGTAGGTACCTACACTTGAATTTGGGCAGAGGTGCAGTCTAAGGGCGCTATAAACAATTACATAACGTGCCAAAACTAAATGACATCTGTCACCCATTTCGCTGTGGTAACATTCCACATGTTGTAAAACAGGTTCTATCACCTACGTGGAAGGAGTGCCTGAAGATGAATGGGGCGGAAGCCGGTGCCTGAATATCACCAATGGCGCTGTGAATTTTGGACTGCCCTCCTTTTCTGCATTTGGCTGGAGGCTTATTTTAAGCCTGGACCACTGGTGGTCTGTATGGTTGTTACTACTAATATGATGTATACTACTGGCGGTAAGGTTGTGACTGATTTAGCGGATATCTGAAGGGGTGATCGGGTCCATGGTAGGGTTGCCCTCTTCCTCTAGCTCCTGGAAAGGATGAAGCCATCTCTTCTGTAAAGCTGTGCGAAATGGCTATATCAGAATCTGCTTCGATGGTCTGCAGCGCATCGCCCGCGTGATTCTCCCCCCCCAAAAAAGGACTTGCCGTCAAAAAGAATGACTATATTTCAATTTTGTACCTCAAGTCTAAAAAGGTCGCAAGTAACCAGGCTGTTCTTAAGAGAGCAGCACCCGCTATCAGTCAGAAGCCCAGATTTGGTACGTCAATCATAGAATCAAACTCCGCAGACTCTCTCCTTCATGAATCATTCTTTATTTCTTGGTTTTGTCTTCCGGAAGGAGGTACAGTTACAGGAGCTAGGTCTTTCCACATCTGGCAACATCCAGAACTGCCAGAGTACTGGCTGCTCTAATCGACACTGATGCCATAGAGTAAATGGATGCCATCTTGCTGAAGGCATCCATTCCATCCGCTGGCACTGTACACGGTGTTATAAATTTCTTGCACTTCTCTGCACGGCGGGAATGCAAGAGTCTGCCATGGAGTGCCAGCATATTATCTGGTTATCAGTGGAGGTGCTGCAGTGAATCTTGGATAATAATCTGCCATCATAAGGTGCAGGCCCTTAATGATGGTTCCAGGCACTCATCACAGGAAGTCCTCAATACTCCTCATAGACCGTTTCATACGGGTCATAGTGGTGATCGTACTGTGCACACTCATCTACCCACTTCTGTTCCAGATAACAGGTCACTTGGATGGTAAGATTCAAGTTTACTCTTCTTTCCAATGTGTAGCAGATTTGAAAGCAGAGCACAATCCAGCGGATCCTCTCTGGCAAACCCCACAAAAACTGATCGTACACCTAATTTTCTTGGGTTCGATTGATGTACAAAGGGAGCGCTCTTTTGGGGTCCATGCGATAGAGTCTCTCACTCTGAGAAGGGTGAGGTAAAGCGTAGAACACCCTCAAGGTGATGGTTTGACGGACGTGGAACGGCGTCACAACTACAGTAGAAAGGAAGCCATAGTTTACAGAACCAGTTGATCAGGGAAGAGGTAGTGTATGGTGGAAGAACAAACAGAGCCTCAAGTTCACTCACACGTATTCCAGAAGTGATGGCAGTCAGGAATACATTCAAATGGAGTACACATTAAATGAGTAAGGTTTAGATTGAGGTCTCATTCGGCAATCACCAATCAAGAAGGGGGAAAGAAAAGCTAGGTGTCGTAGCTCTTTCAAGAAGCTCATCACAGCTGGTGATTTAAGCAAAGTGGGCTGATCAGACAACCGTAAATATGCAGAGAGGGCTGAAGAACCCTTATCTGAGCCCAGAGCAAAGCCTTGCCAGGCAAAACGGAACAAATAAACATATGACAGTTTGGCCTGGATTGGGGGGGGATTAAAGGTGCCACACTAAACCACAAATGTGTCCAACAGTAGGAATATGCAGCTTTCATACCTGGCTGCCAAGATGAAATCAACTACCTCCATGGAAGGTCGAAGGTGTTCAACTGTCGCTGCTCAATCGCGCTACATGAAGGTGGAGGTTGCAGAGGCCAGGGTGGAGAACCCGACCCACTTCTGCAAGAGCAGATCCTCCTGGAGAAACCGCATGATTGGAGGGCAGATGCTCAAGCCCAGAGTTCCGCTTACCATACTCTCTGTGCCCAGTCCGGAAGAACTAGGATGATTTGGCTCTGGTCTATCTGATCTTCTTGAGAACTAGGGGTAGGAGTGGTATCGGCTGAAAGGTATACAAGAGTTCTGAGGTCCACTCAAAGAGGAACGAATTTCCAAGCAAGAGACCCCTTGCAAACTCCAACGACCAGAAGTTCTGACGTTGCGCATTCTCAGCAATAGCAAACAATTGAGCCAAGGTTCTCTCCATTACTGGAAGAGACCTTGCACCACCTCTGGGTCTAACTGCCACTTGTGACCTGCTGATGGCAGAGTTAATCTGCCCTGGCATTCAATGAGCCCACCAAGTGGTTTGCCACCAGGAAGATACATTCACAGGCCTTTCCAGAGATATAAGGCCTCCAGGCACAGGGTCTGTGACCCCACCCTTCCATGTCTGTTGCAGTACCACATGGCAGTGGTGTGGTCTGAGCACCAGTGCCAGGCACCCCTTCATAGATGACAAAAAAGGCTTTCAGGCCAAGAGGCTGGCCCTCCGTTACAGGAGGTTGATATTTTGAACCAGGACTCTGTTGGAGACCAGAGGCCTCTGATCGGCATCTTTCCCAGGTGGCGACCCCAGCCCAGAGGTGACGCATCTGTGAACACGGTCTGCTCTGGGTTGGCAATGAAGAGGGGGGTCTGCTTCTGACCCAATTGCAGTCCAGTAGCCACCGTTGAAGATCTTTCGCAGTCTTCTTCGAAATCTAGGGCTTTAGATCCCACTGCAAAGCCCACATATACCTTGAGCAGCAGGATGCAGGAGGCCATCAGTCCCAGCAGCCTCAAAGTTGTCCTCACTGAAACCCAGGTCCGAAGCGGATGGATAGAGATCATAGTCTCAATGTCCTAGACTCTTTCCTGGAGGAAAAGCTCAAAATCTAACAATGTCCAGAATCGTTCAAATGAAAGGGAGTCTGGGAAGGAGTCAGCTGTGACTTTAGCAACTTTATAGTGAACCCCAACCATGTCAGGAGGTTCCCCTTAGTCTGGAGATGGCTGACGAATGGCTGAGGTGAGCGGCTATCAACAGCCAGTTATTGAGGTGGGGGAAAGACCAGCACCCCTGACCTCCGAAGAGGTGATGCCACCAGTGCCACCACTTTTGTGAACACCGAGGGGCGCTGATGAGACCAAAAGGTGGGGGGGTTAGGGAGGTGGGCAAGCCGAACAGAAAATGCTCCTCTTCCACTATGGAACAGGAATATGGAAATAGGTGTCCTGCAGTTCCAGCTCCACCATCCAGTCTCTAGGGTCAAGGTCAGACAACACCTGGGCCAGGGTGAGGAGTTTCTCTTTCTAGAGGAAGGTGTTGAGGTGCAGGTCTAGAATAGGTTGAAGACCATCGTCATTCTTGGGCACTTGAAAGTAATGGCAATAACAATCAGGTCCTACCTCTGGCACCAGCACCCTCTCGACAGCCCCTTTGGTCAAAAGGAATTGCAAACTGCCAGAAAATGGAGATGGTCCTTCGCCAGTCACTAGGTGGATGGTGGAAGGTGCGGCAGGGAACAAAGTAAGGGTAAGTCATAACCTTTGCAAACAATCTGTAGAACCCCCTGTCCGATGTGATGGCTTGCAAACCCAGATAGAATCAGTGGATTCTGCATCCCACTTGATGGCTGTGACCCTGCAAGGGTACACTAAACGGAGGTGAGGAGGGAGGGGTACAGGGGAGAAGAAGGACAGAGTAGCATCCTGACTTTGCCGCAGGGGCAATGGGCACCACAGCCTCTTACACAAAACTGCAAGGTTCTCTGATGGGAAGGGACAGGCTAGTGGTAAAGAATGCCTCATCCAAGGCCACGAAAGGAATAGCAATTGTTGCTTCTGGCGGGTCTTTGTAGAAAGGGCTAGGACGTGAGCAGTAGTCCTATTCTCCTTGCAACGTTCAATGGCGGAATCAGCCTTATCCCAGAACAAGTGCATCCCATCGAACAGCATGCACATCAGGGAGAACTGGATGTAGCCCATGAGCCCAATCGATCGTAGCTATGTGTGGCAACCAATGGCCACACTGGTTCCTAGAACCCACCCAACAGAGACAGTGGTGTCCAAGCCACAATGAACTTGGCCTCCTCACAAATGTACTGAATCGCCTGTGATAGAAGAGGGTGAAGGTGTTCTGGAACACCAGGGAGGACTTGTGCCACAGAGTTCCAAAGGGCATAAGTATAACGGACTGGCAAAACAGGAAGCATTAATTGACCCAAGGGCCAAACTTCTCTCCACCCTATCAGGGATCTTAGTATGGAAATTGTTGGGATTTGGAAGCTTGCACCATGAGACTCTCTGGAGAGGGGTACTGCATCAAAAAGACCAGGAGGCCAGGTCATCTGAAGCAGGATGATGGCGCCTGGCATTTTGCAGGTTAATTAGAGTACTAGTACAAGGATTTTAGCCCAGGCCGCTAGGAGGGTATCCATCAGGTTCTCGTTAGAAGGAAGGAAGGAAAGGCTCAGAAGCAGTCTGGCCAGGCTGCAGGACTTCGTCCGGGACGTTTGTTTCCACCTTCATGGTGGGGAGGTGGAGGTCAACAACTTCTGCCACCCTACGCATAACCATGGCAAAGGAGGCAGATTCTTCTGTGGCCGGGTCAGGAGGAGAGAAAAGGGCTGTCTCTGGGGTAGTAGCTACCCCACTAGCTTCTTGCATGTCCTCATACCAATGGGCATTGGCATATAGCTGAGCATACTCATCACCCTAGTCAATTATTATCAGAGTCCATTCCAAAAAGGAAGTGTAAAGAATGTTTCTAGTCTTACAGTACAGTGAGTGCAGAAACCCTTTTAGGATGTAAAATCTTATCTACTTTACACATGTAATTTTGTGATTTTATGTGGACTTCTTCGGAGTGTCATAAACATAAATAAAATAAACTGATTCAATTGCGACATTCGACTGGCGTTTGAAAGGACAATAGGGCCACTTCTTCGGGCAGTGAAGTCGGCGTCAACGTACCTAGGATGAGCATGAGCAAGGGCACAGGGGGCGTAGTCGGGCCTGGAGCAGAGGACAGAAGTGGTACAAAGGGTCCAAGTGGCGCTTAGGGCGACCCCGCTGGCAGCAATACAGGTGGAGGGTCTCTCAGCACCTTGGTCAGTAGCGAACCAAAAAAAAACAGAGCATAGCCAGGCAGAACTATTCCATCTTGTATCGCATGGCTGAAGGCCCCGGAAACTTTGGTTGTGCTGGAATGAGCTGTGGAATCGGCTCAAATCCTCAGACTACAGGTAGCGGAAACAGAAACAGAACTGTTGGTGCCAACCACGCGCTTCGTCAGGAGAGTGGGAATGGTGTGAAGGAGAGAAACTCCTCTTTGACTTCTTATGTTTTTTTCTGCTTACAGGACAAACGGAGCATGATTAAGGCCGGCCTCTAAAGCTGCTTCATCGACTCGGCATTGGAAGAGGGACTAGGATCAAGCCTTGGAACGGGACTTGGTGTGTTCTAGCACGGAGTCTTCCTGTGCTTGACGACGTAGAGTTTCGCCTCGCGTTCCGTTAAGGCATTTGTGTTCATTGACGTGTAGCCTCTGAAGGTCTTGCAGTTGTAGCTACATCAGATGTCTGTGGCAGATCCCAGACAGGTTTGCCTGAGTCATCTGTTTGCCTCAGTCCTTACAGGGTTTAAAACCTCTTCTTCGAGGGAACCATCCCTTGTACACTGTTGAGAATTTTGAGAACTGCGTCTGGAGGAGTGAAAATAAAGGAACTGATGCCAGTGTGCTGGAGTGGTGCCCATATAGGCTCTGCACGTCACTTCCGGGAAAATTGAATCAGTGTGTCACCTTCTGCCGTGTAGAAGTACTATAGAAAAGTTTGTGTGCAATCCAACGCCTGGCGAATATTCAGAAGGTGAGGAATCTGCGGCAAGGAGTCTATCATAAACAGAAATACTTCTTTGTTAACAAAAAAAACAAACAAAAAAAAACAAACAAAAAAAAAAAAAAAAAAAAAAAAAAAAGAAGACGAGCTACTCATAAATCTTGCCAAATAAATAAAACAAGACAAAACTCTATAGCGTCTTTCATGCTATAATGTATGGGATTCTGTAATCCATGTATAAAACGGCAGTCACTAATTTCCATATATTCGGCGACTTGTGAGGCACCAAGTCATCAATTATAAAGAATAGATATCCGAACTCAACAGTAGAGTTCTGATGTCAATGCCTGCTGCACAAGCCAGCAGCCAAGGTGAAAGACAGGTCAGTTCACGGAGCATATCTAAAGCAACAAAAGGAACATTGCTTTTATTTCTCTGCTCTATTTTAATAGCTTACAATGACAAGCAGAGACATTTTTTTATTTTTGGCACTCCTTAGATACAGAAAATCTGGACTCTTTCTGCATGTTTCCACACGTTCTGAGCTACTGCGCTTTTTTTAACTGACTGGTATTGAACAGTTTCTAATATCTGTTTGTAGCAAATATTGAACAGGTTTTTGATGCGTTTCATTTTGCACTAGAGGTTTCATCTTTAGTTTTCATGTTTGCAAACATGCTTGCTTTTCCATTCGATTCCATCATTGGTGTTTCGAAGTGGGTTGTGGGAACTGTGATGGTGTGAGCATGTATTATATGGGATAAGGTGCCCTCTGTCGTACAGAAGGGTATACATTGCAAGCCACCTCGGAGTTCCTCTATATGGTTAAGGAACTGATCGGTGACTTGCAATAGGCTTGTTATGCAAGTTAAACCATAAGCAGTGATTTATGTAATCTCTTACATAAATCAATGTTTATGATTTAACTCATTTTTATTGCAGTGAATACACTAATAGCCCACAAATATCCCCATTCAGACTAGCGGACAGAACAGTTGATATCCAACAGACACTACAGGGCGTATCTTTCTCACAGAGTATAGCGTAAACCTTTTACAAACATACTTTGTCTGCCTCCAATTGAGAAAACGAATCATCCTTGCCACAGGATTCTACCCAAAATCGGACAGGATGAGCCAGAGAGGTACAGATGTTAAGCCCATTCGGTTCTTTTCTAATGCACAGGAATTCTCGCTCTCTTCAAAGCAGTATTGCACAAACCAGGAAAAATAAGACAAAGAGGTCATCTTATGTGACATTTCCCACTTTTATTACGTCTCATAGAAATCTGTCTCTTCCATCAGGGGAACCCAATACTGCCATTACAGCTCCACCGGTCTCAGAGCTTCCCATGGAATCTGTGCTCTCTCCTGTAGGCAGAGGGTCTCCTTCCCCAACACTAACTAAGAATGGACCCAACAATAAGCCAGTCTCAGCTTGTAGGTCGTTGGGTTGTAATCATGGAGGCAGCCCTAGAATCCTTAATGTGGCACCAGGACATATCCAGCACCTCATTTGTGTTGTGTAAACTAAGCACATTTCCATCACGCCAAGAAGTATTTAACGGATGATTATATATTATCTACGTTACGTGAACTCTGTAACTTGTAATGAAATTTTACATTACGCAGTTTTACCTCATTTACAGCCACATGAGGCTAGTTCATACAGAAAGGGTCTCTAAAAGACAATTCCATGTAATCTTACAACAAAATGTGATTTTGAATGCCCCTACTTTTCACTCCATCTGCCTTAAATGCTTTTTCACACAATCCTTACCAGACAATCAAATGAACCCAGTCTTTATTCATACACCCTCACGCACAGACTCTTTCCACCAACCATGCCTCCTCCTCACTTCTTAAAGTGTTAAGCCTGCTGCTAGCACATTTTTGGCAGATATGAGCACACTTCCCCCTAAACTCCTGAAACAAAGTTGTGGTTTGTCTGGATTCTCACAAGGGGAAGTAACCCATAAGGGGGTAAGGAAAGGAAGGGGGATACCCGCCCTTCGTGTAAAAGAAAAGCATGTGTACGTGATGAAAATAAGGTAGTCATTCTTCGTATCTTTTGAATTTCAGTGTCTTGGCTGAGGCTGGGCGTGGTGATGCATCAAAGCTTCCCAACAACCCTCAAACTCATCCCCCTTGACCCAGGTGGGGCCCATAGCACCGCGAGTCACACACACATACCACACTGCCCCTGAATCAGTGAAAAGGAAGGCGAGCTGCCGGATAGCGGGGTTACCTCTTTAACCTAAATTCTATACATTATAAACATTTCAGGAAATCATTTAACTTGTTATAAGGAAAACAAAACATCAAGGTACTCCGCTATTTGGTAGATGGACCAACTAGTAGAAGTCAGCTGATGGTGATTAAGACCAGCTCAATCACAGTATTCCTATAACTTTTAGCATTACATTTTGTCATGACTTATTATAATAAAAACAGACTAGAGTTTATATTTTCAATCGTTTATCTACTTTCAATTAGTAAAGACATTAGCATATTTTTAGACCAGCACAATTCTTTAGTACTTAAAAAAAAAAAAAATTAGAAAAGCATATTACCAATCTGTCATAGGTGAATGACAGAGCCGCATTAAATAGGTTCCCAAGCAGACTGTCTCTCTATTCTCTTCAATGTCTCCCTTCCAACACAAAATCTCTGCAATGGATCGTCTCTTCCATCAAAATTAAAGTCCAAAAATATTTCAAAGTCTTTTGCACCATAAAAAAAAATGCTCAAACCGACAGCATGTCGTGGTGCTTAATAAAATTCTTGGAACCAACTTTTTTCCCTTCTTCGCACACACTCTTTTAACTATCTAACTTAAATGTGTAACTTTTAGGGTGCAGTCATTTCTGATTGCTCCATTAGAAGGGTGGTGATGATCACCTCATGTCCTCCTTGTTCAAACCAATTCAAAAATGTGTCATGTCACTCAAGGCTTTCTCATGATTTCATACTTTAAGTTTATACTTGTTGTTCAGTCTTTGTATCGTTTGTTCATAATAAAGATTCTTTGACTTCCTTTCCCAGGCTTTTAGATGCAAGCATCCTTTGGCTCATCTCCCGTTCATAGGCCAAGCTGGCCTTGATATCTCTCGCTCCTAGCATAGGCTCACTCTTCTTATATACACTGCGCAATTGTGGGGGCCATCTTTCGGAGTTCTTTTTTCTCGTTTCACTTAAACAGAGGTTTTTCAGACTAGGCCGCGCAGGCCTCAATTGGAACGAATGCGAAAATAAACACAACAGAAATTAGATTTAGAATTTTAACCCTTCTGTTTACCTCCCACTATTCTAATTTTCCCCGTTAAATGTAACCTAGCGAAGGCACACAAATAAGCGTCATTTTACTCACCATCTGTATTCTTTATTGCCACAAAAAGAACTTCTAATGTAAGGACAAATTCACATGATTATTCAGTTAAATCTACAATACCACAGCTCTATATTAATATGACTCGTTTGTATACATCAGTATATTTTGTTCGGCAAAACAGCAATTAGTTTTTTCCCGTGTGGTGTTGACTTTACGTGCATTTTGTTGATTAGTGTACATGCTTCACTCTATTAGTATTATAATTGTTATGAGAGATTAACTTTACAAGGGGTACACAAACATTTTTGTCTCTCCCTTGCTCCATCAGTGGTTCTGAAGGAATGGACGCCACTGAAAGCTCATACCCTTGAGGTAACAACGCTCTATTTGTCAAGATTTACTCTACAAAAAGGCATGCAATACTCCACACAAAAGTGAACCATTTGTGCACATTGGTGAAATGACTAAAAGATTGGTTGGTTGTGTTAATTTGCTTAGGGGTTTTATATAGCGCCTACATGCTGCCTCCAAACCCCTACAGAGCGGGTTATGAAACCCCAAAATGCCTCAGTCTCTAAAGGTCAATATAACCGCCTTGCTGTGTTAAGAAATACCTCACCTGCAACCACACTTTCCCATAATTACGGGCGAACCACCAAGCCACCTGTACATTGGTATTTAAATCTTATTAATTTCTGAGCCTTTTCACCAATGCACACTGAAGTCCGTTTACCCCTTGATGCAAGTGACTATTTGCTACTTTCAAGCTACTTTCAATCTGAAACAGGGCCAATGGATCCACCGGTCACATCCAAAGAGGTTCTCGGAGGTAGTTCAAAGACAAATCGTGAGGCTTAAGAAAGCCAAGCGAGAATAGACTGTCTCTCATCTAGACAAACTAGAACTAGATACCAAGGCCAGATGTACATAGCTTTGGATTTGCGATTATCTAATAGCAAATTTTTGCATCACTATTCCGTAATCACAAACACCTATGTACATTTAGTGATTCCCAGTGGGTCGCAAATAGACCTACCTCATTAATATTCACAAGGTAGATCTCGGTTTGCAACCCACTGAAAATTGCTAAATTCACAGGCATGGTGGCCTGCTGAGGTCAGTAGACCACCATGTCTGTGATGGCTTTTAAATAAAGCAATTCTTTTGTTGTGTTTTTTAAATGCAGCTACTTTTCCTTAAAGGAAAAAACAATGCGTTTCAAAAAGAAAAGTGAAAAGTTTACTTTTAATTTTTTTTTTAAAGAGTAGGAAGTGGTCCGTGGGACTGTTGCCTGCTCTTAAAGTTTTCAAACATTCACAAAGGATCCGTTGGGGATCCCTTACCGTTTGCGACTGGGTTACCACCTACTGAAATAGGCAGTAAAATGAGAACGTTTTGCATTTCGGTCGTAAAACATTCACATATACCACTGCGAGTCACTATAAGGAGGGATGCTCTTATCACAACTGTTGGACTTGGCCCTTTTTGCAGGGTCATCCCTGAACTTTTTGCCTTCCTCCTGTATTTTCTCTGACCTGTTTTTGTTGGTTTTATGACTCTGGGCACGTTACCACTGCTGATCAGTGCTAAAGTGCATATGCTCTCCCTGTTGTAAATTGTTGTTATGGATTAGTGACTCCACGATTGGCTTATTTAATTTACTTGTCAGACCCTAGCACAGTGCACCATGTGTGTCCTGGGCCTGTAAATCAAATGCTTCTGGTGGGCTTGCAGTACTGATTGTGCCACCCACAGAATCAGCTTGTAAAGTGCATCTCAGGCCTGCTACTGCAGAGCCTGTGTGCAGTCCAGTACTGCCAAGTCGACTTGGTAAGTGCACCCACTTACCAGTCCCTAAATTGTGTCCCTTTTCTACATATCCGTAGGCCCAAGGGCAGGGTGCATTGTATGTAAGATAGGACATGCCCTGATGTGTGTGGCGTGTCCTGATCGTGAACTATAGCCATTTTCGTTTTTCACTATTGCAAGGCTACCTGTCCCCATAGGCCAGAATGGGCAGTTAGATTACAACATCTTATAATCCTAACTGTCCCAGGGAACAGGTCAGAAATTCGAATTTAGTATGCCTGAACTCAGGATGATAAAATACAGCTTTTAGTAAAGATGGTTTTAACATTCTGTGTTTCAAAATACCACTTTTAAAAAGTGGGTATTTTCTTACCTAACCATCCAGCCTGCCTCTGCTAGCTTGTGTATTGCAGGTCTGGTTTGTGAGCTACAGGGGCGGGGGGCTCCAGGCAACAGGGCGAGTCAGCAGAGGGCTGAATAGGCCTATCTGAATGTAGAGTGGTGGGAGGAGTAGCACCACAATGCAGGCTCCACCTCCTGTGGTGTGTCTGAGGACCCTGGCGCACCCTGACAAAGGAAGAAGGTGTGCACTCGCAGAATGCACCCAGCACTGGTTTGAACTAGGTACAGGACCCTCTGCTTTGAGGACAAAGGAATTTGCAGACTAAATATTGGGGCCCAACCCCCAGGACTTTAGATCATTTCAGGGAACCCAAGAAGAACCTTTGCAGAGGAGAAGGACCGAAGGAAGCTGCAGGAGTTTGGACTGCCCCTCTGCCAGTGTGCTGTTGTTGGGCTGGCTTGCAGTGGTGTCTTCATTGCCAAGAAAAGGAGAAGGACATTTTACAGAACTTTCTTGCAGAATATTTCTCCAAGGGCTTGAACTGAGTTTGCCTCCTGTCTGAAGTCTCAGGGATACAAAAGACTTCACCCCTTCTGTTTGCTTGCTTCGGGAACTTGCTGTTTCAGTCGCTACGGAAGGAATCTGCAACACCAACGCCAGAGAACGTCGCCGCAATCTGCATCGAAGTCGTGAGCGTCGCTCCGACTTGTACATGTAGACTGACGCCTGCTGCTGTGCTGTATCGAATCCGAAGCAGACATCATCGCGGAGCCATTCTTCGACAAAAGTAGCCAAGAACTCATCGACACCGTAACATCATAAGGATTTCGGCGCCATCGTAAAGTCACCTCCTCTCTAGTCAGGAACAGACGCCTCGCCTCCCCTGCCTGCGCAAGCATCCAGGACACGGCCGCATCATTTCGCCCGAAGCAAGGAACAGACGCTGCAACGCGCCAACGACACCGCATCTCCCCAACACCACGAACTGTCTGTTTCGCTTTCCAAGGTACTGTTCTGTGGAGTCTGTTTTGGCTCCGGGCGCGACGCTGCACTCTTCGCGGTCGGTACCGTACTTTGGGAACTCTTTGACCTCGACGTCGTGATAACTCCCGTTGGGGTTATCTGTTGCTAAAGACTGATCAAGTGAATGACCTATTTTAGCATTACTTCCACCATTGTGACGTATTAGTTGTGCTTACAGTATTGTGGATTTTTGTCATTTGTGGTCTTATTATTAGTCTATATAAAGAATACTTTTATACAACCCGTGTGGTGTCCGTCTGTAGTGTTTTCACTGTATTACTGTATGTGTTCACACATGCTTAACACACTGCCTCTGAGATAAGTCTGTCTGCTCGTCCCAAGCTACCAAGGGGGTAAGCAGGGGTTATCCAGGAGTATAATTCCCTGTCCCTGACTTAGAAGCAAGGGTCCCTATTTGGTCAAAGGTGTATACCATTGCCAACTAGAGAACCCCAGATCTAACATTGGTGGTCAGCGGTGAGGATTTGGACTTTGCATTTGTGTTTCATATACAATGATTGGTGTACACTACTAGTGAGTGCAGACCAAACGCGACCACATACTTTTTTTTATTAGAATCCTTTTTCCTTGGACTGTTAGTTTTGAAAAGTGACATGTTATGTTATTCGTAATTTGTCAAGCGCACGGTCACCCAGAGGTTTCATGGCGCTAGGATGAGACAGATGGTAAGACTGTAGAATAGGTAAAACAGTAGCCTAACCGTGCGCTTGCTTGAATAACCAGGTCTTCAGAGCACCCCTGAATTTCACCAGATCAGTACAGGTCCGGAAAAACAGGGGGAAAGAGTTCCATATCTTAGGGGCAAGGTAAGACATGATTCAGCCAAAAGCAACAAACCCCCTGGGTGAAGGAGACAGTCTGGTTGAGAGCAGCTCTTTTCGCCTGATATCCTGGAACATAGCTGGTCTGTCTCGGAGGCTGGAGGATCCGGTGTGGTTAAAATTCCTGGAATCCTTCGACATACTTTGCTTCCAAGTATCTTGGTGTAGAGTGGACTTTAGCCTGGATGGCTATCACATTTTTAATGTTCACGCTGAGCCTTCACAAGCAGGAAGAGCTAAAGGCGGTCTTATAACAGCTATTTCCGTAAAATATAACCTAATAAAAATGGCCCTATTGATGGAATCTCCCTGGTACCAAATGCTCATGATCAAGGACTTATTTTCAGTACCCCTGCTTCTAATAAATTGGTACTATAATATATTTGATGCCAATGCTACCTCGGTTATTGAAAAACTACAGAATGAGATTGTTAAAGTGACTAACATGGTTTTCCCCCTTTTTATTATATGGATAGGTGATTTTAACTTTGCTTTGTGTAAGTTCAGTGGGAGCAGAGTTTGTGGCTTGATAGATTCAACTGACCAGCCTTTGGCTCACTTTACTCACTCAAAACAGGGGGATGCTCTAAACAATATTGTTATGATTAACAAACTATGTGTCCTGGATATGCCTAGTTTCTCTAGACCAATGGGTATACCCACTTTTCAGGGTACAGGGGGCCGGGTGAGTACAATTGATTTCGCCATGGTCTCTATCAGGTTTGCTCATGGACCATAACCCCCTAATTGTGAGCTTTAACCCTGTTTTTGAGAGAACTCAAACCCCGGAACAGCCATTAAAATATAGTCAGAACCAGGGGGTTATATTGAGGTGGGACAAGGTAGATGTGAGGAAATAAGAGGTGGATATTTTTAAGAAAAACAAGATGGGGATAGAAGTTTGTTTGACGCCCACCACTGAGCCAGACACAATAATTAAAAATTTTGAAGCACTTTTGGGAAATGTGGCCTCCCACCTCATAAAAACTGTGAGGGGGGAAAAAAAAGTCGACCAAAATGGTTGGATGCAGAATGCTCTGCTGTATGTATGTATGTATGTGGTCTTGTAAAGCGCACTGCTGCCCTTGTAGTGTAGTTCCTATATTCCCAATAGGCTCTGCGCATTGGAATAATATATTCAGCAGTGTAGATGTAGGACTGAGGTTGACTAGGTCTCTACTGACTATATTAGACTTAAGGTTTGCAAGCTAGCTCAGAGGTCACTAGAAACTCTCGAATAAACGAGGAGGAGTTTAACCTCCCTGGATAGACAAGAAGGGATTAGCTTCAGACAACCATATAACATGACAACTTTGCTCCCCCAGAATAAGAGTAAATCTCTAGAGTCGTGTGAAAACAATAGACAGCTATTTCACTCAGTCAATTGTGCGTTCTTAGTTTCACCAGAGTGCAGAGAATAGAGAGACGGGCGTTTTCAATAAAAGGTATTATTTATTGAGCAGTCTTCCTTCTCATGCAAGAGAAATGAATTGCCACAATTGCAATACTTAATGTAAAGTAAAGTACGTACAGTAAAAGGAGTATTATGAAATAATACTGTAAAAGCATTGATATGGTTTCTTAGCCATAAGATACTTTAAAATGGATAAAATATATACATACATATATACATTGACTAACGTGCTCAACTGGTGCTTCTAAACTACGCCTACCCCGGTGTACCTGACCTAAGCCTAATACGTGGGAAGGAGTAAGTAGCAGTTTAAGTTAAGTTGGTTTTGCCAAGAATCTGATTCAAGAATTCTCTTTAAGGGTTTAGTCAGCACTGTACCTTGGGAATAGAATGTAGGAGGTCTGGTATCTCTTTCCTCAGGACTTGATATCCCAGCAACCCGCAAGGGTAGGCTGGAAACGCCGGAGCTGGATTTTCTCGGCAGGAGAAAAGACAGCGTCTTTCTCAGCACGTCAAAGAGGAGGTGCAGCGTCCGTGGGCTCTCGCATCAGCTGGGCTCTCAGGCAAGTAGATAGCTGCTCTGCTCCAAAACCACCACCGTGTGTTTGCTTAAGGCAACGTTGGTATATTTTTACCTGAAAGGTGCCGGGTTTGACGTAAGGTTGGACATAAGACGTCATTAAAGACGTCACTAAGAACTGGCCGTTCTTACAGTGCTCGCAAGAGTTCTATTACAAATCAAAACAAAGCAAATGGGGATTTCCCAGATTGCTGGAGGTTTGGTGTGTCGAAAGAACTCGTTGTGCTTTCTAGGAATCCAAGGAAGTAGCTTTTGCCGTGCCTTGGACTGCAAGGGCTATTTACTAGATATGGATCTGATTCTTATGCCATTATAGGAATATTATTGATTATAGCCGTACAAGGGCATAAAATAGCAATATTGATTCAGGTTCCTAGATAAAAACACAACACCCACTCCATGATCTAATGTCCATCATTACTAAAACTAAGCAATAGTAAACATTTAAAGGTGCATGTGTATTCCAACCCGCCCCAAAATACATTTTTGCATTTGAAATGGTGTATGCGAAATACACGAAAGATTATTGGTACTGTACGTTTATCAAGCAGTGTAATCATTCAGTAAAAAGGAATGCATATATATTTAGCTGAACGATTTGCGAAAATTACACATGAAATGTCTCTTAATACAGAAAAGAAGGTCGAGACCATTTCATCACATATAAATACCATTGCTTGTAAGTGTGCTAGAGGCTGAGGTAATATTCTGTCTCTAGAATTACTAAAAATAGAAGCTCTGTTCTTTAAGAATAGTTCTACTTTAAGCAGAGTACATGTGCCAGAAAAAGGGTAAATATTTTGGAATTTTGAAAAAAAAAATCGTTTTCAGGGGAGAAAATAGTTCCAAATGTTTTCAGTAGCTTTTGTTTATCAAAGGTCAAGGCCGAATTCAGAGTTCAGGGGAACGCTGTGTGCCGGTTTGCTTAAAAAGTTATTCTTTCTGTTCAGGGGAGAACATCATTTCAGACAGATGTGCAAAAAAGCAGTGTACAGCTTCAGGTGAAAGTTCGACCACGGTTGAAAATGCTGCAACGGTGCAGTCGTGAGAATGATTGCTATCATTGATGTCAGGATCAGCAATGCTCACAGAAGGTCGTACCTGGGTGATGTTGCTCTCATCTCGTGCTTCACTGCCACCTAATCGTAGTGGTGAAGTTTCAACGAATGCCGTCATCAGGATTGGTAACCGCTGGGGACAACACGATGCATGAGCCGTTACAGGACTTAGCAAAGTATCGATATCCATTGTTACTGCTGATTGTAGTGTAAGACAGGTGTCCAACACGCATTCTTCTCCGCATAGCATACATCAAAGCACAGGTAAGATGCAGTTCTGCCATATATGTCTGAATGAAAGAAACCAGGTCATATTTAGATCTCTTAGCCTGGCTAATCCAAGGACTTTAGTTATGCGGTCCCGATAGCGTATAGCTAGGATCGTTTCTTCCATCGTTGCTGGAGTCTTGTCTGCGTTTTGGCTTGCCATATCGGAGCAGAAGAGTCAAAAATAAAATTCCTGCTACGAGTCCCAAAAGTAGTGGTAGGCCGCCAAAGACAGAATGGACAAAATTGGGAAAGATGCCCAGAACTGCTTCGAAGGGTGTGAACAGTCCCGAGAAAATTGTCTTAAATACATGTGCGATGCCACTGGTATCTGACATATTTAGAATTTGGCTTAGCATTTCTACGAAATGCATGGGGCAATTAGTTGATAAAAGTGTATGTATCTCTGCTGTTGTCCTTGCAACTTGAAGATCATACGTTTCTTTTGATGACGTTAAAGGCACGGTTGTCTGTAAAAGAACAGACTTCATTCTGCTTAAAGTATCAATTCATATAGAAGAGATATTCAAAGAAGGCCAAATCGTCGCCTCTGTATCAGGAGGGCCGTTTGGATACAATACTTGCATACAGCAAGTGACCATGGAACTAACGCTTACGAGATATGCTTTCCCTGGCACCATGCCACAACAGCTGTGGTCCGTTATTAGAACGTAACTCCTATTAGAAAGTTGTCTAAAGAATGGCTCTATCTGTGTTGCAGGTGTGCCGTGCTGGTGGCATGAAAGGTTATTTGAAGTCCCCACACAGGCCCCATGCAAATTAATACCTTGGCACAGAAGTATACAGCTTAGTGATTGTTTACAATTATTACCACTAAGAAATACATTCTGGTTCTTGTCACTATAACATGTGTGTGTATAAGGTAATTTCCATGATGACTTAATGTACCCTTTACCCAACCTTTCATACTGGCCTGCTGGTAATATACACTCCTGGCAATTTTTAAATTGGAAAGTTGTTATCGGAATTGTGATTATTCCGTGTATTATCCATTCAATGACAGGTCTTTCTGACATTGTCAATGGTAATCTCTCAAGTTTTTCAATGCTCAGAATCATATAGTCTGCTCCTTTTTGTGCCAAACTGATTTGTTTATCGGTAAGGTTAAAGATAGAGAATAAGGGCGTTGTGTTTATCAGACGCCATGGCACGTAGCTTGAACGCAGATTTTACAACGTCCAGCCTAGCTGTACAATAGAATGTAATTGGGACTGACCGTGTTGTAACATTAGCAAGTCCTGATCTATTATATCGATAGCAGATGATACAATACTGTCCAGTGAATATATTCACAATACTGTCCAGTGAATATATTCTGGAGGACAGAGTCATTAACCCATTGTCCACAACAGAAAGCGATATTTCCAAATTAATACGATCAATTTCTCATATTTTCTCTGCTGTCTCAATTTGAGTCACTTTCCAAGCTTCGTTGTACGCAGCGCAAATACTGGCTGCTATGAAACGTTTTTGACGCTGTTTGCGTGGTCCCATTATGAAATCACCCAAGTCAGCACCGTCTTTAAGTAAAGTCAAGTGTTGCTTAATTTCTGCCAGTGTGGATGTCTGTAGCCATTCAAGGCATAGTTTCCCTACACTGTATGTTGTTACTATCCCTGGATGTTGTCTCTGGGAGTATCTATGGTCTGGTCATTTTGAACCCCTGCATTTTGTTCAGGAATCTATTTTGACAGTTATTTGTGTCTGTTGGCCAGATTAACCACTTTTTCCATTCAGGATGTGTTCTGTTTTGGTGTAAAATATGGGATACGTCTATCTCAATATCTGTGGTCGTATTATCAGGTATTGGCTTTGGAATAGACGGTTTGTTTAGGTCTTTAATCTTAGCTAGGCCAAGACAAGTAGTCTGTTGAATGGTATCATTCAAGAACATTATTTGTTCTGGGATCATGCAGGCTCGAAATAACGCTTCTAAACCTTGGACCTGCCATTCTTTTGTACCCCAGATGGTTTTTGTTTCAATGTTGTTTTTCCAGAAATCAAAACCAAATGTAATCATTTTTTCATAAAATGTTTCAGAATAAATCAATTTAGTATTTGTCAACATAGTTTTTATCCCCGTTTTATCTAACAGTTTGTAATAAAATGTTTCTGCATCACTTGTGTTAAACCCTGAGAAATATGGGAATTTCTCATAAAATGTTTTCGAACTGCTTTTAGGTGGAGTTGCACAATGTTCCCATTGATTATACTTAAAAACATTTCTAGGTTGAGCAGATTTATGCAAATAGTGATGTGCAAAGTGGTTATAGCAGTACATTTGTTCATAGTTCGATGAACCTTGTAAATAATCATGTTCTGTATATTTTGCTGACATATTTCAAAAGAGAGGGTACCCCACTTACACCAGGGAACAGGGCACAACGACAGCAAGTCAGAGGGAAATCCCTGGAGTGCGCTAATTGACTTCACATACCAGTACAATTGCACTTAGACATTTAAATGGCAGACACCTATAGTTCACTGTGCTATAGGGAAAACATAATAATCTCCACAGAGAAATAAAGTTGTTCACAATCTATTTTTAATAAAAACCATACATCTGAACAACTAAAATGCAAGACAGTTAAAATTTCAAAGAAATGTTCTTTGAAAAGTAAAAATACTTGAAATCAATATTTCATATGCAAAATTAGACAGTACAGCAATTAAAATTTCAGAAGAAATACATACATGACATTTCTGCAATTCATAAATAATCGACAATGCAAAACACACTACAAAGTGACTAACCCCTAATGTGACTGTGGCTCCTAGATGTTTTTGCCACTATTGATCTATAGATCCAAGGGCCTATGATTACATTGACTTATGTAGACAGCTGTGACAGTAATACATGTACATCCAGTGTTTACTAGGCCCTGATTGGATTCTTTATATCTGAGAAATGCGTTGAGGCGTTTCGGTGCAGTACATTTGATTCTGTGGCACCTTCTTCAGGACTTCTTGGTAGGGGTTTCTTGTATCAAGAGAGTCTTGGTTTTTACTTTCTCCCCGCTGAATATGGTAGAGGATCCAAGCTGGGGCCTGTGTAGCGTATCATTGGATTTCTGCGGTCTCTTGCTACTATGCCCTTCCTCTTTTTAACAAAACTCCTCGTATTGGGGTGTCTTTTTCCGTCTATTCAGTCTTTTTTGTTGTGTAGGCTTGTATATCTTATAGTATTATAAAACCTTCTTCGAACGGGCATAGGATATCAGGGTTCCTCCCGGGAACTGGATATGTTCTCGGATTTGTAGTCGCCACGTCTCTGCCTCGTTCGATTCACTATTTTGCTGACATTACTAAATCTGACATCATATTATTTATGCTTTCAAAGTCCCAATCATCAGAGAATGTACTTGGTTTTACAAAGTCACTTAATGAAACCTTGAATTGATGTGGATATTTCAAGAGTTCAACCGGGCCATAGATTTCGTAATCCGTTTTGTCCCAAACTACCCCACCGGGTATTGGAATGGCTGTGACATTCACTGATGATAGTTCTCTTTTCTCGATGTGAGATGACTTGTGTGGCTTTAGGACCAAGTTGATGTTCTGACTTGCTGTGTCCATTGTACTGTATTTTCCCTCAATGAATTTTCCCAAACAAAGTATCATGATGAGCCAAAGCAGGAGGAAAAGTACACCTAACTCAATCCAAAATTCAATCCATGGAGAAATCAGATAGGTTTCTTTGAGTTGATGACAGAGTTCTGTTGCTTTGTCTTTAAAAGTTTTTGTTGCTGGCGTTTCTTCAGGGTCGCTTGGATCTTCAGAAAAGTTATCGAAATTGATGAAGTAGCCAGATGCAGTTCTGTCAATTGTTGGAATTGCTTTTTCAATTTTTCTTTCATTAGCATAGTCTGAGGCTACATCGTTGTAGACTGGTGTTTGACGAACTGTTTCAATTTGGGTTTCAAGAAGCACAAGTTCCATGGCATTGTTGCATAGTCCTTTTTTATTCACTGCAGGTTTATCAAATGTGATTAGTCTCTCAGTTTGAACCTCTTGGATTGTAGCAAGTTTTGGTATTCTGCTATTTCTTGGGAGTCCACTGGGCCTACTACTTATTATTGGCCACATGATTGTGGTTTTACCAGGTCGATGGATACAACTCGGTTCTCCTTTTTACCAGCAAGGGCCGGTGGCACAACTGATCCTGTTCCGCTGACAGCTAAGACAGGTACTGCTTTTCTGTAAGAAGGCCCAAATTCCTTCTTCACCGCGATTTTCTCTCTGACCAGATCCCCAATCTTTAGAATCCAGACAGGACTTGCTGGGAGAGGTGGTTTTTCTTCAGTGGCTGTTGGCTGCTGTTTTAACTTTATGTTGCTCAGGGCTTTTCTGGTTTCATTTAAGTCCTGTAAGACAGCCAAACGATCTTTGATGTCAAAGCATTTTTTCTTATCTTCTACCACTGAAGTCTGACTATCTAAATCCTGAATATACATTCTAGTTCAGAACAATAGTTAGTACGGGCTGAAACCTTTTAGAGAATTTCTTGGCAGATTGTTAAGACTACGTTGGACACTTGTTAAATGTTGGACCCACCCATCACATGAACCTAATACCTTTGCCGTTATAGATTGCTTTATGTCTCGTTTTTTTCTTTCCACAATCCCATTTCCCTCAGGATGGAAGGGACAAGAGTACCGCAATGCAATGCCCATGCTGGTCATGGCCTCCTTATAAGCTCGAGAGCTAAAAGCAGGACCCTGGTCAGAATGTAGCATGCCAATTGCGTATGTGCCGATAAAGACTCGCAACAAATCTTTTATAACAGTTCTGGCGTCAGCCGAGCGCTGGGGTCTGTTTTTTTAAGTGAATCTAGTCTTAAAAGGAAATTAATGCGTTGCTGGAATTTACGTATAGATAGCCTTATGCTAACTACAGAAATGGCCATGGCAATACTCCGGTTGGTTCGCTACTGCCATCTCTGTTGCAGTTATGACAGCTCTTTGCAAATTTGTAATGTTGCAGGCTCATCCCCGGCCACCAGTATTCGGATTGTAATTCTTTCAGAGATTCCTTAATCTCTTGGTGCCTTAGACCCAATCCCATGTGTGCGTCCGCTATTAAGAAGACTCTCCTTTTCGTGTTTGGAATTACTCTATCCCCCACTCCAGGGATTCGAGCAAAAGGAACGGAGTTTGCATCAATTATGTATGTATAATTGAGTGGATAGTTCACGGGAAGTGCTGCACAGTCGTCTTTTGAAGACGTTTTTACCGCCAGCATGGTTTCCCCGTCTATGTGTTTTTCTGAACGCTTTTTTGTGCCTACGGAAGCAGGTTGAGTTGCTTCCGCTGTGGCTGTATTAGCCAATGAATTCCCTGCAACGTGAACGCCATCACGTTGATGACTCAGTGTATGTATCACGTGAGTCTTTCGTAGTTCTTTCTGCAAATGAACTACCTGTTCCCAAAGCTTCTTATGCTTTATTGTGGCACCTGTGTCATCTTTGTTATCGTTTTGAACCCAGTTCTGCAAGTCATTGTAAGATTTGACGCAGAAATGCGAATCGCACACTATTAGTGTCGGGAATTCACGATCGGCATTTTCAAGCGCCATCTTTAAAGATCTGATTTCAGCTCTCTGAGCCGAACAGTTTCTCAGTGATTCCGTTTTTGTTATTTTTGGTCTGAATTTACCACAGCGCCAGCGACCTTTAACAATCGCGCATGCTGCATTGTAGGATTTATTATCCACATCGTAAGGTGGTGTAAATCGGTCCGTATAGATTATACAAGAGTACTGTTGAAGAGGCAAAATTTCGATTGGCAGAGGATATTCTTCTTCATATTTCAAATCTTTCAGTTTTTTCATGTTCAGGTCAAAATAGTAATTCACGTCTTCTACAGCAAGAGAATTTTCCCACTGTATCCATTTTGGATCTAGTGCCACCGTTTTTAGATTAACTGGGCTTAATAACGCCTCAAAGGCTGATTCTGCTGAAAAAACAGTTATTCTTTTGCCTTGGGCTCTTTCTTTTGCTATAGCAGTCTGAACCGCATTTACAGTATTTTCTGTAAGACTGAATGTTTTTTCAGCTTCTGTGTACAAATGTGATTTGTAAGCTATTGGTACCGTTTCTCCCTCATTAGAGGTCAGGTACGTGAATCCGTATCTTCCTGGGATGACTCTGATTACAAGGTTGCGTGTGTTGTCGCGAGTTTGTAATTTCGTATTAGCTAACATGTCTGTTTGCAAATTTCTGTGTGTTTCTGAGTCCAATTGATTGCTTTAAAATCAGGTTTTATTAATTCGTAGAGAGGTTTAACCCTCTCTGCATAATTTAGAATGTAAGTAAATTCAGGAAACCTAGTATGGATTGTAAGTTCTTCAGCGTTTTTGGTGCTTGGAGTACAACGCACTTCTTTAAGAAGTTGTCTGCTAGGCTTTTGCCTTCACTTGATATTTCAGATCCTAAAAACAGGACAGTTAGATGGGCAATTCGTGACTTTTTAAAGTTGAATTTGTAACCCTCTGCTGCGAACCCAAGTATTATGGTGTTCACTCTTTTCAAGTGAGTATCCAGGTCATCATCTGTGAGATAGATGTCATCGACTTAAGATAATGCCTCATCATCATATATTTGTAGTAACTCGGTTACTCTTGCGGAGAATAATACTGGGCTATTCTTGAATCCCTGTGGGAGTCGACAGAAATTTTTCTGTGACCCCATTTTTGAGAAAGCGGTTAAATACCCGTTTTCGGGTGCAATGTTTTGACAAAAGAATCCATTAGAAATGTCTAATGTTGTTTTGTATTTTTTGCGAACTATGCTATTCATTAGTGCTGCACTGTGCAAATTTTGTACCGCAAATGTTTTGCAACATGAGTTAAGGTGTCTGTAGTCCAAGACTAGACGATATGAATCGTCTGGTTTGGAGACAGGAAACAAAGGATTGTTCATCTGAGCGGTGCATGTTTAAATCACCCCTTGGTATTCAAGTTGATCTAAGATCTCCCTGACTTGTTTTTTAGCTTCTTGCTTAAAATTGGGTACTGTCTTTGTGCAGTTGGTTGACATTTTAACTGGATTTCGTGAGGAGGAGAGTCCTCATCCCATCCTACATGATTTCTATGTAATGCAGGAGCTTGGGCTACTGCCCATTTTCTTGCATATATGTATTTTCTATGAATTGGAATATGATTTGAGAAGGCAGGCATAATCATTTCTTCGCCATGAGGGCACTCCCTGACAAACTCTGGTGGCCAGTCTTTCTCAGCTAATAGGATGTCATAGCCTTTTGAGAGGTTATCCCAAACCAGACCCCTTACCTTCCTAGTCTTATCTCCCTCTATACGCAATGTTATTTCGTATATTTTATGAGGTTCGCTAACTCTGGTATCTGCAGTTTCCACCTGAATGTATTCATTCGTGTCCACTGTCTCCAGATGATACATCAGGATCTTGCGAGCTATGGTCACTTCTGCTGCGCTGTCTAGCATTGTCTGTGCCCACTCTCCGTTTTTCAGCTGTGTCCTCAGTATCCTCTGCATGTTTGATAATTTTAATACTGGCTACCTTCTTTCTTGAAAATTGTAATTTTTTACTTTGAGCAGGTTCCTTGTCTTTGGACTTGACGTGCTCTTCCCTGTGTTCTGACCGTCCTCTTCTTTCCGATTTCTGCGAGGAAGTCTGAAAAGATCGAGAGGGACGTGTATCAATATCTTGATATCTATCAGGCTTTTTCAAATTATCCCTATTTCTAAGGTTGTATCTTTTTTCAGAGGGCTCCCTTTGGGGAGACTTGTGTTCTCGGTTCGGAGATCTTTCTCTCCGCCGAGGAGACCTTCCTCTGGACTGGAATCTTTTTTCTTCGGGAGTGGATTGTTTATTTCCATCCCAGCTCTTTTTTGGAGTGTTTAGATTATTTTTAATAAATATTTTTTCAGGATTTTCAAGTAGTTGGGGTTTTACCGGTTTCCCACCCAAACTATCTCTATCTAGTTCTTCATAGGATTTTTCTAGGATTCTGGCAAGTTCAATTGGTTGGTCTGCTATATCTGTTTCTTTCAACTTTTGGCTGATCGCCACAGATGCTGCTTCTCCTTTTATGTTGGCTAATAATATAGCAGAGATCTGCTTGAAGTCTTTCAGTAATTTCATACCCAGAGTTAAAGCAGGTTCTGGACCGTATTCATTTTGAATCGGTCTTAGTACATCTGGTATTACTGCCAGAGACGGAACACCATGTATTTTTGTGTAAATGGAAGCAAAGACTGTGCCCCAAGTGTCAATCCTCCACATGTGGTGCAACCCCCATTGGAAGGCAGATAGTCAGAATTCTGTGTTTCTCACTAGGGGTAGTATACAGGAAAACTGCCTCTATTTGAGTTATCTTTTGTGCTAGCCAGAATGGAATTTGTTCCCGTTTTGCGGGTGTTTTACCAAGACATGATTGTATGTTCTGTGGTGTAATTTTGTTTGTGTTTCCCTGATGAGGGGTCAGCTGTGGAATGTTTATAGCTGGTTGGACTGTTGCAGTCCGCATTACATATTGGACTAACGGTCTATGAATTTTAATTAGTACTTTTAGCTGGGCTAAAAGTTCCCGGTCTGACATTTTTTCGATGTCTGGATGTGGTGTGTAGCTGGCTAGAACCGGCCACGTTGCTCCTGGTCTACCTAGTGGACCGAGCCTGGTGATGTGATCATTATGTTTTAGGGCGCCTTTAAACCAGAGCGGGTGCTCTTGGTAATTTAGTGGGATTGCAACATCCTCGAAAGGAGTGTATTCATCCGGAGGTTCCTCTATTTTGTAATAGTGGAATTCGTGTGTTACAGCGTTTGCTGCTGGAAAGTTTATCCATGAATAGAATACCTCTGTCTGCTGATATTCGTGTGCCTCTATTACGAATAGGACTGTACCACCTCGTGATGTCAGTCCATTTTCTAGAAGTTTAAGAGTTATAGTTCTTCTTAAATGTGCCGGGATGATAATTGCACCCAGTTCATTTTCATTAAACCCTGTAACATCGAAACCCCGTTGATTTGCATCTACTGCCGCTTCACCGGTTTCGTTGCTGTCGCCGTTAGTTGACATTGTTTTAATGAAAGTTTGCAGAGCAGGTTTCTAAGGAAACAAAGATTAGGTGCACAATATTTTGGAACACTGTATCCTTCAACGTGGACTAAAGCAAAACTCTACATAGGAATCTCTTCCTACTAAGTTCCGGCGGATTTTAGCCTTTCACCCACTCCAGACGTCTATTGGAGTATTTACGAGAAAAAGGGTCTGTGTGAAAAAGCACGACTGAGTTACTATAAACGTCTTGCGTTAGTTTTATCGCCTTACCAAACGTTGGGCGCCATGTAGTGTAGTTCCTATATTCCCAATAGGCTCTGCGCATTGGAATAATATATTCAGCAGTGTAGACGTAGGACTGAGGTCGACTAGGTCTCTACTGACTATATTAGATTTAAGGTTTGCAAGCTAGCTCAGAGGTCACTAGAAACTTTCTCGAATAAACGAGGAGTTTAACCTCCCTGGATAGACAAGAAGGGATTAGCTTCCGACAACCATATAACATGACAACTTTGCTCCCCCAGAATAAGAGTAAATCTCTAGAGTCGTGTGAAAACAATAGACAGCTATTTCACTCAGTCAATTGTGCGTTCTTAGTTTCACCAGAGAATAGAGAGACGGGCGTTTTCAATAAAAGGTATTATTTATTGAGCAGTCTTCCTTCTCATGCAAGAGAAATGAATTGCCACAATTGCAATACTTAATGAAAAGTAAAGTACGTACAGTAAAAGGAGTATTATGAAATAATACTCTAAAAGCATTGATATGGTTTCTTAGCCATAAGATACTTTAAAATTGATAAAATATATACATACATATATACATTGACTAACGTGCTCAACTGGTGCTTCTAAACTACGCCTACCCCGGTGTACCTGATCTAAGCCTAATACGTGGGAAGGAGTAAGTAAGTAGCAGTTTAAGTTAAGTTGGTTTTGCCAAGAATCTGATTCAAGAATTCTTTTTAAGGGTTTAGTCAGCACTGTACCTTGGGAATAGAATGTAGGAGGTCTGGTATCTCTTTCCTCAGGACTTGATATCCCAGCAACCCGCAAGGGTAGGCTGGAAACGCCGGAGCTGGATTTTCTCGGCAGGAGAAAATACAGCGTCTTTCTCAGCGCGTCAAAGAAGAGGGGCAGCGTCTGTGGGCTCTCGCATCAGCTGGGCTCTCGGGCAAGCAGATAGCTGCTCTGCTCCAAAACCACCACCGTGTGTTTGCTTAAGGCAACGTTGGTATATTTATACCTGAAAGGTGCAGAGTTTGACGTAAGGTTTGGACATAAGACGTCAATAAAGATGTCACTAAAGTCACTAAGAACTGGCCGTTCTTACAGTGCTCGCAGGAGTTCTATTACAAATCAAAACAAAGCAAGCGGGGCTTTCCCAGGTTGCTGGATGTTTGGTGTGTCGAAAGAACTCGTTGTGCTTTCTAGGAATCCAAGGAAGTAGCTTTTGCCGTGCCTTGGACTGCAAGGGCTATTTACTTAATATGGATCTGATTCTTATGCCATTATAGGGATATTATTGATTATAGCCGTACAAGGACATAAAATAGCAATATTGATTCAGGTTCCTAGATAAAAACACAATACCCTGAGGCGTCGTAGCGCTGTAGACCGCTGGGGAACCCGTCCTGGCTATCCCTGTGAGATGGTCCCTACTGGGTATCTCCAAGGTGAAACCAGGCATCCCCGGCGAATGTGGGGGGCCGTTGTGGAGATGAGGCAAGCTAATGCCCAGAGTTGCCGAGTGTGATCCCTGGTTAGAGTTGGCACCGAGGTGAGAATCAAGTCTAACGAAGGCTTTACATCAAGTACCACGGGACAGAGAGCTTGTTAGAAAATCCATGAAAATGTACAGAGGTGCGATTAATAGGCGAAAATCAGAATTAAGGGCAAAGGCCTGGGAAGATCTGGGGATAGCGGCAGAACTGAGGGATAGTAGGCTCTTTTGGGAGGTAATAAACCAACCATTTTTAAAGAGTGAAGAAAAGGGCAATATGATAGTGCATATACCGGGGGACACCTGGGTAACACATTATGGCAAAATTTTTAACCCAAATGAGGTGTTGCTAACTTCTGATGAGGAGGTTGGAGACTTTAATTTGGAGTCAGCCAAAACACTTAGCCTTTCAATCACTCTCTCAGAGATAGAGATTGCCTTGAGGAAGGGCACTCCATTAAAGGCCCCAGGGCCAGACGCAGTACCTTTAGATTTCTTTAAACATAATTTGGAGGTGTGGGCACCACTCTTATTAAATGTTTTTAGAGCAATTGTGGTGGGGCGTATCCCAACCTCCTGGCAAGAGGTGGTAGTGGTACCGATTTTTAAAAAGGGCGACAAGGGTGACCCGTGCTGCTACAGGCCGATATCTTTAATAGATGGGTCCTGCAAATTGATGGGCAGTGTGATATTGGCACGCCTCGAAACAGGGGCGGAATCTGCAGGTATTATCGTGGATTCCCAGTATGGGTTTAGGAGAGGTAAGGGAACCACTGAGCAGTGTCTCAATTTGGCATTAATAATGGGTAAGTACATGAGGGCCAAGTATAGTTGTATCCACTTGGCCTTCATGGACTTATCTAGTGCCTTTGACACTGTATGTAGGGGTAAGTTGTGGCAAATGATGGAGACCATGGGGTTTGAAGAACCGCTGGTCATCCTGCTTCGTAGACTCCATGCTGCCACATCAGTGAGAGTTAGATTTGGCGTAGGTGGTGAAAAGACAAAGTCTATCCCATCTACCGAAGGTGTTCGCCAGGGATGCATCTTGGCCCCTTTTTTATTCCTGGTATACACTAATGGTCTAGAAAGCTTTTTGTTGGATAGTGGTGTCAATTTCCCCCAGGCTAATGGCAAACGGATACCGATGTTGTCATATGCAGACGACACGGACTTAATGACCCTCACCGCCAATGGCATGCAGACTTGTCTAAATGCCTTTGAAGTCTTTATGGAAGGTTTAGACCTCCGGGTCAATTTCGCTAAGTCTTTTGCTATGGCCTGCGGTCCAAAAGGGGTAAAATCTCGCAGGTACATGGTGAAGGACTCAATTATTGCAAAAGTTGACCATTTTAACTACCTGGGTAATCTATTTAACAAAAAGCTGAATTGGGACCCCTTAATCTCAGCTTGTGTACAAAAGGCTACACAATCGATTGAGGCCCTCTTCCGCTTTTCTAGTAAATTGGGTCAAAGGCCGATTGTAGAATTATTAACTCTATATAAAGCTAAATGCCTTTCTGTCGCAACATTTGGGGCAGGAGTGTGGGGGACCCAAAATTGTGACAAGATACAAGTCATGGAAAATAAATTCATAAATCGTCTATCTGTCCCATCTGGTACCTCAAATAGCTTTTGCCACAGGGAGGTGGGTATTGAGTTTGTGAGCGACATTATTCATGTGTCTCCCTTGTTGTTATGGTCTAAAGTTTGGCGATCTGAAGAACTGAAATTGGCAAAGGAAATCCTGCAAGACTGCCTCAAACATGACCACTCTATGGAGATCCCATGGCTACTATAAGTTAGGGACACTTTTTACAAGATTGGGTTGGGGCATATGTTTCAAAATCCTGACATGGGTGGTAAGGATTCCAAGTTGAAAATTAAAAATGCCTATTATACCAGTTTAGGTATCTTCAGAAATAGTGAGCGGGCACTATATAAGAGGGGTAAGCTGCAGCAGCAGTTTTACCTATCAAATATCATGCACACTCAATGGCGTTTTTATTAAGCCTGGGCGTAGTTCGCGTAGCCGCACTCCGCGAGCTACGCGAAGATGTACTTGCACTCCGCGAACTACGCATAGCTCCGCGAGCATGCGTAGTAGCTTGCTTGACCCGTTTGCAAGCCATTTTTCATCTTCGGGAGCGTCGTGGAACTCTGGAACCTGCTCGACACCACATTTCCAGACGTCGCCTTCCTCACGGAAACATGGATGAATGCCTCCTCAGCGCCCGACATCGCCGTCGCCATCCCGGACGGATACAAGATCACCCGGAGAGACCGCGTCAACGAGACAGGAGGAGGCATCGCCATTGTCCACAAGAACACCATCCGCATCACGACCAACTCAGACGACACCCTCACAGCCGCATAACATCTTCACTTCCAGATACACACCCCAAGACCACACTCAGAGGCACCCTCATCTACAGACCCCCAGGACCTCGCACACAATTCAGCGAAGACATCGCAGACTATATCAGCCCACTCGCCCTCACCTCCGCTGACTACATCCTCCTAGGGGACCTCAACTTCCAACTGGAGAACGACAACACCACCACCACCCTGCTGGACAACCTCGCCAACCTCGGACTCATGCAACTGGTGAACACCCCCACCAACACGCCGGACACACGCTTGACCAAGTCTTCTCCTCCAGCAAGTACATCTCCTTCAGCCACTCTACCGGACTCCACTGGACAGACCACAGCTGCGTCCACTTCAGCTTCAGAAAGACCACGACTCACCACCACCCGCAACAGGTTCCCCGCAGGAACTGGAACAAGATCACCACCGACCAGCTCACCACTTCACTGAGCCAGAACCCGCCCGCCAGCTCAACGTACCCCAACCAAGCAGCCAACAACCTCACACAGTGGATCACCAATTGCGCTCGCCCAACCAGCCTCGATCACTCGCAGTCCGGCTTCCGCGCCAACCACAGCACCAAGACCGCCCTCATCGCAGCCACTGACGACATCCGAGCCCTGCTCGACAACTGGGAAACAGCGGCCCTCATCCTCCTGGACCTCTCCGCAGCATTCGATACGGTCTGCCACCGCACCCTAGTGCAGCGCCTCAGCAACATCGGAATCCAAGAGAAGGCACTGGAGTGGATCATCTCGTTCCTCACCGGAAGAACACAGAGAGTCCGCCTCCCCCGTACAGATCCAAGGCCACCGAAGTCATATGCGGCGTACCACAAGGATCATCACTCAGCCCCACCCTCTTCAACGTCTACATGAGCCCCCTCGCAGCCATCGTACGCCAACACAACCTCAACATCATCTCCTACGCCGACGACACCCAGCTGATCCTCTCCCTCACCAACGACCCAGGAACCGCCAGAACCAACCTACACGAAGGGATGAAAGACGTAGTCGAGTGGATGAGGAACAGCTGCCTGAAACTGAACTCAGACAAGACGGAAGTCCTCATCCTTGGATCATCACCCTCCGCCTGGGATGACTCCTGGTGGCCCCCTGCCCTAGGCAGCGCACCCAAACCAACGGACCACGCACGCAACCTGGGCTTCATCCTGGACTCCTCCCTCTCGATGACCAGACAAGTCAACGCCGTCTCATCATCATGCTTCAACATCCTACGCATGCTCCGAAAGATCTTCCCATGGCTCGCCACCGAAACCAGGAAGACGGTCACACAGGCACTAGTCACCAGCCGACTGGACTACGGAAACACCCTCTATACCGGAACCACAGCCAAACTCCAGAAAAGACTCTAACACATCCAGAACGCCTCCGCACGACTCATCTTGGACATCCCCCGACACAGCCACATCTCCGGACACCTGAGAGACCTTCACTGGCTCCCCGTCAGCAAGAGAATCACGTTCCAACTCCTCACCCACGCACACAAGGCCCTCCACGACCTGGGCCCCAGGTACCTCAACAACCGCCTGACCTTCTACACTCCCACCCGCCAGCTACGATCGACCAGCCACGCCCTCGCTGCCGTGCCACGCATCCGAAGATCCACCATGGGAGGAAGATCCTTCTCCTACCTGGCAGCCAAGACTTGGAACTCCCTCCCCATCCACCTCCGCCAGACCCAAGACCACCTCTGCTTCAGGAAGCAACTCAAGACATGGCTGTTCGAGCAGTAGCGGACCCCCCTCCCCCAAGTGCCTTGAGACCCTCTGGGTGAGTAGCGCGCTATACAAATATCCTGATTGATTGATTGATTGATTGCCTGCATGCTCGGGATGTGTAGCGCGCAAAGTTACCCATGAGGTTTGTCCCGCCCGCTCGCGTCCCCTTATTTCCGGTCACTACTAACGTGTTCGCGAGTTATTCTGTGCCAGATTGCAGTTTCTGCGTGTTCGGCAACTCGATCTTACCGACAAGCATCCCCGCGCACGCGAAAATGCTATTGAGCGCGCGAGAACTACGCTACGCAGCAGTTTGCGGAGTATTCGACAACTTCGCGTTCTCCGCGGAGCGCGGAGTTGCCGAAACTCCGCAAACTCCGCGAACGGAGCGTAGTTCTTCGCCCAGGGTTAGTTTTTATTTGACAAGGTTTCGTCTCAGCTCACTGCATTTTCTTTTTGCTTTTCCAAAACAAGGGGGGTGGTGTGAGAGGCTACCCCCTTGTCCCTGTAATGATAGGGTTTCACAAAGTACTCTGCATTCTTTTCTGTGCTTTATATAAGGACCCAAGAAACCAGTTTATTAAGCCTGTTTTGTTAACCTTTGGATCCCGTTATTATAAAGAAGGCTATGAGCATTTATTGACCTTGTCAACTCCAGTGATATGTAGTGCTGTACTTAGTTTCATTAGAGTGGCCCTCGTTATCAGAAATCGATACTGAACACTATTATGAGTGGTAATCCTTTGTAAAAGACCACTATGTGGATCTGTTATTGAAATGCATATGCACTTTATGGAATGTGTATATATCGGACCTGTTTGCTTCAAATGTATTGTAGTCCCAATATGTAACATGTACTGTGGATCTTAAGATAACTTCATGTTTTAATATTTTATTGATCTTTTAAATTTGTGTATAATTTTATGATTCTATTCATGAATCGAAATAAAGTTATTTGAATCGAATCGTATACCTTTGCCAACTAGAGATCCCCATCTCTAACAACGACCCTTCCTAATACTGAATCACAAACCTATTTTGAGATTTGGGAAGAGGTTATCAAATCCCAAAACAGGGCTTTGTACATAAAAAAAACTCGTTTTTACGGTCTCAAACGTCCTGATTCTGCGAATAGGGCAGTTTGCAACCTAAAAAAACCTACATACATCTGGTCCCAAGTGACCAAGCAAAACGGCCAGCCATAGAACATGTGGAGGGGACTCGGAAGCAGCAGCTGACGGATGAGGCTAGGGCACAGTGAATGGCATCTTAAAGGTGAATATATAAAAGTGACATAGCCAGCAGGATCCTCCATTATCCTAGAGGAGGGAGGATGCAAGCAAACATGTCGAAGGGACCAATAACGGACCTGCGCGTTTTGAAAAACCCAACTACAAGGTACATTCCCGCCTCCAATAACCTGAAGAGACTTATGGCCCGTGATAAAATTTGCCAGAGTGTGACTGTGAAGCTGAATATTCCTTCAGCTGGTTTCAGAGGTGAGGGAGAGTTCTGCTGGGTCCTGACGAATCATACTTTTTTTGCCTCACTTTTCATTGACAACCACTGCCACACGGACTCTCACATGCTGCATTACTCATTATTAGGTAGAAATGCCAACAAACACATTGAACTGATTCACAAACTTCACTTTGTAGTATTTTTTTTTAGTACTACAGTAGATCTACAAGAACTGAAACAAAGTGCTATTCACAAACCGTACTTTTGTAGTAAGTCCCTGCAGTATGTCCCTCCATTATTTTCTATGTGTAGTTCTGGAATCACGACAAACGAGTGAGTTACTACAAGAGTGCAGATTGTAAAAACTGAAAAGTAGTAAATCTACTCAAAAGTTTGAACTCACTCAAAAGCGTAAGTGAGCTTTGTGAATTAGACTCAAAAGGTTTACTGAAAGAAAAAAAAAAACACACATCACTTGCAACTAAATATCCTAATACTTTCCAGGGGTAACTGCCGAACCCCTCTGTAACAACCATTTTAGTGAGGTCCGTGCAGGTGATGCTGCCGTTTTCCAAGTGTAATACCACTCGGTCTACTCTGCAGGAGCGGCTTTCTTGCAAAGGATGTATTGTGTATGATGTTGCCTTCAAAGAAGATAAAATCCCCATTGCAGAGTGAGTTTGCAGTATCTGCTGGCTCTCATGACATGCCTAAGGGGAGACTGTATCCAGAGACGTGTGACCCGGTATCTGAACCCAATCAGCTGTCCACGTCTGAACACGACTCGTTGCTAGGCACATAGGATTCGAATCGTTACAGTCTTGGACAGTAAAGCTTCACTGTCCGCAAGCCTGTGTCAACTTGCTCTACTACACCTGAAAACTAGGATATTAGTAAGCAAAAGAAGAGTTTGTTGCATTATAAAATACAACTTCCCGTGCCTGCCTAGCCTCAGGTTTATGAGGCTGGTTTTGCAACACAGGGCTGCCAAATATTCCAATTAGAAAGACACACCCAGTAGCAACAACATTTCCCAAGGGTGACACCTCAAGCCCTGGAAATAGGTCAGCGCTGGAAGAAGGCACCCTGGTTCAACCGGGCCCGCTTAGCTTCTTATGACCGGCAGAATAAGCTTGGATTTGCAAAATAGCATTCAAGACAAAAATTGCTAAAAACTTAAGGAAGAGTGGGAAAAATACTAAGAAATCTTTCATTTAAAATTAGAATTATTGCTTACGGAGAAAACAATCAGACAGCAAAATGCATTCGGACAAGTACACGGCTGCACCCACTGTGTTGGACAATGCAAGCAATGACTGTCACTGCTGGCTAGAAGGAATGTCAAACACATCAAAAGAACCCTCCTGCCTAGGGTATTCACAGAGGAATATTACCTTCTTCATACTTTGTGACGATAACCTCCCTTTACATGCTGGGAATACCAATTTATCTCACCCCCACTGCCCATCAAGGTCATATTACATTGTTCAGCGGCAGACTTCACTACAGGCAACAACTTTGAGATCCATCTCCGGTGGCCTTGAGGATTCCATCTGGAACAGCTCTGCAAGGTTTAAAAGCGCCATCACCAGAGGTTCACTGAGCCGTAGTTGCTACCTACCCTACTAAGCATGTAATTGAACCACAATCTAAGGTGGCCTTGAAGATCCTATGTTCTATCCTGAACAGCTCTTCAATGTTTAGAGGCACCAAAAGCATGCCTCAGCAGAGGTTCATAGAGCCTTAGTTGCTAGCTACCAGACCAAGCAGGTCTTTGAATCACATGCATCTCCCCAAACATCTCCCATCATACAGGAATTTGAACACTTAGCTCCCTGCAGGTGCAATTCTTTCTGTCTGACATAGGAAGTCTGCAGTTTCAGGGCCTGCGCTAACTTTACTGTGACACCTGGTGTAAACACCGTACTCAAAAGAAGGGGATAACGGGGCTATTTCCACTCACAAGGAGTGGGAGGTCCAGCACGAACAGGTGCCCCTGTTCATATGTCAAGCAAGGTGTGTTGTGCTGTTCCTCAGGTGGGAAGAGTTAAAAGGGTCAGACAAAAGCTAGAAACAACCGAGTCTCAGAAATCTACAGATGGGCATCCATTAGTTGGATTTTAATGCCCTCACACACCCTTTCAGGTGTCATGCTAATGCCCTCACACACCCTTTCAGGTGTCATGCTTCATCATATGGGCTGCTCCTCGTTGGGTCAGCGGTGCAATACCAAACGGGCTCACCTCAGAGAGGGGCACTTTATCGGAGATCTTTTATCCAACAGCCGTATGGTGAAGTGCCGGTGTGGGGCCAGAAGGGTGTAGATGTGATAGTGGGTTAAAAATAGGGCTGCGAGTACCTGTACTAGATCATTTTTATTCTGGTGGTCTCCTGCCCTAGTTAAAAACAGTGAAACCGGCACTCATTGGAGTGTAATGTCTCCTTTTTGTGTGTCAGTTAGTGAAAATATCGGTCAACATGTTTCTCGCGTTAGTGTCAATCAACTCGTGATTCTTCAGGACCATGAAATCAGAAACTATCTACACTATAAAAAGGTTTAGCAAAAGCACAGTAGAAAAAATGGCTCAGAGTTTCAGGAAGATGAAAACCTGGGGCTCCCTCTAGACCCATACTTGCAAGAGTCTTCAACTCCCGGGACAGAGATATCATCCTACAAACAGCTTGCAGTGCCCCACCAACCAAGTAGGAAAACTGCCCTATAACATTCTTCCACAATTTCACGATTAGAGTGAAAAGACGAAGCTTCTTGGAAGTTAATAAAGTGCTCAGAGAAAAGGACAAATAGGCAATGTTATTTCCAGCTAAATTAAGAGTGGAGGCAGAAGGCAAAACATGTTTTTTTCAACACCTAAAAAGGCTTGGGAATGGCTTCAAGTGGGAAACCATAACAAGGGCGGACTTCTGAAGCAGAAATGGAACTGGCACAAACAACCCCATACCACTCTAAAAGATTCAGACCCAGTGGATGGTGTAACAGAAAAGACAAACTGAACACTGAGAATCTTGAAGCGAGAAAGGGCCGATCTGACAGTATATTGACACCCTGCTAACAGTGCATAATCTGCACTGGCATGAACTAAAACGTAGCACGAGTAACATGCATCCATAATACGCCAAACTATTAAGCAAGCTGAGGCAGGTAATGAGAAACATGTAAGCAATACAAGTGGAAGGGTGGCTCAGGGGGACTGCTAGTGCTAAATGTTGCTACAACTGTTTAAAAGTTATACATAGGGATGGGGGAGGGATCAGTGCGGCTACAGGGGGAGGGCGACAAGCACTCTTCAATATTGGGGAGGTGGGTAATTCATAGTCTGTCATGCAGGGGGGATTTGTTGGGGTGGGAAAGGGAAACTTAAGTATGGTTGGGTTTCAGCCCACAGTCCAACGACAATGGAAGAAAAGAACTTACAGACACTCACACATCTCACTGCACATAGGCTAACAATGAAGACTTCACACCAGGCAATCACCCAAGTCACCAAGGATGATAGCAGATGCGTCACACGCCTCTATAACGCTAGACCACAAAAAGAGGGGAGAATGAATATAGGAGAAACGTACACAAACCATGTTGACCAGGATGGTTGGGAATACACTTAAGATTCTCACATGAACTAGGAGATGAGCTTAAAAGAAGGATAGTATTGCAATTTCTCAAACGCCAAACATAGTACTACTGAAAAACTTCCTTGACCCTGATTTCACGTGGGTCACCCCCCCCCACGCCACACAGCACCACCTATGTGTCCCTCTGCTCTGACACCGCCGTAGGCTCAGGCCCTCTGCTTGAGTTGTTTGCTACTGTTATTGTCATTTGTTGATTTCTATTGTTTCTGTTTTGTGCCCTTTCTCTCCATGCCCAGTATTTTCCGTCCGTTTTTCCCGCCGCTGCGTCCCTGCCCTCCTGCTTGCCCATTCGTCCTCCCGCTCCCGCCTCCCAGATGCTCCTCCCTCCCACCTCCCTTTATAATGGCGGCTTAGCCGCTGGCACGCCTAAGGCAAACCAGTCTGCGCCTGGACTGCGCCCCGCGCCAGACCCCCTGGCCCCCGCGATCTCCGCAACACCAGACGCCGCTACGACGCCAGCAGCCTCCACGTACTCAACGCCAGCTGATCCCACACCTGCTTCCAGGAAAGTCCGAAGCGGACCCATGGACCCTTCTCCTGCGGGAACTGCCACTACACCAGCTTCCAAACCGCCATCACGCCCACCGGGGCAGGTCACCACAGCCTCCGATGCCTTCTACTCAACACCCGCTCCACCCGCAAACACACCATCGAACTCTGGGACCTACTCGACTCCACCTCCCCAGACGTCACCTTCCTGACGGAGACCTGGTTGAACCCCTCCTCTGCAACAGACAATGCCTTAGCCATCCCCGACGACAAGGTCACCCGCAGGGATCGCACCAACGGAACAGGAGGAGGAATCACCATCGTCCACAGAAACACCCTCAGAATCTCAATCAATGACACGCTTATCACTGCCGAACACCTGCACTTCCAGATCCACACCGACCCCAACACCACCCTCAGAGGAACCCTCATCTACAGACCACCCAGCCCCCAGCCACAGTTCAGCGACTCATCGCCGACTTAGTCAGTGCGCACGCCCTTGCGTCCACGGACTACATCCTCCTCGGCGACCTAAACTTCCACCTCGAGAACACCAACGACAGCAACTCCACCAGGATGCTCGACAACCATGCCAACCTCGGACTCAAACAGCTCGACACGACTCCCACCCACTCTGCCGGGCACACGCTTGACCCCATCTTCTCAGCCAGCAACCACGTCATCTTCAGCCACACCACCAAACTTCGCTGGACCAACCACTGTTGCGTCCACTTCACCTTCGAGAAGCCGACAACACATCACCGCACACAACGGGCACCCCACACAGCTGGAGCAAAGTCACCGAAGACCAGCTAGTCACCACCCTCGCCCGAAACCCACCAACAGACACTACGGACACCGACTTCACCGCCCTCAACCTCAGGCAATGGATCAACGACTGCGCCAACACTCGCGCCCCGATCAAGAAACCCTCTAACAGACACCCTGACAGAAAAGCCATCTGGTTCACCGCCAACCTCCAGGCATCCAAGCAGGCCTGCCGTAGGCTCGAGAAGTGGTACCACAAACAGACACCAGACAGCAACACAGCCTACAAGAACGCCATCCACAGACACCACCAACTCATCCGTACCACCAAAAGGACCTTCTTCAAAGAGCGCATTGACAACAATGCACACAACAGCAAAGAGCTCTTCAACATCATGAAGGAACTCTCCAACCCCAGCTCCAACTCCAACGCCATCCCACCATCACAGGACCTCTGCGACTCCCTAGCCACCTTCTTCCACCGCAAGATCACAGACATCCACAACAGCTTCAGCAACCCGGCCTCCCCGACTGACACAGACACTTCAGTGCCTACACCCCAGCCACATCATCAACATCGACCTCCTGCTTTCCTGGACTCACGTCAACGACAAAGACACCCTGAAAACCATGAACACCATCCACTCAGGTTCATCTTCAGACCCCTGCCCGCACCACATCTTCAGCAAAGCAAGCTCCACCATCGCACCCCATCTCCGCAAAGTCATCAACAGCTCCTTTGAGACTGCCACTTTCCCGGAGACCTGGAAGCACGCCGAGATCAACATCCTACTCAAGAAACCCAAAGCTGACCCCAAGGACCTCAATAACTTCCAGTTCATCTCCCGCCTCCCTTTCCTGGCAAAAGTAATCGGGAAGATAGTCAACTGACCTCCTTCCTTGAAAAGAACAACATCCTGGACCCGTCCCAATCCGGCTTCCGTAGCAACCACAGCACCGAAACAGCCCTCATCGCCGCAACCGACGACATCAGGGGCATGATGGACAACGGAGAAACCGCAGCCCTCATCTTCCTGGACCTCTCGGCCGCCTTCGACACCGTCTGCCACCACACCCTCCGCACACGCCTCCACAACGCAGGGATCCACAACAAAGCAGTAGACTGGACCACCTCCTTCCTCATTTGCAAAACCCAGAGTGTCCGCCTCCCCCTTTCCGCTCTAAAGACACCAAGATAATCTGCGGCGTACCCCAAGGATCGTCCCTCAGCCCAACACTCTCCAACATCTACATGGCACCGCTCACCAACATCGCCAGATCGCAAAACCTCAACATCATCTCATACACAGACGACACCCAGCTGATTCTCTCCCTCCCCAAGGCCCTCACCACCGCCAAATCCAACCTTCACCAAGGAATGAAGGCCATCGCCAAATGGATGACGATCGCCTGCCTGAAACTGAACCCTGACAAGACGGAGGTCCTCATCATCGGATCCAGCCCCTCCGCCTGGGACGACTCATGGTGACCAGCCGCTCTGGGAGCTGCACCGACACCCACTAACCACGCACGCAACCTGGGAGTCACCCTGGACTCTGCACTATCAATGACTGAGCAAGTAAACGCCGTCTCCTCCTCCTGCTTCTACACCTTCCGCATGCTCCGCAAGATCTACAGATGGATCCCCACCGGTACCAGAAGGACAGTCACACAGGCCCTTGTCACCAGCAGACTGGACTACAGCAACGATCTCTACACAGGAACATCAGCCAAACTCCAGAAACGACTACAACACGTAAAGAATGCCTCTGCACACCTCATCCTCGACATCCCCCGCCACAGCCACATCACAGGCCACCTGAAAGATCTTCACTGGCTCCCCATCAACAAGAGGATCGCCTTCAAGCTCCTCACCCACAAAGCTCTCCACAACACCGGACCAGCTTACCTCAACAAGCGACTCACCTTAATACAAAAGAGCAAAGGTGCACCACATAAGTCTAAAGATCTAATATCAACAGTCACAGACGTCAGTTTCTTATAGTTGTGATTTTCTTTATTCCAAACAGGACAGGTGTACAATCAAAACACGATTGCTTGCAGCCGACGAGTTTCGTCCTTACAGGACTTCTTCAGGGCAAGGTTCTTAGAGAGTATGCATCTACGACGAAGGATTTTCTTAAAGCCGATGCGTATCCAAACGGTCTTTAGATGAAATATATTAGTAAGCCAATGGGTCATATATGTCTGCAGTATTGGAATCACTATATATACTCAATGTATTTCGAATTCTGCAGGTGTTCCTTACTAAGTCAGGTGTGATTCTGGAAGTATTGGAGGAGGGTGAGCTGAAGGCGAGAATATCCCGTCAGGGTAGACTCTTAATAAAGAGTATCAGGTCTAACATCCTCCTCCCTGATGCCTCCTCGTGTAGTGGTTCGACTTCCTTCCTGGACCCGGGTCCAGGAAGGAAGTCGAACCACTACACGAGGAGGCATCAGAACCTTGCCCTGAAGAAGTCCTGTAAGGACGAAACGCGTCGGCTGCAAGCAATCGTGTTTTGATTGTACACCTGTCCTGTTTGGAATAAAGAAAATCACAACTATAAGAAACTGACGTCTGTGACTGTTGATATTAGATCTTTAGACTTATGTGGTGCACCTTTGCTCTTTTGTATTAATTCATCAAGTTCTTGACTGAACCTACACTGTGACAGTGGGTGTTAACCAGTGTGCACACATCTGGCCCACACAAAACTCTATAGGGCCTGTTATTTTAAAATATATATATATATATATATATATATATATATATATATATATATATATATATATATATATATATATTTTGGAGGAATTTGAGTTAGGTGCTGTAATCAGGAAGTTTCCACTGTCTCTCCATTTGCTGAAAAAAAGCGACTCACCTTCTACACCCGAACCGACAGCTTCGCTCCGCTCACCTCGCCCTCGCCACCGTCCCCCGCATCCGTCAAGCGACAACCGGCGGCAGATCGTTCTCCCACCTCGCCGCAAAAACCTGGAACACCCTCCCCATCCGCCTACGACAGACCCAGGACCTGCTGGCCTTCAGGAGACTCCTCAAGACCTGGCTGTTCGAGCAGAAGCAGCACCCCCCCCCCCAACCCCTTTCCCCCCCAGAGCCTTGAGACCCTCACGGGTGAGTTGTGCGCTCTACAAATTTACTGATTGATTGATTGACTTGGTGGGGAACACATGCAAGGAAGGCCATGAATTGATGGAGATATACATTGTTAACACACTCTGGGTTTACTTCGGGCTCCAGGGGAACAGGCATACTAATCCACAAAAATCATGCACTTATAATACAGAGGTCGTGGGCCGAACCACTCAGATTTGAGGTAATTGAGGCAACATGTAAAGGAAAACATGTCAACCTAATATCGGCCTATGTCCCTGCAGCGCTTCATAAATCAGCCCTCACAGAGCTAAGTAAGCTAATCCTGGGATTGCCACTTGGTACCCTAGTGCTGGAAGGAGATCTAACCTCGACACTGAATGGTCAAATGGATAGGAGGTCACATCAAGCCCACACCTGTGATTGCACACTCTTGTATCACTTCTTTGGCGCAGTGGGCCTGACTGATGTATGGCGTCACCTAAATCCCCAAAGGTTACAAAACACATTCCACTCTGGAGCCCATGACAGTTTGTCCCGTATAGATTGTACACTGACACGAACAACTGAAATCAGTAACTTCAAAGAAGCCAGATGTATCTCTGATCATTCCCAGGTATGGGCTACTCTCACTTCTGACCTACACTGCAAACGGACAAATATAACATTAAATTCATGCCTCCCCAAAATCCCAAACATCAAGGAAAAGCTAATACACTACACAGATAACTACTTCAAAGACAATGCAGGTTCGATTGAAACGAGCAAACACTCTGTAAAGCCTTCAAAATGGTGATAAAGGGTCAAGCACTCTCACTTGTGGAGCGGCAAAATAAAGAGCGGAGAGAAAGAATAGAACTGCTAGAAAAAAGAAATACGAATACGAAAGGGAGAGAAGAGTAAGTTAGGCCCCAAACGGGTTGAATAAACATCCTAGACATTAAAAAACGTTAATATAATGCACAAGCGACGGAGACCGCCAATGCTATCCACAAAGCAGTGCAGGACAAAATATATGAAACAGAAGACAAAGCGGGCAAACTCTTGGCCTGGCTTGAAATACGCGAACAAGCCCAGCACTGGGTTCCGCTGCTAAAAGTAGACGAAATCATAATCAAATGCCCACAAGAGATATCAGTGACCTTTGCTGACCACTTCAAAAGATTATACACATCAGCTACCAAAATTACAGCAGATGACTCCCGAAAGCCATTTGCCGACTTACCCCTAATGACACTATCCTTGGACGATCGGGACTCGCTCGAAGGAGGCCGCACGGAGGAGGAGATATGCTCAGCAATAAGCATCATACAATTTGGAAAGGCAATGGGGCCAAATGACCTCCTAATCGAATTCTTCAAACTTACTGTGTGACAGGTTACACCATATCTATGTGACATGTTCCTAGAAAAAACCAAAAGGGAACCCTTCCAGGCGACCAAAGATTGACCTACATCGTTGTTACACAAAAAAAGGGTAAACCAACAGAGTTGCAGCTCCTACCGACCTATCTCGTTAATAAACGCAGAGGTCAACATCTTGGTGAAAATATTGCCGTTACGCCTCATCCCCATCATCATAAAAATAGTGCATGTAGACCAATCGGGATTTATCCATCAGGCGCTATACGGACTGAGGAGACAAGACATCTGGGCTCGGACTCTTGAAAACCATTCTCACGAAATATGTCGGAGAAATAAGGAATCTTCTTGCTGTTGACCGCTAGTTATATTTCAAGGTCCAGTTGGAGACTTTCAGAACTAAGGTGCACACCCCTGAGATTGGTGCATCTTTTCTAATGATCAGCTTACGATTGAATCTACATTTTCCTTATCGTATGCATAATAGCTTTATTTAGCTTATCATTTAGCCCAGTTAGATGTCCATCCTGGAGGATCGTAGCACTTCAGATCTTCAGTAGTCTTGACACTTATAATTTTTCTCATAGATAGTGAAATCCATTCCGACTGTTTGGTCTCCAACATAGGACCATGCATACTGCACAACAAATTTATCTCCTATGCTTGCCCTGAAGAAGTCCTTTCCAGGACGAAACGCGTCGGCTGTTCGTTTTTCTACTATTGACAAATAAACCAATCAAAGAAATCAGACCTTTGGACGTTACTATTTTTGCCTTGACAATTATTGTGTTGTATTTGGATACCTCAATTTATGGTGCACCTGTGCTTTTTTCATTATATGTTTTAGTTCTGTATAGGACTGTCATTGTGATGGTGGGTGCTCCAACGGTGTGCACATAATCTCTCTTTCAATCTCACACATTGGAAGGGTCTTAATACAATAGAGGGAATATTTGATCAGGTGCTTGTTTATGAAGTTTCCACCATCTGCCATGTTTTAGCAATCGGGATTTATGCTTGGGTGAACCATGGCTTTAAATATACGCAGTCTTCATTATGTACTGGGAAAGAAGGATACGATCGAAGACGATGCAGTGATACTCTCTCTAGACGCATGGATGGCATTTGACACAATAGAGTGGCCCTATCTCTTCACTGTTCTGGAGCGTATGGGCTTCGGCCCCAAATTCCTGAAGTGGATCAAGTTACTGTATACAGACCTTAAGGGACAAGTGACAGTGAATAATCACACCTCATGGACGTTCCCACTGAGGAGGAACGCGGCAGGGATGCCCCCTGTCGCCGTTGATCTTCTCCTTGATGCTGAAGCCCCCCTCAACTTGGCTAAGAGGGGACCGAATAATCTGAGGTTTAAAATGGGCAGAAGGACATGACAATAGAACATCCCTATACACAGATGATAACCTATTATATCTAGCATCGCCATCAAAGCCAAATAAACAGAATCATCCAAATTTTCACTAACTTCGGTAAATACTCAGGTTTTACCATCAACTGGTACAAATCTATAGCATACACTCTTCACGGCTCAAACCCAAACTACCACCAGAATGTGCAGCAACAGTCGCAATAGCCAGCTTTCGTCACCTCGGGATATACATTACCCCTGATCCAGCACTTTTCTTCGCAAACAATCTCATGGGCCCCCTAACCCATGTGCAAAAAGACGTACAAACACTGGAGAGCACTACCGCTGTCCCCGCTGGGCCACGCAGAACTGTTCAGAATGCTAGAGTTACCATATTTCCTATATGTTCTACAAAACAACCAGTTTAAAGTCCCGAAACGTATTTCAGAAGTATAGATAGCGAAGTGTGAACATTGCTATGGGATGGCAAAAACCCCATGCACAGCGACACACAAGTTGACGAGAATCTGGTAAGATGGAGGGATTGCACTGCCCAATATAAGATAATATTACTGGGTGTCTCAACTAGTTGTCATCAATCACTGGGTTTACCAACCACAAGATGAACCTCCGTATCAGATGGACATGCAGCTTATGGGCACGGAGGTACACAAAGGAGCCTTATACACAAACCCGAAAAAGCAAAAACACACGGGCCCAACAGCTCTAACAATTGCACTTTAGCACCAAACAAACAAGAAACTAGGATGGCACAGGAAAATAACACAAGTGATGCCCCTATGGAAAGCTGAGCAACTGGGTAGACTGGGCACCCAACCAGGATTTGACAAATGGGACACCATAGGCATCTCCACAATCAGAGATCTCTGAAGAAAGGTAATCCGATTCTCTGAGTCACATCTGAGTCACAAGAAGAGTATAAATTGGCCACACAGGAAGTGTTCAGAGACATGGAAATACGACATGCCCTCATTACTGCCATTCCAAAAGAGATGGAAGTGGCTGAAGCATCCCCACTCGAAGACAGGCTATTATCAGAACCTTTGACTCTGAAACAAATCTCGATGACATATCAAAAACCAAGTAACAACTTACCAGACCCACTCCTACCACTCCGGGAGAGGTGGCAAAGTGAGATAGGACTGCTTGAGGACGATGAGTGGCAAACCGCACTGATGTCCCCCCGAGAAGCAGCCATTCCGCTGAGATACCAACTGATCCAACTCCGGATACTTCACACTGACCAAACTGGGAAGGAGGAAGGACGCCAGGTGTCTTAGACTATGCACAAGAGAGGGTACATTCTATCATGTCCTATGGGACTGCCAGGCTATCACAACATTCTGGGAAAATGCCACACTACAGATGCAAAATGCAATTGAAAAAGATCCACCTGACACCTAAACTAGGCCTACTTAACATATGGGACGCCACGGACCTGACCGCTGTAAAGCAACAATGAGTCACTCCAAGACTGACACTAATCAAGCTAAACATAGCCTTAAGGTGGGGGCGTTTGGGCGAGATACAAACATTGAATAGACGGGCAAAAGACATGGACAAATGTATGATCGCAGAAAAATATGTATTCGAGAACAGAGGCTGCCCCAAAAAATGGGTCAAATGGAACATCTACAGAGGCGAGATCTGTATCTCCCCTATGAGAACTCACGGGTGGGGGAAGGGGAGAGGTAGGGATGGAACAAGAAGAAGCCGCAAACTAAATTTCATGTGTAAAGTGGAATGTGTTATATGATACACCAAGCAAATTTGTTAGCAAGGACTGTGACATGTAAGATGTACAACTGAAAAGTTTTGTAAAAAATAATTTTTAAAAAGTCAGAGAAAAAAGTTTCAGGTCATCATGTGACATTCTGGGATAGTGGATGGGGTAGAGTTCACCTCCTAAGTTTGTTCTTCAGTGAATCACTACTTGTCCTTTAAGGAATAGAGAGGGGGCTTTGTGAAAAAACAATGGTTTAACATTTTAGGGATTGGCCTAACGGCTAGGGCGGTCGACCCTGAATCTGGGGAACTGGGGTCGAGTCTCTGCAACGACGCTGAAGATCCTGTGATTCTGGGCAAATCACTAAATCTCCCTGTGCCTACCAAACATTAATGTGTCCTCATGTAACGCAACTGGTGCTATGTAAGCGCTCTGATATCGGGTCAAGTTTGCGCTATATAAAACTTATATAATAAAAATAAAAAAACATTTTTTTACAGTTATCAGGAGGAAATGGGGAGAGACTTGGGTTGGTTTCCATCGCTGTAAGCAGTTGGACAGCAAGTCGCTTGTCTGGTCTTGCTAGCTCTACGGACAATAGAAACTAAGCAGGCCCACCCCATCTTTCTTTTACTAAATTAGGCAAGATACGAAGAGTCCCTTTAAGGTACATTTTCAGTGGGAATGAACTTAGCTTTTTGCAGTGCTTCATGGGAGGTAAAATATTTACTGGATCACAGCACTGATATCCTACGTCATGGAGCCGGGTTCTCCAATGTCAGTCCTGGCAGGCCGGATCGATGCCAGATCTTTAAGATAACTATATTTATCTAAATGTGGATATGCAACAAATCTGTCATGGAACCGGCACCAAAGGACAGACTTTGGAGAACCCGGTCATAGAGGACAAAATAAGTCCCTTAAGTGGTTGAGGGAGGGCATCGACCTCCGATTCAGTGGCACTCTGAATGCCTGATTACTCTGTGGGTTTCTTCAATTATAGCTAAATACAGAACAAGCTTAAATCTCCAGGTACTTCATTCCCTCTCCTAAACCACCCACCCCAATCCCCCATAAAGAACATTGAATAAGAAAAGTGCCAAGATTAAGTAAGTCACCTCATGATTTCCTGAGGTGAATTCACCCAAAAAGTAGGTACTATGTGCCAATATCCCCAAAAAAGAAGAATTAACCACACTACCAGTGCCGTCTGGCTTTACAGACAGGTAATAATGCTCCTCAGAACTGAATAATTCTCCGATGCGTGGGATATAGCCATTGCATATTTCTGTTAAATACCTCCCATTGCATTTCATATATTCATTTGAGTGCACTCAATTATAAACACACACGTTGCATCAATTGCACATATGTACTATATAACATGCTTTATTATGGTTTGATAGTTCAGCAGAATAATGCATACATGCATTCACACGATTTATAATGCTTAATAGATTTACTTGGAGGTGCAACAAAACAAATATATAAATTCTGGTATTTACCTTCATTGAATGCAAGAAAAAAATATATAGAAAAGTATTTAAGCTGGGTGCAGACAAGGCGAAGGCAGATGGGAATGGGAGACACGCAACAAGCAAGCAGGAGTTGTAAACACCCTTTGTGAAGGCCTCAGGCAGGTATCTCAGTGCCAGCTCAGCCTTTTCGGCTCGCTGGAACACCACATCAATCGAGCAGCGATAGACAATGTGTAGTATCCTGCATTTGTAATGAAATGTATTTTACACCTCCTGCTCCGCCGGTGCCTGTGCTCTGTGCCAAAAAGAATGTTGAGTCTGGATGAGCCCCAGAATGTTGGGATACAGAGGTGAAGTGACCGTTGAGCATGGGCTGAGCAACAGACAGGCTGCTCCTGGTGGGCTCTCCTTCAGAACTTATCTACTTGTCTGGAACTATACTACTACCTGTTAACCCGTTTAGCGCGTCGAAAATTCCGCCCCAGTGCGGACGTTCGATCGCACTAACGGGATTCGGACGTCCAACGGTCGTGCGCAGCACTAGCGAGGTAGTGCACGCGACGACCGTTGGACGTTCGCAGCACTTAAAGGGTTAACTACTGGAGTAAATCATCTTAATTACATCCTACTTGCGAGGACCTTCTTACTACACAAGGACTTACTTCCCTAATAACTATACTTCTGTTGATCTATTAAGTTATGTGGTCAGGCAGACAATTTAAAAAATGCACACAGACCCATGTGTTGCTAAGACAGCTTAATCAGTGACAAGGAGAGGGGTTTGAGGATTGACTCCATCTTTTCATGCAAGAGCATTCTTGATTTTGAATCGTCACAATGTTATTATTATTAGTATTCCATTTATTAATCATGTTAATGCCACTGTTATTTTCATTGTTACAACTATACACACTAATATAGGAATGATAAAAAAAAAAACATATCCTTATTGTACATTCTGTGTCTGTTCAGTCAAGCGAGATCTAGAACCTACCATACAAATACAGGAAGAATAGTTATCCAGAATGCACTATCCTCATAATGCGGAGACGGTCTAAGTGAGGAACAGGCGTGGTTGGTGGAAGGGAGTCTGTGCTCGAGTGTGTAGAACTAGATGTGGTTAGTTTGATTGTCCGGTAATGGGGGGGGGGGAGGGGGTGTATTTGAAGTATTTTAGGAAGATGGAGTGAAAAGTAGGGGTGAACAAAGTTACATATTTTGTTGCAAAATTACATGGAATTTTCTTGTAGAGACCTCTCTGTATGGACGATGAAAACTGGGTAAGACTGTGTAATGCAAAATGCAAAACATTTAGCAAATTCAATGTGAAGTGAAATTCTTTAATTTCACCAGTATAATTTAAACTTAGCCAGTTTAATACTTTTTGGCCTGATGGAAAATATGCTTAGCTTAGAGAACACAATTGAGTTGCTGGATAATATGTCCTGGTGCAGCATTAACAATTCTGGGGCTGCCTCCATGATTGCGACCAGACGACCTACAAGCCGAGACTGGCTCATTGTTATAATAATAATAATAAATAATAAAGAGCTTATAGCGCGCACACTAACGCCATCCCGGCGTGTCCCCGCGCTAAGAGCTACTAACGACCACCATTACAGAGCCTCTGGACCTACATAGTATAGAGTAACGTTTTGAGCCTAGCCCTGAACAACGCTTCCCTACTCTCCAATCTCAGGGCAAGAGGAAGTTTGTTCCAGTGTTGAGCTGCTTGGAACGAAAAAGAACGTCCGCCCATTCTGGCCTTCCTTACCCTTGGGACTGTCAGCAGCCCGGTACCCTCCGACCGGAGGGTCCTAGATGGTTCGTAGCGGCAGACTAAGTCCCTAAGATAGGCAGGCGACCTGCCCCAGTCGATTCTGTGACAGAAGAGGAGGCATTTGAACAGCACGCGTTTCTTCACTGGCAACCAGTGAAGCGCATCCAAAGCCTGCTGAGAATTAGCTCTCCTGGGTCTCCTTAACACCAGTCTGGCGGCGGAATTCTGGATAACTTGCAGGCGGCCAAGGCTGCTCTCGTTGGACCCTAGGAACAGGATATTTCCATAGTCCAACCGAGAGGTCACCAATGCCTGTGTCAGTGTCCTTCTGGCCGCTAGGGGTAGTAGGTCTAAAGTTTTATTTAGGGACTTCAGTACCCCAAAACACTTGCCCACAAGACGCCTTATATGGCCTTCACAGGAGAGGGTGGGGTTGATCCAAACTCCTAGATTCTTAGCCTCCTCACAAGGTGTGGGAGTAGGGCCCAGGCATGAAGGCCACCACTCGGCTGACCAGCTTTTGCACTTTCCCCCCACTACCAAAACCTCTGTCTTAGAACCATTGTTTTAGGCAGTGGGAGTCCATCCACTCAGCTAGCGCCTGCATACAGGACTTAAAGTTAGTGGAGGTATTGGTGGTGTTCTGCGATAGAGACATCAGCAGCTGGGTGTCGTCGGCGTAAGATACCAATTCCACCCCGAAAGCCTGTACCACCTTCGCCAGGGAGGCCATGTACAGATTAAAAAGAGTTGGGCTCAATGCTGAGCCCTGAGGCACTCCCTGGTCTAGTGGCATCTCTACTGATCGACATGCCCCTTGTTGTACCTGGAAGCATCTTCCTGTGAGAAACTACTGCAGCCAGTACAGCGCGGGACCAGCGACCCCAGCCTCGCTAAGACACAGTAGCAAGATGGAATGCGCTACAGTGTCAAAAGCTGGTGTTGGGTCCGTTCTTTGTAAAGTTTTGGGGAAGGAGACCCTCTCCCTACAGGAGTGTGCACAAATGTCTTGGGAAGGTCGTACGGTCTGAGACCAGTGGACCTGTACTATAAGTAGTGGGTTCCCATGATGGGAGAATCAGATGTAATAATAGTGGGAAATATCACATAAGATGAAAACGGTCTTATTTTTCCTGGTTTGTGCCATGCTTCTTTGAAGAGAAAGAGCATTCCGGTGCATCAGAAAATAACTGAATAGGCATAACATCTGTGCCTCTTTGGCTCATCCGATCCCATTTTGGGTGGAATACTGTGGGAAGGATGATTCGTTTTCTCAGTAAGAGGCAGACAAAAAAAGAGTTTCTGCAAAAATGTTTAGGCTAGACTCTGAGAGAAAGATACACCCTGTAGTGTTGGTTAGATATCAGCTGTTGTTGGCTATTGGTATATTCACTGTAATAACAAAAGTGAAACCAATAACGGTGATTTATACATGGGATAATTTACCCTTGGCCATACATTATAAGGATATTGCAACTCACTGGGCAGGTACATAACAATATAGAGGAACTCTGCTTATAAATTCCACATCATGTACGCCAGGGGGTGCTTTTTCCCCACATAATACATGGTCACACCATCCTCTTTCCCACAAACCACTTAAAACCTAGGTGCTCAGCTCTTTTATATGAAAGCGCTAGGCTGTATACAAACATGAAGAATAGAAGTAGAACCTCTAGTACAAAATTAAATGCATCAAAAATCTTACACATTTGTTGCAAACCGATATTAGAAACAGTTCAATGCAAATCAGTTTTAAAAAAAAGTGAAGTGCGCTTGGAATGCGTAGAAACATGCAGAAAGATTCTAGCTTTTCTCCATTCAAAGAGTGTAAAAAGAAACACTTCTCTGCTTGCCATTGTAAACTATTAAAAATAGAGCAGAAGAAAGAAGAGCAACATTCAGTTTTTATGCTTTAAACAGCTGTAAAAAAGTGCCTCTTTTTGTTCACCCCCACTTTTGCCCACTGGTACTGATGCTTTTGCTTGGAAGTGCACTGGGTCCCTCCCTGCTAACCAGGCCCCAGTGCCAGTGGTCTTTCACTAAAACAAGACGAATTAATTGTAACCCAATTGGCAAGAACGTTCGCACTCCTGTAAATCCCTGGTAATTGCTACCCCTGGTACACAGGGGATGGGGAAGCAGCATGCATTATTCCACCCTAAGGGACGCACACTCAAATGATCAGGAAGCCATTTTAAAGATATGTAATGGGCACAAGTTACCCAGTTACACAATTGCTTTACTGAAAACAATGGTGTTTAATATCAAACACCTGGTCTTAATAAATCCAGACTGATGCCAGTACCGGATTTATGAAGACATGCACCCATAGCACACCTTAGAGGTGCCCCATGTAACACAACTACTCACTTAGTGTGTTGGCTGACTGGTACCTTCCAGCCGGCCACCACAGACGAGTTTCTGACCCCCCCAGCAAAGGAGAGCCCGCGATCCCAAGTCAGTAACATGGTCTGCTCAAAAGAAGGTGCTCCCGCCTCCTCCAGCAGGATGGCTAGCGATTTAGTCTATCAGGCTTCAAACCCTCTACCGCCTCTGGTATGCGACCACAGCTTCCCCCAAGACCTGGGGAAAGTCAACCTCTCATCTGTGGCTCATTGATCACCAGAGCAGGTGAGAAAATAGATATTCAGTAGGTGTGCTAAACTCACATGCTAGCCACACCCCAAAGGCGGGCTGCCTGAAGGAAACAACCAAAGAAGTGTTTCACCAGCTTGATGTTTGGTGAAATAGGGATGTCTGGGTCAAGATTAGGTCCACTCCCCAAAGGAAGTGGTCATGTAAGGGGTGTAGTCTCTCTAATGGCAGATAGCCCATTGACTACTGCCATAAACTCCCCTTAACACCCCAAAATGGAGTATTCAGCCCCCCCCCGCACCAGGTCCTCAGATTCAACTTCCTGGAAACTGAAGAGGACAAAAAAAGACAAGACACTGCAAAAACTAAGGCCCGTTGAAATTGGGGCCAACCCTGCCTGGCTGCTTGTCCCTTGACAGTTGCAAAAACCCAACTTGTTCTGCAGATGTGCATCATCCCCAACACTTGTCGGACTGCCCAGCACTTCGACAACCAGCTATCATTTCCCTTGGGGTGGAGGAGCCATCTCCCTGCATCTGAAGGCACCAGCCGCATCTGTCCGGTTCACCTTGCTGCTGGCCATCGGCCCACCGAGGGAGCAGCACAACAGGAGATGGTCCTTTTGGTTCTAGAAAGTGGGTCAGCCCTGTCTCTCTGCCGAGTTGAGACACGCTAAATAATCCAGGAGCCCCCCTGCACGAATACCCACAGTACCAGGGCACTTGCATTAGCCAAGGCTAGTTCGCCGTCCAACTGTCTATGACTGACCATGACTTGCTGTTAGGTAGGCAAAATAGTATTTTTTTAAAACTTTATTGAACATATCGCAGGCTATCATCACATTAGAAGCAATCATGTACATAACTACATCAACTTGACATCTTAGACCGTGACCATTTCGCCTGTTATACATAAGGCAGCATTACTTATAGACTGCAGTCCTTTTCATGTCTTGATGTATCGTTGAGCTTTCCTCCGAAAACAATCCCTGAGGTGGCAAGGTACAAATATTCCCACTGTACGTAGTCCACCCTCCCCCACACCTGCTCCCACTTCTTGGTGCATCCCCCATTAACGTACACCACCTTTTCGGCTACCATGGCCCAGTCCATATCTTTGCACCATTCAATATTTGCTGGTGTATTTTGTGCTCCCCAGTGCTTAGCAATATTGCGTTTCGCGATCATCGTGCCCAGTGTTGCCCAGTCTTAGGTTTTACGATTGAGGTCTGTGCCCTCCCCTATGTTGAGAAGATATCTTTTCAGTTCAGGAAGTACAGGGGCCGGCAAAATAGTAGTTGAACCGTTACAGTCTTGGACAGTAAAGCTTCGCTGTCCACAAGCCTGTGTCAAACTGCTCTACTAGACCTGCAAACTAGGATATTCTAGTAAGCAAAAGAAGAGTTTGTTGCATTATAAAATACACTTCCCAGTGCCCCAGGTTTAGGAGGCTGGTGTTGCAATACAGGGCGACCAAATATTCTAAATAGAAAGACACACCCAGTAGCAGCAACACTTCCCAAGGGCGACACCTCACAAGTTCTGGATATAAAATACTACGAAATCTTGGTTTAAAATTAGATTTATTGCTTACGAAGAAAACAATCCGACAGCAAAATGGGTTCTAACAAGTACACGGCTGCACCCACTGTGGTGGACAAAGCAAGCAATGACTGTCACTGCCACATCAAGGGCACCTTCCTACCTAGGCTATTCACAGAGGAATATTACTTTGTGACAATAACCTCCCTTTGCCTGCAAGAAATACCTCAAGAATAGTTCAATATTAATCTCACCCCCACTGCCCATCAAGGTCGCATTACAGTGTTCAGCAGTCAACTTCCCTGCAGGGGACAACTTTGGGATCCATCTCAGGGGGCCTTGAAAGTCCCATCTTCATCTTGTACAACTTTTCAAGGTTTAGAGGCACCAAAAGCATGAGTCAGCAGAGGTTCACGGAGCCACAGTTTCTACTTACCAGACCAGTTGTATGATAGAGGCACACATGGCTAAACCACCTATGCCTCTACCACTCAGCCTGAACCACAATTACGGCTTAGTCACACATTCCTTTAACAATCATGCCTTTACCATGTAATTTTGAGGTGAAGGCATGAATGGTAAGGCGGTATGTGTGGCTAAGGTCCCTACTACTCCAACCTCTTTACCCTAAACCCTAAATAATTACAGTACCCCGACCCCACCCTCTGCGCGGTCCCTAAAACTACCCCAACCGCTCCCACTACCCGACCCTACACTGAGACCTAAAAACTACCCGCCCTCTTCTACGTTCTAAAAACTACCCTGACTACCCATACCCCTCCCTCCACCTGCACTGAGGCCCTGCCCCTTAACATACACTACCTTACCTCAACTTCTCATTCAGGGCTCCTCAGATTGCCCGATTACTCTGTGGGTTTCTCCAATCATAGCTAAGCACAAAACAAGCTGAAATCTCCAAGTACATGGGTCCCTCTCCTAACCCCGCCTACCCCATAAAGAACAAGATAAAAGAAGTCCACCTCATGATTTCTCGAGGCAAATTCACCTGAAAGTAGGAACTATGTGCCAATATAGCAGAAATGTAAGAACTAGCCACACTACCAGTGCCATGTGGCTTGACAGACAGGTATTAATGCATTATTCTCCGATGCATGCGACATTCTTCGCATTTTTCTGTTTAAATACCTCCCATTACATTTCATATATTTGAGTGCACTCATTTATAAATGAACGTTGCATTTGGTATCGTTTGCACATATATTCTATATAACAAATGATTTAGTATAGTTACATAGTTCAGCAAAATAATGCATAAATGCAGTCATAAGATTTAGAACGCTTTATAGATTTACATGTATTTGGAACAAAACTAATTTTAATTCTTGCATTAACTTCATTGAATGCAAGGCCTGTCCTTTAAAAAAAAAAAATCGAAAAGTATTTTATCTGGGTGCAGACAAGGCGAAGGCAGATGGGAATGGGAGACTTGCATCAACGATCCTGGGTAACTGGAAGGACACTAGCAAAGCCACCTTCAAACGCTGGTTCAATTGGGTTACTTTCCTCCGGGGGGCTGACAATATCACTGCCAAGCACAAGACGGCGAATCATACCGCTAAAGATAACATGTGGGAAGCTCTCGACGCATATCTGGAACAGTGACCCCCCCCCCCCCTCCTTTTCTTTCTCTTCCTTTTTTCTCTCTCATGGCCCCACCAGGCCGCAACTTTGCAAGATCGGTACAAGTATTACAAATTTTTGCTTGCTTTTGTTTTTGTATATGGAAAAAACTTACTTTAAATAAAGAATATTTGAAATAAAAAAATAAAATAAAAAAAAAGAAAGCAGGAGATGTAAACACCCTTTGTGAAGGCCACAGGCAGGTATCTCGGTGCCAGCTCAGCCTTTTCGGCTCGCTGCAACACCACATCAATCGAGCAGCGATAGACAAGGACTTTCTTCCCATATAGTATGTGGTTGAGTGGTCAACGTAAAACAAAAAACGCGCAGATCCTTTCGGTGCTAAGACCGCTTCATCAGTGGCAAGAAGCGAGGGGTTGGAGGATAGACTCCATCATCATGCAAGGGAAATCTTAACTTTGAACCACCGTCACAATGTTGTAAATCCTAACACTCTTGTTTATTTAAAAAAAATGTATTGCCACTGTAGTGTTCCTTTTCATAGATACAACTATACACATTTTACACACCAAGATAGGACTGATTGTAATAAAATCATAAAACATATCCTTATTCTGTATTCTTGTGCGCGTCTGTTTATGGTCAAGAGAGATCTGGAACCTACGAAAACCAATCCAGAACGCACCATCCTCAAGTAATGCCAAGGTGCTTTGTGGCTACAGTCCACCAGGTTTCCTCGCTCAAGCTAGTAAGTTAGCATTGAGCCAATAACTGCAGAGGGTTATGAAAGCAAATTCCGGGCAGTATTTATTATGGAATTTCAAAAACCCCATCACTAGAAAAGGAGACCTAGGTTCCTCAAATAATTGCTGTAACCATGGAAAAGCTGCCCTTGAAGGTAGCTGGGTTTCCTCAAACTTAAAATCTAAATGGGCAACGATGGAAAAAGTACGAGCATACCAAGCTTCGTGGAGCGCAAGCAACTATTCAGAAGGCTCCACGAATTGTAGTAGACCATGGGCACTGGAGGGTGGCAATGTGTGCGTAATACCCGGACTTCTTTCTTATTGCAAGAAAGCATGGCTTGCCACCTTGGGCTCAGCAAGCGAAGGAGTGCAATACTCTAAATCTGGGGACAGAAGTTGGTCTAATGGCTAGGGCGTCAACCTCGAATCTGGGGAACTGGGCTCGAGTCTCGGCAATGATGAGGAACATCATGTGATTCTGGGCAAATCACTTAATCTCCCCGCGCCTAACAAAAAAATTACATGTCCTCATGTAATGCAACTGGTGCTCTGTAAAGCGCTCCGATACCCGATTCCGGTCAAGTTCGCGCTATATAAAACTCTGTATAAAAAAAAAATCTGCTACGTCCATGTGCAATTCCAAGTACACAAGGCTGACTACCGCTGTCCGCATCAGCAGGGCAGCCTTCTAGTGCCCACTAGTCGGAACACCCCTCCCCCCCTCCTGGTCCCAAGGAGGGGGAAGGCCCGGGCTGGCTCACCAGCCCCTCCCCTGGGCGGGGGCACCGTGTGTGCATCCGGGGGAGGGATCCCGCTTTGGGGTGGCCTGGGTATTTAGGCCCCTGCTGCCCCCCAGATCGACCTCTTTGACCCGCCGATCAGCCTGCTGCCTGCCTGACGCGCTGCATGAACTCGCGGAGTCTGTGTGTATAGGCCCGCTCCCCCTTCTGGGGTTGCAGCTGGGTCCGACGGCCCGCTTAGCTGAGGGCCGCTGAGGCCGGTGCCAGCTTGGCTGAGGCCTTGCAGGGGTCTCCGATGTCCCCCCCCCCCCCCCTCGTGCCCGCTCCCCCTCCTTCCGGGGGTTGTAGCTGGGCCGGGCGGCTCGCTTGGCTGGGGGCCGCTGAGGTTGGGGGACAGGCATTTGTGGTAGTGCAGCCTGCAGTTGTCACCCTCGTGCCCGCTCCCCTTTTGGGGGTCGCAGCTGGGCTGGGCGGCCCACTTATCTTGGGCCGCTGAGGCGGTGTGAGGCGTGCCGCGCGAGAGAGGAGGTCAAGGGCCGGCAAACTCGTCCTCCCTGGTCCCCTCCCCTACTCCTACTGGGACTGCTGTGGGGCGGGGAGCGGTAACCGGCTGGCCAAGGCCACGGGCTAGTTCGTAAGGCATGCATGGGGGCGAGGGGGAACGTGGAGCCCAGGGTAGTGCACACGAGGGCACGCAAGAGGCACACAAGTGCTTGTGGGGGCCCTGGGTTGAATCCGGCATCTCAGTGAAGTCCCTGTGACTCCGGGAGTCCCTGTGCCGCCTTTTTTGGCGTGAGTTTGTCCCGCCGCTGTGTGCTGCCCCCCCCCAACAAGGATCGCGTGGTCAAATCGATAAGGCGTCCGACTTCGGATGTGATGGTTGAGAGATTAGAGTCCCCGAAACATTTGCTCAGTGTTCGCATGTATAAATAAGAAAATAAGTCATATTGATCAGAACAGGAGCTGCGAGCTCCATAATATGCATTTTTACTGTCGCATAACCTAGTGACTTCTGCCACTTAATTTGCTCCTCCTTTGCTCACAATTCAGCACCCTTCATTGAAATGTATTTCACCTCCCGGCATGGCGCAGGCTAGGCCTCCGGGTGTCTTGCGGGGTTTGCACCCCTCGGATGATACCTCGGGGTTAAGGGGTTGACCGGTGAGCCTCGTGGCGCTCCCCCCACCCCCCCCCCCCCCCCCATCTTTTTTTCAGCCTTCAGGTCTGGCCGTGGTTTCGGCCCTAGTGGTGGGGGCTGCCTGCTTGGAGGAAGAGGGAGAGCAGGCGGTGTTCTTTGCACTCCCAGAACAGACTCTGGCGGGGCTTTACCATGGCAGCAGGAGTGGCCTGCATGTATATCCAGTGCGTGGGAGGTGCAGCGGGTACGAGGGAGTCTCGTCCTTTCAGGAGCGTTGTTGCGGTTGTGGAGTTATGCCAGTTGTCCCTGTATTGGTCATCTCAACCCCATACTGGTCATACTCGTGTCATCGGTCCTGTTCGGGTACAGGGAGCCGATCTATTCAAGGTGACGGCATCTCAAAAGCAAACGGCTGCGGTGGCTTTCCAGCACTCTGAGGATGTCGTGGCTCGTGTGGGGGCGGTTGAGTGAGCCATGCCGGCCGTCCCGCCAATTTTGGCAGCAGAGCAGGAGTGACCCGCTTGTGTTCCTCGTGGTGCACCATTTTCTGTTGATGCAGGGGAACCGGGTTTCGAGTCTTGTTTGACGCTCCGCATCCCGCGGCATTTCACAATCATGTGCTCACTTTTATTTAGGCCCCTTTATTTTTTTTTTTTTATTAAGCGCATGGCTGCCCAGGAGCGTCCCAGCGCTGACAGAAAATCCAGGAAGTCAGGTCAGGCGGAAGCGAGAAGAAGGTCAAGGGAACAGCCACGTCTTCAAGGATTTACGGAAGGACAGAAGATTAGGTTGGGCATGGAGGTCCAGTGGGAGAACATTCCACATCTTGGACGCCTGATAGGAAAACCGCCGGCCTCCGGAGCGTGCTTTCTTAATCCTGGGTATTTGAGTGAGGTGGACATTAGAGGATCGGAGGGTTCTGGTCGTGATATAAGGAATCACGAGATCTTTAAGGATAGGCGGGGCGTTTCCATGGAGGAGTTAAACACATGGCCTTAAACTCCACCCTTTGCTCCACAGGAAGCCAGTGGAGAGCTCTGATCGCCGGTTTGGCAGAGCAACGATTTTTTGTGCCCGTGAGAATCCGGGCGGCTGCATTTTGCACCACCTGCAGCCTGGCTATAACTTTTTTAGGTGAGCCGAGATATAGGGCATTGCCGTAGTCCAGTCTAGACAGGATGAGGCCCTGTAGGAGTAGTTATTTTGACTGGAAAGGAAGCAGGGGGAGGATCTTGCGGGTGGTGCGTAGTAGGCCAAAGCATATTCCAGCTGTTTTTCAGGCCTGGGTGTTAAGGGTTAGGTTATGATCCAACCAAATCCCCAAGCTTTTGATGTCAGTTTTGGGGATTGGGGGAGGGCCCATACTCGGGGGCCATAGAGACTCCTGACGAAAATGGGACTGATTACCCATTACCATTATCTCCGTTTTATCCCCATTGAGTTTTAAATGGGAGGCGTTCATCCAACTGACTATGTCCCCCAGGCAGGAGTGCAGATCAATGGTGGGGTTATCTGGCTGGCTGAGGGAAGCAACCAGCTGAGAGTCGTCCGCGTAGGTCAGAAGTTTAATACCATACGGGACAACAATTTTTTCCAGGGGCGACATATACACGTTGAAGAGCGTTGGGCTCAGTGACGAGCCCTGAGGCACTCCGCAACGTATAGGGGTCTCCCTGGAGATGAAATCACCCTCCGCCACCTGGAAAAAGCGGTTGTGGAGATAGGATTTAAGCCAAGAAAGGGCAGATCCTGAGATACCAAGATTTTCAAGCCGCTGCGACAGGATGCTGTGGTTGACGGTGTCGACTGCCGCGCTAAGATCCAGGAGGATCACTGCCACTGATCCTCCTGCATCAATGATCTTCCTAGCCTCTTCGACAACCGCCACCATCGCTGTTTCTGTGCTCTGGCGGAAACCGGTCTGTGATGTTTTGAGCAGATCATTGGATTCCAAATAATTTGATAGCTGCGAATTGATGTATTTTTCAGCCATCTTGCTGATGCCAGGGATGAGGGAGATCGGCCTGAAGTTAACCAGATTGCCAGGGTCAAGGTTGGGTTTTTTGATTAGGGCTTTCACCACCACCTTCTTTCAGCTAATAGGAACCGTTCCATTTTCAATGGAGGCGTTTATTAGGTTCACCTTTGGTGCTAGGATAGTAGGGGTGACCTGTTTTAGATGTCTGACTGGTGCTGGGTCATGCGGAGATCCGCTTTTGAGGGATTGAAGAATGGGCCCTAGAGTTACCTCACTGATTGAGGAAAACCTGATTAATTCTATATTCCTGTTCTGGCACTGCAGAGAATAAGAGGGAGAGGGGTCCACAGGGAGAAGAGGGGGGGGAGAGGGGGGGGTGTTTAAGAATGTTTTGTATTTTCAGATGGAAGAATGTGGCTAGCTCGTTATAATGATCGTCCGAGAGATTGTGCGTAACTGAAGGTACTGGAGTTTTTAAAAGTTTTTTCGCAATTAGAAACGTTTCTCTGGACGAACATGCTGCCTCGCTAATTTTTTCATGGAAAAAGGATATTTGAGCATTTTTTAGAGCCTTTTTATAATGGAGTATAGTCCGTCTGTAATCATTTTTGCTATTAAGATCGAAGTCTTTCCTCCATACTCTTTCCGCTCTCTTACAGATTTTTTTAAGAGGCGTACCTCATGGGTGAACCATGGGCATGTGGCTTTTTTCCTCGGTTTCCGATGAGGTATTTTGGGGAGGACTGTATCTAAAGATTTAGTGACCCAGGATGAAAATTCCACGTCAGCCAGATAAGGGTTCGAACTGGGATGTGGTCTGGTATCCTCAAGAGCTTGTTTCCATTTGTCATAATCTAGTTTCGCCCAAGGGCGGGATGGTCTACCAGATGCTTGGGAGGGAGGAGAAGTGGAATGAATACGCCAACTGAAAGGAATGAGCAGATGGTCAGACCATGGCACAGGGATTGGAGTTTCCACCACAAGATCAGGAAAGTTGCAAAAGATGGGATCAAGCAAGTGCCCACGATTGTGTGTGGGGAGGGTGTTCTGTAAGTGCAGTTGATGGGCTGCCAGGTCTAGAATCAATTCTGGAGCTAGTTTGTCTTTACTATTTTCCATATGGACATTGAGGTCCCCTAAGATAAGGAGATTAGGCCGTGTACTGGCCATGGCCAGGGAGCATTCCAGAAGTGAGTTATGGAATTGCCCCATGGCTCCTGGTGGGCAGTAGATAAGGACTCCTCATAGGGAGATGCAAGGGGACATTTGAATAGTGAAATGAGTATTTTCACAGTCTGCCAGGGGGCTGTCAAGGAATCTACACGGGAACGATTCTTTAAAAATGACGGCAATTCCTCCTACCCTGCCCTTGGTTCAGATGTTGAATAAGGAATCCGTGGGGAAGAGCCTGTACTATGTCGGCGTCTGAATCAGGCGCAAGCCCTGTTTCTGTGAGAAACAAGATTTCTAGATGGTGTTCCTCGATAAGTAAGTGTATTTCAAGGGCATGTTTGGGCAGAGACCTGCAATTGATCAGGGCCATATTAATAATCGTCTGGGTAGGGTCCTGGTTAATAGAGGGAGAGCATTTGAAAGAACAGTGGGGGCAATGGGTGAAACAAAAATCTCCTCTCAATACCTGGGAACATGGCGGTGGAACAGGCCGGTTAAGGTGGAGTAAGGCATCCCTATAGTATGGTGTCCTCATCTCAGCCTCAGTGCCTGGCTCCTGGCTTGTACTGGCGCGGACGGGCGCAGACGGGCTTGCCTTAGGCGCGCCATCGTCGCGTCCGCTGCGCGTCCTAGGAATGCACATGTTTTGTAGGAGTGAACTGCTGGCGGGGGGCGTGGCCTCACGGTAGTGGGCGTGTCCCAGTATGCTCGACAATGGCGGCAATCTTTACACGGAGCCCGTGACAGCGCTAGAATCCGCTGTTTAGGGGAGCTCGAGTGAGTTTAGTTTCCAAGTGAAATGCTCAGGGGAGAACGTGCCAAATAAAAACAGTGTTAGTGAAGACTGTAACCGTAGGTGTCAGAGCGCTTCACAATAGGAACAGAACTGATACAGGAGAGCACTATGCATGAACACATCACACAAGCAAACGCGAAGCTACGTGAAGCAAAGTGACATACGTGCGCAAACAATTCAAGAGGTAGCAGACAGTGCATTACAGGAGGAAGTAGTGACAAGGGTGCAAGTTACAAAAGCATACAATGTACAAGTTGCGGTAATTACTGCAACACAGGGCTGACACTCAAGCTCAAGAAAGAACATTATGTAGGCAATGGTGGCACTTGTGCATGTACCGGAATCAAAGCCAATGTAAGGGCTAGCATACTGTGCGTTACAAGAAGAAAGTGACGTGTGCTTGTTACAATGGAGTACCATACACAGGTAGAAGGATAATACTGCAATAACTGGCAGGCTCTTAAACCCAAGAACTCTCTGGGAAGACACTTACATAGTCAAGGAGAATAGAATTAAGAAATTAAAAGGTCTTCCGTGAGATAAGAAGCATTGAGCTTGTCCTCAAGTATTCTGCTCGACACCCCACTGGCGACACTCGTGTCATCTGTCCTGTTTGGGTACAGGGAGCTGCTCTATTTATCGGGCCTGCATCGTGCAGCCAACGGCGGCGGTGGCATTCCAGCTCTGGGGGGGGGGGGGGGGGGTTTGGGCAGTTGAGTGACCCAAGCCGGCCGCTCCGGCAATGTTGGCGGCAGACTGGCTGGTGTTCCGCAATGTGCACGAATTTCTGCGGATGAATGGGAACTTGGTTTGAGTATTGTTTGACGCTCCGCATCCCGCTGCAGTTCACAATAATGTACTCACCCTTCTTTATGCCTTTATTAGCGCAAACTGTACCCGAAGGGCCAGAGCGCTTCACAGAGGGAACGGAACTGACACAGGAGAGCACGAGAATGAACACACTACACAAGCAGATGCTAAGCTACATGAAGCAAAGTGACATACATGAGCAACCAATTCAAGAGGTAGCTAACGGTGCATTGTAGGCGGAAAAAGTGACAGGTGTGCAAGTTTCAAATGCGTACAATGTACAAGTAGAGGAAAATTCGTGCAATACAGGGCAGACATTCAAACACAAGAACAAACATAAGGCAGGCAATGATGGCACTTGTGCATGTACCGGAAGCAAAAGACATTGCAAGGGGTAGCATACAGCGTGGTACAAGAGGAAAGTGACGTGTGCTTGTTACAATAGAGTACCATACATGGGTAGAAGGTTAATACTGCTATAATTGGCAGACTCTCCAACCACAAGTAACACACTGGGAAGACACTTACGTAGTCAAGGAGAATAGAATTTTCTATATTAAAAAGCCTTTGATCAGATAGGTGAGGGAATTAATTAAATTTGGAGGTGTCTTTGAAGGAGGAGAACTTTGAGGTCAGTTGAAGGCCTGAGAGGAGGAGGTGTTTCTGAGAGGGAGAGTAAGGGGACAGTTTAGAAGGACTCTAAATCACACACCCCTAAATGCAATGTTCATTATCAAACCTAGCATGTGGACATTTGACTTAGTTTCAAGACACTACACTTCTGCAGCAGGCGCTGGAGGTATGCAAGTAGGTGCCCCAACAAACTCATTTCGAGAAGGTATTGTGGGCAAAATAATTCTCGTTACTCAGGTGTGCAAGTTACAAAAGGGTACAAAGTGCAAGTAGAGGTACAATACTGCAATACATGGCAGGCAGTCAAACAAACGGACATACGTGACCTAGGCAATGGTGGAATTGTGCAAGTACCAGCAGCAAGGACTATGTGAGAGGTAGCAAACAGTGTGTTACAAGAGAGGTGACGTTTGCATGTTACAAAAGAGCGCCAAACACAGGTAGAGGGATATTACTGCAATAAATGGCAGACACTAACCATAAGAGATACAAGTGGGGAATAGTACTGCGATATATATCAGACTGTCAAACAGAAGAACAAACGTTATGTACGCTATGGTGCCACTCGTGCAAGTATCGAAACAAACACAATGTAAGAGGTAGCAAAACTGTGTAAAAGACGGGTGCATGTCACAATTGAGTACCAACCTCGGGGTTAGGGATATCACTGCAACGAGGGGCAGACTATCGAACCACTGGAAGACACTGGAAAGACACTTCCAGAGTCAGGGAGATTAGAATTTCTATTTTGAAACGTCTTCCTCCAGATAATAGAGAAGACTCGTGTTCAATTGGGAAGTTTGAAGGTTATGTTGACAAACTAGTTATCGTAATTCCATACAGGCTTGCCTGGGTAGCGTGTGGGGAATTGTAGGTCCCTGTCTCATTGCAGAGAATCCGGAGTGGTAGATGGAAGGGGGGCAGGGCTTCTAATTAAGGTTTTCTGCCCTAATGCAGGAACCGCGCTGGAGAACCGCCCTACTCACATGGGGGGGCACCTGAACTATCAACACGTAAAAAGGCACACTGGGGCAAGGTGTTCGGGTCGGGGGACCCATGTTCTCCCCCATGTCATTACTGTCCCTGGGTGAGGGGCGGGCAGGTTTCACTCATGAATCGTGATAAAATGAGTACCAGTGAGTGAATATCAAGAACAAATTATGATGGTACTGGGTGTTATATCCGCTGCTATTTGTGTAAGGGTTCTGCTACACCTGCACAACATCACACATATTGGGCTTTTGGGGCACATGCTATATTCCACCTACACGGATGAAAGGTAACCACACACCTTCAGCATGGCCAACCAGGACCGGTCTAGAGGGGCGGGTAGTGGTTGCAATAAGACACCGCCATCAGTGAATGCTGCTAGGCGGCAAGAAGAGGAAGGGTGTATAGGACTGTCACCACCCACTTACCTTCTTCCTGGTATACACGAACAGTGGTGTGGCGCAGGGCAACGCACTCCGGGGTTCCGTAAGGAGCAAGGTGACTCAGCAGCTATGTATCGCTGTCAGATGGCGAGGGACCGGCAGGCTAGGGCAATACAAAGGCGGAGGCTAGTTGTGTGTGTTAAATTTCCTAGTGTCCCACCACCCAAAAGCACTTTGTCATGACAAAGGCAGCACAATAAGGGGTTTAGCAACCTAACATTTCAAAAGTTGCCAGGACCAACGGTCATGTGAGTAGGTGTGGGATTTGGTAGCTGTATAAAGAGGGTGTGCAGTACCCGTTAGGATGCCCCTGTGCCCCCACAGCCGGTCGCTCCTCCCCACTGCTCTGCCGCCTGCCTGCTTGCCGCTGCCTGGCACCTGCCTACCGCTGTGTGTGCTGAGGACGTCGCTGCCTTCTGCCTGTAGCCTGCCTGCGAGGTACCGCCTGCCGCTCTCTGATCGCCGCTGCTGCCCCTTCCTCACCCGCTGACCGCCGCCGCTGACCCGGTCACTTGACCCCCGTTCTCCCGCCGCCGCCCCAGTCTCCTCCTCCTGCTCCCGCCTCCGCCTCCCCTCCCTGCCCATTGGCCACCCCGCCTGACCCTCCCTCCCGGCTCCTTATTTATGACGCCCCCCCAGCGACCGCGCAGCGGGAGCGCCATTTGAGCGCCGAAGGTGCGCCAAAGGTAAGCCCGTCTGCGCCCGTCCGCGCCTGGACCGCACCCAGCGCCAGACCCCCTGGCCCCCGCGCCCGCCAGCCCCCCGCAGGACTCACAACTTCGCCACACTCATCGCACTCAACACCGCCCGAGCCCCCGGATGCTACCAAGCATCCCCGCGACACACCCATGGACCCTTCGTCTGCCGATCCTGCAACTTCTCCTGCCACCGAACCTGCACCGCACCTGCCAAGACTGGAAGCAACAACCACCTCAAGTGCATCATGCTCAACACCCGCTCCATCCACCGTCACGCCGTGGAACTCTGGAACCTCCTCGAGACCGCATCCCCAGACGTCGCCTTCCTCACGGAAACCTGGATGAACGCCTCCTCAGCCCCCGACATCGCCATAGCCATCCCGGACGGCTACAAGATCATCAGGAGGGACCGCATCAACCAGACCGGAGGAGGCATCGCCATCGTACACAAGAGTGCCATTCGCATCTCGACTGACTCCAGTATCACATCAGCGCCGCGGAATACCTCCACTTCCAGATCCACACCGACCCCAAGACGACCCTCAGAGGCACCCTCATCTACAGACCCCCGGGACCGCGTTCACAGTTCTGCGATGACATCACGGACTTCATCAGCCCACACGCCCTCCCCTCCACCGATTACATCCTCCTCGGGGACCTCAACTTCCACCTGGAGAACAACAACGACCGCAACACCACCACCCTGCTGGACAACCTCGCCAACCTCGGACTCAAGCAGCTGGTCAACACCCCCACCCACTACGCCGGTCACACGCTCGATCCTATCTTCTCCTCCAGCAAGCACGTCTCCTTCAGTCACTCCACCGTACTCAACTGGACAGACCACAGCTGCGTCCATTTCAGCTTCGCAAAGAACACGGTCCGCCACCACCCGAAGCAGGTTCCCCACAGGAACTGGAGCAAGATCACCGCCGACCAGCTCGCCACCTCCCTCAGCCAGAACCCACCCGTCAGAACAACGGACCCTAACACAGCAGCCTGCAACCTCACGCAGTGGCTGACCACAAGTGCTGACGACCTCGCCCCACTGAAGGACCCACTCACCAGACCCAGAAGCAAGAAGGCTCCCTGGTTCACAGACGAACTCAAGGACTCCAAGAAGGCCTGCCGCACCCTCGAGAAGACCTGGCTCCTCAACAAGACCACCGACAACATGAACGCCCTCAAACTCAACACCCGCAGACATCACCAGCTCATCCGCACCACAAAGAAGAAATCTCTGAAGGAACGACTGGACAAGAACGCCCATGACAGCAAGGAGATCTTCAACATCGTCAAGGAATTCTCCAACCCCAGCACCGGCAACAACGACATCACCCCCTCACAGGACCTCTGCGACTCCCTCGCCTCGTACTTCCATCGCAAGATCTCCGACATCCACAACAGTTTCAGCGCTCAACCCCCGCACCCACCGGTCGAACCTACGCACCCAGCCGCCATCCTCCAGACATGGACTGAGGTGACCCCCGAAGACACGACAAGCATGATGAACACCATCCACTCCGGATCGCCGACCGACCCGTGCCCCCACCACATCTTCAACAAAGCGGCCCCCACCATCGCACCCCATCTCCGAGACATCATCAACACCTCCTTCAACACAGCCACCTTCCCTGAGAGCTGGAAGCACGCCGAGCTCAGCGCACTACTGAAGAAACCAACAGCGGACCCGACCGACCTCAAGAACTTCCGCCCCATCTCGCTCCTTCCCTTCCCGGCCAAAGTCATCGAAAAGGTCGTCAACAAGCAACTGGCCGCCTTCCTCGAGACGAACGGATCCCTCGACCCATCGCAGTCCGGATTCAGAGCCAATCACAGCACCGAGACCGCCCTCATCGCAGCCACTGACGACATCCGAGCCCTGCTCGACAACGGTGAAACAGCGGCACTCATCCTCCTAGACCTCTCTGCTGCATTCGATACTGTTTGCCACCGCACCCTAGTCCAACGACTCAACGACACCGGCATCCAGGGGAAGGCCCTGGACTGGATCACCTCATTCCTCTCCGGAAGAACACAAAGAGTACGCCTCCCGCTGTTCCGCTCGGAGGCCACCGAAGTCATCTGCGGCGTCCCGCAAGGATCTTCGCTCAGCCCCACTCTCTTCAACATCTACATGAAACCACTAGCTGCCATCGCCCGCAACCACAACCTGAACATCATATCCTACGCCGATGACACCCAGCTGATCCTCTCCCTCACCAAAGACCCCGACACCGCCAAAGCAAACCTTCACGAAGGGATGAAAGACGTCGCCGAATGGATGAACAGCAGCCGCCTAAAGTTGAACACGGACAAGACAGAAGTCCTCATCCTGGGAACATCCCCCTCCGCATGGGACGACTCCTGGTGGCCCCCAGCCCTAGGCACCGCACCCAAGCCAACAGACCACGCACGCAACTTGGGCATCATCCTGGACTCCTCCCTATCGATGACCAGGCAAGTCAACGCCGTCTCCTCATCTTGCTTCCACACACTCCGCATGCTCCACAAGATCTTCCAATGGATTCCCACCGAGACAAGGAAGACGGTCACCCAGGCCCTCATCACCAGCAGACTGGACTATGGAAACACCCTCTACGCCGGAACAACAGCCAAGCTTCAGAAGAGACTCCAGCGCATCCAGAATGCCTCCGCCGACTCATCCTGGACGTCCCCCGACGCAGCCACATCTCGAGCCACCTGAGAGACCTACACTGGCTCCCTGTCAACAAGAGGATCACGTTCAGACTCCTCACCCACGCACACAAATCCCTCCACGACCTGGGCCCTAGATAACTCAACGACCGCCTGACCTTCTACACGCCCACCCGCCAGCTGCGATCGGCGAACCTCGCCCTCGCCGTCGTGCCTCGCATCCAGAGAGCCACCCCCGGAGGAAGATCCTTCTCCTACCTAGCAGCTAAGACATGGAACTCCCTGCCCGTCCACCTGCGACTGACCCAGGACCACCTCGCCTTCAGGAAACAGCTCAAGACCTGGCTGTTCGAGCAGTAGCAGACCCCCCTCCCCACGCGCCTTGAGACCCTTCCGGGTGAGTAGTGCGCGATATAAATGCCATGATTGATTGATTGATTGATTGAGCAGCTAGGTCTGGGCCAGAAAGGGAGGCACGCGTGAACACCGCTTAGGGGAAGCTGACGCTCACTACTGAGAGAGTTTGGTTGGGATCCCCAGCATGCGCTGGAACAGCTTGCGATAGAAACTGCGACAATCTGGGGGGGGGGGGGGGGGGTGTTTCCCCTCCCCCATCAATTTGGTCATACACTGGGGAGGCAGGACTTAACTTTCCTGGGTAGGGCGGCACCGCTTTAAGCAAGGAGGTCCTCCTTGGGTAGAATGAGCAGGTAATTTCGTTGAGTATTAGTAATGGTGCAATAACTAAGGTGCGCAGTGTTTGCGAACAATTACACAAGTGGTGACAAGATGGGTGCCCTTTTACTCATACGTTGCCAGGTTGGCACAGCGGGCAACGCACGGGACTGGACCCAGGGTTTCGCACAGACGCAGTTGTATGTGGGCTACCCCGGGATGGGATGGAGGAGCAGGCGAACAACAGCTCTCATTAGGGGACCCCCTCCCATGTCCTGATTACCCATGTAGGTGGCAATGACTTAGTAACCATGGCGAGGAGGGTACTTATACAGGCCATGCAGAGTGATATAGGGACTATCAGCAATAATTGGGGCCATGCGAGCTAGTGTGGTCAGAGATTGTTCCACGTAGGGAATGGCGGAGACCAGGTCCTGGAGCCGCAGGAAGGTTTCGGGAAAACCGCGACGGCGCCCCATTAGTCCTTCGGGCGGTTGGGGGGCCTGACCAACCGGGGGTGTGCATAGCACACTCCGCCCCGAAAGGGGCAGGAGTATAAGACATGATCACATGATCCGTAAGGGAATCTGCAAAGGTGCTGCACTGTCCCGACGTCGACCCACCGTGCCGGCAGGCTCAGAAGGCGGGCGGGGAAGCGAGGGGCTGCCTGCCCTGGATCGCCCGTAAGATAACCCACTGAAATGTCATACTTTTGTCGTATGAAAATAAACCTGCAGCAGTTCTTTACCCATAAACAATGTGTCCGGTATAATCATTATATGGGCAAACGTAATATGCGATGGGGGGAGCGGATGACGGTGTGTGCACTAAGTCTTCAAGGAGTGCGGTTGCTGGCTTGTATGAGGCTTTAAATTTGTGGAGAAAGCACCACCTGTGATGGCTCCCAACAAACTACATTTCTCGGTGGACCTTGTGTTTGGACATGGCAGAGGCCATTTTAGACTATGAAATATAACTTTTGTGTTTCACTGCGTCAGTGCTAGAATATTTTGCCACCAGGATCTTGCTACTTGATTAAGGATTTCCCTTTGAAAAGGACATTTGCTTCCTAGAGCGTTTGCTAGAGCAGTGCTTCCCAAACTTTAAAACCACGACCCACTTTTTTGTTCAACAAACTTTTATGAACCACCTAACGTTAATGGACACGAGGTAGGCGATTTTTTTATGTTATAAAGATTCGTGTGGTAGCACAATGTATTTGAAGGGAGCACATGTTCCATTGAAATAATCACTACATTTGCACAGACATACAATTTCATAGATAATACTATATTCCACAAATGGTAATGTGTGAACATCGGGTTTCAGAGAAGGTTTATAATTTGTGCATCACCTAGTAAAGTCTCTCGATTTATTCTTGTCTTACTAAAATCTTAGCTCCTATCACACTTCAAGATTACAAAAAAACAAGCATTGGGAATGCAATAGGTCTTACATTTGTTTGAGTTAAACACACTGCCATTTACAATGGCAGTAGCTCAATCTATGTATTATGGAGTATATGTATGTGGTGTGTAGTGGAATTATGTGGGTAGTATTTGATTCGTTAGTTGTGGAACTGTGTGGTGGATTTGTGTAGTGGAATTATGTGGCATGGTGCGCTGTGGAATTGTGGATAGTCATGTGGTATTGAGTGTACTGAAATTATGTGGAATGGTATTTGGTCTTGTGGAGTGGTATGCAGTGGAGTTTATGTGGTGTGCTGTTGAGTTTTGTGGCATGATGTGGAATTGTGTAGTGTAGATTGGATGTATATGGTGTTTTGTGTAATTATCTTGTTGAGGTATTTTGTGGTTTGGAAAGGTTAGGACTTGAAGAGGGTGTAAAATGGTTGGGTGCAAGGTCTGGTAGGAGAGAAACATGTAAGAAGGACGAGCTTACACCATTGCCTTGAAGACCCACGTAAGGAGGTTAAAGTGAGCTGGAGCTAGCAGGGATATGTCTAGTCAAAGCTAAGAAGCAATATCACTAACAATGTCCTGGTTCCTGATTAAAATGGTAGCAGGAAGTGACATTGTGCAGGCTGTAAAGGCCACCCAGCTCTTTATTAAGAGGTAGCCCCAGTATCAAGTGGAAAGATACTACCATGCTACTTTCAATGTGTGTTACCCACATCACACTGATCAAAACCAAACTGGATTACATTCATCTGCGATTGTTGCACCTATTTGAGAGGAGTCTGTCTTTGACTGACACATCACGTTAAAGTGACACTGCCTATAAATTGCTAAATTATCAGGTGTGTTTACTTAGAATCTCTCAAGCAAACAGTTGGTGTTTCCACATCTTGAATTGGCATACTCGCAGCCTCTGAGAAGGAATAGAATGCAAACCGATATTAGCAGCTATGGTAGCATTGAAGACTATAGAAGTTACGTTGGAGACATTTTGAATACCACATATTCAATATTTGTCATTCCCATGACAAGCCAAATAAGCACATCATAACTTCCTACCCAATTAAAATATGAAGTCAGAGTTTCCAATTGAGCCAGCATGTTCAGAACGAAGGTTAATATCTCTGCTGTTTTCAGGCTGCCGAATCCCAATTCCAAAGCTGTCAGGGCTTTGCTTGGGCTTTGTTTGGGCGTGGATGCACCCACCAAATCAATAACAAACCGAACTTACGGAAAACCAATTCAATGTACGTAATCTTTCTGTGCACCATGCAACAGTTCAACAGAACCGGGAAATAAGGCGAATAGAACTAAGTAGTAGAATTACGTTTTTCTTTTGAAATCTTCTCAGATGAACTGCTTGTTTTTTTTGTTTTTTAACAGAAAAAGCTATCAAATATGCTTAACGTGACGATGTGTCAAAATTCAGGACAGCACTATCCAGCTTCCAGATGAGAAATACAGATGCCAACACAGGGGATACACAAAAACAGAACTATATATCTAATCACAAACTTATACACAGACGGAACAAGTATATTTATTCAGGGATAGCGTCTCCAATCCCTGCTCAGAAAGATGTATGAATCACTTTTAAACACTACTTCCATGTTGCAGCTTATATCTGTATTGCAAATGAAGGCGTGAACATACAGTATAGCTAGAAAGTGTCATCTTTGTCGGCAAGACAGGAGAAACAGGGATCACTTCAGACAGTAATAAGTTGCAGGCAGCAGCCACTGAATTCAACTCTGTCAAAAGTCACATCCAAACAAACCGGTCTGAAAAAAAATGAAAATAAGTACCTTATGGTCATCCACTGGGTTTCTGTGCGCTCTTGCAAGCGAGTGGTCGTGCACTCGACCACCTGCCAATATTCATATGCACATATGGGGAGGGGAGGGCGCTGCCCCTTCTACTAACATAGCAGAGAGTCCCGCGGGCTTATTAATGTCCCAGCCATCCTTGAAGTTCACCAGCGTGCTCGCAAGGCCGGCCCAGTTCCTTCTTGTAATCCAGTTTCGACAACAAACATTTCCGCCTTATGATGAGCTGCCACCCGAGATGCCAACACGTGCCACGGCTGCCAGCATTTTACCAGCATAGTCATAGTCTATGTCACTACCAATTAAATAAGTAAAATATAAAGTGGAGTGCCTTAAAGTAGGTTTTCAGGTGGGCTGTGCATAACAAAAGAAAGGAGCGGTCTGACAATAAAATTAGGCATGCCACGCTGCAATAATTAGACAAAATAGATCTCTGAAACACCAAATAAACAATTGAAGTGGAAGGAAACAACCTGGGCAGTGCTCTTCGGCCAAAAACGGAAATGACATATCGATGCTTTAACCACTTAGGAAGCTCCAACGAAGAGAGACACAGCACTGAACCAATTGTTAACAGCAGGCGGGAGCAAAGCCCTTTATGGACTACAACAGGTCTTGCAGACAGTGCATGTGTGCTGCCTAGGCTAGACCGAAAAGTGTGCTTTATTTTGCTGTAAGTGCAGGATGTGTACAGTTCATTCACAGGTATTTAGATTTTGTTGTGTGTTAAGAAAAAAGAACATCCACCAGCTCTCCTTTTACACTTCATGTACCCCAGTAGGATTCACTTGATTTTACTTTCTCCGACTGCAAAGTGAGAGGCGTTTGTAAACACCAGTCTCCGGGTTACCATATAAGCAGCAGAACGCAGAGCCCGACATTTGACAGAATGTAAAGGCATCTTTATTTATTGCCTGGACTTTGGTGACCCACCAAAAATCGGCTCGTAACTGACCCCCAGTTGGGAAACAATGTGCTAGAGGACAGTTGTGAATACAAGGAACAATTCCTAACATAATGTGTTTTGAGAAAACTAACTTCGAACTGATTTGAACATTGGGCTTTGTGCATTGCTAACGGATATATGGATTATTGCTTTTAAGATTGGGATTTGATTCGGTGACTGAATCAGGAAGAAGTTTTATGTCAAGATAATGTTGCACAAGTTATGTATATATGATTGTGCTTAAAGTACTAAGAATTCTTAACAAGTGATAAATGAACTGCCAATGGTAGACACCAGAGAATATTAACGCATCAAATAGTGTTTACTTGACTGCGTCACTGGAAAAAGTAAGAAATCTTCATCAGAAAACACAGTTACGAAGCCGGAGGTACTTTTCTTCATAATAAGGAGTAGAGAAATACTGTGAACATATATAACAAGCATTGACATAGCCAATAGGTCTCGACTTTGGGACCTTATAAGTGTTTGGTTATCCAGCACAATATCCTTGGTGCATCAACATCAACTGTATGCCTGAGGGCGCGGCTAGCCGCCTAAGATGGCGGTCAACCTTGGTAGAGCTCCGGACCCTCTGGGGGATCCACGACTTGTATGCTGCCATTACCGGCCTGCTGACGACCAGGGAGACATACACGGAACTGCTGGAGTCCCCCCTACACTGCAGTGTGCCCGGTGTGATTCTTGCTGCTGTGGCTCAACGAGGTTCGGAGCCCGGGCCTGTGTTCGGGCGGAGACCAGGGCCTGTGGAGTGGCGCGGGCTCGCGCACGGTCCAGGCGGCCCAGCACACCATCAAGAGAGGCCTACCTGGAGATTGCTGGTACTGGAGGCGAGGTGGAGCCTGAACGGGAGTAGAGTCATCGGCCAAATCCCAGTGGACAGCCCTCCCCTATTGAAGAGTGCACTACAGTGCTGGAGGAAGGCGTTGTCATATACCTCCATGGCGACCCCCTATTCGACGAACATCCCCCTCTTGGGCATTCCCACACCACAGGGTAGGCTTACGAAGGCCAGGATACATGATTTGGTGGAGGCGGGGGTGGAGGACGTCAGGGTGTTCTTCGGTGACGGTAACTTGCTTGATCACGACTCCTTTCTTAAGGCTACTGGCGCACCAACACGTCTGTATCTACTACACGCTACGGTTTCCCATTACATAAAGAACACATGGGCCCCACAACGCAGTGAACCCCCACAGCATAACTTGCTACATCGCTCATACTATATGAGGAATGGTGGACACCTAGTCCGGTGGCTGTATACGGGTATTCAGGCACACGCCGCACCTTCACTTACATCCCTTAGAACACAATGGTCCGAGGACTCTGCTACGGAAATCACCGACAAGGCTTGAAGAGCATGGTAGAACACTCCAAAAGAGTGTTCCGTAACTCTAAACTAAATTTCATTCAGACGATGGTCCTGCATAGGTTGTATCTCACCCCCAAGAGAATTCATCGCATGTTACCGGACACCTCACATTGCTGCTCCCGTTATAAGGGCAACGAGGCAGACTTCCTTCACATGCTATGGTCCTGCCCCCGCCTGCGGGGCTACTGGGAGGGAGTTTGTCAATCTCTGAGCGAACTCACACAAATCCCTGTCTCTGACGACGCCCTGACCTGCCTCATGGACCTGCGTAGACGTAGAAAGGTGCAGAAGGTACTACTACCATTCTTAGACTTAGCCCTCATATTGGCAGTAAGAGCCCTCACCATGAGGTGGAAATCTCCCAGGTTCCCGGCGGGATCCGGCTGGCAGGCTGACATGTTGCAGTGGGGTAGAGCTGAGGGTGCATCTCTTCGGAGGGAAGAAGAGAGGGGACTACAAAGGCAACCTATTTCGATGGAATGGGAGATCATGTTACACAACCTCGAATCACTTTATTTACCGCGGCCACAGGGCACGCCACCCACATAACAGGCAGTTTCACCCTGTGCTACGCTAACAATAGGTTCCAAGACTCAGACCCATACTTTATAACCCACAGGTGCAGCAGACTCCTCAGTGTTACACCACACTACTAACATCTCCCTTTTGAGTACCACCGGAGCTACACATTGACAGACCAGGAGTAAGGGTTAGGGAGGGAGGGGACATGGTTGAATCTGTTCTTCTCGTTATTTGGAAATGTGAATGCTTATGTTGTATCTTTATCTGACGTAACTGTAATGACCTGGTACTTACGTTGTTGTCAGGAATCATCTGCTCTTCATTCCCTATCGAATAGGGTGAAAAAACGTATGATAAGATTCATTCCATGTATACATAAAGGTACCTATTACGAGTACAAAAGGACTGTCACCGTGTAATATCCGTTGCATTGGATGCAAGGTTACAGTCATCAATAAAGTATGTTAAAAAAAAAAAACTGTTGCATGACTAAACACTTAAGGTCCGGAAGGCGAGACCTATTGGCTATGCTAATGCTGGTTTAGGACTTGTGCCATGGAGAAAACATGTGACTTCCAAAAAAGCACCAGAAATGTAAATGGCACAATAAGGGTATGTGACAAGGTCATGTATAAAGTGAAGGCGCAGTGATTACCCCCCCCCCCCCCCACCAGCTCATGTGACAAAGACACTGGACCCGGAGGCAGATTTGTAACCCTTATCGCCTGCGTGGTAGCTTTCTTTTGCTTGGCTGGAGGCCTGTGCTTCAGGAAATACGTTGCAAAATAGTTCTGCATTTGCCTCTCGGTTGGTCACTGAGGCGGATTTTAAATTTCCGGAGCGGGGCGGTGTCTCAACCGCACACGTACAGACAAACACTGCTCGCCTCCCTCTGCAGCAGCGTCTGTGCTGCACCCCCACTCTCTGCCTTAGCAAGACTGAAACCAGGAGACAGCCGAGGGGCCGGAAGCATCCCGAGAAACGACAACCAGAAGAGGAAGTCCCCCGGGACGCAGACACTCTTTAAACAAGGTAGATGTGAGCTCCAAGCGCGCGCAGTGGTTTATATTTTAATTATCAGTATTATAGCTTAAAAAACTTTTGATGCAGAAGACAAGGTAGAGTTCCGCTTCGAGTTTTTGGGTGATAAGTGGACAAGTGTGAACACAGACTTGTTGAGCCGGATCGGTGTTTAATTCTTGGAATGAATGATGACTGAAGCATTAGCAGGGTGACAGATCTGTGGACCATACATGGGCGGATTCTACGGGATACTGTTACGCATGCATTTCTATACACAACGCTTTACTAGGGGAAATTACCAGTTGAAATACAAGCGTGCCCGCATCGCGCCGCAGCAGGCGGGAGGACGGGGGCCTGCGAGTTTCCCTTGTGGGAGCGATAATTGCACCATATGGCGCAGCTCGCTCCCGCAAGTGAATCGCCAGATGTGCACGCGTTGCCATTGAAGGCAATGGAACGCGTGCATGTTTTTGGCTGAAAAGCCAAAGCGATAGCTAAAAGTCTTTTTGCCTATGCAGCACATGCGCGCGGCGTAGGCGAGACCTAAAAAAAAAAGGACTCCCTTTAGTTATGTTTCAGTATCAGGAATACTAAATTTCGAATCGGAACACAAAGTTGGGGACACAGAGATACAGGTAAGGTATGTCCTTTTCACTGTTCGAGTAAGATGCAGGGCTTCCACAGGAGATTAATAAAATATCCGCTATTGCCTTTAGCTTCCACTTCGATCAGAAGATGTTTTTGCCCAGTAGAAGTGAGAAGTGAGGAGTCAGAATGGCACTGGCCTGTGTCTCAGGTTTTTCTAATCCCTTTCACTCTTACCAGTTGTTACTACTGGATCTCATTCTATGGTTATATGTGCTCAATGGGGGAGTTTGTGAGAGATGGAAGAGTGCATTGCTTCTTGTTGGATCAAAGTGTAAGGATTGTACTTTCTGAAACTTCTATTCTTACAACTATTTAAGCCACTAGAATCCTCACTAGCTGGGGACAGCAGAGGGCATTTTGTGGACCCTACAGACATGGTTCAAATTGTTAAAATCATATCATAGGGTCAGGGAGTTCTGAACACAAATCACAAGAGCAAGGTAGACTGAAAATAGAGCTTCAGCCAAATATTAACAAAGAATATACATGCAGGGAGGTACAATGGTGGAGGATGGGGCACGCGGATATGGACACTAGCACCATTGAATCAAAACGCACGCTAATGTAAACACGGCAAGTAACTGGATAAATAGACCAGAAACAAAGCAGCAGTTAGGAGATATCTTCTACTTACGTCATTCCAAGAACTTTGGTGTAAAATTCTAATGACTTCTTGGGATCTTTTATCCTAAGCATAGTTTGCTGCATCAAGAAATCCTGAAAGTCAAAACCAGATGTTACAATTAGGCAAATTGTGCTATTCTTTAACGGACCATAACCTCTTTATATAAAGCACATCTACAATAAAGTGAAATACATACATGGTTAGTTTGAGAATAGTAAAAATAAAAATTGAAATTTACACATATATAAATGTAAGTACAGCGTAAGAAAAAGCGAAACTATTTTTTTTTTTTTTTTTTTTTTAGTACGACAGGCACTGTTTATATTTTCCCGGACACCTGTTACACGTCAGTGCATTAAATGATATAACTTCATGAACACCTATTGAAAGAAGTTTTTTTTTTACCTCAAACTCAGTCTATTAAATAAGATAGATTTAATACAAAGGTCAAAAACTCATTGCAGCGTGAGTTTTTCCCCACTTTAAGTGCCTTATCAATGTTACCATGATAAACTAAGATGTCAGCTTGTCATGTGCAGGTCATGGCTAATACCGCTGCTGCATGGAACCCACAGGTGTCTATACATACATACATGAGGTTTTTATATAGCAGTCAACCAGTTCTTCAAGGCGGTCTCGAATTTGCTGCTCAGTTAGGTTGATGCACAATGAAGTAAAGTGATCTGCACCGGATTACACCGTTTGGTACAGAAGGGAAGCTGGGATATGAATTCTGTTTTTAGTTCCACCTTGTGAATTCAGCCACGGGATGGAAATCTGCATCTTTGTCCTTCTGCCACCTAAGACCATGCATTGTAGCCTTTTCCGTTTGGGAAATTAGGCCAATGTTCAGTAATTATCGTATGCCACTTCAATCTAGTTTGATATCTTTATAAAAAAAAAGATAAAAAGTAAAAAATGTGTTCGTGTGAGACCAGTTCGTGGGACAAGTAGGTTATAGTTCGCTCAAGTAGATATTTCAAATATACACGACCTGCAGATATAGCAACTTTTTTTTCTTCTTTTGGTCCGATTATAAACGGTTTTAACTCAAAGCTCATAATAGGGGAATGCTAAAACTTCCTTCGCTAACAAGTCTAGGCCAGCAATACATACATTAGGCCTCTTTTGCTCTCTCACCGATTGTCTCAATGCAAACATTTTGGACGTGCTGAAACCTGCTCTAGAAGAGTCTATGTTTGTCAGGCGGTTTGCATGCAACTCACTGCAGTCTTGATAAACTAACATGGAATTCACGTCAGCTGTATTCCAGGACAGGGGCTTCTCTGCCCAATTTGCTCTACCCAAGGAGGAGATGAACTTCAAACCGGGATTGGCACCATAATACACACTATCCACTCCTCCTGAATGTTCCATGTGCCAGTTAGTAGAATTAAGCTCAGATGTCAATGCGATCTGGCCAGAGGGAAGCATTTCTGGATTGTGTTGAGGACTAAACCACCTACTTGAACAGACGGCTCATCTAAAAGGGGCGCGCAAGCATTGCACCCCCATCCTTGAGAGCAGACACATGCATTAAATAGAATTGTACCACACGTATTTGTCCATTTATTATCTTGACTGCAGCACTGTAATCTTCTTGTGTTTGTGTTGTGAAGGATGTGGGCAGGTAGGCTGCATGCTCAGGATAAAGTCAAGTGTGCAGGTTGGGTTGACCGGTTTCCTACTGTAAGTAGCCCCACATTAGCACATCAGCACTCTTGAATCCGCATTGTGTGAAGGAGCCTGGGGAACACAGCACAGCCCACATGGCTCCTTTTTAGTGCTGCGTTCACCTAGCCCAACTAATTGGGGGCAATCAGTCAGAGGATCCTTACAAGTTGCAGCAGCTTGGGGACAGTCTTCAGGTGTTGAAGCAAGCACTAGATGGGGCCCAAAGCAGCACCACACTACACCAGCAGCGGCACAGGCCCAATGCAAAGCAATAGAGACAGCCACAATCTGAAACAGGCAGCAGGCTCAAGCCAGGAAGCATGTCGCAGGAAACCAACAGTTGCAGAGATCAGTTGTGATGCTCAGGGACGTAGGGATACATTTAGTCCTCTTCACCAAGGCCCAGAACGGACAGGTGCAGCGGTGCCTTTTGGTGTCAGAAACAGCTCACCAGAGAGGGTCGTGGTTGGGGGTCTCCATGCAGAGGCTGCAGACAACATCAAGGAGTCCAGGAGCTGACAGTAGAATCGGGCTCTAGAGTGCTGGGAATCTTGTTGGAACAGGTGGGCCACTTGGACTCAGCCCAGAGGAGTCTGGTGCAGGCCTCGCAGTTCTTCACGTCACACAGTCTTTACTTTGAAGATGGTTGCTTGGTAAACAGGTTTGCTGTTCCCAGGAGTCTTGATCTTTGTCGAAGGCAGGCAGTCCTCCCAAGACTTTGAAGGTCACTGGACTGCAGGACGGGTCGTCTCTTGGCACAGGATCGTCGAGGGCTGCAGACAGGGTGGTAGGGTTTTGGCCAAGTCAGTGGGTGTTCTGCAGTTTTCTCTGCTGGGGCCACTCTGTAGTGTCCGGTTCTTCTTAGGTCATCAGTGACTGAAGTTCACAGCTCGGAGGGGAGGGGGAAGGCACCTAAATACTGCATTTATGGGTGTTTAAATGGAGTACCAGGTAGTAGCCAACGGGCTACCTACCTTAAGGGGGACTACACCTTCTAAATGCTCACCCCACGTGGGGGGGGGGGGGGAGGGATGAGCATATCCTGGATCCTGATTGGAGGAGTCCCACCATCTTCAAGATGGTGTGCACTGAAGAGTGTACTTCACCTTGCCTCCAGCTCTTGTGGGGTGGATTTGGCGGAGGGGAGGGGGGGGGGGGATGGCACCTACTTTTCTTCCTACGTTTCCCCGCCTGTCCTCCCAACAAAAAGGGGGTAGTGACAGACAGGGGGCCTGCTCCATCTAACAGGAGCGGTGGGGGTTGCATTACAAAGGCGGTAAGGTGTTTGAAGCTCCATACTACAGATGGCTCTTCCTGACCAGCGGCAGCTGTGAACACCTCCACCAAGGAAAGGCATTGTTCTCAGCCTCCGAATGTGCAGGCACTTTCCGCATCAAGTCAGAATACTTTCTGGTGGTAGCATGCTGGCTCAGGCCAGTCAGTGACCACACTAAGGATTGATAGGTTTCAGGGGAGCCCTTGATAGGGTCCCCTTGGTGCAATTTTTTATAAATCTGCCATTGGTATCAATGCAGGTTTATTATGTTGAGATGTTTGGTACCAAACATCCCATATTTCAGTGAAGCCATCATGGAGCTAGGGAATTCGAAATGACGAGTGTTCAGCCTGACTGAGTTCCTGCCGCAGTTTTGGCACCAACCCCTGCCTGCTAGTTCAAGACTCAACAATCGAGGTGAACTGTGTCTTCCTGCATGCTAAGTGGCCTCTAAGAACCCCAGAGGATTACCATCCTTCACAAACTGCCCAAGAACTCCCTTGGAGTAGAGGAGCTACTCCCCTGCAGACCCGCAAGCACTGAAACCACATTCTGGTCAATCGATTTGCAGCTCCCCAGCCAGACCGGTGCAGCAACCCATCAGGAAGAGGTACTCATGCTCTGAAATGTAGGATCTGTTTCCCCACAAAGTGTGGCGGCACCAGGACTGACTGGACCGGTGCAGTAACAATCCCCAGGGTGCTGGACGCTCTGCAACCAAGACTAACATCGACGAGTCCAGTCTAGACTCCAACTGTAGCAGAGCCCAGCAGCCACCAAAGGACTATCAAGACCCGAGACCCACTACAAGAGTGGCCCAGCAGTTCTGGATTTTCCCCTGCCAACTGTTAGCCCATGCTGCGAGGAGCCCCTTTACACACCAGGGCCGGCCAACCTACCAGTCCTGTACTCAAACCGCCCGGCCTGGGTAACGATGAACCGCAAGGGCCTTAGGGATGTTGCTAAGGCCCTTGCGATCCCAGCCCCTGTTTGGGAGCCGTCGGCTTGCCCGCAAGTCCCCTTGTGCAGCTTAACTTTGGTGCCACAGCCCCACCCCCCTGTAGCGTGCCAGCGACCAAACACACTAACTCCCGGCAGAACTTGGGGCACACCTGACGAGCTGCCGTTAGAAGAACATTGGACCTTGGCTTCCTACTATTCTAAATCCAGAAGGTGAGCCCCCTACAACTGTCTGTGCTATGAACTTGACCTACCTGCTTTTTTCCCTCCCGTAGGATTGCATGGTGCGTAATTGCGCACAACTTTTATCTATTTGTTTATCTTTGAAAATTCATAAGAAATACAGTAGATAGATCGATAGATCGATAGATAAGATATTTGCAATTTTTCTAAATTGGTCTCCTATTTTATTGAGTGTGGGTCTCATTTATTGCCTCTGCGAGTACCTCACATGCGTCGCACTACACTCTGATAAGCCTAACTGCTCGCCCACATTACCACAAAAGAGAGCATTACCATTATCTACTTTAGGCTCTGTAAGCCAATTGGGGACCCACTGGACCCTCTGCACAGTGTACTTCGCTTTAGTACACTAAATAGAGCCAGTTTCCCACAGCACATAGTGCATTCCTGTAGCCAATGAAAAGCCACACCGCGCAGCAGAGGCAGGACTCGCAGCACTGTCCCAGCTTCTTATAGGCCTGTGCTTAAAGTCCTACGAAGAAGCTGGGACAAGGTTTAAGGTTCATTCCTGCCCATGCTGCTCTAAAAGGCTTCTCGCTGGGAATCAGGACTTGCTGTTTCTAATGCCCAGCACCAGGTTGCTGCTCTGCTACTGAGCTTCAGAGTTGCCAGCTAAGTAAACAAGGTAAGTGGAAAGAAAATGTTTCTCTATGCATGTGTGTTTGGGAGGGTGTTTGTAAGTGATTGAGAAAGAATATGATTGAGTAAAAGTGTGCGTGCATTTGAGAGTGAAGTGAGTAAGAACCAGACTTTGAGGGCGAATGAATAAGAGAAAGGGAGTACGATAGAGTGAATGAAGGAGTAGGAGTGTGTTAGAATGAATGCTTGATTGGAGGTTGTGCAAAGGAATGGAGGAGAGTCAGGGGTGTAGCGAACAATGGTGAAGCAGGTGGAGTTGCACCAGGGCCCAATAAGTGTGTGCGTAATTGTTAGTAAGTGAGAATGGGAACCAAAGAGTAGGAGTACAGCTGTGTGTAAGTAAGAGTGAGATATGCGTGAGAATGAGCAAGTGAGAGAATGGGAGTTACAGTAAATAAAGGGAAAGACACTAAGGTCCAGATTATCACAAATCTTTCACACTACACAGCACCACACCCAAAGTTGTTGTGAGGTGTGAGGGGAAGAGCAGGAAAGCACCATGTATTCAAATATATGGCCCTCTTCTGCATTCTTCCTACTGCTGGCGCATAATTAGGCTGCCGAACGCCATGCACCTAGCTTTACGACAGTGAAAAAGTGACGGGGTGAGTGTAGAAAACATTTTGTGCTGGAAGGGTGGCCTTCCAGTACAAAATGGTATGCTTTGAGGAACTTTAAAATGTCCTACTTTGGATATGTGCTGTACAGTGCAGTACGCATGCAAAGTGGGAAAATGAAGGAGAAATAATAGCATTTCTCCTCCTTTCAAGTGGCATTATTTTTCTGGTGCAAACCCCGGTCTACTATCATTAGTAGATAGAGTGTTGCATCAAAAACCATTGGTGGGTCAACGGGCTGGGGGATACACTCAAGAGAACCATAGTGCTGCAATTTGTTAGGCGACACTTGCCGGACGTAGTGCTCCTACAGGAGACCCACCTCTTGGGTAACACTTGCCATGCGCTTAACAGATGGGGGTACTCCCTTGTGATTCATGCTGGCTTTACTTCGGGGTCCCGCAAGGTGGGTATCATGGTGCGACGTAGCTTTCCCTTAGTTATAGACCATGCAGATTCGGACACACTGGGTCGATATGCGGCCCTCTCGGGTAAACAGGAGGGCCGTAGGCTCAACATGGTCACTACTTACATCCCACCTGGGCTTCAAACTCAATCCATTCAGGATTTAGGAAAGTTACTCCTTTCCCTTCCGGATGGGCAGCTTTTTGTGGGGGGTGATTTTTACGCTGTGGTCTTTGGGCACTGCGACAGACACCCACCAAGGGACATAACTATTGGTCACATGTGGTTAGCTGACTTCATCGAGACATTTGGTTTCACCGACTTGTGGCGCTTCAAGCACCCAAACGACAGACAGTACAACTTCTTTTCAGGTCCTCATGGTTCGTTCTCCCGCCTAGATTACATATACTCACACCTTTACAGTACGGTACCGCCGTTCAGGAAGCCACACACGCAGGGAATCTCTTACCACTCCCCTTTATTGGTCCATCTCACTATCGGAGATAAACTGGAGGGAAGTATAGCGACTATCAATGCCTGGTATCTCCGTAATGCAGCCACACGTAAAGTTCTTACACTGGCGATGGACCGATATTTTGAGGACAATGATGGTACGGTGGACTCCTCGGTGGTGTTATGGGAGGCTTTCAAAATCATACTCGGGGGGGGGGGGGGGGGAGGCCCTCAGCGATTGCGGGCCGTCGCAAGGAGCGGGAGGCGCAACTGGTCAAACTGGAGGGGGATGTGTGGGACCTGGAGGCGGCGGTGCTTGCCGGGGGAGCGGGGGAGATCCGAAGATCACCCACCGGTTGCAACTCAAAATGGCTGAGTATAAGGCGCTGGCCACTGATGCCGCCAAAACCGTTCTTAGAGACAGGGAGGGCAGGATTTACGACTAGGGCGAAAAGGCGATCAAACTCATAGCCTGGTTAGATAAGAAGCAGCAGCAGCAGAAAGTAGTGACGGAACTCAGGACTGAGTCAGGTCCAGTCGTCACTGAACCTCGCGAGGTTGTCAAAGAGTTTGAGCGACACTACCGGAAGGTCTATAGCAGAGGGTCTGACCGGCCTGAGGAGGACTCGGTTGACATGCTGGCAGACCTCAGTCGGCCTACTCTCACAGAGGCAGAGCGGGAAACCTTGGAGGCTCCGCTCTGGGCTGAGGAGCTAGGTCAAGCCATTGAACTTAATAAGCTCAAAGCAGACGGCCTCAGCCCGTATCTGAAGCGGATGTTTGAGGAAAGCAAACTTCAACATACATACGAGCTTGCACAAACAGAACACTACCGTTACCTGCAGGTCCGGCACTCCCTCGAATACAACATTCCCGCAGGGACACTTCCCCCAGCCTCATCCTCCCTGGAGGACAGATTACTGGACGGCCACCTCGCCGAACACGCCATCTCCCTCACATATAAAAAGATCATTAACAATTTCCCAGATCTTTTGCAATCCCTGAAAACTAAGTGGGAGTCCGATGGGTTGGAAATAGAAGAGGAAGAGTGGAGAAGTGCGCTAGCGTCCCCAAAGGAAGTGGCCATCTCAGCTAGACATCGCTTGATTCAGCTCAAAATTCTGCACCGGGTCTATATTTCAGGGACTAGACTGCAGTTGATGGGCCGAAGTGTGGATGGGCTTTGCCGGAGGGGATGTGGAGAGGTAGGGACATTCTTCCACATTATATGGGAGTGCCCAGTGCTCCAGGTTTATTGGCAAAGGATACACCAGTGCATGCGGGAGGTATGGGAGGTAGAGCTGCGGGTTGAGGCAAAGAGGTGTCAATTAAATATATGGGAGCCCACTGATCTGTCGCCCTGTGGGAGGATCTGGGCCACACTGGGGTTTGCAATTACAAAAAGGAACATTGCTAGGCTGTGGGGGGCTGCAGGGACTCCTAAACTTGGTCCCTGGAAAAAAGACATGGACTGGTGCATGCTCCAGGAGAAGACTGTTTATGTAGCCAGGGGATGCCCACAGAAATGGGTCGGTATCTGGTCCAACTGGTATGAGTATAGGGGTCACATTTGCGAAACCCCCCCCCCCCCCCCAGATCACCCGGGTTGACAAACCACTCGCACTGCTGAATGTATAATGATGAACTGTAAAGCGTAATGTCAAAGGTACCCAACCCCTTTCTCTTGCTTGATTTCCTAAGGTATGTCTTGCACTGTATGATAGTGATGAAGACCACTGTTTCTTGAAAAGTTAATAAAATCATTTATAAAAAATAAAATAAAAAAATAAATAAATAAAAAAAAAAACATATTGGTGGGTGCATGGTAACGCCCATGTATCACCCATGGACGCCACCTTGACACTTTGCAACTTCAAGCAGTTCCACTTTGCGTTACTTTCAGGCACTGAAAAAAGTTGAGCGCTGAAAAGTAAATTAAAAAAACAGTTTTTTGCAGGTTTGCATAATTTTTGTGATGTAAATCCAGCCCCAAATGTTTGCTAATAGGGGCCTAAATGTGAGAGGAAGGGAGAATGAGGAAAGCATTTATTTTTATGGAGTGAACTCCTTGCTGGTATTAAGCCCCATCACTTTCAAAGATCACCAGCTGCCCCTGGTGTCCAATTATGAAATCCAACAATAGATATTTTGGGAAGGGCAGTCAGGTTGGAGACAACATATGTCTGAATAATATGCCCCAGTGTTCTAATATCATCACAAATGGTAACATGACTGGCGGGACTGTCTGGACTTGCGAAGAGTACAAATGGCCTCTCAATATAATCTCAAACCACATTGGCAGGAGGACAGTGGTTCCCGTCTCATTTAAAATGTCAGTGATTTCTGTTTAGGACATAAACCCCCACCCCCTAACCCCCCTCACGCTTAGGTGTCATGCTTTATCATAGGGTTCCTCCTCACACCAACACTATGATAAAGCCATTTTCAACAATCCTCAAGATGTAGTTGAGTTTGTAGTTTCTTCAGTCTATGGACCAAAAGGCGATAAGCCTTCTTACTGGTGTTCTTTTTTTTCCTTCACACAAGTGAGATGGAACATTTTCTACCAGATTCCCCCATTAGCAGTTGCTCTATTTCACTCACTGCTGTTGTAGGGGATTTGCAAGTTTTTGGGAGCGGTCTAGTTTATGCTGACGTTCAACTCGTTGAATTGGAGTTACACACTATTTTTTCCCCAGGGCAACTTAGTAAAAAAGTGCATAGGTGTGAACTGATTTATCCTCTGATAACTATGTTTGCAGCATCCCAGACAATACCCCAAGTCACCTCAAGTGGCGTAACAGAGGCGCCCACGGTGCAGGGGCGTCTGATGCTCCAGGGGACCCCCTCAGCACAATACTCTTGCTGGATAGCTCCCGATTGAGACCGGAGGAGGCCCCTCCACGTACCTTTCCCAGGGGCCCTCTCAAGTTTCGTTAAGCCAGTGGTTCTCTTGTTCGACCTTTTTTCAAAGCCCTCTTTCAGCTTCTCCAAGAAGTATACACGGACTCCAAGCAAAGGCGTCCCCCTTCCCTCTCCTCCAGCGCCAACGTAAATAACATATCGCAGCCACCAATCATGCATGGCATTGCCTCCTGCAACAGCAGGGTGGGGCGTTGCTATACTCGCCCAGAATGCCGGTGGAATGGGCCCAATGGCTGTCCCCCTGCAGAGATAAAGGAGTGATAAATGCCCTGCACAAGTTGAATATCAAGCTGGCGGGGGTCCTCTTCCGTGACGAGAAGGTTAAGTCCTGGGATCAGGTTACTGAGAGTGGGGGCGGGGGGACTCCTTACTGCTACGTTTCCAATATTAGAGTGCGCAGAGCCCTTCTGGAGCAGCTGGGAGATGACCTTGCAGAACCACTGGAGGTCCATGAACTCACCTATATAGTGAAGACTGAGACTCCTCGCAAGTTGACAACCAATGTCTATAAAATAGCGATGTCTCACAGGGAACACCAAATTACGACAGCTAGGCTGGTATGGCAAAGAGATTTACAGATTACAATAGATGATGATATGTGGCGCTACTGCTGCATCAACACCAGGCGGATATCTTTAAATGGCAAGCATAGACTGGTACATTTTAAATTTATCACCAGAGTGCATTACACCCCTGAACATCTGCACAGATATGGCCTCCGCGAAGCTGCAGAATGCGAGAGGTGCCATGCGCCGGATTTTTTACACTTGGCGTGGCTGTGCCCGGGAGTACGGGCATACTGGGAGGGCATCTTTGCAGAGCTGAGCAGGATATTTAAGGTAGAGTTGGTCCTAGACCCTGCGCTGGCGCTGTCGGGTCATTCCAGGAAGTTTCCCGGGTCTACTCGCAGGCAGGTGGACATAGGGATGCTCATAGCCAAAAGGGTGATAGCCCTATGCTGGATGAGAGGACCGACACCCACAACCAAACGCTGGGCACATATCATGCTATACTACTGCACGCAGTCTGAACACTACAGTGAGCTGTTGCCTCCCAGGAGCCGCCTGAAACATTTTTGGGTGTTGTTCTAGACGCATTTGAGTGGCAGGGGCACCGAGGACGAAGCCAAAGATTCGGCCTACGGTGGGGAGGAGGGAGCGCACTGCGAGGCCACGATGTGATCACACTTTAGATGAGCGAGATTCGCTCAACGCTATGGGGTGCCCCAGAAGGGTACGTACCAGGGTAGGGTATAGAAGTAGTAGGTAACCTATTGAGAGAGCTCAGGGGGATCAGGATGCCGGGGTGAATTCTCGGAAGTAGCCTGGGGTAGGTGCACGCGAACAAGGAGCTGCCATACACGTAGGGCATGGAAGGGTAGCCCATTCATTTGGGAGTGGGGAGGGAGGGTTCTGGGGGTGGTAAGTCCCACCGGTTGGTTAAGGTCGTGATGAGTGTTCTGAGCGCCACCTGCCCAGAGATGGGTTGTTGGCTGCAAGGCTGTGTATTTACCGAAAGAAGGGCACACGTACTGGGACGCTAACACGCTGCACTGTGTATGTTCATTTGGGGGGAGGGGGTTTATTCGACTGCTGTGATTATGTATCTCAAAATCCAATAAAATGTTTAATAACATTTTTTTTTTTTTTTTACTATCCAATGTAGCTGGCAGTGTGGTCATTACACCACCCACATGTGGGATTAGAAGTCTAGCAATACGCCTGACCGGTGTCCTAGGGTACTGCAGATAGGTCTGCACCACTAACATGTCAAATTAAACCGCTTTGTCATGCTTAAACATACGTCCGATGGCAAATAAGCAAACTCTGAAGTGTGCCCTAACGCCCACTGATGCACACCAAAACTGTATCATCAGTTATGCCCGCTTGCATGTTTCAACAGTAGAAGAACACAAAGGCTGTTCTCACCTAGACGTGGCAGCTTTTCACGGTCAAAACATAACTTGAGTTTGTAAAGCTTATGTTTGAATTGAAAGCTAGGGAAAAGCTCCAGCTTTATTCTTGTGACCTTTTAATAATGAGAGAAACCCTAATTCATAGTTTAACTTAGACTTTCATTACAAGTGTTATAAAAATGATTATGTTGGGTTTCTCCTTGTGTGGCCTACCACCGGCATTGCCTCTGCAGGAACGTCCTTCAGTGCCTATAGATAACTTGCCAGAAAGGTGTGAAATGCTACATAATTCATCCTCTTCCCTAAGGCACTAGGACTATTGCTTCAGTGGATGCTACTACCAAAACACTATCCGCAAGACAAATAAATACATTTACAAGATTGACATTGCCAAGACCTCTGCTGCCAGTCAACCACCTAAAAATAATGTACAAATGACTCCATATGGTTCTCTCTTTTCAGCACTCTCCAAATATATATATATTTTTTAAAAAGTACCAACTAGTTACTTGAAAATAAATTGTTGTATTGCCCTCTACATCTAGGCTTCAGGCCAATAAATGGCACACAAAACCTGGTAATCTGCTTGTGGACCGATGCCCTAAGTTCCAGAGATGATCAGACATGCAGTGTCTTGGACATGCTGGAACCGACTGCGGCAGCCGATATTGTGAACCACACGTAGACTGGTCCACGACTCTAGTGACTGAACTCTTTGTAAGCAGTCTTCCTCCGTCAAACCTGGTGGTCATTGATCCTCCTGCAGCGTACATTGGGGTCTCACTTATGCCCCCTTTTGTTTAACAACTATCCTCTTCAACCCAGGTTGTACCTTTTCAAAGAAGAACAGGTTCAACTGCATGAGGACGATACGCAAGTAAACATTTGGTTCTCTACAGATATTTTTTCAGTCCAAGAACTTTATTAAATTATAAACTGGATGCATCTTACTCAGGCACAGTTCTATAGACCTACAACCAGAAGGAATGCTGGAGAGAATCAAAGGCTGCGGTGATCCAAAATGACCGCATGGACTGGCTTTCTTGAATGAGGCAGCAAGTTAACTGGAATCATGTTCAATTCATGAAAATCATTACATGTCTAAAAAGATCAAATAAACAAACGTCTGTTCTATTTAGTCATAATAATTAATGCCACAGTACATTCGGCTAGTCTTTAGAGTGTAAAAAACTGCCAGTGTTTCTTATATTAGACCATGTCGCACTCTGAACACAAATTAAAACTGGATGAGACTTAATTTGCTTAAAGATAACGCCTTTCAATAGGGCGGAAACAAATAAAAAGATGCCGACAATGCAATTTCAGAAATACGCTCATTTCGCCCGGTAAAATCCAATTTACAAACCGGATAAAACCTACTTCTCATAGGTTTGTCACCTGCAGAAATTGACCAAGAGCGACCAGGAGTTTTAGGAGAAAAAAAGTGTTGAGTACCAGCAGTTAACATTTCTTAAATAGAGTCATACCACACACTCCAAGTTAGGGCTAACCAGAAACTAGTTTGAGTGCTGTTAGCACCTACAATGATGCACAGAGCATTACAAACTGTAACAACCATTTTGCAAGTTCAATATGTCTTGCATTTGCGAGAGTGAGCTACTGGCATTGTAAATGACAATGCCTTTTATTTATGTGTTTTGAAAACCTGAAGGCGGTGCGTAAACTTGTACTTGGAGTCTTTGCTTAGGAGAAGCGAGGCTGGCAGTAAGCGAGGCGCGGTTACCGACAGCCCTGCTTTTCATAAGCAACAACTAGAAATAGAAAGTGCGTTTTTACGCACGCCTTGCTGGTTTTGAAAAACACAATGAATGTAAATGAAACACTGAACAACTGCTACTAGACTGACATATATTATGAAACACCAGTCTTTAACACTAGTGATTAAAGCAAGTGTTAAAAAAAAGTGTAAAACGGCCAGAGAGAAAAACACTTTGTGAAGCTATGCAGGAGTACTTTTAATGTGTTAACCTAGCAGTGATCAGGTCTAGTTCTGCCGTTCTTAACCTGTGGTCGGTGACGCCTACTTGGGGGTTCCGCATCTGCCTAGAATATGTAATATTAGCAGATTAATAACCTGTATATGAATTAACAATAATTTTTAATCTTCTCAAATGTGAAAAAATTGCAATTGAAGAACAAAAATGAAGAGGACACCCTCAGATTGATTCGTGGGAGTTGTGCAAATGCATCAAACTGAAAATAACATGTACGATGGGTGGCTTCAATTGAACATAAAAAGCTGCCATATTTCCTTTAAAATGTTTTTTTATAAATCCGAATGGGAATTTAATTAAATGTTTTACATTTTGTGTTTTGCTTGATTAACGCTTGTTTCATTATTTGTGCACGTTGTTTTGTGGTTGAAATCATCAAAATTGAGACAGTCAGGGTCTCTGGTTTTGAGCAAAGGCTCTGGATATTATTAAAGATTCAGCGGAGGTCCAGAAAAGTCAAAAGGTTTAGACCCGCAGGTCTAGTTATGAAGTCTTTTTTCGTGGGAGCTCAATTACACAATTGTGTTTCTTGTGGGTGTGCAGTTGGGAATATAGGCAATGTGCTTTCTCCAGGCCCTGGTAAACGGGCAATTTGTAGAAAGTAAGAGAGAAGGACTGCTAGATGCTAATCCATGAGAGGTGTTGGTATGCTGCAGGTAGTAAAAAAAACTGCACCATCGAAAAAAAACAGAAAGATTGCTTTTATACCATTGAGGGCAACTATTTCAGAGACTCTGTCCCTCACCACCCCTTGTTGTAAATATTTTTGTCCACCCCAAGCGTGGAAGGGTATTCTCAGATGTGAGACCCTTGCTCATTGCACCATCAGGATTCAAGCAAACCGGGCCGAAGACGGCTGTAAATGCCAGAAACCGGTCCCCGGGAGCTTGTTTCCTTCCCAGTGTAAGAATTGGCTTTTGTAGTTTGGTTTGCCCTGTTCCCATCATGCACTGGGACAGGAACAGACTAATTTGCATACAGCCAGGTTCTGAAACTGGGATGGTGCAGTGAGCTAAAAAACGGTGTTGGATCTAGCCCTGATCTCTGGACTGGGTGAGAGCTTTCTGCTTATTTCAGAGACTCTGTCCCTCACCACCCCTTGTTGTAAATATTTATACCATTGAGGGCAACTATTTGGAGATAAAAATGTAGCCTAAAAAAAAAAACGACTCCACCAGTTACTGTAATACTGCAGAATAGGAACCAAACACCTATTCAGACTCAGATATATGCAACTTCAAAATATCGAAATACCGTAAAACCCCATCATTTAAAGGAAAAACAAATCTTGAAAAAGCAATGGAATGCATTCTTTCATTGAAACACAAAGCAGTATACCGGTTAGAAATAAAAACAGACTTAACTGAAACATGGAGGTTATTTCTAAGGGCTTTCACACGTCCTAACTTGTGTCTGAAGTTGAGGAATTCCTCGTCCCAAAAGTTTCCAGTTGCATAAAAAAGAAACGTTAACACTATCTTATTAACTTGGAAACTAAAGCTAGTCCTCTCGGTTCCAACTATGCAATGCTGAAGATAATGTGAAAATGCTACTTTTTAGACAGTATTAAAAAAGATATCCACATACTGTCCCAGGAATCCTCAAAATCATAAAGTCCATTCAATAATATCCTGGATAGAATTAATAAACTAGAAGAAAAGTGTAGAAGAAAAAAAAAACATGGGCAAACAGGCAGCTGTACCCTACTATCTCACATACCTTTGACACACCATGAAATACTAGGCATTCCTCGAAGACTAAGTGGGCTCAAATTAAATCCATTAGAACAGAGATCATTCTTTTTGGCAAAGAAACCTCACGTGACCAGCTCTGGGTTGAAAATCTTCTTTTAGAATGTCTCCCACAAAACTTCACGAAGACCACATTACTTTTTAACTGCACACCACCATAAAATCCAAAGTCACCTGCTACCAAACCAGATCCCTCTGGAACAAGGCTCACTTCTGTTTGCATCTGAAGTTCCCATCTGAAATTGCCACAGATAACACAAACCTGAGTGCAACCTAAGCGATGCCAGACTCAATGAATGCGGTCATGGGAATACGGTAGGTTAACATCCCACCTTTATTCATTTGCGTTCCAGAGTTCTCCTCAAAGGTACTACAAATGGATCCTGCAAAAAGGGCAAGACCCAAGATACACAATTCCACCCAAACTTTAAGCACACAAAACAGAAGGCCCAAGAGGATAGTGCTGCAGAGTGTTTTCGAAGCGATAGCGATACCTGTGGTTTGGTGGGATTGGGGGATGTTAAGCACTGCCATGATCAGATCCTGAGAAAGACCCTGTGGCCCATCAGCACCCGTTGGGGCTGAAGCAGCTGCAAAAAAGGTGTAGCTAAAGTGGGGAAACACTATCCTGCTGCATAATGGGGGCATTCCTTGGTGAATAGCTGCTGGTGCTTGCTGCGCTGTTGAGGGCAGATTCATGTGCCGACGCATTGCCATAGTATGGCTGGACTGCGATGCAGAGGGCAGATATAAGATTACCCACGCTGTGACTGACAGGCGTAGTAGTGGGAAGATTTATTTGCTGGGCCACAGTCCGACTGCTGGCCACTGAGGCGGGCATCATCTTGGGTACGTGTGCTGCAATTGGAGCAGAGGCTGTGGATTGTGCAGCTGTGTATTGCACGTTCACTCCAGCCAAAATACAAGCGGTAAATTAAAGGAAACATCCAAATGCAGAATTCCATTCATACTGCAAGCACATGAACAGAAGGGGGTAAACTAAGGCCATTACATGAACTTACCGGTTATCCTCGCTATCGACCATAGGCTACGTCTTCAAGGGAAGAAGCTTACCACTCCCTTCCAAGGAAGATGAACAGCCTGTTCCTGAAATGCCTCTAATGGAAGGCTTACTGATGACGCACACCAACAGAGAAGGAGTAGAAAGCAGTGGTGAAGACAGAAGATGGATACTGTCTTTTGAGTGTTTGTGCTTTTCCCTGTGCTGTGGATGCCCTTTGGAAGCACGTATGCCTTAGATTGATACAAAACATTGCCACTCCTTAATAAAGTAAGCGGTTATTTAAAAGTTTATAGTTTAAGTTTTATTATTAAACATGGCATAATAAAAATAATATAATAAGGACAGTACAGGGGCCCAGCAGCCAAAGGAATGCGGTGCACTTATCAAGACCGCTCGGATATGGAACCAAATAAATAATAATGCGCAAGAAGGAATAGAAAACAAGCTGCGATTCGGGAGTGGGGTTGTGCGCTGGCGCGTTCACACAACTTTTGCTTTAAAATAAAAAAACAACAAGGATGGCACGGGCACCTGGTGGGCGAAGCAATGTGGTGCAGTCATCAACACAGCTGGGGTATGCAAGCTGCAATTCGGGCGGGGATAATGCAATGGCGCTCTGCAATAATGGAAAAAAAAAAAACATTTTTCAATCCTTCCATTCTGGGGTGAGAAGAAGAAAAAAAAAAAAAAGGAGTTCCCACAAAGTACAGATGTATAGTGAAGGCATCAGAAAACTGTACTTAATTGGTGATCCTTTGCCTTCAACGGAACTGATGTGTTGGCTATTGGAATCAAAGAGGAGTGTTAGGAGCCAGCAAAGAAGAGCGACACGGTGAACAACAAATGGTAAGCAGCAGGCGGGAATAAGGTGGTTTAATTGAATACAGCAGGGCTTGCAGACTGCGCATGCGCGCTGATGCTCGACTTAAAAAGCAAGCTTAAAATTGCAGGGAGCAGTCCCGACAGGAAATACTGACCGCCAAGAACAGCTTCAATATGCAAAAGTCTGATGGAGTTCGAAAACTCCCACAGTCTGGCTATGATGCATGCCATATTTTCTGAAAAGCACAGGTCCGAGGCCTCCCTGCAGCTCCTGATGCCCTTCGTCCGACACACAGGGAGGAGCAAGTGGCGTCGCTCGTGGTTGAATCAATCGCTGACATCGGTCTCTGCTGCTCTGCGATTCCGCTTGAATGGGGAAATGGGGCTACAATTTCAGACAGGGAATGGGGCGGGGTAGCAGTTTTTTTCAGTTGAACAAATTGAAACCTGGACTATCTCACATCTATAAATCACAAGGTATTAATTTCTGGTGCTACAATTAACGCTAGAATGGATTATTGCAATGGCTTGTATGCTGGGCTGCCCAGCTATTAACTAAACAAGTCACAAAGGGGCCAGAACATAGCAGTCAGGTTAATAATCGAACTGAAAGAGAAAAAAAAAAAGGAGGATCATGACAAAGAGGTAAAAAAGGCCTTAAAGAACATTGAACATAGACGTTTAAAAGTGAGGGCCTGGATGTTTAGGTGCATACGTAATCTGGTCCCAGCAGATGTTACTACTCAGATTAACAAGCATTTGCAATGCAATAGGTCTCGCAGCATTAAAGTTTGAGTTATTGGCATTGTATATGACAATGGGTTGCATTAAATTTTTAGCAAAGTCTGTATTGGTGTTACTAATAGCAGAAGGATTGGGCCAATCAGTATTATACGTTAATATGGTTTCAAAAGAATGTCTTTGTTGAGGAGATTTGGAAATCAGGTGAGTTTCCCTTGAAGAGGGTAGGACCGGATAGTGGTGGGTAAGGGTGAGGCCCTCAATAACTGGTCGGAAGTCCTCTTTCCCTGCTTTGTTTTTGTGCTTGTGTTTGTGGCCCCTGAGATGCTATATTCTTTTGGATGATGTCACTGAGGTTCAAGACCCTAAAGAGTGAGGCAAAAATCTAACCTCTGTTGATGTACCAAAGTCTAAGAATGTACCATTGAAGTATGGGTGGTGAGCAGAGATGGAGGCTCAGGAGACCAGGCTGAGGGCAGTTGTATCTGAAGGGGAAAGGGACGTCAGGACAGAACTTTCCATGGAGAGAGGCTGGGGTGGGAGCAGAAGCAGGGGTTTTGAGGATTTGATCGACTTTTCTGCCTGTGCCTTGGGTGTTTCCAGTTTGCTCAAGCCTGTATTAGCTTTGCCAATTGCCTTTGGTGGGGCTGCAAAGCATTGAGATGCTGCCCACAATCATCAAAATAAAAATGTATAACAAAATGCCCACACAATGGCTGTGCAGTTATTCCACTGTCAAAAGCATGCATCAGAATGTATGCGCACTTCGCTGACATTACATAGGTGTGTTTTGCTCCAGTTTTCTTTTTTTTCCAATTCAGTTTGGAAGACGGCAAATAGAAAAATAAATATTTTTTAGCACAAAAGCTCCAATTAAAATAAATAAATAAAAAAGCTGGTGTGAGGTAGAGCGGTCGTAATGTAGGAGCGGGTGGGAAACGGAAACAAGTCAGCCCAGCACCATGTGACTCTGGGCAATAAATTGCGTAATATTCCTGACGGCCCCCAACGCCGGGATGCCTCCGGGTAACTGTTCGTGCTTTACAAATACTGGATTTACAACCCCCCTTGACTGTCTTCAGCTTGGGGACAGGGGAGAAGGGAAAAGTATGTAAAAGGAAGATGTGGAAAGACCGCGAAGAGAAGGTTAGGTGTGGTAAGGGGCAAAGAGAAGGTGGGGTGAGGGGAAAGTAGAACAGAAAAGGGAGAACACTGAAGGAGCAGAAAGGTGGAACACGGATACAAGCACTGTGGAGAGAGAGGAAAAAAAACAAACGAGAAACCACACAAACCCGGGAGGAGCACATGAGACAGGAGGGATAGAGAAAGAAGAGGTTGAAATGGAGAAGAAGAGAAGACAACTGGGCAAAGAATGGGATGAGAGGAAGAGCGTGACTGAGTGACGCTGTGTGCACACGCCTAGGTGCCTTGAAGCGAGCAGCAGCGCAGTGCCTGGTGACTCTCCTTGATGGCGGCAGTGTGTTTGTAAGCTGGCAGGGCACACTGCACTTAATTACTACCTCTAGGCGCGGTCTAGTGTGTGTTGCGGCTTCCAATGCACACTGAGGTAGTGACGCTTTGTGCAGCGCCGAGAGTGCATCTGCCATTACTGCAAGGCGCTGTCCATACCACGGGGCCTGCGTGAGGGTGCTACGAAGGCAGAACTGTCACTGATGTCAGCACAGCGCTCTCTGCTGCTGCCAGGCACTTTATCGCACATGACCTCCACTCTTCTTCTCTCCAAAAGTCATCCTATGTTCTTTAAACCCTAAGACACAATGGATCCATCCTCGCACACAGCAAGAGTTGACCAGTGTGAGGGCCTACCCAGAGGGTGCCTCCACCTTAGAGTATGGATCTGTGGTGTGCCACAACCAGAGAACAAGCAGAAAATGCAGCACCCCCTCACTCCATATGCACAACCCTTGCCCCATCAGGATGTGCCCTAGTGACACACAGCAGGGGCGTAAAGTATGTAATTTGCTGTGTAATGAAAGTAAAAATGCACAAGATTATGCAATTTACACAGGGAGCATAACTAGCATTTTGCGCCTTTTTCCAGAGGGTGCATTTTGCGCTATTAGTACAGCAGTGAATGTAACAGCTTCTCGTACTTGTTAAGTTTGTGCTCCTGAGGTAGGATTTGATCGAATTACTCCCAACTATGCAACCAGACATAACCACTTTAGTAAATTTCGTATCTAAAGATGAACACAAAATTACTCTGCTTAACACTTAAGGCGGGTCTAATAACAGGACCTGTACACCAACACCTAGAACCAATCAAGATAAGCATAATGAATAAAAGAAAACCGACTAGCCTCCGACATACCTACAACAGAAATACACCCCTAAATCTACCAAAGAGGGCACATGCAAAGGCAGGCTACCCCATACAAGACCAAAATGGGCATCACACCAAAGCCAAGCACCCTTGAAAAACAGTCAAGCTACAAATCTCCCACACGTCAAGTCCATCTGAAACGCCTTCACCCACCCGCATTCATACCGCCTGCCAACCCTCCATTGCAGGGTGCAGATGCTGGTAGACCTCGTTTTCCTCTCTAAACAGCACCAGGAAGTAGCACATTTGACAAGCACAAACCAAACGTACCAACTCCAAAGAGTCGTTTAGCAAGAGAGCCTACCTAGAGCAAAGACATGCAGAAGAGATGGGGAGGACCGCAGTACGTACGTAGGTGCATTTTTACTTAATTTTTTTTTAGAGGCAAAATCTCACAGGACACTTTCAGCATGTTGGCACTTTGAGCCATTAGTGTTCTAGATTTTAAATACGGACCTCCGATTCACTTGATAAGAGCGGCTGGTCTTTTCAGCTTAAGAGAGGAAAATCGATTTACTCTTAAACTTGCACCACACACAGCTCACCGACTTAGTAAAATAAGGTGATCGCATGCAGACAAACAGGGTTCAGAAAGTAGTTTGACCCAGTATCTTAAATTAAGACGGCAGAAGGATAGGGGTTTGGTTAGACCTGGTAACTGCTACCAGAGCTCAAATAGAAACTTAAAATCAGAGTTTACCTGCCAATCCGGTGTGGGCGGCAAGGGAGATAGAGCGATCTAAAGTAATTTGAGGTACACATACACAGGCTAGGAAAATAGGTATTTTATACCACAATTCTGAAATGCACCGACTGCAGAAACGATGGTGTAAATGGCTAAAGCATAGAGGCTGTGGCGATAATATTAAGACGAGTAAAATGAAGTAGTAAGTTCTGCTACAAAATCTAAGAAGTCTGAGCCGAGTCAGAGTTAACTATACATGTGACTGACCCTACCCCAGCCTCACTAACCCGTGCGAGAGAACCAACCCGCTTGACTCGTTAGGACCCAGGCAGTACAGGGGCTAGACCCGCGGAGCAGCCGACAGAGTGCGGTTTGGCGCTATGGAACGGCCTCGACCCCGTACCTACCAGGGACATTTGCTTAGAGAGTTAACTATACATGTGACTGACCCTACCCCAGCCTCACTAACCCGTGCGAGAGAACCAACCCGCTTGACTCGTTAGGACCCAGGCAGTACAGGGGCTAGACCCGCGGAGCAGCCGACAGAGTGCGGTTTGGCGCTATGGAACGGCCTCGACCCCGTACCTACCAGGGACATTTGCTTAGCGGACCTTCCATGATAGACGCCATATTGGGACAGAATAACAACACCACCAGCGACGTCACGTGGCACGTTTTCTGTCGGGCGAAGTGATGACGTGATGACGTGGACTGTGGCGCGCGAGGAGAGGGGATGCATAAACTGGTGTCCTGCGAGATGAGGGGAAAGACCGGACTGGCGGTAAGTGGGATGGGGGGCGGTGCGCTTGTGTGTGCGAGCGTGTGTGTGTGTGCAACGGAGGAGCGTGTGTGTGTGCGCGACGGGGGTCTCTGTATGTGTGCGTACGTGTATGTGTGCTTGTGTGTGTGTGTGTGTCTGTGTGTGCGCATGCGTGCAGAGGGTGCCTGTGTATGTATGCTTCCCAGGAGACAGACACGGCGAGCGCGTTCGCGCGCGCGCGGCCGGCGGAAAAGGCAAAGCGCGCGACCCAGACTGTCTCCTGGGAAGCATGCTCCCTGACATAAGATCTCGGCGAGTACAGCGCTGACGCGCTGTATCGCTACGAGACCTAAAAACGAGGACCTAAACAGAGGCTTACAGTTCAGGATAAGAGGTTACTCTACATTCTATGTTTTCATGTAGGATCAAGGGGCAAAGAGCATTTCAGTGTCAGGGCCCATGTTATGGAGCTCTTCAACAAAAACATGTAAGTTAGTGTTCTTCCTTTCCCAGCTATAGGGCAGGACTTAAATCAAACCCCTTCTAGAAGCTATACTTTGACCTGTGTGGAAAAATGTTCAATAAGTAGTATGCACTTTACAAAAGCGTTTGACATTTTTGATTGAAAGGATTGCTCAGAAATACCTTTTATGTGAACTGCAAGACTAAGGATGCTTTCAGCCCACAGAAAAACAGGGCCATCGTAACCCAATTCTTCCTCACCCTTACTCTCTGTACCCTGAATCTGTAAGGAGGGAATACAGATTTTCTTCCACAGAACACCCATGGGGAATGTTGCATTCTGGTGGCAAGTGAAACTCGCCTAAAAATTGAATCTTGAAGTAGAGTTAAGCCTTCCCTACTACTCATCCTATATCAAGGTGGGATCTGTCCCAAACGGATGGATTCCATTTTTCAACAGGTGTTTTTCTAATGATCAGCCTGGAGGTGGGCTGCTCCCAAATCCTAAGTTTTAAGCGTACAAGCCAGAGAACCAGTCAGCAACTGGTAGACATGCGTAGATTGATACTACTGGAAAGAAATACCTGAATGCTTTACAACTCTACTAGCAGCATTAAAGTGACAGCGAGGTTTCAGGACTCGGCCTTTATACTGGCAAAGCGAGAACTGACCAGCAGATGGAAGGACCCAGCAGGCCCCAGGGCCCCAACATAGAAGCGCAAACTAGAAAAATGGGCAGGTTGCGAAAATAGAATATTGCTCAGAAAAGCAAAACGGGGAATAGGCAGGCTGGAGAGGGTGCAGGCGGGAAACATTTACTACGAAGTAATTACCACTAATAACGTTTTCCACGAGCCACTTACCACGCAAACGTCTTTTAAACGCGGGTGCCTTCCACGACCTCCACTACCACGCAAGTACGTTCTGCGTGGGCTGGGGGGAGACGTGGTATTCCTTCCATTCGTTCTGCGTGGGCTTGGGGGCTCGGGAGGGGTACTTGGGGGGGCTGGGGGGGGTCTCCCCCCCCAAAAAAAACCAAAAACAAAGGAGCAGGTTACTTAGAAAAAAAATACGCACTTCAGTACCACTGAAGAAAAAGGAAAGTGCCTCCCCCAAAGACGTGCCGTGTACGTCAAAATAGCAGTCCGTTTTTAATGTTGGTAGACGTGTTTTGACGCTTGTTTCGATGGTGGATGGAAGCAAGGGCTGCTGGTGAAAGACGGGAAGGTGTAAGGTAAGTACATAATCTTTATTTAAAATATATAAATATTTAAGCGCACAGTAAAATAAAAGAATTTATAAATCTAGGGTAATTTGTTGTTTTTGAATGTGGAAAAAAAACGATTGATTGGGTTAAGCAGTTACTACAAACTCTAGACATACTTTTTTTGCCTATCAGTTTCATTATGTTTCATTTGTGCTTAGTGGACGTTTCTACGCCTGTTATAATCCATTGTTGTAAATTCCAGCGTGGTAAAGCCACTTGCGAACTAAAATTCGCGTGGTAATGCCATGCGTGGAACTTGCAATCGTGGTAAAATCATATATTCGGTGCAGGCATGAGGCGCACTAGTGGATGACATGAAGAATGAGGAACTGGAATCAGCACCGAGCACCCACCGGGAACTACCCAGACTTGAAAACTCTGGTAGCCCGAACCACGGGAGGGGACAGCAAGAGTAAAATGAGGAACACTGCCATGGTGAGCCTAAAAGCCTGAAGAGAGGAGCAAGGCCCAACATAAGCCGAGGGTAACCCAGACCACACACATGGCGAGGTGCAGGGATTTCCTAGTTGACAGCAGGGCTGGGGGGACTGTAGGGGACATTGGAAGGGGAAGAACATGAGAGCCATCCAAGATGACAATACACTTCTAAGGTTGAGATTCTCAGGCAGACATGAAGAGAACAATGCATACCAACAAATATATAAAATGATGTAAACTAGACAGCAAAGAAATGACCTCTGCAAGACAATTACTACGATGTGAATATGTATATAATGTCTGGAATGAAAAGCAAATGCCAATAAAATGTTAAAAATAAAAAAACTCTACTAGCAGCATCTTACTGCACGCTCTCTTTGAAGGGAGATTTCAATGCTACCCCTCTGAATGTGCCATTCTTGGTCTGAACGGAGTAAGGAGTCCATGGTGCATAAAAAGCTTTGAACCGTGGGAATGCTTGCCTCTTGAAACTTTCCACTCTGCTGCGGTTGCTCTTCTCGTCCACTAACATTGAGACTCTCAGTACCAACCTCTCCTGAACTACAACCCTTTTCTGGCTTGCTCTTGTGGAGGTGGGGCTGGAGCAAAAAAAACATTTTTGTTAGCTCAAATACACAATGACAACCCCTCCGTCCTTTTGAAGCGAATAGGGGGTGCTTTGATTTTTTTTTAACTGCACATTTGTGAATGTTTCTACTACACGTTTTACTAGGGAATTTCATAGCACTTGAGATTTTGAACTGTACAACATTATGGCAGAAAATTAGGAGCCGAGACGAATGGGTGCATAAACGTGACCAAACTGCTTAGATCAGAAGCTCTGATCAGTGTCATGGTTCGTGTGAGACTAATCCGAATAGTAGTTTTTCTGAAAAGAACTCTTCCAAGACATTACAAATGATGCAGTTGGTTATGTGTAGTTTAGATTAGTTTATGTTGTCCAACAAATGTGCACATCGTGTAGTTACCAAGAATACATAGGGTCCGGGCATTTTTTTTACAACATAAACTAAGGGATTGGTGTATAGACTTATTCCGGACACACCCACAGGATATGTCAGCCTACAGACCAGCTAGCTCACAGGGCCACCATATGCCACCAAACATTACCAAGGAGCGAACAGTTTCTGGCAACCCTTGAACATGACAACCACCTTGACCCTTCAGGGATCGTGGGAACAGTACAGTACTTTTCGCTCAGTGAATCATGCTCACTTAGTCTCAGAGAGATACACAGAATAAACGGTGGGGACGTTTTGAATAAGCATTTATTGAACCAACGTCATTCTAGCATAAAAGATGTTTGCTGCGGCAATGAATAGACAGAAGCAAATGTAAAAGATTGCAAGCACCAACAGAGTAAATAGAACCCAAGTGTACCTAGCATGTATGTGGGTGTAAAGCCAAGAATCCCCTAGTAAAGAGCCAACCCCATTACCTGTTGGGAGAGAATGAAAGACCCCCACCTTGGTCATGAGTTGGACACCCCGCAAGGGATATCAGACTTGTCTGTGTTGTAGCTTCAGCGTGCAGGAACCGTTGTCTTGGTCATCGTAGAAGTTTCTCGTTACCTAGTAAAGGTGCAGTTCTTTTATACCAAAAATGTAGCCCCAGGGCTTCTACCACAATCGATATGTTGTGAGTACGATTATGTAAAAGGGGCTAAATCAATACCTGCAACTATGCAAAGTAACCCAGTCGCCCTAGGATGAAAATAGCGATGACTTTTGTACAGAGTATGTTAATCCTGTTCTGTACGTCATATACAGGGGATTTTACTAAGAATCCTCATACATAATAAAGGAGGCTAGTTTCAAGGAAACCGATCGACATTTATTCAGCACATATCTGGGCAAAAGGTCAGTGCTAGAACCAGTATGCAGAGCAAGGAAGGACAAATGTAGGTAAAAGGTCACTTTGCTACTTAGGCCTAGGGTAGGGGACATAACAGAGTATAGTGGCAGACAGTGCAGTGGTGAGGAGTAGACTGGCGTAGAGTGCAATGGCCTAGAGTGTAGTGGTTTTGAATAAAGTTATATGTAGAGTGCAGCGGCGTAGAGTGCAGCGGGGTGGCGCAGGACAGACTGCAGTGGCGTAGAGTGGAATGGCGCAGAGTGAAATAGAGTGGCATTGAGTAGGTGTTTCAGAGTTGGGTGGGGTAGAGTACATTGGCGTAAAGTGTTTAGTGTAGAGAGACGTTGAGTGAAGTGGCTTAGAGCGGAGTACAGTGTAGTGACGCAGTGTGGAATGGAGAGATGCAGAGGACAGTGTCGTGGAGTGGTGCAGACTAGAATGGGGTAAAGTGGAGTATGCATGTTGTGGTAGCCCACGCCATTACAAATAGCACATCTTCAATTGAAATAATCGTTACATTTGCACAAACAGTTTTACTGCACACAAGTGATGTGTGGACATGTCACCACCTAGGTATTGATTTGTTTTGACTGTTAAAATATTCGTTTCCACCACACTTTAGAAATACCAAACATTTTCCTCATTTGTGCTTTATATATTCTGGAATATATGCACAGTTCATTTACAGACATTTAAATGTAATTGTGTGCACTGTAAGGTGAATAGCAGCTCCTTAATATCAAGTACCCTACCACAGCACTGACACTCATAATCTGACGTGTGCACGGACCAGAAAATGGGTTGCTACTGTGTTGGAACCGAGTTGGTGTGGGGAGGACAGCAAAGAGGAGCGAGAGAGACGATTCGTAATGCCCAGCTCTACTGACTTTACATTGTTATCCTGGAATGGCAGCGGAATGCATACAATGACTAAGAGGTACATAGTATTCTCTTATTTAAAGCAGAGGGGGGTCTACATTGCATTATTGCACAAGACACACCTCACAACAAAGGAAGGGGCAGCATTAGATAAAAGGTGGAGAGGCCAGGCATACTATACTACATAGTCGGCAGTTGCGAGGGGCACCATGATATGGGTTTGCTCTGGGATCCCTTTCCAACACATAGGACACCAAGCAGACACTGAAGGGAGGTATGTGGTAGTGACAGGCTGGCAGGCACGAAAAGACATAGCACTCATTAATGTCTACGCCCCAAATACAGAACAGGGAGGTTTCCTAGAAAGACAGTCGAACACATTAGCCCCCTACCTCGTATCCTTGGCAGTTGTGGGAGGAGACTTTAACTACGTGGCAGATCCTGAGGATGACCAATCACACCCGCTTAAGGATTCCCCTACTCATCAGATGGCTAGGAGATTTAAGGATTGACGTGGGTAGAGGGGGCTGGTAGATTCCTGGCGTAAATTATACCCAGAGGCTAGAGATTATTCCTTCTTTTCCAGCTCGCACGAACTACAAGTACGGCTGGATATATGTGCTAATGTACCCAGATACACATGGCCTGCTCACCGGCGTGGAATACTTGGCCCGAACTATCTCGGGCCATAATGCGGTCCTATTGAAACTACACTGGGAACACCCTCCTACTCAGATTCCAACCTGGCGGTCGAAGCCGGAAGAGTTAAGGGACCCTGTGCTCAGCGAGGTGATTGGGACCAGCCTTCAACAATATTTTGAGGACAATGCTGGGTCGGTGACTTCCCCATTATTGGAATGGGATGCTTTTAAAGCTGTGATAAGGGGGCGGTGCATGACAGAGTCAGTAGCCATACGAGTGACACTGTTGCATGAAGTTATATAATCAGAACATGAACTGCTTGAATTAGAGAGGTACAGGCCGCAACACCCAGAAATCCATCAGATGCTCTTAGACGCCAGGGAAAAGGTGGCGAGTCTGGCAAAGCGACTCCGCTGGTTCGACTATAAACAATATATGATAAGAACCCACACATAGCAGGACCGCTCAGGCTTGCTACTTGCCTGGTTGGCAAACCTAGCAAAGAGAGGTTCGCTTATTGTCGAGCTGAACTCAGGAGATAACAGTAGGCTATATAGACAGGAAGATATTTACAGGCACTTCCTGCAATATTACTCCAGACGATATACAAACATTGCACATTAGGATGAAGATGACTTGCGGGTTCATTTGGTACCAGTACCACTAACTACCCTCACCCAGGAACTAGGTGGCCATATCACAGTGCAAGAGATCAGAGTGGCCATCAAAGGACTGGTGCGTGGGAAAACCCCGGGATCAGATGGATTTCCGGCCGAATTTTATATGATGCAAGCAGTAGAGCTGGCCCTAAAATTAGAGACCCTTTATAAGGCAGCACGGGATGCTGGCCACCTGCCGGGCACCACATAAGAGTCCCTGGTGATTCCTCTCCTGAAATCGGGGAAGCCAGAACAAGATTGTACGTCCTACAAGCCCCTGTTGATGCTCAACCTAGAGTATAAAATTCTGAGCAAAATCCTGGCCCCCAGCTCGCTCCCGCTCATGCCTAAATTGGTGCACCAGGACCAGGCAGGTTTCACTACTGGCAGAATATTAGGTTCTATCCTGGAATATGAACACCGGGAAGACAGCGGGGCAGCAGTCTTTGCAGTTGATACTGAAAAAGCTTTTGATAGCCTTGAATGGAAGTTCCTTTACGGGGTCAATTCCAAGATGGAGCTAGGTCAGGAATTTTTAGCATGGACTTAACTATTATATTTAGATGACATGGCCGGAGTGCGAACGGGGACAGCTATAAAGTGGGCTGAGGTAGGCGACAGGGGTGCCCACTTTCTTGGTGTTCTTCGCCCAAGCAATGGAACCATTGGCCTGCCTGTCACGGGAAGAGGGTAGATACAGGGACATGCGGATGGGTAACCACCAGCATCAAATTGCCCTATATGCGGAGGACCTAATTTTATTTTTGAGGGACATGGGAGACAGATTTGGTGGGAGCCAGGTCTATGCTGGGAGAGTTTGGGGCATGGTCTGGCTTGGGAGCACAAATGGGCAGAAATCCCAACCTTTTCCCTTTAGGGCTGACACACCGCCGCAGGACGAGCCGGGAGACCTATGATGGGAGCCTGACTGTTTGCCATATTTAGGGGTAAAAATATATCATGAAAGGCAGAACCTACTAGGCAGGAATGTAGGACTGGCCGTGAGAGCACTACGAGCCTGCACATAGTTTTGCCAAACACTCTCATTGGATGGTAGAGTGGCCCTTCTCAAAATGATTGCCCTTCCGAAGTTGCTAGATTTCTTCACAGTGCTACCACTATGGATTACCTAAACTCTCTGAGCACATCGTTCCTTTGGAACTCGGGGCACATGAGTTGTGTTAGATAAATTACCAATGAAACTCACTATCCAAGTTCATTAAAGTAGTAGCGGCCACGATTTCCAAGGAGGTCCCCTGCACTACGGGTCATTGCATATTTAATTGGTTCCCCCACACAACTAAAAAGGAAGGTCACCAGCAGATTCCAGGACTTAGCCTTTATACTCACGAAACATGAAATAACGAGAAATTGAAAATCTCCCAGGGGGGCCCGGATAGCTAGATGGTGGAGAGAACTGGATAAGAAGGTGAGATACGAAAGAGAAATTCTACTCAGAGAAGCTAGGAGGGACACACGATCCATAAACGTAGCACGGGCCTGGGAGACGTTAGTGGACTCTATGAAAGACCTAGAACCAGGCGCAAGAAACCCCTCTCCTGAGGGCTCCATGGCGCAGACAACCTTAAAAGATTAGTCCAATCCCACACACCAGATGATACGCTGCCCTCCACATTTCCTACGCACAAAAGGTATAGACTTGTGTAGAGGTGGGGGGGTGAGTTTTGCATAGCAATTTATATGTAGTTAATATGGTAATTGGAAAGAAAAAGCATTTTTGAATATGCTGTACAAGGTCTTTTAGGCCACTGTAACAATAATGAAAATATGTGATTCTTGTGTCAATGCTTTTATAACATTTGTTTAAATACAAAAAATAATAAAAGTCTACTTTTTTGCCACAACGTTGGTTGATTAACGAAGAACAGGAAAAATAAAACCAAAACACTATGGAAGCCCTGCAAAATTGCAGAAATCCTAAGAACGGTTAAGTCGTCAACATGCTAAAAAAACTTTTCAACTTTGTACAAGACAGGAAGGGACTTGGTGAGGACTGGGGAGCCGGTTTTCTAGCAGCACCACTGGTAATTTGATGCCCCATCCGGTAAAAATATGCAAAACCACCTAAAGCCAGGACATTTTAACCCGTTTCTGTACATACTTCAAACTGCAACTGTAAATAGAATGCACGATTACATGCGTTTTACAGCTGTATTAATGATCTCCGGCTTCTAATTAAAGTCAACGACAGAAATGCAATATTACAATTAATTAAAACTGTACTAAGCTTTCGGTGAATCACGAAAGTGACATTTCCCCAATTTAATTCCCATGGGAATATTTGTTCTCCTTTAGAGATCACTCTGAAAGTAGCCTGTCCAACTTTTGACGCTGACTTGTTAACATCTCCTCCTGGATGACTACCAACAATCTCAAACTTAATACGGAGAAGACAGAGGTCTTATTCTTTAATCAAAGTTCTCCACCCCCTTCTACACTGTGGTGGCCTTCGGAGTTAAACCCCCCACCAGTTCCAGTTCAAGCTGCCCGTAATTTGGGTTTCCAATTTGACAATGCTTTGTCTTGTAAAACCCAAATCAACAAAGTCACGGCAGCCTGTTTCTGCAAACTGCGTATGATCAGGAACATTTCTCCTTTTCTCCCTTTTGATTCCCGGAGGACTGTCATGCACGCCTTAATTACTTCTCATCTGGATTACTCTAACAGCTTGTACGTAGGAGCCCCAGCATACCTGATCAAGCGACTGCAGATAGTGCAGAATGCTGCCGCCAGGCTGATTTGTAACATTCCGTATCGCCATTCGATCACTCCGTACCTGGTGAAGCTACACTGGCTGCCAGTGATCTGTCGCATTCAATTCAAAGCTTTGGTCTTTGCGTTCAGGGCCCTCAATGGCCATGGCCCGGTCTACCTGAGAAATAGGCTCAAACCTGTTCACTCTTCTCGAGCCCTCAGATCAAACCAACCATCTCCGGCTTCTCTGTACCCCTCACTTTCGCCGTTCTAGAACAGGGGTAGAGCCTTTGCTGTGGTAACTGCTAAACACTGGAACAGCCTTCCACTGGACCTCCGGTTCACTACGTCGGAACGGCTGTTCCGGAGTAAACTGAAAACCTGGCTGTTCTCCAATCTTTAAGCTTTGCTGGACCCCTCTGGTTGCTTGTTGTCCTTAGCGCCGGGACACCCCAGTAGGGGGTAGCCCTGCACTTTATAAGCTTCAAAATAAAATAAATAAAAATAAAATAGCTGAACAGAATTAAACCAAACTTTGCATGAATGTAGAAATGTAGTCAAAGAAGAAGCCTTTGCCTGCTTTTGTATGAATGAATGAAAGAATGAGGGATTTATAGAGCGCAGGACTCACCCCTACAGGGGTATCTCCGTGCTGGCAGCAAAGCATAACACCAAGGAGGTGAAGAACTAGCTAGGCTAGAAAAGTATTGTTTTTAGTAACTTTCTAAATTTGGACAGATCTGGACACACCCGTAGCACCATATGGAGTTTTTTTCCAAAGGCAGGGAGCAACATAGGCAAAGGCTTTACCACCTGTGCGAAACTTGTAAACCTGGGGTACCACAAGAAGAGCCTTTCCGCTAGAATGTAGCGGTCTGTTGAGCAGGTAGGGGATAAGACAATCAGTCATGTACCTGGGATTGTTATTATTAAGGGTTTAATGAATCAGACAACACATTTTTAACTTGATTCGACATCGAACAGGAAGCCAAAGCAAGCTTTTTAGTAATGGCAGAGAGAAGGTTCTGGGTGGTTGATTTACAGCCAATAGGGCTGCCGTGTTTTGCACTACCTGGAGCCTATTCAGTGTCTCCTCATTCGCGGCACCCAGGAGTGCATTGCAGTAGTCCAATCTACTCACCACAAAGGCTTGAAGTGCTGATAGAGGAAGAATATCGATAGAGTGAGAATATCGAACACTCTCTGTAGGAGTGTTAATAAACCAAAACAGCTACCTGAAACAGCTGCTACCTGCTCCTTCCTAGCTAGAGAAAGGTCCAGATACACTCCTAGGTTTTTAGCCTCGTTGGTAGGCACAGGAGCGGGCCTAATTCGGTCGCCACCACCCTGGGGAACAGAGATGTTGAGCTCTGCCAAAAAGAAGGACTTAAGTCTTATCGGCATTCAACTGGAGAAAGTTCTTTGACAGCCAGTTGGAGATTGCAAGCATACCTTCTGCAAAGCTATGTTTGGTAGCATCTGAGTTGTTATCGAATGAAAACAGAAGCTGCATGTCATCAGCATACAAAAACTGGAAAAAGTTATGGTCTCCGATGATCTTTGCCAAGGGGGACACGTATATATTAAATAACGTGGGGCTACAGCATGAAAGGTAAGATCAATACATTGAGAAGTTAATACAGAACAATAGTTTTGGTCTGGGGATGAAAAGGTTAAACAGATAGCTGGACAGTTAATTTGCTGAGGTACACAAACTCGACTTTGCAAACCTTCACTGATCAAAAATGTGAAAAGTATTCAAATCTGGTTGGATGAAGGAGCTTTCCCCCCACCCAAATTGGGTCAGCAAACACATTTGAGCCAGTGAGCTTGAAACAACGTATTTGGTTTATCACAAGGTGGAGACAAACATTACAGCGCTACAAAACAATCACGGAGCATCCTGCACCCATGGGTTGGGCAAGTACCCCTAAGGGAACCTCCATGAACAAAGGAAGAAGCTGATTGTCATGGGGTGCACAACCTTGGTTTGTAGTTCCCAGCACAGATCTGCAAGCCCTAGCAAGGCTTTGCAAACCCATGGAAAGCTTCGCGGCCAGGTATCACTCATCCAAGACAAGCTTCATGAGCTTATATGGGACTTTTGTTTTTTTTAAAGAGATTTGCAGGCTCTACGTAGGTTCACCGCCCCACACAACGCAGATTAATATTGCTCTGTATTTGTCCTTGGCTGTGAAGGTTAATGTGGGTTAGTGAACCTACATTGAGGTCCATAAACCCTAAAAGTAAAAAGCTTTGGGTTCAACTTAGTGTCTGGGCGTATGCCAGGCCCTGCATCAATCACCTGCTGTTAATCACTAAAGGCGGGAAGCAGCAGGGGTTGCCAACCTGCAGCAGATTTGGCACAGGGCCTAGTCATAGGCTAGGCCAAACTGCAAACCCTCCTGCAGCAGAGGGTTTGACTAGGGCCTGGCCCAGCAGCCAAGTCCCGTTGTGCACTGGCCATTAAGAACCTAAAAGCAAAATGTAATTAACAATACATACTCAAACTATCTATAATACTACATTTACAGTAGTCTGTGTGTCGAGGTTAATATGACATTTAATCTTATGTTGAAGATTCTTTACGGAATTTGTATCTGTCACATTAAGTGCGAAGTCACAAGTCTTGCATTTGGGGTGCAAGTTATTGTTTTCTTGTCTGTTTTGTGACTTGTGAACTGCGATTCTAACCAGAACCTGCTAATTTCTGTGGTTTTTCCAGTTCTAACTTCAAACCGTAACTCCACTTTAACTGATATTATTTCCAGTGAATGTCACTGAAATGTTATAGTGGAATATATATATATATATATATATATATACACATACACACACACACACACACAACACACTCAGACGTCATCCCTGTATTTTACTTTTTATTATTTTAATAATCCCTGGACCAGTTACATGTAATATGTTGTGGTGGCTCAATTCGACTTTCCCTTTTCAGAACTCTGCCACTTGCTGTTCTCGGTATAAAGATGCACAAGTTTACTTTTTCGCCACAGCATTAATTTAGTAATTTAGAACAGGAGAAATAAAACCAAAACAATTTACAAGTCCTGCAAAAACGCAGAAATCGTAAGCACTGTTCCGTCATCAACATACTCTAAACCTTTTCCCCTTTGTACAAGTGAGACAGGAAGGGGCTTGGCGAGCTCTGGGAGGAGGGTTGCCACCTAGCCGGTTTTCTACCTGCACCGCTGGTAATTTGATGCCCCATCCGGTAAAAAAATATGCAAATCCACTTAAGGCCGGTCATTTTAGCATGCATATGTACATACTTCAAACCGCAAATATACATGTGTTTAGAGCTACATTAACGATCTAAGACAATTAAGTGAACAACGACAGAAAAGTGATGTTGCAAACGAATAAAGAGTATTTTGGTTGCAGTTTTATTGACATCAAAACCAAGTCTCTGCAAATGTTTAAAACAACAACGAATAGCCGGCATTTTTCTCTTGGGAAGGTGTCAAACCTACAGGGGAGGGCAGCTCGCAGTGACCCACACTCCCGGGCACTGAGAGACCTGTCAATCAGGGCCTCTTGAAACGCAAGTCAAGTCACTCTCCCTGCGCGAGCTGTGGAGCCTGCTCGCGCTCACCCGCCTCCCTCCCTCCCTCCCTCCCTCCCAGAGCGCCGCGCGCGCCTGCTCGGGCGGGCCCCCCATGTGGCCGTCAGCGCTGTCAGTCACGCGGCCTTCCTCTCGCGCTCACCTTGGTGGTAGGGTCCGGGTCGGTGCACGCGCTGGCCACGTCCTCCTCGGACAGGCCGTGCAACTCGGGCGCCGGGACTTCGGCCATGATGCAGCTGCTAAGGCGACGGGAAGAGAGGTGACCTGATCCTGGGACTGAACTAGGCGGAGAGGCGGGAGCTAGGTCCGCCTCCCACCGGGCGGGACTGTGGGCGGACCGGGAGCGTCACCGGACGCTTGCTTAAAGCCCTGGCTCTCCCGAGCCCTTACGAGTTGCCAAAACCCCCTCTATTTTAATTTATGTATTTATTTATTTATTTATTTATGCGTTTTTATATAGCGCGGACTTTACCCGAAGGCGTCAGAGCGCTTCACAAAAGGAACAGTAATGATACATGAGGAGAAAATTACAAGTGAACAAATTACAAAAGCAAACGTTAAGTTACATGAGGCAAAAGTGACAATTGTGAGCAAACAAAATACATGAGTTAGCAAACGGTGCATTACAAGAGGAAAAAGTGACATGAGTGCAGGCAAGAGAAAACAAAGTACAATTAGAGGTAAAACACTGCAATATATGCTAGACACTCAGGCACAAGAAGGGGGGACCCGGGGAGAGCCGTGCGCGAGCCGGTCTCTCCCCGGGTAGGTTCGCGCTAGGAGATGGCCACGACAGGTGGGGTCCTGATTAGTGAGGGACAGGTGGGGCAATTAGGGTCAGCGCGAGGCAAGGGTTCACTGCGCACTACGGAGGCGGGCGGAGAGGTTCGTTTCTGTGCTCGGTTGTGGGCTTCCTGCTGCGCCCCTCACCAGTTTGTGGTGCCGTGGAGGAGTCTGCGGTGGTACGGCGGGCCATTCGGGTCCTCCGTGGCACGGGATGCGTGGACTTTCTCTTCCCTACAGTTCTGGTGCGGCGGGGGTCGGGCGTGGGCGCCCTTTCCGGATTGCGGCTGGAGGCGTGGCTATGGCGTCGCCGGCCTCTTTGACACCGCCTCTGGACGGAGAGAACGGCGCTGCCGCCCTGCCCCTTGTGCAGCTGGATGGGGTCTGCCGACCCCCCCGTCGGATTGTGCCCCCCCTCCTTCTCCTGGGCGCTCCTGTGCAGGTACGTTCTCCCCCCCCCCCCCTCCCCACCTGGGGCGGGGGGGTCTGTGGGGGTGCATCTGGTGGCAGCCGGGGGAGGTCCTTTGGTCGGGCTGCTCGGGTGCGGGGCGGGGAGTTTGGCATGGGGTTCCCCGTTCAGCTTCTGGAGGTGGGGGAGGGACCTGTTTCTTGGAGCAGCCCTTGCTCGGCTGTTTCTTTTCTTCTCTCTGTTTTCAGTGCTAAGGTTTGTGTGGTGCGGGTTTTTTCCTCGGGTATGTCGGAGTGCTTTGCATCACGCACCTCTTTCCCCTTGTTCTCACAGTATGCTTCCTCTCACATTTGGTTTGCCTTTGATGCTTTCACAGGTGCCCCCATTGCCTACGTTACGCTGATGCTTGTGCCTGGGTTGTCTAGCTTATATTGCGATATTCTACCTCTACTTGTTCTTTGTTTCTTTTGTAACCTGCACACTTGTCATTTTTTCCTCCTGGCGCTTTTGCTGCACATGTATTTTGTTCTCTCGCAATTGTCGCTTTTCCATCATGTTGCTTACCGTCTGCTTTTGTAAGCTGTTCGTGGGTACTGTTCTCCTCCTGTATCATTCTGTTCTTTTTGGGGATCGCTCTGGCGCCTTCGGGTGGGGTTTGCGCTTTCGGGAAACGCGTGAATGGCTGTCTAGCTCCTCAATATATAACCTTACGTTTTGCTTGCGTTGCATGGGGGATGCATGGAGGGACCTTGTGCGGGTGCAGGTTGTAGGGTCGCACAATGGGGAGACTGGTGCTTATAGTTATCTCTGTGTACGTGGGATGTGATACGCATGGATATACTCTACGGGTTACTTCGGAATTGTGGAGTACAGAGGGCTACTGCATATTCTAGTGCTTAGAATTCTCTATATACATAGGGAGGGGATACGAATGGATATACTCTAAGCGTCACCTTGGCCTGGTTGAGGGTACAATGGCCCTGCCTCGTGCCCCGGCTTCTCCGGTGTGTAGTGGGGCTGGCCAGGTTTTCGCTACGTCTCTACGATTACTTGGACGGGCTTCTGTGCTGTCCCCCTCCTACAGCAGGTTCAGCCTGGGGCCCTTGGTTCGTCTTGTTTCGCCGTCAGCTTGTTTGTGGGTTATGGGGGTGTCTTGCCACTGAGGTACGCTTCTTTTCCTTTGGGTCGCAAGTGGTTGGGCCTGCCTCTCTGCATGCCGCGGTGTCCTTGTTCGGGAGCCTGCTTCAGGTGGCGATTCCTGCGCAGTTGTTTCCACTACTGCGGCGGGGGTTTGTGGGTATCTCAGTACGGTGCAGTCTGGCTTGAGCGGCTACGGCGGCACGGATACAGCTACAGTGCGTCGGTCCTCGGCTGGCAGGACACAGTTACGGGCTGAGCGGGAGGCATTTCTGTCTGGGGTGGAGAGCACTGGAAGGGGATCTGGAGCGGATTTTCTCTTCTGGAATGTGAGGCGTGGTGCGCAGCGAAGTTATCCAAGGGCATTCATATGCTGGTGGAATTGGTGCTGGCAAGTTGCCTAGGGGCTGTGGGGTTTATGTTGGACATGATGATGACCTTCTTTGGGATGTCTCTAATGATAACATGGAGGGGGGGGTGGGTTGGGCCAATCTGTTGCGGGCTGCCCCAACGGCGTTTTTTTGGGGAGGGGAGAGTGGAAGAGGTTTCTGGAGCGGATTCCTCTTTTACGGAAGTATTACGATGGAGATGGGGAGATTCTTGGTGGAATTGGCAATTGAGGATGTTGCACATGTTTAAGTCACAAATGAAAGGGGTGGGTTGGGGCAATCTGTTTCTCTCAGTATTTTGCAGGAGTCATGTGCGGACCATGCAAAGTTCACGTCTCATCGTCAATCGAGTCGCATCCAGGGGACCCTGAGTTGTTTCAACAGAGACTGTCACGGTGTTGGAAGGTAAGTAAGGCTGGTGGTCTGTTTGGCACACAGGGGAGAGTCTCCCAGTTTCGTACTAGCTCTATTGGTATTGGGGTTGAGGTTGTTGGGGAGCAAGTTGCTCTTCAAACGCTGCTTGTGCGGCAAGCTGATGTGAATAATAAGTTTGGAGGGGACGATGCCGCCATTTCACGTGAGCGGGCAGGGGACTCTGTTGTGGGCTGCCCCAACGGCGGTTTTTGGGGAGGGGAGAGCGGAAGAGGTTTCTGGAGCGGATTCCTCTTTTACGGAACAGGGCGCTGTTAGATGGACCGGGAGGGTCGGCCGAGGATAGGGGGAGAGGTCTCCGGGGAGAACCGTCTCCAGCGATCGTACAGACAAGTAACTTCCCCCCCACAGACGTGCACCACACAAGGGTAAGGTTCAACGATACTTTATAAGCAATTCTTTAAGTACGGTAGAATGGTACAAGGAGGTCTGGACTCAGGGGTCCCCTCGGTTCTGGTCTCTGGATTGGGAAAGGGGTAGAGGGACAGTCTTGTTACCAATCGGTTAGATGAAATAGCTCTCAATCCTCGAGCTCGGCGTTCTAGATGATCGGGCCGCGGCGGAGCCAGCAGGTCCCGAGATGGTTGAAGGTAGCGACGGTCCGCGGCGAAGCCAGCAGGTCCCGATGAAGGTGGTGGTTACAAACGGTCCGCGGCCACGCCAGCAGGTCCCGACGACGATGAAGGTTTCAGAAGGTTGCGGCAGCGCCAGCAGGCAGGACAATAGTTCGCAAGGCAGGGCTACGGCAGCGCCAGTAGTCCGTCAAGGATGAGTTCTTCACTGCGTCTCTCGACTCCAGGATACAACTGCCTTCCTGCTCTGGAGCTGCCCCAGTTATAGGTCTGGCGCCCTTTGATGTCCGGACCCTCGCACTTGGAGGTCGGGAGGTCCGGGATGAGGGAGTCCAGACACCCAGCAGGGGGGTGGAGCCAGCGCCTGGGGGAGCTGGGGGTGATCGGCACTTGGCGGGAGAGAGCCATCGACACCTCTTCCTCCCATTGACCTGCCAAGTAGTCCGCTCACCTCCTGGGTGGATGGTGGTGCCGGAATGTCGGGGCCTGGCCAGGCCCAGGGTTAGGGTCGATCGGAGGCCACGCGGCCTCGTGGTGCTGTGTCCAAGATGGCGCCCAGGTCGGGCGAGAGGGCCGGTAGGGGATCGGGCCCATGAGGTCGAGATGTTCAGAGGCAGGGGTCCCAGGGGGGACGGAAAACAGGTAGTGGTGGCGTGTAACACTTGAGGAGCCGGGCTCGGGCCGGGCTCGGGCCGGGTCGTGCGGGGAGGGAGCGAGCCCTTCATGTGGCCTGTCCAACATGCGTCCCCCCCAGCTGAAGGCGGGGAGAGTCACCCATCCTCTTGGGGACTCTCCTCGTCGAGGCGGAAAAAGCGTGACAGGCCATCTGCGTTGGCGTGGTCTTGCCCAGGTCGATATTCCACAGTGAAGTCCATCCCCTGCAGGGAGATGGACCAACGTAGTAGTTTCGGGTTTTCCCCCCGCATCTGCATTAGCCACTGCAGGGGCCGATGATCGGTCTGTACTCGGAAGTGGGTGCCGAAGAGGTAGGGCCGGAGCTTTTTGAGGGCCCATACCACGGCGAAGGCCTCCCTCTCCATGGTGCTCCAGCGTTGTTCTCGGGCCAGGAGTCGCCTGCTGATGAAAGCCACTGGCTGGTCAAGTCCTTCGGTGTTCAACTGGGAAAGGACTGCCCCAATGCCATGGTCGGAGGCATCCGTCTGGACGATAAATTCCCGACTGTAGTCGGGGGGCCTGGAGCACCGGGGCGGAACACATGGGGGCCTTCAGCTTCTCGAAGGCCGCTTGACAGTCTGGGGTCCAGTTGACCTTCTTTGGTTGGTTTTTGGACGTGAGCTCCGTGAGGGGCCCCACAATACTGCCATAGTCTCTCACGAACCGCCGGTAGTAGCCTGTGAGTCCCAAAAAGGCGCGTACCTCGGTCTGGGTGATGGGGGGCTGCCAAGACTGGATGGCAGCGATCTTGAGTTGCAGAGGGGCCACCAGACCGCTTCCCACCTGGTGTCCGAGATAGGTCACGGACCCCTGGCCAATTTGGCATTTGCTGGCCTTGATCGTGAGGCCAGCTCGTTGAAGGGCTTGTAGCACCTCTCGGAGGTGGTGGAGGTGGTCGGACCAGTGGTGGCTGTATACAGCGATATCGTCCAGGTAGGCGGCGCTGAATTCTTCAAGCCCCGCCAGGACCTGATTAACTAGCCGCTGAAACGTTGCTGGGGCATTCTTCATGCCGAATGGCATGACCTTGAAGTGATAGTGTCCATCAGGAGTGGAAAATGCAGATCGTTCTTGGGCCCGGGGTGTGAGGCCGATCTGCCAGTAGCCCGCCGTCAGGTCGAAGATACTGAGGTAGCGGGCAGCTCCCATGCGGTCGATTAGTTCGTCTGCCCGGGGAATGGGATGGGCGTCTGTTCTGGTGACCGCATTCAAGCCCCGGTAGTCGACGCAGAACCGGAGTTCTGGGGTGGCGCCGGGGGCGGCTGCTTTGGGGACCAGTACTACTGGGCTGGCCCAGGGGCTGTCGGAGGGCTCGATGACCCCGAGCGTAAGCATCCTGGCCACCTCCTCTTGGATGCAGGCCCGTACCCGATCTGGTACGCGGTAGGCCCGGTGGCGGATAGGGGGACTGTCCCCAGTGTCCACGTCGTGTACGCACCAGGGGGTGACCCCTGGGGTGAGGGAGAACAGGCTGGCGAACTGCAGCAGGAGGTCCCGGCATCCTTGGCGTTGTTCCAGGGTGAGGGCCTCCGAGAGTCGGACCCCGTCCACGGAGCCGTCCTTCTCCCGAGTCCGTAGGAGGTCGGGGAGGGGTTCGGAGTCCTCCTCAGCTCCATTGTCTGTTGCCATCAGGAGGCTGAGTTCTGAACGCACAAAATGGGGTTTCAATCTATTAGCGTGGAGAACCCGGAGAGGGTTCCGTGAAGATTCCATATCGATGAGATAGGTGACAGGGCCCTTGCGCTCGATCACTTTGAAGGGCCCCGTCCATTTGTCTTGCAGGGCGCATAGTTCGGTGGGGGACATTACCCATACTTGTTGGCCGGGTTCAAATTCGATGGAGGAGGCATTTTGGTCGTACCACCTTTTCATGTCCTCCTGACTGGCCTCCAAGTTTGCTTTTGCCATCTCTCTGAATCGTCGGGTCTGGTTGCGGAGGGTTAGGAGGTACTTGAAAACATCTGGAGGGTTCTTTAGAGGGGGCATTTCCCAGCCTTCTTTGACTAGGCTGAGCGGCCCTCGTACCGGGTGTCCATACAAGAGTTCAAACGGGCTGAAGCCGAGGGACTTCTGGGGGACTTCTCGGTAGGCAAAGAGAAGGCACGGTAGTAGCACATCCCACTGGCGACGGAGGGGTTCTTCCAACCCCCCAATCATCCCTTTGAGCGTGCGGTTGAACCGCTCAACGAGTCCGTTTCCTTGAGGGTGATAGGGGGTCGTGAATCGGTAGGTGACCCCACACTGTTGCCAGAGGGACTTCATGTATTTTGAAATAAAGTTTGTGCCCCGGTCACTGACGACTTCTCGGGGGAAGCCCACACGGGAGAAGATCCCCATCAGGGCCCGGCCGACTACCGGGGCTGTCACAGTTCGCAGGGGAACAGCCTCAGGGTAGCGGGTGGCGTGGTCCACCAGTACCAGGATGAACCGATGTCCTTGTGCTGTACGGGGGTCGAGGGGCCCCACAATGTCTATCCCCACCCTCTCGAACGGGGTGGTGACCACTGGAAATGGTTGCAGGGGGGCTTTCAGCTTGCGGCCGCTCTTCCCACTGGCTTGGCACGTGGGGCAAGACCGGCAGTGCTGGAGTACATCGTTCCTCATCTTCGGCCAGAAAAAGTGGGTCACCAGGCGACTGTAGGTTTTATCCTGACCCAGGTGGCCAGCCAGGGGGACATCGTGGGCCAGGTTTAGCAAGAAGTCTCTAAAGCGGAGGGGCACCACTAGCACTCGACTGGCCCCTAACTCCGCGATTCTCTGTTCGCTGTACAACAGGTCATTGTCCCAATAGACCCAATGTGTTCCGGAAGTATCCCCTGCGCTCTGAGTGAGGGCTTGTTGGCGGAGTCCCTCGAGGGAGGGACAGGTCTTCTGTTCTTGGCGAAACTGTTCCTGGGTGGGCCCCCCCTCTTGATGCCACTGATCCAGGCCGGAAAGGTCCTGAGGCTGAACGGGCCCCTCGGGAGTTTGTTCTGGGGGGACGGCACGGTCGGCGTCTTCTACTGGAGCGACCGGGGGAGGAGGTGCCGGCCATTCAGGTTCTTCGGGCCGGGGGATGGCACGGGCGGCCATGGACCGGGTGGTGACGCACGCCCAGTCCGGGATGCCCAACATCCCCAGGTGCTCTCTCCTTTCTACGGCGGCCCACGGGGAGCTTTCAAGGTCATTCCCCAGGAGACAGTCTACGGGGGCGTCATCTCGGACCGTCACTTTCAACATGCCGGAGACTCCTCCCCACTCGAAGGGGACGCAAGCCATCCGACATAGACTCTCCGAATTGTCGGCTGAACGGACAGGGCAGAGAATGTTCGGCAGGATCTGTTCTGGGGTCACCAGGTGACAGCGGACGGCTGTTACACTGGCCCCGGTGTCACGTAGGGCTTCGGCCCGGCGTCCATTAATGCTCACCCATTGACTGTACTTCCGGGTGTTGGCGGGTAGGGGGACCCGCGGGACCATGTCTCTTCCCCCCAAGCATGCTAGAGCCATGGCGGCTGGCTCCCACTCTTGGTGTTCTTGCTCATATTCTTCATGTTCCTCGGAGATTTGTTCTTCCCCCAGGGCGGCGGCAGCCATCTGGCGGGGTCTCGGAGTCTGGCTCTGTGGACAATTTGGGTCGTTTGCGTAGTGGCCGACTCGCTGGCATCGGTGACACGTGACATTGGCTCTGTATCCCGGCCGCGCCGGGGTGTTGCCCCGGTTGGCCGGGGGTGGGGTGCTGGTAGCGGGGGCGGCCGGAGTGTTGTCCTTTCCTCGTCCTTGGCCCCCTCCTCCTCCTCGGGGACGGTGCTGACCGTGGTAGTTCCGGTTCTGTTCATAGGACCCGTTTCGGCCCACTCGGGGGATTTCCCACCGGTCAGCCTCGGCGGCGAGCTGCCGTGGATCAGTCAATTTGCTGTCGAGGAGGTGCTGCCTGAGCTCGATGAAGCAGTTGTTTGATAGATGCTCCCATACCATGAGATTGAAGAGTTGTTCGTAAGTGGTGACGTTGCTTCCTTTGATCCAACCCTCGAAGGCCCGGCTGAAATAGTTCACGTATTCCACCCAAGTCGTACCCGGGATTCGGGTGCAGTCTCGGAACCTCTGGCGGTACATTTCGGGTGTGAGCCCATAGCGGGTGAGGAGGGCAGCTTTCATGTGGTCATAGGAGGTCATCAGATGATCTGGGAGCTGTAGCAGGGCATCACGGCCCTCATTGAGGAACCTCCCCCATAGACCGGCTCCCCAGTCGCTTCGATCGATCCGGTGGGAGGTCATAGCGATCTCGTAGGCCTTGAACCATTGCTGGATGTCGTCCTCTCGGAAATATTCTCGGACGACATCCTTGGGGATGTGTACCTTTTTCTCCGTTGCCCCTGGGGTGCGAGGTTGCTCGGGCACCCCTAATTCTTTGTTCTGCTTGCGTAAGTCTATCTCAGCTAATTTGCGCTCATGTTCATATGCCAGTCTCTTTTCCTCGAGCTCTCTTTGTCTCTGTTTCTCTTCCCGTTCTTCTCGGAGCCGCAGATGTTCTAGGTTCAGTTTCTGTTCGGCTAACTTGAGTTCACCATCCATTTTGAGCCGGGCCATTTCTAGTTCATGTAGTCGGGTTCTTTCTCGTTCCTGGATCTCGTCTTGCGAGAGACCCGTTCTTCGCTCCTCGGGAGCCGTGGTGTCTTTTTCTGCTGCTGCGACATTTTGGTCCGGGGGTCTGACGGCCCCGGTTTCTGCCCAGGACTCAAGGGCGTGCTTGAAATCGTCTTTAGTACTTAGACCGGTGGTAGCGATACCTAGTTCAATGCAGAATTGTTTCAACTCCCGATGGCTGTATTCTTCCAATTTCTCCATCTGGAATTTCTCGGTGGATCCGCTTTCTTTGGTTGTCATTGTGATTTCGTCGTGGGGTGAGCTACTCTCTGTACGATTATGCGGTGATTCGGATCGCGCCGCTGGCCACCAATGTTAGACGGACCGGGAGGGTCGGCCGAGGATAGGGGGAGAGGTCTCCGGGGAGAACCGTCTCCAGCGATCGTACAGACAAGTAACTTCCCCCCCACAGACGTGCACCACACAAGGGTAAGGTTCAACGATACTTCATAAGCAATTCTTTAAGTACGGTAGAATGGTACAAGGAGGTCTGGACTCAGGGGTCCCCTCGGTTCTGGTCTCTGGATTGGGAAAGGGGTAGAGGGACAGTCTTGTTACCAATCGGTTAGATGAAATAGCTCTCAATCCTCGAGCTCGGCGTTCTAGATGATCGGGCCGCGGCGGAGCCAGCAGGTCCCGAGATGGTTGAAGGTAGCGACTGTCCGCGGCGAAGCCAGCAGGTCCCGATGAAGGTGGTGGTTACAAACGGTCCGCGGCCACACCAGCAGGTCCCGACGACGATGAAGGTTTCAGAAGGTTGCGGCAGCGCCAGCAGGCAGGACAATAGTTCGCAAGGCAGGGCTACGGCAGCGAAAAAACACAGGAGGTACTCTCAGTCTAGGTAAGAAAAATGGACCCAAGTGGTGTCCAAAAATGCATGCAGACCACACAGTTGATCTTAATAGAAGACACTATTATGTCAGAGAGATGAAATAGAGAAGATACAGAGTCTTTGAGACTAGAAAACAGTACCCATCAGCCCACTCAAAAGCGGAGTATCGTCATCTGGGTAGTGGGAGAGAAGGTGTCCTATAGGCTTATCCTCAGCCGAAGTCTAAGGTTGCCTGATCATGGACCCTTTAGGTCGAAGCATCCAACCCACAGAAGACAGGATGTGAGCAGACAGGGCAAAAGAAAAAGTTGCAGTGCAGAAAGTAAAGGAAAAGTGCTCCTAGTGGTTAAAAATGCCTAGTTTGATGACATAAGGTAACTTTATTGGATTTGACCATCAAATTGGCATCATTAAAAGCAGTATGCTGATAGCATGGAAAAAATTTGCTATCTATCATGAGTGTTACTTGGTCGACATGTTTCAGCCTTTAACGGCTTTCTTCAGGACCTATGATGAGCTACCGCAACACATACTTATCGTGAATAACGACCAATGTCCCATGGATTCAAAGGAAAAAGGTGTATCTTCTCCTGTATAAACAGTGTAGGAAACAAAAAATAAGACATCATGTTAAGATATATACATAATGTAATACACATACCATGATTATGTTGTTAGAGGGTATTTAAATCAGCACTCACCCTAAATGTAGGGAGAGAAAACCTCACCTCGCCTGGCAACTGCTCAGGTAAGAAGGAGGCCACGCACTGGAAAGAAGTGCATGAAAAAGAAAATTAGTTATCAAAAAACATATGATAACACGCGTTCCAGACAGCAAAACCACAGAGGCAGATATATAGGACCAGATCTCTAAGAGAGACCAGCAAAATCCATCTCTAAGAGAGACTGAGAGAGACTGGCGAAATCCCTCTCTAAACAAAAAGGCCATTAGAAACCATAAAGGTTTCTTAAAAATGACCGTGGCTTATATCAGCATATTAGCGCTAAACAAATGCCAGGAGAAGCGCTCAGCTAGCTGTGGCCCTGAGAACTTCAAAGCGCGAGTGAAGAGCTCCAAACAACCTACCTCTCCGTCGTTGCCTCGGGTCTGTAGACTGAGCCGAGGGGGAGGTAACGAACTCACGTAGTGTGAGTGTTTTTAGAAAAAAGCGGCGGACCTGGGAGAAGCCTCTCTTCAAATTCCCCGCTATTGGTTGAATGGCATGAGCCAATCATATTTAGATGTCGGCCAATTTAAACAGGAAGCGCGCAAGTGTGACGCCTTCGAAATGGTGTGTATGCTATTTGGCTGCCAATCAAAACAAGAACGCCGGTTGGCGGACTTGCACGGAGCCGGTACATGGAAGGAGACCATTGGTTGACAGGATCAGCCAATGGTAGTGTCTCAATGAGTAAACATAGCGTGTCATGTAGTGTGAAATAATACAAGTACAAACGCGGAGGCACAGTTGCAACTACATCGAACCCGATAATTGATGTCAACTACACCGGAAGAAGTTACAATCATGTATAGACACAGAGGGAATCGTCCCAAAATGCGGGGCAGAGTGTTATGTAAAGGGTCATGGTGTACATTGCCTAGCGTGGTGTTCCCACACGTTAGCTGTCAATAGGCAAGAACCCACTTAAAAGTGATCGTACATAAGGAATATTGCCCCTAAGAGATGAGGTAAGTTTGTTATAATGATTAGGGGTCATAAATAACTATCAGAGTCATTCAGATGTGTCCAGAGAGCGGACATCATACTGTGATCATGAGCGAAGTATTTCCATCGGAAAGTGTCAACCAAAGGTTTCACATCTTCATGTCTACAGCAGTTTAAAGACAAACAAGCGTAACCGTGATGGATTGTGGGGAGATATCTAGACATTAGTTTACCCAGCAAGAAAAAATCACTGAGTGAGCAACCTCGAAGGATGGAGGTGGTTCACATATGTAGGTGCAGCGGAAAAATATACAGCTGCGTGTCGGATGTAGTGTATACCCATATCTGAAAAGGGCAGTGTACCCGTGGGTGGCAGAAATGTGCCTATTAAAAATGATATAGCTATGTGTGCTAAATGGAATGGTGCCGAGGGTCGCCACAAAGAATGAAGTAGCAGCTGAAGGGCCACACCTCGTGGACAGTTCAAAAAGGTAGAGCAGGGGCCTAAATTCAGTATGGCTCGAAGAGAGAATGTATATGCATCTACCAAAGAAAGGAAGGGGCATGACAGGAATTCAGTCCCTCCCACCTCTTCAATGCTCATAGTTGCATCCAAGGGATATCATCATTCAAACCTTCGCTGTCAGTGCGAAGTTTGAAAACCCACCTTTGCTCTTTCCTGAGGAGGAACAATGGAATGTCGGTTATGTGGCTGGGTATGTGGGGTTGTTCTAAGATCAACCATTTGAGTTCGTCCGGATGATGTTTTTTCTCAAGGAAATGTGTAGTAAGGCGGGTGGCCTGTTTGTTGCGTCTAATAGTGCTCTTATGCTCTTGGATACGCAATTTGATTTTCCTTGCTGTCATGCCTATATACTTAAGGCCGCATGGACAAGTGATTTGGTAAATGACTTTGTCACTATTACAATTCGTGTGGTGCCTAAGTATCCAAGGGCGGTTGGTACCAATGTCAACCTCGAAGGTCTTCTTTGTTTGGGCACACACTGAGCAGTTTCCGCAGGGATGATGTCCCTGTACTGGAGGAAGATTCCACAAGTTGGGAGTGGATTCAGCCGGAATGTCCCGAGGTCTTGTATGTACAAGAGCATCTCTTAGGTTTGCTCCTCTCTTGAAAGAGAACATTGGTACAGGGATGTGTTCACCTGAGCTGTTAAGAATGCGCCATTTTTGTCTGATAATTTTTTGGATGGTAGACGAAGAGGTGTTGTATGTAGTGACACATACCATTCGGTTGATAGGTGGTTTTTCCACTGGAGGTTCTAGTAGGGCCTCACGATGGTTATTGGCAGCACGCTTCAGGCTTCTGCGAACCAATGATTTGGGGTAGCGTCGCGCTCTCAACTTCCTGGAGAGATCTCCAGCTTTTGAATGAAAATCAGCCGTGTCGGAACAATTCCTCCGAACCCTGAGGAACTGACCAAAAGGAAGGTTCTCCCTCAGGGAGCGGGGATGATGGCTGTCAAACCTAAGCAATGAGTTGCGTGCCATCGGTTTGCGGTATAAAGAGCTCGCCAGATGTCCTTCTTGTGGAAAAATCGTCAAATCAAGAAAAGGAAGTTCGGTTCTACTGAACTCCAAAGTGAACCTGAGATAAGGGTTCTGTGCATTCAGCCATTCCTGAAAAAGCTGTAATGATTGTATGTCTCCTCGCCAGACTACTATGATGTCATCAATGTACCGCTTCCACAATTTCAGTTGTTGAAAATGTGGATTGGTGTTATTCAGTACATATTGAGTCTCAAAACTATGGACATAGAGATTCGCTAGACTCGGTGCGAATTTGCTGCCCATAGACGTCCCCGAGATCTGTAAATACAGTGATTCCTCGAAGGCGAAAAAGTTTTCAGTCATGGCAATCCTTGCCAATTCCATTATGAATTGGACGGGAGTAACACTGTCCCTTGGAAAATCTTCTAGGAGGGTTTTGACCGTCTCTAGTGTCTCGGTTTGTGGTATACAGGTATACAATGATTCGACATCAAAACTAGCTAGGATATCCGTGTTAGTGTCGAAAGCGACATCAGGTAGTTTGCTTAAGATGTCCTTTGTATCCTGGAGGTATGTAGGCATAGTTTTGACAATTGGACTTAGAAAAACATCCACAAAAGTTGATAGCGGTTCCAACAAAGATCCAATACCCGAAATGATGGGTCGGCCGGGAGGTGGTCTGGCCGGTTTGTGAATCTTAGGAAGAGTATAAAAGTATGGAACCGTGGGACATTTTGTGACTAGAAAATTGGCCTCTTGTGGGGTAATCCATCCCTCAGTGCTGGCTTCTTCCACTAGATATTTGATCTCATTCGTGAGTCTGGCAGTGGGATTGATGGTAAGGGGGGTGTAGAAATGTGTGTTAGCTAATTGTCTCAGACATTCAGTGCGGTATGTAGTGGTATCTTGCACGACAATAGCTCCCCCCTTGTCCGCCGGTTTTATCACTATAGTAGCGTCCTTAGAGAGAGTCTGTAAGGCAGCTCTATCTCGTCTGGAGAGATTGTGGAAATTCCCTTCTTTGGAGAAATCAATAGATTTCAAATCTTGCAGCACTGCTGCCTCGAAAGTGCCAACCTTGGGTGGTACTTGCTGTAGTAGAGGCATAAAAGTGGATTTGACTTTAAGCCCTGTACTCACATCATCAATCGGTGTAGTAGGCTCTTTATCCTTGAAGAAGTAGTGTAACCTGATAGTCCTGAAGAAACGCTCAATTTCACTCCTTAACAGAAAGGGTTCACCACAATTTGTTGGAACAAATCCAAGGCCCTTGTTGAGAACCTCCTGTTCGCTGGGGGTAATGACCCGGCTGCTCAAATTTACAACCAGATCTTCACTGGGCTGTGTGGTCGAGTCTACTGGCCTCGTTTGTTGTGGGTCGTCGGAGGATCTTGATCGACTGCCCATTGCACGTGGCCTTGTCCCTGGCCTCTCCGCTTGCCTCGATTCCAACCACGGCCCTGTCCTAAAAAAGCCTGGTTCTCAAAGTACTGAGGCTGCATAGGATAATGAGACATAGGTGGGGGAAATTGAGGGTAACCCCATGGGGCGGGTGGCCACCATGGTCCTGTCTGGTACATATTGCCCCGTCCATTGTATCTCCTATTAGATCGATTGTTTCGGCCTCTGCCCCTTGGTAGGTTGGTTTCCTCATTGTCTGAGCTAGAGGAGTCGGTGTCTGAGGATGTGGCATAGGAGGAGCCCTGAGTGTTCTTCTGTTTGTGAGAATCAGTGGGAGTGTAGTTATCACTGATGTATGGATATATTTTCTCATGGGAAAATTTAGCCAAATCCTTTTTAAACTTTTCCATTTTGGCCCAAAAAATGGGTTCTTTATACTCCTTATTGGCCTTGTTAGAGTCCTCTTGTTGCTTTTCGAATTTCTTAGCTGTTAAAGTGGTCTGGATTTGTCCTTCAAGGACCTGGATTTCGACCAGAATGGCATCCGCAATTCTTTTGGCTGTGGTGATAATTAAAATGAGCCAATCTCTGGTGCAGCGCCAGGCTATTAGAGACCAATCCTTAACAAAGGCCTTATCTGTGAGAAAGAGCCTTGGCGCATTGGTCACTATAAGACCTGTCGGTGTACACTTGCCGTGTAAATACTCCGCCATGATCTGTCCATGTATAATGGTTCGGGAATGACTTTTTTTGAGGTTGAGTACCGTCTCCCAATCTGCCACTATGGTGGGTGTAGGCGTTGGAAGTTGGTCTAGCATACTTGGATTCTCTGATAGGATGGATGATAAAGTCTCATCGTCAAAACCTAATCCGCCAAAATCCGCCATGGTATTGCTGATTGGAACTGCCCAAAGGTATTCGCACTGTGGTGCGAATGAAAACAAAGCACAATAGAGAGGGACCCGCAGCCTTAGCTGCACAGATAAACCAACAATATACAGAGTATTTGGAGGGTCCGAGGGGAAATAGTTTATAGACAGAATAGGTACCTAGTCCCCCAACTTATATAGCGAAAAAACACAGGAGGTACTCTCAGTCTAGGTAAGAAAAATGGACCCAAGTGGTGTCCAAAAATGCATGCAGACCACACAGTTGATCTTAATAGAAGACACTATTATGTCAGAGAGATGAAATAGAGAAGATACAGAGTCTTTGAGACTAGAAAACAGTACCCATCAGCCCACTCAAAAGCAGAGTATCGTCATCTGGGTAGTGGGAGAGAAGGTGTCCTATAGGCTTATCCTCAGCCGAAGTCTAAGGTTGCCTGATCATGGACCCTTTAGGTCGAAGCATCCAACCCACATAAGACAGGATGTGAGCAGACAGGGCAAAAGAAAAAGTTGCAGTGCAGAAAGTAAAGGAAAAGTGCTCCTAGTGGTTAAAAATGCCTAGTTTGATGACATAAGGTAACTTTATTGGATTTGACCATCAAATTGGCATCATTAAAAGCAGTATGCTGATAGCATGGAAAAAATTTGCTATCTATCATGAGTGTTACTTGGTCGACATGTTTCAGCCTTTAACGGCTTTCTTCAGGACCTATGATGAGCTACCGCAACACATACTTATCGTGAATAACGACCAATGTCCCATGGATTCAAAGGAAAAAGGTGTATCTTCTCCTGTATAAACAGTGTAGGAAACAAAAAATAAGACATCATGTTAAGATATATACATAATGTAATACACATACCATGATTATGTTGTTAGAGGGTATTTAAATCAGCACTCACCCTAAATGTAGGGAGAGAAAACCTCACCTCGCCTGGCAACTGCTCAGGTAAGAAGGAGGCCACGCACTGGAAAGAAGTGCATGAAAAAGAAAATTAGTTATCAAAAAACTTATGATAACACGCGTTCCAGACAGCAAAACCACAGAGGCAGATATATAGGACCAGATCTCTAAGAGAGACCAGCAAAATCCATCTCTAAGAGAGACTGAGAGAGACTGGCGAAATCCCTCTCTAAACAAAAAGGCCATTAGAAACCATAAAGGTTTCTTAAAAATGACCGTGGCTTATATCAGCATATTAGCGCTAAACAAATGCCAGGAGAAGCGCTCAGCTAGCTGTGGCCCTGAGAACTTCAAAGCGCGAGTGAAGAGCTCCAAACAACCTACCTCTCCGTCATTGCCTCGGGTCTGTAGACTGAGCCGAGGGGGAGGTAACGAACTCACGTAGTGTGAGTGTTTTTAGAAAAAAGCGGCGGACCTGGGAGAAGCCTCTCTTCAAATTCCCCGCTATTGGTTGAATGGCATGAGCCAATCATATTTAGATGTCGGCCAATTTAAACAGGAAGCGCGCAAGTGTGACGCCTTCGAAATGGTGTGTATGCTATTTGGCTGCCAATCAAAACAAGAACGCCGGTTGGCGGACTTGCACGGAGCCGGTACATGGAAGGAGACCATTGGTTGACAGGATCAGCCAATGGTAGTGTCTCAATGAGTAAACATAGCGTGTCATGTAGTGTGAAATAATACGAGTACAAACGCGGAGGCACAGTTGCAACTACATCGAACCCGATAATTGATGTCAACTACACCGGAAGAAGTTACAATCATGTATAGACACAGAGGGAATCGTCCCAAAATGCGGGGCAGAGTGTTATGTAAAGGGTCATGGTGTACATTGCCTAGCGTGGTGTTCCCACACGTTAGCTGTCAATAGGCAAGAACCCACTTAAAAGTGATCGTACATAAGGAATATTGCCCCTAAGAGATGAGGTAAGTTTGTTATAATGATTAGGGGTCATAAATAACTATCAGAGTCATTCAGATGTGTCCAGAGAGCGGACATCATACTGTGATCATGAGCGAAGTATTTCCATCGGAAAGTGTCAACCAAAGGTTTCACATCTTCATGTCTACAGCAGTTTAAAGACAAACAAGCGTAACCGTGATGGATTGTGGGGAGATATCTAGACATTAGTTTACCCAGCAAGAAAAAATCACTGAGTGAGCAACCTCGAAGGATGGAGGTGGTTCACATATGTAGGTGCAGCGGAAAAATATACAGCTGCGTGTCGGATGTAGTGTATACCCATATCTGAAAAGGGCAGTGTACCCGTGGGTGGCAGAAATGTGCCTATTAAAAATGATATAGCTATGTGTGCTAAATGGAATGGTGCCGAGGGTCGCCACAAAGAATGAAGTAGCAGCTGAAGGGCCACACCTCGTGGACAGTTCAAAAAGGTAGAGCAGGGGCCTAAATTCAGTATGGCTCGAAGAGAGAATGTATATGCATCTACCAAAGAAAGGAAGGGGCATGACAGGAATTCAGTCCCTCCCACCTCTTCAATGCTCATAGTTGCATCCAAGGGATATCATCATTCAAACCTTCGCTGTCAGTGCGAAGTTTGAAAACCCACCTTTGCTCTTTCCTGAGGAGGAACAATGGAATGTCGGTTATGTGGCTGGGTATGTGGGGTTGTTCTAAGATCAACCATTTGAGTTCGTCCGGATGATGTTTTTTCTCAAGGAAATGTGTAGTAAGGCGGGTGGCCTGTTTGTTGCGTCTAATAGTGCTCTTATGCTCTTGGATACGCAATTTGATTTTCCTTGCTGTCATGCCTATATACTTAAGGCCGCATGGACAAGTGATTTGGTAAATGACTTTGTCACTATTACAATTCGTGTGCTGCGGAAACTGCTCAGTGTGTGCCCAAACAAAGAAGACCTTCGAGGTTGACATTGGTACCAACCGCCCTTGGATACTTAGGCACCACACGAATTGTAATAGTGACAAAGTCATTTACCAAATCACTTGTCCATGCGGCCTTAAGTATATAGGCATGACAGCAAGGAAAATCAAATTGCGTATCCAAGAGCATAAGAGCACTATTAGACGCAACAAACAGGCCACCCGCCTTACTACACATTTCCTTGAGAAAAAACATCATCCGGACGAACTCAAATGGTTGATCTTAGAACAACCCCACATACCCAGCCACATAACCGACATTCCATTGTTCCTCCTCAGGAAAGAGCAAAGGTGGGTTTTCAAACTTCGCACTGACAGCGAAGGTTTGAATGATGATATCCCTTGGATGCAACTATGAGCATTGAAGAGGTGGGAGGGACTGAATTCCTGTCATGCCCCTTCCTTTCTTTGGTAGATGCATATACATTCTCTCTTCGAGCCATACTGAATTTAGGCCCCTGCTCTACCTTTTTGAACTGTCCACGAGGTGTGGCCCTTCAGCTGCTACTTCATTCTTTGTGGCGACCCTCGGCACCATTCCATTTAGCACACATAGCTATATCATTTTTAATAGGCACATTTCTGCCACCCACGGGTACACTGCCCTTTTCAGATATGGGTATACACTACATCCGACACGCAGCTGTATATTTTTCCGCTGCACCTACATATGTGAACCACCTCCATCCTTCGAGGTTGCTCACTCAGTGATTTTTTCTTGCTGGGTAAACTAATGTCTAGATATCTCCCCACAATCCATCACGGTTACGCTTGTTTGTCTTTAAACTGCTGTAGACATGAAGATGTGAAACCTTTGGTTGACACTTTCCGATGGAAATACTTCGCTCATGATCACAGTATGATGTCCGCTCTCTGGACACATCTGAATGACTCTGATAGTTATTTATGACCCCTAATCATTATAACAAACTTACCTCATCTCTTAGGGGCAATATTCCTTATGTACGATCACTTTTAAGTGGGTTCTTGCCTATTGACAGCTAACGTGTGGGAACACCACGCTAGGCAATGTACACCATGACCCTTTACATAACACTCTGCCCCGCATTTTGGGACGATTCCCTCTGTGTCTATACATGATTGTAACTTCTTCCGGTGTAGTTGACATCAATTATCGGGTTCGATGTAGTTGCAACTGTGCCTCCGCGTTTGTACTCGTATTATTTCACACTACATGACACGCTATGTTTACTCATTGAGACACTACCATTGGCTGATCCTGTCAACCAATGGTCTCCTTCCATGTACCGGCTCCGTGCAAGTCCGCCAACCGGCGTTCTTGTTTTGATTGGCAGCCAAATAGCATACACACCATTTCGAAGGCGTCACACTTGCGCGCTTCCTGTTTAAATTGGCCGACATCTAAATATGATTGGCTCATGCCATTCAACCAATAGCGGGGAATTTGAAGAGAGGCTTCTCCCAGGTCCGCCGCTTTTTTCTAAAAACACTCACACTACGTGAGTTCGTTACCTCCCCCTCGGCTCAGTCTACAGACCCGAGGCAACGACGGAGAGGTAGGTTGTTTGGAGCTCTTCACTCGCGCTTTGAAGTTCTCAGGGCCACAGCTAGCTGAGCGCTTCTCCTGGCATTTGTTTAGCGCTAATATGCTGATATAAGCCACGGTCATTTTTAAGAAACCTTTATGGTTTCTAATGGCCTTTTTGTTTAGAGAGGGATTTCGCCAGTCTCTCTCAGTCTCTCTTAGAGATGGATTTTGCTGGTCTCTCTTAGAGATCTGGTCCTATATATCTGCCTCTGTGGTTTTGCTGTCTGGAACGCGTGTTATCATAAGTTTTTTGATAACTAATTTTCTTTTTCATGCACTTCTTTCCAGTGCGTGGCCTCCTTCTTACCTGAGCAGTTGCCAGGCGAGGTGAGGTTTTCTCTCCCTACATTTAGGGTGAGTGCTGATTTAAATACCCTCTAACAACATAATCATGGTATGTGTATTACATTATGTATATATCTTAACATGATGTCTTATTTTTTGTTTCCTACACTGTTTATACAGGAGAAGATACACCTTTTTCCTTTGAATCCATGGGACATTGGTCGTTATTCACGATAAGTATGTGTTGCGGTAGCTCATCATAGGTCCTGAAGAAAGCCGTTAAAGGCTGAAACATGTCGACCAAGTAACACTCATGATAGATAGCAAATTTTTTCCATGCTATCAGCATACTGCTTTTAATGATGCCAATTTGATGGTCAAATCCAATAAAGTTACCTTATGTCATCAAACTAGGCATTTTTAACCACTAGGAGCACTTTTCCTTTACTTTCTGCACTGCAACTTTTTCTTTTGCCCTGTCTGCTCACATCCTGTCTTCTGTGGGTTGGATGCTTCGACCTAAAGGGTCCATGATCAGGCAACCTTAGACTTCGGCTGAGGATAAGCCTATAGGACACCTTCTCTCCCACTACCCAGATGACGATACTCCGCTTTTGAGTGGGCTGATGGGTACTGTTTTCTAGTCTCAAAGACTCTGTATCTTCTCTATTTCATCTCTCTGACATAATAGTGTCTTCTATTAAGATCAACTGTGTGGTCTGCATGCATTTTTGGACACCACTTGGGTCCATTTTTCTTACCTAGACTGAGAGTACCTCCTGTGTTTTTTCGCTATATAAGTTGGGGGACTAGGTACCTATTCTGTCTATAAACTATTTCCCCTCGGACCCTCCAAATACTCTGTATATTGTAGGGCTACGGCAGCGCCAGTAGTCCGTCAAGGATGAGTTCTTCACTGCGTCTCTCGACTCCAGGATACAACTGCCTTCCTGCTCTGGAGCTGCCCCAGTTATAGGTCTGGCGCCCTTTGATGTCCGGACCCTCGCACTTGGAGGTCGGGAGGTCCGGGATGAGGGAGTCCAGACACCCAGCAGGGGGGTGGAGCCAGCGCCTGGGGGAGCTGGGGGTGATCGGCACTTGGCGGGAGAGAGCCATCGACACCTCTTCCTCCCATTGACCTGCCAAGTAGTCCGCTCACCTCCTGGGTGGATGGTGGTGCCGGAATGTCGGGGCCTGGCCAGGCCCAGGGTTAGGGTCGATCGGAGGCCACGCGGCCTCGTGGTGCTGTGTCCAAGATGGCGCCCAGGTCGGGCGAGAGGGCCGGTAGGGGATCGGGCCCATGAGGTCGAGATGTTCAGAGGCAGGGGTCCCAGGGGGGACGGAAAACAGGTAGTGGTGGCGTGTAACACTTGAGGAGCCGGGCTCGGGCCGGGTCGTGCGGGGAGGGAGCGAGCCCTTCATGTGGCCTGTCCAACAGGCGCAGTGCGCAGTGACGGTATCCAATGGGAGTATTATGATGGAGGTGTGGGAGATGGGGAGATTCCTGGTGGGTGTGGTAAGTATGTTGAGGAGGATGTCTTGCATTGGGATATTGACGATGATGATTTGGAAGAAGGAGAAGTACGTGATGGGGAGGTTGGAAATGTTGCCACAAGGATTTGGAATAGGGGTGTGGGGCAATCCAATGTTGTTCGTTTTTTGCAGGAGTCTGGTGCGGACCACGCAAAAGTGAGATTTACATCTCCAACTAAGCCACGCCAAGGGGATCCTCCAGTGTTTCGACAGAAGTTGGCGCAGTTGCCTAAGGGTCAGGAAGGGTGGTGGTCTGTGCGGCGACAGGGGGAGAGTCTCCCCGTCAAATGTACTCGTTTTCTTGGTGTTGGGGATGGGGATGTTGGTGAGCAAGTTGCTCTTCCCCAGCTGTCTGAGCGGCATGCTGCTGTGAATGGTACGTCACAAGGGGATGTTACCGCCGTTCGTGCGGGCGGACAGGGGATGATGCTCACACAATGACTTCAAGTGAAGGGGACCAGTCTGTTCACACAAAGTTGCCTTATTCTGGAATTGGTATGCCGTTGGGTTCAAACTTATTGGAGCAACTAAGTCTGGAATTTGGAGTAGCGAGTTTGTTGCTGTTTTTCGGTTGCCATCTCTGGCAAATTGGCGGGGGTCTCTTTTTATGGGTTGGTGGGGAAGAGATCCAGTGGGGGGGGGGTGTTGGTCAAGAAGGTTTTGAAGGGCCTGGGTAGGCTGCATTCTGTTTTCAGGTGTTTGCGTCAGCCGGTCACTTTTGAATTAGCTCCAGCGAATGTTGTTTCACTTAAGGGGTTGCTGTTATGATGAGTTTGAGTATTTCACATTTAGGTTGTGTTTTGTGTGGTTGTTTTTTCGGGGCCTTTCGGGCCTCTGCGCTTTTGGGCTTGCGCACCAGGGTGGGCATGACCAGTGAGGCAGTGGTTCTTGAACCAGCTAGGTTGCGCATCTGTTTGTGCGCTTCCAAAACGGACCAGCTGGGTAGGGGTGAGTGGTTTTTTTTTTTTGGTAGGAGGGGTGTTGTGGCTTGTTGCCCGGTGTGTTTGGGAGTGGTTTTTGAAGTCTTGTGTTTTTTTGTCTGGTGTGATCTTTTGTCTCGTTGATGGCAGTCCCGTTACAGTTGTCCAGTTATTGGTTGTGTTACGGAAGGTTTTGTTAGCTCTGGGATTGGAGTCTTCACAATTTGGTACCCATTCTTTAGGATTGGGGCGGCGACTGAGGCTGCCCGGCGGGGGTGGGACTGGTCTCCGATCCGGAGAATTGGGAGGTGGAGGTCAGGGTGTTGCGAGAAATATGTGAGAAAGTAGCAGATCTTTGCTTCGTTAACATTTCTTTTTCTACTAGGTCCCTGGCTCGGGCTGGCCGGCTTCAAACGGAGGGTGTGGATTATTCGACACTCCTTCGTGAGGTGGGCTGCAGTGGCTGCGGAAGGATACCCTTGTGGGCGATCTTTAGGTCTTACCGGTTTAACACATGAGGTTGTTTGGCATGGTATTGGAGGAATGCGTTGGGGGGGTTTGTTTACTTTGCTGGCTACTCTTGGTATTAAGGGTGGGGGCCCGCCTGACCTGCTAGTCATTCATCTGGGCGAGAACGACATGGCCTCTTTATCTGGCTTAACTTTGATTAACACAATGCAAATGGATCTGGAGGTACTCAGAGACGCATGGGCGAGCACCATGGTGATCTGGACAGAATTCGTGCCTCGACTTCACTGGACTGGTGCACGGGAGGATTCTGCGATGGACAAGGCGCGGCAGAAGCTGAACCGTTCTATGCGATTGTTTTGTAATGATTTGGGTATTTATGCTTTGTCTCACCCTCATTTGCAGGTTTCGAATGGCCCCTATTTCGCGCGGATGGCGTCCGCCTTTCTCGCATGGGTCCATCAATTTATCTTTTAGAATTACATGATTTCATTGCAAAAGTTCTTGATGTTCAATTGTGGTGCTCTCAGAGTTCAATTTACCTGTTGGGGTGGGGCAGGAAAACTCTAAAGGTTTTCCTGGGTGGCGGATTTTAGTGGGGGGTGGGCAGCCTGGAGCGGGTTGGTCCATCCTCAATAGATAGTTGTAGGAAAGGAAGGGGTATACATAAGAGTTAGGGGCTTCTGGTTTGGTTAGGTTTAACTTGGTGGGGGGTTTATCAGTGGGTAGGAATGACCTGTTAGGCTGAGAGCAATTTGAATTAATAATTAAATAAATAAATAAATAAGTGGTTTGATGTTTTGTCTATAACCTGTCTTAATAAAGTGGCCTTTCTTGCTGACTAAGAAGTTGTGGACATGGACTTTATTGTGCGAGGGGGGACCCGGGGAGAGCCGTGCGCGAGCCGGTCTCTCCCCGGGTAGGTTCGCGCTAGGAGATGGCTAAGACAGGTGGGGTCCTGATTAGTGAGGGACAGGTGGGGCAATTAGGGTCAGCGCGAGGCAAGGGTTCACTGCGCACTAGGGAGGCGGGCGGAGAGGTTCGTTTCTGTCCCACCCACCCTCCCCCTTTTTTCTTTAGCCTTTTTTGTTTTTTCCCATGCTGGTTAGTTGTTTTTTATTTTTGACACTTTAAGACAGGTTGTTTTCCTTTGTAGGCGGATTTTAGTGGGGGGTGGGCAGCCTGGAGCGGGTTGGTCCATCCTCAATAGACAGTTGTAGGAAAGGAAGGGGTATACATAAGAGTTAGGGGCTTCTGGTTTGGTTAGGTTTAACTTAGTGGGGGGTTTATCAGTGGGTAGGAATGACCTGTTAGGCTGAGAGCAATTTGAATTAATAATTAAATAAATAAATAAAGAAGTGGTTTGATGTTTTGTCTATAACCTGTCTTAATAAAGTGGCCTTTCTTGCTGACTAAGAAGTTGTGGACATGGACTTTATTGCGCGAAAAACGTTACACGTAGGCAATGGTGGCACTTGTGCGAGTATCAAAAAGCCAACAAAACTGTGAGAGGTAGCAAACAGTGTGTTACAAGAGAAAAGTGGCGTGTGCATGTTACACAAGAGTACCAAACACAGGTACGAGGATAATACGGCAATAAATGACAAACACTCCAACCCCAAGAACACACTGGGAAGGCACTTCCATATTTTATTTATTTGTGCATTTTTATATAGCGCAGACTTTACCCGAAGGCGTCAGAGCGCTTCACAATAGGAACAGAACTGATACATGAGGAGAAAATTACACATGAACAGATTACAAAAGCAGCCGTTAAGTTACATAAGGTAAAGTGACAATTGTGAGCAAACAAAATACATGAGGTAGCAAAAAGTGCACAGGAGGAAAAAGTGACAAGTGTGCAGGTTACAAGAGAAAACAAAGTACAATTAGAGGTATAATACTGCAATATATGCTAGACACTCAGGCACAAGAACAAATGTTACGTAGGCAATGGTGGCACTTGTGCAAGTATCAAAGGAAAACAAAATGTGAGAGGTAGCAAACCGTGTGTTACAAGGGAAAAGTGGTGTGTGCATGTTACAAAAGAGTACCAAACACAAGTACATGGATAATACTGCAATAAACGGCAAACACTCCAACCACAAGAACACACTGGGAAAGCGCTTCCATAGTCATGGAGAGTAGAATTTTCAGTAATGGGAGGTCTTCCTTCCGATAATAGAGAGGGCATGAATTAAATTTGGAGGTGTCTTTGGAGGAGGAGAACTTTGAGGTTCGTTTTGAAGGCCTGGGAGGAGGTGGTGGTCCGGAGCTGAGGTGGAAGTGAGTTCCAGATTCTCACTGCGTTGCCTGAAAAGGATTGGGCCATCGACCTTTCCTTCTTGAAAGTGGGCGGTTCAAGTAGTAAATTCTCTGCATTACGCGATGGTCTACAGCCTCCAGAGAGTTTCAGTTTATTCGCCAGGTAGCAAGGAGAGGAGGAGTGCAAGGCTTTGTGGGTAATACAGGCAGTCTTGCTCTAGCCTCGATGGGAAGCCAGCGGAGGGTGGATAACATCGGTGTGATGTGGTCGCTTCTTTTGGCGCCATAAATGAAACGAGCTGCTGAATGGAGAACAGATTTAAGGGGGGGACAGGTGGAATTTGGGGAGGCCAGTAAGAAGAGAAGTGCAGTAGTCCAGTCTGGAGAGGACCAGCGATTGCACAAGGGTTTTAAGGTCTTGCTCCGGGAAAAAGCGACAAATTCCCCAAAGCAGGCGCAGTTGGTATCGAGCAGACTTTTCAATGGAATTGATGTGGGAGATTAGATTGAGTTTTTTGTCGAGTATGACACCAAGGGATTTTGCGCTGTCCACAATGATGGGTTTATTGTTAAGTAGATTCATTTGATCCATCCATGATCGAACCTGGGGAGGAGAGGAGGAGGAATTCAGTTTTAGAGGGATTCAGAATCAGTTGATGCGTTGACATCCAGTTTTGAATGGAGTCGAGAGTAGAGCTTAGGATGGAGAGATCGTGAGTGGAGGCTCTCCTGTGTTGTTTGGGGGTTGTTGCTGCCCCTACCTGCCTGTGTTCCGCTATTGGGTCTGACCGGCTTCCCCTCCCGCTGCCGCCACACCCCCAGAGCGGCCGCCGAGCGGAGGGGACGAACTACACTCTCCAGACTCCTCAGCGGCATCGTCACCAGCCGCCAATCTCGTGCCAGGAGGCGAGATAAAATCACTGCAGAGCCCCGGTGGAACGGAGGCTGTCCTGCGTTGTTTGGGGGTTGTTGCTGCCCCTACCTGCCTGTGTTCCTCTATTGGGTCTCACCGGCTTCCCCTCCCGCTGCCGCCACACCACCAGAGCCGCCGCCGAGCGGAGGTGACGAACTACACTCCCCAGACTCCTCAGCGGCATCGTCACCAGCCGCCAATCTCGCGCCAGGAGGCGAGATAAAATCACTGCAGAGCCCCGGTGGAGCGGAGGCTCTCCTGCATTGTTTGGGGGTTGTTGCTGCCCCTACCTGCCTGTGTTCCTCTATTGGGTCTGACCGGCTTCCCCTCCCGCTGCCGCCACACCACCAGAGCGGCCGCCGAGCGGAGGGGACGAACTATACTCCCCAGACTCCTCAGCGGCATCGTCACCAGCCGCCAATCTTGGCCAGGAGGCGAGATAAAATCACTGCAGAGCCCCGGTGGAGCGGAGGCTCTCCTGCGTTGTTTGGGGGTTGTTGCTGCCCCTACCTGCCTGTGTTCCTCTATTGGGTCTGACCGGCTTCCCCTCCCGCTGCCGCCACACCACCAGAGCGGCCGCCGAGCGGAGGGGACGAACTACACTCCCCAGACTCCTCTGCGGCATCGTCACCAGCCGCCAATCTCGCGCCAGGAGGCGAGATAAAATCACTGCAGAGCCCCGGTGGAGCGGAGGCTCTCCTGCGTTGTTTGGGGGTTGTTGCTGCCCCTACCTGCCTGTGTTCCTCTATTGGGTCTGACCGGCTTCCCCTCCCGCTGCCGCCACACCACCAGAGCGGCCGCCGAGTGGAGGGGACAAACTACACTCCCCAGACTCCTCAGCAGCATCGTCACCAGCCGGCAATCTCGCGCCAGGAGGCGAGATAAAATCACTGCAGAGCCCCCGCATCGCGGGACGAGCGCGGGCGTCGCTGGGCTGAGCCCGGGCAGAGGGCGGGCCGTCTTTGGCCGTCCGGGGACGACCAGGGACGGGACGGGCCACCCCCTTGACTTTGACTAATGCAAAAGGTACTTTATTAATCGGACTGATATTTTTGTCACTATCTGGGGCGCTGTACAAGCCGATATCGAACTGCCTAAGAAGGGGAAGTGGGAGAAGGGCATTTGTAGCCTGTTGTAAAACCTCACAGAGTCATTTAAAAGAAGGAAGCTTGGATTGATTGATAGGGCTGGGAAATAGTTACTTACAATCCCACGATGTCCAATCCCCCCAAAACACGCTCGGTTACGAGCAAAGCACATCTAGCTGGTACTCCGAAACAAACTATGTCTGATATAAATATCGGACCACTTAACAAAGTAAAAAAAAAACACTGCCATTGACCTGATGTTGAGGAAGGTTTCTGGGGAGATTGAGCGCATGGAAAGGAGTCTGTCGTCTTCACCAATTCCTATATTACTTACCCCCACACAATCCAGGGACCAAACATTAGCTGAAAGCCCTAATATGACGGGGAACATAGAGCTAGTAAGTAACTCAATTGAGGGCATCCCCTGTGCACAGCATGTACCACAGTCTGGGGCTGAAAGTCCAGGGCACAGCAACCTTCCCTCTCAGAGTAAATCCAAACAACGGGGGGCGGCAAGGGCCTGAATAGGAAAAATACATCAAATATGGGAACTGGTCGATCTAAGAACAGACAAGAGGTCACCCCTGCAGAAGACAGACTCTCAACCAATGAAAGTCCACCTATGTGGATAGAGGAGGTAATTGGAGATCTCAAAAAACATTTGGCAACTTTCATTATCACCCAGTTAAAACCAATTGTAAGTAGGATGGATAAAATATCCAACAAACTGACTAAACAGGGCAAGACTGCATTGGCTTCCTGTCTCTAAGAGAATTACTTTCAAGGTTTTGACCCTTGCTTTTAAGGCCCTTCATTCGATTGGCCCTAAATACATTGGGAGGCGCATGGCCTTCTACGCACCCAGGAGGACTCTACGCTCGGCCATGTTGGCCAAAGCTGTTGTTCCCTCTATCAGACGCACTCGTATTGGAGTTCGCTCCTTTCGATACTTGGCACCTCGATGCTGGAATGAGCTCCCCGTTTCCCTAAGAAAAACTAACAGCCTGTTCTCTTTTAGAAAGGAGTTGAAGACCTGGCTTTTCTCCCAATAATATTCTTTCGGCCCTCTGTGAGTTGCTGTGTTGTGTACTTTTTTCCAGTTCTCTTTGCCAAAGCGCCGGGATACTCCTTGGAGTAGCCGTGCGCTATAAAAGAGACCTTATAACATAACATAACAAGATAACGGGTCCGGTAAATAAGAATCCTACCATAGGCCCCAATCAACCCACAAACACGACCACTGACAATTCAGCGAGTAACAACAACAACTGTGTCAGTAACATCCAACATACGATCGTTCAGGTACATGACCCCCCTAAAGCTCTTCAACATTCTGAGAGGGGATCAAATGACAAGAGTGGCACCAAAAATATAGATAAACTTCACCAGCAACCCACTATACAAATGGGGCAGGCAGTCCATCACTTAACCCAAGGCCCATCTAGCTTATCCCAAACTGATTATGACCCATTCTACAGCCTAGAAAGTCCACCACCTCATATAAATCTACCACCAGAAGTGAGCCCCTTTGTTATAGTATTCGCAGGGGCGCCGGAACTCAGGGCCACAGAAAAAGAATCACACTCACAACTACACTCTAAAATCGCAAAGTGGTTGAACATCCATAGGCCTTTGAACACTGGGGAAAGGGGGGAGATATTACATGTAAGAAGAGTGAATTGGCTAGGAGGCAGGAAAAAAGGTATATAAGAGGGGACTGCATTGTAGCAAATTTCAGAGATGTTAATTTGGTGGAATACATACTAAGCAATACAAATAGAAATCACACCAGCACAATCCGCACCCTGCAGCTGGGGTATTTTTACCCAAGGAGAAGGAGCGTGAATAACCAGAATTATCCTATATGGAATGCAGGAAGGACACCAATTAACCAAAGGGACAGAATCCTAACCCATCCAGGCCAGTTCCTATCATCCCGAGACTACCCACAGTGGAGAAATAGATCTGCCCCTCTGCTGTCGCTCGACGAAAACGACTGACTACTCACTATTAATAACGAGCAAGCAAATAATATTGTAACTGGGGAGGGATCTGTTCACAGTATGAAAGGGGCAGGAGGAAGTGTGGAAGTGATGAGGACAGAAGACCCCCCAATGCTGAGGGATGAGGTTGCAAATGTCCCAAAGATTAAGGAAAAAACAACATCTAGACTGAATGACCAGACCTCAGAGGGAAGAAAAGCATCTAGGGCTGGGCTAGCCTTTTTGTCTTGGAACATAGCGGGCCTGGGGGTAAATTCGAAAATAAGGAGTGGCGGGAGTACATCATGGGCTTTCATATTATAGCCTTACAGGAGACATGGGCACGAGATCCCAATACCTGTCAACTAGAGGGCTATAAATGTTTTTTTAGGCCAGCGCAGGAAGGCAGATCAGGGAGGGCGAAGGGTGGGTTAGTCATTTATGTTGACCTAGACTTGAAATGTATATGGTCACAACCCTCATGGGTATCAGATACCATACAAGCGGTGGTATTCCAGGGACAGGGACAGAGGCACTCGAGATCCTGTGTGGGACAGCTCGAATCCAGCTCCTGGTCATCGTCGACGCCTCCTGGTCCTCGTGGCTGAAGAGTCAAGCTTCACCTCTTTCATCTAAAATCACCCGACATCGGCTGGCATCTACTCCTCGCCATCGTGGTCACTGGCTAGTGACCCAGACTCTGTCCCTTCTGCTTTCAGGTTCTTCAGATCTCCGATCCACCCTTGGATGCTCCGGGACACTTATCCTCTGGTCGCCTGTAGCATTTCTTCACAGCTCTTCATTGGAATCGACAACGAAACCCGACACCAAAAGACACCTATGCACCCGGCTTCCGTGGGTGAGGTAACTCGAGTACTCCGGTAGTCCTGTGGGTCTTGACTCTCTAAGTGTCTAAGTCTTAAAGGGTTCCATCGTAGTTCACCTCTAATTGCCCTTAAACTTTAAAATTGTAACTTGTTAGTTCTCCATAGAAAGTCAATGGTGATCCGCGGCTGTGTTTAGACACTGCACGCGTCCCCCATATATATTTGATATAAACCTTGTGTGGTGTGCTTTCATTTGATAATTCAAGAGATTATAATTGGTAAAACAACTTGCTTTGCTCGCCTCTAAGTCTTAGACTGAAGGCTGCTCTCCACAGCTATCATTAGGATAACTTTCTATAAGGTTGACTTTACAACCTACCATCAAAAAGGGTCGTTTGGACTGGCGCAAGGTGCCCACTAGAATAGTGGACATCATATACCAGGCCAACTTCTCACACTCATCCTCTGTTCTGTTTCCCATGTGTCTTGCGCCTTATCGCTCGCCCCTCTCAGTTCTTTCTGTTGCCATTGCTTATGTTTCCGATTACATTTTTATTCATTACCATCCCTCCCCACAATCCTGTCTCATGCCCCTTCTGTCCCCCATCATTGTCCATTCTCTCCCCCAGAACCCTGCTTGCACTACTGTGCAAAGGTGCCTGCTTTGGTGCTAGGTCGCCAAAGTTAGCGCCAGCACAGGGGGAAATGCAAGGCTGCGCCATATTGTTGTAAATACGGTGCAGCCCTGCATTTCAGACGTGGCGAAGAGCAGTGTTATGCCAAGAAAGCTAACGTCAAGCTCTGTCACTTGTTTGCAAATATGCCCCTTAATGCTTAGGGCTTGGAGACCCCCAGGAGGACAAGCCGCACTTTACAAGAACACTCTGATTGATTGATTGATTGAATGCTTTGACTCTGCTGAAAAGATCTAATTAGAGTTAAAGGAAATATATTTTTGTATTAATCTCTAAATAATTCTGTAGGGGCATATTAGCAAGGGCGTGCGATAAATATTGCAAAACGCGCTTAACGCATATTTTTTTATCGCTGAAGCTTATCGCTGCGATAGCACGTTATTAGCAATGTTTTTCTCCAATGCGATAAAATATCCAGCGCTAGCGCCGAAATCCACCAAAAACACAAGTAAAACAGTGATAAAACTTTTATAGCTAACGTAAACCTTGCTAATAGGCAGGGGAGGATTCAGCCTTAGAATCCAATTCCCATTGAGAATAATGGCTGTCAGGATTGTAACAGGTGTAAAAATACCTGCGATAATCCCAGTTAGTGTGACTTTTCACGTCGCTAACTGGGGCAGGGGCTGCATTGCTAATAGGCGTTAGGTCTGATAGCAGCTGTTTCCGCGGTCTTTTAATCAGGTACGCCTACTTTGCATGTCATTAGCGATAAATATCGCTGACATGCAAAGCGACCCCCAAAGCGGTTGTTTTTGCCAGAAAGATGTCGCTAACAGCTGTTAGCGACAGCTTGCTGATAGCGCTTAAGAAATCTGGGAAACCCAATATACCCTTGTAGGCTTGGACAATAAACAATTTCAAAGTAAAGGATGTCTACAAGGGATTTTGTTTCTAATACATTCGTAGTTATTCACTTCAATTCAGAGAGTAAGTCATCTGCGATCAAACTCAAAGATGTCCAAAAGACAATTACATTTGGTGTGGTTGTCTTTTGGACACCTTTGAGTTTGATCGCACATGACTTACTCTCTGAATTGAAGTGAATAACTACGAATGTATTAGAAACAAAGCAGCATATTATCAAGGGTGGCGATAGGGAATTTTCTCCGCTTTAGCGGCCATTTTCGGCCGCTAAGCGGCGATAATCCTATTGCCCTATTAGCAAGCTGTCGCTGACAGCAGTTAGCGACAGCTTTTAGGTGATAGCGAGCAGTTTGGAGCCCGCTTTGCATGTTAGCGATATTTATCACTAATGACATGCAAAGTGGGCGTACCCAACCTGTTAGCGACTGAAAACAGTCGCTAACACCGCTATCGCCTATTAGCAAGGCAGGCGTAGCGATGGAAATATTCGCGCTAAGCGCGAATATCTCCAAACACTAACACCTGCCCAGACCAGTTCTTAGCCATGTTATCCAATGGGAGATGGATAACATGGCTAAGAGCATTTTGTCGCTAATGCGTGAATATCGCTGTATTCTCAGCGATATTCACGCATTTCGCCGCTGTCGCCGGAAAATTTATCGCTTTGGAGATAAACGTTGCTAATAGCACGTTATGTAAGCGATAAATTCTGGTGATGCTCAGCGATAAAAAAAATCGTTGCTAATCCTATTTAGCGATAAGTATCGCTACTTGTTGGTAATATGCCCCAAAATCTCTTGTAGACATCCTTTACTTTGAAATAGCTTGCTGATGGGGCGATAAAAATATTGCCGCTTTAGCTGCAAAAAAGTGCAGCTAAAGTGGCGATATTGCCCTTGCTAATATGCCCCTCTATTTTTCTTAGGGGAAATCCCTAATAAAGGCTGTTGGAATGCCAATTATCACATCATAACATTGCAGAGTTTTCTGTAAGGCCATTCCATTGATGGCCTCTTTGCTATAATAGTACTGCAAGTCGTTGTCTTCATTGATTTACTTGGATGTGTTGTATGACCGCCTGTTGAAGAAAAAAAGACTGTTGCTTGATTGAGGCTTTCAGATTGTTTAAAGTGCCTGGACTGAGGGGAAATCAATCACATTTTTCCATTTTTAGGCACGGCATGAGCCAAGACCTTTTACTTTTATTAACATTATATGAATATACTCACTTACTGGCGCTTTTAGCCAGCACTTTTCTCCTATTGTCCTGTTATTGTGTCGGCCTCAAGAGACTACAGAGGGACATATTATCAAGAAGGGAGTTAAAATGATCGCCGCTTTAGCTTTCATGCCAGAACCTGGGCTTCTATGGGAATTCACAACAGCATATTATCAAGCCCATTATCGCCCCTTAAATGGCAGTTCCCTACCGCTAAAGTGGCGATAATTTTAACGCTGTTTCTTGATAATATGCCCCCTCTGAGGTAGTGGGCCCCGCTTCAGCCATTGGCTGACTTCATTGCGAGTGACATCATTCTGTCCATTAACTACGATTCACAGGGACCATCTCCACAAAAAATGGTTCCCTTTAGTACCAGAGACTACTATGGCAATATGTCTTTTTTTTTAGATTGAAATTTTTTTTTTTTAGTTTTCAGCCAACAGTTGTTTTTTTTAATGGACAGATGTGGGCCCGGTAGTGTTTCCTAAATTGATGCCTTGCCATTTTTTTTTTTTAAAGCCTGACAGCCAACACCAAGCCTATAGACAAAAGCTTATTTTACTAGAGATATCTGGACAGAGAAAACAACTCATAATCACAATTTGACCCAAAGTTCCTTTTCCTGCCTGAATCGAGATGTAATAAGCACTTTACGCTTTACGAGTGATGCACCTCCAGCACGTTTTCAAAAGCTGTCAGGCAAAAAAGCTCACTTCCTTGTGCACTCAGATTGAACGTTCGATTGATGCCAATACTGGGGGTCATGCCCCCAAAAATCAATGGGGCATATTATCAAGGGGGGTTATCTCCGCTTTTTTGGCTTTAAAAGCCAAGAAAGCGGAGATAAAATTATCTCCCTATTACCTAGCTGTCGCTAACACCAGTTAGCGACAGCTAGTAGGAGATAGCGACCATCTTGGGCCCCACTTTGCATGTCAGTGATATTTATCACTAATGACATGAAAAGTGGGCGTGCCAAGATGTTAGCGACTGGAAACAGTCGCTAACATCGCTATCTCCTATTACCAACTTTTGGAGATATTCGCGCTAAGCGCAAATATCTCCAAAAGCTAACACCTGCCCTGAGCAGTTCTTAGCCATGTTATCCAATGGGAGGTGGATAACATGGCTAAGAGCATTAGCTCGGTAATGCATGAATATCGCTGACTTTTCAGCGATATTCATGCATTACGGCGATTTTTATCGCATTTGCGTTAAAGCTTGGTAATACCAAGGTTTATTTGCGGTAAAAATCACCGCAGCGCAGCTGTAAATTTTTGTCTCTAACCAAGTAATAGCGATAATTATCGCTATTGCTTGGTAATATGCCCCAATATCCCTGGCTAGGTCCCTGAGCTCCTCCTGTACCACATGCCCGAACCTCTGTGCACACTTGTGTCTCAGGGAAGCAGCAATAGGAGTCAGTGTGACTTCTTTTAAAGCACAAGTCACCCGTGGAGCTGCCTCTGTGAGCCAGGCATGCAGGGTCCACACACATGGAACCGTTCCTAAAGCTTTTACTCGAATCTTTATTATCCATGAACCTTGAATGTGCTTCTATATTTGGGATAAAATAACATTCCAGTGACATGGGCGGCCGCCTCTCCAACTCAGCACATTTATTCAGATGTACATTAGAGATAATTATTCGCAAATGAGTCGACTGTGTATGCGCTGGGAATTATTAAAGCCACTTAGTTATCTTCAGTTATCTTTCAATTTGGTAATTATAGTCCGCTCATTAGTCCATGTTATTTGTGTGAAATAAGCCGAGGAATAAACATCCGGTGCAAATATATCAGCCATTAAAGTATTGTGTGCGTCCGTTCTCGCGCCCTTCGGAACCAAATATACATATAGGGGCCAGTGGCGTCACACAAGATGATTGGGCCCGTGCGCAGTCTGCATACGTGTGACATTTCCATGGTTCCAGTGCACATATAAGTGACATTTAACGACCAAATGTGGGACACAAGGAGTATATGTACAAGCCCCTATTGACACAGGAACGTCACTTATATCGACATTGTGGTGGCAATAGGGGCTGCGCCTTATGTACAAGGCAGCGTTAAGCCACTTAACGTGGCTTAATGCTGCCTTATAAATAAGGCCCCCTTTCACGCTATGCTCAGCGTGAAAGGGGTGGGCAGTGGGTGTTGTGGTGGGCGTTCCACTGCAACACCCATTTATTTTGACGCTGCCCCCTATGTACAAGGGTGGCGTACATATGAGGCAGCGCCAAAATTAAGACCAGGGAAAACCTGGTCTTAAGTTGATGAAACGAGAAGAAATGCTTTATTTCTCCTCATATTTGCTTCTTCCATATGTGCTGCCTTGTGCAGCACATATAGAAAAATCAAAATGCCATGGATTGTTTATGTACAGGAAGGTGTCCCTTCCTGTACATAAATAATCATTTAAAAATAATTTCATTTTGTGAGTTTCATGAAGCAGCACACATGAAAGTGACAGGATGGCATTTCAGATTGTTTTTGTGCAGGAAGGGACACCTTCCTGCACATAAACAATCCTCCCCTGCACGCAGACACCCTTGCACTCTGGTGCAAGGGTGCCTGTATTTGCGCTAAGTTGCTAAACTTAGCGCCATCGCAGGGGGAAACGCAAGTCTGCACCACATTCTTGTAAATATGATGCAGGCTTGTGTTTCAGAACTGGCGGAGAGAGGGCTTAAGCCAGAAAGGCGAATGCCTCTCCGCCACTATCTTGTACATATGCCCTTAAGAGCGATACTTTCAAGCCCTGCAATCCAGGGAAACAGATAAATGGCAGGAATTACACCCGCGTGCACATATAGGAAAGCTTTGGGGGCATTGTTTGTACGGCGCTTGATATTTTAACGCTAATTGATATAGCGCGACCCTACTGCAAGCGCAGTCAGTCACCTGAGCCCCAGCCTACCTCCAGTTGCGTTTCTCTCTACGCTGCCGCCATCTTACGCTTGTTGTTGTTGTTGTTGGTGCCTCAGAGCCCGACCCCCACAGCCCGCCCCGCCTCCCTGCTGACCCTCCCTCGCCCCTCCCCCTCCTCCAACCATATATGACAGATGCATTCTCACGCAGCGGTCGCGCCCCAGTTGCGCCGAAGGTGCGCCAAAGGTAAGCCCGTCTACGCCCGTCCGCGCCAAGGCCGCGCCCAGCGCCAGACCCCCTGGCCCCCATCCCACCCACCCCACCCGCATCACATACGCCGCCTCCACCCTCCTAGCCCTTAACCCCGGCCGACTCCCCAATTGCGCCCAAGCCGCCCCTGGACACACCCATGGACCCTTCACATGCAACTCCTGCAAGTTCGACGGCACCAAGACCAACTCCTCATCCACGAACACCAAACAGAGACCTGACACCAACCACCTAAATTGCATCCTGCTCAACACCCGCTTGGTCCACAGACACGCCATCGACCTCTGGAATCTACTAGACACCATCTCTCCGGACGTCGCCTTCCTAACCGAAACATGGATGAACGCCTCCTCTGCCCCAGACATCACCATTGCCATCCCGGAAGGCCGCAAGATCATCCGAAAAGACCGCAACAAGCAAACAGGAGGAGGCATCGCTATCGTCCACAAACAGTCCATTCGCGTCTCAACCAGCTCAGACATCAACCTCGCAAGCGCCAAATACCTTCACTTCCAGATCCACACCGACCCCAAGACCACACTCAGAGGCACCCTCCTCTACAGACCACCAGGACATCACTGACTTTATCACCCCACACGCCCTCCCCTCCGAGGACTACATTCTATTGGGAGATCTCAATTTTCACCTGGAAAAAAGCAACGACAGCAACACCACCGCCCTTCTGGACAATCTCGCTAACCTCGGACTCAAACAACTCGTTAATACCCCCACTCACTACGCAGGTCACACACTCGACCCTATCTTCACCTCCAGCAAACATATCTCCTTCAGTCACACCACAGCTCTCCATTGGACGGATCACAGCTGCATTCACTTTATCTACAATAAGACCACTACCCACAACCATCCTCAACCTACTCTGCGAAGAAACTGGAACAAAATCACCATCGACCAGATCTCCTCATCGCTTCTTCAAAACCCCCCTGCCCACTCTTCGAACCCCAACCAAGCAGCCATTAACCTCACTCAATGGCTAACCAACTGCGCCGACAACCTAGCACCCCTGAAAAAACGTCAAATCAAACTAGGCAAAAACGCCCCCTGGTTCAACGACGATCTTAAGAAATCCAAGAAACTCTGTCGCTCCCTTGAGAAGGCCTGGAAAAAAGACCCAAACACGAGCACCAGGGACGCCTTCAAAAACGCCACCCGCATACACCACCAACTGATCCGGACTGCCAAGAAAGCCGCATTCAAAGACCGACTAGACAACAACACCCACAACAGCAAGGAACTATTCAACATCGTCAAAGAGTTTACCAACCCCACTGCCAACTCCAACGACATCACTCCCTCTCAAACCCTCTGCGACTCCGTAGCTTTGTTCTTCCACGACAAAATCGCAGACATCCACAACAGCTTCGACAACAAACCCGGAGTCCAACCCACCCAATCTTCTGCCGTACCTTCACCCCCCCTGAACATCCTTAATGAATGGAACCCTATCTCCACCGAGGACACCATCCGCATGATGAACTCCATCCACTCTGGATCTCCCACAGACCCATGCCCTCACCACATCTTCAACAAAGCAGATTCCATCATAGCACCACACCTCAGAGACGTCATCAATTGCTCCCTCAACTCCGCCACCTTCCCGGAAAGCTGGAAACACGCCGAACTCAGCGCCCTTCTGAAAAAACCCACAGCTGACCCCACCGAACTCAAAAACTACCGCCCCATCTCGCTCCTTCCATTCCCGGCCAAAGTCATCGAGAAAGCTGTCAACAACCAACTCGCCGCCTTCCTTGAAACCAACAAATCCCTCGACTCCTCACAGTCCGGCTTCAGAGCCAAATACAGCACTGAGACCACACTCATCGCAGCAACAGACGACATTCGAACTCTACTGGACAATGGAGACACAGTCGCCCTCATCCTCCTCGACCTCTCCGCAGCCTTCGACACAGTCTGTCATAGCACCCTGATACAACGCCTCAGAAACATCGGAATCCAGGGAAAAGCACTGGAATGGATCACCTCATTCCTTGCCGGAAGAACCCAGAGAGTCCGCCTCCCACCATTCAAGTCAGAGGCCACCGAAGTCATTTGCGGAGTGCCACAAGGATCCTCACTCAGTCCCACCCTCTTCAACATATACATGAGCCCCTCGCGGCCATCGCACGCAAACACAACCTCAACATCATCTCCTACACTGATGACACTCAACTTATCCTCTCACTCACCAAAGACCCAGTCACCGCCAGAACTAACCTACATGAAGGAATGAAAGAAGTAGCCGAATGGATGAAGCAAAGCCGTCTGAAACTGAATTCTGACAAAACAGAAGTCCTTATCTTAGGTACCTCCCCCTCTGCCTGGGACGACTCTTGGTGGCCAGAGTCCCTTGGAAAAGCACCCACCCCGACAGACCACGCACGGAACCTGGGCGTCATTCTGGACTCCTCACTCTCGATGACCAGACAAGTCAACGCCATCTCATCATCTTGCTTCAACATTCTTCGCATGCTCAAAAAAACATTTCGCTGGATCCCCACCGATACTAGAAAAACGGTCACCCACGCACTGATTACAAGCCGCCTGGACTACGGAAACACCCTATATGCCGGTACCACCGCAAAACTTCAGAAAAAACTCCAACGCATCCAGAACGCATCAGCCAGACTCATACTAGACATTCCGCACAACAACCATATTTCTGGTCACCTGAAAAACCTCCACTGGCTCCCCGTCAATAAGAGGATTACATTCCGCCTCCTAACCCACGCACACAAAGCACTTTACGAACTCGGACCCGAATGCCTCAACACACGACTTTCCTTCTACACCCCCTCCCGCCAGCTACGCTCCTCCAACCAAGCCCTTGCTGCTGTACCTTGTATCAACAAAACCACCATGGGAGGTAGATCCTTCTCCTACCTGGCGGCTAAAACCTGGAACTCACTTCCTACCCACCTTCGCCTCACTCAGAACCACCTAGCATTCAGAAAATAACTTAAAACCTGGATATTCGACAAGTAATCCCCACCCCTCTCCAAGCGCCTTGAGACCCTCTGGGTATGTAGCGCGCTATATAAATCACTGAATTGAATTGAATTGAAATTTATAGCCAGTCCTTTATTATTATTGTGTGCACATATACAAACACACACGCAGTTAAATACAATTAATACTGCCACTGATTGTCACTTGCATGATAAAATAAGCAATGTACTATTAAAGTCCATACATACATATAGTCAAGAATGATTACAACCCCTTCCCAACTAGACAAAACTATAAGTCTCAAACAGCACAGTGACAGGCATTACTTACTCACTCATTCTCTCTCAGGACCAGCAGATGGCGCTCGGTGCAACAACCTTTTTTGGCACCCCATGACCCCCTCCTCCACAGCTTTCCTCACAGCCACTGTCACCAGTCCCCCTCATCTCTCCATAGTCCCTCTATCACAAACATGTCATTTGTTTTTTTAGCCCTGCGCATACCATCACAGGGTGACTGTCAGAGCACTTTACATCACAGACACATTACACAGAGACAATGAGTCATACGTGTGTAAATCACTCTAGTTAATGTTACATAAAACAACAAGGATTACAAGGTGTAGGAGTCACATGTCACACAGATTAGTCAGCAGCATATTTTAAGATCATTTGGCCTGGAGAAGCACAAACTCAGGATTTAAAACGTACCACAGTGGTTGGGATTGGCTTCACCAATAAGATAGCATTTGTACTCAAACTAACTCCTTTTAGCAACATTAGGTTCTGTGATATGCATGATACACATTCTTTGCAGGAGGCACATTAACCCTCTGTGCTACTGGTGAGTCAATACTTGCACTAGACAAAACTGCGATCTTTCTCCAGCAGGAACATTAAAAACACGGGGCATATCAACAAGGGGCGGCGATAAAATTATCGCCGCCTTAGAGTCCGTTTTCGGGCAAAAAGCGTTATCAACAAGGACACGCTAGCGCGTGTTTCCTTGCATTAGCGCCCCTTGTCAGCACGCCTCCCATCGCAACGCTAATGAGATGCAAAGGAGGTGTGCCTGACAAAACACCATGGGAAAATATTGCTAACCCAGTTTCGTCATATTGACAACGAGGGTTAGCGATATTTAAATTCGCATTAAGTATGCCTTAATGCAGGAATTTAACATCTGTAAAATTCCTGACTAAGGCATACCTAACATGTGTGGGTGGATTATGCTGATACGACCACAGGCCCTATCATCAAGGATTTCGCCGTTTTCCATGGAACAATCCTGGAAAACCAGCGATATTCCATGGAAAACACTGCTATCACTGGAATAATTATCGCCATTGCACTATGCGTTGGTGATACAGCACTAGCATGGCGATCATTTCCAGCGATAGCCGGCGATATGCAATCTCACGCTGAGAGCGGCCAGCGATAATTATCGCTGCCACTTGTTGATATGCCCCACGTTCTCTTTGACGTACAAATGGAGTCACTGGTCAGTGCTGGGAAAATAGTAACTTCTGCTGCTCGGCCTGGTCGCTGTAGCTGTAGACTGTAGAGACACTTTCACTGCAGACAGCTGCTCAGACAGTGATGTGATGTGCTGGAGACAGCTGCCAGTTGAAGAGAGCAGACTGCTGGCACAGTGACCTCATGATTCTGAGGCTGCTCTCTGCAGACAGCAAAGATCTGCTTTGCATCTTATCTGCAGCCCAGCTGTAGGTTGAAGTCGAGGTGAAGAGGGCATCATGGTGTAGTAGGTACGCTGTCTTCAGAGCTGTGCCCTGTGCCTTTAGACACTCAACACATCCCGGGCGACCCCCAAAGGCATGGCAAGGCAGCACGTGTCAGGGCGGTCAAGGGTGACACTCCTCGTCCTATCATTTAATGGCTCAGGGTGGCTGCGACAGGAATTTGAAATCAAAGATATGAATCCAGAGCCTCTTAGTCACCATCACTCCATAAATTAGACTACTGGGGGCAGGGGCATTAGCACTTGGGGGGTGCGGTGGGCCTCGGGCGGCACAAGCTTTCGGCTAACCTGCGGCTGTTATAGGGCAAGCAGAAATCGCCAGTGCCCCCCCTCTTACTGGTGGCCTGGCAGCAAAAGCAGTTACCCTCCCTGGCTGCATAAGGTCTGGCGACGCCACTGACTAGGGAGGTCAGCGTTACTAACACTGCACTTACCGCCTGGCAGTGCGCCTCATTGTGATTGGCAGCAGGCCTTAGGGTTGCACGCAGGGCCGGCGCTAGGCATGGGCAGCGTGGGCAGCTGCCCAGGGCCTCACAGTCAGCCCACCAGCATGGGGCCCGTACCGATCGTGTGCCCTGTTGTTTCTGTGTCTCCTTGCAATTAGGGTCTATGGGAGGGGTCCCTTCCCTGGGTCTCTCAGGGATGGTGTCTGTAGGCCTAGGTGAGGGAGACGCTTCCTTTTGTCCCAATTGCAAGGAGACCCATTCAGAGACACTGTGGGGGGCCCATTGTACAGGATTTTAGCGCCCCCACAGTGTTAACTCCCAGCCCACAAGCAATTCCTACACCTATCAGGCTGAAGGTGTGAGAATTGCTTGTGGGCTGAAAGTTAAAACTGTGAAAGGGCCTGCGTCAGTCTTCCTCCTGCTGTGAGGCAGGCGTAAGATTTTGACGCATTTGCGTCCTAGAAGTGGCGCAGTGAAATCTGGTAGATTTCACTGCGTCACTTCTACAACCCTTTCTTGCGTGGGAACAGCCCCCCTGCATACATTATACCTGGCGCAGGTATAATGTAGCGCATGGGTTTACAAAGTGACGCATCTACCTAAATGCGTCACTTTGTAAATATGGCGCAACAAGGCACATTTTTTACACTGCTGGTGCGTCACAAAAAGTGACGCACAAGTGGTGCAAAACGTGACGCAAGGGCTAATAAATAAGCCGCTTTGTTTCTGGAGGAAGTGAGCAGATGGCATAGGTGGAGCACCCCAACACCAATATATAATTATACCTGGGGAATCAGAAAACCCTTTAATTAAAGCCACATCCTTCTAACACTGCCACAAAGAACTGACGAAATATGTAAGATGTCCAGAGATTGTTCACCCGTAAGGCCATCTTTTTCAATTTTTTTAAATATGCTTTACAAAATTAAATGCCATTTTACTCTATGCTACAAGACAACTGATTCTTGCATCTGAGTCAACTCATCTCGAGTCGGTTTAATCAACAGTCAATGGACAACCTTAGAATTTTTCTCCATAAGAGTACCTTCCTTGGTGTGGGATATGAATGTCACAATGTCAACCCTGAGCTTTCCATGTCCGCGGCATGGCTCTGGCGTCTTCATTGGCATGACTAGAGCTGTAGTTATATACCAGACAGAAGGTATGGGTCCTAACCTGCATTCTGTAGTACATTTAGTACTACTACAACAATACTAAAAAAATACTATCAAATTCTATCCACAAACCTACAAGTGTAAATCTCCACCTCTACTATCTTTTATATGGGAAGATCCTCACATTTGTAAGTGTACTACTTTAGTAGTAAATGTAAGAGGAGTTGTGCGAATGACTGGAAAAAGAGTCATAATTCCTTTTAAATGGGAGAGTTTGCGACATAGTAAGGAAGGATTTTGGGACTGATATGCACCCACCCACTAAACTAAAGGTCTCACTTTTGGGACCTTATAAGTATTTAGTTATGCAGCACAATATCCTTGGTGCAACAACATCAACTGTTGCATGGCTAAACACTTATAAGGTCTCAAAGGCGAGACCTATTGGCTGAGCCAATGCTTGTTATTATAGATTCTCGAGATACTCTTCCCAACATCTGCATATCCAAGTAGCCGTTTCTGGTTTACTGCTGGCATCCTGCCTTGCTAATTAAACTATTGGCATTTATTTGGAATTCTAAAGTCTAGCTTTGAAAAAAATAGCATGCCTGCTCAAAGTTTATGGCATCCTGCCTGCTACTTCCGTTCTCCAAGCTATCCTGTCTTCACCCGCCCTTGTCCAAATCGTCATGTACACAATGTAATTTAAAACTGAAGAGAGAAAAAGATCCATCTATCTACCTATCTGTTTGTGTGCGTGTGAGCCGCAACTTGTGACACACATACACGTATAAATCAATGGAAAGCAGCCAACCAATTGAAACGTTAACTGTTTTCAGTGCAAATGGTTTCTTTAGATATGTTAAAATAATTCTGCCATTCATCATCTGCGATCTTAGGTTTTTCCGAACTTGGCAGCTTGTAATAAGAAGTTGAACAAAGATGGCGAAGAGGGGCTTTCGGCGGCATTTGCATTTTATGGCACCTATTTCAATGCCATACTGAGCTATTCTACAAAGAGGTGAGAGGTCTTTGAGGCGCCTCTGCTGTATTTGCATGTGGTAAAACAGCCTTAATGATGTGTTGAGAGGTGCCCCCTGCCATTGTTGAAGCCGCCGTGTGGGGGCCTGCTAAGTGTATGGGGCAGTGGCGTAACAAAACTTGAGGGGGCCCCCCTGCAAACTACATGCAGGGGGCCCCCCTCCCATCCTCCGTGCCAGTCTAGAGCTCTCAGGCCAGCGACCCGCCATATTGCAGGGGATGCGGGGCTCTTGTTACGCCGCTGTCACCAATGCAGCCGTTAATAGTAACACTGGATGGCGGAATTAAAGGTTGGGCTTACTCTGCCCCAGGCTATCATAGGTGGTGGTCCATTCATTACATGGTCCCTGCCATCAGTAGGCCGGGGAAGTTTGCCCAATTTTAGGTGGGTTTCCTGATGCAGACTCCTGCCATGATATACAACATCGGGCCCACTCATCGTTCAGTTTTGACAAAAGTGCATCCACTGCTCCTTCTTGTTTCCGTTTTAAAACATTAGACAATGCAACAATGCTTTATTTCAAAAGCAGATGTAACTACAAAGAGCAAATTTTGATAATATTTTTTTATTAGCAGACAATAGTAATCTTAAGAGGCATTGCATAGCTTCATACACACTGTGACCCCAATTCCATCACAGTCTCTCTCTCTCAGTCAGTCAGTCTCTCTCTTTCAGTCAGTCTCTCTCTCTCTCTCTGTCAGTCAGTCTATCTCTCTCTGTCATTCAGTATTTCTCAGTCAGTCAGTCTCTCTGCCAGTCAGTCTGTCAGTCAGTCGGTCTCTCTCTGTCAGTCTCTCTATCTCTCTCTCTTTCTGTCAGTCAGTCTCTCTCTCAGTTTTTCAGTCCCTCTCTCTCTCAGTCAATCAGTCTCTCTCTATCTGTCAGTCAGTCTCTCCCTTTCTGTCAGTCAGTCTCTCAGACAGTCTCTCTCTCTCTGTCAGTCTCTCTCAGTCAGCCTGTCTCTCTCTCTGTCAGTCTCTCTCTCTCTGTCAGTCAGTCTCTCTCTTTGTCAGTCAGTCTCTCTCTCTGTCAGTCAGTCTCTTTCAGTCTCTTTCAGTCTCTCTCTCTTAGTCTCTCTCTCTCTCTCTAAGTCAGTCTCTCTCTCTGTCAGAGTCTCAGTCTCTCTGCCAGTCTCTCTCTGTCAGTCTCTCTCTCAGTCTCTCTCTGTCAGTCTCTCTCTCTGTCGGTCAGTCTCTCTCTCTCTCTGTCAGTGTCTCAGTCTCTCTCTCTCAGTGATACAGAAAAGGGGGTGGTGATGAACTAACTAACTGAATTAAGCAGACCACTCTTACCCAGTCCAAAGATCAAGGCTTGATCCATCACCGTTATTTATCTCACTGCCCCATCCCAGCTCAGAACCTGGCTATATGCAAATTAGTCTGTCCCTGGCCCAGTGCATCATGGGAACAGGGCAGACCAAACTACCAAGCCAATTCTTCACCAGAAAGGAGACAAGCTACCGGGGACCGGTTTCTGGCATTTCAGCCTCTTCGGCCCGGCTTGCTTGAATCCTGATGGAGCAGTGAGAAAGGGACTCATGTCTGAGTATACCCTGCCACACCTATAGTGGCCAAAAACGATACAGAAAAGGGGGTGGTGATGAACAGAGTGTCTGAATTAAGCAGACCACTCTTACCCAGTCCAAAGATCAGGGCTTGATCCATCACCGTTATTTATCTCACTGCCCCATCCCAGCTCAGAACCTGGCCATATGCAAATTAGTCTGTCCCTGGCCCAGTGCATCATGGGAACAGGGCAGACCAAACTACCAAGCCAATTCTTCACCAGAAAGGAGACAAGCTACCGGGGACCGGTTTCTGGCATTTCAGCCTCTTCGGCCCGGCTTGCTTGAATCCTGATGGAGCAGTGAGAAAGGGACTCATGTCTGAGTATACCCTGCCACACCTATAGTGGCCAAAAACGATACAGAAAAGGGGGTGGTGATGAACAGAGTGTCTGAATTAAGCAGACCACTCTTACCCAGTCCAAAGATCAGGGCTTGATCCATCACCGTTATTTATCTCACTGCCCCATCCCAGCTCAGAACCTGGCTATATGCAAATTAGTCTGTCCCTGGCCCAGTGCATCATGGGAACAGGGCAGCCCTGATCTCTTGACTGGGTGAGAGCTTTCTGCTTAATTCAGAGACTCTGTCCCTCACCACCCCTTGTTGTAAATATTTTTGTCCACCCTAAGCGTGGAAGGGTATTCTCAGATGTGAGACCCTTGCTCATTGCACCATCAGGATTCAAGCAAACCGGGCCGAAGACGGCTGTAATGCCAGAAACCGGTCCCCGGGAGCTTGTTTCCTTCCCAGTGTAAGAATTGGCTTTTGTATTTGGTTTGCCCTGTTCCCATCATGCACTGGGACAGGAACAGACTAATTTGCATACAGCCAGGTTCTGAAACTGGGATGGTGCAGTGAGCTAAAAAACGGTGTTGGATCTCGCCCAGATCTCTTGACTGGGTGAGAGCTTTCTGCTTAATTCAGAGACTCTGTCCCTCACCACCCCTTGTTGTAAATATTTTTGTCCACCCTAAGCGTGGAAGGGTATTCTCAGATGTGAGACCCTTGCTCATTGCACCATCAGGATTCAAGCAAACCGGGCCGAAGACGGCTGTAATGCCAGAAACCGGTCCCCGGGAGCTTGTTTCCTTCCCAGTGAAAGAATTGGCTTTTGTAGTTTGGTTTGCCCTGTTCCCATCATGCACTGGGACAGGAACAGACTAATTTGCATACAGCCAGGTTCTGAAACTGGGATGGTGCAGTGAGCTAAAAAACGGTGTTGGATCTAGCCCTGATCTCTTGACTGGGTGAGAGCTTTCTGCTTAATTCAGAGACTCTGTCCCTCACCACCCCTTGTTGTAAATATTTTTGTCCACCCTAAGCGTGGAAGGGTATTCTCAGATGTGAGACCCTTGCTCATTGCACCATCAGGATTCAAGCAAACCGGGCCGAAGACGGCTGTAATGCCAGAAACCGGTCCCCGGGAGCTTGTTTCCTTCCCAGTGTAAGAATTGGCTTTTGTAGTTTGGTTTGCCCTGTTCCCATCATGCACTGGGACAGGAACAGACTAATTTGCATACAGCCAGGTTCTGAAACTGGGATGGTGCAGTGAGCTAAAAAACGGTGTTGGATCTAGCCCTGATCTCTTGACTGGGTGAGAGCTTTCTGCTTAATTCAGAGACTCTGTCCCTCACCACCCCTTGTTGTAAATATTTTTGTCCACCCTAAGCGTGGAAGGGTATTCTCAGATGTGAGACCCTTGCTCATTGCACCATCAGGATTCAAGCAAACCGGGCCGAAGACGGCTGTAATGCCAGAAACCCGTCCCCGGGAGCTTGTTTCCTTCCCAGTGTAAGAATTGGCTTTTGTAGTTTGGTTTGCCCTGTTCCCATCATGCACTGGGACAGGAACAGACTAATTTGCATACAGCCAGGTTCTGAAACTGGGATGGTGCAGTGAGCTAAAAAACGGTGTTGGATCTAGCCCTGATCTCTTGACTGGGTGAGAGCTTTCTGCTTAATTCAGAGACTCTGTCCCTCACCACCCCTTGTTGTAAATATCTCTCTCTCAGTGAGTCTCTCTCTGTCAGTCTCTCTCAGTCAGTCAATCTCTCTCTCTCTGTCAGTCTCTCTCTGTCGGTCAGGCTCTCTCTCTCAGTCAGTCTCTCTCTCTCTCTGTCAGTCAGCCTCGCTCTCTCTCTGTCAGTGACTCTCTCTGTCAGTCTCTCTCTCTGTCGGTCAGTCTCTCTCTCTGTCGGTCAGTGTCTCAGTCTGTCTCTTCAGTCAGTCTCTCTCAGTCAGTCAATCTCTCTCTGTCAGTCTCTCTCTCTGTCAGTCATTCTCTCTCTCTCTCTCAGTCAGTCTCTCTCTCAGTGAGTCTCTGACTCTCCCTGTCATTCGCTCTCTCTCTCTCTGTCAGTCAGTATCTCTCTACCTCAGTCAGTCAGGCAGTCTCTGTCAGTCAGTCTCTCTCTCTCTGTCAGTCAGTCTCACTCTCACTCAGTCAGCCAGTCTCTCTCTCTCTCTCTCTGTCAGTCTCTCAGCCAGTCAGTCTCTCAGTCAGTCAGTATTCAATCTCTGAGTCAGTCAGTCAGTCTCTCTACTCTCTCTCCACTCTCCCTCTCTACTCTGTCCACTCTATCTCCACTGTCTCACTCGCTCTCCACTCTCTCCCCACTGTATCTCCACTCTCTTTCCACTGTCTCTCCACTATCTCTCCACTGTCTCTCTCCACTCTCTCTCTCTCCACTCTCTCTCTCTCCACTCTCTCTCTCCACTCTCTCTCTCTCTACTCTCTCTCCACTCTCTCTGTCAGTCTCTCTCTCTCTCAGTCAGTCTCTATCTCTCTCTGTCAGTCTCTCTCTCTCTCTGTCAGTCAGTCAGTCCCTCTCTCTCTGTCAGTCTCTCTCTCAGTCAGTCAGTCTCTCTCTCTGTCAGTCCCTCTCTCTGTCAGTCTCTCTGTCAGTCTCTCTCTCTCTCAGTCGGTCAGTCTTCCAGACAGTCTCTCTCTCTCCCTCTGTCAGTCTCTCTCAGTCAGTCTCTCCCTCTCTCAGTCAGTGACTCTCTCGGTCAGTCTCTCTCTCTGTCAATCAGTCTCTCTCTCTCTCTGTCAATCTCTGAGTCTCTCTGTCAGTCAGTCTCAGTCAGACTCTCTCTGTCTCTCTCTCATTCTCTCTCTACCTCAGTCAGTCTCTCTCTCTCTCTCTCTCTCTCTCTGTCAGTCAGTCTCTGTCAGTCAGTCTCTCTCCGTCAGTCAACCTCTATCTCTCTCTCTCTCTCTCTTTGTCAGTCTCTCTCTCTCTCTGTCAATCTCTCTCTCTCTGTAAGTCTCTCTCTCAGTCGGTCTCTCTCACAGTCAATCAGTCTCCCTCTGTCAGTCTCTGCCTCTCTCTGTCATTCTCTCTCTCTCTCTGTCAGTCAGTATCTCTCTACCTCAGTCAGTCTCTCTCTCTCTCTGTCAGTCAGTCTCTCTCTCTCTGTCAGTCAGTCTCACTCTCTCTGTCAGCCAGCCAGCCTCTCTCTCTCAGTCAGTCTCTCAGCCAGTCAGTCTCTCAGTCAGTCAGTATTCAGTCTCTGAGTCAGTCAGTCAGTCAGTCTCCCTACTCTCTCTCCACTCTCTCTCTCTCCAATCTCTCTCTCTACTCTGTCCACTCTATCTCCATTGTCTCCCTCTCCTCCCACTGTCTCTCTCTCTACAGTCTCTTCACTGTCTCTCCACTCTCTCTCCACTGTCCCTCTCCACTTTCTGTCTCTCCACTCTCTCTCTCCACTCTCTCTGTCCAACTTCTCCACTATCTCCACTCTCTCTCTCCAACCTCTCCAATCTCTCCACTCTCTCTCTCTCCACTGTCTCTCTCCACTTTCCCACTCTCTCTCCACTGTCTCTCTCTCTCCACTCTCTCTCTCTCCAACTTCTCCACTCTCTCTACAACCTCTCCTCTCTCTCTCTCCACTCCCTCTCTCCACTCTCTCTCTACAACCTCTCCACACTCTCCACTCTCTCTCTCTACTGTCACCCTCCAATCTCTCTCCACTATCTCTCTCTTTAGTGTCTCTCTCCACTTTCTGTCTCTCCACTCTCACTCCAATCTCTCTCTCTCCACTCTCTCTCTCTACTATCTCTCCACTCTCTCTCCACTGTCTCTCCACCATCTCTCCACTCTCTCTCTCCACTCTCTACTCTCTCTCTCCCTCTGGGGTCTCTCCACTCTCTCTCTTCCTCCACTCTCCCTCCACTCTCTCTCCACTCTCTCACTCTCTCTCGACTCTCTCTCCACTCTCTCTCTCCATACTCTCTCCACTGTCTCCCTCCACTCTCTCTCTCTAATCTCTCTCCACTCTCTCTCTCCACTGTTTCCCTCCACTCTCTCTCTCCACTATCTCTCCACTCTCTCCCCACTGTCTCTCCACTCTTTCACCACTGTCTCCCTCCACTCTCTCTCTCTACTCTCTCTCCACTGTCTCTCTCTCCACTGTCTCTCTCTACTGTCTCTCCACCCCCCTCCCCACTCTCTCTTCACTCTCTCTCCACTGTCTCCACTCTCTCTCTCCACTTCCTCCACTCTCTCTCTCTCTCCACTCTCAGTCAGTCTCTCGGCCAGTCAGTCTCTCAGTCAGTCAGTATTCAGTGTCTGAGTCAGTCAGTCAGTCTCCCTACTCTCTCTCCACTCTCTCTCTCTCTCCAATCTCTCTCTCTACTCTGTCCACTCTATCTCCACTGTCTCACTCTCCTTCCACTGTCTCTCTCTCCACTGTCTCTCCACTCTATCTCTCTACTGTCTCTCCACTCTCTCTCTACTGTCTCTCCACTCTATCTCCACTCTCTCTCCACTGTCTCTCTCTCTCTCCAACCTCTCCACTCTCTCTACAACCTCTCCACTCTCTCTCTCTCCACTCCCTCTCTCCACTCTCTCTCTACAACCTCTCCACACTCTCCACTCTCTCTCTCCCCAACCTCTCCAATCTCTCCACTCTCTCTCTCCACTGTCTCTCTCCACTTTCTGTCTCTCCACTCTCTCCCTCTCCACTCTCTCTATCTACTCTCTCTCCACTGTCTCTCTCCACTCTCTCTCTCCAGACTCCACTCTCTCTCTACTCTCTCTCCACTCTCTCCACTCTCTCCAATGTCTCTCCACTGTCTCTCCACTCTCTCTCTCCACTGTCAACCTCCAATCTCTCTCCACTCTCTCTCCACTCTATCTCCACTATCTCTCTTTAGTGTCTCTCTCCACTTTCTGTCTCTCCACTCTCACTCCACTCTCTCTCTCCACTCTCCTCTCTCTCTCTCTACTATCTCTCCACTCTCTCTCCACTGTCTCTTCACCATTTCTCCACTCTCTCTCTGCACTCTCTACTCTCTCTCTCCCTGTGGGGTCTCTCTACTCTCTCTCTCCCCCCACTCGTGGAGAAGTGTGGCTCAGGGGTTAGTGGCGGCAGACCCGGAAGCTGAGATCAGCCCTGGACCAGGGTTCAATTCCCCGCCTCAGCGGGTCTTGGGCTCAAAAATTCCACGGACTCGATAATTCTCGCTCCGGTGCCTTCTCGACTCACGGGTTCACACTCTGCGACTCTGGGCAATAGCTTGCTTAATCTCCACAACGGCCCCTCGCGGCGGGATGCCTGGCTTTCACCTTGTGGATACCCTGCCGGGGTTATCTCACAGGGGAATACCAGGACGGGTTCCCTAAGTAAGCGCTTAGATACCGACCTCGGTCAGTGATTTGCGCTATATAAATACATGTACATTTACATTTATTTACCCCTCCACTCTCTCTCCACTCTCTCACTCTCTGTCCACACTCTCTCTCCACTCTCTCTCAACTGTCTCCCTCTCTCTACTCTCTCTCTCCACTGTCTCTCCACTCTCTCTCCACTGTCTCGCCACTCTCTCTCCACTCTCTCTCCACTCTCTCTCCACTGTCTCCCTACACTCTCTCTCTACTCTCTCTCCACTATCTCTCTCTCCATTCTCTCTCTCCACTATCTCTCTCTCCACTATCTCTCTCTCCACTCTCTCTCTCCACTTTCTCCCTCCACTCTCTCTCTCTACTCTCTCTCCGCTCTCTCTCGCCACTGTCTCTCGCCACTGTCTCTCTCCACTCTCTCTCCACTGTCTCTCCACTCTCTCTCCACTCTCTCTCCAGTCTCTCTCCACTCTCTCTCTCCACTGTCTCTCTCCACTTTCTGTCTCTCCACTCTCTCTCTCTCCACTCTCTCTGTCCAACCTCTCCACCATCTCCACTCTCTCTCTCCAACCTCTCCAATCTCTCCACTGTCTCTCTCCACTCTCTCCCTCCACTCTCTCTCCACTCTCTCTCCACTGTCTCCACTCTCTCTCTCTACTCCCTCCACTCTCTCTCTCGCCACTCTCTTTCTCCACTATCTCTCTCTCTCCACTGTCTCTCTCCACTCTCACTCCACTCTCTCTCTCTCCACTCTCTTTCTCTACTATCTCTCTACTCTCTCTCCACTGTCTCTCCACCATCTCTCCTCTCTCTCTCCACTCTATTCTCTCTCTCCCTCTGGGGTCTCCCCACTCTCTCTCTCCCTCCACTCTCCCTCCACTCTCTCTCCACTCTCTCACTCTCTCTCCATTCTCTCTCCACTGTCTCCCTCCACTCTCTCTCCACTCTTTCTCCACTGTCTCTCCACTCTCTCGCTCCACTGTTTCCCTCCACTCTCTCTCTCCACTGTTTCCCTCCACTCTCTCTCTCCACTCTCTCTCCACTGTCTCCCTCCACTCTCTCTCTACTCTCTCCACTGTCTGTATTTCTCCACTCTCTCTCTCCACTTTCTCCCTCCACTCTCTCTCTACTCTCTCTCTCTCTACTCTCTCTCCACTCTCTCCGCTCTCTCTCTCTCTCCACCGTCTCTCTCCACTCTCTCTCCGCTGTCTCTCCACTCTCCCTCCCCACTCTCTCTCAACTCTCTCGCCTCTCTCTCTCCACTCTCTCCCTCCACTCTCTCCCTCCACTCTCTCTCCACTCTCTCTCTACTGTCTCCACTCTCTCTCTCTCTCCACTCCCTCCACCCTCTCTCTCTCCACTCTCTTTCTCCACTCTCTCTCTCTCTCCACTCTCTCCCTCCACTGTCTCTCTCCACTTTCTGTCTCTCCACTTGCCTCTCTCTCTCTCTCCACTCTCTCGCTCTCTGGGGGTCCATGGGTAAATTACCAGCAAGGTATGCAGGCCATTATGTTGCACCCTCGTTCTGGTTAATTATAATGTTTAGAGGAACAACAGTTGTTGCGTAAATATGATAATTTTAGGACGTCAGACACCTTGACATAAACCATTGCTTGCTAAATGAGATAATAGATATTTCAATATATATATGTCATTCAGGCATGTGATTCATTTTTGAACACTCACTTTTTGTAAAACCCTTTATAAATATAACTATCAAAAGCAATGTTGAGTAACGGTGACTCAAAAGGCAGCATTGTTCTCATATAAATAACTTTTTGAAAGCACACTGTCGTCTGGAAACATTTTAAATTCGTAAGCACAATACACAATACCTCACAAATATCTGTGTATTCTCAGATGGAAAATCCCTGATGGGAAATCCATCTGGCTACTTACTAATGTATTTACTCGGGTCAGTTACAGAGCGTGAGATTTAAAAGGGAGTACACTGGAAAATACATCCCAATAACCAGTTGCAGGATTGCAGTGTTCCCCCAGGAACACAGCAGGTGTCAAAAAACCAACATGGTAGTTACTACGTCTAGCAGAAACTCTTTGCAATCGGCCAACGGGGATTTTCACTAGGGTTGTGAAGAGGCACCATCAGGGTTCAATCAATGCAGAGCAGGGAGCATGGAGGCCACGGGCTTCAAAACACACACAAATTAAGCTTGAATTAATTATTCTACTTTGTCAAAAGTCACGTGCATGCGCTATATAGCTCAAGGTTAGGGGTGGTCAGGACACCAACTGTAAAACCTTTTCCACAACCGGGTTTTTCAACTGCAGCTACCAGGGTATTTTGAAATGTCTTACTTATGCAGGACATTGTAATGCGTGTGCAGACCACCGTGGCCGCCCATCAAATACTAACTCCACACAATATCTGCTACACGAGCAAATAATAAACACAATCCCAGCTGATGAGGAGGCACAGTTAGGCGAAGCGGCCATGCAGGCTTCAAGGTCACAGTGTGCAAATTCCAATAGGGAACTTATGGACACACCGAGCTAGAGCACTTACTATGAGGGTTACTTGTAGTATCGCAACATATAAATGTCACGCTCGACTGGTTTTAGCATCCCCGATTTACACAGTACACAGACCAGGGAATACATTCACGCCTATTTACCCCACATAGCTCCTTCCTCCCGCGCTCCGCGATGTACATATGCACCTTGTTTTGTTTCTGCAATGCTGTTTTACCAAGATTGCATGCCTATGGATTCGGTACATGGTGCAGAATTCATTGAAAAACTGTTACATGGACATTCTGCACATATAGATCGAACGAGCCATCCATCCATCGCACATCCTCTCTAAGTTGCTTACATTTATTTGTTGACGTTTTTGTTCGTGCGCTCAGTTTAAAATTGTCACTTCAGTCACACTAGTTTTATATGTCTGGCGTTTTTACCCTTTTCTCGACCTGCGCCCTGAAGGGGCGGAAAGGCTGTGTCTCAGCGCTATAATTCGACGTTGAAATGAAATAAGAACAGTGGTCGAATTGGGGAAAAAAAAGTAGGCGAACTGTTGTGGTCGGAGCATCAGAGGAAGGAAAAATGTGAGGATTGGGTAAGTGGGCGGAGTCAGAGGTGTGGCTAGAAAGAGCAAAACATCCCAATGTTTGCTATGTTTGGCTTTTTACTAATGAGTTACAGCTTACAACGTTATTCAATGCAACCAATAGATACACGTTTATCCAAGCGCACCGGTGCCCTTTCGTTAGCCTAGAGCCAATGCAGGCACCCTTGCCCCACAAGGGTTCCTCCGTTGCATACAGGATTGTTTTTGTGCAGGAAGAGACACCTTCCTGCACAAAAACAAGCCTGAGAGGCTTTTTCCTCTCTCTATGTGTGCTGCACAGATAGATAGAGGAAAAACAGGGAGAAATAAATATATTTCTCCTTGTTGTGCCTCCCCTGAGGAGGTTACGTTACGTTACGTTACGTTAAAATTATTTGTAACGCGCTCTATCACCGTAGGTTTCTTGGCGCTCAATGACAAATAGCGTGATCCAGAGTGAGAGGGTTATACATATGCGGATTGGAAAAGCAGCGTTTTCAGCAGTCTGCGAAAACAGTCATAATTTTGGCAGAGGCGGAGGGAAAGTGGCATGGAGTTCCAGGTGGAAGGAGCCAGGACAGAAAAGCTCAGGCCGCCATGCTTCTTTCTTTTAAATTTGGGAACAACAAGGAGATTTTGTGATGCTGAGCGGAGGGCTCTAGAAGGGAGGTGACGGGATAGGGCCGAAGAGATGAACGCAGGTGCTGCATCCGAGAGGGCCTTATAAGTTGTGCATGCCAATTTGAAGGTGCAGCGTTTAGAAAGAGGGAGCCAGTGTAAACTGCGGAGGAGGGGAGTGACGTGCTGATGTTTGGGCTGGCGGAAGATCAGGCGGGCGGCCTGAGGTGTAAGATTTTTATGCATTCCCGGGTTTACAAGTAAAAAAACTGGGAGGGTTGAGTGGGATTACCCACTGCAACACCTCCCTTGTGCAGAGTAAGGCAAAGCAGCAATTTGCGCTGTGTTGCATTACTCCCTATTTAAGAAACCATTCAAAGCCACGCAAATATGACTTGCAGATTTGTGTTGTGCAATTACCACTTTCCGTGGTGCAAGCATGAAGCAAGGCCCTCAAAAATATGTCCCTCAGTTTGGGGTGTACAAATCCTGCATTGCCGATCCCTGGTGAGTTGCACTACTACTGTTGGAACAAGGCCAATGAGGCACTAATGGGTGGGCGGACTGGCCTCAGGGGTCCTGTGACCTCAGTGTCAAAGTCTCTGCTGATCTAGGGTGTGCTGCTTTGTAGGCCTGCCTGCAAGACTGGAGGTGATCTTCGGGATGGATTGTGGTGGACAGGGCTTCAAGGTTAACCCACATTGGCCTCCGGTAGGGTCCACCTGCTGGTGCTAAGAGACCAGGGCTTCTGTAGTATAGCGGGGGAATGTTCTCCTTCAGGAGAGTGGTCTGGTGGACTGTTCATGAAGCCTGATTCCCCAGTTCCAGATTTGGTAGCTCTGGCCATAGTGCCACATCCCCTCCCTCCCTTTCTACCCCACTGCCTATAAACACCTTGATGTGTCTCAATTCAAATTATGCACTGCTTGAAAAAAAGTAACCAGTAGAAAAGAGTATTTCCCTGGACCGAAATTTTGTAGAAAAACAATATAACAATATAATACAACAACGTAATTCTATGTACAAATTGAATATTTATTAAAAGTACATATTAAAAAAAGAAGCATTAAAACTTATATTCGATTCTCAGTGCCCCACAGTACAAAAACATCAATAAAATCACCCTAAACACAGTAGGACAATTATGACCAACATAATTACAAAAGACAGAACAGGTTGTATGACTTTAAATTTGTCAAAATCTGTGAAAAAAAGTAACAACATCCTGGAAAAAGCAAACACTCATAGGCAATGCAAGATTATGTAAAGCATGCAAAATATAAGAAGGAACGACATGGTTACCTTAGCTTTTACACTCCTTGTTTGGAAATCAATGAGTGTTTTTTGGTATACTCGTGGACAGCAAGGAAGGTGATAAGCAGGGCTCAGAAGATTGACTCACATAAACCCACAAGGGCTCCTCCACATTTATGTCAGCCAGCTAGCTGCTCAAACATCGACATTATGTATTTAAGTGTCCTGCTAACAATACCTTTTGAACTGTCTGGCTTGCTAACTCTCCTACCCACAAAAAACTTGAGAGAGCTCTTGAGAGCACTAGGCAAAATTATATTTTCATTCGGGAAGTGAAGGATACATCCAACTTAATTTTTATGGTGACGCAATAGTACATTAGTTATGCTGTAAAGCGTCACTAAAAAAATCACTAACCTAAGGGGTCCCAAAGGCAAGACCTATTGGCTTTGCCAATGCTTGTTTAGATATCTCATTTGCTAAATAGGGCACTTTTAATTTGGTGCCACACAGGGCCGAACTGGAAACCCAAAGCAGCCCTGGCAAATCTGTGTCCATCCCCTGTGTGATGCGAGCGAACGCAGCAAGCAAGCCTGACGACTGCAAAGGGGATACGGGGAGAGGGTGTTCTCTCCCCAAGAACATTTTGGAACAAATTATATAAATGTTGCATTCTACAAAACATTGTATTATATATTCCATTGTATTAGCTTTTAGAGCACGGTAAATGATGACCTTACGGTGCACCAGGATATGACAATCTGGTTGTGGCCCTTCAAGGATTCCCTCACTATCACCCTGCAACACTGCCCCTTATCTATCCATAGCCCCTCTCTCAGATGTATTTAAAGTGCTTCTCATATCATTGAGGGACTTGAAGCACTCTACATCATGCACACATATAGAGACAATGAATCATACATGTGTAAATCAATGTTTAAAAAATGTTTATAAGAACAAAGGGACTACAAGGTGTTAGAATTCACATGCCATCAATTCTGGTTGGCATTTTTTAAGATCTGGAGAAGCACAACCTGAGGATTCAAAACCTAACACAGTGGTTGGATTTTCTAATAAGAATGTATTTCTACCCAAACAAACCAATATTAGCAGTATTAGGATAATGAATGACTGGGGGGTAAAATGATAACTTCCAAACCCTCTCCATGCAGTTTGCATGCAGCTCTTTGATGGCAGGTCACAGCTCAAGGTGCTTGATTTATTACGATTGTAAGTTATGCACTGCAAGTAACTAAAGGATCTCTGTAACTAAAACAGTAACCCACTGAGGTATGCCCATTGAATATAGTTCTGTGATCTGTATGGTACAGGTTCTTTGCAGCAGGCATCGTAACCCTTGGCGCTACAATGGATGAGTCAAAACTCCAATCTCTCTCCAACAGGAAGATCAACCACCAGAGATATAAATCTTGACTCTTTAATTGTTGCCTGAAATCTGCGGCGCTTACAAGGAACTCTGCAGTGATTTTTGCTTTTTTGAGAGTGAGAAGAGAGTCATTGTGCTGGACAGCGCTACAGGTTTTGTTATTGGGGGTCGGTTTTGCAGCCTCCACTAACAAAACCAGCCTCCCACCCCTCCAGCCTCCGTCGGATGCCCAGCACACCAGGTGCCTGGCCTTCTTTGTTTTCACAATCAGACCCTGGAGGGGGTCCACAAGGGGCTATGGTGTCACAGAACTGGACACCTCAGGCTGCTTTTATGTTATATCCTTAGAAAAGGGTAAATAGTATTTTTAGAAAGACCACATCCATGAACATAGAAAAATGAGCAGTACACGTTTTATGGAATATATTAAGTAAAACAGCTGATAAGACATTAAACATTTTCGACAGTTATTTTTAAAAAGCGCCAAGCTTTGGGAACAGTCTTTCACGAATTACACATTAAGTCCTCTTCCTTTCCTTGATGCATTGTCAGTCTGGGTGAGCCCGAAAATAATGGGCAGATGGGGTCAAGGGCGGGGCTGCCAATGTGTCCTGATGTGACCATTTTATTGGTCACAGTGGGGGCAGGCATGTGGCCTCCTCACTAAACGAGGCGTAAATCACTGCAGTAGTCGGACCATCAGAAGTAGCCGTTTTTTTGTGCTGATTGATTGCTCCACCAGTGCAACACTGCTCCTACAGTGTCGCTGGGCAGGCCCCTGCCCACAGATACAGAGGGTGAGGAAGTCCAGGCAACTGCAGAGGCCTTCCTCGATGTGCACCACACAGGGCTGGATGATCCTGTAATATTTTCTTTTTATTCGGAGCATTTCTGCCGTCATGGAACGCATTTTTGAAATGAAGAAGTAGGGGAACGGACTTAGTTAAATTAAAAAAGTAGGGGCACGCCGAGCCCTTCCGATCCCGCCCACTTCGACCACTGAATAAGAACCGTACTGAACAGGATTGAAGCGCTTAGACCCATGTATCCAGAACAGTCAGCGACCGTCGCAATTCGCACTACAATTTTTCTTTTTTGAGTTTTATATAGCGCGAACTAGACCTGAGAAATCGAGCGCTTCACTGAGCAAAAGTTTCGTTACAGATGGACAGACACATTAATTTTTGTTAGACACAGGGAGATTAAGTGATTTAGCCAGAATCACATGATGTTGAGCGTCGATGCCAAGACTCGAACCCAGGTCCCCAGTTTCGAGGTGGACCGCTCTAAGTCCCACTGACCGTCTCCATAAATACAATAACTGAGTGCAGCCGCTGTGGTCACACAGCAGTGATTGCCGGGTGTGTAAGGAGGCGCCGCTGCTTGATAACACCACCGAGGTGTGAAGCACGGCGACGACAAATGGAAGATTCAGGTGGAACTGAAGTCCACGGAAAAGCATCCTCGAACCGTGAACCCCTAGTTCATCTGCCACACCAGTACGGCAAAAGTCCAACTTCGCTCTCTTGAGGCCTAGGTGAGGCTCTTTACAATTTTTGAATTCAAATAATTTTTCTAATAAATTCGTAAACGTGATGAAATGTAAGCTTTTTTTTTTTTTTAGTGTTATTTTTTAAAGAATAAACATCCGCAACAGAGTGCGTGGAAAGGGTGGGCCTCTGGAGTAAATCATGAAATAAACACATTAAAAGGGCAAATCCGCCTCAACGCCAGTCACCGCATGATTCCTTGGGAATCAGGCAAAGTCTGTTGTTTCCGTGATCTAAACCCCTGGACTTTGTGAATTACATCAGAGAGATGTGCTTGTACATTAGAAAAACACTGAGGGCCTCATTTATGAAAAGTGACGCATCGCTGCGTGAAAACAGCGATGCGTCACTTTTCATTGCGCCCTCCTTGCGACACCAATGATGCGTCATATTTACAGTATGACGCATCATTGCGCAAGGAGTTACAGATACGTCAGTATTTCTGACGTATCTGTATGGCACAAAAGTGACGCATTGCTGGAGTGTGTCACAAAAGTGACACAACTCCAGCAATGTGTCCTTTCACATGGGGCAAGCCCCAAAGGAAAGGGCCTGCGTCAATCTTATGCCTGTTGTGAGGCAGGCGTAAGAAATTGACGCATTTGCGTCCTAGAAGTGGCGCAGTGAAATCTTATAGATTTCACTGCGTCACTTCTATGACCCTTTCTTGCGTCAGAACACCCCCCTGCATACATTGTACCTGGCACAGGTATAATATAGCGCAGGGGTTTGCAAAGTGACGCATCTACTTAGATGCATCACTTTGTAAATATGGTGCAACAAGGCACATTTTTCACGCTGCTGGTGCGTCACAAAAAGTGACGCATCGGCGGCGTAAAAGTGACGCACAGCCTCATAAATGAGGCCCTGAGTGTTTTCACATTCAGCACGCTGTCCCCTCTGGTGTGCATCCCGGCCCGGCCCCAGCCCATTCCAGCAACAGTGCAGACAACCCTGGGGGCAGAGCCCCCCTCTCCAGGAGCCCCTCCCACTGGTGCAGCTCATACAAACTGGGATCCAGGCGCCCCCTGGTGTGAACCCCCTCCCACCCCTGGCACCAGCAGCCCGGACTCACCAACACGCACCCCTAGAAACCCTGGCACCTAACCCCCCCTCTCCCTGACTGCTGCACCCCTTCTCTTCTCCCCTGTACACTCCATCACTGGGAGGGCCCTCCAGCCACGCAGCAGGGCCTCCTCCCTAAAGCCCTCCTGCAGGCCCGCGCCCCCTTCATGCACTTCGCAGCCCCCGGCCAGGACCAGGCCTAAGGTCCCAGCGGCCCCTCCGCAGCCCCGGTCCAGGGAAGGTAAACTGATGATATTCTTTGAAGTCGCCGCGCTGCGGGGACTTCCTCGAAGATCACAGTTCACAGGTTTGAATGGACCCCGTCTGAGCTACTGACGGCCTTTCAAGGAAAGGAGGAGACTCGAGCAGCGCTCAGCATCCCATGCTGGCCATGTGAAGGAACCCGTAAAGAGAGGCCAAAATGCGCTTCGCCGCAGCAGGAGGGAAACATGAGGCCCCTGCGCCAGGCCACTGCTGCCATCAGAGGAGTAAACCCCTCCCCCCTGCGCCAGGCCCCCAGAGGGGTAAACTCCCTCTCTGTGCCGGGCGCCACAGGGTAAACTCCCTCCCCGTGCCAGGGCACCACAGGGTAAATCCCCCCCTCTGCGCCAGGGCACCAGAGGGGTAAACCCTCCCCCTCTCCGCCTGGGCACCACAGGGTACACCCTCCCCCTCTAAGCCACGGCACAACAGGGTAAACCCTCTGCGCCAGAGCACCAGAGGGTAACCCCTCTCTCTCTACGTTGGTTCCACCAGAACGGGAAACCTCCTCCCTGTGCCAGGGCACCAGAGGGTAAACCCTCTCTCCCTCGCTCTCTACGCCGAGCCACCAGTGGGGTAATCCCCACTGTGCGGCAGGGGTAATGGGAGCCATGCTCTGTAGAGGCGGTCGCTCCCTCACGCTGCTCCCCGACCCGCCAGACTCCTTGACTGCTGTCTGCTGCCTTCGCCTGCCTGCACGAATACCGCAAGTACATCGTAGCGCTTGATTAACATAAAATTTAATTAATTTTGAAGCGCTTTTGGATCGTAGCTCTTTAATTGAAAAACGCCTGATAGAATCTTGAGCAGTGCTGCGCCGAGTGTATTGCTGATTGCTGCCTGGTTGTGCCGGCTCCATTGCCACTTGCACCGCGTTGTTCCCGATTGCGCCCCAATCCTATTTGACTTTTGGCCTGCGTCCATTTTGTTTACTGCTCTGTTGTTGTTGTGGCTCCCTACCCGAGTCTCCACCCCCGCTCCCGCCTCCCAGCTGACCCGCCCTCGCCCCTCCCCCCTCTACCATCCACATATGACAGATGCTTTCGCGCGCAGCGTTCACGCGCAGCGATCGCACCCCATGCGCGCCAAAGGTAAGCCCGTCTACGCCCGTCCGCGCCTGGACCGCGCCCAGCGCCTGTCCCCCTGGTCCCCGCTACACCCAACCGACTAGAGTCACATATAATGCCGCTACTCTCCTCGCCCTCAACCCCGGACGCACACCACAATGCTGCGAAGCCACCCCAGGACGTACCCACGGCCCATTCGCCTGCCTCTCCTGCAAGTTCAACTGCTTCAGGACCCTCACCAAATCCACTTCCTCCATACACAGCTCCGACTCTAACCGCCTGAAGTGCATCCTGCTTAACACCCGCTCGGTCCACAGACATGCAACTGAACTCTGGGACCTACTAGACACTGCGTCACCGGACATCGCCTTCCTTACAGAAACATGGATGAACACATCATCAGCACCCGACATCGCCATAGCCATACCGGACGCTTACAAGATTATCCGAAAAGACCGCACCAATCAAAAAGGAGGAGGCATCGCCATCATCCATAGGAGCACCATCAAAATCACGATCAGCTCCGACGATAATCTTGCAACCGCCGAACATCTCCACTTTCAGATCCACACCGACCCTAGGACCACACTTAGAGGCACCCTCATCTACAGGCCTCCAGGTACCTGCACTCAATTCAGCGATGACATCACGGACTTCGTCAGCCCACATGCCCTCGCCTCCGAGAACTACATTCTTTTAGGAGACCTCAACTACCACCTTGAAAACAAACACAACAGCAACTCCACCACCCTTCTGGACAACCTGGCCAATCTCGGACTCAAACAACTTGTTGACACCCCCACCCATGTAGCCGGACACACGCTCGACCCTATCTTCACCTCCAGCAAACACATCTCCTTCGATCGCACCACAGCTCTCCACTGGACGGACCACAGCTGTGTTCACTTCAGCTACAAAATCACCCTGACCCACAACCGCCCACAACCTATTCCTCGAAGAAACTGGAACAAAATCACCTCCGACCAACTCCTCACATCACTCAACCAAAACCCTCCCACCCTCTCATTGGACCCAAACCAAGCGGCCACCAATCTCAAGCAATGGATCACCCACAGTGCTGACGAATTAGGACCCCTGAAAAAGCACCAGATCAAATCAGCCAGCAAAAAGGCTCCCTGGTTCAATGATGACCTTAAAAAATCCAAGAAGCTATGCCGCACCCTGGAGAAAACATGGAGAAAAAACCCAACCACCGACAACATGGCCACCCTCAAGGCAGCCACCCGCAAACACCACCAACTGATTCGTTCCGCCAAGAAATCAGCATTCAAGGATCGTCTCGACAACAACACTCACAACAGCAAGGAACTTTTCAACATCGTCAAAGAATTCACCGACCCCACCGCAGCATCTAACGACATCACTCCCTCCCAAGACCTCTGCGATGCGTTATCCTCCTTCTTCTACAACAAAATTGCCGACATCCACAACAGCTTCGAGAATACTCCCAGCGATCAACCCTCCCCACCCCCCTCAGATCCTACTCCGCCAACTAACAACCTTAGCGCCTGGAACCCAATCACCACTGAAGACACCATCCGCCTAATGAACTCTATCCACTCTGGCTCGCCAACCGACCCCTGCCCCCACCACATCTTCAACAAAGCTGACTCCATCATCGCACCCCATCTCCATGATGTCATCAACTGCTCGTTCAACTCTGCCACCTTTCCAGAAAGCTGGAAACACGCCGAACTCAGCGCCCTTCTGAAGAAACCCACAGCAGACCCCTCTGAACTTAAAAAATACCGACCCATATCCCTCCTCCCATTCCCGGCCAAAGTCATTGAGAAAGCCGTCAACAGCCAGCTTGCCTCCTTCCTTGAATCCAACAACTCCCTCGATCCATCTCAATCCGGGTTTCGAGCCAAACACAGCACCGAAACCGCCCTCATTGCAGCGACTGACGACATCCGAACACTACTGGACAACGGAGAAACTGTAGCCCTCATTCTACTCGACCTCTCCGCCGCTTTCGACACAGTCTGCCACAGCACCATTATACAACGCCTCAGCAACATCGGCATACAAGGAAAAGCCTTGGACTGGATCATCTCAATCCTCGCTGGGAGAACTCAAAGAGTCCGACTTCCCCCATTCAACTCAGAGGCCACTGAAGTCATCTGTGGCGTACCACAAGGATCTTCACTCAGTCCCACCCTCTTCAACGTTTACATGAGTCCACTCGCCTCCATCGCGCGTCAACACAACCTTAACATCATCTCTTACGCCGACGACACCCAGTTAATCCTTTCCCTCACCAAAGACCCTAACACCGCCAAAACCAATCTTCACGAAGGCATGAAAGAAGTAGCCAAATGGATGAAACATAGCCGCCTAAAACTCAACTCAGACAAAACGGAGGTGCTCATCCTAGGATCTTCCCCCTCTGCCTGGGACGACTCTTGGTGGCCTTCCGCTCTGGGCACAGCACCCACACCCACAGACCATGCACGTAACCTTGGCTTCATCCTAGACTCCTCTCTCTCGATGTCCAGACAAGTCAACGCAGTCTCATCCTCCTGCTTCAACGTACTTCGCATTCTCAAAAAGATCTTCCGCTGGATCCCCCTCGAGACAAGAAAGACTGTCACCCACGCACTGGTCACGAGTCGACTGGATTATGGTAACACACTATACGCCGGAATCACAGCAAAATTACAGAAAAAACTCCAATGCATCAAAAACGCATCAGCGAGACTCATATTAGACATCCCTCGCCAAGATCACATCACCGGACACCTAAAAGACCTCCGCTGGCTTCCCGTCAACAAAAGAATTACATTCTGCCTTCTCACCCACGCACACAAGGCCCTCTACAATCTAGGACCCGAATGCCTCAACACTCGACTGTCCTTCTACAAACCCACCCGCCAACTAAGATCATCCAATCAAGCCCTTGCCGCAGTCCCGTGCATCCGAAAATCCACTATGGGTGGCAGATCCTTCTCCTTCCTTGCTGCCAAGACCTGGAACTCACTCCCCACTCACCTCCGCCTTACTCAAAACCACATCTCCTTCAGAAAAGAACTTAAAACCTGGCTATTCGACAAATAATGAACCCCTTCCCCTAGAGCCTTGAGACCCTCTGTCTGGGTGAGTAGTGCACTATATAAATGCCCGAACTTGAACTTGAACATCCATCCTTGGTTGCGTGGGGGCCGCGAAAAACCCAGCGACCCCAATACACTGCCTCAGCTGGAGCGTCTGTCCGGTTGTCCAAGCCACCGCAGGACTAGCCGTGCTCAGCATCACCGGTGGCCAAGTGCAGGACCTCGTAAAGCTCAGGCGCCCCCCCCCCCCCACCAAACCTGTCCGCAGAAAGAATGAACCCTCAAGGCACCCGGGCTCCTTCTAATGCTCCTTCAGGGATGGCGCCAACGCAGGGAAAGGACACATTTGAGGAGTGTTTATGGGGACAATCCTGTTGCATAACTTTAAATATCTGTGCAGAACACAGCCTTCCGACACCTCAACAACTTTTTTTTTAAATTGCTCGAAAGTCTTTGCGTTTAATGGGAATTTCTGCAGAATTTGTTAAATTCTAAATCATAAATCCCCCAGCTGCACCTCTCATCTGCAAGCAGAGCAACATAAACACAACTTGGCACACTCGGCTCAATTATTAAACAGACCTTAAGTCAGACACAAAGTAGTGTGCCTTCTAACAAGAGTGCTTACCTGAGGGCGCCATTTTGTTGCCTCGTCCTTTCACATAAGAGCATTGCCCTATGGAAAATGCTCTCTCTGGGGCCCCCCCCCCCATCCTTTTCCCGGGCCTGGTGCGCTCTGACTGAAGAGAAACATTGTTTCCCAGCTCAGAACCTGGCTATATGCAAATCAGTCTGTCCCTGGCCCAGTGCATCATGGGAACAGGGCAGACTAAACTACCAAGCCAATTCTTCACCAGAAAGGAGACAAGCTACCGGGGACCGGTTTCTGGCATTTCAGCCGTCGTCGGCCCGGCTTGCTTGAATCCTGATGGTGCAGTGAGCAAGGGACTCATGTCTGAGTATACCCTGCCACACCTATAGTGGCCAAAAACGATTCAGAAAAGGGGGTTCCCATGATGCACTGGGCCAGGGACAGACTAATTTGCATATAGCCAGGTTCTGAGCTGGGATGGTGCAGTGAGCTAAATAACGGTGATGGATCAAGCCCTGATCTTTTGACTGGGTAAGAGTGGTCTGCTTAATTCAGACACTCTGTTCATCACCACCCCCTTTTCTGAATCATTTTTGTCCACCATAAGCATGGAAGGGTATACTCAGATGTGAGTCCCTTGCTCATTGCACCATCAGGATTCAAGCAAGACGGGCCGAAGACGGCTGAAATGCCAGAAACCGGTCCCCGGTAGCTTGTTTCCTTCCCAGTATAAGAATTGGCTTGGTAGTTTGGTCTGCCCTGTTCCCATGATGCACTGGGCCAGGGTCAGACTAATTTGCATATAGCCAAGTTCTGAGCTGGGATGGTGCAGTGAGCTAAAAAACGGTGATGGATCAAGCCCTGATCTTTGGACTGGGTAAGAGTGGTCTGCTTAATTCAGACACTGTTCATCACCACCCCATTTTCTGAATCAACACTCATACACCAGGCATCCAAGCATTCCTCTCATGTCACTCACACCAACATTCTACCCAGAACACTCACACTGGCTGAGCAGCTAGATGGAGAGGAGTAAAGTGTACAAACCTGAGGATACTAGACAGGTCCATCAAAATCGTTCAGCACATCAGAAAGGACTATGCAGAGAACATCAGTGATGGAAAGAGCCAGGAGAACCGGGAGATTGAACAGAAGCGCATCATTAAGCTCCTTGAAAATTTCTAATAGGCTTGTCGGAGCACTGACAGGTTCAAACTGTTGGTCAAGCTGCAGAGTTGTGATGCCTCATGAATCCCTCTGACGTATATAATAGGTAGTGTGCCTGACCCTTGCGTCCACGATGACTTTTATAGGAAAAAAACAACCATATGTTAAGTTTGGAAATTGTTTCACTACAAGGAGAAATTGTTTTTTTAGCCACTTCTTTATATTTTGCCCCTCAGGAAAGTCACCAATTTGTTTACTGGATGGAAAGACAGAGCACTGAGCCCTCAGGACTGTTGGCACCGGTGCTTCTATCCTTAATTCCAGGTTGTCAAGAATTGATGCTGCCTTTGTTATTGGAAGCTATTGATGCAAATTTTGTATGACACTGTCAGAATTAGCCGAAGGATTTCAAATGCTTAGATCTGTGAATGTGTAATATATATTGTGATGACAGCAGTTGCTGGGTCACGTTTGTGCTTGTAAAGAGATGGTCAGCAGAAATAAGAATAGAGATATCGGGTGAAGTTCAAAATTAATAAGTTTCTCATGAAATTCCTTATTTCCTGTTGTTGGAAAAAAACAATGGCACTAGATGTCCCAAGAGCACTATCTTATTCTGTCAGTACCATGCAAGTCAAAGTGTGGACAGGCGGCTGTGTGCCAAAGGCTTTCCCGAGGGGATACGAAGGCGGATTGACGTAGCAACATACACTCACGGCGAGAGCAGCCACGCACATCGTTTCCCTTGTGGGAGCGAGTGCGATAATAGCTAACATATGTCGCCGCTCGCTCCCGTGAGGAAATCGCCAAATGTGCACGAGTGGCAATTGAAACCAATGCAAAATATGCACGGGTTTCAAGCAAAGTCCTGAGCGATGGCTAAAGGTCCCATCCTATGCAGCGCTTGCGCGCTGCTAGGTGAGCCCTAAACTGCACTTCTAAAGCTACTAAAACCAAAAAAGGACCTAAAAGAGTAATAAATTACTTCTGCTTACAGCTGGATTAAGTCTAGCATCACACATTACCAACCACTCGTTGTGCAACAACATCCTATAGAAAATAATGGAGGTAGGGATGTAAACCAAAACCTCATAGGAAATAGTGCTAAATTAAAATTAAATTATTTAAAATAGTTGAAAATATAAAATAAAACATATATATTATTTCATTATGAAATATATTAACAAAAGTTGCATTTAATTAATTCTATATTACACTTTTAATAATTATTAATACAAACTAATTTTTATTTTTAAATATAGGTTGGAATTAATTTTTAATTTAAATTTCACAAAAATAATTGGCTTTAATGTAATTTAAAAATATTAAACAATTAATTCACAACTATGTCAATACAGCTGTAGCATTTGATTTTTTTGTGTGATTATACATTTAAAATAAATGTATACTATTGTTCACTTTAACATTTACTGTAAAAATATTGTATATACTAATTTAAGTTGAGTTGCATCAACTTTTGTACTTTTTCTTATGGTTTACTGTGTATAGCTATCACAGTTGAGGTGGAGACCTTCCTGTGGCGAAGTATAGAGAACATTTTTAAAAGTTTATTAAGCTTTATAACACATGAGCATAAATATTTTACATTAAATATTATAACTTTTTAAATAAACATTTATTGTACATGTAAAATACAATGTACAAAAAATGTTACAAGACTATTAACTTCCATTAATTTAAGTTTATTCCTATGGGTTTTTATTTTAAGTTTCAACCACCTTTATTTTCATTGGTTGTCCATGTGTGGTGCAGGACTTACTATTTTTTTGGCAATCGTAACTTACACTTGTAAATTTCTCAGTGGCGGATGGTGACATTTGAAAGTGGTGAGGCGTAAAATTATTGTCATACTGCACTGTTCTTTTTAACATATTGAACATGTAGGAAACTGGTCTGCTTACTGGCTGGTGGGGTGGTTGTGGGGGGGATGGGGGTTAAACCCTACTAAAGAAACAACCACAGTTCTTCAAACCCCAAATTAACCTATACTCATCCCTGGTAACTTGGCACAAAACAGTAAGGCAAAATGCAGTACACTCAGAAAGAGGAAGAAACTAGAAAAAATAGAGATATTCCTGTCGCTACGCCTCCCCTGGGAAGGTGTAATAGTTTGGTGCATCCCCAGGTTTAAAAGGACTTGTAAATCTGGGGATGCGTTAAAGTCCATGGGAGTTGAGTGGCAGAGTCACGCAACGCAGCGATTTGTGATGCAATGTGTTTTACCAGATTTTTGGATCCACTCAAAGCCATGCTAAGTGGCTTTGCATGGCTTTAGAAACCTGTCCGAAGGTTTGTGACGTTCTTGCACCACGTTTCCTGGTGCAAGAGCAACGCAAGCGACCTTATCCATTGGGCCCTATGGTATTCATGTCAAGGAGCTCTGAAGAATGAAAGGCTGAGCAGGCCATGGCAGTTCCGACAGCAGGAGCTGTGATTCTTCAGCGTACTGTGGTCTGAAGGTGAAGGAGAAGAGTGAAGTGCAAGAAAGCAACAGGAGAGGAAAAGGAGACTGTTATGATGGGACAGAAAAGTGAATACATTGATCGCATAGGTCATTTCTCAAAATGAATAAATATATAAAGACTTGAATTATTGAGTAAGCACCGGATTTTGAGAGACAACATGGTTGAAACAGTAGTAAATGAGGAATTGAGAAGCCAATTCACTATTCACACGACTCCAAGGCCAAGGCCCTTCCCAGTGAATGCTGCCTATGGACTGTGTCTGTTTCTTTTTTAATCCATTTTAAAATGTCTCTAAAGTTTAAGATATATTGCAAATAGTGTGCATCTTGCTACAGAGCACATCATGGACTTGAATTTCTCACAGTCAGAAACACAAAACCAATCAATTTTTCCAGCATGACGTGGCACTAAAAATCATGATGTGAAATTACCATATTGTTATTAGCTTGAACAACCAGATTTACTAGTCATTCATGCTAGGCAACTCAGCAAGGCAACTTGCTGTGCTGAGTTGCGTGAAAGAGAGAGAGTAGAAATGTACCATATCTGCTTCGATATGGCGCACTTCAGGCAGCCTACTGCCTAAGCAGGGATGCTTGCAAGGTCGTGCTGGGGGCCTGCGTTACAGACAGAATAGTTTTTTTGAAGAAAGGGATATCGTCCTGCACAAAAACAAACATAGGCATATTCTTCTTTCTATGTGTACTGCACAAAGATGAATTAACAAGGAGAAATGAAGATATTTCTCCTTGTTACACCAGTGTCGGGTAGTTGCACCATTTTGGCGCAAACCCAGGTTTACAGCCACTAGTAAATCTGGGTTTCCTTCAAAATTCATGGGTAGAAGCAAAATGTTAGTAAATCGGGACCTGAATATTTTACTGTCTTTCCATACACATTTTCTGTTGCTCAAAATGGATCTTAACAAATTCACGATACATATTTATTAACATGATTTTTCTGTAGGAGTGTAGGGTCTGCTTCCTATGGTCACCCCTACTTTTTGCTGTGATTCTCTGGTTTTTCGACTCTAGACTGGCTGTGGCCCTGCTAATCAGACCCACAGCCGAGCTGTTCTCTCTCTAAATTGATACCATGTACTTTAGGTACATATCAGATTGGTTGCTGGGTCACTCTTGTGAGCCCCTGTATAGTGTACCATAGGTACCCAGGGCACAGGTGCAACTTAGGCCTACCAGGGGCTGCAGCATGTATTGTGGCACCCCTGGTTTGCCTTCCAAACTGACACCACAGGTCTGTTCACACAGCCTAGGTAAGGTGGTGTAATCACCCCTTACTTAGATATAGTATCCCTATATCTACCTTTATTACCTACTGACGGTCGCCAGTAGGTAGTTATAGTTAGGATCTACTTTCCATAGGAAATCAGCAACATTCTATTGGGAATAACTTTGGCGCCGGTGGACGAATCTTCGCAAATTTCTCAAAGAAGATGGCCCGCTCCACTCCGCTCCTTCCCTGAAAATGTGGGAGGGATTCGTCAAGCGGGGGCCGAGATAAAAGGGGGTCCCAAAACGTGTTTTCCCCATGTTAATTTCCATAGGGCGGTTGGACTCACTTTTAGCCCGAACGGCTGAATGGATTTCCACCAAACTTGGCAAAATTGTAGGGACTGGTACCCCGATGTGCCTTTGCTATGTCTCAAGATATATGCTCCAGTGGGTTTTACGAAAATTTACTTTGAAAAAATATATATTGGGATACATTGGGCTATATATATGTTAGAGCCCAAATGTAGCCCAATGTAGCCCAAAGATGGCCACCAGAGACAAAAAAAACAAATGTAGCCCAAATATCAGCCAGATGTAGCCCAACTATAGCCCAATGACAGAATGTCCCAGAGTGTTCTAAAGAACAACTAGAGCGCTAACAGTCTTACTTATGACAAAAGTATGGCACACCTGAAGTCATCTTGATTGGAATAAAGTGTTAACACTTAAAACATTTAATTTGCAAAGGAACAAAATGAGGGGGTTCATTTTGCCATAGAAATTATGATTAGTGCCGAAGAAAGAAAAATTAGGGCACATTTTGAGTGACTTCTCAAATCCTCTTATATTTCATTAAAAAAATTCTGATATGCAGTCTCCCAAGATGGCCACCAGAGACAAAAGAACCCAAATGTAGCCCAAATATCAGCCAGATGTAGCCTAACTATAGTGGTAACACTTAATACATTTAATTTGAAAAGGAACAAAATGAGGGGTTTCATTTTGCCATAGAAATGTTGTATATATATATATATATATATATATATATATATATATATATATATATATATATATATATATATATATATATATATATATATATATATATTACCTACTGGCGGTCGCCAGTAGATAGTTATAGTTAGGATTTTTTTCAATGTTAAATCTCAAAATTCTATTTGGAATAACTTTGGCGCCGGTTGACGAATCTGCCTGAAATTTTCCTCAAAATGGCCTCGTCAAGCTCCGGTCCTTCCCTGAAAGTTTGGGGGGGATGCGTCAAGCGGGGGCCGAGATAAAAGGGGGGTCCCAAAACGCGTTTTCCCCATGTTAATTTCCATAGGGCGGTCAACCTCGCTTTTAGCCCGAACGGCTGAATGGATTTACACCAATTTTGGCAAAATTGTAGGGACTGGTAGCCCGATGTGCCTTTGCTATGTCTCAAGATATGTGCTACAGTGGATTTTGAGTAATTTAGGTTAAAAAATATATATATATCTATAAGCGCGCCCCGGTACGCGCTCCGGGGAGCGCTCCAGGCGCGACACGCGACTTGCGCGCAGAAAGCTGATTGGTTCTTGGGTGTCTGTAAACATTCAAAACAGTCCGGAGCGGCTGCCATCTTGTTTACTGACATAAAACCATTGAAATTCCACGTTATAGTTAGTTAGACTCACTATAACTTGCGCGTGTAATGCACTGCTGATGGCGTCACATATTACATCACTCATGACATGGTCAGTGACATCACTCATGACATCACTGATGACACCATCCAGTGAATGTGTGTCTTTCTAAAAATAAATATATTTTATATATGTATATGTAAAGGTCGATGTAAGAATAAATGTTTAAATAAGTGTCTTAATGGATGTTTAAAAAAAAAATGATTGGTTAACTGACTTATTAAATGTATCTTAGTGAATACATATATTAGCGAGTAATGGTTAAATATTTAAATATCTGTATCTGTGTCTCACTTTGTTTATAAGTGGCTGCATTGGTTGGTGAGTAGCTACATGAGTGTGTATATGGGTTATTAGTTGTTTTTTTGAGTATCAGTATCAGTGTCTGTATGGTTCGGTGGGGGATATTACTTAGAGCAGAGATGCATGAATGAGTGACTCACTATTTGTATGTATTTTGAAGAAAGCATGTGTGTAAGACTGTATGGGTGGATGATTGTGTGTATGAGTGGGTTAGTGAGTATGTGTTTTTATAATTGGTTGTTTAAGAGAGTAAATATGTTTCCGTTTCTGTAGAAGTATGTGTAGTGGTGTGCATATAGCAGTATAATCAAGTAAATGGTTTTGCATGTGTGAATTTGTGTGTGAGTAACTATATGGATGAGTATTAGTGTGTAACAGGATGTATAGGTGTATGAGTACATATGATGAGTAAGTACATGCATGAGTGACTATATAGAACTGTTGGTGAATGAGTGGATGTGTATGTAGATGTTGGAATTACCTAATAAGTTGTTGTAATTGGTATTGGTTTCTCCTTTTTTAAGAAAATGTTAGTTTCTATTTTTGAATGTGTGTGTCAAAGGTTATTTTATGCTGATAGGAGGTCTGCCACTTTGTCACAAGGATGTTGTCATCAGTGATGTCATTTGAGATGTCATCAGTGATGTCATGAGTGATGTCACTGACCATGTCATGAGTGATGTAGTATGTGACGTCATCAGCAGTGCATTTCACGCGCAAGGTATAGTGAGTCCAACTAACTATAACGTGGGAATTTCAATGGTTTTATGCGAGTAAAATTTCCACCTAACTATAACTGGTGTGAAACCTATGGTTTTTTCAGTGATATATAGACACATATACACCAATAAGCCACTCCTATGGTAGGCCTCAACATTCCTGGAGGCAGAGTGCTTGGTTTTATGTGAGGTGGTGCTCTAGCATGAGCTGAGCCCTTCTGCAGCTTTCGGAACCATGTCCTTATAACTGTTCTATGATATAGCCATACCATATACTCTTAAGTGCATTATAATCCTCGCGGTTAATGCTAACTTTGGTTTGGCTTTATCAAAACATGTCGTGTTTGGTGTGAAACACTTTGGAATACTCCCCCCCCCCCCCGCCAGTCCTGGCGGCGGGGGTAGCATTCCACTCTTCTAGAGGGAGAAGACATGTAGTTACTGCTTTACCCGGTTAGAGTTAAACAGAGCCTCAGCATCACAAAATGGATGCTGCTTCCACAGACACGAGACTGACCTCCTGCTGCTGGACGAAACTCCGGCAGGGGAGGCCTGGACAATAGGTTTCCTGTCCAGGGAGGTGCCAGCACCTCCCCAGACATACAGAGTTTTGTGTATTGGGGCAGGGTGGGCTGCATCAGCAGATGCTTTTCCTGACACTGCCTGGGGCACACAAGGTGCTCCATGCATAGCCCGGTTCAAACCAGTTGCTGGGGCACTCAGCCCCAGCTTTTGCATGGACCTGGACAAAGGGAAGGGGGTGTAACCACCCCCTGCCCACGTCCACCCATAGGAGGGACCTAGCCAGGTAGTCCAGCCCCCATCCTTAGTATAAGTATAGGAGCTGTGTCCCTAGGACTTTAGATTACCCTGGACGAATCTTTGAAAGACATATCCTGGACCTTCGACGTTCGATTCTGACTGGAAGATGGAAGATATCTCCCTTGTGGTCAAGGAGTGACCACCCTGTGCAAACAGGCACCAACAGCAACTTCGCCGGTCTGCAGTTTCAAGGCTCCCGTCGGAACCCGAAGACTCTGCGACTCAAGAACTGGACTTCCAGACTTCTCTGACCCCGACCCACATCCACAGCAAAGCTGAGACCCGTGGCAGACACGAGAGACGTGGGACCGGACATCTTGGACATCCTGCATTTTGCTACCTGCACTCCTTTCCTGAAGCCGCAGTAAGTTGTGCATTGGGGTACAAGAAGCCCCAGCCCCAAGCACCATTTGCTCTGAAGTCCAGGCCCCCACACTCCGCGAGTGTCCCGTGGGCCCTGCCTTTGCATTTGAGTTTGATGTGTCTTCCTGGTTCCTTGCCCATTGGCTAGTGAGCCCCTTGAAGACGCCATCTTGAATTTAACTTGTTTTATTGGTTGCTCTAGGCTTGCTCCAGCTTCCCTGAAAACGAGAAGCACCACAGACTTTGCTGGTCTGCAACAGAGCCAATCTCAACATCCTGCATGGGTTGTGGTTGCCAAGGCTTGTTGGGTCCAATGTGAATAGCAACACCGCAGTCATCTAGATCCATTCTGGAACAGCTTGAATCCAGCACCTGGTCATCGTCGATGCCTCCTGGACCTCGTGGCTGAAGAGACAAACTCACCTTCTTCACCTGCAAGCACCCAACATCGCCTGGTTCCTTCCTGGTACCTTCCCGGTCACTGGCTAGTGACCCAGACTCTGTCCCCTCTGCTTTTAGGTTCTTCAGATCTTAGATCCACCATTGGATCCACCCGGCCACTTTTCCTCTGGTCGCCTGTGGCATCTAGGCAGATGCGTCACTTTGTAAACCCCGGTGACACACTATACCTGAGTCAGGTATAATGAATACAGGGTGGGCATTACCCAGCAAAACAGCCTCACAGTAGTGGCACAGTAAAATCTATGATATTTCACTACACCAATTCTAGAACTCCACTCACTCAAATCCTTAAGCCTGCTTTAAGCAGGCATAAAGAGTGACGCAGGCCCTTTTACATGGGGGTTGCCCCATGTGAAAGGACACATTGCTGGAGTTGAGTCTGTTTTCAGACACACTCCAGTAATGCGCCAATTTTGGGCCTACAGACACGTCAGGAATACTGACGTATCTCTAAATCCTTGCGGCATGGAGCGTCGTACAGTTAATTCGGTGCATCCATGGTGTTGGAAGGAGGGCGCTGTGAAAAGTGTCACATCGCTTGTTTCCCCTAGTGATGCAACACTTTTCATAAATGAGGTCCATAATATTTATATCATTAAATGCAATATTACTGTAGTTGGTGAAGTTACCTCCAGTCCACCAAATAGTGGCACCTCTGGGGAAAAGGGCCCAGTGATCACAAGCCTGGCATCTTCAGGGCTCCTGGCTGGCTAAGATTGGTGTAAGTCTGGCCTGTGTTGAAGCTGGTGACTCTCTGTGTTCTGTTTGTTTCTGAATGGAATCGTTACTGCTCAGTGCCTTTGCAGTCTGTGAGCTGTGCCTCCACTCCTCAGGCCTTTACTACAGGACTCTAGGCCGCCAACAAGGAACTAAGGCATGCGTTCTTCATTTGTAACAATTTTGTGACTAATGCACCTGCACCACTGAATGTGTCAAATACTATCAGGGATAGAAAGGTATGACAAAATGGAATCCGCCCATTTAGTGTGCCCAGATTCTTTGATTTTAGTTTTTTGATCAACCAGTTTTGGACTTTTTACTGTGAGTGAGTCTCACATGTGCCTCACCCATGGTAATCCCACAGTAAACAGACTATACAAGTTTGCATCAGTGTCTGCCCTGTAAAATAAGGCCACTGCAACGCAGCAAGGGTAAGGAGCGCTTGGCTAGTTACATGCGGACACGTTTGAACACGTGTGCACACACGTGCGGTCTGCATATTGGAGACTGCCGTTGTTCGCAACCTGGTAACTGTGCACAGCTATCCTGGTGCAGTATGAGTGCTGCAGGGTTTGATATTGACCAGGGGTAGGTCATAAAATATTAGTGGGCACTCCTAGGTAAAGTCAGTATGGTTTACTGTTTTGTCTGCAGGGACACTTTATTATACACATAGGGGAAATCTGCCTTAGGGTGTAGTTTTGTTTCGCTTAGGCCTACAAAGCCCTGTGAGGTTTGAAACTGGTGTGGAAAGTGTATGCCCAGTTCAAATATGCAGGTCCCAAGACCATGCATGCACACTTTATGGTTCGTCCAGAATTTTCATATTTCTCTGGTTCAGCAGAGGATCAGAGCTCATGCCTTTTGCCACCAAGCTGTGCCAAGTTAAACATTCTGCTCCATCAGCACAGGGAACAAAGGCCTCCCTACAGAAAATAAGTAATTAACAGTGCTTCTCTCAGTTCCTAAGTTCAACTCTTTCACACAGAGAAAGAGTGCTTTTTTGCTGTTGGACTCTGTAGACTGCATTTCTGACAGCAGCAGCAGCCATTGACAGCTGGAAGGACAAACCCCCTGACGCCCTAAAGGACTACGGACTCTGCCCCCAGTTGACCACAGGACCGGTGGGTCTTTCTAAGGGCCAGTGAGGCTGGCCTCCTAACACCCCCTGGGGACCTTTTGGGGGAATGACCTGGGGTTCTACGCCAAAGGGGTGAGGAAGAAAATCTGCATCTGTTAATTAGGTATCATACTGTACCGGGACTGGAACAGCCCATACAACTGGAGCCAACACTGGAGGGGGCTCCTCTTTAAAGGAAAGGCCCCTGCAGTGATGTTAGCGAGAGGTAGAGCTGAGGTGCCCAGAGGAGATGTCACGGGGACTTCTGAACTGCGTCCTCCTGGACTTTCCCAGCATGCTGTGCAGGAGGGTTAGGACAGGGGTGGAGAGGTGATGTGGCAACCTAAGATTTGCCCAGGGTGCCTGGCGTCTAACATGCTACCTCCATTTCAACTCTTGCACAAGGAGAGAGAGAGTGCCTTTTTGCTGTTGGATTCAGGACACTGGAACTGTGACAGGAGCAGCAGGGATTAACAGCTGGAAGGATAAACTCCCTGCTGCTCTAAAGGACCAAGGACTCTGCCCCCAGTTGGCCACATGACCAGTGGGTCTCTCCAAGGGCCAGTGAGTTTGGCCTCCTTACATCACCTGAGGACCAGTTGGAGGAAAGATCTGGACTTCTGCATCCAAGAGGGGGAGAGGAGCACCAGAGACCAAAGACCTAGAAAAAAGTTAGTCCAGGGAGCCAGAGGAACAAGCTCCCTGCAAGAATGTGGCTTTTCTGCTCCTAGTGGCTAGAGCTCACCAGCAGGCGTCCAGGGTGGTTTAAATTGGCCCAATGGAGCTCACGCTATGGCCCATTTAAGGTTTGGTGACCTTTGAACCCCAGCGAGGTTCTAAACGCCTGAGGCTTCAGTGCACCTTTGAAAAATCACCCCGGGATGGCATGGGCCCTGGGGTCAGTGCAAGAAGTATTTTGCTATTTTTACCCTTGGAGGGGTTTGTGTGGGTCCCCATACCAGGCTCATTCCCACCCAGGTGCCCCCCTGTCTACCCAAAGGCCAACACAAGGTACAGGGATTGCTGTTGCCCCCCCCCCCCCCCAACAAAGAGGAACCGTGCCCTGGATGCCATTTCCGGGCCCCAGGCAAAGCAGAGAAGGGAGCACCATTGCACCCCTAAGAAGAAAGAGAAGGAAACCAGGACCCCATCTCAGGTCCACCAACTTGTTTCTTGTTATCCGTTTCCAGCCCAAAAGGGGATGACTATGGAATGCCTTTATTTGTTGGTCCTGATGATACCCAATAGGGGAGATGATTTGGCGGATTAGCCAGAGCTGCCGACTTTGGAGCTGGAGATCCAGGTTCAAGTCCCGGCATTGGCTCATTGTTAGAATTGGGGGTCTCTGGTTGGCGCAAGTATGCACTTGTGACAAGCAGGGACCCTCTCCTCTAAGTCAGGGTGAAGGATGACCCCTTTAGAATGACCCTTACTCACCCTCTAGGTGCGTGGCGTGAGCAGCCAAGGCTATGCTCCAGGCGTTGTTTAGTTAAGCATTTGTAATCACACACACAGTAAAATATACCAATCCCCCCACAAATGGACACCAGGCTGTGAGTATATAAAAATACGCTTCTTTATGTAAAATATATATATCTCTTAGGTCAGACTTATCACAAGACCAAATAACGTTTCTGGTGCACCACAGGTTGTAAATAGGCAAAGATTCTTAGTTTCAGTTCAAGAGGCTTTCCACAGGGTTCCCTTATAAATTTACTTCTTTGCAGCTCTAATGTGGATTTCTTGGTTATCCAACACCGCCGACATCCTAGCACCACTGAATTAAACGTCAAAGCAAACCTGGCAGCAAGAAGGCCTCATGGTTCAACGATGATCTTAAGAAGTCCAAGAAACTCTGCCGCTCCCTTGAAAAGGCCTGGAAAAAAGACCCAACCACTAGCACCAAGGACGCCTTCAAAAACGCCACCCGCACACACCACCAACTAATCCGAAAGGCCAAGAAAACAGCATTCAAGGATCGACTAGACAACAACGCCCACAACAGCAAGGAACTTTTCAACATCGTCAAGGAATTTACCAATCCCTCGGCCAACTCCAACGACATCACCCCCTCTCAAGCCCTCTGCGACTCCCTGGCTTTATTCTTCCACAACAAAATTGCAGACATCCACAACAGCTTCGACAACCAACCCGGAGACCAACCCACCCAACCATATGCTGAACATTCTCCCCCCTTGAACACCCTTAACGACTGGAACCCAATCTCCACTGAGGACACCATCCGCCTGATGAACTCCATCCACTCAGGATCCCCCACAGACCCATGTCCTCACCACATCTTCAACAAAGCAGACTCCGTCATAGCACCGCACCTCCGAGACGTCATCAACTGCTCCTTCAACTCCACCACCTTCCCGGAAAGCTGGAAACACGCTGAACTCACCGCCCTTCTGAAAAAACCCACAGCGGACCCCACCGAACAAAAAAATTACCGCCCCATATCGCTCCTTCCTTTCCCGGCCAAAGTCATCGAGAAAGCTGTCAACAACCAGCTCGCCGCCTTCCTCGAAGACAACAAATCCCTCGACTCCTCACAGTCTGGCTTCCAAGCAAAACACAGCACTGAGACCGCCCTCATCGCAGCAACAGATGACATTCGAACTCTACTGGACAATGGAGACACAGTCGCCCTCATCCTCCTCGACCTCTCTGCAGCCTTCGACACAGTCTGCCACAGCACCCTTTTACAACGCCTCAGAAACATCGGAATACAAGGAAAAGCACTTGAATGGATCACCTTGTTCCTCACCGGAAGAACCCAGAGAGTCCGCCTTCCACCATTCAAGTCCGAGGCCACTGAAGTCATCTGTGGCGTACCACAAGGATCCTCACTCAGTCCCACCCTCTTCAACGTATACATGAGCCCCCTCGCGGCCATCGCCCACCAACACAACCTCAACATCATCTCTTACGCGGATGACACTCAACTGATCCTTTCTCTCACCAATGACCCCAGCACCGCCAAAACTAACCTACACGAAGGAATGAAAGAAGTTGCCGAATGGATGAAACACAGCCGTCTGAAACTGAACTCAGATAAAACAGAAGTCCTCATCTTAGGTACATCCCCCTCTGCATGGGACGACTCTTGGTGGCCGGAAGCCCTTGGAAAAGCACCCATCCCGACAGACCACGTACGGAACCTAGGCGTTATCCTGGACTCTTCACTTTCAATGAACAGACAGATCAGCGCCGTCTCCTCATCCTGCTTCAACATTCTTCGCATGCTCAAAAAAACATTTCGCTGGATCCCCACCGAAACCAGAAAAACAGTCACCCATGCTCTGGTCACGAGCCGACTGGACTACGGAAACACCCTCTACGCAGGTACTACCGCTAAACTCCAGAAAAAACTCCAACGAATCCAAAACGCCTCAGCCAGGATCATATTAGACATCCCGCGTAACGAACACATATCTGGCCACCTGAAAGACCTCCACTGGCTGCCTGTCAATAAGAGCATCACTTTCCGACTGCTGGCCCACGCACACAAGTCACTCTACGACATCGGACCAGAATGCCTCAACTCACGACTGTCCTTCTACACCCCCTCCCGCCAGCTACGCTCTTCCAGCCAAGCCCTCGCCACTGTACCTCGCATCAACAAGACCACCATGGGAGGTAGATCCTTCTCATACCTGGCAGCTAAAACTTGGAACTCACTCCCCACTTACCTCCGCCTTACCCAGAACCACCTAGCATTCAGAAAGCAACTTAAAACGTGGATATTTGACAAGTAATCCTCCTCCCCTCCCTAAGCGCCTTGAGACCCTCTGGGTATGTAGTGCGCTATATAAATTCTTTGACTTGACTTGACTTGACTTCTTGAAATGTCCCACCAACAGTTTACAGTTCCAGGGGCAAAGGTTTCTTTGTTAAATGCGGCTTACTTTCTCACAAAATGAAACCTCTCCCTCAGTTCGATGGGTTCTGGACCCACCCCGGGCCTTCAGCGTGCCTTGCAGCACCTCTCCTGCTCTCCACTGTGAAATTGACTCGGCCCCTACCAACTCTCACGCATCGGGAGTGAGCACTCCTGTGCCGGTCCCGGCCCTTCAAGGGTGAAACTGACTCGGCCCCTACCAACTCTCACGCATCTCGAGGTAGGCCTGGAATGGAGACCAGATAGGGCCTCGGGGAAACCCTGGGCCTTTTCAGAGGTGGGGGCTGAGCTGCGGAGCGGAGCAGCAAGCAGGCGATGAGAGGAGCGTCTGGGGCCAAGGCACAGGGAAGGCTGATGTCATCTCCGGACCACCGCCTCCTCCCAGGCCTTCCAAAGGGACCTCAAAGTTCTCCTCCTCGAGAGACACCTCCAAAAGTAATTCATGTCCTCTTGCTATTCAGAGGCAGACTTCCCACTACTGATATTTTCTACTTTCCATGACCATGGGAGTGCCTCCCCAGTGTTTTCCTGTGGTGGGAGTGTCTGCCTTTTTGCAGTATTCTCCATGTACTTGTGTTCGGTGCCCTTTTGTAACGTGCACATAACACTTTGCCCTTATAACACACGGTTGCTACCTCTCGCATGTTTTTACCTTTGATACTTGCACAAGTGCCACCTTGCCTACGTAACGCCTGTTCTTGTGCCTAGCACTTATTGCAGTATTATACCTCAAATTATACTCTGTTTTCTCTTTTAACTGCACTCTTGTCACTTTTCCTCTTATGCACTTTTGACTACCTCATGTATTTTTTTGTTGTTCACAATTTTTACTACCTCAAGTATTCTGTTTGCTCACGATTGTCATTATTACCTTTACTACCTCATGTATTTTTGGTTGCTCACAATTTTTACTACCTCATGTTTTTGTTTGCTCACAATTGTCACTATTACCTTATGTAAGTAACGTATGCTTTTGTAATCTGCTCTTTTATAATGTTTCTCATTATGTTTCATTTCTGTTCCTAATGTGAAGCGCTCTGACGCCCTCGGGTAAAGTCCGCGCTATATAAAAATGCATAAATAAATAAATAAATAATAAAAATCTCCAGGAATGCTTCTCTGCTCGGCTCCAAAGCAAGAACAGGGGAAACACAAGTTGCGGGCCCGGGTGGTGATTGAGGAGCACTTCACGAACACTTCCTCTTCTTCAGCGGGGGTCGGCACAGGCTTGTGCTACTCCGGTGATTGGGGGCACTCTTGGATCTTGACGCCAGCGGGCGTGTGCAGTCAGGCAGGCGCGGCCCGCGACCCTTGGCACGACGGTGCGGGGGTCTCCTCAGAGGGGGCGGCGCGGCCTGACGAGCCTCCAAGATCGCGAAGCGGGGTCACAGGTCACGGACTGTGCAGCTGTCGACCCGGCGTAGATCGCAATCTGTAGAGGGAATTCCGGCGGGAGGGGGGAGAGCGTCTCAGGGCACTCCAGTAGCAGGCAAGGGGCAGAGGAGCAGGTAGCCAAGCCTGGGGGCAGAGAGCGACTCCGGTCGGAGCGAGGCTCTCACAGGACAAAGGCAGGCAAGCTCCCGAGTGCCACAGCCCTAGGAGGGGCGATGAGGGGCGCAGTCTGGCTCCAGCGGGATGCACACACGGCTCGAATGTCAGGACGAGCAAAAGCACCAAGGACCCACTAGTCCTGGGGTCCAGATCAGGGGGCAAGCTCAGTCAAGCCCTTGGAGAATGTTTAGAGCACAAAGCAGCAAAGTCTTTCCTCAGTAAGTCTTCTCCTCTCCTTTCTCAGCAAGGCAAGCAGCAGGCCAGTCCTTCCGGCGTCTCTTCTCCTTCTAGTCGGGCAGAGGTCCTTTGTGGTAAAACAGGATTCTGATTTACAAGGAGCAGGGCTCCTACTTTTATACACAGTTTCTTTTGTTCTCACAGGCCAGGGGGGCCTTTGCATAGCCACTTTCAGTCTCTGAGCACTTTGGGGGTACTTCTGGCTTCTGAATTCAGTGTGAGGGCAGGCACATCAGACGCTCCACAAGAGGTGGAGCCAGCATTGTGTGGACAGGGGCAGCCAGGAGTACCTTGATGATGGGGCTTCGCCCTTCCTGGGCCAGGTGCAGGCTGAGTCATCAGTCGCTCCCCGGGGGGGCGGAGCCAGCATTGTGGTGGCAGAGCACAGCCAGATTAAGAGTCAAGGGGCACTCCTACCTCCCACTAAGGTGTAATCCTTGCATTCACCACCTGTCATCCCCCAGCCCTGTCACTCACACATCCCAGACAGTCAGATACACATACTGCAGAGGCGGGCTGAAATGGTTAGGCAAGCAAATGCTGACTTTCTAAAAGTAGCATTTGCAAACACAGGATATTAAAATAAACTTTACTAAAAGAAGTATTTTATTATTCTGAGTTCAGGCATACTAAACATTAATTTCTACCATGTTCCCTGAGCCTGCTGGGATTATAGAGTGTAATAATTCCAGCAGCCCATTCTGGCCTAAAGGGAGCAGGTAGCCTTACAATAGTGAAAAACGAATTTGGCTGTAATTCACTATTAGGACATGCCACACACATCAGGGTTTGTCCTACCTTACACTTACAATGCACCCTGCCCTAGGGCCTACCATAGGGGTGACTAATATGAAGTTAAGGGAAGGTTTAGGGGCTGGCAAGTGTGTGCACTTGCCCAGCCAGCATGACAGTACCAGACTGCACGCAGGTTCTGCAATGGCAGACCCTAGACACATTTTAAGGCTGCTTCTGTGGGTGGCGCAACCAGCGCTGCAGGCCCACTAGCAGTATTGGCATTTACAAGCCCTGGCACTCCTGGTGCACTTTACTAGGGACTAACAGTAAATCCAATGAACCAATCATGGAACATCAATCACAGTTACACTTTATACAGGGAGAGCATATGCACTTTAGCACAGGTCAGCAGTGGTAAAGTGCCCAGAGTCATTAAACCAACAAAAACAGGTCAGAGAGAGTATTGGAGGAAGGCAAAAAGTTTAGGGATGACCCTGCCAAGAGGGCCAGGTCCAACACAACCCCCTTCCAGCCAAAACACAGGGTAGACCAATCACCACTGTGATGGGCTTCCCTGCTTTGGGCGATAGAACCTGGACCTGGCCCGCAACAGCAGGGGCACATTCCAGTTCTACGCCAATCTGAACCTATTTCAAATCCTCTGTCCATACTCTCAGGGTTCACCCAGCTAATCCATGGGGCACCCTTTTCTTCCTCTGTGGACACCACCTGTGCAGCCTCTAACCTTAACTTGCTCACAGGTGTGTCCCAACAGACAGTCATCAAATCACAGTGGCCACTGACAGTAGTCAGGGCTGAGACCCAGGCCTCATGCCTCTCAGGGCTCTCAAACCTCTGTGGCCTCAGAGAGCGGGGGGCAGTAGCCCCAGGTGCTTGGCACCCTTTGTCCACTCTTCCTCCGGTCAGGTCAGGTATGTCATCCTGGCACTGACCCACCAGCCCCAGGCCGGTTCCTAGCGGCTGGACCAAACACGGGGGTGGCCTCTCCCACACCCGGTCCTCCTCCTTGGGGCTCTGTACCCTCCCACCTGGAGTGGTACCCCCTTCCAGAATTGTCAGGGCACCTGTGGCAGGTGACCTGCACAATTCGCCCACCAGTTCAGGGGTGCTATCCTGCAACTGGGGCACCAGGTCAGGCGGGACACCCTGCGCCTGGCCCTCTATCCTAGGGTCTAAACCCTCAAACTGCACCGGGGTCAGAGGCAAGGACTCCCTCCCTCTGCACCCCCTTCCAGAGTACTGCCCACTCCCCACTGGAGTGGTACCCCTAGAAGTGACATGGGTCAGGACACTGATTACAGTGGTCCCACCCTCCAGGTCAGACAACACCTGAACCTGGCTCTCCAACTCAGGGACCCAACCCTGCAGTTGAACACTTGCCTGGCGCACCAGGACTTCCCGGGGAGTACGCATGCCCCCCCTGAGGGTGGCACATAGCTCATGTGCCGTACTACAGTCTGCCTGGCGCAAATCTCCCAGCCTCTGTCCCTCTGACAGTGTGGGAAGATCCCCCAGGACAGAAGTGGTGTCCCCATGGTCATTCACTGGGGACGCAGCCCTGCTGGCTGGCCCCTGACCCACTGGTTCTTCCACTGGGGACTCTTTCCCCCTCTCGCCCCTCTTTCTGGACTTCTGCACCCTCCCAACTGGAGCGGTACTGCCAGACACCAGAACTATTGGAGCCCTGTCTACAGAGCCTCCACGTTCTCTAGCTACTGGAGGATCTCCCTCAGAGGGTGACTCATCCGGACAGCCTAGGCTCCCCACCTGGTGTTCCCTTAAAGAACCATCCAGGCTCTGAGATTGAGGTTGGGCACTACCGTGACAAAACCCATTCTCACTCCTTCCCCTCAAGGACAGGACGTGAGGCCCTACACCCCTCTCACTACTACAGGACCTAGCTGGGCTACTCTGCGCCACTTCCACCACTCTGGGCTGGAAGATACCTGAGCCACTCCCCACAGGATCACACCCCAATGCCTCTCCAGACCCTCTGGAATCCACCACAAGGTCTGCCTCCAATGTGAGCTCCCTGGGGTCAGAGAACTCACTCTCAAACAGGTGTTGGCATAGCTCTGGAAAACTGGGACTTAAAGTATGCTCTCCCAGAATTGGATCACACAGCCCCCTAGCAGGGTTAACCAAACTATCCTCCACCTCACCATCCAGCGCCTCACACACATACTCCACACCCTTCTTCTGAGACTGGCCAGACAGTAGCGAACTGTCTCTGTCACACAACCCACACTCTTCTGGGCGGTCCTTACACTCACCCACCAGGACCTCAACCATGGGGGAATCCCTCCCACCACTAGGACCATGAACTCCTACGCCAGCCACCCTATTCCCTTCAGGGACGCTGCGCACTACTGGAGCTACCTCATGCCCTTGAACCTCCTGGTGTAAGTTAACCCCCTCCAAGTCAGGTGCCATATCTCTAGGTGCGCGCACTATGCTGTCAGCACTAGATACCTGAATGTTGCTGCCACCAGCTGAGCTGGACTCCACCTCCAACTCAGCAAAGCTCCATCTGTGAGCTACACAAATCTCTGGATGTTGGGCTGAAGCCCTCCTGGCTTCAAGCTCCAAATCAAGTTCTCTCATCCTCAAGTAGTGAGCTCTTTGGCGTTCTTGCGCTTCCATTGCTAATTTCTGCTTCTCCATTTCCAATTGTCCTTTTAATCTTGCCATCTCCATTTCATGTGCCCGGGTTGCTGCCCTGTCTGCCAACTCCTCTGGCGACAGGCATCTGGTTGCTGCCTTTTCCATCCTCACTGAACCAGGCATGACGTTTCACCAGCACATGGAGATCTCCCAGCAAAATTAAACAAAACAATAAAATCTGTGGCTGCGTTATCGGTCTGCTCTCACTATGTGGTGATCAGCAATTCACTGTATGTCAATCACAAATGCAAATTCGCAAATCCCACCGCTGCCACCAATGTTAGAATTGGGGGTCTCTGGTTGGCGCAAGTATGCACTTGTGACAAGCAGGGACCCTCTCCTCTAAGTCAGGGTGAAGGATGACCCCTTTAGAATGACCCTTACTCACCCTCTAGGTGCGTGGCGTGAGCAGCCAAGGCTATGCTCCAGGCGTTGTTTAGTTAAGCATTTGTAATCACACACACAGTAAAATATACCAATCCCCCCACAAATGGACACCAGGCTGTGAGTATATAAAAATATGCTTCTTTATGTAAAATATATATATCTCTTAGGTCAGACTTATCACAAGACCAAATAACGTTTCTGGTGCACCACAGGTTGTAAATAGGCAAAGATTCTTAGTTTCAGTTCAAAAGGCTTTCCACAGGGTTCCCTTATAAATTTACTTCTTTGCAGCTCTAATGTGGATTTCTTCTTGAAATGTCCCACCAACAGTTTACAGTTCCAGGGGCAAAGGTTTCTTTGTTAAATGCGGCTTACTTTCTCACAAAATGAAACCTCTCCCTCAGTTCGATGGGTTCTGGACCCACCCCGGGCCTTCAGCGTGCCTTGCAGCACCTCTCCTGCTCTCCACTGTGAAATTGACTCGGCCCCTACCAACTCTCACGCATCGGGAGTGAGCACTCCTGTGCCGGTCCCGGCCCTTCAAGGGTGAAACTGACTCGGCCCCTACCAACTCTCACGCATCTCGCGGTAGGCCTGGAATGGAGACCAGATAGGGCCTCGGGGAAACCCTGGACCTTTTCCAGAGGTGGGGGCTGAGCTGCGGAGCGGAGCAGCAAGCAGGCGATGAGAGGAGCGTCTGGGGCCAAGGCACAGGGAAGGCTGATGTCGTCTCCAGGAATGCTTCTCTGCTCGGCTCCAAAGCAAGAACGGGGGAAACACAAGTTGCGGGCCCGAGCCCGGTGGTGATTGAGGAGCACTTCACGAACACTTCCTCTTCTTCAGCGGGGGTCGGCACAGGCTTGTGCGACTCCGGTGATTGGGGGCACTCTTGGATCTTGACGCCAGCGGGCGTGTGCAGTCAGGCAGGCGCGGCCCGCGACCCTTGGCACAACGGTGCGGGGGTCTCCTCAGCGGGGGCGGCGCGGCCTGACGAGCCTCCAAGATCGCGAAGCGGGGTCACAGGTCACGGACTGTGCAGCTGTCGACCCGGCGTAGATCGCAATCTGTAGAGGGAATTCCGGCGGGAGGGGGGAGAGCGTCTCAGGGCACTCCAGTAGCAGGCAAGGGGCAGAGGAGCAGGTAGCCAAGCCTGGGGGCAGAGAGCGACTCCGGTCGGAGCGAGGCTCTCACAGGACAAAGGCAGGCAAGCTCCCGAGTGCCACAGCCCTAGGAGGGGCGATGAGGGGCGCAGTCTGGCTCCAGCGGGATGCACACACGGCTCGAATGTCAGGACGAGCAAAAGCACCAAGGACCCACTAGTCCTGGGGTCCAGATCAGGGGGCAAGCTCAGTCAAGCCCTTGGAGAATGTTTAGAGCACAAAGCAGCAAAGTCTTTCCTCAGTAAGTCTTCTCCTCTCCTTTCTCAGCAAGGCAAGCAGCAGGCCAGTCCTTCCGGCGTCTCTTCTCCTTCTAGTCGGGCAGAGGTCCTTTGTGGTAAAACAGGATTCTGATTTACCAGGAGCAGGGCTCCTACTTTTATACACAGTTTCTTTTGTTCTCACAGGCCAGGGGGGCCTTTGCATAGCCACTTTCAGTCTCTGAGCACTTTGGGGGTACTTCTGGCTTCTGAATTCAGTGTGAGGGCAGGCACATCAGACGCTCCACAGGAGGTGGAGCCAGCATTGTGTTGACAGGGGCAGCCAGGAGTACCTTGATGATGGGGCTTCGCCCTTCCTGGGCCAGGTGCAGGCTGAGTCATCAGTCGCTCCCCAGGGGGGCGGAGCCAGCATTGTGGTGGCAGAGCACAGCCAGATTAAGAGTCAAGGGGCACTCCTACCTCCCACTAAGGTGTAATCCTTGCATTCACCACCTGTCATCCCCCAGCCCTGTCACTCACACATCCCAGACAGTCAGATACACATACTGCAGAGGCGGGCTGAAATGGTTAGGCAAGCAAATGCTGACTTTCTAAAAGTAGCATTTGCAAACACAGGATATTAAAATAAACTTTACTAAAAGAAGTATTTTATTATTCTGAGTTCAGGCATACTAAACATTAATTTCTACCATGTTCCCTGAGCCTGCTGGGATTATAGAGTGTAATAATTCCAGCAGCCCATTCTGGCCTAAAGGGAGCAGGTAGCCTTACAATAGTGAAAAACGAATTTGGCTGTAATTCACTATTAGGACATGCCACACACATCAGGGCTTGTCCTACCTTACACTTACAATGCACCCTGCCCTAGGGCCTACCATAGGGGTGACTAATATGAAGTTAAGGGAAGGTTTAGGGGCTGGCAAGTGTGTGCACTTGCCCAGCCAGCATGACAGTACCAGACTGCACGCAGGTTCTGCAATGGCAGACCCTAGACACATTTTAAGGCTGCTTCTGTGGGTGGCGCAACCAGCGCTGCAGGCCCACTAGCAGTATTGGCATTTACAAGCCCTGGCACTCCTGGTGCACTTTACTAGGGACTAACAGTAAATCCAATGAACCAATCATGGAACATCAATCACAGTTACACTTTATACAGGGAGAGCATATGCACTTTAGCACAGGTCAGCAGTGGTAAAGTGCCCAGAGTCATTAAACCAACAAAAACAGGTCAGAGAGAGTATTGGAGGAAGGCAAAAAGTTTAGGGATGACCCTGCAGAGAGGGCCAAGTCCAACACATGGGAGGGTGCCCCATCTGTATTACAGATGTTGGAGCAGACGCAAAGAAGCTGTCAGGGGGTGCACTGACAGTGCACCCCCTGAGAGCAGCCCTCTGGAGGAGGGAAAGGGGGTCCTATAGAACCCCCAGACATCCCCTTGCATTTGGGTGCAGTCATTGACTGCATGTGAATGCAAGCGGATATCTAATCCCCCATGAAAGTGAAGGAGCGTCGCTCCCAGCACTGTGAAAGCATGGAACGGCTGTAAAGCAACCTCTCTGTTTTTCTCAGGAATGCGCTACCCCGGGGCAGCTTGAGTTTGCGGCTGCCATAGGGGCAGCACATTCCTGGTAATAGGGCGCATTTTCATTGTTCGCACCGGGCACACCTTTTTAAAGGGCCCCCCAAAAAAAAGCACCAAGCTCTAACAATGACAATGCACCTTTACTGTAATATGGCCCCTGGTGTTGGCACGCGGCACCTTTCACAACACATAGTGATAACCCTATCCGGCAGTCCCCCAGCGTGGAAGTTCCTGCTGCCTCAAACTGCAGAGGTGCCTATTTTAACCCAATGAGGGTGTGGCGCTCTCCTGTGCATCATCAATGCCAGGGGTGGCAAGAGCATGGCCAGGGCTATTGAGGGGCAAACCAGGGGTGGAGGGTAACATAATATGGGGCAGATTTAAAAGCCCCACAAGACAACTTTATGCCTCCATTGCATCACTTCTGTGACGCAGCGGCATCGTAATCAATGCGCCATGTTGCGACATATTTACAACGTGACGCATCTAGGGAGATGCGTCACGTTGTAAAGCCCTGCGTCACATTATACCTGCGTCAGGTATAGTGTATGCAGGGTGGGCGTTCCGAAGTGAGAAAGCCTTGAAAAAGTGACGCAGTGAAATCTACAAGATTTCATGGAGTCACTTTTACACCGCCACTGCATCAAAACCTGACGCCTGCTTGCGTAAGGATTGACGCACCATAATAGAAATAGGCATTCTCCAACATTGCTGGAGTTGCCTCGTGCTTGCGAATCGACTCCAGAAATGCGCTGCCTTTACACCCAAAGATGTGTCACGCATATGTCTATCCTTGTGCCACTATGCGCCGCATTGTAAATGCAAAACCAAAGTGGGTGATGGACAAGTGTTGAACATTGCAAGCACTCATGCCCAGTCAACTGATCTGGGTTTAATCCATCATCATTCTTTAGCTCACTCCGCCACCCCAGTTCAGACATGGCAATATGCAAATCAGTCTGCCCCTGTGCCTCATGGGAACAGTCCAGCCTGAACTGCCAAGCTATGTCTTCCCTGGACTGGAAACAAGCATCCTGGGACCGGTTTTGGGTTCATAAACCTCATCAGCCAGGCTATCTTGAATTCAGTGGCAACGTGAGCAAGGGACCCACGTCTGGGCATACCCTGCCAACTTAAGGCGAACAAAGCAAAACCAAAGGGATTGATGGACGGAGTGTTGAACATTGCAAGCACTCACCCCCAGTCAACTGATCTGGGTTTAATTCATCATAATTATTTAGCTCACTCCGCCACCCCAGTTCAGACATGGCCATATGCAAATCAGTCTGACCCTGTGCCTCATGGGAACAGTCCAGCCTGAACTGCCAAGCCAGGTCTTCCCTGGACCGAAAACAAGAATTCCTGGGACCGGTTTCGGGTACATAACCCTCATCAGCCAGGCTATCTTGAATCCAGTGGCAAAGTGAGCAAGGGACCCACGTCTGGGCGTACCCTGACAACTTAGGGCAAACAAAGCAAAACCAAAGGGGATGATGGACGGAGTGTTGAACATTGTAAGCACTCACCCCCAGTCAACTGATCTGAGTTTAATCCATCATCATTCTTTAGCTCAGTCCACCACCCCAGTTCAGACATGGCCACATGCAAATCAGTCTGACCCTGTGCCTCATAGGAACAGTCCAGCCTGAACTGCCATGCCATGTCTTTCCTGGACCAGAAACCGGTCCCAGGATGCTTGTTTCTGGTCCAGGGAAGACATGGCTTGGCAGTTCGGGCTGGACTGTTCCCATGAGGCACAGGGTCAAGACTGATTTGCATATGGCCATGTGTTAGACGGACCGGGAGGGTCGGCCGAGGATAAGGGGAGAGGTCTCCGGGGAGAGCCGTCTCCAGCGATCGTACAGACAAGTAACTTCCCCCCCACAGACGGACACCACACAAGGGTAAAGTTCAACGAGACTTTATAGGCAATTCTCTAAGTACGATGGAATGGTACAAGGAGGTCTGGACTCAGGGGTCCCCTCGATTCTGGTCTCTGGTTTGGGAAAAAGGGTAGCGGGACAGTCTTGTTACCAAAAAGGTGGAAATAGCTCTCAATCCTCGAGCTCGGCGTTCTAGATGATCGGGCCGCGGCGGAGCCAGCAGGTCCCGAGATGGACGAAGGAAACGACGGTCCGCGGCGGAGCCAGCAGGTCCCGATGAGATGATGGTTGCAAACGGTCCGCGGCCACGCCAGCAGGTCCCGACGATGATGAAGGATCGGAAGGTTACGAAGGTTGTGGCAGCGCCAGCAGGCAAGACAAAGGTGCACAAGGCAGAGCTACGGCAGCGCCGGTAGTCCATCAAGGATGAGTTCTTCTTTGCGTCTCTCGACTCCAAGATACAACTGCCCTCCTGCTCTGGAGCTGCCCCAGTTATAGGGCTGATGTTCTTTGATGTCCGGACCCTCGCACCTGGAGGTCGGGAGGTCCGGGATGAGGGTGTCCTGACACCCAGCAGGGGGGTGGAGCCAGCGCCCGGGGAGGCGATGGCCGGGCGGCACTTGGCGGGGGAGAGCCATCGACACCTCTTTCTCCCATTGACTTGCCAAGTAGCCCGCTCACCTCCTGGGTGGATGGTGGTGCCGGGATGTCTGAGGCCTGGCTAGGCCCAGGGTTGAGGTCGATCGGGGGCCAGGCGGCCTCGTGGTGGAGTGTCCAAGATGGCGTCCCGGATGGGCGCGCGGGCCAGCAGTGGATCGGGCCCACGAGGTCGATACGTTCGAAGGCAGGGGTCCCTGAGGGGACGGAGGACGTGCAATGGTGGTGTGTGGTACTTGCGTGACCGGGCTCGGGCCTGGTCGGGCCGGGGGAGAGCGGCCCTTCATGTGGCCTGTCCAACATGCGTCCCCCCCAGCTGAAGGCGGGGAGAGTTACCCATCCTCTTGGGGACTCTCCTCGTCGAGGCGGAAAAACCGGGACAGGCCATCCGCGTTGGTGTGATCTGGCCCAGGCCGGTGTTCAACAGTGAAGTCCATCCCTTGTAGGGAGATGGACCAACGTAGTAACTTCGGGTTTTCCCCCCGCATCTGCATCAGCCACTGCAGGGGTCGGTGGTCGGTCTGCACCCGAAAGTGTGTGCCAAAGAGGTAGGGCCGGAGCTTCTTGAGGGCCCATACCACAGCGAAGGCCTCCCTCTCTATGGTGCTCCATCGTTGTTCTCGTGGTAGGAGTCGTCTGCTGATGAAGGCCACTGGCTGATCCAGGCCTTCGGTGTTCACTTGAGACAGGACTGCCCCAATGCCATGGTCGGAGGCATCCGTCTGGACGACGAACTCCCTGCTGTAGTCGGGGGCCTGGAGCACAGGGGCGGAACACATGGCGGCTTTCAATTGTTCGAATGCTGTTTGACAATCTGCGGTCCAGTTGACTTTCTTGGGTTGATTTTTGGACGTGAGTTCTGTGAGGGGCCCCACTATAGTACCATAGTCTTTCACAAACCTTCGGTAATAGCCCGTGAGGCCCAGGAAGGCTCGTACCTCGGTCTGGGTGATGGGGGGCTGCCAGGACTGGATGGCGGCAATTTTGAGCTGCAGAGGGGCCACCAGGCCGCTTCCCACCTGGTGTCCGAGGTAGGTTACAGACCCTTGACCAATTTGACATTTGCTGGCCTTGATCGTGAGGCCAGCTCGCTGAAGGGCTTGTAGCACTGCTTGGAGGTGGTGGAGGTGCTCGGGCCAATGGTGGCTGTATACAGCGATGTCGTCTAGGTAGGCGGCGCTGAACCCTTCGAGCCCCGCCAGGACCTGATTGACGAGCCGCTGAAATGTTGCGGGAGCATTCTTCATGCCGAAGGGCATGACCTTGAAATGGTAATGGCCATCGGGGGTGGAAAAGGCAGAACGTTCTTGGGCCCGGGGTGTGAGGCCGATTTGCCAGTAGCCCGCCGTCAGGTCGAAAATACTGAGGTAGCGGGCAGCTCCCATGCGGTCAATTAGTTCATCTGCCCGGGGGATGGGATGTGCGTCTGTTCGGGTGACCGCATTCAAGCCCCGGTAGTCAACGCAGAACCGGAGTTCCGGTGTGGTGCCTGGGGCGGCCGCTTTGGGGACCAGTACTACAGGGCTGGCCCAGGGGCTGTCTGAGGGCTCGATGACCCCGAGCGTGAGCATTTTTGCTACCTCTTCCTGGACGCAGGCCCGTACCCGATCTGGCACGCGGTAGGCCCGGTGGCGGATAGGGGGGCTGTCCCCCGTGTCCACATCGTGCACACACCAGGAAGTGACACCTGGGGTGAGGGAGAACAGGCTGGCGAACTGTGATAGGAGGACTCGACACTCCTGGCGTTGCTCTCGGGTGAGGGCCTCTGAGAGTTGGACCCCATCCACGGAGCCGTCTTTCTCCCGAGTCCGTAGGAGGTCAGGGAGGGGCTCGGAGTCTTCTTCAGCCCCATTGTCTGTGGCCATCAGGAGGCTGAGTTCGGAACGCACAAAGTGGGGCTTCAGTCTGTTAGCGTGGAGGACCCGGAGGGGGTTCCGGGAAGATTCCATGTCGATGAGATAGGTGGCAGGACCCTTGCGCTCGACTACTTTGAAGGGCCCCGTCCACTTGTCTTGCAGGGCGCAGGGTTCGGTGGGGGACATCACCCATACCTGTTGCCCAGGTTCAAATTCGATGGAGGAGGCATTCCGGTCATACCACTTTTTCATGTCCTCTTGACTGGCCTCTAGGTTGGCTTTTGCCAGCTCTCTGAACCGCCGGGTCTGGTTGCGGAGGGTTAGGAGGTACCGGAAGACATCTGGTGGGTTCTTGAGAGGGGGCATCTCCCAGCCTTCCTTGACTAGGCTGAGCGGCCCCCGTACTGGGTGTCCATACAGCAGTTCAAACGGGCTGAAGCCCAGGGACTTCTGGGGGACCTCTCGATATGCGAAGAGGAGGCACGGCAGCAGCACATCCCACTGGCGACGGAGGGGCTCTTCCAACCCCCCGATCATCCCTTTGAGCGTGCGGTTGAACCGCTCAACGAGTCCGTTTCCTTGAGGGTGATAGGGGGTCGTGAATCGGTAGGTAACCCCGCACTGTTGCCAGAGGGACTTCATATATTTAGAAATAAAGTTCGTGCCTCTGTCGCTGACGACTTCTCGGGGGAAGCCCACATGGGAGAAGATCCCCATTAGAGCCCGGCCGACTACCGGGGCTGTCACAGTTCGCAGGGGGACAGCCTCGGGGTAGCGGGTGGCGTGGTCCACTAGCACCAGGAGGAATCGATGGCCTTGTTTTGTACGCGGGTCCAGGGGCCCCACGATGTCGATCCCGACCCTCTCGAACGGGGTGGTGACCACGGGAAAAGGTTGCAGGGGGGCTTTTAGTTTGCGGCCGCTCTTTCCACTGGCTTGGCACGTGGGGCAAGATCGGCAATGCTGGTGTACATCGTTCCTCATTTTGGGCCAGAAGAAGTGGGTCACCAGACGACTGTAGGTTTTATCTTGACCCAGGTGTCCCGCCAGGGGGACGTCGTGGGCCAGGTTTAGCAGAAAGTCTCTAAAACGGAGGGGCACCACTAGTACTCGGCTGGCCCCCAGTTCCGCGATTCTTTGCTCACTGTACAGCAGATCATTGTCCCAGTAGATCCAGTGTGTTCCGGAGGTATCCCCTGCGCTTTGGGCGAGTGCTTGCTGGCCGAGTCCCTCGAGGGAGGGACAGGTCTTCTGTTCTTGGCGAAATTGTTCTTGCGTGGGCCCCCCCTCTTGAGGCCACTGGTCGAGGTTAGCGAGGTTTGGAGGTTGAGCTGGTTCTGGGGGGACGTCACGGTCGGTGGTTTCGGCCGGGGCGACCGGAGGCGGCGGCGCCGGCCATTCGGGTTCCTCTGGGCGGGGGTTGGCACGGGCGGCCATGGACCGGGTGGTGACACACGCCCAGTCCGGGACGCCTAACATCCCCAGGTGTTCTCTTCGTTCTACGGCTGCCCACGGAGAGCTTTCAAGGTCATTCCCCAGGAGGCAGTCTACGGGGGCATCGTCTCGGACCGTTACCTTCAACATGCCGGTGACCCCTCCCCATTCGAAGGGGACGCAGGCCATCCGGCACAGACTTTCCGAGTTATCGGCGGAACGTACAGGGCAGAGAATGTTTGGTAGATACTGTTCTGGGGTCACCAGGTGACAGCGGACGGCTGTTACACTGGCCCCGGTGTCACGAAGGGCTTCGGCCCGGCGTCCATTGATGCTCACCCATTGGCTGTACTTCTGGGTGTTGGCGGGTAGGGGGACCCGCGGGACCATGTCTTTCCCCCCTAAGCAGGCTAGAGCCATGGCGGCTGGCTCCCATTCTTGATGTTCCTGTTCATATTCCTCTTGTTCCTCTGAGATCTGTTCCTCCCACAGAGCAGCAGCGGCTACTTGGCGGGGTCTTGGGCTCTGGTACTGGGGGCAGTTTGGGTCGTTTGCATAGTGGCCGACTCGTTGGCATCGATGGCACGTAACATTGGCTCGGTATCCCGGTCGCGCCGGGGTGCTGCCCCGGTTGGCCGGGGGGGGTGGTGCTGGTAGCGGGGGCGACCGGGGCGTTGTCTCTTCCTCGTCCTTGGCCCCCTCCTCCTCCTCGGGGACGGTGCTGACCATTGTTGTTCCGGTTCTGTTCGTAGGACCCATTCCGGCCCACTCTGGTGATTTCCCACCGGTCAGCTTCGGCTGCGAGCTGCCGGGGATCCGTTAACTTGCTGTCGAGGAGGTGCTGGCGGAGTTCAATGAAGCAATTGTTCGACAGGTGCTCCCATACCATAAGATTGAACAGTTGTTCGTAGGTTGTGACCTTGCTTCCTTTGATCCAGCCCTCGAAGGCTCGGCTAAAATAGTTTACATAGTCCACCCAAGTTGTACCCGGGATGCGGGTGCAGTCTCGGAACCTCTGACGGTACATCTCGGGTGTGAGGCCATAGCGAGTGAGGAGTGCAGCTTTCATATGGTCATAGGAGGTCATCTGGTGGTCCGGGAGCTGTAGCAGGGCGTCGCGGCCCTCATTGAGGAATCTCCCCCATAGACCGGCTCCCCAATCGCTTCTATCGATCCGGTGTGCAGTCATAGCGATTTCATAGGCCTTAAACCATTGCTGGATGTCGTCCTCTCGGAAGTATTCTCGAACGACATCCTTGGGGATGTGTACCTTTTTCTCTGTTGCCCCTGGGGTGTGGGGTTGCTCGGACACCCCTACTTCTTTATTCTGCTTGCGTAGGTCGATCTCAGCTAGTTTTCGCTCGTGTTCATATGCCAGTCTCTTTTCCTCGAGCTCCCTTTGTCTCTGTTTCTCCTCTCTTTCTTCTCGGAGACGCAGGTGCTCTAAGTTGATTTTTTGTTCGGCCAACTTAAGTTCAATGTCCATTTTGAGCCGGGCCATTTCCAGCTCGTGTAGTCTGGTTTTTTCTCGTTCCTGGATCTCGTCTTGCGAGAGACCCGTTCTTCGCTCTTCAGGGGCCGTGGTGGTTTTTGCGGCGATGCTTTGATCAGGGGTTCCGGCAGCCCCGGTTTCTGCCCAAGATTCCAGGGCATGCTTAAAATCGTCTTTGGTACTTAGTCCGGTGGTAGCGATACCTAGTTCGATGCAGAATTGTTTCAGTTCACGATGGCTGTACTCGTCCAATTTCTCCATCTGGAATTTCTCGGTTGCTCCGCTTTCTTTAGTCGTCATCGTGATTTCGTCGTGGGGTAAGCTACTCTCTGTACGATTATGCGGTGATTCGGATCGCGCCGCTGGCCACCAATGTTAGACGGACCGGGAGGGTCGGCCGAGGATAAGGGGAGAGGTCTCCGGGGAGAGCCGTCTCCAGCGATCGTACAGACAAGTAACTTCCCCCCCACAGACGGACACCACACAAGGGTAAAGTTCAACGAGACTTTATAGGCAATTCTCTAAGTACGATGGAATGGTACAAGGAGGTCTGGACTCAGGGGTCCCCTCGATTCTGGTCTCTGGTTTGGGAAAAAGGGTAGCGGGACAGTCTTGTTACCAAAAAGGTGGAAATAGCTCTCAATCCTCGAGCTCGGCGTTCTAGATGATCGGGCCGCGGCGGAGCCAGCAGGTCCCGAGATGGACGAAGGAAACGACGGTCCGCGGCGGAGCCAGCAGGTCCCGATGAGATGATGGTTGCAAACGGTCCGCGGCCACGCCAGCAGGTCCCGACGATGATGAAGGATCGGAAGGTTACGAAGGTTGTGGCAGCGCCAGCAGGCAAGACAAAGGTGCACAAGGCAGAGCTACGGCAGCGCCGGTAGTCCGTCAAGGATGAGTTCTTCTTTGCGTCTCTCGACTCCAAGATACAACTACCCTCCTGCTCTGGAGCTGCCCCAGTTATAGGGCTGATGTTCTTTGATGTCCGGACCCTCGCACCTGGAGGTCGGGAGGTCCGGGATGAGGGTGTCCCGACACCCAGCAGGGGGGTGGAGCCAGCGCCCGGGGAGGCGATGGCCGGGCGGCACTTGGCGGGGGAGAGCCATCGACACCTCTTTCTCCCATTGACTTGCCAAGTAGCCCGCTCACCTCCTGGGTGGATGGTGGTGCCGGGATGTCTGAGGCCTGGCTAGGCCCAGGGTTGAGGTCGATCGGGGGCCAGGCGGCCTCGTGGTGGAGTGTCCAAGATGGCGTCCCGGATGGGCGCGCGGGCCAGCAGTGGATCGGGCCCACGAGGTCGATACGTTCGAAGGCAGGGGTCCCTGAGGGGACGGAGGACGTGCAATGGTGGTGTGTGGTACTTGCGTGACCGGGCTCGGGCCTGGTCGGGCCGGGGGAGAGCGGCCCTTCATGTGGCCTGTCCAACACCATGTCTGAACTGGGGTGGCGTGGTGAGCAAAATAATGATGGATTAAACCCAGATTTGTGACTTGGGGTGGATGTTTTGCCAATGTGCAACTTTCCATCCATCATCTTGTGTGTTTTGTTTTTCGCCCTATGTGGGAAGGGTATCCCCAGACGCGGCCCCGTGCTCACTATGCCACTGGAGTCAAGCTATCCTGGCTGATGATGGCTGATAGCCAGAAACCGGTCCTAGGATGCTTGATTCCTGTCCAGGGAAGACATGGCTTGGCTGGCAGTTCGGGCTGGACTGTTCCCATGAGGCACAGGGTCGAGACTGATTTGAATATGGCCATGTCTGAACTGGGGTGGCGTGGTGAGCAAAATAACGATGGATTAAACCTAGACCTGTGACTGGGGGTGAATGTTTTGCCAATGTGCAAGATTCCGTCCATCATCTTGTGTGTTTTGCATTGTAAATGGGACACATTCATGGTGGCGCAAGGTTTTTTTTTACGTGACGCAAATAAACTGACGCATCTCTGCTAATATGCAGAGATCCATCAGTTCTTGTAAATCTGTCCCTATGTGTTTAAACAAAAAAGGGGCAGGTTTACAAGCCCCTTGCGCCACTTTTGCGTCACTTTTCCCATGTTAAAAGTGATGCAAAAGTGGCGCAGGGGCTTGTAAATCTGCCCCATAGAGCAGATCTCTGTAAAACTTACCTTAGTGTTATTATACTAATGGAGAGGCAGGTCCCGCAGAACAAATACTCCTGACTACGGCCCTGTGGCTCGCATGATGCACAGTTATAATATAAAGGAGCCTTTTTACCGTTGGGGTCTCAGCGGGATAAGAAATGTAACCATGCCACCATGTTAGAGATGGTCTTAGAATGTCCCCCGTGCACGTCCTTTCTCCAGTGACAGGAGCAGAGCCCTTTAGCATAATATTTACTTGGGGAAAGGTTTATTGCAGTTTTATTTTAGTTGGTAATGGAATCTCCCTCTTCCGGAGAGGCTGTGACTCTTTTCTTCCCACTCTCAGTCCCTCCCCTCGTCAGTGACGCGCGGGCTGCTGCTGGGTCCACCCTGCTCCCTTTGAAGCGCTCTTCGGTAATTACGGTAATATTGCTGTGGCTGCGCGCACCTGCCTCGCATCTCTGGGCGGTAATCTCATCCGCAGCCTTGATTGATGCGGGGCCCTCGGACCTGGGAGCAGATTGGATTAATGCCTGGCGCGTGACATCGCATTCATCACCGCTGCTTCTGCGTCCAAACTTCGGCAAGAAAATGGAAAATGGCTTAGATTGCTTTATCAAATTTGCCGATCTCATTAATCTGTTCGTTCTGTTTCCGGAGCACTGATTCGTTTTAATTTCTATAATTGTGTCACGCCAACGCTTATGATTGAGCTTGTCTTCACGGCTCCCTCTCTCTCTCTGGAAGCTGTTTGTGGGCCGCTGCATTACAGGCCTGTATTTTGTAGCTGAACTGTTTTTATTATTATAACTAATGTCTTTACAAGCCCCTTGCACCGCCGGTGCGTCACATTTAAAACGGGAAACAGTGACGTACCGGAGGCGCAAGAGCCTTGTAAATAAGCCCCTTTTTAGATTTTAAGTACTCATTCAAGCCTATAAGTTTTTGGTAGCTTGATACAGCGCTACGTAGTGTCCAGTCCATTTCAGAGCGCTAGACAAAAAAAAAAACAACACACCAGGGTGAGCTGAGCTGGGATACAGTGAGCTAGGGTCCAGCTGTGTGCTAGAGGGGGCTCATATTCAACCGTACCCCTGTTGAGGTTGAAATGGGAGCCCGAAAAACTAGGGGGCATATTATCAACGGCCAGCAATAATTATCGATGGCCGCGCTTAACGATAGATTTCTTATCGCAGGCAGGAAATTATCGCCATGATAGCGCTGTATCAACAACGCATAGCGCAATGGTAATAATTATTCCTGCGATAGCGGTGTTTTCCATGGAACATCGCTGGTTTTCCAGAGATGTTCCATGGAAAACGCCTATCACCTTGGTGATAGGCCCTGTGGTCTTAGCCACACAATCCACCCCCCATGTTAGGTATGACTTAGTCAGGAATTTAACAGACGTCAAATTCCTACGTTAAGGTAAACTTAACGCGATTTTTAAAATATCGCTAACCCTCGTTGTCAATATGACAAAGCTGGGTTAGCAATATTTTCCCATGGTGTATAGTCAGGCACGCCTCTTTTGCATCTCATTAGTGATGCGATGGGAGGCGTGCTGACAAGGGACGCTAATGCAAGGAAACACGCGCTAGCGTGTCCTTGCTGATAATGTAATAATATTATCGCCGCTTTTTGCCCGAAAACAGGCTCTAAAGCAGCGATAATATTATTGTCCCCTTTTGTTGATATGCCCTAGTTTTTTAAGAGCTTTGTTTATTGAAGGATAAAAGCTTCCACTTCGGGTCTTCCATGGCCTTGGACCGCTATTTGTTATTTTATTTGTGTATTTTATAGAGCGCACAGCTACCCCGACGGGGCGTCCCGGCGCTGAGAACTTTGAGGGTGGAGGGCACAGGGGGATGTTATAGGGAAAACAGGTGGGTCTTCAGTGACTTACGGAATAAGATTTCTGATTGGGAAGAGCGTAGGGCCAGAGGGAGCTTGTTCCAATGCTGGGAGGCACAAACCTCAAAGGTTTTTCCGCCTGCCCGTGAGCGTTTGAAGCGTGGAGTTTCCAAGAGAAGGAGAGAGTTGGACCGTAAAGTCCTGTAGTTGGTATACGGTCGCAAGGTGTTTTTCAAGTGGGCAGATCCCATACCCCTCGAAGCTCGGTGGGCCAGCGTCATAGCTTTGAAAATACACCTTTTGGCCATTTTGGCAAAGAAACCAGAGCACACTATATTTTTTTCTTTTATTGTTCTTTTTTCAAAGTATCTTCTTCATCAAGTTTTCATTCATTCAGGATAGATCACACCAAATGAATATTTTTAAAAGGATTTTATTTGTGAACATTGTCTACTTCTCATAAATCACTGTATCAATCACTTAAGCCTACACGTGTTTCATCACAGCATGTGGCTGTGACTCATCAGGGCTAAATAAAGAATAAAGAAAAATAAAAAATAAAATATACAATGATATTTCTCAATACACGTTCAAGCGTGCAACTAGAGGGACACCAGTGAGTGGAAACCAACACAGAGGGGAGGGAAAAAGATAAATAAAATAAAAGTGACTTGTACACGTATGATTGAAGCGAAAATTTCAGACCGTTTGTTGATCTTTCACTAATGTGTGATAGGGTCGAGTGTCGTGACATTCGGCGTTTTGAAGTTATTGTCTCTATAGATACGTGTGATGTGAGGTGAGTTTATCCGATTTGCTAGTCATTTATATAATACATCATTATTGCCCGAGACGGTCTTTGAAAAAATGCGTTACTTCGAAAAACATAAGTGAAAACTCCAAGTTGACGTAAAATACTGTTCATTGATTAATGCATTGATTAAAAAATTACATATCCACATATCGCTGATGTTTAAGAGTTTTGGTTCCTTATAACCCACCTCCTATTTCTGACATTCTATTCCAAGTTATAATTCCATATTCTCTCTATGTATATTCACATTCTGTAAGCGGTGCTTAATCATCCTAGAGAAACATTTTATTCGTAACTCACAACATCTCAGTACTGTTTTATCTAGTCATTTATTGCCAAGTGGTTTTTAAGGGGTATTAAATTTAATTTCTATCAATTCGAGAAAACATATAATTCATATGTCACCACATTTAAGTACCGCTTATTCCAGTCAATCTATGCACAATAACGTTAACGCCTTTGTCATTCTTTTCTTAGCGCAATGGATGCCAACCCATCCATTTCAAATTCAGTGAATGCTAGTTCGAGTGACATTTATTCAAGAGGCAACTGTGAACGGAAAATATTTAATTGACTTGATTACCTGATCAAATGATCAAAAACGCGTGGTCTGTGGGGAAATGTAAAAAGGCGGGTTTGTTGTTAATGTTTACTAAACATACGAACGGGGGAGTGAATTTAAAAACGCAAAGGGGAAGTGAATTTAAACACACATGAGGGGAAACTACAGTTGGCAGATGCACATTAATTTAGAGGAACTCACCGGGGAGCCGGTGATATTTCCAACCCGGTCCTTGTCGGGTAGTTTGTATGGTGATTAAGTTTGCCGTCAGGAGACTTTTTTTTCGGTGCGCAAATATTCTTAAGTAATTTCTGGCTGAAATTGTAAAACAACCAAAAGGACGAAATGAGGGTTTGACACAAATGGGGTTTCCATTATGGGTCAATATAAGCACGAAGGCTGTCAGCGCGATGTTTTTGAGAGCTCTTACCCGTATGCAGCCAAGGTCCAGCCTGTAAAGCTTCTGTCTCCGAGTGCGGGAACAGTGGAAGTGGTTGCCCCACCCCTTTTTAAGACGCGTGAACTGTGAGAGACTAGACTGCTAATCAGTCAAAAGAACGTCATGAAAGAGAAGAGTTACTATTGTTGGGTACCAGACAAACGTCGTGGTCCCACAGAATGTGGCTGGATATTTATTAAGACCAAATTTAAAGAAAAAGGAAATTGATTTAAGAAATTCAATTTTAAATGGGATTAGTAAGGGTGAAGATTATATATGCAGTGGTTTTGAGATGTGATATTCCAACTAGTTCACAGTTGCATGTGACTTAAGGTGAATGGAAGCTATTCCAAAAGGAAAAGAAAGACCAATTGGTTGGTCAGCTGTAAATATTTAAATATTTAAATATTTTAAACAATTTATATTTCGGATAAACAAAAACAGGCATTAGTTAAGAAACAGACTCCCTTTCAAAAAACGGGAGGAGAAAGATCATGAAACAACTCAATCTATGATTTCATTAGTTATATTAGTGTACTATTGTGGGTCAGATTGTCATTACTAGCATGATCATATTCTTTGTTAATGCATACATTCTCACTTATTCCAGTGATTATATATCTCTACAATTATTATTACTTTAGCAATCCTCATTATAAATGGTTCAGTTGAACTGTTTTACAGAATTGTTACATATATTCTTAGATGAAAATATGTCAGGTGGGGATCTACCAGATTGTTCGTTTCAAAAAGGCTTGGAATACATTTGTCCAAAGAAAGACCAGTCTAGGAATCTGACCCCAAGAAGAAATGCAGCTCATCATCAGTATTTTGTCCGGTTCTAGTAGTGTCTAGACGCATAATCCAAAGTGCTTCTTGTCTTCTCAATCGAAGTTCCCTGTTACCCCCTCTTACTGTAGCTTGTACAACATCAATGCCATAGAAGGTGAAGGATTTAATGTTTCCTTGTGAGGGACAAGAGGCCATATGTAGGGCCATGGGATATCTTGGGTCCTTAGTGGCATATGCTCTTGCATGTTCTCTGATCCGCTCTTTAAGGGCCCTGATTGTACTTCCCACATATCTGCTTTTACAGGCACATTCAATAATATACACTGTGAATTTTGTGTCACAGTTAATATTTGTGTTGATTGTGTATACTTTAGATCTGTGATCAAAAAATGTCTTGGTTCCATGTTTAGCCCATCTGCACATAGAGCACATACCACATTTGTAGAAACCTTTTGATTTCTGGGTCAGCCAATCACAAGTCTTTATGTCTCTTGGAACAGTTGGGCTGAGTCTGTTTTTCAAATTCCTTCCTCTGCGAAAGGTTATCTGGGGATGATTTCCTATTGCGGATGTTAGGGTTTTGTCAGCACTAAGGATCCCCCAATGTTTTTGAAAGCTTTTTCGTATCACTGGACTTAGTTCATTGTAGTCTGTTATCAGCCTCACAGGTTGTTGATTTCTTTCTGCAGTCCGATTTTTTGGTGTTAGGGTAGATTCTCTGCTTGTTCTTTTGATTTTCTTGTTTGCTTGAGAGATAATCTGAGATTTGTAACCCCTCTTGGAGAACCTGGATTGCATATCTTTTATGCAGGTTTCAAATTCTTGCTCCTCGCTGCAGTTCCTCCTTGCTCGCATAAATTCCCCATAGGGGATACCGTTTATTTGATGAACAGGATGACAACTGTTGCTGTGCAAAATAGAATTGCATGCTGTTTCTTTGCGATAGAGTCTGCTGTGTAGAGACCCATCTTTGATGTATATCTCTAGGTCTAAAAAAGAGACACTGGACGTGCTGATGTGCGTAGTAAATCTCATATTCATTTCATTGTCGTTAAGATATGTACAGAATTCCAAAAGTGTTATTTCTGTCCCTGACCATATTAGGAGGCAATCATCTATATAGCGACCCCAGTAGAGTATATAGTCGATCCATTTGCTACCTCTGATGCTCCAAATCATGTCTGTTTCAAGAGCCCCCATGTAGATGTTAGCAAAAGAAGGGGAGAACCTTGAGCCCATGGCTACCCCCCTTGTTTGTCTATACCATTTTTTGTCGAATACAAAGAAATTGTGGTTCAAAATAATATCCATCATTGTAACCAGCATTTTGGTGTGTTCCAAAAGGGTGATCGGTCTTGTATTCAAAGCTCTGGTTACAGCTGCTAGTCCCAGATCCGGTTCAATGGAGGTATATAAGGATACAACGTCTAGGGTTGCCATTATTAATCCAGGTTGCCATGTAATATCTGCTAGGATACTTAGGATGTGCTTTGAATCCTGTATATAGGATGGCATGTTCTTAACCAAAGGATTTAGGAATTTATCCACGTATTGGGAAAGTCTCTCCGTCGGACCCCCAATCCCGGACACAATGGGTCTCCCTGGTGGGAATACAGCTGGTTTGTGGATTTTAGGGAGAGTGTATAGCCAAGGATAAGACGGACGTGGTACTTTTAGGTACAAGTATTCCGCATCGTTTATTAAGCCAGCATCCTTCCAGTCTCTCAGATGGTTATTGATCAGGAGTGTTAAAGGACCCATGGGATTACTGGATATTGTTTCATAGCAGGAAGTATCCGAAAGCTGAGAGAGAATTTCCGCGTTGTAATCTTCTTTATTCATTACTACCACATTACCTCCTTTATCAGCCTCGCGGATAACAAGGTCCTGGTTGTTGCTCAGAACTCTTAAGGCTGTTCTTTCTTCCTTAGTTAGATTGTCATTTTTCATATGTCTTAGGTTGGGGATTTTGGCCTCATGTTTGTTGATGTCCTCCAATACTAGTTTATAGAATGTGTCAATAGTGTTGCCACTAGGCAGAGTAGGAGTCCATGTTGATTTATTTTTTAATCCACTGTCTATGGTGTTATCAGTTTTTAATTCTAGCTCAGTTAATAGGTCATTAAAAGAGTTAGGTGGATCATCAAAATCCGTAATTGATAGCAGTAAATGTGAAGCCAGTACCTCCTGGATACTCATTGGATTAGTAGTGACTTCAGTTGAATCATCAATGTTAGTAGTTTTATTTGTTTCTGTAGCCCAGAAGTGTTTTTTTAGCTTGAGTCCTCTAATGTATTTGAACAAATCAATCTTCATTCTACATGGATCCCCATGTTCCGTAGGATTGAAACTCAAACCTTTGCTCAATAGTGAAATCATATGTCTGTCCAGCTCTATGGATGAAAGGTTAATCACCTGTACATCCTGATCAGGTATGTTATTCATTTCTTGTTGCCGGACCTCAATCTCTCTCTGTAGTCGTCTTTGTCCTCCTCTCTGACCTCTGCGGGTTTTACGTGGGTTTGGTTTCCTCTTGTGCGATTCGTTATTTTCATTGTCCTTACTTCCCGAGAAAAAGTATTGCTGGCTCCAGAGGTTGTTGGTGTGGCTCTTGAGTCCTGATTTTCGGTTACATTTTCTTCCGTTTCACTCTCTGTTCCAGGAACGCTGCTCAGAGAGGTGTTGCTCGAGGAGATGTTTGAGGCACCAGATCTAGCAGTTTGTTGATTGCTAGTAGGTTTCTGGAATTGTTGATCATATTTTTTGGCAAAGGTGAAAACCCTACCTTCCCGGTAATCTGCTTCATCTCTGCGTATTTGCCTAGCCTTGCGGTCCTTGATGTCATTTTGGTGTTTGGTCAGGATCTCCTCAAGGATCTTATAGTTTTTTTCAGTTGCATCCTTTAGATTGAGTGCTTCTATCTCCTTCTCTAGTTCCATAATTTCTGCCTGTAATTTTGTCACCTTTCGGTCCGCATTTTCTATTAGAATTCTCATTAGATTGGTAGAATTCATGGTCACTGATTCCTCCCATTTGTTTAGGAGATCATCATCAAGATCATCAAAGGTAGGAAAGGTCTGTGACCGAAGACCCCTTGGTATTCTTTGCACTCTTAGATATTGTTTGAGTGTTGCACCATCCCACCAACGTGAGTTTTCAGTTTTCTTCAATCTCTCTAGTTTGAGAAATTTTTGTTTTAGACTAGTTCCTTTTTGCTGATTTCCACTTGTAGAGGTAGTAGCTGAATGTGTGCCCTTAGATAGGTTTTCAAACATTTCGGAGGCGATCTTATCCCTATCAATTTTGTAGCTGTTTGGTTAGTTAATCTGTAACCGTAGTGGCTGCCTTTCTGAGTCAAGATTTTGGTTATATCGGTGGGTAGGTTTTTGGAGTATTCAGAAATATGGGCGCTCAACTTCTTACGGTATGGTTTCGACTTATTCGTGGTACCGAGGTAGGTGCTTCTTGGTCAGAGGAAAACCTTAACCTCTGTTGAAAGAAGTGGATAAACCACCCCCTTCTTGTGTTAATTTGGCAAAGAAACCAGAGCACACTATATTTTTTTCTTTTATTGTTCTTTTTTCAAAGTATCTTCTTCATCAAGTTTTCATTCATTCAGGATAGATCACACCAAATGAATATTTTTAAAAGGATTTTATTTGTGAACATTGTCTACTTCTCAGAAATCACTGTATCAATCACTTAAGCCTACACGTGTTTCATCACAGCATGTGGCTGTGACTCATCAGGGCTAAATAAAGAATAAAGAAAAATAAAAAATAAAATATACAATGATATTTCTCAATACACGTTCAAGCGTGCAACTAGAGGGACACCAGTGAGTGGAAACCAACACAGAGGGGAGGGAAAAAGATAAATAAAATAAAAGTGACTTGTACACGTATGATTGAAGCGAAAATTTCAGACCGTTTGTTGATCTTTCACTAATGTGTGATAGGGTCGAGTGTCGTGACATTCGGCGTTTTGAAGTTATTGTCTCTATAGATACGTGTGATGTGAGGTGAGTTTATCCGATTTGCTAGTCATTTATATAATACATCATTATTGCCCGAGACGGTCTTTGAAAAAATGCGTTACTTCGAAAAACATAAGTGAAAACTCCAAGTTGACGTAAAATACTGTTCATTGATTAATGCATTGATTAAAAAATTACATATCCACATATCGCTGATGTTTAAGAGTTTTGGTTCCTTATAACCCACCTCCTATTTCTGACATTCTATTCCAAGTTATAATTCCATATTCTCTCTATGTATATTCACATTCTGTAAGCGGTGCTTAATCATCCTAGAGAAACATTTTCTTCGTAACTCACAACATCTCAGTACTGTTTTATCTAGTCATTTATTGCCAAGTGGTTTTTAAGGGGTATTAAATTTAATTTCTATCAATTCGAGAAAACATATAATTCATATGTCACCACATTTAAGTACCGCTTATTCCAGTCAATCTATGCACAATAACGTTAACGCCTTTGTCATTCTTTTCTTAGCGCAATGGATGCCAACCCATCCATTTCAAATTCAGTGAATGCTAGTTCGAGTGACATTTATTCAAGAGGCAACTGTGAACGGAAAATATTTAATTGACTTGATTACCTGATCAAATGATCAAAAACGCGTGGTCTGTGGGGAAATGTAAAAAGGCGGGTTTGTTGTTAATGTTTACTAAACATACGAACGGGGGAGTGAATTTAAAAACGCAAAGGGGAAGTGAATTTAAACACACATGAGGGGAAACTACAGTTGGCAGATGCACATTAATTTAGAGGAACTCACCGGGGAGCCGGTGATATTTCCAACCCGGTCCTTGTCGGGTAGTTTGTATGGTGATTAAGTTTGCCGTCAGGAGACTTTTTTTTCGGTGCGCAAATATTCTTAAGTAATTTCTGGCTGAAATTGTAAAACAACCAAAAGGACGAAATGAGGGTTTGACACAAATGGGGTTTCCATTATGGGTCAATATAAGCACGAAGGCTGTCAGCGCGATGTTTTTGAGAGCTCTTACCCGTATGCAGCCAAGGTCCAGCCTGTAAAGCTTCTGTCTCCGAGTGCGGGAACAGTGGAAGTGGTTGCCCCACCCCTTTTTAAGACGCGTGAACTGTGAGAGACTAGACTGCTAATCAGTCAAAAGAACGTCATGAAAGAGAAGAGTTACTATTGTTGGGTACCAGACAAACGTCGTGGTCCCACAGAATGTGGCTGGATATTTATTAAGACCAAATTTAAAGAAAAAGGAAATTGATTTAAGAAATTCAATTTTAAATGGGATTAGTAAGGGTGAAGATTATATATGCAGTGGTTTTGAGATGTGATATTCCAACTAGTTCACAGTTGCATGTGACTTAAGGTGAATGGAAGCTATTCCAAAAGGAAAAGAAAGACCAATTGGTTGGTCAGCTGTAAATATTTAAATATTTAAATATTTTAAACAATTTATATTTCGGATAAACAAAAACAGGCATTAGTTAAGAAACAGACTCCCTTTCAAAAAACGGGAGGAGAAAGATCATGAAACAACTCAATCTATGATTTCATTAGTTATATTAGTGTACTATTGTGGGTCAGATTGTCATTACTAGCATGATCATATTCTTTGTTAATGCATACATTCTCACTTATTCCAGTGATTATATATCTCTACAATTATTATTACTTTAGCAATCCTCATTATAAATGGTTCAGTTGAACTGTTTTACAGAATTGTTACATATATTCTTAGATGAAAATATGTCAGGTGGGGATCTACCAAATTGTTCGTTTCAAAAAGGCTTGGAATACATTTGTCCAAAGAAAGACCAGTCTAGGAATCTGACCCCAAGAAGAAATGCAGCTCATCATCAGTATTTTGTCCGGTTCTAGTAGTGTCTAGACGCATAATCCAAAGTGCTTCTTGTCTTCTCAATCGAAGTTCCCTGTTACCCCCTCTTACTGTAGCTTGTACAACATCAATGCCATAGAAGGTGAAGGATTTAATGTTTCCTTGTGAGGGACAAGAGGCCATATGTAGGGCCATGGGATATCTTGGGTCCTTAGTGGCATATGCTCTTGCATGTTCTCTGATCCGCTCTTTAAGGGCCCTGATTGTACTTCCCACATATCTGCTTTTACAGGCACATTCAATAATATACACTGTGAATTTTGTGTCACAGTTAATATTTGTGTTGATTGTGTATACTTTAGATCTGTGATCAAAAAATGTCTTGGTTCCATGTTTAGCCCATCTGCACATAGAGCACATACCACATTTGTAGAAACCTTTTGATTTCTGGGTCAGCCAATCACAAGTCTTTATGTCTCTTGGAACAGTTGGGCTGAGTCTGTTTTTCAAATTCCTTCCTCTGCGAAAGGTTATCTGGGGATGATTTCCTATTGCGGATGTTAGGGTTTTGTCAGCACTAAGGATCCCCCAATGTTTTTGAAAGCTTTTTCGTATCACTGGACTTAGTTCATTGTAGTCTGTTATCAGCCTCACAGGTTGTTGATTTCTTTCTGCAGTCCGATTTTTTGGTGTTAGGGTAGATTCTCTGCTTGTTCTTTTGATTTTCTTGTTTGCTTGAGAGATAATCTGAGATTTGTAACCCCTCTTGGAGAACCTGGATTGCATATCTTTTATGCAGGTTTCAAATTCTTGCTCCTCGCTGCAGTTCCTCCTTGCTCGCATAAATTCCCCATAGGGGATACCGTTTATTTGATGAACAGGATGACAACTGTTGCTGTGCAAAATAGAATTGCATGCTGTTTCTTTGCGATAGAGTCTGCTGTGTAGAGACCCATCTTTGATGTATATCTCTAGGTCTAAAAAAGAGACACTGGACGTGCTGATGTGTGTAGTAAATCTCATATTCATTTAATTGTCGTTAAGATATGTACAGAATTCCAAAAGTGTTATTTCTGTCCCTGACCATATTAGGAGGCAATCATCTATATAGCGACCCCAGTAGAGTATATAGTCGATCCATTTGCTACCTCTGATGCTCCAAATCATGTCTGTTTCAAGAGCCCCCATGTAGATGTTAGCAAAAGAAGGGGAGAACCTTGAGCCCATGGCTACCCCCCTTGTTTGTCTATACCATATTTTGTCGAATACAAAGAAATTGTGGTTCAAAATAATATCCATCATTGTAACCAGCATTTTGGTGTGTTCCAAAAGGGTGATCGGTCTTGTATTCAAAGCTCTGGTTACAGCTGCTAGTCCCAGATCCGGTTCAATGGAGGTATATAAGGATACCACGTCTAGGGTTGCCATTATTAATCCAGGTTGCCATGTAATATCTGCTAGGATACTTAGGATGTGCTTTGAATCCTGTGGCATGGCATGTTCTTGACCAAAGGATTTAGGAATTTATCACCTTTTGGCCATTGGCAACCAATGCAATTTGCGGAGGTGGGGAGAGATATGGTGTCTGAAAGGTATTCTTTCCACTAACCGGGCGGCGGCATTTTGGACCGTCTGGAGTTTTTGACATTGGCCTGCTGTGATGCCTAGGTAGAGGGCATTGGCATAATCAAGATGGGAAATGATCAGTGCCTGGATCACAGTCTTACGGCAGTCCGCTGGTAGTTAGTTGATGAGACGCTTGATGGTTCTGATCTTGCCAAAACAGGAGGCTGTCACTGTTTGAACCTGGGTATTGAAGCTGAGATGATTATCCCAGCGGACTCCAAGATTTTTTACTGAGTATTTAGGTATGGGGGCTTGGCTCAGATCTTCTGGCCACCATAGACTGGAGTCCAGAGGGGATGGTGAATTAAAAAACAGAGCCTCCGTTTTTCCAGCATTGAGTCGAAGGGAGTTGGCATCCATCCACTTAGAGATGTCTCTGAGGCAGGTTTTTAACGGATCAAAAGCTGAGGGAGAAGGGGAGTCGAAAGTGAAAAGAAGCTGAATGTCGTCAGCGTAGGAGGTGGACTTGATCCCAGTCTGAGCGATCAGTTTTGCCAGGGGGGTGAAATAAACATTAAATAGAAGCGGGCTGAGCGAGGAGCCCTGCGGGACTCCCCATTTGAGTGGTCTGGCTGTGGAAGTGTAGGGGGGAGTGAAAACCTGCTGAGTGCGATCAGAGAGATACGACGTGATCCAATTAAGCGCAGTGCCACCTACGCCTAGGTCCGCTAGCCTCCTCAGCAGGATCCTGTGGGAGACGGTGTCAAATGCTGCTGAAAGATCCAGCAGCACCAACACCGCCCTTGACCCTTGGTCGAGCGTCCACCTCACCGAGTCAGCCATTTCAATGAGGGCTGACTCCGTGCTGTGGCCCGACCTAAAGCCATGTTGGGAATCATGAAGTAACCCATTGGTTTCAATGAAGTTCGCCAGCTGGGAGTGGGCCAGTTTTTCCTGAATTTTTGCGGGGGCGGACAGAAGGGAAATGGGCCTGTAGTTGCAGGGGAGGTCCGGGTCAAGATTAGGTTTCTTAAGAATGGGAACCAGGGAGGCATGTTTCCACTTGGCGGTGAAACTACCCAGTCTGAGGGAGTCATTCCAGATGTGGTTCAGGTGGGGGTTCAGAAGAGGTGCCAGTTTTTTATATTGCTTAGCTGGCCATGGGTCGTTGGGGGAACCTGATTTACACTTTAGTAATTCAGTCAAAGTGTCTGCTTCGGAGAGGACTGAAAATTCGGAAAAGGTAGCCTGGGGTGTCGAGGAAGTAGAGGGTACCTCTTCCCAGTCTTCTTTGTTAGGGGTGGGGAAGGAGGAATAGATGATCTCAATTTGGTCCTCAAAAAATTGTGACAGTTTGTCACATAATGACTGAGATGCAGGCTGGGTTCGAGTCAAAGCATTGGGGTTAGTAAAAGAACGAACTATATTAAAAATCTCTCTGGAACCGTTACTGGCTTGTTTGATTCTGGAGGCTAGAAAGGCCTGTTTATGTTCTTTGATCATTCTCCGATATTCTTTGAGTGCTGTTTTATATGAGCTTTTCCTTTCAAGGGAGAAGTTCTGCCTCCAGAGACGTTCAAGAGTTTTACAGGCAGCCTTTTTCTGCCGGAGCTCGTCCGAATACCAGGGTGCCGAAGGTGCAGCCCGATAGGTCTTAATAGGTTTAAGAGGGGCTAAGACATCTAGGGCCCGGCAGACCCAGGTGTCCAGGTAATCGATCTTACGGTCGAGGTCAGGAGACTGGCTGGGGAGGGAGTTTTTTAGTTGTTCCGAGAGGGTGTCCGGGGTGATGCGGCTCCAGTTCCTTCCTGCAGTCTTTGGAGTAATGGTAGATCTGACGGTATAGGGAATATTGATTTCAAAAGGGATGAGGAAGTGATCCGACCGCTGTATCCAACACAGATCTATTTCCACTTGAGTGAGGCATTCGGGAAACCAGATGGAATGAGCTAAGTCGGACTGAAGGTTTCTAGCTGGTTACAAGTGCTTTAACCCCTTCGCTGCGGGGGTAATTCCCCCACGGTGTCGAGGGGGTGGTGGTGGTTCCGCGGCGCCTCTGTGCTTGTGACGAGCCCAGCTCGTCATGACTCACAGTGGAGCTGTGCTCATGACGAGCTGGGCTCGTCACAACTCCGCCCTCTGATTAATTCTTCCGCACAGGCAGGGAATTAACCGCGCGTGGGTGGGGCGCATCCGTTATGATGAGCTCAGCTCATCATGAACACGGCTCCACTGTGACTAATGACGAGCTGGTCTCGTCATGAGCACCGAAGGAGTTAAGTGGGCCGGTACTGCCCGGGACTGAGTACCTGCACTTCTTCAGTTTGACAGGGAAAGTACCTGCATTTCTCTGTATTGCTGCAATACATTTAACGGGAGAATACTGGCACTTCTCAGGAGCACATATAAAGGGGTTATGGCAGTATGATGCTCCCTGCATGCATCATGATCACTGAACACATGAGGGGTTGCATCGGTAAGGTGCTCCATGCATGCATCATTATAACTGAATACATGAGGGGTGTGGCACTATGATGCTCCCTGCATGCATCATGATCACTGAACACATGAGGGGTTGCATCGGTAAGGTGCTCCATGCATGCATCATTATAACTGAATACATGAGGGGTGTGGCACTATGATGCTCCCTGCATGCATCATGATCACTGAACACATGAGGGGTTGCGCTGATTAGGCGGAGGAGCTCCTGGTTTGGGGATTATCTATTAGGTTTTTATCCAGGCAGAACCCCACCTTCGGCCCCCCCATCAGCGTTGTCTTCGAAGGAGCTGCTCGGGACCGTCCGACATTCATCAGACCTGCGTTTTCGGGTTGATGCTTGTGCTTCTATTGGGCTTTATGAGGTTGGTACAGTTGATGTTTTTTTTTGTGTGGTGATTTTGGGCCCAGTCTGGATAGAGGGCTTCTCAGCTGGTCTCCCATTTTGTTGGGAGTTTGGACCGCCATTTTGTTTCATTTCATTCAGGCTTTGTGAAGATGCTCACCGCCTTGAATCACCAAACCGGCCGTAGAGGTGAAAGTAAAAAAAAAGGACGTGCCCCCTTTTCATTCCTATGGGGGCCATCTTGGAACGGAGCTCACTTCCACTTTAAGATAATCCACGCTGCCTGATCTGCTGCAATGACTCTACATTTCTCTTTTTATTTATCAAAAGTTACTGCCCCCATCATATGAGCCTACACCTCAGACTGACATGACACATTTCATTTCTAACGCCACTCCAGCCTTCCCTCCTCTCATGTTGTGCATTTTAGCTCTGAGGGTCGTGAGTTCCACACACTTTCTCTTGGCCTAATTCACCCCCCATACTTTTTCTCATGCTACTGTATTTTTTTGGCTTCACTCCTGACGGCTCAACAAACAAATGACTTCCTATGCACATTCCCAACCAGACGCCCCTCACCTATTGCTTTAAAACTGAACTACCTCATAGGATGATTGTTTTTTATCTCAAATGTTTCTCTTCTTGCTGCTAAAGTATCCCTTATTTTACTTTTGGTTATTCTGATTATTCCATGATGCTGTCTACCTAACGTGCAATGTTCCCCCCGCTTTTTATTTTTATTTTATTTTTATCTACCTCAATGTGATGCTCCAATTTTGTCTTTTAGGGTCTCCATGATGTTTCTACCAAATGTGCAATGTCCCCCCCCCCTTTATTTTATTTTTATTTTGTTTCCTTCCTCAATGTGATGCTTCAATTCTGTTTTATATGGTCTCCTTACTTGTTTCTAGTCTAAACTATTTTTGATTGAATTTGTGACCCGACTTGCCGGGGTCTATTGTCCCTCATACGCCCAAATTGAGCTGCCTCGTCCAGACTCGATTTTATCATCCACATAATTTCACACAGCACTCTCCCCCTAATAATATTCTGTTCTCCCTCTTACCCCTCACATCTTCTTCCCATTTAACTCTTTCGTGTGGCCCCCCACCCGGTTCATCACTATCTCACCATCGCCTACCCTATCGTGCTGACTCATACTAAGGACAGTGCCTCTGGATTTCTCCCCGTATGACAACACCTCTTTGTTGCAAACCACTGCAATACAAAGCCTTTGCCCCAGCCCCGGCACTATTTTTTCACATTCATAGACCTTTCTCCTACCCCATTCTCCCACTCTTCCCCTCCATTTCACATCCCACTAATCTCCTACCCGCACATCCGTTCATCCTAGTGGTATTACCATGCCTCCCCCCAGTCTCACCCTCACTACACCTGACACACTTATCACTAGGTTTGGCTCCAACTCTTGGACCATCCTTTACCCTCCCAACCTCTCTAAAAATGCCAAGAGGAACCTGAAACATAAATTACTAATTTGTACCCAAGAAACTTTATTTGTGGACCATTACCGAAGCCTCACATCCATTAACAAAACTAACTACATCTTTTACTCCAGATGCCCCTCCAAATGGAAAAGTATCTTCCTCCACCACCTCCCTATAAAGAATTCCTGCAAAATACCTTATGGCTGAAAGCTGTCCACCACACCTTCCCCCTCTTTCTCTGGTGAAATTGACATCTCAATTTTTAAATCCGTAAACATCCTCATACAAGCCTCTGAAATCCACCTCACCATCTTCGAGTGGGAAATGCCGTGAACAACAAATCTTTCTCCCCGCAGGGAATCACAACGCAGTCGCATACCATTACTCCGCAAGTCGGAACGACGATTTGCGCGGGGGAGGGGGATAAGGTGTTGGATTTCAAATCCAACACCTTCCCTATTGTCCGCACAGACTGGAGATGGAATAGTAAATTATACTATTCCAACATCCATCGCCCCCCCCTCCAGAAGTCTTTGTTCTGACTTGCAGAGTAATGGTATGAGGAATCACAATGTGCTCGTTGTAACAACCGCATTGTGATTCCCTGCGGAGTGAAAGACTGCGGGATGGTATCATACATTCTCTTTGAGCACCACTTCAGCTTCCTATATGATATTCTAACCTCCCCTGCTCATATCTCGACAGCCTCTCAATGACAGGATGTCATTCTGTCTTATCCTATTCCGACACGAACTCCACCTCTACCCGGCTCCTCTGCTAACCTTGAAGTATCCAAATCCCTGACCTCCGATCCCACCACCCCGGTAACATCCTCTCCCTTGCTTGACTCTTCCTCTTCTTATTTAGCCTCCCAAATCCTCTCTCCCCTTTCCTCACAGGCCTCTCCACCTTCTCCTGATTTTCCTTCATCCCCCTCGACCACCCAAACCCTCTCCAATCCTAATGACGTTCTCCCACCCTCCCCCAATTTCTCCCTTCTAACCTCTCAGTCCTCCCAACCCGCTGTCTGATCCCCCTACTTTGACCCCCTTAACATGGAGTCCCATCACACCATCATACCTACCGCCCCACGAGGGACACCAATCCCGTCCTATCTCATTGACCCTCAACCTCAAATAGATGATTGCACCTCTCTTCACTTGCCCCCATCCCCCTCTTCTTCCCATAACAACCTCCAGGCCTCTGGACATGTGGGCATCCACACTGCATTCCCTCCCCAGCCCAGCATCTGGAACATTCCTCTCTCCCTGCCCCCTGGGTTCCCTACACGTCCACCTCCCATTCATCTCGCCCTGACTAATATGAAACATGCCCTTCCCTCCACGGACCCCCTGCCTCCTTACCATCCATGTTTTTAACCCAATTGCTTCTTAACAGTAAACTCCACCTCTCCATCTTGACGTTGGAACTCTCATCTCGCAGGACAGACTTTAACGCCCTCTCTCAAACTAAACCTGCCAATCATCCCGTCACAATCAGTGACGCGCATCCCTACACTTCTCTCCCTCCACAAAGAAGTACCACCCCTTATGGTATCTCATCCGAAGGACCCCCTGATAATCCCCTTCTTAGCCCATACCAAGGTCTGACCCATCACGCCACCCCGGACCCGGGGGACCCGTCCGCGCCTGGACCGCGCCCAGCGCCAGACCCCCTGCCCCTCGCGCTGCCCAGCCCTCCCGCATTTCCTACGATGCCGCCACCCTCCTAGCCCTTAACCCCGGCCGTGCCCCCAACTGCGTCCAAGCTGCTCCTGGACACACCCATGGACCTTTCTCCTGCTACTCCTGCAAATTCAGTGGCACCGACAACATCTCCACTACGACCACACCTCAGATTCCCGACGCCAACCACCTACAATGCATCCTGCTCAACACCCGATCGGTCCACAGACACGCCATCGACCTCTGGAATCTACTAGACACCATCTCTCCGGACGTCGCCTTCCTTACAGAAACATGGATGAACGCTTCCTCCGCCCCAGACATCACCATTGCCATCCCGGAAGACTATAAGATCACACGCAAGGACCGCACCGGCCACACAGGAGGAGGAATCGCTATCGTCCATAAAAAATCAATCCACATCTCAACCAGCTCTGACGTCAACCTCGACAACTCTGAACACCTTCACTTCCAGATCCACATCGATCCCAAGACCACACTCAGAGGCACCCTCCTTTACAGACCACCAGGACCCCGCTCAAAATTCAGTGAAGACATCACAGACTTCATCACTCCACACGCGCTCCCCTCCAAAGATTACATCCTTCTGGGAGACCTCAATTTTCACCTTGAAAAGAACAACGACCGCAACACCACCACCCTCTTGGACAACCTCGCCAACCTCGGACTTAAACAACTGGTCACTTCCCCCACCCACATCGCAGGTCACACACTCGACCCCATCTTCACCTCCAGCAATCATGTCTCCTTCAGCCACACTACGGATCTCCTCTGGACTGACCACAGCTGCGTTCACTTCACCTACAACAAGCCGAAACCCACCAACCACCTCCAACCAACTCTGCAAAGAAACTGGAACAAAATCACCATCGACCAGATCTCCTCATCGCTCCTTCTAAACACACCAGCCCACTCTTCTAACCCAGACCAAGCCGCCGCCAACTTCACCCTATGGATATCCAACACCGCCGACATCCTAGCACCACTGAAAAAACGTCAAAGCAAACCTGGCAGCAAGAAGGCCTCCTGGTTCAACGATGATCTTAAGAAGTCCAAGAAACTCTGCCGCTCCCTTGAAAAAGCCTGGAAAAAAGACCCAACCACTAGCACCAAGGACGCCTTCAAAAACGCCACCCGCACACACCACCAACTAATCCGAAAGGCCAAGAAAACAGCATTCAAGGATCGACTAGACAACAACGCCCACAACAGCAAGGAACTCTTCAACATCGTCAAGGAATTTACCAACCCCTCGGCCAACTCCAACGACATCACCCCTTCTCAAGCCCTCTGCGACTCCCTGGCGTTATTCTTCCACAACAAAATTGCAGACATCCACAACAGCTTCGACAACCAACCCGGAGTCCAACCCACCCAACCACATGATGAACAACCTCCCCTCTTGAACACTCTTAACGATTGGAACCCAATCTCCACTGAGGACACCATCCGCCTGATGAACTCTATCCACTCAGGATCCCCCACAGACCCATGTCCTCACCACATCTTCAACAAAGCAGACTCCATAATAGCACCGCACCTCCGAGACGTCATCAACTGCTCCTTCAATTCCGCTACCTTCCCGGAAAGCTGGAAACACGCTGAACTCACCGCCCTCCTGAAAAAACCCACAGCGGACCCCACCGAACTCAAAAACTATCGTCCCATATCGCTCCTTCCTTTCCCAGCCAAAGTCATCGAGAAAGCTGTCAACAACCAACTCTCCGCTTTCCTAGAAGCCAACAAATCCCTCGACTCCTCACAATCTGGCTTCCGAGCAAAACACAGCACTGAGACCGCCCTCATCGCAGCAACAGATGACATTCGAACTCTACTGGACAATGGAGACACAGTCGCCCTCATCCTCCTCGACCTCTCTGCAGCCTTCGACACAGTCTGCCACAGCACCCTTTTACAACGCCTCAGAAACATCGGAATACAAGGAAAAGCACTTGAATGGATCACCTCGTTCCTCACCGGAAGAACCCAAAGAGTCCGCCTTCCACCATTCAAGTCCGAGGCCACTGAAGTCATCTGTGGAGTACCACAAGGATCCTCACTCAGTCCCACCCTCTTCAACGTATACATGAGCCCCCTTGCGGCCATCGCTCGCCAACACAACCTCAACATCATCTCCTACGCGGATGACACTCAACTGATCCTCTCTCTCACCAATGACCCCAGCACCGCCAAAACCAACCTACACGAAGGAATAAAAGAAGTTGCCGAATGGATGAAACAAAGCCGTCTGAAACTGAACTCAGATAAAACAGAAGTCCTCATCTTGGTACATCCCCCTCTTCATGGGACGACTCTTGGTGGCCGGAAGCCCTTGGAAAAGCACCCATCCCGACAGACCACGCACGGAACCTAGGCGTTATCCTGGATTCTTCACTCTCAATGAACAGACAAGTCAACGCCGTATCCTCATCCTGCTTCAACATTCTTCGCATGCTCAAAAAAACATTTCGCTGGATCCCCACCGAAACCAGAAAAACAGTCACCCATGCTCTGGTCAGGAGCCGACTGGACTACGGCAACACCCTCTACGCAGGCACTACCGCTAAACTCCAGAAGAAACTCCAACGAATCCAAAACGCCTCAGCCAGGATCATATTAGACATCCCGCGTAACGAACACATCTCTGGCCACCTGAAAGACCTCCACTGGCTACCCGTCAATAAGAGGATCACTTTCCGACTGCTAACCCACGCACACAAATCACTCTACGACATCGGACCAGAATGCCTCAACTCACGACTGTCCTTCTACACCCCCTCCCGCCAACTACGTTCTGCCAGCCAAGCCCTCGCCACTGTACCCCGCATCAACAAGACCACCATGAGAGGCAGATCCTTCTCATACCTGGCAGCTAAAACATGGAACTCACTCCCCACCCACCTTCGCCTTACCCAGAACCACCTAGCCTTTAGAAAGCAACTTAAAACGTGGATATTTGACAAGTAATCCTCCTCTCCTACCTAAGCGCCTTGAGACCCTCTGGGTATGTAGTGCGCTATATAAATTATCTGACTTGACTTGACTTGACTCCCCCAGCTCCATGACTGTTGACTCTCGCATGCCTCGCTCCACTATCCCAGTGACCCTGGGAAGTAACCCCTGCCCTAACGCCACTGGCTCGCCCAGACCTCCTCTCCAACTCATGGCGACTAGTCAACCTCCTACTCATCACTCCACCATTCCTGTGATCCTGGGGATAAGCCGCTCTCCTGCCTCCCCCGGATCGCCCAGGCCTCCCCTACAACTCACTATTATTCACTCTGGATACTCCCCTGAGACCAACCACAAACTCCTCAACTGCATGCTGGTCAACTGCCGATCGGCGGCACGACATGCCACAGAAATCGCGGAGACGATCCTCGGTGAAGCCATTGACATCGCCTTTCTCACGGAAACCTGGCTCAAGGCTCACTTCTCATCTATTCTTGATATGCTCTCCCCCCCGGGTTACTCTATCCTTAGGAAAGATAGGCTTGACAGAATCGGAGGGGGCCTAGCCATAATTTATAAGGATGAACTCCTCCTCTCCCTTGTTAAGAACTCCGATCAAACCACTTGCGAATACATGGTAGCCGAACTTAAAGTTCAGGGGACCCCTGCTATTCGACTACATAACATTTACCATCCCCCGGGCGACTCTTTATCCTTTGTAGAGGAACTGCCCGAACGACTTTCCCTAGCCTCAATGTCCAACACCAAAAACATCTTCCTCATTGACTTCAACATTCACTGGAACAATAAGACTTATCCCTCTGTTTGAATCCTCAATGACCTCCTCGACGATACAGACATGATCCAACTTTGCCACTCCCCAACACATGACAAAGGAGCTACTCCTGACGCCATCATCTCTAGCAAAGATTTGGCTTCCCTCTCACACATTGTTCCTAATGATTGGTTGGACCATCACCTTATCCTCTTCAGGATCAACAGCGTTACACCTCCCCCTCCCCCCAATAACTTCAAACATAAGAAATTAACCAGAAACCTTCACCTTATCCCTCCAGGCGAATTGGAGTCTAAACTTAAAGCAAAAGTTCAACTCCCACCTCCCTCACAAAATGCTAATGATCTCACTGAACACTACAACAAATCCATCATCGTGGTCCTTGATCAAATTGCCCCTGCCAATCTAAAACCCCAAAGAAACATCCCCTCCAAATCCTGGTCTAATTCGGATCTCAACAATGAGAGACGCGCGCTTAGGATGACTGAATGCACGTGGAGACTACATCCCTCTCCCCAAACCTTGCCCTCCTCAGAACCGCCAAAGGTAATTACAATAAACACATCCACAAAGAAAAGGCCTCCTTCTTTCGTGCCCAACTTGACCGAGCTAAGAATAGACCTAGGGAACTTTTCAACATCATCAAAAATCAAACAGCTTCTGCCCTCCAAATTGATCGCCACTACCAAAAGATGTGAAGAAATTGCGAATTTCTTTTCTTAGAAAATTTCCAAAATTGATCTATCCTTCGTGGCAATTCCCTCACCTCAGAGCTCCTCACCCCTACATGACCTTCCACAAAAGTCGCTTTTTTTTCCTTCCCCCCCTCCACACCATGTTCTACTCCTGCATGTTGTCGCCCCCCTGGAATACTGCCTCCCCAACCCACAGCTCAAAAATGACGCCTCTTGGCTCTACTTCAGCCCTGTTACAGAGCGTGAAGTCTGCAACATTATCACTAAGCTTAAAACCCT